>NW_028258381.1:18135000-20535000 GCF_053883595.1 Heterocephalus glaber | reverse complement strand
TGCAGCTATAAAGAAGAATGCAATTCTGCCTTCTGTGGCAAAATAGATAGAACTTGGGGACATTATGTTAAGTGAAGCAGGCAGGCACAGAAAAATAAATACCACATGTTTTCATTTACCAAGGGGAGCTTAAAAACTCACAGGAGCTCATAGGAGCAGAAAGTAGAACAGTGGTTACTAGAGGCTGGGAAGAGTGTTGGGGAGGGGGAATGGAGAAAAGACGTGGAACAGGTACAGGGGTGCAGGTAGATGGCAGGAATATCTTCTAATGTTCTGGGGTTGAGAATGATTACTTATATGTTTCAAGATAGCTACTAAAGAGTATTTTTAATGCTCCAAACCCAAAGAAATCATGAGATTGAGGTGCTAGATTTGCCTGTAACTCTGATCTGACCAGTATTGAAATGTAATGCTGCATTTTGTAAATATGCACAACCATGATGGGTCAATTCAAAATAGAAAGATATCTGCAAACAATAACCAACCAGACTCCTGGCACCACCCCTGCAGTGTGTGAGGGTCAGGTCTGAATGGTTCCCCAGGGTTTGCATGTCTGAGAAGATCCCAGTCCTGCTGCTCTGCTGTGGGAACCATGGTTGACATCTGCAGTGTGGAGCACTCTGATCTGGGTTGGAAACCAGAAAATTAGCTGCTAGCACAAGACCCTGGACAAGTCTCTTACCTCTTGTGCGTCAGCTTCTCCTTGGGCTGAGAGTGATTGCAGTGCCTGCAGCACAATGTGGCTGTGTGGATTAGACAAGGTAGCCTTGCAGTGAACTTAGCATAGTGTCTGGCACAAATAAGCTCTCAGTAAATGTTAACTGTTCCTTCAGTCAGTGCTGTGGTTTCCAGGTCCCATCCAAAACTTGTGTGATATTGAATTGTCTTTGCCACAATATTGGAGGTGGGACATTTAAGAGGTGATTAGTCATGGGAGCACCATCTCCATGCATGGATGTATTGGTTGGCTTTCTTGTTGCTGGGACAAAATACCCAATACCTGCAACTTGTAAGGGAAAAGGTTTATTTTGGCTCAGGGTTTCAGAGGGTTCAGTCCATGGTTGACTGGTTCCAAGGCAGAAACGTTATGGCAGAAGGGCCTTTGAACAAAGCTGCTCATCTCAAGGCAACGAGGAAGCCAAGCAGGGAAGCAGTCCCAGAGAAGAAGGGGTCAAAGGTTCAGATAGAGACCCCAAGGTCCTGCCTCCATGACTCATCCTGACACACCCAGAGTGATCAGAACTGAGCCCCTAGGCATCTCTCATGCTAATCAACTTCACAGTCAAGACTATCACAGAGCTCTTTTTGTTGGAATCATCCTGTCTTGCCAAAGGTATGTCTTAAGAGAGAGGAGATTTTATGAGGAAATAAACATGGAAGCACAATGGTGGGATAGCAAGTGGAGATGAAGAGGGGTAGGTTATTAATAGCCCTGAAGCATGCAAATATAGGAGTAAGTGAGGTGGGAGGGAACTCTGGGGGTTGAGATTGGGTGCAGGTCCAACTAAGGCATCTGTTGAGCACAGTGTCCACATTTCCACCTGTGTTGAGAAAAAAGTCCCAGCATGCTACCACTTGGAGGGAAGGATAGGCCCAGGAGGCTGACTTAGAGATGATATGATCTGCCATTTCTTCCGCAAATTGTTTTTGGCTCCCATTCCTCGTGTGACTTGTATTACTGGATGACACTCCACAGTGCTTTGTACGCAATAAAACTTCAATTAACCAATTGCTCAGGGGAATGGGGGTGTTATGGTTAATTGAATTATCCGATTAACTGAAAGTTAATTAGCCAGAAACCCTTTGTAATTCCGTGACATGCTGTGAATAGCCCAACACATCTAAGTTCCTTTTCTTACCAAGGTTAGGAAGGGTGGGAGTCAAGGCAGAAAGGAAACAGCACCGGCTTTTATGGAGGGTCTAAACGTGTATGTGGTACTTTACATAGACATGCTGCCTGATTTAACCCCTGTAAAGCTAACATCACTATCTCATTTTCAGATAAGGAAATGGGGAAGCACCTTAACCATTATTGAACATTGCTCTGTTGATTGATAAAATGAAGGTCTTACAGTCATCTCTGAGATATCAATGCTAGAAGTAGGTTGGGGGGGGTTGGACTATGGCAGCTCCACATATGAACCCTGACGGTGACCTCCATTAGCCTTGTGACCTCACCTCAGCTACCACAGTCATTAAATGCAAGCACTCTTAATCAGGCTGGCTTAAAATTCTTATTCACCTTGTTCTGAGTTGTGTGATTCTCAGCCTTCAGCTTCCTTTCCCTCTTTATGTCTCGGCATCTTCATCTTCACAATCTACCACCATCTACTTTGCAAGATTTCTGGGGCCAGAGAAGGAGCCTGCATAATTTGGAGCTCGATATTATCATCAGCAAGGCCCAAGGTCACTTTAGGGGAGCTTTGATGCACTATTGTAAAGAAGTGAGCAGTAGACCTCGTGGTTAGATGCGCTCTGACATTTCCCTGAATGTTAAATCTTGTATTATTTTCATGTTCTTTCTTTCTCCTTGATGTATACTGTGAAAAATCTGCTCTAGCAGGTGTATATTTGCTAATTTTGGTTCATTCTGGTTTTCTTCCACTTGCACCTCCCGCAGAAGAGAATACAATGAGACCCACAGGCGTTGCTCCCTACTAAATCAAGCCTTCATTTGGCAAAGTCACCAGCCTCTGCTGCCATCGTATTTTTTAGGGAAGCAAAAGAACAGTTCTTTTTGCTCAGAACATTAGATTTATATTGCTTTCATTTAGCAAGTGAATAATTGATAAGTTGGGGCATATTAACATTGAACAAAAGAGCCCAGTGGTACAAGGGTCCTAGGAAGGCTGCCTAAATCAATATACACTCATGAATTTTGAGTGCAAAAGGTTGAGCCGAGAAAGAACACAGATTTAGAACTCCATTAATATTTGAAACAGGCTCAGCACACAAGAGGCTCGCTGTAGCCCAAATGTTAACTGAAGGGGCTTCAGAGAAATGGCTTCTAAACAAATGTGAAAGCAAGAGATTTTCCCCTCCAAAGACTTCACGAGAAAAATCAATCATCTTTGTTGTTTCAGCTGTCAGAGCTATCTATTAAAAATCTAATTAGAGTGCTTTTTTACCAATTAAACATGCCGATGCAACACTTCTCTGACTCAATGTTTATAATTTCAAGGAAAGCAAAAGGATGGCCCTTCATGATCAACCCAGAGGCAGAGAATATTCCAGCCACTCCTCCTGGCTCTCCATGCAGGAGCCAGCTTTAAAATTTGATTAATCTAAACATTTTGTAAGGTGTCAAAAGAGGTTTCTTATCTGATGCTTCATGGACACCCAAACCGCCAGCCTGACCTAGGCCAAAATAACATCATCATTCACAATTTGCTTGTGAAATGTCTCCTGCCAGGTCCCCAATTTGAGCTATCAAAGCTGGAAATTTTAAACCAAGTGGGAGAATGTTTGCAATTTTACTGATTCATTGAACCCAGTGTCCTGTTGGAAAGTCATCTATAGCGTCTGATATCAGCAAGCTGCTTTGGCCATTGAAGGTATCCAATGCCAGGTGGTCACTGTGTTGGCCATGGAGGACCCTCGATATCAGAGACCATGTGTGCACTGGCATTCTACTCAACTAGCCACAAGGACAGTTTTCAGTGGGTAGAGGGCTCACCTTGTAGAAGACATTAAATAGAATCTCACAGTTGGAAGGGGCTTGAGTGGTTATTCTCCAGTATCCTACACATCAGAGAGATGACTCCACTCAGACTGGGGCTCTGCTTGCAAGCCCCAGTGCTGGTGGGCTCACTACCTTGTGGGAGCAGCCCATTGCCAAGATAGTGCTGCCTCTTGGAAGGGGGACCCTTGTGTTGAGCTATCACCTGCCTTCCTATGTCTCAGGCCCAAGAAGATCAGCGCTAAGCCTCACAGATGCAGTTCCCGAGAATTGCCTGGACCTGACCTGGATTGCTAATTCTGCTCTTCTCCCATGAAGCAGTTAATTTGGAGAATCATTCAGAGCATGTGCTTATTACTGGGTCTTAGTGGCTAAAAGAAAAATTTGGCCCCTCCACAGCACAGATGGTATTTGTCCTATTCCCTAGAATTCTCATGCTATATATCTTAATTAATGAATTAAATGAAAATCTGCAGTCCAGCGGTCCTAAGAAACATTTATTTTGCCATGCACATGTTTCTGTCCTTCCTCTTTAGTTCCCTAATTAACAAGCAAGGCCAGGTCAAAGCTGTAGCTTTTAGACTTTTTGGAAAGGCTGAGCTTCTTAAAAGGAAGCCACACTTTTGAGACTAAAAACTCTTGCCTATAATTCCAAGAGGCTTTTTAACTAGCTTCAAAAATGTTGGCTACATGGTCTGATTTGTGCTCTCATGGGGACACTTACTTTGGTCTGGGCTTCTCCAGTCTTCCTTTTGAGTAATCACCTACTGTTCTAACCTGGGGGCAAGAGAGAGGTGGCTATAGCAGAAAGAACACAACCGGTCAAGCCCCACAGACACAAGTTCCATTCATAGTTCTACCAACCTCCAGCTGTGACAACTTGGGCAACACACAAAGCCTCATCAATGTAGTTTCCTCTACTGTGCAGTTGGGATAAACATTCCTAGCTCACAGGGTTATTATAAAAATAGAATGAGGTAATAGGGGACTTAGAATGGTGTACCAACTCAGGTATTATACGACAAAGCATCTCCAAACTCAGAAACTAACAAAGCATGTATCGTTGCTCACAAGCGAATATATCCACTGAGAGTTCTAGCTTAGGCCAGACTTGCTGATCTTGGCTAGGGGCTTGCTCATGTACTTGTGTTGAGCTGATGGAAGGGCTGTGCATTCTGAGACAGCTGTATTTGCATATCTGGAATGGCCTCATTTGCAGGTCTGGCAGTTGGCTGGGAGGCACTGGAGGTATTGGACTACTTGCCTTTCAGCTGCCAGCAGGCTGGCTTGGACTTATTCACAGAAGATGTATCCAAAAAGGCAAAAGAAACATGAATGGCTTTGGGAACTGTCATCATGTCACTTCTGGTGCATTCTATTGGTCAAAGCAAGTCACTCAAGGGGTAGAAGAATTGATTAAGTACATAGCTCTAGTACTCCAGGAATGACAGCTGTTAAAAATCTCGCAGACTGCAAATTGCAAGGATTGATCTTGTCTATACCCTCTTAGTGGAAGCACTTAGAAGTTGTCCAGCAGGAATCCCATATGGTAATCATTTTATTGTTAACATTAGCAATACCTCCTAGCTATACTCTTGCTAGAATCTGTGAAAAAGGAACTGGATCAAACTGTTGATGGCAGAAGCTGGGGAAGTTTCTAGGTCATCCTGAGGACAGGACCAAGAGGCTTCTGGTTGGAGCAGAGTCAGCTGCTGGGCATCCTGGGGTTCAGGATAATGCTGTTCTTCACTGATTCTTTGGCCCTAAGATTTCTCCATTATCATCTCCATGTTGCCTGTACTAAAACTGAGGCTTCAGAAGTGAGGCTGACTTACAAATGGCAGAGCTGGAGCTGAACCCAGGGAAATGCAGCTTGAGGATCTATCTGGGCTTGTTTCTTAACAGTGTCCAGCAGCATCCCGGAATCCATGAGCAGTGAGAACAGAATCCAAGGGGAAGGGAATTCATTATCTGGGAGTGCCTGTTGCAAATCAGGCACAGGCTTGTACACTTCACAGCATTATCAGTTCTTACCCTGACCTCCCTACTACTTACTTGTAGCTCCAATTTACAGATGAGGAAACACAGGTTTGGAGAGGTTATGTAGCCTGCTTGAGGGCGAACAGCCAGGAAGTGGGTGGCACAGCTGAGATTAAAGCTTGTTTCTGTCTGATTCTTCACTAACACTGTCTCAGAAGGTTGCCATGGTCCATGGCTGTAACTGAATACACAGTCTGGGTAATTTACAAGGAATAGAGGCTTATTTAGTTCCTGGTTCTGGAGGCTGAATGTCACTGTGCCAGCATTCTGCTGGACTCTGCATCATAGCATGGCAGAGGGGATCACATGGTGATGCCATGTTTAAGCGGGCCAGCTTGAGTCTCTCTCCTCTTCTTCTTCTTTTTTCTTTTGGTACTGGGGATTGAACTCGGGACCTTGCGCTTGTGAGGCAGGCGCCGGAACCACTGAGCTAAATCCCCAGCCCCCTCTCCTCTTCTTATAAAGCTACTATGCTGCCATTGTGGGGGCCCCACCTTCATGACTTCATTAATTCCAGTCACCTCCTCAAAAACCAAATACTGCCAATATATGAATTTTGGGGAAATATGAAATTTCTCATGTGTGAATTTTGGGGGAACAAATGCAACCACTTTGGTGTGTTTTTGTTAGTTTGTTGTTTTGATGTTGATGGTACTGGGGTTTGAACCCAGGGCCTTGGCATTGAGTTACGTCTCCAGCCCTTCTTATTTTGATTAACTAATTTTTTTTTTGGTACTGGGGATCGAACTTGGGTCCTTGCACTTGTGGAGCAGGCAGTGGAGTCACTGAGCTAAATCCCCAGCAGCCCTTTTTATTTTGAGACAGGGTGTCACCAAGTCGCTAAGTTGCCCAGGTTGCACTGCAACTTGCAATTCTCCTGCCTCCGCCTCCCAGAGTGTTGGGAGTACAGACCTGTGCCACCAGGCCCGGCTCTAAGATCATGTTTATAGCAACGACAAGCAGAGGAGGGTCTCTCCTAACCCTATCCCCTGTAGACTGTGAGCCTGTCCCCCTCGTGAGAGGAGCCCCTGTAGCAGTCTAAGGGTCCTGAGGGATGGCCGTGCTCAGGGCATTGGAATTAAGCACTTGCTGCAGTCCCTGTGTCTCCCTGGCCACTTGGGCTGATTTCAGTTGCCTGTGATTAGGACAGGACAGGCTGGCTGGAGCGAGTCACACTGTGTTTTTAATCCAGAAGGACTCAGAAAGGAAGCTCTGAGGACCAATTAAAGCAGCCTGCAAAATTGTTCTTGGCCCCAGGCAGATGCCCTGGAGATGCCTCTGGCATTATAGGACTTGTTAGTTCCAGGAGGCAGAGGCTGGATGGGGCAGCAGGCTCCACAGGAGGCCTAGCAGGCACTGTCAGAGGAAGAATGGATTAATTCTGGGAATTCAGGCATGTTCAGGGGGTCACAGTGGCAACAACCCAAGGAGCCTGGCTGCCTAGAGTCCTATTAGCTTAATTGCAGATACCAGGCTCCTCACCACCAGCTCCTGGAACCTCCTGTGGCATCTCCAGGTGGTTGTCCCCTGCCTGGCTCCTTCCAGCTGCTCCTTCCCCTCTCCGCCTGCTCTGCTGCCTCTGATGTGGCCATGGCAACCCTCAGCCCCTCCATTCTGAGCCTGAGGAGTTCAACATCCATACCTCTCTCCCTGCTTGGGCGACCCACGCTGCCCTGCTTGTCTGAAACCAGAGCAGGCAGCCTGGAATGGCTGTCATTGTCCTGCTGGGCTGACCCTGGGCCTCTGACTGGGAGACTCTTAACCCAGCTCTTGCAGCACAAGGACAGCCTCTGAAGTGCTGGGTCCCAGTGCACATGGAGAGGATTCTCCAGGGGCTGCATCCTTGACCCCTGCATTGGCAGACTTCCTCACCCCCGCCCCTGCTGTGTAGTTTCTGGCCCTTCCTGTAGTCTGTGGTGCTCTGGGCTGGCCTCTCTGGTGGCCCCGAGGGCCCTTGGACACAGGGGTTGGTGTTGGGCTGCTCTGCACACCCAGAGACCACTCTGGGGTCCACATCCTAGCAAATGAAAGGGAGCGGAATGGAATGGAATCCCCTTCCCAGAGCACCATTGACTCTGTCCTGGCCTCCCCAGCGTTTAGTTTGCCTACTTGAATCCCTCAGTTTCCACTCCTCATAACTCTTGGGACAGTTGCCTAAAATGACAATACAGGAGAGTTTGGGAAAAAGACGTCAGGGGTCTCAGCGGTGCTCAGTGAGCATGACAGAGTCAGAGGTGGCTCTTCAGAGAGGGGAAGGCCAGGAAAATCAGGGTGGGGCAGGACTTTGAGAAGGATGGGGAGCAATGGAGGGGGGGCAAAGGCCAGAGAGCGTGGGCCTCGCTAGACGGAGAAGCAGCCTGCCTGTGTGTGCATGGGTGTGAGAGCACGTGGCTGTGTGTGTAGGGGCGAGTGTGTAATATGTGCATATGTGTGTACATGTGTATGAGTGGATGCCCATATGCATGTGTATGAGATCGTGCATATGAATGCATGCATGTGTGTGAGTGTGTGGACCTACAGGGTGGAGTCTGTCGGGAGGAGCCCTGTTGCTAGGCAGCCCATCGCCAGACCTCTGAGTGGCAGCAGCCAGCACAGGAGGAGGGAAGCAAGCAGCTGCCTGGCTCCGTGGTTCTGCATTTCGTTTCCAGGCTGGCTGGGAACCCACAGCCCGGCTGTCTCTAGGGGCAGGACTGGGGCACTGAAAACACCTGTGGCCAGTTCCTCTGTACCCCCTGATGCCAGCCAGCTAACGAGGGGAGCTGGTGACCTCTGATTGCCCCTTGGACTTGTGGCCTCCTCTCCTCCCCATCCCAGCAGGGTCTCCCTTCTTGAGCTGCTCTGCCTGTCCACTGTGCTCTGCTGGCCAGTTGGGTGCCACAGTTGGCTGCTGCGACCTTGCAAGGGTGCCGGGGCATCACACTCCTCAGTGTGGTGTTTGGTGCCTCCTCTCTGGTCTGCTGAGCTCCGCTGTCCCTGAACTCTCATGTGGAGTTCAGGCCACCTCCAGCCCCAGCCAGGAGCCGGAGCCTAGCCAGCCCCCTGGCTGCGCACTTCCTTGAGACGCCTGTGTCTATACCTTTGCAACTTGCCCCTTCTTTGTTCTTGCTGGAAGGGCCTTTATCACTGTGAAAAATCCCATTATCAGCTTCATCCCTGAGCTTCTCCTGTGTGGCACGGCCCCAGCCCTGTGCTTATTGGTCGGCAGCAAGTCTTCCCCGGGCTGCTCCGGGCAGGTCTGGAGCAGCAGGGCCCTGCTGAGGCACCCACAGTTCAGGGCCCTGGGGGCGATGTGTGGTTGGGTGGAGGAGGAAGTAGACACCTCTGGAGGGCACCGTCTTCCAGGGTCCAGGGACAATTCGGGCCAGCGCTTGATCTTGGCCAGTCTCCTACTTCTTGGTCTTATTCATGTTCTGATGCTGGGTTTGGTTCACTCCAATTATTTTCATTGTCCCCAAGGGCTGCTTGGGACTTGCAAATCCAGCCTGTGTCTTGGTAACCACCAGCAGTTTTTCTAGGGGGTGTCTTGTTCTGTGTCTCAAGTTTCTCTCAGAAGCTTATTGAATTTCAAGAGCCCATTGTCCTTCCAGCTGGTGGTGTACACTTGTGGCATCCTGTGCTGATGTAGGGAGGGAGGAAGCTGCACATCCAGCTGGCCTGGGGGAAAGGAGCCCTGGGGACTGTCACCTAAGGCAGTGGGCTGGTGGGTGTGGCTTATGAGCACAGCTGCCAGGACTCATTATTCTGTGCCTGCTGGTAATCACTTTCTTTTTGTCTCAATAGTATGAAAGCCATGGTAGCCAGGGAGGGGCCTGTAGCCAGGGAGGGGCCTGCCCAGATTCCACAACTAAAGCACTCAGTGTGGGAAACAGAGTAAGCACTCCACCTGAGCTGTTGTCTTGGGGATGGATTGTTGTCATTGCCTTTCAGAGCTGAATGGGGAGAAAGAGAAGATTCATTCCTTCGGGCTAAGAGGCCTGCATGGTCAGCAAGGCAGGAGGCGGAACCACTGAGCTAAATCCCCGGCCTGATACCTGGTTAGCATACTCCTATAATCCTAGCACTCTTGGAGGCTGAGGCAGGGAGATTTCAAGTTGAAACCCAGCCTGGGCAACTTGGCAACTCAGCAAGATCCTGTCTCAAAATAAAAGATAAAAAAGGCTGGGAACATAGCTCAATGGTAGTCACCCCTGGGTTTGATATCTAATACTGTCAAAACAAATGAAGAACTAACAAACAAACAAACATCCTTAAATTTGGGCAAACTGACATTCACAGGGGAAGGGTTACCCTAAAGTCACAAAGCATAAAGCCAGTGTGGGTGGCCTGGGACAGCTCTGGACTCCAGGGCAGACCTCTTCTTTTGGGCATGGTGCTGGTTTTTTTTTTTGGTACTAGGGATTGAACTCGGGACCTTGTTCCTGTGAGGCAGGCAGTGGAACCACTAAGCTAAATCCCTGGCCCTGGTGCTCATTTTTTGGACAGTGGGTTTTTGAAAATGAGAGTATTTGGTGGCTGCTCTGCCACTGGAAAGTGGGTTTAAGTCACCTTGATTTTGTCCCACTGGGGGCACCCAGCCACTGCTGTCTGCCCACAAGGAGGCTATTAAAGATGAGTTAGAGCCCCAGGGGTTCTCTCCACTCTGGTCTACACTTTTGTGTTTCTTGGGTGAACATCACCAAACTATCTGCTGAGTTTGGGGAATTTCAAGTTAAACAAGGCCTTTAAAAGGGCAAGAAAGGAGCTCTTGGTCAAGTTCAGTGTCCTGCTCCGTGTCACGCAGCTGTTGAATCTAGGAGCCCCACCTCCTCTCCCTTACTCCTCAGCCTCCTGGATGAGTTCAACACTTGTCCCACACAGGCTGGACTAAGCCTTGCAGACTTCGACTACTGAGGAGACAGAGGTCAGCCTGGGTCCTCTCTGGCAAATGCAATATGGTCTGCTTGGCATTTGGTGGCTCAAGAGATGGGGCAGAATTAGAAATGATGTTGTGAACCAGGCAGGTGGGTTGAAGTGTAGTTGGCTACTACCCCAGCAACAGCTCACAGTTTCAGACAGACACGGAACTCGAGTTACCTAGTGTGGGTGTGCTCAGGAGCAGAAAAGATGGGAAGACATAAACCTTTCTATCATCTGGACAGACACATCTACAGGCGACTTCCACACCTGCTGGGAGGTGAGGGTGACACGGTGATGTCCTCCAGGTCCTACTGACTGGGCTTTGGAGTTAGTGGGCTTGTGAGTTATGGCAATAGTGATTCCTGTGGGCATGGTGGGTCTTATGGCTTGTATCTAGATGTCTCCCAAAGCCTCATGCACTCATAGGTGGGGCTTTTCAGAGATGGTGGGATCTGAGGTGGTATTTGAATATAGATTAAGGGCGTGTGACAACAGAATTGGTTTAGTATAGTTCTGGGTGTGGATAATGGGAAGTCCCACCCTGGGTGTAGGAAGCACCAACCAATAGGGTTATAGCCTGGATGGAAAATTAAGGGAAAGTTAGAAGGCAGGCTGCTGATGCTTGCTGCTTGCTGTCTCCTGCCTGCTCTGGCAAGGACTATTTCTCATCTGCAATGTCACTCTGCCTTGGAGCCAGCCAACCAGGGACTGAAACCTTCACAAACTGTGAGCCAAAATAAACCTTTGTTCCTTTAACTTGAGGGTGCCAGCTATTTTGTCTCAGCAATGAGACAAGTAATTAAGACAGTGGAGAAGGCAGGGTCTGATGTGGATAATGTATACCTTGCAATCTAGATGGTTTGACTTAGTATTTTTTTAGCTTTAGGGTAGTGTAGGAGTGATACGCATTCAGTGGAAATCTCACTTTGGATCTTGAATTTTGATTTCTCCCTGGTCTAAAAAAATGTGGCCCAGTCCTCTCTCCAGATGCTAGGTAGCAGCAATGGGCAATGGCTCCCAGCCAGCCATGGTCATGAAGAGCAACAATAGGTCCTCTACATAATACTGTGTTAGTGATGCTCGGTATGTGACATATATACAGTGCATTTTTGGCTTATGACGTTTTCAACTTATGATGGGTTTGGAAGGATGTAACCTAATCATAAATTGAACAGTGTCTATAATAAAGACATTTTCAAGCCTGGGCAGTGCTCCAGGGATTTCAGTTCTAGGTGCATTATCTCATTTCAGACACAGTTCCTAGATGGGAATTGAGCACTAAGCACCTCCCAGGCCTTCAGCTGACACCATGATCCCCATTTTCTTATGGATTGAAGAAGACTTGGGACAAGGCTCCAAGCTGTTGTTTTTGGGTGTTGCTGCTGCTGCCCAAGTTTGCTTTGTTTCATGGATTTTTTGATTTCTTAACTCAGCTATGAACTGTTAACTTTCTCCCACGAGGAAGCTAGACTTGTATTTGTTCCCTTTTATAGATGAAGCATGTAAGAAGTAAAGAGATTTTGCAGCTTGTTCACTGGCCAACTGGCTGACAATCTAGGTGTTCTTATTCCCAATTCAGATCCTTTTCAGTTATACAAATTTCCTTTCCAGTGACAAGTTCTCCAGTCTTGCCCTCCTGCATACATCCTTATAGCCAGTCCTTTGTACATCCTTTTCTGATCTATACAGATCCCTCATCTCTTCTTTATCTGGCTAACTCCCATTCTTCCTGCAGAAGCCAGAGCCAACATCTCCTGGAAGATGTCCATCTCTGGATTCCTGAGGCCGTTTGGGTAGGTGCCTCTTACAAAGTGGTTCTGCTGGGCTGGGTGGGAGGAGAGCCATCCATCTTGTATCTGGCTCCATGACAAAGTCATGTTCAAGGAGAATCAGAGATAGGTGCAGCAGGGAACCCGCCAGCCAGTCCCCACCAGGGCTTTGCATTAGAATCAGACATATAAGGGACAGAAGACAGGAAGAGGGGACCAAATACATCCCGCCCAGGACACTGCGGTTGCTGGGAGTCAGGCAAGGTGGAGCAAGGCTGTCGCGTGAAGGACCAGAGGGTTATAGAACAATTCTTCTGCCTCAGAGTCACGGGTGAACATATTCAGACATCCTTAAGTGATGTCTGTAAAGGCTTTGAGTACTTTGAAGTGTGGCTTTATTTAATTTCAACAAAGTTGTAGTTGCAATTAGATCTGTCCAGATAATTAACTCCAATTTACTAGTTTGCAACTAGTAATTAATTACTAAAGTCTCCTGAGTGAGTCTGGGAAAGGAAAGTTGCTTCTCTGAAAATGGAGGCTTTGTCTGGCAGCCTCAGATGCGTGGCTATGTCTGGGGAAGTCCTTTCTCTGTGACTCACTGTGGCTCCAGGGCACACACGAGGGTTTCGGTGACTTTGAGCAAGTCCCCCAATGGCCCAGCTCTCAGTTTTCTCTCCTGTGGAAGGGGAGCAGCTCTCCATTGAGATCCTAGGATCCAAACTTCAGACCAAGGACCATCAATTCTCCCTAAACATGTCCTCAAAAATCTGGCAGGTTTGTTTTTTTCATTGCAGAAGTCTACATCTGGTTGTGGTTTTGCTTCACATTTGAAAACTCATTATGTGTCCTTCACCAAAAGCATTAAATCTCAACCCTGGTTGTCACTGTAATGGAGTGGGTGTAAAGCTGGTCTTTTCATAACTGAGCTAATGAGATATCCTGTGGAAAGAATGAATCTTTATTTTTGCCTCACACGATATCCTCAAATCAATTCCAACTGGATTATAGACTTAAGTAAGAAAGGCATAAACGTATAGCTTGGTCTTATTTTTAGTAGTGCATGTTTGCAGTACACAGTGATTATATTTCTTGTGGGGTGTTTGTACATGGATGCAACATATCTTAATTCTTTATTCACTTCCTTTCCTTCTGCTCCCTCACCCTCCCTCTGTCCTGTGGTTCCCTTCCCTTTTGCAAAAGATCTACCTCCCTATTTCCTATTATCTATCTTTTATTTTGCTGTTTATTTATATTTTGGGTATTTATATTTCTCATATAAGAGAAACCATGTGCTGTTTAATCTTGTGTGTCTAATTTGTTTTACTTGATATTATGGTCCATAAGTGCATCCGTTTTCCTACAAATGACTCAAAGTTATCCTCCTTTATGGTAGAGTAGGACTCCATTGTATATAAATAATACATTTTCTTTATCTATTCATCTATTGATGGACATATATTCCACTTTAGAAGATAATGTAGAAGACTTTTGTGGTATAGGGTAGAAAAAATTGTGTAGGACAAGAAAGGACTTACTTTGAAGAATTAGGGTATAAACTGGAGTTTCTCTAAACTTAAGAACTTCTGTTCATCAGGAGACATGAATTCAGGAAGTGAAAAAGCCAATCACAGAGTGGGGAAAGATATACGTAAAACATATACCTCAAAGGATTCCTGTAACCAGTATTTAAAGAACTATGCCTCTGTTTCAAAATACTGACACTTTGATTTAAAAATTGGGCCAAAGAAGTGCCTCACAAAAGAATATATCCAAAAGCCAATAAGCATATGAAAAAGTATTGAGTATTATGATCAACAGACCAAAGCAAATCAAACCCAAAATGTGATACCACTTTCCACCAACTTTGATAAAATTAATGAGAATACAGAGCAATTCTGCTCTGTCGGAATTGCTGGTGGGAAAAATGTTTCCATTCTCTACTAAAGAAACCCCAATAGATAAGCTATGTTCCAGCAATTCCAGTCCTGGATATATCTACCCAAGAAAAGGTGTCCACAGGAACACCGAATGACACGTCCAGGGATGTTCATTGCAACATTATCAGGACAACCCCAAACTGGGAGCAACTCAAAGATTCATCATCAGGACAATGGATGTATTGCCAAAAATACAATGGAACGCTGTGTAGCGATTATTGCTAGGCACATACCCTGGATGGATTTCACAGATTATAACAAGCAAAAGAAATGAGACAAAAAGTATACTGTACAGTTCCATTTATACAAAGTTTGACAGCACGCGATGGAAGTTAGGGTTAGGGTTCAGGTTACCTTGTGATGGGGACTGAGACTGGGAGAATGAAGTGGGATGCTTTGGAGAGGTGGCGACATTCTGTATCTTGCTTGAGTGGTGGCAGCATGATGGGCATGCACATTTTTACTGAGGGATGTGTTGAAGATTTATGTAATTTATTGCATGATGCTGTATTAATAGAAATGTTTACTG
The DNA here is from genome assembly GCF_053883595.1 of Heterocephalus glaber. Lineage (NCBI taxonomy): Eukaryota > Metazoa > Chordata > Mammalia > Rodentia > Bathyergidae > Heterocephalus > Heterocephalus glaber. The sequence goes on along the minus strand of NW_028258381.1, from coordinate 20,520,150 downwards.
AAAAAAAATATAGGACTTCAGGCCTCACTAGATGAGCTGAATGGGAATGCAGGTGGGAAATGGGGAGCTTGAGTGCTAACACCTTTGCAACATTCGTGATGCTTCTTATGTGCAAGTGGAGTTGGGAATCACAGCCCTTGACCAAGAGCCAGCACCTTCCAGTGCGCATTGCTCGGCCCATGTACATCTAGTGTGGGGGCTTCACTGAGTGATCAGCACTTGGGGGAGCATCACTGACCTGATTCCTTGACCCGACCCTTGAGACTCTTTGGCTGTGATCTGGCAGCCCTTCAACGTGCACTGTGTGGTCCTGTAGCTCATCTGTCTGCCCCACTGCTTACACAGTCCTGGAAAGGCTCAGGTCATCCCGAGTGCCTGGGATTTGAACCGAGGCTTCCGACTTCCATTCTGAATTGAAAGACAGTAGGTTAAGCTTTATGCAAAGGAAATGAAAATATTTGAATAGTATAATAATAATATAAATAGTATAATAGTTTAATATCATATAAATAACTTAATAATTTATAGGCGGGAAATAATTGATGAGAAGGGCACAGAACTTGTCTTTCTAACTTGTATGCAATCCAAGATCTTCCTTTTAAAATTTTGAATAGAGAGATTTTGAATTTATATTATAATCATTTTTTTTTGTTTTTTTTTTTTGTTTCTCACCTCAAGTAAGGTCTCAGATGAAGCCTGTCTTATAATGGTAATACTCAGGAGGATGTGTTTTGTCTTGCTCTGACTCTCTCTACCTCTGTTCTTGATCTGCCGCCCTGCAGGAGAACTCCAGACTGGGGAATTTTCCTCAGAAAGGTGTTATGAGTTGAGATTAGTTAGGCAAGTGGCAGAGCGCATGCATAAGCAGTTACTTTGCATAATGAGGCATGTGAAATCCCACTGGAGGTTGTTAAAACAGCAGACAGACTGCGGTAAACAAGGAGGAAGGTAGGCTTTGAAAACAGATGGCTTTGAAAACCTGGCAAAGCCCTGTTGTAGACTTTAAAAAATTGGTTTCGTTAGTGCAGGCTATTTTTTTTTTTTTAAAAAAAATTCTACACGCATATTTTAAAGGTCTGTTTTAATGATAAAGTTCCGTGGGTAATTGAACATCAGTTTACATCCTGCTGTAAACACGCTTGCAGCCAGAGGTGATGGGCAGCGGGCGCACAGAGCCCGGCTGTTCTGCATTTAGCTGCAGGGGCCGGCCAGGGAGCTTTTTGGATTTACGCGCTGGGCCGGGGCGGTGCGGCTGTGGCCTGGCCCTCCCTGTCATCCGGGTCAGCCCGAGCGCAGCGCCAATGTCCGAGCTGTTCTGCCGGCTCTTTCCTCCTTCTCCCTTACCTGTCCTCATTTTCTCACGTGACCTCTATTCCCTTTCGCATCTCATCTCTATCTCTCCAGACTGGGTCCTTTTGCCATCCACATCCTGTCTTTCCATTACTTCTGGAGCCACCTGACCTCCACACAAGCCGGACCCTCTGCCCCAAATGCCCCTTCTTTAGATAGATCTCAGATAAGTCACCCATCAGGGTCCCATTTCTAGGTGACTTGCCAGAGGAAGAGCTTCTCTGGGTCCCTGCTGATATAACTATCTCACCTCTAAATGAAGGCAGCCTTACTGCCTTTTGTATATTCATTTCCTTACAATGTAGACACCTTTTTTGAAGAGTGACATATAGTAAATTTCCTTCAGCCAAATTCCACTTAACTAATTCCCTAGAATAAAAATGTGTTCTTCTTAGCCAGGCAGGATGTCATGTATCTATATAATCACAGCACTCTGGGAGGCTGAGGCAGGAGGGTCACAAGTTTGAGCCCACATTTAGCAAGACCCTGTCACAAAGTTAAAAAATTAAAAAAGGGCTGGGGAATGTAGATCAGTGTGAAAGCCCTGGGTTCAATCCTCAGTGTCCTCTTCCCCCTCAAGCTTCTTTTCTTCTTAATAATAACATAATAAATAAAATAACATAATAAAACAACCATGTAATAAAATGTATAATGGCAAAGACTTACATAGCGGTCACTACCTTCCAGACATATTTTAAGCAGTTTGTTTCATTAGGTCATTTAATAATTCCCAGAAGCCTTGGGAGGCAGACTCCCCAGTTCACAGCTGGGGAAACCAAGGCACCTAGTGGTTAATTACTTGCCCAAGTTCACACAGCTAATAAGTGGCAGGCCTGGGGCTTGAACTCAGTCACACCCTCAATGTCAGCCCCTGTTCTTTACTGCCTCACACCTCTGGAAAACTTAGTAACTCGCATTACAATGGTCTCTCATGGCTATTAGGCTACTGTCTACTCTGCCCTGCTCTGTGGGGGTCAACTGAGCTGATTCATTAAAATCAGTTGTGTTTCTGCCAAGTACACTTACTGTAACTGTGCACTTTAATTATTACATAAACAGATGCAATGCAAATGCATAAAAGGAAGTTTGTGCACATCTGACGTGAATACCTGGGAAAGTCTCAATGTAGGCAAGCCGCTAAAATATTGTTCACCGATTAGGAGAGGTATAGTAACTGCAAAAGATTTGGGGAGAGGTGTGGGTATCTCTGTAGAATGCTTCTGGAGCACTTTGAAGAAACTCTACTTGGACATCATGGAAGAGGCATCATGTTGGCTTTTGTGATGATCCTGCCAAATAGTGCCGATTTCACACTTTAGGGTCTTAGTCTTTGTTGTAAAGTCTGTGGTCATCTTTAATTATGAGTGTAGTTTAAGGCAAAAGAAAAGAGGCAAAATACTGGCCAGTAGATTCTTCTTCAAAGAAAACCCCTTAACTATTCATTAAGAACCCCACTGTGACAGGGCCAATGCCAGTCTCTGAAAGGGAGGCATGGGGACCCCCAGGGCATGGAGGAGCTGAGTTTCAAAGAAGATGATTTTGAGGACTGTGATTGCCTTCAGAAGGGAACTGTTTAGAAAGTTCCCTGCCGGTGTGAGACAAGGAGTGAGTCTGAAGCTTCTCAGACAAGGCAGAAAATGAGATTCTTGTACTTGATGCAGTGGGAGGATCAGAGGACCCTGCCATGGGCTCCAGCACGCTGCCATGAATTTCCCCATTCCATACCCTGGATTTTACACTGGGACAAACATGAATTTAGTCCAGTGTGTAACTTGGCTTTTGTTTGGGTTTAAGGAATAACAATTTTGTATTCAGTCAACTTTGGTTTGAAGAGGCTGGTATGTTTGCATCTTCCCAAATTTCATACATTAAATCTAAATGCTCAATATGTTGGTGGTTAGAAGTGGGGCCTTTTGAAGAAGGTGAAGTCACAAGGATGAAGGCTTTTTTGTAAAATTATATTTTATTTGTTTTTATTGTGGTGAACATATGCCATAAAATCCATCTTCTTAACAAATTAAGTGTACTATACAAAATTGTCAGACCATAAAAGTAAGGATAGAGCTATCTTGAACAGGATTAGTATCTTTAGAAAAGGGACCCCAGAGACTTCTCATATCCCTTCCATCTGGTGTGGACACAGCTAGAAGACACATTTATGGTTCAGGAAGCTGGCCCTCACTACACAAGGAATCTATTAACCTTGGACTTCCCATCTCCTAGAACTGTAAGAAATTCATTTCTGTGGTTTACAAACCATCTCGCTTATGCTAGTTGGTATAGCAGCTTGCATGGGCTAAGACATAGGGAAGTCACGATGGCTATTTTGAATCATTACTGAATCATTCAATGCATCAACTTGTTTTTCATTTTTCTGCTCTTTTTAGTGTGCTTTACTTTAGAACAGCAGTCTTTTGGTCAGATTTCCTCTTTCTGTTGAGAAATAAAATTCTGAGTGATGGACATTTGTTGAACGTTTATCTTTTCCAGGAATGGTGCTAGGTAACTAAAGTCCATAATCTCTCTAGTCATCAGCAGAATCTGAAAGTTTTTGTTTCCAATTTACCAATGATGTTAAAGCTCGGAGGTATTAGGTGACCTGCTAAGGCTACATAGTTAAGAGGTGGAGGAGTCAGGATTAGATCCGGATGTTTTCTACTTCCAAACATGATGCTCCTACGTTTTTGGTTACATGTCCTCCCCATTGAGCTATATAACTATAAAAATTGCGTTTAACAATAAGTAAGTCCCCAATTTATGAATGAGTTATGTTCTGGGACAATTGCTCCTAAGTTGGATTCATTCATAAGCCAACAAAGTGAGTCTTACACAGTACCACTGTGAAAATTCACAACTCGCATGTTCAGAAGTTGGGGACTTACTGTAATAAAACCACTTTAGTATGATCAGGCTGCCAGCCATATCTGTGAGTCTTCTTCAACATCCCAACACACTGTCTACTTCTTCACAGCCTGGCACTGTGACTTGGCTGTCCATAGTGCATATGCTCTTTCCCTGACCACACTGTAAGCACCTTGGGTTTAGGGACTCTGGGTTCAGACGTGTGGCTTCAGCACTCCCCGCTAAGTGATCCTTCCAGTGGGGAGTGAGCATCCATTTCTTTATCTGTATTAATTAGATTTCCCATTGCTGGGAGAAAGTACTCGATAGCCACAATTTAATTTGGATCGTGGTTTCTAAGGTTTCAGTCCATGGTAGGCTGGCACCATGAGAGAAACATCATAGTGGAAACACCATCAGGGTGATGGAGCAAGGCTGCTCAATTCATGGTGGCCAGGAAGGAGAGCACAGAGGAGGAGCATCAGAGAGGAAGGGGCCAGGGATCAAATATAGCACCCAAGGTTATACCTCTACAAGCCACCCAGAGTGTGCTTTACTAATCCCCTAGGTAGCTCCTAGGGCAGTCAAGTTGACAATGGAGCTCAACTGTCACCTCATCTCTGAATGTCTTCCTCTGGTGTGTGGTCAGATCAACCAGGACACTTGGCAACTGTCAGACAAGTGAGACCAGTATAGTGGAGGACAGAGTTTTGATCTTCCATAGCAAGAAATCTGGGCACTGTTGGAAGCCTCTTCCCTGAGAGCTTTTGTTCACTTGGTTTGTGGCCTGGGATCCCATTCCATGAAACCAGCAACATCTGAAGCCAGAGCTAGACTCACACAGGTCTGTGACCAGAGTTTGGGATATGTTTTTGTATACTCTGTATACCAGTCATCACTGGCTTCCTGGGATAATGAAACCTTGTCAAATCCAAATTTCACTTTTTGAATACTCCTGTGTTTTATCATGTCCAGATTTCCCAAGCAGCTTAACATGAGATGCTATTGCTGCAAGAAGATTTTCTGTGGAACTCCAGAATCTGAACCCCAAAGACCAGCAAAGAATCCTGGTGACCCTCTAATGGGATTGTGTTGAACAGACTCTTAGATCCCAAGCATAAAACCCCAGGCTAGCTTTCTCTTTCAACAGGAATATTGGAAGTGTCAGTGTCTGGCATCATAATTTATCCTTGGAAGGAGACTCACACCAGCTTGCTTTCAATAAATAGATTTTAGACCAAAAATCTGTGTAATTATGTTTCCTAATAGCATTAACTCACTGCCCACAGGCAAAACACAAAAATCCCTCCTTTGTATCAAAGGAAGCCTAGTAAGCTAAACTTCTGAGCTAACATAATGCTTGGGGTAGATAAAACTCTGGGAAAAGTGAGAAGCTTTCAAAGGGCAATCCAGGGAAGGGGAAAGATCTCCATGATACTCCTCACCTCTGATGTTCCCGAATTCTGTAATTATGCCCTTTGTGGTTCTGTTGTACTTGTACTGGCATTGATTCTGCCATGGTTGTTGCTTGTTCTCTTTGGTGGGTGACATTCTGAAAAGTCCTTTAAAGGAAATGTTACTTTAGAGATTACCCTTGCGTACATGACCCAAGAGACTTCATCTTCCAGAAATGTGTTTGAAAGGGGACTGACTATAAGATTCCATTCAAGTGTTTTTGAGGATCTGTATTATAAGATCCTAGTAACAGTTCATGTTTGTGTTCTCTGGCTGATGTTGGGCCTATCTGAGTAGATGTCCATCCTCCCTTAGTCACGAACTAGTTCAAGTTCCCTGGAATTTTTAAGCTACTGCTAGGCTTAGCAACCGAAAGAGCACTCTCTGCTTGAAGGCACAGTGTTTCCCATAATGCCTTTCTCTGTTGTAAGCTATTTCTCTGCTTCTAAGCTCATGGAGGAGGGACAGTGTCTCATCCCTCCACATCCCACAAAGCCAGACTCTTCCATGGTGACGCATGATTACTTGGGGATTGACTTACTACCGAGGGACAGAGGGGAGAAGTGAAGAAAAGATTTGTTTGATTTTTATTTTCAGAATTGCATTGTTCACCTAGGTGAAGGTCTGTCTGGGTCCACCCAGAGGAGTGGTCTCTCAATGGTCAGATAAAGGGTTATTAGAAGAGATAAAGTGATAGATAAAAACGTCAGCACCATGATTTGGAGACCCTTGGTGTGGACTCAGGATGGATAACAGGCAAAGATCCCCCCACCTCTGGTAGTAGGAATTAAACCCAAAGCCTTTGCACTGAGCTACATCCCTAGGTCTTATTAGTTTATATTTTGAGTTAGGGCCTTGCTAATTTGCCTAGACTGGGCTTGAATTCCAAATGTTCCTGCCTCAGCCTCCCAGAGAATGCTAGAATTTCAGGCATGCATCACGACACCTGGCTAAAGAATTTTGATTCTTAGAGTAGGATTGAATGTACTTAAACGTATACACAAACCAATAAAGTAAACATACTTATAAGTGTATGGGCTCCAGATATTTTCACAAACTGAGCATATTCAGATAATCAGCACCCAGGTCAGAAATGAAAACATAACACAACAAAAATAGAACAAATCCAGCTCCTTGTGGATTTGTTCACCCCTTCTTTCAGTCATTTCCCATATTTCTATAAGAACCACTATCGTAATTACTAGCAGCATCAATGACTTTTTACCTGTATTAATGCTTTATATGAATAGAATCACAAATGTATATTCTTGCATTTATTCTCTTTTACTCAACATTATGTTGGTAGACTTATCTATGTTGTCGAGAGTAATCGTAAATGATGCAATTTTTCACCACTTAAACACAATCCTCCTCTTGGTAATTCATGGCCAGTGGATAGTATTCTTCAGTGCACATCTGAAAGCTACCTTGGTTGCCTAGATTCTATTGTCAGGGCTGTAGGAAAGGCATCTGGGAATTTTCAACTGTTGTAGTATACCAGGAATCAAACATAACACCCAGACTCCATGTCCCTAACATGGCCCCTTCCTCTTGGAGGCAGTAGGTACAATGCATTCATCTCACCTTTGGGAGTGAGGGAAGCCAGACGAGGCAGTGTGTTTCTGTAATCCCAGCATTTCAGGAGGCTAAAGCAGGAAGGTACCAAATTGAAGCCCAGTCTGGGAATATTATTGACTTATTGAGACCCTACTTCAAAAACACGATTAAAAAGGCTGGGAAGGTAGCTCAGTGAAAGGCTTTGGTTCAATACTCAGTACTGCAAGAAAAATGGATTAGGCTAGGACTTCCCAGTCTTGGTCATATGAGGATCCACTGACTTGGAGGCAATTGCCAGCACCTGTTCAATGGTTTGTTCTTTGGAGGTATTTTCACTTAGGTGACCTTGTTTCTTCCTCACGGTTGCCCCAAGAGAAAACCATTGGTTGTCCCAGTGGATGAGAGGACAGATGATGCCTGAATGAGGTATAGCTTGCCCAGATCGCAGTTTGTACTAATTTCTGACTGTTTCCTCTTCCCCACCTTCTCTCCCAAGGGATGATACCCGAGTGTCCTTCCAAACAAGAGAGCTGATAAAACCCAGGTGCTCTCTGTGGGAGTGGGCAAACTGCATATTCTTTGGAGCAGTCAGCTGCTGACATCCATGGCACAGGTAGGGCCCTGGGCCCAAGCCCAAGCCCAGCCAGCTGCTGTTGTGATGGATAACTTCACTACTCCTCACCTTTGAGCTGTCCAGCTGATTCTGAGCTGGTAAAATCATCAACAAACAGGGCTTGCCACTTTAAGTCTCTGGCATTGGTGGAAGCCATCCCAGGGTGAAGCAAAGGTGGGAAGAGGAGATACAGAGGCTTGGTGGTCCTCAGAGGTTAGAAGGTGGGAGATAGAATGAGGTAGCAGATGGGGCAATTTGGTGATTGGAAACAAGATAGTCCCAGAGTGAAAAAGAGCTGCTAGGTCATCGTAGGGCTACTAGGGCAAAGCAAAGACTTGGGTGCTCCATTCCAAGACCTAATGATCTTCCCTGTAATAATTTCCCAATCATTTCTTTTGATCGTTAATTTAAACTGGTCTCTTGCCCAAAGTGTTACAACAGCCTGCTACTGGGCTCTCTGTTTCCTGTTTCCTTCCTACAATGTATCTGCCCCTTGCACCCCTGGTAAGAGTCACACTTTCATGTTCTCTTCCCTAACATGCTGTGGTACTCACCTTCAGTCTGGCAGGCAGTGGCCTCCACTATCCTGATCACTCTGTGACGATTTCATTTGCCTAAAGCCTCTTTCTCATACCCTGTGAACACATTCAGTTTCCCCAAGTGCTTTCCCTGTCAGGTCTCTGGTCTCTGCTTGTAGTAGGTGAATTCTGCCAGTCACTCCCAGTTACCTGCTTGTTGGCTGAATAAATGATGAGTTTATGGTTTGGATCTGAAGTATTCTCCCACATTCATGTGCTAAAAGCTGAATGGGCTTTTTGGGAAGTGATTGGATCATAAAGGCTCAACTTCTTCACCCATGGATGTGATCATAATTTAATGGCATTATTGGGATGTGATGAGAACAGGAAGTAAGGCTTGGTTGAATGGAATAGATCTTGGAACATGGCTTTGGGGATGGAATCTGGTCCCCGGTCCCTTCCTCTATGGGTTCCCCTTCTGTATCTTGACCACCATGAGATGAGCAGCTTTTCTCCACCACGCTCTTCCACCATGACGGTTCTGTCTTACCACAGGCCTGAACACAATTTACACAGCTGGGACCAAGGAATGGAACCTCTGACATAGTGAGCCAAAGTAAATCTTTCCCCTTAATTTGCTTTTCTCTGCTATTTTTGTCACAGGGTCACAAAGCTATCACAGATGCCTCCTTCCATGGAGATTTCCCACCTTCTCACTCAGGGCCCCGCAGGACCTGTGCTTTCTTCTGTCTAGTTTTCACCATACTGTGTCAGTTTGCCTATGGGTTAGTTCCTCCTTCTAGGTTGCATGATCCTTAAATCTTGGACTTCTAGTAGTGTTAAGAGACTTGGCTCAGTAAATATTTCATGATCCAAACAATACAATGTTGCATTATGCTGGCTGGATACAGAGGAGTTGAGAGGTTTCTTATGGGCAGAGAACAGAACTCAGACTTCTGATCAACTCTACCCTAGAGACTGTTCTGGGCATAGTTTGAAATTCTGGAGGCCTCTCCAAACTAGGCCTAAAAGATCGCCATTTGAGGGCCTGTGTGAGCTTTGGACTCTATTAGGAGATTTTTTCCCCCTTGTCTCTGGGGTTAATGGATCCCTTTCCCGTAAGTGGAGTTGGGTGTCCACTGTGCATCAGGGAGAGAAAGAGCCCATGGGGAGAGAGGGGAAGGATGTGCCGTTTGAACTGGTTAAACAGCCGACAGCTGCACTGACTTAATTGGGTTTTATTCTATTTGATCTTGGATAAACAGGATTTTTGAGAGTCCATTTTCCCCTTCTTAAGTGTTCTTGCTAAAAAAATAATAAAAAAAAATCTTAATGTCTGCTCAGTTCCCGGATCCTTGCTAGCCAATTTTACTACACACGGGGGCAGTAGTACGCCACCAACCTGCTTACCAGCGCCCACGGGGGCTGATTTACGAATCTGGAGCATTCACCAGGAATTTTAACTCCAGTTAGATATTTTTCCATCTCATATATATTGGCGAGAAATATCACTTAAGACAAAGTTGGAAATAAATTAAGCAGGGAACCACGTAAAGAGGTTTATATTTGCTTTTCTGCCACAGTCTGTGAATTTTTATCCGTTGAGTGTTTTCAGACTGGATCACAAACCCCCAGTTTGAGACTGATTGTGCCATAAGGTGGTTCCCATCAACTTGGCTGTGTTCCTGGGAATTCCAGGTCACGATGGAAAAATCTTGACATGTCAGCTCATGGCTTTTGGATGACTCGAATGTACTAAATGCTATACCATGGGTGGCTACATCTGTTACTCAGTTTAACATTCCAGAAGGTTCATGTCTTTATCCCTGGACACTAGGAGAGGAATCAGGCTCAGAGTGATCACGTGACTTGCCCAAGGTCATGCAGCTCAAGGGCATCAAGAAACGGAGCCCTGTAAAGGCAGGAAGAGTGCTGATTGTCTTTGTGTGCTCACGGATATATTCTTAACACCCAGGGCAGCGTTAAGCTACATTGTGCAGGCTTAATAAATATTTGTTGAGTAAGTAAATGGCTGAAGAGCTTGTTGACTTTGAGTACAGTTCTCATTGTGTGCTGTATGGTGCTTTCAGAATGGGCTGGCAATCTGTCAAGTGCTCCTAGTGGATGCTGTATGCTGTGGCAGCTCCTGGACTCCAGAGGAAAACTGCTCCCTCCAGGAATACTGTAGACCCATACTCAAAAACCAGAAGGTTGTGGGGCGATATCAACACATCTTAGAGAGCAGTTTGATTGCTGAACAAATTCACTGTGAGACAAAAGAAAGAAAAGAGCACAGTATGGATTTGGAGAACCAGATTTTACCCTAAGTAAATTGTGTGCAACTGAGGGCAGGGGTGGAGGAGTTATTAGCTATCTGTGACAAAGGCAGTGGTTGTTTCCAGTCATTTCAAATCGTAGACACATTCAGGGGTGGTAGGAAGAGGATGTAACTCAATTCTTGGATGCCCTAGCATGAGGGCATGGGCAAATCCTCCGAGAACGAGGATCCCTCATTGGCCTCTAATTTATACATACAGTTCCATCTGGTCTCCCCTCTGCCCTGCACTGGTGACGGAGAATGAAGTTGTGGGGTAGCCCTGAGAGTGGCCAAGGTCTAAGGACTGGGGTTTTGCTGAGCTGTGCCCTGTTTAGTGAGATCGAAGTGCTTGGAGCCATGGAGATCCTGGGAGCAGCTCATAAGGGGGAAGCCTGTGAACCAGAAACAGTGACTAAATACCTTTTGTACTTGAAAAGTTTGTACATTCAATGCATGTGTTATTCCCACTTCCTGGGAGTTGTTCCACCATTCAACCATGCGAGGCACTAAAATTTGGCATTAGACAGGTATTTGTCTTAGGGAAGCTGGGCAGACTCAACTGTATAGGCAGGTTTGGGAAGGATGAGGTCCCATGACAGAGAGGTCCCGTGACAGAGACTGTGATGGCAGTAATCATTTGAGTGGAGTCAGAATGAAGAAGAAAGAGAATTAATCCTTGGAACCTTCAGCAGAAAGAGGGAGGGCTCAATTCTCAGCCTAGGGTAGAGAATGGGCTGCACACAGCTCCTGACTTCCTTCAAGGGTAGGCACAGTGGCTCCCATCCCCAGATGTGCTTACGTATGTCTGGGTGTCTGATGTTGGCCATCAGAAAACCCTGGGCCATCTTAGCCTCTCATCTCATCACTGGGATATAATACTAGACACCCATGACTTAAAGAAGAGATTTATTTTGACTCACATTTTCAGTCCATGGTTGGCCAGCTCCAAGGCAGAAACTACATGATGGAAGGGTCTGGTGGAGAAAATCTGCTCATGTCATGGAGCCAGGAAGCAGAAAGAGAAGAGAGGGAGACATATCCTTCCAGGTCATGCCTTTAGTGACTGGCCTCTTCCCACTAGACCTTACCTCCCAACAGCACACTCAGCTGCAGCTGGTCCCCTGAGTCTTCAGCTTACTGACTGCAGGTCTTGGCTCATTTCAGCTTCCAGCATCATAGAGGCCAATTATTTATGATAGATTTCTTTTTAACTACAGGTCCATATCTATATCTGTATCTATCCCTTGTTGGTCCTATTTCTTTGACTAATATCTTCCTTTGGAAACACTTCTGGAGTCTGTGGCTTCTTTCCATCCCCACAACCGCTGTCCTCATATGAGCCATGTTACTTTGACCAATGTAGCAGTGAAGAACTCAATGTCCCACCTGCTGTGTTTCAAAGCACTCTTGCTCTCTCAGGAGGTTGAAGAGGCACTGTCATCATAAAACTTGGTTTGTAGCTAATGTTCTTGTAGGTCAAGGCCAATTCTGTGGACTAGTGTACAAGTAAAGCAGGATTTGACCCCTTCTTACCTCTCCAGCACATTTTCTACTGTACATATTCTGTTGCGGAGAGAAATACTCTTTTCTGAACATATCGTACATTCCTTTTTTGCACATATTATTTCCTTTTCCCACATCCACACCATAATACACTGAGCAAACTCCCATCCTTCAAGGTGAGCTGAATCTCACCTCGCTTATGAAGCCCATCCTGACTTCAGGTAGAGAAGTCACTCCCTCGTCTGGTTCCCAGGCTACTTATTCATTCCATTATATTGCTTTTGTTAATGTGCTGTGCTTCCACTTTTTCTCCCTGTACTGAAAATTCCTGGAAATCCAGGGGTCTGTTTCCTCAGTGCCTTCAAGCATTCCTAATACTTAGTATGCACACACTACAATTTGAGGAAAGAAGGAACAATGAATGTACTGTGCCTGCTTGAGGATAGCTAGATTTTCAAAGTACTGGGGTCAGTGAGACAATTGCAGATCCTTTAATCCTAAAGGTTTATCCAGATTATTTGACCTAATTCTTTAATGCCACATCACCAGATAATTCCATGTGAGCAGATGACTGTAATGTCAGCAAATAGAGTGCTGAATTTCACCTCCACCACTGTGGAGAGCTTGGAGTCCTCTAATGAATGTACACAGAGAGAGAAATGTCAGAAGATTAGCATTCTTGTAATGAGAAGGAGAGAAACATTCATCAAAATTGCTCAAGTGCTATCAGTAGAGCATCTCCAAGCGAAGATCTTACTTCAGTGGCAGTGAGAGATGGTAGATTTCACAGGTTGGTCATGGGGAGACTTGTTAATTTCACAGCTTATAAAAGATTAATAATAAAAGAAATAAGATACAACTACAGCTATCTAATTGCAGAAAACACTTATCTAAAATACAACCTGGAAGAAAATAGAAGGGGAATGGAAGGCTTTCTTTGGAAATATGGCTTGACCTTTATGTTCGACTTCACAAGTGATTGGAATTCCTAACCAGGCGGATTTCACTCCAAAACTAAAATATGGATCAGCAAAACAAAAACTCTGTCTTACTGGTACGCAGGAGATCCTGCCACTGAGATCTTTCTGAACTAGGAAGGTAGGAAGTTGACCCCAATTCCCTGAAATTTGAGGGATGCTTTGGGCCCCTCCTTGCATGTCATTTACAGTTTGGAGGGCCTGGGCCACAAGGCAGAAGCCAAGACCTTGATTTTCCTATTAGAATGGATTGATGACTTCCCGAATGTCTGCCGCCTCCTTGAGTTATTAGCTGAATTTGGGTCACCACGTCCCCACCTAGCCAAGGGCTTATGAGAGTCCAAACCCTCAGTGCTCTGGATGTGACTTCATTTGGATTTAGTCTTTTAGAGGTAAACAAGCTCACCACTGGGTTATAAGGAAATGGGCACTGGCTCATACCCAAAGGAGTGGGTTTAAATCCTGAAGCTCTTATCAGTGATGTGAAGCTGGGCTCACTGAACCTAGGCTCAGTTTCATCATCTGTAACACTGGGGTATGAAAACATCCTCACAGAGAATTTGTGAGGAGAAAATGAAAGGTGGGGCTACCCAGATGGTTCAAAACTTGATGTCTTTCTAACATATTCCATTTTCCTTCTCCAAATCATTTCTGAATCCCTCCAGGGCAGGGGAACACCTTTTCTTTCTTCTTTGAATTCCTCACACATTTGGTGGATATGTAGGCTACTGAAGAAATGCTTGTGAAGAAATCTGTCCTTCAGTTTTATGGGTTGAAATATGTTTGCTCCCCCTCATTCAAATCCATCTCTCTGTTCTCAGAATGTGGTCTTTCTTGGGGAAAAGATTTTTGATATAATTACAGTGAAGTCATACTTGAGGAGGGTAACCACTAAGCACTACCACTAGTGGACTACTATCCTCTGTGTTGGCTGCATAATGGACTCAGCTCTCCCCAGTGTGGGCCTCCTGTTCACTTCTTGAGGATGTATTACCTCTAGTACCCTGGTCTGCACCCTCCCATTCAGTTTTAGCCACAGCTGTGATGGGAAGTTCCCGAGTGGGCTGCTATCCACATGGATCCGATCATAGCTTATCTCAAGGGTCCACGGTGACCTTCCATTTCCTAGCTCTAGTGTGTAACTGACATTCCTGACGTTGGTAGAGCTCATTCACGTGCTGTGTGAGTCAGCTTCCTGTTACTATAACAAAAATACCTGAGATAAGCAACATGGGGAAATTTTAGTTTGGCTTATAGTTTTGGATATTTCAGTCCATGGTCTTATGGATCCATTGCTTTTATGCCTGTGACGAGGCAGCCCATCATGGCAAGCAAGGGTGGCAGAGTGCACTTGTTTACATTATGGTGCTAAAGTGAGAGAGAGTCTGGAATTCATCATCCCCTTCAAAGGTACCTTGAAGTTACCTAAAATTCCCTCCTAGGGACCATATCCTAAAGTCTCTACCCAATACCACCAAGCTGGGGATAAGCCTTTAACACATGGCCTTTCAGGAGATATTTAAGATCAACTCTGCATGTGCTCAGCCTGGAGGTAGAAGTCTCACTCCTCCAATGGGGTTGGAAACCAGTGCTTTTAGGCTGATCTCAGGTGGAAATCCTGAGAGCCCTGGGTGCACACAATAATGAACTCAATTATGTACCCAGTGTGTGCTTCTCCTTTCTTCCTATTCTTAGCCTCTCACTACTGCTTCCAGAAATTAGCTCACAAATAACCTACCCACACCCCAGAGCCCATTTGGGGGAATCCAAGCTAAGAGAGGCAGGGACAGAGGCAGCCCACACAGTCCCTTCACATCTAAGCCATGTCTCAAGTTCAACTCTGGGAATTGTTGAGCACTGTATTTTAAGAAAGTGGATTGTTTGCTCCCATTTACAATTACTATTGTTTCTTTCCCATTTCTTAGACTTTGGCGGTGCTGAGGACGGACCAAGTTTGCATGCTTTATAGTCTCTAACAGCGATCAGACCTGAGAAAACCCAGTGACCACAACCAGATGCTAACTCAAAGATACGTCTTTCAGTTGAAGGATTTATGTTATACATTATAAATGGAACCAAAGGCATATTTGACTGCACTAAAACTGCTACTGGACTTGAAATTCTATGTCTTGGCATGCCAGTATATGAAAAATATTTCACCTCCCTTTGGATTTGTGGAGGATGGAGTTGTGGTGTCATACTGTGCAGGAAAGTCACTTGTCAATCTAGGTGCTGAGGATCCATATGGTGTATGTGGGAGTTTCTTCCTTCATTTAAAAAAAAAAATCCTCTTTTGTAATTAATTGGAGCAAGAAGTGAACCTTTACCCCATTATCATCTATCATGTGCTTCTTGCCAATTAGCATGGTTGCACCTCATGGCTTGATTTAGTATCAGTTGTGAAACTGGAAGAAAGATTGCACCATCTTTGAATATTAATGCAATTTTGTTTCCCCGAGGGCATTAAGCCTTCTAACATACTGGACTGTGTCTACTTCACTGAGAGTTTTTGGATTTTCATCAGAAATAAAGCCTAGCTCATATATATAATCTTCCTTTGTATGGTTAGAAAGAACCCCCATTCTTAGCACTAGCTCCCTTCTTGACAAGAAAAGCAACAGTCAAACAACCTTGAGCTACAAATTCTGGGCTAGCACCACAGCCCTGCGGTTCTTTCTCCAATCATGCTTCCTGAGATTTCATTTTAGGAGAACTAATACACTTCAGAAACTCATTTGAGCCGGAAAGACTTTTTGAAATTAAGCCCTTAGCACAGTGTGTGGTTGTGACAGTTAAACTGGATTGTCAACTTGATTAGCTTGGGATCTGGCCAGGGGCTTAGTAAAGCGCACTTCTGGGTGTGTCTGGGTGGATCATGGGGGCAGCCAGTCTTCTGGTCCTAGTGCCCTTTCTCTCTGGTGCTGTCTCCCTGCTCTGCTTTCTGACCACCCTGAGGTGAGCTGCATTTCTCTGCAGATCCTTCTACTATGATGTTTCTGCCTTGGAATGAACAGATCGTGGACTGATTTCCCTGAAACTGGAGCCAAATAAACCTCTCCTCCTTTAAATTGTGGGTGTTGGGCACTGTGTCCCAGTGATGGGAAAGTTGATGAATACACTGGTACAGAGGAGGAGTTCAATAAATCTCCCTTTGGATGATGAAGGATTTACAGCTATAATCTTCAGGCCAGGCAACTTCATGTGAATCTCAGAACCACCATTACTAGTATGATCTGAGAGCTTTCTCACAGCTAGATGATGGGATCTCCTACCACTTTGTATCCTGGAGAACCTCTTAGCATCTTCTAAGGTTCTTGCATGAGTAGAGTCTAGAGGCTCCAAGTATACTTGGGAAGGAACAAAAAATTTCCAAGGAAACCTGCCTTTTCATGGATACACAATTTGCTCAACAATTTTCACCAGCGGTCCCTCAGACAAAGGTCTACTATCTCGAATCTACAATTTGCTCAACAGAAAATCACCCTTTTCTCTTAACAAGACACCAAACATTTCTCAGAGCAAGAGATACTAACCAATGAGAAAGGCCCCTTCATGAATTCATGAAGGGGATCAGGCTTTCTCTCCCTGGTCCCAAGCTGTTGGGCAGTTCATTGTTGCTTCAGTTTACCTATTTTGATTCTCCTCTCTCGTGGAGAGCTTGATCCAAACATGGTTGGTAACTATTCTGCAGTATCTCAAGCTGTGCCTTCTGCAAGTAGCAATAATAATTGCTGTACCTGGATATAGAAGTCTGTAGTCTTGCCTGTTTCTCCCTACAAGTTCCTTCTAAACATCTTAGTCTACACTAAATCCATTTACTAGAAAATGTCAACCTGTTACAAACCCCCTACCAGGAACACCAGGTGCCTCAGTCAGCCTAGGTCTCCATTTCTCACTGACTCAATTCCCAGCCTCCCCTCTACTGACTTCTTGGTCTCTCCTACAGTCCCTACTTCCTCAAGGATTTATTTACACATTTTTTTGTTCATCAAACATTTAAGGACCACTGGGGATTTTGTGGAGTCTGAGATGAGTCAGACAAATGTCATGCCCTTGAGAGGTTCACAGCCCAGAGAATAAGAAAAACACATAAATTGAACATTATAATCAGTGTGATAAGAGCTATAAAAGTGCAAACCTGAGAGTCATGGGAGTTGCAGAGGGGATATGGCCAGAGGTTCAGGGGAGATCCTTTCTAGCAAGTGTGATTTAAGGGACAGAGAGTGAGAAGGTGAACTAGGTGAAATGATTGGGCAAAGGGGGACTTTGTGCAGAGAACATTTCATGCTTATGAGACATAAATCTGGGAAGATAAGGACAGTTAAGATTTGGAGACCTTGAACATCATGAGAGGAGTTTGCAGAGAGCATCTTGATCCATTTTGTGTTGCTATAACAGAATACCCAAGACTGGGTGCTTTATTAATAAACAGGTTTATGTAGCTTACTTTTCTGTGTTTGGAAAATTGAAACAGCATAATGGCTGTGTCTCAGGGAGGGTTCCCTGGCCCTATCACAACATGGTGGAGAAGTGGAAAGAGAACTAGCATTGTGCAGAAGGGATAACACAAGAAAGGGAGAAGCCAGGCTTGCTTTTATAACAGCCTGCTCTAGTGTTAAGTAACCCACTCCTTAGGGACCCTGCCCAGTCCACAAGATCAGCATTAATCCATTCATGAAGGTGGAACTCACACGATCTAATTAACTCCCATTATTAGACTCCCATCTCTTAAAGACTCTGTCACCTCAACACTGCCATCCTGGGGACAAGGCTTCCGGTACATGAACATTTGAGTGAACAAAGCATATCTGACCCACAGCAGAGGGGCTGAGACTGAACGCACATCAGAAGGTCTCCCTCTCTACCCCACCATCAGTAAAGCTCTTGTTAAGCCTCAGTTGAGTGAGTCCACCTTCTTAGGCCAATATTCGAACATCTCCCAACAACCACCAGCGTTGTCATGTCCAGTGTTTCTCTTAGATCCCAGAGCTCACCTCCCACACAGATATTGATTCTTGGAATGATTAATATTACTTCATATATTAACAGTTAATTTGTTCAGTGAAAGTGATTAGCACAAGGAGCCTGTATGTTATTAGAGGCCTCATTAATTTCACCAAGTTTATTTAAATGACAGCAGGATGTCAAGTCAATAATGGTAACTTATTAATAAACCATCTGATTACCTCAAGACACACTGAAGTAGTGACACATAAAGTTCTGGGGTGGATGGTGGGTGGTTTCTGACAGGCAGAGGAGGTACACCTCCACTTGTAAGTAGAGGGGCCTGAAGGTGATACCCCCAAGGTCTGATGTGCTGGGTAGGTGGCCTTTCTAAGTTAGGTAAAGGATTGATTGACACCAATTTGTAATTTAAAGAGATTTCTCAGAGTCATCGATGGTCTCAAACCCCACTCCATTATAGGAGGTGCCTCTCCTCCCTCCGAGCTGGCAGCATGGACTAGAGTGAAGAATAAGGAGTTTTGGAACCAGACTTTCTGGTTTTGATATGAATATCACCATCTAGAAATGTTCTGAATTTGACAAAAGATGCTTTGTTGGAAGGGCTCTATCTTAGTTACTTTTC
Source organism: Heterocephalus glaber (assembly GCF_053883595.1). Taxonomy (NCBI): domain Eukaryota; kingdom Metazoa; phylum Chordata; class Mammalia; order Rodentia; family Bathyergidae; genus Heterocephalus; species Heterocephalus glaber. The sequence goes on along the minus strand of NW_028258381.1, from coordinate 20,501,432 downwards.
TTGTTGTTGCTGAGACAAAATACTCAATGCCCAAATTTAAGGGAGGAAAGGTTTATTTGGCTCACAGTTTGTAGAGGTTTCAGTCCATAGTCCGCTGGCTCCAAGGCAGAGTGGCACAGCAGAGGAGCACTGCAGAGAAGAAACAGTTCATGGCAGGCAGAAGACAGCAAAAGCAAGCAAGCAAGCAAGGGACCTTAGCAGCTTTTTTCTGCCTCTTTTATACTCTCTCTAGGCTGCTGGGATGAGGAAGGTGCCAAACCAGTCAGTGGTCTGATTTAGTTATCACACACCCTAATCCCAGCATCACACACTCTATATCCAGCCACCTCTGAATAGTCCCCACCTATGACCACTGAGTGAGGCTTTTGGGGGACATTTAGACACAAACTATAACAGGCTTGGTAGCCTGCAACATGGAAGGTATATTAGTCAGCTTTCCCATTGCTGTAACACCACACCTGAGGTTCACAACTTAAAGGAGGAGAAGTTTCATTTGGCTCATGTAGTAAGGAATTCAGTCCATGGTTGACTGGGTCCGAGGCTGAAACATCTGGTGGAAGCACCTCTTGGAGGAAAGATACTTAGTTCGTGGTACCAAGGAAAGAGAGCAGGGGAACAGTGTCAGAGAGGAAGGGGCAAGGGCCCAGATATAGATCCTAACATCATGCCTCCATGACCCACCCAGACACACCGAAAAGTGTGCTCCATCAATCTCCTGGGAAGCTCCAAGCCAGTAAAGTTGACACAATCAAGCTTAACCATCACATCCCACCCTTTGTCAACTTGAACTCACATACGTCTCCTAAAGCCACACTTAATGTCCAAATAAACACAAGGCCATGATTCTGCCTAACAGGATACAACTATCTTGTGTACAACTGAAATCACAATAATCCCTTCCCAAAGTGTCAACAGTTCCAACATTTCCTCCAAGTCCAAATCCAAGTCTCTTCTGAGACTCAGGGAAGGTCTTAGGTGTGAACCTCTGTGAAAGTAAAAAACAAGTTAAATAATCTCAACATAAAATGACATGGAGTAAACATGCCCATTCTGAAAGAGGAATCAGGGAATAGAAAAGAATCAGACCAAAGCAAGACCAAAACCCAGCACAGTGAAATGAAATCTGGGCAATGAATTCCTAGGAGATTGTTCTCCACAGGGGTTCCAGGGGCTCTCTTCTCAGATGAAAAGTTGACCCTTTTGCACACTTGATCCAGCAGTGAGTGGGATCTTACTGAATCCTGAGATGTCCTCAAAGCATCTTTCTTCTTACTTCTGTACAAAGTAATTGGTTTCTTTTAAATGGTGCTAATCCAAATTGACTCCAGGGATTCACTTGACTTTCATATACCAGGTACATTTTAGCTAGTATGAAGTCATTCTTGTCCTAATCCATATATACGCCTCTCCTTCTGACCCAAATTGTGGGGATCCAACTGGTCTTGCTGCCTCCTAGGACCGTACTTCCATCAATAATCCCCTCCCAGTAAATGACACTCTGCAATCTTGGATCTGTCTGCCTTGTTCTTCAGTCTCATGGGGCCTGGGGGCCAATTCTCACACACTAGGGACCAGGTTACTCCAGAACCCCAAGTGTTCCTTGGCTTTGCTCAGCAGGGACATGGCTATTTGAGTCTCTCAAGGAGCCCAGTCTTCCTTTTACATTCCTCTGCATGTTAAAGCTGCAGTTAAGAAGCCCTGGGAACCTATAATCACCTATTAGTGGTGGTTTTATTCCTTCAACCTCCTTCCCACTCCCTATGCAGAAACAAGGGAATACTTTGGGAGCTAATGTAATTGGGATGCTTAGACAGAGTCTACTCGCTTCAAATACAGCAATCTGTTCTGAGCACACAGCTCTGAGCCATGCAAAGGGGAGCCAAGGGGAGAGCCAGCTATAGGGGAGCAAAAGGCTCTGTAAGCATTTGCTCCTGGGAAAGCTGAGAAGGAGAGGACTGACCCAGAATCTGTAGGCCCCATGGGAGAGCCACCCTGAGGAAATGTGAACCCGGCTTTTTAGTGAAGCCTATGTGTTTTGTTTTGTGGTAGGGCAATTTGTTCTTTCAGCTATTTTAACTGATTACTTGGAAAGCCACTGGTGCAGTATTTTCCCAAGATTTGAGAAACCCTCAAAGGGTTGTTTGGGAGCAAGTTAGACCCAAGCTCAATGGTTCCTGAGGGTTTCATCTCTCGGTCAGAACTGTGCTGGGGAGGCCTTGTTGAATCTTTACATCCCATTATAAACATGGGTAAACTGAGACCCAGGCATGAGTCTCACTGGGCATGCTCCAGACTAGTTGGTGGCAGGGTGCACTCATAAGACCCCTGGAGGAGTGGGGGCCGCTGACATATGCTTCTCTGCTAGTCCTTTGTGGCTCTATTTGTATATCTGCCTTCTCCCTGTCTTAGGGTAAACTGAACACTGGAAGAGCGACATGCTCACTTATGGGACCACGGTGACTCATTTTAAGCTGGGGACCCCAGTTCATGCTTACTGATTGGACAGGGGAGTGATGACTCCAAAAGCCCCAGAGTATAGATATGTGCTTCTAACAAGGGCTCTGAGGTGACTCCAACAGGAAGGGAAACAAGGATGAAGGTAGCACCCCATCTGTGAGTGTGGGTGCCAGGGACCCCACCTCCTTGCTGGGCACCTCTGTATGACGTCTGTTGCTGGACCCTGGGTGTACAGCAGAAGGTATGTGGGGAAGGGACAGTTATCACTGTTTTAAGCTAGAAACTGAGACTAGCAAATTCCCCAACTCCCTGAAAATTACAGAGAGTAAAAAAATGAAGTCAGGTTTGCCCTCCCTGAATCCTATGCTCAGTTAGGTATGCACATGCTCCTCAGCTTATGTGGGGGTATACCCAACAAGCCCATTGTAAGTTGTAAACATAATAAATTGAAACTGACCCTATTATCTCTAATCCACTGAGCATCTTAGCTTGCAAATCATACGAGGAGACACCTGCGTTACACCACCCCCTCCAGCCCCGTCACTCTCACCCAGACACACCCCTGCTTGAGGTTCTCTTGAGCACAGGAAGATCTTGCAGTGTGGGTAGTTTCTTTCGTGGTCATGTGCTGGCTGGGAAACTGCAGCTGCCCAGCATCTCAGGAGAGTACCATACTCTTTATCACTAGCTCTGGAAAAGGTCCAAAATTCAAAATTCAAAGTACTGTTTTCACTGACTGCATATAGCTTTCAAACTATCATCAAGCTGAAAAATTGTTGGTTGCACCATTGTAAGTTTTGTACTCCTTGTGCAGTACAAATGGAACAGGTTGATTTTTTAAAAAAGAAGCCAGGGGACAAGGAGGTTGTTTTAGGACCTCATGGGAAAAAAGCACTTATTCTCTGGGAAAAAGTTGGATAGAGTTTTTCTGGTCTGATGTCCTGGGTCAGAATTAAGATAAGAGTGGATGCTGGCAACTCCTATGGGGTGCATCAAAAGAGAACAAATTATTAATTTCTACCAGGAAATACTGGGCTAAGATGCAAGGTGAGACCCGGTAACCAAAGATCAGTCTCAAAGATGAGTTTAGTGCTGGGATGGCTGCAAAGCTAGAGTGTGGTCTGGGTTGATCCAAAGCCAGCAAGATGGGAGCTCCAGGGAGGGGACAGAAGGTGGAAGGGCCAAATGGATGGACACCATAGGGATGGCACAGAGTTGGGTGAGTTGGGATCTCTGGGACCTGGCTACTTGCATTGAGGTTTGTGCTCTTACCCCATAGCAAAATCACACTTCTTGTTTTATGCTTGGTGCCAATTGGCCATGTGTATTAACTGTCACTTTTCTGTTGCTGGGACAAAATACCTGGCACCTAAAATTTAAAAGAGGAGATTTTTATTTTGGTTCATGGTTTTAGTGGGTTCAGTCCATGGTTGGTGGCTCCAAAGCAGAAATGACATGGCAGAAAGGCATGGCACACAACCACTGCTCATCTCATGGACACCAGAAAGCCAAGAGAGAGAAAGGAGGATCTGGGTATAAGAGTACGCTCTTCTAGGTCATGCCTCTGCCATGACCCACTTTCAACCAGGCCCCAGACCCCACCTCCTAACACCATATTCAGTTATCAGCTCATCAGTGGATAAATCCACTGAAGAGTATAGCGTCTAATGATCCAATCACCTTTCAAAAGCCTTATCTCTAAACACACTAGGCTTTTGGGGGATATTTAGATGGAAACTCTAACACCACGCTTGGAGGAGGAAACCCTTAAAGCCACCTCTGGGAGAAGTGGAGAAAAACAACTGTTGCAGAAGTGAGGTCAATCCAAATATTTCTGGAGTCAAAAGTGTATGAGTGTTTTCTTACTTATTAAAGCAACCACTTGCATCCCAGAAAGAGCCTTTCCAGAATGTTTCCATCCACCAAGCCAGCAGAAGGAGTCTCGTGGCTGTCATGGTTACTGGTGTCCCCTGTGGGATCACTCATTTCTAGGCAGAGGTTGCTGCTTCTGGGACTTTCCAGAGCAGTGAGTGTCCTATGCACAGTGGGAGGATATCATCCTCCCTGACTCTGGGTCCCTCTTTGTCACCTGAGGCCACAATGGTGTAGGATGGAACTCATGTTTTTATTGGTATGTGTCTGCAGTATATGATGATTACATTCCTCATGGGGAGTTGGCACAGGTACATAACATATCTTAATTCTTTTTTTTAATCCCATCCCACCTCTCCCCATTTTTTGGTCCCCTTTCCCTTTTGCAAAATATTTTCCTATTATCTATCTTTTATTTTGTTCTTTATTTATGTTGTGGTTTTCTCATATAAGTGAAACTATGCAGTATTTAGGCTCATATGTCTGACTTATTTCATTTAACGGTCTCAAGGGGCAGCCATTTTCCTACAAATGACCCAAGTTTATCCTCCTTTGTGACAGAGTGGTATTCTACGGTGTGTAAAATTGCTTTCTACATTCATCTGTTAATGATCATATAGGCTAGTTCCAAGATTTAGCTATTATGAATTGTGCTGCTATAAACAGAGGGATACAAGCTCTTTTGTTTTGCGAGTCCCTCATGAAACAACTTCTCAGGCTTTGGTCTGAAATAACTTCTGGCTAAGGGTCCTTTGGACCCAGGCTGTTCTTCACTTACACAAGGGATGAACTAAGGGACAGATGGGCTTAGCACATAAGTAGACAGATGGCCAAGGTCATATCAAGGGAAGGGTGGTAGGAGGATCCATCTTAGATGAAAGCAGCATGAGAAGTCCTTGTCCATGGAGAATTTAAGATCAATAGTAAAAGTGAATAGACATTGATGAGCTTTTTATTATCTCATTGTACCAACAATTCTACTCTTCATAATACTCATCTTCCCAAGCTCTTCTGTTGATCTAATTCCTAGACTAATTCTAATGACTTCTGAGCCCTTATTAGTGTGACACATATACATGTAATATGAATATTATCATTGCTTATCTTTTGTTAAAGATTATTTTCTACACAGAAGTCACATCAGAGTACTCCTGGTTTTATAGCTGGTCTCAATTTATATGGACTCAGCTATATGCAGGGCTTCTGAAAGTAAGACGCTAATGGTTTGGAGTCATTTGAAGTTGCTTCAGGTGAAATTCATATCTCTGAACTACATATTCCTCCATGTAAACAGGGATTGTTTAAATCTTTTTAACGGGCATCATTTAACTCATTTAAATATAATGATTTGAAATAAAAGATGCTGGCATGATGGTAAAGATAAACAAACACAACTGGAGTTAATTAGTTCCATGTGCAGAGGATTCTTTGGATCTGGTGGAGTTCACTATTCCAGAAACATTTAAGGTTTGCTTCTTTAATAAAAAAGAAGCACATTTCTCATTTCCCTTTTTCTCAGCATAAAGTTTCTTGCTTTTAACTGTATTATTACCTATACATAGTTCAACAAAATAATATTTTTACTGTCTGCATTTCTTTTCTGAACATTATTATTATTTGTTTCAAGTCTTGATTTTTATTGAAAATGATTCTGATATGCAGCGAGGGAGCTGGTGAAAGTGGCTATTTTGGATGGTGTTGTGGTTTAGATCTAAAATGTTCCCCAAAAGTCTCATGTGTTCGGAGGTGGGGCTTTGGGAAGGTGATTGGATCATGGGGGAAGCCATGTGGATCCATCCATTGGTGAGCTCATATCCGAGTGCTGTTAAGAGGGGGACTTGGTCAGAAGAGGTGGGTCACTGGGGGTGTGACCAGGAAGGCTGCTCTGTATTCTTCTCCTCGGCACCTTCCTGTGCCCTCTTTGCTTCCTGGTTGCCATGGGTTGAGCAGCTTTTTCTCTGTCTTGCTCTTCCACCATGCCATTTCTGACTTGGAGCCAGCTGACCATGGACTCAACGGTGAACTAGAATAATCTCTCTTCCTTTAAGTTGTGAGTGTTGGATATTTTGTCCTAGTGAAGGGAAAGTGACCAATGAAGGTGGTAATATGTATTATGTTATGGACTGAATTATGTGCCTCCACCTTTCCCCTTTAATATATTGCAGTCTTAACCTTCCTTGTCATTTTATTTAGAGACAGGGCCTTTAGAGAGGTGAGTAAGATTAAATGAGGTCATAAGGGTGGGGCCGTAATCCAAAAGGACTGATGCCCTTGTAAGAAAAGCAAGACAGAGAAAATGACCATGTGAGAAGGCAGCAAAACAAAAGATGCCTGCAAGCCAAGCCAAGCAGAGAAGACTCAGGAGAAGCCAACCCTGCTGCATCTTGGTCTAGAACTTCCAGCCTTAAGAACTATGAGAAAATGATTGTCTGTATCAACCTCTTAGCAGGTGGATATTTTGTATGGCAGACTGAGCTGACTACTACAATACTCCAGGTGCCTCCAAAGATAGGTGCCGTCTCTGCCAGCTCTGGGTCTATGGGAAGCTGGCAGAGCTGGGGCCCCCGGAGATGTCAGCTTCAGGAGAATTCTTTGGGCATCACGGCAGCTGCCATATCTAGCTGACAAGGTCTGCTAGCTCCTCATAGGCCTTGGGGCTTCTGTCGGTTGTGAAAACAGCTGGCCTAGGTGTAGGTTAGAGTTCTGGAAGGTCAGTGAGGTTGAGGAGGAGTCACAGGAGAACAATGCAAGGTCAGGGTGGAGAGAGGAGGGTACCAGCTTTGTCAGCACAATTGTGAGGCGCCTGAGTTGGTCAGAGCTCTGGCTTTCCAGGAGGAATCCAAGGATCCAAGGTCCCTTGTTCATCTCTAAGATACTTCTGGGACTCACGTGGACTTCCCTTTTCTATCTGCACACCTGTGTGAGCCTGGATTTTCTCTATATAATTTAACCAAAATAATGTTTTGCAGCAGATTGAATGAAGAGTTGGGAATCCAGCTGTGTTCTATTAAAGCCAGGCATTAGAGATTTGCAAAGACAGAAAACAATGCTGCTCCCCTCACTGAGCTTTTGTTTGGAAAATATAGCTGATCTTTAGAAAATACATTATTTATGTCATTATGCAATGGACTTGTTACTGAGTTAATAAATAAATACCTTTAAAATGTCTTGGTTTTAGGGTTGGAAGTGTAGTTCAGTTACATATCTCTGGGTTCAAGCTCCATCATTGAAAACAAAACAAAAAATGTCTTGGTTTTATTCCATAGTGGAGTCTAAATTTAAGTTATAACTCATAAAAACAAGAGCATCTTGGAGTCTTGAATAATTTTTTGGTATAAAGGGACCAAAGAAATTTGAGAACCTCTCAGCTAAAATATAGGTGCTGTATCACATAAGGACTAAGAGCAGTTCTGAAAAGTTTGCTGGGGGCTCACTGCACAGTGCTTTGGATGGCAAGGTGATCTTGTACTTGCTTTGGGGAGCATAAAGGGACACCAAAGGCATCCATGCAAGGAGTTGATGTGAAGGAAGCTGAGCTTCAGGAAATAAATGAATCTGATGGAGAAAGAAAAGTAATCTGGACAGGAGCAAGCAGGCTGTACAGCCTGAGAACATGGGGAAGGCTGGAAGGAGACCAGATGTCTTTTTCAGAGGACAGATTTGCTTGGGGAAGGAAGGGCCTGCAGTGCTCAAGGGCAGGAAGCATGCAGGCATCTGAGAGAGGGCAGGTCCCTGCAGCCAGCACTTGGCTGTCAGCACAAGTTTTAAGGGCTTGTGACGGGAATCCTAAGAAAGTGGCCTCCTCTGTGAAGAATTGATACCTTGTGAGCAACTCTGGGTTTAAGGACAAGACTCCAGCACCTGGGACAGGAAGGCTGCAGGGACCCAAGAAGCCTCCAGGCTTGGGAAGTAACAGGCATGAAAAAGAGAAAACAAAAATAACAGTGTATTTTATCTTCGTTATTGCCTAGCCCATTAGATCTCCAAAACACCACTGTCAGGTTCACTTGAGAGATCAGAGCAATTATACCTTATCCAAGGCCACACAGCTATGAAGTGGCCAAGAAAAGTTTCAAATCCTCACCTGTTGGTTGCCAAAATTGAAATTTTTTTCCTACTTGTGACACTTTTCTGTTTCCTTTAGGGGACACAAAAAGAAGAGGAACATAGAAATGATACCAAGCAAAGGCTTGCTGCAATATGCACATGGGGACAAACACTATGGCACCAGCTTTTGCAAAAAGAAAGAGCTTTATTATAGGTTGATGGGCAAGAGACAAGAGGCATGGTCAGATCTGCCTCGCTGATCATCCGGAAGTGAAAGAAGTGGAGCAGCAGGGAAAGGAGAAATAAGAAGGCTGTTTGGTTGTGTCATGAGTCATCCAGGGAGCAATGGGTAGGTCTCAGATTCAGAGGAGGACACTGCAGGCATAGAGGGGAAGGGGGAACTGAGCTTTGAGGCCATTCTGCCAGGAGCAGGGGCCACACACTGCTCTTCCTGGGCACACTTCAGTGGGCCTGGGTACTACACAGTCTCTAGTGACCATTTCCCTGTGGCTTCTCTGCTTCATGTCAACTGCAGTAGACAGCTTGGTCGCAGGAATTTTCCTTCTGCTCTCATTCTGTTTTTCCCCCAGCAGGCACCTTTAGCTTTTGGCTCAGGAACAGAGTGAAGGGAATAACCTCTGATCAAAGACTCCTTTGGATTGGATGCAACTCAGTTTCCTGCTACCAGGTTCTTACAGATCTGCCTTTCAATGTGAAGTCAGGTACTCCTTGCCATAGTTTTAGTGCCTAAAACACCCTTAAAGATGCATCAGATTGGCCAAAAGCTTTGTTTCTTCTGAGAGAGGAAGCATCAGACAATTTTTTTCCAGATTCTTTGAGAATAGAAACCCTGAACTTCACCTTTGGAAGACTGAGGTCAATATTCCAGTATTCTCAATAAATTTGAAAAAATGAAAGGCACTGTGGATTTCACACATCTGTAATATGGTGGCAAATAAAGGCCACAGGAGAATGGCACCACAGACCTCAAGCTGTTCCCTGTCTCAGTGTATCAATCCTGCAGAGCTTATCTGCCCAGCCACGTATGAGCACCTACCACCCTTCACAGGTGTTCTTTTTGGTTTTTGGGACAAAATACCTGACACCCAAAGTTAAAGGAGGAGAGGTTTATTTTGGTTCACAGCAGAGGTTTCAGTCCATAGTCAGCTGGCTTCAAAACATTTTGGGATGGCAGAGGAGTGTGGTTATGGAGAAACAGCTCATAGCATGGCAGGCAGGAAGCAGCAGCAGCAGCAAGCTTCCCTGTCCCTTTTATCCCATCAGGCTGCAAGCCTTTTGGGTGGTGCCACCCACATCCAGGGTGGGTCTTCTTTTGTCCATATCCAGAACTATGCTAAACCAATCAGTGGGCTGACTTAGTACCACACACCTTAATCCCATATCACACAGCCTAGATTAAGTGTCCTCTGAAAAGCCCCACCTATGAGCTCATGAGGCTCTGCAGGGACATCTAGATACAAGTATTAGCAATAGGCAAATGTAAGGCGAAGTTCTAGGTCACAGGAGGACAAAGGAAAGAGTAGATTCATGGCCTTGAATCTCCCCTCATTGGCCTTTTTCTGGCTTGGTTCTTACTTATCCTTCAGAATTTGCGAAGAACTCATTTAATGAGCAACAAAGCTGTGCTCACCAGCCTGAGCTGAAGTTTCCTCCTGCCTATGGCAATTTTACCTGCTGAGCTCCCTTTGCTGGTGCCCAGGTAGAAACAGGAGTAAGTCAGAAAAGTTTAATTGCGCCTCAAATGTGATTAACCAAGACTAGTTTGCATACGCTGTGCTGGTGCTTAGCATGCCACAAATTCTAGCATTACCCAGTGGGTCCTAAAAGTCATTCTGCTTTTAATGCTCCTCGCCTAGTTTACTCAAGTTGGAATTTAAATCAAAGGGTAACATCTATATAGGGGATAACTTTATAGTTTATCTCAATATGATGGCTACTAAATGTCATGTTTTAAAGAGGCTTTTAAAAATGGTTTTAACAATGTTATATACTTTTAAGGGAATCTGGTAAGCAGTTGACTCAATATGGTGCGCTATAGTTTTAGACATTTTAAAAGCAGAATAATAAGAATAGGAATATGAGGCTCAAAGGTACTGAACCAGAGGTGAAACAAATATTGGAGTGTTTGCAGAAATAAAAAAGGAGCCTCCTATGACTGCCTACTCAACTCCTAATATCTCTTATTGACAACATGGTCCATCTCTTTAACAGCCTCATATGGGCTAAAGAGACATAGAAGGCCCACTCAGGAGACCTTCATAAAGATCAAGATTTCTAGTGAAGCACTTGAGACAAAACCCTTTATAAATTGCATTAAAAGAGACTTCTGCATCTGGCTTAGGGGAAACAGCATGCGAAGGTGTCCTAGTCTATTTTCTGTTGCTATGACAATTTACCTGTGACTGGGTCATTTATAAAGAATTAAGGGTTATATGGTTCATGGTTCTGGAGACTGTGAGTCCAAGCACATGGTTCTCGCATCTGGTGGCATCAGGGCATGGTTGGCAATGTATCCTAGAGCGACAGGGCAGGTGTGCTGGCTTGATCTCTTTCTTTTCATACAGTGACCAATGCCACCATGGGAGCTCTACCTTCATGATCTTGTCTATCCCTAATCACCTCTCAAAGACTCTACCTTCCAATATCATTAACATTTAATTTGGAGATTAAGTTTCCAGCATATGGACTTTTGGAATTTAAGAGTCATGGCTTTGGGAGATTTAAGATCTCCCCAAATTGGCTTTCCTTAGACTTCTCCCTTCCCATTGCTTTTGTTCTTCCTTGTTCCTTTTACCACCTCAATATCCCCTTCAGCTGCCTCAAACACTTTAACACACCCCCCTTTTCACTCTACCTTTCTTTCCCTCTCCTGGATCCCTACCACATCTATCCCTTCCCCCTCTAACTCCTGGACTCCTCAGTTCCTCTAGCCACAGAGCTTTGGGGCTCCATCACGTCAAAGTTTCACTGGGCTCCAAATATGATCAACCAGGCCTGTTCCCATATGCTATGCTGGTTCCCATCAAGGGATCTCAAACAACCTAGGAATCTCCCAAAGTGACTATGTATCAGGGAAAGTGAAAATCTTAAAAGTCTCCTCCACAAATATTGGTCTGAAGTTATAAACCTCCTAATGTGTAGACAAACTTATCTTATTCCATCTGTCAGAAAAATAATTGGAATAAAACAGGAAGTAGGGCAAAGATGAGCACTATTTTATATAAACCAGTGAGTTTTGCATTACCGTGTTTATCCAGTTTTTGGCTAAACTCTGAGCAGGAGAGTTATAAGGTCTCCATTTACATCTATCTATCTGTTTATAAATGTAAATACATATAGATGCTATGCGTGTAGGATATTTTCCTACATCCAGACACTATGACCTCATTTTTATCTTTATTACCTCTAAAGACCTTAGCTCAAAACATGGCCAGATTATGTGGTACTGGAAGTTAGAATTCCAGCACATTTTGAGGGGGGTACAATTCCATTATCAGCTTGATAACTCCTACCTTTGTCACTGTGCCCATTTCCCTCTACTTGGTCAGATGATAAGGTGATAAACAATCTCACCTTCTCAACTTTGATCATCTCTGCCTTGATGGCTGTATTAGCCATCTCCTGGCTTATCTTGGACCTTAAGGCAACTCTGGACATGGCTTTTAGACAACTTGCTCCCCCAGTCCAGCCCTGTTGCCATGGTTTAGATCTGGAAGGTCCCCAATGGCTGATGTGTGGAGGGTTTGGTTCCCAGTGCAGCAATATTCAGAAGTGAGAGGGTTGGAAAGTGGATCCTAAAGGTTGTGTCAATGGATTAATCCACTAAGGTGTTCATAATGTGATGGGCTTGGGATGTGATGGAAATTTAGGAGGTGGGCATAGTTGAAGGGAAGGTCCCCTTGGGAACATGTCCTTAGGGGTTATATCTCATTCCTGCTTGTCCCTGGTGTCTCTCCTTCTCTCTCTCTCTTCTCTGATCTACACCACGCTTCCTTGGCATGACTGATTTTCCTCACCATGCACCCAGAAGCAGTGGAACAAATGGACCATGGACTGAAACCAAGAGCCAAAATAAATCTTCCCTACTTTAAGCTGATTTTCTCAGGTATTTTGTCACAGCTAGGGAAAGCTATCTAAGACACCTGTTATCCTTGTCATGGGGCTAGCTTCCTACCTCAAAGAGGGTCACCAAGGTAAGATTTTCAGTGGCTCATTTTCACACACAGTGTTTTGTGAACCCTGCACCAACCTGCAACCTCCTCTACCTTGGTGCATGTAATTTCTCTTCCCTACAACTGGGACTGAAGTTTCAAATACTCCCTGCAGTTGGTGGTGGGGCGAGGTACAATCTACTGAGCAAAGGAGGAAATAGATATTCCACTATGCAGCTGGTGCCAGGAAATATCACATCTGGGTATGGCACAAAAGAGATGAACACTCTCACACACAGTGCTGGCAGGAGACAAAACCCCCTTGGAAAGGATTTTTCCCCCAAAACTCATTTACTTTAAAAAAATCATTATAAATGTCTTCTCATTTTTAAATTACACTCCCCAAATCTCTTGTATTCAAGAATGTATATGAAACACTTACTATCTAAAAGAATAATATCTACTGGGCCGGGGATTTAGCTCAGTGGTTTCGTTGCCTGCTGCGCAAGTGCAAGGACCCGAGTTTGATTCCCGGTACAAAAAAAAAGATCTACTGCAACCAGGAATTGTCCTATTGCTCTTGGTTTCTGTTGTTAAGGGCTGAGAATAACTGCTGAGGGAGGCAGGTGGTGGGCACTGTGCTGAATGGAGATGTGGCAGAGAGGAAGGACTATGGGCTTTTCCAAAGCCAGTCTCTATTTTCATAAGGAAACAAAATAGTCTCTAAAAATTATGTATCATGTGGCTGATTCTGTGCAACATCCTGGGTGAATCAGACCTGTCCCAGAATCTCTGCTAGCTGTTATTTCAGGAGAGGTAATGGGCTCAGAAATGCACTTCTCTGTCCAGTTGAAAGAACCTTGTGAACACTTAATTTTTTTTAATAAGTAAGAAAAGTCACAAAAATTGATTAAGTCTCCCATTCTGCATGAGTGGGTCAAAAGATGTTAGATTTTCTTCATGTCATGAGGGAATATATAGGTCCATGAATAGGACACAAATTCAGAATGCGGTAGTTAAGTAAGCAAAGAGGAGAAGGAAGAAGGGAGGATGGGGCAGAGACACAACGTGGAGAAGAGGAAGAGACATCCAGACTTTGGAGGATGAAGCTGAGTGCTTTGCTAATGTGGTGCTGACTGCATAGTGGAGGACCAGACAGAAGACAACTTGTAGCTTCTCTGCTTCTGCTATGAGGAGCCAGTCATAGCCCCAGAGACGGAACTGGAGCATTCACAAGATGGGCACCGTTTTGTTCCTAATTCATTTCATCAGGGAAAGGACAACTGCTCAGCCTTAAAGGAGGATACATTTGAGTCATTTGTCAAACAATATCTGCACCTCGAGACCATAATGCTAAGTGAAATAAATCAGATGCAGAGGGTTAAATATTGCATGATTTCTCTTATATGAAAAATTCAAAATATAAACAATTTAAAGAGCAATGTAAAGAGATGGGAGGAAACAGGAAGACAGACTTAGTGGAGATGGGAAGGGGACCAAGGGATGGAGGAGAGCAGAGGACTGGGAGGGGAAGAGGAGCTAAGAATGATCAAGTCACAATATGTATATGTACCAGTTCCCCAAGATGAATATAATTATGTATTACAAACATATGCTGCGTGTATATGTAGGGAAAATACAAAAATAACAATAAAGGATATTTTCTGCAAGACAGAGAGACATAGATAAAGAACTTCATTGCTTCACAACACTGTCAAAGAAGTGTTTCCTCCTGACAATAACATTGCAGGTTCAGTGCCGTTCCTTCTCCAGTACAAGAGTTGAGACTGGAATTTCTTTAACATTCTGACTTGATCTCACCTGCGTGTCTCTTCACCCTTCGCTTTATTTTGTCCTCTGTCTCTGGCTATGGACCTTACTGGCTATTTATGGTTAAACCCTCAATGAATCCCTTTAGCTTTGGGATGGTTTATTTTCAAATTTGGCATCTGTGTTTGTTAGCTTTCCATTGCTGTAACAAATACCTGGGATAATCAACCTTTAAGGAGGAAAGGTTAACTTTGGCGCATATGTCAGAAGTTTCAGAGCATGGTTTGTGGGTCTTGCTGGTCAGCATGACACTGTTCATCATGGTGGGAACTCATGGTGGAGGAGCCAGCCCATCTCAAGGCAGCCAGGAAGTGAAGACAGAGAGGGAAAGAGCTGGGATCCCACAGCACCTTGAAGGGCACCGCCCCCAGTATGACCTCACTTCCTTCCTCTAGGCCCCTTTGGTCCTCTTAAAGGTTCCAAGACCTTCCTATAGCACAATGAGCTGCTGATCATGCCTTCAACACTTGGGGCTATGGCCGGCATTTCAGATTCAAACTAATGTAGCATCCCTCTAGGGTAGGATTTTCTTTCTACTATGTTCATAGCATTCAGCAACTCTTAGGACTACACTGCTGCTGCATCCCAAGACCTTCCTGTGTGTAGCCTTATGAGCAGCCTCCATTCAGGCTCCTACCCCACCCAGCTGGTCTTCTCTGGCTTTGGAAAGGTGATGGTGCTGACTGGAGAGATGAAAGGTTCCAGGCCCTTCATTCCATTACTAACCCACTAGTCATACTTTCAGATTTTTTTGGTACCAGGGATTGAACTTGGGACCTTGCACTTGTGAGGCAGGCGGCAGAACCACTGAGCTAAATCCCTAGCCCCTTTCAGGTTTATTTTTGAGTGCGATTATTTATTAAGTCTGTTTAAAACAGGCCCATCTACTATGTATGTGCTGCCCAAGCTATCATGTCTGGTTCACAGGGAGGAGTTTAACCATGGAACTGTGTAAGTGTTGGTTTACTGGTTCTTGCAGTCCAGGCTACACATGCGACATGGACTGTCATTGTGACCTGTTTGGCAAGGTAGTGAGGACAGGGAAGAGCAAATCCAGGGAGATCAGCTTTACGGTTTCTCCTTTCAGAGAGTTCTCAGCAGGTCATATTTCAATAATTAGGGACAAGCTGTATAGAGCACAGATACTCTTCCTATCGGTATAAGAAGGAGAAGGGAATAGGAAGTTAGAGAAATATAAACCACATTTTGCCACCATCACATTACTCTAATTACCTTTAAGATCTGTGGCTAAATCCATTTTCTATTGCTGTACTAACTGGAATGTAGGGAGTGTAAAGAATAGTGTTTTATTTAGGATATAGTTATGGAGGCTGGGAAGTCCAAGAGTGTGGTAACAACATCTGCTCAGCATCTGGCCAGGCCGTCTTGCTGCATCATAGCAAAGCAGAGGGGATCACTGGTGAGACAGAGCCAGCATCCAGCTCAGGTCTCTCCTCCTCTTCTGATAAGGTCACTAATGCTGTTGTTGGGGGCCCACCCTCAGAACCTCATTTACTCTTAATCACCTCTTAAAGACCCCACCTCCAAATACCATCAACATATGAATTTAGGGATTACCTGTCCAACACATGAACTTTTAGGGGAAACATTCAAGCCACAGTGACCCATTGACCCATATTCCTAACCTGATCACCCACACATGCCCCAGGTAAAGAGAATGCTGTATCCATCTCTCATATACCACACGACTTATTCTCTAGCTTAATAACCATCCATCATTCCTGTTGACTACAAAATAAAATGAAAGCATTGACAGGGAATCATGTACCCCCACAAGCACTTACATGTATCTTGTAGTCCTTTTTAAATAACCTTGCAGTTGTCCCTCTAGAACTGGAAGACTGATCTTCCCCTTGAGTTTGGCTGCCAACTCCCCTTGGAGATGCTCATTAGAGATGTCTTAAGTTTGAAGGAAAGGCTTCTTCATTGTTTCTTCTCAGGCTTCTTTGGAAAATGAGTAGCCCTTTGTTCTCCTCCTTTTGTCCTTGGCCTTAGATGTCAGGGCTTTGTTCTGCTCTGCCTTTGCCATACATGTCCATTCCTAGGGCTCCCTTTCCCTCCATGCCAGTGAGAAGGAGACACTCTAGCTCCTCATGTCTTTGATGTCTCTGTAGACAAGCATCAAAGCTCTTCTATTACTTTTAAGACAGATCATTATGAGGAAACACACAAGGGTAACACAAATAACACCACAAGGTGACTTTACAGTGACGGCACAATTCTTGCAACAGAGTTCCCGGGTTTGTGACTCTGGAGCAGAGGCCACATGGGACTGCTGGGAGGTTGTCAGGTTTCTACTTCTGGCTTCTGGGAAATGCAAGTTAAGCCTATGTCTCCAGCAGGGTCTCATTAGAAGAGACAATCAAGAAGGAACAAGAATGGCTTTGTTGCTTTTTAAAGGGGAATACAATTGGCATCTTGATTGCCTGTCCATATTTGATAGAGCACAGTTCACTAGGCCTATTTGCAGGGTTTTTAGCTATGGTGTTATCACATTGGATACTATTTTGGGCAAGACGTTCATTTTGTGCACATATATGCTACACCAACAAAACAAAACAAATGAACAATTAAAAACAGAGTGGAATGATAGTGTATTAATTGCAGTGGTGGATTTTGTTACAGAAAAACTTACTTTGGCACTTGTTAAAATGGTAAGGAAGACTTTATCAAAGACTACTGCAATAGAGATCAGGCTTAACTCTGAATATAAAGGCAAATGGGGATTTATTGCCAGGGAGGTGGGTGGCAGTTAGTACATAGAAAATTGGTAAGAGGAGAGACATCAAGGCCTGGAGAATTCTTGCTCATCTAACAATGAGGTATTCTTGTTAAAGGCATATTAAGGACAAATACATCAAAGGTGAAGAACAAGAAACTTGATCAAATATCGAGGATGAGCAGGTATCAAGGGAGGGAGTGTCTCTTCAGAGCTAACTTAGCAGAATTCTGGCTAGCAATGGGCAAGGCAGGCCTGGTAAGGCAGGGTGAATGTAGTGTCCAAGGTCAGGGCCTCATGGAGATAAGAGCTCAGAGGAGTCTAAAAATGTCTACTCAAGGAGAGAGTCTTTGTCAGGCTCTCCTCTTGTTCAAGGAAAGAAGGAAAATTTTTCTTTCTTCTTAACAATCCAAATTCATTTCTTTTTGGGAACATATTTTGTTTATTAAGGACAAGTTGAACCATCTGTGGGGACTTGATAGTACAGGATATTTTCTACGTAATGCAAACCATCAGGCCTGTAATGATGGGGGAATTTTCCAGTGAGACTATCCATAGTCATGGTTATTTCCAGGAGCGGAGTTTGGAAGCCTCAGTCCAATGCACTTTCTGAGCAGCACACGCAGCAGTAACTCTAGGCATGAAGGTCACTCAGACATGGTCTAGTGTGGTAGGTCCCTTGAAGTTTTCTTCACATTGCCAATATTCTCTTTGCAGAGCTTCTTCAGGTCTCAGGGGGGAAAGTCAACTAGAATACATGCTGGAATCCAAATAAGGACAAGGGCAGTCAGATTCTAGTTCTTGGCAATTCCAAGTTAGACAAGTAGGAGAAAAACTAGAATCATTAATTTGGAAAGCTGTAGCCGGATATTGAAGGAAGTTACAAGAATTGAGAATTTATTTAGGGAAGATATAAAATGTGTAAGATAACAGGACCGGCTCCAACTTACAATGGCCTTGTTACGGGCCTGTTGACAAGGAAATTTGGTTGTTTCTGTGACATGCAATGTTGTAAAATAGTAACTGGATATTTGACAGATAACATTATATTGTTGCTATCTCATATAAGGCCATGGAATACTAGGACATATCAGAAAGTAAGAGTATGACAAATTTCTAGAAACTTTATACAACTTCGCAATCCTTATATTATTATTTACCTACATGAAAATAATGTAGGGAAAGTTATGCCATCTCTTCTTATTTGACAATACCTTTCATGCAGTTGAACACATCAAGTAAACCTATTTATTTTTTAATATTCACCTCTTTATGGGATGAAAAACAATCCCTTGAATTTTTCCCAGGGTCTTCTGGAAATCTCAAAGTCATTTCAAGGCCTAGAAACACAACTCAGTGATAGAGCACTTGCCTCGTATGCATGAGGTCCTGGATTTGATCCTGGCATTATGGAGAAAAAATGTCAGTTGGAGATTAAGAATGTTTCATCTTGGATTTTATTTTGGGAAGTCAAAGTTGTCAAAAATATCAAGAAGTTTGAATTCCTAACTAAATAGGATCCTAGGTCACTGTTAATAATACCTAGCTATTTATGTAGCCAAAGTTACAATGAAAGATTTTTTTAAAGTAACTACAGTTGTGAAAAAACTTTAATTCTCTTAAAAGTGAGAAGACTCAGTTCTCTTAAATAATCAAAGACATAATAAAAAACCAACATAAAGTATAATAATGTACTAATAAGACAGAAATTTTGTTTCTTAGGTGGATTATTCAAAAGGTAAAGAAAAACTTTCCATAGTCTATTATTAAAAACAGATCAATATTTCAAAAGTACTTTGTCATTTTAAAGAGAAAAATTCAAAATCTACTTTTGTGTCAGTATAAATCCTAGAGCCCATTCTTAAAAAAATTTTAAAACAAATCCATTCATTCTTAGCCAGCACTGACCACATGAGATAAGATTTCCTGGAAACTTTCACAATTTCCTAGCTTCTCTAAATTTGCAAGTTTCCATAGATATTTTAGGAAGTTTTTAGGCAGATATTATAAAATATGATTGTTATTGAAAAGTCCATTCATAAAATTTTTGTTCCACTTATGTCAACCTAATGTACATCATGACTCAGAAGACATGGCTGTTTTACTAAACCAATATTAAGCCAATCTTATTTATCAAAGATTTATCCAAATCATATGAACTTGAAAAGAATTTGGGCTAGTTTTTACATATCTGAGAGTTTTAGGAATATTAAGTTTATATAAGTGCTTGTTTAGCTCTAGTCCAATATGACTGATGTGTTTATAAAAAGGGGAAGATGATGTGAAAGCACAGCGAGGTTGGCCAGGTGACTACAGTGATAGAGCTATGTGCCACGGAATGTCAACTGTCAGTGGCAAACACCAGAAGTGGGATGAGAGATGGAAATGTAGTTTCCTAGAAGAATCAGAGGGAGTATTTTCCTCTCTTAACTTTGTGGGCTTCCAACCTCCAGGACAGTGAAACAATTCATTTCTGGTGATTTAGGTCACCTGGTTCCTGGTGCTCTCGTACAGCAACTCTAGGAAACTAACACAGATACCATGTCAAGGAAGAAGGAAGTGTGAGAGGAATGGACAAAGCAGTTGTGAAACAGGCTGAGAAGTGGTCCTTGATATAATAGTAGGAGAACCAGAAAGAATCCATCACAAAGAGGCCAAGGGAAGAAAGAAATGGTGGTGAAAAACAATGGAGAGAAATTTCTGTAGAAGAATGAAAGGACCCAGAGAGAGAAGAGATTTGGGATTTGAAGTTAAGAGTTCACTTCAGACCTGTGCAGGAGTAATTCCAGGGCAATTTGTGGGAGCCTGAATTGCCTGAGAAGGGTACACAGGGCCAGCTCTCCTCTTGTGTTACACTGGCTCATTCCCCATCTCCGCAATGCAATATTCACACTGTGGAAATAGTTTGCTTGTGAGGCCCAAACTGACTATTTCTTGCTCTGGAACTTTCTTCTTTAATTAAGAATATGAAAATAAAACATTTCTTACAAAGAAAAGAAAAAGGTGTTTTATAGCAGCTTGGGGAATAGAACTATTTATTAAAAAGAATAATGCAAAATGGAGAATAAATGTAATGAAATTACTCTTAACAAAACAAAGCTCTCAAATAAACGTAAGAAACAAATGTTCAATTTATTTTTTGAGAGGACAGGTGTTTTTTATTATTTTTACATTTTATTAGTATATGTTTGTGATACATAATTATATTCCTCTTTATTTCTCTTAGGAAGTTGGTACATACATATATTTCATCTTGATCATTTTTACTCCTCCTCCCACAGCTGACAGGTGTTTTTAGAAACTGTTCATCAATTGCTTTCCCTCTTTTGTTAACAGCAAACTTCTCCTCTGAAAATCTTTCCCCACTCTATTCCATGTGGTTCTAATGGAGCTGCCAATTGTAGAACCCCACTCCTGGTCATAGAGTGGGCCTGGGACCCAGACCTAGCCAACTGTAAAGCTCCATCATTCTGGGCAGAGTGGCTGTCCCAGTAAATGGACACAGGACCAAAATCATTCCACTCAGCACCTCCCTTTAGATTTTATATGAAATATAAAAGAGAATACTTGTAATCAAAGGGATGCAAAATAAAGTAATGATATTACGCTCTTTCTCTTTTATTGATTTGGAAGATTTAAAAATATCTATGGTAATAAACAATGTGGGTGAGGTACCAACGTGAAGAGTTATACTCAGCAGAGGAACAAGTTGTCCCAACCTTTCTGGGTGAAATTTTATAGTATACCAAAATAGCCTCAAAGCATGCATAAATGTTGATCCAGACTTCTATTTCTAGATTATTCTTCTTAGGAAATAACAAACAATATACAAACCTTTTTAACTAAGTTTATGCATTTCAGCATTATTTATACCACCAAAAAACAAGAAGAGATGAATATTCATAATACAGAACTGATTAAGTTATAAAGTCATTAAAATAATGATTTAGGAAACATTTATAGGTGAAAATATTCAGAATATATTAATTAGGAATAAAAAGGTATCAAAACAATTTTTATAGAGGCAATCAATTAAAAAATGTTTTAAGTACCTGGAAGAAATCAACACAAAATAATTAACCATAGTTAATTTAGCATAGAGGATAAGAGATGATTTTAAAGTTCTGTTCAGTTTCCTTTGATTTTTCTTTTTGTTTTCCCAAAATAAGCATACTTTGGTTATACAGTTGAAATGAACAAGTATGTATTTTAAAATAAGAATTGTGTCTGTTCAAGATTGGGTTTGAAAGAGAAATATATTACTCACTGAAGTTTGATTTAAAAATGAGCAAAGAGAGACTCTTCTCCTTGCCCATTCTACTGATAAAGAAATTCATCTAGATGGAAAATTAGCAAAAATAGGAAATTGAATGATTTTTTAAAATTTTAGTTTTTTATTTTTGCATTGCTGGAGGTGGAACCAGGGCCTTGCACATGCTAGGTAAACACTGGTACCACTGAGCTACACTTCCCATTCCCCCATGAGAGAATTGTTAACTAGTCTGGTCTATTTCATCTCCTCTTAGCAAAGAAAGCTTAAAAGTGGAGAAGAAGAAAATTATAGAGTAATTACATAAATATTTGGATTGGTTAATATGAAATTAGGTTTGCCACATAATATATAGGTGCTTGATGCATTTCCAACTGGCCACTTTATCTTCTGAAAATGATTGGTAGGTTATAACTCCATTAATATGATCTTCACTTTAGATTGCTATAATCAAATGCAAAAGACATGATTATATGCTGTTCTTTCAGCTGCTTATTGAAAAAGTCCACCTTACTTATGTCATGCCCAGAGGCATAAGCTTTGCTGTGATTTGAGAGATAAATACATTGGATCCTAGTAAAGAGAGATTTTTTTTTTTTGCTCTACAGGTAAGAAAAACCACTCTAATTTTTGTGGGTTGAAGTATGAGTTGCAAATATTAGCATCTGCCAAATGATGAATTGCCTCTCCTCTTTGCATTGAACTGTGGAATAAAACTCTTCAAAAAAATAGAAACGATAAATTCTAAGATAATAAGAAACAAAAATCAGTCAAAAGGTTTTTTGTTCTCTTTTTGCTATAAGTTGTAGTGCCATGTAATATCCAAATATTTTCAACACACTGATCCTCTCCCTGTACCTGAAGATGAGCATCACCAATGGCCTGAATGGTCCAGGCAACAGGCCGTTTTTTGGGCAAGGATAGCAGAAATGGTGTGCATTTTCTGCAACAAGCTATCTCAAACATAACCATATGCCCACGGTGAGTTGGCAAAGTGCTATGAATCCTGCTATTGATACCCTTATGACAGAAATTATGGGGTAACAGTAACATAACATTTATCACTCTCTTACATAGGCTGCCATGTATACCGCTGGCTGAGCGGTGAATAGGCACTAAAGTCTAAGCCACCTCCATCATCATTTGGAGGAAAAGATCCCAAAGGCATAGTTAAGTCATGTCCCCACAGGGTTTTTTCTTTTTCTGAGGGATCATTTTTGTCTAATACATGCACAAGTAGTGAATGGGTTAATCTTTTTTACTTTTAAATTCAGGTAAAATTTACATATAGTGAAATACACACATACTCTGAATGCAGTTAAATGAGCTTTGCCACTGTAATTATCAGTCTAATGAACACTCAAAATAATAGAATAGTACCATCACTTCAGTGAATTTCTTTATGTTTTCCTTCCAGTTCAAGGGCAATCACTACTGCAGTTCTCATCACTATAGATTAGCTTTACCAATTCTCAAACTTCATATACAGTCGTTCCCCTGGTATCCATGGATGAGTGATTCCAGGACTCCCTGTGGACACTATAACCCTTAGATACTCAAGCCCCTTATATAAAGTGGTGTAGTATTTTCATAGAATCTGTGCATACCCTCCTATATATTTTATATCATCTCTAGATTACTTATAACACCTTATGTAGTGCACATGCTTTGTAAATAATTGTTATACAGTATTCTTTAGGAATAATTATAAGAAAATGTATACATGTTCAATATAGATGCAATTTTTTTGCACTGGGGTTAACTGGATACACAAGTGTGTAAACCTTAGACACCAAGGGCTGACTGTGTATAATATCATACAGAATATAATCTTTGTCAAGCTCATTTTTCAACATAATGTTAATATTCATCCATGTATTTTATAGGTACCAGTATTATTTTTTATTGTTGAATAATGTGTGAAAACCAGTTTTTATGACAATTTTTCTATTGATGAACACTTGTGTTTATATCTTGGAAATAAGTGAGTTTCCAGGGACAGAATCTATTTCTTTCTGTCACAAAAAATCTGTATTGTTCTAAGTTTTGATTACTATGGAAGAATCTGCTATGAACATTCTTGTGTAAAACTTTGAGTGGTCTCATACTTTTATTTTTGGGGGGCAAATACCTAGAAATGAGATTGCTGGGTCATGGAATAGAGGAATGTTAATTTTATAAGAAAATGCTAGTTATCCAAGTTGGTTGTACTCTCACCAGCAAGAAGTAATTGCTGTATATTTCAACAATATTTAATGTTGCCAATCTTTACAATTTCAGCTATTCAAATGGGTGTATAATGGTATCTTATTGTTAAAACATTAAACAGTTTTCCACGAATGTACAGGTCATTCATATTATCTTCTTTTGTAAAATGGTCAAGTTTTACCCATTTCTATTGGGATGCTTTTATGATTAAGTTCACAATAATGAGGCAAAAAAGTATAATCTGTACATGATTAGGTTATGGCAAGGGAATGGCTTATAAAATTTTATTCCAAGGGAATGAATAATTAGGACTAATAATTAAATTAATTATTTATACTAAACTACAGAATTCCAACATGGAATGAAGGTTAATATGGTAGGAAGAAAGAAAAGAAGGTCCTTAGGATTTCCATTCCTTTCAGGACAGTAAAATAAGAGTAATAGCATAACTCTGGGAAATAGCAGAAATTGCTGAAATTATAAAAAATTTAAAAGGTACAAGATGATGGTTCTCACTCATCCATTGAATTACTTTCTATGGGTTCTAGAGAAAGTAGAAAGATATTGTAGAATGACTGTCATTTATCATAAAAACAAAGTAGAAACTCTAATTATAGTGATCGCTCCAAATATAGTGGTTTTGCTAGAGCAAAGCAGGTGACATTAGGGTCCCCAGTGCCTGGTATGCAGTTGTTGACCTACAACTTTTCTACCTGTTCTTCTTAATAAAGATAATTAAGCAGATTGCTTTTACATGGACATGGCAGCAGTATACCTTCACAGACTTCCCCGGGACCTATGTTGATTTTTCTGTCCCCAGTGCCTGGTGTGCAGCTGTTGACCTACAACTTTTCTCCCTGTTCTTAATAAAGATAATTAAACAGGTTGCTTTTACATAGACATGGCAGCAGTATACCTTCATAGACTTCCCTGGGACCTATGTTGATTTTTCTGTCCACAGACATGTCATTCTAGAGACATCCTGATTGTCCTGATGTACCTATTAGGGTTTAGATTTAAGATGTCCCCCTAAATTATCCTGTGTGGAAGGCGATTGGATCATGGGGTGTTATACTCATCAGTGGATTCACTCACTGATGAGTTCAGGAGGTGAATGTGCCATTAGGAGGTGGAGCCAGGTTGGAAGTTGGTCCCTGAGGGTGTGGTCTGGAAGGGCGTACCCTTGTCTCTGGGTCCTTCTTTTTCTCTCTGCTTCCTGGCTGCCATGGGATGAGCAGGTTTCCTCCACCAGGCCCTTCCACCGTGCTATTTTGGCTTTTGAGCCAGCTCACAGCCTGAAACCATGAGCCAAAATAATGCTCTCTTCCTTTAAGTTGTGGGTGCTGGGTATTGTGTTTCAGCAGCAGAAAAGTGATTAAGTCCTGCAGAACATCACCTCACAGTAGTGCCTTGTATTCATGAGATTGAGCTAATTGGATCAGGGAAAAGTCTGTGGGCCTTGAAGTGAGTCAGTGCCGTCATTTTCAAAGTGCATCCTCCCCAGCAGCACTAATGTCACCTGGAAACTTACTTGAAGTACAGATTAGGAGACCCCCCCCCCCACACAAACACACACTTGAGACTTCCTGTGTCAGAAATTCCTTTAGCCGCTTCAGGAGTCTGGGTCTGGAAGCTGAGATTGGTACCAAGTTCCTCCCCCCATTCTCTGTTCCTCCCCACAAGATTCTTTTGCTTTTCTCTACCCATCTCTATCTTCTGGGAGGCTCATCTCCCTGGGTGGGACCACCTTATCCTCCAGGTCCTGGGCTGCCAGTTAGATTTAGCAAAGGGAGGTACAGACAGCAGATGGATGGATAGGAAGAAAGAGGGAACAGGCTTGCTTCCTCCTGCTTTCTGCTGTTTTTCTCTCTGGCTTCTCTTCTGTGCTCATCTCAAGTTCTTTCGAACCCTCTCAGCCCTACTCTTTAGTCCTCATGACTTCTCAGTCGCAGTGGCAATGTTTCACCAGCCCCTATTGGTTCCCTAATGATATCCCCTCTTCTATAATAAATCTCTTCATTACACAATCATTTTCAAATTCCAGCTGAGTTTTCCATCACATTTTTGACAAGATCTTGAAGGACACAAGAACCATAGTTTAACTCTACCCATGTTACTTTGGATTTGGGGAAATTTAAATCAATTCTTTAAATTCATTCAGCAAATATATACTGAGTGTCTACAATGTGCTAAGTATTGAGAATATTCACAGACACAGACACACACACACACACACACACACACAATAAGAGAGATTCAGCCCTCAAGAAGCATCCAGTCCATTGGGAAGGGTGGGGGCATGCAGCCACTAAGGTTAATTTCTAGATATATGAAATATGGACACTGTTGTGTATCTGCATAGAAAGTGTCCAGAATACACCTTATCCAAGCCAGTACTTAATGAACACATTTGCTTTCTACGATTATTTGTTTTGTTCTGTTTTAATTTTCTTCTGAAGAATATATCTCCATGCTTTGTTCTTCTTCCTTCATCTTAGGGAATAAATAGCTAAATCCAGTTCAAAAGAGTTTTACTTTTAATTTTAGCATGTAGACAAGAAACTTAAAAATTTAAACTTGTGACTTTTTGAACTGGCACAGCATTCTTATAGACTGTATTGATCAACTGTCATTTTCCTGTTATTGGCAAAAAATACTCAATACAGCTTCAAGGAGGAAATGGTTTATTTGGCTCATGATTTCAGAAGATCCAGTCCATGGTCAGTTGGATCCAAAGCAGAAACATCATGGTGGAAGGGCTTGGCAGAGGAAAATTGCTCACGTCATAGCAATTAGGAGTAGAACATAGGGAAAGAACACCAGCGAGAGATATACCCTCCAGAGGCATGCTTCCAGTTATTCACCTCCAACTGGGCCCCACCTCCTAACAGCACAAGGAGCTATAAGCATCAGTGCATTAATCCACTTATGAGTATAGCACCCCACAAACCAATCACCTTTCCAGGAGTCTCTTATTTCAGTCCAGCTGACAAGTGAGCTTTGCCATCACATAGATGGAAGCATGTAAGTGGACATCTCTTGATTTATCTGGTGCCTTTTGTTTTGCCAATATCATCATGGACTCTCTCTGTCCACTACCAGAATGGTTTGGAGGCACAGAGAGGGTGAGCGATGGGAAGGAACTGAGGAATTATTTATGAGTGGGGACCCAGTAAAGGAGCAGCACACCTGTTGTTATAATCAGTGGCTAGCAGGGAACAACATGTGATGCTGTCTGTAATGTGTGACCGCATGATTGCTTTCAGAGAGTCAGGCTATGCATGTGCATCTGACAGTGACCTTGTTCTCAGAAAAGGAAACAGTGCTTCAAGGAGAACAGGCTACACATTTTCCAAATCCTGCTTTCCCCCAGCCTATGTGAAAGTTCTTGCATTTCCTTGGCTCCGCTATCCAGTGGCTGGGGACCTTTTGTGATCCAATTCATTAGTTTGTGGTGGCTCAGAGCTGTAACATAAGTCTCCAAAGGGACCTGCCTCATCTCTGCTTTATTAAAATGAAAGCTTCCCTTGGCATTTCTCTCGGGCTCTCCTCCAGGTATGGATGAGAGGGACAAAGAGAAAGGGGAGAGGGCTGGGGGCTTAAATGCCAGCAATCCAATTAAAGGAATATTTAACCTTTGTAAATAAAGACTCTGCACGGCCTGCTTCTCAGATGGGGGGAGGAAAATTAACTGATTTAGTAGGAAACCCCATACTGAAAGGAGAGGACGGGTGTTTATAACATCCTTCCTAGCAGAGGGGAGCTCAGCCTGCTGCTAAAAATTATTCTCTCTAGAAGGCCAACTGGCAGCAGATGCAGGAAAACATGCAGTGCCATGAGCCACCTCCCCAGGTGCCCTCCCTGGCGAAGGGGACTGTTTACCTAAGCACTTGGTTCCAAGGAGACACCGGTGGTCCCATCCAGCTGATTGACTTCCATTAAGAACATGAGAAATAAATTGGAGTGGAGAACAGCAAACAGTGGGGAAACGAACAGAAAATGGAATTGCATATTTAACAAGCCCTCAGATGGGGGAGACTTCCATGGTTTAGATGCAGTAAAAAAATAAAACACAAAGGTGATCAAAAAGATAAGATGTAGATGCACATAAAAATATTTAAAAGCAAATAAACTGGAGAATGCTTGCCACACATACGGCATCAAACTGCTGCTGTTGTGACTGGTAATTAATCCATCCACCCAGTGTTTATCAGGCAGGCTTCTGGGGATACAGAGATAAAATGCACAGTATCTTTGGTACCAGGCTGTAGAGGAAGATGGAATTCATTGGTCTGGCTTCTAACTTGGCAGTGCCTTCATCCATGAGTGGTAAGTCGAGGCTCTTCTAGATGTGCCTTGAACACTGTGATGTGCAAAACTAAGATGTCATTAGATAGGTGGACAAAGCGAGGGGAGGCGATTCACAAAAGAGGAAAGCTATCTGGTTAGAAAATATGTGGAATCTTCCATCTCATTAGTGATGATTGAAGTGCAGATTAAAATAGTTTTATATTAAGCTAGCAAACTTATTTTTTATTAGTACATGTTTGCCACATAATGTATATAATGATGACATTTATTGTGGGGAGTTGGACCGTGGACATCACACAGCTTAATTTTTTCATCCCCTTATCCCTCCCATCCCTCCCGCTTCCTTCCAACTCTTGGTCCCCTTGTCATTTGGAAGAGCTCTATTTCTGTTTTTCCCTTCAACTCTTCTTTTCCATCCCTTTCCATCCTCTCTGTCTGCCCCTCCATCTCTTGTGCCCCTTGTCTTTTTAATTTTTTGAGACAGGGTCTCACTAAGTAGCCAAATTGCTCAGGCTGGGCTGGAAGCAGTGACCTTCCTGTCTCAGCCTCCAAGAGAACTACGACTATGTGCATGTACCACCATGCCTGGCATGTATGTATTCATTTATTGATTTGTTTATTTTGGCACTGGGGATTGAACCCAGGGTCTTGCCCGTGCTAGGCAAATGCTCTACTACTGAGTGAATCCCCAGACCAGAGCCTCTGTTATTAATCAGAAAAGAAAAAGAGAAGCAATGAAACCAACTTTATGTATGGTTGGCTTGTGAACTAGTACCTCCACGACTGTATAATGCTTTATAACTAGAAAAGAAATAACACTTAAACAGTGCCCATCACTGCCACCCAAGGTCAACAATGCATGTAGCTGTCCCATTGGAAGCAGGTGGGATTTAAACGCACCGGGCCACAGGTAAACAGGGTAGGGGTAGGGGCTCTTCAGAAGCACCTGCAAAGTCCTGTGGTTCAGCAGGCCCTGCTGTTAAATACCTGACCCTGACTGTGGCCCATCAGCCCCTCTCGAAGTCCCCAGATTGTTGCCCGGGCCTCCTGGGCTCACCCACAGCCCCTGTCTCCTCTGGCAGCTCTTTAGATGCCTCCCTCTACCCAGAGATTCGCAGACTGAGTGTTTTTGACACAGACGGGCTCTCCCTGAGCCTCTGGGTGGCTCTGAGCAGAGAAATCTTAATCCCAAAGCAACAGACGCCCTTCTGTACCCCAGGCACTGAATAAATCAGTGGAGATCGCGGGCTCCGTCATTCTAACAGAGCCCTCTCTGATGGCTGCGTGATTTGCTCTCTGGTGGGTTAGTGAGCAGCTGTAATTGACGACGAAACTGACAGGTCTTTGTCTTCCTCTGCGCTACATTTGTCATTTGGCAGCTGGCTTATTGTTTATCTGTTCTCTCTCTCTTTCTCTTTCTCTTTCTCTTTCTCTTTCTCTTTCTCTTTCTCTCTCTCTCTTCCTCCCTCCCTCCCCCCTCCCTCCCTCTCTGCTTGTAGAGCAGACAAATCTCCTTTTCTCCCTACAGACAAGATCTATAAAGCCATAACATGTTTTTAATGCAGTTCAGCTTTTTGAAAAATGCATAATTGGAGAGTTCCAAAATAATTAGTTTATTATAGTGGGTCTGTAAAAATGAGCTTGCATCTCATTTATGAGCCATTAGATCCCAAGTTCCAGGAGCTTGATTGCTATTAATGCCACCAGCATATAATTTAGCATACTTTATTAAAATGTGTCACAATTGAACATCTCTTGCCCCCAGCCCCCAAAGACTGGGAATGAGGTTGGGTTTTGGGGCTGAGATTTTTTTCTCATTGACAGATCTTCAGCTTTTGCTACAATTGTTCCCCCTCCCCCATGAACCCTCAGGAATCATTTTGCAAAGTCCTTTTTTGAGGACAACATTTGACATTCACTCTTTCTTTCAGAAGTAATTGTGCAAAAACAAAACACCTCCCCAAAACAAAACCAAAAAACCCCCTATGATTTCAATGTGCCCCCCAAGACTTGTACTGAAGTGGATTCAACATCATCACAGTGTCAGGAAGTGGGACTTGGAAGAGGCGTCTGCCCTCCTTGGTAGATTAATGTTGTTACCACAGGCGATGGATTAGTTGTCAGAGACTGGGCTAGGAAAGTCAATTTGGGCCAGGACTGGTGGTGCACACCTATAATCCCAGCTATTCCAAAGGTTGAGGCAGGAGGATGGTACGTTTGAGCCCAACCTGGGAGACATAGCAGGAACTTGTCTCAAAAGAAAATTTTTATAAAATGGCTGGGAGAGTAGCTTGGTGATAGGAGATGTGATGGGTATTTGCAGAACTGTGGATTCATCTCTAGAGCTGCAAAAGAGAAAAGGAAGAAAAGGGGGATTTGGCTTAATTTTCTCTGTTGCTCCTGCTCTTTCAGCTACCATGCAATGTGAGATGCCAGTGTTATGCTTCTGGAGGCCCGGCCTCTGCAACTGTGAGCCAAAAAGACTTATTTTCTTTATGAATTGTCCAGTCTCGGGTGTTCTGTTATAGCACCAGGAAAAGACTCAGGAACTTCGACACATGAAGATAAAGACAGAAGAGCAAAAACCCAGAACACGAAAGGCATGGCAGAGACACAGCAGTGTGGCCATTGTAGGAACAGTGAGCACCTTCACAGACAGTTTTGGATGTTTTTGAGGTTGTATGAAGATACCAAAGTGTTCACTGGGATTCTTCTACATGCCTCCACCATGTGTGTGTGCAGGCATAGAGGGGATGAAGGAGGAAAGCACATGGCTTTCCCTGTGCAGCAGATGGTCTGATGGGAACGGAGCAAGAATCACATAACCTTATACAGCACAAGAGACTCCTAGTGATGATGGAAGTAAATTGGAGCCTGCTGCCTTCCTGGGAAGCTGGAGGGCTGTGCTCAGGAGGGGACAAAGAAATCTCAGGAGAGGGTGGAGCAGTGAAGAGCGGCTCCTCAGCCACCCCTCGGCCCTGCACATGTTGCCCTAGGTCCCCAGGCTGTTCCCAGGGGAATGCTGAGGAGGGGTAATGGACCACAGCAGGACTGGTGCCCGAGCCAAGCTCTGACCTGTGTGCTCCCCACTACAACCCAGAGATGGGGAGCACTGACTCAGAGCATGTCCTTCTCTCCTTTCAGGGATGCTGCCAAGGGGTGGGTGCTGGAGGTGTCGGGAGAGGTGGTACCTAGGGATGTAGAACAGAAGGTGACTCTGTCTTCATTCCTCATAGGCTTGTCACTGAAGCATGGGAGAGCTTTGTTGGCTTTTGGTGGCTGGAAGGCAAGTGGGCTTTGTAATCTGTTTGTTGATCGGGGCTGATTCCACCGATGAGAGAAGAGTCATCCATTATTGGGAAGGAAGGCTCATGGAAGGAAAAAGCCGGGTTGTCACACAGGAGGTGTATGTAGTGGGGACCCTGAACTCGAAGAAGGGTGATTTGTGAGACCAGCGGATATGGAGGTGGTGCTTGGTGGCTTTACACCTGGAATCGTTCTACGGTCTGCTTTTGTGTGACACCCTAGGATGGGGAGGACCCCGAGATGGATGACACAAGGATGCTTGGGGCTTGGATCCTAGAGTCCAGGGCTACAGAGCACCCAAGAAGGACCTATGAAAGCCAAGAGGGTGGGAATGGGCTTCTGAGTGGCAACTGTACCTGACCTGGGAAATTGCACTCGGACCAGGGATGTTTCAGAGGCCACCAAGATGGGCCAGAGACCAGGGCCCCGCTCAGCAGGCCTGGATGGTTGGAGCCTCTCATCGGGCCAGGTCTCTTGAATAATGGTGTGGGGCGGGGCTGATATCTGGATCTAAGAACCTTAAAGCTCAACTTGATTTCATTGGGAAAAGAAAGTAATGCAACAGCATCTGCTCCCGAGTGTTGTGGAGTGGATTGTGTAGACAGACAGAGGCTTGGAAGGAAAACTGGCCAATGAGAGTCCAACAGGTGGTGCCATTTTATAAGAATCACCAGGGAAACAAAAACTCTATAGCCTAGAACACTATAGGGGATTACTTATTGCATTTAACCCCGCAGAATTACAAATTTAAATCTCACCAAGTTATTTTTTAAATACCTTTCTTACCTTGAATGAATAACAACTGACTTATGAAAAAATAATTTATTAAAACCATACAGTCTATTAAAAGGATGCCAAAAAGGAGAATAAGAGTAAGAATGAGGAGGGGGTGATAGGAAAGGAGGGAAGAGAAAGAAGAAGATGGAGGAGGAAAATGAGGAGGAGGAGAGGAAGGAGAGAAGAGGAGGAAGGGGGGGGGAGAAGAGAATGCATCATTTTTAAAAGCCCTGAAGAGGAAGGAAGGAGAGAAACAAAAGAAGGATAAAAGAGAAGAAAATGGAGGAGGAGGAGGCAGAGGAGAAGGAGGAGGGAACATCAGAATATACCTACCGTATCACTGGTTGGCATTGTAATTTGTATAAACAACTTCTGAGCCTCTACTTCTACATCCATAATGTAAAATAGTGGGATTGTACTAAATCTTTTTTTTCCAGTACTGGGGATTGAACTTGGGGCCTTTGCCTTAAACTATATCCCCATGCCTTTTTAAAAAAAATTTTGAGACAGGGTCACTTTAAATTGCTAAGTTGCCCAGGCTGGGCTTGAACTTTTGAATTTTGGCCCTTCTGCCTCAGCCTTGCAGAGTGCTGGGATTACAGGCATGTACCACCACACCTGGCTCAATCTTTACTTCCAACAAAATCTTACGCAGGAGCCTAGTTATGCAACAAATAGTGGTGGGGTTGCTTCAGTGGAAGAGGTGTGTGTGTGTGTGTGTGTGTGTGTGTGTGTGTGTGTACAAAGACAGCCACTGTACTTTGGTGCCAGTCAGAGCAGTTCTGTGTGCTCAGGGCCTCCCACTTGTTTGCATGGTCTCTTGTCCATGCTTGGGCATGATCTGGAAGGCCTTGGAGAGAGGAGAGCCAAGGGGAGGTACAGGGGCTGGCTGGTTTGGCCCAGTTAGAGGACAGAGGGCAGCATATATGGCATCAGCAATCGCCCATGGACCAGGGTTGGAGTGAGGCAGAAGTGACAGAAACAACATTCAGACTCCATGCTGATAGCAGCAGGAAGTCCTCTTCCTTGAAACCTGAAGTATCTGACACAGTTTTGACTGGCCTGCCACTATCATTTACCAGAGGGTAAAAAAGGCAATCAGAGGAAACCATGACTCTGGGCTTGGCTCCAGCCTGCACAGCACACTTGATTAGAGAAGTGGAAGTGAAAGGAGTCCCGAGGACAGGAGTCTCCAGTGGAAGCCAAGATGGGGAAGGGTCTCCACAGTGAGAGACACAGCGTTGGGGTTTCAGAAAGGCAATCAGCAACATTCCAGGACATCTAGTGGCTTTAGCACAGTCCCTCTGGACCCCAGTGCACTATTTTATGAGGCCCCAAAGAAGAAAGAAGGGGGTAAATCCATTAAAAAAGCTGTCTGCTGAGCCCAAGGGTAAAAGTAGTGCATCTGAAAGAGGGAAATGAATGTGTGTGTCCCAGGATGGCTCTACAAGAGAAGTATAAAGAAAGTTAAAATCTCACATGTCTGGATTTGCCAAAAAGGGTGAAAACAATGACATAGTTTCTCTGAATATGATTAGAGCAGATGAAGGGTCACATATATGCAGGGCCCTGCCTGCTCCGATGAGCTGATAAAGATGCACAGGACAGGGGCAGGTCCAGTGGCTCTCATTTGATTTTTGTCTTCTTCATCTGGAAGAATGAGATTTGATCTGAAAACAGGAAACTATGGAATAACTCGAGTCCCCAGGAAGGGGAAAAGCCAGACTCTGTGCTGGGAAGCATCATGGTGCTCAGCAGGAAGAAACGTTCTGAGGTTGTGGGAGGCAAGCTCTGGTTCTGTGTTATCTCGGAAGCATCTCCTTGTCTCCTGTGTCAGGTGAAGGTAAGAATGGAGCTCTGCGGTTCCCGCACTGTGATCCCCAGGCAGCAGGATCAGCAGTAACAGGAACAAGTGCCATATACAAGTTCTCAACCTCTGGCCCAGATAAGACTAAATAAAACCCAAAGCGTGGGACCCAGCGTGCCATGCGAGCAGATATCTGATGCCCACTGCTGTTTGCGAGCACTGCTCTGCATCACAGGGCTGCCAGGATGTTAGCATGAGGGATGCCTTCTGGAAACCATTTGTATTTAGTGCATGAGCTCAAATATCCTGGTGTAGAAGAATTGCATCCCTGAATGTGGATGTGGCTACATAAAATATCACCAAAGTCCCACAGCTGGTGGAAAACTTCCAGAAGAGAATGTGAGGCAATTTGTAGCCTAGCCAGATGGTGTGGCTGCAGGAAGAGGCTGGAAGAAGCAGTTGGAGTAATCAGAATGGTTCTCTTCCTGTCCCAAAGCCTCTCCCCGAGCACCTTCTCCTTTCACTGAGGCTGTGTAATAAATATAATTGGCACTGTACAGAAGTTCTGCATGCAGGGAAGCATCACTTCCTCCTCCAGCATGGGGACACTCGTTTGTAACCTCGATTAAATTTAGTGTAGACCAGGAAGGGATTGCACCTTTAAGATTTGCAGTGTCACTTAGGGAAATCACTCACAATCCACATTAGGATGGATTTGAATGTGTCAATATTAATACTGGGCATTTCCCTGTTGCCAGATATTGTTAGAGGAACAATTATTTCACGTCTGAGTAAAAATCTTACTCGGAGGCTAGAGTTAATGTAGCATATGGAACAGTGTGGAAACAAGGACCGGACGTCTTGTGAACATGGGCAATTGCCCATTATAGCTCTGGTTAACGTATTCCTTCCACTTCATCTGTTTTACTGTACATGAGACGATTATTGTTTTGCTTGGTGCAGACTTTAGCCCCTCTGAACTGAGCCTGATGGAACACAGACTCACAGTTCAGAGGGTAAAAGCAGGTTGATCTGGGAGCCTGCTCCTGTCCCTTGCTCGGCCTCCTGCTCTCTGAAGGATAAATCGCTTTTTCAGATAAATCCAGATTGCTTTTCCAGTAGATTGGCTTTGGCCTCCCCTCCTGAACACTACGTTGACATAACCCGGACAGCCTCCCTATGGCTATGAAGAAATCATTTCTAACGTCTGAGGTTAATTTGCTAAATGAAGCATTGGGCTTTCTTTCATGGAAGCAAGAAAAATGGTTTGGATGAGGTTAGAGAAGTCAAGGAGAGCTCAGAGAAGATTCCCTGGGGCTCCACCCCTGTGTGATCCTCTACTGGACATTTATTACAAGGTTAAATGAATAAGTCATGGGAAAAAAATCCCTCATTTCTGCTTTGGTTTCTATGTTTTGGAGCCTCTGTGGTAGATGGAGATGGGTAGAATTTGCCCCGTTTGGCAAATGGATAGTGTGAGGCACAATGAGGTGCTCGTGTCTTATCTCCTACCTTGCATTAAGTTCTGCCCTATGAGGAGTGGCCCGTAGTTTCTTTCCCTGGGCTGAGTTTCCTGCTTATTCAGTAGATCTTAATTCAAGTGTTTGCAGAAGGAAAATGGAAAAAAAAGAGATTTGGGGTGAGGTAGATAACAGTATCCCTACACAGAGGAGTCCTCACTGTGGGGACAAGGTGTCTCAGCAAACCTCAGGCCCCAGAATTCCTATCACTGTCATATTCCACAGCAACACTTTAGTTGGGGAGTACTTCAGGTTCTCTTGGAAAGCTCTCCTGGCCTCAAGCACTAACTGAGCCGAATGAAGTTGTTATTTCACAAAATGACCAGATGGGTTATCAGGTCCCTGAGGACCAAGAGAAACAAAAGCTGAGAGGCTGAAGGTTGAAGCATATGCAAGAGTCCTGGGGCTACCCAGATGGGGTTATCCTGGGCATCCTGGCCAATAGGAGCCTTTGGGTGTTTTATCTGTGTGCAAGGAGGTGTCACACAAGAGTCTCATTAGGAAATCCTGAGAAGGAGGTTTTTTGGGGAGAAGGAGGCCCGAGTGATTTAAGAAGGAGTAGCAAGAAGAACATGGGAAATGAGTCTCAAGAACAGAAGAAAATGGAGAAGCACTTAGGCTTCTGGGTTTCTGATAATCACCAAAAGCAAGTTGAAGCAACTGGAAGGGGAAATTTCACCAGGGTCTATGAGCTGGCCGGGTTTCAATAGCTCGATTTTCTTTAATCTTTAGTGAAAAAGTTATGGGCTATGGATTTCCTTGTGTCTCCCTAAAATTCATATGGTGAAATCTTAACCCCAGTGTTTCAGAATCCAACCTTATCTGCAGATAGTCCTTACCAAGATTATCAAGTTAAACGAGATCCTTAGGGTGAGCCCTGATTCAATATGACTGGTGTCCATGAATAAAAGGGGAAATTTGGACATAGATGTAAAGGACGGAAGATGAAGGCCTAAGGAGATGAGGAGGGGGCTTCAGAAGAGATCAGCCTGGTGGCCTATTCCTGTAATTCCAGCACAGTTGGAGGCTGAAGCAGGAGTACTGTAAGTTTGAACTTAGTCTGGGCAACTTGGTGACTTAGTGAGACCCTGTCTAAATGAATGAATGAATGGATGGATGGATGAATGGATGAATGAATGAATGAATGAATAAGTAAATAAATAAATAGGCTGCGGATGTGGCTCAGTGTGAAGGCATTGGGTTCAGTTCCCCGGTAACAAACACACACACACACACACACACACACGGAGAAAAAGAAATGGACTTGCTGACCCCTTGATCTTGGACTTCTGGATTCCAGACATGTAAGATGAGTAATTTCTGTTGTTTGAGGTGCTCAATCTGTAGTATTTTGCTATGGCAAACTGATGTAATATGTTAAAATAAAAATAGCTGCTATAACACTAATGAACCCCAAAAGCACTATGCTAAGTGGAAGAAACCAGACACAAAAAGACACATAATGTATGATTCTATTTAAATGAAGCATCCAGAATATGTGGGTCAGATTAGTGTTTGCCAGAGTGTGGGGAAAGGAGGGAATGGTGTGGGACTTCCAGATAAGCAGGGCTGTCTCTAGGGAATGATGGACATGTCCAGGAACCAGTCAGCAGAGGTGGGCATTTATGCAGCATTACTAATGTACTAGATGCAGATACACTCGATACTTTAAAACAGCAGCTAATTTTGTTATGGGAATTTTATCTCAAAGTAAAAAAGAAAGCAGTGCATCTTTGGATAGCTAAGAGCCACTGCCAAGGAAGAGAGGACCTGGGACTCCATGGACCATTCTGTAACTCACTGCGATGTTGTGGGTAGAAGTGGCTCTTGAAAGTAAACAGATAGGGTCCTATGAAATTCCTGGGACTGGGGAGGGGGTGCCAGAAATGGTTCAGGTTCAGTTGACCATCCATGGGTGTCAGACAAGCCTTTGCAGAATGAAGTGTTAAGGAAAATATAAAATAATATAGAATGACTGCATCCCTTGTTCTGCTTCTGTAACTTGCTTCACTTGCTTGTTTCAGTTCTGAGAATATTGTTTTGCTTCTCAGAATAGCAATACCAGATGCTTTGCCATTAACCACAAGTTTGTAGGCATGAGATAAGCAAATGCCTGCAACATTGCCTAATCGCAACCCCCACCCAAGTGAGGCCAGATGTCCATACCATGCCTGGTGGGCAAAAGTACGCGTAGACCCTAAACTTTCTGTAAACCACATGACCAGAATTGTATAAATGTAAGCCACCAGTGTAACTCTGGGTCAGTCCTTGAAGACATGTTCCTGTGGGGCTGGCCTGCTAGTGAATAAATTTTGTTGTTTTACCCCTGCTCTTCTGTTTCCTGTGAGTCTTTTGGTTGCTCCAAGCAAAATCTACAACAGAAGGGGACAGGAAAGTACTTGATGCTTTCTGAGCTGTCACTGAGCTGAACCTGAGGTAAGGAACCACTTGTTCCAACACCCTCCAGCTTATGGGTGAAACTGCACAGGTGTGAACCTGGGATTCCTGGGATCTGTTGAACACCCTTCCAACTTTGGAAAATGTCCAAGCTTCTGTGTCCCCACAACAGCAGCCAGGAACTCTTTCCCAGGCATCCTTGGAATCAGAGTCCAGTGATGCAGACCAAATGTGACTGCTGAGTAGAGAACAGTCTAGAAGGCAGGGAGAGGAATGAGGAGGTTCTTTGCACAGTGAGCTCTTGGTGAGATGGGCAAGGGTGTCCAGCACTTAGGAACAATGGAGCAGAGCCCAGGACTGGTGTCCTGTGCGTCAGCACAAGAGCAATCTGTAGCGGGTCCACCCAGCTCTTGGTATGGTGGGTACAGGGCTGCAGCCTGTTATGGCCCATGCTACTGGCCCAGAGCCCACAGGCTTGCCTCCGTGAGGCCTGAAAGTGATTCAGCTCTCAGGCTGTCTTTGTGGGGGTGCTATCAAAACTTATGGTGAATGTTTAAAATTTGAAAATTATTACAGTAAAAGAAACATTGCGTGGAATTCCCCTCAGTACTCCCCCTGACTTTGAGCACATTTATTCTATTATTCTTGCCACTTTCTTTCTTTCTTTTTTTTTTCCAGGCCACAACAAGCCTTTATTGCAGGGATGATCTGCCAGGCTGTCTCTGAACAAAGGAGAGACAAAAGCAATACGGCTGGGACAGGGAGTGCTTCTTATAGGAGTTGGGGTGGGGTTGAGTGAGGTAGCGGCTAGGGACTGGAGGAGCCTGTGACATCATTAGTTGCTAGGAGGAGAGCAAATATTAGGTTACTCTTTTGGCAGTAATAGGAGGATGCTGGGAAGAAGAAGGTTGTCCTTTGGTGGGAGAAGCTATCTTGGTGTGCCTTTAGGTAGGGAGCAGGGTATTATGGGAAGATGGCAGCTATTATATATAATAGCCATGTTAGGATGAGAGAAATCTATCATTCCAGGCTTTTGTTGTATGGTTGTTTGGTGAAGGTCTTTTCTTCTGGAGCTGCTTCTAGCTGATAAAGGGGCAAGGGTTAGGGCTAAACCTGGATCTGATGGGGGCAGTGGTAGGTAAGGGCTTTTTCCCTATGCTGCAGTGGCTGGTACCTCACCATGATGAGCTCCATGACTGTCTGGTTGGTAAATGACCTCATGCGTTCCTGCAAGAAATTTTGAAAACAGTGAAACAAGCACAGTCCAAAGCAGAGGATCAGAAAGATAATACTGAGGGGTCTCAAGAATGGTGATAGCCAGGGGAACCATGAGCTCCAGGAACTAAATGTATCCCACTATTGATTAGCACCATGGGGGGCATATCTGGCCCATTGAGTCTTAAGTCTTTCCATCATTTGACGTGTAATTTTTCTCATTATTTACATAGGTCTTACAGAGACAGCTGATGTTTAGGGGCCCATCTATTATAGAAGTAAGAGACTGTTACAGAGGTAAGAGATCATTGCTCATGATCTAAGGGCCCATATGTCATAGCCTTGCTCTGAGAGAATGAGTGGAAAAATGATAAACACAATTTATATAATCTTTATAATCTTTCTTTGAAATATAAAAGGTGCATGTAATTGAGCAAATCTCTTTTGGAGACCAACATACCAATGAGTGCAGTGTTACTATGAACCTGACTTGTTCTTTAAATTCAAGGCCATTAAAACACACATTTTAGGTTGATAGTGCCAGCAAAGCCATGGAATAGTTGTGTAAAGGACAGTTTTATTCCTGTATCTCTTAGTTTTTGGAGGCCTCCTCAATATATTTAAAAGTAAAGAGAACTGATAACCTCAACAAGGACACTGGCCAACTTAAGGAGATCAAGTGTAGTAACATAAAAGGCTTGATCTTTTCAGACACGGGTAGGTATCCAGGAAATATGAGCACAATGAGAGAAGAGGCATCATAAACAGAGAACAAGGATGTACATTATTTTAAAAGGAATAAATCTTGTAGCTGTTCAGTATAGAACTTATCCTGACTGTGGCTGACAAGCAGGTGATCTTCTTCCCAATACTCTTACTTTCCATTTTTTTTTGATCACTACATGATAGTTAATTAGTTATCACAGAATCAGAAAAACACTTGTCTAAAAGGAAAGATCTGGAGAACAATGGTTTCTAGAATTGGACACCTGCAAATAACTTATTTTAATTTCTCTGAAAAGAATCTATACACACTTATAGCTAATTAATGATTTTCCCCTTCTATTTAGTCCCCAAAGTTTTTTTTTTTTTTTTTTTCAAATAGCTGTGTCATGAGTGAACCAAAAGATTTTTATGCATGGGCTATGTCTTAATTTCTCTGAAGTCTAGCTTTATTATTAAGTCATTATTTTATACCTCTTTTGGTTATTTTTTTTCTGCAGGGTGTTTAAGACCAAGTTAAAGTGAGACCTGTGTCAATCAATGTGAACCTCTTGTTATCTATCAACATCAGTTAAGTCTCCTCAGGCCATTACTTTAGAACCATGCATAGAGCCTCTCTGCTCCTCTGTCAGTGTCAGCTGTCAGGATGGGTCATGGCCTTACTTGACCAAGTTGTTTTCAGTGAAAGTGTGGGAGGTTTTTTCTTGGTGACCCTCCTTTGGCACATAGTACATTGTCCTCTGGTGTCCAGCAATCTCCCTGTTCAGGAGGTTGAGTGACTTAGCAAAGATGTAGGATCCTGTAGAGAAGGTTCCCTCATGTCCTGGATCTTTGTCGACCTTGAGGGGCTGGGGCCAAAATATTGGCTGTCCTCATAGCCCAATTACCTTTTTAGTTTTGGTCTCCAAACTTTAGTTGTTGAACACCCAGAAGAGAAGATCAATAGCATTAGCATTGTAACAAGAGTAATGAATTTAACTATTATAATTTTACTGGAATAACAAGAATTTTGGAATTTAAAATATAGAGAACTGTTATTGTTATCAGTCATGGTTGTTCTAGTAGTTGAATTCTGGTAGAATATTAACATAAAAAGAGCCACAAATAATATTTTAACCTGACAATTATGATGACTTTACCTTTGTCACACATTTAAATGTCCATCTTGATATAAAATAGCCATTGTTAAACATACTCATTTTTAAAAAAACACCAAAAGTTTTCATCTAAATTATTATCTTTTGATAGGATACCATCTAAAGAAAATATCTCAGCCAATAAATGTATCTGTTATCATAAATAGCTGGAGCATATGAAAAAGGCAAACACCTGAGTCAAAAAGAGGTTATTTTATCATAAACAACGTATTAGAAAACCTGTACAGTCAGTAAGTATAAATATATTTAGTACACCAGAAAAAATAAAACCTTGTTATTGTTGTTTTTTTACAGGAAATTTAGTCCTTTGAAAATGACCAGTGTAAACATACCATAATAACACATTTAGAATTTATCCCTTTGATGACAACCGATGTAAACATAGTACAATAATACATTTAAGTAATATTTAGGGTTGTGAGTCTTTTATAAGGCCATGAAAACTATTGGGACAGTCTGTTGTAAGGCTGAAAACTGTTGAGGTCCCCCTAGTGAACAAAGACTGGAAAATATTTCCATGAAGCCTCTCCTTTGTTTAGCAAGGGGAGCATGCCTTGAACTTAATAACCTTTATCTATAAACAAAACAGCTGTACAACTGGACAAGAAACAAACATATAAGACAATTTATAAAACTAGAGTGTACTCAAATATATTGAGCCCAATGGAATTATAATATCTCTTTATAATTTTTAGGTTTGTAATTATAAATAAGGCTAGTCAAAACTTTTGTAAGTCAATTAACAGAGATCTCCTGTAGAATTAGAATTGGAAGGAATGAAAACTCTCTATTCCTGTAAACTTTTTATAACAAACTTGAAACCAACAAGCAAACATACATATTTCCTTGATAAATCACTTCCACACACCTTCCTGACATACCTAGGCCTTATGGTCTTGTCCTTCTAACAAGACAAACATATGAAATCCTTTTATATCAAAAATATATCTTTTACTTATAGCTTTTTAAATATTTTTCCTCTGGCTCACTATAAACTTTCTATAACAAACTTGTATTTAGCTGTTAAAATTTTAAAGTGTCCCTTTTTTTTTCTGTTCTCAGATTGTTACATGTTAAAATTTGACTGGTTGTCAACAATAGTAACCTTGAGATTTTTATCAACAAAGTACAGAAAAGAGCAAGTTAACCCTATAATTACAATTCAAGAATTTACAATGCACAAGGAGTGTTTTAAGCACACCAATTAAACATCAACTCAAATTGAAACAAATACATTTATCAATTAACTAAAATCTGTAACTCGATTTTTCTTGTAAAATCTCTTGATGTCTGGTAGAGCACAGTTGTAGTTTCTCTGGCTTGGTTTTGGGATAACATAGTGCTTGCCTTGGCTTTTAAAATCAGGAGTGTTTTTTTTTTCTCACTAGTTTGTTTTAGGTTCTTCAGAGCTTTTCTAGCTGTTTTTAATCCATCACTTACTTTTTCTTTTCAGTTTTTAAAAAAATCTGAGTGCAAGCCCTGGTTGACCCTCTTTAACATTTTTTTAGCTTTCTCTTAATATCAGGGGCTGACTGAGAGATAAAGTGAGTGTTAATGATAATCATGTCAGCCTGGGAGGTAGGATCAATTTTCATATATTTTTGAAGGGCCTCAGTGAGCCGTGACACAAACTGTGTCAGATTTTTTTCATGGGTCTAAGTTATTTTTTAGTCTTATCAAAGTTAACAGACTTGTGAGCTGTCTTTTTTAAACCTTTTATGAGGCAGAGAGTCATATGGTCTCTGCGGCCTCTATCTGCCTGGACTAGCTGAGAGTCCCATTGTGGGTCTTCTCAGGGGACAGCCTGTGTTCTCATTGGCTTGGTGTTATCAGCAGCATAAAATGTATCTGCTGTGGTCTGGGCCGCCATCCAAATTCTTTTTTTATCCTGGGGGGAAGGGTAGAAGTCAGTATCATGTAGCTATTGTGTCAAGTCAGATCATAGGACAGAGTCAAGTAACAAAATTCTTTGATATAGACATCAGGATCAGAGAAGAAGGAGCCTAAGCATTTTTTTTCAGTTTGAGAAAGATCAGAGAAAGGGAAGGGGACATGTACTCTAACAATGCCCTTGGTCCCGGCAACCTCTCGGAGAGGCATCTGTGGGGCTGGGGCTGATGTTGGAAGGGTAGGGTAGTGAGAACAGGTGCAGGGTGGGGAA
This sequence comes from Heterocephalus glaber, assembly GCF_053883595.1. Lineage (NCBI taxonomy): Eukaryota > Metazoa > Chordata > Mammalia > Rodentia > Bathyergidae > Heterocephalus > Heterocephalus glaber. The sequence goes on along the minus strand of NW_028258381.1, from coordinate 20,458,462 downwards.
ATGCAAGATGATGGAGATGAGGGAGGAGGCAAGGGAGGGTCACAAGACGGTGGAGACAAAGAAGGGTCACAAGATGGCAGAGGTGAGGAAGCACAGGAAGAGACAGAAGAAGAGCTTACAGGGTTATAAGGTGGGGGAGGTGCAAGTGGCAAGTGATTGGCTGGATTGAATGAGTCAGAGTCAGGAAGGGTGGAATTGGGAGGGATGGGCAATGGAATTTGGCCCAGAAGTACCTGAGAAAGTGAGCAGGTTTGGCAGAGGGAGGGAGGGTCGAGAGCATAGGTAGAAGAAGGTTTGTAGGTAGGGGTTTTCTGACCATTTGCCATTGCATTGACAGAAGTTGTGTAAATCATGCAGTATGTCAAAATTGAAAGTGCCATTTTTGGGCCATTGAAACCTATTATCTAATTTGTATTGAGGTGAAATCTGATTACAATAGAAAACAAGTCTTTTTGGCTTAAAGTCTGGTCCCAACAATCCAAGGGGCCTGAGTTGTGCCAGGAGGCAGCCTAGAGGTGTTGGGGGGGTTGTATTGTTGGGCTCCCATGTTAGAATGAGTGAGGAGGAGGCAGCTCCCTAGGAGAAGGGCAAAAGAGAGGAGCATCCTCATCTCTTTAGACAATTGCTGAGGGATTCTCCCAGAGGGAGAGAATGAGAGGAGCCAGGCTGATGGGGCGTCCCCCAGGGGCACGGTCCTGGGCCCACCAGCTGAGGGGTCTCTCTGACCAAATGCTTGGATTTCTGAGAAGTCCCCAGAGGGAGAGAATGAGAACGAGACAGAGGACCTAATGAGAGGAAGGCTGAACTATCTACTCACCCAGAGACTGGTGACCTGTGTGGATGTGTAGCGTCAGCCAAGGCAAAGGTACAAAGCCCTGAGAGGGTCCTGGCTTGGCAGATGTGGTGTGGAGGAGGCAGCCGAAAGGCCAATTGACCCCAACCCGAGGGGGATTGTTGCTTAATTGACCACCTACCTCTTGGGTTTCAGCACCAGATATGTCAGGTAAAAAAGCCCAAAACCAAGACCAGACCAGGCCACAACAAGCCTTTATTGCAGGGATGATCTGCTGGGCTGTCTCTGAACAAAGGAGAGACAAAAGCCTCTTGCCACTTTCTGAAGCAGGTCTGGGAGTCTTCATTTGTGTCTAGTTGTGCTATTGTGGCTGCCTCTGTGTCCTGAATTGATTCAGAACATTTCCCTTTCATGGTCATTTTGACTTTGGGAAAGAGCCAGAAGTTCCATGGTGCCAGATCCAGTGAATATGGTGGATGAGGACACTGTCATGGTGTTTTCATTTGGCAGAAATTGCAATAAACATTTTGAATTGATTCAGGACATCAAGGCAGCCACAAAAAGACACTCAGAAAAGTGTCCTTCAGAGCTGCTTGAGAAAGTGCAAGAATGATGGGATAAATATGGTCACAGTGAGGGGCAGTACTTTGAGGGGGATTTGTGGCAATGCATCTTTTACTGTAATACAAAATTTTACTTTGTATTTAAACATTCACCACGTTCTCCAGTCACACTTCTTATATCTGAACAAAGGGAAGTTTTGTCGGTAAGCTAAACAATCTGCTGGCCTTGAAAGAAGGATCATGCCAAGAGCTCCAAATCTGGGCCTCCCTGGCTGAGTCATTGTGGGAGAGGTGGAACCTTGGTTAGTGAGAATGAGCCTATATTCCCACCCATCAGCAGGACTTAGGCCCTAGCTCTTCCCCAATTTTGTTTCTTTCTCCATGAGCAAAGAATATCATCACCCCAAATCCATTGCTTTGGTTAGGGTCTTGAATGCCATGCTCATTTTTTGCATTAACAACACTGCTTTTTATAAAGCTAAACATTTTAAAATTCATCCAATTAAGGAATTTCAAAGAAAGCATGTGTTCTGTGGGATCTTATCCAGGGAAAGAAAGAGGGCAGAGAGAGAGAGAATTATTGGACAGAGGATCAGCCTGTGAGAGATATGAGGCCAGCATTCCAGGGAACGGTGGGGTTGAGGGAAGAGTCCACCAGACTACTACTGTGCTGTTGAGATGCATGGCCTGGTTGGACTCTTTGTCCTCTTCTGGCAAAGGCTTTTCTACTCCTGTCTTTGAGAGAGACTTAAAAGCCCTGGACTTGTTTGTCTGGGATGGGGATATCTCCAGGCCTGCAGCCAGTGCTTCTCAATCTGTGCACTAACAGCCTCAGGCAGGACAATCCTCCACTACTACTGCCAGGCAGACACCATCTTGGGCCCAGTATGTGTTCTTTGTAGAGCTCCTTTTTCCAAAGTTACAGGAGCACCCTGAACCCACCTTACATATTTCCAAGTGTTCCTATTTGAGAATGACTCATGGTGAGAAAATTGAATAGGAGAAAGAGATGTGCTCAGAACTACCTGCACAGAGGTGGAAGTGAGTGAGACTCTTACAGTTGCAGCCTCAAATGCTTTCCATAGAAACTGTTTGCACGTGTCTGTGTATGTTCGCATATATGTAGAAGGGGCCATTGTGACCTAGTATGTAGCATTAGACCAAGAAACCCAAGCACAGGAGTCCTCTCTTGCTTGTAACTTCACTTTCCTTTGTATCAGTTACCCCTGGTCAAACATGGTCTGTGTCATGGCATAGGTCTAGAATGCTCCCCAGAAGTCTTACGTATGTGGAAGGTGAGTGGATCACAGGGCACTATGCCCACTGGTGGATTCATGACTGGATGAGTTCAGAGCTGAATGTGGTGTTAGGAGGAGGGGCCTGGTTGGTCCAGGGTCCATGGGGGTGTGATCTAGAGGGGTGTATTCTCATCTCTGGCTCCTCCATTCCTTCTCTGCTTCCTGGCTTTTGTGGGGTGAGCAACTGTCCTCCACCAGGCCTTTCTGCCTTCAAGCCAGCCAACTTGGGACTAAATCCACAGGAAACTGTGAAGCAAGTTGTGGATGACAAGGATTGTGTCCCAGCGACAGGCAAGTGACTAATACAGTGTGAAAATATTCCTATAGTGCAGTATTTGCAAGGTATTTTGAGAGTGAGAGAGAGAGAATGAATAATCACAGAGCTTTTATTGGAGCATATTGCTATTGTTATAACTGTTCTGTTTAATTAGCAGTAGCTGTCAATCTCTTTATCATTGGTGTGTATGTATAGGAAAAACACAGTATATATAGGGTTCAGCAGTGTCCATGGTTTTAGGAATCCAGTGGCATAAAGTCTTAAAACATATCTCCTGTGGAGAAGGGGGCACTATTGTACTTACAAGAAGCCTCAGTGTATATCTGAAGCTGTGTGAGTCTTGTCCTGCTTAACAGGACTGGCATCTCATACACACTTCGAACTCCTCTGTCTCCAAGCTGCTTTTCTTTTGCTATGTAAAATTGACTTCACTTACTGCTATTTAAGTTTTTTTAAGGGGGAATGGCTAAGTTTTCTTATTATATCTTTTACATTTATTTATTTGTATTTAAAACAAAGGAGAGATGGTAGGAAAGGAAAAGGCAGACTTTTGGAAGTGAGGAAGGGAATTGGGGGAGGTGGGAGCTCAGGGGGAGGAAGGCCAAAGGATTGAAAAGGATGGAGATATGTTACCTGTGTGCAGCGATTCTCCAACACAAACATCACGATTCTGTATTGCAAACAGTTACTACTGAAATAGTTATTTTTAGTGGACAAATAGTAATTGTGCCTATTTATGAGGTATATAGTATGATGTTTTGCTATGTGTATATGACAGCAGAAATAAGGCAGATGCAGAAAGACATGGACAAATACTGCACAGTCCCACTTGGATATGGAATCAAAGAAGTCCACCTCATAGAAGCAGAGAATCTAAAGGTGGTTACCAGATGCTGGGCAGGGGAAGCTGGAGAGAGGAAGGTCATGGATCAAAGGGTATAAAATTCCCTTTAGATTGGGAAGTGATGGATATGTTCATTAGCTGGGGGCATTTTCACTGGAAAACATCTCTGTTCTCGTCTCTGTACCCGCTGTAGTGACAGCTGTTTAAACTCAGGCCACACCTGCGTTCCAGATGGTGTCCCTCTGGTCACGGGGGACATGGAGGTAGCAGACACTAGGCCCTTGCCTGCGTTTTGGGGGATGACGATGGTACCCAGGGAACAGAGGCTGGGGCTGTGGGTGCAGAGCTCCCGCTTGGGAAATAGTCTCTCTCCCAACCTGAATGGGGCCACTATGGCCTTTCATCACATTGGTCATCCCTTGTACCCCACTGCAGTTGATTTGGGGATGAATGGTTCACCCAAACAAGGTTATACTTTCGGCCCTTGAAACAGCTAAATGTGTGACGGCTTCCCCTCCCTTCCCCCTCCTTTCTTCTTCTTCTTCTGTACTGAGGATTTAAGCCCAAGACCTTCATTCTGAGCTATATCCTCAGCTTTTTAAAAAAAATTTGAACTAGGTCTTGCTATGTCACTAGATTGCCCAGGCTGGGCTTGAACTTGCAGTCTTCCTGCCTCAGCCTCCCGGAGTGCTGGGATTACAGGTTTCTACCCAGATATGTGAGATGTGTTTACCTCAGGAGTACCTTGGTGATAACAAACACTTCAACCTTGGGGAACTCTTGGGATATATGTTCCAGCCTAGTGTAGAAATCTAGGCATCAGGGAGTGTGGCTGAAATCAAAATGCAGAGAAAACCAGGGAGAAGAGGTGGGAGACCAGTCTATGGTTCAAGAAAATTCTGAGGCCCATTTCTATCCTGCTTATCCCGAGGCTGGTTTGGCCCATCATTCCTGGAGTCACATGGGTCAGTATTGTCCTTCCAGTGCCTAAACTGGTCCACACTGGATCTTCTTCCTTGCAGTTAAGCAGCCTCTGGGCCTGCAGTGTACATTTCTGTCTCCCTGGGATCCATTCAGAGGGAGCTGTGGATGCTGAGCTCTGAAGAATGGGGTGCTATGGAACCAGCTGCGTAGGGCGAGTGGGCATGACACTGTTTCCACCTGAGGGACATAGCAGTCATCCAGCAGGTACAGTGGAGCCTTGACTTACTAACTCAATTATTTCCTAAGGGCTGGTTATAACTCAAGTTGGTCAGTGAAGGCTCAGGCTCCTCTACACAGCCTTCAAAATCTCTCTCCTGTACACGGGCCGATCTCGGTGTCCATAGAGAGACACTGGCTCAGGATTTCTCAATTAACCCGACATGGGAAAGGATGTTGTAATGTTTCTTCTAGAATCTTTAAAGGTTAAATCTGTGTCTGAGACCATCTGGAAGCACAAGTGGCTGGCATTTGGTTTGTAACTCAGGACTTTGTAAGTTAAACTAAAATTCTGGTTGTAACCCAAGTTGTTTGTATGTCAGGCTGGTTGTAACTCCGAGGGTCCACTGTACCAGGAAATCTGCAGAGTGACTCTCTGCGATGTAGGAAAGACTTGTGTGATGATAACAAAAATGTGATGAATGCTTAAATTTAAAAAAATTATTATAGTAAAAAATTATTGCAGTAAAAGACATATTGCCACGAAGCTCCTCTCAAAATACTGTCCCTCATTTTGAACGCATTTATCCAATTATTGTGGTCACTTTCTGAAGCAGTTCTGGAAGTCTTCTTTTGTGAGGGCCTTAGTTGTACCTGCCTTGACCTCCAGGATGGATTCAAAACCTTTACCTTTCGCGGTCCTTTTTACTATGGAGTTGAACCAGGAATCACACGGTGCCAGATCTGATGAATGAAGTTCTTACAAACTTGCCTTTCTATGGGGCCACACTCAGCAGCAGCACTCACTGTATTTTTGATCACATCTTGTAAAGACACCCACGAAAGAGCACTTCCAGAACTGCTTCAGAAAGTGGCAAGAATGATGGGATAAGTGTGTCTGAAGCCAGGGGAAGTATTTTGAGGGGAATTCATGGCAATGTGTCTTTCATATTATAATAGATGTTTTTTATTTAAGCACACACTGTATTTGTTGATCTTCCCTTATATGCTGCTAACCTTTCCAAAGTTGCCCCTAAGATTCCTGGATGTCCCATACTGCAGGCCTGACTGTGGGATCCCTCACCCTTGCCTTACCCATCTGTACTGGCAGGTGATGGGCTTGTCAGCAGTGCTCTTTATAAATAAATGAACATTGTCTCCCAGAGTTGGATTTCAGATTTGCACAGTGCCAGGCATGTGAGTGTGTGAGCAGTGTCAGCTTAGGGCCTGGCCTGCCACCTGCAGATTAGTGTCTAGGAAACTGCATGAAGCCAGGGGACAAGAGAGGGCAAGAGATGAAATTGCCACTCTCCTTCTGTGACTGAGGCCCTCCACCAATCTGCCAGCCTTGCCTTGCTTTCAGCTCCTGGGGTGCTTCTGGTTGAAGACCTTTGGCCAGCTCTAAAATCTGATAAGCGAAGGGATTTTCATTTGCCAAGGCCTCTTGGCAGCTCTTTCAGTGAATGGGCTGGACTTACTCTCTCCTCCAAGTGTTTGCCCTGCCATTTCTTCATCTCTGCTACACGTAACTAGACTTAGCCCTTGTGAGGAATGTAGCAGTTGCTGAATTATTTCCCTGCAAGGGCTGTGTGGCCCAATTCAAGGATGCAAGGGCTTGGGAAGTCAGACATATAGGGACAGATCCTCTCATTCGTCCTCTTAATGTTCTGAAGACTCCAGCATGCTACTTCTTGTCTTTCAGCCTCGGTTTTCTTATCTCTGAAATGGATATAAAGATATCTACCTCCTAGTTGTATGGCAGGGATTGCATGTTGCTGGGCATGGTGGTGCATGCCTGTAATACCAGCACTCTGAGAAGCTAAGGCAGGAGGATTGCAAGTTTAGCCCTATCCTGAGTGATTTAGCAACTTAGTGAGGCCCTGCCTCAAAATAAAATAGGGCCAGGGATGTAGCTTAGTGTGATGGGCCTGGATTCATTTCCCAGTATCAAAGAAGAACCTGACACTTACTGTATCATCCCTTGAGTCTTAATGTCCTCCCAGATAACCCAGAAGAGCTCTTACCTGGTTTGCAGTCTTTTGATGGGATTTACCTGATGCATCACAGGCAAAGCACCCCCAGGCTGCTGGGCACATCTCTGGGGCTCCAGTGTCAGCTCCCTCCATTCATCCAGGAGGCTGAGACCCTTGGGCCAGTCTGCTTCTCCAATCCAGGTAGTTTGGCTGGTCCCTTGCCCATATATTGCGATGTCTCCCCTGAACATTACTGAAAATCCCATTGGCATGTGGAAGTATGGGCTCGCTTTGCACTACATCTTCCCTTTATTTTCTAAAGCACTAGGATACTTCCCTGGGTGGGGGTACTCAGAGTGATTTAAGAACTAACTGGGGGAGATCCTGCCATGTGGGGCCTCCAGACAGACAGTCAATATTTAATGCATCCTGGACACCCTTCTGGTGCCACTAAATATCTTAACTTTGACACCAGATGAACAACAAATGTCAGGGAGGGACTGAAGGAAATGTCCCAAGAAATATTTCATCTTGCCACCAAGGTATGCAAAGGCCAAAGGCTGGAACAGCTCTGAAGATGGACAGCAGAGGTACAGCTTCCAAAGGTAGCTTTTTACTGGATCCAGTGTCAAAGTTACTCTTGTCACTTTATTGCTGCATGCAATGGATTTCACTGCAATGTAGCTTTTGCAGAAAATCTCTAATTACACATACTGACTGTTTTCCAAAGTGGCCAGTTCCCTCCAGTGTAGCAAAGGATCATAATGAGTTCTCGCTAATATAGCCAGAAAGCTATTATTTATATAAGGAAAATGAAGCTAATGTGTAGATAAAACTTGAAAATGAGATATTCTTAAACCACAATGGCTCATGAATTTAGACATTATGGAGCAGGTAAATTTGGTGACTGATTTGAATAGATTATTTTAATTGGTCTTGTTGAATCAAAATCAGTATTGAACGTTGTTATAGCACATCAGAAGGGTTTCCACTGCTGGCTTCTGTTCCTGTGGGGATCATTTCTGGGGTGAATCTCTCTCTCTCAGCAGAGCCAGTGCTCGTGGGCCAGGAGGGAGGGGCTGGATCCGGTCACTCTGCTCTTGCAGAGAGCAGTGAATTTATCCTCAAATCCAGGAGATCTCTGCTTGGTCTTTACAAAATGAACTCTGCAGAGATGTGGAGAAAAACCTGAGTGGTGACCTTATTCTGCACCTGTTCAGCCTGGGGAGGAAAGGGAACCCAGGTGGGTGTGCTACTATAAAGGAACATCAGACAGAACACTGTACAGAAAGCCCCAGGTCTGAGATAACAGTGGCTGGGGAGCATCCACCTCTTTCCTTCCTGCCAGTCTTGATCTCTGAGACCCTGTAGAAGCTTAGTTCTGTCAGGTTAGGTCCACCTGCGATTTTATGGTAACTTGGCCAGGTATGGTACAGGTCAAATGCCTCTGAACATTGCTGTAAAGGCCTTGCATTCTCCTTCCTCCCTCCCTCCCTCTCTCTAGTCCCTCTTTCCTTTCTTCCTTCCTCTCTCTTTATTTCTACATGAAATTGACATTTAAATCATACTTTGAGTAAAGCCAGTTACTCCCTGTCAGTCCATTTTGTTTTGCTATAACAGAACACCAAAGACTAGATAAGTTATAAATGCATTTCTCACAGTTCTAGAGGCTGGGAAGCCTAAGGTCCAGGTGCCAGATCTGGTGAGGGCTTCCTGCTGCATCCTGACATGGATATAACACAGTGAGGTAGGGTCAGCTGCCAGCCCAGGTCTCTCTTCCTCTTCTTATAAAGCCACTAATGCCATCATGCGGACCCCACTGTCATGACCTTATCTGACCCTAATGATCTCCCCAAGACCCCACCTCCAAACACTATCAACCTGTGAACTTGGTGATTATGTTTCTGACACATGAATTTTGGGGAAACACATTCAAACTGCATACCCTTTGTAACACCGACGGGTCTCACCCTTCAGTCTAAGGCCTCAGACAAAGACCGATGTCCCCGGAGGAAGAAGCAACTCTGCCAGCAGACCGACTGCTCTTGAACCCAGCGTTAGCATCGGCTCTTTTGCAGGTCTCTCTCCAGCCTGCCAGCTTCCTCTGCAAATGTTGACCTTGCTGGTCTGCACAATTGAATGAACTGATTCCTCAAATTCTCAGTCTTTCTCTTTCTCTCTTCCCCACTCTACGAGTGTGTGTGAATGGAATAGGACCTCCTGTTGGTTCTGTACCTTTGGAGATCTGGACTATCACACTACTTAAGATTTGGGGATGTTTGTGTTCTAATTGAATCTTCTAGGGGAGCCCTACAAGGCTCCAACTCCCATGCCCACCAACAACCACAGTGAGATGCCAGCAGCACTGGGGTCCATGGCTTCCTTTTTGTCGTGTTGAGTGAGGAAGAGAAAAGATTGCTTTCAAGTCTGTTGTAGACACTATCAATTCTTCCCATGAGGGTGACTGGGTCCCCACAGGTCCCATGTTCCCCCTTGGCACTGAGTGACTTAGACTAAGGGTTGACAAACCACAGCCTTTGGGGCCACATCCAGCTTGTCACCTGTTATCATATGGTCAGTGAGCCATCCATGAATGGTCTGTATGTTATAAATGGTTGAAAAGATTAAAAGAATATTTCATGACACACAAAATTATATGAAATTCAAAATTCAGTGGTCCTAAAAGCTCAGCCACACTCACTGGTTTTTGTACTGTGTGCCTGCCTTTTTGATACAAGGGCAGCATGGATTAGTGGAAACAGAGACCATTTGACCCAAAAACCTAAAATATGTGCTAGTTTTGTACTAGTTAATCTTCTCCCATTCCCCTCCTCCTTCCCCTCTGGAAACCACAATTTTACTCTCCTCCAGTAAGACTTCAGCTTTTTTTTTAGATTCCTCAGATGAATGAAATCATGCAGTATTTGTCTTTTTGTGCCTGGCTTATTTCACTTAACATTATGATCTCCAGTTCTATTGTGTTGCTGCAAATGATAGGCTTTAAATCTTTTTAGATAAGAGGAATAAGTTCTGATGTGCTATCATACAAAAGAGTGATTATAGCTAATAATGCCATATTGTGCAATTCACAAGAGCTAGAAGTGAGGGTTTTGAATGTTCTCATCACAAAGAAGTGATAAACACTAGCTTTGATCAAAATATATGGTGCATGTTTAAATCAAAAATTGTTAAAGTAAAAGACACACTGCCATGAATCCTTCTCATAATACTCCCCTAGCTTCAAACCCATTTTTCCCATCGTTCTTTCCACTTTCTGAAGCAGTTCTGGAAGTCCTCTTTTCTTAGTGTCTTTATGAGGTGTAATAGATACAGTGAATGCTGCTGCCCAGTGCTATCCAAAGGAAAGGCAGGCTTGTAAAACCAAGACAGCATCTTCATCCACCTATTCACTGGATCTAGCACTGTGTGACTTCTGGTTTTTCTCCAAAGTCAAAATGACCATGAAAGGGAAACATTTTGATTGGACCCAGGACATCGAGGCAGCCTTGACAATGTAACTAAAGACACTCACAAAAGACACTTCCAGAACTCCATCAGAAAGTAGGAAGAACAATGGGATCAGTGTGTTCAAAGTGAGGGGGAGTCTTTTGAGGGGGATCCATAGCAAAGTGTCTTTTAGTGTAATACATTTTAAAAAAATTTAAACATTCACTGTATTTGTGGATCACATCTTGTAGTGGATAAACCGAGTGTCCTGAGTAACCACTATACAATACCTACATGTGCCAAAATTTCACACTGTACACCATAAATTTGTACAAATATTATCTGCCAATTAAAATCTTGGATTAATTACTTTAAAATATTGACTGTGTGGTCCTTTAATGAAAAGGTTTGTCTACACAAAACTGAGGATATTGCTGTCCATGCTTAGACTTGGGAATGGATGGGTGAAGGATCGATATTTCAACAAGATCAAAATTTTATTAAGAAGAAAGGAAGAATGAATGTACTGTAAGAAATCAATGGTGTTCATTAAATTTGAGCAAGTCACTTGACTTCTTTGAGACTCAGTTTCCCCATTTATAGGTTCAGGATATAGGAGAATGTCTTTAGGAGGAATTACTGAGAATTCAGGAGAAGGCATGTAGATATAACTGGTTGACAGATTCATGGCATGGGGATGGATGGGTGGATGGATGGATGGATGGTTGGATAGATGGATGGATGGTTGGTGGGTCGATGGATGGGGAATTTTCAAAGGTGGCACTGAATGAGTGAGCTGGCCCATATTATGCCCGAGCATTCTGGATTTATTCTGCAGCCATTCAGGAGCCTTTGAAATACTTTAAGTAGGGAGTGACAAGGCAGTATTTGCGTTTGAGAGAGAGAACATGGCATTTGTGTCTGGCTGGAGCAGAAAGTTCATTTGGTTTGAGAGCAGAAGGAATGAAATGCCTCTTGCAAAACAGCAGAAAATGGACTGGGGAAATCATCCAGCTGCTCCTTCCTTAACATTTCTCCCAAGTTGAGAGACTTGGAAGAGAGAAATCCAGGGCGGAGTGATGGGACTTGGAGAGTGGACACACTCAGAGTGAGGCTGGGAAGCAGGGGCTGACCTGTTCAGGAAGCTGGGTCGTGCAGTTGTCCTTGGGCCAGGAAGCTGATGGAGAGAACACAGAACTTGGAGAGCCTGGGGAGAGAACGCAGAGAACTCCATCCGAGAGGGTGCTGGTTCTAGTCCTGACCCCACCACTAACTTGCCGTGTGACTCAGGGCCCAGAGAGTGGTTCTCTGTCTTGTTGTCTGCAAAAAATGCTAAGAATAAGAACTCTTTCCAATGACATAACTTCATTGAAAACGTTATTGAATGAACAGGGACAAATTCAGGTTTTGGGAGACCTGAAATTAAACCAATCAGGGATCTCTCATTGAGGAAAAGAATGCAGATCCCCCCCCCCCGCCCGCCCCTCTCTCTGGTACGGACCAAATCCAGAGCCTTGCACTTGCTAGAAAAACTCTTTTCCACTCTGCTACATTCTCAGATCACCTGTATTACATTTTCTGAAGAGAAGATAGATAATTCAGCCCTTTAGATTGAACTTGTTTTTCATAATTAATAATTAGATTGAATAAAAAGGGAGACTCCCTCCACAGCTGCACTTGTTTATAATTTTGCTATCAGTCTGTGACCTACTAAGAGGGATTCTTAAATATTCCATTTGGGATGACTCCTATGAGAAAAAAAATATGCAAGTATGTTTGCAATTGGATATACTGTATCATTGAGGGAATTCCTATAACCAGAGAAGTTAGTATTTTCATTTTCATTTTGTGTGGTACTGAGAATCAAATCCAGGAATGCTCTACCACTGAGCTATACTCTATCCCTTTATTTTATTTTAAGTTACTTTATCTATTGATCCTCCTGCCTCAGCCTCCCAAAGTTCTGGGGTTACAGGTGTGTATGTACCTGGGTGAGGATGTGAGTGTCTTGAGTGTACATTAGTGACACCTGGACTCTTTGCTTGCACTGTTCCATGTCTGATGCAAGACAAGCCTTGCACCCAAGTAGTTCACACTTGGTTTCTGCTCCGTTATTCACACAATTCTCATGTTGTATCAGTGGCAAGTGAGCCAGCTGTGTGCATTGGCTATATTTCTGAAAGCCAGGAGGTTAGAACAAGTGACTGTGAGCTGTGTATATACATGCATTCCATCAAACCTAAGCCAAAAGTGTCTCCCCTGCCATTCCAGCAGTTAACTGTATTGAGACAGAAGGTCCGTCCTCCACAGGAAGCTATTACTTCTCTACCACACCTAAACACTTCAGATGAAGTCCACATGGATTAAAAGCTTACATTGTTTTAGGTAGTTTTCCATCACTACCACAAATATTCAATAATTCAACTTTTACAGAGGAAAGATTTATTTTTTTTGTTTTGTTTTATTTTTCTGAGATAGGGTCTCGCTGTGTAGTCCAGGCTAGCTTTGAACTCACAGCAGTCCTCCTCCTGCCTCAGCTTCCTGAGTGCTGGGATTACAGGCATGTGCCACCAGGCCCGGCAGAAATTCCTAAGAGTGTAAAGTGGTGCAATTACTTTCAACATTTTGAGAAGATCTAATAGATGTAAATCCTTCATGACTCTGTAATTTCAAATCTATTCAACTCCAACAGAAGGTCACCTCTGTGCAGGAGGAAAAATACAAAGTTTTCGCTAGCATAACTTTTAATTACAAAATACAATTATGAAATAACTGCCACACAGGAAGAGCATGGAAAAACAAACTGAGGCTTATGCATGCAAAACTTGATAATGACTAAAATGAATGAATTGAATTTTCAGGTCGTAAACAGATGGAACATAAAATAATAAATTTGAATGAAAAGAAATCAGGGTTCAAAAGTATATGTATAATTTAACATCACCAGTATACAATTTCAAATACAATTAAGGCAGTATACTTTTGACTCTGTGAAATCAACTTGGGGAAAAGTGCATGCAATGCCTAAGTTTGTATAACTCAATTATAAATTGTATAACTCAATTATGAAGTCCTTTGTGAGCAATGCATCAGCCCTCAGTAGCCCTTGTGTGTCATTTTATAATTCAACCCAGACCCTCCCTTTAACCATTTGCCTGTCTTTCTCTTTATATAACCATAAGCCATAAGTTAGGTTTGCTTACTTCTTTCTGAACTTAATTTAAATGAAATTCAATTGTATGTTTTCATTTTAGTCTTCTTTTGCTCATTATTATATCAGGGATGTTCCTCCCAGAACATGTGTATAGCTATAGTTTGCTCATTTTATTTGCTGTATAATATTCCCTTGCATGAATTTACTCAAAGTAATTCATTTGTACTACTGTGATGGCTAACAGGGTTGCCAATTTTAGACATTGTAGTAAAAGTAGATGTATAGCAAGTATGGTTTATGTGGAAGCTATGATGTTGGCTACTTCCAATATCTAGGAGCATCAGATACTAATGCTGTGGCTTCACTTCTTTATATAAAAAAGAACTGAGGCAAACATGGTGAAAAATTAACACCCGTTCAAATTCTGTGATGGATTCAGAGGTGGTGTCATGTCATTTTCTGTGTTTTCTATACATTGAAGTTGCCCATATATTCAATGAAGGAAAACAGTTTTAAATGTTCTATAATCATCCTAACTCCTTGATTTCTTTTGATTCCAGTTCACAATGGGAAGCAAATGACGGGTGCCTGGAATTGTTTGTTTGTTTGTTTGTTTTGTTGTAACAAAGAAGTTAGTCAGGAACTAGATGCTGATGAGACCTGGAGAATTCTCAGGGCCAGAGGGTGACTTGTTTTGCTCCTGATGTCTGGATAAAGGGAAAGAGTTGTGGGGGAATGGACTGCATGTCCAGATTTCGGCAGGGCCACAGGCACTGGTTTTCTGGTGGTCCAAGTGGGCCCCTCTGAAGTCAGCCATATTGGGTTGCAGCGATGGTTAATTTTATGGTTAATGGGGCAGGGCACATAACTGTTAAACATCATTTCTGAGCATGTTTGTGAGGGCATTCTGGAAAAGACTGCCATGTGAGTCTGTATCCTGGTGAAGAAGATATACCCTTGCCCATGTGTGGGCATCATCCAACCCATCGAGAGACCAGTGGAACTGAAGGGCAGAGAGCAGTGGGTTTGGGATCTCTTTTAAGCTGGATCAGGCATCATCTGGCCTCGGGCACACAGTCCTTGGGGTTGCAGGCCTCAGACTTGGACTGAATTATAGTCTGCTGTCTACTTCTCCAGCTAGAAGGCAGGGCCCATATAATTCCTATACTAAACCTCCTCTTATGTATCTCTATATGCTATGTTCTGTTCCACTAAATAACTTTGACTAATATGGCTTAGTAGTGTTAGGGGGAACCAATTGAGAGCCGAAAAGGTGTATTTGGGACAGGGTTGAGGAAACAACACAAAACATTTTAGTGATTGCTCTCTACCAAATTAAACGGAGTCAAAAAAGCAGCTCCCAGGGGGACCGCCTAGGCCATGGTACATGGTGGTCTTTCCCGTTTGTGTATGGTGCCTTCCCTGGTCCTGGTCCTTGTCATGTTGTCACGTGTTGAGTCAGCTCTACATGTCACCTGTGTCTGCAGAGGCAAATAGATCCAGTTCCTTGTCAGAAATAAAGCAACCTCACTATCACCCAGTGATGAAGAAACCGAGTCCGTATTATGGTGAAATTCACGGGTTTACTTTTCCCATTGTTTCTTAAATAAGCCAGCAGCTTGGACGGATGGATGGGAAGCTCCATGAGGGCAATTATTTTGCTCTCTAGATGCCTTGATGAACTCCAACATTTGAAGACATTGCTAGAATCAAATAGTTAACAAATGCTTGTTGAATCGAAATGACTGGGTATCTCTGTGTCTCTTTGATCTTTAATCTTCCTCTACTCTATCTTCTTTCCCCTGTATCTCTTGGTCTTTTCTGCTCATTGCTCTTCCTTTATGTCCTGATCCAGCTGTCTCTGTGCCATCATATCAAGATGATGGCTCTGACTCCTGGGCCACCTGAGGGAGGCCACCCCCTGCCCACCCAGGAGGAGGCCTGCGCCCCTTAGAGGTCTCTGCAAGATCTGCAAACATGCCATGCTCACTGCCCAACTGACCAACTGTTTTTTTTTTTTTTTTGTATTAAATTCTTTTATTGGTACATTGTAGGTATACAATACAGTTACATTTCTCATTGGGAATTGTACCTTTACATAATGCATCTTGGTTCTTATTTTTTCCCCATTCCTAGCCCTCCCTTCACGCCCTGCACCCTTCCCTATTTGCAAAGACTTTATTTCCATTTTTTCCATTTCTCATCATTTTTCCTTTCCCTTCTTTCTTTTCCCCTGCCCCTCCCACTACCCCTACCCCCTTGGACCTTTTCTTCCTATTTTACATTATCGATTATTCATTCTAATCATTGGTACATTTTAGGTATACAATATAATGACATTCATCATTGGAAATTTGCACCTTTACATAGTCTCTCTTGGTTCTTATTTTTCACCCTTGCCCAGCCCTCCCTTCAATCCCTCCAGTCCTCCCTATTTACAAAGATTTTGTTCCTATTTTTCCATTTTCTCATATTAATTCCATTCCCTTCTAACCTCTCCCCTAGCCCTCCTACTTCCTTCCCCTTTGCCCCTTTTCTTCCTATTTCACATTACCTATTATACATTTAGTCCTTATTTACACTTTCAGTTTCTCACACCAGAGAAACTATTCAGTATTTACACATGTGTGTCCTATTTATTTCACTTAAGAGTA
Organism: Heterocephalus glaber; assembly: GCF_053883595.1. NCBI lineage: Eukaryota > Metazoa > Chordata > Mammalia > Rodentia > Bathyergidae > Heterocephalus > Heterocephalus glaber. The sequence goes on along the minus strand of NW_028258381.1, from coordinate 20,442,319 downwards.
TTGCCTCAATGTGCATCCACTTAGCTATAAATGTCTCTAATTTCTCATTTTTTATGGCTGAGTAGTACTCCATTTTATAAAAAAAACACATTTTCTTGATCCAGTCTCCAGTTGATGGGCATTTGGGCTGTTTCCAAGTTTTAGCGATTACAAACTGTGTTGCTATGAACATGGGTGCACATATATCACTGTGGTATGATTCTTTTAATTCTTTGGGGAAGATCCCCAGCAGTGGAATAGCGGGGTCAAATGGGACTTCCAGTCCTAGTTCTTTGAGGTATCCCCATACTGATTTCCACAGTGGTTGCACCAGTCTACACTTCCACCAGCAGTTGAGCAGGGTTTCTCTTTCCCCACAGCCCCACCAGCATTTGTTATTGGTTGATTTCATGATAGCAGCCATTCTTTCTGGAGTGAAGTGGAATCTCAGCGTTGTTTTCATTTGCATCTCTCAAATGTTCAACCAGTGATGTTGAAAATTTTTCCATGTATTTATTTGCTATTTCTACTTCTTTGTCTGAGAAATGTCTGTTCATTTCAGATGCTCATTTTTGGATTGGGTCTTTAAATTTGGGAGGTCTGATCTTTTTAAGTTCTTTATAGATTCAAGATAGTAGACCTTTGAGGAAGAGCAGGTGAAGATTTTTTTCCCACATTGTGGGTTGTCTCTTCACACTGCTGGTGGTTTCTCTTGCTGTGCAGAAGCCTTTTATAAGAAGAGATCCCATTTGTTGATTGTTTGTGCTAGTTCATGGGCAACTGAGGTTTTGTTCATAAAATCTTTTCCTACACTGATGTCTTCAAAGGTTCTACCTAACCTCTGTTCCAACTGGTTCAGAGTTTCTATTTTAATATTTAGATCTTTAATCCATTTTGATTTTAGTTTAGTGCATGGTGAGAGATATAGGTCTTGTTTTAATCTTTGGCAAGTTGAAGCCCAATTTTTCCAGCACCATTTATTAAAGAGGCTATCTTTCCTCCAGTGAGGGTGTTTGGCTCCTTTGTCGAAGATGAGATGGCTGAGTGTGTCTGGCGTTGTTTCTGCATCTTCTAATCTGTTCCACTGGTCCTCAAGTCTGTTTCTTTGCCAGTACCATGCTGTTTTTAATCACAGTAGCTTTGTAGTATAGTTGCAGGTTGGGGATTGTGATACTCCCTGCCATGTCTCTGTTACCTAGAATTGCTTTTGCTATTCTGGGTCTCTTCTTGTTCCAAATGAATTTTTGGATTGTTTTCTCGAGGTCTATGAAGTATGCTGCTGGGATCTCAATTGGAATTGCATTAAATCTATATAGCACCAACTGCCCAACTGTTGCAGAACACCTCAGAGAGGTTATTGTGCTAACAAAATGCCTTTTCTTCTATTACTAATGGCTCCTTTAGACAAGGGTGATGAGACGAAGTGCAAAACAAGCCAAAGGGTATGAAAGAATTTTGTCCTGCCAGAGGTGTTTAATATGAGTTTGGGAGAGTGTGTATCAGGTGCACTTAGCCTGCTATCTTCTTGCCTTACAAGTCTTCTAGCATCTCTTTGTTTCAGGAGTAAGGACACGATTGATTCTTTTCTCCTTGCCCTTGGCCTTTTAGAAAGAATGCACTATAGATGCACACAAAGAGGATTGGCTGGCTTCACATGTTCTCTGTCCTGACCAGAGCATGGATGCTTATCTTGGCTGGGGGACTCACAGCTTGGGGCAGTGTAGCTGGGAGATAGGAGTTTTGGGGGGCAAAGTTTCTCCCTCCATGGGTGGGAGAGGAAGAAGCAGAACCTCATATGATTAGCTCCTTGTATGGGTGAGAGGCTTGGGTTTGAAGTGATAATGGGTGGGAGGTTCAGAGTGGCTTTTGAAAACGTAAATTCTTCAGAAATGTCAGGATAAGAAGCAGCTGCTTCTCAAGTGTCCAGAATCCTGCTCCTCCTTCAAGCCTTACTTGCCCACTCAGAGGATATTGATTGTGTTCTCTCTCAATGGGAGGTTACTATTACAGCTACCTGACCCCGATCGAACTTGTTGTAAATATATATCATTTAGGTCCATTGATTGCTTCAGGTTCAATACAACAGGTCTCAATTGTACATAGAATAAATTCCAGCTCTCCAGTCTTGCAGTAAGATGCTTCTATGATGTGACACACTTGACTTTCTAGTCTTTCACAGCTGAGTCCTCCATTCTCTCCAATTGGTGGGATTAAGATGGGAAGTGGGCCAGAGGAATAAAGAGGAAGGTGGCTCCCCCTAAACCTCAGAGAATGTCCAGTTCTAATTGGCCAAGAGGGCACTTGCACTATGGGCTTCTGGGAGTGGAGGTCCCTGATAAGCTCTCCAGAAACCACAAAGGGCACCCATCTCTAATGACTAAGCCATGCCTGGGGACACATGCTATAGAATATTCCAAACAACTGAAAGTGACCCAAATTTAACTATAATTAATTATTATGTCATTTCCATTGGGTTTTTGATCCTCCACACAGTGGGGGTTGGTACCATGATGGTTCCTCAAAGGTCTATATAGGGACAAAAACTCTCCTCCAACAGGAAGGAGGAGATTTGACCCCGGCTGGAGTGACCTGAGAAGCGCAAGTTCAAAGAGCTGCTCCCTCCCCTTAGAAACCACATCTAGGCTCCGACACTGGCTTCTCTGGGACCAAGTGTTCTTCTCACTTGCTTGGTCCCACCCTGAGGAATCTATCTTTACTAATAAATCCATGCTGTCACTTCTACTTCTATGTGTCCTGTTTAAGTCGTTGGGACACCAAGAACCTAGGACAGTCACAAGTCCTTGACAATAGGATCACTGTTTTTCACAGATCCTCTTCTTTCATTTGGATCCCTCTCTTCTCCTCTGCCCATTAAAATTGTACTTTCATTCCCAGTCCAGACCAGCTCCTGTCTCCATTCTTCCAACGAAGTCTTTCCTTTTCACCTCTGTGTAAATAAATCTATTCTTTGCCTCAAAAATTGTGGCTTTAAGGGGCCTAGTAAAACTTTTTGGAGTGAAGGAAATCTTTTCTCTATTGGTTGTGGTGGTTGTTACACAAGTATACATGATTGCTAAAATCTATCCAACTTCAATAGGTGAATTTTATTAGAGGTAAATTTTACTTCAGCAAAGCTGGGAAAATAATTGACAGAATGATGTCTTCTATTGCTGGAGACATTCCTTTGACAATGAACATATTCAACTTGGGCTCTTTCCTTATATGTTCAGCCAGGAAGCCAAGAGACAGAGGCAACTGGGGTGTGAATTTGGGTGACAAAACTGAGGAGTCTTCTGGGAAAACAATTAAATTTGATTACTTGTGTGGTTCTAACATCCACTGATCAGGTGGGAAAAAGAGGTTGAAAATGGGGTAGGAAACAGAAACAAATTACAGAGTGAGACCGGAAGGTTTGGAAAAAGTATTCAACCCAAGGGAGAAACTAGTCTTTCAGTGAGTGTGTCTCTGTGGCTGGGCCTGTGGGTCAGAGGGGAAGTGGCACCATGTTTGAACATGGTGATTCCTTCTCAATCTAACTTCCCTGGCAACATGGTAAACACTCAGTTGGATCATTTCCCTTGTTCACATGCATAGGTTTGAGGCTGAGAACTGCATGTGATTCTCTTGTGTTTACTACGTTCATAACTCTCTGTTCTTGCACAAGGACACTTGATGCTTAGAAAAATACTAGGATTTCATTCATTCATTTCTGAAAGTCATTGTGGCCTCCCGGTGCTGTACCACCAAATGTGCAGGATACACATGGATTTCCATGCAAGAAAATTGCCCTCAGGAATATGGCAGATAATTCATGAAGCAATGAACAGTGAACAGCCTGAGGAAAAAATATCTCTACAGTAAACACATTCTAAACCTGAGTAAACCTGAAAGTCCACCAAGAAATATTTATTATACTGATCCACTGAAAATTTAGTTTTAGAGAGCTTTCTTTAATAAAAAAATAGGGTTTGCTTTCCATTTGATTATGAAAGACAAAGGATGGAAGGGAAAAATAAAGAATTAAAGAATTACTTCAGGATTTTTGCAATCCTCATTCAGTGATATGCTTGGGTGTGATGTATCATTTTTTTCAGAGTTGTCATGACACCCTTCAAATCAAAACAAAATAGATACTAATTAACATATAGAATTCTGTTTTATAGTCTCTGAGTGTTTTCTTCCTTAAAAATTAAAAGTTAATTTTATCAAAGTAATGCATGGATCTAGTTTTAAAAAATCAAACAGTACTAATGGGCTTATAATGAGAAGCAGCAGTCTGCCGTGGGCCTGCAATCCCCCAGTTTTGGTCTCTAGAGAAAATTGCTGTCTAGTCTTCTAGCTATTTCTTCCAGTATTTATCTCCATATTTCTAAATAGTATGTCTAAGAGACATTAAATAGAATTTTGCTTTGGTCTTGGAATTATAGCTATAGCCTCAAAGCTGAAAATAATAGATGCTAAGAACTCCCACCTCATAAAGAGGATTGACAAGGTGACAAGACTTATCTTCCAAGATCTTCCTACTACACAGCAGGAGTAGTGAGTCATATAGAGCTTATTATGTCCCTGGCCCTTTTTTAAGATCCTTGGATTTATTTAACATTTAACTATTATAGTGGTCCTCTGAAGTAGAGGTCAAACATCTCTATTTCAAAAATCTACAATTAAAAATGCTCCTCCAGAATCCAAAATATTTTGAGCACCCATATGTCAAAAATGGAAAATTCCATACCTATCCTCGTGTGTTGTTTGCAGTAAAAAAAAATGCAGGTGTACTAAAAATATTGCCTAAAATTGCCTTTGGGCATGTGAGGTGTATATTAAGTAGAAATGAATTTTGTGCTTAGAATTGGGTTCCATCCCAATATATCTAGGGTATCGTAAATGGAAATGTTCCAAAACCCAAAAAAGTCCCAAATCTGGAATACTTTGGGTTCCATTTAAGATAAGAAATACTCAACTTGTATCTCTGTATTGCAAATGAGGTAACTAAGGGTTAGAGAGGTTAAGTAACTCTGCCCAGGGACAGAAACAGACTCTATTTTGGGTAGTTTCTTTATTACATGATTCTACCTTTCTTTAGCTTTGTTCCCGTCTCCTCCCCTTCTACTCCATTCTCTATAAAAACTTGAAAGATCCATAAGCTTGGAGGGAGAAACTAATGTATATTCCTTTACTTTCCCTTTTAGCCTCTCCATTATAGCCCCAAACTGGGAAACGGGGAGGGTTCTTGGTAGAGATTATGATAGCTATAGGAAAGGGAGAAAGGATGGGCAGGGATGATTTCAGCAAAGGAGAAAGGGATAAGGTCGAGGTGGGCTTAGGGGCATGGAAAAGATGTAGGCTTTCTTGTAGACCAGAGGCACCTGGGAAGGGAGCCAAGCTAAATCCATCTCGTTGGCAATTGGCTTGAGGGCAGGACAGCAGCAAGAGGCCAGGGTGTGGGATTAGGTGGGTCTGAAGAGGTGAACCTGGTGTGGGAACATTACTGAGGGCTCTTCATAAAAATCATTCGAGTCCTGTGGCAGTTAAGCTTAATCGTGAACCAGATTGACTTGGGACCTGCTTAGGAGATCAGTAATGGATACTTCTGGGTGTGACTGGGTGGGCTCCGGAAGTGTGAATTGGGGGTCTGAATGTGGTCCCATCTTTTTGATTCCATTTCCCCGCTCTCTGCTTTCTGGCTGCTACAGTTTGAGCAGCTTTCCTTCACCAGGTGCTTCTGCCCTGCTGCTCTGTCGTGGGGCCAGCCCACCATGGACAGAGTCTGAAAGCGCAGGTGCTTAGCCAGAAATGAGCTGCAACTGGGAAACTGGCAGTGCAGCCCTGCAAAGAAATTCTGCAAAAAGGCTGTGGTCTGGATTTCCTCAGTTTGTAGATCCCCGATTTCCTGAGAAGAGCACATCAACCCCCCTCTCAAATCTCCCCTTCTCCCTAGTCTTATACTTCCTGATCCCACACAGTTGTACCCAGCGGCACAGACATCTTGGTGACCGATTACGCCTGATTTACAGCATTGCATGGCAGTTTTGACCTCTACCCCACGGGTTTTGGCCACCATACTGGTTCTAAGTTCATACTCCATCAAAAACTTCCCCTTCCAGCATGAGAGTGGAGACTTTTAGTTAATTGTAAGAAGAGCCATCTGTCACAGTCCCCAACCCCTTGTCAAATTCTAAGAACTCAAAAGGGCAGATGCTTCCTTTAGGCCCTGCCCACTTGGACCTCTTCCAAGGGTACTATCCTCTCTAGTAAACCTAACTTGCTTGTTGGTTAATAAAGTGCTCTTTGAAACTTACTTTTTGACCCTGAGTCCCATTTGTGGATCTTCCTGAAAGTCTTTTGGGGGGAGAATCCAGGAGCTGAGACCACCACACAAGGCAGAGAAGAACCAGTCCAGGGTGACCCTGCCTTTCCCATAACCAACCCTCTGAAACCCCAAACAAAAATAAACCCTTCCTCCTTTAAGTTGTGTATGTCAGGCATGTGATCCCAGCAATAGGAAAGATGACCCACCAGCCCCCTCTAAGCAAATGAACACTGAGGTTCTAGACGTGGTCAACACCTAAGACCAAGCAATGGCACCTAAGAGGTGACCATGATAGTGTAACAACGTCTATCCCATTATTCTGATCTCCTCCTCCTAATCCAAAAGGAAGGCAGTTGAATTGCCAGTGTGTTTTCTCCTTTCTTTAATATTCTTAGCTGAGACACAGCTGGAGATAGGAGAAAAGGTGGCTATTCAGTGAGATCTGAGATTGAAGTTTTAGAATGAATGGCTGGAACTGGAGTCTCCTGCATGGTAGGTGAGTGCTCTACTACTGAGCTACACCCCTGGTCCGTGTCAAATCTTCAAAACAAAAAATACGATGAGAAAGCAACAGGATAGGGAAGAGAGATTATTAAGTGAAAAATGAAATTCAATATAGCTCAGTGGAGAGAACAAAATGATCTTATGTTTTCACCCCTTCTCAGATATACAGCATGCACTACTCCTAGCAGCAGATAGCTCATTAACTGAACACCTGTTGTTACTACTGCTTCCTGTTGCTTTGTCAGTTTAAATATTTTCTGTTGTCTTCTTTTGTGTGATAAATGATGAATTAGCTCTTTTCCTTGCTTCTATCTGCACATAAACTTTTCCTCTCCTCTCCTACCAATACAGCTATGTGTTTAAAGGAATCAATCAGAAAAATTTATATCATTATGGCTGTCTAAATATTGTTTGCTAGTGGGCCATACTTTTACTATGATTTTATTTCCATTCTTGGAAATGTGGGGGAGTGAATAATTACTTTATTTTTCACTTGCACTGTTTTCTGTGTACACATCTTTGAGTTTTATCATTGCACCTGTCAGTTTCCTATATATGGTTATTTTCTCTCACAATGCTCATATATATGAGAAACTTAAATTATCACCCACCCCCAATGCAAGCTATCTCTCTTGGAAGTTCAGTCTACTGCAGCAGTTCCTTGTAGGGACCAGGGACTGGTTTCTTGGAACATTTTTTTCATCAGTGGGGTTGGGGAAAACAGTTTCAGGATGATTGCAGTGCATTACATGTATCAGGTACTTCATTCCTATTATTATTAAATTGTACACTTTATTTCTATTATTATCACATTAGAGCACAACATTGATGCCTCACACATGGCTCACAGGAAGGTTCACATCCCTGTGAGAATCTTACGTCCCTACTGATCTCGCAGGAGGCAGAGTGGCAATGCCAGGGAGGAGGCGCAGCTGTAAATACAGAGGAAGCTTCACTAGTTCACCTGCCACTCACCTCCTGCTGTGTACCCCCGTTTCTCACTGGCCATGGACTACGAGGTGGGGTGGGGTAGTGGTTGGGGTCCCATAACCTACATTGTTCTTTGACTCTGCTGCACAGATGTTATCCTGCAATTTAATCTGACCAGTTTCCTGAATTAGATTCACTTTTAGTTTTCCTTCATTTCATCTGTCTCTCCTTCCCTCCTTCTTTCCTTCCTTCTTTCTTTTTTTCTTGCCTTTTTCTTCATTTTATTATTACATACCTGAAAAGTATCTTTATTATGGTTTCATATTTTTGCTCATATACCTGAGCAAAACATTCCAGAGTTGTTTTAATTTGGATTCCTCCACAAAGTGAGAATGAGAAGAGAGCCTACTAGGTGGCCATGGGAATGTTCCAGGGAACAGGAGTGAGGGAGAATAGAGTAAGGATAGAGGGAAAGACAATACAAAGATGAGCCGCGGAGTTTGCCATCGTTGCAAGCGATTGGTGTTCCATCTCAACAAAACATTCTGTGGCGTTCTTATGTGTAGCTTCCATTTTTCAATGGTCAAGGATAAACTTATAGATTTGATTCCTCATTATTTCTGGGTAGTGCACATATGAGCCCTGCATTTCCCATGGGCATCCCGTCCCATGGCATCAGAGAATCTCCAGAGAAGGAAGCAAGAAGTGTGTGGCACGGACTTGGGGTGAGGCCCTCCCAAGGTCCACTGTGTGGAGCTGGTGGGACTCCACTGCCCAGACTGGCTGCCATGGGGCAGCTGCAGGGAGAGGTAGGACTGAGAAGTTTGGCCACGTGTATCATTCTCTTTGGTGTCTCCAGGGGTGGAATTGCAGGGCCACTTGGTAATCCTATGTTTAACTTCTGAGTAACTGTTAAACTGGTTTCCACAGTGGCTGCGCTGTTTTATACTCTCATTACAAATGTACAAAGGTTTTCATCCTTTGCTTACTTTTAGGTTATTTGTCCTTTGGTTACTGAGCTATGGAATTTTGTATATATTAAACTCTTATCATATATATATATGAAATATTTTTCCCGTTCTGTAAGTTGTCCTTTCCTTTTCTTTATTTTGATACTGTCTTTTGAAATACACAACTTTTAAATTTTGGTGAAGTCAGATTTATCTATGTTTGGTCACTTGTATTTTTGTTGTCAAGGTCATAAAGATACATCCTTTTGATCCATTTTGGGCTATTTTTTGTATATTGTATGAGTAGTGCTCCAATTTCATTCTTTTGAGCATAATCTATTGAAGAAACTGTTCTGTATTCTATGACTTTCGATGTAGTAGCTACTCTCAACATTGATGAATGTGGCTATTTTTGGACTCAGTTTTATTCCATCATTCTGTATGTCTATCACTATCCTATTACTCCAATATTTTTTATTACTGTGGATTTTAGTAAGTTTAAATATTTGAAAGTGTTAATTCTCTGACTTGATTCTTTTAAAAAATTGTTATGGCTATTTTGGGCTCCTTGAAAATACCATGTGAATTTTAGAATTGACATTACCATTTCTGAAAAAAATCTTCAAATTTTGGTAGGGATATTACAGTTGTATATCTCTTTGGGTATTATTGACATCTTAATGATATTAAGTGACAAAGAACATAGACTGTCTTTTTTATGTTTTCTTTAATTTCTTTCAGCAATGTCTTGTGATTTTCAGTGTACATGGTTTTCACCTTATCAGTTAAAGTACATATTTTATTTTTTGATGCTATTTTAAATGGGATTTCTTCCATTCTGTCTTGGGCCTTTCTTATTGTAGGTGTATAGAAATACAATCGAGCTTTACATGTTGATCTTGTGGCTTCAAACTCTATTGACTGTTTAATTAACCCTAGTACCTTTCCTGTGGATTCTTTGAGATTTTCTCTGTATAGGATTATGTTGTCTGCAAGAGTGATAGTTACTTATTCCTTTCCAATTCGAAGTCTTTTATTTATTTTTCTTATCTAATAACTGTAGTTAGAACTCCTAGTATAATCCTGAGAAGCAGTGGTGAAAGTAGGCATCCAGGTTCCTGTTCTTACTGTTGGTTTTCCATAAATGTATTTTTAGAATGTTGAGAAAGATACCCCTCCTTTACTAGTTTGTTGAGTGCTTTGAAATCTGAAATGGTATTGAATGTTGGTAAATGTGTTTTTAGCAGCATTTGAGATGATCACACCAGCTTTTCCTTCATTCTTTTAATTTGAATCCATGATTGAATTTTTATGTTGAACCCCCTTGTATTCCTGGAGTAAATTCTACATGGTCATGTTGTATAATACTTTTAATAGAGTGTTGGATTTAATTTGCTAGCATTTTGTCGTAGGCTCTTGCATCCATAGTCAAAAGAGGTATTGGTATGTAATTTTCTTTTCTTTTGGTAACTTGTTTTATTTTATTCAATTTTTAAAGAAGATTTTGAAAATGACTGGTATTTATTCTTCTCTAAATGTATGGCAGAATTTACTTGCTAAGGTACTTGGTTGTATAGTTTTCTTTGTGGGCAGGCTTTTGACTACTGATTGAATATCTTTATTTGTTATAGGTCTACTGAAATTTTCTATATCTCCTTAAGTCAGTTTAGAAAATTTGCATATTTTTGGGATTTTTCAATGGCATTTAGGTTATCTAATTTGTTGGTATGCAATTCTTCATAGTATCCTCTTATAATTATTATTTCTACAAGGTCTACAGTGTTATCCTCTAATTTTTTGTTTTCGTTATTCATATTTTTCTCTTTTTATTTTGTGAGTCTAGTTAAGGGTTTGTTGATTTTGTTAATCTTTGTAAAGTACTAACTTTTAGCCCATTGATTCTCTCTATTTTTTTATTCTTCATTTTACTTGTTTGCTTTAATCTTTATTATTTCCTTCTTTCTGGCTTTGGATTTATTTCATTCTTCTTTCTAGTTTCTTAGGTTGGAAAGTGAGCTTATTGGTTTGAGATATTTCTTCTCTTTTAATGTAGTATTTACAATTATACATTTCCTTGTGGACACTGGCTGTATTCCATCCATTACATCTTGGTATATTGTATTTTTTATTTTCAATAATCTCTAATCATTTTCTAATTTCCCTTGTGACTTCTTCTTTGAGACATTGGCTAAGAGCGTAAATTCTACACACTGGTGAATTTTCATCTTCCTTCTGTTATTGATTTCTACCCTTATTACATTGTGATTAGAGAAGATATTTTTATGATTTATATTTTCTTAAGTTTTACTGAGACTTTAAAAAATAGACTAACAAATGGAGAATGTCCCATGTGTGCTTGAGAAAAATGTATATCACATTGTTTGTAGGTGGAGTGTTCTGTACATACCTGTTAGGTCTGCTTGGTTTGTAATGTAGTTCAAATTCTCTTTTGTCTAGGTTTTTATCCACTATGAAGAATGAAGAATTAATATATCCTAGTGTTATTATAATATCTTTGGGTTTTATAAATTGACTTCTTTTATTTTTATTTTGAAGGATTGGAAACAAAAATATCCCAGTGGATTCATTAAATAGAACACCTAAAGTATTTTATTCTACAAAAAATGAAGCAAGTTAATATTTGTAAGTGTCTACCATATGGAAAAAAACGTCAGCAATTTCTTTTACAATTATCTAAAATTTTACAAGATCATTCAAAGCAAGTACAGTGTCAACTTCAAGTTCAAGATCATACAATTAGCAAATGGCAGAGCCCATATTCGAATCCTGACCTGTCTCATTCTAAAGTCATATTCCTTACATTATATCACATTACCCTGAAAGTGCTCTGCATTCCACTGCATGTCATGTGAGGAAAACATCCATCAGATAAGTCTGATGTTTTTATTGTTACTTACTGAAGTTGAGGTAAAACAAGTCACATAACATTCTCCAACATATGAAGTAGTTAACTGGGAAAATCAGAGGTACCATTAAACTTACTAAGACTGAATCTGATGCTTTTTTTTTTTTGATAATACTCTAATCCTAGATTTAAAGGCAAAGTTGTACTATCATCCAATTTTTAAAACTTTGTACAAAAGGTAGACATATCCTAAATAAATATCCAAGTATAAATACACATGAAATGGAATGGTAATACTAATTATGTTTCCTTTTAGAAAATGGATATGTATTTTAGGGAGAGGAATCACGTAGCAGAAATGCCGGAGACCTCTTGATACCCAACACCTTAACAGTGGTCATCCATCTAACAGGTCCCTCCTCTCCCTCTTCCACCTCAGCAGTGATTTCATGTCTATCAGAACATCCTCCCCCCTGTTTTATTTAATTAGATATGTTTGCAGTACATACTGATTAATTCACCATGAGGAGTTGATACATGTACATAACACACCTTCACACTTTTTGCACTCCCCTCCCCCAATATCTTGATGCTTCCTGGGAAGATCTCTATGCAGCACTAAGTGTAGGTAGCATAATTGTCCTCCCTCATTTTAAACTGACTTTGGGTGGGGATGTGCTCAGCAAGCAGGGAGCCCTTCATTCTCGCCCTTCTCTCAGTCTATATTGTCACTCTTAATGGGGAAATGACCAGCTGCTATCTTCCCTTGTCTGTCCTGATTAGCATCACTGGTGCCCTTCACACTGGTATCAGACCCAGCATGTTTTTGCAACACACTTGACCAGGGCAGAGGTTGATGAGCAGCCCCAGCTCTGCCAGAAGAAGGAGAGGAGCCTGGAATTGTACTTCCTGCTTTTCATTATCTATTGTCACCTGTCTTTCTGGTACCACCTGAGGCCAGCTGGGTTCTGTTGGTTTACTCAGAATTAAGTGACAGCTCTAGCTTTGTGCATTCAACCTTTCACCCATGACAGGAGCTAGAGCTTTGAACTATGTCATTTCTGGCCTGAGACAGATCTCTGTCCCAGAGGGCTGACATTTCCTCCTTCTGATTTACAGATCCCAGGGGGGTCCCACTGTGACAAAGGCCAAAAGAGAGGGGGCAGGAGGAGTCTTTTGGACTTTGTGACAAGCTGATTAGCCTGGGGGTTTGAATTCCTTTGTGTAGACCCTGCCTGAGCCTTCACAGAGCTCACCCATCTCTTTGCATTATGTGTATTCGATGGTCCAGCCAGTGTTGGTCTTAGACTGGGACAAGAGGGCTTCTGTACTGGCTTCCATACTTTGCAGGCCCCACTTGGACCATCCTTAGCAGGAAGACAGCCAGCCAAAGGGATGAACTTACCTGGAACTTACACCTTCCCTTCTAGATCATGCTCAGCAATTCTTTGCCTTCAACTGTCTTGATCTGCTTCTAAGACCTATGCAGGCTTCTGCCTTGGCTGCTTCTGTAGGATGTACAACTCTAGACTTGAAGATTAGCCAAAGGGTAGCTGTGATCATGGAATAAGGGAAGAGTTTGGATACGTGCAAATGTTCAAGGCCCTTTGCAAGGAAAGATATAGCAGATATAGCCTAGGAAGGAGAGAAAAGGGTCAGGCAGAAGATTAGAAGTGAATATCTCCTCAATGCCACACTCAGTATAGAACCTAAGAAACCCATAAACTCCCAATTCTTTCTTGGCTCTTCAGGCTATTGTGAACATCTGTTTGTCAAGGAAGATAGATAAAGCATTAAATTCCACAGTCTGCTAACTTACAGCTTGTCAAAATTGAGGGAGGTGATATGTACTTGCCATGTGTGCTCACGCCCAAACCCCACAGAGGATAGAGGTGGGTCTAGCCTCAGCTCTTTACTCATCTGGTCTTAACTTCTTCACTTCCACTACCTCATATTCTTGAGATGCTATATGTCTCATACACAGTTTGAGCCAAAAGGTGACATAAACAGCTCTTTGGAAGGTAGAGAGAAGCCAAGTATGCCCAGAGAATAGAATATTATAATAAAAATAACTGGAGCTTTAGAAACCAGCAAACTCTCATTCAAGGTAGCTAGCAAGTCATTTGACCTCTCCAAGTTCTGATTTGCTCCTGTGAATTCTGAGGAAGATAACTGCTACCTTAAGACAGGGAAGCATGAAACAAAATATGTGAGTCAAATGTCATGCATAATATCTTCTTTGTAATCAACACTCAGTGGACAAGACTCTCTCTCCTGCTAATTTTGGAAGGTTTCATTCTCCAAGAACAGAATCCACCATCTCTAATGCATGGCCTTTTCCAGCACATTTCATGGAAGGGATATTTGCCACTGGGGCCTAGTATCCATTCCAGAAGAGGTCCTTCTCCAGACTTGCCTATTCTCATACTGTCTCCTGCTCTGTTTCTGTCTTCAGTCTCCTGTCTTGGAGATCTTTTTCCCAATCTGGGGATAGCTTCCATCTCATGTCACCTTTGTTTGGAATAGTTGCACAGGATTTCTTGTTTGTGGTTTGGTCTTCCTGTTTTTTGTCATGAACTTCACCCATAACCATGTGTGGAATGTGTATGTAAGTATTTCCAGACTGAGTTTCTTCCCTCTCTGGCTCTGGTTCTCACTGCAGGTCTGGGTGAGGGCACCACCTATGATCCAAGGACAATGGATGAGCCTGTCTCTTCAGGAAGCAGAAGGCAGGTGGTGGGATCATCACCAAAGGGCAGAAAACTTGGAGGGAGGGATAAGGTCCTTTGTACTACTTAGAATAGGAAGTAAAGAACTGCACGCCTAGCAAGCTGTCAAGCAAGCCAGTGTGTAGCTTCTCTGTCTTTATTATAATTTGGTTTTCTACAGACTTCTTGGCAAAGTCAAAGTTTTAAAATCCTATCTTGTGTTAGCTCAACGAAAAGAGGATACATTTTTAGCATACAGAGTTCTATAACCAAACTCTCATATGGAAACTGGCCAAACACATGTAGAGGGTATATAAAGAGGCAGAAATTTGGCAGAGAGAGAATCTAAAATAACTGAACTACTATGATTTTCCAATTTAGAAATTCCTCCCCAGATTATGATCTGGTCTGTGCATGTTCTGTACAGATGATAGTTTTCCAAGATACTTTTGATCTATGATTGGTTTAATCTGTGGGTGTGGAATCTGTAGATATGGAGGACTAATTGCATTTCCACTTCTCTAGATTTCTCAACTCCATTGATATCTCCTCATCCCCACTACTACAGTCTCCTAACTGCTCCTGATTCCTCTAATACAGAGCAAACATTCCAAGTTCAGGAAGAGGACAGCAGGTACAGAGGGATCCAGGGGCTTATTTGGAAGGATAGATCCGAAGGCTGAAGGGAAGACAGATAGACTGGGGCTAGGGATGGACAGGCCTCCTAAGTGCTCCCAAACACATGGAAAGAGAAGAATACAGGCTTCAAGTGTGTATTAAAAGAGACTGATTGGCTCTGAAATGACTGAATCTTTGGGAAGCCCTAGAATCACACTTCAGGGGTCACATGTTTTAGTTTAGGGAGCTGGTGACCTGGACAGCGGATATTGAGCTGAAAACTAGTATGTAGGTAGATTTTCTGGGGAACAATGGTCAGAAATAGGAATGAGAGACTAGAGGAGAGGAATAGAAAAGCAACTCAAGTGTAAGCTTCAGACCCATCACCGCTATGTAATACTGGAGCTTGATCCTCATACCTCGCTGTTAGTAACAGCTTACACCTGAGTAAATGAATCTTGAATTTTCCAGTTTGAATTTGTCATTGGTTTCCTGTCTGGACCCTGGCTGTTCTCAACTGGACTAGATGGGATATTTAAGCAGTGTGAGTTGTTAGATTCTCCAGAGTCTAAAATATAGAGAACAAAGAGTCAACTTCAGGTGGATGAGAGAGATTCTGGAAGCAATATCAGCTGCCAGGGCAAAGGGGCTGCAGGAAGTGGTGAAAGTTGCAAAGTCTGAGTTCTAGAGGTTGGGAGATCAGAATCAGAATTCTTAAAGCAGAGTATGAAATATATTTTTGAACCATTTCCAAGGAGAGGGGAAGCATTTATCTCTGGTTCTTGGCTCCCTGTGGGTGAAGAGTAACTGTCCACATTTCAGAGTATGCATGGCTAAAAGGTGAACGGTTTTCAACAGGAGTCCCATACTGTGTCCTCACACAAGTCTTAGAAATACCCATTGATACTGAGGGCAAAGAACTTCCTTTGGTCCCACTTGAAGCTCAATGAAGCCAGCTCAAAATGGCTCACCAGAGTGGTGCTGTCTTCTGTAAGGTTGCCCTGATCTCCTGTATCCCTCCGTGAGGTGCCACAACTCAGCCAATCCCTTTCCTTCTGTGGCAGTTGGGTTCCCAGTTGCTGGGACACCACCCACAACTTAAAGGAGGAGAGGTTTAATTTGGCTCAGGCTTTAAGGGGATTTGGTCCATGGTCAGGTGGCTCCAAGGCAAAAACATCATGGTGGAAGGGTGTGGTGGAGCAAAGCTGCTCATTTCATGGTGAGTAGGAAGCAGAGCAGAGAAACAGTGGCAAAGAAGAGGAGATGAGGGACCAGATATAGATTTCAAAGTCATGCTGCCATGATCCCCCAGTCTCACCTAGAAGTGTGCTCCACCAATCCACCAGGCAGATCTCAAAATCAATCAAGTTGACATTCCACCCCACTGCCCCACACTCTCTGAGCTCTGCTAAGTTCTCCCTACTCTTTGCCCTGCAAGGATAGGGCTGGTAAGAGTTTATAGCTTTGCCAGTGGCTCCTTTGATTAAACTTTCCACCACTGGCCCCGTGTAATGCGCCATGTAGCCGTAAATCTTGCATGGGATGAAACGGACTTTACAATCAGGTTCAGTCCCAAAGGGATCCAGAAGGCAGACATGGACCCAGGGAAGAGTCTGATGGTCAACCTTGGCAGTGAGGAGGTAGCGAGCTAGTAGCATATGGGCCTTGGAGGCTTAGTTCCCTCTGGAAACTCAGACCTGGGCTAGGTAGCAGCAGCCCACGTCCAGACCCCTCTTTTTAGAGAATCAGGTACTTCTTACACATTGTCCAGGAGGCCCCCATGGCTCTGGGAAATTTGCTAGCTTGGGCTGGAGGAGCAGGTGCACAGCCAGGTGGCCTCATGGTTTACCTTACATCCAAAAGGGCAGGAAGTAGCTGCAGAGCAGGAGGAAACAGGTGCATGGGGCAAGTACCTGTGTGTGACAGGTGCTTTACCTGTATTTCCACTTATTCTTTGGAACTACCCTGGAAGCTGCTTTTATCATTCCCATTTTATGGATGAGACATGAGGCTTAAGGTATTTTAATAAACACCCACAACTCACACAAACAGGAACTCATGTGGTATTCTTGCCCCTGCCCTTCCTACTGGACTAGACTTGTCCTGGAAGAATCACACGAGGGGAGTCTCAGATGGAGCTTCAGAGTGTGACATATGTTGGACTGGTTTCCTAGCTTAGTGACACACTATGTATGATACACACCGATCCCTTGGTATTCACGGGAGTAGGTTCTAGGACCCTCACAGGTACTAACATCTGGAAATGTCCAAGCTCGGTACTTGTACACAATCTACATCCATCCTGTGTTCTTGGAATTCTCTCTAGATGCCTTAAAATACCTAGTACAATGTAAATGCTCTGGAAACACTTGTACTCTATTGTTTGAGGGAATAAAGGTAATTTAAAACGTCTTTACCTGTTCCACACTCACAATCGTCATAAACCTAATGACATTTCCACCCCACGGTTGGTTGAATCCATGGACGACGCAGACGCTGCAAGTCAGGAGGGCGGGCTGTATACACCAACTCACTTCCCCCTCCGGAGCTCCGAGGGGCGGGCTCACCACAGGCTGCACAGATAACCCTGCTGAATGCTGCTCCCCTCCCCTCGCCTCCTCCAGCCCAGTCTCCACTAATGTCGATCTGAAGGGTAATTTTCTTGTCAACTGTATAATTAATGGACCTCACACTACAGTGGCCCTCTGTTACTCTGCTTCTCAAAGATATATTTCAAAATGAATAGCTGTTTAACCGATCGCTTGGCAGACGTCTTCCCCTTAGGTGTTCCTGTCACTCAGCGTTTTCACACATTGTGCCTCAAGTCGGCAGAATCAATTTGGGTATCTGCACTGGGAAACTGAAAGCAGCCATGAATTAGAAATTCTTGGAATATCAGAACTTGTCGCCTATTAGTGCTGAACAGCGTGTGGATCGCCCTTGCAAGCTCCTTGGCCGGCGCTCCCGCTCTCCCGCATTGTCTGCCACTTCTAATAAAGTGGGAAGAAGTCTTTTGTGGTGGCTTTAAAATAATGTCTCATATGGCCTGTGTGTCAGCTCTTCTGCAGTGAGCAGTGAGCAGTGAGCAGAACATTTACTTTGCCATTCTGTGCACAGTGGTTTGGAGTGGGAATGTTACAAGGGGGTTTCAAAACTACCAACAGCCCTGGGAACATGAGCACAAAGAAAAAAATGTATGCATTTATTTAAAAAGGAACTTCTGATACGCCAGAGGGGTGCTTCGGAGATGGCTTTTGGGAAAACAGTTTTAGCAGATTATAATGTGGGGGAATTTGGAAAATAATTGGAATCATCCACTCCAGTTGGCACGGCCTCTTGCCCTACCCAGTACTGGTCGAAGAAGCAGAGATACAAGCAGTGATCAAAATATATAGTAAATGTTTACCTTTTAAAACAATTATTGGAGTAAAAAGACACATAGCTACTGATTCCCCTCAAAATACACCGCCTCATTTCAGACACACTTATCCCATCACTCTTGCCACTTTCTGAAGCAGTCCCGGAAGTGCTCTTTTGTAAGTGTCTTTATGAGGTGTGTTAAATACAATATATGGTGAATGCTACTGCTGCCAAGCACTATCCAACTGAAAGGTAGGCTCATAAAAACACGATACTATGTCCTCTTGCACTTTATTCACTGGATCTGGCACCATGTGACTTCTGGCTCTTCCTCACAGTCAAAATGACCATGAAAGGTAAATTTTTGAATTGACTCAGGACATGGAGGCAGCCATGACAGTATAACTAAAAACATTCAAGAAAGAAGATTTCTAAAACTGCTTCAGAAAGAGGCAAGAACAATGGGATGTGTTTGAAGTGAGGATGAGAATTTTGAGGGTTAATGACATTGTGTCTTTACTGTAATGAATTTTTATTTAAACTTCCTGTATTTCTTAAAATCACACCTCATATATGGGACAGAAAGCAGAAAGCTGGGGCAAATTGGATCCTTCCTCGGACCTTGGGATTGTTGGAGGGCAAGTGAGGTGGAGGAAATTTGTTAAATGAAGGATGGGAAAAGACTTTATTGGCAGCCAGCTCTTGACCTTTGACTTACTCTAGAGGTCATCTTCAGAGACCCTATGACACTGATGACCTCCTATGTCTCTGAGTTGATAGACTGTCTAGTCACAAGACTGTGCTCAGGTCTTGAACTTAGGGACAAGCTGAGAGCAGCAGAAGTTAATCTCCAGGAGGCACTCTCAATTTCCATGTGATGTATGTGGAAGTAAATACTCTGGTTTCTTTTTCCTCCATGGGAAAGTCATAGGGTGAATCCACATGGTGTCCTATAAGGCTCTCATGGGGTTGAGCCCATTTTCTCAAAACAACAAGACATGGATGACAGCCCTATTTTGTTTCTGTTAAAGCAGCACAACTCACAATCGCTAAATTATGGAATTGGCTCATATGCCTATCAGAAGATGAATGGATAAAGAAAACATGGTATACAGTATATACCTAACAGAGTCCTATTCAGCCCTAAAGAAGGATAAGTGGATCTTGAGACAATGCTAAGTGAAAAGAATTAGACACAGGAGGTTGATTATCACATAGTTTCTCTTATATGAGAAATCCAAAAGGTAAAAAAATTGAAGAGCAAAATGAAAGATAGATGATAAAAACCAGGGAGGTGAGGAAGGAAGGGATCTGTGGCAGGGGAGAAAGACATGCAGGTGATATAAAGGAAGTGAAAAATGAAAATGTGTTATACACCTATAATAATTCTACAAGTTGAGGTTAATTAGTAGGTATCACAAATATGCACCAGTGAAAACATCAGAAAGTACAAGTATGCTAAAAAAGTAGGAGCTACAGAAAGACACTCCCTGCCACATCACTCACACAAAGTAGATGTGTCTCACCTCACCACTCTGGGTTTGCTTTCCCTGCAGCCAGTGCTACCACAACTGATATCACACAGGTGATGTAGTCCCACCTTGCCTCTTTGGCACCATGAATCACTCTCTGCCTCCCCAGCCTCTAAGACACACAGATTCCAAATGTAGGAGATTGCTGCCTCAGGGTCCCACCATTGTTGCTGGTGGACAGAAACATCTTGGTGGACATTCTGCACAACCAGGAGGCTCTCAGAGAGTCCAAGCCCTGGGTGTCTTCTGAAGGGACCATCTCACAAGAAAGTCCAATACCTGCTCTCTCACTGTCTTGGTGCACTCATCCCATCCTTAAAAACAAAACAAAGCAAAGCAAAACAAAATAAAACAACCCAAATCTGCTGGACACCACGCCTGTCTTAGGCTGTGCTCTCCTCAGGAGTGGAAGCACCAGTTGGTGCAGAAGAGTCTCTGGAAAGTGGAGCCTCAGGATGGGATTCAGAAACTCATTTCTCACACATCAATCAGAAGCACCCTGGACTCTACCAATGGGGTGAGAGGGTTGCTGGTAATCCTTGGTCTACCGAAGCCCCACAATGACCAAGAATCCCACTGATGGTGAATTGAGATGAGTTTCAAGTCAAAGGCAAAACATGAACTTACTTCTGGCAGGGCCATTGGTGGGGAAGAAGTCATTAGGGTTTGAATATGGATAGTGTCCCTTTAATGTCCCTGTGTTAGAGCTTTGGACCCCAGGATTTTTCTGTGGATCTTTAGGAGGTAGGGTCCTATGTGAGGTCCTTAGATCATTACAGTAATGCCCTCAAATGGAATTGTGGGACCTCAGCTCTCCTCCCACCTTATCTCTTGGCTCCCTGGCTCAGATAAGAATACACATACTCCATACCATTGCCACCTAGTCCCCTCTTCTTCTGGGACCAGAAGCTCCCGAACCATAAGCTTAATAAACAACTTCTTTTTATAAGTTAACTGCTTTTGGTATTTTATTGTAGTAATGTGAAACTGACCAAAACAGACAATTGGTTCAGAGAGACAGGGCCACTGACTACAGCTATAACCAAAGACATGGAGGAGCCTTTGGAATTGGTTGGTGGGATGAGTTTGGAAGAGTTTGGAGGAACACAAAGGTGAAAGTCTAAAACACTGCAAGCATAGCTTAATGGGGAATTCAGGTACAGAATCAGAAGGACAGAATACTGATGGAAAGGGCATTCATGGATAGTAAAGGCCGAGCTGAAGAGGTTTCAGATGGAAATGTGAATTCTATTTGGAGGTTGAACTAGAAACCATGAAGGGGAGTATCTTGGGGGGGGGTTATGGGATGTGTCTTTTACTGTAATAAATTTAAAAAAATTTAAACATGCACTGAATATTTTTTTATCATGCTATGTATCATTGATCAAAAGAAGAGCCTGGATAGGGAAAGATTGAGGCCCTGCAACCAGCAATGGGGACATTCACTGGAGAACCCAAGAGTATTGAACCTGGATTCCCTTGAATCCATCAGACTAGCAGAATAAGTTCTCCCCACTAATAGAGATGAGCAACCTTCCCCTACCTGGTGAGATGAAAGCTCACACGAGGTCATTTTGTAAGATGATGCTCACTCCTCTCATGACCCATCCCTCTGTCTCTCAGTGCCTCCAGGCCAATAGCTAATGTCAGGCTGTAGTCCAGCTCAGCCATTTGCTGCTTTGGAAGGAAACAGTGCACTCACTCCGCAAATCTCAGAACTTGGCAAGTATATATTAAGAGAGTTCACAGGTGAGAAACTTGCAGTGTCAGACCAAGAGTGGTGGTAGTGGTGGAAAGGGAGGCACAATATACAGCCCAAGAGGGGAGAGTTTATTAATAAGAGAACACTTTCCCATAACTTACCGTTAATGTCCTGGCAAGGTCACTGCTGCAAGGGCTCCTTGAAGCTTGCAGGTGGTGATGGGTCCTAGTAAATAAGCTGGAATTGTCAGCAACATGGCTTTGGCAGAGTATTGAGTTAGCAATCAAAAGGCTGAGAGAAGTAGGATTGTTAGAAATATTTATTATGTACAACCCATTACTAAAAACTCTCTCTTACCTCATTTCCTTCACTGAGATTGAGAAATGTGCTAGTGAAGGAAGCAAAGAATGCTTTGAGGTGTTTAGTGGTAGCTGTTTTTCATAGGTTAGGGCCAGACTATGTTGAGCTACTGAGTGTCAATGAGGTAATGGGATCCCAGAACTTCAAAGGCCAGGTGGTAGCATTTAACTGACAGGGCAAGGCAGAAATAATTAATATAGTTGGAAATACAGCTGGCATAGCTGTAGCATAGCAACCAATGCATCCTGACCTTGATATGCTTAGGGGCAGATAGAAAGTTGTCTGGGTATAATGTGTCTTGCATAACTAGAGAAAACGAAATAAAAAGTTGATAGTGGGTGATCAGAAAGCTAATGCCACATGCTACAATGGAAGACATGATGCCTTACCCAGTTTCCAGAACAAAGCAAGAGGCTCCATCAATTTGAAATGAGGTGAGGTCGACAGCACCACACACCACAACACCATCACAAGCATGTAGAGTGTATATGCTCCCAAAGTGACCTTCAGTCAGAGCAACTGTGCATTGGAAATAAAAAAAGAGCCAGAGCAGCCTGGATCTGTGAGATACAGTCCAAATTGATACTGATAGCAGAGTACCTGAGGTATCAACCTGATCCTGTATTTAGACTGGTGGCTTTTCGAAACCAGGTGACAAATAGGGTTGTGACCCAAGTCTGTTTCGCAGAGGGATCAATGGATTTACAGACCTATCTGGTGGATAGTTCCTAGTCTCTAAGTCCTTAATGTGAAAAGAGGCTGAATAGCCAGCTTTCCAAGGAGGAGAGGTTTAGTTTGGTTTCAGAGGGCTGCTGGCTCCAAGGGAGAAACATCATGGCAGAAGTGCATGGCAGAAGAAAGCTGCTCAACTCATGGCATCTGGGCAAGAAAAGCATAGGGCAAGAATGCCAGAGTGGAAAAGGGCAGGAAGTAGATATTGTCCCCAAGGACATGCCCCATGGCTCACCCAGATACTCTCAGAAATGTACTTTACTAATCTCCTAGGCTCTTTCATTGTTATTTTAGGAGGAACTGTAGCGATAAGTGCCACTCTCAAGGAGCTTAATGATGCAAGTCACCTCCCAACAGCTCATCAACAAATCCGCATGGATTCTGGTGGTTGATAGAAGGGTGTGATAACCTTAACCAAGCAGTAGCCATGATTGCAATTGCCAAAAATGCACTATGTTATGGCTTGTGTCTAGATGTCCTCCCAAAGCCTCATGGGGTCATAGCTGGTGCTTTTCAGAGGTGGCTGGATCTAGAGTGTGTGATGCTGGGATCAAGGGTGTGTGATTACTAAATCAATCCACTGTTGATTGGATTGGCATAATTCTAGGTAGAATTAATGGTGTCCTACCCTGGGTGTGAGTGCTACTAAAATATAAGGTACAGAAAGAGGGTTGTTGCTTGTCACTTGCCACTTGATTCCTCACTACTTTGCTGCCTTTTGCTCACCGTTAACTGTTTCTCCTCTGCAATGTCCCTCCGCCATGCCACTCTGCCTCGGAGCCAGCCAACTATATAAACCAAAACCTCTACAAACTGTGAGCTATACAAAACCTTTCCTCCTTTAACTTTGGGTGTTGTATATTTTGTCTCAATAATGAGAAAAAGCAACTAAGACACACTACGTATCTTATGAAAGTTCAGGGTTCTGTCACATTAGTAAAATGTTTAAAGGTTCAGTGTTCTGGAACATAAGGGGCTAAGTTAGTGAATAATGTAGTGAACGATGTGACCTCACCATGAAGAAAGAAGCACTGAGCTTAGTTCCTCTGTGGATTTTGGAGGCAGCATATATGACATTTGGAAACACTACTTGGACCCATTGTAGGATAACTTGTAAGGCTTCAATTGTGAGAGAGGACTGTGAGAACTGGTGAGCTCTGCAGCAGAGGGAGGCTGGGTAAATGATATTGCCCTGGCTAAGGCTATATACCCCAGCAGATTTGATAATACTAGAATCACTGCAAATCTTACAGCAAGATCATGGGGCCATCTCCTAGGATTCTGAAGGCTTCTGGAGCAAGGTCCTTTCTTCTATGGCATAGAATTGATTGCAGTTTGAAAATCACTTCTTGTCATACTATTGTGCCTTAGTGGAGGCCAAACAAATGGAGAACATCAAGTGAGTGTCAGAACAGTTTCCCATCATTAGCTAAGTATTACTACAGCCCTAAATTTGAGTTGGCCTACCAACAACTTCTTGTATGATGGAAATGGTTCATTTAGAATCAGGTCTGAGTAAGGCCAGGAGGCACAAATAAGAAACATGAACTGATGATAGTCTAGACTTTCATGTAAATGACTACTTCTTAAAATTATGTTTATGTCTTCATGCATGTTCCATCTAGTTAAGTGACAGAGGAGAAGTTCAGACATGGTTCACAGATAGATGAATATTTTTAATATAACTTCATATGTTAATATTATTTATAGTATACAATTCTATATCTTTACATCATTACATATTAACATATTCACATGTACATATAGATAGATGGATAGATGCTGTTTCTCTGGAGAACCCTAATACATCCTCTTTCCTTGTTTCACTTTTCCAAGCTCCCCACTCCTGTTTCCTAGAGTCACTTCCAAAATAAAATGCCCATGAGTCCTTACCTCAGGTTTTTCTTTCTTGAGAGAACCCAGCATAAGACAGCAGGTATTTTAAAAATGGCCTCTTTTCCAGTGTTTCAACAAAATTCTGAGAAGTCTTTTATGTTTGGCAATAAGAAGTTGTTATTGGTAGAGAATTCCAAAATACTGAAACCTAACCTGAATAATGTATATATTTGCTTTGTTGGAAAATTAAAAATGGAAATGAAAAAATGGCTGTGATTTGGGAATAGACTCACAAAGAATTTTTACCATGAAAGATTATAATAATCTCGGGTACATGGAAGGCTGGTAGGTAGGACTTAGAGCAGCAAATACTGCTGAATGTTCCCTGACTCACACCGTCTACCACCGCCTCCGAAGTTCCTACACTGCTGTCAGCCACCATCAATTTTTACCAGGACTATTGCAGCCTCCTAACTGACGGGTCCTCCTGTTTTCACTCTCACTCCCTTTCAGGCTGTTCTTAGCCCAAAAGTCAGAGAGATCCTGGGAAACTCTTTTATGGCTTGTGTTTATATGCACCCAAAAGCCTCATGCAAATGAGGTATGGCTATTTTGGAGGTGGCTGAATCTAGAATGCATGATTTATTCATGGTGGGGCTAGGCCTGAGGGCACTAGGATTAAGGGTATGAGTGCTATATGCTCTAGGTAGTTTGAATAACATAAAATTGGCAGAAAGATGCTCTTAAGGTTTCTTGTTGCTTTTGCTACCTTCTGGTAGCCATGAATTGTTTCTCCTCTGCAATGCCCCTCTGCCACGCCACCCTGCCTTGGAGCCAGCCAATTATGGACTGAAACCTCTATAAACTATGAGCGAAGTAAACCTTTTCCCCTTTAACTTTGGGTGTTGGGTATTTTGTCTCAGCAATGAGAGAAAAGTAACTAATGCAGAAATAAGCACATCATTCAATTCCTTAGCTCGCAATCCTGAGAAAGTTCTCATTTTCCATGGGTAGAAGCTAACATACAACAGCGTTTAAGGCCTGATGTGATGTGGCTCTGGTTTCCTTTCTGATCTCATGTCCTGTTCTTCTCACTCACTCCATCCCTCTTCTCTCTATTCTCCAAGTACACTGATCAGGGCAGCGGGTCTTGTTCTTGCTCCTCATGGAATATGCTTCCCCAGGTGTCTACCTGGATGCCTTCACATCTCCAAGGAAGCACCATCCACCATGACCACCCCTTTCATATCTGCATCTCCAAGGAGCACTGTCTACCATTCAGCATAGACAATGTGTAGGAGATAGAGTGATGAACCCCATGACTCTCAAGGTGGGGAAATAGCAACAGAGGCTGAATGTCATCTCACCTCTCAGAGGAGGCTGGCAAGAGCAATCCCGTTTCACAGACTCCATTCTAAGGGATGCTTTTTGGGAGAATTGTGTTTAAAGAAAGAGAGTTTAGCAGCTGATCATCCAGAGACCATTTCCATTCCCGTCTCTCTGAGTCACTTGGTTGTACCAGCATTATGATGTACAGAGTGATAGATGTGTATTTAATCCCACACTGAGTGTGACATGGAGCTGGAAATGTCAGCAGCTCCCTGTCAACCTCTGCAAACACTGGAGCTCAGCAGTCACGGTTCCCACGTGAAATGACTGGGGAAGGAGCTGATCCCAGCCCTGTACTTTGTAACTGTCTCATATTCAATCTCCCCTGGCAGGTGCGGGGAATGACTCATTCCCCTTACTCCTCTGAAAATGTCCCTTTCATGTTTCATAAACAACAGCTTTGCTGTGCCATTGTCTCTGTTAGTTATTTTCATAATTCATAATTATCTTAGTTCTTAAAATGTAGACTTACATTTAAAAGCATGATCCAATCGTGCTTGATTGCTGCCACATTGTGTTCAAAGTAATTACCATTCATTTGGCTTTTGAGGCTGTTGAATGAATTTTCCACATGAGATTCCTTAATTTGTACATATTTTATTGCTATAAAATAGGTATTGGCAAGCTGCCTAAACTGTAGCAAAGGCCTTTAATTCCTATCACTATGTGATAAAACAAATTGAGTGCAAACTGAGAGGCTTAAGATTGAACACTTGAAATGGATTTAACTCGTTTTTCTAAAGCAAGTTTCCCCAGGTGTGAGACGCAGGTAAGATTAAGATAGCTTAGTTCAGGCTGAGAGTTCAGAATTGTTTCAGCATTTGTATAAAAATGATAATGTCCCGCCATGATGGCAAATCTCTCTCTTCCCATGATATATTAATCCTCTGGGAAACGATGTTTGGAGAGAGAATGTTATTACCATTTTTCATGGATGACAAGAGAAGTCAAGTATGCACAAAACAATGCCGAGGAACTCTTGGTCACAGTAGAGGGGTGGGCCAGATGTTCTCAGCCCTGGGTTGAGGGTAGGCTCTGCCACACTGTGTGGCCTTTGGAAATCTTTCTAGTTCTCTGAGCCCAAGTTGCTCATTTGTAAAATAAATGGTTGGAAAGAGTGATTCCTAAGTTTAATTAATAATTTGCTTTCTGCGATTATTAGTGTCTCAGAATTATTCAAGATTTTTAACTGAGCTTCTTTCTAGAGTTCTTAGGATTTCTAGGGTACTTAAAATCTCATCGTAACTGATGAATGGATAGAGAAGATGTGTCTTTCTCAATCTAAAAATTAATCTGGAACCAGAAAAGACCTAGAATAGCAAAAGCAATTCTAGGCAACAGAAACATGGCAGGGGATATCACAATCCCCAACTTGAAACTATACTACAAAGCCACTGTGATAAAAACAGCATGGTACTGGCTAATAAACAGATGTGAAGATCAGTAGAGTAGATTAGAAGAAGCAGAAACAACTCCAGACATACTCAGCTACCTCACCTTTGACAAATCAGCCAACCATCCTCACTGGAGGAAAGATAGCCTCTTTAATAATGGTGCTGGAAAAACTGGATTTCAACTTGCCAAAGATTAAAACTAGACCTCTATCTGTCACCATGCACTAAACTAAGATTGAAGTGGATTAAAGATCTAAATATTAAAACAGAAACACTAAAACTGCTGGAAGATAAGCTAGGTAAAACTCTCAAAGACATTGGCATAGGAAAAGACTTTATGAACAAATCCTCAGCACAAGAACTAGCACAAAGAATCAACAACTGGGATCTCATCTTATTAAAAAGCTTCTACACTGCAAGAGAAACCACCAACAGAGCTAAGAGACAACCTACAATGTGGGAAATTTTTTTTTATTGTATTAAATTCTTTTATTGGTACATTGTAGGTATACAACACAATTACATTTCTCATTGGGAATTGTACCTTTATATAATGCATCTTGGTTCTTATTTTTTCCCCATTCCTAGCCCTCCCTTCACACCCTCCACCCTTCCCTATTTACAAAGACTTTATTTCCATTTCTCATCATTTTTTCCTTTCCCTTCTTTCCTTTCCCCTGTGCCTCCCACTACCCCTACCCCTTTGGACCTTTTATTCCTATTTTACATTATCGATTATTCATTCTAATCATTGGTACATTTTAGGTCTACAATATAATGACATTCATCATTGGAAATTTGCACCTTTACATAGTCTCTCTTGGTTCTTATTTTTCACCCTTGCCCAGCCCTCCCTTCAACCCCTCCAGCCCTCCCTATTTACAAAAATTTTGTTCCTAGTTTTCCATTTTTTCATATTAATCCCATTCCCTTCTATCCTTTCCCCTAGCCCTCCCACTTCCTTCCCCTTTGCCCCTTTTCTTCCCATTTCACATTACCTATTATACATTTAGTCCTTATTTACACTTTCAGTTTCTCACACCAGAGAAACTATTCGGTATTTACACATCTGTGTCCTATTTATTTCACTTAAGAGTATTGCCTCAATGTGCATCCACTTAGCTATAAATGTCTCTAATTTCTCATTTTTTATGGCTGAGTAGTACTCCATTTTATAAAAAAAACACATTTTCTTTATCCAGTCTCCAGTTGATGGGCATTTGGGCTGTTTCCAAGTTTTAGCTATTACAAACTGTGTTGCTATGAACATGGGTGTACATATATCACTGTGGTATGATTCTTTTAATTCTTTGGGGAAGATCCCCAGCAGTGGAATAGTGGGGTCAAATGGGATTTCCAGTCCTAGTTCTTTGAGGCATGTCCATACTGATTTCCACAGTGCTTGCACCAGTCTACACGTGGGAAAATTTTTTTAGCAGTTGTTCCTCAGAAAAAGGTCTACTATCTAGAATATATAAAGAACTTTAAAAAATCAGACACCCCAAATATAAAGACCCAATTCAAAAATGGGCATCAGATATGAACAGACATTTCTCAGACAAAGAAGTAAAAGTAGCAAATAAACATATGAAAAAATGTTCGACATCACTGGTCATTTGAGAGATGCAGATGAAAACAATGTGGAGATTCCACCTCACCCTAGAAAGAGTGACTGCTATCAAGAAATCAACCAATAACAAATGCTGACAGGGTTGTGGGGAGAAAGGAACCCCTCTTCATTGTTGGTGGGAGTGCAGACTGGTGCAACCACTGTGGAAATCAAGATGGAGATGCCTCAAACAAATAGGATTGGAAGTCTCATTTGACCAAGCAATTCCTCTGCTGGGTATCTTCCCCAAAGAATTAAAAGAATCATACCACAGTGATATATGTGCACCCATGTTGATAGTGCCACAGTTTGTAACAGCTAAAACTTGGAAACAGCCCAAATGTCCATCAACTGGAGACTGGATAAAGAAGATGTGGTTTTTTAATAAAATGGAGTACTACTCAGCCATAAATAATGAGAAACTAGAGACATTTATAGCTAAATGGATGCACATTGAGGCCATGTTCTTAAGTGAAATAAATAGGACACACATGTGTAAATACTGAATAGTTTCTCTGGTGTGAAAAACTAAAAGTGTAAATAAGGATCAAAATAAGGATCAAAATTGATATTGTGAAATAGGAAGAAAAGGTCTAAAGGAATAGGGGAAATGAAAGGGATAGGGGAAAGGAAAGAAGGGAAAAGAAAAAATATGAGAAAAGGAAAAAAATGGAAACAAATTATTTATAAATAGGGAAGGGTGGAGGGGTTGAAGGGAGGGCCAGGAAATGGGGAAAAAATAAGAGCCAAGATATATCATGTAAAGGTACAAGATTCCAATGATGAGTGTAACTATATTGTACACCTAAAATGTACCAATAAATAAACTTAATGTTAAAAAAGATGTGTTTTTAAAAATATAATGGAGTACTATTCTGCCATAAAGAAGGATGAGCTTCAGACATTTATAGCTAAATGGATGGACCTTGAGATTGTACTCTTAAGTGAATAAATCAGGTCTTTAAATTTGGGAGGTCTGATTTTTAAAAGTTATTTATAGATTCTAGATAGAAGGCCTTTGTCTGAGGAACAGCAAGTGAAAATGTTTTCCCACATTGTGGGTTTTCTCTTCACACTGTTGGTGGTTTCTCTTGTTGTGCAGAAACTTTTTAGTAAGAAGAGATCCCACTTGTTGATTGTTTGTGCTAGTTCACGGGCAACTGAGGTTTTGTTGATAAAACCTTTTCCTACACAAATATCTTCAAGAGTTCTACCTAACCTCTGTTCCAGCTGGTTCAGTATTTCTGTTTTAATATTTAGATCTTTCATCCATTTCTATTTTAGTTTAGTGCTTGGTGAGAGATACAGATCTAGTTTTAATGTTTGGCAAGTTGAAACCCAATTTTTCCAGCACCATTTATTAAAGAGGCTATCTTTCCTCCAGTGAGGGTGTTTGGCTCCTTTGTCGAAGATGAGATGGCTGAGTGTGTCTGGCCTTGTTTCTGCATCTTCTAATCTGTTCCACTGGTCCTCAGGTCTGTTTCTTTGCCAGTACCATGCTGTTTTTATCACAGTAGCTTTGTAGTATAGTTTCAAGTTGGAGGTTGTGATACCCCCTGCCACATCTCTGTTGCCTAGAATTTGCACACATGTTTAAATACCACATTTGTTTCTCTGGCATGAGGAACCAAAAGTGGAAATAAGACTGAGATGTATAATAGATGTTGGGGATTGGGAAGAAAGTGTTCAAAGGGGAAGAAGAACAAGGGAGGAGGGAGGTAGAAAAGAAGGAAGGGCCAAGAAAAAAAGTGAAAATAGAAGAAAAAATGTAACCAAAGCTTTTGTATATAGGGAGGGAAAGTGGTTTGGGGGGAGGGATAAAATAAAGTTTAATAAAAAATAAATCTCATCATGCTCTTTTTTTCTTTTTTTTTCCCATTAAGTTTATTGGTACATTTTTGGTACAAAATTACCATTACATTAATCATTGGGATCTTGTACCTTTACATGAGTGTCTTGATTCTTATTTTTGTCCCCTTCCCTTGCCCTCCCTTCACCCCCTCCACCCTTCTCTATTTGCAAAGATCTTGTTTCCATTTTATTTTCTCTTTTCATATTTTTTCCTCTCCCTTTTTTCCCTTCCCCTCCCCCTCCCAATTCCCCTGGTCTTTTAGACCTTTTCTTCCTGCTACACAATATCAGTCATACATTTTTTAAATTACAATATTAAGATCTAGGAGACATTACCACAGATTTTACAGAATTTAAAAGGATATAGAAAGCATATTACAAAAATCTTTTTTGAAATAAATTTGACAACTTCTAAGAAGTACCTTGGAAGACAAATTAATGAAACTAACTCTGGAGGAAATATAAAATTTGAATAGCACCTATTAAAGAAAGTATATTCCTGGCTTGAAAACCTACCTATATGACAACAACAGGCTCATAAACATTTTAACTGATAAATTATATCAAACAATTAAAGCAGAAAAAAGAAGGAACACTTCTCCCCTCATTTTAGGAACTCAACATTGTGCTAATCCTAAAACTGGATAAAGATAATAGAAGAAAAAAGTATGAACATAGATAGAAATTTGTTTAACAAAACAAACTATTAGAAGTCAGATCTGGCAGTATGTAGAAAGTGGTTTTGTTAGAGGGATGGCAGTGTTGGTTCAGCATTGGAAGATCCACCCCCAAAAGTCATCATTTAAACAGAGGAAAGGACCAAGCCATATGATCCTGTCACTAGTTGGAGAAAAAGTATTGGACTAAATTCTACAGCTCTTCATGGTAAAAGCTATTAGGAGCCTAGAAGTAGAACAGAAACTTCTCAACAGATTAAAGACATGTACTCCATACTTCCAGCAAGAATGCCTTGTATGAATGGAGAAGATACAATGCTTTCTCCTTAAGGTGGGGAACAAGGGCAGATATGCTTACTCTTTATCTGTCCATTAAACTTTGAAACCTAGTCCCCACCAAAATAGTCTGGCAATAAAATGACACAACTAGGATAGGATTGGCATGGCAGAAGCAAAATCTTTATATGTAGATGAAATGATCATCTACAGAGAAAATACTAAGAAATCTCTAGGAGCCCCTAGAACTTGTACTTGAATTTAGCAGGATTAGAAAACACAAGGTACTCTAGAATCAGAAAAATACTAATCAGTACAATAATAAGATTGAATTACACACTCATTAGGGAGATGAAGTTAAAAGTTTTAAAAACCTTGTCATGACTTTTTCTTTTTGTTGGATTCTCCCCCTTTGCATTTAATTTGTCACACCCAGTGGATTCATTCTGCTGGGTTTCCTGGGGTTGTGATCCTCATTGTCTTTTCCTAGCGTATTGTCTAAAATTTTTTGGAGTGCCGGTTTGGTATTCATGAAGTTCCTGAGGTGCTCTTTGTCATGAAAGTATCTTATTTCTCCATCAATTTTGAAAGATAGTTTTTCAGGGTACATCAATCTGGGTTGGAGGCTGTTTTCCTTTAGGGCTTGAAATACATCACTCCAAGATCTTCTTTCCTTGAGGGTTTGCATTGAGAAGTCCGCTGTGATTCTGATGGGCTTTCCTTTGTATGTGATTTGTTTCTTTTCTCTCACTGCTTGTAGAATTTTATTCTTCTGTTGGATTTCTGGAATCTTAACTATTATATGCCTATGTGTGTTTTTTTTTGATTAAGGCTATCTGGAGTCCTATATGCCTCACTTATCTGTATGTCAAGTTCTTTTCCCCTCCTTGGGAAGTTTTCTGCCATCACTTATGTGAATAGTTTTTTTTATGTCATCTGCACTCCCTCCTTTTTCTTCATTGACTCCAATCAGTCTTATGTTATTCCTCTTTGCATCGTCTAGCAGCTGCTGGATTGATTTCTCGTGTTCCCTTACAATTTTAAAGCAATTTTTCTTTTCCTCCTCACTAATTGCAATCTTATCTTCTATATGTGAAATTCTATCCTCACATCAGTTCATTCTGCTGCGCAGACTTTCAATGGAGTTTTTAATCTCTTGGAAATCTGTGTGTATCTGTTTTTTGGATTCCATTTGTTTCCTGTGTTCGATTCCATCATGTTCCTCAGATCCTCTATTTTTTTATCTGTGTCCTGTCTAGATTTATTAATCATGTCTTGCACCATGAGCAAAATCTTTGCTGTTATCTGAGTAATTATTTCTGATTTCATTTTTCCCAGATCCTCTTTTGTTGCCAGTTCAGAGAGTCCAGGTGGTTGAATATCAGATTGTTCCATCTCGTTTCCCTTTGGGGTTTCTGTAGGTGATCTAGAAGTTTATTTTTGAGACCTGTTTATACGTCTTCTCATTTCCACGGGAGCAGGTGCTTCTGGCGCCCACATGGCTCACCTTCTCTGCCCTAGGAGCCTGGGATGGAGGTGGGGAGCTTCCTTCCAGGTGCTGGGACTGGCTGAGGTTCTCTGCTCTAGGAGCCTGGGATGGAGGTGGGGAGCTTCCTTCCGGGTGCTGGGACTGGATAAGCCTCTCCGCCCTAGGAGCCTGGGATGGAGGCAGGGGGCTTCCTTCCGGGTTCTGGGACAGGCTCATCATGCTCTTTCTTATGCTACATTTTGAAGATAGTTGAGTCAGATGATGGAAGTTTATGCTGTAGACAGAACTGATGTTGGAATCCATTACCTTCAATATCTGTCCTAATCCAGAAACCATTTGATTGCATATGGCTGGTGGAGATTCTTCTTGGCTTTTTCTTTTCTTTTCTTTTCTTTTCTTTTCTTTTCTTTTCTTTTCTTTTCTTTCCTCTTCTCTTCTCTTCTCTTTTCTTTCTTTTTTTGGTGCTTGCAAGGCAGGTGGCAGAACCCCTGAGCTAAATCCCCAGCCCCCTTCTTGGCTTTTTCAATCAGATTTCCAGCCTCCCTCCAACCAAAACCCTCCCCCTACTTCATGGCCCCAATGGACAGGTGTCCATGATTGCATTTATTGTTCTTCAAATGCTTCCCACCTTTTCTCTGTTTTTCAAGAATTTATCCTTTTATCCAGAGTTAGGGTAATTACCATGACTTCCACAGAGTCATTTCCATATGGCTGCCACCCACATTTACCAGTGTCTTTACAAAAACACTTGTGATCTCTGTTCCATAGTGTTCTGTATTTTAAAAATGTTTAATAAATATTTCCCTTCTTTTACAAGTAACTGTATATTCTTTTGAGAAAAAGATTGGTGTGATTTTCCTTTTTAAATTTCAACTATAGTAAGAAGCATAATATATTTAATAATGTATGGTTTATATCAAGAACATCTCCCCAAAGGCTCATGTGTTCAGAGATGGGGCTTTTGAAAGTTGATTGGATCAAAGGGGCACTATCCTCATCAGTGGATTCATCCATTGATGAGTCAGTAACTGATTGTGTTGTTGGGAGTTTGGGCCTGGTTGGAGATAAGTCACTAGGCAGTGGCCTCGAAGGGTGTGTTCTTGTCCTCAACTCCTTCTCTTGCTCTCCGCTTTCTGACTGCCATGGGTTGAACACCTTTTCCTTTCTCATGGTCTTCCACCATGCTATTTCTGCCTTGGAGCCAGACAATCATGGACTGAAACTGTGAGTTCAGTTTCTTAGGAATGCCTCCTAGAATTAGTGTAGCTGGAACATTTGGGGATGTGGGACCACTTCCCTCCATCCCAACATGGACAACACAGGGCTGATCCTCCTTCCATTGTCCTAAGAGAAAGAAAAATAAGAATATCAAAGACCCAGGAAACTCCTAAAGCTCCAGGCCAGAGCATATGTATGTTAAATACAGTGGCATGACCTACAGTGACCTGTCTTTACCCCAAATTAATTGACGATTCATATAAATGAACTGCATATTATGCATATAATTATAACAGAGTGAATTATGGGAAAAGTCATGTACATTAGATACCAATGAGATGTTGTAGCACCCTGTTCACCATTTTGCCAATCATATCCAAAGAAGTCCAGTGAGAGTCGCCCTAGGTGGGGCATACATTTTTTCAAATCTAGATGCCTAATTTATATTCATTCCTTTTCTCCTGGCCACCCCGGCACCATTTCTCTTCCTGCTTGTGCCACCTTTTTGTTTCTGCTGGTATGGACCTGCTTGGTCTGAGAGCACATTCCTCTGTTAACTTCAATAAATTTAGCTGCTTTTTCTTTCACCATTGTGTGTATAACTTGCAATTCTTTGCTCATCATCTGCAATCTGTCCTCAGGAGCCCATCACACACTGTATCAGAACCACAACACAGAGCTGGGCTGCTAAGGGAGCTCTTGCCAAGTTGGACCTCATGTCCTACATCCTCTGCTGAAAAGGAAAGCTGTCAATTTATTAAGCCTGGCCTGCTATTTCTAACTTCTACACCCATTGCCATCACGACCATGAAGCTGTAGCTCCTGGCTTCTAAATGACGAATGTGTTCACCATCATACTGCCCAGAAAAGCCAAAGACCTCAGAATTAGTCTCCTTAGTACCATGTTTGTCTTATGTGAATATCCCTGTAGCAGAACTTGAATGCCAGGACTTAACTACAAGAGCCTGGAAGATATTTTAATTTATAGTCTTTAGGGTTTGAGAAAAATCTTCTTAGAGGTAGAGTGGGCAATAGTGAGCCAATCTGAAGTATTGGCCATACTTAGTGATCTTTTTCTAGTTTTTTTCTTTTTTAATGGCAATCAGTTTCATCCTAATTGGTATATTTTGGACCAAAGCTTATTCTTACACCCAGATTTGTCCAAAGATAATCTTTCTCTTTAGTGATCCTAAATGCACTACCTTTTACTCCAAGTAATAAGTCAGATGCTTCTCTATCTTTTATCAATGATAATATATCTATGAAAGTCCATATGACTTTCCAGTGTCTGTTTGGAGCTTGATGTCCGAAGTGTTCTAGCCTTCCTGGCAGTACTCCCATAGTTGGATATCATGCTCTGTACTTGACCTTGGGCATAAATTCTTCTGTTTATCATTCTGATAGATGCCTTATAGAAATCAGAGCTCCTCTGAAGTTTACCTGTACAGCCATACTAGTTACACAGATATACCTCTCTTTCTTTCTCCTAGGAGTTGACAGGAACTTTGATCATTCATTTATTCTTCAGCAAATATTTTCTTGACCTCCTCTGAATTGAGCAACAGAGCCATTTTATGTACCAAGTACTGGAGCTACAGCAATGAATAAGATTGAAATATTCCATGTCCCCATGGAGCTTTCAGTGTGGAAAAGGCAGACAGTTCAAAAGAAGTAAAACAGTGACAAATTCCTATCTGTGCTATGAAAGAAATAATGTGGGTCTGTAGAATGACAAGAGAGATGTCA
The DNA here is from genome assembly GCF_053883595.1 of Heterocephalus glaber. Lineage (NCBI taxonomy): Eukaryota > Metazoa > Chordata > Mammalia > Rodentia > Bathyergidae > Heterocephalus > Heterocephalus glaber. The sequence goes on along the minus strand of NW_028258381.1, from coordinate 20,406,283 downwards.
TTTTAAGTGTGGTGGATTCAAGATGGTGGCCTGAAGGGTGATAAGACATGTTCCCAAAGAGTCATATATTGAGGGCTTGATCCTCAATCCAGCAGTGTCTCCATGTGGGGCCTAGAGAAGTGATTGAATCATGAGGACACTAACTTCTTCAATGGATTAACCCACTGATGAGGTCATTGGCTGAATGGTTGCCACAGTTGGGGGAAACAGGGCATGATGGATGTGTCTTTCTCTGGCTTTCCTTCTCTCTCTTTCTGTTTCCTGACTGTCATGATATAAAAATCTCTCCTCTGCCAACTTGCCAACCTCTTCCATCGTGATATTTCTGCCTTTGAGCCAGCCAATCATGGACTAAAACCTAAACCTTTCCTCCTTTATGTTGTGTATGTTAGGTGTTTTGTCCAGCAACAGGAAAGCTGACTGACACATTGATCATGTGTAAGTAGAGGTATAACCACCCATTAAAGAGACCAGCATTTGTGAAGGGCCGAGGAGGGAGGGAGTCTGGTGTGTTGGGAGAACTAAGAGATAGCTGGGATGGATAGACCAAGTAGGTGAATCAGTGAGAAAAAAATGGGTTTCTTGAGTACTTTTCTTTCAAAGCAACCAAATGTACAACAGGTTTGTGAAAACAAAGTCACTTGGCATTGGGGCAGGATAGTTTCTTTTGTTGGGTGGGTTCAACTTTAACAAATTTCTGTAGTAATTATGATTCTTTATTCACTTTGATCTCACCTAAATTATCTTCAGTGTTTCCCCTCAGTTGCATCTATGGATGTTCCCAATGAATCTCTGATTTGATTGGTAACTCAGACAGTTCTTTCCATTAATGTCTTTCAATCTGGATTTTTTTTTTTCCAGCAAGCTTGTGATAGCCTTATCTTTTTACCTGTCTGGGTCTGTTTGGGATCGTGTAACAAAAATAATGCAACTAGCAGAACTTAAAAGCAATAGAAATTTACTTCATACAGTTCTGAATGCTGGCAAGTCTAAAATCAAGACACTGGCAGATGGGGGGCGTGGTCTGGTGAGTGACTTCCTCCTCGCATGTAAATATGAGCCTTCTAAGCTGTCTCTGCATATGTAGAGGGAACCAAGAGACTCTCTGGGACCTTTCCTATGAAGACATTAATCCTTTTTACTTCAGTTCTGCCCTCATGGCTTGATTACCTCTCAAAGGTTCTACATCTTAATACTATCACATTAGGGATTAAATTTCCATCTATGAATTTTAGGGGGAAACAAACATCAGACCATAACAATACCACTTAGCATTAAATTCACTTTGCATATTGTCACAACCCAAATTTTGGCTTATAGAAAAGCAATGACTCAAGAAATTTCTCCTATCCTCATAGACTATCTTGAAGCCATCATTATAAAACAGTGCTCTTAAATTTAATTTTTTTAAAATTTTTATTTTTTAAATTAATATATTAATTGGTACATTTTAGGTATACAGTACATTTACATATATCATTGGGTGTTTGTACCTGAACATGATGTATCTTGGTTCTTATTTTTTCCCCCATTACCTATGTGCCCTTCACCCCCACCACCCTTCCCGATTTACATAGACTTTGTTTCCATTTTTTTTTTCTTTCTCATAATTTTTCCTTTCCCTTCTTCCCTTTTCCCCTTCCTCTACCACCACTCCTACACCTTTGGAACTTTTCCTATTTCAAATTATCAATTATTCATTTTAATCATTTTCATCCTTATTTACACTTTCAGTTTCTCACACTAGAGATACTGTTTAGTATTTACACATATGTGCCCTATTTATTTCACTTAAGAGTATGGCCTCAATATGCATCCATTTAGCTATAACTGACTCTAGTTTCTTGTTCTTTATGGCTGAGTAGTACTCCATTTTCTTAAAAAAAACTCCGCATCTTCTTTATCCAGTTTCCAGTTGATGGGCACTTGGGCTGTTTCCAAACCTTAGCTATTACAAATTGTGCCGCTATTGTGCTCGCTTTGGCAGCACATATACAAATTGTGCCGCTTTAAACATAGGTGCAGATATATCCCTGTGGTATGATTCTTTTAATTCTTTGGAGAAGATACCCAGCAGGGGAATAGCTGGGTCAAATGGGACCTCTAGTCCTAGTTCTTTGAGGTATCTCCATACGGATTTCCACAGTGGTTGCACCAGTCTACACCCCCACCAACAATGGAGAAGGGTTCCTTTCTTTCCACACCCCCGCCAGCATTTGTTATTGGTTGATTTCTTGAGAGCAGCCATTCTTTGTGGGGTGAGGTGGAATCGCAGCATTTTCATCTGCATCTCTCAAATGACCAGTGATGCTGAACATTTTTTCATATGTTTATTTGCTGTTTTTACATCTTTGTCTGAGAAATGTCTGTTCATTTCAGATGCCCATTTTTGAATTGGATCTTTGAATTTGAGGGGTCTGATTTTTTTCAATTCTTTATATATTCTAGATAGTAGACTTTTGTCTGAGGTACAGCTGCTAAAAATTTCTTCCCATATTGTAGGTTGTCTCTTAGCTCTGTTGGTAGTTTCTCTTGCAGTGCAGAAGCTTTTTAATAAGATGAGATCCCAGTTGTTGATTCTTTGTGTTAGCTCCCGTGCTACTGAAGTTTTGTTCATAAAGTCTTTTCCTATGCCAGTGTCATTGAGAGTTCTACCTACCTTATCTTCCAGCAAGTTTAGTGTTTCTGTCTTGATATTTAGCTCTTTAATCCACTTCCATCTTAGTTTAGTGTACGGTGATAGGTATGGGTCTAGTTTTAATCTTTGGCAGGTTGAATCCAGTTTTTCCAACACCATTTATTGAACAGGCTATCTTTTCTCCAATGAGGGCAATTGGCTCCTTTGTCAAAGATGAGGTGGGCGAGTATCTCTGCAGTTGTTCCTACATCTTCTAATCTATTCCACTGATCCTTGGGTCTGTTTCTTTGCCAGTATCATGCTGTTTTTATCACAGTAGCTTGGCAGTATAGTTTCAAGTTGGGGATTGTGATACCCCCAGCCATGTCTTTGTTGTCTAGAATTGCTTTTACTATTCTAGGTTTCTTCTGCTTCCAAATGAATTTTTGGATTGTTTTCTCTAGTTCTGCGAAGTATATTGTTGGAATTTCAATTGGTATTGCATTAAATGTGTATAGTAGTTTTGGAAGTATGGCCATTTTCACTATATTTATTCTTCCTATCCAGGAACAAGGGATATCTTTCCATTTTCTTATATCTTCTTCAGTCTCCTTCTTCAGAGTGCTGTAGTTTTCAGTATAGAGGTCATTTGCTTCCTTTGTTAGGTTGATTCCTAGATATTTCAATTTTTTAGTTGCTATTGTAAAAGGAATTATTTCCCAAATTCCTCTCTCAATGGGTCTTCTATTTGCATATAAGAGGGCTATTGTTTTTTGAGTGTTGACCTTATATCCAGCTACTCTACTGAATCTGTTAATTAGGTCTAGAAGACTTTTGACTGAGTTTTTTGGGTCTTCTATGTAAAGTATCATATCATCAGCAAATAATGACAGTTTCACTTCTTCCTTTCCTATCTTTATTCCTTTTATTTCTTTCTCTTGTCTAATTGCTATGGCTCATGTTTCCAAAACAGTATTGAACAGGAGTGGTGATAGTGGGCATCCTTGTCTTGTTCCTGATTTTAGGGTGAAAGTTTTCAGTTTTTGACCATTTAGTATGATGTTGGCTGTTGGGTTTTCATAGATAGCCTTAATCAGGTTGAGATAAAGACCTTCTATTGCAATTTTCTGTAGCGTTTTTATCATGAATGGGTGCTGGATTTTGTCAAATGCCTTTTCTGCATCTATTGAGATGATCATATGTTTTTTGTCCTTGACTCTGTTAATACAGTGTATTACATTTATTGATTTACGGATGTTGAACCATCCTTGCATCCCTGGTATAAATCCAACTTGGTCAGGGTGTATGATCTTCTTGATGACCCTCTGTATTCTGTTTGCCAGTATCTTGTTGCAGATTTTTGCATCTATGTTCATTAGGGAGATTGGCCTGTAGTTCTCTTTTTGGGTTGGGTCTTTCCCTGGCTTTGGAATCAAAGTAACACTTGCTTCCAGGAAAGAATTTGGAACCCTTGCTTCTCTTTTAATTTCCTTGATGAGTTTAAAGAGTAATGGTGATAGTTCTTATTTAAATGTTTTGTAGAATTCAGCAGTGAAGCCATCAGGACCTGGGCTTTTCTTTGTTGGTAAATATTTTATTACATTTTCAATTTCACTCATTGTTATTGGGGTGTTTAGAATTTCTATATCTTCTTCATTTAACTTTGGCAATTTGTATGTACCTAGGAATCTGTCCATTTCTTCTGTGTTTTCCATTTTATTAGGTTCTCAAAGTAGGTATTGATGATCCTCTGAATTTCTGCTGGATCTGTTGTGGTTTCATCTTTTTCATTCTTACATGCATGGATTTGAGCCTTTTCTTTCCTTTTTTAGATAAGGTTGGCTAAAGGTTTATCGATTATATTTATTCTTTCAGAAAACCAGCTCTTCAATTCATTGATTTTTTTTATTGCTCCCTTAGTCTCCATTGCATTGATTTGTGCTCTGATCATTGTAATTTCCTTTCTTGTATGAGCTTTGGGTTTGTTATGCTCTTCTTTTTCTAGGAGCTTGAGGTTCTGCATTAGGTTATTTAACTGAGTTCTCTCTGTTGTCCTAATATGGGCATTCACTGCTATGAATTTCCCAGATAGAACTGCTTTCATTGTGTCCCACACATTCCTGTATGTTGTCCTGGCATTATCATTACTTGTAGAAACTGTCTAATTTTTTCTTTAATTTCCTCTGTGACTCATTGGTTGTTCAGGAGAGTGTTATTCAATTTCCATGTGTTTGTGGGTGTTTTGTGGTTTCTTATGTTATTGATCTCCAATTTTATTGCACTATGGTCTGATAATATAGAGGGGATAACTTGAATTCTTTCACATTTACTTAGATTTGCCCTATGAGTTAGCATGTGATCTATTTTGGAGAATGACCTGTGTGCAGGTGAAAAGAATGTGTATTCTGACTTTGTGGGGTGGAACACTCTATAAACATCTCTTAAGTCCATTTGTTCAATAGCTTGGTTCAGTTCTAGAATTTCATTGTTAATTTTTTTCCTGGATGATCTGTCTATTTGTGATAGAGGGGTGTTGAGGTCCCCCACTACAATTGTGTTAGTAATTATTTGGTTTTTCATGTCCATTAATATTTGTTTTGTATAGTTGGGGGCATTCATATTTGGTGCATAAATATTTAGGATTGTCATGTCTTCCTCTTGGATTGTTCCCTTCACAAGGATGTAGTGACCATCTTTGTCTCTCTTAATTAGTTTTGATTTGAAATCTACTTTGTCTGCAAATAAGATTGCTACCCTTGCTTTTTTCTGGGATCCTGTCATGTGCAGAACTGTTTTCCATCCTTTTCCTTTCAGTCTATGAATTTCCTTTTCAGTTAGGTGTGTTTCTTGTATACAGCATATTGCTGGGTTTTGCTTGTTCATCCATTCTGTCAGTCTGTTGCTTTTGATTGGTGAGTTGAGGCCATTAACATTGATAGTTATAATTGAGAGATGTTGACTCATTCTTGCCATGATGTTTTATTGTTGTTGGCTCTTTTCTTATTTTTCCCCTTTCCCTTTAGTGCCTTACCTTGCATGGTGTCTTCTCTCTGTTGGCCCTCATGGAGTTGTGACCTTCATTGTCTTTTTCTAGGATATTGCATAAAATTGTTTGGAGTGCTGGTGTGGTGTTCATGAAATTTCTCAGGTGTTCTTTGTCATGAAAGTATCTAATTTCCCCATCAATTCTGAAAGATAATTTTGTTGGATACAACAGTCTAGGTTGGAAGGTATTTTCTTTTAGGGCTTGAAATACTTCACTCCAGGCTCTCCTTGATTTGAGGGTTTGTGCTGAGAAATCTGCCATGATTCTGATGGGCTTTCCTTTGCAGGTGATTTGTTTCTTTTCTCTAACTGCCTGTAGAATTTTGTTCTTCTGTTGGGTTTCTGGGATCTTGACTATTATATGTCTAGGTGTAGATTGTTTTTGATCATGGCTGGGTGGCGTTCTATATACCTCACTTATCTGTGTGTCCAATTCTCCACCTCTGTCTGGGAAGTTTTCTACTATTACTTCTGTGAACAGTTTTTTTAATGTCAATTGTATTTTCTCCTGTTTTTTTGTGGACTCCTATCAGTCTTATGTTATTCTTCTTTGCATCATCTAGCTGCTGTTGGATTGATTTCTCATGGTCCCTTACTATCTTTAAGAAATCTTGTTTTCATGGTCCTTAACTGTGATCCTGTCTTCTATATCTGATATTCTGTCTTCAGGTTCTCTTAGTCTGCTCTGCATGCTTTCAGTGGAGTTTTTAATCTCCTGAATATCTGTTTGAATCTGTTTCATGGATTCTATTTCTTTCTTATGTTGGGTGATCATGGTTTCCATTTCTTTCTTATGCTGGGCATTCATGGCTTCCAGCATGTTTCTGATCCCATCTATTTTCTTGTCTGTTTCTGCTCTAGAGCCTCTAATCATGCCTTTCACTCTACTCACCATCTCTGTATTTATGTGGGAGATTATTTCTGCTTTGAATTTTTCTAGAGCCTCATGTATCTGCTTTGTTACTTCCTGTGCTATCAGTTCAGGGTGTCCAGGTGGTTGATTATCCGACTTTTCCACCTCATTTCCCCCAGAATTTCCTTTTTGTGGCATGGAAGCCTGCATTTGTGCCTTGCTCAAATGTCTTCTCCTTTTTGTTTTTGGTACTGTCCTTGGTTTAATTCCTGGGTTGATATTTCAAAATTGCTTAATGCAGGTATCTTTATTGCTTGTGTTTAAAACCCTTGTGGAATGATTGCTTTTCAGGGGTGTCTTCCAGATATGCCTTGTGTTTAGGTTTTGAGGCTCTAATGACTGCTTATTTTTCTTATACCAGGAAGTTAAACTGATTAGATCAATCACAACATGTTAGGCCAAATGTTACAATCAGCAATACCATAGCAACAAGCACAGCTTAGAAAATAATAATTTGTGGTAGTTATTAATCTATCATATTTAAGTATGTGAAGTATAATCCCCTGTGCCTCTGTAGTGTGGGATTAGGTAGCAGAAGAGCCGGAAGGTGGGGGTGGGGGGGTTGGAATTGGGCCTTGCAGGTGCCCATGGGGCTAAGCAGAGCACGGGATGAAGGTGGGGCTCCAAGCCACTCCCAGGACCTCACCATGCTGTGGGCAGGAACCAGAACGCAGCTGAGCAGCTTCATGCCGCTTCTCAAATTTACTTTTGATGACACATACAAGCAACTTTATGTGCCTGACTAATATTAGAATTTGATGACATCCTTAAATCTGTAGAAATCTGAAGAAAATATTACCTTGGATTTAGTTTTATAGTGATATTCACAAACACAGTGTCTAGGAAGTCACTAATGAAATCAGTTGAAGATACATATCTTATTTTAATGGTAAAGGAAATAAATGGGGCTAACTTAATCTTTTAAATATTTCAATTTATTTTTTACTAGAAGTTGTAATTTTTCTGGACACATATCTTTGTTGATAAGGAAATTATGTTATAAAGAAGCAAAACTGGGTAATATTTTAGCTTCCTCATATAACTGAATATTTAGCATCTACTTCCTATTTATTTACTATTACAGAGTGTGTTTGCTTTGTAAATGTCTACCTTTGACTTGGTAATATTTGCTTTCTGCTATTCCTAATGGAAATATTTATAGCATCAATCTTACTTCCACGTGATAAAGAAGTAGATACTCTACTCAAAGGTTCTTCATTTATCCTTGTTCTCATCCTTATTAAAATTTAGCCCCAAGCAGAGTGAACGAGAAAGGAAAACTTCCATGAAGTCACAACTTGTTGACATGACCATCATTTATGATGACCACAACTGTCATCTGAGCACAGGGATGGTGGTTAGAGTTGGGGGTGGCAGAGACAAAGGGAGGGGAGGTTGAACAAATCCAGGGTGTCAATTTATTTCTGCATGGGCATTACAGTAAATCTGATGGTCTAGAATACTGTTATTATGAATGCACTCTACCATATAAAGTTAAACCATTATTAAGTCTCAACAGTTAGGAGCACTCAGCAAAAATTTCCTTGTTAATCACCACACAAGGGGTAATAATTGAGACACACTGCAATCAGTCTTTACCAACAGCTGAGCCCCTTCTGCTGAGCAGGCATGGGGATTTACCCTGTCTGTAGGCTCATGGTACCTACTGGTCCTCTCCTTTGCCCCACATATTAAAAAGGAAAACTGGTCTTCACCCCATGGATGTTGATAATCTGTGGGATGCCCTCCAGCCTGACCCTATAAATTGCTGATCTTAGCCAAACAAAATGTTGAAAAAGTATGTCCTCTGGCACCTAAATGGAATTCAGAACTTCCTCATCAGAGGTCATCAGGGTCTCAAGCCTTAGTCCAGCTGTAAATAACTCAACAGCAATTCCTTACTTAATGTCCATTACTGTAATTGCAAATAATGTAGTAATCAGTATCTGTTGTGCTCACCATTGCTTTTGTCTGATTTTTTGTTCTGCTAAAACACAAACATGCATAGAAGGAGAAAGAACAGCAAGAAGGCGAAACTTGAGAGATCTAAATTTTGGCAGGAGCTACATGGATACGGAGATGAGCGTGAATTTTAGGAATGCTTTAAAGGTTGAATTAGCTTTCCACACCCATTAGAATGGCCAAATTCCAAAGTATTGACAGCACCCACTGCCAGTGAGGATGAGGAGTAGTCAGAATCCTTGTCTGTTGCTGGCAGGGCTGCACAATGGTACAGGCACTGTGGAAGACAGTTTGACAATTCCTTCCAAAACTAACCATACCCTTCCCATGTGATCCAGCAATCTGGCTCTTTGGAACTGACCTGGAGGCATTGAAAACCTATTTTCTTATTGAAACCCACACACAGATGTTTATAGCAGCTATATTCATAATTGTTAAAACCTGAAAGCAACTACAACATCCTTTGGTAGGTGAGCAGATAAACTGTGGTATAAACAGACAACAGAATCATATTCAGTTGAAAAAGGAAGCAAGCTATCCAGCTGTGAAAAGACATGAAGGAAACTTAAATGAATGTTACTCAGTGAAAGAAGTCAGTCAAAAAAGGGTAGTTAATCTATGAATCCAACCATATGATATTCTAGAAAATACAGAGCCACGGAGATAGAAAAAAGATCTGGAAGTAGGGAAAGATACACAGGCAGAACACTGAAACATTTCAGGGTAGTGAAAATCCTCCCTGTGGTACTGTAATGGGGGATACATATCCTTGTCATTTGTCAAAATCCTTATCATGTTGTCAAAACATACAACACTGAGAGTGAACACTAATGTAAACTGTGGGGTTCAAGTTCTAATGATGTGTGAATGCAGGTTGCTCTATTGTAACAAACATACTTTTTGGTGGAGATGTTGATAACCAAGGAGACTCTCTGGGGCCAGAGAATATATGGAAACTTTATTTTAAGTTCAATTTGCTCATTTTTTATAAACTTAACTATTCTGCAAAATAAAATTGTGCTTAAGAAAAATGTAGAACCAACTGGAATGTGTAATGGTTTAGATGAGGGGAAGGAAGGACAGGGCCTGGGTGAGATGGCCCCAAGTTGCTGGTGTAGGCATTCATTTTCTGCCACCTGTCACCTGTGTCTTCTATTTCTATTGTGCAACCACTGATACTTTGGCAAATACAAGAAAATTACTGACAGTTATCTTAATAAGTGAGCTCTTTCAAAGTACAGGCAAGATTATGAATCACAGAGCAAATTGAGGGGAAAAACAAACAACCTTTAACTTTTGAGTTCCACACTGTCACTTTCAACATTAGGAAACTTAGACCACCATATTTCCCCTGGTTCAGGTAATTAGCATTTGGGGCTGGGATTGGAGTGCTGATGGTGCTGGGGATTGTGACAGTTAGTCCGGGATCCTGGAGCCAGGCCTTTGTGGGGGTGCTTTTCCTGTTTGGGGACTGTTGTAGGGGAAGTAAGCCTGGCTTTGTGGGACCTAAGACCTGTTACTTAAATTTCTTGAAGAGGAAAGAGCACCTGACTAAGTCCATTGTCCCATGGGGAAGGCATGGAGAGTCGTCTCCCTGACCCTGCTCTCCTTACCTGTAAAATGGCCTTGGCAATGGCCATCCGCCCTCCCAGAGGACTTCTAAGTGCATCAAGTACAATAGAGCATTGAAGTCCCGTGAAGACTCTAAGTGAGATTGCAGTTGACTCAGGCCCTGAGAATCCCAGGGCTCTGCTTCTGGTCTAGTATTTGTCAGTAAGACAGTGAATTTTGAACAAATAACTTACTGGGAAGATGACTAATGTTTCTTTCTCACCTCTCTAATGGGGGACACAGAACAGAGGATGTCCAGTGTACTTTGCTTACATAACAGAAAATGATGCTATAAGCCCAGAAAGGATGACTGCTTCTTCACTTTCAGTATAAAATCTCTCCACTCTGCTCCTGCTCACATTTCCCCCTCTACAGCCGAAAAGTTCTGTAACACAGTTCCTTATTGGGTAGATTGAATGGCAGAGAAGTTCTGTAACCGGGTTGCTTGTTGGGTAGATCGAATCACTGAAGCTCCAGTCAAATGGTATTTCCTTTGGTGACAATTCTCATGCCATGGGCAGTGGTGACCTCCTTGCAACCAAATTACCAATAATTCAAGTGGATCACAATCTTGGAGCCAGGGATGTGGGAAGACCAACTGCAAATGGGCAGAAATCTGCTCTATTTTTTTGGAAACAAGTTTAGATGCAAACAAAGTATTGATGATAGTACAGGTAGATCCCATGGACCCTTCACTAACCCTGGCCAATGGTTCCATCTTAATATTCATAATAGTTATTCAATGATTATTTCATTTTAAATAAGTTCAATGATTATTGAGAAATTGGACGAGGTTAGTACAATATCCTAAAACTTTTGTATTGGGACAATGTATCTAGCTCCCTGTCACTTTTTGTTTTCATTAATTTTATTGATACATTTTAGGTATACAATATGATGACATTTATCCTTGGAAATTTGTATCTTTACATGATATATCTTGGTTCTTATTTTTTTTTCCCTGTTCCCCTGTCCTCCCTTAAGCCCTTTCACCCCCTCTCTATTTACAAAGACTTTGTTTCCATTTTTTCCTTTTCTCATATTTATTCCTTTCCCCTACTTCTCCCTGTCAGTTTTTTCCCCACGTGTATAGATTTGTGTAACCACCACTGCAATAGCTTGATTGCCTATAATGTCTAGATATTTGATTATACCAGTGCAGTAACCAATGCTGCTGTTCATGAACGATTCGGTGCACGAACTAAAGCATTTGGCCAAATTTTGCTTCTGTTTGCTAACTGTGCATTGGGTGACAAACACAACCATGACTATCTTCCCCATAATTGTGGAACCAATTAAGTCATGAACTGAGGCATCATTATATTCTGAATATTTTTATGAAAATGTTTTGGAAGAGCTTAACATTTGGGTTGATGGACTTTATTTATTTATTTATTTTTGGTTGGAAGTGTATTGATTTATTCTTTTAGCTTTAATAAATTTTATTTTACTTTATCCCCCCCATCAAGCTCCCTCCCCTCCCTATGTATATAAGCTTTGTTTACATTTTTTCCTTCTATTTTCACTTTTTTTCTCGTCCCTTCCTTTCTTTCTCCCTCCCTTCTCCCTTGTTCCCCTTCCCATGTGAACACTTTCTTCCTATTTCCCAACATCCGTTATACATCTCAGTCCTTATTTCCACTTTCAGTTCCTCACACCAGAGAAACAATGTGGTATTTACACATGTGTGTCTGATTTATTTCACTTAGGAGTATGGTCTCAAGGTTCATCCATTTAGCTCTAAATGTCTGGAGCTCATCCTTATTTATGGCAGTGTAGTACTCCATCATATAAAAAAACACATCTTCATTATCCACTCATTAGTTGAAGGGTATCTGGGCTGTTTCCAAGACTTAGCTATTGCACACCATGCTGGTATACACATAGGTGTGCACGTATTGCTGTAGTATGATGCTTTAAATTCTTTGGGGAAGATACCAAGAAGAGGTATACCTGGGTCAAATGGAACTTCTAGTTTTAGTTTTTTGAGATATCACACTGATTTCCACAGTGGTTACACCAGTCTACTCTCCCATCAACAGTGGAGAAGAGTTCCTTTTTCCCACAGCTATTCCAGAATTAACTATTGGTTGATTTGTTGATAGCAGGCATTCTTTCTGGAATGAGATGGAATGTCAGCATTATTTTAATTTGCATTTCATGAATGACCAATGATGTTGAACATTTTTTCATATATTTATTTGCTCTTTCTAATTCTTCATCCAAGAAATGTCTTTTCATTTCAGTTGCTAATATTTGGATTGGGTCTTTCAATTTGGGCCGTCTGATTTTTTTAGTTCTTTTTATATTCTAGATAATGGGCCAGGGATGTAGCTTAGTGGCACCATGCCTGTCTGGGTTGATGGACTTTAAATCAAATTTCTTTCCCTTAAAATGGGTGGGCCTCATTGAATCAGTAGATGGTCTTAATGGAACAAAAATCTGATCTTCCTCAAAAAAGAGGCAATTTTGTTAGCAGACAGATTTTGACTTAAACTGTAATATCTTCTCTTCCCTGGGCCTCACCTGACTGTCTGCCCTGTAGAGTTTGGACTTGCTGGCCTCCATAAAGGTGTAAGCATACTCCTTACAAGTTTTATTTTGTAGACACATCAACATCCCATTTGTTTGGAGAACCTTGATCAGTTATAGAACTAAGGAATCTCTACCTCAACTAGTGGTGGAACCGATGAGCAGGAACCCTCAGAAGTAGAGGCAGTACTGTCCCTGGTACCACCACTGCTGGCTGGACGGCTAATGAATCTAAGGTCCTCAGTGGTCAATGCTGCATGACACAGCAATCCATCTGAACACGGAAGAGAAGTTTGTCTGGATTCCTGGCTGTCCTGCTGGAATCTATGGCATCCTTCTCACACTTCCAAGGGTGTGGTCAAATCTGTGTCTCTAACAGGCTCTTAGGTGAGCCTGGTGCTTCCGGTCCATGGAACGTATTTGTGGACTCAGACAAACCTGAGCTGGACTGCTGCCTTTGACCTTCAGTGGATCTGGGACCTTGGGGACCTTGTCTGATCTGGCAGAGCCTAAGTTTTCTCATTTACAAAACTGAGGGGAGTAAACCTGATTTGTAAGAGCATTAGTGACATCATGCCACAGGTCGCCTAGCACAGGTCTGGGGTACAACTATGACTCATTAAATATTTTCTCTTCTTTTCCATCCCAAATGGAAATGTTCTTCCCATGGGATAATAAGAAAAAGTTAGCAGAGATACATACAGAACAAATAGAATCTTTGGGGCTGCTTTCCCAATTTTGAGTCTATGTTCTTCTGGTTTGTCTTTCCTGAACTTATTCAGAGCTTAGACCTCGTCCACACTACATTGATTTTGGTTGGGCCATAGTAATTTTTGCTTTGGACATTGTTTTATCATTCCCCCTCTAGTCTACGCTGACCTTTGATCTGTAACTGTATGACAAATGAGTGTTCATAGGGAATAATTCCCTAAAAAGGGCAGTTCCTTCTCATTCCCATTGTCCTGGCAACCGGGGCTGCAGAGCCTGTCTTGGAATAATCCTTCTGACCATGCACTTTTCTCCTGGGGAGAAAGGTCTTGAAATGTAATTTATTGTAAAACACACAGTGGTTACAGAGCTACTACAGTCAATGATATTCCTTTTATTACCACTCAGATGAGAACAGAAAATGACATTGGAAAGCAGTGAACTCACCAGAAGGGCAGAGAAAGTCATTAAATTCAACATGCATCATATTTCATAATCAGAACCCCGCAGTCAGCGCTGACACCATTGAATGAGTTTGTTGCAGTCATGATAATATAAAACCCACTGAATCTGCTACCCTGGGCTCTTTCTTGTTTGGGCCCTCGCTGGGGCCAGGCCATTAATCACTGGAGGCAGGGGACGGTGCAGACCACTGCACTCTCAATTGCATAAATTGGAGATACATCAGTATTAGTGGGGGACACCGTCATTAGTTTGTGTCTGTTTGGGGGCAGTGGCTTCTGCAGGGCTTGGTGTGCTGCAGTTAAACCACCGAATGATAGCTGGCAGGGTGGCGTGGCCCATCTTTCCGGATGTAGGGACTCAAGCCTGTACCCAGTGGTTGCAGGAGGCAGATGCACCTCTTCATTGTCGTCTCAAATGGCCTGGAGGATGGATAGGGCATTCCCAAGGGACCAGGGCGGCCCTTGTGCAAACCTCAGACTCATCTTAGAATTTATTTTGATTTTGCATTCTGTGTCACTGGGTGTACGTTTGGGTTATTTATTCGTTTATTTAGTTTGTGGTACTGGGGAATGAACCCAGGGCCTTTGCACTAGGATACATTGTCAGCTCCCTGCTTTTTAAAAAAATTTTGAGGCAAAGTCTTGTGAAGTTGCCGAGGCTGGGCTTGAACGTGTAATTCTCCTGCCTCAGCCTCCCAGAGTGCTGACATTACAGGCTGTTTTAATTTCGAAATAGTGTTTTGAAAAGACTTTACATCAGCTAATTAAAAAAATTTAGGGAATTAGGGAAAGAATATCTTGAACTTCTTGTGTCCCTGGACACTGTATCACAGATGTGTACTTAAGAAGTACATGTCTACAGGATAAAATCCTATATTCAATTTACTCTTACAACAGCTTTCATGATCTAACCATTTTTGACCTTATGTTTAGCACACAAGCCCAGTAATCACTACTTTTATTGTATTGGATCTCCGGATGGCTTCCTCCCCCACTCCAGTCTGTTTTGACTTTTTTTTTTCAATACTGAGCATGGAGACTGGGATTTCACAGTTAGCTGCTCCTTAGCCCTATTTTATTTTTAAATTTTAAGACAGGGTTACATCACCAAGCTGGGCTTGACTTTGCCATTCTCCTGCCTCAGCCTCCCAGAGGGCTGGGCTCTCTTTTGCCCTTTAAATGCAGCCTCCCAGTTTCTTCCTACTATTATTGAACATATCCTGTTGCATTTGCAATTCTTGACTTATACTTTTCTGGATTTTTCACTGACAGACTCAGGACTCAGAATCAAGTTATCCTAATCCTTAAAACAGATCTACCATTTATCATTCAAGAGGTGTTTAAAAATGTTCAGGAAGATGCCAGAGATGGTGCAGTTAATATACAAAGTCTGTCCTTGATGAAAAATGCAATAACCAAAATCAGATCATTACTGAAATAGTAAAAGGCAGAACTGATGTGGCAGAAAATCAAATTAGCCAAATAAAAGTCAGAATCAAGCAAAAGACACCATATCAAAAAAATTAATATAAAGAAAATGCTGAGTGATGGGTATTGGAGACAGAGCATGAAACTCCATCCTGTCGCAGAAGTAATTATACAGAGAGGAGAAGGCAAAGCTAACAGTGCAGAGTTAATAACCCAGGGTGGAAGATGAAAGTGTTCCCAAACTTTTTTAAAATGGAGATTTAAAAATGGAGATTCAACTTCAGGTAAAATTAAGAAGCAGACAGCATCACCAAGATAGAACATTTTAACTCACTTCTTTTGATTCAAAAAGTAATTTCGGCTTATTTAACTGCAGAAGGGGTGTGCTTCAGTGGGGTATAAGATGAAACTCTTACTGTGTTTCTAATCAGCCACGAGCTGTCAAATCACCTGCTCCTGTCCTTTAAGTCTATCTCAGGCAGCTCCAATAACTTTCTAGTCACTTTTGATTACTAAACATCCAATCTACTTCAAAACTTCAATCTTAAAATTGATTTTACTGTAACATTTGATTCTAAATGCTCCTCTTGGTGTTTTGATTATTAGAGAGGAGAGAAGTTGGGGCACGGTCTGGCCCCAAGACAGGATACCTCACATTTGTTTTTTTTATTAATGAGGTCCTCTAGTTAATGAAGGTAATGAAATGGGGACTGAGGAAATAATTGTCTTATTTCAGGGATTTCCCAGCCCTTCTTCTGGTTTTTCTGATTTTAATAACCAGTTACATCTGCTGATACAGCCACTGGTCTCCTTATAGATGCAATATGAGGTTTCATGAAGGCAAATTCAACTTAATTTCAACCTTCCCTCCACCCAGTCTTCCCAATGCACATCTTCTTTTGCCCCCAACCATAAACGTTTTGACAAGTAAGGTGAAAAGTGCATTAGATTCAGTCTTTCTATTTCTGTTCCTTCCTCCAACCATAGGGCTTCTTTGGGCAGAGCTGCAGGAGCCAGGATAGCCTTCTGAATCTTCCAAAGGATGTGAGATCTGGAGTGTGGGTGACACACTCCACTACTCATCCTTTTCTTCCAGGATCACTGCTATTATTGTTTGGATTTGAAATGTCCCCAAAACCCATGTGCTAAAGGCTTGGTTGTCAGATGATCAGTTTTGTAGAGAGTGATTGGGTCATGAGGGCTCCAACTTCACCAGTGGGTCCGTTCATCATCAAAGAGATCATAATTTGATGGCATCATTTGGAGGTGATGGAAACAGGAGGTGGGGCCTAGTTGAAGCGATTGACCTTGAAGGGAGTTGAGGTTGTGACTTTGGGGTCTATGTCTAATCTCCTGTTATTTCCTGTCTGACTCTGTTTCTGGCAAAGGAAACCTGGAGAAGGTTTCCTCCACCAAGCCTTTTTACCATCATGTTTCTGTCTTGCCACAAGTCTAAAAGCAATGTGTCCAGCTGACTGACACCTCTGAAATTGAGCCAAAATCTTTCCTCTTTTAGTTATTTTTCTCATGTATTTGGTCACTGTGATGGTTAAAGTGGATTGTCCATTTGGTGGGCTTGGGAGCTGCTAGAAGACTAGTAAAGCATACTTTTGAGTGTGTGTAGGTCTGTCAAGGAGATATGATCTTGGAGTCTATATATGGTCCCTCACCCCTTCCTCTGTGGCACTGTTCCCCTGCTCTGCTTTCCAGATGCCACAAATTAAGCAGCTTTGTTATGCTACATCCATCTCCTACAATGTTCCTGCCTAGGAACCAGATTACCATAGACTGAATTCTCTGGAGCCATGAGCCAAATAACCCTCTTTTCTTTTAAATTGTGTCAGGTAACTTTTCTCAGTAATGGGAAAGCTGACTAACACAATCACTGTGACAAAAAGCTGACCAAAACAACAACTTTACAGTTTTCTTTTACCCTTTGATGCACTGAGCTTCTTGCTTTCAGAAATATTTGGAAGAACGCTGTCTATTGTTCACACAGGGTCCCAGACTCTAGGGACTCATGACAAACTCACTGAAAATGCCTCACCATACTTTTCTTTGTCTTGAGAAGAAAGCCTGGGTGACCTTGTAGATTATTCAGCTCATTAAACTCACAGCCAGAGCCTGAGATGGTGCTATGATTTGGATATGGCTTGTCCTGAAAGGTTTATGGGTTGAAAACTTGGTCCCAGGTATGGCAGTGTTGAGGTTGCAAACTCTTTCAGAAATTGGACTGATGGGCATGGTGGTGCCTGTAATCCCAGCACTTGTGGGAGACTGAAGCAGGAGTATCATGAGTTTGAGGCCAGCTTGGGGTACCTAGTGACTTAGAGGCCAGGCTGCACTAGATAGCAAGACCCTGTCACAAACAAACAAACAACGTTGGACCTAGTGGGAAGTAATTAGGCATGAGGGATCCATTTTCATGAATGGATTAATGCCATCTCCTGGGAGTAGGTCAGGTCTGGTAGGGCTGTAGTAGTTTTCAGGAGAATGGTTTGATAGCTGGGTGTATTGACATACCAACTAGCTACTTGGGATGGTAAGTTCGAAGTCAGCTTGGGCAACTTAAAAAGACCTTATCTCAGTAAATAAATAAACAGTTCTGGGAATGTAGCTCAGTGGGAGAGCCTTGCCTAGCATGGGTTCAGTGTTCAGTACTGCAAAAGAAATGTGGGTTGGATCCTCTACTGAGTCCCTCTTCCAAACACACTCTTGCCATTGTGGTGCCATCCACCATAAGCTCCTCATTAGAGCCCCCCCCACACCAGCATGCTCTTGAGCCTCCATAACTGTGAGCTAAATAAACTTCTTTTCTTTGTGAAATACCTAGCCTCGAGTATTTTGTTACAGAAACAAAAAGCTGACTAAGACAGATGGCAACATCCAATTCTAGTGGGCATCCAATATTCTGGCAATTTTTTCTGTTGGAGTCTTCCAGGGGAGAGAAGAAAATGCCTGTGGGCATAACTACTGTTCCTCTAAGGCCACCACACTCTCCTTCCCCTCCTCCAGTATTCTCTTTATGTGGATTATGTACAAGAGTGAGTTTTGAGGTAGTTGAGATGGCAGGATGGTATTTGGAGACAGTTCTCTTCAGAGTATGGGAATGCTAACGCCATCTTGACTTTAACTTTGAGCACTAGTTATTCATTTAAGAGCAACATAAAAAATCCCATTCTAAGGGCTGGGGATTTAGCTCAGTGGTTCTGGCGCCTGCCTTGCAAGTGGAAAGTCCTGAGTTCAATTCCCGGTACCCCCCCATCCCATTCTTGTTACAAAATGTTAAATATTACATAAGAGTAAGAATTTATCCATTGCGATTTTTAAATTTATAAATAAATACTTCTTTACATATATTTCTGAGGCTTACATTTTCCACTTTGGGAAATGACCTTAAAAACTAGCTACTATTTTCCAGAGCAGTGTTTCCATGTTCTCCTGTGGGCTCAGGGAGAACTAGCCACTCTTGCATCAAGGTGGGGCTGTGTGACCAAGTTCATGCTCGTGATTGTGAGTACAGTGACAGATATCACCGCTGTGCTGGCCACGAGAGATCTTGTGAACTCTTCACACTCCCCACTCTGCATAGTGGAAGGGAGGATGCTAGGTCAGTAGGCCACATCTGGAATGAGCTTAGGCCCTTGAGTACACATCTTTAAGGGCCACTGGACCTGTGATCTGGAAATTAGACCTGCATGGTGTGTTTACTATTCCTTTTTGTGGGTAGACTCTGGAATTATTTCCAATTGTTGAATATTTCATACAATTATACCATAAATACCTTTGTGTATGTTAGAACAAATTTATGAGAAGTAGCAGCATTGCTAAATCAGAGGATACGTATATAAGTTGTACTCTGACAGTGGCAAAGTCCATCCCTGCAAAATTATCCTGACAGAAACTACTATTTATGGTGTATGCAGTGCCTATTTTATTACAGCCAGTTGATATTTCTTTTCCTGTGATTTGCTTGTTCAAGTACTATGAACATTTTCCACTGGATTCTATGCAGTCTCTTCCTTATAGTTGTGTTATATATTTATGTATTATTTATCCAAGAACAGTCTGTGGAACACTAGTATATTCCAGGCAGTATCTTAGGCACTGGGTAAATAATTGTGAACAAAAGCATGGACACAGATCTATTTGTGAATTCTCCAGCCCAGTTTGCTGATCTATAAGATGTGATCAAAAACTACAGTTAAAATTTAAGTTAAAAAATTATTACAGTAAAAGACACATTACCATGAAGTGCCCTCAAGAAATGCCTTCTCCCTTTCAACAGACTTATCCCATCATTCTTGCCACTTTCTGGAACAGTTCTGGACTTCTTCTTTCATGAGTGACATTAGTTGCACTGCCTCAATGTCCTAAATTGTTTCTTAGTGTTTCCTTCTCAGAGTCATTTTGACTTTGGGGAAGAGCCAGAAGTCACATGGTGCCAGATCCACTGAAAAAGGTTGATGAGGACAAGCTTTAACGTTATTTGACATAAACTGCCATAAACATTTGGAATGGATTCAGGCCGGTAGAAAGTCACAGAAAGACACTTATGAAAGAAGATTTCCAGAACTGCTTCAGAAAGTGACAAGGATGAGATAAGTGTGTTTAAAGTAAAAGGGAGGTTTTTTTTTCTTAAAGGGAATTATTGGCAATGTGTCTTTTACTGTAATAATAAAAAAAATTTATTTAAACATTCACCATGTTTTTGGATTAAACCTTGTATTTGTCTTTTATTTTTCTTGGTGCTGGGGGTGGAACCCAGATCCTGGTATATGCTAAAGATATGTGCATGTGTTCTACCACTAAATTGTACCCTGCCTCTGTTTTATTCTTGAACCACCATTCCTTTGCTTAATTATAGCTTTTAGATATGTTGATAGACAGAAACAGAATTTTTTATTACACCCCATTTTAAAAACAGAACTTTACTTTTCCACATTCATTTTGGAATGAACTTGTTAGGTTTTGAAACATCATCTTGTTGAAAATTTCATTAAAATTGCATTGAATTTATGGTAATCAATGGTCTACACTCAAGTTTCCTGAACTCTCAAAAAGAAACCAGCACAGAAATTTTTAAAAGATGACTTTTTTCTAGTTAAAGATAATAAAAATCATCAAATTGTTAAACTTCTTGGGGAGCAATTCTTCAATCAGGAGGGAGGGAGGAGAGCAGTTCTCTACTCCAAAGTCTATTTCAAAAGTCGGGGACTGACAGACTGAGTATTCTCTAGGGATCCAGGTCTGACCTGGAGGGCTACTGTCTCCTGTCAACCTCGAATTCACAGGTGTATCCTGCCAGAAGATATTCTTAGATCTACAAACTGGTATCTTTTTTTTTTTCACTGAGAGCCCTTCTACTGCAAGGCCTGGAGGGCATAAATCAGAGCACTATGGACGAGATAGGAGAGAGGGTTCTTGAAAAGAAATGTTACTTTTGAAAGGTACATGCAATAGCAAGTAAAACCAACTAACCTTTAGAGAGAAAAGTCACTGAAAACGAAAGGCGTGTACAGGGGGTATCAGTGGGGCCTGGATGAGGAGAGCGAGCTGCTATATCTAAGTCTAGCTCCCTGCTGTAGTTATTTGGGAAAAGTTAAAGGTGCAAAGGCTATAAAGCCAGCTGACCTTTTTGTCTTTTCTCTGGGAGAGGCTATCTGGGTAGGCTGGTGACAATGGGAGGTTAACCATTAAATTCCCTGTCTGTAAACTCGCTTCTGGTTTCACATCTCAATCTTGGAGTTTTTTTCCCCAAACTTTTAAAATGTAGTAATATCTATTCAGTCACAGAATTTTGAATCATGTAAATCGTGGTTGAAAATTTTGTGATCAAATAAACACGTGCCCTTTTAGAAAAATGAAAGTGATTGAAATAAGGTCTCAATGAACCTAGAAAAGGCTTTATACTTTTTTTTCAATTTTACTAAGCTAGAATAATAAATATTGGTCTGTAAGTGAAAATAGTATAAATAGCATGTTTTGGCAATATTTAGTAGTAATGAGATGCTACTTTATTAATTTCTACTGCTCTCTACATGCCTTTTAAGATGCTGTCTCTGTATCAGTTCCCCAAACTCACTTACTGAATCTACACATGGAAATAAATCTTTGGAATAGAGCAGTACAGGGGACACGAAACAGTTATTAGGTAAATTTATTTGCATCGTTAATTGCACTTTCTTTTTGATAACTGTCTGTAGAAGTCTGAAAAAACAGGACCCAGGTCTTTGTGGGTGAGATGAACCATTAGTAAATGACAAGGGTGACAGAAATATTAGTCTCTTGTCCTGGGCCCTGTGCCACTGAGCATTCACATACGTGGTCTGCTGTGACCACCCAATAAGAAGCATTAAGGCCTTTTCCAGTTTCAGAAAATAAGACTTTGAGACATTAAATACCTCTCTTATTCTCATGACAGGTGTAAGTTAAATTTTACTAATGCATGTCTTTGTGCAGCACCCGTGTTAAGCACATACTATACATCATGTGACACCTGCCAGTGAGCTAAACAGATTGGCCCTGTCTTTCTCAAGCTTCCATCCTGGGGGTGTCATTGCAGGGCAGGGTCCGGAGAGGGACAATGGACAATAGACTAACTGAATATTCAAGAAAAGTGAATTGACCAGACATGCAACTTCAAGCAATTTACTTAACCATTTTGGCCATTTGCTTTCTCATCTGTATAATGAAGTAAAATATTCATCTCCATGTTTATCGTGAGGATTAGAGATCCAGGCTGAGTACACTTTATCCAAAATTCTTAGCACCAGAAATGTTTCGGGTTTCTGATTTTCATAGATTTTTAAATATTTGCCTATAGAGAGTGAGAGATCCTGAGAATGGGATTCAAGTCCAACCACGAAAATCCTCTGTTTCATCTATACCTGATATGCATTGCCTGAAGATACTTTTATACAACACCTTAAATAATTTTGTGCATGAAACCAGGTTTTATGGTGTCAACATTTTCACTGGTGTCTTCATGTTAGTGCTCAAAAGCTTTGGATTTTGGAGTATTTTTGATTCTTGGATGAGGAATGCTATATTAGTCTGGTTTTGGTGTCACAGTTACTGTAGTGAACTATGTGAGACTGGGTAATTTATTTAATTTTTTATTTTGAGATCCGGTATCTATAATTCTCTGTTTTGGTTTATATCTGGATATCCACCCCAAAGCCTCATGCACTCACTCATAGGTGGGGCTTTGGGGAAGCGACTGGATCATGAGTGTGGGATACTGGATTAGTCCATTGCTGGGTGTATAGCTGGGTCTGATGTTGGAAAGTTAAGCCTGCTGGGAAAAGGTGAATCACTATGGGTGTGGCCTGGAAGGATATATATGTATCCTTCCTCCTCTGTAGATCCCTCTCCATTTCCTGCCTGCCATGCCATGAACTGTTTCTCCTCTCCATGCCCCTCTGCCATGGCACACTGCCTTGGAACCAACTGACTATGGACTGAAACCTCTACAAACTGTGAGCCAAAATAACCATCTCCTCCATTAACTTGTGGGTATTGGGTATTTTGTCCTTGCAATGAGAAAGTGACTAAGACAGTCTCTAAATTGCTCAGGCTGGACTCAAACTTATGATCCTCCTGCCTCATCTTTCCAGAGTGCTGGGATTATAGGTATCCATCACCATGGCTAGCTAGACTTAATAACTTCATAAAGAAAATAAGTTTATTTTAGCTCACAGTACTAGAGGTTCAAGGATCCTCTGCTGATAGTCTTCTTGCTGGCAGAGTCCTGAGGTTGAGAGACAGGGATATGCATGTGTGTGTTCTATGGTCTCTCTTCTTCTTCTTATAAAGCCACCAGTAATCAATCATGGGGGCTCTACCATGATGATCTAGTTGAATCCTAATCACCTCCAATGGCCCCATCTGTAAACACCACAGTCAGATTATGGTGGATTTCTACTCATAGTTAGATTTCTACCCTCTGTTTTTGTGGTGCTAGGGATAGAACCCAGGACCCCATGCATACTGGGTAAGAACTCAACCACAGATCTATCAGCCCATTTTCCACCCTTTTAATGCTTCACAATGGGAACTAAATGTCATCACATGAACTCTTACAGGGCACACTCAAAGCACATCTAAACCATAGCAGATGCTCAACCTCAAACAATAGGAATAGTGTGGGTTGTAAGCTGTCGTAACCCTTCCTAGGTGGTGGGTCCAACTAACACAGCTCAGTGACACAGCCTTTATCCCTGCTGCTCTGACAGCTAACTCACTCACTGTATTTCTTCCATTCTTTCATTTAGGGTTGGTAACCCAGGTACTCACATGGGATTTGTCTGTCCAGTTTTTAAACCATCACTCTTCCTACTTTCTTGGCTCTTCCTACCCATGAATAATGTTAAGAGCCAGTTTCATAGACTTGTTTAATAATTTTCACATATTTTGACCTTACTTTTAGATATCTACAAAAGTTTAGTATGCTGTAAATTTTAAAAATTTAATATTTCTTATTTTGGATCTTTATGGATTGAGTGTGATTTGCATTGTTTCCCTTTCTTTCGGCTCAGGACAGATCCAGGCTTGGAAAGTGGCTGTGGGCAAGGGAGGTGGGAGCTGTTCATTCACTGCTTCTTCCTTGCTACTTCTGCTGTTCTGTCTCTACATTGTTAGTGAGTATGGTTCCTCCTGGGCTGGAGAAGGGAGGTGTGTTAGTTTCCTGTGGCTGCTGTAACAAATCACAAATTTAGTAGCTTAAAAAACAGAAATGTATATACTCTCATAGTTCTGGAGGCCAGGAGTTTGAAATCAGTATTACTGGGCTGAAATGAAAGCATTGACAGAGTTTATGTTCCTGCTGATGCTCTGGGAAGAGTTTATTCCTTGCTTCTTCTAGCATCTGTGGCTCCCCTCAATCGTTACTTCTTTGGTTGTACCACCTCTGCCTCTCCTATGTGCCATAGGCTCCCTGATTCTTTCTTCCAAGGATACTTATGATTGCATCTTGGTGCACCTGGAGAACCCAGGAAAATCTCATCATCTCAAGATCCTTAATTTAATCACATCTGCAAAGACTTTTCCCAAATAAGTTGGCACATACAGGTTCTAGGGATTAGGATGCAGGTACCTTTGTCAAGTAGGGGGCATTTCTCAAATGAACATAAGTACATAATTGGAGAAAGAGGAAGTGTAGTCCCAGCTGTTCCATCATGGGCTTCTCCGTAGAGCAGGTACCCACACTCTGGTTCTTACTCAGAGGGCTTGGGATTGGAGTGAGTGCTTATGATCCAGCACTGGAATCTCATCTGATGCAGGCCATGTTCTTGGGGTCATTTTGTGAATCTTCTGGCTTCTGCTCTCATGATACAGTAATGCAGCTTTCTCTCAGATGTGGCCCCACTTCCTGGACCAGGCAGGTCTCCAGGGATACTCTGTGAACGGAGCCCAGGATAGGTATGTCTTAAGAATCCTCAGAGTGATTCTGATATGTGTCCATGGTTGACACACACTAGATTCAACAATTTAGAGGTGATGATCTAGCAATGAGTTCTTCAGAGAGCAATGGAGTAAGAGTCTGAGTCTGGTTATTTTGAATGGGTCAATGGGAGTGAAGTGGAGGTGGGAACATGCAGGGCTCTTTCAGGTGATGACCTAAGAGGTACAGGTGACATCTCCCAGAGTGGGTGTTACCTGCCTTTGGAGCAGTTGGCTTCTGCCTCCCCTGAGCATACATCTCCACTGCTGTACTCAACATTTTTTTCCATTAAGTTTATTCATACATTTTAGGTATAAAATACAGTTACATTCATAATTGGGATCTTGTACCTTTACACGAGTATCTTGGTTCTTATTTTTTCCCATTCCCCTGTCCTCCTTTCCCTATTTGCAAAGACTTTGCTTCCATTGTTTTCCTTTTCTCATATTTTTTCCCTTCTTTCCTTTCCCCTACCCCTCCCACTTCCCCTACTCCTTTAGACCTTTTCTTCCTATTACACAATATCAATTATACATATTTAAAATTACAATATCAAGATTCAGAAGACATTACCACAGATTTTACAGAATTTAAAAGGATATAGAAAGCATATTACAAAAATCTTTTTTGAAATAAGTTTGACAACTTCTAAGAAGTACCTTGGAAGACAAATTAATGAAACTGACTCTGGAGGAAATATAAAATTTGAACAGCACCTATTAAGAAAAGTATATTCCTAGCTTGAAAACCTACCTATATGACAACAACAGGCCCATATACATTTTAACTGATAAATTATATCAAACTTTTAAAGCAGAAAAAAGAAGGAACAGTTCTCCTCTCATTTTAGGAAATCAACATTGTGCTAATTCTAAAACTGGACAAAGATAATAGAAGAAAAAAGTATGAACATAGATAAAAATTTGTTTAACAAAACAAACTGTTAGAAGTCAGACCTGGCAGTATGTAGAAAATGGTTTTATTATAGGGATAGCAGTGTTGGTTCAGCATTGGAAGATCCACCCCATAAGTCATCATTTTAACAGAGGAAAGGAAAAAGCCATATGATCCTGTCACTGGTTGCAGAAAAAGTATTGGACTAAATTCAACAGATGTTCATGGTAAAAGCTATCAGGAGACTAGAAGTAGAACAGAACCTTCTCAACAGATAAGCTATGTACTACATACTTCCAGCAAAAATGCCTTATATGAATGGAGAAGACACAATGCTTTCTCCCTAAGGTGGGGAACAAGGGCAGATATGCCTACTCTTCATCTGTCCATTAAACTTTGAAACATAGGCCCAAACCAAAATAGTCTGGCAATAAAATGACACAATTGGGATAGGATTGGCAAGGTAGAAGTAAAGTCTTTATATGTAGACGAAATGATCATCTACAGAGAAAATGCTGAGAAATCTCTAGGAGCCCCTAGAACTTATATTTGCAGGATTAGAAAACACAAGGTATATATAAAAATTCAGGTCTATGTATACTTGCTACAAATGAAGAATTGGATACTGAAATTTAAAAGTTATGTAGGAGTACAAAGGACCTAGAAAAGTTAAAAACACAAACAAAAACAGTGTTGGAAGATGTTTAGTACCTAATTTTAAGACTTCCTCTAAGGCTACAGTAATCAAGGCAGTGTTGGTGTAAGGAAAGATGTATAGATCATTGGAATAAAGCAGAGAATCTAGAAATAGAACCACACACATGTGTGGTTCACTGTTTTGAAAGATTATTTAATATTAACATTTTATAGAACATAAACTCAATGCAAGAGCAGAGGAATAGATAGTGTTTTCAGCAAATGGACAAAAAATGATAAATGAGAGTCCATCAAAATTTAGAACTTTTAAAAAATATTATTTTATTGGTGCATTTTAGGTATACACTATAATGACATTCATCATTGGAAATTTGCACCTTTACATAATCTCTCTTGGTTCTTATTTTTCCCCCTTCCCTTGCCATCCCTTCAACCCCTCCATCTCTCCCTATTTTCAAAGACTTTATTTCCATTTTTTCATATTAATTCCATTCCCTTCTTTCCCTTCCCTTAGCCATTCCACTTCCTATTACCCTTTGCCCCTTTTCTTCCTATTTCATATTATCTATTATACCTTTAGTCCTTACTTACACTTGCAGTTTCTCACACTAGAGAAACTATTCGGTATTTACACATGTGTGTCCTGTTTATTTCACTTAAGAGTATGGCTTCAATGTGCATCCATTTAGGCTATAAATGAAGAATTGGATATTGAAATTTAAAAGTTATGTAGGAGTACAAAGGACTTAAAAAAGTAAAAAAAAAAAAGAATTGTGTTGGAAGACATTTAGTACCTAATTTGAAGACTTCTTCTAAAGCTACAGTAATTGAGGCAGTGTTGGTGTAAGGAAAGACATATAGATCACTGGAATCAAGCAGAGAATCTAGAAATAGAACCACACATATATGGTCCACTGAGTTTTGAAAGATTATTTAACATTAACATTTTATAGAACATAAACTCAATTCAAGAACAGAGGAAAAGATAGTGTTTTCAGCAAATGCCACTAGAACACCTGGTATCTGCATATAAAAAATTAACCTCAATCCTTTATTTCCATACATAAAAATAACTTGAATGGATCTATGAACCTAAATATGAGAGACTAAAACTATAAAACTTTAAGAAGAAATTATAAGGAAAAATGTTTATGAATTTAGGGTAGGCAAGAACTTCCTAGTATACAAAAAGACATGATGTATAAAAGAAAAAATTGATATATGAGATTCCATCAAAATTTAGAACTTTAAATGACATCATTAAAATGAAAAGTAGTCCTTAAACAGCCATATTTACAATGCATATAACCTGTGACCAGAATATATAAAGAACTCTTACAGCTCATTAATAGACAACCCAATTAAAAAGTAGACACAAAAGATGATAAATAGCCAGTATAGCACAAGAAAATGTGTGCAACACTAGAATCTGAAAAATACTAATCAGTACAATAACAAGATTGAATTATACACTCATAGGGAGATGAAATTAAAAGTTTTAAAAGAACAAATGTCAGCTTAGGTGTGAACCAGTTAGAACTTTCTAATATTGCTAATGTGAATGTAAAATGATAAAACCATTTTGGAAAACAATATAGAAATTTCTTGTATTACTGTTAAGAACCAACAGTTCTATTCTTAAGTTTTTACTTACGAGGAATAGAAACACATGTTCACAATAGATTTGTACATACAAGTTGACTATCCTTTATCTGAAATTCTTGGGACTAGATTTTCATTTGAAATCCACTTGATCTGCCAAGAGGATAGCTACTCCTGCTTTTTTTCTGGTTCCTGTTGCATGGAGTATTGTTTTCCACCGTTTAACTTTCAGACTATGAGTTTTTTAAAAATTAAGTGTATTTCTTGTATGCAGGATATTGTTGGATCTTGTTTTTTGACCCATTCTGCCAGTCTGTTTCTTTTGACTGGGGAATTGAGATCATTAACATTGATGATTATAATTTATACATATTGACTTATCATTGTCATGACTTTTTCTGTTTGTTGGATTCTACCCCCTTGCATTTAATTTCTTGTTGGGCCTGATGGATCCATTCTGCTGCACTTTCTGGGGTTGTGATCCTCGTTTTCTTTTCCTAGGATATTGTCTAAAATTTTTTGGAGTACTGGTTTGGTATTCATGAAGTTCCTAAAGTGCTCTTTGTCATGAAAGAATCTTATTTCTTCATCAATTTTTAAAAATAACTTTATTATCAAACACACACACATACAAAAATTAAAACCATTCACAAAAGAACAATACAAGGGAAAAAAACTACAATAATATTCAAATACAGTAGAACTCAACCAAAACAAAACTGAAAAGCACTTAAACATTTTTCCATATAACTTAAAAAAGCATCTCAAGCACCAACAAGACACCAGAGGATGTGATTTGTTTCAGAAAGATCCCCAAAACCAACACTGAACAAATAGTGGTCTGGAAAAAAGCTCCAGTTAGCTTGCAGACTCCACATAAGCCAAGCTTCTCCCAATTTAAATTTTGATGCAGTCATATGACATGCGATGGAAACAGAATCCAAGAAATATGTTTTTAGGCAATTTCATCCATGTGTATCTTTAATCCAATTTCATCCATATGTATCCATCAATTTTGAAAGTTAATTTTGCAAGGTTCATCAATCTGGGTTGGAGGCTGTTTTCCTTTAGGGCTTGAAATACATCACTCCAAGCTCTTCTTGCCTTGAGGGTTTGCATTGAGAAGTCCGCTGTGATTCTGATGGGCTTTCCTTTGTATGTGATTTGTTTCTTTTCTCTAACAGCTTATAGAATTTTGTTCTTCTGTTGTGTTTCTGGAATCTTAACTATTATATGCCTATGTGTAGATTTTTTTTTGATCATGGCTACTTGGAGTCCTACATGCCTCACTTATCTGTATGTCAAGATCTTTTCCCCTGCTTGGGAAGTTGTCTGCCATTACTTCTGTGAACAGTTTTTTAATGTCATCTGCACTCTCTCCTCTTTCTTCATTGACTCCAATCAGTCTTCTGTTATTCTTCTTTGCATCATCTAGAAGCTGCTGGATTGATTTCTCATGGTCCCAGACAATTTTGAAGCAATTTTTATTTTCCTGGTCACTAATAGTAATCTTATCTTCTATATCTGAAACTCTGTCCTCACATTGGCTCATTCTGCTGCGAAGACTTTCAATGGAGTTTTTAATCTCCTGGAAATCTATTTGTATCTGTTTTATGGATTCCATTTGTTTCCTATGCTGGGATTCCATCATGTTCCTCAGCTCCTCTATTTTTTTTCATCTGTGTCCTCTCTAGATTTATTAATCATGTCTTGGACTATGGGCACAATCTCTGCTGTTATCTGAGAAATTATTTCTGATTTCATTTTTTCCAGGTCCTCTTTTGTTGCCATTTCTGGGAGTCCCAGTGGTTGAGTATCAGAGTGTTCCATCTCATTTCCCTTTGGGGTTGTTTTAGGTTATCTGGAAGTCTGGTTTTGAGAGCTGTTTACATGTCTTCTCATTTCAATTCTTGTGAGGGGGTTGCTCCTGGCGCCCACGTGGCTCACCTTCTCTGTGCTTGTGGGGGTGGTACAGTGGCCTAGAAGCCTCCGCTTGTTGTGTGCTGGGAGTGGCTCACCTTCTCTGTGCTGGCCAGGGTGGTATGGTAGCCTGGAAGCCTCCTCTTGTTGTGTCCTGGGAGCGGCTCACCTTCTCTGTGCTGGCCAGGGTGGTACCATGGCCTGGAAGCCTCCTCTTGTTGTGCTGTACTCAACATTTTATTTGAGTTAGCTTTGCTATCTCTAGATGTATTTGTCTTTCTGTTCATTTATCTAACTATACTATTGATTTTGTTTCTCTGAAAGACCCTGACTAATAACTGGTGAGCCTATATGTTGAGACAAAAAAGGGTTTGCCCAGATCTCTAAAATCATCTTGTAAGGATTTATTTGCTCTTTGTTATCCTTGATTAAGAAAGTACAGGTTACATTTCCATCTTCTCTATTCTAACCTAACAAAATTCATTGCTTTCCTAGGACATGTGTCCTCTTGGCATAGAGTGAGCAGGGAAGTGGGGGTGGAGAATAAAGTGGAAGGGAAAGATAAAGACAAAGCTAAGCAAAGGTCCCTATTTTCAAAGCACTAAGAAAAAGGGTTAGGTTTTCATTACCTATATGGCAGGTTGTATTTTCCAAAAATAGCAGCAAAAATAGTCCCTTTCCCATATGTTCTTCTTCAATGTGATTTTGCCATTTTTTTTTCAACAAGTGGAGTCTATTTCTTCATCCTTTAAATCTGTGTAGCCTTTTTTCTCCATCAGCAGTGAAGGATACTGGTGTTGAGGACAGTAACTACCATGAGTTCCAATGCTTTGATGAAACCGTAGATGTGAGGTTTTCTGGCCAGGTGTCTGTGGATCCATATTGTTGCAGCATTCATTGTCTCCCTGGGAGTTGCAGCTCTCTATAAGTTTGGTGTGGCTGAACCAAGAAAGAAGGCGTATGCAGATTTCTATCGAAATTATGATTCCATGAAAGATTTTGAAGAAATGAGGAAGGCTGATATCTTTCAGAGTGCAAGGTGATACAGGAATAAAAAGGTTTCTTTGAATAGAGTTCCATAGACACTTGTCACTGATAAGTGTTCCTGAACTGTGCAACATCAAAATATCGACTAAAGAATAGTTCTCATGACAAATAAACTCCAGTGTGGACATTAAAAAAAAAAATCTGTGTAGCCTTGACTCATACAACGGGCTGATGTGATATTCTGGGACTTCCAAGCCTAGGTCGAAAGAAGCCTTACAGATTCTGCCTAGGTCTCTTGGAAAGATGCCTCCTTTGGGATTCCAGTGGTAATGCTGTCAGAAGCCCAAGTGATAGGCAGAGACCATGACTAGGGACATTTGCCAATGGTCCCAGTTTAACTCCCGACCACTTGTCATCTATGTGAGTGAGCCATCTTGGATAGCCATCCCACCTTAGCCTTCAGATATTTCCAGCCTCAGCAGCAGAAACCAAATGAAAATCCCCAGCTGAGCCAAGTTAACCCATAGAACCATGAGAGATATTAATCAATTGTTGCCTTTATAATTGAAGTGGTTTTTAAGGCATTGATAGAGAACAGAAAAACTTATAAATAAAGCAGAACATGAAAAGTATATAATGCTTTTTAATTTTATGTAGACCTTAATTACAATATAGAATGAATTCCCAGGATGAAAATGCTGGGAGTCAGTACCCTCTGCCACATTTAATGGAGCAGAACTTGACCAAGGGAGGTGAATGGTTCAGTTCAAAGAGGCAGAAAAGGCTCTGGACCACTCGCTCATCTTTATCTGTACAGAGGGACATGAGCCTACACCTCATACCCTTCTCCCAAACAGTTATTTCTCACTATATTTCCTATCTGTCCATTACTTTCTAATCCCTTTCTGCCTCTGGCTTAGTTCAACCTTTCTGTCATTTCTTCATGAACTAGTGCTGGAGTGTTCTAATTCCCATTTGCATTTTTTTGCAAGATAGTTTTCAATTTACCATTTCAGGTTAGCCAGCGATGGTTCCAAAATATCAATGTGGTCACTCTCCCACCCTGATATTTGTCAGTCTCCCAAAATAAGAAGGTGTTCAAATCTCCTCAGAGCAGAGAGAGCGCTCTGCGATCCGGCATCTTCCTCCCCTCCAGCCTCTCCCTTACTCCAGCCATGGCTGGCCTCCCAGTGTCTTTACCCCTGTTTCCCTTCCCAGAACTCTTTATACCCTTCATCTCCTTATCCTGCAGCCACTCCTTAATACACGTCAATCATTTCCTTCCTGGAAAAAAAACTTGACTTTCTTTCTTTCCAAAATGAACACCTTTCTTTTCAGGGATTTTATTCTCTTTAATACAAATAAAGCAAAGCAAGAAAGCAATTAATTCTATAACTGGAATTGAAAAACAGATTATGGAGTTCATCTAAAAGATACTTTCCTGAATGTGAAGTTATTTGATGGGGATGCACTTGAGTGTGTAAGAGATCTGCAAATCTAATATTAAGAGCATCCTATTCCTTCAAGAGGAGGATTCTACTCCGCTGTTTATCAAAGCATTCTCACTTCAGGCCTAATTTGGTGCAGAGTCAGTATGAAAGGAAACAGTTTAGTAAGAAAATGCAACACCCATTAGCCCTTTCACAGATTCTTAAGATTTGAAATAAAGTTAATTGGATTTGTTCATAGATCTAAGAATCAACCCACAGCAGTGTTTCCCAAAGGGGATTCCATGGAATGGCGGTTCTAAGAGAAATGTGAAAAAGTGTTCTGTGATATAAATTGAGGAAATATAGAATTAAGCAAAATAAAATGATCTTTTTACCCTTGCAAAAAATCTCAGAGGCTTTACTATGCTAATATGCATAGATCATCTCCTGCAGGGGACAATGGTATTCTGGGGATCTAGTCTTTGACCAAGAATCTCTCTTATGAGAGATCATCTCACACCTCTAATGGTTAGTGGAATATATTTTGGGAAAAGCAATTGTTCACTGAGGTGGTAGTGATTGCACTAAGTCCTGTGGATAGGGGGTCACTTTTCAGATCAAATAGATGTACCTTCAAAAAAGAAGGAGAAAGAAAGTACACATGCCCCTCCATCGCCTTATGCTACAAATTCCGTCTTCTCAGAGAGCTACTGCAGCTGAAATCCCAGATGGTTGGATATAATTTACTGTGCATCCTGGCTGTGTCTGAGTCAGGGCTGTATCTTGTGGTAAAGGGTCTATATTGTCTTGCTCCCCTTTGTCAGTTTTGCTGGAAGGGTAAAGAAAGGAGGCTGAATGATGTGTAGAAGCTTTGTGTGGGCATGTGAGTTTGGTCAGTGGACCAGGACAAGAGATATGAGGGATGGATGGCTGGATGGGGATAAGGTTGTATGACAACCATCTCTGCCATACCTGACCTGGGTACTCAGGCTGACCAGAAAGCTCCAGACAATTCTAAGGTCAAACACTTGGAGTAAATTTTTGAAACAAAAGGAAGCTTTTTTTCTTATTAATGTTATTTCAACCCAACACTTGACTTGGCTTATAACGGAAAAGCTTTTTAAAAGAAATTATAAGCAGAAGTTGAACCCCTCCACACATAAAAGCCAAAAACCAAAAACTATATGCCTGACTCAGTTTTCCCATTGTTGGATACAATACCAACACGGACAACTTAAAGGAGGAAGTGCATAATTTGGCTCATGTTTGGAGGGGACTCTGTATATGGTCAGTTTGCTCTAAGACAGGAAGGTCATGGCAGAAGGGCATGGTAGAATAAAACTACTTGGTTCACAGTGGCCTGAAAGCAGAACAGAAAGAACAGTATCCCAGAGGAAGAGGTAAGAGACCAGAAATAGTACCCAAGGTCATGCCCAGAATTGTGCTCCACAAATTCCCTGGGTGGCTTCCAAGGCCAATTGAATTGACATGTGATGTTAACCAGCACACATAAAATTGGGGAGGGCTAGGATAATGTAATTGTACTACATTTAGCCTGTGCATGCATTTTTCTTATCCAAGATACAAAAAAAAAAGTGGATGCCTAGGTAAAAAGATTTGAACTAAGACAATCTTCTCATGCATTTCACACTGGAATATATAGTTCTAGGGCTCCTGGGAAGTTACTTAGTACACCTTGGAGACCAATATTAAAGCTGAGGAGGCTGGCAATGCCATTAAGTAGGGTCTAACCCATACTGACTTTTTTATACTTTGACATTTTTAGCTACCACAACAGAACCAAAGCAAACATCACAGAACAGTGCATTTTAACAAAGGATGCAAGCTTTGCTCTAAATCTTGAGTGCACGCTATCCCTCTTGATTTGTGGGATTGCATTGGTCAGGAAAATGCTACCAACAGAGGTTTCATCAGGAAATACCTTCCTTTCAGTAGACTTTGGATGCTTATTAATAAGGACACCTTCTTTAATTCAAATGATATTTTGTACTTTACAGTTTTCTCACATCATGTCACTATCTCATTTCCTTTTGACTACAATATAGTATTTAAGGAAACCACCAAATATACTTGGTTATATTCATTACAGCATTCTTAGGAACAGAAGGGCCTTTGAGATCATTCACTTGGTAATTCAACAAATATTTATTGATAGCCATAATGTGAGTTAGACGTATACCAAGATATTGGTACTTCACAGCCTAGAAGAACGAAGAGTGATAGAAAATATAGTGAATGATACATTATAAAAATTATTGCAATAAATAACACATTGCCATTAATCCACCTGAGAATACTCCACTTCAAACACACTTACCTTATTATTCTTGACACTTTCTGAAGCAGTTCTGGAATTCCTCTTTTGTGAGTCTTTTGTTGCATTGTCCTGGCTGCCTCGATTCTCTGAATTGATTTAAAATGTTGACTTTTAAGATCATTTTTGTTTTAGGGGAAAAGAAGTCACATGGTACCAGAACTGAATAAGATGGATGAGGACATGCCATCGTATTTTTATGAGTCTACCTTTCCATGGATGGCACTTGGTAGCTGCATTCACCATATTTTCTTTAAATCACATCTTGTAAAGATGCTTATGAAAGAGGACTTCAGAATTGTTTCAGAAAATGGCAATTATGATGGGATAAGTGTGTTCTAACTAAAGTAGAATATTTTAAGGGAGATTAATGGCAATGTATCTTTTACTGTAATAAATTTTTGAAATTTAAACATTCACCATACATTTTGATCACACAGGTTTAAAGGACTGAAGCAAAAAATAAATGCTTAAATGTAGAAAACATAATTTTCTCATAGTAATAAAGACTATGAGGCAGTAACATGGAGCAAGCTGGAGAAGGATGGGGGTGAAGTGGAGGCAAATTCAGATGGGTGGGTCAGTGAAGACCTCTCCACAAAGAGCAGAGGCCAAAGAAATGAGAAAGAAGTAACCATGTATGAGGTGATAGCTGAAGGAAGAGTTTTGTAAAGACTCATCTTTGTAAAACAAGATTGTGTGTAAGTGCTGGTGATTCACACCACAGTTGGTATAGTTTAGACTTAAAATGTTACCTGGAAGTGTCATGTGTTTGGAGATGGGGCTATTGGAAGGTAATTAGATCATGAGGGCATAATACTTATCAGTGGATTATTTCATTGATGAGTTAAAAGTTTTATTAGGAGACTGGCCAGAAGAGGTGGGTCACTGAGGACGTGCTCTGGAAAGATGCCCTCTAGACCCTGGCTCCATCCTTCTCTCTCTGTTTCCCAGCCATGGGATGAGCAAGTCTCCTCCACCATGTCCTTCCACCATGTTGTTTCTGCCTTGGAGCTGGACAACTACACACTGAATCCACTGAAGCCAAGAGCCAAAATAAACCTTTCCTCTTTTAGGTTGTAAGAGTTGAGTACTTTGTTCCAGTAATGGGAAAGTAACTCATAGAGTTACATGGCAAGACTTACTGATGTAGGATATGGGAAAGAAGTGAGTGAAAGGTGATGTTTGGGCTTTTAGTATGGGAATCAGGTGATGAAATCACTTAGTAAAATATGGAAAATTAGTAGTATGGCCTGAAAAATCAATTAGAGAAGTAAATGAAGATGTTGAGCAGTTAGATATTTGTGACTAGAATTCCAGGGAGAAATCTGAGAAGCAGAAGGAAATCCTTTATCTACATAATGGCAGCATATAATCCATGATCCTGGATAAGACCATCTAGGAAATGAGTATCACTGGAGAAGAAGAGGTTCAATGATTGAGCCCTGGGTCTTCCAATATTTAGAGGCTGCAAATGGAAAATGTGTTTCAAGGAAGAACAAGTGATTAATTATATCAAATCCTGATAATCAAACCAGAAAATGCTTGTGTATTTGTCCATGGACTTAGCAGCATGGAAGTTAGTGACCACCATTGACATAAATAGTGTCTGGAATGGTAAGGATGAGTATTTGATGAGGAGGTGGGGTTTGGGATAAGAAGAAAAAGAAATGAGTACAGCCCACCTTTTTTTTGAGTTTTGCTGTGAATGGACCATTGATACATTTGTTCCTCCAATTACTATTGAGTGATGATTGTGTAATGAAGTTACCTTTTGGCCAGATATCAATATGCAGAAAAATCTTGAATAAATTGCTTTTGTAACAACACTGATTGGCCTCTTGGGAGAGGTCATTTTGGGAGATGAGGTTATGAATATATCATACTTCCTTTTATCATGCTTGCTTCTTTGCACTTCACAGATGTTGAACTTGCTTCTTTCTTCCTTCCTTCTCTCTTCCTTAAAAATTGAAGGTTATAGCAATGCTGCATTGAGCAATATGTTGCTGTTTTTCTAACATGTGCTCAGTTCCAGTCTCCAATCCACATTTTGGTAATTCTTGTAAAATTTCAAACATATTCATTATTAATATATCTGGAATTTAGCATTGGGCTAGCTGAAGAGGAAAAAGAGATTTGACTTGATCAATTGTGCCTGATGATTCCTACGTCTCTGTACAGATGTCATAGAGGGACCTTCCATCCTATTTCATATATAATAGCTTGTTTGCTCAACAGATGTTTATTCTTTGTTTGTTTTTTGAGACAGGGTCTCACTATGTAGCTCAGGCTGGCCTTGAACCCACTGCCCATAGCCCAGGGTGGCCTCAAACTCACAAAGTCTTTGCCTTCCAAGTGCTGGGATTATAGGCATGCCACCATGTCTTGCAACAGATGTTTATTGAGCACCTATTAAGGGGTTAAATCCTGTTCTAGATTCTGTAGATACAGTAAGAAAGAGGCAAAACTCACTGCCCTAGATCAGTTTTTTTAAAATGATCCAAGTATATGGTGTCTACAAGAGACATTGTAGATTGAAAGATACAAGGAGACCAAAAGTAAAAGAAGGAAGAGATATTCCATGTGAACCATGACTGACTGCCAGAGCCATCAGTCACAATGCCAGACTAAGTGGACTTCAAAACAAAAATTATCACTAGAGACAAAAAAATGTTGTGATGATAAAATGACAAATCCACCATGAAGATATGACAATTTTATATACTTATGCACTTAACAACAGAGCTCCAGGGCATATGAAGCAACAACTGAAAGCATTTAAGGCAAAAATAGATAGTTCAACAATAATTGCTGGCAATATGAATACCCACTTTCAATAATGAATACAACAACTAGGTAGAAGATCAACAAAAAGAGAAGACCTGCAAAACACTATAAACCAACTAGAACTCTACCCACCAGCAACAGAAAACACGTTCTTTGCAAGTATGTGTGGAACTTTCTCAGGATAGACCATAGACCACATATAGGAAGACAGAAAACAAACTTCAGACCTCAGTAATTTTACAAGTAATGAAATCATGTTCTCCAAACACACTGAATGAAATCAAGAATCAATAACAAAAAGAAATTTAGGAAATTAACAAAGTGTAGAAATTAAACAACAGTTAAATAACGAATTGGTCAAAGAATAAATAGCAAAGACAATTAGAAAATACAATGCTTTGAGATGATAATAAAGTAGAAATGCAAGGACAAACTAAACCCAAATCAATAAAGACAATAATAAAGTTTAGAGCCAAAATAACTAAAATAAAAAAAATAGCAATGTGTTAAGAAAACCAACAAAATAAAAATTGGTTTTTTGAAAAGAATGAAAAAATTGAAAAGCATTTAGATAGTGTTAGGGTTTTTGTTTAGATGTTCCCCCAAAGCCTCGTGTTTTTTCAGAGGTGGCTGAATCTAGAGGGTGTAATTGATTCAATGGTGGGGCTAGGCCCGAGGGTACTAGGATTAAGGGTGTAAATGCTACCTGCCTTAAGTAGTCTGAATAAGATAAAAGGGGTAGAAAGACTCTGCTCAGCCCCCCTTTTGCTTTTGCTATTGTGTGGGCATCATATACTGTTATCTCTCTGCCACCCTACTTGGAGCCAGTCAATATGGACTGAAACCTCTACAAACTATAAGCCAAATAAACCTTTCCCCCTTTAACTTTGGATGTCAGGTACTTTGTCTCAGTAATGAGAGAAAAGTAACTAAGACAGAAATTTGGTACCAGAGAAGAGGAGTCATGGCTGTGACATTACCTGGCCGTGTGGCTCAAGAGTTGGCTTGTTTGGGAAGGAGAAGAGTTAGGAAAGGTTTAGAGCTGCCAACTGAAGAAGAGCTGGAGAACCTTAGGCTGT
This sequence comes from Heterocephalus glaber, assembly GCF_053883595.1. NCBI lineage: Eukaryota > Metazoa > Chordata > Mammalia > Rodentia > Bathyergidae > Heterocephalus > Heterocephalus glaber. The sequence continues at coordinate 20,367,867 of NW_028258381.1, read as the reverse complement.
TCTGTATGGGAGATTCCGGTCAGAGCTCAGAAGACCAGAAAGACGGTAAAGACCAGGCTTGGGAGGTTTCTGCTGGGAAGAAGGATTGCACTGGCTGCTGGACTCCAGATACGGTATTATGTCTTGGCAGAAAGTTTGTATTCATTTTGCTCATGTCCATACCTGAGACTGAAATTAGGAGTGGTGGACTAATTAATCTTGAAGAAGAAATTTCAAGCGAGCCTAATGTTGGGGCATGGCATGGCTACTGTTGGGGCTTTTAGCCAGATTTATGTTGAGAATCGAGAGCAAAGAGCCCAACAGAATGATTTAAAATGTTTTGAGTTTGGCCAAAAAGGAAGCTCCAGTAAAGCTGTGGCCTGGAAAAATAGAGCAGAGGAGATCCTGATTGCTGAGAAGGAACAGGAGGGTAGAAAAAATGGCCTGAGGGGATCAGAAGAAGCATCAAGACTCCACCTTTTGCAGCCTCAAAATTGCAAAAGTGAGACTTTGCTTTGAGAAGAGAGCTCCAGAGCACCATGTTCTGGAATGGCAGCCTAGAGAATTTGCTCCTCACAGTTGGGTTCAGAGTGCTCAGGGGTCCAGATGCTCGACCCTTACAGCCAAGAGAGAAGGAGGACTAGCTACTGCTCCAGCTGGCAGCAGGCCTGGGCATCATCCATGCAGCACTACCAAACGCAAGAGTGGTGGGGTCAGCAAGGCATCCACCCAGATTTCAGAAGAAGGCCTGGGAGGCCAGGCAGTGTGTCCCCGAGAAGGGCAGTGTGTGAAGCTGTGAATGTGAGGTCAAAGGTGCAATGGAGACCCCAGAAGTTTAGAGAAGCCAGGAGCGTGGATCATCTGAGGAAAACTTCAAGAAGGGAGAAGAGCCGGCCCAGAGAGAAGCCACGGGAGCTACAACCACCTGCGGTGCCACCGGGGCGGAGCCGCCCAAACCCTTTGGAGTTGACAACTTGCCACAGATTGGAGGGGATGCTGTGGGATGTAATGTTTGCTCTGCTAGATTTGGGACTTACTTTGGTCCCATTCCTTTGTATCCTCCTGTTTGTACCTTTTGGAATGGTAATGTCTGTCTTGTGCATCGTGTGTGTGCTGGAAATGTTTGACTTTCTTTTCATGTGTACAGGGCCCTGCAGCTAACAGTTTGCCTTACATCTCAGGGGAAACTTTGGTCTTGGACTTTTCAGCAGTGCTGAAACTTTTAGGACTTTGGTAGCTCTTGGAGATGGACTAAATGCTTTTTTGCATAAAGAGATATGTCTGAGTCTTTGGGGGACCGGGGGCTGAATGTTATGGCTTGTGTTTAGCTGTTACCCCCAAAGCTTCATGCTTTTTCAGAGGTGGCTGAATATAGAGTAAGTAATTGATTTATAGTGGGGCTAGGCCCGAGGGCACTAGGATGAAGGGGGTGAGTGCTCCCTGCCCTAAGTAGTCTGAATAAGATAGAAGGCGCAGAAAATACTCTGCTCAGCCCCCTTGTAGCTTTTGCTACTGTGCGGGCACCATGACCTGTTGCCCCTCTGCCACCCTGCCTTGGAGCCAGTTGATATGGACTGAAACTTCTACAAACTGTAAGCCAAATAAACCTTTCCCCCTTTAACTTTGGATGTTGAGTATTTTGTCTCAGCAATAAGAGAAAAGTAACTAACACAGACAGATTGATCAAGAAAAAAAAAAGAAAACTCTAATTCCTAAAATCAGGAATGAGAGTGGGAATATTGATATCAAGCTTATAAAACCTTATTGTATGGTAAAAAATTAAATTAACTAGGTGACCTGATTTCAAAACTATTATAAGTTACAGGAACAAGAGAGAGTGGTACTGACATAAGAATAGAAACATAAGTCAATGAAAGAATTGAGAGTACAGAAATAAACCTATCTGTCTAAGGTCAACTGATTTTTAGCAAGACTATCAAGACAATTAAAGGGGGGGAAAGAGTTTTGTCAGCAGATGGCATTAAAGAAATGGAATATCTAAACAACAAAATTGGATCTTAACCTCATGCCAAATCCACAATGAAGTCAAAATTGAGCATAGACTTGAATGTAAGAGGCTAAAGTTATAAAATCCTCAAGGAAAACAACTAAACTTTTTGTGATCTTGTGTTATGAATGGTTTCTTAGGTATGATTTCTAAAGCACAAGTAACAGAGCAAATAGATGAATTAGACTTCAACAAATTAACACGTTTGTGTATCAAAGAATATCATCAAAAAAATGAAAAAATAGTCACACAGTAAAAAAAAAATTGTAGATTATGTTCCTGATAAGTGACATATCCTGATGTATAAAGAACTCATAACTTTACAATAAAAGATAAATTACACAATTAAAGCATGGCCAAAGGATACCTGTAGGTATTTTTCCCAAAGAAAATATAGAAATGGCTAATAAGCACTTGAACAGATGTTCATCTTTACTCATTAGGAAAATGTATAGCAAAACCACAAGGACGACCTCTTTACACCTACTACCCTAGGTGGCTATAACTTCTTCAAAGGCAAATAGAAGTTTTGGCAAAGATGTGAAGAAACCGGAATCCTTTACATCACTAGTAAGAGTGTGAAATTGTGCATCCACTATGGGAAACAGTTTGGCAGTTCCTCAAAAAGCTACACAAATTTCCACATAACCTAGTAATTCCTTCCCTACATGAATACACAAGAAAGATGAAAACATATGTCCACATAAAAACTTGCTTGTGAATATTCGTAGTGGCCTTTTTCATAATAGCTCAAAAGTGGAAACAACCCAACTATCCATCAACTGATGAACCAATAAACAAAATATGGCCCATTCATACAGTGTGGTATGACTCAGCCATAAAAAGGATGAAGCACTGATATATGCTACACTGGGAAGAAACTGGAAAACATAATGCTAAGTAAAAGAAGCCAGACACAAAAGCACTTATTATATAATTTCATTTATATGAAAAATTCATAGAGACAGAAAGTAGATTCATGCTTGCCAGGACTCAGAGCTGGATGGAATGGGGAATAATTGCTAATGAGTATGATGTTTCTTTTACAGTGATGGAATTACTCTAAAATTACATAGTGGTGAGCTTCTGGCTTGGTGAACACATCAGGATGCTGGCAGGGCGGTACAGACGGAGATGGCAAGGAAGGCCTTTGTCCCTTCTTGCATACTGTGCCCCAAGCATCTCTCTGATTTAGCCATTCCTGATTTTATCTGTTATAATAAACTAAAATGTGCTTATGCTTCCTTGTGGAGAACATGACAAAGATTCAGAGGACACTAAAAGACTTCATGTAGGGAAAAGTATTGGAATTGTCTCTTGTTTCTAGAGTGGATTCTGAGCATCTGGACTTTTCATTGAAAAGCTTGGCATGCTCTCAGATGTTCCCTGATGAACTGCCACACACCCAAGATTCTGCACAGAAGGAACCTCTGGGGCAGAGTCCCAGGTATCACAACCAACGCTCTATCCAGAAAAGTAAGCTTTGGAGTTGCTTTGACACAATCTGGTGAAAGTTGGTGAAGCCCAGGGAAAATGATGCTTCCTTCATTCCAAGTATTTAGAAAACAGCCTGCAGCACGATAAGGACCTAACAGTGATTATCATTGCAAATGTACACTGACTTTCGATCAGATTTCCTGATTTGCACTCCATTGTCTTAAATTGAAAGCTTCCTGTTTGGAAGCTTCCTAGTATTCTATCTCCCACAATCACCTAGCTAAGTGTTGACAGGCATAGGCTCCTGTCCTAACTCTGCCCGAGGGTACAATCACAGGACTTGCTTTTTCTGGGGGTCTGAGTCTGTGGACAAGCAGCTGCTGAAATCCTGCACAGCAGTAACTAGATGTCAGCTTCACTAGTCAGTTACAAAGCTGATTTCAGGACCTCAGCTTCTCTGTCCTTTCTCCCCTTCCAAGGTCAATCTCCAGCCATGGTTGTCCCAGGGCATGACCTTTTGTAGAGTCCCACAGCATTGTTTTTGTTTTGTGTTTCATTTTGTTTTCTTAAGTTAGGTCAGAGAATTCTTTGCCAGAGAAGAAAGGTGGTTTCTTAGAAAAAGAAAAATGATTCTTTATAGGGATCGTGAAAAATATTTGGCAGCTAGTGTACAACAATAATCCCAGCACTCTGGGAGACTGAGGAAGGAGGATCAACCTTTTGACCCTGGCCTGAGTGACATAGAGCAATGCTGTTTCAAAATAAAAAATAAAAAGGGCTGAGGATGTTGCTCAAGGCAAAGGCTCTGCGTTCAATCCCCAGTACCACCAGAAAAAAAAGGAAAGAAAAGCTAACCAAGTATGTCTTTAATTTAAGGACTGGAAATAAAATGCAGGGTATTCAAAGAAGAAAGCTAGGCTGGTGTGGTGGACAGGTGGATGGAGCACTGGCCTGCCATGTTAAGCCATGGATTTCAGCCCTGTTTCGTCAGTCAGCCTGGTGACCTTGAACAATCACTCCATTTCTCTGGGCTTCAATTTTCCTATAAATAAAAAACCTCCAAATTCTAATTAATTAATTAAATTCAGATAATGATGAGAGTTGCACGATTCTGTTAACCTGCTAAAAGTCATGGAGTTATACTTTGTGAGAGACAAGTATTACGGCACGTGAATTATACCTCAATAAAAATGATCAAAAATCGTTGTCCTTAAAGAGCTTCCATTCATGTGGCTATGGAAGAAATACGCAAGATATGTTGGATATGCAAAATAGATAAAGCATGTTAGGTGGTAATAAATGAGGGAGAAGAAAATTGAGCAAGGAATGGGGCCATGGAGAGACAACTCAGATAGATGATAGTTAGGGCTGTTCCCACTGCCATGATATTGGAGTAAGAACTGGAAGGAGATGAGGTGTGAACCAGGAGAAAGTGTGGGAAGAGGTTCTGCTAGTGGTAAGAAGGTGAGGGAGAAGAGTGATCAAAACAGGGCAGTAGCATTTTCTTCTCCTTAGGTATTTTATCATTTCTTTGTGTCAGGAAGCTTCAAATTCTTCTCTTTTAGTTCTTTATAAACTATACAATAAATCATTAGTCACAGTCACCCCACTGTGCTAGAACGTTAGAACTTCTTCCTCCCATCTAAATGTATTTTGGTATTGGTTAACCAGCCTCCCTCTAATGGGAACATTCTGGCTGCAGAGAACAGCACAATTGCAATCATCCAAGCTCGAAGCTGACCTCTGATTTGCATTCACCAATGAAAGGCACTGGAAAGAATGTTCTTAATATTTGAGCCCATTTCTGCGATTTGGAGGTGCTCTGAACCACCATGTTGGAAGTCCCAGTTACTCTGTGAGAAGGACCATGAGAACTGACCCCATGGAGAGAAGTCATCCCAGTAGAGCCTCCAGATGATTCCAGCCTCAGCTACCATCTGGTTGCAATCACACAAGAGACCATAAACCAGACCAGCAGTAGAATCTCCTAGACAACCCACATAATCAAAAGATAATAAGTGCCTGTGATTGTGATTGTTTAAGCCACTAAACTGTGGGGGTGGTTTGTTTGCAGCAATAGGGAATTGAAATCAAAATGTAAACACATAGCCCCAAACAATTGATGCTATTAATATTGCCAATAAATCGATCTAGAGGGTAACATAATGATCTAGAGGCCTCTTATTCTCTGATAAAGAAACAAATTTGTAATGCTTTTACTAGGTACTTTTCCCAGATCTGTGACTCCAGAATGACTATAAACATTATTTGCCTCTTATGCATTGTTTAAAGAACTGATTCTACAAACATGATTTATGGGCAAACTTCCTTTTTTGTCATGTATAGCGTATTTCCTGCCGTATGGTCGGTGTTCATTAAACAGATGCTCTCTTCTGTATAAAGGGTGAAATGAATTATGCTGCAAAGGTAGTTTGAAGGGGTTTGCTGTGTTTAGATTTGTTGCTTTTTAAACTGGACCCTTGGATATTGGGTTTGCCATGCTAAAAAAACAAACCCATGGACTCCTGGAGTGGGCGGTGGGTATAGAATGCTGAACACATGCAAATACTTTGCTCCATCTTGAGACTTCAGTTCATCTACATTCTATAGACTAAATTGTGACACCCATATATATGAAGACCTAGCCTCCAATACCTCAGAGTATAACCATATGTTTTAAAAGAGATGATAAGATGAAATGAAGCCATTAAGATAGGTCCTACTCCAATCCAACTGGCGTCCTTGTAAGAAGAAAAAAAATTGAGCACTCAAAGAGACCTAAAGGGGGAATAGGCACAGGAGAAAGGTGGCATGAGGACAGAGACAGGTGCAAAGAGAGAGGCCCCAGAATCAAATCCATTATGCCAACACCTTGAGATGGACTTTTAGACTCCAGAACTGTGAGATTACTTTATGCTGTTTAAACCACTCAGTCTATGCTATATTGTATGGCCTCCATAGAAAGCCAATGCACTTCAGAAAATCGAGGTTTTAAATACACCCTACTGGCTATCAATAGCTGTTTGACAACCCTACAACTTAGGGATGTAAAACAAGAATTTAATTTTGTGTTTGACTTCGTGGTCAGAAAATCAGGACTATTTCACCTAAGCACCTTGACAGTTTCTACATTGCTTCAGTGGGAGTTACTGAATTGGAGCGGGAAACCCTTCCCATGGCTGCAGGCATTCTGCTAAGTTCAGCCTGGTCTGATTACAAGGACCTTTGATTTACCTCTGTGTGGGCCTCCTTATGGGGCTGCTTGGGTTTCTTCACAGTATGGGGGTTGGATTCCAAGAGTGAGTGTTCAAGAGCAGAAGTAGTAATGTAAGCTTCCAAACTCTTAAGGCCTGGTTCTGGACTACGTATCTTATTGTTCAAGCAAGTGTCACTAAGGCTTCTCTCCATCTCAGAGCTTCCAATTAGTTTTTTTTTTTGTTATCCTCACTGGTAAATAAATATTTAAGGAACAGTAATCTCAGCACTGAGGAAGGCTGAGGCAGAATAATAACAAGTTAGAATCCCACCTGGGACACTGAGTGATACTTTGATGAGAAATTTAAAAAAAATTTTTTTAAAGGGTTGAGTATGTAACTCAGTGGTAAAGCACTCCTAGGTTCAACCCCAGTACAACAAGAAGAAGAAAAAGAAAAAGAAGAAGAAGGAAGGCGAAACAAAAAACATCCAAGAGGAGACTAAGGAGATAGGACAACTAAATGTGATATGGTATCTTGGATGAAATCTTGAAACAGGAGGAGGATGCCAGAGCTAAGAAAATCTAAGCTAAGGAAAAAGCTAAGGAAATCCAAGGAAAGTTAAGGAAATCTAAAGCTAAGGAAATATAAATAAATTATGAACTTTAGTTTATAATGTTTTATCAATGTTTGCTCATTAGCAATGACAAATATACCACACTAATATCAGATGTTAATAGTAGAGGAAAGTAAATGTGGAATAGAGAAGAACTCTTTACTGTCTTCTACTTTTCTATAAATTTAAACCTATTCTAAAATAAGTTTTTTTTAAAAAAAATAGCATATTATCTTCATCATGGAAATAGAAAGAAACTTTTGCATTCATGAGGTAAGAATTAGATGTTATAAAAGCAATATTCAGTTTTTAATTTTGATAAAATCTAACTTATCAGTTTTTTCTTTTATGGATCATGCTTTTACTGTCATATTTAGGATAATTACAAGTTTGAGCCCAGAATGGGAAAATTAGCAATAACAAGTTTAAAAAATGGCCTGGGAATGTAGTCAGAGTGTGGGCCCCGAGTTCAATCCCCAGTACAGCTAAATGAATGAATGAATGAATGGATGGATGAATATATAAAGTCATGGTCAACCCCAAAGTAACACAGAGTTTCTCCTATGTTTTCTTTTGTAAATTTTATAGCTTTATGGTTTGCATCTAGTTCTATAATCCATCTTGTGCTAATTTTTGTTTAAGATGTGATGTATTTGTTGAATATCCCTTTTTTATGTGTCAACTCTCATATTTTTGACATTTGTTCCAGTGCTGCTTATCTTTTCTCCATTGAATTGCTTTTGCACACCTGTCAAAAGCACAAGGCTACATTTTTGTGATTCTGTTTCTCAGCTCTCTTTTTTTTTTCATGAATCTCTGTGTCACAAGATGCTGCTAAATTACCATAGTGAAAAAAATAAGTCTTGAAGTAAGATAAAAAAAAAAAAATCTTCCTTCTTTGTTCTTGTTTTTCAGAAATGTTTTGACTATTTTAGGGTTTTTTCACATTTCCATCTAAATCTTATAATCAGCCTGCCAATTTCTATGAAAAATTTTGGTGGAAATTTGATTGGAATCGAATTAGATCTATAGGCCAAACTGGGGAGAATTGACATCTTAATGTGAAAATTTCCAGTCCATGAATATAGTATATATCTTCATTTATTTTAACTTTATTTGATTATTCATGAGTATTTTATACTTTTTAGGATATAGATGCAGCAAATATAATTTTTGAGCTGTTCCCTTTAAACTTAATATAAATCTATGGCAGAGAATATAATTTGCTTTTTTCTGAATTTTCATCCATTTTCTGAAATGCCATCATGTTTTACTAGAGATTTTTAAGTCATTTATATTTTATGTCATTATTAGTATCTTTGGCTTTAATTACCCACATTTCTAGCTGTTTATTTTCCAGCATTGCATGTTTTCTGGCTTGCTGTGGCCTTAATTATTATTTTCTAGTATTGGTGTCCTTATATTATCCAATCTGAAAAATGTGTGCTTTAATTAATGGTTTACCCATGTGGTGGTTAGGAGAGAATGTCAAACTGATATACTTTGGGATCTTCCTGAGGGATGGTCGAGCACATTTCAGTGTGTATCTGGGTTGCTTATAGAGGCATGGTTTTGGTGGCTATATCTGGTCCTTTGCTCCTTCCTCTAAGACATTGTTCCCCTGCTCTGCTTCCCATAAGGGATACATAAACTGAGCATCTTTGCTCTGCCACTCTCTTCAGCCTTGATGTTTTTGCCTTGGAGCCAGCTGCTCATGGACTGAAACTTTTGAAGCCATGAGTCAAGTAAATCTCTCCTCCTTTATATTGTTGGTGTGGGGTGTTGTGTCCAGCAATGAGAAAGCTGATTAATACAGCCTAAATAGTTTTTATTTCCACTTCAGATTCATCTTATGTGCCCTGGTTTCTATCCCAAGCTTCCATGAGCAGGGTTTCCATGACTTCTGATTTTAGGTTGGGTTCAGCCAATGGAGCCCCAGGAGAAAGTACAAGGAAGGAAAATGGGGCTGGGCTGGGTATGCAGTATTCTTTTGTGGAAGCACACTACTTCTCCACACGGTCCTCTTGTTCTCGCTTTCCTCCTCTGATTTCTGGATCTGAGGATCACTTTGATCCTCCTCAGGTGTAGGGGTGGCCATAACTCCAGTAGCAACTAGCTCCTTATCCTCTGACTACACACCTGCAAATGCCAGCTTCCTAAATAAACTATCCTCTTAGTACCTTCTGTGGAGAGTCTCATCTGTTTTTCTGTTGGGGCTCAATTGATTTAAAGCATTTAGTCTTTTGGGTTTAATGAAATTAATGGTACAATTTGGTTTAAATCACTATCTTATTAAGTTATTTCTAATTTTCCCATCTGCTCTCTTTGCTTTACTCTCCTTTCTTGACATATTGTAGAATTTATTAAATGATTTTTATTATTGTGCTCCTAGCTCCACATGCAATAAACCTGGCAGTGATCTACTTCTCCTAGTCTGTCATGGTTAGCCTAGATATTAAAGATATTTGCTCCCTCCCTGGAATATGAGCAGGGTCATTAATTCCATTTACATTTCTCCTAACTTATATGGCATTGTTCTTGTATATCAGTTTACAATCAAAGGTACCAAATTCTCTTTTAGATTTCATTTTATTGCTAGCGTGGAGATGAATCCATTTGAATATTTAAATCAAAATGGGTGGTCAGGTGCTGGTGAAGTAGGAAGGGGAGTAGGGCTGTACTCCTCTTTCCATCTCTGACACTTGGAGTCCAGATTCAGACTAGGCCTCCCCTTGGCCAGCGATATTGACTGAATGGTGGTGTCCTCTCAAAATTCATGTTTAGATCCTAACCACTAATGAAATGATATTGGGAGGCAGGATTTTGGGAAATAATTAGAGCTAGTTTGGGGCATGAGGGTGGGATCCTCATGATGGGTTTAGTATCCAAATGGAAATAGTAGGAGACAAGAGGTTGCAATCTCTCTCTGCTCTCTATTTTGTGAGGTACAGTAAGAAAGAAGGATCTCAGCAGACATGGCATGTGCTAGTGCCCTAAGTCTGGACTCTTAGCCTCCAAACTGTGGCAAAGAAATGTCTGCTGCTTCACCCACCCAGTGTATGGTGACTTGTTACAGCCTAACGTAGTTAAGACATAAACTGGTATGGAGAAATGGGGTGCTATGGTTACAAACATCTAAAACTGTGCAAGAATCTTTGAAATGGAGTCCTAGGTAGAGGCTAGGAGAATTTGTAGATGCTAAAAAGTTCAGCATTCCTTTAAAGGGGGCATTTAAAATCATATTTCTGTGAGGGCTCAGGAAAAAAAAAGTAGATGAGAGCTATAGAAAAAGTTTCCATCTTCTTAGAGAATACATGAGTAATTATGAATATAATGTTGGTAGAAATATAGATGATAAAGGCTGTTCTCTTGAGATTGCAGGTAGAAATGAGGAACATGTAATTGGAAACTGGAGGAAGATAATCCTTTATAAAGTGACAAAGAACTTGGCTGAATTGTGCTCATGTTTTACTGTATTAGGAGAAGTAGAGATGATGACATCAGATATTTAACTAAGAAGATTGCTAAGCAAAGTATTAAAGGAGTGGTTTGGATTCTCCTGACTGCTTAAAGTAAAATCTAAGAAGAGAGAAATGAATTAAAGCAATACTTGTTAAATAAAAAGGGAAAGAACTTAAATATTTGGAAAATTCTTTGTCTGTCCATACTATAATAAAAATGAGAAAACATTTTTAGAGCAGAACACTGAGGGTATGGTGGACAGAATACTTTGATATAGGTGTGTGTGTGTGTGTGTGTGTGTGTGTGTGTGTGTGTGTGTGTGTGATCCCAACCAAGCCATCTCTACAAAACTAATATAGAGGAGAGTCTCCATTAGCATAAAAATTTCCAGTTGGGACTAAAGGGAAAAGAAAATGGAGAAGATGAAGGAAGATTATCAGACTTCTTAGACCCCACAAGATTGAGCCATACAGATACTAGGCTATAAGGATGTACTATTCTTCATGACAAGAGAGGGGAGAGCCCCAGTGGTGAGCTACTCTGTGGTCATCAGGCCTGCCCCTCTCACTATAGCCAGCATGTACAGGGCCACAGTTGCAACAGTGTGCCATTCCTATCACTGACGGTTCAGGTCCATGTGCTTGCTACATCCCAATAACCACAGGAAACTCAGTGGAAATGAAAAGAAAGCTTTATTCAAAGCCAGCTCCAAGAAATGGAGTGGCCCCATATTAACTCAAATCACCACCTCATTGCATCCAAGTGTACAAAGGCTTAGAGGGAATACAGAGAGACAAGAAACAACTCTCCATTCCCTATGGAAACTAAAGGAAACTGGATTCTGACCTCCCAGTACAGCATCTGCATGTTCTGTCCATTTACCTGGGGTGAGGACAGGAGGAGGTGGCAGTTATACCCTAGGTCAGAGGAAGTTTGGAGAAGTGGCTTTGTCTCTAAAGAAAAATGAATCTAATTTTTCAAGTTCCATTTTGCTCTACTAGTTATACCACCTCAGTTTTAAATAACAGAATGAATGTTGTTCATGGGACTTGAGGGCTGGTCTGGGTGGAGCCACAAGATGCACCCTGCCATCTTCCAGAACCACTGATGTGACCCTTGGTGGCAGAGACATGGACTTGGGACTGCTGTCCCAAAAGGTCCTGGTGGTGGGACTATTGTCCTAATGGGTCCAGAAAACAGAACATTGAGCCAAAAATATTCCTGTTCTTCAACATCTCATAGAATTTGCCCTTGCTAGGTTTTGGATTTCTTTGGGACCTATTACTCTTTCCTTCTTTTTTCTCCATTTTAGAAGGGAATTGTCTATTCTGTCTCTGTCTCATCATTTTAGAAGAATATTAATTTGTCTGGGTCTACAGTTTCACAGTTGAGGAGGAATGTTGCCTGAGGGTGGATCATACTTCGAGTTTCACCCATATCTGATTTAGATGATATGTAGATGAGAACGGACTTTAGAATTGATATTGGAACAAGATTAGAATTTGAGTGCTGGCTTCAGACACCTTTAATTGTTTCTATGTGTTTTTCTTCCAGCTTCTGTGTGTTTTGCTTTAAATAAAAAAGTCTTTTTTTAAATTTTCAGGTTCACAGAAAAACTTGAGAGGAAAATGCGTAGATTCCCCATATAACCTCTACCCTCACACATACATTGCCTCTCCTCTTATCAACATTTTTTTGCAGAAGTGGTTCGTTTATTTCGATTGACAAACCTGCATTGATGCATCCTAATTATCCAAAGTCTAGAGATGACATTAGGTTGCATTCTTGGTATTGTACATTCTATAGATTTTTACAAACATATAATGAGGTGTACCCCTCATTACAGTATTGTACAGGATATTTTCACTTCCATCAATATGCTCTGTACTCTGTCTACCTACCCTGATTTCTAGCAACTACTGACCTTTTGACTTTATCCGTAGCTTTGCCTTTTCTAGAGTGTCATATAATTGGAATCACATAATATGTAGTTTCAAGGAGACTTTAATAAAGATAGTACAGCTGGGGCTAAGGGAGCACTCCCCACCACGCATCTGAATCTCGGTAACACCCCAGGGAGAGCCCCCTGACTTTTGTTTTAAGGCCTACTGTCCAGAGGCAGAGATAAGAAAGACAAAGACCCTGGGGCCCACCTTAGAAGATTACAAAATCCCAGACCTGCTGGCATAATCTACAATAACCTTTCTTCACTTGGAGCTCATTAAAGGTTTCTGAATAGAGACTGCATCTCATACATCCAGTTTTAACAGAGTGAATTATGGGAAAGGATGTGCACACTAGACACAGCTGACATGACTCAGCACCCTGTCAATCATGTTGTCAATCATGTTCTGAAAGACCCAATGGAAGGTGCCCTAGACCCAGCACAGCATTTTAAATTCTTTTTTTTTTTTTTATACTGGGGATTGAACTCAGAACCTTGTGCTTGTGAGGCAGGCGGCAGAAACACTGCACTAAATCCCTGGCCCAGCATTTTCAATTCTTAAACCCAATCTTTTCTGCATGTTAGGTCATTTTCCTTTCTGCTTGTCCAAGCCTGCTCACTCGAGTGTACTGTCACCTAAATGAAACTTTGCTGCTTTTTCCTTGCCATTACACACCATGTTTGTTTATTGCACACAACAATCTAGAGATCTGCTGAAGACCCCATCATGCATGGCAACAGCTTACTTCACTTAGTAATATACATTCAAGTTTCTTATATGTCTTAGCATGGCTTGATAGCTCCTTTCTTTTCCTTACTGAACAATATTCCACTATCTGGATGTGCTCATTTATTTATCCATTTACCTCCTGAAGAACATCTTGATTACTCCCAAGTTTAAAGTTTTAGCAGTTATGAATAAAACTACTGCAAACAAACAAAAGAATATGGGGCTTGGTGAGATGGAATGATAGTACTTAGCATGCAAGGTCATTTATGTGGCAGAGAACAGGGTTGAAATGTTAGGGACTGGATATTGGTGCTCCCTCAAAATTCCTGCCATATGTTCAAATCCTATGCTTGAAATGTGATGCTGTTTGGAGATGAGGGGTTTAACACATAATTCAGGTTAGATCAAGAGTGTAGGATCCTTATGCGGGGTTAGCTCCTTTATAAAAGAGAGGTGATATGAGGTCTTAGTACAGGTACAAAAATTGGGCTTAGGGAACCAGAGCCATTCTTCCTTCCATTGGTCAAAGAGAAACAGAAATAAAAATTTAAAAAACCCTGGAAATCTGTAGAGCTCCAAGCCAGAGGACAGGGTATAGATCTCATGGCCTGACCTTTAGTAACATTTTCCTCACTAGAACCAAGCATTAAAGGTTCTTACATATGGACTGCAGCTCAGGTATATAATTTACTCAGAGTGAACTTTGGAACATGCTAGAAGCCCCTGAGATGACTCAGCATGTTACTGGGTTTGGGTTTCTGGAGTCTCCTTCTGGAGGTTATTTCTAGGTATTTTCTGTCCTGAACAAAGAATTGGTCAAGATAAGTGCAAAGTTTTATTAAAGGTAGGAAAAAAACCAGACTCTGCAGGATGAGTTTGGGCCACATAAAAGTAGAAAAAAAAAGTACACTCTATAGAGTGAGGGTGGGCCATCATGTAAGAGTGAACACAGTGGCATAAACTCAATGTGGACCATCTTTTTTTTAACATCCACTCCTCAGGCTGACATCAGGTCTAGGCCATCGTATCAAAACCAGCTGGAATTCTCATGAGAAGTCCATGTGCAGGGCTTTGGGAACTGTTCTCCTTATGTGTTCCTGTGATTTTGTAATGAGCATGTCACAACTACTTCCCCAGCCAGCTTTACCATGCCCTAATCTCCTGTCTCATTTCCCGCAGCGAGACACACATCCTCATAATTCTTTATGGGGTGCTGAAGGAGTGGTGGTCTCTGCTATAAATTCCTCCAGCTGGAAGGGGCTGTAGACCCTACCTACTAGGAATTACGTGCTCTCCAACTACCTTGGGATGTTGTGGCTCACTGGGTGGGTTGAAGAGAGAAACTGTTGGAAGACAATGAGAAAAGAATCAGTGATCATTGAGCTGCCTGTCTGATGGAACAAAGAAAGTAACTTCACTATTATGTTGGTAGCCTAGGACCCAAATATGAGGAACAGGTCGGATTTCTATGTTTCACGTGGAGGACAAAGTATGTCAAAGAGGGAAAGGGAGATTAGATAAATTTTTGAGAGCCTGAAAGCCATAGACTTAGCAAGATTACCCACATAATGGATCTAATTAAAAATTGGAGCCTCAGTACAGGTGTCCATTTAAGGTAGGATGAACTAGAGTGAGGTGAATTACAGTCATTAGTGAGTCTACTTATCTGCACCCAGAGCAATACTGGAGTTGTGCTTTCTGAAGAAGAGCCTCAGGTCTTCCAGAAGTTCACAGGAATAGCTTTCTTCCTAGTCCTATGAAAATTATAGTGATGATTCCCTATGTAGTATTTTTATGAAGTTAAATGTTTTTTGTTTATTTTTCTCCCCCATTGAGTTTGTTGGTACATTTTTGGTATAAAATACAGCTACATTCATCATTGGGATCTTGTACCATTACATGAGTATCTTGGTTCTTATTTTTTCCCTTTCCCTTGCCCTCCCTTCACCCCCTCCACCCTTCCCTATTTACAGAGACTTTCTTTCCATTTTTTTCCTTTTCTCATATTTTTTCTTTTCCCTTTTTTCCTTTCCCCTACCCCTCCCACTTCCCCTGCTCCTTTAGACCTTTTCTTCCTATTATACAATATCAGTTATACATTTTTAAAATTACAATATCAAGATCTAGGAGACATTACCACAGATTTTACAGAATTTAAAAGGATATAGAAAGCATATTTAAAAAATCTTTTTTGAAATAAATTTGACAAATTCTAAGAAGTACCTTGGAAGACAAACTAACTATGGAGGAAATATAAAATTTGAACAGCACCTATTAAAGAGAGTATAATCCTAGCTTGAAAAACTACCTATATAACAACAGCAGGCTCATATACATTTTATTTATTTATTTATTTATTTATTTATTTATTTATTTATATATTAATTGGTACATTTTAGGTATACAATACATTTACATTTATCATTGAGTGTTTGTACTTGAACATGATGTATCTTAGTTCTTATTTTTTTCCCCATTACCTACGGGCCCTTCACCCCCACCAAACTTCCCTATTTACATAGACTTTGTTTCCACCTTTTTTTCTTTCTTATAACTTTTCCTTTCTTTTCTTCCCTTTCCCCTTCCGCTCCCACCAGCCCCTCCACCTTTGGAACTTTTCCTATTTCAAATTATCAATTATTCATTTTAATCATTTTCATCCTTATTTACACTTTCAGTTTCTCACATTAGAGACACTATTCAGTATTTACACATGTGTGTCCTATTTATTTCACTTAAGAGTATGGCCTCAATATGCATCCTTTTAGCTATAAATGACTCTAGTTTCTCATTCTTTATGGCTGAGTAGTACTCCATTTTATAAAAAAACCACATCTTCTTTAACCAGTTTCCAGTTGATGGGCATTTGGGCTGTTTCCAAACCTTAGGTATTACAAATTGTGATGCTATAAACATAGGTGCACATATATTGCTGTGGTATGATTCTTTTAATTCTTTGGGGAAGATACCCAGCAGGGGAATAGCTGGGTCAAATGGGACCTCTAGTCCTAGTTCTTTGAGGTATCTCCATACGGATTTCCACAGTGGTTGCACCAGTCTGCACTCCCAACAACAGTGGAGAAGGATTCTTTTCTCTCCACACCCTCGCCAGCATTTGTTTTTGGTTGATTTCTTGAGAGCAGCCATTCTTTGTGGGGTGAGGTGGAATCTCAGCATTTTCATCTGCATCTCTCAAATGACCAGTGATGCTGAACATTTTTTCATATATTTATTTGCTGTTTTTACATCTTTGTCTGAGAAATGTCTGTTCATTTCAGATGCCCATTTTTGAATTGGATCTTTGAATTTGAGGGGTCTGATTTTTTTCAATTCTTTATATATTCTAGATAGTAGACTTTTGTCTGAGGTACAGCTGCTAAAAATTTCTTCCCATATTGTAGGTTGTCTCTTAGCTCTGTTGGTAGTTTCTCTTGCAGTGCAGAAGCTTTTTAATAAGATGAGATCCCAGTTGTTGATTCTTTGTGTTAGCTCCCGTGCTACTGAAGTTTTGTTCATAAAGTCTTTTCCTATGCCAGTGTCATTGAGAGTTCTACCTACCTTATCTTCCAGCAAGTTTAGTGTTTCTGTCTTGACATTTAGCTCTTTAATCCACTTCCATTTTAGTTTAGTGCACGGTGATAGGTATGGGTCTAGTTTTAATCTTTGGCAGGTTGAATCCAGTTTTTCCAACACCATTTATTGAACAGGCTATCATTTCTCCAATGAGGGTGGTTGGTTCCTTTGTCAAAGATGAAGTGACTGAGTATGTCTGGAGTTGTTTCTACATCTTCTAATTTATTCCACTGATCCTTGGGTCTGTTTCTTTGTCAGTACCAGACTGTTTTTATCACAGTAGCTTGGTAGTATAGTTTCAAGCTGGGGATTGTGATACCCCCAGCCATGTCTTTGTTGTCTAGAATTGCTTTTGCTATTCTAGGTTTCTTCTGCTTCCAAATGAATTTTTGGATTGTTTTCTCTAGTTCTGTGAAGCATATTGTTGGAATTTCAATTGGTATTGCATTAAATGTGTATAGTAGTTTTGGAAGTATGGTCATTTTCACTATATTGATTCTTCCTACCCAGGAACAATGGATATCTTTCCATTTTCTTATATCCTCTTCAGTCTCCTTCTTCAGAGTGCTGTAGTTTTCAGTGTAGAGGTCTTTTGCATCCTTTGTTAGGTTGATTCCTAGATATTTCATTTTTTTAGTTGCTATTGTAAAAGGAATTATTTCCCGAATTTCTCTCTCAATGGGTCTGCTATTTGCATATAAGAAGGTTATTGTCTTTTGAGGGTTGACTTTATATCCAGCTACTCTACTGAATCTGTTAATTAGGTCTAGAAGGCATTTGACCAAGTTTTTTGGGTCTTCTATGTAAAGTATCATATCATCAGCAAATAATGACAGTTTCACTTCTTCCTTTCCTATCTTTATTCCTTTTATTTCTTTCTCTTGTCTAATTGCTATGGCTCATGTTTCCAAAACAATATTGAACAGGAGTGGTGATAGTGGGCATCCTTGTCTTGTTCCTGATTTTAGGGTGAAAGTTTTCAGTTTTTGACCATTTAGTATGATGTTGGCTGTTGGGTTTTCATAGATAGCCTTAATCAGGTTGAGATAAAGACCTTCTATTGCAATTTTCTGTAGCGTTTTTATCATGAATGGGTGCTGGATTTTGTCAAATGCCTTTTCTGCATCTATTGAGATGATCATATGTTTTTTGTCCTTGACTCTGTTAATATAGTGTATTATGTTTATTGGTTTACAAATACTGAACCATCCTTGCATCCCTGGGATAAATCCAACTTGGTCAGGGTGTATGATCTTCTTGATGACCCTCTGTATTCTGTTTGCCAGTATCTTGTTGCAGATTTTTGCATCTATGTTCATTAGGGAGATTGGCCTGTAGTTCTCTTTTTGGGTTGGGTCTTTCCCTGGTTTTAGGATCAAAGTAACACTTGCTTCCAGGAAAGAATTTGGAACCCTTGCTTCCCTTTTAATTTCCTTGATGAGTTTAAAGAGTAATGGTGGTACTTCTTCTTTAAACGTCTTGTAGAATTCAGCAGTGAACCCATCAGGACCTGAGCTTTTCTTTGTTGGTAAATATTTTATTACATTTTCAATTTCACTCATTGTTTTTGGGGTGTTTAGAATTTCTATATCTTCTTCATTTAACTTTGGCAATTTGTATGTATCTAGGAATCTGTCCATTTCTTCTGTGTTTTCCCTTTTATTAGAGTACAGGTTCTCAAAGTAGGTATTGCTGATCCTCTGAATTTCTACTGGATCTGTTGTGGTTTCATCTTTTTCATTCTTACATGCATGGATTTGAGCCTTTTCTTTCCTTTTTTAGATAAGGTTGGCTAAAGGTTTATCGATTATATTTATTCTTTCAGAAAACCAGCTCTTCGATTCATTGATTTTTTTTATTGCTCCCTTAGTCTCCATTGCATTGATTTGTGCTCTGATCATTGTAATTTCCTTTCTTGTATGAGCTTTGGGTTTGTTATGCTCTTCTTTTTCTAGGAGCTTGAGGTTCTGCATTAGGTTATTTAACTGAGTTCTCTCTGTTGTCCTAATATGGGCATTCACTGCTATGAATTTCCCAGATAGAACTGCTTTCATTGTGTCCCACACATTCCTGTATGTTGTCCTGGCATTATCATTACTTGTAGAAACTGTCTAATTTTTTCTTTAATTTCCTCTGTGACTCATTGGTTGTTCAGGAGAGTGTTATTCAATTTCCATGTGTTTGTGGGTGTTTTGTGGTTTCTTATGTTATTGATCTCCAATTTTATTGCACTATGGTCTGATAATATAGAGGGGATAACTTGAATTCTTTCACATTTACTTAGATTTGCCCTATGAGTTAGCATGTGATCTATTTTGGAGAATGACTGGTGTGCAGGTGAAAAGAATGTGTATTCTGACTTTGTGGGGTGGAACACTCTATAAACATCTCTTAAGTCCATTTGTTCAATAGCTTGGTTCAGTTCTAGAATTTCATTGTTAATTTTTTTCCTGGATGATCTGTCTATTTGTGATAGAGGGGTGTTGAGGTCCCCCACTACAATTGTGTTAGTAATTATTTGGTTTTTCATGTCCATTAATATTTGTTTTGTATAGTTGGGGGCATTCATATTTGGTGCATAAATATTTAGGATTGTCATGTCTTCCTCTTGGATTGTTCCCTTCACAAGGATGTAGTGACCATCTTTGTCTCTCTTAATTAGTTTTGATTTGAAATCTACTTTG
Organism: Heterocephalus glaber; assembly: GCF_053883595.1. NCBI lineage: Eukaryota > Metazoa > Chordata > Mammalia > Rodentia > Bathyergidae > Heterocephalus > Heterocephalus glaber. The sequence continues at coordinate 20,348,239 of NW_028258381.1, read as the reverse complement.
TCTGCAAATAAGATAGCTACCCTTGCTTTTTTCTGGGATCCTGCCATGTGCAGAACTGTTTTCCATCCTTTTCCTTTCAGTCTATGAATTTCCTTTTCAGTTAGGTGTGTTTCTTGTATACAGCATATTGCTGGGTTTTGCTTGTTCATCCATTCTGTCAGTCTGTTGCTTTTGATTGGTGAGTTGAGGCCATTAACATTGATAGTTATAATTGAGAGATGTTGACTCATTCTTGCCATGATGTTTTATTGTTGTTGGCTCTTTTCTTATTTTTCCCCTTTCCCTTTAGTGCCTTACCTTGCATGGTGTCTTCTCTCTGTTGGCCCTCATGGAGTTGTGACCTTCATTGTCTTTTTCTAGGATATTGTATAAAATTGTTTGGAGTGCTGGTTTGGTGTTCATGAAATTTCTCAGGTGTTCTTTGTCATGAAAGTATCTAATTTCCCCATCAATTCTGAAAGATAATTTTGTTGGATACAACAGTCTAGGTTGGAAGGTATTTTCTTTTAAGGCTTGAAATACTTCACTCCAGGCTCTCCTTGATTTGAGGGTTTGTGCTGAGAAATCTGCCATGATTCTGATGGGCTTTCCTTTGCAGGTGATTTGTTTCTTTTCTCTAACTGCCTGTAGAATTTTGTTCTTCTGTTGGGTTTCTGGGATCTTGACTATTATATGTCTAGGTGTAGATTTTTTTTGATCATGGCTGGGTGGCGTTCTACATGTCTCACTTATCTGTGTGTCCAATTCTCCACCTCTGTCTGGGAAGTTTTCTACTATTACTTCTGTGAACAGTTTTTTATGTCAATTGTACTTTCTCTTGTTTTTTCGTGGACTCCTATCAGTCTTATGTTATTCTTCTTTGCATCATCTAGCTGCTGTTGGATTGATTTTTCATGGTCCCTTACTATCTTTAAGAAATCTCTGTGTTCATGGTCCTTAACTGTGATCCTGTCTTCTATATCTGATATTCTGTCTTCAGGTTCTCTTAGTCTGCTCTGCATGCTTTCAATGGAGTTTTTAATCTCCTGAATATCTGTTTGAATCTGTTTCATGGTTTCCATTTCTTTCTTATGCTGGGCATTCATGGCTTCCAGCATGTTTCTGATCCCATCTATTTTCTTGTCTGTTTCTGCTCTAGAGCCTCTAATCATGCCTTTCACTCTACTCACCATCTCTGTATTTATGTGGGAGATTATTTCTGCTTTGAATTTTTCTAGAGCCTCATGTATCTGCTTTGTTACTTCCTGTGCTATCAGTTCAGGGTGTCCAGGTGGTTGATTATCTGACTTTTCCACCTCATTTCCCCCAGAATTTCCTTTTTGTGGCATAGAAACCTGGATTTGTGCCTTACTTAAATGTCTTCTCCTTTTTGTTTTTGGTACTGTCCTTGGTTTAATACCTGGGTTGATATTTCAAAATTGCTTAATGCAGGTGTCTTTACTGCTTGTGTTTAAAACCCTTGTGGAATGATTGCTTTTCAGGGGTGTCTTCCAGATATGCCTTGTGTTTAGGTTTTGAGGCTCTAAGGACTGAGGCTATTTTATTTTCCTTATACCAGGAAGTTAAACTGATTAGATCAATCACAACATGTTAGGCCAAATGTTGCAATCAGCAACACCATAGTGTCAAGCACAGCTCAGAAAATGACAATTTGTGGTAGTTACTAATCTATCACATTTAAGTATGTGAAGTATAATCCCCTGTGCCTCTGTAGTGTGGGACCAGATAGCAGAAGAGCCATAAGGTGAGGTGGGGGGGAGATGGAATTGGGCCTTGCAGGTGCCCGTGCAGCGAAGCGGAGCACCAGATGAAGGCAGTGCTCCAAGCCACTCCTGGGACCCCACCGTGCTGTGGAAAGGAACCAGAACACAGCCAAGGAGACTCAGGCTGCTTGGCCAACCCACAGAGAGAAGCTCTGGATGAAGGTGGGTCTCCAAGATGCTCCTGGGACCCCACTGTGCCATGGACAGGAACCGGAACACAGCCGAGGAGCCTCAGGCTGCTTGGCCGACCCTCAGAGAGATGCTCCCCATGTAGTATTTTTATAGCTTTTTACTGGATCCTTTGAGGAAAGACCAGAATGGTTCTTCAGGAACTGAGAATAATGCTAGGATCTTGACCAGCTGTAGAGTTCCCCTTCTTGCCTCCCATCAGCTTTTTGATTTCCCAAAAGGACTGTAGACACATCTTCTTGGTTCCCCTTGCAATGCATGACTGAGACCTGCTTGGGAAGATGGACTGCCTCTAGGAGTTGTAGAATTTCCTGCTTGTGCTTCATAGATGATTGTATATTAGTTAGCAAGCTCCTTCTTTCCAGATTGCTGCATGGGCTTATAGCACCAGAAAGTCATATTTAGAGTCTGTATAGATATATAAAAATCTTCTTGCTTTTTCCTAATGTCAGTGCCCAAGTAGAGCTCTGATCTCTGCAATTTGAAGAGAGATCCCTGGCAGAAGTTGGCTTTGATGACCTGTTGTGAACTAACAACTATAACTCATCTTTTGATGTTGTTCTTATACAAAGCTACTTTTATCAGTGAACCTCACTTCCTCACAGTCTCGAGGGGCAGGTCACTGATCTCCTGCCTGCTTGCATGGGTCTGGGACATTATCTGTTCACAAGAGTGGCTAATTTCTGGGCCTGTAGGCATCAGAGGGGAAGGATTAAGAGTAGCACAAGTTTCTATAATAGCCCTAGGGTTGTCTAAGGGCACGGGCTGATACTTGGCAAGCCACTCCCCGTTAATCATAAATAACTTTTGTTCTCAAAAATTTCTCTGACCTGATGGGGAGTCAAGACTCCTAGTTTCCATCCTAAAATTAGTTTTTCAGCTTCCTCCATTAGCATAGCTGTTGCTGCTGCTACTCTTGGGCAGGGTGGCTATCCATCAGCCACTCCATCTAACTTTTTGAGAAGTATGTCACTGGTGGATTTCTTGTCCTAGATTTTGGTTCAAGACACCCAAAGTAATTCCTCACTTTTCTGATATGTAGAGAAAGAAGGATTTTCTTAGGTCAGTTATTCCATTATACCACATAGAAAGATACATCTGTTGCCTAATTAGTCAGAAAGACTTGGTATAGTCTCAATAGGTAAAATCCATTTTGGCCTTTGTCAGAATTTGAGAATTGCCCCCAATTTGCCAGTAAATCTCTTCCTATAAAGGGAGTAGGACACTGTGGGACAATTAGAAACTCATGGTTAAACATTTGGCCTCAAAGTGACATGTCAGAGCAGAAGTAAAGAATCTCTGACTAGGGTTCCTCCCAACTCCACTATGGCTATAGATCTAGAGGACAATTTTCCAGAGAAGTAAGTAAAAATGTAATGAAGTACAGTGGTACTTTGGTTCAGAAACTTAATTTGTTTACAACATTGGAAAAGATGACCATGTTTGTGTTTGTGTGAAAGATCACCATGGTCATGTTTGTCACCTGATGCAGAGTTTGCAAACAAAAACAAAATTTTGCTAAACATTTTTGTTTGCAAACCAAATTGTTTGTAAAGAAAAGCATTCATGAACCAAGGCACCACTGTAATTGAATTGGCTAACCCATGACATCCAGAGTTACCCAGGGTTTTTCATAGGAGATGGTAATATCTGTGGACAGGGGCATTGTAGGTTCCCTTGGGCCTCTTCAGAGCAGAAAATGAGGGTTGTGGCTGGCCTGGCCCCTTGCTGGAAGCAGGGAGAGTTGACCCTCCATTGCCGTGAGTCAGGCACATTGGCTGCCTCACATTCAGAGCAGGACCCAATCAGTGGCTTGGTATAGTCACATGCCAAGTGTCCAGACTTCCTGCACTTAAAATGGGAACCCCAATTGTCTTTGGGTTTTTCCTTAGACCAGAGATGGTGAACCTTTTAGAGCTTTCAATGATAATAAACAGCAGGCTGTGGCACATGTACCATAGGTTTTTCACCACTCCCTTAGAAATTTGGGAGTGTTTAAAGCATTGCCAGTTGAGACAGCTATAACTGTAGCTTTTCTATTTCGACCCTCCACCAGATTCTGATTGTTAAACACAGAAAAGGTCACATCCAACAATTGGGTCATAGACATTTGGTGTTCCATCTGAAGTTTCTTCATTAAAGAGATGGGGTATATCTTTAGCACCCTGAGAGATAGGTGGGGATTGGAAGATGGCCTCAAAGATATCTCTCTCTTCCTTTGGGGTCACTATAAATACCACAGTTTCTGGGCTTTTTTGAGATAAAGGGTCACAAAAGCCTAAACATAAGGGATTTCATCCCACCTTCTATGTTTGAAGCAGAAAAATAGTCTCATGATTTAAACTGCCATCCTGTACCCATCTCTCACCATTTCTTAGTTCATATTGAACCCAAACCATATTACAATAGTAGATAAGCTGTTTCTTTTTTAAATTGGCAGGGTCAAATCTTTCCAACTGATAGAAGACATAGCCTAGGGGTCAAGTCAGTAGAATATGTGGGGTGTGGTTCATGAGATTTCCCATGGCTCATCTTGGGGCCTTTAGAGAGAGACAACTAGATTTTGGGTCATTAAGATGGTGTCTTATGCAGAAGAAAGGGATTCAGTAAAACCACAGTGTCCCTTGTGAGACTCAAGTATTCACTAGACAGGCGTCTCTGTCCAAAGTGCTGATGTCTTTCATAGAGGAAAATCCTACTGAGGGCTTTTTGTCTCCATTTAGGGCCCACTAACTCCTTAGGGAGAGAGGCATTGAGCCATTTGATGACTTTACCTAGTTCTCCAAAACTCCCATGAGATCAGGGTAGAATCCCTCTTCTCTGAGATTCCCTTACCCTGTTGAGGCACTTGATGGTTCTACTTAAGCAGGGTGGAGCCATGTGGGAAACAATATCACTTACATTTACTGGATAGTAAAAATTTTGGTACTTTGTTCAAGGCAGTAGAGATGGAAATCTTTTTATTTTTATTTTTTTAAGAAAAAAACATTTAAAAATCCTAAGAATGACTCACAGTCACTTGAGCTAAGCTTTACTGGTCATTCTTTTGCTCTGCTCAGACTATCAGGCATATGTTTCTGAATTACTTGCATTTTGTTAGAAGAAATAAGGAAAGGATCTCTCCTAATTCAACAGAAAAGAAGGAGGAAGTTCACATGTTCCTTGTAATTGGAGACTTCACTGCTATCTACAAGGGTAAGATTTTCTGGTAACCATGAGGTCAGTTGAAAACAAAGATGGCAGAACCCACATGGCTGATTCATGTGACAAGCCATAATGCTGAAGAGGTGGACTAAGTAGGATAAAATAACACCCTGAGAAAGAAAAGTCCATCTGGAAGGAAAGTGCAGATGAGACTTTGGGCACAAAAAGGAATAAACTAAGGTAGGTGGCTACTTAGGCAGGCCACCAAGTTACCAACAGCTATTTTCCCCCCAAAGATGGAGAAAGCTGAGAAAAGTATCACAGAGAACAGAAACATGAAGTCAGAAAGGGCATACAGTGGAACCTTGGTTCAAGAACTTAACTCGTTCCATGATTCTGGAAAAGATGGTCATGTCTGTGTTCATGTGGGAAAGATGGCCATGGTTGTGTCCATCACCTGATGCAGAGTTTGCAAACAAAAACAATTTTGCCAGATGCCTCTATTTGTGAACCAAGTTATTCACAAATAAAAGCATTAGTGAACTGAGGTACCACTGCACTAAACACCAGTTTGCACATGTAGTGCCTAAACGGTCTGTTCTGTATCTGAGTTAATAACAGGTTACTTGACTCATACCAGTGGAGTGACTGCAAATGGGGAAAAAAAGAAATGGGGAAATAAATTTCAAGCAGGCCTGTAGGTCTATGGCTGGAAGAAAAACACAGGACCATGCACAAACCCCTCCCTCCCCACTTCATGGGAGCAAAAGCAGGAAACAATTCCCAGTGCCGTGAGAAGAGTCTCCTGAATTTCCTAGCCTAGGAGAGAGAGACAGAGAAAGAAGAAAAAAAACTTTGTGGCATTTTAGAGAGAAACAAACAAAAACTGCACCCAAAGGGCCTTACCTGCTCTCTGGGCTGGCTAAACCAAAGACCCAGTAACAAGCACCATGTCAATCACTCCTGTCAGGCATATGCATGAACCCAGAGAGGTACTCGGACTGAGGTACACATCTTTTAAAATCCAAAAGCCCGAATTATCTATGTGCTTTTTATTTCCCTGTTGCCCTGATACCACTTTTCTCTTTGGGCCAAGTCTTGCTTACTGTCCTGGACCTACCCTGAGCACATCTTCCCAATATCTTCAGTAATTGTAGCTGCTTTTTCTTTTACCATTGTATGTACACTTGCAATTCTTTGCTCATCTTGCACAGTAGCCTGGACTCTATCTGTTGAATCCACCATTCAGTATCAGTCTCTCTGTTCTCAACCATGTGAGAGGTACAAGAAGACAGCCATCTGCAAGCCAGGAAGAGAACCCTCAGGAGACACTGGATCTGCCAGTGCCTTCATCTTGAATTTTTTAGCCTTCAGAATTATGAGAAATGAATGTTGTTGGGCCAGGGATTTAGCTCAGTGGTGCTGCTGCCTGGCTCACAAGTGCAAGGTCCCGAGTTTGATCCTGGTGCCAAAAAAAAAAAAAAAGAAAAAGAAAAGAATGTTGTTTAAGCCACCAAGCCTATAGTAATTTTTATAGCAGCCCAAGCCAACTAATACAGCCAGGAAGTTCTTCACTGGATTGTAGCTCTCTAGTATATTCTAAAAGGTATTGTTTATATTTGTTATAATTTCCTTAGCAGAAAATTTTTCTACAATTCTTGAGCACGGTATTATTTTAATCTTACCTTGGCCCTGAAAACTTTGCTTCCTGACTTTCTCTCTAGGAGCCAGATACAGAGGATCATACAGGAAAGAGAAGGCTTTTTGTCTAGGGTAAGGGTTTGCAGTCTAATTGCATTATAACCAGTTTCATCAAAAACTTTCAGATATTCCTGGATATTTAAGACAAACCCCTTTAGTTTTCTAAATCTTAGTATTAATTATTGGGAGTTAGACAATCTCCAGTTCAAGCCTAACCCAGGAGAAACTTCCAAAATCTGTTTGTAAGAAAATAAATTGTTTATGGGTTTTCAAAAAACCCCACCAGTATCTCAATTCACAGGGCTATGACATTTATGAAATAAATAGGATCAGGCTGGAACTAAAGTAACATGAAAAATGGGTATAAAGATCCCAACTTGACAGGAGTTGAGAGCTTTACCTCTCACACAGCTAATGGTTTTCTTAGTACCAGAAGTAATATAAATTGAATTCACTTTATACCCCATTAATCTATAGCACAATCATCAGACAATTTTATTTTGTGACTCTGTTCAGGAAACTTGTCTCTATCCTGACAAGGAATAAAACTGTAGGTGAACTTTGTTATGTAACTTTTTAAAGTTAAGTTAAATGAAGTTTTAAAATCCCAGGCACAAAAGCTTATCTTGGGAATGCTGTAGATGAAGGGACATTATTCAAAGCAATAAAAGGACAAAAAGAAGCTATTATGCAGATGTTTGGCCATTCTGAACCATCTAGGCTTAAGATAATGTCATCTTCCTAGCAGTGGATGGAAGAGGTAAAATGTTGGAATGCTTTGTCCCCTCCACTGCTAACTTTAATGTTAAAGCCCCGTGTGATTCCTATTATACCTCAGGAGATTTTATCCTAAGAGCTCTCTGTTTTTGTTGTAAGGAGCTCTAGGATTCTCATTGTTAACTTTTGCTCATGTTGGGCTGTGTATCACCACCCACTGGGTCTGGCAGCTGCTGGAACAGAACAAAGTTGATATGTGCTGATAACAAAGACATAGAGAATACCATATGAAAAGGGTGTACTGGGAATAAAGAAGACATACTTCCAAAAGAACTTGAAGCCTCTCTATTCCTTCTTGGAATAGACAATGGATTTTTGTTTTTGAACCTTTATACTATTTTGTTTAGTTTTTGACTGTCTATCCTGGAAGCCCGCACAAGACACAAGACTAACAAAGGAAAAGGCACATTCCTTTCTTCATTTCTTCCTATGTATACCACTAAAGCTTACACTGGCTTCATATTTTTTGATTCTGTACTTCCTCACTTCCTGATTCCCATTACTCTCCACACACACACACACACACACACACACACACACACGCACACACACACTGGCATGATTCATCTGATTGATGAGTTTGGAAGCATGGCTGACTTCCCTCTCTTTCTTACACACAGAGTGGGAGACAGGAAGCAGGTTATCCTTGCCCACCTGTGTCTGGAATTGTGTGGAGAAGTCCAGCAGGGGAGGCACAAAGTATCAGCAGTACCATTTAGCTTGAGATCTAAAACCAGGCTATCAGCTTTATCAGTAATAATGACGGATACTTTCATCTACAGTTCCCTAGTTCCTGAGCTTTACTCTCCACTGATTTCAAAATCTGTTTGTAAGAAAGTAAATTGTTTATGGGTTTTCAAAAAACCCCACCAGTATCTCAATTCACAGGGCTATGACATTTATGATATAAATAGGTTCAGGCTGGAACTAAAGTAACATGAAAAATGGGTGTAAGGATCCCAACTTGACAGGAGTTGAGAGCTTTACCCCTCACACAGCTAATGTGTGGGAAGCTGCCCTGTGCATCTCTCTACAGGCTGTATCTAGAGGAAAGTGACCGATGTAACCCAGGTAGGGCTGACATTAAGAAATACCGACCTCACGGGCCTTAATAAATCTGGTGCACAAATGCCATTGTGTACATTTTGACATCACTTGGCTTTGGTTTACTGCAGACAAAGCTGAGACAGGTATTAAATCATTTTCTCACTCGAGGTGAAAATATCTGGTGTTGTTATTTTTCTCAATGGACTTTAAACTGCTGATTTAGCTATGAGCTAGTGTTTCTATTGTTTTTCTCTAGATATTGTGAATTGTATTTAAGGTCAAGATAGGCTTCTCACTTTATCTGTGTCTCAAAGTTGATCTTCTAGAGAGTCCAATGTTTGTTGAATTGTCTCTACTTCTCTCACTAAGGTAAATTGTTGCTGTCCATTTTCTGTTACTCTAAGAAAATACCTGAGTCTGGGAAAAGTATAAAGAAAGAGGTTTATTTAGATGATAGTTTTTCGAGGTCCAAGACCATGGTGCCCTCATCTTCTTGGGTTTCTGGTGAGGGCACCATGGTGATGACATCACATGGTGAGGGAGGCCACACAAGAGTAGTGAGCAGACACATTCAGAAGAGGCAAAACACCAGGGGTGACCTTGCTGTGTAACAATCTGCTTTCTTGGTAACTAGTCCCATTCTGGGGAAACCAACTCATTCCTCTGAGACCTAATCTAGTCTCAAGAGACCCAATCCAGTTTCTCCAGAAAGACATTAATTCATTCATAAGAATAGAGTTCCCATGATCCATCCCCTCTCAACAGTGTTACAATGGGAATCAAATTTCTGCACAAGTTTTGGTGAGAACCACCCATATCCAAACCCCCATCAGAAATTCTAGAGAAATAAGTTAGTAAGAGAAGTGTTGAGAATTCCAAACCAGGCAAAGTCAAGAAAATATTCCACCCTGTCTCTCCTACTGCGCATAAGTTCAAACCTTGGGCATAACATTTGGAGCAACTACCGGAAGACCTGGATAACACGTGGGAGCAGGTAGACTAGAAGGAAAACTTTTATACCTGTTGTGAACAGAAAGAGTTCTAACCCTCTCTTTCTGGTTGGAGGAACACAAAGGGGGATGGCTGAGGATTCTCTGGTTTTTTTTTTTCTTTCTATCTTGCTTCTCTCTCATCCAGCCACAACCGGATCACACTTCAGCAGTGGCTACAGTGAGATGCACTGCAAAGGGAACCAGGTGCCAGTTTCTGCTCAGCCACCATAGTAGATCCAAGTGTGGGCACAAATCTTCTCTCCTTTGGTTTGTTTGTTAATTTACTTATTTTGTCTTCCAACCTGCAGCTGTGTGGCTCCAGATGTAGACATAGTTGCAGGAAGTAGGTGTCACAGGAAGGCAACTAAATCCCTAGCTCTTGACCTAAGATTTAGAAAGCAAAGCCTCAGGGAGTCAGAAAGTGTCTAAGAGAATGCAGAAATCAGAGAGCTCAAGTGAGCAATCTCATAAGGTCAGGATTGGACTCAATAAAACCCAGAGCTTCTTGTTGAAACGATCAATACAATGGATATATCTAGCTAGTCTGAAGAAGAAAAAAGCAGAGAAGACTCAAATTACCAATATGAGGCATGAAAGAGGGGATATCACTTCAGCTGGACTCCAAAGACTGTTAAAGAATAATCGGGGGATACTAGGAATAGTTTTAGATGCAGGAATTTGAAATATAGATAATATAAAAAATTACTTGAAAGCCACAAACTATAAAAACACTTCCAAGAAGAAATATATAACCTGATTTCCTTATATCTTTTAAAGAGATTGAATTCATAGTAAAGCAAAACAAAACATAAAACCTTCCAAAAAGAAATCTGATTTTGAGAAATTTCCAGACCTGAAAATTCTGCCAAATACTTAAAAAAGGGATAACTCCAATTCTCCATATTCCATTTCCAAAAGTAGAAGAGGTGTGAACAATCCCATGAAGTCAGCATGACTTAGCACAAAACCAAACACAGACAGAATGAGAAACCTAGAGTTTTGTATGCTTATAAACATAGCAAAAATAGTAATCAACTCGAGCACAGGTTTGAATAGAGTTTGTCCCCAGCCAAACTTATATTGATGCTTGGTCCCCAAACTAATAGTGTTGAGAGGAAAGGGGATTGGGAAGTGACTGGGTCACAAAGTTCATTTACACTCATGAAAGGGTTAATGTCTTTCTCAAGGGACTGGGTCAGTTCTCAAGGGCTTGGATTCACTCACATCCCTTTCATAGGCATCTGGTTTTTCTTTCTTCTTCACCACAATATGATGGAATGCAGAACTGTGAGCTAAAATAAACCTTTTTAAAATAAATTACACAGCCTTGGGTGTTTTGTTACAGCATACAAAATGGTCTAAGGCATTTTGCCATATATGACAGAACTAAATGGAGTTTATCCCCTACAAGTAAAGTATGTTTCATGTCATAAAGACAAATCAGCAAACAAGAAGAGAAACTACATAATTATATTATTAAATATAGGATAAACAGTAAAAACATTCAATATCCGCTTGTGACAAAAAGTTAAAGCAACTTGGATTTAGAAGAAAACGTCCTGAACCACTTGAAGGACATTTACACAGAACCTCCTGGCTAGTATTATATTTAGGAATAAAAGCCTGAATGATGTTTTCCTAAATTCTTGAAAAAGCAAGGATGCTGTCTATCACTAATCTTATTCAACATCATACTTGAAGTCCAAGCCAGTGTAGTAAAGCAAAGAAGTACATACCAATTGGAAAGGAAGAAATAAAATCACATTGATTAACAGCTAACATGATTATCTATGAAGAATATCCTGAGGAATCCATAAAAAAATTATCTGCTAGAGCCAGATGTGGTGATGCCTACCTATAATCTCAGCACTTGGGAGGCTGAGGCAGGAGGATTGCTTTGAGTTTGAGGTCAGTCTGAACTACACAGCAAGACTCTGTTTCAAAATGAATGAAATAATAAAAAATAAAATCTGTTCGAATTCATAAGTTTAGTAAGTTTTCCAAATTCAAGGGACAAAGTTCAGTCACATTTCTGTAACCTAGCAAAAGTGAGAAAAAATTTTAAACAGTGTTATTTTAAACATTCAAAAAACACATACTTAGGTGTGTTGAAAACTACAGTAACTCTATGAACAAAACAAAGATGGTCAAAATGAAAAAAGGTGATTAAAAGATACGGTGGGTGTTTAAGTTTCAAAAAAGAATTTATTACAGGAAAAGACACATTGCTAGAATGATGGGATAAGTGTGATTGAAGTGAGGAGTAGTCTGAGTATTTTCAGTGGGACTAACAGCAATGTGTTTTTGTAGTAATAAACTTTTAAATATAAATGTTGACTGTATTTTGTGATCACCCCTCCTTGATTAACTCTGTATGGCAAATTTTGTCAAATAAAAACATGAGCGTGTGACCTCATTCACCTTCTTCACTAGATCTGGCACTCTATGATTTCTGGCTCTTCCTCAAAACTCAAAATGACCACCAAAGGTAAACATTTGGAATCAATGCAGAACATCGAGGCAGCCACAGAAGTGCAACTAAGGACACTCATGAAAGAGGACTTCCAGAACTGCTGCAGAAAGTGGCAAGACAGTGAGATGCGTGTGTTTGAAGCGAGGGGGAGGATTTTCAGAGGGATCAAATGGTAACATGTCTTTTATTGTAATTAATTTTTAAAAAATTTAAACATTCACTAGAGGTTTTAAAATTTTATTTTATTTTTATCATGACTTGTAAATGGGGACACACACCTACCATGAGACTCCGCTGTCCCACATTTAGGTATTTACCCTGGAGAAATAAAAATACATGCTTGCACATAAACCTGTACCCTGGTGTTTATAGCAGTCATTAATAATCACCAAAAACTGGTAACCCAGATAAACTTCAATGGCTATGGGTAAACAAACTGTGATATAGCCATACAATGCATAACTACTTCTCAATGAAGTAATGAGAGCCATTGATACACGCAACAACATAGATAAATCTCAACAGTCTCGAGTGTCTCACATGGTGTAATTTCATCTCAAAGGCATTCTGGCAAAGGCAAAAATATAGCAGTAGGTCAGTTGCCAGGGGTAATTGTCACAGGTGATGACATTATAAAGGGCTATGTGATGTGGGTTTGGGGGGAGATGGATCTGTTCTGTATCTTGTCTATGATGCTGGGTCACACAAATCTATCCATTTAAAGAAATTCATAAGATACATAAACTTTTCTATTAAAAATGTCAGGTTCACTATATGTTAATTAAATACCACACATGTAAAAATGTCCAGGAAGGAAAGCAAAGGTAATCAAGAAAGGAAAGCGGCATTTGAGTTCATTAAACCAAGTTCATTCTATAGCTGTTTTTTTTTTTTGCGGGGGGAGGCTAACTTAAGAAATATGGTACATTGGTAAAAACTAAGCTGAGCCTTCAAAGTTGATGGACAGCAGATGGATAAAAAAACTCTTCATTTCTGCAAGACAAAGATATACTACTCAAGATCCAGAATGTTTTTCCTTTTATCTTTCTCTTGAGGAGTCCAAAGACAGAGAAGTGGCATTCACTGGCTTCCCAGTGGTTCAGATTTCAGGCATATCAACTTTGGCTAAAGTTAAAGGCTCCACGGAGAGGGATTCTGCGGTGAGGGAAAAATGTGGGAGCAGGGCAGTCCTTTCTGAAGAGGCAATTCCACAATAAGAGGCATTAACAATGGATTATGTAGCACAAGATAGAGAAGAGCCTTGCTTGTAAAAACTCACTAGACAAAAGCTATGCTAATTTCAGTACTGAAATACTTAGAAGCACAAGACTTAGAGAACAGGTTGAAATCAAAGGGTTTTGAATACAAATCTGGGGAAGAAAGCCATTTTCATTGATTTGGTGGTGATGTGGTTGCTAATGCCAATTTTAATCTTTAAAGATGCTCTGAAGACATGTAGGGTGAACAAGCCTAGGAAGGAAAACCGTACAACATGAAGACTACAGTTAATCAGATAGTATCATTCAAAACTTTTGCTGAAAGAGTAGATTTTTAGGTTCTCTTGCCACAAAAATAAAATGGTAACTATGTAAGATGATGGACATGCTAATTTGCTTGGCTATTGTAACCATTTCACTATGTATATGTGTGTCAAAACATAGTGTTGCCTTCTTTAATTATATGCAACAAGAGACACCTAAAACATATTCCATGCCCCTGTCTGAGAGGGTAGACAATAAATATAAGGACTCTATTCCCGGCTATGTCAAAATATAGCATAGTAACTAATTTCCTAAAGGGAGGTTTTTCTCCTTTTGAGTAGTCAGATATTATAGGCTCTAGAAAACAGGTATAGGCTGAAGAATATCATGGCAAAATGATATCAAGAAAGATTTTCACCAACACCTTTCCTTTCTCCATAAGTAACCTAGTCTCTATCCTACCATTTATTTATTTATTTATTTTTGGTACCAGGAATTGAACTCCGGACCTTGTGCTTGTGAGGCAGGCACTGGAAACGCTGAGCTAAATCTCCAGCCCACTTTTTATTTTTTATAACACCAATTAGTGGATTAGAATACTGGGGATCACTTGCATTTTCTAATCTTTGGATGCAGGACAATTGCTATATTTATCCCGAATTATTAGTTTATGGTTGTTAATTATTGAATGCTTTAAGTATTGGTGAGGATGTGGGGATTTGAAACCTTATATTCTGCTAGAGGGATAAAAATGAAGCAACCACTTTGGAAAACAGGAAGTTCCTTACAAATTTAAAGCATTCCTAGAAATTCACCCAAGAGAAATGAAACCATATGTTCTTGCAAAGATGTTGTTTCATTGCGTTTGTTTTCTGATTGACACATAATAATTATACGAATTTATCAGATACAAAATATCTTAATATATGTATATATTATACAATGATCAAATCAGGGTAATTAACATATCCATCATCCAAAACATGTCTCTTCATAGTGAAAAATTAAAAATCTTATCTTCTAGTTATCTTAAACCACACAAATTCATTATTATAGAATTATACAATTTGTTTCTCCTAACTGTAATTTCATACTCATTCAACAACCTCTCTCCATCCATTTTTCCTATATTCCTGCTTTAGTCAGCTTTCATTGCTATGCCTAATTACCTGGGAAAATCAACTCAAAGAAGGAAAGATTTATTTTGGCTCACGGTTCCAGAGGTTCCAGTCCATGGTAACTTGGCTCCACTGCTTCTAGGGCAGTGGTGAGGCAGAGACATCATGACAGCAGGACATAGTAGAGAAGAGCTGCTCATCTCATAGGTGCCAGGAAGCAGTGAGAGAGCAGAAAAGCCAGAGAGAGGAAGGGGCCAGAGAGAAGAGGGGCTGGGGGCCAGATGATAGTCCCCACGATCATGCACCATGATACATTCCCTTCAAATAGGCCCATCTCCTGTTTCCATGCCTTCCCAATAATGTCATCAAGTTGTGAACATATCAATGGATGAATCCACTCATGAAGGTAGAGCCCTCATAATCCAGTCTCCTTACCTCTGAACACATGAGATTTTGGGGGTACATTTTAGATTTGAACCATAACAATTCCTTAGTCTCTGCTAACTTTGGGTTAGAGTTCATAGCAGCCATAAAATTGGAAATAGAATAAATGGCAATCAACAAGTAAGAGGATAAAGAGGTTGTATTATATCCACATAATAGAATACTAATCCATAATAAAAAAAAAGAATGAACCATTGATACCTGCAACAACATAGAGCAATCTCAAAATTATTCTAAACAAGAGAAAACACAAAAAATGAACACAGGCTCAGAAATGCAAAGTAATCTATGAAGTGAAGGAAATCACATCCATGTTTGCCTAAGGGCTGAGAGACTTTGGGTAGAGATGGCAAAAAAAGATGTGGAAATTTTGGAGTATGATAGATATATTCATTATCCTGATACTGTTGATGGTTTCATGGGTACATTCATTATCAAAGCATATTAAATAGCATACTTTGGATATGTACAATTTGTCACACATCATATTTCAATGGGACATAAAAATTATTGTATATGGTTACTTGGATTCAAGTGTTCATCAAGGAAAAGGTTTTGAGAATAGTTCTTTGCAACTGTGTAGGAGCATTGCGGACAGCACAAGGAATTCAAAGATCTCAAGGGGCTGCTGTCATCACAGAACAATTTAAAGAAAGCATAACAATCTCAAATACCTAAATTCTCTGGTCAAGCTATAAGCTGGAAATCTGGTTCTTATGATTACCATGCCTAAATAATTTTTTTCAGTCATAAGGAAGGAATATCAGAAAAATGGTACTCAGAATTAAAGGGCTACGATACCCCTACCAAGGCTTCCTTCTGCAAACTCCAGGATCAGTGAGCATTTCCCATGGCTGGTCATCACAGGAAGGCAATTTTCCTGTATCCTACATTCCCATGTAGCCCCTAGGGGTCCACTCCAGGATCAAAATCAGTGATAATTGTTAATTCACATACGTACACTATGTCAAATCATCACATGGTACACCTTGAATATATTAAATCATTGCCAATTAAATATTTCAATCTCAAAAAAACCCACCTTACTGCTCAAAAATAAATCAATATTGGGTGGCAAGGCTTATACATCCAATAGAGCATTGCTAATTAATAACGGCAAAATATGAAACATAAATTCTAAGTGCAGCCAACCAAGGTAGGCTCAGAATGTTAGACTGAGCTGTGTTTACAAATGTGCATACCAGAGAGTGCATATTCATCACAGCAACTTGAGCAGCTGGGAGGAAATCTAAATCTAACTTTGCTAACCCTAGAAAATCAAGATGCCAGAAATTACTTAGTAAATGTAGAAGGAGAAATTAAAATACTTTGGGAGATACGCTGGAATGCATTTGTCATGCTAGAGCTGCTCATTCATTCTCTTAACCATATTCGCTCAATAAAGAAGCCTCTCAACAAAATCTCTTGTGTGACTTTTAGACACACATTGGTGAAGGAAATCCCAATAGTACTGAAAAGCAATTCAGTGGGGTGAAGATGCTGGGATGCTACAATTAAAATGGACTTCTTGATTTCAAAAGGGAATAGGGAAGTGGGAGAGTGTAGAATTGGTATAGAAGGAACAACAGCACTTAACTTCCAGAGGTGAAGGGGAGAGGGGCTGCTTATCGCACTAGACAACAGTGCTGCTATCGTTTGCATGTTGGAGTCTCCCAGATACACATGTTGAAACTGAATAACTAATGCAATAATTTTTAATGGTTCTTCACTGAATGCTGAATTCTTGCTCATGAAGCTTCTTTCACGTAATCACGTGACCTCAGCTGCTCATTACGAGCTGAGGATTAGAGAATCCACTTATCCATGAACCTGGCTTGCTGAGGACAGCTATGACAAGACAGCCAGGCTGCGTTCTTGACTCATTGTTTCATGTTGAGTATCAAGAAGAACTACTACAGCTTACTCTGGTATCGTGCCATGAGCTGGAGCAAGGTGTACATTACAGAATTACATGAAATATACTATTTCCTGTTTCTTTCACCTATGGACCCAGAAGTAAAGGACCCCAACATAGTTGCATTATAGCATGAAAAGGGCCCAGATCACTGTATTTTTCTTCTCCTACTGGGGATTGAGCACAGGGCCTTTGCACTGAGCTACTTTCCCAGGCTTTTAAAATTTTTTGTTGTTGTTGTTTTGTTTTGTTTTTGGTACCAGGGATAGAACTTGGGGCCTTGCACTTGTGAGGCAGGCAGCGGAACCACTGAGCCAAATCCCCGGCCCATGCTTTTTAAATATTTTACTTTGAGACAGAGTCTCCCTAAGTTACCAAGTTGTCCAGGCTGGGCTTGATTCTCCTTCCTCAACCTCCCAGAGTGCTGGGAGATTACAGGTCTGTGCCACTAGGCCTACTTCACTATATTGTTATTTAAAATAAAGACATACAACCATATAAGACTGGAATGTGAATGAGAAATAAATTTTTATTGTGTTAGCCTACTGAATTTCAGAGCTGTTTGTGAGAGTAGCTAGCAGCAATTACCCTGACTAAAAACAAGCACTTATTGACTAGTGGTATTTACGGGATTAAGCCAAGCAGGTCCTAAAGGCCTAAGTAAATTGTATGAGAAAATGGTTCACATGCCAGGGAACCTGGTCCTGCCACACTCTATGCCCTCCCTCCTTCACATTTGGGGCTTCACGGGGCATCAACTATGTGAGCAATAAAGAGCTCTCCAATAATTTTCTTTCCTGAAAATTAGCCTGAATCAAATTCTGGAGGGAGACAGGAAGTTCTACAGAACATAGACAACAACCAAGAGGTGTGAAGTCTACCTAGAAAATCAGCTTGGTCCTTTGCCAATTCTGAAAACAGAAATCATAAGGACTTACTGTGTGTGTGCTAGCCAGGGAAAACAAATAAAGACTCAACAATGGATTCTCAGAAATGATTGGAACAATGGAAACTCAGAAATGGATTCTGTCTAGTCCAGTTTTCTCATTGTAAAGGGAGAAACAGGCACTGACTTGGTCAGTTAACTGCTCAAGGTACTTGGCTGAGAGATAGCAAATCCAAGACATGAGTCTAGTTCTCCCGAGTCTCACTGCTGTGTGATATTTATTGCCTGTGGCACCTGGGGACCGGGTGAGTCACAAAGGACATCTTCTCCTTCATCCACTGAAGGCAGATTGCGTTCTCCAAGACCGCATCTCAGGATGTTCCCTGGATGATCCTTTAGCGATCGCTCACACAAAAAAGGGTGAGAGCAGTTGCACAAATAAGTTTGGTGGAGGCAAAGACATCTTTCATCAAGCCATAATATTTGAATGTTATCACTTTAATTTGAAAATGTGCCTACAAGTAAAGCACATAATGATGAAAATCTCACAGACCTATTCCAGAGGCAGCCTATGGTCCCGTGAAAACTAAAATATGCTCAGCTATAATGAAAAGTAAATCCTTGCTTACTAGCCAGGGTGTCAATTCATTACTTTTTGCAGGGTCTCAAGTCAATAAGCTGGTAACTTTTAGTGTTCTGAATATCAAAAAGGAGAAACCTACATACACACGTACATATATAGACTATAGAGCAGCTGAGCAATTTAACAAGATGCTAGAAAGCTAAATGTGTGAATTTTTGAATGGGATTTCACCCAATCTCCTCATTTAATGATTTAGGAACTAAGGCTCAACAAAAAAGAAATGGATTGGCCAAAGGTGCATCATTGAATAGGATCATGTTCATCCCTTGGTCCGTTTGTGTCAAAGTGGAATTGTGGTATAAAGTAATACTTCTTAAAGTTTAATGTGCTCAACAATTTTCTGAGAATCTGGTTAAATGCAGATTTTGCTTCAGTATAATTGAGGTATGGCCTGTGATTCTTATTTCTATCACACTCTCAGACTGAGGCTATGGCCCACAGACACTCAAACTTGGGTGCACATTGGAATTACCAAGGAGTTTTAAAAATATGGATTTCTAAGCCAGGCATGATGGCCCACATGTATACACATAGCCTTCTGGGAGGCAGAGGCAGGAAGATCACAAGTTCAGGCCCAGATTGGCCAACGTGGTGACTTGTTGAGACTATCTCAAAATAAAACAATAAAAAATAGGGCTAGTATGTAGCTCAGTGCAAAGACCTAGGGTTTAATCCTGAATACTGCCAAAAAAAAGTAGACCCAACACAATGAAACATTAGTGACCTAGGTGGATGTGGAGGACATTATGTTAAATGAAATAAGTTCTCACTTATATGTGGAATCTAAAAAAGTTGATCTCATAAAAGTAGAGTAGAATAGAATCTGAGAAGGGTCAGCAACATGGAGAGAGAGTGGTTAGTAGGGATAGAGGTGTCATTGGATAGGAAAAATAACGTAACATATAGCATAGCTGCATAACTGTGGTTGACAACTAACTGTATATTTCAAGAAAATTGCAGTAGAAAGGAATTTGAATGTTCCCAATACAAAGAAATGGTAAATATTCCAGGTGATAGATATGTCAACTATCCTGATATAATTATTATACATTGTGCACATATATTGGAATATCACGCCATACCCCGTAAACATGTATAATTATTGTGTCCCAATAAAAGTTTTAAAATATTTTTAAAATACTCATTCCAGACGTCGACTCATTTGTTCTGAGATGTTACCTGGACCTTGGACTTCTTAAATGCTTCTCAGGTGATTCTAACATACAGCTAAGTTGGGTAATCACTACTGTAAAATAGTTATTTACAAGGATGTTGGTCTTCAGGTAATTTCTAGTTTTTAAGAGAATCAACACCATTTTTTTGTGCCAGTTAAGCTAATTAGTGTTAGTTTAGTGAAGTCAGGCTTGGCAAATTAATTGTTAAAATAATTGGCGAGTTAATTGACCCTTATCATAAATACACTTTCCAACTTTGAGAGAATAAACAATTATCTAAATAAATAGAGTTTCCTATACAAATATTCATGGTGTATTAAAGGTTATAAGTCAGAGGACTTTGGGAATGTTTCTTCAACATTTATTTTAATACTACAGGAAAACTCTGGTCTTTTTTGTCCATGGATTTAAATTTTCTTTTATGGTAATAAGATCTGGAATAAGTGGAAATTTAAGTTAATTTTTATGGTGACTGTCATGTAAATATGCACAATACCTCTCATGTTATCTGCACAAGTTATTAATTCAGTGCTTTAATTGTTCAAAGTAAAAAGTGTCTTAATTTTCCCTTAAAATGTTTGCCAAAAATTCTCATGGCTTCTAATTTTAAGTTCCATTTTAATTAAAGCTGAATTTAAGGTACAATTGTCTGTCCATAGCTGTAGGTTTCACATCCATAGATTCAACCAACTGCTGATCAAAAATATTTATAATAAATTTGCATCTGTACTGAGTATTTGCAGGCTTTCCTCCTTGTCACCCTCCCTCCAGAACAGCATGACAATGATTTACAGTGGAGCCTCAGTCCCCGAACTTAATTTGTTCCATGATTTTGGAAAAGATGGCCATGTTTGTTTTTGTACAGGAAAGATAGTTGTGGTCATGTTTGCCAAAGCATCGGTGAACCCAGGTACCACTGTATATGGCTTTTACATTGTACAAAGCATTCTAAGCAATGGAGAGATGATTTAAAGTACAACAGGAGGGTATGGGTGGGTTATATGCAAATGCATCATTTTCTATAAGCAACTTGAGAATTGACAGAATTTGGTATATTTGTGGAGTCCTGGAAACTATCTCTGTGGATACCAACAGAAAACTGTACTTAGAAATTACAATAATTTATTTCCACTCTGTAGGGTGACATTTCTTTTTACCCCATCACATACTCTCTGTGTACATAGACTCGCACTCAAACTTAAGTACATGGGATTCAGTACTGAACTTGAAACCTGTCTCTTTATCAAGTTTCCACGCTCTGAGTTGGGGGCCTGTTTGCCAGGTCCAAATGCAACTCAGTCAGCATCAGCGCTAGAGGAGAAGAAAAAGGAATTCAAAAGTCTCACTCCAAAGTTAATACAACTGAGAATCTTTTTGGTTATTTTAATAATCATTAAATTATATATATTTTTTTCTTCTGGAAGGCACTGAGACTCCTAAAGTGAATTCACTCCAAGTAGAAAAGAAAGTAATCCAATGCATAAAATGCAGCACTGCCTTGGGTTAAAAGTGAAGACATCTGCTGATAAGCAAGAATCTTTGGGAGGTCATTTTGTCTATTCTCCCTTGGCTGGAGAACATTAACCTTGGCAAACAAATTAGAATTTAGATCCTATAAGCCACATCTCTTTGGGGTCACTATCTGACCTTCAGGATGGCTTTGTACATTGAACTAAACTGTTCATTCAGCAGAACTGGCAGGACTGACATATGGTCTAAAACATGTGAAAGTTGCTGACTTAGAAGGTTTAAACCTCCTTCCAAAAAGCATACTCTCATGCAGCTTTCTCTAATCCCTTGGCAGTACTACCTAGGAACTACAGAAGCAAAGCAAGTGCCCTAGAAAGGAAAAATGGTTTGACTTTCCAGAAACTGGGTGCTCTCTAGCACATGCTCCAGGAAGATGTGGTCTGCAGCTTAATGGTCCACTGAAGAATTCATATCCCAACCCCCAGAGCCCATGAATAGGTTAGATTACATGGGGAAAATGGATAGTGGAATTAAAATTGCAGAGCAGCTGACCTTGAAGGGCAGACTTTATTCTGGATTATTTAGGTGGACCCCATATTATCCCAAGGGTCCTTAAATATGGAAAAAGGAAGGAGTGTGAGAGAATCAAAGAGGCATAAATATGAAAAGGAGTTGACCTGGTGTTGTTTGCTTTCAGAAGGACCAAAGGGGCTGTGTCTCAGTCAGTTTTCTATGCTATGATATTATACCACAGACTGGGTAATTTGTAAAGAACAGAGGTGTGTTTAGCTCTAGTTCTGTAAAATCTAAGAGCACAGCACTAGCACCTGCTCAGCAGCTAGCGAGAGCCCTCTTGCTGGTGGGAATTCTCTATAGAGTCCTATGGTGCAGGAAGTCACATGGTGAAACCAAGCAAGCTTGCTAACTTGCGGCCCTCTTCCTCTTCTTATAAAGCTGCTAATGCAATCATGAGGTCCCCTCTTCACGACTTCAGCTACTCTTAATGTCCTTCTCCAGGTTCCATTCACATATGACTTTCAGGATTGAGTTTCGATGTGTGTTTTTGAGGGGACAAACACTCAGACTATAGCAGGCCACAAGGCAAGAAATGTGGGCAACTCCAAGAAGCTCCATTGGGCAAAGAAACAGATCCTACCCTGGACCCCTCCAGGATGCAATTCTGCTGACACCTTGAATTTTGCCCCATGACACTGAGCTTATGATCTTCAGATTGGTGAGACAATAAAAACATGTTATTGTAAGCCACCAAGTATGGGATTATTTGTTATAACAGCAGTAACTAGCAAATTAGCAAGAAAAATGATTCTGCCACTTTTTGAATATTTTCCAGAGAATTTAAGAAAACCAACCTTTTGTTTTTTTCAGCTTTATGATGATGTAACTAGCAAATAAAGTGGTACACATTCAAGGTGACAGCATGATGTTTGGATATACATACACATCGTGAGGTGTTAACCACAAACAAAGCAAGGACTATCTCTACCTCATACAGTTATTTTGAGTGTGTGTCTGGGGAGAATACTTAATATCCACTCTTTGTGAGTTTTGAGGATGGTTATATACTTCAAGATGATGTTTTGGTCAGTGATGGGCCAAAGGTACAGTGGTAGTCCCATCCAGCCTAGCTGTGTAAGATTTTATCAGGTTTATGTGTGTAAACTCTGCTGTGTGCACACAACACTGGAATCATCCATGACACATTTCTCAGACCGTGTCTCCAAACACTACATGATTGTTCAGGAAAATCATGTGAAGAAATGCTTATGTAGATGGATGTCAGAGAAAACCCTTCTTGATACAATTCTGCCTACACTTTCTGTGACATCTCTGTCTCATATCTGTGTTGACCTGCAGTTTATTGTTAAGTGTCTGGTACTTGTATTTCCTCACTCTGTTGTACCTCTATTCTTCTTTTCCCTCCTCTTGGGCTGTGCAGCTTGCTAAGAGCTTGCAGTTGAACACCTACAGGTCTCTTATGTGGCTAGAATAGATTACTCTCTCCTTGAACTATCCCTGTCTTCATACGTTTATCAATGCACCTAGACAACCGTGCCCGGATGACTCTTTCTCTCTGACTCTGTTAGGAAAGAGGACTTGTCTGTCTCTTGATATCAAGCACACTAATGGTCACTCTGTATTTTGCATTTGACACATTATATTGAATATGTATAATGTGCTAGACAGATAGATGTACTGTATTCATTTCCTATTTACTATAGATAATTGAAGGTAAAACATCTGGGTGATTTACACAAAATATAAGAATTCATGTCAGATTTGTTGTGGAGTGGAGTGAGGAGTCTTATCTCATATGAATGCAATACAATACAGAGAGGAAGAGTTCAGCTCTTCATTTAATCTGGAGTTGGACACTTGGTAAATCACTTACAGTTTTTGACCTTAGGGGACTTATATAATTTAGTTTTCAGGGGTTTTTTTCCTGAAAAAATAGATATAATAATAACATAATAGCACAACAGTTTTTAGAAGAAAGCAATGAGATAATCCAAATCTGATACACTATTGCATTGGATTATAATTTTTATAATACAACGTGCATTTGCGTGGGTCTTAATTTACAGGAAACTTAATTAAAACTGTTGCTTTCGATCAGTCCATGTAATTTTCCTTAGATTATACCTGTATATACAATTTGCTTAAATCCTGTCCCATTTCTATTGTGAGGTTGGGTTTTTATTTATTTTACTTTTAAATTTAACAATTATTTTGTGTTTTATTTGTAGGCTCCTCAAGTATTTTCTGTAAGTAGGAAGAATGCAAGTAATTACATACACTACCCAATGAGACAGCATTAGGAAATGGAGGCTTTAGGAGGTAATTAGGTCGTGAAGGTGGAGTTCTCTTGAGTGGTATTAGTGTCCTTATCATGTAAGGACACAGTGAGAAGATGGCTGTTTTTGAGCAGGAATTGGGGCCTCTTCAGACATTAAATCTGCCAGCACTTTGATCTTGAACTTCCTAGCACTGTGAGAAATAAATTACTGTTGTTTATGAGCCATATAGTTTATAGGATTCTATATAGCAGCCTGAATGAGCTAAGACAAAAATTGGTACCGAGAAGTGGGGGTGCTGCTGAAGCAGGTAATTAAAAATATGGATGTGGCTTTGGAGATGAGTGATGGCTAGAAGCTGAAAGAGCTTTTGAGGCACATACTACAAGGAGCTACACATTTCCATGAAGGGTATTCATGAGCCCCCCCGCCCCGCCAATAAAAAAGACAAGAGGAGTAGAGACAGTCTCCACCTTCCTAGAAAAGACTCAAGTAACCTGGAACAGAATGTTGGGAGAACCATGGATGATAAGGTCAGTTCTGATGAGGATGAAGTCTCAAATGAAATGAAGAATGCATTATAAACACTGGAAGATATAGACTCATTGTTTTAAAGTGGTAAAGCACTTGAGTGAATGTTATTTATGTTTTCAAGTTATGTGGATTGTAGAACTCTAAGCAATGAAATTGAATATTTGGCTGAGGGAATCTGTAAGCAAAGCCTCAAAGGGTGGCCTGACTATTCCTGACCACTTGTAGTAAAATAAGAGAGGAAAGAATTGCTAAGCACATAAGTAGGGAACTTAATCATTTGGCAAACTTTCAGGCTATCCATATTGAAAAGAATGAGAGAGGCTGTTCAGGAGAGAAGACGAAAAGTATAGCGAAGCAACCTTTCGAGAGAGATTATTATGGGCATGGACCATGGATTTAATTAGCCACTCCAGCAAGGAAAGAGCCTGTTTAAAATTTCAGCAGAATGTAAGAATATGGTATTTGATGTGACCACATGGCTGGACATACCAGAACACTTAAAGCAAATTGTGTGATCTTGACATTGAGATTGCAGAAGTTGAAATATTACATATTGCCACCTTGCAGACGTTCTATAAATGAATCACTCAGGGTTATCAGCAATTATCTTCGCTATGAATATCATTCCTTAGAGAAAAGAAATTTATTAGGACTGGTAGATACAAGAGTTCAGTTAATTTATTTTGGGGGCTTAAAGAACCAGCTGCTTTATTTCTACACAGCAAATAAAAAATATAAAAGCTCATGTAATTGTGTTTGAGAAGCCTGGTGAGAGAAAAGTCAACTCAATTGTCTTTCTCTCTCTCTCTCCCCTTCCTTCCTGCTTTCCTTCTTTTCTGTGGTACTAGGGATTGGTCTCAGGGCCTTAACACTGAGTTACATTCCCAGATCATTTTTAATTTTTTTTTTTTTTTGGTACTGGGGATTGAACTCAGGTCCTTCTGCTTGCACAGCAGGTGGTGAAAGCACTGAGCTAAATCCCCAGCCCCTTTAATTTTTCTTTTTGTTACAGGATCTCACTAAGTCACTAGGTTGTCCAGCCTGGCATCAAAGTTGTAATCCTCCATCCTTTAGCTCTCAGAGTGCTGGGATGAAAAGTGTGCACAACCAAGTCTGGTTCAGTTTTTTATTTAATGAAATCTGTCACTGTTGATTTTTCTGGATGCTGTTTAGAATAAAAGTAGGCAACTTACTTCTACTGACTGAACACACATACCAAGACATTGCATTTCTGTTCTAAAATTAACAATGGTCTCCACCACCAAATACTAGGTCTTGAAAGATGTGAGGTCCATGCTGGGCACTATGTGTAGGGCCAAATACGGGTGATACAGTGGCTTGAATCCCAGGAATTAGCATTGCAGAAGCTTGTAAGTCCACAAGGAGTGAGACAACAATGGGAGCTGTCTACTCAGTTTGCCATAAGGGTTTCAAGGAGGGAGATTTTCTTGTGTGCCTTTGGAATAGAAATGGAGGTTTCATTTATTGAACTGACAAGTGAATAGTTCTTAAAGGAAGGGTGGGATTTTAAGATGAGGAGAGGTGTAAAGAAGAAGTAACTAACCACTTACTGAGCACCTACTATCCATGGGGCACTATACTAGGGTTTGGCGTATTCTAGGAAGGACCTCAGAGAGGTCTGACACTGGGCCATGCTCAGGGAGCCAATGATCTGGACAGCGGGTTCCACCTTATTCGTCCTCACAATGACTGCAGAAATCCCTTGATATTGTAAGGGATTCATTCCAGAATGGACTCCATAACCTACACATGGTGAGCTCCCAGATACAAAATGGTGTATTTGCATAGAAGCTGTGCATACTCTGTAGTATACCTTAAACTGTATTGTCATGACCCCTAATCCATAATACAGTGTCATGCTGTGTAAAAAGTTGCCATGTTGTCCACTGAGGGAATCGTGACAAGAAAACCTCTGTACATGCTCAGTAAAGATGCAATTATTTTTCTGGATATTTTTGGTCCAGGGTTTTTGGCACCCCAGGTATGGACTGTACTCAGCAATAGGTTGGGACTGTTGTGCAGGAGGGAGTTTCTTCACCTTCTGGCCTCTTACTCAGAAATTGGGGCTTGGAGAGGTTAAGTGTCCTGAGTGACACCTTGACCTTGGGTCTGGCAGAGGCATGGTGCAGGTTGTGTGGTGGTGGGCGGGTAGAGCCAGGAAAGTTTGGAAGGGGACATGTCAATCATCATGCTTGGGAGCCTTCATCTTATTCCTCAGGCAATGCTGGCCACTGAGGGTGTTTGGGCAGAGCTGAGACAAGGCCAGAACTGGAGTTCAGAGCTCCATGGCCCAGGGGTGTAGGAACCAGGCTGAGAGATAGATAGAAAACTGATATCTGGCATTATAATACCAAACATTCTCTAAGATAGATCAACTATAACTTAGAGAAGCAAAAGAACAATCCAAAGTAGAAGTATTCTGCCTTTTATGTCACCTTTTCTGGTGGTAAATTCTTATCCTTTTTTAGTGAAATTAGCCTGTGATTCTTTTTTTTTTTTTTTGGTACGGGGATTGAACTCAGGTCCTTGCGCTTGCACAGCAGGCGGCAAAACCACTGAGCTAAATCCCCGGCCCTAGCCTGTGATTCTTAATGCTGGAAAAATGCTTCTCAGAGAAGGACCCCTGTAACAATAGCTTCAGCATGGCCTGAAACCCTGTAAGAAATGCAGCTTCCAGGCCTCACCCAGATCTGCTGACTCTGGGGAGACTTGAGGGGTAGGGGCCCAGAAATCTGTGTTTCTGTGTTTTAACAAGTTCTACAAGTGTTTTGGTACACAGTTGGTGGAGTTTGAGAACCACCAGGCTAGTGTGATGTCTACAAGTCCAATAGATTTTGAATATACATAGATCTTAACAAGAATTAAGCTGCTTAAATAAAATAAAGTCCCTTCTATCTTAACCAACTCAATAGCATTCATGCCTGTGACATAAATACCATCTTTGCAGTTCTATCCACCCTTGTTTTGCATTAAAATATCTCATTCCATGTCTTTAGAAATATTGAAAGCCACTAAGTACAAATAACCCTTTTATTTCATTTTATTAAACATCCTAGAAGGGACAGAGAAGGAAGACACCTTGAAAAATTATGTGCATGCTAATTGTGGCCTGTTACTTCCCCATGACAAGGTTTTATTTTGAAGCCCTTTATGACTTTTATTAGAAACAGAACCTTTTTGTTACTGTTTGTTGCCCCAGGAGTTTTAAAAGAACTGATTTTCTGTCAGAAAAGATTGGAATCAATTGCAGTCTTCCCTTCTAGATAGTGCTAAAACATTTATTTAAGAGTTTAGCTGCTTTCCTGGCCTTATCTGTATTCTGAGCTGCTTGTCCAATGAAATAAAATTCATTCATGCCTTTGCTCTCTGTGTTATTGACAAAGCACACATTTCATATGACTCACAGCCAGAATCCTGTCTTCTGGGAAAACTTCTCTCTAAACTTGTCTGAAAGAATTATTTTATTATACTTTTTCCATGCCAACTCAAGAACACCTGAATGGGAAATTACAGGGGTGAAGAGGAAATAGGAGCAGGGCCTATAGACTGGTGACTTATGCAGGCAGGGTAATGGACGAAACTAGAGGGACTCTTTTCTCTGACTGAGGTTCCTCATCAGAGTATCAGGGTTGAGCAAACTTTCTGAAATAATGAACTCTGTGTTTTACTCCTTCTAGGAGGCTTAGTTGCTTATTTGCATCTATAGATGTAATAGCATTTTGAATGCATTGGCTAATGCTGTATGTATATACAAATATGCCAAAACTAAATACACTGTTCTGTAAATTAATATGCACTAATAATAAAAGTATATAATAAAGTACAATACAGTGCACACAAAATGTATAGTTTTCTTTCTTAGTTATTTTTAATTGACACATGGTAATTATATGTAGAAATTAATAAAGAAAAAAGGAAGAACCCACGAAACTACAAAACAGCAAACACAATAGCAGGAGTAATTCCTTAACTTTCAGTAATAACTTTGAATGTAAATGATTGCTTCCCCAATTGAAAGACAGAATCATTGTGTGGATTAAAAAACAAAACAAAACAACACCAAGTCTTAACTGTATGTTGTCTGCAAGAAACTCACTCACCTGTAAGGACATTGTTATGACTTGTGTCTATATGTTCCCCCAAAGCCTCATGTGCTCATAAGTGGGGCTTTTCATAGCTGGCTTGATCTAGGGTGTGCAATACTGAGATTAAGGGGGTGTGGTACTAAATTAGTCCACTGATTGGAATCAGTATAGTTTTGGGTGGTCTCACCAAAAAGGCTGGTAGCCTGGATGAGATAAAAGGGAAAGGCAGGCTGGTTGCTGCTGTTTGCTGCCTTCTACCTGCTCTGCCATGGACTGTTTCTCTTCTGGGATGCCCCTGTGTCATTCCTTCCTGCTTTGGAGTCAGCCAACTATGAACTGAAACTTCTACAAACCATGAGTTGAAATAAATTCATGGGTGTTGGGTATTTTGTCTCAGCAATGAGAATGTAACTAAGATTTACACACTGAAAAATGAAAATAAAAATGTATTCCTTGTTCTTCATCAGATAAGAATAAGTCAGTTTTATTTGTTGTATCTTTACTGTTTGCTAAGAACTTTATATTATTTCTTAACTTAAAGGCTACCTCATGAAGCAAACAACCCAGATTTAGTCTTTAGGAATCTAATGGAAGCTCAAGAAAATGAAAGATTGAGTTAAGACTATACCCCATCTTCAAGCAGTCCTTTCTAACATAATACCCAAGAAGGCATCATCCCTGTCTATAAGGAAAACTTCTCCCTGATCTCCTAGGGATGCCTGAGATCACCTTAAAGATATGTACCAAAGGCTGTGCTAGGGTGGGGAGTGGGGTGTGTGTGTGCTAAGGAGATGAAGCCTCTTCTTGGATCCCTGACTTATCAGTGTGAATATGCTTAAGACTGGGCAGAAAAGACCATTTCAGCCCTTAGAACTGTTTCTTAGAAAAAATATTTTTTAAAAAAAGAGACATGAGAAAGACTTCATAGAGGCAGATATTGGACACTCAGGAATCAAGTTTAGCAATTTTCTTGATATTAAGTCTCTGAACAAGTACATAGTTTGTGTCAAAACATCCTATACCTATACAAGTATGTTTTGAAGAAGCAAATTGGACCGTGTATACTGAAGAAGGTGAATGTGCTTGTGGGGCAGAGGATTAGAGAAATGAGTGCCCAGAATGACTGAAGACATCTCTTTGTCATGTACGCAAAGAAAACCAGCTTGTGGAGGAAAGGGTTTCTGAGCAACATCCCAACTTTTGCGAATTGTAAATGGAGCAGGCTGCTAAACATAGCTGCCACAAACTATCAGGCAGGAAGCTCATTAAATAATTGTGTTGTTAGAAATTAAGTCAAGAAAGCAGCACCTAGCCAAAGATACAAAGAGTGAAGAATAAAGTAGAACTTAACTTTCCATCCTTTAGAAGACAAAGTATTTTCTAGCACAAGTCCATTGTTCATCCAGTGAAGGCTGCAGGGATGTTTCTGCTAGAGTTCGGGGTCTACCAACATACTGTGCCATATATTTTCTCTGTTGCTGTTCTCTGAGAGTTTCTTTGATGCTGATTATTTTAGTCTGTTTAGTGTGACTATAACAAAATAGCTGAAGCTGGGTAACTTGTGATGAAAAAGCTAGCTGATAGTTAGCTGATAGTTTTGGAGCTTAGAATTCTAAACAGCATTGACCATCACCACTATCTCAGTCCCTTCTTTGCTTAGCATCTCTGGCTAACAGCAGGGCTCTTTTATTTTTTCAAGTCCCCAAGTCTATGACTGTTCTTCATGTGTTCTTACACAGGTGATTCTGGAAAGACAAGAATGACAACTGCCTACATTCCCAGCCTATGATGGAACTCTCAGACACCCACCCTTCCAGACAGAAGAGAAAAACCTTCCTAGGCAACACCTTTACACATCCTGTAAGGTGCAAAAGATAACAGGAAGCCAAGGCCCAGGTTCCAGATAAACAGCCCACATAGCAACACCTGTGGGTCCAGATATCCCTGGAGACCACCAGAATTCCTCTGCCCCAGAACAAAAGACTTCCTCCACTCCAGGTCAAAATTTTCCATTCCTCCCGACAATATCCCTCCCCTTCCCAAACTCCCCTATAAAGTCTCCTCTCTTCCAAGCCCCTGGAGTCAATGATCTTGTCACCCTTGACTTGCCCGCACCCAGGATGGAAATAAAACCTCAATTGTTGCTTTATTTTTGCCTAGTACAGTGGTCTTGGTCCTGCCTCGGTTTACCCTAACAGGGACTTGGTCCTCCTGTCCTGTTTTTACAGAAAACTTGCCAGTCACGGTCCAGCCCCATTCAAACATACCCTGATGTTGTCTCTGAGTTCCGTCGGGAGCATCACTCATTGTCACAGCTGCAGGGAGCTGGGCATGGGAGGCTGAGGCAGAAGGATCACAAGTTTGAGCCCTGTCTGGGCAACTTAGCAACTTAATGAAATGGTGTCTCAAAATTAAAAAAATAAGAAAAGCCTGGGGATATAGCTCAGTGCAAAGGCCCAGAACTCAAACCTCAGTACTATAAATAAATAAATACATTATCAACATATTAATAAAAATAAAAATAGAAGTCAGAAAGGGAAGACTATGCAAGACCTTAGAATGAAGAGGTTCCAAACAGATCTCGAATGACAGCCACCAGAAGAGCAAGCAGAGGAGCAGCTAGTTGACAGAAAGCAGGAAGCAGTTCTGGAATGTGGAATAAGAAATGCCTTGCAGCAGCAATCACCTAGCAACGTCAGGAGTTTGCAGAACCCAGCGTGGGCTCAGATGCAGTGAGTGTGTGGCCAGTGATCTCAACACACAGACACTGTGTACAGACAGACATGCTTCCTCCCCACTGTGTGATGGGGTGAAACAATAATAAGAAACACGAAGAGGAAATTGGCCAGGGAAATAAGGCAAGAGGGCATTTCTCTTTCCCTCTGGCAATTCTGCTGCTGGGAAGATCTCCTTTTCTGGCTATTTAGAAGTCAGTAGCTGGAGGCATTTTGATGTTAAATCAGGTTTAAAGTGAGACAGAGACCTTTGAAACCCCAGGTCCAGTAAGTCAGCAGAGTTTAAACTGCATGTTCTCATCAGGGACAATCCTGAGAGTCAGGCTTAAAACAAATGGAAAAGGTAAGCATTAGTGAAAAAGGAACCGTACTGGAACTTCGATTTAGTTTAAAGATTATTTTAGCAGAAAAGAATTGTATGCTATGAAAATGATAAATAATTTAAAAACTGTGAAAACTATACATAGACTTCAGGATCAAAAACAGTTGAGAGCTTGGTTTTTGGCATTTACTAAATGGGTGATTTTGAAGAAATCCTTCTTCATTATAAGCCCCAGTTTCTTATGGTGGAGAAAATAAATATTTCATATGCTCCAGGTAGCACAGATGAAATTACTATAGACAGCTAAGTTAGGTAGAAATATCATAGGCAGTCAGACAGGGCTAGGCCCTCGAAGAAGTCAGTGCAGAAGATGAGAACACATCACAGTTGTGGGTGGAGGTGATTCTGTCGTGCCTGACCTAAGAGAGCTCTTCACAAACAAACAGGACAAAGCATACAGGCTGCTGTCAGCAAATGACAGGCTGTTTCTCAGGAAACAGAAGACAATCTCCCTGGAGCCAGAAAGTCCAGTGACCGTCTACACACCTGTGCTGACTGTCCTTGGACTCAATCATAAACATCTCACCCCAGATTCCTTAGCTCCTTCAATTCCTATAGGAGCCTAATTCCTTCCCCAGTTATCTCCTGATATCTCTCTCCTGATGTTAGCCCGTCCACTCATGGATGAGATCTCTCCCAGCCAGCTGCTGATGTTACTCTTTCCCACTGTCAGCCAATCCACACATGGAGGTGATAAACTTGGCTTTTCCCACCTAGCTGCTAAAATCTATCCCCAATTCCAGTCCCTGATTTTAGTATGTACTCATTGGAATAAACTTTTCCTTTTCTCACAAAAGCCTGTCTCTGTCAGGTAAAAGGGCTGAAAACCAAGACCAGACCAGGCCACAACAAGCCTTTATTAGGGGAATAGATCTGCCAGGCTGTCTCTGAACAATGGAGAGACAAAAGCAGCATGGCTGGGGCAGGGAGAGTCTTTTATAGAGACTGGGGTGGGGCTTGTAGGGGCTGAGGTGGGGTTGAGTGAGGTAGTGATCAGGGAGTGGAGGAGCCGGTGACATCACTAGATGGTAGGAGGTGAGCGAGTATTAAGTTACTCTCTAGGTGGGATCAGGGGCATACTGGGAAGAAGGGTTTGTTCTTTGGTGGGAGCAACCATCTTGGGATGATGTCACACAGGGGAGGGGGCAAGGCACCATAGGAAGAGGGCAGCTACTGTACATAATAGCTACTGAGGTAGTGGGAGACCTATCATTCCAGGCTTTTGTTTTATGACAGTTGGGCGAAGGTCTCTTCCTCTGGAGCTGCTTCCTGCTGACCAGGGGTGAAGATTGGGGCTAGACCTGGATCTGATGAGGCCTGTGGCAATTGGGGACCTCTTCCATTTGTTGTACTGGCTGGTACCCTGCCATGATGAATTCCGTGACTATCTGGTTGGTGAATGCCCTCATTTGTTCCTGCAAGAAATTTTGAAAACAGCAAACCAGACATTATCTGAAGAGTAAGATAAGGCAGATGGTGACCAATGGTCCTATCAGAGGAAGGAGCCAGGGCAGCCAACTATTTAGGGAAAAGAGACTTTCATTTACCCAATTGTTCATGCGTTGATCAATGTTTGAGGCCCTTTAAGTGAGCTTTTTTTGCTGAATCTCGTTCTATACCTGATTGATTTGTATAAAAACAACATTCCTCTCCTAGGAAAAGACATATACCGCCCTTCTCTGCTGTAAGGAGATCTAGCCCCCTCCTATTTTGGAGAGTGACAGCCGCTAAGGAATCTATTTGGTTTTGTAAAGTTGTGATTGATCTAGCTATTTCTTTTAGGCTGTCACTTAGCTCTTTAGAGAGAGTATGGAATTGAGTTAGTGAGATAGTTAGGCCACCTACTCCTGTCCCTAAAGCAGCAGTGATGCCTAGTCCTATGAGTAAGGGTATTAATTGGACAGCTCGTCTATGTCTGACCTGTGTTTTTGTTGGCACTGATAAAGTTTGATTGTTTGGGGCTGTATCAATGTTAGGGCTGAGGTAAACTAGAGTGCAAGTCCCTGTCCAGTTAGTGGGCAGGCACAGGTGGGCTGACGCTCCACAAAGGAAGAAGATGCCTTGACTGGGTAAACAGAATTGGTTGTGTATGTTGAAAAGATGCGTGAGTTTGTTATTCTCCATTTCCCATATTCCTAGTGTTCCTGCCAACGCAGTGCCTGTTAAGGGTTGAAAAGGTCTTTGGCATGAGATTTGTTGGGCATTGTTCATCCTATTTTCCCATTGGAGGAAGAATCTCCTGGTATCAACCAGAAGCTATTCTGAAGAACGGTTAAATGTTGGAATAAGGAGGCATTCTGAGACTGAGGGGGCTGTGTTGCAAGGGGTCCAGGGATGTATAGTCATGCAAGGCATATGGCGACCATTGCAAAACCCAGAATTTTTGTTGAGAAGACCCTGTGTCATAATTTTTGTAGCCCCAGTGAAGCAGACAGATTGAACAAAGGAGGCATCTTGGGTGACCCTGTAGTTAGCATGACCTGACGAGGCCTATAATTGTAATGTGTAATTACACTTCCAAGAGGGAAGATATCCCAACATGGAGCCCATGGACAAGTTACGCTGAAAGCAAAGTGGGGCCTGAAAGCTCAAGATGATGTTATCAGCTATAGGTCTGAGTATAGGCTTTTCCTTACTCTATATAGAGACAGGTTAGCCATGTAAGATTGAAGGAGTTGCACTGCATGACCTGTTTGTGTTTTTCTTGTCATATCAGTGATGTGAAAGTCGGTGAGGGACTGTTTATTAAATAACTGTAAAGGGCCTCCCATCTTATATTGAGGATGGTAAGTAAGATTGGTTGTAGCCCAGACTTTTGTAGGTACCGGCATGGCTGTATAAGAAGCAGTGGATAGGGACATACAGAGCCAACAGTTACTGGCTAGAGATGGGTTGAATTGATTTAATAGGGAGTGGGTTAGCTGGAGCATGTTATCTAGATAGTGTGGAAGTGAGGAGTGAGTCAATTGGAGGTCATTGTATATGTGTGTAGGGTTGATGGGTAAGTGTGGGGCCATGGAAACTGCATGTAGAGGAAAGAGGAAGATGGAGATGAGGGCACTTGGGAGAATTGTGATGTGGACCCCCTAGTGTGTGATGGAATGGTGAAGAGTCTTGTCAAAGGGAAGAAGAAAAGAGTGAAGAAACATTTTTGTGTATTTGTAAAGACAAATAAGAATACTGGGAAGGGTGATAATTAGGTAATAGGTTACCATGAGAAAAAACCTTGTGAGGAAGCCCTAATGACAGCTGTTAGTCACCCTTGATAAATTACTGTAGACAACCAATAATACTAATGAGGGTAATGATGAGGTAGTATATTGCCACCAGAATACATTTGTCTATAGTTTTCCAGTCTCTTGGGGCAGTGGTGGTGAGCCCGATCCCAAAGAGAAGGCCCAAAAGAATTAATAAGAGAAGGCTGAGGATATCTGTAGGTGACCCTGTGTATATGGAATCACAATATCCCATGGGTCCCTTAACAAAGGGGAATGTCTTGAGGCAGATGAAGGCATGTGTACAAACAGCAAATGAGGAGAAAAGAAAAGAGCTCTATCTCAAAACATGAAAAATCAGCTAGTGCTCCCTGTAACCAGAGGTCTGTTACCCACTGGAGGACTGTCTCAGGAATGTCATCCTGTGGGCAGCACCAAGAGACGTTTTCCAGAGCACACTCAAGGAAGGCCCGAAACTGCTGTTGTAAGAGGATGTACATCCATATTACCTAGGAAGGTCAATTGGATTTTGAGCCGATAAGGTTAGAGATGTCAATGAGGGGGGGGGGGGGTTAACTTTCCTCTAGAATCTGTGTGTGGAATAATCTGAGTTTAGTAAGTTCTGTGAGAATAGAGGAGTATCTGGCAGTGTTAGATTGTTGTTCAGGCTGTTTCATCTGGGAATCTGGAGGAGCCTTTTTTATCCTGGAAAGATGGAACCAGGGGACTCTTTCCTGGAGTTTTACCATGGTAGGAGTTATTAATGAAACAGTGAAAGGTCCCTCCCAACGTGGCTGGAGGCATCTTGGGGACAGGGTCTTGAGAGATACCTGGTCACCTGGAGAAAGAGGAGGAGGAGGATGTAGAGTGCCTGATGAGTCTGGAAAGGGGAGAGTTTGGTTAGCCAGGGTTTGAAGGAGATGACAGGCATAATTAATTGTTGGGATATAATCAGCAAGTGCTGGTGATGGGTCTGGTAAGTTAGAAAACAAGAGAGGTTGTCCATACATCAACTCAAAGGGAGTTAAATTTAATGGTTTTAGTGGTGTTGAGCGAAGCCACATGAGAGCTAAAGGGAGGAGGGTAATCCAATTTTGTTTGAGCTCTATTGAGAGTTTAGTTAGTTGAGTTTTAATTAACCCATTGGCTCATTCTACCTTGCCTGATGATTGAGGTCGATATGGGATGTGTAGTTTCCAGTGTATATTGAGTGTCTCTGTTACCTGTCAGGTGATCTGAGAGATGAAGGCAGGTCTGTTGTCTGATTGAATGGAACACGGAAGGCCAAATTGAGGAAAGATTTCTGTTAGGAGCACATGAACTACAGCAGCCGCTCCTTCCAACCTGCAGGGAAAGGCCACTATCCACCCCGTGAAAGTATCTACCAAGGTTAGGAGATATTTAACATTTTTTACAGGTGGCATATGTGTGAAATCAATTTGCCAATCTTCCCCTGGACTGTTGAGTTTTTGTGTGTGTTTGAAAGCCACCTTGGGGACTGGTGGTTGAGCAAATGGGACAGGCCTGTGTTATTCTCTGTGTGTGTGTTGCTAAGGATGGGTGGTATAGAAAAGACCTGAGGAGGTGCAGGAGGGGTTGAGTTCCTATATGGAGTGAGTTATGTATATTAGTGAGGAGAGGAATTATTTGATCATCAGGTATGACATGGCATCCCTGATATAGAAGCCAATCATTTCTTAGTGTAGCACCCTTTTCCATGTATTTGGCCTTTTCCTGAGGAGAATAGTTAGGTTTTAAGGGTGGAATGATTAACACTGGTTTTGGCTTTGGGGAACACATTGTTGTGCCATGTTGCGGGCAGTTTGATCTGCTCTGTTGTTTCCCTGAGCTATAGGAGAGGAAGAGGATGGATGTCCTTTATAATGAATGACCCCCACTTGTGTTGGGAGGGTGGCCGCTTGGAGAAGAGCATGTATTAGATGTCCATTAATAATGGGTGTCCCTTTTGTGGTCATAAAGCCTCTTTCTCTCCAAGTGGAGTTATGAGAGTGTAGGATGTGGTATGCATATTTGGAGTCAGTATAAATATTGCCTCGCCTGTTGAGAGCTAAGGTAAGAGCTCAGGTGAGTGCATTTAATTCTGCTTGTTGAGAGGTAGTGTTGTATGGGAGTGTGTTAGCCTCCATGGTCTGTGTGAAAGAAACGGTTGCATATCCTGCCCCCTTCTGGCTGGGCACACTAGTGGAAATTGAGCTGCCATCAATAAACCATGTGAATTCTGGATCTGAGATAGCCTCTGAGGAGATATTAGGGAGGGAGGGAAGAAGGTTTTCAATTGTTTCTGTGCATGAGTGGGAGAGTGTCTGAATGGCCTCAGGAAGGAGAGTGGCTGGGTTAAGGGAGGGAGGAGACTGAAGAGAGAAAGATGGGTTTTCTATAAAAGTGGTATGGAAGAGCTGTAGCCTAGAGGGGGACAGGTGTGAGAGGCTATAATGAGTAAGTCCTGTAAGCGATAGGGTGACTTTACTGTCATTGGTTGGCCAAAGGTAAGTTTGGAACTTTCTTGGGCTAAGAGAGAAGTGGCTGCCAGAGCGCATAAACATGTAGGCCAGCCTTGGACTGTGTAATCAAGCTATTTAGACAGGTAGGCAACTGGAACAAAGTGTGATCCTATGTTCCATCCCAGAACTCCCAAAGCCAATCCTATTCATTCAGTGACGTACAGAATGAATGGCTTTTGAAGATCTGGGAGAGCCAGTGCTGGGGCAGAGAGGATAGCGGTCTGAAGCCTGAGAAATGGTCCCTTGATAGAAGTATTATTTATAGGTTCATTTGGGTCTCCCTTGGAAGCATCATACAGGGGTTTAGCAAGTAGACTGAAGTTTGCTATCCATAAGCGGAGAAAGCCTGCGAGCCCCAGGAAAGACAGGATCTCAGCCTTGGAGGAGAGGATGGGGAGGTCCTGAATAAGTTGTTTACGGTCCAAGGTGATCTCTCATTGCTGATATGAGATCTTAACCCCAAGGTATTGAACTGTGAGTTGGGAGAGTTGGGCCTTCTCCCTGGAGACTCGGTACCCCTTTTTACATAAGAAATTAAGTAATGAGGCCATGTGTTGCTGAGAGAGTGTGAAGGTGGGGCTGCACAAAAGTAAGTCATCTACATATTGGAGTAGCTTAGAGGGAGACAGGTTTAATTTTAAGAGGTCAGTAGCCAAGGCCTGTCCAAAGAGGTGTGGACTATCCAGGAAACTCTGTGGAAGAACTGTCCAAGTAAGTTGTTGAGAGTGTCCCGTATCAGGGTCAGTCCATGTGAAAGCAAAAAGATTTTGTGAGTTGGGGTGTAGGAGGATGGAGAAAAAGGCATCTTTGAGGTCTAGAACCATGAAATAACATGAAGAGGAGGGGATATGGGACAATAACATGTAGGGGTTGGGAACAACAGTGTGTAAGGGAAGTACAGCAGAATTGATGGCTCTTAAGTCTTGTACTAATCTGTAGGAACCATTTGTTTTTAAAACTGGAAGGATAGGAGTGTTGTAGTGGGAGTGAGTTGGTCTGAGAAGTCCCTTGTTGAGTAGACTGGTAATTACAGACTTTAATCCTTTTAAACGTTTTAAGGCTAAAGGGTATTGGGGAACATTTGGAAATTGAGTGATATCTTTGAGAGAGATCTGAATGGGAGGGTGATGTTTAGCCACAGAAGGGGTGGAAGTGTCCCAGACTGAGGGGTTAATATAAAGCTCCCTAGGAGAGGGTGAAGTTAGATTGGGAGTTGAATCTGTTGGGGTGGGGGCGGGCAGCCAGGAGCAGCAGAATACTGGTAGGGTCTGACTTGGCTGAGTGAAGGGTGAGTGAAGCCCTAAATTTAGTTAAAATATCTCTCCCCAAGATGAGAGTAGGGCAGCTAGGAATAATCAAGAAACTACGTGAAAATGTACTGCCCAGCAGAAAACAAGCTAGGGGTGGTGTACTTAGTGGGCTTGAGGGTATTCCCTGAACTCCCACGATAGTTACTGTGGAGGGACATGTAGGGCCTGAGTACTGTGGTAAGGCCGAATAGGTAGCCCCCGTATCAAGTAAAAATGAAATAGGCCTACCTGAGACCCTGACAGTTACCCTGGGCTCTTTGAGAGTGATGGCCGTGAGGGCTGTAGATGACCCTGGGCACCATCAATCCTCCATCACCAGGCCAATGAGCTCTGACAGAGACATCTCCGCACCTGCTGACTGGGTTTGAGGAGGGGATGGCCTTTTACCTCTTTGGTGAAGGGGACAGTCAACCCTCCAGTGACCTGTCTGCTTGCAGTTGGGACAAGGGCCAGGCAGTGGCTTGGGATTGGGACATTCTCTAACCCAGTGTCCAGTTTGATTACACTTAAAACAGGCCCCAGGAGGCCCATCACAAGTAAACGTCCTTTTGCAGGACGGTGGTTTACCCTGTAGGGCTGGTGCCAGCATCTGGTAATTGGCCACTTTTTGTTGTTTTGCTTGTTCCTCACAGTGATTGAACACCTTAAAACAACATTGAGGAGCTCAGTTTGTGTGGCCTGGGGGCCCTCCTCAACCCTTTTTAGTTTTCTCCTGATGTCAGGGGCAGACTGTGAAATAAAATGGGTGTTAATAACAATCGTGCCTGCCTGAGAGGTGGGATCAATTTTGGTATATTTTTGAAGAGCATCAGCCAACCTAGAAAGAAACTGTGCTGGATTTTCTTGGGGTCCCTGAGTTATTTCCCTAATTTTATCAAAATTTACTGTCTTTTGTGAAATTCTCTTTAAGCCTTCTCCAAGACAAACAATCATGTAGTCTCAGAGATCTCTGCCTGGTTCTCCATCCTGGTAAGTCCAATCAGGTTGAGTATCTGCCACTGCCTGGGTGCCCACTAGTTTAGTTGGATCTGTGGCATGAAA
The DNA here is from genome assembly GCF_053883595.1 of Heterocephalus glaber. Lineage (NCBI taxonomy): Eukaryota > Metazoa > Chordata > Mammalia > Rodentia > Bathyergidae > Heterocephalus > Heterocephalus glaber. The sequence goes on along the minus strand of NW_028258381.1, from coordinate 20,308,363 downwards.
ATCATCCGCTGCTGCCTGGACTGCCCTCCAGACCCTCTGGCGTTCCTCTGGGGAGAGAGTATTTGAAAGAATTGTATAAATATCTCACCAGGTCATATCATAAGACTGAGTAAGGTAGTGAAATTCTTTGATATAAACATTGGGATCAGAGAAAAAGGAGCCTAGGCATTTTTCAATTTGATAAAGGTCAGAGAAAGAGAAGGGAACGTGTACTGTAACAATGCCCTCAGTCCTGGCTACCTCTCAGAGGGGCATCTGTGTGGCCAGGGCTGATGGTGGAAGGGTGGGATAGTGAGAACAGGTGTGGGGTGGGGAGATGTGAGGTGGTGAGGATGGGGTAGGAGGAGGTAAAGGAGGGTCACAAGATGGTGGGGGAAAGGAAGGAGACAAAGGAGAGGTACAAGATGGCGGAGGAGGAGGGTCACAAGATGGTGGGGGAGAAGGGCCATGTGGTGAGGTGGAAGGAGACAAAGGAGAGGTACAAGATGGCAGAGGAGGAGGGTCACAAGATGGTTGGGGAGAAGGGCCATGTGGTGAGGTGGAAGGAGACAAAGGAGAGGTACAAGATGGAGGAGGAGAAGAAGCATGGGATGAGGCAGAAGTAGAATTTGGGGGATTATAAGGTGGGGGAAGTGCTAGTGGTGAGTGATCAGCTGGATCAAATGAGTCAGAATCAGAAAGAGTGGAATTGGGAAGGATGGACTATGAAGCTTAGGCTAGGAGTACTTGAGTAGGACAACAGGATTGACAGAGGGAGGGTTGAGAGCATAGGTAGAAAAAGGCTTGTATGTAGGGGATTTCTGACCATTTGCCATTGTGCTGACAGAAGTTGTGTAAATTGTGCAGTATATTAGAATCAAAAGTGCCATTTTCAGGCCATTAAAACCCATTATCTAATTTATACTGAGGCCAAATCTGATTACAATAGAAAACAAGTCTTTTTGGCTTAAAGCCTGGTCCCAACAATCCGAGGGGTTTAAGTTGTGCCAGGAGGCAGCCCAGAGGTGTTGAGGGAAGGGGATTGGATTGTTGGGCTCCCATGTTAGAATGGGTGAGGAGGAGGCAGCCCCCTGGGAGAGGGACAAAGGGGAGAAGTGTCCTTGTCTCCTTTGGCAATCTCCGAGTGAGTCTCCCAGAGGAAGAGAACGAGAGTAGCCGGGCCGATGGGACGTCTCCCAGGGGCACAGTCCTGGGCCCAGTGGCTGTGGGAGTTTCTCTGACCAAGCACTTGGATTTCTGAGAAGTCCCCAGAGGGAGAGAGAACGAGACAGAGAAACTGACAAGAGGGAGGCTGAACTGCCTACTCACCCAGAGATTGGTGACCGGTGTGGATGTGTAGTGTCAGCAATGGCAAAGGTAGAAAGCCCCGGTGGGTCCTGGCAATGGCAGATAAGGTTGGTCCGATGGAGATGGCCAAAAAGGCCAATCAACCCCATCCTGCGGGGGATTGTTCATTAATGGACTATCTACCATCTGAGTCATGGCACCAGAAATGTCAGGTAAAAGGGCTGAAAACCAAGACCAGACCAGGCCACAACAAGCCTTTATTAGGGGAATAGATCTGCCAGGCTGTCTCTGAACAATGGAGAGACAAAAACAGCATGGCTGGGGCAGGGAGAGTCTTTTATAGAGATGGGGGTGGGGCTTGTAGGGGCTGAGGTGGGGTTGAGTGAGGTAGTGATCAGGGAGTGGAGGAGCCGGTGACATCACTAGATGGTAGGAGGTGAGTGAGTATTAGGTTACTCTCTAGGTGGGACCAGGGACATACTGGGAAGAAGGGTTTGTTCTTTGGTGGGAGCAACCATCTTGGGATGATGTCACACAGGGGAGGGGGCAAGGCACCATAGGAAGAGGGCAGCTACTGTACATAATAGCTGCTAAGGTAGTGGGAGACCTATCAGTCTCTAGCATGTGGTTTCATGTGCACCATTTATAACATATTCGTTGAAGGTCAGGCCTCAAGACAAAGATGAAATGACTGCACTTACTTCTCCAGTGATAAACAATAATTATTGATATTCTAAATAGGCATTAACTACCTGGGTAGGGGACTAAATCCTTAACCCATCCCTTCCAGGAAAGGTCCTTGTTCTTTCCATGCACAGTTGCTACATGACTTGCTTCCCCATTGGATTAATGTTACCTTAGTGACTATACTTGTAGTCTTATTGGTTGACCATAGTTTTATCCCATGTTATGCCCACCTCATGATGTGGTTCTACAAAAACTTCTTTGGGAAGTGGGCTCATGGGCAACCCACTTTCCAGGTGTCCCCTTCTGTCTCTCTTGGACAGAAGCTATCTTTTCCTCAATAAATATTTCCTACTCTTAACCTCCATTGTTCTTAGAATTCCTTCTTTGGTTTTAGAGAACATGAACTCAGTGTATCAGATGTCTAACAGGTTGGGAGTTATATTTCCCTTATATCATTTGGAAGTCATATATCATCCCTAGATCAAAATGATACAAGATAAGCAAGTGCCTGGCTTAGAGTGTTGGTGTTGGTTTTTCTGATTGCAATCTTAAAAAAAGAAGCATGCTACATTTTTCAGATGCTACATCTGATCCCCACATTGGGGAATGAGGGGTTGGGATGGTAAATATGCCAGTGTTTTTCAGCAGAGAGGCTGCATATCAACAAGGGTTAGCTAATCCCACTGTAACATCAGACTGCAAATGACTAAAGGGACAAAGAGTGAGGGTCCTTATTGACCTGTGAGGCATTGGTGGTGCTTGTGTGAAGGTTGGCTGAATCTTGCCTTTTGGGTAAGCAAATATCATGTACAGTGAATAAGACTTAAAATTTCTTAGAGCTGGGCAGGGTGGCACACACCTTTAGTCCCAGCACCCTGGGAAGCTGAGGGAAGAGGATTACAAGTTTGATCATAGCTCAGGCAACTTAGCAACTTAGTGCAATCCTGATTCAAAATAAAATGAACAACAGGGCTAAGATATAGCTCAGTGCAAAGGTGCTGAGTTCAACACCAGTACTGCAAAAAAAAAAAAAAAAAAAAAAAGGAAACATGTTTGTACACAGCTAGATTGCCAGTGAGAGGACAGACTCATTGAAATCCAGCCATGTGCATGTCATGTTTGGCTTCCTGGCATTCTTGTTTAGGAGACAGCAGACTCGAAATTGTCAAAGTCCCCTTTAAGGTAAAGGCTGGGTCTCAGTGCTTCAAAGGTACCATCTCTATTATCATCATCAACATCATGAAGTGGTTCTCATTCCCATTTCTTAGATGAGGAAGGTAGGCTTAGGACTTGCTAACCAGTGGCTGCATTCTGATGACATTTAAGCTGCCTGGTCCACACTGGGCTGAGCTAGACTGTCTTTCTGGAAAGAAACCATTGAGGCAGCACAGGGCTTATAAAGAGGTGAGTTCCTAGCATAGGGAAGTGTGGGGCTGGGCTGGAGGCCAGTGAATGACAGAGAGGGTCTATGGCCACTGCATTGGTAATAACTGCATGAGAGACCTTTGCAGAAAGTGCTGCCTGATTACAGGGCTGAGGCAAGAAGAGTACAATGGGAAATCACGACATCATATTGTTCAAGGGAGTGCAAAGGTTATTAAAAAGCAAGAGGACCACATAAAAAGACACAGATACTAGCTTAGTGGAATTCCTGCTAAGTTTGAAACCATGTGAGCATCCAATTGAGTAAAATCAGAATCCACAAATCCATAATAGTAATAAGCAAACACACACAAAGATAAAGCTTTGTCTTATCTAAGAAATGGGATAGACATGAAGGAGGCAGAAAACCCTCAAATTCATAACTAAAGTTAACAACAGGTACTAAAACTAGGTTGAAAGTTTGAGAAAGGGTGAAATAAGTGTGGATCATCAGTCCACCTTATTTATGGATTTGTCCTCAGAACTTCAGGTCAAAAATATTTGAAAAAAAGGTTGTACCTTGACTGAACATGTACAGATTTTTGCTTATTGTTATTTCTTAAAGAATATCATTGGACAGCCATTTACATAGCACTTACATTGTATTGGACATCATAAGTCATCTAGAGATGATTTAAAGTATACAGAAGGTTGCACATAGGATGCATTCAAATACTGTGGCACTTTATATACAAGATGAGCCTCTGGATTTTGGTATCTGTGGTGGCCCTGAGTCCAATCCCCTGTGCATATGTGAGTCTCAATGTATCCTTTCACAAAGTATGTTTTCATTAAAATGGAGAAATGATTAACTTTACAGTCAGCAAAGAAACTTGGCAGGTACCATCCTGAACCAAATGCTTACAGTCAACATCGTGAGTAAAGGATCAGTCTGATCCTACCAGGGGTATTAAGAGCCACTCATCTAGGAGGGGAACTAATCCCTTACAAGGTCAGAGTTAAAATGTAGTAACATCAGGTTCCAATTCAGATCTACCTGACCTCAAAGAGGAAGCCATTTCTGCTTTGTTATTTCCCCTACATCCTGGTTGGAAAGGGTGTCGCTGGTCCACGATTGACGTATCAGGGGAATGGAGCCACCGCGTGGTCTGGAATGTGGCAGAGTGATGTCCAGACTCTTTAGATATAGACATGTCCTCCTCCGCTGCATTCATCTCCTTGGGACTGTCTGACTCTGTAGGAAATATGAAAGGAACAACCTGAAAATTCATTGCCTATCAGACAACGTACTGAGCTGTAATGAGGATTTACTGGAAGACTCACCAAGTCACAAACTACATGCAGCACAAAGGATGGGAAGTTAATTATATGGTCAATTGCTCATCCATATTTACACAGCAATATTACAGTATTATTTTCACCTTGCAAAACAAATCCATTTGGATAAATCAATATTATTTCCTAATACAGTTCCTAATCTCTACTCAGGAACGAAAAAGAAAATAAAGTACTGAGAATGGGGTAGATCTAATATTCTTCTAAAAAATAATTGGATGGAATCATATCCAAGAATAACCCTTAAAGAGAAAGTCTGCTTAATAAGTATTTGATAGCACAGAATGCTGCTAAAGATTTCAGAGGGCCCCGGAGGGAGTCCATGAACATCCTTAATAGAATGTGATTTTGCTCCATAGGGAGATCTTCTGGACTGAAAGTTTTTAAACTTTTTTAGTAGTAAATTAAGTCATTCTTTGTACTTGGGATTAACTCAACAAAAATGCCTAGAGAAAATAAATGTCCTAGACTTGGGCAAAGCCAATGACTTTACAATTTGTTCAAATTCTTGGCACCTGTATCCATTTGTCCCCCCAGCTATAGAGAGGCTCATTTATTTCCAGTGGCCAAGGAAAGATGTATTACATACAGCTGAATTATATAACTGAAGTCTGAATTTTAAAAAGCATTTTGAATACAAATCTTCCTAAAATGTTTTATATCTTTCTCTGTGTTCTTTTCCAGTGGACTTTGCAGGTCACAGTTTAACCTCTTTCCTTTTTCCCACTTTTCCTCCTTCCCTGTCTTATTTCCCTTCTCTTCACTTTCCCTTTTTCCTTCCTTCCTTCCTTCCTTCCTTCCTTCCTTCCTTCCTGTTTCTAGATTCAAGGACAGGTATTTTAGTGAATCATCTCAGTGGTTTGGTGGATGATCTACGTGGACCTGAACTATAGGTGGGATTTGGTCCAGGCTAGGGATCTTGAGTCAAGGAAAGCCCTAGGTATGATCAGAAAAAACCATAATGAATATTTTATAGCAATCAGACAAGTGCTGCTAACAATTTTAGTATGATTGGAGACACCACAGAAGGATGGACAGGAGGGATCCAAGGTCCAGCATGGAAGGAGGAAGAAAAAGATGCAGATGTGGCTCAGTTTGAAGGTTGCTTCTTCACCCAGATGTGCTCATGCACAGAACCCAGCATCCTCCCAACACCCGAGTGTCAAGATTTCTGCTTTTTCCTCTCAAAGGACAGATGGGCCATGTCTAATGGATCATCTTGTTTCACTAGACTCCAGAGCATCACCAGTAAGTAGAGGGATACAGGAAGCTGATCGGGGTCAAAGAGAGAGACACAGATTCAGTATGGGTGTCCCAGGAACACCATTCTTGAGGTTCCCACCATATGACTAGCTTCTCCATGCCCTCAAATTCCTTTCTGCTTGAGTCTCTTCAATTGCCTATTGTCTTAGGATATGTATAACTCACTTGCAATCTGTGTCTATCCATGAATGTGGTTCCCATGGAAATTTTTGCCACTTCTACCATTCCTCTCAGTTTTCCAACATGTTCTTCTCCTCAGGCACATGTCCTCCACCCTGACCCCAGGCCTATCCCAATCCTTTTAGTCCTGTCTTATTCCTACAACGTGCTGCCACCATTTTCCCCAGCTCTTTCCAATGGCAGTGCTATAGGAGTTTTCTCATGCATAAAAAGACACTGAGGCCCTGCCCAAGGGCACTGTAGGGATCATGGGTCCCTACACCTTGGGAGGTGCAAAGGCAGAAGACCCAGGGAGATGAAAGTCACAGGACGTCCTGCAGAGAGCATTCTGCCCATGTCAATGAGCTGCATGATCACTTAGAGCCTTCCAAAGAAGCACATATGTGGTCCATGGGAAAGCCCATGCTGAATTGCCTTCTTCAATAACATCACAGCTCCTGAATAGGAGACCAAGTCAGAGTTAGAGTCAAGTGAAAATAGTTTTCCTCTTTTTCCACAAATCTCCACTTAGTCCATCTTCAATCTCATCCAAATCATGAAAGACCTGAAGATGGAAGAAAATATGTGGGGGCTGAGAGCAATATCAGAAAAGGGTATAGATTAGGAGTCCCAACCCCTGGGCCTATTAGGAACCAGGCTGTACAGCAGGAGGTGAGCAGTGGTCCAGAAAGTGAAGCTTCATCTGTATTTCTAGCTGCTCCCTATTGCTCTGCCTCTTGTCTAGATTCTCCTCAGAATGCAGACCCTTCCATGTGTGAACCGTGCAGGTGCAGGACCTAGGTTGCACATTCCTTTGAATCATCCTGCAACCATCACCTACTTCCCACACTTTGTCTTCCATGAATCCCATCCCTAGTGCCAAAAAGATTGGGAACCACAGCTTCAGATGATGCCTGAGCATGGTGGAGATGAGAAGCTTTGAATTGGGTATGACGTTGAAGTTTTGAATAAGGCTCATCCAGGCTTTTCCTGCCTGAGAACAACTGGAAAGCAGTAACACTTATCTGGCAGGTTGATCATCCCTGTGGAATGCAGTATCAATGGTTACGCACAAAGCTGGTGATCAGAGGAAAGACTAAGGTTATTTTCTTTTTGTAACATCTTAAGTTTAAACAGTCAAACTGGTTGCTGGTTTGTGACTTGATCCTCATCCTGGTTGAATTAGTCCTTCAGCAAGAAACAAGAACCATTTGAAATAAAAAAAAACGTGCTATAACCTCAGGAAAATTCATAAGCGGCTACAGGGTACCACATAGAACCGTGAAAAGAGCAGACTTCCAAGTTAACCAAGTTAGGTCCAATATGAAACCTGTGACTTTTCACATATGTGACCTCAAGCAAATCCCTTAAATTACCTTACTTATTTTTTTTGTACTGGAGATCAAACTCAGGACCTTGCTCTTGCGAGGCAGGTGGCGGAACCACTGAGCTAAATTCCCCATCTACCTTACTTATTTTTTAAAGAAAGTAATAATTCCCATTTCACTGTATGGCTATGAAAACCAAATATTGTCATAATTGTTGTATGCACAAGTATTCAGTCCTTGTTCATTTGTCTTCTTGCTAATAGAAAAATATAAACACATCACTAATTCCATAAATTCCTAGTTACAATAAACTTACAATAAGAACTGGGTCTCTCTGTACCTACATTTTTACAACCTATATTTATTTCTTTATTTTTAATTAAAGAATTATACATTTAGAATGTACTTAATATATATGTATATACCTGTTCTGGTTATCAGATTGTAAAGTAACAAACCACCTCAAAACTTAGTGAGTTAACATCAACTTTGTATTTTCTCTCAAGTTCCTGTGAGTTGACCACATGCAACCAAGTGATTCTCTCCCATCATCCTTCACTCATTTATAATCAAGGTGTGGCTGGGCCTGCAGGCCTCTGACAACCTGTTTCCTGAAATGCTTGGTACCTGGGTTGAGGTGATAAAAACATTAAGGGCTAACATGCGTCTCTCTCCTCTGAATTCTCCATGGGGCTGTCTTGGGCTTCCTTGTTGCATGGCAGTCTTCGAGTAGCCACACCTAGTTGGCATTGGTTTTCTCCAGAACAAACATTTCAAGAAACCCAGGTGGGAGTTGCAAGTTCTCAAAAATCCCAGGATGTCAAGCTTATTCAATCAACTGGATGAGAAAGTTACTATGTCCAGCCTTTCAGTAAGGGGTAGAAGAGAATGTGTGTTCATCTTTGATCTAGAATAACACCCATGCAATCACCATGTAGATTAATGTGTAGAATACGCTCCCGTGTTTTCCCAGGCAATTTTTCTTTGTTCTTAGTGACAATCATTATCCCATATATTTACTTTTAATATTTATTATTATCTAAAATGCATCCTTCTGAATCTAGTAGATGGCTTTTAAACGTCCTCCTTCTGATTTTGTGCTAAATAAATTGTGCATTAACTCTAATTAGAATCCTTAAAGGGCCATTTTATGATGCCCCTCAACAACTCAACACTTTATATAGTTCCTTAGTGAATATAAAACCAAATCCAAACTTCTTAGCTCGGTTTTCAAGGCCTTCCATATGCATGAAGAAAACATTTTGAAGACTAATTTTGAAGTACTTCATTTTTTGCACCTTCTTGTACCTTCCCTATATTTATTTAGAGCTGTCTATTGCTCTTACAGCAGAGAATGAGAAACTTTTTCTGTAAAGAGCCCAATAATAAATATCTTAGGCCTTGGAAACCGTATGGTCATTATCACAAGTACTCAACTATACCATTGTAACATTAAAAATAACCATAGACCATCCATAATTGAGTGAGTGTGGCTATGATCCAACAAAATTTTATTCACAGGTGCTGAAATTTTCATGTGAGAAAATATTTTTATTCTTTTGATTTTTTTCAACGGTTTAAAAAATATAAAAAAACCTTCTTAGCTCTTGAGCCAGACAAAATAGGGGATGAGCAAGCTTAGTTCCCAGGCCATGCCTTAGCAGATAGAGAGTACATGAGACACACCGTGCCTGCACTCCTACAAAGCATATTCAGAAGAAGAGAAACCGTATATGCAAGAGATGACTCCAATCCCTGTCCAAGAAGAGAGCCACTATCCTGACACTGAGGAGCCCTTGGGAGCCCAGCCAATTCCATCCATTTCAGTGGTCTCCAGTCATTGACCATACCAAAAAAGCTACCCTAGCTTCCCTTGTTGCCTTTGAATAAGACAGTCCATCAATACTGCCCATCACTTTCAGACTCTCCAGCAGGAAGGATTGCTTTCTGTGCCTCTGGACATTGCCCAGCTCACTCACATGGCCTTGGACAGACATCATGCTTTTAACAGCCCAGTACACCCATAGCCCTGAGCAGTTTTGGTAGAGTATGCCCCAGAGCTGCTATTTGGAGTGCACTGAGTGGAGACAGCTTTCTTTCTCCAAGCTGAGATGACACTGCAAATCATCTCCATCTATCTTTCCCTTTACTTGCTGCCTCAATGCATCATTCTTGGCAAAGCTGTTTATTCACTTTCCCCTTTGTTTCACGTTACCCATTTTTCAGGTTTGGAAGAACTTCCTCTCTCCTCCTAAATTATACCAACTCTTCTTCATTCAAGTCCTTACCAAATCTCTTATCTCCCATGAGACAACTCTTAGATGCTTTAGTGTTTAGTAACTGATAGCACTTACTACAGTCACTATGCAGTTGGAAATAAATTATGCATTATATTCCTGTGGCGTCTGTCTTATTGTCTCCAACTAATATAAATCTCTTCATAATTACTTTATGGATGCACAGCTTCTCCTTGAACAATGTCTTCCAAGAAATTTAACAATTTGATTTCTTTATTCCCCCACCCAGCCTGTGAGTAAGCTATTTCTCTATCTCCACAGTAATATAAGCCACTATGATCTCTGATGGCATAGACTCCACCTCTGCCATCTGGTCTTCCCCAGGAGCCTGAGTAATCTCCTTAATATACAAAGCAGAGCACAGTGGCCTGGCTTGCTTACCTGGCCCTGCTCACCTCTCCAGCTTTATTTATCCACTTTCTTTCTCTTCTCTTACTCTTGATCTTTTGGCCACAAGAGCCCCCTTTTAGTATATTCAACAGGCCAAACTTTCAACAGCCTAGACTCTGGATTATGCTATTTTCTTTCCCTGGGGAAGAGCTATTGAATCTGACATTTTCCAGACAGAGGATGGAGAAGGGGAAGCAGAGAAGCTTCCAGGCAGAGAATGTATTCTCCATGTCTTTTCCACAGCTGCTGGACTACAGATACATGGCCAGTCCTGGTCTCTAGCAAGTGTATAAAAGACCTCTGTTCAAAGAGTGAATGTGTTTGGTACTAAATCCCTCAAGGTCAGAAATTGTTCCTCAAACTTCTGGATCCCTTTATCTACCAAGCCCATTGGAAGCATTCTATAAATGCTGGATTTGTGGTAAAAATTTAAATAAACCAGTATGAATTCCTCTTTTCATACTCTCTGATTTCTTCCTTCCCCCAAAGACCATGAAGTTTTACTTCAAAAGCATCAAAATCTCTGGAAACCTCCAGATCTACTTTATTTCCTTATATTTTTGTACCTTTTGATATGTCCATGTATTGCAACATCCCTCCTGGTCTTTATCTCTGTACACAGGGAGGGTTCATTTAATATTTATATCTGCTTGGAGGAAGAATTGAAACTGGAGGGAAATATATAGGCCAGATAGTTGCTGGCCTCCATGCCATGGAGTAAGAGATGGAGCAATGGATTGTCAGTGCTGAATAGGGCTCCTCATTTGGACTAAAGTGTTAATGTGACAGAGGAAGGAACTGAGGCGCAGAGAAGACACGATGTGAACCTTAGCAGAAGGTGTCCATTCTGATTTCCTGCCCTGAGTTTGCTTATGTGGTTATATTACAGGAGCACACAGCCTAGGCCTTCCCATCCTGTTTATAGCAGTGGTTTTGCACATCTGTGCTTTGTTTCTAATTCTCTGCTCCTCTTTCCTTGGAGAAGTTGAGCCTCTCTGGTTTTCACCATCCCTATTGGCTAAAGGTAGATGACGTGTACACATTTGGTTTTCTCATTCCAAGGAACTTGGAGAAATTCTTCTATAACACAGTCACCAGGTAGGGGTGGCTTCTTGGCCTGACTGTACCAGTTTACTGTTGTTTTTTTAGCTCTAACCCCTCCCTTCTAAACTCTGCATTAGGATGCTTGAGGATGGGGCTCTGCAAACCACATTTCTGATCCATTAGGTGGCTGTCTGTGAAGCTCTGCTCATGAGGTGTTCTATTGTAAGACTAAGGCTATAGGAGGAGGGTCTAACTGCTTTGTTAAGTTAGAGGAGGGAGGGAGGGAGAGAGAGAGAGAGAGAGAGAGAGAGAGAGAGAGAGAGAGAGAGTGAGAGCTTGATTTAAGTTATTAGACCGTTCCTGCAATGTGGATGAGTCCTAACACTTGTCTGACACTTGTTAGGGGGAATCTGCTGACTCCTTGTGGAATGATACTCCTGCCTTTGGTGGCTTTGCTTGCCTATCACATGGCCCTAAACACCACCAGGCTTAGCCTTGTGAAGAGCTGCTTGCAGAGAGCTGAAAAGTTGTGAATGATGCAGAGGCCAGGATAGGAGCAGCCTCTGAGTCTGTTCCAGAAAAGTAACATGAGCTTTGTAGTCACACTCATGCCTCTATTCCAAGCTCCATGTGTGGTGAAGCCCTTAAGTCTGGTCTTGCATCCACACCCAAATAACCTCTACTGATATATTGATCAAGGGCCAGGCAGGAGAAAGAAACACACTAGTTCATATGAACACAGAGACTTGAATATGAAGAGTTATCTAGGTACCTGACATGGTAAGAAGACATATTACAAGATATAATAATGAAAAGGAGTGAATGAATGAACATTGTCATGCTTTGGGCTGGAAACAAAAGAAGTTGTGTAGATGGAAAATATTGATTCTGGTTTAATGGAAATTTGAAAATAGTTTATTCTGAGTCAAATAAGAGGGGCTATGGCTTGAGCAGGTAAATTTAAGTTACCCTGAATGACACATTCTGTGTGGAAGAAGTTATATAATCTTTTGTAGCCACAGAATAAAGGATGCATATACCAAATACACTGAGGGAGGCATTAGGTAGTAGACTATAGCAGAGTGAGAACATCTCCTCTAAGTTTTCAGGTGTTATAATATTCTTAGCTTTACTGTGGTTGGAGGCTAGAGGTGTGTGCTAAACTTAGTGATCACACTGCCAGAGTTTTACCTGATAGTCAAGAGGATGCTACATACTATATACACTGGTTGAGGGTAGTTGGCTATTTACAGCTCTAAGATAGCCTCAAATAATTTTGGCTCTCCAGAATTATGATGTTCTACTTAGTCAAGGTCAAACAATCTGTAGAATCTTTAGTATAGGTGTGGCTTCTTCAGGAATTCAGTTCCAGAATGGGGATTATTCAAATTTAGGAGCTCAGGGAGGGGCCCTGTGGAAGGCTTCTGCTCATTTGGTACTGGTGTCTCGGTGGTGTGCATGGGGAAGGGTGGAGAGATGGTGAGATTAATTCCACAAGTGATAGAAAAACTGCCCACTGGACACTAATACTGCTACAGAAAGGAATTGCTGCAGCCAGGGTCTAGATTTGCCTCCAGGGATTAATTTCTATCCTTTCAGGAAGAGATAGGAGGGCTGGGGCATCTTTACAAATGTATGACTTTCTGCCAGGCAAATACAGGGATAGGAAAGAGCTTTGCTTGTATCTGCTTCTCCTTAATTACCTTCAGCCCAAAATGTTCCTCATATCCAAGTGGCATATTTTGAGATGGCATATTCTTCTACTTTTTAAAATATAATGAAGAGCATCCACATAGGTATACAAATTTGCCTTTGCGACATTCTTTGAGTATATCAAATACAGGATTTATAGAAAGAGGAGAGATTCTAGCTACAAATGTGATACCCATAGAGTAAACCACTGAGATTTTCAAGGAATTAGACTTGTTCCAGTTAGTGTTAATTTTCAACTTGACTGGTTTATGAGACTCTTGTGGAGGTGATCAGATCATGGGGTGCTATACTCATCATCAGTGGATTAATCTACTGATGTTCAGAGCTGAATGTGTTGTCAGGAGGTGGGGCCCAGTTGGAGGAGGTTGATCACTGGGAGTGTGCCTTTGGAGGATGTATCTTTCCCTGGTATTCTTCCTCTGTTCTGGTTCCTGGCCACCATGAAGTGAGCACTTTGTTTTACCTTGCGCTTCCATCATATTTCTGTCTTGGAACCAGCCAACCATGAACTGCAACCTCTGAAACCCTAAGCCAAGTTAAATCCCTTCTCCCTTAATTTGTGGTGTCAAGAATTTTTTTGCAATAGTGGAAAGCTGATCAATATAAAGCTGTTCAGTTCAGCTCGATTCTGTAAGCAGTGGTGATGGGTAAGAACACAGTGGGCTGCTACCTAAAGTATATTTGGCACAGACATGAAATGGCCTCAGGCAGGAGAGGGTGATGTGAGGAAAATGATCCCTCACTTCTAAGGTAAGTTGCTAAGTCATATCAGTTTTCCAACTCATGGCCCCAAGTGAACAGGCAGGTCCCAAAGAGAAGCAGCTCATGGTCTACCTGAAGTTGAGCCACACACATTTAAAGCAATGGCCAAGGATTCTAGATGGATATGATTAAGGACTGAGTCACTCAGCGCTTATGGCAAGTAGTGCACGAATCCAGAGGAAAAAGAACTTGTTAAACATTATAGTCACAGAGCAACAGGGATTGGAAGAGCCTTGTCAGGCAGGAGAGGACCAACTCAAGAAGGCCAGGTGGAGAGGTCATTAAAACAAGCCAAGGAAAATTCTCCTCAGGAATTTAAAATCAGTCAATAAGTACTTTCTCAGCACTGTGCTAAAGGTTGTGGGTGATTAAGACTTTTTCAAAGAATTTACATTCTGCCTGGGGAAATGGTCAGAGCTGGGATAAAAGAGAAGTAGATATTATGAATCGTGATTAGTTCCCTGCTAAGTTCATCATGGGATTAACCAGCATGGTTTTGAGACCTGCTGCTACAACAATACAGGATAAGTGATTATCTAACTTCTGTCTTGAGAAAAGGCAAGTTTCCACTGCAGATAATGTGGGCTTAGAAGTCATCTGTACTTCTTGGAGATATTTTAAAGGAGATACAGCATAAGCTAGCAAAAATACAACTTGACAAGAAGTGAAAAAAAAATCTGTTTTGTGTACCTAGCCTGTTCTGTGACCATGGCATACCATCTTCATCTCTTTATGGCCATTGATGTCCTATTTGAGAAGTTTCATCCAGAAGTCTTCCAACACCCTCTGCCAATCTGGGTCTGAACTACTGATATACACAGTACTGAGCTGACCCTCCAGTCCCATGGATTCTGCATCTGTGGATCCAACCAATTTCTGGGTTGAAAATACTTTTAAAATTTGTGTCTGTGTCAAATGTACAGAATTTTTTCTTGTCGTTATTCTCTAAAGAACAATAAATATAAAACATTTATATAGCATTTGAATTTTTAGGGATTACAAGTGATCAAGAGATGATTTGAAATGTACAGGAGGATTATATTAAGTATATGCAAATGTATATGGGACATGGGCTGGGCATTTAGCTCAGCAGTGCTGTCTCCTGCCTCTCAAGTGCAGGTCCTGAGTTCAATCCCTGGTACCAAAAAAACCCAAAACCAAACCAAAACAAAATAGAACAACAAAAACAAAAAAAACCATATATGGGACATGAGCATTTGTTAATTTTGGAATCTGGAGCCACCCCCAGGAATACTGTGGGATGCTGTATATAGGTCTCCGCCTTCATGTTTCAGGATCATTGTCAACAGTAGTTGTTATCATTATTAGCTTTTACTGACTCTGGTTTTGTCTTCTCAAAGAAATAAAAAATGAGAAAAAAAATGATGAAATAAGGCAAGAAGTTTAGTGTGGTGTAAAGTCAGAGAAGAAAGAAGAAGAAAGGAACAGCAAATTAACTGATCTGCTATGAAGGAACACCTATGAAGGAAAGGAGAAAAAAGAAGAAAGACACAAAATGCTGGGACATAAATAGAATAAGATTCTTTAGTGAAGTCATCTGAACTTAACTGATATAATAAAGCAATGTGGTGAAGGGAGAGAGTGGTTGAATGAATGATGGAAACAGAAGTGAGTAGGGTGGAACATTTCATCTAAGAACAATTGAACGAGAAAAAAAGGAAGGAATTCCCAGACACACAAACCATTGCCTCTGCTCACCCTTCACCCTCCTTGCACATGTATTAGTCAGAAAACTAACCAAGCTGCATAACAAAGAAATCCAGAACTCCCATGACTTTAATAAGATAGAAATGATTTTTTTTCCTCAACTATTAGGAGGTACTGGTGGTGAAAGGGTGCAGGGAGCTCTGCTCCATGAGGTTATACAGGGCCTTCTGCTCCTTCTCTCTTGGGCACTACAGTTCCCTTAAATGTATTCATCTGTATGATCAAATTAGGATCAGCAAGTCCCAGGCCCTGGAAGGAGAAGAGGTCTGTGGAGGAAACTTTTTCCATTTAAGGCTGTTCACCTCTGCTCACATTTCACTGCTGAGAATTTAGTAACAAAGCTGGACATGGTGGTGCACGCCTGTAATCTCAGCACTCTAGGAGGCTGAGACAGGAGGATCGCAAATTTGAGCCCAGCCTTGGCAACTTAGGAACTTAGTGAGACCCTGTCTCAAAATAAAAAAAAAAAAAAAAGAAGAGCTGGGGATGAAGCTCAGTGCAAAGTTGTTGGGTTTCATTACCAGTAAAACACACACACACACACACACACACACACACACACACACACACAGAGAGAGAGAGAGAGAGAGAGAGAGAGAGAGAGAGAGAGAGAGAGAAGAATTTAGTAACAGCCCCAGAGGAAGCTGGGAAATGTGGTCTGACTCATGACAGCCATTGATCTCACTGTGATGTGAAGTTTCTATCACTAGAAGAAGAGTTGTGAGGTGGGGTTGGTGGACAGTTAATCTCTGTTTTGGCTCAGATCTATTCACCTTGGTCAGAATATGTCATGGGTAATAAATTCAGGAAGGATCTTGGGAAGGCACTCATTGATAAATTAGGAGCTACTGATACCGTGTGTACTGGGCTTGTGGCTCTGCTAATGCCGAGGTATGAAATCTTGAACTAAATGAGGAGGTTAGGAGAGTTTTTATTGGACACAAGGAGAAGGAAAATAGCTCTTGGATTTACAGCAGGGGTCCTGAATGGGGTGGCCACATGCCACCCCAAGAGCTAATTATACATAAATAGAACACAAGAATTGAATAATAGTGGCCACCTATCACAGACGGTTCTGAGGATTTAAAATGACCAATTGGAACTCAGGATTTTAACCCGGTTCTTCGGCACATAGGGTTTACAGGAATCTGGGATCTTAGAAAAAACTCATTAATTTGCACTGCAATTTCTTCCAAATTTAGCAACTTAGTAGGGAGTAGGCTGCATCCCATACTACCTGAGGAAGTTCATTCTATGTCCAAAGTCTTAGTTCACTCTCTAATCTTTATTTTTACCACTATGGATGGTCACCCAACTCTGTCTCAGGCCCTTCCACTAGCTAGCTGCCTTACTAATGAGCTAACTAAATAAACTATTCTCTACACTACGATTTTCCTTATAGTGAGAACTCACACAAACATAGCACATGGGCCAATCACAGAATTCTAAAAGCTAGCATTTACTTTTTCTTCATATGTGCAAGCCAATGGCTGAGAGCTTGTAAGTATTTTTATTATCTCTCATTGAAATCATATTATTCTTGTAATTGAGGCTCTGAAACAGATGCTACTCAGGATCACACAGTGGGTATCAGAGCCTTAGCTAAGATGCTCAAGAAGCAGCCCTGCCCACCACTACCTACAGCAGCCTTGTGGAACAGCCACTGTTAACACTTTCATTTTACATTGGTAAAGAAGGACCAGAGAGTTAATTAACCTGCTCAAGGTCAGACTGCGTTGTGGGTCACAGCCACAGGGCAATCTGCACCTGTGGCCAGGTAGCTGTGGTACCCCTTGGTCACGGGAGGCCTCCAAGGTCTGGTGGCTGTTTCTGGGTCACAGCATCAACCTTAGCATGCAGACAGGTGTTAGGTGCAGGGCAGCTCTGCCCCTGCCAAAGGGGTTCCCAGGTGGAAATGGGCTGGGCATCTTTCAGACCTCAGCCCATTCCAATCTGTTATTAATAAAAACAGTTCAGAAAACATTTGGCACCAGAACGCTGTTTAAGAGGAGGGTTTAATGGGAGCGACTTGGATGTAGCAGATGGAAGTCCACAGGGTGTCTCTGGAGTATCTCTCTGTTTTCCTTTGTCTTTGAATAAATTCAGAGGGTGCCACTTGTGAGCTTGGGTGGGTGGTTTTGAACCACAGCCCAGTCAAAGCAGGGGTTTTTCTGAGGGGTAACTATAAAGGATAAGAGTAAGCACAGAGACATATTCCTCCTGGATCTCCTAACCCCTGAGGGGCTGAGTAGGGGATGGAAATGAGACACACAGCTCCTGGACCCCTGGATCCCTGCTTTGGCTTGCCACAGTCTCCTGCCTCTTGGTTTCAGCTGGGCTCTGTTGTTCCAGGGTGTGTGTGTGGGGGGGCGCTCTCTTGGCCTTGAACCTTGCCATTCATGGAGAAAGGTTGACCCAAACCCAAGCCCAGAGGAGCAATCATGGAGCCTTTGATTCCCCAAACCCTGACCTCTGGTGTCCACAGCCCATCCTTTAGGGATGGCTCCAGAGGGACAGGGTCCTCTAGGGACAAGATTTTAGGACCTTGCAAGCTCTCTAGGAAAAACATCATTTTTTTTTCCTGTGGATGAAGCCAGCCCCTCCTCAGCACCTTTCTTTTGCATATGAAAGGCCTGGTAATTACTACTTTCATCCTCAAAGCATGCAAGTGACATGCAAAATTAGCACTTGAGAGGATCCACTTTTAGACCTTGTTGTAAAGCAAAACTTATTATTTGAAGATAAATCAATTTCTCTTGCCTGTATTTGCGGTTTCCCCCAGATGGCTAATTACCAAAGATAAATGTGTATAAACACAAGCCGGATCCCTCTCCATCCATCTTCCGTGCCTGCCTGTTTATCCAGAGGTTAATAATCGAGGTCCTGAGTGGATTGCCGTCCTAATGGTTTTGATGAGTACAACAAGTTTATGACCTTTTATTATAGATAGAAGGACACGCATTTCAAGAAAGGAAGGTCATTTTAGAGATGAATGTGCAGATAACTAGCTGCTCACAAATGGAGCCAAAAGGAAAAAGAAAACAGAAAGCAAAATAAAAAGAAGTTGCAGGGTGTGGGGGGAGGGGGAGGAGGGAGGAACCTAGGCCCAACCAAGCAAAGCAAACTGCATAAATGTCCTGGAAATCAGTTTACAGCAAAATTAAATAAGATTCCTGCAAGCATTAATTTTCATATTCTCTGTTTATGCACTGTTAGAATTATTCCCTGGCTTTGATTTATGGGGGCAAAAGAGCTGGCAATATCATTCAGATGCTCTCCAAATTCAGTTAAGGGCTGGCACATCCCTTCACAAGGGCAGACTTCCTCTGTGGTCAAAAGGGCAGGCAGAAAGCTGTGTGTTTTGAGCAGCAGCTTAGAGCCCATACAGAGATTGAGACTCAGAGGCCTCCTTACTCCCTCCCTCTCCCTCTCTCCCTCCTTCTTCCCTTTTCCTTCTTTCCTTCCTTCCATCCTTTCTCCCCCTCCTTCCTTCTGTGCTCTTCCTTCTCCCTCCCTCCCTTCCTTCTGATATATCTCCCAACCTGTTAGATGTCAGGTGTGATCCAGTTCATGTCCCCTAAAACCAAAGAATGAATTCCAAAGGATAAAGGAAGTTACAGTAGGAAAGGTTTATTGGGGACTAGGAATAGCTCCTGAGAGACAGGAGCAGTCCCCAGTGGGTTGCCACTGAGGCTTCTCATCAGGGGTATTTTACACAGCAAAGTTACAATATGGGTGAAGTTATAATCAACCAATAAGATTACAAGTACAGCTGCTTAGCTAATATTGATCCAATAGGGAAATAGTGATGTAGCAAGAGTATATGGCTTGCATCATTAACCTTGGTTTATCAATGACCCCCTAAAACAGGAACAATTTTGGGAAGAGTTGGGTGCAGATGTTCTGGTCACCCACCTGGGGGTCTGATGCATATCTGAACTTAGTGGACTAGGTGGTACGAATTACAGTACAGTATAAACTCAAGTTTTCATTTATCCCTTAGGGAGAATGCAAGTCAGGCCATTGTGATTTATCTTGAGGCCTTGTCCTCCCAGATGTACTGCCAGCCACAGTTCTGATGTGTTCTCATCTTCTGCACTGACTCTGCAGGGCCCATCCTTATCTGACTGTATATTAATTTCTAACTTGGCTGGCTATAATCCTTCCATCCTTCTTTCATTCCTTCCCTCTTTCTTTCCTTCCTTCCTAATTATAAACTCGGACATGTTTGTTATCACAACAAAATGACACAGAAGACTACAACCTGCCCTATTCTTCCATTCCACTTCTTGGAGGTAACAACCAGGAGTAAGAGATAGATCACTAATTAAAAATGTAAATCTGAGGGCTGGGTGTTTAGTTCAGCAGTGCTGCCGCCTGCCTCAAAAGCCCAAGGTCCTAAGTTTGATCCCTGATAACAAAAAAATAAATAAATAAATAAATAAATAAATAAAATTTAAAAAAATGTAAGTCTGAGACTGGCAGAGCAGCAGTACATGCCTGTATTTCTTGCACTCCGAGAGGCTGAGTGAGGCAGGAGAATTGAAAATTTATCCCAGATTGGGCAAGTTAGTGAGATCCTGACTGAAAATAAAAAAAAAAGAAAATAAGGGCAAGGTTTGCAGCTCAGTGCTAAGGTAATACCCATCATCACAAAAGATAGCTAGATTAGATGATAGGTAGGTAAATAGATAGATAGATAGATCTGCTGTGATTGAATGAGTGTTCCCTAAAAGCCCACATGTTAAAAGCTTGGACCCCAGCTTGGTTCTTTTAGGAAGTGGTGGAACCTTTATGGGGTGGGGCTTAGTAGGAGGCCCTTAGGTCACCGGACAGTGCCATGAAGGGAATTGTGGGACACAGTCCCATCTCGTCTCTGGTTCCTGGCTCACAGTATGAGGAGCAGTGTTCTCTGCCATGTGCTCCCACCATGGTGTGCTCCCTTCACCAGGGACACAAAGTAATGAGGCTGCCTGACTTTTGACTGGGACCTCCAGAACCTTGAGCCAAAGTAAACCTTTTCTCATTATAATTGCTTCAAGTATTTCATTATAGTAAGGTAAAGTGAATTTAAGCTCTGACAGGTACAAGACAATGTTCTAAGTTTACAAATATTAACTCATCTTTATAAGGTAAAGATAAGTGAGTAGATACTATGATTGTTTCTACTTTACAGAAAGAGAAGGGAATCACACCCTTGTCTGTAGGTCTCCTGGGCTCTTAGCTGAGACGCCACTCTGCATCAAAAGCCAAACCAACCAGTGCCATCCACAGTCAGACCCTTTTTAGTGCTGGTTAATTTTCAGAGGACCCTAGAATGGTGCCGAACACATGTGATTTCCTCACCACTGCTGCCTGATACAATGGGTTGTGTCAAAGCAAAGTCCTACCAGACAGAATCAAACAGGCCAGTGATTCTTTGTGCAAGACAATTGAAATAGGGGAGAGAGACTGAGGTCTATTCCAAATAGATCAGGAGCAGCTGGGGATTTATAGACGAGGGCCAGAGTGAAGGAGTCAACAAGAGAAATTATTAGGAGGAACTTGGTTAGGTGACAAGGACAGGGGATAGTGGCTAAACTAGCTGAGCAGAATTCTTGCTGCCCGGGGCTAGCAGGAAAGGAAGGTAAGTCAGAGATGAGAAAAGGCTCAGAGGAGTCAAACTAAAGTTTGGCCAGGAAAGAGATCTTTATCCACTGCCATTTTGAATCACAAACATTCAAAAACATGGAAACACATCGAGACATGCAGCTCTGTTCCATGATTTTTGTAAATAGCACCACGTGATGTATTTGCCTGTGTCTATTTCATTGTTGTTCCCATCCCAAACAATCTTCTCAAAATCTTTGAGTTTTAGGATTCAGTACGAATCTAGCTTTGAAAACTCATTTCACTTTAGAAGAGTTGAATGTAATATAAGAGCACAAACTAATTTAGTCCCAGTTATTCTATTTTTTTCCCCTTCTCTCCATTATGCTTTAGACCTAGAATGCCTCCCAGAAGGTTCATGTGTTCAGAGGTGGGATCCTTGGAAGCTGATTGGATCATGAGGGCACTGTATTTACCAGCAGATTCATCAGTTCTTAGCTGATTGTGCTGTTGTTAGGAGGTGGGGCCTGGTTGGAGGTGGGGATGTGACCTGAAAGGTGTGTTCTTGTTCTTAGCTCTTTTGTTCCCTCTCTGGTTCCTAGCTGCCATGGTTGAGTACCTTTTCTGCCACCACGCCTCTCTGGTGTGCTGTTCTTGTGTTGGAGCCAGCCACCTATGGATGGAAACTGTGAGCCAAAATAAAGCTTTTTAAGTTGTGAGTCTTGGGCCTTTTGTCCCAATGACAAGAAAGTGACTAAGACATCCCTTCCTGAAAATTCTTTATTATGAACTATATCCCAACTTAAGGCAAACCCCAAACTAACCTTCCAATATGTGAGAGTCCAGTACTGTACTAAAACCATATCATCTTTGTACGTGTATGTGCAATGTGGCTGTACTCATTCATTCATTCATTCCCTCATCCAGCATTGTTAGTTTTTTTGTGTGCAAATTTTAAGTTCCTGTCTGGCCAACTGACCATGCACTGAACCCAGTGAAAATATGAGCCTCTCCTTCTTTAAATTGTGATGAGTAGGGTGTTTTTGTAAGAACATGTCCCCAGCAGATCCCTGCTGATGGGAAACTTACTAATATAGCACTTAAGCCAGCACCTGATGTACAGAAGTGCTTCATAAATACTGGATATTATTACTATAGTAGCTTCTGGCATCCTTCACTTCCTCCATATTCCAGTCCTACACTATCAACTCTCCATAACCCAAGCTAATTTCTTTTCCCAGATGTTAGGTCTTGCATTTCTTCCCTTCATCCCTGGGTTTGCACTGTAGGTGGATTCTAGCCTTTGACTTCACGTGGGCAGGGGCCTATGTCCCCTGTCACTACTGTCAGTTCCCACCCACCATGAGGAGTTGAGGACAGTTTGTAGCATTTGGAAGGGCAGCCCTGAGCTCATGTGAGGATGGTGCCAATGACATTGCAAATGAGGGAAATCAAATGATCCAGCCAGAGCCTACATCTAAAAGAAGAGATGACCGTGTATCCCATGAATATATAGTCCTGACCAAAAGCTTGCCAGAATTCAGCTTCAGCTAAAAAAATTGAGCTGTGATTATTACAAGGAGTCAGAATGATAGTTTCAGTCATGTTGCTTCAGGAACCCCATAAAGTGCAGCCCAAACAATTTCGTCATTAAGTGTTTAGAGAGAGAAGGATGGTTTGTAAAAGAGGATCTTGTTATTCCCTGAAAAGCTGCTATGAAGATGTCAGATGTATGGAAATAACAGATGGGAAAGGCGTGCCAAGATCATTATTCTGAATGGTGAGTGTTGTTACTGACAAGCACAGTCCACGTCGCCGAGCACATGAATGTGGCTGACAGCAGGAGGAAGATGCATCAGGAAGGGAAAATGTAAACCAGACATTTCAGAACAACATGGGGTGGAGAGAAACTGTATTCAGATTATGTCATTGTGTGTGGGGTCACTTCTGGGACAGAATGTGAATGAGGATGAGCCCATTTGAAGTAATGGACTTATTTGTTTTTCATTTATATATAATGCAGTACTAGTTAATGATGGAATTTTTTTGTAGTAGTAGTAGTAGTCCCGGGGATTTAACCCAGGGCCTTCACATGGAGCTATATCCCTAAACCTTTTTAAAAATTTTTTTGAGATAGGGTCTTTCTGAATCACTAAGTTGCAATCCTCCTGTCTCAGCCTCCCAGAGTTCTGAGATTATAGGCACATAGCACCACCACCTCTGGTAGGGGAATCACTTCTGAGGATGTCATGGAATCTGGGGCTTTTCAAAAAGAAATGCCCTTACAAATGCACAGTTTTGGGTAAACTGAATAAGGAACATCACTGGGTCCTAAGTTAGTTTGCTCATGTGGCTTAACATGTCTTTTCTCTGATGTGAAGACATATGGAGCTGGACAGAATTTAAACTCTAGAAGCTTTGACCAGATTTCCCAGGGTGACATAGCTGCACCCTCTGCTAAGGGCTTAGCCCCAGACTCCATTGCTGTCTGTTCCTCCTAAGGTGTGCTGGAAGGGTTAGAGGCTTCTTTGTCTCCTTCCTGGTTAAAATCTTAACTAAAATCTGGCTAAGGCTTCTTTACTTCTTTATTATCAGAATAATCCATGGGGGTAGTATTAGAATTTGGGGTGGGACTTTTTTTGGGGGGGATGATACTGTCAATAGATTGCATAAAATTTTGTACAGTACTTTGACCTCTAGCAGCTAACCAGTAACACCAATTTCTTGGCTATCTTGACTACCTCCTATTCACATTTAAATGCCACTTAGGAGACTGTAGAATATGCAGTGCAATCAGTGAAACTGCTACTCTGCACTCTTGTCCTCTAGCTCAGGTTGTCAGGTCATGGTCAGGAATTGTCACAGGAGGAAGGACACTTCAGCTCCATATCTGCTGGACCCAGAGGCTGGGTCCTGGCAGGGCTTCCAAGCTAGGATCCATCCCAAATGCTCAAATCAAAGGTTGCTTCTTGCCAAATTTTGAGTAATAAAAGCACTGCAGATGTAGCAGGGAGAAGCATGGAAAGCACTCCATGATACAAAGTATGAGGATGCTGCCTCAAAGTTTGAAATTTAGAAATAAACAATCACCATGCTGACAATACATTTATTCATGCAGAGTTTCTAATAGTAAATTATTAAGCAATATTAGTCTACCCAGGTTGGTTACTTTTAGGGACATGTAGGCAAAAGCTTCACAGGGTAATCAAAGAAAATCTGCATGTAGGATCCAGAAGAAGTGATGTTGAGTGTTCTAATGTTGATTTAAGGCAGTTAGCAGGATGGAAAGAGATGTCTTTGTTCTTAGTTTGGGATTCTTTCCATTGTACCTGGCAGCCCTTGCTTCTAGAGACAGGGATATGTAGAAATTATATTCAGTAACCCCTTAACCAAAAGGGCAGATGGACCTTATGATTTGGAAGTTCTATTTTGAGACCAGTTAAAAGAGAGGAAATTCAGTTCATTGCTCATTTGTCATTCAGCAGGTCTGGGATGTCCCTGGGCGATGTTAAGCTAACATTCAGTGGTGTCGACAAGATGACACACAATATGTTGAAAGGTAGGCATTAAAGGCCTTTGACAGTGTTAGAAGAGGGTAATACAGCTTCCCAAGGGTGATAAGAGCAGGAACAAATGTGAACTGAAGATCAAACGTCAGCCTACTACATAAGACAAGACTGGAGGGGAGGACAGCAGAGAGCCCTCCTCGGGGAGGAGGTGGTCCGTGGGATCAGCTCTCTGAACAAGGAACTTGACTGATCTCCAAAATAAACAGATGGACAGATCACAGCCTAATTTAGATACTACTTTGAGTTGACTGCCACTAGGGTTTTGGATTTTCTTCTGTAAGTAGCTCATAGCTTTGGCAGAATATAAAGAGAGTATATTGAAACTTAAAGCTTGAAGGGAATGAAAAGATGTTATTGTCCAATTTCTTGACTTCTTTTTTTAGAAAACTAAAGCCCAGGGAAGTTCACTGATTTGTCTAAGGTGACACAGCTGATTAGTAACAGCATAAGATGAGAAATCAGATCTCCTTCACATCATATACATGGCCCCTGACCTCGATCCTAATGGACTATAGAGTGAATAGGGTACACAGCTTGTTTTCAAGAGTTCCCCATAATCTAGGCAAAAAGAGACCCATGAGTGACTAAGGAGAGGTCTGTACAGAAACTACAGTGTGAAAGCATTCCATGGTGGCTAAGAAAAGTACTAAGAACTGCTGGCCAAACTTGGAGTAGGCAAGACTTGATGGAGGTGTTGCTCCAGGCGTACACCAGACCAGGGAGAGGGTTAACCCCTACAGGCAAGAATTTATACTTCTACTTTATCAATAGCCAAAAGGGGAATTAGCCATGAGGTGGCATAAGCTGAGCAGGAAGCCTAAATTTATCCATTAATCATTGACTCAAAACCATTCCTTCATCTATACCTGCCATATTTTTAGAAGACATATCCCAGTTGTTCTGTTTTCAAACCAAGGTCTTCCTCGTTCAGCTTGGTTGTTTGCCAAGTTTAATCATACATCAATGAACTTAACAATGGGGATGTGTTCTGAGAAATACATGATCAGACGGTTTTGTCATGTGAACATCTTAAATGTTTTCATACAGACTAGGAAAGTTATGATGTCACTAATATCTTAGTCAGCTTTTCTTCACTGTGACAAAATAGCAGAGACAACTTAAAGGAGGAAAGGTTTACTTGGACTCATAGTTGCAGATGGTTCAGTCCATGGGTACTTGCACCCATTACTTCTGGGCCCATGATGAGGTAGAATATAATGATGGGGAGCATGTGGTGGAATAGAACTGCTCATCTCATGGCAGCCAGCCAGGGTCCCAATAGCCTCTTAGAGGGCACACCTCCATGACCTACTTCTCCCAACCTGACACCGCCTCCTAATATTTCTTCCATCTCCCAGTGGCACCACCAGCTGGAAACCAAGCCTTCAACACATGAGTCTTTGGGGGACATGGCAGATTTAAACTTTAACACTAGGAGATATAATCTGTGGGGCCACTGTCTTGTTTTCAATTCATTGTCAACTGAAAGACTTTAGGTGGCATGTGACTGAATATTAATCTGCTCAACTTGCCATTACAAAATGACACAGATCAGGTGACTTAAACAATAGAAATTCATTACATCACAGTTCAGAAACAGAAAATCCCAGATTAGAGTGCTGGTGGGGTGGGCTCCCGGAGAGGCAGGTCTTCCTGGCTTGTAGATGGCTGCCTTCTCACTATGTCCTCACATGGCCTTTTTCATATGCATACTCTCCTGGTGTCTTCTTCAGCCTTATCGGTTAGGGCCCCTCTCATATGACTTCATTTAACTTTACTTTCTTTAGACCCTCATTTCCAAATATGGTCACATTGGGGTTAGAGCTTCAACATATGCATTTGAGGGGGATGCATCTACACCATAACATTCAACAACTCTCTTCTAACTGGGATTCCTCTCAGGAGCAGCAATTCTTTGTTCTTGGAATTTCAACAGATATCCTGGGCAAGTTGTCCCTAATAGGGTCACAACACTCACATGAAGTTTTTGATCAATATTAAAATAGGCAAAATTAATCAAGGTTATTAGGATAGTGTTTATACTTGGGAAATAGTGACAGGAGAAGTAGGAACAAGCCTTCTAGAAAGCTATTTCTTGATATGGTGGTTATATGGGTGTGTTTCATTTGTAAAAACTCATCAACTTATGTGGGTTTGTTGTAGTTATTCAGTGCTGTGTAACAAATCACACCAAATCTTGGCAGCTTAAAGCAATAATAACATTACTTTTTATCAAGAATTTGCAATTTGGGCAGAGCTTGACAAGCATAACTTATCTTTGCTCCAGTTAGTATCACCTGAGGCTGCTGGGAGTTTAGGACTGGGATTATCTGAGGTCTTCTCATTCCCAAGTCCAGCAGTTGGTGCTGACTGGAATTGAATTGGGGCCAGGGTGTCTGTTAGGACGCCCACATGAGGACTCCTTATCTAGCCTGGGCTTCCTTACAACATGGCAACTGGTTTCTGAGGGTCAGAGTCAAAAGGAAGTCATATTTGTGACCTCACCTCAGAAGTATGCATTGGCACCAACCTGAATTCTTCTTATTAGGAGAGCCTAAAGCAAAAATAGAAACAAAAATCATGTATTATGGTTCAGACTGAGAATGTCCAAGAGCTCACAGGTGGGGCTTGTGGAAGATGACTGGATCATGGAGGCGCTAGAGCTGACTGGGCCTTAGGCGTTGGGGGTCTGGTCAGGAGAGGCAAGCCCCTGGGGGTAGTGTATCTCCTTCCCTGCTCCTTCCTTCTGTCTTTGCTTCCAGGCCACCATGACATGAGTAGCTTTTTCTTGGTTAGCTTTTTCTTGCCATGCTGTTTTCTCCCTTGGAGCCAACTGACCATGGACAGTAATCTTGAGCCCAAATAAACGCCTCCTCCTTTAATTTGTGGGTGTTGGGTGCTGTGTCTCAGTGAATAAGTGACTAAGACACCATCCAATTTCAAGGTGAAGAAAAATAGGCTGCATCACTGGATAAAGAATGGCAAAGTTTTGAAAGAATATTTAGGATCAGATATATTGATTTGGCAGATTTGAAAAAATACATCATCATGCAATGTTGTATTCTAATAAACAGTGTTTTAGAAAACTTCAGGTACAATAAAATTTTTTAAAAAACCCAGACATTTGGAGAAACAGGTAGAGACAAATAAAAAATCAAATTACCATCAAGAAATCTAAAGTCCGATCACATACCTTAATCCACTCTTGATCTTCTAAAGAGCCTCTGTAAAGTCTTTGGCATGCCCTCATCCTACATGGGAAAAATAATAATAAGTAAAAAGCCAAGAGCAACCCATGTTGTGGTGGTAAGCAGGTTATTACTTGGGGCTGGTTGAGACTTGTGTATTCTTTTCCAGTCATTTGTAATCATAGTGGAAAAAAAGAACATTATCTACAAAATAGGAGTCTGGCACATGTAGGAAATGGAGCATGAAAAGGATTTGTGCTGTGATGTAGAGATTAGAAAAAGCAACCCATGTGGATTAATAAATGGAATGCAAATACAATACGTTCAAGTGTAACTTCAAGGCAACTTCAAAGGATTTGTTACATGAAGAACTACAAATTCTCCAAAGCAATATTAAATAGTAATTTTTTTCAGAATGGAGCAATGATTCCATATGAATGATATTGAAAGCTTTTCAATCTCAAAATGATGTTAGAGTTCATTCCCAACCACTCTGATGATCTTTCTCTGGCATTACTCCCTCTGCATTATCTAGGTCATGCTCAGGCATACAAGGGGGTGATCAAAAACTATGGTGAATATTTAGATTACAAATTTTTTTTATGGATTGCCCTCACTGTACTCCTCCTTGCTTCAAACACAGTTATCATCCTGAAGCAATTCTGCAAGTCTTCTTTGGTAAGCACCTTTAGTTGTGGTGTCGTGACTGCTTCCATGTCCTGAATAGATTCAAAGCTTTTCCCTTTTGTGGTCATTTTGACCTTGGAGAAGAGTCCAATGTGGCGGAGTGGCAGATCTGATGAATAAGGTGGATGGGGACACACTGTGATAATTTGTGAGCCTGCCTTTCCATTGGATGGCACTTGGCAGCAGCCTTCACCATATTTCTGATCTGACTTCCTAAAGACACTCATGAGATAGGACTCCCAGAACTGCATCAGAAAGTGGCATGAACTATGGCATAAGTGTGCTCGAGACGAAGAGGAGTATTTTGAGGGGGATTCATGGCAATGTGTCTTTTATTGTAATGCATTTTAAAAATTTGATCATTCTCTGTTTATTTTGATCACATCTTGTATATTTTGAGTATATTTCTCTTCCCTGGAGCAACTAGTGTGCCCTTTGACTATAGGCATGAGTGGAAATGGCTCTGGAACTCTCTTGGGCCAAGTGTGAAGGTGTAGCAGTGCCCCACCCTGACCGGGTATGCTGTGTTTTCACCCTCCTCCTCCAACAGCCTCAACTCTTCTTACTCTTTGAAAAAGGAGAGAGCTGCATTTGCTGTTGAGCTGAGTGAGTTAAAGCTAATTCCTCCTTCCTCTAAGCCTGCTCTTTGGTTATGATCCAGCAGGTGAATCCCATTGCTCCCTCTTCCGAGCACAAGTACACCCAAGCTCGGGAGTGGTCCTCCTGCTAAAGAAGAGCGATCATTGCCACATGACTTTCCTGTCCTTCCCTGAGGAGGTTAGGGTTTTCTAGCTGACTCTTCATCAATTGCTTCTCTGTCTACATTTGCCATTACTGGGTCGAGCTCTCTGTAAGAGCCTTTCCACTTCAAAAACATGGAGCTATATGTGAGAGTGGGGTTAAGGAAAGTCATTTAATGGATACATAATAAAGCATCCATAATAAATGTGGGTTAAAACTAACACTACACATTTTTATCTTTGGATTCTTGAGGAAAGGATGAGAAGGAATATTTTAATAAAGTCAAAAACCTTAGAAGGGATTACAATTTAATTAATTCCTTAGATATTTAAGGTAATGCAATGAAGGGTAAGGTACTATCTCTCTTGGTCTTGCCTTGCTGAGCTGTGGAAAGTTTCTAATGCTGCCTGCCTTGCTGAGATGAGGTTTAAACACACCATAAGAAGAAAGTATCTGGTGCAGAATATGGGCTCATGAGTGACTCAGGTTGTTTCCTTCTGGAGAGTCAAGAAGACTGCAGTGTAGCAAAGCAGCTAGTAGAATAAACCAAAACCCAAACTCAAATCCTTTGCCATAACGCAAACTACAGGAAATGCCATTAGTGAAGGCCAAACAATGTGTTGGGATGATCACATGTAGGGGACACTCTACTTCAGAGTTTCCCTTCATGGGTGTGGGTAGCATTTCCATGGAGGAAATTCTGCTAGTGGGATGTGGGTGGGAATCCCTGACTGTATTCACAGAACAAGGATCTCAAGGGGGGCAGATTCCCTCTGCAGCCCTTACCAGGCATGGTGGAAGCAAATACAGACAAAAGGATGAGAAGTTCCTGGGTGGCCTTTTATTCCAAGAGATGCAGGAACAAGGCGTGGCCAGCCATCAGCTTGTGAGTGGACCAATGGTGAGATCATAACTATGTCTGAGAAAGACTAATCTGTAACAATCTGTAGGACATACTGGGGAGAGGGATAAAGGCATGGGGAAGTAAGTGATCAGGAAGCCATGGAGGAAGTCCAGGTCTGGGTAAGGAGGACTTCAAACAGGGCTGTAGCAGAGGTATCAGAGAGTACAAGAGGCTGCAGGATTTCCGTCTAGGAGGCACTTGGGACTGGCGGTTGGTTGGGAGGGGAGGCTTGGAGACCTGGCTTGAAATGGGATTGCATGAGCTTGGAGTTTTAACTCCATTTGCATCCTGTTTATTTATAGAATATCTCTCCCTCACCTTTGGTGCTAATGGAGATAGTGAGAAGCGGGTAAAGCACCCCTAAGATTATCCTTTAAGTCTTTCAGTAGAAGACAGCATGGATTTGAGATTGAAACCAAAATTGTTATAACCTTCAGTCTTTCCAAAGTAGGTCTCAGGCTTCTCTTTTCTCCTCTGCAAAAAGAGAATAATGAGCTGGCTGGTATGCAGTGTCACTCTGGATGTTATGAGTCTGTGGATTTTATACCCGTTCCTTTTAAGGATCTGGGAGATATTGCCAAGTTTTGTGGTTTGCATAGTTTCTACCAGAGGCTTCAGGAATCCAGAGGATGATTGGAGCTGTGCCTTTGAGGCAGACATTCTCAGCATGCCTTGCTAGGCTACACTGCTATTAAGCTCTCTAAATAGAATTTGTTCTATTTCCCGCTTTTTTTTTTTTGGTACCGGAGATTGAACTCGGGTCCTTGTGCTTGCGCAGCAGGTGGTGAAACCACTGAGCTAAATCCCCGGCCCTATTCCCTGCTTTTTTAAAGTAGCACATACAATTTGTCTCATACTTGAAATAAGAGTAAGTGGCACCCAGAAAGCATAGGACCTGTTGCAATGATATATAGTCCATATTTCCTCTGGAAAATAATGTACCAAACAAGAGAGGTTTATGCTTTATGCTGACATCCTCGGTGAATCCTGTTGCAAATTCTGCATACTGGCTCCTGTTGCTTTAGATGTCTGTGTCTTTTCTCATTGGTCACATTGGGCTGTATTGGTCAATGCCGACAACCTCCAACCATTTGGTAGAAGTTGACACAGAGCCACACAATATGGGCACCCATGTGGGGCCCCACCCCCTAACAGCACATTTAGCTACTGAACTCATCAGTGGATGAATAGCGTCCCATGACTCATTCAGCTTCCACACACATGAGACTTTGGGGGGACATTTTAGATCTGAACCATAACAAATATCTACTTATGAATAAGCAGAGTGAGAGATTAATGACATCTACTAATACCACAGAGCAATGCTAACAATATACTGTAATAAAATTGCCAGAATCCCTATTATGCTTTGGACTATTATTAAGTAAAATAGGGGTTATTTGAACACAAGCGCTATGATGGCACAATAGGTGACCTGGTAAATAAGATGGCTGCTACCCAAGTGACTATTGGGAAAAGAGCATAAAACAGCACAGATGTGCTGGATGAAGGGACAATTCCCATCCAGGGCAGGGCAGAGTGGGATGTGGCCATGTTCAGTGTAAAACTTATGAATTATTTTTGAAATTTCCCATGTAATATTTTTGAACCATGGTTGATCACTGATCACAGCAACTGGAACTACAGAAGGCTACAGATAAGGGGAATGACTGTTCTTGGGTTATCACATCTCTATTCATCTCCGCCTCTGTTAATCCACCCTACTTTTTGAAACAGTATAGAGGTGCCTGAACACTTTCTCCTAAATACTTCAAACCTGCAGATTTTAATGATGTAATAATAATAAGTAATAGTACTTATTGAGCACATACTATATCCCAAACACAGCTAAATATTAAATATATTATTACCTCATTTCCTCCTCAACAAGATCCACAAAATTTGGATTAACTCCATTTATCTAATAGCTCCGTCGGGCAGATGAGATTTAAACTCACATCTGTATGACTCTAAAGTATCTCAATGAATGCCATAAAAATCATGTTAAATAGTGGATGACATCACATGGCAAAACCAAGTCATAAATCCCCAATCAATATGAAGCTTGGTTCTGGGGGAATGGTGGGCTGATCACCATGGTCCTTAGATGGTTCAGTAGGAAGGATATATATAGCTCAATACTTGTGTTGGAAATATGGCAAACATTAAATATAATGAAGATACAATAACAGCTAGTGTCCAGGGAATCTGGGTGCATGAGTAGCAGGGATCAATGCTGAGTAAAGTCTAGGAAATTAGACATGTGTGATGGCAGAATAGGTGAAAGACAGAACCTCTCAGTATCCTTCTTTTCTCCCTTTACTCATCTTGAATTTTCAGTGATCTGTGCCATAAATCTGAACTGACACTCATCAGTGGGACCAGTGATGTGCTCATTATGATCAATAGCCATGTACCAAGTTCAGAGTGCCAAGTTTCACCCTTGAGACAGGGAGCTTTCTATTCAGAGAAGATTTTGGGTGGTAGAGAGGGTGAGTTGTCTACACCCATAGGCCACTTCCTACCACACCCTACATTTTCCTAATCTCCTTACTGTGAGATGGGTTTGCAGAAGACTGGTCCTGGCAGATGGGCTATGAATGTAAATGATGTTATCGCTTACAGGCTGAAGTGTCTCAGTTAGCACATGACTACTGTATACACCATAGAAACCCAGAGATGATAGGTCCACTAAAACGGATGAGACAGAATCCTGGAATTATTGCTTAGATTGGGCTGACTTGGGGAGCTGACATATCCTTAGTAAGCATTGTGAATAAATCAAAACAAAGAGAAAATGAACCCTTGTATTTGAAGCTACTGGTGTTTGGAGATTTATTTGTTAGTACAACAAAGAGTGGCTTATCCTGAAAAGCCACTATAGCAAAACAGTAGATGGTGAAAGCTGGAAGGTGACAGGGTGTTCTGGAGTAGAGAAAGAAAGTTTATATAGTAAAGTAGGAAATTGAAAAATAAAAGAGTTCAGAGGTCCAGATAGGAGGAAGGAGGACAGTTCAATTAGGAGGATTATGGGAGAAGAGGCACAAAGATTGTAAGTTAGTGTTTCCTGTGGGCCACCAGGCTAGAACCAGAGTTGAACATCCTAAAACCTCACAGGAAGTTGTTTATTTCCTATCAGTTTAGCTTCCCTAATCTGAAAATTCTAAATCCAAAATGCTCCAAAATCCAAAACTTCCTGCGTGCCAGCATGACACCACAAGTGGAAATATTCTACATCCGACCTCCTGTGATAGGTCACAGACACACAAGCAATATTTAATAAAACTACCTTCAGGATGTACCTATAAGATGTGTAGAAAACAGACACGAATTTCATGCTGAGACTTGGGGTCTCTTCTCCAAGAGCTCTCATGCAATTATTCCAAAATCTCTGAAATACAAAACATTTCTGGCCCCAAGCATTTAGAATAAAGGATACTTAACCTATGCTAAGAATCCAGAGATCAATTCCAAGGTCTTTTAGATGCTGATTTTCTCGCTCCTCAAACTTCTACCTTCCAAACTCTACTTTAAATCCACCCTAGCTTGTTGTAGTGTGTAGTCTTGTTCTTAGAATAAAAAATACAGTGGCTTACCATCACCCATAAAATATTGCTTCATTAACTTGAAGACTATAATTAACTACATATCAGCCGTCTGGCTCCAGGCAAATATCCATAATTCGTTTAGTCTTTCCTCATTATCTGTTTCTAACCCGTTAATCATTCTCCTTGCCCCTCACCACCATCAGTAGAAGGAAAAAGGCCTTTCAGTAGAAGCTAACCACACATGGCTCTCTGTTTTGGGATTTACAGATGCCCTTGTATGTTATTAATACGCACACACACACACACACACACACATGCACGCACGCACACACACACCCCTGTACTGTGCCAGTGTGCTCCTGTGTATGTGTTTATGAGCAGATTTTATTTTTGAGAGGGGTATGTGGGATTGAAGCCAAGGGCTTTGCACTGAGCTACATTCATTTTGAGACTGGGTCTCACTAATATGCTTAGTTGTCCAAGTTGGACGTGAACTTGTGATCTTCCTGCCTCAGCCTCCCAGAGTGCTGTGGGGACAGGGATGCACCACCACGCCTATCTATGAGCAGATTTTCTTCAAAGGCAGGTTAACAGTCAAGATAGCAGGAAAAAGAGGGAATTATTTCTTTTAATTATTTATTTTGAAAAGGGTTTAAACATATGATCATTTCAAATAATAAATTCCCCTAGGTGTCTTTACAAATAAGATTTATTTTCTCCCCCTCTGAAGTGCTGTTATTTATTTTGGCAAGGTGCTCACTACAAATGCAAGTCTGTTTCTGCAAATAGTTCTCAGCACTCTGAAGGCTGTTTTATAAATTATAATTGTAGCAAAGCAAACTAAAATATGGGAGAAGGAATAAAGGGGAGCTAAACTTCAATCTATTTAGTGTGGTGAAATTTGTCTGGAGAAGAAAAAACTGAAAGGTGATATTGAGGAAAGATGGGTGACATGGTAGCCAGGAAAGTGTTTCTTCTTTACTCCAGGAAAGGAAAATGAGTGGGTAAGAAGGTGGCCGAGTCGGGTAGAAGGGGGCAGATATGCCCTATAGGCACTGTTAGGTGTATGCAGTGTGATCAAACTATATGGCAAATGTTTAAATTTTTTAAAAAGGTAAAATTTTAATATTTACAAAATTATTATAGTAAAAGACACATTGCCTCCTTAGTATGCTCCCCCTCACTTCAAACACACTTATTCCATCATTCTTACTATTTTCTGATGCAGTTCTGGAAGTCCTCTTTCCTAAGTGTCTTTACAAGCTGTGATCAAAAATAGGGTGAGTGCTGCTGAGAGCCATCTAGTGGAAAGGTAGGCTTGCAAACACATGACAGTGTGTCCTTGTCCATCTTACTCACCGGATCTGGCACCTCTGGCACTGTGAGACTCTGGCTCTTTCCCAAAACAAAAATGACCATAAAAGGGAAGCATTTTAATTCAGTGCAGGACATGGAGGCAGCCACAAAAGTTCAGCTGCAGACACTCATGAAAAAAGACTTGCAGAACTGCTTCAGATAATGGCAAGAATGATGGGATTAATGTGTTTGAAGCAAAGGGAGGTATCTAGCCTGGTGGTGGGACAGGATTTTCTCACGCAGTTAGAAGGGCAGTTAAAGATCATCTGATGCATTTGTGGCCATTGCACCCATTTTGATCAGTAGATTGGAAGTGGGCCCAAGGAGTCACAGTTAAATATCATTCCAGGCAACTCCCCTGCTTCTCAGTGTACTTCCCCTGGGAATATTACTGGTCTCTTGGGGTAACAGAAAGTTGAGTAGAAGCTAGAAACATCAGTGGAACTGGACTCGTGGCTGCAGCACTTTTCTTGAGGAAGCAGAAGGGCCCCCATATCACTGGGGACCATAGTACATCGAAGGACAGACGATTTCAACTATAGCAGTATAAAGAAATAAGTCTTGGCAGAAGCAGACAGGGATGAACTATGTGAAGCAGAGCTTCTTCCTCCATGGCCCATAAACTGCAACAGGCTGGAAGCTGAGATATCCAGGGTCACTATCATTTCCCACCATTGAGCTCAGTGCCCAGCATATGATAAGCACCCAATAAATACCATTGAATTGAGCTGGAAAATAATTCAGAGACCTGGAATATGGTGGCAAAGATAAGAACATGCAGAGGAAGGAATTTTCAAGGTGAGTGTTCCAACCATCTGTGAGTAGAAGAAGCAAAGAAATAACTTTTGCTTAGGAGAGAAGTTGGAAAAGTGAATTTTGCCAAATTATTTGAATAGGCATGGAACTGATGTCAAGTTCTCTCGGCTACCCTACTCCTGATTCGTCCTACAGGAATCTCTGCCCTAGGCAATCAACACCTTGATTCTAGATTTGGCTTGTGGCAGGGTAGGGAAGCTGGGGCTGGGGTCAGTGTTGTTAGTAGGGAGGGATCTGAGGGCTTTGTACTGAGCTACATCCTCAGCTTTTTAAAAATGTTTAAAATTTTGTCACAGGATCTTGGTAAGTTGTTACATTTTCCAGATTGGGTTCAATCTTCTGATTCTCCTGAGTCAGGCTCCCAGAGTGCTAGGATTACAGGCATGCTTAGATTTGCCCTTTCTAATGCTCACTTATACCGAAGAAGTTGGTTGCCCACATTCCAAAGAACGGGGAGAAGATATAAGATAAGTTATGTACGTGTATCAACTTCCCACAAGGAATGTAGCATTATGTACTGCAAACATGTACTAATAAAAATAAATATTAAAAGAAAGTGGACAAGTCTTTAGTGACCTAGTACAATCTATACAGTCATCACTTGGTATACACAATAGGTTGGCTTCCAAATCCCAAATGATGACAAAATCCATGGAGCTCAAGTCCCTTATACAAAATAGTGTAAGGTTGGATCCATGTATGAACTCTAGACAAGGAATGTAAACATTACATACTTCAAATACATACAAAAATAAAAGAGAGAGAAGGGGGTCAAAGATGGGTAGAAGAGGAAGGAGGGAAGGAAAAGGGAATGAAAAAGGAATTAAGATGTGTTAGGTACATGTACCAACTTCCCACAAGGAATGTAAACATTATGTACTACACACATGTACCAAACTATAAAAAAAAGTATGGTGTTTGCATATAACTTATGCATATTGTCTTGTGTACTTTAAATCTTCTCTCAGTTACTTACACTACCTGTTATGTGTTGTATCTAGATGTTCCCCCATAGCCTCATGCACTCACAGGTGGGGCTTTGGGGAGTAACTGGATCATGGGTATGTGACGCTGGAGTAGTCCACTGATTGGTTTAGCCTAGTTGTTAGGTGGTAGATTTACTGAAGAAGGATGGCCCAGCCTGGGTGAAGGATGGCCCAGCCTGGGTGTAGGTGGCACCAACCAATAGGCTTTTAGAGGGATAGAATAAAAAGGGAAAGCAGAATGAAGGCTGCTGCCTCCTACCTGCCATGCCATGCAGTGCTTCTGTTGTGTAATGCCCCTCTGTCAGGCCACCCTGCCTTGGAACCAGCCAACTATGGACTGAAACCTCTACAAACTGTGAGCTAAAATAAACTTTTCTTCCTTAAACTCATGGGTGTCAGGTATTTTGAACCAGCAACTGAGCAAGTAATCAAGACACTACCTAATATATGGCACATACTTTGTATATGCAAAGTGTAACTATCATTACACTGTATCATTTATGATATAATGACAATTGTAAGAGTTTTTGTGTATTCAGTATAAATACAATTTTTTTCAATCCTGCTTCTGTGGATGCAGAATTCATGAATATGGTAAGTTGACTATAATAAAAGACAAGAACCCAA
This sequence comes from Heterocephalus glaber, assembly GCF_053883595.1. NCBI lineage: Eukaryota > Metazoa > Chordata > Mammalia > Rodentia > Bathyergidae > Heterocephalus > Heterocephalus glaber. Next base: position 20,270,976 of record NW_028258381.1, on the reverse strand, counting down.
GATACTCCACAATATGACATTTAGCTAGATTATTTCACTGGTGATCTGGTGAATTACTCCAAGCACATGCAAAGAACAGAGTATGTAATTACTATGACTTATATCTAGATGTCCCCCTCAAAGCCTCACACACATAGGTGAGACTTTTGGGAGTGACTGAATAATGAGTGTGTGATACTGGATCATGACTGTGTGATGCAGGATTAGTCCACTGATGGGTTCATAGCTAGGAAGGGTTGGGAGGTATACTGGTGGATCACTGTAGGTGTGGCCTGGAAGGGTATATTCCCTCCTTCTGCCTAATTGCTGCTGCTTCCTGTCTGCCCTGCCATGGACTGTTTCTCCTCTGCCATAAACCTCTGCTGTGCTATCCCTGTCTTGGAGCCATTCAAATATGGACTGAAACCTCCATAAACTGTGAACAAAAATAAACTTTTCCTCTTTAACTTGTGGTTGTTGGGTATTTTGTCCCAGCAATGAAAAAGTAACCAAGACAGTAGTGATGATCTTTTGTGATTATCTCCATACAGACAGTTTTTGCCTTTGCAGCCTTGACCTTGGTGAAAGCAGAGGTCATCCATTCTGCTGAATACATAATGCATAGAAGGTACAAGGTTGAATGGAAAAGAAAAGGCCATCTACTCTTAAACCACACATGAATTCAGCCTCAGGCTCCCATGATTACTTATTCCTCTGATTTGGGCTTGTTAAGTAATTACTAGGTAAATTATTAGGATAATGCAATATGCATGACTTTAAGAAATGACAAATTGTAGCTAACTTTGTTAATTTGTTGCCATAGTTACTTTCTAGAAATTCTAAATTGTTCCTCTTCCCATGTATAAACTACTGCCACCCTGCTATTTGTTTAGCTTTGGTTGATGAGACCATAATTTCATGAGGGTGAAATGACTACAAGTCTGGTATGGAAAGCCTTTCCCTGAATTCTTTTCTTTTTTTTGGTACTGGGGATCAAACTTGGGTCCTTGAGCTTGCAGGGCAGGTGACGGAACTACTGATCTAAATCCCTGGCATCCCTGAATTCTTTCTGTCAGTATCCAGGGTACATCTGGGCCAGCCAAGGGCCTGGGTGTCTGCAATCAGAGATGGAGAAGCTCTTGAAAGATGAATGAGGTCTGGCAATCTGTCTTCCTGTGCCGGTACCTTAGTGTTCTTATCTTCACTTTGGGTTACTTGGGTGGCATTCATCAAATGGAAGCAAGAGAAGAGGCTGCGTGGTAACTAGAGACCCTTGGCGCCCTAGAAACCAAAGAAGGGCGTTCTCTGCACAGTGGATTAAGTCTTAAGTAAAGGTGTGAATATCTTTTCCATGAAATATTAAAGAATATATTAGTTCCATCTATGCCTAGAGGGTAGATCTGCCAGGGGACAAGGAAAGGCACTGGAATGGATTTTTTTCATCTTCTTGTGAATGACAAGATGAATTTTGATCAGCACACTTCTTGTCATCTCATTTTTATTTCATTTAAGCACATTATTTCAGATAATTTTTGAAGTTTAATTTTTTATTAATACTTGTTTGCAGTACATAATGAGTCATACCATCTTTTAAAGTAGTAGTCCTCAACTTTTCTGCATTTCCTGGAAGGTAATTTCTCCACCAATGGGAAGAAGGAGGGATGGCTTCAGGAGATCTGCACAGGCACGGGTCAGGTCACAGCAGGGTTTGCTCTCCTATGAGAATCTAATGCTGCAGCTAATCTGACAGGAGACAAAGCTCAGGTGGTGATGCCAGTCATGGGGAGCAGCTGGAAATGCAGATGAAGCATTGCTTGCTCACCTTCTGTAGTGGGGCCTGGTTATGGGGGGATTGGGAACCCTTGTTTTAAAGGATGAACAGGGGTATGCCCACCAGCCCCCAGTTTAGCTGTGCGCATAGGGAGAGCAGGCACAGGCTGAGTGCGCCCTGCTCAGTCTGGCTCACTCCACCCACTTGCCACTGGTGAGGACCCCCTGGGCATGCCCACCAGCCTCTAGCTTAGCTGCCACAGCCCCCCTCCCCGCCCCAGACTCTTGGCTGTACAGCTACTTGTATCCACGCTACAGAGGCACAGAGGGGCATAAAGGCCATTGTCCTGTGCTGCAGAAGTGAGCAACAGAGAAAGGGCATCTCTCAGGCTCCCTGATGAAAACTGAAGCCCACTGGAAAAGTGAAGAGAATCTCTGCAATAAAGGCACACCAGACCACCGTGCTTGGTAAGTTGGAGGGATTATCACCTTCCATCAGAACCTGGACTATCTTCAGGGGAAGGGCAGCTGGAACCTGCGGTAGAACCTGGCAGAGTTCAACCCTGCAGGAGGTCAGGGAACTCAACTTGGGACTTGCAGGCAGAAATCTGCTTGAATCTCACAGGTCCATGACTGGTTTACTGAGACTCATTGAAGTATAACTGCACACTGCTGCCCACGTTGTCTGTTGTGACAGCAGAGACATACCCTGAAGGAGGCCCTTATTTTTATCTTTTATTTGTTATTTTCAAAATTACCACTATTTTTTTTGCTCTTATTTTAATTTTTTTCTTCTTTGCTACTCTTTTAAAATTTTTATTTTTCTTTTTTTCTTTCTTTTCTCTCTCTCTCTGCCTTGCTCCCTTGCTGTCCCACATTATTCTTCATTTCCCTTTGTGTTCCTGTTCTGCCCCTAATTTGTATTTCTTCTTCATCTTTCTTTTCTTCTCTTTCCTGTGCCCTCTGGCCTCACTGACAACCTTCCCCTATCCTTCTACTTACCTATTCCTCCCTCCCCACTGCCTTCTAACTCCCCATCCTGAAGGGTAAAGTTGCTATATTGAAGAGTTTATTCACTATAAACATATGTTGGGTTGGTCCTTGATTTTTATTTAATTCACATAGTTAAAGGTGATAGAATAGTAACTACCACAAATTGTCATTTTCTAAGAGGTACTTGATGCTATTGTGTTGCTGATTGTATCACTTGGGCTAAGGTGTTGTGATTGATCTAATCAGCTGTCCTTCCTGGAATAATGAAAATGAGACAGCCTCAGAGCCATTAGAGACTCAAAACCTAAAGACCAGCTATATATGGAAGACACCTCTGAGAAGCAACCATTCCATAAGTGTTCTAAATACATCAACAAAGATACTTACAATAAACAACTTCAAAGTATCAACCCAGGAACTAAACCAAGGACAGTACCAAAAATAAAAATGAGAAGACATTAAAGCAAGGCACAGACCCAGACTTTCACCCCACAAAAGGCAAATTCTGGGGGAAAGGAGGTGGAAAAGTCTGATAAAAAACCTGGACACTCTGAACTGATAGCACAGGAAGTAACAAAACAGACGAATGAGGCACTAGAAAAGTTCAAAACAGAAATAATTTTTGAGATAACTACAGAGATGGTGACAAGAGTGAAAGACATCATTAGAGGTTCTAGAACACAGACAGATAAAAAAATAGATGAGCTCAGAAATATGCTGGAAGCCATGAATGCCCAGCATAAGAAATAAATGGAAACCATTAAACAGAGTCAAACAGTTATTCAAGAGATTAAAAACTCCATTGAAAGCATGCAGAGCAGATTAAGGGAATCTGAAGATACAATATCAAATATAGAAGACAGGATTGCAGTGAAAACAGAGATTTCTTAAAAATAGTAAGGGACCATGAGAAATCAATCCAGCAGCTGCTAGATGATGCAAAAAAGAATAACATAAGACTGATAAGAGTCCACAAAAAAACAGGAGAAAGTACAATTGACATAAAAAAAAACCTGTTCACAAAAGTAATAGTAGAAAACTTCCCAGGCAGAGGTGGAGAACTGGACATACAGACAAGTGACACATATAGAACTCCAACTAGCCATGATCAAAAAATCTACACATAGAATATAATAGTCAAGATCCCAGAAAGTCAACAGAAGAACAAAATCCTACAGGCAGTTAGAGAAAAGAAACAAATCACCTACAAAGGAAAGCCCATCAGAATCATGGCAGACTTCTCAACACAAACCCTCAAGTCAAGGAGAGCCTGGAGTGAAGTATTTCAAGCCCTAAAAGAAAATAACTTCCAACCTAGACTGTTGTATCCTGCAAAATTATCTTTCAAAATTGATGGGGAAATTAGATACTTCCACGACAAAGAACACCTGAGAAATTTCATGAATACCAAACCAGCACTCCAAACAGTTCTAAGATATATCCTAGAAAAAGACAATGAAGGTCATAACTCTATGAGGCCCAACAGAGGGAAACCACCAGGCAAGGTAAGAAACTAAAGGGAAAGAGGGGAAAATAAGAGATAAAAGAGCCAACAACAGTAAAACATCATGACAAGGATGAGTCAATATCTCTCAATTATAACTCTCAATGTTAACAGTCTCAATTCACCAATCAAAAGAAATAGACTGACAGAATGGATTAAGAAGCAAAATCCAGCAATATGCTGTATACAAGAAACACACCTAACTCAAAAAGAAATTCATAGACTGAAAGTAAAAGGATGGAAAACAGCTCTCCACCTGACAGGAACCCATAAAAAAGCAGGCGTAGCAGTCTTATTTGCAGACAAATTAGGTTTCAAACCAAAATTAGTTAAGAGAGACAAAGATGGTCACTACATCCTTGTGAAGGGAACAATCCAAGAGGAAGAGATGACAGTCCTAAATATATATGCACCAAATATGAATGCCCCAACTATACAAAACAAATATTAATGGACATGAAAAGTCAAATAAGCACTAATACAAATGTAGTGGGGGACTTCAAAAAACCCCTATCACAAATAGACAGATCATCTAGACAAAAAATTAACAATGAAATTCTAGAACTGAACCAAGCTATTGAACAAATGGACTTAATAGATGTTTACAGAGTGTTCCACTCCACAAAATCAGAATACACATTTGTTTCACCTGCACACAGGTCATTCTCCAAAATAGACCACATTCTAGCTCATAGGACATGTCTAAGTAAATGTAAAAGAATTGAAATTACCCCCTGTATATTATCAGATCATAGTGCAATAAAATTGGAGGTCAATAACATAAGAAACTGCAAAACTCCCACAAACACATGGAAATTGAATAACATCCTCCTGAACAACCAATGGGTCCCAGAGGAGATTAAAGAAGAAATTAGACAGTTTCTACAAGTAAATGACAATGCCAGTACAACATACAGGAATCTATGGGACACAATGCAAGCAGTTCTACATGGAAAATTCATAGCAGTGAATGCCCATATTAGGAAAACAGAGAGAATTCAGATAAATAACCTAATGCAGAACCTCAAACTTTCAGAAAAACAAGAGCATAATAAACCCAAAGCTCATACAAGAGATGAAATTATAAAGATCAGGGCAGAAATCAATGCAATGGAGACTAAGAGAATGATACAAAAAATTAATGAATCAAAGAGTTGGTTTGTTGAAAGAAAAAATAAAATCAATAAACCTTTAGCCAACCTTATCAAAAAAAGGAAAGAAAAGGCTCAAATCCATGCAATGAAGAACGAAAAATGTGAAGTCACAACAGACCCAGCAGAAATCCAGAGCATCATCAATATCTACTTTGGGAACCTGTACTCTAATGAAATGGAAAACACAGAAGAAATAGACAGATTCCTAGATATATATGAATTGCCAAAGTTAAATGAAGAAGATATAGAAATTCTAAACATCCCAATTACAATGAGTGAAATTGAAAATGTAATAAAATATTTACCAACAAAGAAAAGCCCAGGTCCTGATGGCTTCACTGCTGAATTCTACAAGACATTCAAAGAACTACCACCATTACTCTTTAAACTCATCAAGGAAATTGAAAGGGAAGCAAGGCTTCCAAATCCATTCCTGGAGGCAAGTGTTACTTTGATTCCAAAACCAGGGAAAGACCCAACCCAAAAAGAGAACTACAGGCCAATCCTCAACAAGATACTGGCAAACAGAATACAGAGTGTCATCAAGAAGATCATACACCCTGACCAAGTCGGATTTATCCCAGGGATGCAAGGATGGTTCAGTATTCGTAAATCAATAAATGTAATACACTATACTAACAGAGTCAAGGACAAAACCCATATGATCATCTCAATAGATGCAGAAAAGGCATTTGACAAAATCCAGCACCCATTCATGATAAAAGCGCTACAGAAAATTGCAATAGAAGGTCTTTATCTCAACCTGATTAAGGCTATCTATGAAAACCCAACAGCCAACATCATACTAAATGGTCAAAAACTGAAAACTTTCACCCTAAAATTAGGAACAAGACAAGGATGCCCACTATCACCACTCCTGTTCAATATAGTTCTGGAAAAATTAGCCACAGCAATTAGACAAGAGAAAGAAATAAAAGGAATAAAGATAGGAAAGGAAGAACTGAAACTGTCATTATTTGCTGATGATATGATACTTTACATAGAAGACCCCAAAAACTCGGTCAAAAGTCTTCTAGACCTAATGGGCAGATCCAGTAGAGTAGCTGGATATAAGGTCAACATTCAAAAAACGACAGCCTTCTTATACACAAATAGCAGACTCATTGAGAGAGAAATTTGGGAAACAATTCCTTGTACAATAGCATCCAAAAAAATGAAATATCCAGGAATCAACCTCACAAAGGAAGCAAAAGATCTCTACACTGAAAACTACAGCATTCTGAAAAAGGAGATTGAGGAGGATATAAGAAAATGGAAAGACACCCCTTGTTCCTGGGTAGGAAGAACCAATATGGTGAAAATGGCCATACTTCTAAAACTACTACATAGATTTAATGCAGTGCCGATTGAAATTCCAACAATATTCTTCACAGAACTAGAGAAAACAATCCAAAATTTCATTTGGAACCAGAAGAGACCTAGAATAGCAAAAGCAATTCTAGGCAACACAGACATGGCTGGGGGTATCACAATCCCCAACTTGAAACTATACTACAAAGTAACTGTGATAAAAATAGCATGATACCAACAAAGAAACAGACCTGAGTATCAGTGGAATAGATTAGAAGATGCAGAAACAACTTCAGACATACTCAGCCACTTCATCTTTGACAAAGGAGCCCTCATTAAAGGAAAGATAGCCTATTTTATAAATGGCGTTAGAAATACTGGATTTGAACCTGCCAAAGTTTAAAACTAGATCCATACCCATCACCGTGCACTAAACTAAGATCAAAGTGGATTAAGGACCTAAATATTAAGACAGAAACACTAAACTTGCTGGAAGATAAGTTAGGTAGAACTCTTGGAAACATTGGCATAGGAAAAGACTTCATGAACAAAACCTCAGCAGCATGGGAACTAGCAGAAAAATCAACAACTGGGATCTCATCTTATTAAAAAGCTTCTGCACTGCAAGAGAAACCACCAACAGAGTTAACAGAAAACCTACAATGTGGGAAAAAAATTTTAGCAGCTGTATCTCAGACAAAGGTCTACTATCTAGAATATATAAAGAATTGAAAAAAATCAGACCCCCCCAAATTCAAAGACCCAATTCAAAAATGGGCATCTGAAATGAACAGACATTTCTCAGACAAAGAAGTAAAAGCAGAAAATAAATACATGAAAGAATGTTCAACATCACTGGTCATTCAAGAGATGCAGATGAAAATAACCCTGAGATTCCACCTCACCCCAGAAAGAATGGCTGCTATCAAGAAATCAACCAATAACAAATGCTGGTTGGGTTGTGGGGAGAAAGGAACCCTTCTCCTTTGTTGGTGGGAGTGCAGACTGGTGCAACCACTGTGGAAATCAGTATGGATATACCTCACAGAACTAAGGCTAGAGATCCCATTTGACCCAGCCATTCCCCTGCTGGGTATCTTCCCAAAAGAATTAAAAGAATCATACCACAGTGATATATGTGCACCCATGTTTATAGTGGCATAGTTGTAATAGCTAAAGCTTGGAAACAGCCCAAGTGTCCATCAATTGGAAACTGGATAAAGATTTTTTTTTAATAAAATGGAGTACTACTCAGTCATAAAGAACGAGAAACTAGAGACATTTATAGCTAAATGGATGTGTATTGAAGCCATACTCTTAAGTGAAATAGATAGGACACACATGTGTAAATACTGAATAGTTTCTCTAGTGTGAGAAACTGAAAGTGTAAATAAGGATTAAAGTGATTAAAACAAATAATTGATAATTTGAAATATTAAAAGGTCCAAAGGTGTAGGGGTGGTGGGAGGGGAAGTGGAAAGGAAAGAAGGGAAAGGAAAAATTATGAGAAAAGAAAAGAAATGGAAATGCAATGTATGTAAATAGGGAAGAGTGGAGGGGGTGAAGGGTGCACAGGTAATGGGGAAAAAATAAGAACCAAGGTACATCATGTTCAGGTACAAGGACCCAATGATAAATCCAAACGTATTGTATACCTAAAATGTACCAATAAAAGAATTTAAAAAAAATAAAGAATGAACAAAGATAGACTGGACATTACAGGGCAAATGCAAACAAAACAAAAGCAAGAGTGAAGAGATTAATTTGAATGAACAAACTCAAAAGGCCCCAGAAATAGTAGAGCTGAAAGCAAAATACACTAAATAATACAGAGACATTTTATTTTGATAATAAGCATTATATTCAATAGCATCAAAATTTATAAAATCAGAGCTATTTGAAACAGAAAAAAATACCAAAGAAACAATTAATGTGAGAGAAGACTCAATCCCTTAAGCATCTTTGTGTTTTAATAATTAAATACTGAAATACTAAAACAGTTAAGATTGGATGCATCAATATGTATCTCTATCTACCTCTATCTTGTCTCCATGTTTTTTATAAACCTTTTCCATCTACAGGGAAGTCATTTGCTTAATAGGCATTCATGAAAGTGTTGGCCACACACCAGGCCTTGTGGAAAACTTAATAAATTTCAAAAAGCAGAAATTGTAAGGTTCATATTTTCTGATCACAAAGCAAAATAATAACAATAATTATAAATGCTTAAAATATCCACTTGCTTAGACATTAAAACAAAAACTATAATAAGTTTGTGAGTCAAAGGAAATCAGAACCATAATTATAGGCATTAAAAAAATAATGCCAATGAAACAAAGCTTATCAACTCTTAACAGAATGCAGTTAGAGTAGAAGTGAGAAATGAATGTGCACTTGGACATACTTAACTTTTTAAATAGAAAGGATGTAAATAAACCATCTACACATTCAACTCAAGAATCCAGGCCACGTGTTTGTGGGGGACTTGGGAAGAGGACAGGTGGAGACAGGACTGGAATTTTCTGGAACATTTTCTGTGATGAGCTGGCATGTCTGCAAAGGTGGAGTACAGGGTGGTCTGGGGAAAGCCATCCTGTTAGTATAAAATCTGGTGTCCTTTATGATTGCCCAAGAAAATCCCTGCTTCTCAACCTCACACATTGTATTCCACTAGGAATTTATGTCTTTTTGTCTTCTGCCTTAGTTCATTTTCTTTGCTCATAACACTACACCCTATATTGGGCGAATTTAAAGAAATGTGGTTTATTTAGGCTCATGGTTGTGGTCCAAGTTTGAGGGGCCATGTGTGGCCATGGCCTTCTTCCTGGCTTTATAGCCTTGGGTAGCAGAAGGCATCACATGAGAGACAAAGCCAAATTGGCTTTTATAGCAGAGCTACCAGGAAGATAACCCTTTATTCTGTTAATAGCATGAATGGAGAAGAACCTCCTAGAGGTCCCAGCTGGTCCCTCTGTCTTACCATCTTATAACAAGACTTACATTTCAGAGGGAACAAACAATATTCAAACCACAGTCTGTCCCTTCCTGCATGCAATCATACATAACACAACAGTGTGAGGTATGATTGTTCAGAGGGGGCTTCCAACCTAACTGTCCAGTGTGTAAAGATTGTCACTCTGGAGCAACCTGTACTTACAGATAATAGCAGACACCAATGTAAGGCACAATTGATTGAAGTAAAGAGGCATATCTGGTAGATGAACTTTCTTAAGAGGACAAATGGACTTAAGTAGATTCATGTATATGTTCAGAAAGAACATATAGTGCCTGTCTGGTACATTCCAAATGGCTAGCAGCTATGAACTAGTAAATGATTTTATATCATTACACATGTATATGTGTATAGAAAAACTGTGAAGCTATTATAATAGTAGAGCTCAGTAAAGTGATTGAATAAAAGACAAATAAACGAGATAAATGTATTTATAAACTTCTGCCATGTGCTTAATGAGAAAATCCTACCTAGTTGGAAAAATGAAACAGAACAGAAGAAGGGAAAAACTAATAGGAAGAAGGAAAAGCATAAGATGAAATACGCAAGATCTATATGAAAGAAAATATAAAAGATTTCTGACAATATATTAATGAATAAATGGAGAGATAATGTATTCTTTTATTAGAAGATTGCATAGCTTAAGAATGTAAATTGTTTGTGATTTAAGATATACAGTGGTACCTCAGTGTATGAAGTTAATTTGTTTTATGCTTTTGGGGGAGATGGCTGAGTTTGTGTTTGTGTGGGAAGATGGCTGTGGTTGTGTTTTTCACCCAGTGTGGAGTCTGAAAACAGAAGCAAAAGTTTGCTAGATGCCTTGAGAATCAAATTGTTTGCAAAAAAACCATTTGTGAACCAAGGAATTACTGCATTCCTATTTTAACTCTTTTAAGGAATCGCCTCAAAAAACTAAAAATACTCAGCCATAAAGAATGAGAAATTAGAGACATTTATACCTAAATGGATTCACATTGAGGTGATACTTTTAAGTGAAATAAAGAGGACACACACGTGTAAATACTGAATAGTTTCTCTGGTGTGAGAAACTGAAAGTGTAAATAAGGACTAAAAGGTATAATAGATAATGTGAAATAGAAAGAAAAGGTGTAAAGGAGAAGGGGAAGTGGGAGGGGTAAGGGAAAGGAAAGAAGGGAATGGAATTAATATGAGAAAATGAAAAAATGGAAACAAAAGTCTTTGTAAATAGGGAGGGATGGAGGGGTTGAAGGAAGGGCAGGGGAATGGGGAAAAAATAAGAACCAAGACAGATTATGTAAAGGTGCAAATTTTCAATGATGAATGTCATTATAGTGCATACCTAAAATGTACCAATAAAATTTTTTTAAAAAGGGGTGGAGATGTAGCTCAGTGCAAAGGCTTTGTGATCAGTCCTTAGTACCATAAAAAAGTCAGTAAGTCAAATCAGAAATATTCCAAAGTTCTATTCATACAAATATCATGAACAGTAAGAACAACAAAAACATTAAGTGCAAATACTATTATCATTATTTTATTCAGAAAGACCTTTTAACTGTGTAAGAAATAGAAAATCTCAATGGAGAAATATAAAAAGACATAAATAGATAAAAACAAATTATTAAGATTTCTCAACCCAGTGCATTAAAAAAGGATGAAAAATTAAAGGAACACAAAAGATCACTTTTTTCCTGTCATATATATAAAGAGCTAAACCTTGATGATAATACTGGGAGTGCTCTACGAGACTGGACTTCTCCAAAAAGTTGATGGGCATATAAATCGATACCAATTCTGAAAAGCTCTCTGGCAATATGCATGATGATCTTTTAAATTGTTTATACCCTTGACACAGTGATTGAATGCTGAGGAATCTGTCTTGTGAAAATAATCAGAGAGATGGACAAAGATGGAGAAGGCTATTCATTTTTCTCTATTATTAACAAGCTAGTAGAGAAAATTAGAAGAAGACAAAATGTTCAACAATAGAAGAATGGTTTAAACTGAGGCATGTTCATTCAATAGATTTTCATACAGCTACCAAAAATCAGGATTTAATGACTATGTAGGGACACGGGAAAATGCCCACAGTAAAGTGGCACAAATCAGAAACAAGATATAAAATGGCAAGTGATATATTAATACATGTGTGCAAACACACACACATATACATACACATATATACTGGCTGATCAAAAATTCTGGTGTGTGTTAAAATTTCTAAAAATGTATTACAGTAAAAGACACATTGCCATTAGTCCCCCTAAAAATACTTACCCTCACTTTGAACACACTTATCCCATTGTCTTGCCATTTGTTGAAGCAGCTCTGGAAGTCCTCTTTTGTGAGTGTCTTTTCTAGGTGTGATAAAAATACAGTGAATGCTACTGCCGAGTGCCATCCAACAGAAAGGCAGGCTCCTAAAAACATCAGAATCTGTCATCATCTACCTTATTCACTGGATCAGGCACCATGTAACTTCTGGCTCTTCCCCAAAGTCAAAAGGATCATGGAAAGACATTTATAGCTAAGTGGATGCACATTGAGGCAATACTCTTAAGTGAAATAAATAGGACACACATATATAAATACCGATTAGTTTCTCTGGTGTGAGAAACTGAAAGTGTAAATAAGGACTAAAATGTATAATAGGTAATGTGAAATAGGAAGAAAAGGGGCAAAGGGGAAGGAAGTGGGAGGGCTAGGGGAAAGGATAGAAGGGAATGGGATTCATATGAGAAAATGGAAAAATAGGAATAAAATCTTTGTAAATAGGGAGGAATGGAGGGGTTGAAGGGAGGGGAGGGGGAGGGGGAGGGGGAAAAATAAGAACCAAGAAGAATTATGTAAAGATGCAAATTTCCAATGATGAATGTCATTATATTGTATACTTAAAATGTACCAATGATTAGAATGAATAATTGATAATGCAAAATAAGAAGAAAAGGTCCAAAGGGGTAGGGGTAGTGGAAGGGGCAGGAAAAAGGAAAGAAGGGAAAGGAAAAATGATGAGAAACGGAAAAAATGGAAATAAAGTCTTTGTAAATAGGGAAGGGTGGAGGTCGTGAAGGGAGGGCTAGGGATGGGGAAAAAATAAGAACCAAGATGCATCACGTAAAGGTACAATTCCCAATGAGAAATGTAATTGTGTTGTATACCTACAATGTACCAATAAAAGAATTTAACAACAACAAAAAGAAAACATTTTAAATTAATTGATAGCACAACTAAAGACACTCAGGAAAGAGGACTTCCAGAACTGCTTCAGGGAGCTGTAAGAAAGATGGGATAAGTGTATTCACAGGAGGGGGAGTATTTTGAGGGGAATCCATGCCAATGTTTCTCTTACTGTAATATTTTTTTAATGTAAAATTCACCTTATTTTTCAATCACACCTCTTGCACATACTAGCATAGTCTCAGTGTTTGTGTCCTCCTCCAAATTCATAGGTTTCAGTCAATTCCAAATGCAGTAGTGTTAGAGGCACCACCTTTGGGGAATGACTTGATCATAAAGGATCCCCTCTCATGACTGGGATTAGTGTCCTTACAGAAAAACCCAAGGAGTATGCTAGCTCTTCTGTCATGAGAAGAGGCCGTAGGAAGACACCATCTAGGAGCCTAGAGTGAGCCATCACCAGACACCAACAGTGCCTTGATCTTGGACTTCACAGCCTCTGGAATTATGAGCAATCAATTTCTGTGATTTATAAGCTACCTGGTTGTTATGGTTTGGGTCTAGATGTCTTCCCAAAGCCTTGTACAGTCATACATGGGTGAATCTAGAATGTGTGATGCTGGGGTTAAGGGAGTGTGGTTACTAAACCACTACATATGAGTGCTGGTTTGCCACCGCCCTAGTCCTGGTAGTCTGAATAAGATAAAAGGGGCAGAAAGACATTGTCAAGGTCTCTCTTGTTACCTTTGTTACCTTGTGTGTGCCATGTTGTTTCTCCTCTTCAAGGTCTGTTTGCCATCCCTGCCTTGGAGCCAGCCGACTATAGACTGAAACCTCTACAAACTGTAAGCCAAATAAACCTTTTTCCCTTTAACTTTGGGTGTCGGGTATTTTGTCTCAGCAACAAGAGAAAAGTAACTAACATACTGGTCTAAGGTATTTTGTTATTATAGCCTGAATGGACTACAACTCCTACATATATATGTTCATCTACAGAGGCACCTATACACAAGAATTAGAGCTTGAAAAGACAACATCAGAATATGTAGAGCTGGGCTGTTTTTCTGTGGCAGTGATTTTCAATTTCTTCTTTGCACTTTTAGTATTACACCAATATGAATTTTATGATGAGTGTTAATTACACCCTCCATCTCTTCTGACAAAGAGAAGCAAGCATTCTTTAAGTGCATGAAGACTAAGAAAGTTTGTAAGACCGATGGGTCAGATTTAGAACAAAATTAATTAAAAAGAGATTCAAATGGCATTTATCGATCACTTCTTGCATGCCAGCCCTTGGTGTAGGGTCTAATGAATCTATTTAGCATACTTGCCTGCAAGGCAAGCATTTTCCTTGTTTCATACAAGGTAAAGACAGGTCCAGGGAAGGTGAGTGGATGGCAGCGACACCCAGGAGGTATGTGACTGAGCAGGAGCCCTCCCACACTAGTTTGGTCCCATCACTGCCTCTTTTTTTACCCTGGTATTTGTTCAGATGGCTGTAGTCAGGTTACAGCTGGTGTGACTCAACCTAGCAGACAGGAGTGAAATTATTAGCTCAATTAAAAAGAAAAGATGGCTTGATGAACACTTTACTGCTAGAAATAAACAAAGTGTTTAGAGCCCAGTCTCACAGACACACATGAACTTGGAAGCTACAAGCAACATCGATTTCACCGATGATTTGTAAAGGCAGCATCAATTTAAACCTTTATTCTTCAGATGCTTCAGCCTATATACAAAGCCAGACCCGGCTGGCCAGGTCCAGGGCAGTGGTGGAATCTTGCATAACTGTAAAACCCAGCCCCCCACCCCCCATATCTGGGTAGGAGGAGGAAAAATGACCAAGAAATCGGAGTGGCACTTGGTATCCCAACCAATCTTCCTTCTCTCATTCTTCTCTCTTATATTTTACCTGAACCTTGAACCCTAGTGGCTTCCAGTTATATGTCCTTGGGGACCAACTCTGTCCTCAACCTGTCCCTTCATGGCCCCAAGGTGGGAGACACAGGCCCTACCAAAGTGTGGCTAAAGGGGAAACAATGGGCAGCAGCAGCACTAAATTCTCTCTGGTGTTCATTCCTGGAGGAAATGACCCTATGGAATGCTGTGGTAGGAAGAGTCAAACAACCTGGCCTGGTGGTTTGAAAATTATGTCTGTAAATTCTGTGATATGCTTGCTGCCAAGGGGTCCAGCTTATATTCCCTCCCCTCAAATTAGGCAGGCCTTTGGGGTCACGTCTGTGAGCAGATGCTGTTCCATAAAAGAAAGAGGGAGGAAGGAAGGGAGGGAGGGAGGACAGAAGAAAGAAAGAAAGAAAAAGAAAGAAAGAAAGAAAGAAAAAGCAAGCAAGCAAGCAAGCAAGCTGAGAGGCTGAGGCTGGAGGATCACAAATTTGAGCCCAGCCTGAGCAATTTAGTGACTTAGCAAGACCCTGTCTCAAAAAAGTCTGAATGTCAGTGCCTGGTGGCGCGCACCTGTAGTCTCAGCACTTGAGAGGTAGAGGCGGGAGGATCATTTCAAGTTTGAGGCCAATCTGGGCTACACAGTGAGTTCAAGGCCACCCTGAACTACATAGTGAGACCATATCTCAAAGAAAAAAAAAGGTCTGAGGATGTAGCTCCATGAGAAAGCCCTGGTTCAGTTCAATTCCCAATAGTGGGAAAAGAAGTAAGAAAAGAGAAAAAGAAAAAGAAAAAAGAAAGAAAGAAAAAAAGAGAAAATGTAGAGATTAAATGCATCATCCAAATCTGTCTAGTATATTTAAGGAAATTTCTTGACTTGTAAGTATATAAAAAGGGGCAAAACAATGAAGCTATCAAGTAGGTTGCAATATTTTGTATAATATCACCTTTATGTATGTATTTTATAATGTATACATACTTCAATATTTCATCTTAAAATGCAGTATGTGGTTCTTTGTTTCTAAATACTCAAGTTTCTACCTACCTGGAATCTCAAAAGGTGGCATCACTTGGATAAAGTTTCTTAGCAGGTGTCGCCATTAAGATGAAGTAACACTAGATCAAGGCGAACCTTAAATCCAGTAACAGGTGTCCGTATAGGAACAGTAGGGGACACAAAGAAGCACAGGGGGCAAAATATTCATGTGACTACACAGGCAGAGGCTGGAGCAACGTAGCCACAGAAGGGTAAACCCCAAGGATGGCCTGAGCCACCAGGAGCCACCAGAGAGGCGAGAAGCAGACCCACCTTGAGCCCCCTGAAGAACCAACTTTGTCAACATCTGGATTTTGGACTTCTAGCTACCTGAACTGTGAAAAGACAGATTTCCAATGTATTGAAGCCACAAAAACAAAATAAGACAAAGCAAAAAAAGACCAACTTAGAGAAAGCCAAGTATCTTCTCCCCTGTTCTCTGGGGATACCGTAATTGCTTTAAAGTCCTGAACTGGCATGGAAGGTGTTAGGCTATTGCAAACTTCCATGCTGGAGGGAGATCAATGGAGCACTAAAAGAGGGAGGAAGAAGAAGAACAAGAAGGAGAAGGAGAAGGAGGAGAAGGAGAAGAGGAGGTGGAAGAGTAAGAGGAAAAGGGGAAGAAGAAGAGGGAAAGGGTTGGCGGAAGGAGAGACTTTCTTGTTTTTGAGTCTTCTTGAGCTCAGGTGACAGGTGAGTGAGCCAGGGGCCACCTGCAGATCACCTGGCACAGCCACCATCTGCCTACAGCCTCGGAGCCACCCTAGTAAGAACAATCTGGCTCAACCCCATCAGTCCCCAAAATGACAAGAGGTGATACAAAGATTGCTATTGTTTCATGCCACTAAAGGTAAGGATTATTTGTTACACAGCCAGAGATAACTGAAGCATCAGATTCTGTCCCCTACAAACACTGGACAATAACTGAGTCTTATCAAATGGGTTTCTCCATCCATAAAATGTAAATCATGATGTTATCTTCCACTAAATATTATAGAGCAGTGATGGCAAAGCTTTAAGAGACTGACTGAGTCAAACTGCAACCCCCAAACACACGTATTTATCACAAAGTGCCAATTAAACCTTAAGGCTGAGGTTTTAGTTTAGAAGAGCAAAGAAAAACTGTACATTAACATCTTTTGTCTTCAAAAGAAAAACACAATAACATGTGTGCCATAGGTTCACCACCACTGTTACAGTGAGGCACGTATGAGATCAGGTGTTTGGTAAGCTGTCAGAACCTCAGGTGATATTGGCAGTTATTGGAGCCACAGCACATACACTTGGGGAAAGATACCTTTCAGGGTGGAATCCCAGGAACAAGGGCTGGTGGGGCCGTGGAGCATGTGGAAGAGATGCTTTATGAATTCCCACTGACACCAACCTCCTTGGGACATGTACAGAGACTTCCTGTCAGCTCAGTGCTAAGAGAATACAGAGGTCCCTTGATGCCAAAGAGGATGGGTTCCAGGACCCCCTTAGGATGTCAAAGTCTGAGGATACTCAAGTCCCTCCTATAAAATGGTACAATATTTGCATAGGACCTATGCACAGCCTCCAGTACACTTTAAATCATCTCCAGATTGCTTATTGTACCTGAGACCATGTCAATGCTATGTAAGCAATTGATAGACTATTGTTTAGGGGTTGGGGTTATTTGTTACACAGCAAGAGATAACTGAAGCATCTGGATTCTGTCACTTACATACACCTGGTCACAAAGGACAACAAAAAAGGGAATAATGATAACAAAAAATATCTGTACATGCTCGGCACAGATGCAAACCATCGTGGGCCTGACTACAATTTCCAAGCTGCAGTTGGATGAATCTGCAAATGGGGAACCTGTGTCTACAGGGAGCTGATTGCATCCATTTTTCTACTGAGAAAACGCACATTCTTCATCATTTCTAACAGAACTTAGAGAATGTGCCTGAAAATGTCTTGTGCCTTGAAATAACTGTTCTTCATCTGCCTTTTGCTCCTCCTTCAATTCATGCTGTTCTGATTTGGAGGGCTCGCATTGGGTGCCCTCTTGGATTGCTTTCTGCACTGGAGGAGTGGGGGTGCTGCACAGAGCTCAGCGCCTCCTTCAGGGGTGCTATCTGCAGCACAAACTTCAGCAGAGCTTCCTCTTATCTCCCTGAGGCCTGCTTGCCTTGCTTTCTGTGTCCGCTCCTGGAGGATGACAGAGGACTCAGGCAGGAGGGAAGCAGGCGCCTAGAGATGCTGGAAGCTTTCAGGGTTTTATCAGTGATTTAATGCTAATTTAATCCTTTTGAGTGTTCCTGGGAGGCAGGGACTGAGCTGGTTGCTTCTCTCCTCTCCTCTCCCTTTCCCTCGGCTGGTAGCTGCCCTCTGTCTCTGAGTCTGTGGTGGCAGCATGGTGAGGACCTGACCTGGGGGTGGTGGTGACCCCCTTGGAGGGATGGACCCACCACCCCAGCCCCTGCCTTCAGCATAGTGGCAGCATGGAAGTCCAAAGCCATCAGGCCAGAGGTAGAAAGACCCAGTCTTTATTTAATTGTTTTCCTGAAACTTTTCCTGAATGTGGAATGTGGTCTCAGCTTCATGTTTGGCAGATACTATTTGAAAAATGAGGCCAGAGGTTGAAGCTGCCTATTAACCCTCCTGTCAAATAATGTTTTCCCTCTATTTTTCATTTCCTAAGCCTTAGATTCCTTCAAATTTTAGAAAGGGATTGGTGTTTCTTTGCCATCTTCTCAATTTTCCCTCCCTCTCTCCCACTCTCCATTCTGACCCCTTTTCTCTCTACCCCATGTTCATCCAATTCCAGCAGAGTGGACTCCAGTAGAAGCCTTCAGAGTGAAGGAAGAATCACAGTGTTTTCTCCCCGACAATTGATGTCCACAGGCAGTCCCTCCAGGTCAGGAGATTTAACTCTGACTTTCTTTCCATGTTTGCTATGTGCAAATGCCCCCTCCAAAATACATGTTGCAATTTAATTGCAACAGTAATGGTATTGGGAGTGTGACCTTTAAGAGGTGATTAGGTCAGAAGAGCTCAGCTTTCATGAATGGATTGATACTCTCATTTCAGGAGTGGGTAAGTTATGGTCAATAACTCTATGCTCTCCTTTGAGAGATCTGCCACTGAGTGACGCCTCTGTTATGTTATAAGGCACCAAGAAAACACACAGCAGATGGGCTTCTTTGTTATTGGCCTTCCTAATTTCCAGAATTGTAAGAGATACATTTTTTTCTTTGTAAATTACATAGTCCCAGGTATCCCATTATAGCAGCAGAAAACAAAGACAATGCTTTTGGTTTGTCAAAATAATAATACTATCATTACCAAAATAGTTCATAGTGAATAAAAATCAACTAAAATTTCTACTCTCAAGGGACTGGTGACCATGCTGTGTTTCTTCTAATTCTCTCTCTCCCCCTGTTCACATCCCTCCATCGCGTTCCACAACCACCCAAAGCTCATAGACATCAATTGAAATACAGTGGTGCCTCGGTACACTATGTTAATTCATTCCTTGATTGGGGGAAGATGGCCGCTTTTGTATTCCTGTGGAGAAGATGGCTGCAGTTGTGTTGGTGTAGAGAAAATGGCTGCATTTGTGTTCATGTGGAGAAGATGGCTGTGGTTGTGTTTATCACTGGATGCAGAGTTCATGAATGGAAGCAAAATCTTGCCAAACACTTCTGTTCATGAACAGTGGTGTTCATGAACGGAAGTATTACTGTATCTGGAACTAAATCTATCCAAAAACTTGCTGGAACAATAGAGTCCAATGGTAACACTTAGTCAATGTTATGTTCCTGGGACCTGGCACAGTGCCCAGCACATGCTAGTTTAATCAATAAATGGATCTCCAGTCTTCCATTTCTGCAGCAACCTGTACCATTCTATAATATCCCCGGGATGGTGTGAGTCTTGCTGCAGAGGCAAGGTGGTTGGAAGACAGATTGGAGATGAACTCAGGTCTGGGTTCAAAACTCAGTTTTAATACTTATTAGCTGTGCTACCTTGGCCAAGTTGCTTAACTCCTCTGTTCTTCAGTAAAAAAAAATAAGTAAAAAGTGGAAAATAATGATGTGTTCATCATAATGCATCGTGAACATTAAAAGGGCTCATACACATGAACCATGAAAGAAGCTATGCTGACACAGGGTGATAAGCAGACACACACACACACACACACACACACACACACACACACACACGTATGGTACAATAACCAGTATATTCAGTGGCCACACAGCTTCTCTGCTCCTTGAAGCCCCTCTGAAGTCATCCAGCACTAATCCTTTTCCTCTCATTCATGAGCCCTAGTTTTCCTAGAGCTACATGGAGTAACTCTTTCCTGTTTTGGTTTTGTGCTACTGAGGATCGAACCTGGAGCCCTTATCTGGAGCTACATCCCCAGCCCTTTTCATATGTTTTTATTTTGAGACAGGGTCTTACTAAATCATGAAGTTACCCAGGCTGGGCTTGAACTTGGGATTCTTCTGCCTCAGCCTCCCAAAATGCTGGGATTATAGGTGAGCACTACTGGGCCTAGCAAAGGAGTAAGACTCAATGACTCATTCCTTAAAAATTCTCTCCCCTATTGATAACCAAAGAACCCTAATATAGTTCAGCATCGATGGGTTGAATTGTGTCCCCCCAAAAGGTATACTGAAACCACAGCCTTAGGTCCCCCAGGATGTTGCATATTTGGAATAGAATTGTTGCAGATGTGATCAATGTAGATGAGGTCATACGGGAGTAAGATGAGCCCATAATCCAAAGTGACTGGTGTCCTCAGAGAAGAGGGAAGATGTGAAGAGGGACATGCAGGGAGAGGGCCATGGAGATGGCGGCAGAGAGTGATTTATTGACAAATGGCAGGTCATCTGGGCCTACCGGAGCTAGGAGAGGGACAGACCCTGAGGGACAAACCCTGCTGATGCCTGGCTTCACATCTCTGGTCTCCAGAATGGCTGAAGGCCCCATTCCTGGTGTTTTAAGCTACCTACTTTGTGCTGCTTCGTTATGGCATCCCTAGGAGATTTACACACCAGCTTGTCTGTTCCTCAGACTTCTCATCTCCAGATTTGTTAACTGTTTTTTAACTTTTTTAACAAATGGAAAGATAGTGACAGACGCCTGTAACCCCAGCACTCTGGGAGGCTGAGGCAGGAGGATCACAAGTTCAAGCTCAGCCTGGACAAAGTAGTGAGACTCCCTGTAAAAAAATTAAAAGGTTGCAGATGTAGCTCAGTGTGAAGGTCCTGGGTTCAGTCTCCAGTATGGCAAAAAACAAAACAAAAACAAGAAAACTAGAAGACTTTGAAGGCTAACATACAG
The DNA here is from genome assembly GCF_053883595.1 of Heterocephalus glaber. Taxonomy (NCBI): domain Eukaryota; kingdom Metazoa; phylum Chordata; class Mammalia; order Rodentia; family Bathyergidae; genus Heterocephalus; species Heterocephalus glaber. The sequence goes on along the minus strand of NW_028258381.1, from coordinate 20,249,836 downwards.
AACCTCAAATAGTTTTCATTTGATGAATTTGTAGGTCATTTCCTTATGCATAAGTCTCCTTATGCATTTTCTGCATACTCTGAAATTCATCAGCACCTTCTGAAATGTGTTTTCCTGCTAAGACCTGCAGGCAGGAAAGGAGAGCAGAAAGGATCCACACACCACACAGCCTTGTGGAATCCTGCTCATTTCTGCACAGGCAAGGCATGGTGGAACACATCAGGGGACAGAGCTCTGCCTTGTGGACTCCAGAAAAACCATCAGGAGAAGGAAGTGGTCTCACAGCAGTGTGATTCTCTATTCTTGTCACATCTGGTACTGGAGTACAAGCTTGGGTCTTGGTGACGGATTCCATCTCATTTGTTTCTGTTCCAGTGAGGCCCCTGGAGGTGCTGTGAGGTCCAGGGTTGGAGAGCTGATCTCCCACTCGACTCATTAGAGGCCTTAGATGTCAGATCTGCACTCTTACAAGGCTGCTCTTGGTCCACTTCCTCCCAGCTTTAGAAGCCAGAAATCAATACAGGTTTTTCTCTGAGGGATGCAGCAGATTGCCGGTAAAATGGTCTCCAGAGATGTGGCGATGAAAGAGTTGGTTTTGAGGGCTTCAGATCCCTGGAGTGTGATCTTTGACCCTACCAGCGCCTGTGTCAATAAAAGGGAGACTCACCCCGGGAGGAAGTATCAGTCTGCTGCTGGGGCGTGACCCAAGAAGACCCTAGTCTCCGAATCTCTTGGGAGTTTGCAAGGTACTTCGTTCACTGAAAAGGACTTTGGCCAGAGGTCCGTAACTGAGTTCACCTGTACAATAAACCTGAGACAGGGGAGACCACGAGAGAGAAAGGGGGCTTCCAAAGCTGGCAGTCTCAGCAATTCCTGAGGACCTACTGGAGATGTCAATTTCTGGAGCTGAGCCTGAGATCTGGTTTAGTAAACTCCTCAGGGGAGACTTCTGCAGCCAGCCCAGCTTGGTTCTGTAGTTATTTTTAAAATGATGCCTAATGTTGTGTGATTTATTTTTCTTTTCTATATGTGATTTGCTCCAAGAACATAAAGGGATCTGTGTGCCTTGAATAATGGTCTTTAGAGGTGGATTTCCGCAGGCAGGCTTGGTGTGCAAGGAACTGAATGACAAAGAGTTAGTGGAAAGGAATGGGCATTCCGAAAGCAGAGGACAGGAGCAGAGAGGGAGAGATGGGAGGTGAGACCTTGAGTGAGGTGTTAAGAGGGTTTCTGGCTGCAGAAGAAACTAGTGGCCCGCCAGTCTCTTGGTCGCCATATTATTTCAGCTGTCTCCCTGCCTTGATGGCCCATCCCGAGCAAATCCTCAGCCACCTGCTTCTTTGTCACCCATCTGAATGGCTTTGACATTGACACTGGTTTGTCTGCCATTCTGGGGCAGCATCTTCTGGGTGGTCTCCTCTTCAAACTGTATTGGTCCACATTGAATTCACACCCTATAACCCTTCCTCTTTGATATTCATAAACTCACTCTTGCCAAGTCTTCTGTGGGTTTAGTGGGTTTGCTCAATACACTTCCCCCCATTTGTAGATTCATCTTCTGCAGACTCCGACATCCATAGATGAAAAATAAAAGTTGCATCAGTACTGAAGACACACTGACATTTTGTCATTATTTTTTAAACAATACCATATCACAACTATTTACAGAACACTTATATTGTGATAGGTAGTATAAGTCACCTAGAGATGAATTAAAATGTACAAGAAGATGTGCACAGATTCTATGCAAATACTAGGCCATTTTAAGTAAGGAACTTGAACATCCATGCATTCTGCTCTTCCCCAGGGTCCTGGAACAAATCCTCGATGAATGCCAAGAGATGACTCTATTTGTGCTGATAAGGAGGGGTCTCATCCTTTATCCTAGGCTGTGCATGCTCTCAACAGCTTCTTGGCTTTGTCCTCTGAGGAACAGATAAGCTGAGCAGTGGAGAGAGAGAGAGAGAGAGGGAGGGAGGGAGAAAGAGAGAGAGATTGATTTTCTAGTCCTCAGGCTGACTTCAAGGAAACCAAACCCTTCCCTTCTTGATCATCTTATAAGGACTCTCCTTCTTTAGGACAAAGATAGCCCTATAGAAAGCTCACTGTGGAGAACACCAGGTGGTCCATGGCAAAAATATTTTGTCCCACTGGGGTTATCCTAGATGTCATTTATTCAAGTCAGTCTCACCTTGACCCTGTCCCAGTCCATGCAGTTAAGTTTCCATCCACTTCAGCCTGGTGCTCTCTCCTTTTCAGCCTGGGTCATGCTACTTTTAGCAAATGCTTGTTGAGGTCTGAAAGCTCTAGGTCAAGCCTACTGAGTTTTTCTTCAAGCATATGACCAGTCCTTGGCCAAAATCTGCTTCTAAGTTTCAGACTTGACTCGGCCTGCCTCAGATTATAGATGTCCCAGTGGAGGGATCCCCATTTTTCTCTAGGCTAGCTGACCCCAGTACTTTTGGCACCAGGGACTGGTTTCATGGGACAGTTTTTCCATGGATAGAGCATGGCAGTGGGGCCAATAATTTCATGACAATCCCAAGAAGTGGGCAGCCAAGATTTCTCACATGTGCAGTTCACAGTAAGAATCACTGTTTACAGGCATCTAGGGCCTGCTGATCTGACAGGAGGTGGAGCTCAGGCAGACGCATGATTGATGGGGAATGGCAGCAATCCATGGCCTGGGACTGGGGACACCTGCTCTAGGCCACACCCCATTGGATACTTACATGTCCCATGAGTGCACACCATCCTTGGATGGCACAAGTACTTTAACTGAACCTAGGCCTATCTAAGACTTGGCAAATCTCTACCCTTGAAAGACAAGATCCCTCCCAGTGATGGGGGTACCAGGGTTGACATTTTACAATGCACCCTTCTTATGTCAAAGCAGTGTGACACAGAGGCCTCATTGCTGTGCACGGCCCCCCTTCTGAGCCCTGTCCTAAAAACCTGCCTGGCTTCAGATCAACTGGCTAATTACTTGTGCTGTAATGATCAACCTGCCTAATTTATCACTTCTTTGAACATTTAATTAGCCAGCAGTGCAAGACAATTAGGTTCTGAATTAGGATAAATTAAACTGCTAGCTTAGCAGCTCTAAGGACATGGAAACTATAACCAATTACATCTACAAAAAGATCTGACAGAACCATCAAAGAGCAAGAGCCTGACAGGGACCAACAGCTGGAGATGCCAAATATTCTGGAGAATCTCAGGGAACCACTTGTTTTCAATCAGAAAATAAAAATAGAGAAGTGGCGTGCAAGCTCTGAAAGTACAAAGCAAGCCCTTGGTTGTTTATCCTTGGTTCTGGGTTGCTCACAGCACTTGTGACAATTAACCGCATTGTATAGAAGATCAACCAGAACTAAAAGTCTGCACATTGACATGCACAATGGGAATATTTAAGATTGTCATTTGCTAGTCAAAAAAATCTGGATTGTTCTCTGGTGTAGATATATACAAGTCTATGTCAGAAAGAAAGCCATTTCTCCTCTAAATATTTAAGCTTAGTTAACTCTTGAACATTCCTACTACAATTGTCTGAGAAAGAATATATACTCAAGGATAAAGCAATTTCTTAGAAGGCCTCAAACCATGTCAACTTAACCTTAGAGTGGGTTGTGAGTTATGCAGTGTGATCAGAAAATAGGAAGAATGTGTAAATCTAAAAAATTACAGTAAATGACACATTGTCATTAATCACTCCCCCAAATACTCCCCCCATTTCTAATATATCTATACCATTATTCTTTCGGCTTTCTGAAGCAGTTCTGGAAGTCCTCTTTCCTGAGTGTTTTTAGAAGATGTCCTGAATTGATTCAAAATGTTTACCTTTCATGGTCATTTTGACTTTGAGAAAGAGCCAGAATTCATGAGGTGCCAGATCTGGGGACTAAGGTGGATGAGGACACAGTATTATGTTTTTAGGTGACAGAAATTGGTGTAAATGTTTTAAATCTATTCAGGACAGCAGAGAAGCAAGGAGAGCAACACTAAAGACCCTCAGGAAAGAGGACTTCAAGAACTACTTCAGAAAGTGGCAAGAACAATGGGGTAAGTGTTTGAAGCAAGTGTTTGAAGGAGTATTTTGAGTGGGATTCATGGCAATATGTCTTTTACTCTGATTTTTTGAAAAATTATTTAAACACTGTATTTTATCACATTTTGTATTTTTTTGAATTATTAACTTGGATTTTTACTTTCGGAAAAAAATGATTTTTCCATGACTGTGTTTGGGATTCACTTGCACTGACCAGAAAGAGACTGAGATGGACAGCATCAGCTGAGGGTGGGAACAGCAGCCCACCCAGTCTGAGGTCGGATCTTCGTTTTGATTGTGAAGAAATGTTTTTCAACCCTAATGAAAGATGGAAGTGGTTTGGGGCTTCATCTGCAGGCAGAAGAGTGAGAGCCGAGGAGAAGAGGCGGGAGAAGACGAGCATTCTAGGCTTCATTCTTCCTTTCCTTGGGCTTTCCCCAAATGGGGCTGGATTTGAGAGGCAGAGGGAACAAAGTATATCCTAAGCCAAGCTTTCAGGGCCTCAAGTGATTCTGAGCCTATTCTTGTTTATCATTTAACATCTTTAGTAAAATTTGGTTGAACTCTTGAAGACATTTGTGTAGGAAAAGATTTTATGAATAAAACCTCAGTTGCCTGTGAACTAGCACAAACAATCAACAAGTGGGATCTCTTCTTACTAAAAAGCTTCTGCACAGCAAGAGAAACCACCAACAGTGTGAAGAGACAACCCACAATGTGGGAAAAAAATTTCACCAGCTGTCCCTCAGACAAAGATGTACTATCTAGAATCTATAAAGAATACAAAAAAATCAGTCCCAAATTTAAAGACCCAATCCAAAAATGGGCATTTGAAATGAACAGACATTTCTCAGACAAAGAAGTAGAAATAGAAAATAAACATCTGAAACAATGTTCAATATCACTGGTCATTTGAGAGATGTAAATGAAAACAACACTGAGATTCCACCTCACCCCAGAAAGAATGGCTGCTATCATGAAATCAACCAATAACAAATGCTGGCGGGGCTGTGGGGAAAGAGGAACCCTTCTCCACTGCTGGTGGGAGTGTTGACTGGTGCAACCACTGTGGAAATCAGTATGGAGATACCCCAAAGAACTAGGACTGGAAGTCCCATTTGACCCAGCTATTTCTCTGCTGGGGTTCTTCCCCACAGAATTAAAAGAATCATATCACAGTGATAGATGTGTGCCCATGTTCATAGCAGCACAGTTTGTGATAGCTAAAGTTTGGAAGCAGCCCAATTGCTCATCAACTGGAGACTGGACAAAGAAAATGTGGTTTTTTTCTATAAAATAGAGTACTACTCAGCCATAAAAAATGAGAAACTAGAGACATTTATAGCTAAATGGATGCACATTGAGGGGATACTCTTGAGTGAAATAAACAGGACACACATGTGTAAATACCAAATTGTTTCTCTAGTGTGAGAAACTGAAAGTGTAAATAAGGACTAAAAGGTATAATAGATCATGTGAAATAGGAAGAAAAGGTGCAAAGGGGAAGGGGAAATGGGAGGGGTAGGGGAAAGGAAAGAAGGGAACGGAATTAATGTGAGAAAATTGAAAAATGGAAACAAAGTCTTTGTAGATAGGGAGTGGTGGAGGGGTTGAAGGGAAGGCAGGGGAATGGGGAAAAAATAAGAACCAAGATGTATTATGTAAAGGTGCAAATTTCCAATGATGAATGTCATTACATTGTATACCTAAAATGTACCAATATAATTAATTAAAAAATTTGGTTTGCCTGAAATTATTAACTTCACTTGTTGGGTTCAGCTTGAGCAACTTAGTCATTTAGCAAGACCTTGTCTCAAAATAAAAATGAGAGAATTCTGGGGATGTCACTCAGTGTAAAGGCCCTGAGTTCAACCCGCAGGACTGCCGGGGGGTGGGGGGAGGAGGGGGAGAGGGGGAGAGAGAGAGAGAGAGAGAGAGAGAGGAGAACTCTTATCAGGAGCCCAGTCATGACTGACCACTATGGACCTCACAGCCCAGCCACATGAGGACTTCACAGTTGGTGGAATACAGAAAACCTAATCCATATGCAAAGTGCAGCCAGGCATGAACCCCAGGAAGGCTGTCACTCTTCCAAAGACCCAGGAAGAGGAAGGTGAGACAAAAGAGGGAGATGTGTTCAGCAAAACCAGAGGACAGTGGTTTGATCACTTCAGGAAGACAAGCTCTCTGTTGGCGTGCAGTGAGTATTAGCAGGGCATTGATCAGTGCAAGGCGTGAAACTATTCAGTTAGAGAAAACTGCCTTACAAACTTACAAACATAGTAAAGAAACTGATTGAGCAGGAGTCAGTTTCTAAGAGTTAGAGATGACCAGGAGATGGCGGCTCTCACCTATAATCCCTGCACTCTGGGAGGGTGAGCAGGAGGCTCTCAAGTTTGAGTTCAGGCAACTTAGCAGTTGAGTGACAACTTGTCTCAAAGTGTAAACAAATGAGTGAGTGAATGAATGAATGAATGAGAGCTGGAGATGTAGCTTGATGCAAAGGCCCTGGGTTCAATTCCTAGTACTGAAAAAAATGCAATTAGTATAGCTGGCTGTGCCCTGAGGGCAGCTCTCCTTCCATTTCCAACTTTTCAGGTTTTATTTATTTCTTTTATTTGGTTTACATCACGGAAATCAGCAAGACTCTTTAATAGAATATTCCTAGATTTTGTAATAATAAATCTAGCATACCTATTTGTAGAAGGAGAGTGATATTTTCTATTCTACTCCTTCATTAAATATGTTGGAAGGCAGATCCTATCCCAGACGTTAACTGCAGCAAAAGAGCTTCCTACATTCTCATTGTGAAAGCGGATCACGACCACGCAAACTGTCTGGGATTCAGGAGCAAGCAGCAGATCAAGGGTTAGAAAACTGTGTGGAAGATCACAGGTCTGTTCAAAAGCTTTGAGGTGAGTGCTAAAACCCCTGCCACCCTCCTAAAATGTTTTTGAGGATGCATTTCATCGACAGATTTAGAACAAATTAGTCGATTCTGCATTGTGTCTCCAAATTGCATATCATTGCTTCATTAAAAATGTGCCAATTAAGGGAAAGAAGGAAGTTCCTTAGATAGCAATCTGTACATATTAGCCTGACGCTTTCAAATTAGAGACCAAATCGCAGGTCCCTGTTACCATGAGAACCACAGCATCTCTCTGGCTGTTAAAATTAACTTCAAGAGCATGCATCTTCTTAAACTTTGTCTGTTATTTAGCTACTGTTGCATGGGCTTGCCAGTGCCTAGAGTGAACTCTATTAATCACCAGCCAGAGGAAGTGTGTGGAGTGCAGGGGAGGGAACAGCCGGGCTTTTCTTCCTGTAGGGAGACACCGCAGATGGCAATTCATTTTTCCATTTTGCTACCTCTAGGAGGAGAGAGAAGAGGAAGGAGTGGGATGCTGGAGTGGAGACATCAGGAGGGGCCTGAGATGAAGCACAAAGATGGAAGAGCCTGGCTGCCAGTGGCATTCTGGCTCTTTTTGCTGCTGTGGGCACAGGGGTGGCTTGAAGCACCTTCCTCTTGCCAGGGATTAGAATTGTGGTTCTAGCTTCTCATCTAACAATGGAATTAAAGAGCAAACTGCAGTGTGTATTACTAAAAGCAAACTACCACTATGCTCTTTAATCTACCATTTCATAATTCTGCCCTTTCATAATTAACTCTTAATCTGCTATGAAGTATGCATTATCCCCATTTCACAGAGAAAGAAAGTGAGGCTTAGAAAAATTGAGTAATTTGACCCAGAAGCCAAATCACTCAGAGGAGAAAGAAGATTTTAAAGAGGAGATGTTGTGTTTTAAAACTCCATGCTTCCCATATAAAAATTTGCAAATGAATGTTTCTAGAAGCTTTGCTTATAATTGCCAAAACATGGATACATCTATGACATTCTCCAGTAGGGGAATGGATAGATAAATGGTGATATATCTAGATAATGGAATGTTAATCAGTTCTAAAAAGAGGCATGAAAACACATGGCATGAGGGCCAGTTATTTAGCTCAGTGGTTCCGCCTCCTGCCTTGCAAGTGCAAGGTCCCGAGTTCAATCCCCAGTACAAAAACAACAACAACAACAAAAAAACCCAGAGGAAAACACATGGCATGAAAACACATAGAGGAAATTTAATGTGTATTACTTAGGGGAAGAAGCCAGTCTGAAAATTCTACATAAGAGGAGCAATCAAATAATAGTGAAAGTCTAAATTTAAAAAAAGCTATTGTTCCTGTAAAACACACATTCCCATTAATCCTCACCCCCCCCACCCTGCCACTTTGAACACACTCATCCCAACTTTCTTGCCACTTTCTGCAGCAGTTCTAGAAGTCCTCTTTCGTGAGTGCCTTTAGTTACATGATTGTGGCTGCTTCAATGTCCTGAATCAATTCCAAACATTTACCTTTCATGGTCATTTTGACTTTGGGGGAGGGCCAGAAGTCGAACAGTGCCAGATATGGTGAGTGAGGTGGAGGAGGACACAATGTAGTGGGTTTTTCTGTACAGAAATTGCCATACATGTTTTGAATGAATTCAGGACAAAGAGGGACAATGAGGGAGAAGGGAAGACTTCCAGAATTGCTGCAGAAAGTGGCAGGAACAAGGAGATCACTGTGGTGGAAGAGAGAGGGAGTGTTTTGAGTGGAATTTCTAGCAGCATGTCTTTTATTGTAATAATTTTTAAATTTGGACATTCGTGATAGGTTTTCATATCACTTTGTATTTTTTATAATCCCAACTACATGGAATTCTGTAAAAGGAAAACCTATAAAGGCAGTGAAAATACACTGGTTGTCAGTGGTTAGGGGAAGGGAGGGATAATGGGTGGGACATAGTGGACTTTTGTAGGGCAGTGAAAATATTCTGCAACTTACTATAATGGAAAATAAACTTATTCATTTGCCCAAAATTAAAGAATAAAAAACCCCTCCAAGAATGAAACTTAATGGGAGCTATGGACTGTGAGCAGCACTGGTGTGGCCTTATGGGTTCATCAGCCCTAACTGTGGTGGGGTTATTGGTGGGGGGAGTTTCTGGGCAGGGGCAGGGAGCCTAAGAGAAATCTCTGTGCTTTCGGCTCCCTGTTGCTATGAACCTAAAACTTCTCTAAAGAACATAAAGTCCTTTAAAACGAATTCCATCCTGTTTTCATCTCTCCACCCTGAAGAAAACCAAGGCTTTCATTGAAGCAGATGCACACTGTGAGCAGGCAGTGACGGGGGAAAACAGAGCAGGAGAAATCAAAGCGTTAGAAGCCAGTGGGCGCTTGCAAGAATCAGGACCAAAGGCCTGCAGGAACCCACAGCCTCCTCATCAAAGACCGAGGCTCAGTGGCCACCCGCTTATTCAGTTTAGCTGTTATTAAAGTCTCAAGTTCTTTTTAGCCCATCACAGTGTGTACTTCTTGTAGTGGACTTGGTGTTTTAAGTAACTTAAAAAATTAAAGTCTAACATTTGTGTAGGCAAGATCACACATGCATGCATAGTGTAATGTGGTCTTGCAGCATGAATACACCATACTCTCAGGTCCCAAATGAACTTATTAGCATTCTGTAGATCATTTTTATCTCTTTTTTTAGTCACTACCTCTCCCTTAATTTCTAATCTACCATCTGTGGAACCTGTTTTTGAATGCTATAACAGCATACTGAAGCTGGGTACTTTATATAAAGAAAATAGTGTATTTAAGTCACAATTTTAGAGTCTGAAAGTCCAAGGTCAGGTAGCCTCACTTGCTGAGTCTCTATGAGGGCCCCCTGCCATGTCACACATGTATGAGAGAGAAAAAGAGAATCAGCTGCATGCAGAAGGGCCAAGCATATGGGGTGGCCTTGCTTTACAACAACCAACTCTGGTGAGAATTGCTAACTCATTCTAAGATTAGCATTAATTCTTTCCATGGGTGGGCTCCAAATGACCTATTTATCTCCCACCTGTTATGGTTTAATATGAAGTGTCCCCCAAAGGCTTGTGTATTGAGGGCTTGATTCTCAATGCAGCAACATTCAAGTATGAGAGCATTGACCTAATCAGTGGATTAATCCATTGATGAGTCCACGGATGAGTGGGCCTATTAGAAAGTGAAGCCTAGGTGGAGGAAGTAATTCAATGGAAGTGTGCCTTGGAAGGAATCCTGTCTCTACCCCATTCCATTCTCTCTGGCTCTTCCCTTGTGTTCTGCTTTCTGTTTGCCATGAAGCGAGCAGCCTTCCTCTGCTATGGCCTTCTGCCATGATATTTGTGCCTCAGAGCCAGATGATTATGGACTGAAGCCTCTGAAACCATGAGCCAAAATAAAGCCTTCCTCCTTTAAGATGTGCCTGTCAAGTATTTTTGTTCCAGCAACAGAAAGGTGACTATTACACCACCTCCCTACCACTTCCCAACACTATTACAGTGAGGATTAAGCATCTCACACATGAGCTTTGAGGGGACACAGTCAAATTATATCCACTCCATAACACTATCAGTTTTGGCTGCTTTCGAGCTTTATGTAAAGGGGAAATTATAATATGCACTCTTTCTAGTCCTCTTTTTGCCCCTCCTTATGCTTTTCAGATTCATCCATCTTATGTGTAACCATACTTTGCTCTTTTGTCTACACACTAACCCCATCGATATATAGACTGTGGGTGTTTGTTTGGGCAGTTTCCAGTTTGAGACTACCATGAATTATACCAGAGTGTTCAGAATGTATTTTTGCATCCATATTTCTTTTGTGTATATTCCTAGGAATGGAATTGCTGAATCCTGAAAATGCATTCAGCTTTACTATTTTAGTAGTACTTTGGAATTTTGCTCTGTATTTGTGTGAATAAGTACATATCTGTGAGTACTTTCTGTGAGTGTCTTTGCAAATTACTCTGTGTTCTTATGTGTCATGTGATGTTCAAATAAACTCGTTTGTACAGTAGCTTTAGCTAGATCTCAAAAAGTGGAGACATTCACAAGGGAAGTTCTAGATTCCCAGGTGGTTTAGAATTTCAGAAGTGGAAGACCATGGCTCCTGTATCTCATAGCTCAGTCCCTACATGCAGGACTCACAGGGTTGAAGTGGGAGTATGGGAGACCAGATAGGAAGACTGAGGCCTAATTGGCCTCCTTGGTGGCCACTAGGAAGAAAGGAGGCATGCAAACCTGTTGACATGCTTACAGGGAAAAGTAAAAACAACTGTGATCCTATTGTTTACCCAGACAAGTACCTGGGAGGGTAGGAGACAGGTGAATCCTGTGTAACTCTAATTGGTTGTACCTGTGTCTGACTGAATAAAGGCAAGGTGCACCAGTCACTCAGAGCTCTCTGTCTGTCAAAGGGAACAAGAGTCCCCTGGCCCTCCACATTTTAACCTGATTCTGTGTTTCTTTATTTTTCATCCTCGTCACTTCTTGGTCAGGTTCGAACTTGTAGACTGGTTCCTACATGAGAGAGCCTGGAAGTCAGTCCATGTGTAACAGGAGGACTTAATAGTGAGAAGGACTTCATAGTGGTCACTTAGAAGGCTCCCTATGGGTCTCTTGGACTTCAGTTTCACAGGTGGCTGAGAAGAAAGGAAGGAGGCCTCTTAGGGAGCAGGTGCAGCTATTCTGAGAGCAGCAAGGTGATAGTTTTCTGGGAGCAGGTGTGGGCCTCATGGGAGGGACCTCCTTCTAAGACAGAGGGACAATTCCAGCAGAAAGAGGGTTCAGGAGGTGGGAGCTTAAAAAGGTTGAGGAAGGGGCTCTGGCCAGCTAGAGGAGCAGTCAGCAACCACCAGAAGGAGCTCTGAGGGGTCCACAAAATGATCCAGGAGCCAGAAGTGAACTGTAACTTTCTGCTGTGAGCCAAGGAGACCAGTGAGTAACACAGACACTCTGACTTGCGTACCCCTTCTCTCCCCTGGTATCTCACCAGGAGCCAGAGCCAGCCTGTGGGTGGAAGAGGGAACACAGCAGCATTTGGAAGGGAAATGGAGAAGAATTCATCTACTGCCAGCCTGTCCTAGCCCCTCCCACCCCTCAATCCTGAAGCAAGTACCGCTCATGGCAAGAAGAGTTCAACTTTGTGTGCAGTTGGGAGTTTGGATTTGACTTGCTCCTGGCATACTGGCTGCTGAAATGGGATTACCTTTAGAGTTTTAAGAGTTTGTCAGAGTGACTGGAGCAACTTGGGAAATCCTATGTGTAAAAGAGTGGGGCAGAGCACTCTGGGAGCTGGGAATTCGAGAGAGATGGCTGAGGATGTCCAGGCTGGTTAGTGGTGTAGGACAATGATGTTGGAGGCCTTGGGATGGAAAACTGGTTATGTGGTCACCTGGGGGTACGGATGGACCTCAGTCTCAGGGCTGGGTGTAGATACTGGTTCACCTGAGGGTCTCATTCTCCATCTGGAAGTGTGGCATCCACTCACAAATCATACAGAGCACGGGTGCCCTCAATGGTGAGGTTCTTGGTACCCTGGAACACTCAAATAGCAGTTTGTGCATGTTAGGGCTACAAGAGAGAAAATGCAAATGACTCAGAAAAAGTGAAAATAGATAGCTTTCCTTCATGTGGGTGGGTATATATGGGACAATGTGTTGAAAGCTAACAGAACAAAAGAAGGAGGAATTTGCCTCTTTTTTCTGCCTCCTCTCTGAAGCTGGAACATTTCATCTCATCTTCTCTGCGCCCATACTTGGATTCACATTATCAGATCCTCTGGTTTTCAGGGCTGTGAATGTATCATAAATAATGCCACAGACTCACTCGATCACCAACTTGAAGGCAGCCACAGGTCGCAAAACTTCTAAGTTTAATTATATAGATAGGTTCATAGATGATAAAAGATAGATGATAGACAGATAGATGGTTGTGGTGGAGTGTCAACTTGGTTGGCTTGGGATCTACACAGGGGATTGGTGGAGTACACTTCTAGGTGTGTCTGGGTGGATTATGGAGGCTTGGTCTTGAGGTCTATATCTGGTTCCTTTCCCATTCCTCTCTGGCACTGTTGCCCTGCTCTGCTTCCTAGTCATGATGAACCGAGCAGTTCAACTGAAATTTGCTCTGTGGCACCTTTTTGCCATGCTGTTTCTGCCTTGGAGCCAGACAACCATGGACTGGATCCCCTTAAAACATTTAATCTTCTTAAACCTCTCATCCTGTAATTGTGGCTGTTCAGCATTGGGTACCAGCAAAGGGAAAGCTGACCAATACAGATAGATAGATAGACAGACAGACAGACAGACAGATTTCCTATTGGTTCTGCTTCTTTGGAGAACCCTGACTAATATGCCCATAGTATCTGAGTTCATTGGGTTGCACTCAGGAGAGACTTTCAAATTTGAACCCTGAACTTGGAGAAAACAAGCTAGAGTAGTAATTCCCAAGCACTGGTTCTGTGTGTGTGTGTGTGTGTGTGTATTTGTGTGTTTGTGTGCATGTGCATGGTGGAAGAGAGGAATAGAACTGGTTTCAATGCTAAGACAAGAAGTGAAATATTTCTTTTCATCTTGAGATCAGACATTGCCAGAAAACTGAGCTACGTAAATATAGTAGAGTGCACAGTATTCAACAAGTGTGTAAGAAGATGCATATTCTTCAAATGCATTATTGGATTTTTCATAACATGGTGCCATTATGCAGTTCTCAGTCACAAGTGTTATCATGTGAGGATCCAACAGTTTCTTATTTTGCTTTGATCCTTTAAAGAGATGTCCTTAAACCAGATGAGAGGAAAGAGATACACAGCATTAACACTCAGATGTCATTTAGCCAGCATGCAGGCTGCCAGATAAAACTGTGAGGTACTAGTGGGATGAATTGAAAATTGTCATTCCGTCAAACTTAGTGACAACATTATCTGCAGATCTTAGAAAAATCAGCTCAAAAAAATCCCTGGTTGGTAGTGATCCTCTCAGATAGATTGAAATCTTTTCGGGCTATTCCTCAGGGCTCATCAATCAAGGCCAGTTGTCATGGTGAAGAGTTGAATAGATGGTTTCCATTTAATTATCTTTAGCCCTCTAGATATTGAAAGCACTTGGGGATGGCAGGCTCTGCTGGTCCCAGGCTCTTCAGCTAAAATAACTACTGCTCCTTTCCAACCTCACCTTCACATGAAAGCATTCATTCATTCATTCATTCATTCCTTTATCAGTAAATAACTACCAAGAGCCTCCTACATGCTAGGCACTGTTTGTCTGCCAAAGATGCCTCTATAAAAACACCAGGCACCAGCTCTGACTTCATACACTTCAGGATGGCAATAGACCTTTAAGCAACCATGAAGGATGTGAGTCTGAGCTTTATTTGCTGAGAGGAGGAAACTCAGCTTGGAAAGCTACCACTAAATGTTGGCCAAGTGGATCAGGAACTTGGAGCTGGACCTCAAATGACCAACCGTTCATGTAAAGGTCTTGACTATGCAAAGAAATCCAGATACAGTTCCTTCCAAAGTTAGGTAGTGGGGAAGCAGCAATATATGAACAGCAAACCAAGGGAGGAAAAAACCCATTTTCAAATGAGAGAAAGCCAGTGATAAGGAACCAAGTGGTGATGAAAGGAGAGATACAGAAGAGGTGAACAAGCAAGAAGGAAGGTCTTGGGGGTAGTTCCTTGGGCATTATCACAGTTTATATCTCCCACTCATTTGATGTCAAGGTTGTGATATATCAGAGCAAAAGATTTTCTTAAGGAAATACAGTTTGGGTGGAGAAAAATCAGATAGTGGCTTCTCTATCCATCCATCCCTCTGTGTGCTCATTTAACAAATGTTTTCTTGGGATGGCGGTGGGGGAGCTTCCTTCCGGGTCCTGGGACCGGCTCAGCTTCTCTGCCCTAGGAGCCTGGGATGGCAGCAGGAGAGCTTCCTTCCGGGTGCTGGGACTGCCTGAGCTTCTCTCTAACAAATGTTTTCTAAGTGGCTCCTATGTGCCCAGCTTGTTGGGGAAGACACAGTGAGCAGATCAGTCATAAATGTGGATCATGCTGTACAGAGAGAGTAAGTCTGTGCTATGATGTGAATGTGTCCCCTCCAAAATTCAGGTGTTTCCAATGTGAGAGGGGAGACCACCCCTCCATGTGGAATTGGACAGCTATGAATTATCTGTGTTAATGGACAATTTTGGGTTAACTGTGTTATTAGGCAACTGCGCTTTAACTAGGTAACTATGCTCTTTGTAGAATGTACCTGAGCAGCCATGACAACTTCTGTAATCTGTCACCAAAGGAGCGTAAGGGACTCAGAAAGTCCTGCCAAACTCTTTGCTCTCCCTTTCTCCACTGCTCTGCTTCATGTAAATCCTGCTTGCTCTATTCCCAGGGAAACTCCAATGGAATTAAGCTTTGTAGATGTTAGAAGAGGTATATAAGGAAGTTCAAACTTCTACTCAGGGCTCTTGAGACTGACAGGAGTCACTTGCTGAGCCATCGGCAACATTAAAAGCCGCTTTTGGTCCTATCCTCGTGTTTAAGAGTTATCTGTGCTGGGGTCCTCACTATTTCCTGCTTTAAGAGATGATTAGGCTATGAGGGCACCTTGCTTATGAATGGAATTAGGTGCCTTTAAAATTATTAATTAATTTAGTGCTACAAGGGATTGAATCCAGGGCCTTTGCACTGAGCTACATCCCCAGCCCACTTTTTAAGTTTTTATTTTGTGATAAGGTCTTGCTAAGTCCCTAAGCTGCCCCGGTTGGGCTCAAACTTGTGATCCTCATGCCTCAGCCTCCTGAGCATCTGAGATTATAGGCCTGTACTCCCATGCCTCGCTAGGTGCCTTTTTAAAAGTCTTAACAGACAGAAGTCACTGCTCTTGCTGTTTTGCTTCCCACCAGGTGAGGACATTGTGGCAAGGCCATCTTTGGATGCTAGATGGTGGTGATTTGATCTTGGACTTCCCAGGCTCCAAGGGTGTGAGAAATACATTTCTATTCTTATTAAATGACCTAGCCTATGATATTCTGTTACAGAAGCACAAAACAAAGTGAACTAAGACAGTCCATGATCAGGTGCAATGGAAAGTCTCCCTGGGGACTGTCCATGGGGACCTGCAGAGTGAGGGGAAGCTGGGTAAAGGTAGACATGGAGCACATTTTCCAGGCAGAAAGCATGGCTGAGGACATCACAGAGAAATGAGTGCTTAGAGAGCAAAGGAGGACATCTGCCACATCATGGAGGACACTGGGACTCCATCCTAAGGACACTCGGAGGGTTTAGAAGGAGAGAACAGCAAAGGGTGATCAGTATTGTTAAGTCATCACTCTGGCTGCTGTGGGGAAAAGGCAGTAGAGGAGAGTCCATTTTCTGTTGCTGTATCAGAATATCTGAGACTAGGTCATTTATAAAGAAAAGAACTTTATTTAGCTCACAGTTCCAGAAGCTAGAATTCCAGATTCAGGCAGCTGCATATTCTGGCTTGTAGTGAGACCTCGTGCTGTTTCATGTGTTGGGGAAAAGCAGAAGGGCAAATAGATGCATGCAAAGACAGAGAGGGATGAAAGGGTAGATGCTTTATAACAACCTGCTTCATAGGGCCGGGGATTTAGCTCAGTGGTTCCACCGCCTTTTCCACAGGCTCAAGGACCAGAGTTCAATCCCCGGTACCAAAAAAAAAAAAAAGAAAAAAAAAAAAACCTGCTTTGTGACAATCAACCACTCTTGAGGGAACTAAATTAAGTCCTCACAAACCCACACACTTCATGGGAGTCCATCACTTCTCAATGCCATTGCATTCACAATCAAATGTCAGCATGAGATTTAATGGGGACAATCACACCAAAACCACAGCAGAGGACAAGTGTGGAGTGACAGGAAGTGATTGACCCAGGTCACAGCCATCCACCAGAACTTGGCCTTAGTGGGCGTAAAGGGGAGGCAGAGGGGAGGGCATCTTCTGGTGTGCACATCTGCAGTGATGCTGTCACCACGGGCAGGTGACAGTGTGTGCTTCCACTGCACATGGCAATGTGTGCTCTATGGAGGGAGATGGAGCCAGCTCCAAAATAGAGCAAATGGACATCATGTCTTCACTAGCACAGAGAAGGCTGGCATGGCCCATCATGGAACAGAGGGATTCACCTTGTATGAGGATGGAGGGGCCTTTCTGAAGAGAGAAGGTTTCAGCAATCACCTTCAAACCAGGTCAAAGTCAAAGAGGTTCAGGTTCTGGGCATCACCAGCAAGGAAGCAGAGCTGATGTCCTTGTGATACTTAGAGAACCAACCCCATGGTTGGGGTCAGGAAAGCATCTCTTTCCTGGGTCGACTAAAAAGAGACCAAAATGAAAATAACACAAAACAAACCTTTAGCATTCCTCTCTTTGGAAGGCAGCTTGGATAGGCTAGAGCTGCCCTTAAAGGGAGCTCTGAGAACAGGAAGCAGTGGAAAAAAAGAGGAAAGATAGACTAGATTTTGTTCTTTTTTGGGTTTTTGTCCCCTCCAGATTTTCAGAGGAACAAACCTTCCAACGCTCCTAATCAGGTGCTCTAAATTACACTAAACATGTTATTCCCCAACTGACCTGCATTGGAGACAAAGGGAATGACCCAGGTTGGAGTCCCTCTGACCACAGAGGAGCCCCTGGGGCTGGACCTGGACACTTCTTCCTTCCTTTCCCAGGCTTGGTTCTGGGCATCCCCAGGCTTTGAGCACCAGGTTCTCGGACCACTGGTATGTCTTCACTTCTTCCTCACATGCTCCTGCCCAGAGCAGGCATCCTGCTGAGGTGTCCTTGCTGCTGCCAGTATCTTAGGAAGACTCCTCATTTTGAGGTAACCATGGCCAGTGTCCAAGACCTTGGCCTGGTCCTGTCCCCCAGCACATCGCTGGACTAAACACATCCCCTTTGATGCCTACCACAGTGGCCTATGCTGCTCCCATTCCTGGGACAGAAACAGCACAGCAAAGGTTTCTACCTTGGCATTAGAAGTAGCACATCACATTCAAATGATTGAGAACTAGAGGCATCTCTCCTACCCTGTGGGCCTGGGTTTCCTGTCACTTCTGTGCAATGGACCATCCATCAGGTATTTTCCCGTAGACTCAAAATGACTCTGTGCCCTGTTGTGTGTCACTGGTTGGCATCCTTTCCCTCACTGTCTGCCTGACTCATGGTGACCATGAGTCAGGCTGTGTCAACTTGATTGGATTAAGAAATCCTTAGGAGATTGGTAAAGGACACTCCTGGGATCACAAAAGTGTGACCTTGGGTAATATGTCTGTTCCGTTGCCCCTTCCTCTTTAGCACTGTTCCCTGCTCTGCTTTCTGGCCTCCATGAACTAAACAGTTCAAAACACCCTTTACCATAATGTTTCTGCCTTGGAGCCAGCCCACCATTGACTGAATCTCCTGAAACCATGAACCTAATAAACCACTCCTCCTTTGAGTGGTGAGTGTCAGGTATCGTGTCCCAGTGACAGGAAAGCTGACGAATACACTCTTCATTACTGCCTTGCATGACCAGGTATAGACGGCCACCCTCCTGACTCCTTCCCAGGGTAATAGCAATTTAGCAAGACCTTGTCCCAAAATAAAATGTAAAGAAAAGGACTGGGGATGTAGCTCTATGCAATGCTCCTGCATTCAATCCCTAGTTCCAAATGAAAAACCAAATGGAGCTGAATATGAACAAGCTTTACTGGGAGGAAGTGCCTAGAAAGGGAAAGGGGAGAAGGTGCAGGAGTTGGAAGGAGAGGCCTCAGACCCTGCACAGGTCTGATGGTGGAGGACTATGGATGGGGAATTGGAAGGGACAAGGTAGGAGGGGCCCAGGAGCACAGCACAGATTGGAGGCAATCTTGACCAGATTTTAGGGGAGTCCATGGCTTAAAGCAAAAGTAATGGCTCAATAGCTGACTTCTATTATCTCATGGTTTGTGTGGATTGGGAATTCAGGAGTAGCTTAGTGAGTGGTTCTAGCTCATGAACTCTGTTTTATCCCTGATAAAAAGTAGGACTTTGAGAACCATGTCCCTGAGACACCCTTTTGCATTCCTAAGACTCTTGCCAAGTTGACGAGACATGGTAAGCATGCCTGTATTGGAGTGTCCAGATGGTTATTATCAGAAGGGCTCTGGGATTGGGCCAACTAGTATTGCCTGTAAAGATAACCCATTTCCCTGCATATATACTAGGTCACCTGTTCCTAGGAATGTAGGGCATACAAGGGAACAAAGTAAGCTCATGCACTGCAGTGTAATTTAATCTATACAAACTCCCTCCCTACAGATACTGGGTGTGGAATGAAGCACTTTGGAGTAGGTAGGTAAGTGCTGTTCATCCAGTTGGCTTCCAATGGACATCTAGAGTGGCACTCTTTGGTGCACAGCTTTTGTGGGTCTTTCCAAGTGGTATTATTGGACTCGTATCTGCTTCTTGTGGACCCCTCCCTGTTAGTAAGTCTCAATAAACCTTATCTCTCACGAGCCATATCTGATTATTTTCCTTGGTCTCTTGACAACCTCTCAGGTGGCTGCAGTCAAGATGTTGGCTGGGGACATTTGCAGAGTTGATTGGCAGGAGGACTACTTCCAAGGTAGCTCACTTCTATGGTGGGTGGATCAATGATGTCTGGGAGAGCCACTGGAGAGTCTTTATGACCTGCACTGGGTTCCCCCAAAGAGAAGGAGCCAACTGTTTGCAAGATGGCACCCATGGTGGCTTTCATCCTGCTGGTAACTGGGTATTTCCATGAAGGAGGGTCATGAAGGCTGGGAACATCAGGAGCAAGGTGACTTGGGGCTGTCTGGGAACTGTCTACATGCCACACAAGCCTGTTTATTAGGAAGGGTCCATGGTGGGCAGATGTAGCCCAGCTGTTCTTTGTGCTACTCAGCTGTTGGGAGCATCTTGGGTTGAAGGTGGCATTTGTGTGAGCTTCGAAGGGGACCATGGAGGACTCGTGGTGGATCTGCAAGGGCAGTGGCCAGTGCTTGCTACCCAGGCCACTTCTCCACCAGGTTCTGCTTAAAGGTGGTCTTAGCTGTTCCCTTCTGGCTTCCCCATCTGCCATTTCTTCCCATGTGTAGACCCAGAGGACACCCATTCTACAGGCCGGCTTCCTAAGTCCTAAGATAAGCTCATCTTCATGACCAACTGGGAATGCTGCCATAGCAAGGTGGGGGGACTGATGTGCAGAGACGAGGTGCCCAAAGGATCCCAAAGATGACAGGAACAGGCCAAGGCAGAGGGTTTTAAAACCTGGTCCAGTGCTCTTTGCTTTGCACCATGACATCCCTGTGCATGAAGCCACCTGTTTGAAGGACTGGCTGGGCGAGGACAGCCCAGATGGCTCAGTGCACCATTATCTGTGAAGCACATTCCAGGTTTTACTGTTGTTGCTACTACAGCAGCAGATTGCACTTCCTAACTATGCTTTGCTGAGGCTAATGTAAAAATTAATTTCCATTCTCCAGAGAGCCATCAGGTAGAGGGAAGAGGAGACAACTCTGGAGAGCAGATAGTAAACTCCTCCAATACCAGTGCCCTCTACGAGCAGGGGTAAGGACCTACCATAGTACAGGGGTGGCATTCTGTGCCCTACTCCTCCCATCATTGGAGGCAGAGTCCGATGTTCCCCCTCTTTCTTTCTTTTCTTCCTCTTCCTCCCCCTCTTTGTTCCCTCCTCCTCCTCTTCTCTTTTTCCTCTTCTCTTCCTTCTTCTTCATCCTCCTCTTTCTCTTTCTTCTTCTTCCTTCTCCTTTTGCAGAACTGGAACTTGAACCCAGGGCCTTCAAACTGAGCAACATATCCAGCTCTGTTATATTTAATTTTTTTTAAATATTTGAAATAATCTCACTAAGTTACTAAGTTTCCCAGGCAGCGCTCAAAGTTGTGACCCTCCTGCTGGGATTACAGGTGTGAACCACTATGGCTGATTTTAATTCTCCCATTTTAAATCTGAGAAAATAGAGACCATAAAGATTCAGTCAAACACTCAGAATGGCATATGAAGTAAGTTTCAGGGTAGAACTCATCTGTATGTGCCTGAGTCCATAGAGAGTTACTCTTTCTCCCATGTAGAACTTCTTTCAGTTCTGCTTTCCTCTTCCTCTTCCTCTCCTAGCAATGACCAAGAGAGGCAACTGGGTATAGAAAGGGCAGCCCAGAGTGCCTGCTGAGCTTACTGCTATTCAGAGTCCAGTTCTCAGCTCTGGTTATATTGCCTAATTATTTTCAGTCACAGGTTTGAAGAATTTTATACACAACTCATAGATAATCCTTTCTTTACGTTTTAAAACATTAGGTTTATTGGTACATTTTAGGTACACAATATGATGACATTCATCATCGGGAATTTGTACCTTTACATGATATATCTTGGTTTTTATTTTTCCCCTTTCTCCTGCCCTCCCTTCAACCCCTCCACCTCTCCCTCTTTACAAAGACTTTGTTTCTGTTTTTTTCTTTTCTCATATTTATGCCTTTCCCTTCTTTTTCTTTCATTTTTTTGGGGGTGGGCAGGGATTGAACTCAGGGCCTCA
Organism: Heterocephalus glaber; assembly: GCF_053883595.1. Taxonomy (NCBI): domain Eukaryota; kingdom Metazoa; phylum Chordata; class Mammalia; order Rodentia; family Bathyergidae; genus Heterocephalus; species Heterocephalus glaber. The sequence continues at coordinate 20,228,344 of NW_028258381.1, read as the reverse complement.
AACTGAGCTACACCCTGGCCATTTTTAATCTTTTATTACCTGTCAAGGTCTTGCTGAAATTCACTAAACTGCCCAAGCTGGGATTGAACTCTTGTTCCTTCTTCCTCAGCCTCCTGAAGATCTAGAATTACAGCAGGCATAGGGCAGCAGGTTTTGCTTTCAGTGAACCTTTCTTGGCTTCTCTTATGTGATGAGAATGGTCCAGTGTCTCCTGTTTAAACACAACAAGTATTGTCACGTCTTGCTCATTGCCTTTATTTTACTAGAATTTTCCTAATACTTCCCTATGTGGAAATATTTCTTTCTCCAATGCCTTACTGCCATTGATTGGGGAGCAACTTCCTTTGATAGGCAGCCATATTTAACTTCAGGATCTATTTTTTCCCTGTGGCTGGGAGTCTCTACCTTCTCCAACCACTTCCCAAAGAGCTAACCTCACACATTACCCACCCTTCTCCGCTGGTACAGCTGTGTTTATCAAGCCCCTGCCAGACCCACCCCCTCCTGGAGTCATGAAGTTACTGGACTCCTACACCCTATAGATGAGGGGATGAAATCTGTTTTAAGCAACAGCTGATGGAACCATTCATGGGGCCCTAATTTAAGAAGAGCAAATCTGTGCACACATCTAGCAGGAAATGCCCCCCTAAATAACAAGTGGAGAAAGATTCTCCAAAGATACAGGGTTTATTCAGGACTGAAGATCACAATGGGAATTCCTGTGGGTGTATTCAAAGCCAACAAAGGAAGACAAGCCTTTACATAAATTGTTTTGAAACAATATCCTCGACTGGGAGGATCATTAACAAGGCATAGTTAATGATCCAAGGTGGGAGGAGAGACAGTTGCTGGGCTGGTGTCCCTGCAGAAGTATTTCCTGTGTAAGGTTTTGATGGCCTTTGAGCCAGGAAATCCTTCTGGCAGAAACTTTTGTAATAGTTTCCATTGCTGGGAATTAAACTAGGGCCTTCAAAATGAGCTACATCCCCAGCCTTTTTTCTTTTTACAAATTAAAAATAATTTATTTTTGAGATAGAATCTTGCTAATTCAATTATTTACTCAGGCAGTGTCCCAATTTGTGATCCTCCTGCCTCAACCTCCCAGAGGGCTGGGATTACAGGTGTGGGCCACCACACCCGGCTTTGTGATACTTCCTGTTATCATTTACATGTGTATGAGACCCCTTCCTCCATAACCTCCTAGTTTTGTGTTTTCATTTTTGTTAGGGTTTGACACAAGTGATTCCATTTTGAGCCTGAAAACTTTAGTGGAAAAACAAAAAAGACTGGGGACAAGTAGATTCTTTTCTTAGGAATCACCAGATGAGAGAGATGAAAGGAATATTAGGAGAAAGTGGGTGGGGAATTAAAGGATGCACCCAGGATTTGTCTCCTAGGGCTGCTGGCACAAACACTGCAGACAAAGTGGATTGTTGCCCAGTTGTAAAGGCCAGAAGTCTGAAACTTTGGTTCCCTCTGAGAGCTGAGACTTCCTCATGGCTCTCTTCTGGCTCCTGGTAGCCTCAGATCTGCCTGGCTTGTGAATGGCATCAGGCCAATGTCTTCACGTGGCTTTCCCTCTGTCCCTGTCTGTTTCTGTGTCCAAATTCCCCTCCTTTTTTGAAGACAGCTGTGGTATTGGTCCATACACCCCAATGACCTCATTTTAACCTTGCACAGATTCTATTTCCCAATAAAGTCACACTCTGAAAACCTGGGGCTCAGGACTTCAACATGTCTTTCTGGGCAAACACAAGGCAACTCATAACTCCCCTGTTAGAGCCAAATTCATAAAGCAAGGTGGGGAGGGAGCAGAGGAAAGTTACAGGGGGCCATGGGCTTCAGGGAAGGGCTGTGAGACCCAACTTAGCAAAACCGGCACCATGTTGAGAACATTCTCCTCCATTTTGCAAATACGTGACTTCCAGCTGCACTCTGTCTCCCAGGAGAAAACCCCACCCCTAACCGATAAACAGAAACTGTTTCAGGTGATCTGCAACAAATTGTTACCCAGGGGAATGGGAGGAACTAACTGTGCTCATCCTGGCTTCTTTACCCAGCTTCTGCAACAATTCATAACCCAGGGGAATGGGAGGAGGGACTTTTTCTGAGTTTTTCCCTTTAAATATGCAGTCCTCATTTCAGTTGGGGCCTTTGTCCTCCGACTTGGTTGGAGTGTACATGGGTCCCGGCCGGAAAATAAAGTTCTTGAGTAAGATCCCAGGACTGTGTCATGCTTTGCGAGTTCATCGCTAATCTAATTTGGGAACAAGGTCCAACAGGGCCCCACCTGGCCTCAGCACTGGGCCCATCTGCTGGTGAGGGACCTACTGTCCCCACAGAAGGCCATGAGGCACACTCAGGATTGTGGCCCCAGGAACAGCTATGCCCATGGCCTCACGGTCCCAGCAGAGCCATGAACGGGGAGTCATAGAGGGACAGGGACCCCACAGAGAACTGCTGCTGAGCCCCACAATTCACCTCTCTCCCTTTCTTCCTCCCTCCTTCCCTCCATCCCTCCTTTTCTTCTTCCCTTCTTCTTTTCCTCCCTCCCTCCATCTCTGTTTATTTTCAGTGCTGGAAATTGAACCCAGGGCCTTTCCATTGAGCCATTTTTTATTTTGAGACAAGATCTCACTAGGTTGCTAAGTTGCCCAGGCTGGGCTTGAACATGCCGTTTTCCCATTTCAGCCTCCCAGAGTGCTCAGATTATAGACATATGTCACCATACCTGACATCCCTTTTTAAAAGTAACTAGGAATAATGTGTCTCTCTCAGTTAAGGAATCCAAGTAAAGCAGCCGTGTACCTTTGAGATCTGGGCTCACCTTAGCCATTGCTTCTTAACAGTGAGTGAAACCATTGTTCAGGCATCGAGTTCAGGGCATAAGTTCTGAACAGGCTGTTCGATTTCTGCTCCAGTCTTCCTGTTTTCACAAATCAGCTGTGTGACCCCAGCTTCCAGTCCTCTCATCTGTCAAACAAGGGCTCTTCCAAGCTATAAAACTCTGTGATTTTATCATAATTGATCGTTTAAGCCCAGATAGTCCCTCTGACAGACAGCTTCAAATATGCACTTCAAAAAAATCCACTAAGTAGGTAAAGCAGGTGCCCATGAGTGAGAGTTTATTATCTAATGCTCTGGGAAACAGACCAGAATTTCCTCCCAAATGTGAGATTTGCTTTAAGCTTAAGTTATTTTTAAAAAGTAGACAAAACCCATGATATCATCCCTCTATTAATTTGAGGATGTGAAAAAAATGATTCCCCCCAGTTCTGAGACTTAGATAAATACACAAGAATAATAATAACCTTCTCAGAAAGGTACTGAATATCAGACAGCTACTGAAGACATGGTATTTGTTCCAAGGAAGCCGCTGCCTGGTCTTTTGATTCTGTGTGTGAGCTGCCAAAGGAGGCAATTGCTGTTCCTTTTTTATTTTTGGCCTCAAAATGCCTCAGAATTCATTCCATTGTGGTCTCCCCACCAGGAGGAAGAGCCTATCACCCAGGTGGTAAAGGCCCCATGGTTGGTTTCCTCAAAGAAAATGAAAATCCAAGCCCGTGTTTCATGGGCTCGGAAGAGGGGAAGGCTCAATCCCACTCAATCTGCCCGCCATGACTGAGGCCCCATTGCATCCTGGGCCTGAAACTCACCCGTGGCCCCATGGGTCCCCTTGGGGTAATGGAGATGACACAGGGTGATCATGTGATTCAGAGCCCTCTAGTGGCTTCTGTAATGTACACACATGCACAACTACAGGGGCATGACTCAGTAGATGACAGTGCCTCTGCAGAACTGGACATTCTGCATCAGCTGAACACCATGTTCTGGAAGAATACTAAAGATGTTTTTCTTTTTATTCACTACTGAGTGTTAAATGAAAAAAATCAGGATACAAAATTCTACATAGTCTGAACTCAAAAATGCTATGCTACATATAATATATATTATGTATATCCATATACTTCTACAGAGTTTACATATATTTATGTATGTATGCATATATAATACCACATAAAAGAACAAAAATTAGCCAGATGTGGTGGTTCATGCCTATAATCCCAACACTCTGGGAGGCTGAGGAAGTAGGATAGCTAATTTGAGTCCAGGAGGAGCAATTTAGTGGCTTAGCAAGACCCTGTCTCACAATAACAGTAAAAAGTACAAAGGGCTGGGGATGTAGCTCAGTGTGAAGGCCCTGGGTTCAATCCCTAATAACAAAAAAAATATACAAATTGATAGCAAGTGGATACCGAATTTGAATTGCATAACTTAATACATTCTAGACATGGGAACATTCTTTATGTGTCATATATCACTTAATTCTTTATTTAATACGAAGCAGGTCATGTACATAAAAGAATAGCTTGAACATGTGAACAATGTAAATGATAAAAACATGGGAATTCCATGCATCTTCCTCCCTACGTAGGCTGAGACACAAACACAACTTTTTCCTTTCTCTGATTTCAGGTTTCACCTATCCCTCAGAAGTACCTGCTAATCTGCATTTTTAAATTGTATTTAAAAAACATGTAACATGAAGCCAGGAGTGGTGGTACATACCTGTGATCCCAGCATTTGGGAGGCTGAGGCAGGAGGATCACTGAGAATTCGAGACCACACACAATGAGTGCAAGGCCAGCCTGAAGTACACAGTGAGACCCTGTCTCAAAAAAACCCAAACCAAAACCCAAACCAAAAAACCGTGTACCATGAGGTCTACCCTCTTAAAATTTAAGTGTTAGTTACAGTGCTGGTATGGAAGACCTGCAAAACATTTTCATCTTACAGAGCTGATTCTCCCTCCACCCCTTTCTGCAGTACTGGGAATGATACACAAGGTCTTCACACTGAAGCACACCTCCAGTTTATTTTGAGACAGGATCTTGCTAAGTCTTCTAATTGCCCAGGTGGGTTTAAACTATGGATCCTCCTGTCTCAGCTTCCCAGAATGCTGAGATTACAGATGTGGACTATCATGTCTGCTTTATAAAACTAACTCTTTTTTTTTGAAACAGGTTCTTACTTTGTATCCTAGGCTGCCCTTGAACTCATGGTGACCCGACCCTCCTGGCTGCTCAGCCTTCCAAAGCCTAGGATCACAGATGTGCTCCACAGTGGTGCTACACTCCGCCCCCCCCCCCCCCCCAGTCTGGGCAAACACTATTCTACTTTCTGCTTCTGTGAGTCTGACCACTTTAGACAGCACATGTAAGTGGAATCAGCCTTATTTGTCTTCCTGTTATCGTTCAAACCCTGTCCATGTGGCACACATGGTAGGATTTCCTTCTTCTTAAAGGCTGATATTAGTCTGTTATCTGTACACACTGCATTTGTTTTTTCCTCTCCTAGTGGTAACATGGAGGTGCCTCTACATCTTGGATTTTGCTAACTCCTGTTGCAGGAGCATGTGCCATGCAAGTTATCTCTCCAAGGCCCTGATTTACATTATTCTGCATAAATATCTAGATGCTGGATGACTAGACCACGTGGTAGTTCTATTTTTAATTTGTTGGAGGGGTGGCTACACTGTTTTCCACAGCAGCTGCACCATTCCACACACCCACTAACAGTGCAGAAGGCTTCCAGTGTCTGGATATCCCCACCAACACTTGTGATTTATTTATTCATTTTTGATGATGGTGTCAGCCCCACCTCAGAAGCAATTCAGTACTTGGAAAAGGGAGAATGGATTTGGGAGGCCAATGAGCACACTCTGCCAAATAGGCTCAAGCCAAACGTGTTCCAGATTAACTGTGACCACGTCAGTGACCTCAACCAGGGCTTGGAAATCCCCGAAGCCTCACATCCTTGCCAATTGTTGCTACTTCCTGACTTCAAGTGTTTTAACAGTATGACATTCCTCCGATCATTATTTAGGATCTTTTATGGCTTCTTGCTAGTTTTCCTCCCATAAAATGGCTGTTTCTAATGTTTGTTTCCCCCTTTTTGGGTAAGTTATCTTTTCCTCTTTGAATTGTTGAATGTTCCAAATTCACCCTGAATACTCTTTTTGTTTTAAAATTTATGCATATCCAATAGAATCTCATTGTTTGTGTTTTTTTGTTCATTATATTCTATTTACATTGTGTTTGGATGTAGAAGATGTTAAATGCAATAGTGCCAAGTTCAGCAACTTTTCATTAATTTTAGGACACAAACATTATTATTTGTACTCACCCTATTGTGCAATAACACATGAGGATTTCATGCTTTTATTTAACTGTACCTTTGAATCTATTGATTAATATTTCCCCACCCCCTCTCAATTGGTCTCAGCCTCTGATAACCAGCATTCTACTCCTAACTTTTATGAGATCAACATGAATGAAATCATACAGTACTTGTCTTTCTGTGTTTGGTTTAATGCACTTAACATAATGGTCTCCAGTTTCATCCATATTGACACAGATAACAGAATTTCATTCTTTTTCATGACTGAATAATATTCCATTGGATATATATGTACCACATTGTCTTTATCTATTCATCAGTTCATGGATATTCAGATTACTTCCATTTTTTGGCTATTGAGAACAGTGCTGAAATGAACATGGAGTGCAGATATCTTTTCAAAATATTGATTTCATTTCCAATCTAATGGAACTTTTGGAAAATGTTTACTTCATTATATTATCATTTAATAATAATAATTACTAACTCCTTGGTTCACTGGGGAACTAGAATGAAAGGCCTTCTGGTTATTATGTTGGTTGTGTATCAGAGTCAAACGGGATATTTTTGTTTCAAGTTCAGGTGAAGACAACATCTTAACATCTGCAAAGTCTACTTCCCACATTGTAGTAAAGTGGGTGTATTTATCATCACTGTTGATAGCATTTGTCCAGTGCTTGGTTTGTGTTGGGCCTGTGCTAAGAGGGCTAAGGATTATTAAGTTACCCCAAGATACCTCCTGATATAAGCATGTTGAGCTTAGCATCCCGTGATACCCTTGGCTGTCATGGCGCAGAAGTATAAGATCCTGTATCACAAGTTTGTGTATAATTCTCAGTGATATATCATACTACCAGTAAGTGCTGGTGCAAGAAGACAAAAACAAATAAACAACAACAAAAAGTCAAGACACTGAAGGGATAAGCACGTGGTTATTTCATTCATCTTACATGTTATAGTTACTTTCTACTGTGGTATTCCCTTCCCAGTGTATCCAAATTCAGTTGAGGAGACAATCTGGCATATTTGGAGAACCCACTGTCCTGTCTCTCCACATTATTATTCTTCATTAGATTCATCACTGTTTGATATCCTGAGTATATTTACCTGTCTCTTATTTTCTTCCCCTGCTAGAATCTTAGCTCTGTGTATTAGAGATTTGTGCTGTTTTCAACATTGTTTACTCTGTGCTCAGAACTGGGCCTGGCACATTCTCAACCCTTGATTATTTGTTGAAGGACTGCATTACATCCCTTGGCCTAAGAAGGAGAGAGAAAGCAAATTCAAGGGTTATTGTGTTCAGGAAGGAGACACCGAAGAAAAAGTTCTTCAAGTTATTCTAGAGTAGCAGCTCTTGAACTTGAATATGCATCAAAGCCCAGGCTGGAGGCTGACACCCTCAACCTTTCTAATCCATATTAGGATTAGATATCCTACTATCAGGCCCTAGATGGGCACTAACAGGTTTTCAAGAGAGGTTGATATTAGTCTAGCAGAGGTGCCCTTTTGTATAAATAGGTCTGCACCCTCACCTTACTATCCCAACAGCATGTACAGAGTAAATTTGTCTGGAACTAACTACTCATTAGAATCCTGAAACAAAGATCACAATGGTGCTTCAATTACATTAACCTCGTGTTTCCTTACCAGGTGAAGGAAGAATGTGGGAAAGGAAAGAGCTCAGAACATAATTTTAGAGATAGACAAATGGAGCCCAAGTAAATCAGGAGAATTCTCCAAGGTCATACAGTACATGGGAAGTAGAAACAGTGCACCAAAAATTTTGCTATGTAAAATTGGTATTGGAAATGTCATATCTATATTTAGAATATCCACATCTAGTCTAAATTTAGAAAGTAATTAAACATCCAAAAGAAAATGGCCCTCATGAAATCTAAACTCAAAGGAACATGTGCTTTTTAAAAATTTTTATTTTTTGAAAGCAAGATATACTACTGTGCAATAGAGAAAAAATCAAAACAATAAAAGTATTTATGATAATGGGAGAGAGACCCATTAAGAATTTTATTAGATAAGGATGACAAAATTAACTTTCCGTGTTCTCATTTCAGAATCACTGAACATTTGTGTTTCCATAATAAAAATAGCAATGAAAAGAAAATTGGACACAGGGCATTACCTTTGTCCCTGTGCAGGGTGGAGGGTGATTTCTTCTCCCTTGAAAGATGGAGGAGGCCGACCAAGGGTTTAATTAAAGAGGATGGAGCACACAGGAAAAGAGCGAGGTAGTAGCTTAAGGTCAACAGCCTCTAACTTTACTCCCTGGGTTGCTTAGGACATACACACTTGAGCTCTGGAGTAAGACTGTGTGATTCTGAATACTGACTTTATCACTTACTCATTGTCTTAGTCATTTTCATGTCTCTGGAACAAAATAGCCAACATTCACAACTTATAGGAGGAGAAGTTTATTTTGGCTCATGGTTTCTGGAGGATTCAGTCCATCACTGGCCAGCTACAAGGCAGGAGGGGCACGGTGGAAGGGCCTGGAGGAGGAAAGCTGCTCACGTCATGGTGGATAGGAAGCAGAGTGAAGGAAGGATCCAGGGAGAGAAACATACCCTTCCAAGCCATGCCCCCAGTAACCCACTTGTTTCTGTCAGGCTCTGCCTTCTCACAGCACATTTAGCTCTGAACTCGTCAGTGGATTAATCCACAGTGCCCCCATCATCCAGTCACCTTCCCCAAAGCCCCAGCTCTGAACAGTGAGTCTTTTGGAGGATCTTATAGCTAAATCATGAAACTCATAATACCTTGCACAAGGCACTTAATATTTCCATCCTTCAGTCATCCCAAGAGTACCTCCCACTCAGGAGCTATAGAATGAGATGATCTCTTCCTTAGAACAGTGGTCGGTACATGGTAATGGATCACTGAATGTCAGCTAATATCATCCATCCTTCACATAGAATACCATGCATGCAACCACACTATGGGGAGGTGACTTGCATTTGAAAGGATTGGATTTTGTTTCCTAATCTATTTGCCATTCAGTCTCTCACCTGCCATTGTGTTCCTGGCATTTTACAACTATCTCATTTGACAGCAGGACACACACATAGGACCTGGCCACCTGCCATAGACTTTGTAGCGTTGCTGTGGGGAAGGGTCTGTTGATTGGGCAGACAATATTGCTTCAGAAAGATGCTGGTAGTCATATGTTGGATAGAAAAAACAACAAAACCCCTAAATAAATAGTAAGTTCATAGAGGAGCATTAGAAAGGAGGGAAGATAGCCAGTGAAAGAAAAACTAATGAAACAACGAACATGTTTTGTTGCCTTAGCAAAATTAAAAAACATTCCAAGTACTTCATTTGTGGAAGATCAATCCCAGAGGAGCCTAAATGGACACTGGGCACATGGGACTTCTGTTTCCTAATTATTTATTTGTTATATTTGAAATGCAGGGGGACTTGGTAGCTACTCGTTAACTTTGTTTGGTCAAAGGCTAGGAGAAGTTTAGCACGACAGAATTTGAAGTCCTAAATGTGCTGATTCTTCAACTTGGCCTCAGAGACAAAGTCAGATGCACCAGAGAGATGTAGGGTGTGGGCAGAATCCAGGGCAGCATTAGATATGGGACTTTGTGAGACTGACGCACATATAGGCTTTGGGTGCTGGTTCCACAAACAACATTGCTCTTGGGGACAGCTGTTCTCCCGCTCTAACACAAGTCAGGAAGAACTCCGGCCCCAGCCCAGGGCTGCAGGAGAAGTCTTCACACAGCTCAGGAGTTTTCATGTTTACCTTAATTTTTTTGTTGTTGTTGTTACTGGGGTTAGAACTCGGGTCCTTGCACTTGGGAGGCAGATGGCAGAACTACTGAGCTAAATCCCCTCCCCATTTATCTTAATTTTTAATAAAGCAATTCTTCTTCGACAACACTTTCACCTAATTTCTAGACTGTTCTGTCTTTGTTCTCAGAAAGGAGCAAAGTAAAATTTCTCTTTAAAACTAAAACAAAGGGGACGGCCTAGCATTTTCTATCAGCAAATCAAGAAAAATGAATTGAGCAACTGTTAAGCTACAGTGACTCTCAAAGGTGTATACAAGAGAAGAAAGGCAAGGGGGAAGGCAATGAGCAGGAAGAGGAGGAGAGGAAGAAGAGGGAGAGGAAAAAAAGGAGGAAGAGGAGGAGGAGGACAGGAAGAAGAGGAGTGAGAAGTAGAAGAAGAAGCAGAAGGAGGAGTTAGGAAGAGAGGGAAGAGCAGGAGGAGGATGTGGAAGAGGAAGAAGGAGAAAAGGAGGAGGAGGGAGAGGAAGAAACAGAAGAAGCAGCAGAAGGAGGAGGAGAGTTAGGAGGAGAGGGAAAAGGACGAGGATGTGGAAGAGGAAGAAGAAGGGGAAGAAGAAGAAGGAGAGAAGGTAGAGGGAGGAGGAGGAAGAGGAAAGAGAACATTAAGATCAATGATTAGTTGTTCACCTTCTGCTCTCCATTTCTCAACAACACTTTTCTGTCATTTGGAGCAATTTCTTAAGATTACCATGAGCCAGGCACTATTCTGAATGGATCCTTCTATTTAGTCCTGTTGGTGGCTTATTGTTATTTCTTCCATTTTTAAAGATCAGCAAATTGAGGTTAAGATGACCAGGTAACTTTGCCAGAGTCTCAAGCTACTAAGAAGTGGAACCAGGGTTTGAATTAAGAGGTTGAGTACAAAACCTTGTGTTAACTGTCCAGGACCGTAAGTATTTTGGCTCCCCCTTGCTCAAACACATTCAATTGCTCCTCCTGACTTGTGATTTATTGTTTCCAAAATCCTTAGTGATTACTGAATTTAGAGTTTAAAACTGTCTCCTGGCCAACCCAGCACAGTTTGTCCAGCTCTGTCTCACAAGAACTGTCCAGAGAGCCTGTGGCAGGGAAATGTCAGGATAAGAGGAGGCCATCAGAGGCTCCTGCAACACAGAGGGGTGCGCTGAGCTGAAGTTGACTCTGTGTATACGAAGAAAGGAAAGACTGGGGTCACTCTGGAACCCTACAGGGTGACTAGGAGAGCACTGGTGTTGAAGCTTTCCTTTTTGCTCCTCTCCACCTGTGCATCTTGGCAGGCATTCCCAGGAACAGCAGCAGACAGCACAAAAGCCAGAGTGGCACACGGAGCTGTGGGAAACAGAGAGGAATGGAAGAGGTAGTCACCCTCCTCTCCTTCTTCTTTGAGAGCTCAAGGCGGGCGGGTGCATCCTATGGAGACTCCACTGTCTGCTCTGCTTCTTCATGGGGAACAAGAGGGAGGCCCTGACCTGAGGAAGTGTTGGGGGGGGTGCCAGGCAGGTAGCCATGGCTCCCCGGGGATGGTCTCTCCATCCTGAGGCACTGCGTACCCTTCATGGTTCCTCAAGTCCCATGGTTGATGGTCTGCCCTCTGCTACTTTCCCATTTGTATCATTCCAAGGGCCGGCCACATCCTAGGGAAGTTGAGCTCACAGGCCACAGGAAGGAGACACTCAAGGAGCACAATAATATCCAGGGAAAATCACAAACTGGAATGTAGGTTCTATCCATCAGTGCCAGAAATATTAGAGGAGAAAGAGTGAGTATTGGGACTAAATGTGACCAAAAAGTACTATAAGAGGTAAGGGAAGGCAGCAGCATGACAGAGAAACACGAATCACACACCAACAAAGTGAAAATACTAAACAGGGAAGTAAGATCATTAAACTAAGACTTGCATGGTTTTGGTGGAGTGGAATCAACAGAACTGAGGTGCTCATTAGCAACATGGAGAATTATTCCCTATAGAAATGGTCAGAGGCCGTGAGATAGAGCATCAAAGGAGGTTAAGGATTACAGGATATCTAGGCAATAAAAACTAGATGCAGAAGAGCATATGTGATGTAATTCCATTTCTATGACACTGCAAGCAGATCAAAGTAATTTATGGAGTTAGTAACCAAGATAATGGTCCCCTTTGGGGAGGAAGGGGAGGTGTTTGCTGTGAACTTCTGTGTGTTGATCATATAGATTGTAGCCCAAAGGGGGTCTTCTGGGCCATTATGGTTGAAATATTTTTATTAAAAAAAGAAGAAAAGCTGAAATACCACTGTCACATGTTCTTCCCAAACTGAGAAATTAGAGGAAAATGAAATAAACAGCAAATTCAAAGAAGGTGGAAAGAAAGGATAAAATAAGAAGAGAAATCAATGGAATAGAAAATAAGGCTAAAATGTAGATCAACAAAGCCAAAGCTAGGATCACTGGAATAAGCCAAACTCTAAGATGCAGCAAGAGTCAAAGGGGAAGACACTCCAAATGATAATAGGCACCAAGAGAGGCATAATTTCAGATATAATTAAGATTACAAATAAGGTAATGTAGATGAGCAACTGCTATAACTTGAGTCTTTATTGTCCTCCCAAGGCCCATGGGTTACAGGCTCGATCTCCTGGGTGGCACTGTCAGGAGGTGTCAAACCTTCAGGGGATATGGCCTGGTGGTCACCAGGTGGCCACGTTTAAAGAGGACTGCAGGATCCTGGCCTCTTCCTCTCTGTTCGTTCACTTCTTGTCATCACGTGAGCAGTTTTCCTCTACTACCTGCCCCCTCCATGGCCTAAAGCCAGTGGGACCAACTGATCATGGAACCTCTGAAATGGAGCTAAAATAAGCCTTTTCTTTCTATAAATTATTTACCTCTGATATTTATTTACTAACAGCTGACCGATAGAGCAGCTTCATACTACTTTGAAAATTAGGTGGAATGGGTATATTTCTAGGAAAATGTTTCACTTACCAAAAGCAATGGGAAAGAAATTTAAAAGTCTGAATGTTCATATAATTATTAAAGAGGTTGAATCATCACTCAAATTATTCCAACTTAGATAGTGCCAAAATGTTTTCCTCAGATTGTTGGATCAGCTTATACTTCTACCATCCACATATAAGAGATCCACATCTTGTGTGAATCCATATTTCTCTGACATATTTACTTTCAGAGTTTTGACTTTTGTCTGTTTCCACATTCTACTTATTATGTGTGAGGCACTGTGAAAGTTCTTATTTAGTAAATGTGAATTAATCTTATGAAGGAGGTATATTATCCTGAACTTTTACTTTTTTTTTCTCTAAGCATTTTAGAGAACACTTTGCCATTTGTTAATATGGTTAATGTTAATAGCACTATAACAAGGTAAATATTATTTCTTTTTTATAGATAAGGAAACTGAAGCTCAAGGATTTAAAACAACTTGAAGGAGAGGTTTATTACAACAGAAGAGAGAGGCTTTTTGTTTAGGAAAAAAAAACTTCACCAAATTTATTATGCTCCTAAGTGTGAGCGTATTCATCAGTTTTCTCATCATTGATGTACAATACTCCACACTCACAACTGAAAGATGGAGAGGTTTAATTTGCTCACAGTTTCAGGGATTTCAGTCCGTGGTTGGCTGATTCCAAGGCAGAGGTAGCATAGTGGAAGGATGTGGTGGAGCAAAGCTGCTTAGTTCATGGTGGTTGGGAAGCAGAGCAGGGCAAAAGTGTCAGAGTGGAAGGGGTAAATAGACTCCAAGGCCAGGTCTCCATAACCCACCCAAATGCACATAGAAGTGTGTTCCACCAATTCCTAGGGTGGATCTAAAGCCAGTCAAGTTGAAACTCCACCCTAACTACTGCAATGTATAACTTGGGTTTTCTCCAAACAGATACTGAGATAAACTTAAGAGAATAGGAGGTATATTGGTGGGTGTTGTCCATGAGACACAGGAAGAGGAAACAGGACTGAATAAGGAAAGTCTCAGACTAATTGTGAAAGAAAGAAGCAAGAGAAAATAAGGAAATTACCAAGCCCAGCCTTGGAAAACTCAGTGGGGAGCTCCCAGGAAAACATTTCCCACAGAGGAGCCCCCCATAGGGCACCAACAGCCAACCAAAAGCATACCTCCTGTGCTTAGTCCTTGGAAGGCGATGGCCCCAGAAGAGCTTGGCTATTCATTAGAATTTCACTTAAAGAATGTATTTATCTATTATATCATATCTATGTATCTATCTCAGTATGACTTTGAAATGTTTTGTTCTCTGGGTTGACCACATCCTTCTCCTCCTCCTCCTCCTCCTCCAATTGTCCCAGATTTTCTCATTAGAGGGTCCTTCAGGTTGTCTTCTATGGTCTTCTGACATGTTCTCTGCTATGGTTTGGATGGATGTGCTTTGTCATGTGTTGGAAGGTGGGTCCTCAATGAGTTAAGGTTGAGATGGTAGGGGCCTAGAAAGAGGTAACAGGGCTGGCCTATCTCCTTCTCTCTGCTTTCTTCTCTTACCATATAATCTGTCCCTCTCACACATGCTCTTGGCTTTGCAGTCCATCTGCCATAATGAGATAGAACCAGGGAGGCCCTCACCAGAGCCTAGGCTGTGCTGTTTGGGCTTCCAGCCTCCAGAACAGTGAGCAGAATAAATGCCTTTTATTTATACATGTGCAGCCTCAGGTATTTTGTTATAGTAACAGAAAATAGACCAATAAAGAAAAATGGATAGTGGGATAGTGGGAGAAGGGTTATTATACCTGAAAATTAGGAAGTGACTTTGGAATTAGGTAATAGGCAGGATTGGAAGAATTTAGAGGAGCAAGCTAAAGAAATCCTAGAATATTGTAAGTAGAGTGTTATGGTTGATTCTGGTGGGCATTTGAAGATAAGAAGACTAGAGCACTAATCTCAGTTGGAAAGAAAAACTCTATTGAAAACTGGCAAAAATACCATTCTTATTCTGAAGCAGTGAAGAACTGGGCTGTGTGTGTCCATGCCCTAAGAGTTTGGCAGGTTGGATTTAAGAATGATGGAATAGTTTATTTGAAGGAATTAATTTCTCAACAAAATATAGAAGGGAGTATATGAATGCTTTGGGCTGTTCTCAATGCAATTTGAGGGCAAAATGAAATAGAGCAGAAAGATTTAGAAAATTCATAGCCTGGCCAAACAAAGAGCAAAAGAGTGCTTGGAGGAAAAAAATGAGAATATAGTCCAGCAACCTAAGGGCGAGGCCCAGCAGCTGCTCTCTAAAGAGAGGAACAGGAATGTTGGCTTCAGGTCAATGGATACAGGCCTTGAGGATGTCTTGGAAATCTTCCAGGCTGCTCCCCTGACACAGGCCCAGAGGCCTGGAAGGGCAGTATTGTTTCAGGAACTGAGCCTATTGCATATTTCAGCCTTGGTGCCCAGGACCACATTGGGATCTGACTTCTTGTTTTCTGGCAAAGTCCTCAGAGACTACAGCTGTGGTTCAAGGACTCCTGTCTGCAGCAGATCTTGGTAGTGTCCAGGTGATGGTGGCTTTGCAGGCTCATAGAGTACAAGGGTGAAAGGGCCATGACAACCTCTACTGTAATTGCAAAGTAAAAGGTGGGAGGCCAAGCAGGAGGTTGCATCAGAGTCTCATAGAGAGCCCCGATAGGTGACTTGCGTAGAGCTACAGCAGGGACCCCCAAAAGGTAGACCATCAGCAGCATGAACCACTCATGTGGGAAATCTACAGACACCAGTGTTTCCCTGTAGGAGTTGCCACATGGACCAGCAAAACCACTGGGGCAGGGCTACCCGAGGCCTTGGGGGCCATCCCCAGCCATAGCAGACACAGGATGCTGGGCTTGGAGCTTTAAGATTGAATATCTGCCCTGTTGAGTTTCAATTCTGCTTGATGCTGATTCCTAATCCCTTTTGGAATAGGAAGATTTGCCCTGTGCCTGTCTTGCCATTGCATTTTGGAAGACCATAACTTGTTTTTTTGGATTTACAGCAGCATATTGAGTTGGCCTTGAGTTTCAGATAAGACTTTGAACTTGGACTTTTGAGTGATGCTGGAATGAATGAAGACTTTGGGATTATCAGAGATGGAACAAACACAGTTTACACTGTGACAAGGACATGAACCCTGTGGGGTCAGGTGTCAAATGCTGTGGTTCAGATATGGTTTATCTCCCAAAGAATTCCAAGTATTGGTCTTCAAGGTGGTGGGTGTTGAGGTAGTGAGAACCTTTTTTTAAAATACTGGGGAATGAAGCCAGGGCCTTCATACTGAACTACATCCCTGACTCCCTTTTTAACTTTTTATTGAGACAAGTTCTTGCTTAATTGCTCAGGCTGGGCTCCACTTGTGATCCCCCTACCTCAGCTTCCCAGAATGCTGGGATTATAGGTGTGCATCACCACACCCTGCTTGGTGGGAACTTTAATAGGTGGAGCATAATGGGAGCTGGTGAGACTGACCCTTTCTGTTGTGGCTTCCTGTCTTCCTGTCTTACCATGTGGATCTCCCCCCCCCGCCCCCTTTCATGTTCTGGTGGCATCTACTGTGAGGTGATACAGCCTGGAGAACACTCACCAGAGCTGATGTGTGCTCTCATGGACTTTCAACCTTCAACACTGAGTGAAATCAGCCTGTTTTCTTCACACACATACAGCTTTTGGCATTTCATTACAGTAGCAGCAAATGGACAGTGCACTCTCAGTCTCCATTTTTCTGAACACTGTCTTACTTCCTACCTTCAAAAAATGTTCCAAAATGGGGATGGTGGCACATACCTGTAATCCCAGCACTCTGGGAAGCTGAGGCAGGACTACAAATTCAAGCCCAACTTGGCCAACTTTGTGACTTAGCCAGACCCTGTTTCAAAATAAAAAATTAAACGGGGGAGGGGGCAGTGTCGCTCAGTGCAAAGGTGCTGGGTTCAATCCCCAATCTCTCTCACACACACACACACACACACACACACACACGTTTCAGATTCATATTGTCATTTTTCTTGTCCCACTCCTTAAAACAACCATTTCTGCAAGGAGCTCTGCTTCCCTTTTTTGGACAGAGAAAACAAGATCTGAGGGCCAAATACAGAAAAAAATGCTTTGTAACTTGCTATAGAACAATAAAGGGAGGGAAAAAATCAGAGCAGGACAGTTTCTCCTCAAAGCTTAGGTCTACTTACCCACTGGATCTCAAATGTTTGCTACTAGCGTGGCTCAATTCCAAATCTACACGCAGCCAAGTGACAAGATGCTTCATCCAGAGAGTAGGAGCGAGAACCACTATCATGGTTTGTCAGGTACTGAGGAGTTTCCTGAGACACTGGATTCATAGTACTGAAATCAGGAAAGTCTCAGGTTATCTGGGCTGATTTGGGCCCCACAGTACGGGGTAGGGTAGGCTAGGGAGGGAGGAGAATGATGTTGGCTGCATTCTTCAGAGGAGGTTGGGGTTGGAGGGGAGATGGGAGCATGGCTGGGGTCAACCTCAGAGTCCCCAGGAGATGCTATGGAAGCCCTTTTCTCCTTAGCCAGCTGACACCCCGTCACTCTCCGTGAGTGGCTTTTGTAGCGTGGGCCTCACCCTCAGATCCTGATTCTCTGCTGTCTCCTCACTGAGCTGTAAATAATAGCTTTGGACTTTGAGCTCTGCAGATTAACTGTGATTGGTAATGCGGTCCATGCCAGTGGAGTCTGTGGCTCTGCCAGCCACAGCCTGTGGGAGCAGGAGGTGCGAAGCCCAGCTGCACGGTGACTCCTGGGCTTCCAACAGCGCAGCTAAATCAACAAAGGTTTAGTTTCAAGCATCACTGGCCACAGCTGCTGCATGGTCTCAGCTGTTCCTATCAAGTATGCCCCATAGGGCTGGATGGGAGGTCAAAGGATCAGAGCAAGAAAGGTTTGGAGAGGAATAAATCCTAGGCAAAGGCAGAAACTCAAACATCTTCTTAAGTTGCTTGCTCTTAGCACACACATTTGCATTGTTTTTCCCTTCTGTAGATTCAGAAACTGAGGCTGCAGAATGGATAATGCTGCATGCTAAGGAAGAGCTGGAGGAACTCTTGCCCCCTACAACACTGCTCATTTTGCTACACTAAAGCTTCCTCGATTATGTCCTGAAAATCCGTAATGCAACATCATCAGAAATTCTTCTCTAGCAAAATGTTTACTTAATCCCCATTTTCTTTTTTATTTCAGTGTGGAGCTCCGTTTTCACCAGATCCCTATGAGACCACAAAGATTTGAGTTCAAGGAAGTTGTCGTGGATGGGAAATTTGTGGTCAAAAAGAATGACTCGCATTGCAGAGTTATGCAAATGTTATAACCACAAACTCGGGAAGTGTTTCAGTTGATGCTTCTATGTGACTGATAGAATGAAAGGATATTTTTGGTGGGATGAGCTCAGGTTCACTTTAGATCCAAAACAACTCCCCAGCCTTATCTAGTGCTGCCACTTCTAGTGTTTCAATCCTGTTTTTCAGCAAGAGGGTGAAAGAAAGCAGCTGCACGGTGTTTCCTTGAGAGATCTTAGAGACTCAGCCAGGGAGCTGACATTAGGGTCCAAGGGACAGAGGGAAGCAGTGTTGGTAAAGGAGCCTCTCCCCACCTTGGGGCAGAATTCAACATAGAGTTGGCATTTTGAGGATTAGAAGCATTAGGAGGTGGCACCTGTGACAAACCCACTGACATTCTCATATAGGGAACCCCTGCATATCAGTGGTTCAGAAAAGGGCAATCCCAGTAGAGAAGTGGAGAAAGGCTATGAAAAGGACATTTGTAGTTTCTAGCATGAGGAGCTGCTCATGGTTACTGGTTATTTGTCATCAGGAATCAGACAGATGCTGACTCCAATATAAAGTTACTGGCTCACGCATGCTGGGTCAGGTGACTATGAGACGGGAGGCAGCGATGGGAGGCTGTGGGAGCCATGGCTCTGTTTGCTGGTGGGAGGGTGGCCTAGTACCGCCATTATGGGAAACCAGGTGACTTTATTTGTGTAAACAGCACATGTGCAAGTGTGGGACCCAGCAATTCCTGACCTGGCATCTGTCCCAGGGAACGGCTCCCAGGCTCTAGTGGGACACTTACCAGGAAGTTTGCTGCATGAGAGTTTATGGTGGGAAAGTGGGAGGCAATCTGAGAACTCATCACTAGAAAAGGGAGTTGTTAGGGGTGATATTCAGCTGGGAAGCACTGCGTAGTCATACTGGTTGGTGAAATAGTGAAATAATGTCCCTGTGTTGGTTGATAACTAGCTGCTCCTCTAGCCTACAAATGTGCCTCATCTCTCACTCAAACATGCCCAATCCTTGCATGCTGCAGCTATTGAAGAATAAAGCCTGGGATTTTAGGGATCTCTGTGACCTAATTCTAGCACTAAGTCAGTTTGGGTCATACCTATGTCGCTCAAAGCTTACATATTTTGGCATTAACACTGTGGAGAGGTCAGGTGAGATGGATTTAGGCCATGGAAGGCTAGGCAGTAGTTGGAAGCAATGGAAGGAGATGCAAGTTTGCATCTTAAAACAACTAATTATTGTGACAATTGAATTAGTAATGTTATATATGTAAACTAACAATTGCATGCACACAAAACTAAGATGCACATTTTGTAAGAACACAGTTGATTGATATGATGCACCAGGAGTCAAGGCACACCTGTAATCCCAGTACTCTGGGAGGCTGAGACAAAGGGATTGCAAGTTTGAGGACAGCCTGAGCAATTTAGGGACCTAGTGAGATTTGTCTCAAAAAAGAAGGTTGAGGTGTTATCTCAGTGTGAAGGCCCTGGGTTCAATCCCTAGACACACACACACACACACACACACACACACACAAAGATAAGACATACATACAACACATTAAAACAAAAGTTTAAGGAAGAAAAGAGAAAGGGAGTGGGTTAGGATGATTGAAGAAAGGGAATGAATGAGTGAATGAATATAGAATGGACCATGCACAGATCAGTGGTGAGGAATCATGAAGGACGCTGCATGACCAATCAGATCATTTTCTGCTGGAGTACAAAATAATATATTAGCTAAAACATAGCTCTGTGTGCCAAGCTCCACCGAGAGCACTTTGTCTATATTAGCTCATCTGAGCCTGACAACCCCAAGCCTGCCCATACCCGATTTGCCTTTGGACCCAGTGCTGCCTGTTTGCTCCCCTCTGCTGTATCCTAGCAATGCTGAAGCTGTACCAGGGCTTCCAGCGGCAGCCAGAGTAGCAGAGGACCAAGGAGGGAGGATTGGCCCAGGGTTGATTTGTAAGCTATGCAAAGACTTCTCCCGCAGCAGATCCATTGAGAGCAAATACCACAAATGTAGGGACTTAAACCAATGGAAATCTGTTATTTTACAGTTCTGCAGGTCAGAAGGCTGACCAGATTCACTGGGCTAAAATGCAGGTGGTCAAGGGGCCTGCGTTCCTTCTGGAGGAACTGGGGGAGAATCTTCTGGCCTTTCTCAGGGTTGAGTGTGCCCGCCCATCTTGGCCTCCCTCACTGTGAAAGCCAGCAATATCCTGTCTCTCTTCTGTAATCGCAGTTCTCTCTTTGATTCTGACCTCAGGCGGCAAAGTTTCCTTTAAGGAATCATATGATTACATGAGGTCGTGAGGACATTTCTCTATCTCAAATCCTTAACCTTAATCACATTTTCAAAGTCCCTTTTGCAGGGACGATACAGTGTCTCAGGCTATAGGGGTTAGGACTTAGACATTTTTATGGGGCCATTGTTCTGCCTCCCCAAAGGATCAGACAGAAATTCTTTTGGGTTGAATGACAGGGAGAGAAATGATTTCCCTTGCAGGCAGGATGGGGAAAGAAAGGGAATTGCAGATGATACTGGTGCTCATGTGCCCTCTTTTATGATTCAAATGTTGATGAAGTTTGCCAACCTGTGTGTTTGCATTTAGAATAGAGTCATTTGCAAAAGATTCAAAAGGACTTTGGAAAAAAGAATGAAATAATCAAAGGGTTTGAAGAGAAACCCTTTGCAGATTAATTGTGGGGCGGAGTGTTTGCAGGGTAAGGTAGGGAACAGGCTGGTGAGAGCCTGGGGCCAGTTGCAGGCCCTCAGATAGACATACTGTGTTGGGGAAAAGAGAGGGAGGAAATGCTGGAAAGCGCACATTTCTTTGTCTTCCAAAAAAGAACACTAAATAACTGAGGTAAGGAGAATGGCAAAAACTACTGTATTAATTAGTTAGCTAAGTTATAGAGCAATCACTTTAGTATTAAGAATGTTTTCATGTCTAATGTAATTCTTAGTAGAACTAAGAATTGCATGTTTTTCCTTCAAGTTGGTGACAAAAATGTAAACAAGATGAGCATTGTCTCACATTAGCAGACAAATAGCAAAGATTCAATATGAGAACACATAGAATAGGGGGTAGCAGCTGGATCAAGGGAGCTGACATTCTCAATCACTGTAGCTAATGGAGTGCATTCTGCTGCTGGTAGCTATGACCCACCAGCTACAGGGCTATATTTGTTTGAAGAATTGCTATAACTAAAGCAAAAGGACCCCAGAGCTCTAAAAAGCAAAACTGAGAAAAAGTAAAACAGAAACATGACTGTATTAGCTTTTCACCACTGTGACAAAAATACCTGACATAAGCAAATTAAAGGGAGAAAGTTTTCTTTGGTCTCACAGTTTCAGAGGTTCCAGTCCATAGTCAGCTGCTTCCATTGATATAGGCCAGTGGTGAGGCAGAAAATCACAGCAGAAGGGCATAGCTGAGGAAAGCTGCTCAGCTCATGGCAGCCAGGAAGTAGAGAAGGAAAGAGTTTGAAAGGAAGGGCCAGGGATAAGATAGACCCTTCCAGCCTGTGCCCCAGTGAGCTACTTCCTCAAACTGAGCCCCACCTCCTAAGAGTCCACTGGGCTGTTGAAAGGGTTGCCAAAGAAGGAGGCACACAGGGGACTCAAGCAGCAAGCCTTTATTGGGGGTGGCAGTCTGCAGCCTGCCAGGACTGACTCACAGGAGGGAGATCAGCCACAGTATGGGCTGAACTTGGGGTTTATATGGGATTTTGCAGTTTGGAGAGCACTAGTCCATTGATGGTGGGTGGGTAACTGGGGCTGGGGTATGTAGCAACAGGTTTTGGTCAAGGGGATACAGTAATTGCTTTTGGGAAGCCCCTATCTTACTGGAACATCTGACTAAGAAACCAGTGGGGCAGAAAGACCTTAACTAGGCAGAGAGTCACTAACAAAGGGAGGTCATGCCTTAGTTATGTGGAAGTTCCCTGTTCCTTGTGGCCAGAGTGGGGCAAGGGGAAAGGAGAGGAGGGGGCTCGCTCTCCGGGGGCTCTGAAGTACCTAACAGCTGTGAGTTCATCAATGGATGAATTCACTGATGAGGTCAGCACCTCATGATCCAGTCTCCTCACTAGGTGCTACCTCTGGACATTGGTGCACTGGGGATTAAGCCCCCAATACTAGTCTTCGGGGACACCTCATATTTAATCCATAACA
The DNA here is from genome assembly GCF_053883595.1 of Heterocephalus glaber. Taxonomy (NCBI): domain Eukaryota; kingdom Metazoa; phylum Chordata; class Mammalia; order Rodentia; family Bathyergidae; genus Heterocephalus; species Heterocephalus glaber. The sequence continues at coordinate 20,205,926 of NW_028258381.1, read as the reverse complement.
GTGATTCCTAGTGCAGGAGTAGCAAGCTAACATCTAAAGCGAAACATGTTGATCATGGGTAGTAGTTAATTAATTAATGGTCAACTTGAGTGGGAATGCCCAGCTGATTCGAGCCAGCCTGGTTGCCAGAACAGTACAAAGGGAAACAGGAAGGAAGGATTTTGTTGCTGATTTTCCTTGGAAGACCTTCAAGGCTACTGAATCCAGTCCTTGCCAAGGATGGAGGTTGTTCTCCTGGGAGGAGCTCTGGTCTTCACCTTTGCCTTGTGTGCTGGCTTCTGATTCTCGGAGGAGATTCTTCAGCTTCCAGCATGATGCAGACTCTGTAGCCTCCAGCACTGGCCCGTGGGCTTTTCAGCATGGATCCTTCAGTCTTCCATGGCGAATTCCTGGCCTCCTAATGTAGACCTAGTGCAGGGGACATTGCCATGGGATCCTGGCCTTAGGCTGAATTCCTCAGATCTCTGTTGCTCAGAGAGATCTCTTGCACGCACCTACATTTGACTCTATGGGCAAATATTGTAGGCCGCTTATGTAGATTTCTGTGTTCTGTATTAAATCTGTTCTTTTGCAAAACACTGACTCATACACCATGGTAAGCAGGAAATTACTTATGGTTACAATATATAATCAATGGTTATTTTGAAGAGTGCCAAGCTTATTCTTTAAATCCTTATAATAAATAAAATATAACCCTTTATAGATCTATAATAATTGTAACTGTAGTGAGATTATAATTATTATGTGTTGATGACAAGAATATAGAAATTAAACATAGACATAACATAAATAATGAAAATAAATTAGGTAGAATAAGTAGAATCATTTTTTAACTCAACTGAAAATGTACCTTCTTTTCATATGCTTATGAATGACTTATATAAATAAATTGTGTGATACACACTAAAGATTATGAAAACTCAAACAACAATTCAATAAATTAGAATTTTAACAAATATTTCATCAAATAACAATTCTTTTGAGACATGATACTAAAAACAACAGGCTATTTGAAAATAATTAAATTTTCTAAAGTTTAAAACATTATAAAATCCTATAACAGGTCAGAAGCAGGACTCTAAAACCCTTAGCTTTAACTGTTTCATAATAAAATAAAAAGGTGAGAAGTAGCAAAATTAACCATTCTAATTAATTTAAAAGAAAAGAGAATCACCATATTGTCTATCAAAGAACAATAAATTTGAAAATTATGAAACTGAGCAAGAAATCTAAAACTAACTTTTAAAAGTTTCACAGAATAAAACCCTGACAAATTTCAAAAATGAGAAAAAGCACAAGTAATTAAAATTAGAAAAAAAATTGAATGTAATACTAGAAAATAAAAGAGTTCAGCCATCCTTCAGTATCTGTGGGGTATTTCAGGACACTCAGAGACACCAAAAGCTCAAGTCCCTTACATAAAATGGCCTGGTATTCTCTAGTATGATAATAATAATTTAAATATACTGTGATAACATATAATACCAAATACAGTGTCAATGGTATGTAAATAATTGTTAAACTGTACTTTTTAGAAATATTGATGAGAAAAGTCTGTACATGTTCAGTGTAGACACAATTGTTCTAAAATATTTTCGATGCGAAGTTGGTTAAATCCACAGATGTGGAATCCACAGACAGAGGCTGACTGTATTGCTTGTAAGTGATTATAAATATTAATTATGATCTGTGCATAATCAGATTCTGTTAATAATGGAAATTCTTAATGAAATAGTCTTTACATGAATATACAACAGGAGACTGAAATAAGATCAAGTGAGAATTTGCAATTATACTAATTGATGAAGTAATTAAGAAACCTCGAGTGTGAATGTTTGCTGCAGGCCTTCCCAGACCTCCTTCTCAGCCCTCTTCACACTGTCCCGGGCCCCAGGAGACTGACTACCGTAGGCAGTGTCACCCGGTGCTTTTGACTTATCTCCAGCTGGGCTGGGCAGCTCAGGAGTCCGAAGGTGGCTGTTGTTGCGTATTAAAGCATTGTCCAGCTCTCTCCTTGCAGGATCTCTCGGGGTTGTTGATCTCCCATTGGCAGAGGTCACAGCTGCTGTCACACAGGCCTTCCCGCCTTCACGCTGGTGTTGCAGGATTCCGTCAATCACTTTGCCCTCTTCATCCCTAAGTGTAGTAAACCTCCCCACTGCAGTCTGCCAGCACTTTTGGAAATAAACCATCTTTAATTTATATCTAGATGTCTGCCAAGAGCCTCCTGTGCTCACAGTGGGGCTTTTGGGAGGTAATTAAATCATGGGAGCAATACGGTTGAATTGATGTTAGGAGGCGGGGCCTGGTTGGAGTGGCCGGGTCCCTGGGGGAATGGGCCTAGAAGTATCTCCCACCCTGCTCTCTCTCTGCTTCCAGCTGCCATGACAGAACAGGCCAGACCCTTCCATCATGACTTGCAGCGTTGGTGCTGGCCAACTATGGGGCAGAAAACCTGAGCCAAAATAAACTTCTCACTTTTGAATGTGGGTGTCTGGTAATGTTTTCCAGTAAAGAGAAAGTGACTAACACAAACACTTTATTCAACACTGTTTACTAATCCAGTTTACTCGCTATCTTTTTCTAACCTGGACTGTGACTAATCCCCATTTTCCTACAAAGGAAAATGATGGCTTTCCAGACTCACTAGTAGGAACATTCAGCGAAATCATTGGCTGTTTTCATAAATTTTTAAGGAACAGATCACTAGCTTTCAAGTTTTATAAAATGTACAAAAATTCACACAGATATAAAGCTATACAATTGCTCATGTAATGAAATGTTCCTCATCCTAAACTCTGACAAAGATAACCAAAAGGATTACAGAATAATCTCACATATGAATATAGAATGATGTGATTAGGAACAATCTTAAGTAGGAGCTAATGATATATTAATAAGACAAAACTACAAAGAGTTTGTTCCAAGTATAGAAATGATCCAGATTAGGAAAAATGTTCATATATTTCTATAGCTCATATTACTATCTCAAAATAATGAGAATCTGTAAATCAATAAATGAATGAATATAAAAGAGAATTTTAGAACTGGACCAAGTGACACATACCTGTAATCCCTGCATTCTGGGAGGCTGAGGCAGGAGGATTACAAGTTTGAGAGACTCCCTGGGCTATTTAGCAACTTAGACTCTGTCACAAATAAATAAATAACAAAGCAAACAAAGACTGGGGATGTAGCTCAGTGCAAAGGCCCTGGGTTCAATCCCCAGTACTAAAAAAAAAAAAGTGACGTCATGATGCCTACAGTGTCACTGTGTAGATATGGTAAGGACCTTGTGGCCACATTGTAATCTCACTGGACCACCTTCAGATATATTGGTCTGCAGTTGATAGAGCAATGTTGCACAGCACAGTGTTTATGAGAACGAGCCAATACTTCAGTATTGTCAGGAGCATATTCCAAACTGGTCCTTCACAGTGTGCTCCATGGAGAAAGAAGTGCTGTAGGCATCCCTTTCAAAACAGCAACCTGCAGAATACTTCCTCCACCTTGATATTTAATCCACTTTTCACAGTTACAAAAAGCACTTTCCTGCCCTTCCGCTCCAAGGAACATGGAGTCTCACCTGCTACCTGAAAGGATTACAAGTACTCCTGAGGCAGAGTTTCTCCTAGTTCTACCAGGGGGGGAACAAGCATGTTTTGCCCAGGTGCTGCTGCTCTGAAAACATCAGAGCAGAGAACAGAAAGCTCAGCTTTATTACTGAAGGCTTATCCAGTCCCAATCTCTCATTTTGTACCTGAGAATTTCAGAGAGGAGGCATGAGTTACTCAAGAGCAAACACCTGCTGGGCATGGTGGCGCACACCTGTGATCTCAGCACTCTGGGAGGCTGAGGCAGGAGGATTGCACGTGAGAGTCCAGCCCTGGAAATTTAGTGACTTAGTAAGAACATGACTCAAAATAAAGTTTTAAAAAACAGGGCTGGGAAAATAGTTCTGTGTGAAGGCATTGGATTCAATCTTCAATTAAAAAAATCAAGTGCCTCTTTTCAGAACAAGGACAAATGATCACAATGTACTCTGCAGCCACCCCTCACTCCTCATGCTGCCTAATGGAAAAAAACTCCTATTGCTACATTTTTTCAGGAGAGTGAGATGTGGAAATATTAAACAATTGTCTGGGGTAACATAATAAACAAAAGAGGAGTCAGAGCACCCAAAACAAGCTTATTATTTTTATTTTTATACCATTCTATTTTTTATGACAGGGTGATAACATGTAATCATAAAATGTTTACATCTTTTCAATATCTTTTTTTTGGTACCAGGGATCAAACCTTGCTCTTGCGAGGCAGGTGGCAGAACCACTGAGCTAAATCCCCGGCCCCTCTTTTCAATATATTTGCTCACTGGGTATTTGATAAGATTGGGGTCAGTGTTCCATCTACCGTGTGGCAAAAGAAAACCCCGAAGTCAGGTGTCCTGATTCAGCCTGACAGGTAGCAGGCTCCTGGACCCCATCTCTCAATCTAGTTCTGAGGCAGGGCTTTGGATTGGAACCCACGTTTGCTGGTCCCTTAGCCTGCCTCCTGGACCTTGGCATTGAGACTTCCTGATACTCAGGCAAGAGTACTGGGAACCACCCTCTGTGGGCAGAAACTGAACATAGCTTTCTCCTTCCTCTCTCAGGTAACCCCAGGGTATTTCCTGTCCACCTACTGTGTACACAGTGATGGGCAGGACAGCAGGCAGGCAGGATCTTGCCTGACTTGGAGAAGGAGCCCAGGCAGACATGTGCAGTATTTGACTCTGGATTTTCCAGCCAGGAGGGCTCGGGCCTGGACTATTCACGACAGCTGCTCTTTCTGCCGTGAATTTCTTCACAGATCCTTTTCTATTTTTATCTTCAGTTCTGGGGGTGGAAACCAGAGCCTCACCCATGCTAGGCAAGTGCTCTGCCATGGAGCTACATCTCTAGACCTTTTTATTCTTTTTTATTTTGAGACAAGGTCTTCCTAAGGTGCCCAGGTTCACCTAGAACTTGAACTTGAGATCCTCCTGCCTCAGTCTCCAGAGTACCTGTGGTTACAGGCTTGTAACACCATGCTGGACACGCTTCCTGTTTCGCTTAATGGTCTTTAACATCTTGTTGGAAGGTGACTGCGAATTTCTTCTCTATGGACTCTGATGTTGCTACTAGGCAGTCCTGCTTCTGCTTTGGCTCCCTTTCTGTAGGGGAGGCTCTCTGCTTTAGAATCCCTCTCAAAATACTCTCCCCTCACTTTGAACACTTATCCCATCATCCTTGCACTTTTTCAAGCACTTCTGGCAGTCCTCTTTCCTGAGTGTCTTTACTAGTGTGATCAAAATATGGTGAATGCTGCTGCCCCGTGCCATCCAACAGAGAGGCTGGCTCAGAAAAACATGCCAGTGTGTCCTCATCCACCTCCTTCACCAGATTGGGCACTATGTGATTCTGGTTCTTCCCCAAAGACAAAATGACCCCAAAAGAGAAACATTTGAAATCAATTCAGGACACTGAGGCAGCCACGACAGCTCAACCAAAAACCTCCAAGAAAGAGGACTCCAGAGCTGCTTCAGAAAGTGGCAAGAATGATAGGAGAAGTGTGATTGATGATAGTAGGAGTATTTTGAGGGAGATTCATGGCAATGCATCTTTTACTGAAATATAGTCTGTTAAAAATTAACAACCCATACAGACTGCAGAAGAGGTGCTGGTGAAACTTGGCAATAAAGAAGCCCAGGCATTTGCATGGCCATTACTCCCTCATTCTTAGTTAGTGGCAAGATGGATCTAGGTCTAAATATTTGTTCCATGAACTCCCCAGAGGCCAGGGGCGTGGAGCAGGACACTCAGGTTCCTGGCTTCTGCTTGCCAGCTGCCTCTGCGCCTCACCTTTCCTCACTGTCCAGCTAAGATGGAGGCCGCTGTGACTGCTTGCTGTTAGGAATTTGCATTTCTTTGTGACCCATGCCCTACATGTGTGCAGTTCTCCCTCAGTGTATTTTTCTTGCTGCTCATTACTCTCATTCACAGCATGTATTTCTTTATTTTAATTTTTAAAAATTTTCATTAGTACATGTTTGGGATACATAATAATTACTTTCATCTTGAGGAATTGGTACATATGCATGTTGCATCTTGGTTATTTTATTCCCCCTCTCTCCCTCATCCTCCCCTCTCCCTCCTTCCACAGGTCTCCACATTGTCTGCCTCTGTGTTTCGTACCATCTCTCTCTCTCTCTCTTTTTTTTTTGGTACGGGGATCAAACTCCCATCCTTGTGCTTGCCCAGCAGGTGGCGAAACCACTGAGCTAAATTCCCGGCCCCTGTCTCCTTTCTTAATTTGCTCTTTCACTTATTTATATGATAGGTCTCTCATATTAGAGAAGCCATGTGAGTTTAATCTGCTGTATCCGATTTATTCCACTATTACAGTCTCAAAATCCATCTGTTGTCCTACAAACAACTCAAATTAATCCTTCTTTGTGGCTCATTGATATATATATATATATTTTTCTTTATGCACTTATCTGTTGATAGACATATAGGCTATTTAATTTACATAATTTAGCTATTGTGCCAGTCACTGCTTACTAGAGAAACAGATTTAATCCGAGATATACAAATATATAAAAATTTACAAAATTGGCTTACAATTGTGGCACACAGAGTTAGATGTGGAAAAGTATGGGCTAGAGAGCTGAAGAGTCCAGTCCAAGGCCTGGAGCTCAGTGTAGTGCCCTATGGGAGTCTGTATCAGGAAGCCAGAGGGTCTTTGCTGGTCCATGCTGGAAGCCAGGAGATGACATCCAAAGTGAAGGTGAAGACTGGAGCTCCTTTGAAGAAACAGAAGCGAGTCTTCCTTCTTCATTTCCTTTTTATTCCATTCAGGTGGCAAGCTATCGGTTGGTGTCACTCACACCCAGGGTGGGTCTTCTGTCTTCAATAAATCCCTTCAGCCAAACCCAGAACTATGCCAATCTAATTAAGTTGGGTGTTTCTTACTCATGTTGACACAATCAGTTAACTATCACAGCTATTATGAGTTGTTACAGCATACATTTCTACCAGACAATTTTGTCCAGGCTATTCCCTTCACCTGAAGTGCCCTTCCCATGGATCTGTCCCTTCCTATAGTCTGTATAAGCTTCAAAATGCTTCCCATATGGCAAATGTTTCATGATGTGCTGGGATCCATGTGGGTTGGGAAACTTGTTAACAATGCAGTCAGTTTTCATGTCTGTCTCAGGTTATACTTTCAATTGAGCCCCCTTAAATCTGTCTCTAGGGATATACAGAGAGCTTACACATAAACACATGCACATATATGTATGTTTATATCCATGCACATCTACATAAATGGATGCAATGTGATAAAAAATATGGTGAACATATAAATTTAAAATAATCATTAAAATGAAAGACACATCACAATGAAATCCCCTCAAAATACTCTCCCTTGCTTTGATAACACTTATCCCATCCTTCTTGGCCCTTTCTGGAGCACTTCAGGAAGTCTTCTTTCACAAGTGTCTTTATCTACACTGTCGTGGCTGCCTCAGTGTCCTGAATTGAAAGGTTCCCCTTTCATGGTCATTTTGACTTGAGAGAAGAGGCAGAGGTCTTGTGTTGCCAGATCTGATGAATAAGGCGAGTGAGGGCATGCCATGATGTTTCTACACTGTTTCATGGCATTAAGCAGAAACATACACCACATTTTTGATCAACCTCAAGACCACTTAGGAAACAGGACTTCCAGAACTCTTCAGAAAAAAGCAAGTGTGATGGGATAAGTGTCTGTGGAGCCAGTGGGAGTATTTTGAGGTGTATCAATGGCAATATATCTCTCACTGTAATAAATTTTTAAATTTAAACAAATGCCATATTTTTTGATCAACCCTTGTATATATCACATCTATCTCTATTATCTGTCTATTATCTATTTATCTCCCTATTATCTATCTCACACATAACAATAATCCTCTGTGTCATTCATCTTTTATTGTTCTCACCAACATGAAGATATGAGCTACTATTACCCTCATTTATCAAAAGAATATACTGAGATTCAGTCAGATTAAGCAACTCATTTCTCTCTTAGAGTTTATCCTCCTAGAACTCCAAGACTACATCTTTTATCCATCTACTTAACAGACTGCCTAACACAGTGTTTGCATATTAAATGAATGAACACACATGCTAAATAAATATATAAAAAGTGAAGCCCTATGAATGCTATCATCTGGCTGTTAGGCCTATTGCCTGGTTTCTTTGGGACTCACAGAGGTAATATCAGGGTTGAATTTCTTGGCTACTAACACGTATTTCATTTGAGGAATAATTTAGAAGTGTGACCATGAGATAAAGTGTCACTCTGACTCTCAGTTAGCCAGTGTTTCTAATTAAGCCACTTTGAACAGTGCTTACAGCTAAATACAGCATGACTTCAGCGATAAGTCAGCAATAGTCTGTTGTCTCCATTATCTCGCTCACTGGCATTTCCCTGATGAGTTCATATATCCCCATGGAATCATGACCTCAATCTCTTTAAAGAGGCCTTTAAAAACTGGGGGAAAATTATAGTGGCAGATAAGGATGGATTGACTGTATACCTACTTTGTAAATGCCTTCCCCAAATGAAGTAAATACCATTTGATAGATCTTGGAGTTTAATTTGGTGTGACTTGGCTGCGGAACACATGATTGGTTTGATTTCTTCAAGCAATGAAAGGATGTTAAGTGCAGTGTCTGTCTTCCTTGATATGACTGGGGAATAGAAACATGAGATGCTTCTCTCTTCTAGCAAGAGTGGAGTGGGATATGCTCACCTTTTTTAGCCATGGACCCAGGTAATAATCCTGCAAACCAGGGTTTACTAAGATCATAGGCCTGGTGGTGAGGTTACAGTGATGACCAAAGAATTTGGAAGAAGTTACAATATTACATGCAAAATACTGAGAAATGGGAAAAATACATGACCTGGACAGGCCAGGCACATCTACTTCTGTACAGCACCATTTCCAGCTCCATATGCAAAGTGTGATTGAAAAATACAGGGAAGGTTTAGATTTTAAAATGTTTATTGCTATGAAAGACACACTGCATTAATTCCTATCAAAATATTCTCCCTCATTTTGAATACACCTACCCTATCACTCTTGTCACTTTCTGAAAGAAAGTCCTTTTTCATGAGTGTCATTTGTGCTATTGTAGCTGCCTCAATGTCATGAATCAATTCAAAATGTTTCTCTTTTCTGGTCATTTTGACTTTATAGGAGAGCCAGAAGTCACACAGCACCAGATCTGGTGAATAAAGTGGATGAGGACACATTGTGATGTTTTATGAGCTGTCTTGCCATGGGATGATGCTCAGCAGCAGCACTCACCATATTTTTGATCACATCTTGTGAAGACACTCATGAAAGAGAACTCCCTGAACTGCTTCAGAAAGTGGCAAGAGTGATGGACTAAGTATGTTCAAACCAAGGAAGAGTATCTTGAGGGAGATTAATGGCAATTGCCTTTTATTGCAATGAAATATTTTTAAAGTATAAATATTCACCCTATATTTTTATTCTCATGATATGGAGGTTCTAAAGCACAGGGACTTATTTCCCCCAATCACTTTCCAATCATTCCCCAATCACTTTTGGTTTACATTCTGTCCTGCATGGGATATGCATGGGAGACTTAGAGACTTAGAAGGAGGAAGAGAAACAGATGCCATTCTGCCAGGAACAGGAGAAGTGAGGGTTTGAGTAGACATATGATTTGTCATTGCTGTAACTGTTGATGGGGCCTTGGTTGCCAAAGCTGTTGCTGTAGGTTGTTGTATCCACTATCAGCCAGGCATGGAGATAGTGCCTGATGAGACTGAAGTCCTCTCTTTTTTGGGCAGAGTTTAGGTATATTGTTTTTATACAATGTAGGGTGGTATCATGATAAGCACAAGCATTATACTGTTGCTTTCTTGATATTTAGAAACTGAGTAATAGAAATATGCACACAGATAAAGAAAGTCAAAGGGGTGGACTGTGGTAGTACTAAGTACTGTTGTTCTTCCTATCCAAGCTTTCCCTCTGGTGCAAGTGAGGAAACCTGGGAACTGCATATCCCACAATCCTAGGATAGCAGTAGGTAGACAATCTAAGTCAGTTTGGGCTACTAGAATAAATACCATAAACCAAATGCCTTAAACAACAGAACTTTATTTCTCACAATTTTAGAGGCTAAGAAAGCTAAGATCAGGATGCCACTTGATTAGCTAATTCCATTCCCATTAAAGGCTCTCTTTCCTGGTTTTCAGATGGTCATATTCTTAGTCACACACACACACACACACACACACACACACACACACACACACACACACAGAGAGAGAGAGAGAGAGAGGGAGATTTCACTCTTTTCCATGTTTTTCTTAAAGCAGAAATCCCAAAGACCCTACCCCAAATACCATTACCTTGAGAATTAAGGCTTCAACATATGAATAATATGGCAGGTGTAGGGGATCCATAAGCATTTAAATCACATAGCATATTCCACCAAAGGTAGGTTTAAAGTCATTTAGAAGCAAATTATAACAATGCCTGACATGAGAAGACTCCCATGTTTACCTGCCCCCAAGCCATAGACACCTGTGACATCAATTCTGGTGTCAGCATTTTTCCTGGATAATCAGATTCTCTAAAAGACAGTGGAGAACTTGAGGTCTAATAGTGGATTTTCCTAACTTTTTCTCCATTGCTCTTCCTATAGTCTGAGAAAGCCCAGCTCACTGCATTGCATCTCTGTATTTTTTTTAAACCTCAGATGATCTTCTGTTAGTGACCTAAGAGCATTTGGTGCACCATTTTAGGAAGACTGGGAAGCTTCCTAAAGCTGAGATGTGTTAGTCAGCTTTCCATTACTGCAATAAATATCTGAGGTGAATCAACTTATAAAGAGAAAAGATTTGGGGGGTCACAGGTTTGGAGGTTTCAGTCTATGGTTGATTGGCCACAATGATCTTGGTTCTGGGGTGAGGCAGGACATCACGGCAAGGAGTGTGAGGTGGAGCAAAAATTCTTACTCATGGTGGCCAGGAGGCAAAGAGAGAGGCAGAGACCATGGTTCCACAATGTCCCTTGATGGCACACTCTGCAATACCTATGCATTTCACTGGTCCTTGCTTTTTAAATGTTCCCCTTCCTCCCAGTAGTGCCAAAGCTTTAACACCTGGGCCTTTGTAGCCATTCCAGATCCAAACTATTGTAGGCTCATGAAACTTCAGGACAGGAGAACACCATGAAAATTAGATAGATAAAGCTAGTGGTAGGTGCTATATTGCCGCCTGTGAGTCCCCAGACATCTCATATATAATTGTAGCTAATACTGATAACAAGAGCTTAGGCTTTAGGAAACAAATTCTGACTTTTCCTTACATGCTGTGTGATTTCAAAAGCTTATCTGTAAAAGTCCTGGTGACTTTGCTTCGAATATGTGAGTTCTGCCTTCCCAGTCCACAGAGTTGTGTTAAAAAATACAGTTTCTATAAAACTCCCAATACTTAGGACAAAGTAAACTATGAGTATGCATAGCTTCTATCATTTTATTCCACATTGTAAATGGGGGTACTGAATTTCACAGAGAGTTAGAAGACTCATCTGCTATCATAGACATTAATATATGATAGAGCTAGGACCTCAAAATCTGTGTTCATTCCTCTATATCATGAAATTATTCACACAGAAATGAAGCAAACGACAACTGCAGAGGCCTGTGTGTATTGCTGAGATTCCAAAGAACCCCAAGTCTCATGGATTATTACAGTGAACATTTGTTAGGGACCTGTAGGTTGTCAGGGTCTCTATCATGCTTGCTTGGGAACCACCTGTCTTTCTGTGTGAGTTGGAGCAGTCGCTCTATGGAATGTGCTCATTTCATGAGTATAGGATCTCCAGATGCCTGGAAGAAATGTTCAGTGTCCCTTAATGCCTCTTCTTGGAACTCTTACACTGTCATTTATGCCCATTTTCCTTTAACCAAAGCAAGGCATTTGTTCAAGTCCACATCAGTGAGGTAAGGAAGTCATCTTCCTCTCCAGGGCTGAAGGAAAGGGAAAACGAATATTTGTTCACCAATAATTCAATATCCTTCTCCGTTACAGAGCAGACAATAACAGTGCTTTTTGCCTTCTCTATATTTTTCTTTTGATTACTCATTGGCTTCGATTATCCTTTTAAATTAGCATTACAGAGCCCCCTTCTTCAATCTTCTCTGTATTGGAGGACAGAAGTCTAGAGGCATATTTATCAGAATATCCGTCTCCATGTGATTTCAAATCAGAGCTCCCAAACACAAGGCAAACAAGTGAAATTTGAAAGGCAAGAAAGAGAAGCTATTATTATGATTGATGGCAGGTACACATAGTCACATGGGCCGATGATCAATAGGAAGTTTTAGTACTTCCTGGGAAAGCTCTTGGGATTTACTCCTCTTGTGATTATAGAAAGCTGATGTGGATGATGTTGGCAGCCTGAGTTTCCTGAGATTTCCTATGGGTTCCAGGCAAGCTCTTGTTAATTACCTCCATCTCAGACTTTCCCTAACAATTGTTCTTGCAGAACTTCTAGTGGTTACATAAGCCTTTAATGACCTCTGGTAAAGCCCTTCCTGTTTGAAATGCGTGGGGTGGTTTCTGTTTGTTGATGAAATCCTGATTCAAAGACTGAAATTGTCAGGTGAGGATTTTACCCAGTGCATTTTAACCAAAGAACAAAAAGTAAAGGAGTTTTTAATTGAGGACAATAGTAAACTGATGGCAAAGAAACATTTTGAGAATTACTAGATCTATCCTTTATAGGATAAGCTAATACACTTTTTCATAATATGCATATGTAGCAAACCACAAAGAATGCTATAGGGTTCCAGTTCTTCCTCAATGAGAAGTAACGATAAAGCCTAACCAATAGGACCAGAGGGCAAAGATTTGCTCAGAGTGCTCTTTGCTCTTTCTGTTGCTGGAGTTGCTATGGGTCCAACAGTCCTCTGCTGGGGACTGAACATCAACTTCAGAAACTATTAACCATCTGTTTAAGCTTGGTTTGTAGCCCTTAATCACCAAGGATTCTTCTGCCTTGTCTTGTTTTGTGTCAAAGGGAGCTCAAGTGTGAATAATGGAATCATAAACCCCAGTTTATAGATCACTCATTCCTGGTCTATGTAAGGCTTTGCATTATTTATTTACTTATTTTTCAATTATTGCTTCTTAATGATGCAATCAGCCTCCACGAACCCATTACTCTTAGGTCCTGTTGGAAGCTTTTTTTTCCTTTTTGTGATCTGCAGAATGCTGGCAAATTTTTATGTCTCTTTTGCTTCTTTTCTATGTTTTGACAAGGGTGTTACTATATACAGTCCAGGCTGGCCTTGAACTTGAGATCCTCTTGCCCAGCCCTCTGGGTGCTGGGATTACAGATGTGTGATGGCATGCCCAGCAGAATTTTACAATTGAGCAAAGAGAGTTTTATGATTTTGCAGGTGCTTCTTTAACCTTATCTATAGAACTAGATCTTAGACGCAGTCTGTAGTTATTTCCTTTCCTATGAAAATAAGAATAGATATTTCAAATTCCTTCTGGCAGAAAAAATAATATCCTCCTAGCAGTACAAGCTATAAAGAGATCAGACTTGGGGAAAAATATACATGCCTTGACATTTCTGTTCTTCACTATTTAAGCAACCCTTTGGCAAAATCATATTGGGGCTTTCTATATGGCTGCCATTAGCATGGGTACCATTAAAACTCTGGGAATTCTTTTTTGGACTAATACAGGAAATATAAATTTTAAATAAACATCCTTTTTAAAGATATTACTCAAACATATTAAATAAATAAGTTAACAAATACTATTTAAAGTCTAAATGATATATTTATTAAACTTTTCATTAAAGGAAATTATATATCAAAGGGATAACAAGTTATACATTTAAAAAAGATTGAACAATTATCTCACTACTTAACTGAAAAATTTTAAACTTTTAAAAGTATGGGTTGGAACTGATGTAAATGCTAAATATACAAAAAACACTTAAATAGGCCATTTTGTTTACCACTACATTGGATAGAAAGTATACTAAGAAAAACTAATGAAATAAAATAAAAACTGGGAATTCAAACTAAGTGAAAACAACAGCAAATAAAATAATTGAATTGACTGATATCTGAATTTTAAAAATGTTTTCTGAACTGATTGTTGTATAATCAAAAAAGAATTCTCTAAAGTGAATGTGAAACATGGTGCTTATTCTTTAAGATTTCTTAGAAAATTGTTCCTTTTCTACACTTGATCTTGGCCAAAAGGTCAAGAAGCGATGGAAATTGTTTATTTTCTAAATTAGAGGATCAGTTACTGTGAGAAGCCACATAATTTACTTTCACTTTAATTCAATGTGAGAGAAACAAATAAATAAATAGATTTTGTGTTGCATGCTAAACAATTGGAAAGGAATCTTAGATATCTTGTAAAATCTTGTACTCTGCAACTTTTCCTTCACATCCAGATCTGCCCCAACCCACAGGAAAAGTGACTGAGCATCATCCAACCGTATTTGTGGTAGAAGAGAAATTCTTCCATGGTGGACCAGACCTAATGGGGACCTCAATGGAAATCCCCCATTTGCAATTAGCACCACAAATCAAGTGCATTAACCTTTAGGTAATTTTCAGCCTGAGCCCATAGACCTATGACTTCTCCAGCCAACAACATTCTCAGAAGTTTAAGGGAGATCACAAGTTCAAGCCCTACTTAGGCAACTTAGTGACTTAGCAAGACCCTGTCTCAGAAAATAAATGAATAACCTGGAAAGGGCTGGGGATGTTCCTCAGTGTGGAGGTCTTGGGTTCAGCCTCAGTACTGTGAGTGAGTGAGAGGCATCTGTGAGAGACGCAGAAATTTATGCAGCTTTCTAAGCAGCAAAAGAATAATTGCAAACACCACTACAAACAGAGCACCACACCCCTTCTCTTTCTCTCAGCCTCACCCTGCAAAGTAAGTGCTGTGATTCAAATTTTACAAAGAAAGAAACCAAGGCCCAGAAACCAAGTGTTGTGCCCACAGCCTCACAGTGACTGATCGTGCAGCCAGGATTTAAACATGAATTGCTCTGTAAAACTCACATTTTCCGCATTACATTACTCTCCACAACATTATCTTCTGCAGGCCTCTGGCTCTTCCAAGGATGGTGAGAAGGCAGCCAGGCTGTTTATTCGCCCAGTGGAATGATTACAAGAATCGTGCCTGTCACTTTCATGCAGTGGCCTAGCCTTTTGAAACTGAAAGAGATGTCTTGTGCTTCTCCTCCCTGTGGCAGGCTTTGGAGTTTTTGAAGACCTTTGTGTGACACCACATCTTCTCATGCCCAGCTTATGTCCCTGGGGATGCATGAGTTGTTTGTCCCTCTGGGGAATCTCATACTACAGCTGAACAAATGCAAGATGGGGTGTTGTCTCAACTGTGCCCCATAGCATCTTTCTCCCGATGTTGGACTGGACACAGCCAGGCATGGGGCCGCATGCCTACAATCCCAGCACACTGTGAGGCTGAGACAGGAGGACTGAACATTAGAGCCCAGTCTAGGCAATTTAGCAACTGGGGAAAGATCCATCTCAAATTTAAAAAGGGAAAAAGGGCCGGGGATTTAGCTCAGTGTGAAGGCCCTGGGCACAATCCTCCCCACCCTCACCACTGCCAAAAAAACAAGAAGGCAAAATGATTCCATCTTCAGCTCTCTCTGAGGTCAGCACTGGGGAGCAATGGGGAGAGATTCTGTCACATTTAGAGTGAGTCTACCAAAATCACTTTTGCTATGCATGGCAGACAATACTGTGGTCCACATCCTAAGATGGGGGTCCTACACCAGTGAAATAGGCTCTGAGTTGGTTCTGGGCAATTTTTTTTCACCGTTGTGTCTCTTTGCCAAGATTTGTAGCAGTTGCTCCTTCAATGCAGTAGCACCCTGTTACCACAGGGGACACCTTTCAAGACCCCCAGAGGGTGCCTGAAGCCACAGAGAATACTGAGCCCTAACTATATAGTACTGTATATGTTTTCCATGTATATATATATCCATGATAAAGTTTAGTGTAGGAATTAGGCATAGGAAGAGATGAAAACCACTAACATAATAGGAACAATTATAATAGCGTACCATAATACAAGATATAACATAATTCCTCATGGGACTACAGTAGAATTTCCTGACTATAGACAGGGAAACTGGATAAAGGGGATTACTGTGCTTGTGTATTTATTTATTTACAGGGGATTGGACCCAGAGCCTTCATGCTGAGCTACATACCCAGCTCTCCCCTACTTTTAAAAACATTTTTGACACAAGTTCTTGCCAAGTTGCTAAGTTGCTGAGTTTGGGCTTGAACCTGTGATCCTCCTGCCTCAGCCTCCCAGAGTGCTGGGTAACAGGTGAGCACCAACACACCTGGCTTGTGTACATACTTCTTAATCACATACTACTAGATGAGCATTGTTCGGGATGCTGGGAACAGAGTAGTGAGCTAAACAAAATCCCTGCCCTCAGGGAATTTTAATGTAAAATGTAAAATAAAAGAAAGTGCTTAGAGAATTTCTGGGGTCAGAGGGCTCAGTGCAATGACATTTGAGCAAAGAGCTACCGGGATGGGGAAGCGAGCTGCGGACATTGTGGGGGAAGCGAGAGAGCTCAAGGTGGAAGGCACAGGCACAAGAGGGAGCTGGGAAGAAAACCAGCAAGGAGGCTGATGGTCTGCACATTCCTGAAGCCAGAGTGGTCACCCGGGCCAGGGAGGGTAGAGGAGTGGTTCTCAAAGTGGGATCCAGGGAGCCTGGGGGTTCCCAGGAGTCTTCTCGGAGGTCCATGGAATCCAATCAGAACAAGACACCATTCGCCTTTTATGTGCCTGCCCTTTCACTAGTCTACAAAGGAGTTTTCCAGAAACTACATGTTCTGTGCTACTGAAAGAGAACGAATGCAGGAGCTGCTGGCAAAATCCAGCTGTCTTCTATTAAGCTAGATATTAGCTTTGCAAAAATCTATCACAAGCCACTTTTATTACTCTTTCTCGGAAGGTTTGGAAAATGTAGGTATTTTTCATAAAAATGCTGTCTACTGTAATAAGGAACTAGTTCCTTATTGTTCTATTTAAATGAATGAACATCTGCTTTTTACAAATCCCCAATTTTTATTTTTAATATAGCATATGTTAGTAAATACAACATACACAATAGTGGTGCACACCTGTAATCCCAGCACTCTGGGAGGCTGAAGCAGGAAGATCACAAGTTTGAGGCCAGCCTGGGCAATTTAGTGACTTAACAAGGCCCTGTCTCGAAATTTAACATTTTACAAAGGCCTGGAGATGGCACTCAGTGTGAAGGACCTAGGTTCAATGCCCAGTACTGCAAAAGAAATAAAAAGTCTTTGGGGTCTTCAAAAAGCTTGGGATGTGGGGTGCAAAGGGATCTTGAGATAAAATAACCACTGGATAAAGGCATTATGATGAGCTTTGATGATTTTTTTTTGTCTTGACACTAGAGGGGTTTGAGCAGAAAGGACACTAAGGTTTGCCTTGTCACCAGCCTCTATTCCCTTTCATTCTCCCTCTGGTTCATCTTCAGGCAGAGAGGAGAGAGAGGGCTGGGTGCCCTGGAGGATCAAGCTATTTCCCTCGTTTGCTCATAAGACCTTCAGGGGGTTGGGTGAGGCCCTTCCACATTATCTCCTTTACTTAAAGTCAACTGGCTATGAATGTTAATCAGGTTTTCAAAATACCTCCCCAGTAACATCTAGACTAGCATTGGACCAAACAGCTGGGCACCATACCCTGGCCAAGGTGGTGCTTGCAATTATGCCCTGGGGGGAGGGGAGGCTTTATTTCCAACACAGCAGGAGCTGAAAGACATGGGAAGCAGCTGTGAAAGAAGGTCTCTGCATTAAGTGGACTGAGGACAGAAATGGGAAGAGACCACCTTTAATGCTCAACTGGGAGGACGATCCGCATTCGGAAAGCCAGAGACAAGAGAAGCCTGCAACCCCTTTCTCCTCCACAGGTGCACAGATGTTTTAAGGACTGGAGCCACAGTGTAGTCCCAGGGTCTCTTTTGATTTATAGATAGCCTCCGGGGAAGCACTGTGAAAGGTCACTAGATTATGAGGTTGCGCAAAGAGAAAGATGGGTTTCCAGCCACTTCCTATTCTCTGGCTCTGAGCTGTTTTACCAGCCAGTCATCAACAAAAGTGAGCTAAGTTGCCATAGCTTATTGCTAACAGACCCTCTTACACTGTGTCTAACCCTTGCCCATTCTCACTCTCAGGCTTTGAATCTCCTCGTATTTGCACATCTCCTGTCTTTAAATTTAAGTTGGCTTTTAGTAATCTATATCCCTGTTTTGTTTTGTTTGCTGTTTTCTTCCAGTACTGGGGACTGAACCCAGGCCCTTCACAGCCCTTTTTATTATTTTACATTTTGAGACAAGGGGTCACTAAGTTGCTAAATTGTGTGGGCAGGGCTGTAGCTTGGGATCCTCCTGTCTCAGCCTCCCACAGTGCTAGGATGATAGGCATGCACCACCACACCCAGCTCTCATATCCCTAGTTTTACTTGAACAGCTATGTGAGAAACTGAATCAGACTTGCACAAGAGCTCTTCCTCTTCTTCCTCCTCCATGTTCTCCTTCTTATTCTATGAAATCAGAGTAGTTAGTCCTCTAGGAAAAAAAAAATCCCTGAATCCAACCCATGGTTCTATATAGTAATCAAACCTATCTGTGTTCAGACAGTTGAATTGTGTGCTTTTTATGGTAAATAGTGTGTGGTCAATAAATGCTTGATAGTGTAATTATTCTTATTTGACTACTGGTAAAGTATAATAATGCTAGAATCCAGATGGAAACCAAAAAAACAACAAATTCATTTCCAAAAAATCAATAAGGTGGGAGGTGTACCTTGTTACCCAAGAGTCACAGTCAGGCAACACAGCCAAACTCCAATCAAAAATCTGACAACAGAGAGAGCAATAGATGCTGAGATGGACTTGCCCAGGCAGGGGACAGGAAGAAATAACCCTGAATTGAACCACAGGTCAGGATCAAAGAAATCCAGGAAAAGTAGGACGTAGCAAAGCAAGAGTGACATTAAGACATCAACTGTAGACATGTGCCTCAGTCTGGATGACTTTCCAGGACTCTGCATGCCCGTTCTTATTTCCTGATAAAAGAGTATCTAATACCTGACAGGCACAAAGGATTCAATAAGAGGGAGCCAGAGAGAACAGGTTTATTAGACTTTTAGTCAAGGCAAAAGCTAATCTTGGAGTTTTGCAAGTGGTCACTTTCACAGACAGTTCTCCTCTTGGAAAATAAAGAGCATGTTTCTTCCATAAAATAGGTTTATCTGTTCACTTGGGAGGTCTGAAAACATCCACCGGAACCGCACATAGAGCAGCACTGATCACTGCTATTAATTGTGACAATGGCTGCTCTCTCTCTCTCTCTCTCTCTCTCTCTCTCTCTCTCTCTCTCTCTCTTTCTCTCTCCACACACTTGTGAGCACTTCAAGTTGAGTTTGTTAATGGCCTTTCCTGGTAGTGAGCTTGACCAGAGCTGACCTTACACCGTTTGGAGCAGGAAAAGCGATAGCTCACTTCACTGAAAGGTCAAGAGGAATTGGATACTTCTGACTTAGAGGTGAGTCAGAGGCACAAATGCTGGTCTCAGCTCCAGCATGATGCAGCCGGGAGAGCAGAAGCAATTGATTTATATTCTCGGAACTTCAGTCCACTCAATCTCTAAGGCTGCTCTTGTAGCTTGGCTAGAATTATCTTTATGCTTAGACTCTAGGTTTGAAATTGGTTTGGAATCTATTCTACAAATAGAATAGTCTGCTGTCTCTCCCAAGGATTTCTGAATGTTTTTAGATGGGCTTCCATTCCTTTTCTATCTTTGGGTCCAAACTTTGGCATTTACTCTCACAGTGATACTTTCTGTGATGTTGCTTTCTAGCATTCAGGCAGGAAATCACTCTCCCCCTGATTTGAGTCAAATTCTTTCCACTTACAAAGAGACTTCTGTATCTAGAGCTCCCTTTCCTGGCTATTGAAATGCAAGCAATTTTAAATTGGATATTCAGTGTCTTTATTATTTTGGTCAACTTGACCTCCAGTAAACCAGATTGCGTCTCTTCTCTCTCTATCTTCTCTTTTCTGTTCTCCATCTAATGTCTATTCATTCTGCTATAGAAGAGTTTATCTGCTTTGTAGTGAGTGCCATCTACAAATTCTCTAGTTCACAAAGTTCATTTCTTAAGCATAGATTCCCTCCTCTCTAAAAACCTTCTAATTCTAGTCTTTAGACACTCATTATTCTCATTCCCACACTATTGTGAAGAACTCGTGGCAACAGTAAACATAAATGTAGGTCAGAGACCAGTGCAATTCAGAGACTTCCGAGCCTGTATAACACACTAGAATTTTGCTAAGAATTTCAATATTGGTCAAATCACACATTCCCTTCAAAATTTCTAAACCCGAGGTCCTCATCCTAAACCAAGTTCACTACAGGAACTCTGCTGTACAGAACTCCAGCTGCCCCACTCTGAGGCCAAATTTGGTGGATCCATCCACAAGAGAGATGAAGGTGTTTCTGGAGAAATAATTTATGCACAGGAAAGAATAAAGAGTGACAATTTGTGCTCAAGGCTGAAGCTTCTTCTGAACACCCAAAGGTCTCTAACGCTGGAGTCCAGGCCAGTCTCGCTGGTTCCTACTCAAGACACAAGGCCAACTATTTGCAGTGCAGACCTGTACGGATCCCTGCTCGTGTAGCTTTGGTAGGACAATAAGTGTGTGTTGCTGCCAAGGTGGCTCCTCTGGAGCCCTTAGCAAACATGGGTGGAAGTGTTGCTTTTTGGGAAAAAGATCTCAGTAAGATATTGTACATTGCTGCAGGCAACTGCAGAAGCTAAGGTAGAGGCCCTTATGGTGGACCAAATGACATGATGGGTGTCTCTTGAGAATCCCCAGGACATTTTGCGGGAGGCTGGAGGTGGCTGTATTTCTCACTGATCATGTGGGAGTTGAAGCAGCACAATACTTTCATATAAATGGAGTTTTAAAAAATACTTTAGAAATTTTATACTTCAGAAAAACTGAGAAGATAGTATAGAGAATTACTATAAACCTCATCATTTCTCCTTATATCAACACTTCAAGTTATAGTGGTAAACGTTGTATAATTAATTCAACAATATTGATCCATTCTCATTAACTAAAAACCATACATACTTTGCTTGTATTTTCATAGTTCTTACCTAATGTCCTGGCGTTCTAGGATCTGACCCAAGATGCTACCTTGCATTTAGTTGTCACATCTCTGTGGGTTTCTCTTGGTTATGCGAGTTTCTCAGACTTGCCTTTGGTGACTTTGATAGTGTTCAGGAGAAGGTCACATATACAGGAGGATGTTCCTCTACTGGAATTTTGTCTTATCTTCTCCTGACTGTACTGAGGTGTTGGGTTTTTGAGAAGAAGATCACAGTGGTGAAGTGCTATTTTTATCACATCATATCAGGGATGCTTGCTATCAACATGACTAATGATCATTCAGGTTGACTTTGATCACCGGGCTGAGGCCGAGTTTCTTGGGTTTCACCTCTATAAAGCTCCTTTACTCCTCTCTTGGTGTACTGTTGTCTTTGTAAGGAAATCACTGCGTGCAGCCCAGACACGGAATGGGGACTTATTCTCCACCTCCTGAGGGTAGGCTGACTCTATACATAAATTATCTGGAATTTTTCTGCATCAGAGTTATCTACATTCTCTCATTTATTTGGTTATTCAATTATTTATATTAGCAAGGGCTTATGGATATTATATATATATGTAAGATATTTTAGGTTTTGAGTTATAATTAAATACTGTTATTTATTTTATTGTGTAAATTGTTCCACCTTCAGCCATCTGGAGCATGTTCAATTAGTTTCTGTCTTTTGACAAACATCCATTGTGTGTGTGTGTGTGTGTGTGTGTGTGTATGTGTGTTTTGTTGTTATTTTTTGTCTGCCAGGAAGAGCACTTCCTTACTTTCTAGCACTACATAATGCTTCTGGCTCCTCTGTATTTTCTGTTGCAGTCCTAGAATCGACCATTTCTTCAAGAAATCTGACTCTTTTCATTGGAAAAGTGTATTAAAACTCCAAATCTGGATGGATGGTATTTATGCTCATTCTACTGGGCTGCTTACTGGTTTCTCTGACTCTCAGTCATTATCATATCGATATCACTGGCCTTCTATCCTGTTGATCTGCATATTTCCACTACAGGGAGCAGAAATCTAACTTCTACCATGCATCTATTTTCTTGCATAGTTTGAGAATTAGTGAATGGCAGTGCCAGAATTAGGGTCCTGTACCCCTGTGGTATACAACAGCGCTGACTAGAGTAGGGTGCCTGTGTACCATTTCTTGTGCCTTTAGCTTTGCAGACCCCACTTCTTTCCAAGGTTGTTTAGTGAGAGGCCCCTCTCCCCCAGCCTTCAGTGAGGTTTTCATTCCTGTGCATGGGTTTTCCATACTGTGTCCTCCATCCTAGGATTCTTCCAACTCTTCAATGTTTTTTTAACTTTTTGTTATACAGGGGAATGAACCCAGGGCCTCACACACATGCTCTACTACAGTTCCCACCCATCTTGCTAAACTGCCTAGGCTGGCCTCAAACTCGTGATCCTCTTGTCTCAACCTCCAGAGTAGCTGAGATTGCAGGTGTGCACTGTCATACACCATTTTAGTGATGTGCCAGCTCATTTGTGTGTGTGCGTGCATATATTAAGGTTCATTCTTTATCCTCTAAAGTTCTATGGGTTTCTGATGAATGCCGTCTTGCATCTATATTGCAGTGTCATATGGAATAGTTCTACCACCCTAAAAATAATCCTGTGTGTGTCATCGATTTAACCTTCCTCTCTACCCTAGAACTCCTGCCCTGCCAATTACTGATCTGTTTATCTTCTCTGTAGTTTTGTCTTTTCCAAAATGTCAAATAACTGGAATCATACATCATATAGCTCTAACAGTCTAGTTTCTTTCACTTAGCCATATGCACTTAATATTCATTCATTTATTTTCATGGATTGGTGGCTCATTTCTCTTTATTACTGAAAAGTATCTTGCAGTATGGGTGTTCATGGTTTGTTCATCCACTCACCTACTAAAGGACATGTCCACGTAGGATTTATGCCTGGTATTATACCTAAGTATTTAAATTTTGAGAATGGGAATTGTTGTAACTGGTACTTTTTTTTTTCTTTTATTGGTACATTTTAGGTATACAATTTGTTTACATTTATCATCGGGTGTTTGTACCTGTACATGATGTACTTTGGTTCTTATTTTTCCCCCATTACCTGTGCTTCCTTCACCCCATCCACCCTTCCTTATTTACACAGACATCATTTACATTTTTTTTCTTTTCTCATAATTTTTTCTTTCCCCTTCCCCTCCTTTCACTCCTTCATCTTTGGATCATTTTTCTTATTTCAAATTATCAATTATTCATTTTAATCATTTACATCCTTATTTACACTTTCAGTTTCTCGCACAAGAGAAACTATTTGGTATTTACACATGTGTGTCCTATTTATTTCACTTAAGAGTATGGCCTCGATATGCATCCATTTAGCTATAAATGACTCTAGTTTTTTGTTCTTTATGGCTGAGTAGTACTCCATTTTATAAAAAACCCACATCTTCTTTATCCACTTTCCAGTTGATGGGCACTTGGGCTGCTTCCAAGCTTTAGCTATTATAAACTGTGCCACTATGAACATGTGTGCACATATATCACAGTGGTATGATTCTTTTAATCCTTTGGAAAGATACCCAGCAGGGGAATAGCTGGGTCAAATGGGACTTCCAGTCCTAGTTCTTTGAGGTATCTCCATACTGACTTCCACAGTGATTGCACTAGTCTGCACTCCCACCAGCAATGGAGAAGGGTTCCTTTCTCCCCACAACCCCACCGGCATTTGTTATTAGTTGATTTCTTGATAGCAACCATTCTTTCTGCAGTGAGGTGGAATCTCAGTGTTGTTTTCATCTGCAACTCTCAAATGACGAGTGATGTTGAACATTTTTTCATATATTTGTTTGCTGCCTTTACTTCTTTGTCTGAGAAATGTCTGTTCCTTTCAGATGCCCATTTTTGAATTGGGTCTTTGAATTTGGAGGGTCTGATTTTTTTCAATTCTTTATATATTCTAGATAGTAGTCCTTTGTCTGAGGTGCAGCTGCTAAAATTTTTTTCCCACATTGTAGGTTGTCTGTTAGCTCTGTTGGTGATTTCTTTGGCAGTGCAGAAGCTTTTTAATAAGATGAGATCCCAGTTGTTGATTCTTTCTGCTAGTTCCTATGCTGCTGCGGTTTTGTTCATGAAGTCTTTTCCTATGCCAATGTCTTCAAGAGTTCTCCCTAACTTATCTTCAAGCAAGTTTAGTGTTTCTGTCTTAATATTTAGATCTTTAATCCACTGCTATCTTAGTTTAGTGCATGGTGATAGGTATGGGTCTAGTTTTAATCTCTGGCAGGTTGAATTCCAGTTTTTCCAACACCATTTATTAAATAGGCTATCTTTCCTCCAATGACGGTGGTTGGCTCCTTTGTCAAAGATGAGGTGGCTGAGCATGTCTGGAGTTGTTTCTGCATCTTCTAATCTATTCCACTGATCCTCGGGTCTGTTCCTTTGCCAGTACCATGCTGATTTTATCACAGTAGCTTTGTAGTATAGTTTCAAGTTGGGGATTGTGATACCCCCAGGCATGTCTCTGCTGCTTAGAATTGCTTTAGCTAGTCTAGGTCTCTTCTGGTTCCAAATAAATTTTTGGATTGTTTTCTCTAGTTCTGTGAAGTATATTGTTGGAATTTCAATTGGCATTGCATTGAATCTATATAGTAGTTTTGGAAGTATGGCCATTTGCACTATATTGGTTCTTCCTACCCAGGAGCAAGGGTAGTCTTTCCATTTTCTTGTATCCTTTTTGATCTCTTTTTTCAGAGTGCTGTGGTTTTCAGTGTAGAGGTCTTTTGCTTCCTTTGTTAGATTGATTCCTAGATATTTCATTTTTTAGTTGCTATTGTAAAAGTTATTGTTTCCCTAATTTTTCTCTCAGTGAGTCTGTTATTTGTGTACAAGAAGACTATTGTTTTTTGAGTGTTGACCTTATATCCACCTACTCTACTGAATCTGTCAATTAAATCTAGAAGTCTTTTAGTGGAGTTTTTTGGGTCTTCTATGTAAAGTATCATATCATCAGCAAATAATGACAGTTTAGCTTCTTCTTTTCCTATCTTCATTCCTTTTATTTCTTTGTCTTTTCTAATTGCTGTGGCTAATGTATCCAGAACTATATTGAACAGGAGTGGTGATAGTGGGCGTTCTTGTCTTGTTCCTGTTTTTAGCGTGAAAGTTTTCAGTTTTTGACCATTTAGTATGATGTTGGCTGTTGGTTTTTCATAGATAGCCTTAATCAGGTTAAGATAAAGACCTTCTATTCCAATTTTCTGTAGGGTTTTTATCATGAATGGGTGCTGGATTTTGTCAAATGCTTTTTCTGCATCTATTGAGATGATCATATGGTTTTTGTCCTTGACTCTGTTAATATGGTGTATTACATTTATTGATTTACGAATGTTGAACCATCCTTGCATCCCTGGGATTAATCTGACTTGGTCAGGGTGTATGATCTTCTTGATGACCCTCTGTATTCTGTTTGCCAGTATTTTGTTGAGGATTTTTGCATCTATGTTCATTAGGGAGATTGGCCTGTAGTTCTCTTTTTGGGTTGGGTCTTTCCCTGGTTTTGGAATCAAAGTCACACTTGCTTCCAGGAATGAGTTTGGAAGTCTTGCTTCCCTTTCAATTTCCTTGATGAGTTTAAAGAGTAATGGCAATAGTTCTTCTTTAAATGTCTTGTAGAATTCAGCAGTGAAGCCATCCAGACCTGGGCTTTTCTTTGTTGGTAAATATTTTATTACATTTTCAATTTCACTCATTGTTATTGGGGTGTTTAGAATTTCTATATCTTCTTCATTTAACTTTGGCAATTCATATGTATCTAGGAATCTGCCCATTTCTTCTGTGTTTTCCATTTTATTGGAGTAGAGGTTCTCGAAGTAGGTATTGATGATCCTTTGGATTTCTGTTGGATTTGTTGTAATTTCACCTTTTTCATTCTTAATTGCATATATTTGTGCCTTTTCTTTCCTATTTTTGATAAGGTTGGCTAAAGGTTTATCAATTTTATTTATTCTTTCAAAAAATCAACTCTTTGATCCATTGTTTTTTTGTATTGTTCTCTTAGTCTCCATTGCATTGATTTCTGCCCTGATCTTTATAATTTCCTCTCTTGTATGAGCTTTGGGTTTGTGATGCTCTTCTTTTTCTAGGAGCTTGAGGTTCTGCATTAGTTTATTTATGTGCATTTTCCTACTATGGGCATTCACTGCTATGAATTTCCCACATAGAACTGCTTTCATTGTGTCCCACAGATTCCTGTATGTTGTGCTGGCATTTTCATTTACTTGTAGAAACTGTTTAATTTATTCTTTAATTACTTCTGTGACCCATTGGTTGTTCAAGAGGATGTTATTCAGTTTCCATGTGTTTGTTGGGGTTTTGCAGTTTCTTATGTTATTGACCTCCAATTTTTTTGTACTATGGTCTGATAATATACAGATGGCAACTTCAATTCTTTTACATTTTCTTAGACATGTTCTATGAGCTAGCATGTGGTCTATTCTGGAGAATGACTCATGTGCAGCCGAAAAGAATGTGTATTCTGATTTTGTGGGGTGGAACACTCTGTAAACATCTATTAAGTCCATTCATTCAATAACTTGGTTCAGTTCTAGAATTTCCTTGTTAACTTTTTGTCTAGATGTTCTGTCTATTTGTGATAGTGAGCTATTGAGGTCCCCCACTACAACTGTGTTAGTGTTTATTTGGTTTTTCTTGTCTCTTAATATTTGTTTTGTATAGTTCGGGGCATTCATATTTGGTGCATATATATTTAGGATTGTCATCTCTTCCTCTTGGATTGGTCCCTTCACAAGGATGTAGTGACCATCTTTGTCTCTCTTAATTAGTTTTGGTTTGAAACCTAATTTGTCTGCAAATAAGATTGCTACTCCTGCTTTCTTCTGGGTTCCTGTAGCATGCAGGACTGTTTTCTATCCTTTTACTTTCAGTCTGTGAGTTTCTTTTTGAGTTAGGTGTGTTTCTTGTATACAGCATATTGTTGTATTTTCCTTTTTAATCCATTCTGCCAGTCTATTTCTTTTGATTGGTGAATTGAGGCCATTAACATTGAAGGTTATAATTGATAGATATTGATTTATTCTTGTCATGATGTTTTACTTTTGTTGGCTCTTTTATTTCTTATTTTTTCTCCCTTTCCCTTTAGTGTCTTACCTTGCCTGGTGGCTTCCCTCTGTTGGGCCTCATGGAGTTGTGACCTTCATTGCTTTTTTCTAGGATATTGTTTAGAATTGCTTGTAGTGCTGGTTTGGTGTTCATGAAATTTCTCAGGTGTTCTTTGTCGTGGAGGTATCTAATTTCCCCATCAATTTTGAAAGACAATTTTGCAGGATACAACAGTCTAGGTTGGAAGTTATTTTCTTTCAGGGCTTGAAATACTTCACTCCAGGCTCTCCTTGACTTGAGGATTTGTGTTGAGAAGTCTGCTGTGATTCTGATGGGCTTTCCTTTGTAGGTGATTTGTTTCTTTTCTTTAACTGCTTGTAGGATTTTGTTTTTCTGTTGGCTTTCTGGGATCTTGACTATTATATGTCTAGATGTTGATTTTTTTTTGATCATGGCTAGTTGGAGTTCTATATGCCTCACTTATCTGTATGTCCATTTCTCTACCTCTGTCTGGGAAGTTTTCCACTATTACTTCTGTGAACAGTTTTTTTATGTCAATGTGCTTTCTCCTGTTTTTTCATGGACTCCTATCAGTCTTACGTCTAGCAGCTGTTGGATTGATTTTTCATGGTCCCTTACTATCTTTAAGAAATCTTTGTTTTCATGGTCCTTAACTGTGATCCTGTCTTCTATATCTGATATTCCATCTTCAGATTCCCTTAATCTGCTGTGGATACTTTCAATGGAGTTTTTGATCTTCTGAATATCTGTTTGAATCTGTTTCATGGATTTCATTTCTTTCTTATGTTGGGCAATCATGGTTTCCATTTCTTTCTTATGCTGGATATTCATGGCTTCCAGCATGTTTCTGAGCTCATCTAATTTTTTTATCTGTTTCTGTTTTAGATCCTCTAATCATGTCTTTCACTCTGCTCACCATCTCTGTAGATATCTGGGAGATTATGTCTGCTTTGAATTTTTCTAGAGCCTCATTCATCTGTTTTGTTACTTCCTGTGCTATCAGTTCAGGATATCCGGGTGGTTGGTTATGGGACTTTTCCACCTCATTTCCCCCAGGATTTACCCTTGGGGTGGAAGTCTGAATTTGTGCCTTGCTTAAATGTCTCCTCATTTTTGTTTTTGGTACTGTCCTTGATTTAACTCCTGGGTTGATAGTTTGAAATTGCTTATTGTAGGCATCTTTGTTGCTTGTAATTAGAGCCCTTATGGAATGCTTGCTTCTCAGAGGTGTCTTCCAGATGTAGCTGGTCTTTAAGTTTTGAGTCTCTAATGACTCTAAGGCTATCTCATTTTCCTTATACTAGGAAGGTTCATCGACTAGTTCAATAACAACACCTTAGCCCAAGTGATACAATCAGCAACACCACTGCATCAAGTACATCCTTGAAAATGACATATTGTGGTAGTTATTAATCTATCACCTTTAGCTGTGTGAATTAAATCAAGATAGAGGACCAACCCAACATATAGTGAATAAACTCTACAATACAACAACTTTACCCTTTGGGATGGGGAGTTAGAATGTGTTGGGGAGGGAGGGACAGATGGGAAGAAGGATAGGGGAAGGTTAGCAGTGTGGCCAGAGGACACAGGTGAGAAGGAAAAAGAGAATAATAGGAAAATAAAGAAGAACTCCAAATGAGGACCAAAACAGGGACAAAAAGGGATGATGAACAATGTGGGAGAGCAAGAGAGTGAGTGTAAGAGAGAGAAAGGAAAGAGAAAAGAAAGAAAAAAGAAAAGAGAAAAAAAGAAGAGAAAAACAAATATTTGCAAAGAGTAGGAAAAAAAATTAAAGATAAGAGGAGCAAAAGAAAAGAAAAGGGAAAAAACAAACTAATAATACTAATTTTGGGAATAAAAAATAATAATGAAGATGAAGGGCCTCCTTCAGGGTGTGTCTCTGCTGTCACAATAGACAACATGGGTAGCAGTGTGCAGATATAAGTCAATGAGTTTCAGAAAACTAGTCGCAGACCCGTGAGATTCAGGGAGATTTCTGGCTGCAAGTCCCAAGTTGAGCTCCCTGTCCTCCTGTAGGGTTGAACTGTGCAGAGTTGTATTGCAGGTTCCAGCTGCCCTTCCCCTGAAGATAGTCCCAGTCCTGATGAGAGGTGAAGATGACTCCAACTTATCCAGTACAGTGGTCTGGTGGTCCGGTGTCCTCTGCGTCTTTGTAGTGTGGAACCAGGTGGCTGTACAGAGGAGCGGGGTGGGGGCGGGGGGGGTCCAGTGGATTGCTGCCGGAGCGCGGGGTGATTCAGCGTGTTCCGCGGGATGATTCAGCGTGTTCCGCGGGACTCGCGGCCTTGCTATGGCATCCGCAGACCTGCCTGCCTGAACGAGGCTGATTCAGTGTGTGAAATTGGTACTTTTTAAAACTTCAAATTCCAGCTGTTCATGCTGGAAAATAGAAAATTCAGACTTTTGTGTATTAACCTTGTGTGCTATAGCCTTGCTAGTTCCAGGAGGTGTGTGTGTGTGTGTGTGTATTCTTTTGTATTTTTGACACAGAAAATCATGCCATCTCTGAATAAAGGCAGTTTTATTCCTTTCCTTGGGGTCCATATATGTTTTCCTGTTTTAGTGCATTGGCTAGGATCTCCAGGAAAATGTTAGTTGATACAGATGAATTAGCTGACAGAATTCTGTAAGTTAGCAGTCTCATAACCATTTTACAGATAAATGACTTGAGATTTGGAACATTTAATTAAGTCAAAGGGGATCTTACCTTAGGTATTTCTTCTGTAGCTAGGAAAGCATATGACATTGTGATTACTAGTACTCCTCTATCACTTCCCATCTGTGAGATCATGAGCAAATTCATAAGCTATTTCAAGTGACAAGTTCCTCCGCTGTTAAGGAAGACCATGATAACGGGCCTATCTTAAAATAAATTTAATGTGTAAAAATGGTGGAGCACCTAGAATAGCATGTTGCCGAGAGAGAGAGAGAGAGAGAGAAAGAGAGAGAAAATAAAGTCCTAAACTTTTCCTATTTCATCTTCTACTTTTGAATACATCTTCATCTGAGACCAAGAAATATTAATAGAATCAATTTCCTAAATTTATTGAATGGTTAATGAAATACTGCCTGTGAAATTCAGACTGAAAAGACATGCAACAGGTAAGTATTCAACAAATATTGTCTACAGTTATTAAAACACTAAGTTGGGTGTTCTCTTAGATTTCACTATTGCAAATATTCCTGAAATGATGCTCCTTACACTCATGTATTTGTATGGCGGTCAGTAATCAATGTCTTCTGTATAACTCTATTCATACAGGGTATTATCAACTCTTTTGCACTTTTACTAGTGTAAAAGTTGTATTTTATTTATTTTATTGTATTGTATCTTTATTAATTTGCTAGTGACATTTGGCATATTTATATATATTTGGCTTAATCAAGTTACTTACTTTACTCTAGTTTTTTTTTAATTGAGCACAAGACAGACAAGATTTCTGCCCTTATTGAATTGAGTTTGGTGATTGATTTCTTTTCTTATTGATTGGGAAGGGCTCAACTGTATATTTAGGAAATTTGTCTTTTATTTACCGCATGATGTAAAATTTGAGAAAATGACACTTTTAAGAGCCAAAGATTGATATAGGACGTCTTATAAGAATGTGATAATGTTAATTCTCAGTGATCAGGGGTGATTTCTCCAGACTAGAAGCAGCAATCCCAATTGAGTGTTAATGATTTCCTGCAAAAATCAGATATTAAGTCCCATTAAAAATGCTTGACAAGAGCGAAGCCATTACAGAGACAAAATAATTCAGGTAATTGTAGAATCCTGAATGCCTGGCTTACAGCAATTCCTTCTTTTTATTTTTTTAAACTACTTAGACAACATTTTACGGTATGGCCAGAGTCTCAGGCCCAAAACCAAAAGTCAAAATTGGTATAAATTACCTAATGGGGCCAAATGATGGTATCATTTGAGTAGTAGATTGGAAGTCAATAGTTTTCATCTGAGGATGGAACTATCTTATTCAGAGGGATAGTCTGTATCTCAGCTGAACCGGTGACTTAGAACTGAACCGACAGGGCGCTGAGACTGGATGCTCTGCGGTGACTGCCATTTCATTACCACTGGACTCAGTGGAGACTGGGCAACCACCAAGCCCGCTGACCAGGACAGGCCCTGCTTGCCCACCTGGGAAGGTAAAATTGAGCTGACATCCCTGGGCATGGCTGGAAACGTTTCTTGGGTCAATGTTTTCTCAAGGGGCAATGGCATACACTGTGTGAAATCAGGTAAGGACCCAAAAAACCTTGTCCTCTGGGAGGACCAGAGTGCAGCCCTTGTGACTGGAAGAGAAAAGATATTAGGGAAACTTCCCCAAACACACAAGCCAACAAGATACCCTGGAACACACATGAATCTCCTATGAAATAGCTCTTTTTAAACTGAAAATACCTTGAGACAGTGATTGCTCAGCTGCTGTTTTTTTATCAGTAACACTTCAAAAGGAAAAGTCTTCATGCTGCCTGTTGTGGCCTCAAATGGGCTGAATTAGGACTTTTTTTTTCAGTACTGGGGATGGAACCCAGGGCCTTCCAGCTGAGCTAAATCCCCAGCTCTTTTGCCTTTCTTTCTTTTCTTTCTTTCTTTCTTTCTTTCTTTCTTTCTTTCTTTCTTTCTTTCTTTCTTTCTTTCTTTCTTTCTTTCTTTCTTTCTTTCTTTCCTTCTTTCCTTCTTTCCTTCCTTCCTTCCTTCTCCCCCCCTTTCTTTCTTTCTCTCTTCCTGAAGCAGGGTCTCACTAAATGGTTAAGTTGGCCAGGCTGGGCCTGAATTATGTGATTTCTAGATTGGACATTTGGGAATATTTAGTACAGTGTTAAGTCAAGCAATGTTTCCATTTCTTACACAGTGTATTAAAGAAGCATTTTTAGCACAGAATTATGGTACTTCATATGTTCATTAGAAGACACTACAGAATACAAATAAGAGACGAGAAAATTAGTGACCTCCCAATTGTTCTTTCTATATAAGCTTCTCAGATTTATGATATGTATTTCTGATTTTAAATTTAGAAGCAAATATTACCTATTTAGCTTATACTATGTACATATATAATTTGTGCATTTCGCTTATACTATGTGTGTACATATTGTATATATACACACTGTATCTGTTATATATGGTCTACACAGGTAATAATCTTTGCAAGTAGCCAGCTATATATTAAATTATATTATATATATATTCTGTTTATATTGAATATACACTATCTTCCTTTAGCTGAAGGGGATATGTTACAAAAACTCTCAATAAACACCTGAAATTGCAGGTGCTGTTAAACCCTATATAGAACCAGTGAAATACTGCAGCAGTCTATCTGATAATTCAGTCTGACAGCCTAACTTGCTGGTAGCACATACAGAAAGGATACGCTAGACAGAGGTATATTTCCTTTCCTAGGCAGATGGAGTAGAACAGTTTAGTATTTCATCACACTAGTCATAAAGATATGCAACGTAAAGCTGCTGAATTGTTTATTTCTGAAACTTTCCCTTTAATATTTTCAGACCACTGTTGACTGCTGATAACTAAAGCCATGGAAAGCAAAATCTTGGAGAAAGGGGTAAGGGTTTGGATAGGTGTAATACATAATCAGGACTCTCCATAAATAGAACAAAATAGGCATTATTGTATTTGTTTTATAAATGGAAAAATTTGAGCTTCAGCAAGGATTGATATGAATGCCACATAGCTAATGTGAAACTCAACTTTGATTGAAACCCAGATTTTTTGTCTTTGGTCACAATATGAGTGCTAGCACCAATGATAACTATTGATAAAATAATGCTGACATTCCCACTATACACTGAGTATGTTATGTATTTTAACTCAGTTAACTTTCATGAAGTAGGCATGATCATCACCTCATTTTAAAAATTAGAATATGGAGACACGGAGAAGTAAAGCAAACGTCCCAAAATCACATAGTTAGTAAGTGTGGAATGGTATTTAAACCCAGGGAGCCTGACTCTAAAGCCCAGTGATCTTAATAAATCTTTAAGATATGTTTATTAAGGTATAATTAAGAATGAAGGAAAAACTGGGTTGGGGATTTAGCTCAGTGGCACCGCACCTGCCTTGTAAACGTAAGGTCCTGAGTTCAATCCCTAGTAGAAAAAAAAAAAAAAAAAGAATGAAGGAAAAACGATGTTTAATACTTTTCAAACATTGCCAAATTGCATTTGTAGCAAACAAAACAAAACAACAACAACAAAACCCTAGCTGCTTTGGAAAGTCCAGGATGTTATATTGTTAACGCTTGTTATATTGTTAACGCTTAGTGAGTTTGCAAGTTTTTCAGAGGTTGAGAAGATATTTATAATCTCTCTAGTGGACAGTTTTTATCTCTTGGGACAATTGTTTTGAATGATTTGATGTCCTGAGCACTGGGGTGGTTGAGAAATACGGCATCTTCCCACCTTGAAGCCCAAGCCTCATTCTAGGTCCACGTGTCCTGGTTCATTCATTACCACTTTCCTAGGTTAGTCTTGTTCCAGTGAATCCACTTGATTTCTGAGGAAGAAAGGGAAAATCTCGGGAGCTCAGTCACAGAATCTGAATGACCATCGTTTCCTTCCATTCCCGCAGGCAATGTTTTTTCTTTTCTCATTGCATACACTAAAAAAAGAACCATTCGTATAGCAATGGAAAAGACAGCCAAATGCAAGGGTCTGCTAGCGTGTCCTCAATGGAGGCTGCAAGGGCCCCCAAGGCATTCTCCAGAGAAGAGGCAATGTGCAGACAGTACAAATGCAGTTTTGAAGTCAGACACATCTGTTTGAGACCTGACTTAACCATTCATGACCAGTTAACTCGTAGAGATCATGGTCAGAAGTATTTAACACAAGGCTGGCACACAATATGTGCTCACTGAATTCGAGCCATTATCATCATTTATAGCAGTGGAGAAGTGAAATGTTGAAAGGAAAAAGTAGTTCCTTAAAAGAATTGATGTCCCAACCTTACAATTTTTCCAGTGAGCAAAATATCATGCCTGCCCTCTTTCCTCTTCTTTCTCCCTCTTCCCTTCCCCTCTCCCTCTCTGTCTGTTCTCTTCTTCTCCCCTCTCCTCCTCTACACTTTCCCTCTGCCTTCTTCTCCTTCTCCTCTTTCTTCTTCTTTTTCTTCTTCTTCTTCACTTAGTCCCTTACCCAGGTTCCCTTTCCGCTGAATTGTAATTTACAACAAAATGACTTGGCTGCCATTTGTCTACAAATAGTGAGATTGAGAGAAACCGCTAATATTTCTTTGACCAATTATGCCAACCACTTAATAGGCTTTGATTATCTGCTTAACCAAAGGGACCAACAGAAGACGTCAGGCCAAAGTCATTTCCATTAGCAGAGATAATACTAAGAGACCAGAACATTGGAAAATTTAACCCGCAGCTTCTGGTAAGATTTCCATGAGCCCTTTATTGTTTTTAACCTGCCTTTTCATCTCCTAGAGGTTTATGTACTTTAGTACTTTGTTGTGACCATAAAATATGCCTGTGGTTCCAGGACTGTCAAAGATATTAACTCAAAATGCAAATTTCAGGCTGTCAATGGAGTGGTCTCCATGGAGTCCAGAAACCTGATTTGTTGATTCTTGACACCCTAATTAAGATGCTCCCTATTACTCTTGCCATCTACAAACAAAATGAACTGAGCCTTCTCTCTCTCTCTCTCTCTCTCTCTCACACACACACACACACACACACACACACACACATTTATTTAGTGACCGTGACGATATTGACTTCCCTAATCAGTGTAGTCATGCAACCAATCAACAGTGATAAAACTTGGTTTTCTTCAAGTCTCGCTGTCTCAAATCCTACCTCTCTGTCCCATCACTGCCATTATAGTTTTCTGTAATCTTGTGTAGATTACCCTGCTAATTTTTCTTATTTCTTCCAATATTACCTTACTACCAAATCTGGTTTTTCTAACATGCAAAGAGTCACATAGCATTTTTCCACTTTTGACATTTTGAAGTTTACCAAACATCTATGGCAGGGCTGTGCAGGAGACAAGATTGGGAATGTGAAGCCACTCAGTACAGCAACCACCAGCTATATGCGGTCACTGAGGACATCACAACTGAACTCACTGGTGAGAATCAGAAACTGAATTAATTTTCAAAAATTTTAATATTTAAATTTAAATAGCCATAGATAGCTAAAATCATGCATGTTAGATGCTGTGGGTCTACAGAATAAAGTATGTACTGCTAAGTGTGACATACTAATACCAGTTTAAATGACAAGTGAAAGAGAGCTTCCATCATTTGGTTTTCACTGTCTCTTTGGGCTGGGCCTTCACTGTTCCCTGTCTTACATGTTCACCAGGAATATGAAGCTTGATATAGTAGCCCAAATATGACTTACCACACAAGCCTACCATGTCTTTGTATAAGCAACTTCCTTGGTCTTGTGTGGCTGTTTCTCCTGACCTTGTAAAACTGCTATATTCTGTAGGATCCTTTAAACCAAACTTGAGATTTGTTCATCAGGCATTCTTCCTTACCTAACCTGGAAATCAATCACTTCCTCCATTAGATTATTTCTACTTCCTGTATGTGGTTTTAATATTGCATGGATAACATTAAATTATAATTACTGAAGAGGCTGGATCCAGGTTCCATGCCCTATAGTAAAATTTTTAATGGAACAATGGTCACAAAAACATTGATATCTTTGTTTAAGGTATTCCTTGGTCATTGTTAAAATTAAAATAGAAAGGCTTTGAGTTTCCTTGAAAAAATGCTCTTAAACTCCACTTGCTGTTCTTGGGTTAATACTTCTGGACCAAAAAAGAGGTTAATATTAAAGATAAAAGGCTTACGTTAAATGCTACCTAATTTTTGCCTACTTCTACAACTTTTTGGAGGCACTATTCACCAATTATAATTATTTACTGAGCTGTCAGGTTCTTGAGGGCAAATTCATGATTGACTTTGTTTATTTGTTTCCCCAGCACCCACTCATTACCAGGTATAAAATAGTCACTTAAATGCTTGTTCAATTAGATGTCATTGAATTATTTAATTTACATGATGTAGACAAAACTAATTATTATTTAGCTATTTTTTGCTGATTCAATGAACCTACTTTGGACTCAGTGTTAAGTAAAACACCAAGAAATCTCATTTCCTTGGCAATGGAAAAAGAATTGGGGCTGGAGTGAGATTACTGAATGAAATATCAGCTGCCAATGTTCAATATCCAGTTGCCCTTATTCATTCATCTCAGACAGTTTGAGAATCAAAAGCCATTAGAAGTACAAAGCTCCCTTTCAAAATAGGCCTTATTTGGTTGTAAGATTGTTTCTCTTACCTGCCAAGTTCTAGCTGCATTTAAAATATATGTACTGCTGTGTTTTCAGAAACTATATATAAATTGTATCTGTCCTTTTCACAGTTTAAAATATTATAGTAATTTCTCAATGTGTAGAGAAACCACTTTTTTTTAAAAAAAAGCAATTTCATTCCTTTAACAGATGTTCATACAATTAATAGACTCCATGTGGGTATCTAGAAATCTGACTTGGAAAACACCATCAATTTCTCTCTCGTTTTTCCCCAGCTGCTCTTAAATCTAACACATAATATTAATGAGTTCGGTTTTGATACACACTTAGGTTTCATTTGCAGGAGCCAAAATGACATTGGACGCTATAATTCAGCAGCCTCTGAAATGTGGCAACTCAAAGGTCAGAAATACAATCGAGGCTTCACATCTTTAACCCAATTATCTCCTTTGATCACTACAAAAATCTTTTGAGTGAACTGAGCAAAAACCATGATCTGCAGCAGAAAGGAATTGATGCTCTGGTTGCTGATCTGCCATGTCCAAGTTCTCATAGCTACTGTGAGAGATGGAACTGTTATTCAGTCTGAACTATTTTCCCTACTCATTCTGCTACTAAGATTATAGGTTTGCCATAGTCTCCTGGGACCAGGATCTTGTAGCCTATAGTAGAGG
Organism: Heterocephalus glaber; assembly: GCF_053883595.1. NCBI lineage: Eukaryota > Metazoa > Chordata > Mammalia > Rodentia > Bathyergidae > Heterocephalus > Heterocephalus glaber. Next base: position 20,168,476 of record NW_028258381.1, on the reverse strand, counting down.
TTTTCCTAAAATTGCAGTCTCACAGTGAAAGTGTGTTCTCTCCATGCTATCCCCTTATTTTCTTTCTGGAATGTTGCTTCTAGCAAATGAGCAGGAAAATTGCCCATGACAGCTTGGTAACTACCCCCAGCCATGATTGACAGAGGTTACTTTCAGCTGCTAGGTGGGAAGTGGTCTCTATGGAAACCCAGAAGTGGAGCTATTTCTCAAATAGGTCTCAGGAGCAAGAGCTCAATTAGAAACTTTGTCAAGAGTTTGGATGTGCTAAAAGTTGACTGAGACTATAGTCACACTTCTGAATAGAGGGAAAGAGCACCAAATAATAATTTAAAAAAATACATCTTTAGCTCTCTGTTTGGCAGATAGATGCATCTTCTCCTTTAGTGCCAGTGTGTCCTTGATATATGATGATGAAGGTCAGATGAAAAGATTTGGCCATAGTGGGTGCCTGGTCACAAGGGTTGCTTTCAACTTTAGCAATGTAGATATTGTCCTCATCAATGACCTCTTTCTTGACCTCAACCACATGTTCTATATGTTTCAGTATAATTTCACCCATCTCAAATTCAATGGCACAGTCAAGGCTGAAAATAGGAAAACCCATCTCCATTTCAATCCTTCAGGGGCAACATACCACCATAAAGTAGGTGATGCTGTGGCTGAACATGTGGAGTCCACTGATGTCCTTATTCCCATGAAGAAGGCCAAATGGCCTCTTCTTCACTTGAATGGTGAAGCCCAGAGGGTGCTCATCTCTGCCCTATCTGCTGAGGTCCTTGTGTTTGTTGTGGACATGAACCATGAGAAGCACCATGATTCTTCAGGATAATCAGCCATACTTCCTGTACCTCTAGCTACTCAGCCAACCTGGCCAAGGTCACTCATGATAACTTTGGCATCATGGAGGGATTTGAGACCATAGTACATGCCATTATGGTCACACAAAAGAACATGGATGACCTCTCTGGGAAACTACAGCATGATGGCTGTGGGGCTTCTCAGAACATCATGCTCACATGCAGTGGTGCTGCCGAGACCATGGCAAGGTCACCCCTGAGTTGAATGGGACACTGACTGGCATGGCCTTTTGTGTGTCCACTCCTAACGGATCTGATTGCCATCTGCAGAAAGCTGACAAATATGATATCTAGAAGGTGGTCAAGCAGGCATCATAGTGCCTCCTACATGGCCTCCTGGATACATTGAGAACCAGGTTGTATCAGTGAATTATTGCTGGGTAACAAACTACCCCCCAAAATAATGGCTTAAATTTTTCTCACAAGGTTGTGGGTCACTAGAAATTTTGCCGTAGGACCAGGTCACGTGGCTGGGGCTAGGAGATCCGCAATGACTTCATTCACAGGCTGGGGAGCTCATATGCAGAAGTCGGAATAGCTGGTGGTTAGTGGGTTCTCTGTCTCCATCAACGTAGCTGAATTCTTACATAGGGGTTCAAGAGAGTGAATGCTTATGCTACCAAAAGTTTTACAGCTAAGCTCATAATGAGTATTATGTTATCTCCACTGCACTCAGTTGGTCAGAGCAAATGAAAGGCCAGGCAAGTTTCAAAGAGAGGATAGTCCAATTCTTACACAGTAAGAAGAATTGCATATGCTTACAGATAGAGAACATGGGAAGAGTTATTTGTGGCCATCTTTGGAAACCTCTACTAGACTCTGTTCTTCAGCCATAATAATTTATGTGCCTCCCATGTGCAAATTTTACCCATCCCACTTGAAAGATCTTCAGTCTCATCCAAACAGTACAGTGGGCTCAGGTTCCAAATCCAGAATTTGAAACAAGTCTGGATGTAGCTGGCTGTGGAAGAAGTTATCCAGGTATGGTTCTTCTTCCTCTGGAGGCTTGGAAATGAGAACAAGAACGACAACAACCCAAATTATCAGACATCCAATCCACACAAATTCGCCCAATATCAATGGCGAGGTGAGAACAGAATGACCAGAATCAGGTCTCCTGCTGAAAAAGTAAGGCACTTGTCACGATTGCCTCCAAGGAGGGCAGGAAATGCATTTGGAGTGTGGCTCACTAATGCGTAGTTGTCTGCTCTCATATTCTTGGCTCAAGTTAAAACCTCAGTAGCCTTCTCAGTCTGCTTCTTGCCAATCAGTAATGCTGGGCATCCAGAGACTCTTGTCACTTGGAAATTTTGTGGGTGTTTTGCTAATACAGTTATTTTAAAGCTTTGTAGATTTCCCATGAATCTTACTGGGGTCAATTCATACTCCCAAACCACATCTATAATTCTCTCTGAGTCGTACTTCTTTATAAATTGGTAATACTGCTAATATGTGACAGCGTTTTTAACATTTCTAGCCAGCCTTTTGCCTAGCCATAAAAGTCTGTAAGCACCATGTTAAATCTCTCAGAGGTCTGAAAAGATGTCTTGCCAACCAGATTCAAAGACAGCTAACACTCTTAGTGGAGGAGTGGTGTGATTTACATGGATGGGAGGTGGTATCAGTCTATCTTTGGAAACAATACATCACAGAACTGAAAGCATCAGAAGGTTCATATGATTCTACTCAATTTGGGCCAAAATAAACCTTTAGAGATTAACAAATCAAGGCTGAAAGGGCAGAAATGGCTTGATCACAACCATACAGCAAGTTGACAGCAAAGCAGGAAAGAGAAATTTCATCTATACTAAATGTCATGTTTTCTACTACAGTCTCCCTACACTTAGTTGGAAGTCAAAATAGCTTTTAAACACTTTATTAGGCATATGAAAGATAAATTATCTTTAAAGTATCTTTATAATTTATACCATTCTTATCTTCCTATTGTGTGCAGAATATTGTTGACTGTACTGGCAATATATAAAATCAGAGAACAGCAATCAGTGCAAAATGGGAAATCAATTTTCCATCTCTTGTATGTTTGGAACATTTTTGGGGAAAAGAAAAATGCCACTTGTTTGGGAGTTATAAGGATGTCTTACTTTCCAACCATTCTTTATCCATTGATGGAACAAATGTCTTTTAAGTACCTCTTATAAGTCAGACTACATTATCCATGTTGGAAATGGTCACTGAGAGGCTCATTAAGTAGAGGTGTGAACAGTTGATGGTTGGCAATGTAAACACATAGTGAGAACAGAGCAAGCAACCTTTCCCAAAGGTGCCAGGTCCCAAAGGGTGTCACAGAGGGACCTAGGAGATCAGAAGCCCTGTTGGATGCAGTTAGACTGTTCATGCAGGGGTGTGAAGGGACACTCTGGGGAGGCAGGAGACACCATGAAGGCTATGAGTCGGACAAGGAGCTACAGTTAGTAGCTTTACAAGGAATAAGTGGAAAGAAGGGAACGCAGCCATTTTGGTGCCAATCTCAAATCAGGGACTTCACCTTGTGTTAGCATTTGAGGTTTCCAGTGTTTTGATAAGCATGATCCCTACCTAGCCCAGTTTCCTTTGGCTCCTTTCATTGTTGATGTCCTGTTATGGTAGTGTAACCTAGTGATGGGGACAACTCTCAGGGCTATTTGAGGGAAGCAGCTTCAAAAAATGACACGTGGTCATAGGCTCACCTAACACGAACAAAGATAGAGTGCTAAGGCAACGACCATACTGAACACATCATTTCTCATTTGAGTCATGCCTTTCATTCAAATGTTTTACATTTTCTTTCAAATCATGTCCTAATGCTTCAGGACCATTGCCATGAGACAGTTGGAACAGAAGTTGTAGAACATGCTTTACGCAAAATGAGTATACATTATTTGAAAACATCATTCATTTTTAGAACCTGCAGCTTTACACCAAAATGAGCATTAGAGATCATGGAGCTGAAAATCTGCTACAAGTTGTTTTTTTTTTTAAAGAGGAGCAAGAACAAGAAGCCTCATTTTCCTATGTCCAGATAGACCCAGGCAAGTGACTTTGCTCAGATTTGTGTTCAACCTCCCAAACCTGGCTACCTATTTAACCTCACCTGTGGCTCAGATACAAGGCTGAGAGCCAGGCAAGGCAGATCTCTGAGAGGCAATCAAGCTGCCTAGGAAAGAAAACAGAGGCAGTGAGAGGGCGTGATGCCATGAAATAAATTAGAATGAACAGCCCATTTTTATCTCCATGGCAGTCAGCCCATTCCATTCTTTGCATGCTATTTTCATACGTTAACAGCAGTTTAAGAGCTGAATAGGAGAGGAGGAAAGGTTTATTGGAAGAGAGGGGGAGAAAGAGAGAAACACATGCTGACTATTAATCTATACTCAGTAAAATGTTCTTGTGTCTACAGCAGTGAAATATAACTGGACACTGGTTGAGGAGTTCGCCGTTGAAATGGTAGCACTAGTCATGCCATCTTGACTCTCAGTGCCTCCCTCTTCAACCCTGCTTCCGTCGCCCCCACAAGCTTTTATTGACGTCAACATCCTCCTGCTTGTTCCCCGGAGATATGTCTAGCTGAGGCTGTGGAACCTAATCTAGAGCTTGAGATTCTCCCTGGCAGATAGGAGAGAGACTCTCTTCCTCCCCACAAAGGCTCAGGGTCTTCCTATCCACAACCCCCTCTCGCTCACAAATTGTGCCGCATCGCAGAAAAGTATGATGGTGTATGATGGGCTGGGTGCCAAGCTCTGAGCTCGTGTTAGAAATGGCCAGTTTCAATGGCAGCTTTTGTCCATTAAAACCTATTACTAGTTCCCTCCCACAGCCCAGCTGGTTCCATTATAGAAAATTGAAGTGAAATGATGTCAGCTTTGTGCCATAAAAATGAAGAGGAATCTTGCTTTTCATTATTTTAAATTGCAGATTGTTGCACTGATATGTATTTATTTTTGTCGTTTCTCTCTGGCCTTGGTTGAGGGTCTGACCCTTGGGTAATGAATAAACAGAAAGACACATGTTGGCACTTGGGCCTTGCCTGTGTCACCCTGGTTTCTCCTTCCCATTTGTGACAAATTCAAAAAATGCAACACTCTCAAATGGGCTTATAATCGCCACCCTTAAACTGTCACTCAATCTCCATCTCAAAAAATGGGCTCTCAAAGTAAGGAGGAAACATTTCATACAGACGTCAACATTGCAAACTTGTTCCTGGGTTTAGCCCCTTCACTAGCTTTAGAGTCAAAATAAGGAGCTTGGAGTAACCGGTGCTTATTGAGATAGAGGAGGTTCATTTGGGAATGCCAAATGCACTTTAGAAGCCTTAAAAATGATGACTTCTTTTGTTTGGGCATCATTGAAATTTTTAGATGTTTTTTTCAAACCCAGGGTTTTTACAGGATGAATCTCAAGAATGGGCAAAAGGGCAAAGCCATGGTGAATATAATGGTAATGACTGTGGTACATTTTAAAGTCCTCTATTGTTAAAAAGATTTCATGTCTTGTTGGTCCAGTACTTAAGTAGCTACTGTGAGTTTAAGACCAAAAACACAATAAGTACTAGAATTGCTAGAGAAAAGAGAAGCCGTTGAATTATTGTAGAGATAAGATAACTTATACCCCAGGGGTGTCTGTCTTTGATATTCAGGGAAATGTACAACTTACAATGGACTTTAGGAATCTTAAAGTCATAGAGCAATGTGGACAAAATGCCTGGTAAACAAAATAATAATTGCTTTAATTTCAATTTTAGAATGCTATTGTTTTTAAAGAATCAGAAAATGTTCTGGGATATACAGTACTTCCCAGATCATTAATTAAAAAGTGTGAGTTGTAGATTACCAGGAAAATGGAGGCATGAGAGCTAACCATGGTTACATCCTCCACTAAGTCCCATTCTTCTAGGTAAAGTAGAGTTCACTATTATCATCAATGGTCAGGTGACAGTAAATAAGAATCTGGCCTGCCTGACATGTCACCACCTATGGTTAAGTGCCAGAGCTTCACGGTTTGGGAAAATAATGAAAGAAAGCATGATTTTCCCCACTGCCAAATTTGAATGTCAGAAATGTAAGAAAACATCCCATATTTCCCCCAAATCAAGGGAAATATTACCTAAGCCCTCTGCTGAGGAGATGTTGAGAAGTTCAGTCTTAGTCATTATAGGAAATTCTACTTCTAAATTCATGACTGTGTGAGACAAACTCAGGATTTTTAAAAGCCTAGAACATCTAGAAAAACTTCCAAAATTTAGATCCATGCTCATCATCCTGTTACAGATTTTTTTTACTTTTGTTGACCTAGTGCCATGTCCTTTGCATGACCACATATCAACCACCATGCGTCACAGTTGGAGCAGGATCTTTCCCGAGATTAAGACCCAGCAGGTCTCATGACCTAGATGTAACTCCAGGACATTCATCTCTGAGGTCCAGCAGGTTGCCAAGGAGTCAAATATCCTCTCTTTCCAGCCTTGGAGACATTCCACTTCTCTCTCGTGGGTCAACTGTGTCTTTCTTCCAAGGATTTTCTTTCTTTCTTTCCCTTCCAGGAAGGTCTTCTGCCAATAGCATTTAGAAATGAAATACTGACTTCCCTCTTTCTTGGAAGAGGGAGCTGCACCTGGACAGCTTTCAGGGATTCTATTAAATCTGGATTTAAGTTCTGCCTCCATCTCATACTAGCTCTGAGATTTTGCAAAAGTTGATTAAGCTCTCTGCCTCAGTGTTTTCAAAACTGCATAACCGCAGTGCCACGAAGCTACTATGATGATTAAATAAAAAGTACAAACACATATTAGGTTGTTGTATACAAGAAATACTCATAAAATTCCACCCAGAAGATTAATAATTGTGGTTTACCATTTATTTCATCTTATACTTCACATCACGATGGGAAGAGTTCTCTTGAACCACTAATATTTCTGAAATCAGTTGGTAACTTTCAGCAGAAGGCTACAATTTAAAGATGTGGCCTCTTGAGAGAGCAATAAGTAAGGCTAAGAAATCGGGAACAAAGTGCCTCTCTTGGATTTGTTCTCTAGCTAAAGCCCAGGAGGGCAAGCTATAAAGAGTATATTCAGGATGCATCTGGTGGCTATGGACGTGGATGTTTTGCTTTATGGGTACCAAGGTCAGATATCTGTGTCTACATCAATCTACCCTGCAGCCTCAGCTCAACATAGAATTCCCCAACACAACTCGGGAAGAGTTACTTTTCAAACAAAGGTAATGCAACGATAGACATAGATATTCTAGGGAGAGGCCTTTGGAGCAATTGTAAGCTGGGTCTTGATTGTAGGTCTTAATGGAGTGATTTTTAGTATATCTGGTAGGCGGAAAGACAGTCACCCTCACATGTGGGATATCAGGCACAAATTCCTGGAACCTCTAAGGTGTGATTTTCTTTTTTTCAGCTCTGAATGAATTGGAAATCTTGAGATAGGGAGATGATCCTGCATAATTCTGTGGGCCAAAATTTCTGTCAAGGCTCCTTGCAAGAGATAAGCAGAGAAAGGCTGAATACAAACACAGAAAAGGCACTGTGAAGATGGAGCAGAGAGAGATTGAAGATGGGTATTAAAGATTGGGCTGATGTGACCACAAGCCCAGGACTGGAGCTAGCACCTAGGAGCTGGAAAAGGCAAAAGTGTGTTCCCCCGTGGAACCACAGCAGGGAGAATGGCTTTGCAGATATCTTTCTGTTGGTGCAATGATGCTGATTTTATTTAGATTTCTGCACTCCAGAACAATGAGGCGATACATTTCTTAAAGGCACCAAGTTTGTCATTTGTTAGAGCAGCCACAGGACCTTAGTACAGAGGGGAAACAAAGAAAGATAACAAGAAGAAAGGGTAATGCAATCATAGGGCAGAGAAGAAAAATGCTGCATTCTTTGTAAAATGGATGCTTTGTCTCTTTACGAAATTAAACAAAAGTTTTGCATGTGAGAGCTGTGGAGTTCTGAGCGTGTGCAGGTGAGATACTGAAACTGCAGTGAATTAGGTGCAGGCATGGAGCTCCTCACTCGCAGTGCACAGACTCTGTCAGTGCAGTTCATCTGCCAAAATGGGAGGGCTTCCATTATTCCACAGTCTCAGGTGTGGAATAGTAACCAAACCAAGGGCACAGTGGTGTGAGAAGAAGAGGTTCTTCCAGCTCCCTTTACTCATACTGAAATTATGCTAAGTTTTATGTTTCGCTGATGAAACAGTATAACTCTGGGACAGTAATGTCTGCAATATCTGTTCATGGTATATGGCTACCACCTGCTTTATTATAGTAGGCAAACAGAATAAACAAAGTTGAATATTCATACAAATTTTCAATGGAGTCCTTAGGGTCAACAATAGAAAGTGGTAGAAGACAAACAAGCAAACTAAGATTATTATAAAAACTACACAACACATACACACACACACACATGCATTTACATGTACACACGCACACATGCATGCACAAAGGGATTACCACAGATGGAACATGCTCTCTTAACAAATAAAGCTTGAGTCACAAAACAGGGAAAAATTTGAAATTGGACATTTGATAGTCCAATTGAGAAAAAAATAGGATTCACTGTCTCTTAAATAAGAAGAGATTAGATTTTAAAATGTAAAGAAATGAAGAACATAAAAGCAAAGTAAACAGCTTGCAGAATAAACAGCAAAATAATTGCTCAAATTTATATCTAAGAGATATAATTGTCTCCAGATGAGAATTTTGTTTAACATTACAGAAAAGAAGGTACAGGAAGCTAAGTAGACATATTGTAAGAATTCCTACTGTACTTTTATGTTTTACTTTGAGATATGATGGGTATGGAGTTTAGAATTTAAAGAATAAAATCTGTTGATAAAAAGGTTCTTTCCTTCTTCCCAAAAGTAACCACCAATCCTAACAGAAAAAAAGGAAAGGAAAGGGAAAAATAGTTTTGGACTAGTTCAAAATTTTATCTTCAAAACTAATATGAAAGAGAAAAATCCAGAACTTATAAAGGATCCAAGTGATAGAAATCAATAAGACAAAATAAGTTCAAATAAACAATACAAATCCCTTGTGAAGATTCTAAAGTTAAAAGAAAAAAGATAATCCCATGAGCTTTCAACAGAGCAACTATTTACTTTTAGAGGCGTTAAAATCAAGTCAGCTTTAGATTTTCTCTCTGCCACCATCAGTACTTACACATCTAGTTTCAGATTACTTGTTTAGGTCCATAAAGACATCCTGAGGTCTCAGTTGTATGTTGTTCAAGGTGTACTTTTGAAAAAATTAAAAACAAATTAAAAACCCCAAAATATTTTGGAGAGTATAATTTTTTTCGTTAAGGTTATTGGTACATTTTAGGTATACAATACAGATACATTCATCATTGGGAACTTGTACCTTTGTATGATGTATTTTGGTTCTTATTTTTTCCCCATTCCCCTGTGCTCCCTTCAACTCCTCCACCCCTCCCTATTTACAAAGACTTTTTTTTCTTTTCTCATATTTTTTCCTTTCCCTTCTTTCCTTTCCCCTACCCCTCCCACTTCTTCTACACTTTTAGACCTTTACTTCCTATTTCACATTATCAGTTATACATTTTGACCCTTACTTACACTTTTAGTTTCTTACACCAGAGAAACTATTCAGTATTTACACACGTATGTCCTATTTATTTCCCTTAGGAGTATGGGCTCAATGTGCATCCATTTAGCTATAAATGTCTCTAGTTTCTCATTCTTTATGGCTGAGTAGCACTCCATTTTATAAAAAAATCCCCACATCTTCTTTATCCAGTCTCCAGTTGATGGGCAATTGGGCTGTTTCCAAGCTTTAGCTATTACAAACTGTGCCGCTATAAACATGGGTGTACATATATCGCTGTGGTATGATTCTTTTAATTCTTTGGTGAAGATTCCCAGTAGAAGAATAGCTGGGTCGAATGGGACTTGTAGTTCTACCTCTCTGAGGTATCTCCATACTGATTTCCACAGTGGTTGCACCAGTCTGCACTCCCACCAACAATGGAGAAGGGTTCCTTTCTCCCCACAACCCCACCAGCATTTGTTATTCATTGATTTCTTGATAGCAGCCATTCTTTCTGGGGTGAGGTGGAATCTCAGAGTTGTTTTCATCTGCATTGGAGAGTATAATCTTCAAAGGATAAGAATTACCATTTTATAAAAGTGATTGATATTTGAGGAGATAAAAGTGCTTATTACTCTGATGTGATCATTATACACCGTATACATGAATCAAATTGTGCTCTACCCCATAAAATATTATATTTTGATTAAAATATCATTGGAATATAGTTTTACATGGATAATTAATGACTTTGAACAGTAATAAAATATGGATTGTTATAGATGTAACAAAGGTATTCCCAGATCTTCCAGGTTGCTCTCTTTCAGTATCCAAATACAGCGGTCAGAGGACAAATCCACAAATCCAAGGACATCCAGGGTCATCTTGCTCTGATTTCTCTTGGGACTTCTGCTGTCCTTGGTCTGATTCAGCCTTGAATCCAATATAAGTACGTGAGACTTCTGGGTTTTTTTTTTTTTTTTAAACCTAGGTGATAACAGAAGCTTTCTCAATTGAGCTGGTGGCTAATAACATTCAGCAAGGGATACTACTTAATGTCACTGTTCCCAACATTCCTTAGCCATCTCTGCCAGTGTATATCTGGTCTTCCTCACAGTCATTTGTCCTTCCTCCTTGTAGCCAGGCTGATCCTCACCTTCAAATTTCCTCATCTCTTCCCTTCTTTGAACTCAAAGACCTGAAAGCTTTATTCTCCTCTAAAAGTAGGAATTGATTTATTATGAAACACACTCTTATTTGTACTGGAACCATCCAAGTTAGCCTTAACTCCCTGTCTTAGTCACTTTCTTCATTGCTGGGACAAAATACTTGACACTCACAACTTAAAGGAGGATAGATTCCTTTTGAATCATGGTTTGTAGAGGGTTCAGTTCATTGTTGGCTAGCTCCAAGGCAAGACAGAAAGACAGGTGGACATGGCAGAGGAGAAGCTGCTCATGGCATGGTGGCAGGAAGCAGAGAGGGTGAAGGGAGAAGCTGGGGAGGGAGACAAACCATTTAAGCCATGCCCCCACTAACCTGCCTCTTTCCAACAAACCCCACCTCATAGCATCAAGTCAGCCATAAGCACCCATAATCCAATCACCCTCTCTTAACCCCCCTAATAAGTGCATGAAGCTCTTGGGGGACCTATAGATATAAACCACAACACCCCATAACCCAGACATCTTTCATATACACTCTGAGGCAAAAGAAGTGTCCTCCTACCCCTCTAAAAAACTTGCCATTGTGTTTAGAAGTTAAGGACTCACTAAAGTTTCAAAATAATGACATTACCCTAGCTGCAAGCCTCTATTTCCCTATTCCTATGGAATTGGTAATTCAAGACGCTGAAGAATAACAAAGTAAAATTAATATCCAAAGTGGAGATGGCTAGGGTAGTGAAATTAAAGAAGAGATAAAGAAAACTTGAAATCGATAAAAAAAAATTCTTTGCTTGAAAGGGTGATAAAATATTGGTTTTGAGAACAAGGTGGCCCAGTCGGAAGCACTAAGAGACACCAAGTTGAAAATGATAGTCCAAAGGGCCTTCATGAGAACACCAGAAAACAGACAAGCAATCACCATACCCAGGCCAATGCAAAGCCAAGACCAGGCGCATTGAAATGGGGAAGAAAAACGGCCTGATTTCACCCATGTTGGTTCCGCCCTCCAGCTGACAATGCTCAGCATGACTGGAGAAACCCCTGACTTGGCTTCTCCTTGGAAGGGAAAGAGAAAAGTAGAAGGTGCGTTCAGATTCCCAGCTTTTGGAGTGTCTTCCTGGAGGACAGGTCTCTGTCTCCCTACTCTGAGTGCTGATGGGCACTGGCTGACTTTGGAAGTCTGGGGGCCTCTGAAAAGCAAAGAGAGTGCATTGGAGGGTACTGTAGCCCCGGGACCCTTCAGTTCTGCAGTCAGACAACAGAGAGAGGAGGTGGTCACATGAGCTCCTGAAGAAGAACCTGAGCAAAGGGCTCTGGGTTGTGAGAGCTCAAGGCCAGAGGAGAATTGCCCCAGAAACAGTTTGGGAAGCCCCCAGAATCTCTGGTCAGACTGATTAGGGTAGGTTTTATCCTGCAGGAAGCCAGTCTATAAAGACTGGGAGAAATTGCTTTTCTTCTTTCAATTTTCAAATGCATAAGCCCCATTTTAAAATGAGGCATATGCCGGGGATTTAGCTCAGTGGTTCCGCTGCCTGTCTCGTGAGTGCAAGGTCCCAAGTTCGATCCCTGGTACAAAGAAAAAAAAATTAAGGCATATGGAGAAAAGAGAAACATGACCAAACAAAAGAGCAAAATAAATTCTCAGACACTGACACCCCCAAATGGAGTTTTATTGAATATTTGACACCACTCTATTGGTAAATCTTATGGTGTTAATTTTACACCAAAATAAAATTATTTGTTTTAATTTGGGATGATGATGCAAGTATAGATTGTGAGAATCTGAAGTGTTGAGAAAAAATTACTGGTAGAAGTGTTGATATTTTGTTTTACATGTTAGTGAAATTTTACAGTAAATAGTTTTTGTATAGTAGGTGCTTAATAAAAGTCTGTTGCATAAATGAATTAGATAGCTTATCCATCAGAAGACAAAGTAGACACCTATCAGTAAGGGGATTTAAAATATGGTTACAGATTTCATAGTATGAGCAAAATTATTACCAGAAAGTATAAATAACCTAAATTCCCATTTTAAAAGAAAAAGTTGTATATTGGAATTTTAATTCATTTATTTGCTATATTTAAAAGAATTACTAGAACAAAATGGGATGGGAAAATAAATATTAACAACATTAAATCAGAATTTCAAAGTAGATTGTATTACACATGATAATGTAGAGTAAGAAATTTAAAAAGTAATGTTGGAAATAAAAAGTGCAAAAAGACCAGTGTAGCACACATTCTCAGCTTGTTATCCTCAGTTTGTGAATAATTAAATGAGAAGGGATAGATACATTTCACAAGTAACACAAGGGAAAAGAGAAAGTAAATATTATAATTTGGATACTCTACAAATGAGACGTTTTTGTTGACTTTTTAAGAGTAGTACTTTTTCATGACAAAATCTAACAAATGCAAAAATTATACAGGAAAAATATCATCATGCATTTACTGATAAGTGAAAAAGCAAGTTGAAGGAGAATTTTTACAGTATACTAGCAAAATATGAAGTTAAAATAAATGAAACAGTTATATATACACAAGTAGATATGCATATATATGTGTATATAGATACATAAATAATATAAAACAAAAAGCTGAAGCAATATATATATATATGCCTATACCTGTATCTACATCTATACCTATAGCTAAATCATCTATATCTATATATCTATATCTCCTATATGTATATATTAGAGACAGTGACATATGTCGTACACACACACACACACATACACACACACACAGAAAAGTCAGGGCCTGAGCCACACCTCTCTGAGAATGGCCTTAGCTCTAATGGTGGAAAAGAACATGACAGGAAAGAGAACAGACAGAGTCCATCTTCTGTAGCTGGCAGCCAACTTCCTTCATAGGGCGTCTAACCAAATAGTGCACTTCCCCTTACTCTGCCCCCTCTCGCCTTGGCTTGGGTCACAGTTATCTGATGGTGCCCTGGCTTCTCTTATTTCTGAGGCTTTGGATGTGCTTTTCATCCTTACATACCCAAAGCCTTAGATTGTAGGTTTGAATTGAAACATCACTTCCCCCAGGAAGCTCTTCCGGTCTCCTGAAGCTGGGACAGAACACTCCTTCCTCTCTTCCTCCCTTGCTGCCCTTTCTTTCCAGCTCTCTTTGTTGTAAGCACTTATGAAATTATCTCTTTTCCCTCTTACACTGAAAACATTTGAAAGACTTTATCTCTTTATCTCTCCTATTCATAGCACTATCCGTGGGAATAACAAAGAGGTATAGAATAAATATTTGTGGAATGAATGTAAAACAGCAATCAAAGCAAGAAAAGAGTAGTTGAAGGCATATGAAAAGTTCCCTGATCTTCCACTGGGGTGGCACAGTCTCTTGTTCTCACCATGCCTGTGACAACTGCTGTGACCATTACTCCTGATATGTCAACTTTATCAGATTAGGAAACACCTAGAAGATGAGAAAAGCTTGCTCCTGGTTGTGTCTGGGTGGGTCATGGAGGCGTGATCTTGGGTCCTACATTTGGCCCCTCACCCCTCTGTCTCAGGCACCATTCCTATTCCATCCTCTGCTTCCAGGCCACCATGAACCGAGCAGCTTAGTTCCACCATGCCTTTCCGCCATGATGTTCCTGCCTTGGGGCCAGCTGACCATGGACTGAATTCCTCAAAACTGTGAGCCAGATTAAATTCCTCTTCCTTTAAGTTGTGAGAGTCACGTATTGCGCCTCAGGGGCAGAAAGGTAATACAGCCAAGTTCTGTCTGGTCTCCTTTTGGGAATAGCCCAGTTTACTGCTGATTAAGTTCACCTCCAGCACTTCCTATAGTCCAATCCCTCACTGTTGCAGTACTACAGGTGGAACAATATTTTGCTGAAAGCAAAAGCAGATCAGACCCACCAGCCCATAACTCTGCCAAGGGCCCAAAACAGATACCAGAGAGAAGCCTTACGAAAGCGGTATATTGCAGAAATCTCATTTTACTCATGTGACAGCCAAGCAGAAGGGGCTTAAAAGATTTATTGACTTTCCAAGAGAAAGCCAGGATATTAACACAGTGTTCTGACTCCCATGCACATTCTTTTCCTCTGAGCCTGGGAGAAAGAAAACATTACTATCTGTGTGATTTCCTATCTCTAAATCTACCTCTCTCCAGATCCCATTAAATGCAAGCTTTCTAATTCAGAGAGGAATACCACAAGCTCAGCAGGTTGAGGAGTTCCCAGAAGGCAAACTCGAAAGATGATATGCTCTCTTACATCAAGTTCAACATATGCAGCTTCACAGTCTTGATGGATCAACTTGTTAGTTTAACTACAGGGTCATCTTTTGATCTAGAGAAAGTGGTGTGGTTTATGTCAGCGGTGGCGAACCTATGGCACATGTGCCGCAGCCCGCACACAGAGCTCACTCTGTGGGCACATGAGCTAAGTCACCCCAGCATGGCCTCAGCAGCCAAACATCAGAGGACAGTGCACACAGGGGCCACATGCATGCCCAGAAAGGAGTAACAGCACCAAGCAATGATGCCATGAGAAGTCTGGGCACTTGGTCACTAACAGGTTTGCCACCACTGGTTTAGGTTTATACCCAGATGCCCCCAGTAGCCTCATGAGTTCTTGAGTGGGGCTTTTGGAAGATGATTGGATTGAGGGGGTGCTACAGCTGGCTTCTTGTTAGAGGTGGAGCCCAGTTAGAGGCAGCTCACTGGGGGTGGACCTGGAAGGGTGCATCTCCCTCTCTGGCTCCTCCTTTCTCTCTCTACTTCTGGGCCACCATGATGTGTGCAGATGTCTTCCGCCAGACCCTTCCACCATGCCCTTCCTGCCTTGGAGCCGGCCAACTATGGACAAAACATGAGCCAAAGTACACCTCTCCTCCTTTAAGTCGTGGGTGGTGGGTGTTGGGTCCAAGCAACAGGAAAGTGACTAAGACAGAGAGATACTGTGATGGATAATGTGACTGGGAAGATCTCCAGACCAGGAGGCACTGCAGCCTGGCTCAATCCCCCAGCATCCCCTTAACCATCTGGGTCATCTTAGGCAAGTTAACCCACTTCTCCCAATCTCAGTTTCAGTGATCAGTGAATAACTTAGTTCGGTGTTCCCCAAATTTGGATGAAGGGAACAGCAGTAGATGCCCCAGATCGCACTCCCAGAAAGACTGATTCAGAATCTGCTCCTTTTTCTTGTTCCCCTGGTGATGCTGATGTAGCGACATATTTTGGAATGGCTTGCCTAGGTAACCTCTAAACTGCTTGCCTATTTTGGCGTGGGGTTCAGCTGTGTGACTCTGTCTGGGTGATTTACCCATTCTTCTTCTGATGGATGTAATTTTATTTCTAAATATGCACTATTATGAGCAATACTGGTATCAGCATGCCTTCTTTGTGTGCTGGGTACCTGGGCTGGGGACTCCAGAGAGTCAATTCCCAAGAGGGAGGTCACCCAGTCATGGGATATGTGCATCCCTACACTTTCTATCATTGAATTGTTTTCCAAAGAGGTTACATCAATTTATATTCCCAGCAGCAGTGCTGAGCAGTTTTTCTTGCTGTATATCTGCTTACCCTTGATGTTGCTGGCTTTTTTATTCTAGATATTTTGGTAAGTGCTTTAAATAAAATTCTTCAAGGATGAACTGTTCTTCATGTCTGCTGTCCTTTTGCCAGTGCCCTATGTACCTGCTTAGTCTGATTATTGCATAAGGTTGTAGAAAAAGCAGCTGCCTCAGTATTCCTTGTGCTCTGTACCTACACAGTCTGAACTAAGTTTCAGGTTTATTCTGGCACCTCGCACTCAGATTCCAGTTTATTTAAAGGTGTCGATTTACAGTTCCCCATGTTATTGTTCATTGTTGCTAACCATGAAATTAATAGGAATTGATCATAATTATGTTCGTGATATTTTGATCAATTTTAACTGCATTGATAAATGCAATAGTGATTTAGAAAATGACTTTGCATTACTAGATCAATGAAAAAAAGAGATCCTCTAGATGATGGGACAGACTGTATACAGAAAGTTACCCCCGGAGGACATGGGTGGCTGAGGGATCTCTCCTTTTTCTGCATCCAGACACATGTCTACACACCTCTAAGGAGCTCTTTTAATGCTGGATCCCTTGAAAACTGCTTCCTTAGCCTTTGGTGAGCTTGAGGAGACGTCTTAGAGGAAAATATATGGAAAATAGAGAATAAACAGGCAGTCAGGCTTGACTAGGTGAAGTACTTTTAGACTTAGGAGCTAGCTTGCAGTGAATAAATTAGAACTCCTGAAAATACTAAAGTATGAGTTCCTTGGAGGTATAGTGTGCTTTCTCCTCTCCACAGTCTTGTAATACTGAAGGAGTGATGGTGGGGTCACCATGCTTTAGAGAACACGCCGCTAAATGTCCAATGCCAAATCAAAAGGACCCTGGTTTTTAGTGTGAGAGGCCAGTCAGCTTCAGGTTCAGGAGCAAAGTTATTCGGTTGTTTGGTGGTCTGCTTCCTGGGAAAGGGGAGAGGGTGACTTGGCTACAGACGCATTGAGAGAGTAGCAGAGCGATTGTCCAGGAGGCAGGTGTTTCAAATCTCTCTGTTGCTCCAGGACACCAGCCCCTAAGCAGCAACAGGAGGGTGAGGGCAAGATTGTCCAAGCCTTTACACTTCAGGAGACACTGCACAGAGATGTTCAGAGAATGTGGAGTGGAAAAGGGCTGAGATAATACACAGGACTTGACTTTGACCTAGCGTTCTTCTGAGAGAGCCCCGGATCTTTATAACTAGATTGAATTGGAATGATCACTCCACTGGATTAAGCTTTAAGCCAGAGGGACAAAAACATTGAGATGTTTGTTCTGACAGTTCGAATTTCTGAACAGTGTGTGCAGCTGTGAGACTCAAACTAGCTCTGTGTTTAGCGATGGCGGTGGACGTGAGATTGGTCACACAGGCCAGTGATTATTGTAATTTTCCTATTATAAAAATAATACATATTGTTTTCCCTGCAGAAGATATACTTTTTCATTGCTCTCAATTTTTCTGCATTTTTGGTGGTTGATTTCTGCTTATTTATGGAGTTTTCTAGGCAAGATAGGGACTAGGGCATAGAACATGATGACTTTTACTGCCCTATGTGCACAAATAAGTTTTCTTTCACTTTTGGCGAAGGAGTAGAGAAGACATACATAGGTGGGTGCACCCTTCCATGTGAAGGTGCAGCTCACATTTCTTCAGAATGTCCTCAAAATTGTCTATGGATCCTCTTTGAAGTCCCCCATGGGGAGAAGCCACGGCGATCTTTCTCACCCAAATTCAATATTTTAATCTTTATGAACTAATGAAGGTAAAGACTGGTAATGTTTGAGCAAATTCATTCTGATCAATTAATTCACATAAGAGGGCAAGTTGAGAAATGATAGCCCAGAAGTCCAATGAGTTACAGAAGGATCATTGACATATATCGGTGTTCAAAGGCATTAAGTTTCTTGGCAGGTGTAAGTGTGCATTACTTAATGGTGTTTGGAGCCCTGGTGACATTCAAAGGAAACACATTTACTTAAAGTACCTCATTTAACCCTCACAATTGCCCTCTTGAGCCAAGTACTATTGTACTCATTTTATAGAGGAATAAATAGACTCTGAGACATGTGATGATGCCCTCAGAGTGTCTGAACAGAGAGTAGCAACTTCAGTCCTCAAAGCCAAGTTCACAACCTTGCTCTTAGCTGGTTCCTCTACGCTGTCTGGAATATGATTTTGCTTTCATAGCATGATTTTGCTGTCACCCCATATTTTAATCTGGAAACAAAGCTATGCTCCTTGGAGACCCAGATTGTGGTAAATGTAGATTTTTAAATAAATTTAGACTCAAGAGGGAAGGCGCCTATTGCAAAGTTTGGTATGGAGAACAGGAAGGCTCGAGTTCAGATTTTGACAGATATGTTTTCTTGAAATACCTCTAAAGCTCAGAGACACAGGCATGGGGTAGGGGATGGGTGGGAGTATTCACAGCAATAGATTTCAGTCCATCCCAGGGTGTGAAGAGTGATGTGGAGATGTTGCTGTTAGTGTTTTGTGTACTTGAGGTCAGGTTGTGGAATTGGGCTGAACACATCTTTTAGGCATTTGTGGGGAAAGAAGTGTAGATGTAGAAAGATCTGGTCTTGGTGTTCTAGGTAAATGAAAACTAGCCAATGATTTGGGGGCCAGGTGGGTGCTACTTGTGGTTTATGCCTCCTCGTCATCGCCCCAGGTGAGGCAGCTTGGGGAGGATGGGGTCTTCCTCCTGTGTGGTTTCTTCAAACAAGGGAACATTAAAGATGGAAGCAGTTTCTGGGTCTCTCCATCTCATCCTCCTTTTCTGCATTACATTTCCATGCAAGTTCCAGCCTCCTGCCCTCCAGTCCCAGAACACATTCTCTGTCTCCTCAATTCTGCAAGGCCACTGGCTTGGTCTTGGTGCCCCTCCGTGTGCTTGGCCTTTGGGGCTCTTTGGTTCTAAGCTGAGGGTTTCTCTCCTGGTAGAGATCACAGTAATGACTATCATCCACTTCCTGAGAATTGCTAGTCCCCACAGTTTTCTGATTTTCTAGTCGGTGAAGGCTGGAACAGAACTCCGATCCTTATTACTCCTTCACAGCTAGAAATGGAAGTCTTTTTCTCCTTACTCTTAATACTTGATTCCAGGTTGCCTTTTCCAGAAAGGTTTTCTCAACTATCCCAGATTTAATTTTCTATGCATCTGAAAGGTGGAGTGATGTCCATCAAACCCTCACTCCTGAGTTAGTGAACTAAAACAATCTTTATTGTTTTAATCTTTATGGGGTGTGGTGGCACATGTCTGTCATCCTAGCATTTGGGGAGGCTGAGGCAGGAGGATTGCAAGTTCAAGCCCAGCCCAGTCAGCTTAGAGACTTAGCAAGACTCTGTCTCAAAATAAAGAAATAAAAAAAGGGCTGGGGATATAGCCCTGGGATTAATCCCCAGTACTGAAAAAAAAAAGTTTTCATTAATTCTCTATGCAACAGCTCACTTTAGATTTACAACTCATCTGTAAGGAAAGTGTCTTAGTCCATGTTCTGCTGCTATAACTGAAATCCACAGACTGAGTAATTTAAGAATAATAGAGGGTTGTGCACCACACAGTTCTGGAGGCTGGGAAGACTAAGAACACAGCACTGGTATCTGGTGGGTGTCTTTAGGGTGCGTCATAATATGGCAGAGGTCATCACAGGGTGAGACAGACAGGCAGCCTACCCCAGGCCTCCACTTTTTAGGAAGCCACTAATGCTATCATGGGCTCCACCTTATGACCTTATCTGACCCTAATTATCTCCCCAAAGACCCCACCTCCAAATAAAATCAACATACAGATTTAGGGATTTAGTGCCCAACATATGAAATTTTGGAAGACACATTCCAACCACATCAGGAAATATGATTCATGTTTATTTCCGTGGACTAATTAATTCAGACCGAAGGTCACATAGCTGGTGACCAACACAAGACTAAGACCCCCATCTTTGGATGTTTCATGGCCCTTATGAAAACAAATTTCCTATGGAAGGGTCGGATGGGAGAAATAAGAACATCTAAAGGTCAGGAGAAAATGCATGTGGCTATTTAGCATGTGTCTCAATATAAACAAAAGCAATGGTTAAAAAGAAAATATTTTGTTGCAGGATAGTACTGTGACCAAACCAGACTTCCAGATTTAGGCTTCTCATTAAATCCATTAATAACCAAAATGGCCCCTCCTTCCACCATCTTTAATGATTTAAGAGTTTTTAAAAATAGAATTCAGGGATCATATTTATGTATATTTTAATATTCTATGTAGATATTTCATGAAGAGTTGAAATCAGTGCGTGTCCCCACTGGAAGGATATGAGGATGTGCACTGTATTATGCATTTATCACCTTCTGGATCATCCTTTTGGTAACTCTGATAATTTCATAGGCAGAAAGTGGCCTCCTACTTCATTATATTTTTTCCTCATTTCTGGTGTGGCTGTACATCATTTTCCAAGTTTGTTAGGAAGTTCTTTGTGATTTTTGTTTTAGGAATCAATGTTCACTGTAGACAGTAATTAAATATGAAACACATTTATCATACTTGTATTATTTCTTTCCTTTCTTGTCGTGCTGGAGCTGGAGCTAAGGGCTTTGTGCCTGTGGGGCAAGTGCTTTACCACTGAGCCATATGCCTAGATCTTCTTGTAAACTTTTTAATAATAATGTTTAAAAGAGGCACTTTGTCATGACAATTAGTGAATTATTATTTAACTGCTAATTTTCAGGCTTAGAGAAGCTCTGCTATTAAAGTGAGCACAATGGAAGAAACCAAGTCTACACCTGCAAGACACACACATCTGCAAGCTCGGTCACCTCCAGCCAGCTCCTCCTCCACATCTTGGCCGCCATGTCCCTAGCTTCCTCCCTAACAGGTGCACTCTCCATTTTGGAACTAGAACTCTTGCTGTAAGTGGTATTTGAAGTATAGACTGACGGTAATTGTCTTTTACCTTATCTTCATCTCCCTCTCTTTCCCACCTAGACTCTTCTCATGCGTTAAGTGTCATCACATTCACAAGATGGGCCCATGAGCCATCTGCCATCCTACGCAGAGAGCAGTGGAGGAGAAATCATGTGCAGATTAAAGGCTGTCTCCTTCTGTCACTTAAACAAGCACATCCGGGCTTATATTGCAATATAAATGAGAGAGGTAAGCTGAATGTCTGGGCCATTTACATTGCAAGAAATTAGTATTGTGTGCTTGGACAATTCCCCTGAAGGGACTGAAGGAACATCTTTGCAGGGATGGTTCAGTGGAATTTTTAAAGTAGAGGGTGGTAATATGGTATAGGCTTCAAATGTCCCCCTCCAAACTATCATATTTGGAAATGGGACCCAGTTAGAAGGGGTGGGTCAGGGCGGGGGAACCCGGAAGAGCACACCAATATCTCTCCCCCTGGCTCCTCTCTTCTCTCTGATTCCTGGCTGCCATGTGGCGAGCACCTTTTCCTTCACTGTGCCCCTTTCCCTCTGCCATTTTGTTTTTGCCTTGGAGCCAGCTGACCATGGACTGAAACTGTGACTCAAAATAACCCTCATCTCCTTGAAGTTGTGGGTGTCAAGTATTGTGTCTAGTGACAGAAAAGTGACTGAGGTTTTAAATCCACTATGATGGATGGAAAGGAAGATCAGGTGACAGCACTTAATCAAGGCAGGAAGCTAAAGGAACTGAAATAAAAGATTTGTGCAAAAATCTTTCATATGGCCATATTCTAGCCATGTGAAAAAGCTAAAGCTATCCAGTCACTCACCCATCCATCCATCCATCCATCCACCCATCCACCCATCCATCCATCTATCCATCCATCCACCCACCCACCCACCCACCTATCCATCCATCCATCCACTCATCCACCCACCCAATCATCCATCCACTCATCCAACCATCCACCCATGCAACCATCCATCTATCCATCCATCCATCCATCCATCCATCCATCCACCCATCCACCCACCCACCCACCCATCCACCCACCCGTCTATCCATCCACCCATCCATCCATCCATCCATCCATCCATCCAACCATCCATCCATCCATCCACCCATCTATCCATCCATCCACCCATGCATCCATCCATCCACCCATGCATCCATCCATCCACCCATCCATCCATCCATCCATCTACCCATCCATCCATCCACCCATCCATCCGAACAATCACTCATTCATTCAAGACACATACATGGCATGTCCAACATAGGGCTGTGATTGTGTAACCCTGTGTGTGTGTGTTAATTAGGATACAAATCCACAACTTTTACAAGGTTTCATGGGCAAACAGATAAATGATCAGAATGAGGCCCCGAAGAGAGTCTTGCCTTTGGAGCTGACATCTTAATTAGAATCCTGGCCCAGGAAATTCATTCATTCTGTGACCTTGGGCTTTCACTTTCCAAGGCTTACATCCATCATTGGTAATAGATGGATGGAAATACTTCTCTCCAGGGAGCTCCTGTGAGAAGTAAACACATAAAATAGCAACCCCAAGGCCTAGGTTCAATAAGCATTATAAAAAGCAGAGTCCTATTCAGAGCACAGCAGTGCTTTGCAAAGAGAAAGCACTAAAGAAGAATCATCGCCCAAAAAGGCATATTTGAATTGGGTTTTGAGGGAACTATAGGAGCTCACCAGGTAAATAAAGCAGAGGGTGAATCCCAGGTGGAGAGAGGAGCGTACACAAGGTCTGAGAAGAAAGAAACCACAAATAGCTTGGGTCTGTGCTTTAAAGGAAGCAGGGGGCAAAGGTTAAAGGTCCCCAGGGAAGTTTGGCTGACTGGGTGTCAGGAGGCGTTCTGTGGGGTCCTCACTCCCAAAAGTGCTCTCTAGGTAAAGCCTAGAAGTTTGACATTGTCACTGTGCTGTGTGGGGATATGATCTGCAGAAAGACTCACAGTAACCCAACTCTTAATAGACAGATGTTTGACCAGAAAGCCTCTGTTATTTTCTACTGATAAACCTGACTAGCCATAAGGATGGGCGACTTCCATCAGCACTTTGTGCCCCTGTCCTTCAGTGCACGGTTGGTGGTGGCTCTTGGGTAAGAAGCTTGTGGCACAGGGCTTCAAGATAAGGAGAGAAGGGGTCTCGTGGACTCTTTCTCCTGCACAGGAACAGTAGCAAGGCAAGGGACCCTTCTCTGCATCCCCGACATGCTTCCCAATACCTGTCCTGGCTGGTGGACGTAGCATCCCACGCAAGAGCGTGGATCTGCTGCTGCGATCCTGATTAGTCCCACACCCGGGGGAGCTGTGCAGTACTGCGGACCCCACCCTGTGTGTCTCTGCCCCTGGACAGCTCCGGGTCCCCCTCAGCTCACAGCGAGGCAACCTTCCTGTAAGCCTGCCCTATGCTGGAAATACTGTGAAGTGAACAGTGAGTTTGCTGCACTTCACCCCGACCATCACAGCTGAGCCCAGGTTACCTTAAAGGGCATGAAAGCCCATCAGCCAGCGCTGGGCAAAATCGTCTATTTCACACTAAGGTGTTGGATGGCTGATAGAACTGAGTAAACACTGCCGTCCGCTGAATGTGGAAAACAGATGCGCTGTGTGGTGCACATTTATACCATTTTGGAGCTGGACCTGAGTAAGCTGGGAACCATCTGGGCTTTTCTCCTGCCTTAGGTAATTGCAGATTCTGCAACTTTTAATCCCAAATCTCAGATGTTCTATACAAACAAGGTGGTTTCTCACTGGCAGCCCGGGTGGGTGTTTGGTGGGATTGGGACCCCAACTTCTCATACTCAGTGCTCTGCCTCTAGAGCAGCAGCTCTGTGGAGAGGCCCATGCAGCAGCACCAGAAGCTTTTTTGGTTTTTTTCCAGTACTCGGGATTGAACCCAGGGCCTTTGAACTGAGCTACATCCCATTCCTTTAAATTTTTTATTTTGAAGCAGGGTCTCACTGAGTCGCTGAGTTGCCCAGGGTAAGCTCAAACTTGTGACCCTCCTGCCCCAGCCTCCCAGGCTGCTGAGATTGCCAGCTGGTGTCACCACACCCAGCTGGCAGTCTGTGTCCTAACAAGGCCTCTGGGCCACTCGAATAAACACCAGCAATGGCAAACCACATGCCTAAGGGGCAGATATAATTTTGGTGTCATGGGTTAGAATTTGTTCCAGTGTCATAATTTTATGATGAGAAATTAGTAGGCATGGCAGTTGTATTATTTAACACATCCTGAATTCTTACTGTGTGCCAGGCCGGTACAGGCACACCAACAATCAAGATACTGATCTAGCACCACCTTGCTTTAAACAGTTTGGGTTGAATAAGCTTTTCAGTGGACCCTCCAGTTAGGAGCAGCCTGACATATGAACAACTTGGGTTACAACCCAGGATTTTAGTTTTAATTTACAAAGTCTTGAGTTACAACCCAAATGCCAACCACTTGTGCTTCCAGATGGTCTCAGATACAGATCTAACCCTTAAAGAGGTCTGGAAGGAACATTACCACATCCTTTCCTGTGTGGGGCTAATTGAGAAATCCTGAGCCAAACATCTCTCTAAGTACACTGAGATCTGCCTGTGTACAGGAGAGAGAATTTGAAGGCTGTGTAGAGGAGCCTGAGCCTTCAACTGACCAACTTGAGTTACAACCAGCCCTCCTGAACGAATTGAGTTTGTAAGTCGAGGGTCCACTGTATGGATTTACCTAGCTTGGACTGGTAGACAGTAGCCAATTAATAGATGTTTACCAACAAGAAACTGAGTGATGTCTGAATTGTTTTTTCTTACTGAAATTTAGATTTATAATCTTGGGGAAAAAAAGAATTATATTTCCAACTTAACCTCTGGCACATTCTACATATATTCTAGCAAAATATCTCTAACATTTAGGGAAAAACCTTGCTGGTGGGTAGCCGCGGTAGGAAACACATTTTGCCTATATATTATCTCTACTGCCTATAGTTAGTTACACATGAAATAAAAGTGTTTAAAATTGTCCTGGGGCAAATCTTCATCCACAGAGAGATGGAGTTTGCTGGGTTAGTGTAATAATGCTACAGATGGTAAGGATGGTCAGAATCCAAGACAGCGATTAGTGATTATTCACAAAGAGGGAGGGATTTTACTTTTGTTATTTTGTAGAAGCCTCGAAACCTTTAGGGGTGCTACCACTGCTTATTCTGGTGTGGAGACTCAGCGTAGCAACACTGTCCCTTAGCAAGTGGGCACACTGGGATCAAGCTCTGGCTGTGCAAGGCTCTAAGGCCACTGCTTTTAAATTCTAGCTTGAACCAAGAGCAACTTGAAATCCAGGAAACCAGATGCGAACTCCTATGCTGCCATGGGAAGGAACTGGACCAGGAGAGAAAGAAAGCTCTTGATGAAAGCTCCCGCCACTTTTTGACAGCAGATGTGTGGGGTGGTGACCAGAGGTCTTGGGGGACAGATGTCCAAGAGGAAGGGACCTTCTACATCAGACAGAGGCGAGTCCGGCCTCGGCCTGCCTGTGTCCTCGCAGGGGCCCTGCCAACAGGCCTTGGACAAATCAATTAACCTTTATGAGATTTATGAACACGAGGCCCATAAAACGAGTGTGACACCTCTAATGACTGTCTCCCACGGCCATCAGGAAGGTCCAGTGGAAAAAGAAATGATTGCGAACATAAAAATGGTACTTGCAGAAGTCATTCTTAGAAATTTGGCTGGGCCAGGCATGGTGGCGCACGCCTGTCATCTCAGTGCTCTGGGAGGCTGAGGCAGGAGGATGGAGCCCAGTGTGAGTAACTTAGTGAGACCTTGTCTCAAAATAAAAAATGAGAAAAGGCCTGGGGGTGTAGCTGAGTTCTACAGCCCTGAGTTCAATCACCAGTACTGCAAACAACAAAACAAAACAAACCCCCCAAAAACCAGTTGGTGCTGTGGGCTTCATGGAAAAGCAACTAACATTGCCGAGGTGGGTGTCCCAAGGAGCTCTGAGAGTTGGTGTCAGACAATTCAGGCAAGTTCTGCAGGCAGCCTGAGCAGGACCCCTGCAGAGAGGCTGGCAGAGCCAGGGAGCTGTGAAGGAACGCAGGGGGCTGGCAGATAGCAATTGACTTGTTCTATATGGGCTGAGAAGGAGACAGAGATTAAAAAGACCCAGCACTGCCTCTGATACTTTCCATGAGAATGAATCATGGGTGTGCTTCTATTAAAACAAAAACAAAAATATTGCTGATGCACGAAGAAGAAAATGTTTCCTACAAGCCTTTTGCAAGCGGAGGAGCAACATCCAAACATTAGTTATTACTGTGGCAGTTAAGTCACAGCGAGCCAGGGACTGCCACCCATAAACGACGGCATGTAATTTCAACTGGTTATAGGGAGCGCTGGGGAAAAAGAAAAACAAAAAACTGACTTCTCCAGTGGGAGGAGGGGTGCCCTCACCACCCAGATGGAGGGTGATTTATTACCATGGGTAATCAATAGTCGTGGGTCCACATCAATTTTATATCTAATTTAAAAATTTGAGGTCTCAATGTGCTCATTAAAGACTATAATGGATTTACATATTTTAATTATGTTTTATGGATTGTGAACATAATGTAATTAAGAGACTTTTCAGGAGGCGTGATTAATGAGCAGGGTGGCCAGACATATGGCAGGAGACACCATGCTGAATGGACTCGGGTGACGGGAACCTGGCCCCAAGACTGACAGCTCCGGCCGGCCAGAGTGTGCAGGCGCTGTTTGTGTCTGGATGCTGCGGGGTGGGAAGAAGGCAAGCCAGAGAGAGGAAGCCAGCCCAGTGGGGCGCTGGCAGCCCCAGCCCTGCAGAGCCTGTGTGTGGGCCATCAGCCCTGTCCAGCGCCCCTTCAAGGTCACTAGACCTCCCCTCCTCCCCTCCCCTCTGCAACTGCCTTAGTTTACAGTCCTCTCGACTCTGCATTTTAGTTTTACTTTTTAAAATTTATTTTTTAATTAGTGCATGTTTGCAGCACATAATGTTTATACTGCATGTGTGGAGCTGGTGCATGTGCAGCACATGTCTGGATTTCTTGTTTCATCCCCTTTCCCGCCCTTCTCCTCCCTTCATCTCTTGACCCTCTTCCTAGTTGAGAAAGATCTATCTCCGTACTTCTATTGTCTATCTATTTTGACTTCTATTGCCTATTTTGCTCTTTGTTTGTATTTTGGGTTTCTCATATGAGAGAATCCATGTGCTGCATAAGCTTGTGCATCTGAGTCATTGCACTTACTATTATGGTCTCAGGGTGAACCCACTTTCCTACAAATGACTCAAACCTATCTTTATGGCAGAAGAGTACTCCCTTGTATGTGCAGCACATTTCCTTTATCCATTCATCTGTTGGTGGATATATGGGCTGCTTCAAAAGTTTAGCTGTTATGAATTGTGCTGCTATAAACATGGGCGTGCATGTACCTCTGTAATACGATGTCTTTAACTCTTTTGGGAAGATACCTAGAAGGGGAGTAGCTTGGTCAAACACACACACTCATAGCATAAAAGCACACTGTCTTAACGGTGGTTAGAGGGCAGGTCAGTCCTGCTAAGTCTGTTCACATTGGTGATCAACAGATCTCAGAAACGTTTTTATCTTGCCAGTGTAGAGCTCTGTATTCATTAAACAGCAGCTCCTATTTCCCCTCTCCCACCCTTGTAAGGCTGCCTCGTGTCCTGTGTGTGCGTGTGTGTGTGTGTGTGTGTGCGCGTGCATGCACAATATTTTCATGTCTACTTATCTGATCGTGGGCATGTGATGAACCCATTAGCTCTTCCCTGTCCTGAGCCCCTGGCCCCAGCCTCAGGACCCCTTAGACTCCCTCCTGATTGTCCACAGGATGAGTCCTTCCATGACAACAGGCCTCTTCCTTGTTAAAACCTATTGATCATTGGTCATTTGTCACTCTTTAGTCTGGTTTATAATATTCTCATGATCTGGCTCCTCCTTTTCCTCAATTCTCTAACTGACCTACATTCCCAGTCCTTAAAAATTTTTATTTTGAGCAGAGTCTTGCTAATTTGCCCAGGCTGGCCTAAAATTTGGAATCCTCCTGCCTCAGCCTCCCCCAGTAACTAGGATCACAGGCTGGTGTCACCTTGACGAGCTGCCTCTGGTCCTTTTGCTATGCAAACTGGTCCTTTTTTGGCCACGTGGTCTATCTGTGGCTGAGCCATCTCTACGCAGTTTCCTACTCTCAAACACACTGGGACCTTCCTGCCCCTGGGACTGGCTTCTGTGCCTGGAATGTTGGGATCTGCTGTGCCTGAGCCCTTTCTGAATCCCCGTCCTCTGTGGATCTCTTAACCAGGGAAAGAAGAGTGTAGACCAAGATTTGACAAACAACAGCCAGTAGATCCACCTAATTGCAATTTTTTTGTGGTACTGGGGATTGAACCCAGAATCTTCATGCTGGGCTACATCTGAAATCTCTTTTTTTATTCTTTATTTTGAGACAGGGTTTCACTAAGTTGCCCGGGCTGGGCTTGAACTTGTGACCCTTCCACCTCAGCCTCCTAGAGTGTTGGGGCTGGCATGCCCCTCTACATCCAGCTGTGCCTGTTTTTATTATTCAGCTTCCATTGGAGCACAGCCAACTATCTCCATATTGTCTGCAGCTGCTTTTGCACCACAGTTCTAGTTCAAAGCTCTTTAAAGAAAATACTTGCTGACTCCTTGCTCCCTTGTGTTCACATTCATCCCCGCTACTTCCCAGCTGTGGTCTTGGGGGAGAATTGAACACCCCACAGCTCAAGGAAGAAGGGGATGAGAGGACAGCTCATGGCTTGGGTCGACTGTGAAGATGTAGATTCTGTGGGCAATGCCCAGGCACGGGGGGTGACCAGTCAGGTCCTCATGCAGACTCAGCGCCACCCTAGGCACTGGCTGCCCCCACGGCTCCTCTTCCTCTTCCTCCAAGGAGAACTGGCATCCAGTGTTGGCTCTGGGGTTTGGAACTGTGAGGTCCCAACCCCAGCTCACACCTGTTTTGAACAGAAACACGAGACCTTGGTTTTCTCATGCATTGGGTGAAGGAAATAATACTTGGTTTGGTGGATTAAACATAGCAGGCATTTTAATTCTGATGTTTGGGTTGAAAACACCCTGCACGCAGTAGCAGAAAGTTGACTCCTCGGGAAAGTGCAGCTTCCTGACTCCTAAGGGTGAGAGACACAATTCACAGC
Source organism: Heterocephalus glaber (assembly GCF_053883595.1). Taxonomy (NCBI): domain Eukaryota; kingdom Metazoa; phylum Chordata; class Mammalia; order Rodentia; family Bathyergidae; genus Heterocephalus; species Heterocephalus glaber. The sequence goes on along the minus strand of NW_028258381.1, from coordinate 20,139,225 downwards.
TGTAACCACTTGTTTTGCTAAGATGTCTTTATGACAGGTTGTAAATGGCCCCCTGGGCCAATGCCCCTAGGCGGGCGCCCCGTCTTTTCTCGCTGTCCTTCTGTTGCCCCCACCTCTCTCCCCAACAAGCATCCAGTAACTGTCATTTATATCCACCTTCGCCTTAGTTCCTTCCGCAGGTTTCCTGATGGCCCCTAGGGGGAGCTCAAGACTTCATCATCTGGTTGGCCTAATAGATACTCAGTAAATATTTGTTCAGTGAAGGGACAGATAACTGGCAGGACGGATGTCAGGAGTAAAGGGTTCTGAAGGCTTTTTCTCTGTTAACATTTTGCGCTTTGAGCTAGGAGTGGTGTTAAGTGCACAGTGCGTTCTGCCACCATTTCTCTTGAGGAAGCCAGATGCTGATCAAGGCAAGGCCAAGGGCAAGGAGCAGTCTGCAGGTGGAGAAACATTACTACCTGAAGTGTTTTCTTTACTTCGTCTTTACCTTGGCTCATCCTCAGAGTGCAGAGGTCTTGAGAGACAGAATCGGAGTCCTACAGGAAGGAGGACATGGAGACCACTGAGAATTCTTTCTTCATGTTGGCAAAACATCCTGGTGGTGAAATAAATCTGATATCCAGTTTTTCTGGTGGTTATGCTGATGTTTCATAACAAAATATTTCCAATAGAAATAAAAAGTTCCTTAGTTTAAAAATTCCCTCTGTTTCCTGAGAATGACTTCAGGCATGGTATGTGGTTGCTCAAGGATTTGGAAACTGAGAGCTATGTATCTTTATCCTAGATACAAACACATGAATGGTTACAACAAGGAAGGATTGGTCATGAGAGCATCAGGGAAACTTTCTCCAAGTGGGCAATGTCTGAACTGAGCTTGAACATGAAGGAAGCGTGCGCTAAGTTTGTTGTTGGAAGATTTGACCCACACAGGGGAATCTCATGCACACGGGTAGAGAGTGGTAACAAAGCTGTTGGATGTTAGAGATGGTTGAATCTTAGAATCTAAGGAAGGAGTGACATGGAATAAAACTGGAATTACATAGGCTTCATACAATATGTGTGACAATTAAGCTTAATTGTCAACTTGACTGGCTTGGAAGTCACTTAGGAGATTAGAAAAGCACACTTTTAGGTGTGTCTGGGTGGATCGTGAAGAGGTGGCCTTGGGGTCTATGTCTGGTCTATGTCTTGCCCCTTCCTCTCTGGCGCTGTTCCCCTGCTCTGTTTCCCAGCTCCCATTGGGATCTTTGCCCTGCCACACCCTTATGTCATGTTGTTTCTGCCTGGGAGCCAGCTGACCATGGACTGAAACCTCTGAAACCTGGAGCCAATGTAAACCTTTTCACCTATCAGTTGTGAAGTCAGGTACTTTGTCCCAGCAATGAAAATGTGACTAATGCATGGTGACACTGGCAATCATTCTTTCAACAATTTTTTTTTGAGCATCTGCTCTGTATATTCTTGCTAGGGCTGTGCATTAGTGCCCAGGTAGACTCAGTTCTTGATTTAAGGAGTATGAATTTGCATATGGGGAGAGGATCCATGTAGCCAAGGTGGTTGGGGGTTGTTAGAGAAAATGTCTTACAAATCGGTCACATGCTCAGAGCTGTGATTTAAAAATGTTCCTGTTCTTAGTATGGAGGATGGACTGAGGCTGGGGACATCCCAGAATTTGGAAGACCAGTGAATATTCAATTGAGATAATGAAGGAATAACTTAAGACAGAATGGGAGGGATAAAACCAGGGGTCAGATTTGGAAGTTGCTTCAGAGACTTCAGAAGAAGTAGGTAATATTTTATAATCAATAAAATCTTGCAGAGTATGAATGAATGAAGGTCCAAAGTGACAAAAATCTTGAGTTGTATGGGGGAAGGCACAGCATATCGAGATAGAATAGAAGGTACTTTGGGTTACAAAGGAAGAAAGAAGGAGGATTTGGAAATGTTTATTTTGCTATGTCTGGTGCAATTGCAGAATAATATCTGGAACACATCTGGATATTGTCAAATTTTTAAAACCCCCTCAAGAAGGAGTTGGAGATGCAGAGTTTAAGTTATGAGGGGATTTCTCCAAGCAGGGTAGGGAGAGGAGCTGAGAAAAGCAACACTGGAAATAACACTCAGAATGGGAGGAACGAGACTGAGAGTGTGTGGTACAGAAAAATGAAGTAAAGAAACTTAAAGGAAAGAGTATGCTGTGCTTTGGATCTGAAATGTTCCCCAAATCTCAAGTGTTGAAGGTCTAGTCCCCAGGCAATAGTACTTTTGGGAGGTGATGGACCCTTTAAGAGGTGGGGCCTAGTGGGAAGATGTGAAGTCACTGGGGGCATGGTCTTGAAAGGGGATCCTGGGACCCTGGCCCCTTCCTGTCTCTCTCTGTGCTTCCTGGCTACTGTGAGGTGGCCATGCATTCCTGACCCTATTTCTGTCTCTTCACAGGCCCCAAATCGATGGAACCAGCTGATCATGGACAGATACCATAATCCAAAACATCCTTTTCCGTTTTTAGGTTGATTAGCTCAGCTATTTTGTCACAATGATGGAAAACTAACTTATGGAGTGGTTAAAGGTAAGAATTTCATGGAGAGACCTAACAATAGAAAGGACATTGGTGACTGAGGTGGACTGAGCCATTGTCACTGCCAAGGTGACGAATGACAGATAATGTGAGAAAAACAGGAACTTGGGTGAGCCATGTCAGGAAGTTATTTAACGGTGGTAAGGAGGTTTAGGCCAGTGGCTTGAAGGACTGGAAGGGCTAAGTACCAGAATTTTTTTTAATGGAAAGTGACTTGCCTTATTGTTAAAACTTTTCCAGTGCTACCAGGTGGGACTTTTGTCTAAAACACTATTTTCTTGGGTAAGTCTCCTCAAATGCTAGGGACAAGTGGTACAAGACTCTCAGTGGGCCTCTTGCACTGTTATCTGCCAGATGCATTATGTGCAAAGAATATCTGTGAACATGGAAATATCTGGAGTATTGAGTACTGTCTGCAGAAAATTATGCAGAAGAATGGTTTTTAATTCACTAATGCAAATCAGGGCACATGGAAACCTTGCTTTTTGACTTTTGTGGCCATCTATGGCTCTGCCACTTACTAGTTAAGTAACAGCAGGCCGGCTACTTACTCTGAGTCTCAGCATCCTTATTTATAAAACAGCAACAATCATCACATTACAGGAATGTTTTTGGAGACTTTCACTCCACGTCATTAATTTGCTTGGAGCCTGGCATAGTTAGGCACTCAATAAAAATGTTATGTTAGCTCTTTCTTCCCCAGCCCCTACTGGCATTTGATTGCCATGCATTTGATTACTTTGGCCTGAGCCAACTCCCTTAACAAATGTTTCCACCTTAGATTAAAATTAATTCAAAGACAGGGACCAGCTACACATCCTGTAAAGGACTAAGAAAATGGCATTAATTTTGTAAATTAATAAATATGCAAATGGAGCTTTGTATGGAATAGGCTATATAAGCAGGAAGTAAATTGTGTTGTAAATTATTCATTGCCATATGGAGCAGATACCCTTGGCTTAGCATGCCAGGCAGAGGAAGCTGGCTCAGACTTTGCTGTCCTGGCTTCTGAGAATGAGTGTCCTGCTTGTCCCACAGCAACCCTGGGTACTGAATCACACAAGTGACTCAGGAGTGGCAGCCGAAGCCCCAGGGGTGAGCAGGCCCTGGTGAGAATATGTGGGGAAAAGTGCTCAGGGACCGCCCATAATCTCCTGCAAGATCCCCATGTATCCTGAGCGCACTACCCTGGGAAGTCACAGGCTGGAAGGCCTCTCCCTGCTTCCCAATCCTGAGCTGCAGTCACTAACAATTCCAGCTTCAAGGCAGGTGTGCCTGGCTTGGGGAAATGTGAGTGGCTGTGAGATGGATTCATCAATCATTAAAAGACAAATAGTCTAGGAACTGTGCAGGTGTTCCACATTGTGCTAAATAGATGCTGGAGGGCAGAGGTTCCTGTTATGACTATGCAGCAGCAGCAGCAACAGCCAGGGAACTTTTAAAAAATGGATTCCTGGGCTCCTACGTCAGGAATTCTGAAGCAATGGGTCTGGGCCACGACTGAGAATCTGCAAAGTCCCAGGTCACTCCAATGATCTGCTAGGCTTGATGCGGTGGCAGAGATGTTCACCTCCGTGGTCCTGCTTGGGAAGGGTCCCAAGGCCCAGTCCTGGCTTTCATTCTATTCTATGAACTGAGTGGTAGGGTGGAAAATAGGTCTCAGGATGGAATTAGTGCCGGCTGGGCAGATCCGGGAGGGCTGCAGGGACCACATGTCGCAGCCAGCTCAGGACAATAAGTAGAAATGAGATAAGGGAAGAGGCAGGAGATGCTCAAAGATGGACAAGCCGCCTGCCCCAGGGGTTGGATGTATAGTAGTGACCCTCAGGTGTGGGACATGAGTCTTACAGCTGGACAGTGGTGGAGCTGGGAGGCCAGGTGTAGATAGATGCTGTCTTTTCGGTTCTTTTTGATGTTTTTCTGTCAGGATGCTAAGCAGATGTACAGCACTGGTGTGGCCTGAGGCATGGGTTCTCAGGGCACGAGGCTTACAAAGCTGGGTACAGATGCTGAAGGCTTCAAACACTTCCTCAGGCCAGGAAGCTCACACAGTGCAAATAATTCTGAAAGACTGATTTCTCTTCTATGACGATGATATTCTGGAAAGACCTAGGGTCCCTGCGGTGTGTCTTAAAATCCTCCTTTCTCATCTTTGCTGCCTGTCTTCATTGACTACTTCTCTCTCTGCCCTTAGCTTAGTTATTAAAGTCTCTCTCAGGCCAACAGCCCTTCCCCTCTGACTGTCCCTCCTTCCTCTGGGGGACAGGAAGGAGGATGGGAATCTAAGGCTGATGTGACAAGAGGGGACAGATGAGACTCGCCTCACCATTATCCTCTTTAAAGGACAGGGGACAGTTCTAACTTAGTCATGCCCAGCAGAATTGCAACATTCAAACCTGGGCAGGCTCTAGCTGTGACCTTGTGGAAGTGGTTCTGAATGAGATTCTGGTCAGTTCCCCCCGGGAAGCTGCATAAAAACACAATCTCAGGCTCCTGTGATCTGTTGTATCTCAAGCTCTAAGATGGGGCTTGGGAATCTGCATTTCCAACCCTCTCTGCTGGTGCTTGTGTGTGTGTGTGTGTGTGTGTGTGTGTGTGTGTGACTGAGGATTGAACTTGGGACCTTCACAGTAAGTTACATCCCCAGCCCTTTTAAAATTTTTAATTTGGAGATCAGCTTCATTAGGTTACTAAATCACCCAGGCTGGGCTTGAGTTTGTAATCCTCCTGCCTCAGTATCCAGATTGTAGGGATTATAGGCATGCAGCACCATGCCCAGCTCTCTGTGCTTTTACCAGAGCCTACACACTCAGACTTCTTCAGTATTCCCACCAGGGACTGGTCTGGCCCAGCTCTGCATACTTTGTGTGATGTTGAACTTGGCGATTCATGAAATCACAGCAGAAATCAGCTCCACAGCTGTGGCCCTTATAATACAAGCTCGTGTTATAAATCAGCTTGATTTCATCGTGAAAGGGTGGGTTTTGAAGCCACAGTGATGTGCCAGCAGCTCTGCTGGCTTCACATTCAATGATGCTGGGTGACCTTGGACATAAGTCCTCAACTCTCAGTTTCTTTTTCTGTAAAGCGGGAACGATAGTAACATGGTGAGCCAGGGTGGGCATGAAGGTAATGGAAACCATACCTTTGAAGGCAGAGGGAGGCTCAAGGAGGGACTGAGGAACTTTAGTTAGGTAATTAAGTGTTGCCCTGAGCCAAAGGTCCAAAGGATAGGCAGCTGGTTCTGTCCACTGACCCAACAGCACTCTTTGCAGCCTGGCATCCTGTATTACCACGATCCTGCTTCCTCTCCAGGATCCCCGCAGACCTCGAGCTGGCTGTGTTTGCCATCCCTGGAGATAGCTCATTTTACAGCTGGGCAAGCCTCAGCAGGCAGAGTTCAAGTCTTTGCAAAGTCATGCAGTTCCAGAAATGTCTAGGCAGCAGGTGGCAAAATGGTGTTGTTATCAGAACCACATAGATAATCACGCCTTGCTACTAATAACTGTGCATGGAGCGCGTGTTTTATCATTGACAAGGGGCTTCCACATCTGTTATCTCCCTGTGGCCTCCGACAACCCCTGTGCGGTGACACTGACGCCACCCACTCCACACACGCTGTTCTTTGGGAAGCACTGCCGCCCTCATTTTCTCCCCGGATCGCCCTTGCACCCTCAGGAGACAGAGAGGGCAGGGTTTCAAAGGAAAAAGCACCAAGAAACAGAATGAGCAAGCGGTGGTGAAGGTCCCGACTGGCCCATGATCATGTCAGCCTAGGACTCAAACAGTCCCCTCCATACCGCAGGCTGCTCCCTTGGCAGGCGATTCTGTTCGCCCTTCTTCTTACACAGGTGGGATCTTCTTTTACTTTCCCTTCTGGGATGTCAGCAGGAAACTAGCAATCACTGTAGGAACACTGTGTTCTAGCCAGTCAGGAGATTGTCAGGTGGAGCAAAATAAAGCAAGCGGGAAGACAACTACCACCTGTTCTCTCTAATATGTGGAATTGAAAAAAGGTGACATGAAAGTAGAACGGAGACTGTTCTTAGGAGGAAGGGCGTCGGGGGGGCGGGGTAAGCGCGAGCAGTGGGGGTGGACTTGAGCAAAACATATGGTAGCCATTGAAACCCCCCCAAAAATGTGGAACTGGGGGCGAGTTGAGGCAAGTCAAGAAGGCGAAAATGATAGGGTGTGACATGTGCCTGTATGAATCTGCCCAGAGGAAACCTATTCATGTGCATAAACAGTAAGAAAGAGTGAGAAAAAGAAGCACCTATACTATGCACAGTTATGTCCTAATAATTTCCTATGAATGTAGCACTAAATAAGAACAATAAATGTTGAGGAAAAAAAAAAGACTCACAGAGCACCCTGCCCTACTGCGGTGCCTGAGCCAAGCTGGGGCACTAAGTCCCTTGGTCCAGGTTGAGCCGCTGTCCCCACACCTGCATGCACCTGAGGAGCAGGCACGGGGCCTCCTGGGGACCGGATACAGGCAGCGACTCAGGACCTTGCTCCAGGGGATGAACCGGCGCTCCAGTGAAAGTCAGGGCCTCAGCCGTCTGTGGACTGCTTTCCTTCTGTCTTCTGGTGCCTGGCAGTTCCCCAAGGGCTAGAATTGGTCCCCACAGCCTGGCTGCCTGCACTGTGGCTCCTGGTTGGGCTTTGAAATCACCAGGAAGAGAAGAGACACAAAACTGACCCAGCTTTGCGTGCCTCCTTCGCTGCTGCTGCCGAGGACAGCTCAGGCGACTGTTCTGCTTGTGGCTGATGGCTGGCAGTGGAGGGTGGGATGGACAGACGGGGGGGGGGGGGGGCGGAAAGAGGCCCACAGGTGGAACACAGCAAGGAGCACTCGTCTTCAGGGCATGAGCGAGGTGGGAGCATTGGGCGCAGATCACAGGAGGGGTGGGAGGTGCAGGGGGTCGATGCTGGGCAGGAACCGGAAGTGCCCATAACCGGAAGTTCCCACAACCTTTACTCCTACTCCGAGGAGGTAAAAGAGGGAAGGAAGTGAAGCTGGGTTCTGTCCTTGGTTCATTTTTCACTCTCTCTTCCATAGTTCAGGGTTCTATCATTATGGCTGCCAGGCTGTCCCTGTTGGGTCATTGTTGGCTTGGTTGTGTCTTTTGTAAAGTGTATATCCTGAGTGCTATGTATGAGCATTGTGGGGACCGCTCCCCAGTAGTAACAGAAGGTTCCCATGGGGCCCTATTTATGTCATGATCAATTTTCAGGACGAAGTTTTACTGCCTCTGTCAGTTCACTGCCTCCTCCAGCCAATGGGCACCAAGGCTGGCAGGGAAGTGGACATGGGAAAGACATATCTAGTCATCTGACTAGATGACTGGTGACAGCGAAGGCTTTGAACATCTTACCCACCCACTCACAGACCATAATTCTTCGTATTCTTCCAACATACTTGGGGGCTATGTCTATAAACTAGTGACCTCTGTGCTTGTGTCCTCTCTCCTCTCTGATCATTGAAACATGATGAGCACGGTCAGTAAATAGGCCAAAATAACTTGTCTTGGTGGGCATAGTGACACATGCCTGTAATCCCAGCACTTTGGGAGGCTGAGGCAGGAGGATCACAAATTCAAATCCAGCCTGTGTAACTTATTGAGAGCCTGTCTCAGAAAGAAAATTTTAGAGGCTGGAAATGGAGCTTGGGTTCAATTCTCAGTACTATAAATAAAACGAAACAAAATAATTCTGCGTTGTTAACCTGTTTGTAATTTTCTTTTTTTCTGTAAAATTCTATGGACAGGGCCGGGGATTTAGCTCAGTGGTTTCGTTGCCTGCTGCTCAAGAGTGAGGCCCCGAGTTCAATCCCCGGTACCAAAAAAAAAAAAAAGAAAAAAAAATTCTATGGACAATTGTTCACTTGAATTGACCATCTCCTCGATCCGGCTCTCATCAGTTGGGGATAATACCCCTATCTTGGGACTCAGAGCTATTGTAAATTCTGCTGAGGTTATAGCTTTCCCAGGCCTGCAGGCTGGCATGGAGGACTCTGATTAGAAGGATCCTGGGCAGCATGGGGTAGGAAGGATATTTGATGCAGAACTAATTTCCCAATGCCTGCTCTGTGAGATATGGGCAGTCACCAGCCTTGTGTCCAGGGACCGTGATACAATCTCAATGTGTCACCAAGCCAGGGGATGTGGACATGCTGTCGTACTGGGCTACTCTGTTTCAGATCTTCGTGGGCAGGCCAGGCACAAGCTCACTCACAGAAGCCCCATCCCACCATGGATACGCCTGTGTCAGTCACCTGACAGGGATGCACCCTGAGAAACGTGTCCCTAGGTGACTTCCTGTGGGACATCCCTGAGTCAACTTACACTAGCTGTAGCCTATGACATGACAGAGTGGACAGGGTGGGTGCTCAGCCGGCTGCTCCTACAGCTGTGATGAGCCAGATGAAGAAAGGTGAAATCTAGCACAAGAGGAAATGACAAAACCAGGAGACACAGTCGCCATGAGACGTGCAAGGCCCTTGTTGGAATCCCATGGCACCTTGTTTTACAGTAAAGAAGTACATTCTAGAATAGTGATGAAAGTACAGTATTGTCAGGTTTAGTAAATACATACATCACTATCATACTCCTTTATTATCACGATCGAGTATCACACACCGTGAGTACTTGTGCTTCTATGTTTTGGACACTGTGACATCACTAGATAATAGGAATTTTTCAACTCCATGATAATCTTATAAGACCAGCATGGTATAAGTGACCTATTTTTTTTTTTTTTTTGGGTATGTGTGATACTAGGGATTGAATCCAGGGCCTTCATACTGACCTATAGCCTCAGTCCTTAAAATTTTTTTTTTTAATTTTGAGACAAGTTCTCAGTCAGTGAGTGGCCCAGGCTGGGCTTGAACACGAGAGCCTCCTGCCTCAGCCTCCTAGAGTGCTGGGATCACAGGCGTGCGCCCCACCATGCCTGGCTTAAACGGCCCCTTACTGAAATTGATGATGACAGTGGAGTGAGGTCATTGTATGGTGCATACTGTAAAACTGCACTCATATCCCGCCGTAAACACAGGCACACGTGTGCATTCATTAAAAGTTAGGTGGGTTGGGGCCGGGGATTTAGCTCAGTGGTTTCGCCGCCTGCTGAGCAAGCACAAGGACCCAAGTTTGATTCCTGGTACCAAAAAAAAAAGTCAGGTGGGTTGTGGTTAATTAGTTTTTCACATTGTGATTCATAAACATTTAATTAGACGTGTATTAATGTGTGGCTATTTCTCAAGTGCAGTGATGAGGTACTACAGGCTCTTTTTTCTTCTGCCAAAGGGCTCCAGTGAGACGTTTCTTAATGCCAGCACCTCCACGTCTTTCCATCTGGGTGAGTTGATAGCTCACATTGGAGTTCCCTTCACACTGCATGCTGCACACTGGAGTTCCCTTCACACTGCACACTGCACCCTGGAGTTCCCTTCCTGAGTCCCTTCCTGTCCCCTGCATCTGTGGGCCATGTGCTGGAGCCTCCTACCCGCTTTCCAGCTGTTGCCATCTGGCTCTGCTGCTCTCAGGGCCTGGGCTGCAGCTGTGTTCTAAGCTCTTCCTCCACCATCACCCTGGAGAGAGTATTGGTCTCTCTCTGGTTCCAGAGCTTTCTCTTTCTTAATCCACTCCCTCATTTTGGCAAAAAGGGTCATGTAGTAAAGTCTGGAGAGAGATGCCTGGCTGCCCAGGTAGCTGTCCTTTAGATTTTTAGGAGCTTTGGTTGTTCTCAACAATCCCTTTATACAGTACACACACACACACACACACACACACACACACACACACACACACACACCATCACCTCCCTTCTCAAAGCACAGGTTAAGAATTGTGTTTTATTCTATTTGCATTTTGTTAAAGAAGAATAATTTGCCTCAGGGCAAATCAGATGCCTGTGGACTGACTGCTGTAGAGTGTGCATGACTAAGAGTAGAAAAGAAAAGCACAAAGAAAATGTTATGGACCGAAATATGCCCCAGCCCCCATTTCAGATGGTGGGATTTTTAGCCCCCTCCATGTGACTCTGTGTGGAGTCAGGAGAGTCTCCGAAATCATAAAGGTGGGGTCCTGACTCAGTGGGACTGATACCCTTAAAAGAACAGGAAGACAGGGCATGGTGGCACCTGTGTGTAATCCTCGTACTCTGGGAGGATGAGGCAGGAGGATTTCAAGTTCCCATCTGGCTTGGTTGTCTTAGCAACTTAACAAGATCCTATTTCAGAATTAAAAGAATGGCTGGGGACATAGCTCAGTGTGAAGAACCTAGGTTCAATTCCTAGTATGACAAGAAGGAGAAGGGGAAGAGGGAGAGGAAGAGGAAGAAGAAAGGATAAAGAACGTGCACACAGAGACAAGGCCACACCAAGAAAGCAGCCATTTACAAGTCCAGGAGAGAGGATCATGGAAAACCAATCCCACCCTCACTTGGACCATGGGCTTCCTGCCTCCAGAACCATGGGAAGTAACTTCAAGTTGTCTGAATTCCCTAATGTGTGGTATTTTGTTGTGTTGTTCCTAGCAGACTAATACAATGGGTATTTTAGGGTTTTTATCTCGCTCTGTGGGTGGTGTATGTTCGATACACATTTCTGTATCTGATCCTGGGTCCACAGCTTCCCTGAAACATAAAGAAGAAAGCCACACAATGTAAAAGGCCCAGTGAGAGCCAGGCTACCTGGGGCAATCAGGAGTGGCTGACAAGACTGAGCTGGGAAGGAAGCGATCGTTTCCAAACGCTCGTGGGGCTGCGCAGTTCCCTGCAGTTTCCAGTCCGTGGCTCTTACCTGTGCATCTGCTGAGCCCTCCCTACTGAGGCAGCTCTGCACACAGGTGTCTTCCCAGCTGATGGAGAGGTTCCAGAACTTCCTAGGCTCCTTCATTTGTCATTTGAAAGTGAAATCACAGACCTGGATGGTGGCCAGGGCTGGGAATCCTGTCCCTCCTTCTGCCTTGTGGTTTCTCTACCTGTTTATTTACTGATAAATTGAAGGGCTCTCTGCTGCATTTTATAAATAATCTGGCAAATCACTGTGATTTATTTTAACAATTGATTAGAGAAGTCAATGATGTACAGGAAGGATTAAAAGGAGAAATACTTGGAGTCTACTTAAGTATCTGTTATCTCAAAGGCAGTCCTGACTCTTCTAAATTTATACTGCCACAGAGAGAAAGGGAAGGGAAACTCCTACTCACCCACTGCATAGTCTATGCTATGGAAAGAACACAGGCCTACTTCAAAAGACATTGATCCTAACCTGATGTTATCCATCAATTGGTGTTACGAACTTGACCGAGTTATTTAACTTTCCCAAACCCTAATTTGCTTATTCATCTTATTAAGATAAAAATATAATATAATATTTATCAGCTGGGCATAGTGGGGCATGCCTGTTACTTTAGCATTCTGGGAGGCTGAGGCAGAAGGATCACAAGTTCAAGTCTAGCCTGGGGAATGTAGTGATCAGGTGAGACTGTTACAATGCATATATGAGCTGAGGATGTTACTCAGTATGAAGGCCCTGGGTCCATTCCCTGTACTGAAAAAATTATCACCTTAACCAATTGCTAGTGTGCAGTAGTGTTAATTGTACAAGGGATGATCAAAACTACTGTGAATGTTTACATTTTAAAAATTTGTTAATTAAAAGATGCATTGCCATTTTCCTGAAAATCCTCCCCCTCGCTTTGAACACACTTATCCCATCATTCTTGCCACTTTCTGAAACAGTTCTGGCAGTTCTTTCTCATGAATGTCTTTACAAAGTATGATCAAAATTATGGTGGATGCTGCTGCTGAGTATCATCCAGCAGAAGACAGGCTTGTAAAACATGACGGTGTATCTGAGTCTACCTTGTTCACTGGATCTGGCACTGTATGATTTTTGGCTATTCCCCAAAGTCAAAATGACCACGAAAGGGAAACATTTTGAGTAGATTCAATACTTCAAACAGCCACAGTTATGCAACTAATGCCAGTCACAAGGGGACTTCCAGGACTGCTTTGGAAAGTGGAAAGAACAGTGGGAAAATTTCATTGGGACTGATAGACAGACAGACAGACAGATAGATAGGTAGATAGATAGAATATTAGTCACTTTCCCATTGCTAGGACAAAATAACTGACACTCACATCATATAGGAGAAGGGGTTTATTTTGGCTCATTTTGCAGTCCTTGGTCACCTGGCAAAGGAAAGGTGCTCAAGGTATGGCAGTCAGGAAGCAGACGGAAGGGAGGGGCCAGGGACAAGATACACCCTTCCAGGTCACACCCCAGTGATGGCCCCCAACCAGGCCCTGCCTCCTAATAGCACGTGCAGCCGCTGAACTCATCAATGCATGAATCTGCTGATGAGTATAGCTTCCTATGGCCCGGTCACCTTCCAAACATATAAGACTTTGGGTGAACATTCTATATCTAAATCATAACAGATAGATACGTTGATGATGATAATAGACAGACAGGCAGATAGAAATAAGTGGCCTTGCGATCAAAAGCTCAGAACTAAGAAGCAACTGTATAATTCTCAATCTGAGGCTGCAGACCTGACAGCGCAAGGGGACTTTGGTCCAAGTCCTGCAGTCCCAAGGGCAGAGACCCTGGGACTGTGATGTGCAAGTTCAGGAGGAGGACTGTGTCAGGGGAGAGAGAGAGAGAGAGAGAGAGAGAGGAAGAGAGAGAAAGAGAGAGAGAGAGAGAGAGACTCCTTTTCTCCACTTCTTGCTCGGCCTAGCCCCCCAGCTGATAGGATAGTGGTCACCCACATGGAGGGGCACCCTCCCCCCATCCACTGACTCCCCAATCTTCCAGAAAGCCCCTTGAAGCTCACCCAGTAAAGATGCATCACCAAGCCTCTAGGTGCGTCTTACTCCAGCCAAACCAGCACGAGAATGAACCCTCATAACGCCCAGAAGGGGGCCTGCGCTGAGCATCCCTCTGCGGCACGGCACTCTCCTGTCTCTGGCCCTCCCCCAGGACCACCCAGCATTCTCCATTTCACCTAAGTCCTTCAGTCTGGGAGTCCTACCTGTCCCTCCTCCCTGGCAGTTGTCACACAGCAGGGCATATTTTGCTGCTTCCATGTATCTGACCTCAACACCCACCATGCATTCTTTCCAAATGCATTCCTACCCTAGCTCGGGCCGCTGTCATGTCTTTCCTGGATTACTGCAATTGCCCATCACTCGTTCTCCCTCCCTAGATTCTTCCTAGGTAATTTAGTGTGGTTCTCATTGCCCTTATTCTGTTATCCCTGCTTCTGCACATGGCCAATTCCTACCCCAGGTGGCCACGAGCATAAGAACCATTGCATGACCTCAAGGAACTGTCCCCTCAGGCGGGAGGGAAGGACACACAAGTGGATGGTTACTAGCTGGTCAAGTTGAAGGGGAGAGGTGTCATCACTGTGGGGACAGGGGATGGGAGGCAACACTCAGTTTGCCCTTCATAAGCAGTACATGTGGTCTTCACAAAATGTAGCCACAGTCATGTATCCTAGACTTAAAACTCCACAATGGCTGCTTCTCAGGTAATGTCTTTGACATAGAATCAGCCCATGAATGGGCTCTCTTGGCCTACATTTATAGACCCTTTGTGAATTCTCCAGTTGTGAGAAAGTATTGCTATTCCACATACAAACCCGTCTTCTCTCCCGTCTCAGTGGACCAACCTATGGCACCTGCTGTAAGTTGAGTGGTTTTTTGAGTTGGTTAAAAAGTTGCAGTTCTAATAAAGCTTGCATATTGAATATCTGCAGTTGCTTCCTGTCACTCCTGTGTCTGAGGAAACACCATGATAATCCAACGGACATTGCATTTATTCACGAAGTGCCCCCAGTGGGCAGTGAGTTACTCTGAGCATGGTGGAAGGTGCAAAGAGAAGTGAGCTAAACTCAGCCACCTGCTCACTACGAGCCTCCCTGTCTCCATGCCTCTATTCCTCAGCTCCACCATCCCTTCATCCCTCTGCACTACACAGCTGCTTCTCCCAGGTGTTAGCCATCATTCCAGTCCTAAGTTTCGAAGCAGTTGCCACCCAATCCAAACTCTGCTCTTCTTTAACACAGTGTCACTCTCTGATGTAACTCTGTAGGATGGCTCTATAAATGGTTGGAGTTAGCAAGAAGCAGTTATTGCTTATTAGGAGCTCACACTTTTCCATTTACTCTAAAGTTAAGTCTAAACATTTCAGCCAAAGTTTCAAAGCCTTAGAATGAGGCACCGTCTCACTTGAATCAAGTGGCATGATTCCTTTACTGGACTTCAAGTATTTTACACTCATTCATTTGCCTTAATCATGGAGAGCTGGGCATGGTCTTACACACCTGTAATATCAGCAGTCTCAGAGGATGAGGCAGGAGGATCACAAGTTTGAGACCAGCCTGGGCAACTTAGCAATTTAGCAAGGCCCTGTCTCAAAATGAAAAAGTGTGCAGGATGAAGCTTGGTACAAAGGTGCTGAGTTCAATTCCCAGTACTTCCAAAAAAAAAAAAAGGTGATGAATAGTGAAGACATATATTGAAATCCTACTACATGCTGGGCCCAGCTCCAGGTGTTCGTATAAAATGATGAAAAAATCTGATGTGGTTCCTGCCCTTCTAGAATGGGTGAGATGAGGCGGCAACCCATACTAATTAATTAAATAATAATTACACATTGTGAAGAGCACCACAAGAGAAGCAGATAGTGTTTCAGGAGTCAGCACAGTGGGGTGGATCAGCTCTTGCTCTGGTTGAGATCCCCCCTTCCCTGCCCACCTGAGATCTGGATCTCTTGTAACCCAAGGCTACACATCCCAGAATCTCCCCAGACTCCTGCAATCCCTGCCTGGACTTGCAGGGCACATTCATCACTCGAATCACCAAGGGCCACCAAAGCCACACCCAGCCTGGCACACAAGCTCCTCTGCTCTATGAGCAACGAGGTGACTTGGCCAGGGCAGCCAGGGGTCCTTCCCTTCTGGAAGCCACCACACAGTCACTTCTGGGGCTGAGATGAAGGTGCCTGAACCAGAAAGTATCATTTCCAGTGTCCTCTCACATGCTCATGTGCCCAGGGAGGACAGGCCCTTCCCAGGCAGCTGAGCTCCAGGCAGATGGCAGTGACCGACAGCCCTGTTCCCAGGGGCCTCTGACTTGTCCTGGCCTGACTCTGGCTTCCTGCCTCTTTCTTGGATGCAGCCGGCCCTCCTTCCTTCCCTTCCCATAAACTCCACCTCGTGCTGAAAGAACAAAAGCTGTGTTAATTCATTTCTAAGGATTTTGCACTGAGGTCTGAGCAGATCCCTAGGTCCCTGAGAGTTTAGCAGACTTCCTCCACATGGGCATATGCTGCCCCTTTGGGTGTCTTCTGCAAAACAATGGGTGATTTGGGATAAAAATCAATACTGTAAGCCATCCCGAGCAGCTGGGGAGGAGTGGCAAGTCAGGACGGGACTAGAGTTTGGCATACTATATCTCACCTTTTATATTTATTAGTTCTAATTTTAAACTTTTTAAAACTTTATGTTTTGGATTTTCAAGACAGGGTCTTGCTATGTAGCTCAGGCTGAGTGCTGGGATGACAGGAGTGCACTATCACACAGGCATTAATTCTAATATTTAAGCAGTCCTATAAAGTAGCATGACGATCCTAATTTTTACAGGTGAGGAAAATTAAGACACAGACACTGGTTGGGTGAGTGCTGATTTACATCGCAGTGAAGTTTAGGGAAGTGGTACCATAGAAGTTTGATACAGCTGGCATGCTGTAATTGGAGTGGGCCTCAGAATTATTACCTGGGAAGCTGTGCAGAGTACAGGTTGCTGAGCCCCAACCCTGGAGTGTTTCTGGCTCACTAGGTTGGGGGTAGAGCCTACAATTTTGCAATTCTTACAAGTTCCCAGGTGCTGCTGCTGGGGGTCCAGAGAACACACTTTGAGAACTGCTGGCATACACTGTAGTGTGAGCTCAGAGGAGAGATCAGCTACCACTGCTCCGGAGTAAGCTAAAGGGTGGCTTCCTAAGGGAAGTGGCATTTGGCATGGGCATGGGAGCTTGCATGGGAAGACCCCAACACACTCCCTCTCTGTCACTCCCAGGTCCTGGAGGGAAGGACTGAGAACAGGCTGTGTGCAGGTAAGGGCAATTCGAGGCACTGGGAGTTCAGTGGGCATTGTCTAATGAAAGACCTCAACCTTCATACTTTGAGTACCAGGCTTTTAATCAGAAAAGTAATGCAATTCCCTCTGCCTAATTGTGTTCTAATTGTTCATTCATTAGAGATAAAAAGGTATTAATCAAAAAGTACACCAAGGAATGCTAGGGTATGAAAAGCTCAGTGTACAAATAATAATAACAAGGAAGGGTATTTGGGGAACTCTGACCACCCTGATAAGAGCTTTACCTCATTTACTCCCAAGAACCCTTTGCAGCAGACACTGCTGTTACCCCATTTTAGAGATGAAGAAACCGAGGTTTAGGGAGAAGAGGATATAGTGCTTGAAAGTGGCTCAGCAAGCATTTGGGTGTAAGTGTAAAAGATCACCTTTGTGTTTTCAACCTTGGTGTTCACCATGACATCTTGGAGCTCAAGGACTGTATCGCTACCTCTCCTTACACCTCAGACTCCTGCCTGGAGTAGCGAGCTACCCCTGCTGCATTTGGTGACAGTCGCCCAATCCTTCCTCGCAATTCTCTTCTTTGCAGGTGGCCTGACCTTCCCCACAAAGGCAAGAGGCGAGCTGGAGCTACCGTTTTTATCACAGGATCTGCGGTCTTCACAGAGCGGGCATGTCATCCGAGGACCCGGGGGATTTATCACTGCCAAACCAGAAGGCCTTTAAAAAAAATTCTTGCAAACTCAGGGCTTTTTAGATCTTTAAAGCTGATAAGAGCTAGAACACTACAATAGCTGACTTAAATCCCAGCAAGTGGGGCGGCGAGGCACAACGAGGTACCACGCATACAATAAAGCATACTGGATCTTTTTGAGAAGATAAAACATAACTCTTGGTAGGCGCTGCACAATGAAAGCCCTTGGAGAACAGAGGAGATCTTTGTCAGGAATTGTATCTCATTTAGCGCCATTGTTTCGCTGTGTTTCTGGTAGAATGGAAGCGATTCATCTTGCTTTTGTTTCCTGTTGCCTTTTATTTTTTCCCTGCACAGAAATTTCTCTTCCATTAGGAGGGAAGCACTTTTTCCTTCCCTCTCTCTGCACGGAGATGGCTTTCATCCTCAACATGTTCGTGCCCGGCTCTCATGGCCCAATTCAATGATTTTTTTTTTCTTCTTTTTTTTTTCTTCCATTTTGCCAAGTGGTGATTTAGATAATACAGACAATACTGCTGTGAGGCGAGCTTTAAAAAATATTTTAACGATCTCGCTCCTTGGAAGTGGCTCTGTACGTGCGCGCGCGGGCAGGCACGTGGGCAGACAGGCTACAAATATCACCCTCATTTATTCACTCAGGAAATAATATTTTTGAGCCTCTGCCAACTGTGTCATCGCACTGCTGAGGATGTGAAGCCATTGCAGGGAGTTTTCTGCCTGCACTGAGCTAGCAACCAAAGAGGAGGTGATATCAAAAGATGCTAGTAATGGTGCAAAAGTTAAAGGGCAAAATGACCAGATAAGAGATGCCCCAGGGACGAATTCGGAAGCTCTGTTTTCTGGAGTTGAAGAAAGAAGGAGAGGATTGAAAATGAAAATTCATAATTCATGATGGATTTAATCAGAAGGCTTTCTGCAAAGACAGAGACTGAAGTAGCGACTCTCCTAGGCACCCTGCATCCTCCAGGAATGACTCCTTCTATTACATTATTGCATCTTGGCTTCAAGCAGCCTCAGCAAAGTGTGGGGAACCCAGAACGCGGCAACTGAGTGATTTTCAAAAAGCTGTGCTTCTCATGTCCATTGGATCTTGATTCCAGTCTCTGGTTTCTTGACAAGGAAGGAGAATGGCTGGGATTTCGAGAAGGGGCTGGGGCTGAGAGGCTAGTCCAGATCTACCAGCAATGAGTGGCCAATGCTCTCAGTATTCCAACTCTTCTAGGGGTTTCTTTCCTTGCCTCTTCTCAACACCTATGGTCAGTGTCTGGCTGCCTGGCCTGGACCCTGCACTGTCAGCGAGGTGAACACTGTGTTCCCGTCACCAAGGTAAGGCCCAGGGAAGATGCTGTACCATTCTGAAGGACAGAGCATGGGGCTGTCCAGCGCCCTGGGATGGAGAGGTATGGGGCTGCAATCAGAGGTGAGCAGCCAGCTTACCCGGCTCACCTTGCCCAGAGCGGGAGGGAGCCAGGAAACCCAGCATCTGTGCTCCACCTCCACACACCTGGGGCTTCCTTAAATAGGCTCCCAGGGCCCCACAGCCTTCAGCTCTCCTTCTAGCTCCCCTGTACATGTGCTACCTCACTGCTGTCTCACACCTTCACCGGGTGGGAAGGCTGAGCCCTCCTGGGTCAGCCTTTGCCAATGAGGGATCTTGCAGCCTCCCAGGACTTTGAATACACACACACACACACACACACACACGGTACACACATGTGTTTTTCAAAATCATAAGTACTATAGACCATGCCACAGATATACATACATATTACTACTCAGAGTCACATGTACACGCATACATGTATGCAAGTGTGTTTATTATTCAAGGTCATGCATGCATATGCATGATTTTCAAGGTTATATGCACACACATATATAGTGGTACTTCAGTTCACGAACTTTATTTATTCCATGATTCTGGAGAAAATGGCCATGTTCCATGAAGAGTCCTCCAACGAAAACAAAATGTTGCCAAACACTTCTCTTTGTGAACCAAATTGTTCGCAAATGAAAGTGTTCCTGAACTGAGGCACCACTGTATGCATGCACAGTATTCATGCCTATATGTGAGTGGCGCATAAGACAAATATTCAAAATCATGTGCATATGGATACACATACACATCTGCCTGTGCAAATTCTTCAGAAGAATGCTTAATAGCAATCTCAAATTTAACATAGCCCAAGAAGAACTATTGGATTTCCCCTAAAAGTGAATATATATTTCCTTATATATATATTTATTTCTTTAAATGGCACCGCCAGCATCTCTTCAGTTGCTCAGAGCTTATTTTTAAATTTCTTTCTTTCCCTCTACTGTAACATCAGCCTAGCAGGAAGCCCCATGAGCTTGAACTCACTCCTCCCCATATCCCACCTCCAGCTACTGCTCATGGCTCTGATCCTGACTCAAGCTGACTGCGGAGTGGGCTGGAGGCCGCCATCACTCTCTTCCGACCCACATTCTGCATGACAGGAGAACAAGCTCTCCAAAGCCTTAAATGACATCACGTCACTCCCCTAGCTGAACCTTCCAGCGGGTTCCCGTTTCCCCATGGGAGAGATGCAAACTCCACTGTGGCCCCCAAGGTCCCCGGTCCTCACCTCTGCCCCCTGCTCACCTCTCTCATTCCCTCCAACTGGGTACATGTCTAGGTACCATCTTTCTGCTTCACTAACTGCCAAGACCTTTCCTTCCTTAGAGCCTTTGCAGTTTGTCTCTTGCCTGGAGCAATTTCCCCTGATCTTGCAGGGTGGGCTCATTTTCATCTTTCAGAGCTCGACTCTCCCACATGCTGAGGCATCTTCCTGACCCCAGCAGTAAGCAGCGGCCTCCCCCATGGTTCTCTAGTTAGTCTTCTTAGTCACACTTGTGTGTACGTGAAATAATCTTTCTCACTTATTTCTGGACTTACCTGTTTCTTCCCATGGTTTTCTCCTGAGGGTTTGAGAAATTTTACTCTTATGTTTAGGTCTTTGGTCCAGGTCAAATTAACTTTGGTATGTGGTGTGCAGTAAGGGCTCAACACATTCTTTTGCTGTGGACATCCAGTTTCCCCAGAACACTTGTTAAAGAGAAAAGAAGTTATTTTCCCCACTGAGTGGTATATTTGTCCACTTTTCTACTTCTACAAGAAAATACCATGCCTGGGTACTGTACGAAGGACAAAGGTTTATTTAGTTCACAGTTGTGGAGACCCAAAGTCCAAACAGCATGGCACTGGGTCTGACAAGTTCCCCTTGGTGGCATGGCACCATGACAGATGGCATCGTGGCTGGAACACGTGGGAGAGGAAGAGATCACGTGGTGAGGCAGGGAGCCAAACAGATTAGGGAGGAGACAGTCTTGTTCTTTTCTAACAACTATCTCTTAAGAACTAACCAGGCCTCATGAGAGCTACCTTAATCTCTCCTGAGGGCAGCCTGCTCCCCAGAGACCACTGACAGGCTCCCCTCTCAGAGGTTCCACCCCACCCCCCATAGAAGATGCTCTCGGCACTCTGTTCAAAGACATTTGATCGTACACACAAGAATATATTTCTAGACTCTCTATTGCATTTGCCTGTAAGTCTGGTTCTTTCTCTTGAGTCGGGGAGGAGGTGTTCCTGGGGGTGGAACTCAGGGCCTTCACACCATGCTACAGCCTCATACTCTTTCATAATTTTAATTTCGAGACAGGGTCTGGCTAAGTTGTCCAGGCTGGGCTCAAACTTCCATTTCTCCTACCTCAGCCTTCCAGAGTGCTGGCCTGCAGCATCACACCTGGCTGTATGACTTTTATCAATGCCCTATCCTATCACTACTAGAAGCTGTGTTCCTTGAGGACAAGTGCTCTGCCTGGCTCTCCGTTGCCCAGAACCTGGCACAGCAGCTGGCTCAGTGGATTTCAAGTGGCAGAGGAGCTGGGGTGGATTCTAGTCCTTCCTTCTTCGGCCCCACTGGCTTTCCCTGCAGGG
This sequence comes from Heterocephalus glaber, assembly GCF_053883595.1. NCBI lineage: Eukaryota > Metazoa > Chordata > Mammalia > Rodentia > Bathyergidae > Heterocephalus > Heterocephalus glaber. Next base: position 20,117,859 of record NW_028258381.1, on the reverse strand, counting down.
CTCTGGTCAGCATGTGGTAGGCATACTGCCTCCCTCTGGAAGTCTGACATGGTTTTCTTCCTTCAATATAAGGCCAGATCCAGCTGATTTGGGTTCTATTTATAACTGGAGCCTGTGGTCCAGCATCTTCTGTCTGCTGCTCCCTTCTTCTGAGGATCATCTTTGCCTAGCGGGTCCCATGGCACACTGCAGGGACCCTGGAGCTGGGTGGCAGGGACCCCTCCCTGGCTTCCCGGATCTCCCAGCTTCCCTTGAGCTTGGCATCTTGGGTGCACATGGGGACAAAGGAGAATTAGGTTAGGCTTGGTGCCAGCCTCTCCCAAGGCACATCCAAAGGCCATTCTGTGTTGTTTTTCTTCCAGTCTCATCATCAGTAAGTCCTCAGTAACATCAGGGAGGGGACGCAGAGGGCAAAGCCTCAGCATTACCTCATCACATTACCTAGCCTGATGCATTTTCAAGGCCAGCAAACTCAATTAGCTCCCTGGTAATAGCTGTACCGGCAGTGGGGTGCTTCTGCGGATAGGCCTGCGGAAGGACATGGGAAACAAACGGCTCAGTGGCTCAAGTATGGAGCCACCGGCAAAGCAGCCCCGGGCTCGACGCCCAGTGTGCTTCTTTTTGAATCTCTTCACACTACTGCTTTTGTTGTATTTAATCTTGAGAAATTTAATGTCCCTTATGAACAGTGTCCTAGTTATTTGTTCCATCACCTTTTCTTGAGTGACTTTGAGAGTTTTCTTCTGCATTAACCAAATCTTTCCAGCACAGAGACCTAGAGGGGCCTGGAAGGTGACATGTGGAAATTTATAAGTGGCCTTGTTCATTCACTCTTTCTTTCTTTCCTTGCTTCCTTCTTTCTTCCCATGTGCCTGCCTCCCTCTCTTCCGCCCTCCCTTCCTTCCTTTCTCTACTAGGGATCTAACCTAGGGCTTTCACACTGAAATACATCTCTACCCCTTTCTTTAAATACATCTCCACCTCTTTTTTAAATTTAAAAAAGTTTTTTTAAATTTTAAGAGAGAGTCTCACTAAATTGCCAAGATGCCTGCGCTGGGCCTCAACTTGTGTTCCTCCTGCTTCAGCCTCCCAGAGTTCTGGGATAACAGACATGTGCCACTATGCCCAGCTAAGTCATTATTTCTATATTTATCACTCTTGGGGAGATCACACTTTCAGCCAAACTGATTCTTAGGCTAGAGAAGGTGGAAAATTCTCTTCAAAATAAATGAGGAAGAAGGACAGTCAGGATTACTGAGAAGTCTAAATAACATATTTTTATAACCACGGCATCAATAAAGCAGGGTGTGTTTTCATTGAGAAGCCCTTAGAATTTAACCTTTCCAGTCTTGTAATTTTATAGATGAGAAAAACAGAAGCCATAGGAGGTTATTGTATGTCTTTTGGATTATGCTGTCAATTAGCAGACCTGCAGAATCCCCATAAATTAGCCCCAATCCACTTATGGAAAGTGAGGGAGGACTGTGGAGAAGAATATTCTTTATCATCCAGGCATGGGTGAATTTCAAAGCAGCACATAGTGGGTCTTTTCGTGCGCCAGCAGCATTAATGTTGACAGGGTGTTTCCTTTTGTTACAAACAAACCTGCTCTTCATAATCCCAGTTAGCTCTACATTCTCAGTGACGAGTTCCTCATTAAAAGGAGTTTCTGTAGAGACATCAGAGAGCAGAACCGTCAGATCAGAGGCGTGCAAATTCCATGGCAGGAAGGTGAACTCATACTTCTCCCAAAGCAGCCTCTATCTCTCAGGGCCTCTTTAGCTGTAAGGTGCAGTTTTCATTCCCCATCTCTTGGAACCCAGAGGAAGGATTCGGTGTACACAGAAAGCCCCACATCTTGGCCACCAACAAGGCCTGCTTCTGTGTTGAGATCATTTAGAACCCATGTGGATCGGGACTGTGTGCTAAATGGCTCATAAATCATGCATTTCCTTAAGAAGGATTCTAAAGAGGGCTGATTTGCTGGGTAGTATTCTCCTCCCCTAGGGCAGCCAGGCAAATGCTGCGCGTCTTGCAAAGCTTTCATCTGTTCTCAGCCCTGAGAAGCTGTCAGGCTGGGGATGCTGGGGAGGCAGCTTGCTAAGGAGGAATCACTCAGACTCTCAAAGAGTCCCCTTGTGCCCGCATCCTGCACCGCACTGTTAAATGCACTTCTTGGAGCTGGACTAAAGCTCTTGGCACTGCACTGCAAAATCAAAACAAAGCCGGTGAAGATTTGTTTCTAACCATGCCACTCTCAGTATTCCAGGGCTCTGGCCTATGAATTTGTTGTTGCTTCCTTGTTCCCTCCTCATTTCCTCTGTATCTTCGTAACAAGGTGATATGTTACTGGGGAATAGAGCAAATTTGGGGACAAGAAAAGGCTCATATCCAAGGTCCAGCACTCACAAGTTGAATGACCCCATACAAATGTGTGTGTGTGTGTGTGTGTGTGTGTTGATTAAAAACATGGTGAATGCTGCTGCTAAGCGCCATCAAATTGACAAGCAGGCTCATAAAAATATCATGGCATGTCCTTGTCCACTTTAGTCATCAGGTCTGACACATAGAACTTCTGTTTCTTCCCCAAAGTCAAAATGACAGTGAAAGGAAAATGTTTTGAGTTGATTCAGGGCATCGAGGCAGCCATGACAGCACAACTGCTGACACTCACAAAAGAGGAGCTGCTGAGAAAATGGCAAGATTAATGGGATGTGTTTGAAGTGAGGAAGAGTATTTTAAGGGGAATTCCTGGCAATGTGTCTCTTTGTGATATATGGTTTTAAATTTAAATACACACTGAAATTTTTAATTACACTATATTATGTGACTGCTCCTTCAGTAGATGAAGGATAGCAAAGAATAGGGACAAAATTGAGTAGGATTAGGTAGGTAAAAGGGTAGATAAATAATGGGAGAATGGGTAGAAGGATGTATAGATGGATGGCTAGATAGATAGATCCATATAGACAGAGGGACTGGCATAGATAACCTTCCAATCAACGCACAGAATTGTTAATTGTTTGAAGCCATTAACTTTGGGGTGGCTCGTTAGGTAAGAAAGGCTAATGGCACACCACCAGAGCAAGACTTGAGGAAAGAGGAACAAAATAATAAACTAGCAGCAAGCAAAATTCAGCAAAGAGAAGCTGTGATAAGACCATCATTTGCCAAGGAATCCTGCCTGAATGCTAAGCAAATACTCCTGGGCCAGCCAGCATTTCTACAACCCCTTCCTATCTATTTGACCTTGTAGAAAGGACATCATATGTCCATGTTTATGCTTTGATTTGGACCTCTCTAGGTCCCACCTGTGCAATCTGTCCCTGCCTCTAACTGGTCCCTTTGGTACTCACCCTTACCAACTTTCAGATTTGTACCTTGTAATTAAATGTTCATTCAGCATTTTCCCTCCTTGCTCCATCTTTCACTGTTTCCTGTCGGTCTCTTAGACCTGACCTGGCTCACCTTAGTGTGGTGTGGTGCTGGGCTTCACCCTTTGACCAGGCTCCCTGCAGATGTCCAGGCAAATCTTGCTTTAGGAGTTGGCATCACACAATTGGCTGAACTTTGGTGCAGGAACCCAACCTGGTAGTCTCCCATCCCTTCCTCTAGCACTGCACCCGCTTCTACAACCCCAAATCTGTCTTCCCAATGCCCTCCCAAGGCAGGAGACAGAACAAGGACAAGTAAACAACAGAAAGCCATGGGGCAGGAAACCAGAATGAACATGGATGATAATGTCAGAACATCAGGAGAACGACAGATAAAGGTCATCCTATCCCTGCCCACCCAAGAGCCCCAGACATGTACAAAACCAAAAACACATGAGTGTGGCCTGTGGCCAACCTCATTTTCATTGCAGTTTTGCACCCCTCTCCTGCATGGACTTTGGATGCCATGACACTAAAAACCTAGTACGGTCAAGAACACCCCTTCCCAATTGGTGGGGTGAGTCTGGTACCCCATTGGGCCATGACTCCTGTCAATCCAACTGTGGATCCTCCTAAAATCCTAGGCTTTAAGAGACCCAGTACCTGCCCCTATCTAAGCCATGAGCTTTTCTCACTGGCTTTTCTCACTGGCATGTTTTCCACCATGTGGAGTGTACTTTCACTTCTTTCACTTTTAATAATTCTCACTGTTGTTCTGCCTTCTGAGTGTCTTGCTCAATTCTTTGTTCAGGGTACCAAGAGCTTGGCAACAACTCCCCTGGGCTCTCCATCCAATAACACTCCTGCATCTCACAGTTTTGCTGTGTGTTCTCACCGGCTTACCTGCTTGCCAGCACATCAGGATAGTGCTCGCTGGGTATTTCATCTTCTGGGACCCTTGTCAGGCAGCCTGACCCAGTGCCTCTCTCTCCCTGACCCCACAGAAGTGCAGATTTCTAAGGAAGTCAGCAGCTGCTTCTTGCAAAAGATTTCTAAGGACTGGCAGGGACCCTGCAGGGTGGATTATGCCTGCTACCAAACTTGTAAACGTGTGAATCCTTTGCATGGGGGTTTGTGCCTGAAACTGTTTTCAAGCATTGAGAAGACACTTGATTCATGGAGAGGCATTTTCTATTCGAGAGAGAAAAAATTAAATCCCTTTTCTGCTCTCCAGTAAATGAAAGGACCATACTATTAAATAGAACTAGGAAAATGTAGCTTTCCGGGGGTGAAAGTGATTACTTTTAAATCACAGTGAAACAAAAGCACAGGGAAGGTAATATCACGAATACGAGATTATCTCGTATTTTTAGGGAAGAAGATATCCTGGAGATTTTAGGTAACTGGAAATCTATTACCACTTGCTTGATGAAAAATATTTTTATCTTAAACTCTCTTTGTACATCTTTGAGATATTTTAAGAGCTGGGTATCTAAAGAGATGTAGTCATCTCACAATGTGTGTGTATATCAAAGTATTACACTGCACACTGTGACTATATACAATTTTTTATTTGCCAATTAAAATGAATAAATAATCAAAAAGGAAAGGGATGTTGTTAAACAGGTGCTAAGATATCTATGAGAATCCTCTTGAAACTTGCTTAGTGCTCTTCAGGAAGGTCTGTCTTTGGCCAAGACCCTTAAACCTACTTACTAATTTACAACGAAGCAGGGGGGTGTTTGAATTATTCATGAGAAGCCACTGACATGGGAACTCATAGACCATCATAGGTAAATGAGACTATCATGCACATAATGCAACATACATACATTCTAGACACGATTTGCCACCTTTTATAGATGTCTCAGGATAGTTTCTTAGGCAATCATAGCTTTTTCTATACTGCTACTCTCCTGGAAATTCTGCATTTCTGGAAATCATAACTTAATGAATCCAGTTTACATAGTTAACCTGTGAGCAAGCTGAGATCTTCCAATAAGGAGTGTGATAATATAGTACACACTGCCTCAGTAAATGTGAACGATAAAAGGGACCATGCACAACCTACTTTTACATGCACAGGTATTTCAGTTTTTCCTTCATGGGCTGGGCTGGTTTCATGTATCTGTGTTAAAGTTTTCTCTGTTTCAGATTCCCATGTGATACTTGGTATATTACTCTGTATAGCTCAGTCATGTTGTGGAAATAAGTAGCCAAGTTCCTATCTCTTTTTAGTTGGGGAATTAGGATCTTTGAAGTTTAGAAACATTTCTTAATAATTTTTTTAGCATTGCCCATCATGCCTAACAGAAAGAATTTATTTACTTAAACATTGAGAAAGTAGAATGAAATAAAGTTTTGCCCAGACAGACTTCATATATCTTTCAAATCTCCTGACATGACTGGCCAAGTACATAAAAATTACTCACTGTGCCTTCAGGATGATAAACAGCACTGACACAGGTATTTACTGAGCATCTATTAAGAATAATAAGGCCATCTCATGCACAGTAGGAAGTAGTTCAAATATAAATTTATTACATTGTGCTCTGGCACTAATACTCCTAATTATGAGACTATGAACCCTTTTTATATTTAGAGGTGAATTTCAGGGTAAGGGAGACATTAAGGGGATCTCTACAAAGAGTGAGCTTCCTGTCATTAGTCACATCCAAGTAGATGGTGGTTTTCTCCCTGGACAGATTATCATATGTGGGAGGTAAAGGTCAATTTGTGGAAAACCAAACAAAGTTTCTGTAATTATAAGGAGCAAGGGTTACTCTAACTACATTCTTTAAAGGTTAAATGTAACCAACTGTCTTTGTTCAACCATTGGCACAGACCAATACTTGAAATAGGAAGAGTTTACAGTGTCAACATGATGTTACAGGCCTGGGAATGTTCTGATCCACTGGAGCACACTCATCACTCACCACGATGAGTTTCTGAAGGAGATGCCACCACTGGGAGCAAAGGAAAGGACAGCAAGATGACCAAACCAATTCAGACCTCTCATAAGTCCACTGGAGTGCATGTAAAGTGCATCTGCCCCCTTACACCCTCAGCACAGGCTTCTTTGTTATTTTTAATTTTTTTATTAGTATTGATAATAAATACATTCATCCCAGGGAATCAGCACAGATACATATCACATGTTGATACTTTTACTTCCCTTTCCCCTCCCTTCCCTTCTGTCTCCTTCATCCTCGGACCCCCTCCCTCCCCATCTCCACAAAGCGGAAGTGGTGTTCAGACTCCCCAGAATGGCATTGGGAGGGTAGGGCAGGCTAGAGAGTGAGAGGAAGCTAGAGGGTATGGAGGAGCAGAGATAAATTACCCAGGTGATCATTCTTTTAGTTTCTCCCCCAACAAAACACCCCTGTTTATTTCTCCTTCAAGTTTCCACCAGGCAGGCTCGTGACCTGGGAATGGCTCCCTTGGGAGGCAGAGTTTTCCTCATCTCCTGGCTTCTAATCTAATAGAAACGTCTAAACTAGTTGGCTGGCTCTGCCTGAGAGAGGGGAAAAACATTCTATGATCAATCACTCCATCTGAAACTACATCTGCAGAAAAGATGTCACAGAGGAGGAGTGGGATAGGAGGCTGGGGAGAGGCAGTGTCGTGTTGACCCTGACATTTCTCCTGGTGACCAATTGATCCATCTCTCTTTGTCTATTGGCTTTGACCTGACAAAGGTCTCCAGAAGGGAATTCCAGAGCCGAGCCCGGGCACTGTACCTCTGTCATGTCTCGGCCAATCCTTCTCTTTTTTGCAGTAGAACTCACTTTATGGCTTCAGTGTCTGCCTCCCTATTGTCAACCAGAAGGTTGGGTCTGACCTTTCAGGGAACAGTCTCCGAAAACCGCCTTATTAAAGGCACTACAAAATGCTATCCCATTGGAGGGCTGTTAGGAGGTTTGTGAACCTCTATGTATGCCCCTGGTATAGGCAATGCAAGTTCTCCCCAGCTAGGATCCATTTGGCAAGAGGGCAAAGTCCCAGATTCATGCTTGCAAAGTAGTCTAACATTTACAATGAAGGGGCTACTGTTGGGGGTTTGTTGTCAGGCAGGTAAAGACACTGTGGGTATTCTACCTGCAAATGCAAGCTGCAGATTTTATCAATACTTGATCACCTAAAGTGCTAGAGCCCAGGGGGCAGACATGCCCTAAGAAGAGACTTCACTACCCTTGGTCCTATACGGTTGTCACATGAACTGGTTTGCCTGAGGCTTGAAACAAATGGGAAGGCTTCTTCAACATCTGTAAATTTTAATTAGGACCATCTTCTTTCTCCTACTTCTGGTCAATATCTCCAGTAAGATGAAGTCAAAGAAAAAATATGTGTCAAGAGATGTTACCCTTGTTTCTCAGAGTTTTGGAAGAAATCACAAAGATCAAGGACAAGATGAGAGGTGCCAAGGACACAAGTATCCTTAATTAAGGTCCTCAACCAGGCTGCCTGAATAGCAATGAAAACCAAGATAAGGAGGATTTTACTGTAGACAGTGATCAGTATATTATGCCTCACCTCGCATGGGGTGGGTACCCAGGTCAGGAGAGAGGAACTGTGAGAGAATCACATGAGGGCATTCCTGTGGCCCTAGAGTTGGGACATCACAGGGGACACAGAGAACTAGGTGCCCAACTCACTTGTGCCTAATCTGTGGGTGGGATTTGGGCTCTCACCGGCTGCCCACTGGGCAGAGATAGACATTACCAGAATGACCTGTATGTCCAAAAGGGGCTGGCCAAATCTCATGAGGGCTCTGTGGACCCCATGTGGATCCACTAAAGGGACACTTCCAGCAGGGACAAGGTGACCCCAAATAGGGTAGACTTGAGGCCAGAAACTGATTGGAGAGCTGAAAGCACCCAGGCAGCCTGGGGAGAAGACATTGGCTGCTTTAAAGGAATTTCTCATGAGAGATTCCTGATGATGGGGAAAGAAATCTCCAAAGAACTCTCGGAAGTCCCCCATAGGGAAGAGCATTACCCCTTCAGGAAGTCCATTGGCAAATGCAATGGTATCAGTCAAGCATACCTTCCCTTCCCTTTCCTCCAAAGTCTTTCCAACCCTGGAGTGCCTAAGGACAGCCAGAAAGTGATGGAGTGAACTGAAAGGACGGAGTTGACCATCCATTGCCTGTTCCCACTGCTGGCTCCCCGCTCAGGAAAGGCTGATCCGGGGGAAGGAGATTTTTAGGAGAACAATAGTTTGGAGTTTGTATGTTACCCTAGTCTGATTATTAAAACACCTGTCAAAAAAAGACAATCTTTATTATTATATCTTTTTTAAGCTTGAAAATAATTGGGAAATATTGCCCTAGACTTGCCTGAAAAGTAGAAGGACCTAATGGAAGTGTCACATAGCTTTGGAGAGGAAGGACTGGGTGGATCGTTTAAATTTAAAGTACACTGGAAGCTGAAATAATGATGATTTCTGTTTACACCCAAGTCCAGTGAATTATTCAACCCAATGCATAGAGTTGTCCTAGAAGGCAGGGGCTGTAGAGCAAGAACAAAATGAAAATAAGTACATTAACAATCCAAACAATCTGAAGTGGCATTAATCATATGATTGGGACAGGTGGCACGCAGGTTTTACATGTAGGAAAATCATTAGCACAAGATCACATCTCTCTCCTGTCGCCTCAGGACATTCCCAGGAGTCAGAGAGTGGGTGGAATATTTTAACTGAACACTCAGGCCACCCTGGTTCTTGTCTCACTATGTACCCATTGAACCCTTTTGATGCTAAATGCCACCGAAAATGTTCTGTTCTGAGTGTTACATTCAATAGTCTGTCATTGATTTCTCTAAGAAATAGAATAAGGCTTTACAGTGATTATCAAAGTATTAGATGCAAGAAAATGCACTGTAGCCATAGTTTTCTCCACATAGTCTACAGTTTCTGGAAAAACATAGTCTGTCCACTTAATAAGAAATGCAGACTTCACTCTGTTGGTTGAAAGAAGCCACCTTTTTGTGTCATGAGATGGTGTGATTCATGAGTGTTACATACAAATAACAGACTGACTCCCATAGCTCATTGCCAAACCTTGTGCTGCCATAGATGAGAATGTCTTACTTTTTTTTCTTTTGAATGCAGAGTTTACCACTGACAATTTAACCCCCCAAATGATGGGGTTCCCCATTTGTGGCCAGCCTCTCCTTCTTCTTTTCCTTCCTTTGTGTAGTGGGGTTAAAAAACATCTTTACATTTGTCAACATTCCACTCATCGAGTCTGGAATATGAGCTTGTCTTAGTGAATCATTTCTCACAAAAGAAAATAGCAGAAGTGATGCCGTGTGACACTCAAGAGTAGATCCTAAAAGATGACGGTGTATCAGCTTGGACACCTTTGGGATCTTTGTGCTTAAACCCAGCCATCCTGTTGGACTCAAACCACATATAAAAGCCCCAAGCTGGTGTTCTGGCCAGAAGCAGGCTGAGGTCTCAGTTCATAAGGAGCATCCACCACCAGGCAACTTTACTGGGGACCCAAGTGAGAAACACGTGGTGGAGCCCAGCACTATGAGAGATAGTCATATGTGATCACTGCTGTTTTATGCCACAAAGTGTATGGTGGTCTGTGACACAGCTAGCCAGACCCACTGCTGGGGTACCTTTAAACAAAGGAATACTCCATTCTGGAAGTATACCCTCAGATTTAGAGTCTACTCCAAATCCAGCAATGCTCTCTCTCCTTCCCCTGGAAGTGGTAGCCTACCAGGATCACCCACTTTTCTCTGTACAAAGTGGCTTCCTTTCCTTGTGGTGGATTCCTCTCCTGTCCCCATTCCTCTGCTAATGTACTTTGGGCTTGGCTCAAAATCATTCACCGGTAAGGACACAGAGTTTCAAATCATCCTCTCTGCCTCAGGATGCACAAATTCCTCTGCAGCAGGGAAATTTCTCCAGGGAGATTCTGAAAGTGAGTGGAGATGCTGGAGGAATTTGAAAAAAACAATTGTATTCTCCCCAGACAATTCTGGGTGCAATTAAGTTGTGCCCCAAATTAGGTAAGATAGAAAATATTTCAGGACGGCGATAGGGTCGCCCTCAACACAAATAGTGTTCCTGAGTAGAAAATGACTAGAGGAATAGAGGAAAAGTATCAGCAAATTACAAAATCATCAGAGGCAGAAGGTACCTCCAAGAGCAGTTATCATGTTGAACAAATCCAGCTGGCCCCACTCACATTTAGCCTATGTACTTGATGACACCAGGGTTATATAATGCACAACCTGCACAACTGTATGTAGAGATGCTGTGGACTACCGTCATTACCACCTCTACCCTCTGTAACAAGTAGAGAAGCAGTCCCCCAGCAAAGGAGAAAAATGAGACCCAGAGAGGGGAAAGATATCCAAAGCCATACAGCTAACCACAGACCCAGACTGAACTCCTTGAATTCAAGATTCTTGAAGCTTGAACAGTATTTGTTTTCCTCTCTTCCATATTGCTTGGAAGAAATGTTTCTAACCTGCCAAAGAAGTTTAAATTGAAAAGTATTTGTTGCACATCCACAGGCTGTGACCTAAACAGGGCCTGTTTCCATAATGTGGAAAGAAGTTACTGGGTGCAGGTTCTAAGCATAGTTGTCTCCCAAATGAAGTGGGGACAGTAAGCACCTACCTCTTAGTTCTTGGGTGGATAAATAAATGGATTCATAAAGCACTCAGAGCAGTGCCTGTCATGGAGCAAGCGCTCCGTAAGTGCTGGACGGTATTGTCATTATTAGCCTGTATTTCTCCCCCATTAAAACGATGCCTGTTTGTTTTTCTCGCAAATCACCAAAATCACCAGATCACCTCCTAATGGGGGAAGTCCCTCGCTTGATCTCCCACGTTCCTTTGGCCACCAGCCCATTCCTCTCCTTTTCCTTCTCAGCAAAATCCCCCCATGCTTTCTATACTTCCAGTTTCTGTCCTAGTCTGTCTTGGACCCACGACTCTCAGGCTTTCTTCCCCACAAACTGCACCACAACTACGGTGGTCAAGGTCAACAGTGGCCTCCACTGGCTAATGTAAGGTTACTCTAGGTTCTCATCTTACTTGGCCGATTGGCAATGTTTGGGGAAGCTCATCTTGGGAGACTTTCTTCCAGAGACCAGCTTCTCTTCATTTTCCTACTAACTCAGGCTGTCCCTTCTAGCCTCTTGGGCTATGTCCTTTTGGTCTTTCCTTTTTTTCTTTCTTCCTTTCCTTCCTTCCTTCCTTCCTTCCTTCCTTCCTTCCTTCCTTCCTTCCTTCCTTCCTTCCTCCCCTCCATCTTTTCTTCTTTCCTCCCTCTTTCCTCCCTCTCTTCTTTACTTCTGCTCTTTCTCTTTTTCTTCTCTTTCTCTTGTCTTCCTCCTCCTCCTCTTCTCCTCCTCCTTCTCCTTCTTTTCCTCCTTCTTCTTCTTTCCTCTCCCTCCTCCCTCTCCTCCCTTCCTTTCTCCCTCCTTTCCTTCTTTCTTTCCTTTCTCTTTCTTTTTTTGGCACTTGGGGTTGAACTCAAGGCCTTCACATGGAGCTACATCCTCAGGCAATTTTCATTATTTTATTTTAAGACAGGATCTTTTTAAGTCACCAAGTTGTTCAGGCTAAGCTCAAACTTGCAATCCTCTTGCCTTAGCATCCCAGAGTGCTGCAATTACAGGCATCCATCACTATGGCTAGCTCTCCTGGTCTTTCTGACTGTGAAACATTATACAGCCTGTGGCTCAGTCCTCAGCTGCCTTTTCTACCTCACCTCCTCACTGTGAGATTTCTTAAAACCTAAGGCTTTAAATGCTGTGTGGATTGATGTATTCTAAATTCATGACTTTATCCCAATCCTTTTCTTAAACACCAAGTTCTTATTCAACATTAAGACTTACATAAATAGGGATATTTTGGCAAAACCAAGATCTTCATTTTTCTTCCCAAATTGAATTCCTTCCCAGTCTACCTTATCTCAACAATGACACCTCCAGCTTTACAGTGGCTCAGGTCAGTAACCCTGGAAATGTCCTTGCTTCTTCTCTCTCACCCTGAATAACTAATGCTTAGGAAATCTCCATATTTCTATATGCTTGCATATAATCTATAATCCAACAATGTCTCCCTGGTTCACCTGAATCACTGTAGTCCATGCCATCTCTTAATTGGCCTTTCTGCTTTTACCCTTGTCTTCCTGAAGTGTTTCTTCTTTATCAGAAGTTTTCCAACCCCTGGACCATGGCCCGGTACTGGACCATGGCCTGTCTGTATTTCCAGCCATTCCCCATGCTGGCATCACCGCCTGAGCTCCACCTTCTATGAGATCAGCTGAGCATTCAAATCTCATATGTGAGAAACCACAGCCCTGTCTTTCCTACTGAAGGATATAAACAGGAATGCCTCCATCTTAAACTCTAGTCAACCCTGTGCTGCCCTCCCCACCCCACCCCTTACAAGAGAGTTTTGGGAAATATCTGCTCAGTTTAGATTCTGGGAACACCAAACTGACGACTTATCAATAGCCAAGGACTTTCAGCACCCCATACCCCTTTCCTCCTCCCTTAGCAACCCTCCCCAGCAACCCTTGTGCTGCCTAAACTAGCCAATCAGGATAAACTGTGAACCTTCAACCCAGGCAATGGGGAAAAAGGTGCGCTGCTCCTCACACATTAGGGATACAATGAGCCAGCTAAGGCCTCGCTGAGTGCCTGATAACTCATGCTTGGCCCTTCTGGTGAAGTAAACATGCCTTGTCAAGATTTCTTGATGTCTGAGTGCTTTATTATCTGCACTGACAAATTGAGTCTGGGGTGTATTCCCAACACATGGAAGCATGAGCCCTACTGCAACTAGTGCATGGGAGGAATTTAAATTGTGAGCTCCTTATGACAATCTAGTGTAACAATAATACAAAGCACACAATGTAATATTAATAGAAATGAAGCACACAATAAATATAATCCACTTGATCATCCTAAAACCAAATCCTGACCCAATCCATGGAAAAATTGTCTTCCATAAAGTGGATCCCTGGCACCCAAAAGGTTGGGAACCATTCCCCTGTGACATGAGCTTGTCCCAGCTACTGCATAACCTCGTCCATCAGCACTGCTGCACTTTGTCACTCTGATCCAGCTGTGTCAGTCTCTTAACTGACCCACTGACCTGCTAAGCATGCTTTCCACCTTGAAGACCTTGCCCTTGAGATGCTACCTGAAATGCTCTCCCTACTTGGAGTTGGCCACTCTGTTAAAATATTATAATTTCTCTGTGTTCCTTCTGCTGATGTCACCGAGACAAGAAAATCAATAGGGGAGATGATGCCAGAGACCTCTAGTCTAGATATCAGGGAGCTGCCCTACACTGGGTGCTTGTGCCACCCCAAAAGTCAAATGTTGAAACCTCACTTGCAATGTGATGGTGTTTGGAGGTGGAGCCTTTGGGAGGTCATTAGGCCATGAGGGCAGAGCCTTCAGAAATGGGACTAGTACACTTATTAAAGAGACCACAGAGAGCTCCATCATGCCCTTCCCTTGTGAGCACACACCTAGATGGTGCTGTGCAGGAACCAGGAAAGTGTACCCTTACCAGACACCAAATCCACCAGTGCTTTGACCTTGGACTTCCAGCTTCTAGCACTGTGAGAAATAAAAATAAATTACGGTTGTTTATAAGTCATCCAATCTATGACATTTTGTTATAGCAGGCTGAATGGATGAAGACATCCTTATGTCATGAGAAAACTAGCTGTGTTGGCTGTTCAACCCAGGGGTATCTGAAAAAGGAAACCCTGGCGTGGAATCTTCCATCCTGAGGGGAGGGCTCTATGACTATCTGTTCAGGCATCTGGGGCCCAAAATATTACCTCAGACTATATGGCCATAAAGAGCTTTGAGAAATAGTCCCAAAGCGGTACATAAACTTGTCAGGGCTTTTTAGCTTTTTAGCTTCTGAGTTCTTCTTGCTTGTATCAACTGAGTTCTGAATCTCAAACTGGAGAGTCTTTTCTTATTTTCTTTCTTTCTAGTAGTTATTAGTAGACAAAACTTATTTTTCATCTTGGACTATAAATTTGGGACTTCATAGCTTTATAGTTTCTCCCATTTCTATTATAAAACAGATACAGCATGGGTGTGTGACAATAGTTAACATTTATGGAGCACTTGCCATGTAGTCAGTTTTGTAGCAGTTGGATGAGGGGTGGCCTTGTGGTTTACTCTGGTACGTGGGATGTGGGAAAGAAGGAGATAATATGCATAGCAAGCATGGTTCTTAGAGCCCTGCTCAGCCTTCATTTGGACAGCCCAGACCAGCCTGCTAGAGAACAAGAGGCTGCATGGAACAGAACTGAGCCATCCAGCCAAAGACATTCTGGATGGATCAGCCAGCCCCAGCCAACCTGACAGCTCACTTCAGACACAGGAGCAGTGCTATCCAAGGGCAGAAAAATCACACAGCTGATCTTTACTGAGATTAGCAACTGATAAAAATATGAGGCCAATAAATTGTTGTTTTAAATCCGGAGTTGTCAAAGTGTATTAGTCACTTTCCTGTTGCTGAAACAAAATATGCAAAACTCACAATTTAAAGGAGTAGAGGTTTATTTTGGCTTATGGTTTCAGAGGGTTCAGTGTACTGTTGGCTGGCTCTAAGGCAGAAGCAGTATGATGGAAGGGTCTGGTGGACAAAAGCTTCTCAGCCCATGGCAGCCAGAAAGCAAAGAAAGAGGGGCAGGAGCTGAGTTCCAGAATATGTCCTTCTAGATTTCACCCCCAGTGACTCACCTCCAACCAAACCCAAACTTGTAACAGCACGGTCAGCACTGAACCCATCAATGGACAAATCCACTGATGAACACAGTGCATCATGATGCAATCATCTTCCAAACTCATGAGACTTGGGGACAATTTACATCTAAACCATAAAATAAAGTATAGCCCAAATCTGGTCTGACTACTCTTTTTGTAAATATAATTTTATTGGGACAGAGCCTCACTCATTCATTTATGTGTTGCTATGGTTTGAACATGGTTTGTCCCACAAAATGCCTCTTGGGCTTGGTCTTCCATGCAGTAATGTTGAGAGGTGGAGCTTAGGTTGACAGGAGGGCAAGTCTGGATTAATGCCTTGCTTGAATGAGTGAGTTTTTATGGCTGTGGGACTGGATTATGTCTCAAGAATGGGCTGTTGTAAACCAAGGTGCCTTCTCATGTCTCTCCACCTGAACCTGCTTACACTTTGGGTATGAGATCCTCACCAGATGTGGAGAAGATACTGGTACAATGCCCCTGAATTTCCTGACTTCCAAGATAGCCTCTGTTCTTCAGCAATTACCTCATATCGGGTATTCTGTTTTAGCAACAGAGAACAGATCAATACATATATTGAGGAGGTCAACAGACACTGTATGACTTGCTGAACTTAAGATATTTATTTATTTATTTATTTTTATTTATTTATTTATATATTTATTTATTTAAAATTTTTTTTTTTGTTAAATTCTTTTATTGGTACATTGTAGGTATACAACACAACTACATTTCTCATTGGGAATTGTACCTTTACACGATGCATCTTGGTTCTTATTTTTTCCCCATTCCTAGCCCTCCCTTCACACCCTCCACCCTTCCCTATTTACAAAGACTTTATTTCCATTTTTTCCATTTCTCATCATTTTTCCTTTCCCTTCTTTCCTTTCCCCTGCCCCTCCCACTACCCCTACCCCTTTGGACCTTTTATTCCTATTTTGTATTATAGATTATTCATTCTAATCATTGGTACATTTTAGGTCTACAATATAATGACATTCATCATTGGAAATTTGCACCTTTACATAATCTCCCTTGGTTCTTATTTTTCACCCTTGCCCAGCCCTCCCTTCAACCCCTCCATTCCTCCCTATTTACAAAGATTTTGTTCCTATTTTTCCATTTTCTCATATTAATCCCATTCCCTTCTATCCTCTCCCCTAGCCCTCCCACTTCCTTCCCCTTTGCCCCTTTTCTTCCTATTTCACATTACCTATTATACATTTAGTCCTTATTTACACTTTCAGTTTCTCATACCAGAGAAACTATTCAGTATTTATACATGTGTGTCCTATTTATTTCACTTAAGAGTATCACCTCAATGTGCATCCACTTAGCTGTAAATGTCTCTAATTTCTCATTGTTTATGGCTGAGTAGTACTCCATTTTATAAAAAACCCCACATTTTCTTGATCCAGTCTCCAGTTGATGGGCATTTGGGCTGTTCCCAAGTTTTAGCTATCACAAACTGTGCTGCTATGAACATGGGTGCACATATATCACTGTGGTATGATTCTTTTAATTCTTTGGGGAAGATCCCCAGCAGTGGAATAGTGGGGTCAAATGGGACTTCCAGTCCTAGTTCTTTGAGGTATCTTCATACTGATTCCCACAGTGGTTGCACCAGTCTACACTCCCACCAGCAGTGGAGCAGGGTTTCTCTTTCCCCACAGCCCCGCCAGCATTTGTTATTGGTTGATTTCATGATAGCAGCCATTCTTTCTGGTGTGAGGTGGAATCTCAGCATTGTTTTCATTTGCATCTCTCAAATGACCAGTGATGTTGAACATTTTTTCATGTATTTATTTGCTATTTCTACTTCTTTGTCTGAGAAATGTCTGTTCATTTCAGATGCCCATTTTTGGATTGGGTCTTTAAATTTGAGAGTTCTAATCTTTTTAAGTTCTTTATAAATTCGAGATAGTAGACCTTTGTCTGAGGAAAAGCAGGTGAAGATTTTTTCCCCACACTGTGGGTTGTCAGTTCCTGTACCAAAAATCCTATTCTATATCACTAAGTTGGGAAGTGTTTTGTTATATTCAGGAAGTAAGCCAAGCACTCTAAATTATTATAGGTTTTATTGTCACCAGGAAGAGTTTATCATGCCCATTTTACAGACAGGGACTAGACATGGTGAGGACAAGTAATTGGTACATGGTGAAGTCAGGAGAAAGAACAAACAGCCTGACCTTACAGACTTATGGCACTTGTAGACTGCCTCAATACATGTTCACTAGATGGATGTCTGGCAGAGGGAATTCATACCTGAATAAACAGTTCGGGTTAGTTCCCAGGAGGAAGGAATGCAGACAGCAGTGATCTTTGAGTCAGTGATGTATACCTGTGGGTACAAATGGATCTCTCCAGGAAAGTGCTGGAAATCGCTGTATCCAGACCTTATGAATGCCTGACAGTTTGTGTATATACGTGTCCCTCATGGATGGTCCAGAAGCGCTGAAATATGCTATGTGTGGAAAGGAGGAGGGAGGAAATGATAAAGGTGGGAGAAGAAGGAAGGAGTGGAGGTGAAGGAAGAGAGGGAAGAGAAGGGTTGGAAAATAAAAGAAAAACAATTCAAATTCTATTGAGGATGCTCAGGCTTCCATTTGTCTCTGGCAATCACCATTATCTGTTCTGAAGGTAGGGTTAATTTGTCACTGGAAAGATTTGCTGTTTTATCAGGGGGCATCATTGAACAGCACAAAGAGACTATGGCATAACTTACATTATTATTATTATTATTTTTTTACAGTGTTAGAGGTACAACCTAGGGCTCCAAGCATGCTGGGCAAGGACTTTATCACTGAGCTACACCCTAATCACTAGCCGGTATTATATTTAAGCTCTGGTCTTTACAGTCCCAACATGTTCTACAGTGAGTGGAAGCTTGTTTATCAGACTCCCGCAATACAGTGGAGCAGACTTCTCAGCTCACCCATTTCTCAAGAACAGGAGCAAGGAGACATTACTGCATCCCAGGAAGAGGAGAAATCTTCCCTGCCTTTCTCAGCATCCTCCTCCCACCCCCAGCTATGCTGATACTATTCAATAACTCTCATTGACTTTGGGAGGAGAAAAACAAATGTAATTGTTAAAGTGTAAATCCCTTTAAATGCTAAGATCAAAAGGAAAGTTTCCATCCAATAACACATAATTAAACATGCAGACGTGCCCAACTTTGATTCATGAATGCTTATGCACTTCTAAATTGTTGCCAGGGAGATCAGGGCCTGAGAAAATTAAAACCATTATGCCTCAAAAGGATACATGATTTTCACAGCTTTCTAACGTGATTTCCTGTTGTGCAAAACTTTGTGTTTTTCCATTTTCTCCACCCCGCCTCTGTAGTGATGTTCAGGGCTGATCTGAAGCAGCTTTGCAAATATCCTTAGATTGAGAATTCCTGCAGGCCCAGCACAAGGGGAGCAAAGAATCAGACAGTAAGCCACTCCTTCCTATCCCATTATATTCAGCCGGAGGGCAACCTTTACCTCCTTGGCAGGGCCCTCACCCCCACCCCAGGATGGTCTCAGGTATTTGGGCTGCTAGGATGTCGGCAGTACAAGTGAAGTCCTCAAGTTTATGGGGATGTCTCTGTGCATCAGGGTGACCTGAACAATCTTCTTAATTTCTGTATGCCTTGATGTCTTCTGTCTAGTTGCCCAAGAAGTAGATATGGACAAGTATTCAAATGCAGAAAAATACAGGAAACTTCAGTATACAACTGGGAAAACAGTACAGGAAAAGTGTATGGGTCATTTTCCCATTGCTGGGACAGAATACCCACAACTCACAACTTAAAGGAAAGGTCTATTTTGGCTCATAGTTTTCAGAGAATTCAGTTGATGATTGGTTGGTCCGAGGCTGAAGCAGCATGATGGAAGGGCACAACAGAGGACAGTTTCACTCTTCACTGCAGTCAGGAAGCAGAGAGAGCAGGGAAGAGGAAAGGACAAGAATCCACCCTTCCAGGTCACACCCCAGTGACCCCCTCCAACCAGGCCCCACCTCCTAACAGCACATTCAGCACTGACCTCATTATTGGATGAATCCACTGACCAGTATAGCGTCACCATGATCCAATCATTTTCCAAACACATGAGACTTTGGGGGGACATTTTAGATCTAAAGCATAACAGAAAGGAAGCCAGTCAAAAAGACAGTTACCATCACGGATCCTGCTGGGGAAGGCTGGGTAGTCAAGAAAAATGTGTGCTTTGAAGCTTTCCTTCCCATAGTGCAAGAGAGCTGTGATATTTAAACAACTCTCACCATGCTGGTCCTGGTTGTTTCCAGGGAATGGCGACACTTCTCTTTGCTTCAAAGGCAGGTAGAGAGGACTTCTTTGACATCATGAAAAGCCCCTGAGAAAAGAGATGCAGGTACTAGCAGCTGAAAGTCAGCCAGAGTCCTTCTAAGGGACAAGATAGGAGATATGGCTGGCACCCATGGTCACTGCCACACTTAGTTTCTTAATATATAAGACATAAACTGGCAGTGACTATCTCATGAGGCTGTAGCAGGGATTCATCAATTTACTATGCATAAAACCCTTAGAACCCAGCTGGGTACACAATGAGCATCTCACTGCATGGTGTTATTGTCATCGGTGTTATTTCTATGACTGCTGTTATTTGTGACCTTGGGGACAAGTGTGGTAGGAAAAATATGAGACCAGACATGACCTCCAGTTTGCTGGGCTCGATTTCATCACCTGTGATATTTGGTTGACAATATTTAGCCAGTGGGAGTCTTTTCAAGATTAAGTAAATCCAAGAAAGTTCATGACGCTGAGTCTTTCACAGAGCTATCAACTCACAAAGCCAGATGGGGTCATCTAGCCTGGATCCCACCTGTGCCGGGACTCACTATACCACCTGTGACAGATGGGCCACCAGGGTCTGCTCTGATGCCCTTTGCAACCCCAACACCCATCTCAGCCTCTTCCCTGTAACATCCATATTTTGGCCCGGGCTTGGTTCCTTGGGACCACATGGCCCCCCCTCCTGAGACAGGTTACTCACTGCCACTTGAACAATAAGACAAGGAATTGAAGATATCTACTCACAACCAAGCAGCTTGCTAGCTGGGAACAGTGTAAGTGTCCATTTTCACAGGAAGGAGGCACGCGTCTTAATAAGGTAGAGTACCACTTATCTGAAATGCTTGGAGTTTTAGAAGTGTTTCAGAGTTAGGATTTTGTTTTGGATTTTGAAATAATTTTATAGCATAATGAGATAGCATGGGGATGACAGTCCAAGCCTAAATATGAAATTCATTTATATTTCACATTCACCTTAAACACATGGGTAAGGATAATTTTATACAACATTTGTAGTGCACCTATGTTTTGACTGTGACTTGTCACTTGAGGTGAGGCGTGGGAATTTCCACCTGGGATATTATGTTGGCATGTTGGATTGTCAGTTGAATGTTGGAGCACTTCAGCTTTTGGACTTTTGGATTAGGGATGTTGGGTTTGTAGCTCTGTTTTTACAAAGAACCTGGATTAGTGTACACACACATGTAGATACACTGACATGGTCAAAGCTCTGTAAGCATGCCCAAAAACCTGAGACATGGTGGGCCACGAGCTGCACAACAAAAGATCTGAAGCCGGGGAGAGCAGCAGGAGATGAAGAAAAGATGATGAGACCAAGATTACACTTGATAGCTGGGACCAGGTGGAACCATAGCTTGTCAGGAGCTAATGGCCGCCTGGAGCACCACTGGCTCTTTATTTATAGTGGAAGGCAAACAGGAAGAGAAGGCGGGGCAAATAGTGCTACGTGGCCTACGTGGCCTAGGCAGAACGTAGCATAATTGTTTTGTGATGGGGCATGTTCAGGAAGGGAACAGAGGAGGATATAGTGTAACTGTCTCATCTGGCTGTGCCATCCAGTGTCTACAACAGACACAGTCTGTTTGACTCTCTAATGTATGGAGGAAAAGAGGAGCAGGGAGGAGAGAGGGTGCAGGGAAGAGACAAAGGGCCATCTTTAGGCTTGGCCCATGGAAATGGTGGCCTCTGGAGACGTGACCCTGGGACTGGGGTTGGAGTGTCAATGACAGTGGGCCCCAGGGACTTTTCTGTAACATTTTCATATTTTAACAAAGAAAAATTGTTCAAATATTACCTTCTAAATATGAATGACTAAAAAATGTTGCTACAGGCACTGGCCAATATTTCCTGGCTGGCCAATGACACTGTTCCTGAATTCTGTTCTTCTACTTTCCTGTTTTGCCATTTTGAGTCAGTACGTGATTCTACTCTTCATCCTCATCCTTCAGTGGACACTGTTGTTTGGTCCTCTTCCAGGGCCTTACCACCTAATCAATTCCATCACACACAGGCCCCCTTCCTCCTTGACATTGAGGCTGCCCCTGGACCATCTGTCTTCTTTCTTGACAAAGGAGGATGAGGAGATTCAAAGTTCTTTTAAAGATGAAGAGCTGATGGAGTGAAATGCTGAGTACAAGAACTCATCTTGGGAGGAAGACCCTGGAGGAGCCATGTCTGAAGAAGGGACACAAAGGCACAGAATGGCCAACCTCAGACATTTTAAGAGCTGTCATAAGTAAGAAGAATTAGACTCATCCCTCATGGCAAAGGGAATGGAATAGAATCAATTAGGTAAAATTTCCCAAGAGGCAGATTTCAGCTATTATAAGGAAGAGAACCTTTCTGGCATGTGAAATAGCCACAGCGGAAGGGACTGCCATGCTATAGAGTGATCTTTGTTACAGGAATTATGCCAACAAGATTAGAAATTTCAGCCTGAGTTTTCCACGCTGAATGTAGACTGAAAATAAACTGTGAAGTAAAAATGTAAACCTCAGGATATCCTAATCCTATGACTATCAGAAAAAGCTAGTCCTGTAGTTTGGATCATAGCATGATTTTAGTTAAACCATGCAAAAGAAGGAAATTTGATCTTGTGTTTTCCTGTTGTGTTAATCAGCTTTCCACCCATGTAACAAATACCTGAAATAAATCAACTTGTAAAGAACAAATGCTTATTTTGGCTCACAGTTTTGAAAGTTTTGGCTCATAATTGGTTGGCCCTGTTGCTTTGAGGCCTGCAGTGAGACATCACTTCATGGAAGGAGCAGGTGGTAGAGCAAAACCACTCAGGGAAAATAAGAGAGCAAAAGAGGGAAAGAAGATGCCAGTGTCCTACTATCCCTTTTGAGGGTATGTTTCCAGTGATTGAAAAACTTCCCCCCTCAGCCCTACTCCTTAAATATTCCACCAGCTCCCAAAAGCTCCAAGCTGAAGACCGGACCAATTACCCATGAGTCTTTGGAGGATATTCTAGATCTTATTGTAGCACCTACCACTGGGCAAGGGACCAAGACATCTAGGATCTACAATAGCATAGTTAGGCTTGAGACCCCATAAAAGTTGTGTCTATATCACACCAAAATCAAACCACTGGGGATCTATGTGAAGTCATTTCCTTGATAGAAATTGTGTAGTTCCAAAGATATGCAAAACAAAAGGAATGGCCAGATAAAATTGGCGAGTACAGTAATATCTCAGTTTCCAAACAATTTGACTCACAAACAGAAAAGTGCAGCAAAGTTTTGCTTCTTCTTGTGAACTTGGCATTGAGTATTGAACATGACCACTATGGCCATCATCCCCAGAAATGTGAAATGAATTAACTTCATAAACCAAGGTACCACTGTATTCCAGAGGTCTTGCTTATTGTCCAAAAAGACCCTTGAGTTCTTGGACCATGTGCCTCATTGGAGCTTTCAGTATCCATTCCCACCTTGACACACATGCATACTGAATTTATAGAGCTCTGGCTGCACTAGCATTGGCCTGGACTAGAAGCAAAAGGAGAACTAATGACTATAGCTGACTGCAGTCAAGAAAGAAGGCTGAGTGGCTGTCAGCATTATTTGCCCAACCATGGGTACTTCATGGCTACTAAGCTGTGAGTGTAGGGAGTCAGTCAGCCTCCTAACTACTTCCCTCATTTGTAGGCTTGTGTAGAGAAAGTGTGATGAAAACATCTACTGAATAAATGAGGGACCTGAGCTCAAGGAACAAGCAACAGCTGGGATGACACTGATTATAGTAGTGGTGCAAATGGAAAACCACTTTGACTCACTGTCTGCCTAGAGCCAAGTGGGACATCACCATATTCCAGACAAGTAGAACCCAACTCTTCTTGCCCTTCAGGAAAGTCACAAAACTACATCCAGCTGCTTCTTGTGATATTATTGACTCTCCTACCATGTCAGTCCACTGGGATGCTGCTGTGATTTTGTGTCCGTTTTGAGGAACAAGTAAAATGGTGGGAAGTTGCAAAGAATTAAAAACCCCTGGGGGAAAAGAAGCAGGCAGCATCAAAGAATCCTTTGCTCACTGAGTGACTTTCAAATGTACTTCAAACAGGCAGTCACAGTGTGCTGATAAAGAAAGGTGAAGATGTACAGTGAGGATCCTGAAACCCTGTGGCTCAGAATACTGTGGAGGGAGGAGAGAATGGCCTAATGTCTCACCAATTTCTTGGCCATTATGTTCTCAGCCAGTTGCTGGTAGAAGAACAACAGATTCTAACATCTCAGATGTGGTTCAGGCAGGTTGTTATTAGTTTTCTCATTGCTGGACACAATATTTGACACACACAAATTAACAGCTGAAAGGTTTAATTTGGATCATGTTTTAAGGGGATTCAGTCCATGGCAAGCTAGCCCCATGACAAAAACATCATGGTGAAAGGGCATGGTGGAACAGAGCTGCTTAATTCATGGTGGCCAGGAAACAGAGCACAGGGTAGGTAACAGAGAGGAAGGGATACAGAACCAGATATAGTTTCCAAAGCCATGCTTCAGTGACCCACCTAGACACACCGAGAAGTGCTCCACCAATTCCTTGAGAAGTTCCTAAGCCAATCAAGTTGACACAATCAAGCACAACCATCACAAATCTGTCTGTGACCAGGAGACAGATGACATTCAGAATCATGGTTGTCACAGGTGGGGTGGAGGCAGAATCAAGTTGCCTGGGGAAGAGGTCAGCCTATGTATAGCAGACTTCATCAAGCAGGCTGTAATCTAGGTTGAGTTTATGTACCTGGAAAGTATCCGCAGGGCTGGGCAGAAGAGCTGAATCAGAAGTCCAGGCTTCTCATCCGGATTGGTGAGAGCCATTGAGTACATGACTGAGGTGATAGGGGTGTGCCAGGTATCTGGTGGCAGGGTCTCAGTGAATCTCACATGTCTCTAGCTGCAGGACTCAGGCAGTAGATATCTGCATGCTTTGCCCTGGGTCATATTAGGCTCCAGTGAAGGCTGAGATTTAGCTGGGTGTGGTGGTGCACACCTGTAATCCCAGCACTCTGGGAGGCTGAGACAGAGGAATCACAAGTTTGGGTCCAGGTAAAGAACATAGCAATTTAGCAAGACTCTGTCTCAAAAAAATATTTTAAAGGGTAGGAGATGTAGTTCAGTATGGAGACACTGGATTTAATCTTCATTACTCATCAAAACAAAATGGAGGGACCAGTGCAAATTGAAAGGAATTTGCTCAGGACTATGGGATTGTACAGGAGAATCTGGGAAAATTAGGTCATCTTCTAACAAGACACATCCCTGCCCAAAATGGACAAGAAAGCCAATGACATCTACACAGATCATTATCTCAGAGGGGCAAATGTGGCTACTCTCCATCCTGAGCCTGTGGGATGAACTATTAAACGAACACATTGCCAAATAATGATTTTGTTGTAGCATTTTATTGATAACTAGAAAACACTAGCTCACAGACTCTCCACGTTGATCTAGCCGACAGCCCAACTCCCCACTTCCCACAGGTAATTACCTGCTCCTAATTGGGTCTGAAAGCAGTAAGTTTGTATTTAAAGGTAGGAATACAGAATGTGTTGTATTTTTCCAGAGACCACACGGAGGAGAGTTCAGCGCCCTGTTTAACTGTGACTTAAAGAATCAGGTGACTTCTCCAAGAATCCCAACTCCTTCACTTAAACCTCTGTGTTCTTGGGCAAAATACATTACTTCCCAGCGCCTACAATTCGTTATTCATCACTAGAAGGGAAGGCCGTGCTGCTTAAATAAGAGAAAAAAATCAACTTCTCCGATCTCTGACCCATATGGGAACTCAGAGACTGGGAATTTGACACGTATCTTACAACTCAGAGTAGACAGAAACGGTTTTGTTGTTGTTGTTGTTTTTTTTTCATGGTACCAAGGATTGAATCCAGGGCCTTCACACTGAGGTGGACCCACAGCCCTTTTTAATTTTTTTTTTTTTGAGATAAGGTCTTAATAATTTGCTCAAGCTAGGTTTGAACTTGTGATCCTCCTGCTTCAGCCTCTCTAAGTACTGGAATTTCAGGTGTGTACCACTGTGCCTGGCTCAGAAACAGTTTTTAAACTCTACTTCCTATTGCTCACCATTATCACCTTTACATATAACACTTGGTTGTTCATATATTGGATTTTCAAGACAATTCTGTCACACCACCAAGGCAGGCTTCAGGGTGCTGAGATTACAGGTGTGCACCTCCATGCTTGACTTATTAGTCTGTTTTACATTACTATAATGGAAGACCTGAGACTAAATACTTAAAAAGAAAAGAGATGTATTTAGCTCACAATTAAAAGGCGAAAGTCCAAACAGCATGGTGCTAGTACTTCTGAGTGTCCCTTAGAGGCACCAACTCATAGTGGAAGACACCACAACGACAGAAGTAGACAAGAGAGATTGAAAGATTACGAGGTGAGACTGGAAGTCAGAGTGAGGGGGCAGGGCTAGCATTGGCACCTTCCACTAGGCCCCACTTCTTTGAGGTCCTACCATCTCTTGAAACAGCCAACTGGGGACCAAGCCCCTCCCCATGAACCCCTGGTGTGTGTGGGGGGGTTACACTCAAACCATTCTGGAAGGGGAAGTCAGAGGAAAGCTGGCATGGATGCTGAGGAGAGGAATCAAGCCACAGCCATAAAGGACCAGCCAATAGGTTGAGTTCTCAGCCATGCCTTAAGAGGTGAAAAGAGTAGCAGCAACTTCTGGCTCCCAGGAAGGGGGATGGCCTCGATAAAGGGTACTTAGGCTGGCTGGGGTGCAGCACAGAGCCCTCATTTCCAAAGGACAATTGCTTGATGGGGTGTGTGGGGGGGATCTGAAAGCTTCAAGTCCCAACTAGAAGTGGGGGCAGGTTCCTGCTGACCACATCTTCCATTAACTTGAGGACCTGAATTTGCTGATGAACTTCAGAGAGGCGGCTGGCTCCAGCACATTGCTGCATGCTCTTTGAAACAACAGAGTTGGTACTAAGCTGGGCAGTGGTTGCCACTGAGTCTACCTTGCTCAAGCCCCTTCCATTAGCATGCCATAATTATGAAAATTTGCTCATGAATTGTAGAAGAGGCTCTAGGAGGTTCCTGCCCTGGATGAGAGTGTTCTTCCAGGCTTTCTCCAATCTTCTTCCCTGCCTTCCTTGGTCTCTAATTCCATTTTGATACTAGATTTTGACTCCCACTCTCCAGTGAGTTCTTACATAACGCTGGAGATAAATTTAGAATAAGCATGGTTTCTGTTGCAAGCTCAAAATGGGGATACTTTTTAAAATATATACCTTACTTCCTTGCTGAATTTTTAGTACTTCCAGGGTCAGGCCTTTTCTTTCTAGTCTTCAGATTTCCTGGGGCTTGCTGCTCTACTTAAGCCATGGTAAATGGTTGTTCAATTAAAGATTGAATGAATGAATGAATGAATGAAGCTGGAATCTCCTAAATCACTAGAGTTTAAGATTCACCAGGACAGGAAGGTTATGTGTTTCTGTCATGACTGAATTTCATACTTGGCCCATGTTGGGCCTTTAATAAATATTATAGAATGAATAAAAGAGTACTTTCCTTCTTAGCAGCACTGCCTTTCAGAATTTAAGTTGTTTCCCACCATATTGGAACTGGGAAAATCTTGGGAATCAACTGGTCCAAATTTATCATTTAGAGGCAAGAAAGTACATATGATCCGTTGCCCAAGCACCCACTGCTGGAGATGCTGGATCCTGGTACAGGGCTCTTTCCCTGCCCTACTCTATGAAGCTTACGTTCTGCAGAAAGTAGATCAGATAAGCCCCTGCCCATGTCAGAGCTGTGAAAGTGAATCCTCACACATCCTCTCCGAACTAACTTGGGCGGATCAATGTCTTAGCGAGTGGGATGCCCAGGCCCTGCAGCAGCACATACAGAGAGGGGCCACATCATGAGCAGTTCTGCCCTGGGGTTTGTCTCTTCTATTGTTCCCAAGGCACACGTCCTTAATCCTTCCCTCAGACAGCCATTCAAGAAGAAACATATGCTACACACTCCAGCTGGCTTCCCCCATGAAGGTGAGAGCACAGCTGTAATGACTTCAGAACACCTGTACACCTGTGCACCTGCTACAGTCACTCCCTCATAATAAAACCTTGTGCAAGTGACTGGTCTTCTTGAAGTCTCACTCTTCTCACCCGTAATAATATCTACAGTATTAACATTTGGGGGGATAGAGGAACTAAAACATGCAAAAGTACTAAGTACAGTGCTTGTTGTATGGTAACTATTTGCCCAGGTGATAATCAGATGGAGATGGTGATGTCTCAGTATGATGTTTAGAGTCTCCAATCAGACTGTGTGAGTGCACATTTCTGCTCTGCTCCTTACCAGCTGTGTGTTTGGGTGCACACTACTCAACTTCTCTGTGCTTCAGTATCTTAATGATAAGCTAATGATAATAATGGGATTATTTTATTGGCTTTGTATCAGACTCATATGAGGAAATTTGCAGAGAGTACTTAGGCACATGAAAAGTGCTAAATAAATATCAATAATTCCATTCTTCTTATTATCTTGTTTTTAAAAATGTACTGAAGAGAGCTAGTGTTTCTACTGAGGGCTTTTGCTTTCCAGAGATGAATGTGGTGCCAAGGCTGAGCTCATTGGCTGGTAATCTCATTTGTCCCTCTGCTATTTTCCAGCACATCCCACAGCTAGTCGAGCACTGTGCTTGCCTAATACTCTTGAGCTGGGCTTGCTGGGCAGTGACTTCTCTATAATGCTAGAAATGCCTGCCAGCAGCGAAATTACATTTATATTGATCTAAAGAACATTTTATTGATCAAACACAGGGAAAGAAACCTTTGAAACATAAACCCATTATTTTAACAATTTGTTGGCAGGAATAAGAAAAGGCTGCTTTTATATTCCTCTTTGGTGATTTGGCCTTCTCAGGACAGATTCTGGTAGTTGTAGAGGGTCTAGAGATCCAGCCACCATTAGCAGTTAGCAATGACCACCCCTCTGTCCCCAGCTTACAGGCCACTAGCTTCCTTTTCCATACTTCTGTCCCTTAAGGCTTATCTACATGTTAGTCCTTCTGCCCCTAAATGCCTCCTTCCAAACTCTCCATTCTTGATCTCACTGGTTGGATCACAGGACCTAGCCTCCTCCTCTGTGTCCCTGCGTGATTCTGAGCAGTGATGTTGAAAGCATCAGCTTGCCAGGACCTCTCCATAAAGCCCTCACACGCTGCCTCAAAAGGTCTGAACAATAAAGTTACCTGAAGCCATCCTGCTTCCTGAATCTGGTTTCCTTAAACTTCATTAAACTCAGTTAATCCTTGTATGGGCTCTATGCAGATCTCAAGACAACTAGATGAAATAAACTTACCTTGGAGAGCCATTCTGCAGCAATTTCCAGAATGATGCAACCAACATAACTCTGTGGCTTTGAGGAGCCAAAGATTCATTTCCAATCCCTGCCTTCAGTGGGCTGAAATCCAATGAAGTGGTAAATCACAGGAGAAAAGTATTTAGTAGAAGAAAAAACGATGACACAACAATTCAGTGAGAAAGAATAGTCTCTTTAACAAATGGTAATGAGACAGCCAGATATCCACATGTCACAGAATGAGGCTGGATCCCTACCTCACACCATATGCAAAAATTAGCTCAAATTAGACCAAAAGCCTAAATGTGAGAGCTAAAACAGTTAAACTCTTAGAAGAAAACATAGGTGTAAATTTTCATCACTTCAGTTATGCAATGATTTCTTAGCTGTGATACCTAATGTACAAACGATCAAGGGGAAAATTAGATAAATTGGACTTGACTAAGATAAAATATTTGTGCTTCAGAAGATACCAACAGTATGAGAGAATATGTATGAAAGTCATATATCTGGTAAGAGTCTAGTACCTAGGATAGATAAGGAATGCTTATAAATCAACAATAAGAAAACCCACATAAAAATGAACAGATGATTAGAAGAGATGTTTTTTTCCAAATGTATATATACATGCACACATATGAATGGTCCATAAGCATATGAAAAAATTTTCAACATAATTAGTCATTAGGGAAATGCAAATCAGAATCATAATAAGATATCACATAATTCCCTGTAGGATGACTATAATAAAAAAGGCAAGAAATAACAAAGGTTAGTATAACATATAGAAATCTCAAAATTGTTAATGGTGATTGAAAATGTTGTGGTTATTTTAGAAGACAGTTGGATAGTTTCTCATAATGTTAAACATAGTGTCTCCATGTAGTCCAATAATTCCACTCTTAGGTATATACTCAAGAGAATTGAAACATATTCACTCAAAAACTTGTACACAAATATTTATATCAGTATTATTCCTAATAACCTAAAGGTGAAAAACCCAAATGTCATATGGATTCATGAATGGAGAAATACAATGGAGTTTATTGATACAATAGATACTATTTAATCATAAAAAAAGGAATGAAGTGCTGGTCCATATTATGACATGGAAGAAAATTGAAAGCAAAATGCGCAGTGAAAGATGCCAGGCCTAAAGGCTACATATGATGCAGTTCCCTTCATAAGCATTTTCCAAAATAGCAACATCCACAGAGAAAGAAAGTATATTAGCGGTTGCTATGAGAGGAGGCAGGAGGAGAAGAGAATAAAGAGTGACTGCTAATTGGTATGGGATTATTTTGGAACAGTGGAAATGTTCTGGAATTAATAGTGGTGATGCTTATGCATCCATGTATAAATGCTGAAATGCGCTGAATTCACCCTACAAAAGGGTGAATTTCATGATGTGGGAATTATGTTTTAATTTTTTTAAATGTGTCACACAGAACAAGGGTGCATTGGATGGTCAGTAGAAGGTTGCAGAAACTAAGCCAGGATGTAGTTGGAGGTGCATGGAGGGATGGGTATATCCCATAATTCCATGCCCTGGAATTTTACCAAGTGCCCAGCGGCCCCCACAATGACTCTTGTCACTGAGACCACACCACAGCCATTTCTCTTGGCAAACTGAATTTCTCCAGCTTAGCATGCTGATCCCTTGTAGATTTTGAAAGAGATCTTACCTTCTTTGTTTTGTTTTTGGTACTGGGGATTGAACTCAGGTCCTTCCACTTGTGAGGCAGGCGGCAGAACTATTGAGCTAAATCCCCAGGGATCTTAACTTCGTTGATTTTGAATTTCCAGTTCCTCTTGAAGAGAGGCAGAAACCGTTGACAAGTCTGGAAATTGGAAATGTAAATGAAGAAGGGAGACCAGGGGGAGAGACTGGCTACACAGCCTGACCAGTTCCATCACATCGGGCCACCGAGGCTCCTAGCTCAAGGGCTTGGCAGCAAAACCAGCTACAAGGGTCTGCCATCCATGTCTCAGACACAGCAAGCCAGCCTGGGTGAGCCAGGGGAAAGCTAAGGGGACCATCTCTTAACATTCAGTGGCACGTATGTTAGCAGGGACCTTGGCTCTCTTGCCTCCACATGGACAGAGCAACAGTTTGGGCAGTATTTCTGAACCCGCTTGGCAGGGTGTTAGAGTATGGTGTGAGCAGTCATTCAGGAATAATCAGCAGAATAAGTGAAACCTTGGTACACTCCCTGGGCAGGGCATGTAGCTGGACATGCTCCTGGAGACCACCTGCCAGGTGTCTGTATCTTATAGGCAGTCAGGAGGCTGAGTGACTTGGCTAGGGTGACAAGGCTTATTGTTGGCTGATCTAGGGCTGGAAGCCAAATTATCTACCTCTGGATTTACTGTTTAACCTCTTGTTTCACCCTTCCTCTTCAGCTGCAGAGGAACTGACCATCACACTCTGGAAAACAATGGTTTTTGGCTATGTTACTCTGGACAGAATTTCTCTCTCTCTCTCTCTCTCTCTCTCTCTCTCTCTCTCTCTCTCTCTCTCTCTCTCCCTCTCCCTCTCCCCCTCCCCCTCCCTCCCTCCCTCCACTGGGAATTGAACACAGGGCCTACACACTGAGCTACATACCCAGTCCCCCTTTTTTGAAACAGGACTTGAACTTGTGATCCTCCTACTCATCCTCATCCTCCCAAAGTGCTGGGATTACAGGCATGCACCACCACCTGGCTCCTTTCTCTTTCTCTTCCTCTTTGTCCTGGTCCTCTAACTTCTCCTCTTCTTCCTGTCTCTAACTCTTTATTCCTCTTTCTCTTTTCTCTTCCCCTCTCCCTTTCTTTTCCAACTGAATTGAATACTATTCATTTATATAGAGACATCACATACAGTGAGAGAAATAAAGAGAACTCCAGTGCTCTGATTCTCAAATGGGACAAGGCACCCGTGTCACCTGGAGAGTTGTGAAGATGTGTGCCTGGACTCGACCTCGAGAATCTCACCGTTCTGGCATGGAGACTGAGAGCTTGGATTTCTGACAATTTCCCCAATCACAGTGACTCTGCTGCAGGGACCACACTTGGGAACCCAACTCACGAGTACAAAAAATTCACTTCCCAAGCTCCATAGCTCCATACAGAGCTCTTCCTACAGTACTTAAATATCTTATTTTCATAAATCTCTAGAAAATGAAACTTGATTGACAAATATTATTACAATCACCTCCAGGGATTACTGAACATCTACATAATGTCAGGTAGCCTAAATCTCATAGTCAGAAGGGCTTTCTACTCTCACATCTCTACAGTGCAAATGAGACTCATTGATGATTAAGAACCAACCTTCAGTTACCTCTCACTGCTGAGAGCTGGACTCAGGGGTCACTGAGGCTGAGATATTGAGTGTATTTTATAAAAATGATGTCATTGTCATCTGTCTCAGCCATAGGCTATGGGCCTACTAATAAGCTCCAGCAGGAGGTCTTTAAAATATACTTTTAAAGTATCCATAAAAATCCAGAATTATAGACTTCTGTGCCTGGATAGGACCCTAGCTGTCCTCACACCGTCTCCCTTCTCCCTATAACCTCCATCATCTCTCCGGCTTTCCTGAACAATCCCAGCCTTCCTCAAACTCTGCCTAAAATGCCACCATACAGGCTTTGCAACTCTAGGAGGAAGATGGGGTAACTCCCTTGTCTACATCCTCATTGCATGGCTCCCTTTTTGATTTGTCTACAGAGAGGAAAGCAAGTAGATACCAGATCTTGAAGGATTTTCAGAGACCTAGTACTGTAGTCCTCCTCTGGGACAGGGTGGGTGACTGAGGCCCAAGAGGCAAGTTAGGATGTGAGTCAAGAAAAAAGATAGCAGCCTGAAAAGTATAGTATGCAATGAATTTTGGTTTTTAGGGAAGGATGATGAGTTGTGAGACAACTGGATAAAAGGGAGGGATTTGGAGAGGCCCAGCAGAGTTTGGGGAGGGGCTAGAAATTTGGAGAGATGGAAGCAGCAGATACATCAATCAGTCCAGTGTTTCCTAACAGTGACATCAAGTTGTAGGACCCAGGCTATGAGGCGTGGTAACTATGAGGCAGTGAATGGCTCTGTTCCTCCATATGCTATTAGCACCATCTATGCATCTCCATCAGAGCACACATTGTCTTCTAAATTCCCGTTTTTCTGACAGTGGCTCCCCATTCCACTTTTCCTCCAGAAGAAAGGGCCCTTTTTAATTTTTCTTTGTATCTATCACCCTGCCAACTTCTTGCCATATAGTGGGTATTGAATAGTTGGCAGCCATCATGGCTCAGAGAAAAGAGCCTCAAATATGGAGTAAAGAGGTTGGGTTGAGGTCCCCATCCATCAAGACCTTACTTGTGTGACCAGGAACAAGTCACCTGGCTTAGTGGACCTCAGTTTCCTCAGTGTGGCAAGAGAAGATGGGAGGCAGTGGCCTCAATCTTAACATTGTCTACTCCAGATTAATAGGAGGTAAGAAGAGCATCCTATTTAGCCTACTCCCAACTGGGGCTAATTCTCTGCCTTGAGGACTGCCCCTTGGCTCCCATATGCTATATCTTTCCCTGGAGGCACCAAAAGGAAGGAAGTACCCCAACATCCAGGAGCCGGGTTAGGAAGTCTGGTGACTCAAAGCAGTGATGACTTCACGCTCCAGTGAGCTCATAGAATGCAGAGTAATTTTGCCTTCCACTTAACTGTCAGCAGCATGGAAGAAGACCCACTCTCCCTCGCCTCCTCCCCCTACCGCTGTTAGTCATGACTCATTAATTGCCACCGGCGAATGAGTTTTAGTCTAATTTTCCTGATCTAATTCAGTGATGTTTTCAGCTAAAGATCAGGATATAGGTTTTTAGCTTAGCTAATGAAATATCTAATGAATTGACATTAGTGACAATTACAGACAAGACACCTAGAAGGAATGGGCCAATCACAGGCCTTGGTTGATGCCACTTGCTAAAGGCTCCTTAGGGAGAAAAGCACAATTCTTGTGTTCTTCTCCTTAGTCAACAGTGCTGTGCTGGGCCAGAAGAAAGGGGTTGAAGAAGTATTTGTCTTTATCCTTTTTTATTATTTATTTTTTAATTTATTTTTGGTGTTGTAGCTCTGCCTCAGAACCCATGGCATGATGTACAGATGGGCCATTCAGGTGGAAAAATAGCTGCCTCAAAATGAGGTCCGTGTACAACTCACAGGTAAGTGGGATTATCTTAATCAAACAAAGAAGCAAAAATCCTGGATTCTAGCAAAATTACTCACCAGGGCTGGCAGATCCCTTTGCTATATGGGTGGGAAGCTAAGACAAAGTAGGCCCACAGAAAGCCAGTGAGCACTGAAAATCCAGGGTTAGAGTTTTTGCTCCACCTCCATGGGGAAGGGGTAGTGATTACATGGGGCTTTTCTATTGTCCCATGCACTCACTCTTCTTTCTTTGCCTTGTTGAAGATTTGAAAGTACCAACTGAAAGTGGCAAAACTTGGCTATAGAAAATGTCTAGCACTGCAAAGCTGAATCAGTTCCATTGACAGCTTTTAACATTTCTGTTCCACTTCAAGCCCACTGGTCAGCCAGAGTCTAAACCAGATCTAGGAAAGGTAAAACGGAAGATCAGAAGCAGGAAAAGCACGGATTGATATTCACCACCATTCCCTCAACCTGCCACTCCCCCACCATAGTCAGAAAGTCTTGGGGGTGCATAAAGGGTATCCTCCAATGGGAGCCCGTCCGTGGTCACCAAACTGAGTTAAACGGGGCGACCGCTTTCAGAGATAACAACTGGAGGTTTTAGTCTGCTCTTCCTCCTTCTTTCTCCCTCCTCTCCTACTACCTTACCTTGATGTGATATCACATTCTTCCTATTGACCCTCCCTAGGGGTTTTTTCTAGCTCTATTACTGGGCGTTCTTCCACATTTGAAGGTGAAAAATGCTTTCTTTAATCTCCTGTGTGCTCCTTAATCTTTGTCTTTGGAGTGCCTGGTTTGAGCTAGTTCTTCTCAGGATTTTGACAGCTTTATGCACGAGCTAATGTTTCTCATGTAACTCTGGGTACTTTTTCATGGTCAGAAAGAAGTTCTCTTAAATTTAAGAGGTCAAAATGGTAGAGTGAGGAAGCTGATACAAGGGTGAAAATAAAACATATTACTCCCCTGGGGAATCCATCATGCATTTTCCAGCCCTGATGACCACAGCAGTGGGAAGAATGGGCCAGTTCCCACACATATATTTTGCTGCAACACTTAGCATAGGGCTTGGTGCACTCTTGTGGCTGGAAATGTGTGTAGAATGAAAAAAAAAGATGAATAAATTGTAGATTTCTTTTTCTATGGTAAGAAAGCAAGAGAGACACCAGCAACAAAATTGTGTTCTTAGTTTCTGGAGGGAAACACAATTAGAGTCCATGATATAAAGATCAAATTTGGGGCAGGCAATTGTGACCTTACACCATTATAAGCAAGAAGGGAGTTGATTTCCAAACAAATACCATCTTGATTATCCTAACTATATGCCAAAGCCTATCTTCCCTAAACACTCTTCTCCTTTTGAATGCTCATCCTATTTTAAAGGAGAAGGACAGACATGAAAAAATATAATCCACCCTGAAATGCTAGCATAGAAAGAGACATAGTGGTGCAGGCCATTGGTGAGCAGAAGTCCTGAGCCCAGGTATTCTAAGTGTCTTAGTCACCTTCCTTGACTTTGGGACAAAATACTTGATGCACACAACCTAAAGGACAAGCAGTTTATTTTGGCTCACAGTTTTGAGAACTCAGTCCATAATCAGCTGGCTCTAAGGCAGGAAGGCAAGGAGGAGGAAAGCTGCTCATGTCATGGCAGCCAGGAAGCTGAGAGAAGGGAGAAGCCAGGGAGGGACAAATATCTCTCCGGGTCATCTCCCCAGTGAGCCACCTCTTCTGACCACGTCCCACCTCCTAAGAGCATACTCAGCTCTGAATCCAATAGTAGATGAATCCACTGATGAGTATAGTGCCCCCTCAGGCCAGTCACTTCCAAAAGCCCACTAAACACATGAGGCTTTGGGGGGACATTCTAGTTCCCGCCTGTAATACTAACTCCAACAAGGAATCTGACCCAACTGTGTCAGAGTTTATGTCTGCTATAGTATACAGCAAAGCCAAGATGAAGAGGAGGAATGAAAACTCTGGGGACAAAGGGGAAAAGCAGCAATACTTCCTTCAACCGAGGAACAGGTAGGGAGAGGACAAAGCACTGTAAACCTTTGCACCAAGGATTATAGTCTCTCAGATGGATAAGGTGAAGACTGGTGCAGTCATCGGAACACGAGTGTGGGCTACAGCATCAAACAGGACCGGTTCCTCAGGTGAATAGATGCACAGTCTACACAGTGACCTCCTTTGCACCTTTCACAGCTCATCTGCAAAGTGATAGTAGTAACACCCAGCTCCTGAGACTGTAAGGGGGGAATAATGTAGGTGCTTAAAAATCTCATTGATACTATGGGCTGGAAAGTGTGCTGAGCCCAGGGGATAAGGGACAAGGCAGACCAGCCTCTGTTCTTGTGGAACTTAGGTTCCAGTGGGAGGCAATGCATAAACACCCAAAGGTACAGGAGGACTTCCAGCTGGGATTGCGTTATGATACAAATAGAAAGGGCTGAGGTATAGTGAATCCTGACTTAGGGGTGGAAAGCTACTTCAGGAAGGGGACATGACAGGTAAGCGGGTATCTACGTGATAAAGAAGAGTTCACCTGATAAAGACACAAGGGCAGAGAGTTCCAGGCAGAGGGAAGTGGAGTAGAAAAGTGCTTGCTGTATTCACATCTTTAGAGAGGGCTTGTATGGCCCCTGCTCTGAGTGGTCTCTCCTGAGAAGGAGA
Source organism: Heterocephalus glaber (assembly GCF_053883595.1). Lineage (NCBI taxonomy): Eukaryota > Metazoa > Chordata > Mammalia > Rodentia > Bathyergidae > Heterocephalus > Heterocephalus glaber. The sequence goes on along the minus strand of NW_028258381.1, from coordinate 20,081,166 downwards.
GTAAAGCCACTAAAATAAGCCACTTAGAGCCACTAGAGGAACCATAGATGTGGAGGTGTGATCCGGTTTACATTTCTAAAGTTCACTCTCAATAGCAAGGTTAGGTTTATAAAATAGCTCATGCCACGTTAAATGCACGTTTTTCATGGAGTTCTGGAAATGGTATTTGTAAGGTGCATTTAGTAGTGTTGGACATGTAATAAATGTTGTTGGAGGCTTTTATAATGCATGCAATGTGTATTTAGCTACTTCCTAAAGATAGTAATCCAAAAATAATTAAGATAGAAGCCTCCCTTTAGCAGTTTATAGCCTAGGAGGGACATACCAAACAGATCATTATAATACAAAGCACTAAGTGCTACAATAAATGTGCGCATGGGGTAGCATTTAGAGGTTTAAGAGCTAAATGTTGCAGCGAGGTGAGAAAGGGCCAGCCGGAAGGAAAACAAGGACAGTCCCAGCCAGAGGGAAACCTGGGGTTGCATGCAGCAGTGTGGTGTTTTGCACAAGTTCAGTGTATTTGCTGGTGCTGTGAGGGGCGGAGGACCCAGGTAGGGCTCTCCTGGGTGATATTTGTGAGCCAGAGACTGACAGAGCAGTCCTGTGGGTGACGAGGAATCACCAGAGACTCTAGGATAGTGGGTCCTTGCCAAGGACTGTCACTTTGGGCCTTCCTTCAGCTGGAGGGTGGTTTGATGAGGACAGAATAGAGCCAGGGTGACTGTCTGTGTTAGGAGTTCCTCACAGTCATCCAGGTGATCGAAGAGAGGGTCATCACAGGGCAATAGGAAGAGACAGGAAACAGGAGACAGGTTTGATACATATTTTGGAGGCAAAAAATTGGCAGGACTTGACTTTTATTGAGCAAACACTCGATATGTTTTTAATTAAATTGATTGGATAGTTATGTGAGAGAAGTCAGATGCTAAGCAAACATTCAATAAATGCATGCTATGACCATAATTATTGCCAGACTCAGAGTCACAGACTGCTCAGAGAAATCTGTGCGGAGCACGGAAGATCAGAAGACAGTCCTGAATTGGGGGCTTTGGGATTGAGGAATGAGGTACAGGAATGAGGGGTCAGGTCTGCGCATTTCTCCAGGTTGCAAAAGAAAGGGCTGATACTAATGGACCACACAGTGTGCACCAGAAGCTGCCACAGACTCCAACTCCCTGCACAAATTGGCAGTTTCCACACATTGCCATTGGTCTCAAACCCAACTGGCTTTCGCCCAGAGAAATGGGTTAGTGACAGGTTGTACCTGGTAAAGGTTGGAGGGGAGAACTCAGAGGCAGGGAAGTTACTCAAATCACCACATTTATTCTTGGCTCTGGTGGTACCAGCCCCAGAAGGGGCCTTTTAAAAATGAGCACAAAGATGCAAGTGGCAGACCTGATGACTGCATCTCCAGCTGACACATCATAAAACCAGGACCTTTAACAGCAGGAGATGGAGCCAGTGTGAATGACTCAGAGGAAATGTGCCACCATCTCTGAGAAAACATCGCTAAGCATGGAGATGGTGCAGCCACCAGCATGCCACAGTCACACAGGCAGGCGGAGGGACACAATGGCCACACACAGCTCCTCAGCCCAGGAGAGCGACAGGCAGGTCTTTCCACCTCTATGTCCTCCAATGCTTCAGCCCTGTTGTTGCCATTCTTACAGTGATAACCACTTTATTTAGTGCTTTTCCTTCACTGATGTTTATTTTTCATGATAAATATAACAAGTCTTAGTTCATTTTGTGCTGTTTAACAGAATGCCTCTGTCTGGGCGATTTATAAACAGTAGAAGTTGACCTGGTTCACAGTTCTGCAAAGTCCAAATGGAAGCAACGTGTCTGGTGAGGGCCTCACACTGTGGTATTCCTGGTGGAGGGCAGAAGGGCAAGAGCAGCCACTTCTGTGATAGCTAACCCACCCTGTGGTGATGGCCTTAATCCAGTCATGCAGGCACAGTCCTTGTGCCTAATCAGCTCTCAACGTTCCCACTTCTCCATCTGATTGCACTGGGGATTCAGTTTCCACCACAGGAACTCCGGGGAACACATTCAAACCGTAGAGCAATGCCTGAGAATTACGGAAAATTTAGGAAATGAGAAAAGACAAAAATGAAAATCATTATTGCTGCACCAACCACAGGTAGGTACTATGTATATTTGTTTGTGGGAGGTGCTCAGATTTTTAGTGGAACTCTTCTTCATTGCAGATGTTTAAAAACATTGGTATTGCCATATACAGTGATATTAGGATATTTAACCTGCTATTAAATCATAGCTATTTTGATATTCTTAATCAATCTATGTATTACATTATTTTACATTATTTCCTCTCTCTCTTTCTCCTTCTGCCCTTCCCTACTTCCCTTTATTTTAATTTCACTATGTAGCCCAAGTTGGCCTCAAACTCATGACCTTCAGCCTCCCACCTGTTGGAATTACAGGCAGGCACCACTACGCTTGGCTTCAATTTTAATAGGCGCATAATGTTTCATTGAAAGACTGTAAATCACATGACTCTTGTGCAAGAATTGGGCACTTGGAAGGTTTTCATCTTTTGCCATTGTAAGTTATATTTTGCTTTTTATTTAGGATTATTGTCTTAAAATAGAATCCAGGGTGGGGGATTTAGCTCAGTGGTTTCGCCGCCTGCTGCACAAGCTCAAGGACCTGAGTTTCATCCCCGGTACAAAAAAATAGAATCCAATGCTAGAAATGCTATTACTTGGCTAAAAAATATAAATATTTTAAAATTCTTGGGAGCTACACTTGATCATTTCACTATTCAGATTGCATCATTCACTCTAAATTCACTCTTTGTTGAGTAGATTGGGGGGTGGTACTAGGGGTTGAACCTAGGGACTTTGCCCTGAGCTACATCCTCAGCCCTTTTCATTTTTCATTTTGAGATAGGTACTCACTAAATTGCCCAGATTGGGATTGAATTTGTGATCCTTTTTCCTCAGCTGGGATTATAGGCATGCATCACTGTGCCTGGCTTAGTAAATTGTTTTTTGGATTCCTACCTTTCAGATGCTGTGCTGGAAACTGAGCATTCATTAGGGATAGAAAAATGTCCATGGACCTTACAACCTCATAGAGGAAATACCTTAGGCAGGTGATCACACAAATGATGATAAAGTCTATGGTTTGAAGATGTAAGATTCTATGAGACAGCACTAAGTGAGAAGTCTAATGGAGATGAGAAGGTCACTGAAGGCATCTCTGACACTGTGGCTTCATCTAAAGCTCAGGGATGAAATACGAGTCAGATAAACTCGCAGTGGAGTAAAGCATTGTGAAGCAAAGGCCTTGCACACAAGCAGGGAATATTGGGAAGCAGGGGCAGGCCATTGCTCCTGGAAGTGAATACGAGGTTCAAGGTGAGGCTGGACAGGTGAATCAGGAACACAAACCTTAAGGCTTTGTGGTTTATCATAAGTACAACGGGATGACAGGAAACCACAGAAAGCCTTTAGGTGGGAAAAGAAAATGATACAATTTGTGTGTTCTGCAAGGACTAGAGGTGGGTTGGGGATGATGGCTAAATGGTAGGGGTTTTCTTAGAGTAATGAAAAACGTTCTAAAATTGATTATGGTGATGGATGCACAGCTCCATGAAGATACTAAAAGCCACTAAATTATGCACTTTAGCTGGGTGAATTGTATAGTAGACAAACTATATTTCAATAAAGCTGCTTTACCAATTGAAGCTGGCTTTCATGTGGAGCATGCATGGTAGGTGACAAGAGTTGAGGAGAGTGGAGACGTTTATAGCAGTCAAGCCAGGATAAGACTGATGGATTGTTCTAGGATGGCTACTGGAATGGAGCAGTGGACAGATTTCACAAATATTTTGTGTTCACATTTGTTTCTCAAATAGAATGTAAGCTTCCCATGACCATAAATCAAAATTATTTTTCTAAACAAATAACTCATTGTTAGCTAATAGGCCTGAGATTAAAAATTTGATAAAGCAATGGAAAGCAAGGAGGGAGAGACCCAAAATCTACCTGAGAGGATTGAGAAATTCTTTCTTGGAGTAAGATACATTTCAGTTAAATTTGAAGGATGAGTAAGAATTTACATAAAGAAGAGCAAACTGGAGGTGTTGATTGGAATGGGAGAGAGTCAGATGGAAAGGAATAGAAAGTAGGGGAAGAATTTGGAAACACTAAAGGAAAAAGTACTGGTAAAATTACAACTAGGATGGGCTAGCAATTTAGCTCAGTGGTGCCGCCTCCTGCCTCAGGAGCACAAGGTCCTGAGTTAGATCCCTGGTAACAAAAAAACAAAACGGAAAAAAATTACAAACAGGAAATTTTAGAAAGCGTCATTTGTCAGGGTCACAGAGTGACTGTTTATCAGAATCCCTGGGTTGTTCATTAAAGTACAGACTGTGGCAGAGATGGACTTTTGTGTTCAATCAACCATGTCCTATCCAGGGACTCTCAACTACACTGTTTTCCAGCTGGATTGCAGGAAAGGCCTATTTCCTTCTGTCCTCCTTTACCCAAGCACTTGGCAGTTCCATCCACACAGAGTCTGGACTTGGCCAGGAAGCTTGCTATATTTGTTTCTTATTGCTGTATTAACAAATTACCACTAAGTGACTTACAATAATATAAGTTTATTACCTTATGCTCCTGCAGATTGGAAGTCTGAAATGAGTTTCACTGGGCTAAGATCAAGTTGTTGACATAGCTGTGTTCCTTTCTGTAGCTCTAGGGGACAACCTATTTCCTGGACTTTTCCAGCTTCTAGAGGCTGTGTAAATTCCTTGGTTTATGGCCCATTCCATCTACAAAGCCACCAGTGGCTAGCTGAGTCTTTCATAATGTCACGCCTCTATGTCTAACTCTGCTGCTTCTTTCTTTCCCATGTTAGGACCTGTGTTATTCCAAGCCCCCCCCCCCGGATAATAAAGGATTATCTCTTTATGGTAGGGCCAGTTGCTGAGCAAACTTTATTTCCCCTTGCCATGTAATATAACATTTTTATACATTTCTGGGATTAAAACATGGGCCATTATGCTGCCTATCATGGTCCATTCTCCAGCTACCAAAGATTCAAATCCCACATATAGGATACATTCACCCTATCTCAAGGTCTCCAAAGGTGTCAATCTGGTACATATCCTTTGGTCAGGAGCAAATCCCAATTGGAACATATCAGAGACAGGAAACCATTAGCATCCTGGAACTTTTCTAGAACTCTGAATGTGATGTGAACCAGCCTGCTTTAGATGATGAGAGATTCAATGCCAAGTCATGTACCCCATAAACATATATAGTTATTATGTATCAATTTAAAATGCTAAAAAGAAGATTTATTGTATTTAAAAGAAAAAAAAAGATTGCCGTCTGGCCACCTTGTTCTCTTCATGCCTCCGAGTTGACTGGTAAACAAAGGAATTATGCTTTTTTCTGAGTAGTGGATCTGAACTACAGAAAAAAAAAAACAAAAAAAACAAACTAGAGGTGAGGAAAAATGCATGTCTAGAATATAGGAGAACCTTTAGGATATCATTTATCACCATGAACTCTAATTGTAGACAATGGAAAATACAACAATCCAATTTAGTCAAGCCTACTAATAAAAGTTTAGGTCATCCCACCAGGTAAAGAAACAAAGTCACTTAAGGTACTTGTCGAAGGCAAACAGACTATAAAATAGATAATACAAGAAAATAGTTGTAAATATTAGCTTTAACTAAGTGACTCATTACAAAAGTGAGGACTGTAATCGTCATGAGTATTTCCTCTTTGTTTTATCATAAATACAAATAAGATACATATGTCAGAAATAAGATACATATATAAAATATGAGATACATATTGTGTATATCTTTGTTTTCTTTCCCTTTTATTCCCTTAAGTAACATAAAGCATATTGATTTTATATCAGTACCTAAATATTATTAATTTTACATAATAGTATGTTATTGAGTTAACATCAGTCAAAAACTTCTGAGGAAGAGATGAATGTATTTCTAGTTGTGGAAAGGATAACTGTATCATGATTCAGTGGAGATATGACTTTTTTATTGTCTTTATTTGGAGATTAAATATGGTTTGATGAGGTTCATATAGATAGCAAATTGACGAGGGTGGACTTCAAGTCATCAATTTCGTATGCCAATTTGGGCTAAGGATTCCCACATAGCAGGCAAAACATTATTTCTGGATGTGTCTGTGAGGATGTTCCTGGAAGATACAGTATTTGAATCTGAGGATAAAGTTAAAGAAGATACACCCTCACCAATATTAGTGGGCACCATTTAATCCATTGAGGTCTGGAGAGAGGTGAAAGGTAAATTTGCTTTCTCTTTGCTTCATCTGGGAAGCCCATCTCTTCCTGCCTTGGGCATGGTGCTGCTGGTTCTCAGGGTTTCACACTTACACTGGAATTACAGCAGTGGTTTTTCCAAGACCTCTGGCTTTCAGACTGTGTGAATTCTCACCCTCCATGAGTGCACAAGCCAATCTCTCACGATATGTTTCTTTCTGTGTACTATATCTATATCTGATACCTGTGTCTTTATTGTATTGGTTCTGTTTCCCTGGAGAGCCCTGAAAAATGCGAATCACTGAGATCCTGGGATTGTTTATCACAGCAAGGATTACATTAACATATCTAATACCCGGTATTGCCCTCTGACACTTGGTATTAGATTATTGATATACACCGTGATTATCTTGGTGCATCCACTCTATAGATTAGTTAGTAGGAAAAGATATATGTTAAAAAATGGGGCGAACTAGTAACAGAATATGAACAAATTTCTGTAGCTGCCAAGGCATTTGTTCATTGTATTTTTTAAAATGGAGCCCTGCTAGGTGTGGTGGTACACACCTACAATCTCAGCTACTCAGAAGGTTGAAGCAGGAGGACTGATAGTTCTAGGATAGCCTGGAGAACTTAGTGAGTCTCTGTCTGAAATAAAATAAAAATCAAAAGGGCTGTGAATGTAGGTCGGTGTAGAGCACCTCTGAGTTCAGTCGTCAGTAGTGGGGGGAGAAAAGCTATTTTTAAGCAAGACAGTGACAGATTGAACCGACTGCCAAATACTTTTTCCCCTCTTTCTCCATGCTTTTCAACCTAACACCATGCTGTGATCACTGTTGGTGTTTAATAAATAACTATTTAAAATGGGAAAGCAAAGAGCTGTTTGGAATACCATTATCTGTCTTCATGGTTCTGCTGTGAAGATTTTCATTCTTTATTAATCACATCTGTTGTATTGAGCTGCAGTGCCAGACATTCTTTCCTGAACTCTGTTTACTATCTGCAGCTACTCTGCTCCCTTTTAGCCCCCTTCAAGGAATGCAGTGGGTCTTGGCTCATCTTTGGAAAGGCTTCATGAAGAAGCCCCAGACTGTGAAATGCACGTCTGTTTATTGATTTCTGTAGAATTCAGTCAGCAGGATGTCAGCCCGAGCCTGATGTGAAGTTTACGTGTTCTCATCTTCTTTTCCTAACAAGGGACCCATCATCTTTTAAGGATAATTTATTAAAATTTAAGGTTCAGAGCAGGTCTGTGAATCACTGGAAACCTTTGCATTCTCTCTCTTCTTTCCCTTTCTGTAAATTTCTCTGCCTAATTTGTCATTCAGTGAGAAATCACTCATTCCACTCCCTCCCCTGGATCCTTTCTTCTTCCTCTATTGGAATTCCTTGGCCTTCTTCTTCATGAAGTATCCAGCCTTGCAGAGTGGTAAGCTCTGGGCTGTGTACAGGGTATTTATAGTATCATTTAGTTAAAAAGCAGATATTAAAGGTAAGCATTTTTATGGTATAGGGTTTGCCTCTGTCTTCCATGATCAAGAAATTAGTAGATCGACCCTTAGTTGACACTTTAACCCTTGTGTTAATGGTTTGTCTACTTAACTAACCAATAGTTGCCAGCTTTATTGAAGTATGCTAATAAATAAAAATACTATCAAAAAACAATAATTAACCTTGAGTCCAAAAGTATTAACCAGAGGCAATCAATCACTTTCCCAGGCTTAGTAAACACTTAGAATACATTAAGTGTCCCTAAAGGAGTAATTAAAGAACTCAGCTCTCCTATTTCAAACAGACGTAACATAGGGTCAAACACAACATGTGAATGTAATGATTTCTGATGAGTATTAGCTGCATGCAGACACTAGATGCTGTGCTCTTGAAACCTGGTGTCATGGACCAGGGGTCTCCAGCTCCCAACCACTGGCCAGTAGCTGTCTGTGGCCTGTTGGGAACTGGGCTGCACAGCAGGAGCTGAACAATTGGAGAGGAGAGACACTTCATCTGTATTAGATGGCTCTCCATGGCTCGCGTGAGCTCTGCCTCCTGTGAAATCAACAGCCAGATTGGATTCTTATAGGAGGATGGACTCTACTGTGACCCATGGGATCTAGGTTGGGAGCTCCTTATGAGGATGTAATGTAACAATAATAGAAATAAAAGCACAATAAATGTCATGTGCTTGAGTCATCCTGAAACAATGTTCCACCTACCCCCTTTTACTTTTCATGTCCTCTACAGTGACATTGATGAATCATAGACACCTAGTAATTCGCACAATTTGAACAGTTTTTACACACGTAAAAAGATCACCTCCACCAACACAGTGCCTATTACCTCTCACCCCTGAAAGCCCTCTTCCTTTTTCAAATTCCTCAATCCCCCAGGCCTTAACACCTTTCCAGGCCTCCAGTAATCTCACTATAGATTAGCTGGCATTTCTAAAAAAAACAAGATGTGAAGTACCTTTCATTCAGGATAAATCATTCCTCTCTATGGCTGCATAATATTCTATTATATGGATCTATCACAGTTGTTTATCTATTCACCTTTTACCAACTTTTGAGTTGATTAAAGCTTTTGACAATTAGCAGTGAAGTTCCTATGAACATTTCCATATAGATCTTTGTATGAATGTTTGGTTTTATTTTTCTTAGGTAAATTAATCACATGGCATCTCCATTTTCAACTTTTTTTTCCCTTAAATTCTTTTATTGATACATTTTAGGTATACAACACATTTACATTTCTCACTGGGAACTTGTACCTTTACATGATGCATCTTAGTTTTTATTTTTTCCCCATTCCTAGCCCTCCATTCGCCCCCTCCACCCTTCCCTATTTACAAAGACTTTATTTCCATTTCTCATGATTTTTCCTTTCCCTTATTTCCTTTCCCCTGCCCCTCCTACTACCCCTACCCCTTCAGCTTTTTAAGGAACTGATAAACTGTTTTTCAAAGTAGTTCTACTATGTTTTGTTCTAAGCAGCCATATGAGTTTCAGAATCTCCTGAAATTTAATATAAAATACTATGTTTGTTTATAACTACTCAGTTCTATTGAGAAGGAGTATAAAACCTAAATACTTGCAGCAGATATACTTCCAATGTGATATTTTTGTTTTATTTTCTACTTAAAATTGGCTACAAAGTTTCAATATCCAATCAATTGTTTACCTTTTGCCGTTTACTCTTAATGTGAGAGAGAGAGAGAGAGTAGTTACTCATTTCTAATATTTTCCACCTCACAAAAGAAATGTATTTCATGGGAAAAATTTTCTTCTTGTTTTTATGCTTTGGTCCTAAAATTTTCCAAAGGACCCGCTCATACTATTTTCTCTGTGTTGATTGTACAGGTAAACGTGTTAACTTGTTTTTGTTTTCCTTGTGTCTTTCCAGGCTGTTTTGAAATCCCAACCTCATTGTCTTAGTCACATTCCCATCACCAGGACACAATGCCTGACACCCACAACTTAAAGGATGGGAGGTTTATTTGGGCTCGTAGTTTCAGTCCATGGTTGGCTGGTTCCGAGGTAGGAAGGACATGGTGGAGGGGCCTGGTGGAGGAGAGCTGCTCACATCATGGCAGCCAGGAAGCAGGGAGAGAAGGAAGAGCAGGGAGGGAAATGCCACCTTCCAGGTCACACCCAGTGACCCACCTCTTCCACCCAGGCCCCACTTCCTAACACCAAGTCAGTTATAACACCCCCATTAATTCAATCACCTTCTAAAGTCTCTGCCTGTGAGTGCATGTGGTCTTCGGTTGATGTTCTCAATCCAAGCCATCAGACCCACTATTTGAACTAATCTTACGCCTAGGCATGTGTTTATCAGGTCCCAGACAAGTCTGAATGGAGGAATAATTCCAAATCCTCTAGTCTTGTGTCTAAGAGATTGAGTGCATTCCTGATAGTCAAGGCAAAATAAAAGAATGAGCTAGAAAGTTAACTGAAAAGAAAGAAGCCTTCTCCAAGTCAGGAGTTGCTAGTGACTTTTGCTGCCTGCCACTAAATATCTCTTACTGTTTCATAATCTACTTACAGTATGAAATAGTGGTCAACACGTCATTTATCTTCCTTCTCATTTCTCTATATCCCAGGAACAGCTATCTTATGTCTGTTGTTAGTGGTGCTTCTAGTTTAATGAATATGAGACTATTTTAGATAGAGAACATTAGGATTCCAGCAAATTATTTGCTACCTATTTTTCACGCTCTTCTTGGGAAAATACAGCCTAGCTCATGTACAGTTAAATAGATTTATGGCTTCTTGTAGAACTAGACCCAGTGAATGTTGAATAATGAATCAGTGTTCTTAGATAAGAGTGGAGATTGGGAGAGGGATATTTAGTTTTACACCATGGAAACTTTTTCTTATTTTCTTATAATGAGAGAATGAGAAAGACCTAGCTTGATAGTGCTACATGTAAATAATAACAAATAGCTTATGGATTTAATGATAAAATTAGTGTATCATTGGAGAGACACACACACAACTCAGCTGATCACAGGTGGAAGTAGTTCTGTACTCTGATCTAAAGCCATATCACTGCTTGAATGGATGTGTATAGCTAACACTTTGATGGTCTGCTAAAATAACCAGGATGGTGCTCCAGTGGGGAAACTATTCCTCCCGAAGAGTAAAAGGACTGGGTTGCTGGGTGTGGTGACCCATGCCTGTAATCCCAGCACTTGGGAGGCTGAGGTAGGAGGATTTCCCTGAGTTTGAGGCCAGCCTGGACTGCATGGAACTGGGTAGCAGGAAGGACATGGTGGAAGGGACTGGGTGGAGGAAAGCTGCTCATGTTATGGGTCCAGGAAGCAGAGAGAGAAGGAAGGAACCAGTGAAGAGATATACCTCTCCAGGTCAGGTCCCAGTGAGACTTTTTTCAAAGAACTTTCTGAGGCAGAATCATTGTGCTGCTATTTCATCAAAATGCTGCCATTTTACCACTTTGAAAGAGTTGAGCATTGTCTGCTACTCATGAAGCCACTCCTACCCAAAGACCAAGTTGTTCTATTCCTAGATAATGCACACACACACACAGACACACACACACACACACACACACACACACACAGAAGTGTGTTTGTATGCAACAAACATTAAGAGTGTTCATGGCTACTTCTCAGGTAACAGCCCCAAACTGGAAGTAACCCAACTGTCTCTCAACATAAGAACGAATAAATTTACCACACATTATTCATATTGAGATTACACAGAGGAATAAAAATAAATCATGGATCCATCGCTGTATGCAGCAACATGGAAAAAATCTTACAAATATCATGATAGACAAAATTAACCTGATACAAAAATGCATGGGCCTGACACTAGATAAGGCCCAAGAAGTAGACCCAACAAACTCATTATATTTGAGTGTTTATGCTTAGGTGGGGAAACTGAGGAAAGCAATACAATTTTTAGCATGAGGATCAGGATACTGGTTAGGCAGTGTTCAGGTGCGGGAGAACATAAGGGACATTTATTCGGGCTGTGCACTGGATATAAGGTATTTGCAATTTTCTGAGACAGGATCTCACTATATTGCTTGAGCTGCCCTTGAACCCTGAACTCCAACCTTCAAGTGATCCTTTTGGTTCAGCCTCCCATGTAGCTAAAGTACACCATGTTTAAGGGGTGTGTGTGTGTGTGTGTGTGTGTGTGTGTGTGTGTGTGTGTGTTACTGGGGACTGAATCCAGAGGCTTCACATAGAGGCACGTCCCTGACTCTATTTTGTTTTTTTTATCTTACTAAGACAGTAAGTTTCCAGGGTGGGCTCAAACTTGTAGTCCTTCTGCTTCAGCCTCCCAGCGTGCTGGGATTGCAGGCATACACCACCATACTGTGCAAGTCCTTGTTACATAGTTTTGTTTCTTATATTTTCCCAACCAAATGTAATATTTAACATATTTTGAAAGCCAGATTAAAAATAAGCCCTCTCGACAGCATCCACTACCCATGATGGTTGCTTTGGAAATATTTACTGGCCATAGTTGCTATTTCGTTTTTTATTAACAGAATAATTTCATGTGTTTAAGGTGTGCAGTATGGTGTTTCAACACATATATACACTGTGTATTGGCCAAAGCAAGGTATTTATCATATCCTTCATCTCAACTATTTATCATTTCTCAATAATTTTTTTTTTTTTTGGTACAGGGGATCAAACTTGAGACCTTGCGCTTGCAAGGCAGGCACCAGAACCACTGAACTAAATCCCTGGCCCTAACTATTTATCATTTCTTTGTGACTAGAGCATTCAAAATCCTCTTTTCTGGTCTCTTTGATATTTACAAGATGATATAGGTAACTTGTTACTGTGCAGTAGAACTCCAGAACACATTCCTCCTCCCCAACAGTAATTTTGTACTCACTGAACAATTTCTCCCCATGCACACCCTTCCTGGCTTCTGGTAACTACCATTCTGTACTGTTCCTCTAAAAGATCAGCTTTGTTAAGATTCCAGGAATGAGGTTCTTTCTGTTGTTGCATCCACCTGTGCTGAGTGCCCACTGGCCAATCATCTTTTCTTGCCCACATACACCCCTTACTTCTAAGTGCTCCTATATTCTCCTTCTCAGATTTCGCTTTAAGACTGTGTTTTGATCTCCAGCTCATACACACCTGTGTCTGCAGGTGCCCCATCTCTGGTTCACCTCCTCCTGTACTGATGCTGCTGGAGCTAGAGGTGGGTTTGCCTGCCTGGCTGGGGATGGGCTTCATTTACAGAATTCTCCAGAACCATGGCAGAGCTCCTCCATGTTCCTTGTTCTCACAAGCAGGACACTGGATCATAATCCATGGGCCTAATATCAGTCCCAGGCGCCAGCTTGAGATGCAGGGTGTGCATTTATCTCAACTGGCCATTTCTCCACTTTTCAACTTTGTTTGACCTGAGTTTTATTTGCTTGTTTTTTGTGGTACTGGAGGTCCAACCCAGGGCCTTTGCACTGAGCTACCTTCCCCAGCTCTTTTTTTTCTTTTTAATTTTAAGAAAGTGCCTTACTAAGTCTCTAAATTGTCCAGATTGGGCAAGAACTTGAGGTCTTCCTTCTCAGCCTCTCAGAGTACTGGGGTGACAGGTGTGCACTGCCACTCCCAATTTGATTCCAGTCCTTTGAAATCTCTTCTTTTGATGACTCAGGGGGCAAAACTAACCATGTTGAGGCATTAGACAAAAAGAAGGCCACTCTATTCCGGATAACCGAGTTTAAATTAAAAATAACAAATCACTACCCACAAGATGAACTTACATAGATAAATCCTTTTAAAGAGAAGAGTGACTTCTTAGAACCATTTTCTCAAAGAACACATTAATTATAAGTGACTTGAGGATACGACGGGAACAAGTGTTTATTGATTTCCTACTATGTGCTAGACATTGTGTTGAGCTCTTGTAAAATCCTATCCTATGGGGTACAGGGTATTACCTCCAGTTTATAGATGAGGAAACTGAGTCACAAAGAGGGTCAACAACTTGCACTTGCTCACTCAGCTAGTGACTGAGAGAGAAGGAATTGAGACTCTGCTGGGCTTGGCTCCAACATAAGACTCTTTCCACACCATTACTTTATAGAGCTCCTCGATGGGGTGATGTACAGAGTAGACTTGGCCAAATAAATATGTTACACTGTAAACATCAGATGAGTCAGACATTTGTCAAAGAAAATGAATTCTAATGTGAGGTGAGCCAGGAAGCGCCCCTCTCTGTTGCTCTGTATAACCCTTGAGTGAACAAAGTAATTACTGGCCAAGGCAAAATCGTGACATCTGCCTCTCTCATTAGCTCTTATTTGTTTAAAGTCTGATGGTGTATGACAAAAGAATTTGTTCCAGATGTCAAACCAGCACAATAGAGTTTAACAGCCTGGGTGTTAGAAAAGACCCAATGCAGGAAGGAAATCATAGAGGTGGTTGAAGCAAGGGAAGCAGCTGATCAAAGCCTGGCGAACATTTCACAATGTCCCCACTTTTGGACCTTGGAAGTCTCCATGACCCACTCTTCAGACCATTTTTTTTTGTTTCACCTCAGCAAAAATTTTTTTGTTCACTATTCTGAATGTTCATGTGTTTTCCATTTTCTGAACTTAGGGCTTTTGGAAAGATTATTGGGATCAATTCTTTTTGGGGTTGGATATTGGAAAAACATTTTACCTGAAAAATATACATATGTATGTTGTCATTACATAAGCTGAACTCTCTAATTCAATGTGTTTCTCTCTCTTTTTTTGGCTTGTCAGAAAGTTCAAAGCCCTCCTACTCAAGTGCAGAGTTTCTACCCAGCCTAATTTCCTCCTAAAATTATGTATTGTATTGGTTAGAGTCCTCCAGAGAAACAAAACCACTAGGATATATGCAGATGTGTAAGAGAAACCCGTTTGCATTTTGTGTGCAGACATTAGCATTATTGTGGGAATTGGCTTATGCAATTATGGAGATTAGGACATTCCACCATCTGCTGTCTGGAAACAAGAGACCCAGGAAGGGTAGTGGCACGGCTCTGGGTCCAAGGCCAGAACCTCAAGAACCACAGTAGTGTGAGGAGGCTGCTGGTGTAAGTCCTGGAGCTCCAAGACCCAACAACCAAGAGCTCTCGTGTCCAGCAGCAAGGCCAGATGGATGTCCCAGCTCAAGAAGAAAAAAGAATTGGCTCTTCCTCCACCTTGGCTTTCTATCTGGGCCCTTAATGGATTGGGTTATGCCCAGCCACACCAGAGAGGGTGAATCTTCTTTACTCCATTTACTAGTTCAAATGAGGATCTCTGTTATTGATTCAAATGAGGATCAAAAAATAAAGATATTAAAAAAAATGAAGATATTTTCCCATGATAGAACACCTTTGCTTTTCCAATAACCTCCTGCTCCCTTATCATTTATATGTTGTTAAACCCTCCAGTCTACCTGCACACTCTATGTCTGTGGCCTCAGAGTGATAGTCATTCTAGCTTTAATAGTTGCAATTGCTCGGGGCCTTCCAATCTCTGCCCCTACCCCATCCTACCCCAACTGATCTTCTCCCTTCTGCTCCCTTTTCCCCAGCATCCTATGGACTTCATATCATTTTAGCTTGTGGATTTGATTTCCTTGTTTAATGCTCTATTTTCTAGGGAGGTTTGTAAGGAATCACTCATTTGACCATGCTTACTCTTGAATGCTATTTATAAATCCCTGCCTTTGTGAGGCCCAAGAATCCCAGCCTAGGATAAGGGAGGGTTAGTATATGTGCAATGATCAGAACCCCTTGCACATTGATCCCCACTTGGAAAGTCCTCGGGAGCTCAACCTCTCAAGTTCTCTCCTTCTCTCTGCCTACATGCAGGGTGGCTGGAGAGGCCCTTTGGCAGCTGTTAAATTATTTTTAGTATGACTGACACTGTAACTTACCACCAGCTTTGTGACTTGATTGCTTTCTATCTTTTAATTTGTTTTTGCTTTCTTCATGATTTCCCTAATTTTATCATAATTGTATAAATTATGTTCTTAGCTTATTAATAACTCCCATAGGGAAGCCTTTTTCCACAAATAAATAATTTCCTGTACTGCAGACTTTCCCATGAATAAATAGTTTCCCTTACTAAAGAAATCGGGTAAGTTCCCCAAGAGTGGACTGAACAACAGCTCAAGGAGCTTCCTTTCTAATTGTTGTCTGCCATTGACATGGACCAAGACCTCAATCCTCCCCTCCATTAGGGCTGGCACTTGCCTCAGCCATCATTTCCAAAGTTCTCATTAGTACTTACCTAAGACAATTTTACAAATCCCCTTTAAAATGAAACAATCTCCTCTAAGCTCCTGCAGTTACAGGCTGGGCATGATCAATAGAATCTCCAAATCCCCCAATGATACCAAATAAAAAATTATGTCCTTATTGTCACACACACACACACACACACACACACACACACACACACACAAAAGCATTGGCCCTCTATTCTTATACACTTTCCCCTTCTCATCTGGGGGTATTATCTTCCTGACAAGAATGTGAGATGCTTAAAGACTGAAAACGTTTCTTATACTTTTTTTTCTCATATGGAAAGAGATCAATAAGTAGCTGGCTAGAAATAGATAAATTTGCTTTTAGATTCACTAATGACCTTTTTGGAACTGGAACTAAAAGAAGAATAGAGAAAACTTCTAAGTGCCAGAGATTGAAGGGGAGTGGGGATGTGACAACTAAATACGTGCATGTTCCTGGATGAGATCCTGGATCAAAAAGCAAAAGAGATGTAATAGAGCAATAAGCCAAGAAGACTAAGTGACTACCTTTGAGCAGTTAACAGGTAAATGCCTCTTGGTATGATGCCAGCTGGTGGTGAAGGCTGAAGTCCAGTGTGGTGGTGCATAGCTGTAATTCCAGCATTCTGGGACAGGAGGATTGCAATTTCGAGGCAGCCTGAGAAATTCAGTGACTCAGTGAGACTCTGCTTCAAAATAAAAACAAATTTAAAGGCTGGGATGTAGCTCAGTGCCCTGGGTTCAATCTTCAGTAGCACCAAAAACAAAAAAAATGAGGTGAGAACATTCAGGAAGAAGGAAAAGCATGTCATAGGCCCAGGGCCAATGGCATTTTCTTTTTTGATAATGACATTAATTTAGCATTTTCAGGGTTTGTAGCATTTAAGTTCTGTTGTTTAAAAGTAATGTATCCAAATACAGGTTGTCAAGGACAATGTCAGAAACCTGTCCTCAGCTGAAAAATGTCAGAAGTTGAAAATGCGTATAATCTACCAAGTTCAGTGACAGAGCACGGGATAGGACATGGGTAGCTCATAAATGGGATCCCCTGGCTGACCCAGAGCTGCAGGTGGGTGTCAAGGACCAGCACTGGGAGAAAGGATCACACTGCACGAGCACAGGGCTGGGAAACTGTCAAAGCTCCAAGTCCAGTTTCAGCTGAATGCAGGTTGCTTTCACACCATCAAAAAGCCAAAGATTTGTTCAGCTGAACCATCTAAATTGAGGAAAGTCTGTCATTCAAATTTACAGAAGAGTTACAAGTTCAAAGAATTCCCATATTCTCTCCATCTATGCTCCCCGGTTTCATTGCCTTTTTCCAGCTGTATTTCTCCTCCCTCACCAGCTTCCCACAAGTCCTTTCCTTCATCACATGGGAGCAACCTGTAGGTAGCTTTCCCTTCAGTTGTAAATACTGGTCCAGCACGTATCCCCCAACAAGGACACTCTCCCACTGACCACCATCCTAGTCTCCACGTGAGAAAGTCAGATTTTCATAAAGTTGCCATCCAAACCATGGACCATATTCTCAACTCTGTCCCTCTCGTTTCAGGTCCAAGATGCCATGCAGAAAAAATGCGTTGCATTTAATTGTCATATTTCCCAATGTCCTCCAATCAGGACCAGTTCCTTAATCTTTCCTGTCTCTCATATGCCCAACAGTTTTGAAGAGTACAGCTGTCACATGCTGTGGGGTGACCCTCAGAGTAAGTACTTCTCACTGCCCACTGTGGCCAGATTTGGATCATCACCAACATGATGCTGCGTTCTTCTCAGCATTGGGGACACAGGATGTCACCCCTGCCACCCACTAGTGATGCTGATTTTGATCACTTGGACATGCTGCCATCTCCAGGTTTCTCCACCACAGCGATTCCATGTTCCTCTTTCTAATGGTTATTTTGGGAGGGGTATATTCTGCGGTCATCTCAATATTCTGAACATCACGGAAAAACTACCCACCTACTTAGCATGCCTGATCAACTTTTGCCTGAAATCAGTGACCATAGATCCACTCCAGCCATCGACAACCATGATAGTAGTCAAATAGTGATTTTCTGTCTCCATCATTCTTGTTATACTTATTAGGTGAAATTTTACTATAAAACTGATAGGTTTTACATATATATGTATATATGACCCAGAAATTCCTCTCCAAGAGCCAAGGTGCATACTTAAGAGAAATTAAAACACACCCCCACTAAAATATGTTTCTGTGTACTTGATACATATGTGTAAAGAATCTTTCCTTTTCTTTTTATTTATTTTATATCAATATGAACCTGAAGATGCTTGCTATATTCAATAGAATATAATCTATGGCATTCAATGCTTCCAGACTCTTCTAAAACCTCATTATATAATATTTTAGCTTAGTCCACAGTTAGATTGATTCTATGTGTACAGATGGATCTATTTACCATAGTGTTACTGTTCAGTTTTTGGTTGGCTGAAGTTATCATCTAGTATTTCTTTAACAAGACCTTATGGGATTTATAATCTCTAAGTTCTTACACACTTTACAATAGTTTCTTTTTCCCCCCCCATAACAGATTTATTGAGTTGTAATCCACATACCATGCAATTCATCCATTTGAATTATAGAATTCAGTGCTTTTTAGTATCCCGAGTTGGATGCTCTCTCCCCAGTCAATTTTAGGACATTTTTGTCAGTCCACAAAAGATATCGTTCCCGACTAGAAGTCTCTCCGTTCTCCACATCCTTCATCAGGTCCAAGTTCAACAACTAATGTGTGCATAGATTTGCCTATTCCAGACATTTCATGTAAGTAAAGCCATACAATATGTGGTCTTTTTTGATTGGCTTCTTTCACGTAGCATGACGTTTTCAAGGTTCATCTATGTTGTGGAATGTATCATTTATTGCTTGATTATGTGAGATAATGTTTTTGTATGGTATATCGCATTTTATTTATCCATTCAGTTGTTTCTAATTTTGACTATTATGAATAATCTATTGTGAGCATGTATAAGTTTTTGCTGAGGTAGGTGTTTTTATTTCTCTTGAGTATACACATTGGAGCGGAATGTCTGGGTCACATGGCTAGTATTTTTATGCTTAGCATTTTAAGGAAGCACCAAAATGTTTTCCAAAGTGGCTGCCCCATTTTACATTTCAACGAGTGGGGCACCAGCATTTCAGTTTCCCCCTATCCTCAACACCATGTCTTACCATCTAACTTTTTTTATTGTAGCCATCCTAGTTGAGTGGGGTGCTATATCATTGTGGCTCTGGTTTGGATTTTCCTGATGGTTACTGCCGTGAGCATCTTTTCATGCGTCCATTGTCCATTTGTCCACATCTTTGGCAAACTCCATACAGAATCCTTTGCTCCATTTAAAACTAGGTCACAAGGGCTGGGGATGTGGTTCAATAGTAGAGCACTGGGCTAGCAAGGCTGAGGCCATGAAGTCGATCCCTAGTGCGCACGCGCGCGCGCACACACACACACACACACACACACACACACACACAGACACTCAATCTTAAAATTTGACCATTCACCTTTTTTTTTAGTATTGTGTTGCAAATAATTTGCATATTCTGGATATAATTTCTTTATTAGATATATGATTTCCAAATATGTTCTCATGTTTGTGGGCTGTCTTTTCACTTTCTTGATGGTGTTTTTTGTGTCTTTTTGGTTTTGTTTTGTTTTTTGTTTTTTGGTACCTGGGATCGAACTCGGGACCTTGCACTTGCGAGGCAGGCGCTGGAACCACTAAGCTAAATCCCCAGCCCTTGACGGTGTTTTTTGAAGCACAAACATTTTGAATTTGGCTGAAGTGAAATTTTCTACTTTTCCTTTTGTTGCCTGTGCTTTTGGTGTTTATAAAATTCTTACTCAACTCATGAAAATTTATTCCTATGCTTTCTCTTGATAATTTAAGGTTTTACACATGGGTTTTTGATCCATGTGGAGTTAATTTTTGGATATTTTTTAAGGATCGCTTTTCATTCTTTTGCAAGTGGATACTCTGTTTTCCCAGTACTGTTTGTTCAGAGACTATTCTGTCTGCCATTGAGTTGTTTTGGCACCTTGTTGGAAATCAATTGACTGTAAACATGGGAGTTTACTTCAGGACTCTCAACTCTATTCCATCGGTCTCTATGTCCATCTTTTTTCCAGCATCAAATTATTTCCTTTTTCCTTTATCTCTAACAAAAGTGGCACTGGTCATAAATTGATCAGGTCGTTATTCTTCCGTGGGAAATTTGGGGGAACAGTTCTACCGCTGAACATGGAGAAGGCTGAGGAGCATCCGGCGATATTCATATTGGCTATTGATATCTTAACCCAATGCCTGAAGGATTGCTTCTTTATCTGTGGGGTTCACTATGTTTTAGGCTATATATTCGTGCTAAAATCATTGCGTATAAGTTTTCCTGAGACATCTGGTGTGTTTTCATTATGTGCACTCCAAAATTTTAACGAAAAATTTTCTTGATGTAAAACTTAAGATTTGATTCTTTTGTTTCATAATTTCAGTCTTCCTTGGGAGGAACACGTATGGCATATTGGAATTCTCTTCTACATTGTTCTGTCAGATAGACAGAAGATAATGAGCTTGATACAGATTTACAGATATCATTGTATACATAGAGGGAATATGTATGTACATGCAAGGAGTGATCAAAATATACTGTGAATGTTAAAAAAATTATTACAATAGAAGGCATGTTGTCATTAATCCCTCTCAAAATACTCCTCTCACTCTGAGTACACTTACCTTATAGATCTTGCCACTTTGGAAGCAGTTCTGGAAGCCTCCTTTCCTGGGTGTCTCTACACGTAAGATCAAAAGTATAGTGAATGCTGCTGCCATGTGCCATCTAGTGGAAAGGCAGACTCCTAAAAACATGCCAGTGTGTCCTCATCCACCGTATTCACCAGGTCTGGCACTGTGCATCTTCTGGCTCTTCCCTAAAGTCAAAATCACCACAGAAGTGAAATGTTTTAAATTGATTCAGGACATCAAGGGAGCCACAACAGCCCAACCAAACATTCTCATGAGACAGGACTTCCAGCACTGCTTCAGAATGTGACCAAAATAATGGGATAAGTGTGCTCGAATCACTGGGGAGTATTGCCAGGGGATCAACGCAATGTGTCTTTTACTGTAGTGGAATTTTTAAATGTAAATTTTCTCTGTATTTTTTTAAATCACACCTCTTATGTCTCTTGCTCCATCTTTACCTCTGCTTCCTTTTCCTCCCTTTCCTCAATAATAATTCATATGCTTTCAGCCACTCTAATTCTTCTTTGGCCAATCTTTAATAGCCTGTATTTGTCAGAAGTATTATTTTTCTCTTCTAATTCCTGCTTCTTGGCTTTTCTTCCAGTTCATACTTCATCTCATCCTGGTGTCTCGCCATATCTTCTCTATGTGCTTCCATTATGCTAGTTTTCAAATGTTTCCTTAAATCTCTTTATTGGATGCACGTATCGGAGCCCTAGTCCTTTGCCCAAAGACCATTTTTCCTGCCTGCCCTTCTCATTTGGTGTCTCCCTGCTCTGTCCCTCCATTCTTCTTGAATAGCTTCTGTATAGTTCCTGTCTTGTTACCTTTTATATTATAGCTTGTCTTTGGCTGGAATGAGTTTTGTTCCTGGGCATGCAATTTATATAAACATTCTCTGTTAGGAGGGCAAGAAGGCTGTTCTTCAGGGTAACATCCAGCACAGAAGTAATTCTCCCTGCTTTATGGCCAAGTTCTCTGAGCTCTTAGGTGGCTGTGAGCAGCCCTTGGTTCACCTGAGCCAACAGAACCACCCTCTCCTCCCCTTCCCTCTCTCCCACCCTGCCTCACCTGTTTCCCACAGTTAGGATGCACCTGTCCCTCCACTTTTCATTTTTAAGATTTCCCAAGTGCGTGTAGGAAGAGAATCTAACAAAATGACATCTGTGGTTGTCTCAGGGGCATGTGTTATAGGATGCTTTTATTGTGTTCTTTACACTTCTCTCTATTTTCATTTTTAACAAAATGCGCATGACTCCTATAATCAGAAAACCAGTGCATTTGGTTCATAGGTTTCCATGGTCACAGTGGAGGGAGAGGCAGGCGTGGTTGTGGGGGAGCTGGAGCTAGAAACTGGTGCCTCTGAAGTGCCTGACACTAATAGATAATGACAGGACAATTGAGGGGCCAGAGAGCTCAGACCTAGCTAGGCAGAGATGAGCCACTGCAGTTACAGAAATCACCCAGTTGAGCAGAAGCAATCTGGAAGTGAGGCTGGGCAGGAAAAAGCCTATACATCCGGGTTGTTATAATAATTATAGTTCTCACTGAGAGGACACGGAAGCTCAGAGAGGTTGGTAAATTGCTTCGAGCCTCTCCATTGTGAAGATGATGATTAAATCTTGCTCTTCATCCCTAAGCCTTTCTGCTCTTTCCTGCCTCCTTATTAGCTCTCCAGCTGGGATGCTCAGTGTATGGTGATGCTATTAACCAGGAGAAGGAACAGTAGGGAGGGAGAGGTAATGAGCTCTGTTTGGGACATGATGAGCTCCTGTGAGCGCAGTGCTCGCCACTCCACGGTTGGAATCTCTTGGAGAGAGAGGCATCATTTTCCATAAAAGCACACTGTTTCTGTCACCTCGCTCCTGTCAGTCAAACAACGGAAGAAAATAATATTTCAAGAACACTGCTGGTGGCTGTCTCTCTCCCAGGATGAAACCGCCTGTGCAGATGACACTGGGATCTCACAGAGAGGAGGCTGTGCAGTAACCGCTCTGAGTCATCCCTGGGCCAAATGGCATCAGGTAGCTTCAGCTTCTTTTCTCTGCCTGCTCCCTGCCTGGGTTGGGGCATTTCCAGCCACCTCGTGGGTGGCAGTGGCATGGGGGAGCTGTGATAGGCTTCCTGAATTATCCCAGAACTTCAGAGACTCACCTTCTCCATGGTGACCCTAAGCAGCCAGCCCCAGGGGAGTTTTACCAAGGGCACATTTCCCCCTGATGATGGGCGAGCACCACATCCAGCCTCACTCTCTGCCTTCTAGAGCAGTGTTTTGCCAAGACTGATTTCCAGGGTTCCAGCTGTCACAACAAAAAAACCCCCCAGCCTGCCCAACAAATGCATTTGGTGTTTGCCAAATGGGAAGTTGTTGAACTTCAAGCTTATTTTGTTGTAGGGTACCTGTATAAAAACAATGAAGACCTCTTCCTGACTTTCAGTATTATTTCAATCAAGACTGGTATTTGTCCATCTTTAAGGGCATGGGGTATTAAAGTATCGATGCATGGGTGTAAAGTGTAATCATCAAATCAGTCCAAGGGGTGTTTCTATCTCCTCAGACGTTAACCATTTCTGTGTTTTGAGAACTTTTGTGTTCTTGTTATTTTGAAATATATCATGGATACTTATAAGCAAAAGTTACCCTACTGTGCTATAAAAAGTGAACAAAGCCAGAACGGATGACTGTGGTGGTCCACATCTGTCGTCCCAGCATTCTGGAAGGCTGAGGCAGGAAGACTGCTGTTTCCAGCCCAGCCTACACAATTTAGTGACTTTGGGGGACCCTGTCTCAAAGTACAAAATAAAAATTAAAAAGGGCTGAAGATGAAGCTTGGTTCGAATGCTTTGTGTTCAATCCCTAGTATCACAAACAAAACAAAAGACCAACAGAAACAGAATTAATTCCTCCTGTTTAACTGTGTTTTGGTGCCTGAAATCTAACTCTCTTTTTATTTCTAGTTGAGATAGTATACTAGGCCTGTGATTCATATATTTTTATTTTTATTTATTTTTGTATTAGCTCTGGATTCAAAGTCAGACTTATGAATTCTGTGCTTTTGGGGAAACCAGCTTCTAAGCCTTAGTTTTCTCATGTATAAAATGGTATAATACCAATCACACAACCAGTCTTGTGCCATTTGTGTTAAATGAGATAATGTGTGAAAAACATTAGCCCAAAGCTTAGAACATAGCAAAAGAAGTGCAAAAGAAGGAGCAGCTAGTATCAATATTCTTTTGCAAATCCATGACTTACATCATTTCCCACCATCCTGTGAAAATCATTCTCTCCCATGAACACAATGCTTTGTTCACAAGTCCAGGGTTACCCCTAAAATAAAACAGATTTGGGAGCCATGATGGATTTTGGTGCCTTCTAAGGCTCTCCTCTAAGGCGGTGGTGATAACTCCCTACTCTGGCTTTTATGCAAATAGAGCCAATTACAACAAGTAACAGCATAATGCATCTGAGAAAGGAATCAGCTGCAGATGGTAAGCTGAAGAGAGGGGAGACCGATTGTTCTTTTGTGTAGCAATATGCCCGGCATCTAGTACATACTATGATCTTAAAGATGAATAAATCATCCACCTACTACATACCAGGGGCTTTGCAGCTTTGCTTCCTTTAAGTCTCCACTATGCCCTTGAAAGTAAACTGATCTCTGTATCAGTCAAGGGAGAGTAGATTGTGCTATGATAACAAACAGCCCTCCAATTTCACAGCTTACAACAACAGCAGCTTCTCACACACTCACACTACCTGTCTGATTGTCACTCAGCTGCCAGCTTAGCTCCCTGGGACTTTAAGACCCAGGAATAGAGCAGCCGCTGTTGCCAGTTGTGGGGGCCCAGAGAGAGCACACAGGGGAGTCACAATCAGGCTGTCAGCACCCCTGCCCCCTACACACACATACAGAAGAGCCTTGCTCACATTTCATTGGCCAACGATGTCACCTGGCTATGCCTAATATGGAAAGGCACAGGGCAGGGCAGGGCGGGGCGTGCTCGACCCTCTGGTGTCTGAAAGAAGAGAGAGTTTTTCCACGCGTAACCCTTGTCTTTGCACAAGGGAAACAGAAACTCTCAGTTAAACAACTCAGCCAGGTTTCCAGGAAATGAATCAGTCTGTCTGACTTGAGGGCACTTACATCCAATTTTTCTTTTTGGCCTGTTTGTCTCAGACCTTGCTGGTGCCAAATGCTCCGTCTCTTTGGGACGTCTGCTTCTGCCTAGATTGGAGGAGACTGAATAAACACAATCAGGCTGCCATTCTGCAAAATATCAGATTCCAGTAAACTGACTGCTAAGCAAGGGTTCTCACTCCAAAGCCACAAGAGTAGCTGCCTGGCAGGGCCCCAGGTACACCAGGAGGCTGGCCTTTGTCACTCTGAGGTGGCACAGATTTTTAGGCTGATGTCAGGATTTCTTGTGGAGAGGATGTCCCTGTAATCCAGGCAGACAATCTCTAGTAATCCAAACCCAGGCTGTCTTTTCCAAAATGGTCTGCTGACTTAGCTTTCTGAGCAATCATTGCCATACAAGCAAACAAAATGCAAATCCTGCCACGCAGCCTATGCGAATGAGTGGCTTAATGAGATCATAGTGTCCCAGTTCTAGAAACCTCTCAGGATATTCCTAGTCTATAATCGTGATGGAGGGATAAAATGTGACTATCTCCTTTGCTTCCTAAAAGCACTCTGGGCAGCTAAGGCAGGGCGATCAGATGTTTGCATGCATCCTGGGCAACTTAGAGACTTAGTGAGACCTTGTCTCAAAATAAAAAATAAAAAAAGCTTGTAGCTTCCAGGTGAATGAGCTGGGTTCAGTTCTCACTAGCACAAAAGCAAAACAAAAAATTTACCTAGTAGCTCATTACTCATCACGTGACATTTCCAAATAGCTATGATTGGAATTAAACACTTTTTAATTTTCAGTCATTCTCCTTCACTCGAGGAGTTGGGCTTCCAATTGTATTTGGGAGATGGACTACGAAAACTTACAACATCTGGGCCTTGAATTGTTGGTTTAAGGATTCTTAGTCACTGAACACTTACCCAAGCTGCTTACAAGAACGTGAGGCTCAGCACAGTGGCACACACCATAATCACAGCACTGTGGTAGGCTGAGGCTGGAGGATCTCAAGTTTGAGTCCAACCTGGGCTGGGGATGTAGCTCAATCCCTAGTACTGAAAAAGGAAAAGAATCTGACCATTGGTCGGTAGTTTTAGACTTCTGTTCCATAGCCATCTCTTAGGTATTAAAAAATAAAGTGGTCACAAGTCAAACAGAAGCCAATGGACTATAGAAAAGAAACATTAACCCATACAGCAGTTAATTTAGTGCCTCTCAATAAAGGACCTGAGCAAACATGGTTTGCATAGATTTCTAAATCTGTTTTCTCAAGATTCATCCCAAACCAGAGAATGAGAACTCCAAGCGTGGGTCCTGAGCATGCATAACTCCTCCTGTGGCCGGCACTAGCCCCACCCTTCCTCAGGCCATGGACAAAGGGGTGCTACCCTGGCAATGACGAGTGCCTATCCTTCCACTTCCACCAGCATCCAAGTCTGTGTGTTCTCCTTCTTGCCTGGCTGTCAGGACTATGCTCTGACTTTCTGATTTATTTGTGTTGATGTCAGGGATGATGATGTGAGAGGGTAGTAGGAACCCTTGAGCTGAGTTGCTCTGACCATTAGAGATAGTTTTCATGTTACTGTACAGCTCCTCTCTCCCTGATCCTTACACTATCATGATTAGGGTGATGTGTCCTGTCAGATCCCTTTGTGGGTGACACTTCATCTTCAAGAGCTTTACTCTCCCTCCTGCCAGCCACCTTCTGTTGCTTTCCTACCTGCATGTAGAGTGTTCAGGACACCAGGCACAAACTCCACTGAAGAAAGGGGACATCACAGGTCACCTTCCAGATCCACAGGGGCAGAGGTTTGCAGCTCACAATAGAGCTCCCACTGATGGAGGTGGGATGGGGTCTAAGGTGGGGAGTTTGATTTACAATCTTCCTTTTTGACTCTTTTCCAAAGAATTCAGTATCTGTAATAATTTTCATGAAAGGTATGATGACAGCATTCCCAGGAAAAGCAAGAACAGTGATGTAGAGAGTTAAAACAACACATCCAGTTATTTAAAAGGATACAGTGAGAACCGAGGGTACCCAGAGTGAGGTGAAATGGTGTCCTGGTCACTTTTCTGTCACTGGGACACAATACCCAACACCCATAACTTAAAGGAGGAGAGACTTATTTGGTTTACAGTTTCTAGTCCAAGGTTGGTTGGCTCCAAGAAAAAAACAGCATGGTGGAAGGGTCCTGGTGGAGGAAAGGTACTCACATCATGGAGGCCAGGAAGTGTAGAGAAAAGGGAGGAACTGGAAAGGAGATGCACCCTTCCAAGTCACAGGGCACTGATGGCTGAGAATGTTAAAGTGAACTGTGAGCTAAATCAGACTCCTGGCCCAATCTGTGTGAGGACAGAGGGAAGGGAGTGGCGACCACCTACCTTGGTGCTGGGGCTGGAGAGAACGGGACTGGGATTGACAAGAAAGGGTCTAAGCATCCTGGGGGATGCAAGTGTTTCCGTACAGGAGCGGTGGGCTGCACTGCAAGGAGAGCAGCTGTTGGTTACATTGATCCTTCCCACCAGGCTGTGCAGAAGAGCAAGGAGACCCCAGAAGAGAGAGTGTGGAGGAAAAAGGTTAGATGCCCAGGAGGCCAAAGAAAGACTTGTAAACCCTGACCTGGAACAGATTCTCCACTTGGGTGAAGGGAGACACGGTCTTCGAAGGTCACAGAGGAGAAAGCGTCAGTGTTGAACATCATAACAGACCCAGAGAACACAGTCAGAGGACAGGGGAATAGTCCAGAGAAGACCTGTCCTGGCTGCTCTCCTCTGCCTGTCTGTGCTTCTGTAATGGAATAATACAGACTGGGTAATTTGTGATGAGAAATGTATTTGGCACATGGATCTGGAGGTTTGGGAAGTCCCAAATTGAGGGGTGGCATCTGGTGGATCATTGCATGGTGGAGGGCAGAAGGGCAAGAGCATGTATGCCAGAGAGAGAAGGCACTTCTGAAGAACCATTCTTGTGATAACAAACCTGTACCTGTGATAGCAGCACGAATCCATTCATGAGAACAGAGCCCTCATTACCTAATCTCCTCAGGAAGGTCCTGCCTCTTGACACTCTTGCATTGCAGAGTAAGTTCCCAGTGCATGAACTTTGGGAGACATGTTCAAATCAGAGCATCCTCTACGTGGCAGCCCCCAGAAGCTGAAGCTATGTGTATGAGGTGAGAAGGGAGAGTGGAAGATGCAGAGAGGAGGCAGCAGAGAGGGGAAGTGGAGAAAACTGACCACCAAGTTCCATATGCAATCTTCCAGCCAAGTTTGGAGTCTCTGTTTAAATTGTGGTGTGGGTGGACATTGCAATCTCTGAATCAATCTGTGTTTGTGAGTTCAGGGAATGTTGGAGTATTCTATTATCTAAGAGAGAAAGGGGGCTCACCAATGGTGCAAATCCTCACATGGGGTAAAATACGCCTGGGAAGAAGGTTTCAAGAGACAGAGAGGCACAGAGTATGGTTGCCGTGTGACCACAAATGACGTGCTCTACAAACAAGTTGTAACAGTACCTGGGAGGGAGAAGACTCTCAAGAATTGTGCTTCTTTAACTGACTTTTATGAATCCCATAGTTTTGAAAAGGACACCAAGGGAAGAGCTCACATGTGCACTTGGATTAGAATTTGAAAAAGGTGAGAAGAGCGATGGCACCTTTGAGGTAGGAGTCAGCAGTAGTTGGAAAAGACCAAGAGTGAGGCGAATTCAGCAGATTTGTCTGCACATAGAAATTCTCTCCCTTCTGAAGGTAAAACCTACACTTTTCACATGCAGCCTTACAGTAGAGAATCCAACCCTTATCTATAGCAAATTTTCCTAGGATGCCCTAGAAGTCATACAGAAGGCAGAAGCCAAATGAGGTAAAGGTAAGGCTTGGATGGAGTTTATGGTGAGTGATTGTACCAAGAAAACTTTAAATTCTGTATGGCTACCTGTCATCACAGGAACAGTTACTGTATTCTGTGTGGCTAGAAAAATAGGTTGAATGCATAAAAATTATTGAATCTAAAGGGATGGGAACTCTTCCAAAGAGTTTTCTCTGTGTGGTCATGCACTGCATGAATGACAACAGGCCACGTATATGAAGGTGGAAACTTAGGGACATAAGGAAGCTTGAAAGGATTGCTGTTGCCTAGTGATTTACTTGACCTGGGTTAGAATTGTCTGCACCATTCAGTACAGTGATGTGCTGTCTGGTTTGTAGCCTAGGAACATACAGACTAAGTATGCAGTCTGTTACACCATTCAGGTTTGTATAGCAATGCTCTATCATATTTGCACAATGATGGAATCATCTAGGGACATGTTTCTTACAAGTTATTCCTGTTGTTAAGTGATGCTTGAATACAAACCTACTGTCTTGTTGGGAAGATGATTTACCCTAAGCTGGAAAACAAGTCAATGGTATTGATAGAAAATGTAGTGACAATGCCCAAGTTTGCTGACAGGAAGAATGTTGGTAGCTCATAGACTCACTTCTGGCTTCAGAATTACAAGGGCCAAGAGAGTCTGGCATGGCCTGATGGCCCAGAACTTCCGGTTTCTTCTCAGGCCTTTAGTCCATGATGGGATGGGCATGGTGCAAGTTGTGCCTGCTGTCTTCTAGGTAACCCTGTGGATGTTGCCTTCCATAAAGTGCCTCTGTGAAACTGCAAGGACACTGGGATTGGAATTTGATAGACTTTGTTCTAATTTTGACTGCCACTTTCTCAATGGCTTGGTGTATCACATAATGGGGCTGAGTTTCTCCACGGCCATCTCTAAAATTTGAAAACATATGCGGAAGGTTGAATGGAACTACATAGACCGAATCCTTTTGTGCAATGCTTGGTACATTGCTTATTTTTAATAATTGATATCTAAAAGTCTGTTTTGATTAAAAGAAACAATAACCTAGAAATTTCACTAGTAAGAAGTCCTGGTTCATAAAGTCAGTCTAAATTCTTGAATGACTCAGTTGATGGCTGTGAGTTGACGGACAATCAATCCTCAATTTAGAAGCCCCCCAAAATACAAAGTCGATTGTGTTGAGCATGGTTGCTATGAGAAAGCTTAATGTTCCACCCACTTCAAGATGCTCACGTGGTCAGTCATGTGGCTATAAACACTAAAATTGAAAAAAGGTTTCTGGGATTTCAGTCTCTACTATTATGCTTCTGTTTTCCCAGAAGCTTAAACATTCTACTTCCTATATTCTTGTTCCAGTTAAAAGGTTTGTTGAGTGAGCCACTGAAAAATTTTTAAAGCAACCCTGGAAACACCTGAGTGGGCAAAGAACAGATTTACCAACTGAAGATATTAAAAAAGATAAATTCTTGTGAACTGAAAGAGATAAAATTATATGTGAGTGTAAAGAGTGAGTGGGCTGTGAAAGGTACTGAAAACATTTCCGTGAAGCCAGCAGCTTTATAGGGAGTCTCAAGCATTTCCAAGCCACTCACACTTTCCAGTAGGTAGAACAAGGATTTCTCCAGTTTTCTCACAGTGGTATCTGTGGGGTGGGTTAAATCTTGCCTTGCTCAGAATTCTCACTCAGCAGCAAATACTCACTGAATTGCCAGCTGGCTACCACCTCCAGTCTTGGTGTCATTTCTTTGGGTTTTTCTATTGTGTTCATTCTCCCTTAAAGCCTCATATGTCCCTCTTGCTCTGTCTTTGAGGTGGACACAGCACCATGTCAACATGCCTGGAGATTCCACGGGCTTCTGTGGAACCTGCTTAATTCCTGTTGAGTCTGTAGCCTATGTGCCCACCCTGACTTTTTGTATTAGCTTCCCATTACTGTGGCTAAATACTTGAGACTAGCAATTTAAGGCAAGGAAGATTTATTTTGGCTCATGTTTTCTGAGGTTTCAGTCCATGGTCATCTGGCTCCAAGATAGAAACACGGCAGAAGGATGTGGTGGAG
Source organism: Heterocephalus glaber (assembly GCF_053883595.1). NCBI lineage: Eukaryota > Metazoa > Chordata > Mammalia > Rodentia > Bathyergidae > Heterocephalus > Heterocephalus glaber. Next base: position 20,050,335 of record NW_028258381.1, on the reverse strand, counting down.
GAAAGCTGCTCAACACAGCACAGCCAGGAAGTAGAGAGAGGAAGAGAGCCAGAGAAAAAGCAACCAGGGACAAGATGTAGTCCCCAGTCACAACCCCGTAACCCATTCCCTTTAACAAACACCACCTTTTAAGGTTCCATCACCTTCCAATAATGCCATCAAATGAATCAACCCATTGATGAAGTCAGAGTCTTCATGATCCCATGAGTTCCACTTCGGAACACGCAAAATTTTTGAAGGACATTATAGATTTCAAAAGTAGCACTTGTTTACACCAACTATTGTTTTCCCTCAAAAACTTAAAAGCAGATATGAATATTTATTCCCACCATACCAACACCATTTGATGGCTGCCTGCTATGCTCCAGACTCTGTATCAAAGTTTTAAATTTCTTATCTCACTTACTCCTCAACCAGGAATTAGCAAATAGCTTCTATAAAGGACCAGAGAGTAACTATTTTAGGCTCTTCAGGCCATATGGTTTCTGTCACAGATACCCAACTCTGCCATTTGTAGCATAAAAATAGCCATAGACAATATGTAAATGAGTAAGCCTGGTTGTGTTTCAATAAAACTTTATTTAGAAGGGTCAGCAGCTGGGTGAGCTTGCCCACAAGCTATAGTTTGATTTCTACTCGGTAAACTCCTTATAAATAAATGTGTTATGAATACCCATTTTACAGATGAGAAAACGCAGCATAGAGGAGTTGAGCAAACTTCTAGAGATTGTAGAGGTTGTAAGTAGAAATCCAGGGTCTGCCCAATTCCAGAGCACCCACAGACTAGAAGGGCATGTACTTTAGGAAGCCTTTGGAAGCAGAGCAATGACTGACATGCAGTGTCCCCAGCTCCATCTTTATTATTATGAGCTTTCCTTGGGTTATGCACTGGCAGCTAACTGTTCCTTGTGGTCTGGGCTCCTCCTCAGGTAGCAGTTCCACTAATTGCTCTGACCTGAGAATCTGGCAGGCAGGCGAGTCAGCTGTTCCTCACTCTTTGCTAGAATTCAACTTCCAGAAGGCTTCTAGATAGAGGCAACAGTGGGTTCTTACTTTCCTAGGAATTTGAATAATATTTTTGATACATATTTGAACGGTATTTGTTGATCTACTCATGAAATCATTCACTGTGTGGTCAAGTGTGTGAACACACGTGCATGTGTGTGCAAGACACTGAACTAAGACTTGGAGCTGCATCACAAAGCAGCCATGAAGAAGATCCTGTCCTTACCAAGTCTCCATCACCATCCTGCGTGTGACAGATGACATCTTGTGTAAATCCATGCAGATTATCTGGATCTTGCCTCTGTTGCATGCATCCTCCCTTCCAGCCTGCCATGGGCACCACTAACACTCTTAAGAAGGAGAGAACTCTGGTCCGATAATCTCAGAAGGTCACACAGTGCCAGGCTTCAGCTGCAGGCCTTGAGTCCTGACCCCATGCCCTTTCTGGCACACTGGGAGGCTCTGCTGTCCCAGAGTCACACCTCAGGCCGCCCACCACCACCTCCATCTGGCAGCATCTCTGCCTGAACTTACTTCATCTGGCTCCTTTCCAGACCCTGGCAGCTGGCCAGGTTCTCGATTTCTGTCCACCCAGCATCTCCCAGGTTTTCTTCTTAAGCTCTCTTGTTCTTCTTTGGCAGCCAAATGCGCTCTGTTTTATTTTCTCCCCTGGGCACACTTATAGGATGGAGAAAAGCCGAGACACTGTTCACTTTCTTAAAAGGAGCTGCTTTCAATTCCGCCACAGCTGCTGTACCTCTCAGAAGTGAGATGGATCCCAAAGCAGATGGCTCAGCAGTGACTATTTTAAGTCCCAGAGTCACAAGAACAGATCCAAAATAACTCAGTCCAGCAGGATCAAGTGCGGACCAGAGCTGCTGGCTTCAGAGAAAGTGTGACCCTAGTCTTCTGGAGTCATCCACTAAGTCAGCTCCAGGGCTTCCAGTTAGTAAAAGACTTCGGCTGAGCAGTTTTGGTGCTGATGTTGCACAGCAGATGTGGCCACAAGTCCAGCTGCTGCTTCCAAAAAGTTTCTCTGACTTTGATAATGTCAGAGCTCTTATTTGACTATTACTTCTGCTACTAAGATTCTTTTTTTTGGTACTGGAGATTGAATGCAGGGCCTTCACACTGAGCAATATCCCCAACCCCTTTAGCATATCAAATTTTTATTTTGGGATAAGGTTCTTGATAAGTCACTGAAATTGTCCAGCCTGGGCTTAAACTTACAGTCCTCCTGTCTCAGCCTCCCAGAGTGCTGGGATCACAGATGTGTGTCATCATGCCCAACTACTACTACCAAGATTTGAACCAAAGGAATTTCTGCATTCCCTTTTGGATCAGCCAGCCCACTGCAACAGTAATTCTGTATGAGAAACCACTTCAAAACTTGGCAGTGATCATTTCTTCTGTTTCATGTGCCTGGACTTGATCGAGGGTCAGCAGATTTTGACTCAGCCTTGACTTTAACTCATGGCTTTGTCCCTTCTGCTTGCCTGACCTCTATTACTTCTTGGGCCAGCAGCAGGCTATTCCTAGTAGGCTCTAATAGCAATGATGGAAAATGCAGAAGGCAAAGTCAAATACACACACTTACGTGTGAAGCCTTTATTTGCACACACCTACCAAAAGCACACTGCCAAAAGCAATTTACACAGCCTAGCCCAATACCAGTGGGACAAGAAATATATTCTATCCCTAGTGGAGGAGGACAGGCTATAAAATCAAGTGACGGGGTCACAAAGAGGAGACGTCATGATAGAGGAGTGAAGAGTATGGAAAGTAGCGCTATGCATCACACCTGAACTGCAGAGCACCTGTGGGAGAGGGCTATGTAGAAGGCCACAGAGTGATCTAGTTGTTCTTCTCCCTTCAAGCAGTGGTGGTGGCTCACTGTCCTTTCTTCCAGTGGCAAATAGCCTTTCTTTCCTTTGGAATGGCCTTTGATTATCTCTGACCTCTTTTGTAAAGACTGAATTCCTTCTTTTTCTACTGAATGCAATGCCCAAACTGACTGCTTGGTGGTTTTAAGAGAAGTCTGAAGATGAAAACAGGATAGTTTAAAGTCTGATGTCACTTTATTTGCATACTTCCATCACTGCAGATAAAAATGTCCATGTTTTCAACAAAAAGACCAAAGAAATTAGCTGTTGAAGATGGCAGTATATACAAGATGGTTTTGGTCCTGTTGCTTTTGTATTTTTGTTTTTAGTTTTGAGATGGTGTCTTGCTAAGTTGTGAAGCTGTCCAGAGTAGTCACAAACTTGAGGTCTTCTTGGCTCAGCTTCCCAGATTTCTGGGATTACAGGTGTGTAACATCAAGCCCAGCTCAATGTGGTCCTGTTTTTGAGATCATCATAATGTGGCTGTGGACTGGCAGTGAGAACAGAAGTCATGCATGTAAGGATTTTATGTAGAAAGACAGTATAACACTGGACTGTATAGTTGTCAAAATCACACAGAGCTTCCCACTACCCCTCTCTTTGGGTAGCACACTGAGCCTTGGTGACAGCTGTGGGGCAATGATACCCGTCCTACAGCCAGGGGAATAACTAGGATCCTTGCATTCCCTCTGATTCAAAGAGCCCAAGGACCTGAATCAGAACCACAGGAAATGTTGTGTTGGTTAGCTTTCCATTACTGTAACAAAATATCTGAAATTATCAACTTAAAAAGAGGAAAGATTTACTTTGCTCACAGTTTTAAGAGGTTCTAGTCTATGATCAATTAGCCTTGGGGCTTCGGGCCTGTGAGAGACAGAACTTTATGGCAAAGAGCACATGGTAGAGGAAACTGCTCATCTCATGGCAGGCAGGAGGCCCAGAGGGAGGAAGAGGAAGAAACCAGTGTCCCATCACCCCCTTCAAGGCCACGCCCTCAGTAACATAAATTCTATTTTAGACTCCACCTCTTAAAGGCTCCACTGCCCCCAATAGCAACATAGGCTGTGGACCAAGCATTTACTATATGAGTGTTGGGTAATAATATGAGTGTTGGACAAATACCCAATGAGATGTTCTGCAGACTGCTGATCAGAATCGGAACAGAAGAATCAAAGCATGGGAAGGAATTAGTGTTGAACAGAGAGGCACCATGGCAAGTTACAAGCATTCAGTGTGACTTCTGTTGGAGGCAAATAGCCAATTGACCAGAGAGCTCAATTTGATAGATTATTGAGAAAGATTTTCAACCCCAGGGGGTCTTCCTCGTCTCTGCTGTCACACTGTTTTCTTTTTAAGTGGAATTTATTTTCAATCCAAAACTAATTTGTATCATTTGCTGGTCCTTTATAATTTCTAAAGAGATTCCATACTATTGTTTATAGCTAATAAAGCCTCTCATATTTTGTATTAGAAATCAGCTTTCAAAATGCAAATCCTACAAACACCTTTGAAAAGGTAGTGTAGCTAGCTAAACCCTCTAAGGTATAAATGAGTGGCGTGCTATTCTTGCTGTGAGCCGGAAACTCAGGACAGAGCAGACACACACAGGGATTCCCAAAAGTGAGAAGAATGGAAGGAAATAGAATGCAGAAAGAGAATGCTGGGGACACAGAAGGCCAATTTTACCAACTGCTCTGCGGACTTTTTTCAGCTAGGTTATAAAGACTCCTCCAGAGGGAACAATGGGGGAGAGGCACTTCTCTGCAAAATGCTCACAAGGAGAAAATGGTTCTTTTTGTTATGCACAAATCATTCTTGCCCTTGTCAAGGATAAAGCTTTGGCTTCCCATAGGCTTATCCTATAAAGGCGTCCAGGGAGCAGAAGCCACTCTGGCCTCAAGGAAAAGGAGTATTTCCTTCTAATCATCCCAGAGGAAGGAAAGCTGCAGATCTATTCTCTGAGGAGAGGTCCCAGGTATGGAAGAGAGGATTTAGTCTGGGACATTTCTAGATGGTGAGGAGTTTAAATGGCCTCTTCCAAGTGGATCAGGCTGGGAGGTAGAATGAAGACTCCGGTGGTAAACAAGAACCCAGGAAGAAGCTGTGGCCTCTTTAACTCAACATGAGCAGGTAAAATGATTCTCCCAGCAGGCTATGTTTGCATTCCTAGCTTGCAGTCACTATTGAAAGATATATATATTTTAAACTCTCCAGTATTATTACTTAAACAGCGTTTAGTTGATCAGTCCCTTTTCTCTGTCAATGTAGATAAGTCCCAGAAATAAACACTCAAGTTTGCATTTGTTTCCCAGGTACACCTACACAGTATTAAAACCCTAATCCCAGCCAACCTTGCATGCTGCGGCCACGATAGAATATATAACTTCTTCCACCAAGGAGCTGAGTCTATTTCCCCACCCTTTGACTCTGGGTTATTAGTCTCTTGAGGTAAAATGTTGTGGACATGACCTTATTCACATTCCAATCTTCAGCCTTAGCCTTTACAGCTTCCTCTCCTGATGTTCTTGGAATCCTGTAGCCACCCACTAAAGCAGCAGCCAGGGCTAGCCTCCTGGATGATGAAAGCATGCAGCCCAGTCACTCTGTCCCCCTCGCCAATAGCTATCCAAGCACCAGTCTTCCAAGAATAGCTGTCAGTTAATTTCCTGTGGGCTACACAAGTAGCCACAGCCACCAAAGAAACTCACAGCTGAGCTCACCCTCCATTGCCCACCTATGTGAGTTACAAACAGTAGGGTTATTATTCACCAGTTTGGGGGTAATTTGCAAAGCAGCAGTAGCTAAGTGATATACCTTGCAACAAGCAGAGAAAGCCCTGAATATATCAGACTCCTGCAGGATGATATTGTAAACGGTGACCATTTGTTGATTTGAGACCTATTTAGGGTCTTAATTTTGGGTATTCATAGAGGGTGTGGCAGGGCAGTGCAGTTCAGGTTAAAATTAATATTTGAAATTCAAATTTGTTTTCTTTTACTGATAGACACAACTTTGTGGCATTTAGGAACTTGTTCTTTTTTCATTAGAACAGTAGCTGAGATGATAGAAAAAAATCAACATGGACTTAAGCAATGATTTTACTATTTGCTCCCTGCTGGAAGGAGTTTTGCTTTGAAATATATGGGCTAAATATCCCAAAGATAATTCTCTCATACCAATAAAACACCCCCTTCCAATCTCCACCCAGCTCTCTTGAAGCAATGTGATTGCTACCCCTTGACACAGGAGGTATTTTATCTCTTTTTGTTCCTTTTTTTCTTCTTTTTTTCCTGGTACCAGAGATCGAACTCAAGACCTTGTGCTTGCCAGGCAGGCACAATGCTGCTGAGCTACATCCCAGGCAGGCACAGCAGCAGGTATTATTGGCTGATGAACCAGGAGAGAAATTTTCGACAACAGAGACCTGGGCTCTCCATTTCTTTATGCAAGTTCGTGTGCTGTCGCTGCTCTTTGGAAACAGAGCTCCCACTGACATCAAAAGGAATCTTTCCCGAAGTGCCTGGAAACCATGGGGCGGGCAGCTTGGTTCACCCGAAGCCCAGAATCACCACCTGATGTATTCACTGGAAGATCAAATTGGGTTAAATGCTCCCTTCCAACCAAGCCTGAAAAATTGTCCAGCACAGGGTCTTTTATGTATTAGATGGGGAAACAGAGGGCAAAGCCTCAAAGCCTGACCTAGTTCTAAATTTAGATAAGTAATTTTTATCCAAGAATGAAACTGTGTAGTGAATATTTCTGGTGTTCATTTGCTTTGAATGCCCATGCAGGGAGGATTAGGGCCATATTTCTGTCTTGACAATTTTGAGGAAGTGTCACATGGCTATTTCTTGGTGAAAAGAGCAAAAGGAATAGGAGACTGGCTTAAAATGTCAAGTCACATTATTGGCAGACGCTCGAGGTGATCTTTGCTACTTGCTTCTGTTCTTAATTCCAGCAACATTACATGTGCTATGACAACAGTGAGCAGTTTGGAACACTGTTTGATCTCCAGGAGCAGGCTGCTGTGAAGGACAGCCTGAATAGTCCTTCATGTATTTTATCATGCTTCAGGGGGTATTTATTCCCTGGGGGTAAGTTTTATGCTTAAGAGCTATAACAGTGGAAAATGGTCAAAAGCTGTTTATGTGCTTGTGACTGATGTTCCATATGTTTACAAGCTGAATGAATGTATGGATATTTTCTACACACACAGTTCTATAGTTTGGATCTGGAATGTCTTCCAAAGCCTTGGTCTCCAGTTTGTGGTGCTTTTGGGAGGTGGTAGAATATTTAGGGGGTGGGGCCTAGTGGAAGGAAGTTAGGTCATTGAGGGTGTGGCCTTGAAGAGGATATTGGGACTTCAGCTCCTTCCTGTTTCTCTTTTTTCTTCCTGACCATCATGAGGTGAATGAGCCTCCTCTGCCATGTACTCTTTCCATGATGCACTATGCTGCTACAGGGCCAAAGCAGCAAGGACAAGCAAAGATGGACTGAGACCTCTAAAACCATGAGCCAAACCAAAAAACATTTTGTTCCTTATTGAGTTGATTATCTCAGGTATTTTGTTACAGTGACACAAAGCTGGCAAACACAATAAGGTTTGTGATCTGACTAAATACCAGGTGTCTCTGGGAGTAGAATCATCTTCCCTCATCTTTATTATTAATAGTTAAAAAGCAAGTGTGATTGGCAAAAGTATATGTGTTCATTTAATAGAAAATTAAAGTGAAAGTAAGTATAAGACTATAAATATGGTGAATTTAGGACTCAGAAGAGAGAAGAAGGGTTCATTCTTATTGCTCTGGAATTAAAAGCTGACCTGTAAGGGCATAAGAATACCCAAGGACAAAATGGTAGCAAGTGGGAGAGACCAATGTTTCTGCCGTGGTTTCTAGTGTCACCACCAAAATGCAGATGTTTCAGTGAGGATTTTCAGAACCATCCAATATGCTCTTGAGGCCAATCTTGGACTTATCTTTCTCCCTTCTAACCTGAAGAGAGAGGCACGGGGTTTTGATTGAATTGCCTAGTAATTCTGTCATGAACTGTACTGCTTTTTTCTTCCTGGAACACATTACTGATGGTAACAAGGGAGTTATTTTCAATCAAGGCATGCTACAACGAAAAAGATTTCTCCTAACATTGTGATCCCTTCCTCTGAAATCCATTTCAGATTGGCGGATAAAATGTGATTATATTTACACTTCCCTGACACAATTCAGGCAGCAAAATAACAGCCTGCCGGAGACATTTTTCTTCTTCATATTTAGATCTGTCAGTGTTGTAGAGCTTGGGGAATGGGGAGGGGTGACAGAGACAGCTGGGGCTGGTGATATGTTGTAGTTGGCTCACAAATAGAGATGTTATGTGCACTGTGTGTCTGTCTATCTCCTCATTTTAGAGGTCCTTGAGTGCCATCCTGAATGGCTGTCTGAGTAATGATACAGCATCCTAATCAATAGTGCTCTATGCAAATCGAATTTCTCATTTTTGCCTTGACACAGCCCATAAATTATTGCAGCATAATGCTTTAATTGGTTTTTACTCATTAGAGAAGGTACAATGTATGACTCATCAGTACCCATGTAAGTCACAGTCACAACTGGTATTAAAAATCTAGGAGTCCAGATTGCAAATCACAGGAAAATGTGGAGGCAACATAGTGCTGCACAGAGTGAGAAAGCCCTAGATGGAGTGAGGAATTCTCATCCTATTTCTCAACCTACCAGGGACTAGCTGTATGTGATAGTAAAGCAACTCATGCCACTTCTCTGAGTCCATGTGTTCTCATTTATAAAATGAGTAGGTTTGTGCCTTATTTGCTTTCTCATCACTGAGACACAATGCCCAACACCCACAACTTAAAAGAGGAGATGTTTATTTGAGCTCCCAATTTTAGTGCATGGTCAGTTGGCTCCAAGGCAGGCAGGGCATGGTGGAAGGGTCTAGAAGAGGAAAGATCCTCACATTGTGGCAACCAGGAAGCAGAGAGAGAAGGGAGGAGCCATGAAGGGAGATGTACCTTTCCAGGTCACACCCCCAGGAGCCCACCTCTTCCAACCAGACCCTACCTCCTAAAATCACATTCACCTCTGAAATCTTCAGCATGTTAATCCATTGATGATCATAGTGTCGCCTTGATCCAATCACCTTCCAAAGGCCCAATCTCTGAATCCATGAGCCTTTGGGGGACATTCTAGAGCTAAACCATAACAGTTGGGGAGGAGGTGGGACTGGAGGATCTGTATTTATAATAGCTCTGCCCAGAGTGATAGTGTAAGCTTGCCTGCAAGTTCCTGTATACAATTCAAAGCCACGCTTGAGGGAGGAGCTACATTCTATTCCAACAACACCTGAAATATGATTGGGAAACCCATACCACGCCCCTCTATCCTTGCTGAGAAATCAGTGTTTCTACTCAAATGCAACACTCTCCCTCTGGACTCCACGCAGGAAGAGGGCCTTCCTCTTTTCCTGGTGCTCCCTGAGTTCTTGATATACAGGGGATGTATTCCAGGAATAGAGATCTTATTACTCCAGCTGCTGGGCTTGCTGGCAATAATGCGTGCTAGTCAACCTCCCATGCCTGTAACAAAATATCTGAGACATTTGCATAATTTGTAAAGAGAAAGGGTATGTATGCCTCACAAGTTTAGAAGTTTCTGTTCATGGTAGGGTGGACTTTTTGCTGCTAGGAATCTGGTAGGTACCAGATGGCAGTGGTGGAGAGAATGCAGTGTGGTGGAGCACACTGCTCACCTTGTGGTCACAAAGCAATGGATACACGGGAAGGGGTTGGGATCCCACATTCCTTTCTACCTCTCCTCTCCAGTGACCTAAGGACCTCATGGTAGACCCCACCTCCAAGCCATTCCACCGCCTCCCTGTAGTGCCACCAGAGGGACTAATGCTATCACCCATAGGCCTTTTGGGAGACATTCTGATCTAAACTACAGCAGCGTCCCTGTGGAAGGGGCTGAGCTAGGTCCTCAAATGCCCATGTAGGATGGCTCTGAAGGGCCACTCTGCCCTGAGAATTCCCCGTGGGCTCAGAGGAAGCTTCCGTCAAGACCTAATCACAGTTCCGCCTCTCTATTTGCCAGGGTTGCCTCTCCTTGTCCTTCCACTGGTGCTGATCTAGAGGGCAATGCCTAACAAGCTCCTCACACACTCTCTGTCTCACGATCTGATTCCCAGGAAGCCAAATTGGCACCATTTTTTTCTTCTTCTAGGAGAGTTCAGAATCTTTTACTTAGTCACAGCTTGGACCCCTGACCCGTATTCAATAGTCAACCTTAAAAAAAAAAAAAACAACTGATATTGCAACCAACCTCCAAACTTTGGGATTAAGTCCAACCTACAGATTTAAAGGAATACAGATATAATGCATCATCTTAAAATATTATATAAACCCTTTTACATGTCAATTTTTAAAATTAGAAATTTAAAACGAAAGGAAAGATTACATAAATCCAACTTACAGATATACAGGTTCTTTGGGAAAACTGAGAGGCCTCTCAAAACTTAGATAAATACAACAATCACCTGAGGTTGAGGGGCCCCCAATTCCTCTGAGACAGGGCCCATTTCTCTATCTGCACACAGTTGCCACATTCCCCTCAATACTTGCTACTTTCCAATGCCATGTTCAGTGCCGATGGTGATTTATCATAGTATTTACATAATTTGTTTTATTTTGGTAGAGTTAAGGGGAAACTATTTAAAATTGGAGTAGGAAATGCAGTATGTTTGTAGAAAAGCCAGAGAGAACATATTTATTTACAGAAATAAAGAATTTTTTTTATAGTACCAGATTTCACCCTCTCAGTTACCCAGAGGGCCCCTCAGGAGCACAGAACTTTAACACTTGTTCTAGAGCCTTAAGCCATCAATAGACCTTTAGATTATTTTACTCATGTTACAAATATATGTACCTGTCACAAAAAGGAGAAATAAAGGAGGAGAGGGGAAGGAGAAAGAGGAGAAGACAAATATTCCTGTGGCCTTCATGGCCCTTAAAATATACTCTCCATTCTTGCTTGAATTCTTGGAAATTCCTGCTTTCTCAGCCCTCCCCAGGTGTCCTTTATCAACTTTATTTTACTAACCCTCCACCTAGAAAAATTACTTCTGAAGAGGATTGCTGGTCTGGCTTTAAAACAAAGCTGCAAATTCTTTGGCAGCCCTCTAGCCAAGAGATGATCTCAGGTTTGGCCAAGAGATTAGGGGTCAGCAAACTGCATCTCATGGGTGAAGTCTAGCCAGAACCTTACTTTTTATCAAATGAACTAAATAAAAAATTTAAAAAAAATTTAAATGTTTATATATGTAAGAATTGATGCAATAGTCCTGATATTACCTCTTGTTTCACAAAAGTTAAAATATATACCACCTGGCCTCTTAAGGTCTATCAATCCTTGAATGGATTGTGGTGTGAGGGGTGATGACACTATGTGGCTTGCAAGGCTAAGTCATGACAAGCCATACAACTTTCTCCTATTTCAGTGGAACAATCACTCTTGGATTTCCTGGAAGAAAAGCAAATGTCATGGTGCTGATCTGGTTTCCTGGGAAGCAAGCACAAGACTCCCCCTGGCAAACCAGAATGTGTGATTTCTCTGTCAGTGTAATCCAACTTTTTGATCCAGTGGATCCTTTTCAGTCCTCACACTGGTTAGTCTTTGGCAGTATTTCCAACTATTAACCATATAATCTTAAAATACTTCTATCCAGTGTTTTCTAAGATGATGGTATGTTCTCTTTCTACTTTGTGGAGAGTTCACTCCCCATCCTTTTTTTTTTTTTTTACTGACATTTGTCCTTGGCCCACTGAGGACCTCAGGTTTCAGGCTGTTAGTTCTGGTCAACCAAGGAGCAGGATCCAAGACAGAATTAGCCGTGTGAGAGATATATGGCGGTAGCAGTTGTGGAGAAAGTAGGCATCATCAGGAACCTTCAGTCCATGCTGCTTTGCTGACAGCTGTGATGAGACAGGAGAAAGAAAAAAGGATTGGGTAGGAAGGATCTCAGACTGCCATGGACTTCTAAGAAGGTTTTGGCCAGGCTAGTGGAGACTTCAGTATAAGTTGCTCATTTAGGAGTCCCATATCCAATAGGAATGAGCAAGTACTGGTGTCATGGTTGTTCCTAGTAGTTGACTGAGAGGAAAGTAGTCTTGGAATAAGTGCAGTGCTGGACCCAGAGGGACAACAGCTGGGGCTGTCAGTCAGCTAGGCTCCATGCACCAGAGGACCTACCTGGGGCATTGTCATGGCTACCATACTTGTCCCACTACACTCCTCCTCTCTGCCTATGCCTAAGGAGCAGCTCTACCATGGATTCCCAAATATGTATATTTATTACAGTCCCAGTTGCTACATTAGGGGTGCAGATTGCAACTAATACTTTACAAAAATTTAAATGAAAAATTTTAGTACGTATTTGCAGTACATAATGATTGCATTTGTCATGAGAGGTTGGTACATGCATATAAGACATCTTAATTCTTATTGCTCACCCTTCCTCTCTCCTTTCTCCTCCTTCTGTCCATCTCTTGACAACTGATTCTTAACCTCTGCCACTCCATTATTCATCCTGTATACTGCTTACCCTCAGCTATTGGTTTGGTAGCTATCATAGGGCTTAACTGGTGGTTTGGTTCAACCTTCATTTCTCAGGGAATGGAATCCTTGAAAATCATAAGCTTCTCAGGTTCATATGCATATGCCCATTTAGCTACAGAGGGTGAAAGGGGCCCTGGGAACATGTAAATGTGTTACCAGCTTCCATCTGTATTTGTCATTATCCTCATACAAAATAACTCCTGCAGATGAAGTTTAGTGGTGCTTGCTGAGTTGGTGACTCTTCTTACCTGTTGATTTCTGGTCACAGGAAGCTCAGGTTATCTCGGCAACATTTGAGCTCATAGTTCACTGGCAGACCTGCTGTGTTCTCTGATATCTATGTCTTACTTAGGGATCAGCTTAAAGAGCTCAAAATTTCAGGAATACAAAACACATAGTCCCCTGATGGATTACTGGGAGTGATGACAAGATTCCCTGAGCTTCTTTGATTCCAGACCCAAATATTCTTCCTTTTTGGAGCATGGTACCATGTGAAGTATCACATGAAGTATCACATGATACCATGTGACGTATGCACTATATATTTAGGGATGCCTCCCTATTCGTGCAGAGAATTGCCTTTGTCAGCTAATCTTATTTGTGAACTTGACTGGCTTTAGAGATTCCTGGAGAAGTTATTGGATCATGGGGCCACTGATTAATCCATCGGTGGATTAATCCAGATGTTTGCAGCTGAATGTACTCTAAGGAGCGGGGCTAAGAGGGAGGTGGTGGGCATAATTTTAGTGGGCATGTCTTTGGGGGACTCTCTTCCTAAGGGCTCTGCTTGCCAGCTGCCTTAAAGTGAGCAGCTTTGCTCCATCATGCTTTCCACCATGACATTTCTGCTTTGGACCCAATAAACCATGGACTGATATATGTGAAAACAAGCAAAAATTTTCACTCCTTTTTTATTGGCTATGGAGATCAGCCGGTTGCATTTTTGGCAGAGTCACACATGCCTACAGACATACGTTCATCATTTCCACACTCTCCCCTTACCCTTCTTTCCCTCCCTTCTGCCTAGTTTCACATCTTGAGGAGTTTCAATACATATAATGTGTTTTGCTCATATTCAACCCTTCTATTGCCTGTCCAAACCCCTCCTGCTCCCTCTCACTCCCTTCCTCTTGTCTAATAATAGTTTCCCTTCTACTCTCTTGCTATCTGTTTTTAGATTCCACATATTGGAGAGAACACTGATATCTGGCTCATTTCCCTCAACATAATTGTCTCCAGATCCATTCACTTTATTGCAAATGACAGAATTTCATTTTTCCTTGTGGCTGATAGTCCTTCATTGTACTCCACATACCACATTTTCTTTATTTACTCATTTGTAGATTGGCACATATGCTTGTTCCATATCTTGGCTATTGTGAATGGTGTCACCATAAACAGGGTATGAAATGTTCCTACAGCACGCTGGATTTAATTGCTTCAGGTGCATATTTTGGAAGGGATCAGAACACAGCCAAAGCAGCTAAGTCTTGAGAAGCCAGCATCCAGCTTTCAGAAGTGCCATGGGGACACATTGAAAATTAAAATTCAGGGTTTCGAAGACTTTTGAGGTTTGATAGGTAAGATCCCAGAGAAAAGTCATGACAGACATTTTGTTCCACTGTATCCTTCATACTATTTGCTGAATCCAAAGCTGAGTAGCACAAAAAATTGTATAAACAAGGAAGGAAAACGGTGACATGGAGAAAAAATATATAAGCAGTTTTATGGTACTAGAAAAGGAAAATGAGACATCAGGGAAAGCCAAGGAGTTGGCTGGCTCAAAGCCTGTGGGTGCATTTCAGTTGAGTGAAAGGGCTGTGGTCCAGGGGAGGAGTGAGTCTAGACCCAAAGTAGACAAGTCCATACAGAGCCTTATGCCCAGCTTCCAATATCTCAGTCCTTGATTAGATGAGGACATTTATACCTAAGAGCGGGAACAACTTGATATGGAGTATCATTGAGAGCCTTACAACTTTTCATACCCAACGTCCAGCACTCAATAAAAAATTGTCATACATGCTGGCAGACTTAATAAAGTGACCAAAAGGGCAAGGAGAAAAAATGAAACAGAAAATACAGATCTACATATGGTACGAATTTTAAGGTAAGGATTTTAAAAATAACTGTGATTTGTATATTGAAAAAAATAAATAAGATGGAAAATTTCAATAGAAATTTGGAATCTACAAAATAACCAAATAAAAATTCTAGAACAAAAATATGGTAATAGTTAAACTAAAACTTAACAGATGACTACATAATAGATTAGAAATAGTAGAGAAGAGATTAGCACAGTGGATGGGAGTTTGGTAGGAAAACTTACAAATGGAGACACAGAGAAACATTGCTGAAAATTATAGGAAAGAGTCCCTGGGATATGTGAGGCATGGTAAATGGTCTATCATGTTCATGATTAGGTTCCTAGAAGGAAGGGAAAAGGGGGGAGAAGACAAAAGCAATCACATTGCCTGACGTTTTTCTTAAGCTGACATTAGATCACATGTTCGAAAAGTTTTATGGTGCCTGCTGTGATTTGGGTGTGATTTGTGCCTTGGGATTTCATGTCTTGGAAACTTGGTTCAGCTACTGTGGTGGTGTTGAGCGGTGGAGCCTGGTGGGAGATAATGGATCATAGAAGCACCACCTTCAGAGAGGATTAGGGAACATCTCAAAGGACTTGATTAGTTTCCACCAGAATGGGTTGTTCCAGGAAGCCCAGCACCTCCTTTGACTTCCTCTTCTAAATGTGTCAGTCACCTCTCTTGCACGCGTCTCCACCACTGTGATGTCAGCCACCATGAGATCCTCACCAGAACCAGCAAGACACTGGTGCCATGTCTTGGATTTCCAGAAATGCAAGCTAGACAAATCTCTTTCTTTACAAAGTACCCAACCACAGATAGTTTTGTTATAGCAACAGAAAATGGATTAAGGCAGCCCTCTGCCAGATAAATCCAAAGAATGTCATATATGGGTACATCAAATAAAACTTTCAAAATCTGAACAAAAATGTAAAGGCAATGAGAGAAAAAAATTTTTTAACCAAAGGATATTTTAACCAAACAAAAAGTTTGCTTATTTGTTGTAAGAATCTTTTTGGTTTATGTTTTATACTCTGAGTAACTACTTTGAAGATAACTATACACAGTGTATTAACTATTGTTATTCTCTTATTATTTTGTCAAGAAACTTTGTTTTATTCTTTCGTAAGATAAAAAAAAGGTTAAGGGTTATTTTTTCAGTGGAAGTTGTGGATCCCAGAACACAGTGGAATGTGCCTTTTTGTTCCACATATGTTTTTCTAACCCTTCCTTGGTACTTAGCAGTGTGGCATGGACTGGCCTTTTCTATGTCACTAAGTAGAAGGCAATGTTTTCCTTTTTGGCATGACATAATTCATGATAATCCATACTAATAGATATTTAGGAGGTTTCTCTCACAGTTTTTAAAATTATTTTAAACAATGGGCCAAGTTCATTCCTGTGGTTAAATGATGCAAAAATCTTTATGAATCTCTTGACCTTAAGCATTTCCCAAGGACAACCACATAGATTAGAAAAGAAATCACAAAAGGTAGAAAAACTGGGCTGGGACAAACCTGAAAGAGGAGGAAGAATAGTGACCTTGTGAATGGAAGGTGCCTTTTAAAGTTCCAAAATACAATTATTTCCAGCCCTAGAACAATATGTCTAGTGATATTATCTTTTAAAAATAAAAGTGATAAAAAGGCATTTTCAGACAAATGAAAGGTAAGAGAATTTGTGCTCAGTAAAAGCTCACCAAAGGAAATCCTAGGGCATTCTTCAGGAAGACATTCAATAGCTCACAGTTACATAGCAAAATATTTCAGAAAACCACTAGAAAGGGAAAATATGTCAGAAAACTAAAGAAATATTTTCAAATTTATAGTTTAGATAGAAGTCCAGAGGACCAATAAAATAGCCAAGGCAACACTGCAGAAGACAAAAATTGGTAAAGGTGACAAAAATTGGTCAAAACTTATTCCTAAAACCGTGTTAAGATGGTTGGTGTGGGCAAAGGCTAGACCAAAAATAGACAAATGGACTATTACAGAGGATCTAGCAACATTCTTACATCTATTAGTCACCTGACCAATGAGAGGTGTGCTACTGCACAATTCTTGAGATGGTAGGCTACAAAAACTGGATATTCAGATGGCCAGCCATGAAATGAAATGTAGTTCAACCTTGCTGGGTTACAGGCAGTTGTTTTTCAACTACTATGGTTATAGTTTCAATGAAAAAATTGGCACTGCTGCATATTGCTTAGGACAGAGAGCACCTGGAATTTTCAGTCTGCTAGTGAGAGTGCCGCTTGGTGTAACCACTTAGGACAGCTTCCTATCAGGTATGGGGAAGAGGCAACTATGAAGGGGTAGTAGAGATGGCATGGAGCTAATTTTGACCCTTGGCATTAGGAACCATGGGACCTTTGTCTCGGATGCAAAAACATTGGGAGAACAACGAACAGTCCTCCCACGTCCTTCTCCTCCAGCTCAAGTTTGAGTTTTGCTAAATCCCAGTAATTAATCTTACAAAATGCACCTTGTCTTAGTCACTTGCTCATTACTGGGATGAAAAACCTAACATCCACAACTTAAAGGAGGGTAGATTTATTTTGACTCAGGGTTTTAGTCCATGGTCAGCTGGCTCCAACGCAGAAGTAACATGATGGAAGGGTCTGACAGAGGAAAGCTGCTTATATCACGATGCCAAGAAACAGAGAGAGACAAAGGAAAAGCTGTGGAGGGAGATGTACCTTCTAGGTCATGCCCCCAGTGACCTGCCTCTTCCAACCAAGCCCTATGTCTTTTTCTTTTTCTTTTTTTTTTTATGAGACAGGGTCCAGATATGTAGTGCAGGCTGACCTTGAACTCACCATCTAGCCCAGGCTGGTCTGGAACTTGTGATCCTCCAGCCTCAGCCTTCCGAGTGCTAGAATTACAGGCATGCACCACCATGCCTGGCAAGCTGTATGTCATGACAACATATTCAACTGTGTTTTCATGTCCCCACAACCTAATCACCTTCCAACAGTCTTACCTCTGAACACATAGGGCTTCTGTGGGACTTTCTAGACCTAAACCCTAACATATACCATTTTCTGGTACTGACATGTCTCTACTTATATTTTCTGCACTGATCAAACACAGAATTTTCCAGCAGATTGCTGTAATTTGCTTTACTTGAGAGCACAAGGCTGAATCTTGACACTGGTCAATGGCTTGGTTTAGCCAGTTCTAGCTGCTCCTCTGGATGGCGTGGTCCATCCCTTTCCATTCTACCTGCAAGTTCAGTTCAATGAACACAGAAACTGACAGGCTTTCTCTAGCTTCTGGAATTGGACCCACTCTTCCTACCTAGGGTCAGTTCTCCCTAAGTCCCCATCACCTTGCAGAGTCAGGTGTTAATATACGAATCTGAGGAGGCACAAACATTTGGACCATAGACCTTCATTCCTGTGTTTTCCTTTTGACCTGCTGAGATAGAAGCTCAGCCAAAAATTTCACATGTTCAATAGAATCCCTAATAACTGTGCTTAGTTCCTCCCAGCATATTCCCATAGCCCCAAAATTGATGTTGCCTCTGACACATGACAGCGATTGTTAGTGTTTGCCACATAAACGCAGAGAGCTGATTCTGTATGACAGATAGGCACCTAGACAGAAGACCCTGATGATTCCACCCAACTCCTTACCAATACACTCTGATTAGATGCTCCCAGCCCAAACTTAGTAATCTCCCTGTGGACTACATGTCTCTACATCCTCAAGATTTTGTGATTTTACTGATGTAGTAGGCTCACTCTGTTCTTAGCCTTTATCTCACTGGATATTTCTAGCACGCACTATGACTCATGGAAATACCATGAAAACTGTGTCAGGTTGGTTGTTGGGAAGTCACGTGTGCTTGTTGGGCAGGGATTTGACACTACAGAGACTTTAGGGGAAATCACGCCAGGCCAGAGGAAAGTTAGGATAATAGATTTACAACATCTGTTCTGTGCAAGCTTCCTTGGTTGTAATATCTGTAAGCTGTTACTTACAGATTAATTTTTCAGTTTGATTTAGTTTAAACATATGTTTATGCTTATGTCCCCACCCACTCATGGGCTGGGCATATCCTAAGAAAGTGCTGAGAAATGCCCCAGAGTCACCCAGATGAGAAGGAACACAGGGTCTACCTGTGAGAAGATAAGTTAAGTGCACATCAAAGGTAGAGAAGGTGACATGTTGCTAGGAGGGCTTTGGAATACAACAAGAAGGCTCATTTGTATGAATTTATGAGAACCAGTCACCATGGGATTTGCATATGATCGGTTCTTCTGTAGAGGTACAAGTGTTTTTTAAAGCAAGTCTTTTTTGTAACATATTTTCGCTACACAGACCAGAAGTCATGGTGTCTGACACACTTTGTAGATGTGCAGCAGTGATGGGTTTGGAAACCACACACTGCCCTGTGTCAAGATGCTTGAGCTCAGATCCTGGTAACACCACGTAATTGCTCTACAATTTTGGACGCACTACTTAACCTTCTCTGCCTCAGAATCTTGACCTATAAAATGGGGGCAATTATATGACCAGCAGGTTGAAAGCATGTGAAGAAATAAATGAATATACATAAAGCACTCAGGATAGTGCTGATACTTAATAGGCACTCAATAAATGTTAGCCATTACTATAATGAACATTATTGCCAAATGGTTATTTTCAAAAATGCAATAGCAAAAGATATTTATGTTCATGGAAACCTTATCATTTCATTGCGAAAAGAACATTGCAATGCAAAATGCAAAAGGGAAAAGGAATAGAGTATGGACCACTTATGATTTTGTTTTCCCCAAACTAAGTAAAAAAAAATTTGGAATGTAATGGTTTCTTAATATCTATTTAATTAATCCATCAATTATTAAACATAAAAGCTAAGCTGTGTGACATTTAATTAAAGTGAAGGATGCATTAAAAATAAAACAATCTAAGATGATTTGATGAAGGAAGGGGGAATAAAACCAAATCTTGGAGGACTTAGATTTTGATTGGGGGGTGGGTAAAGAAGGCCATTTAGGTGGATATAGTGATGGATACATGCCTAGAAGGGAGGAATGTGCACAGAGCATGTGAAAGTATCGGAAAGACCAGCAGGGCTATGGAGGAAGTTGGATAGATTGAGAGGAACCTGACTGCTAGACAAAGGATGACGTAAGCTGCTGGGTTCTATATCAGCTTGTAGATGTAGACTCAGTATGCTTAAAAGAGATAATAGATTTCAGCCCCCCCCCAAGATCTGCACACTAAAGAGCTGCTTTTAAAATAATGAGGTGTTCCATTGTGGTTCCCTTGGCATTTGAGACCAAGTCCCCCCAAATAACTTATTTATCTGTTATTCTACTGTTGGGAGGATGAAGTAGAAAGGAGGTTTGGGATTCTCTTTACATAACCAGAATCGCAGGTCATTCAAGTTTTTAGCAAAGTGTTTAAACATTTACTCTCATTAAATGTTTAACTATTGGTTAAAATTAAATTTGATATTCAAATAATTTGAAAACCTGTCCAAGCAAAATTCTGAATATGAATATTTGTAGTTTAATTTATAATTGCCCCAAACTGGATACAACCAGGATCTCTGTCAATAGCTAAATGAGTAAACAAATTGTCATATACTATACAACAGAATATTATTCAGCAATAAAAAAATAAGCTTTCAAGCCAAGAAAAGACATAGATGACTCTTAAATGCACATTGCTAAGTGAAAAAAAAGTCTGAAAAGGCTACATACTGTGTGATTTCAGGTATCTGACATTCTGGAAGAGACAAAACTATAGATATTATAAACACATCAGTGATTGCTAGGGATTTGGGGAGAAAAAGAAGAGCTGAATAGGTGAAGACATAGTGTTATGATTTGGATCTAAAATGTCCCCCTAAAGTCTCCTATGTGTAGAAGGTGATTGGATCATGGGTGGCTACACTCACCAGTGGATTCGTCCATGGATGAGTTCATCGCTGAGTGGGCGGTCAGGAAGTGGGGCCTGGTTGGAGGGGGTCACTGGGCTGTGACCTGGAAGGGTGGATTCTTGTCCTGGCTCCTACCTTCTCTCTCTGCTTCCTGGCTGCCATGGATGAGTACCTGTCTTCTGCCCAGCACCTTTTACCACACCCTGTCTGCCCTGGAGCCAGCCAACCATGGACTGAAACTCTGACCGCAAATAAACCTCTCCTCCTTTCAGTTGTGGGTGTTGGGTATTTTGTCCCAGAACCAGGAAGTTGGCTAAGACACATGGGATGTTTTAGGGCAGCAAAACTATTCTATGCAAATCTGTAGTGGTAGACATAAGAAACTGTGTATTTATGAAAACTCATAGAGGTTTACAGCACAAAGAATGAACCTTAGTATCTACAGCAAAACAATCACTTAAGACTTCAGAGGAACCCAGGATAGCATTTAGAATGTGACCAAAAAAAATAGAAATGAATTATAATTGTGTAAAACAACCTCATTAAGAAGGGCAGGGTGAAAAGGTGCTGACTTACATCCTAGAAAGGAGAGGACACAGGCTTAGCCTACAGCAATGTCCTGGCCTTCCCGGCAGGTTCAGTGAGCAGATCCACCCTTGGCACCTTGAGGAGAGTTTCCCCTCTCTCTTTGGAGGAGCCCTTGCCTTGTAAGTTAGCCGGTTGCTACAGGGGCACCAGGGGCATTTGCCTGAACACCAAGCACTTCATACGCATCGATCCTAGTGGTCACTGGGGCTGTTCATCCAGTCTGCAGCCACCTGAGTCTTCTTGCAGGAGTTCTGGGATTTCTCCCTTTGACTCCCCCAGTAATGTGGGGTGGGAAATCTAAGTCAAACTCTGCAGATGTAGCATAAGGCAGTGGTGGTTAAAAGCCAGTGGGTCAATAGACTCGTGTCTCTCTAGGCAGTCTATGCCGTTGTATGCATTCGATTAGCAAGACAGGAGCAGTGTACAGTGTGTTATCCCAGTGTCACCCAAACTGCCCTGCTGTCTGTGTGCCCATTGTTTTGAAATGTACCTGGCTTTTGTTTTAATCAGATATGGTAGGATGCCAGGCACAGAGACACCTGGAAAGAAGTTCATCGCCTGCAGTTCCCAAGAGGAAGGGCCACACAGAGAAGCATCAAGGTCATTCAGGAAGGAGGAGTAGAGGAAAGAGAAGCCAAGCCTCTCACTACTGTCGTGGTGGGAAGTCATTTTGTAGATGTCCCCTGGCGGGCAGAAAGTGAAGCACAGATTTGGGGTTTGCGGTTGGAGGGATTGTAACATTACTTCATAACCCTGCCCCACACAGGCAGGTTATGGCTATAAACAGCTTTGAGCCATTCATTTGGCCCATGACTTCAAAAATGTCAAATCACCAATTATAGAATATCAGAAATGATTATTACAAGGGAATCCTGAATAAAATAGGGGAACAATTAGGTTAAAATTAAGGTCATCTAAATAAAGCATGACATTTAGTTAATGATAAGGTATCAATAATAATTCTTTAATTGTGACACATGTGCCACACTGACATAAAAATGTTAATAATAGGGAAAAACTACATATGAAGTATTTGGGAACTTTGTACTATCACCATGACTTTTGTGTAAACTTAAAACTACTCAAATACAAAAGTTTATATCATAAAGTTAACTCTGAGAACAGAATTTCAGTCAAGGCTAAGGAGAGGCATTCTCTCCTTTGCATTCAGCATGCAAGCTTCTATGGAAGAACAGAGAGAGTCGGTATTTCCCTTGCTCTAAGTTTCCTTCCTTCATTTATGAAAAGCTTATTGCATCTGAGTATGTTTCTGTCTCTGTTCAACATGGAGCCACATTGAAAACATCCCAGCTTAATGGAGGAAGTAGACACAAAACCCCAAAGACACAAGATATTCAGAAAATGTGTGGAGGACTCAGGGAAAGCTCCTCAGCAGCATCCATTGTAAAGGTCCTCTGTAGGGTCAGGGGTAATCTGAAAGTAGCCAAGAGGGAGAGGAATGAGGACAGAGATAAGAGCCAAGACACAAGGTACAAATCATGATGCTTGAGAGACAGTGTGGGCAGGAACATGAAGCCTGTGGCTGGAACTGACAGGAAATGGAGCCTGAAAGAAACTTTGGGCTCTGGCCCCCAGGAAGCACTTAAAAGCATCGGCTGCCTGCCTGCCTGCCTGAATGACTAAATAAGGAAGCTAAAAGTCTTTGTGGGATGTCTAGGGTCTAGGATTTCTCCTATCCTCCTACTGGCAGCAGGGAGACATCTGAGGTTTTAGGGAGGATAAGTGACATGACACAATGGGAGTTGAACTCTTCCACCCCGGCACGGTTCACGCACCAGCAACAGTAGTATGAGCAGAGTGCTTACAGGAGACAAGGGATCTCAGATCAGCTGTGTTTGGAACAGAATCTGTATTTTACCGAGATCCTCAGATGATTCAGATGCATGCTATCTTAGTCACTGGGGTGGACTAACTAATGGTCAGCTTGAGTGGTAACGCCCAGCTGAACTGCGTTGGGTTCTAGGCATGGAAGGCCCACCTGAGGACCAAAAAAGACCTAAAGGAGAATGAGAAGGGAAGAGTGCATGCTGTCAATTTTCCTGGAGAAGCTTGCCCTGGCTGGTTTTCTCGATACAAACTCAGCTGTTCTTATCAGAGGAGTTTGGGTCCTCTCTGTCACTGGGGATGGCTGCTGTTCTCCTTGCGGGAGCTCTGATCTTCACCTTTGTCTTGAGCATCACTTCCTGGCTCCAGTGCAGATCCCTCAGCCTGGCAGGACAAATTGTTCACCTGGCCAGTGCAGACTTTCTGCCTTCCACTGCTGGCCTTTGGGCCTTCCCGGTGCAGATCCTTCATACGGACTTGCAGGACATTGCCCTGGGCCCTAGGCCTCCATCTGGCCTCATGCAGGGCATTGCTGTGGGATCCAGGCCCTCAGTGGGATTCCTTAGGTCTCTAGTGCACTGACAGATCTCTTGCACTCTTCTGCATTTGACTTTTTGGAGTGAATATTATAAAATAATCCCATACATACTGTATTAAATCTGTTCCCTTAAACCACTGACTACCACAGTCACTTTTCTGGTTGCTGGGACAAAATAGCTGACACTTAGAATTTATGGGAGGAAAGTTTACTTTGGGTCACAGTTTGTGGTCGACTGGCTCTGAAGCAGGACACTATGCACAGAGGCTCAGGGGAGAAGCTGCTCATGGCATGGTGTTGGGAAGCAGAGAGAGAGAGAGGGAGAGAGAGAGAGATCAAGGGAGGAGCTGTGGGAGGGAGATACACCCTTCCAGCCCACATTCCCAATGACCTGCCTCTGCTGACCAGACCCCACCTCCTAATAGCAAGTCAACTCCAAGCCTGCATAAACCAAAAGCCCACCTATCTTATGAGGCCATGAAGCTCTTGGGATCATCTACATAAAAAACCACAATACATGGTGCAGTTTCCAAAGGGCTGTTTTAGACAGACTACTTTTTGGGTAAAGGTAAAAGTAATTGCTATAGTTTGGATCTTAAGTGTCTGCCAAGAGTTAAATACTTGCTCCCCAACTTGACACCACTGGAGGTGTTAGAAACTGTAAGAAGCGGGGCTTAATGGGAAGTCTTAGGTCCTTAGGAATATGCTGCTGAAGGAGATAGAGTGGTTGGTCCCTAGTCTCTTCTTTTTATATCCCAGCCATAAGGTTATTGGATCTACTCCCTCTGGAGCTTCTGCCATGATCTGCTGCCCCCACCCAACAGAGGCCAAAAGCAATGGAGCCAACCCACCATGGGATGAAACCTCCAAAACCTGCCCAAAGAAACCTTTCCTCTTTAAAAGTTGGCTATCGCGGTATTTGTTACAGTAACAGAAAACTGACTAACACAGCATTTTTTTTATACAAAAAAGAAAGAATGGAAGGAGGAAGAGAGTAGGAAAGGGGGAAGTTGGAAGGAAGGAGAGGAGGAAGAACAATGCTCCTATGAACAATAAACACAAGCATCATTGTGCCTCACTACTTTCTCCCATCCAAGTCCTGCCTCCCCAAAGCAGCAGCATCTCTACTTAGAAGACTTCTGGATCCTGCCAGCCTCCAGAAAAGGGTGTGTGGGTGCTCTTTGATGAGGCTCCCCTGGAATTGGGGAGCACTGGGAAGCTGAAATGAGTGGACAGTTGGTGGCAGAGTGACAGGCAAACATGTAACTCTTATTTCCTCTGCAAGCAGATGAAACATGCACTTAATTTCCAGGCAAGTGGCTGCTGGGATGGCAGCTGAGGGAAATCAAAGGCTCAGTGGGTCCCCATAATTCACACTCATTTTGTGTAGCCAGAGCAGATGATGGAATGGCAGGATAAAAATGTCCCCAGCGCCTGTGAGCACACTGCTGTGTGGAGGCCCATCCCACCCCTCTGTCTCCCTCTGCATGCCATGCCCAGGGCAGCCAAACTCTGGATTCATGCAGGGAAAGTCAATGGAAAAACCTTGCTTTGCACATGCTCAGGCTGCTGAGGCAGCCAGTGCAGGCAAGTGACCCACTTCCACCACCTAATCTGTATTGTCTGCCCTGCCAGGGCTTCCTGTTCTGAAGGACGCTCATTGTGATCTATTATATTTACCCACAAATGCTGAATTTACTTCTGAGGAGCTACACATGGTAATGACATCCCTGTGTCGAAGACTTTTTATTTGAGATGAAAGAGCAAACAGAGCCAGGCTTGTCTGATTAGTGCCTTAAGTTCTGTGATTATTCAGGCAAGGGCTTTATATGGGGTTTTGTTCTTTTCCCTCCCCTTCATGATTGGGAAGCTGAGAGTTGAGCTTCTTCTCCCAGGAAGCCTGGGAACTGTTAGTTGCTCAATTGCTCTATACCAGACACATTCACGTATATTTTCTGAAATCCCTCATAGCACACTGAGATGGTCTCTTGTTCTTGTTTCATAGACAGGGAAACTGAGGTTAGCTGCTACCTAGTAGCACTGTTGGAATTCTGAGAACTGTGCTCTTTCCCCTGAATTATTACTGTATTGACTTAGACTCAAAACCCTCAGAAGCCACTATCTAGGTTCTCTGAAATAGTATTTTCTGGAATGACCCTCTGACCCCTGTGATGGTTAATTTTATGTCAACTTGACTCCACCACAGAATCCCAGCCAGCTAGATAACCATGACTTCTGGGTGTGTCTTGAGGGTGTTTCCAGAGGGATTAGCACTTGGACTGGTGAATTTATAAAGTACAAGGCCTTGCCCAGGGCACTGCTGCTGGACTTCATTGTATCCATGGAGGATCTGGGTAGAACAAAAAAGCAAAGAATGTTTGAATGAACTCTGCCTGGCTGCTTGAGCTGACAGTCAGTCTCCTCCTGCCCTTGGTGCTCCTGGATCCCTGGCCTCAGACCTGGGCTGGAATCTATAGCACTGGCTCCCTGGCTGTTGGCACTTCAAAGTACACAACAGGCTTTCTTGGATTTTAAACTTGTAGATAGCAGATTCCTTCTCCTCCTCCATTTCTGCATCTACATGAACCAATAGATTCTCACTGGATCTATTTCTATTAAGGGTCCTGACTAATAACATTAAAACGTATTAGGTTTTGAGGGTTTTGTTTGTTTGCTTGATACTAGGTATTGAACCTGGGCCCTCTGCACTGAGCAACATTCCCAGCGTCTTTTTTATTTTTTATTTTCAGACAAGGTCTTGCTAAGTGTCTAAGTTGCTTGGCTGGGCTCAAAACTGCAGTCCTCTTGCCTCAGCCTCCCACGAGTTTTAAATAACAGTGATATCTCATAATTATTAGAGCTTGGCACTTTTTGAACTCCTTTTTACATCTTATCTCATTTAATGCTCAAGAATACGACCTAAGACCTACAGAACTAAGTAGGTTTTCCCAGGTGTTTGGGGAGAGGGATGGCGCCCCAGGGATAGTGAGCAACAATTTGGTGAAGATGGATGGGACCTGGGAGGACACAGGAGGTGTCAAGGGCCTCTTCTGTGACCTGGGTCTGTTCACAGGTGGCCTCACCTCCCAGAGATTGGAATTTGTGGCCTGGGCTTGATGACAAGTTCCTGAAAAAATGATTGTTGTCTTTGAAAATTTTAAAATTGATAAGAGGAAAAATCTGATATGTGTGTGTGTGTGTGTGTGTGTGTGTGTGTGTGGTGTGTATGTAACTCCCAGAAGTTATATGGGAAGTGAGAGGGTCCAGCCACTATGTCCCAGATACATCCTAGTCACCTTCCAGTCCAGATAGATTTGATTAAATTCGAAGGTCTGCACAGGGCACCTTGTGAGACCAGGCAGGGTCTGGCAAACCAACCATCCCGCAGAAATATCCTTTGCTTGAAGATTTACTAAATTTTGTGGGTGGAGAGTGATCATGGCCTCTTGGAGCATGATCATGGAGGACAAATTTTCAAACCAAATGGGGGAGCAGAGCACCTGGCCCGAACCGAACTCCTCCTGGGACCAGAATGGCTATTAGATGTGACACTTAGATGGGAAATGAGGTTGATTGTCAGTAAGGAGGAGCCACTTGCATGCCAGGGTCACATTCATCAGCTTAGATCTGCTTCTTAAGGGACTGATCCAAAGAGTGACTGCAAGGCCCTAAGAAAGTCAGGGCGCTACCTGAAACAGTGAGCAGGGCCATCCTGTGAGGGGGATCTGCACCACTGCTCGGGAGAGGGCCATTCCCTGCTCTGTGTGAAGACTTGGCAGGTAGGAGCTGCAAGAAGCAATGGAAGTAAGATCACCAGATGTTACTGGGATGGTGGCAGCCCAGTGTGAACAAGTATTGGCAAGGATGGGAGAAGAAAGGGAGCAATGGCTGGCTGGGAACTGGAGCCATTGGAAGGCAGGCATGCCTGTGGCTGGGGGTGCAACTGGAGGACTGCACTGACTTGGAAGATGGAGAATGAGGGGCTCCAAGATGGTAGGAGGAGGTGGGGGTCATGAGAGGGCTGGGCGATCAGAAGCTTCCTCCCCTCCTGCCTGATTATATCTTAACAACCTTTACAGCCCAGTTCCAAGGATATTCCTCAAAGTGTTCTTTTTATAGAAATGGGTCATCCTCTAACTCCCCAAGCTCCCAGAGCTCTTAATCTTATTGTATGTATTATCTTTCTTCTTGTACTTTGGTTGCCTGTGCTCCACTCACCGCAAGTAATTTTTCTATACCACAAACACCTGCTTCATGTTCCTTGCTCCTGTTTGTATTGGACATCATGTAGAATCAACAGTCATTGGGGGAAAAGACCTGTCTCTTCGTCTTCCCTACAACCAAGCTAAAGTGCTTCCGACAGGATTGACATTGTGATTGTTTTAATTTGTAATTTTAAAAATAATTAAAATTAATTAATTAACTTTTTTGCAGTACTTGGGATTGAACCCAGGGGCTTCACCCTGACTTATATCTCCAGCATTTATTATTCATTCATTCCAGGTTCTCTCTAGGTTACTAAGTTGCTCAAGCTGAGCTTGAACTTGTGATCCTTCTGCCTCAGCCTCCCAGAATGCTGTGACTATAGCCAGGCACCACCATTCTTGGCTGTGATTTTGTTTTTGCATGAGTCACTCCTTGTGTAATGATGGAGGCAAGATTGAGAAAGACCGTGGAGGGGACAAGATGCTTGTTGGTCCTTTGGAAAGAAATTCCCAAGGAGTTATCTCCACTGTTTCCCCAGGACAGGTCAAGTCTTGCTCATTGTAGGGGACTCAGAGATGTAGGGAAGGAGGTGCCATGCATGCAGATCTGCCCACTTTAGAGGAAATGCCCCTGACAGGGGGAGCTGTGTGCCAGCCATGGCCCTGGTACCTGCTGCGCAGTTCCAGTTGCACCCAGGATCTAGAGGCAGGGGAGACAAGGAAAGAACTCATCTCAGAGACAGGTGGATAAAGGGAAGAGAGGAGGTGCTGGTGGCAGTGACAAAACCTTGCTGACTAATTAAACCTTTTGGTAGCTGTCCCCCTCCAGCCCCAGCAGATTACCACTGCTGAATCAGCTCCCTGCCAAGGCCAGACTCACGCTCTCCGTGCTCTCCTTTTTCCTGCTTGATTTGCCTAATGGAAGCTGACAGTGAAGTTCAACCCTGATTGTCAGATTTCAGTAGGAACCTCAAGGGGAGAGAGGAAGGCAGACATTTGAGGAATAAAAATAGCACACATAATGAGATCCTTTATTTAGCTGAACCACTCCTTTAATGCTTTAATGACTCCTCTCTTTCTCTCTCTCTCTCTCTCTCTTTCTCGCTCATGCACACACACACACACACACACACACACACACACACAGAGCTGCGTGGACACATGCATATCTGACATTTCCATAGGCTGGAGACCTTACCACAGTCCCATAAGAAAGATGGGGACATTTGTCATTCATCCTAGACTGTAGAAGCCTGTGAAAGTGAGGTCATTTAATGGTGAAGCTGGCCTCAAGGGGACTCCCCACTCCTCAGTCTCTTTCAGTAGATCCATTTTCCAAAATAGGAGCTGGAATATTGGGCTGGCTGGCAAAATCAAACACACAAGCAGGCATTTGGTGACCTCGGATAGATCCTTACCTTTCTCTGCTTTTGATTCTGCAAAATGAGGTCTGGAAGGTTCCATTTGTTTCTCAAAACCTGAGGTCCTCATCAGAAGGACAACAGCATGAGTGCTTCCCTTTCAAGCGTGAGAAGGAAATAAGATGGTATAGTAAACTTCCATGTGCCACCTGTCACATAGTGTATGGACAGTAAATATCAGCTGCTTCCTGCTCTGAAGTATAATGCTCTAAGACTTTATAGGGAGTCACCAACTACTCCTAGTAGTCAGAGTTGAAAGTCTAGCTCTGAAAAGGGAGGTTGGATCCTCAGCCTGGTGGCCAACATTGCTGAACATATGAGTGGTGTGCACAGTCCTAAGGGTTTCATGTGTCTTCATCTCTGTAAGCTTCATCTCAGCCCAATGAGAGCCTCTTGTTCTCAGTTCACAGGTGATACAACTTAGGTAAAAAAGAGCTAAATACCTTGCCCCAAGTCATCACAGTTATTTAATGCTGTACCTCAAATTAGCCGTTACATTGCTTTGAAAAACAAGGGGTTATAGATATGTGAGACACTACTTTCTCTGGTCATCTGTGTGCAAAGATCCTTTTATAAGAGAGTTGGTATCTTGTAACAAAAGACAAGAATAAAACCTATGTGTGCTGAGGAAGAGGGGGATTTGGGTACCCCAGACAGACTAAGATGTGACCCTGAGAATGAGCATCTCCTAAGGTTTTGTCCCTAGATGCTTCACTCCCATGTGCTACTCCCAGCCACCTGAGGGGGCGATACTAAAGAGGTGGAAACCATCCAGCCCTGATGCTCTGTAGATGCAACTGAACAAGGACCTTCCTGAGATAATGCATTTGGAGAGGGCTCCTGAGAGAAGTTCAGATCCAGGTCCAGCCTAAGTAGTCCAGCTCCAGGCATCTGGCAGACCTGGGAGAGGAAAGCAGGCCAGAGTGGACAAGAAATGTCATTCTAGGAAACTTAAAAATTGAGAGTGGAGTCTATTTTTTTTTTGAATTTTTTTATTTCCCCTTGTGTCTTAGTCCATTTTGTGCCGCCATAACAGAATACCACAGACTGGATAATTTATAAGGAAAGCTATTTATTTCTTACAGGCCTGGTGGCTGATAAGGTCAAGGTCGAGGTGCCAGCCTCTGATGTCTGACAAAGGCTTTCTGCATCCTCACGGTGCAGCAGAGTGGAAGAATAGGCAGGTCGAACACTGCACAAGTTCCCTATTTTAGGAGGTTCGATCCAATTTATGTTGGGGGAGCCCTCATGAGCCTAATCACCTCTTAAGGGCCCTGTCATTTAATATCTTCACATTGATGACCCTGGGATTTCAGAGGGGGCACATTCAAATCATAGCACAATGGAATATAGACCAGGCATTTCTTTTGTTTTTCTCCCTCTATAATAAAATGCTTTTTAAGTGGTAGTTGCCATTTTCAATAGCAAAAATTTTCCCTCTACTCTTAGTGTTTAAGCTGCTTCTCTTATTTCAGATATGGGCATTGCCTCATGGGGAAGTTACCTAAGAGCAAGTTAAAAAAATACCACAAACCAGCCTTGGCTGAAAAAGAGTAAAAGCAAAACCAGAAACCAGCCTTGGCTGAATTTATTCACTACAAGTGCTTCTTCTTATATGCTAAGAAGAAAGATGGTTTCTCTACTCTTAAGTTGTCTGATACCAAATGTATTTTGGTTTTCCACACCAAGTGATTCTCCAGTTCTCTGGGACTTAATGCAATCCTAACACTAACTGCCTGGAGTTGGCACAGACTCTGCAAGTTAAGGGCTCAGCCCACAAGACTATCCCCATTGTCACAGGCATTGGTGCCCAAGTTACCCACATTTCTGCCCCATTTGACTGTCACCAAGGGTTCTCATAAATCCTTCTCATGTTCAATAATTTGTGGTTACAGTTCATAGACCTTATGAAAGCGCTTCACTTGCACGTGTCAGCTTTTTAAGAAAGACATTGTAAAGGATGCAAATTAACAGTCAGATGGAGGTATAAATGGAGCAGAGTCTAAAAGAGTCTGAGCACAGGAATGCACTTACATCTCTGCCAAGTTGGGGTACACCACCTTCCTAGTATAAGGATGTGTTCCTCAGCCTGGAAGCTCTATGAACCCCACAGTTCAGGGATTTTTATGAGGCTTCATGTTAGCTTTTCATTGCTGTGACAAAATACCTGGGAAAGTCAACTTAAAAGAGGAAAGTTCATGGTTCCCAAGGAGGTTCAGTACATATTCTGCAGAAGCTGTTGTTTTTAGGCCTGTAGCAAATCAGAGACATCATGGTGGAAGGGCATGGTGGAGGAAAGCTGCTCACCTCATGGCAGCGAGAAGCAAAGAGAGCAGGAAGAGAGTCAAGAAGAAGGGACGTGGACCAGGTACAGGCCCCAAGGTCATGTCCTTATGACCAACTTCCTTCAACTTGGCCTGCACTTCCTGTTTCTATCATCTCCCATTAAAGCTGTCAAATTAAGATCTCCTCAATGAATCAATCCACTTGATGACATTAAAGACTCATGAGCCAATCATTCTCCCAAAAGCCCATCAGTTTACAATGAATTGGGGACTATTTCAAACCCAAACCTTAACAATCACATAGCCACGATCAATCATTAACTTAATCTTGAGCACCTCTCCCTTCCCAGCTGGATGGAGACAGCCGAAGAGTTCCAAGTTTCTAATCATAGCCAAATCTTTCTAGAAAAGTCTTCATCTTGAAAGCTATCCAAAGCCAACCAAGAGTTGTGCCATTGGAACAAAAGATACTCCTACCATCCAGAAATTCTAAAGGGTTTCAGAGCTCTGTGTATGATCACCTTATTAATCTCATCACTCAGGAAATCACCAGAGTTTTAGGAGCTCTATGCTGGGAACCAGGGGAGAGATAAAGTTTATTATTGTTCAGCATAGAACACAAGGTCTGGTTGAAGCAAGGAGGTATAAAGAAGAAAATCTTGTCAGTGAATGAAGAACTTGGGACTGATTTCTTTGTGAACTCTTTGAAATCCCCCTTGCTCATGTAAGAAAACCACACAGCTCACCAGAGAGTACTCACCATGTGTACTTGCCACCTATTCTCTTGGTCTGTCCACCAGGGATGAATTTCTCTTTTAATTCTTAGTATTCTGCTCAGCAAAGCAGCCCTGGCCAACCTGCCCACCCCTTCCCTTCCCTGCTGTACAAAAAGAACAACTTTCATGTACATTTCCATTTGTTTTTACTGAGCACAAGTTTGTAAGCCATATTGTCCTCATTGATATGCAAAACCTGTCCACTCTTTCAGGTGTTTCTGAGTGACTTTTAATTAATGCAAATATTTAATTGTACTTCTAGGAGGCTGGCATGATTTTTATTAATCACCAGTTTCCCATTGTCAGCAGGATGTTGACTTTGAAGATAAAGGTAATGATAATCATGATGGGAGAAATTTTTACTGAAATTTTTACAAGTTTTACTCACTTCCAGGTCTATCTGCTGCACTATCCAAGTGATCAGGAAATCAGGAAGAGGAGGGCTGAGGGCAAGAGATTGTCAGCACCAAGAGTCCAAAGTCAATGACACAGTAACCAGCTGCCCACCTGCCACAGTCATCCACCTCTACTCAGCACCTGTCGCTGACCCCTGCTTTCTCCCTACAGGTAGATGAGCTGTCCAGCACAAGCTCTTCTCATGGGGTCCCAGAGGAGCTCAAATATGAAGTAGGAAGAATATTCCCTCCAGATGCAGACATGGACACAGAGGCTGTCATTAGAGATACAAGATCTAGATATATCTCAAGAAGATGAAAGGAAGATGAAGGACACAAGGCAAGGGGATGAGACAGAGAAAGCAAACTCACCCCAGAGCATGCTAAAGAAAGGGTACAGTTGGGCAGGAGCTGATCTGAGAATAGCTCAGAACTCACAGAGGTCTAGGAGAATAGAGCTTGGCAGTGAGAGGAGGAAGAGAAACAGAACCCAGTTGAGGCTCTTGAACAGGTATTCCATTTAACCTCGCCTCTACGATGGACTTTGTGGAATAGAAACAAGGAATTCCATGGTAGAAGCCAGGCAGCAGCTGGGCTGAGCCTGGAAATGGACTTAGGGAGGCTACAGCAAGCTCTAATCCAGAAAGGAAAGTGGCTTCCCAGTAGATTAAATCATTAGCAGACTGGATGACTCTGAGGATATGGTAGTGGTTGGTTATTAGCTTATGAAGAAGAAGGAAAGACTCATGATGGAGGGAAGGAAGTAGGGGAAAACAAAGGAAAGTGGAAGGAAGGGAAGGGAAGTGTAGAGAAGGGAAGGAGGAGGAAAAGAGGGAAAAGAAAAGAAAGGGAGAAAGGGGAGGAAAAATCAAAAGAAGAAACTCAAGGCCAAAATATGAAGCAAAATAAAACTGGAGCTTTCTGAGCCATTAACCAAATGTTCTCCAAACAGGAGAGAGAAATCGATTTTCCCTGACAGACATTACCCCCAAGAATGGATGGGATCCCAAAATGCTATCTGGCTCTATGGACTGAAAGTTTTGCATAGTCATGATGAGTGAATACTTTGTTAAAATTTTTTGGTTGTTTGGTTTTCGAGTTTTAAAATTAACCTACATAAAAAGTGAAGAAGTCCTCACTTTGGGCGTGAGACTCAATGTTTGTAATTTCAATCCCAGTTTTGTAAAAGTGATACAATAACTTAGAGAGGTTGGAGAAAGGAAAGAGGGACAGAGAGAACAAAATGTGATCAATGGGAATGAGTACGCATCTGCCAAAGTGAATGCAAGAAGAAATAAGAGCTTAAATATATTATTTAAAATTATAACCATGATTGTGAAAACAAGCTACAAAGTATAAATGAAAAATTAGGGCTGAAGGAGTTGTAGGGCCTCATCATGGTCCTATTCAAGGGAGAGTAGTTTTCATTTTATTTCAAGTGGGGTAAATATGGATACCCTGGAAAGAAAAAGTGGGGAATTTCTTCTTTTCTATCAACCAGGCAGGATATAGTCTTTATGATTGATAAATCATGAGGTATTTATACGAGGATGTTACCTAGAAGAGAAACTAATTAGAAGTGAAAAGCTACAGGCTCAAGTTGAGTCTAGTAGTGAATGCCTGTAATCTCAACACTCTGGGAAGCTGAGGCAGGAGGATCTCAAGTTCAAACCTAGCTCAGGCAACTTAGCAAATCAGCAAGTATTTCTGCATCAAAATAAAAAACCAGCAAAGGGCTGGAGGTGCAACTTAGTGTGAGAGTCCACGGTTCAATATACTGAAGAAAAAAAAAGAAGAAGAAAGAAAAGCTGCAACCTCAGTGGTTAAGAATGAGTATGAAAGGAACAGCCTGTTCCTTTTGGTTGAAGACTTTTCAAGCCATTCAATTTTATTTACATGTGCATCTAGTATTTTGATGAATGTTTAAATTAAAATAGCATTCTAGGAAACAAAGAAAAGTAACTTGATTCAATAGTTACATTCTCTCTTGGGATGTTGTGATTCAGCCCAATGTCCATCACTGGCAAGTCCATCTTTGCATCACTCCTTCTTTTATTTCTTCCAATGCTGATCAGGTGGCCTTCACTGGTGGGAATGAAGGAGAGAGATCAGTTTAGAAATCAAGTGCCAGCTTTCCCTTGGTAGTGGTTGATTGTACAGGGAAAGAAGATAAGAGGTCCAGGCAAGTGATATTTATTAAACACCACTGACACTATTCTGGGTGCTTCATACAAATGATCCACTAAATTCCCCGAAGCAACTCATGACACAGGTTTTACTTCTTCTCTATTACAGTCAAGAAACTGAACTTCCTAAAAGTCAGGGACCTGCTCTGAGCCCACTGCTATTAAGAGAGTATTCAATTTGCCAAGTTCAAATTTGGATTTAGGTCTCTCTAAACTTCCAGTGCCTTCTTAAAAATAAATCACAGGGCAATTACTTTGTGGCTGGCTTTCCATGTACAATAGCTTACACTGCATAACAACGCAGCGTTGAATATAGCTGTGTGCTAACCAGCTAATTTACAAGCAATCAAAAATATGTTGGCAAGAAGAAACAGTCTAGGATGCGATGTCTAGGGATCTGGGTTTTGGTCTTGGTCCTGTGACCAATTAGCTCTCTGAGCTTGAGTTTTGTCATTTATAAAACAAAATGGTTTACTGGATAATCATTAAGCTCTCTTCTAACCCTGAAGAATCTATTGTACTAGAAAGAAACAAAGCTCATTAAAGCTATTTTCTAATTCAGATATCTTGCAAATCACTGAGGTGAATGAGGTAGAAAAGTAGATTTAAGGTTAAATAGTATGGCAATAATTGAATTAAAAATAAAATCCTCATATTCTAACATTGAGCTGGGTACTGTCCAGTAGTGAATGAATTTAAGATATATTCTTTGGGCCAGGCTACCAAAGCAAAGCACTACAGCCCGAAGTCTCTGAAGAGCACAACTTTACTTCTCCTCATTCTGTGGGCTGGGAGAATCCAAGATCCAGATGCCCCCAAGACCTCTATTCTATTTTTCTTTTTGGTACCGGGGATTGAACTCAGGACCTTGCTCTTTCTAGGCAGGCGGCGGTACCACTGAGGTAAATCCCCGGCCCCCAAGACCTCTGTTCTTGGCTTGTTGGTGGCCTCTTACTATGTGCTCCTGTGACCATTTCTTTATGTGTACATGGGGAAAAAAAGTGAGCTCCCTGCTGTCTGTTCTTATTAGGACATTAATCCTCTAAGTTCAGGGCCCTCCCCATATGAGCTTTCAACCATTATTATTTCCTGAGAGACCTCATCTCCAATTACTGGGAATAAGAGTT
The DNA here is from genome assembly GCF_053883595.1 of Heterocephalus glaber. Lineage (NCBI taxonomy): Eukaryota > Metazoa > Chordata > Mammalia > Rodentia > Bathyergidae > Heterocephalus > Heterocephalus glaber. The sequence goes on along the minus strand of NW_028258381.1, from coordinate 20,014,476 downwards.
TCAAAGCTGGATTTGGGGAGCTGACAAACAGTCTGTAACAGTCTAGCATCAGAAAGTAGTGGCAACAGAATATCATGTTTGAATGTACAAGCTATTTCCCCAAGACAAGTGAAGATCATACCTCAGAAAAGCTTTAAGTCAAGTAATACAGAGCACTGCTTTCCTTAACCTTCAGCATTCATAAGAATCACCTGGAGAAACTGCTTAAACATATAATTTAAGGTAAAATTAGCTCTTGGATCACTTGTGACCAGAACAAAAAAAGGAGAACATGCTAGTTATAGACTTTCTAGTGTCCAGAAGGAAATTTGATAGGAATATTTTAGGGGAACTAAATTTTTGCCACCAGTTAATTCAAAAATAAATTTATCATCTCAATGACAATGAGAAATGAGTGGATGATTTTTTTTAACAAAATTCTGACATTAAGTAATGAAGCTATTTCTTACAGCATTACTGAGTGTAAGTCAAAGCTATAATGTCGAAATCAACTCAATAAAATCGCTGTTCTGTGATCATGAATTACAGACTATTTCAAGATAGATGAAATTTAGCTTCTTCCAGATACATAATTAGAATTGAGTCAACAAAACATTGCCTAATACAGGTCTGTAGGGAATTTGCTTTAATATAGATAAGACATTTGTGATAGACACGATTTTTTTTAAATGAGTACTTCTACAAAGCTTGAAAAGAGTTGTTTTTATCTTAAGTAGTTTAATCACTCTCCTGGGGCTTGTGTTTATACAATTAATTTGCTTAGAACTCTTTTAGTTTTTGTAGGCCAATAGGTTTTATCTAAAAATAGAGATGTTAATGAGAGAGAGGCTGTATCAGATTTGGAAATCCTGTGTTCCATATCTCCTACATCTAGTTTATGTAATTGTCCTCTGATGCTTTCTTTAAAGTCTCTACCCACATGTGGCTGAAGGTCTTGGTAAAATAAAAATCTATCAGAAACTCTAAGATCAGGAAGATAGCAGATTGTATGGGAAGGGGCTGAGTCCTCTGATCTCAACGTTTTCCACAATATTGGCTCAAAATGTTCTCAGAAATGTTTTGCACAAGGTTCGCAGATATGAGGCAGAGGGAGTTGTGGGCAAGAAAGCAACAGGATGATTTCATTGTATTTTATTTATGGGTCCATTTTCTTAGGGAATCTCAAAGTAGCATGTTTTGAAAGGTCATAATTGATGAGACAGTAAGGTACTGTGAACCACAATCCAAAGACAGTGAGATTAGACTTCTACTGAACTGAAGTGGGAGTACTTCATGACATATCCTTCTGCTGTCAGCTTCACAAAACATGGGCACATACCTGTTGTTGTGCTATGGTTTGAATCTGGAATGTTCCTCAAAGGCCATAAGCTATAGGTGTGGTCCCCAGCCTGTGGTGCTACTAAAAACTGGTGGAATCTTTCATAAGTGAGGCCTAGAGGGAGAAAGTTGGGTCATTTGGGGTGTACCTTGAAGGAAATATTGGTACCTGAACCTCTTCCTGTCCACCACGAGGTGAAAAGCTTTTCTCTACCTTGCACTTTTGGCCATGATGTTCTACCTTGTCCCAGGCTCAAAAGTAATAGAGCCAACTAACCATGAACTGAAAGCTCGGAAACCATGAGCCAAAATAAATTTTTTCTCTTTTTGAAATTGATAATCTCAGGTGTTTTGTCACAGTGAAGGAAAACTAATTGAAGTAATTACCTCTTAAGAGCTAGGATAGAGAGCTAAGGTGCCAGGCAAAGGAATAGATGTGTTTTTATGCTTAGTAATTATGTCACTGAGTAATTTTGCCTATTTTAAGTCAAGAATAAAAGCATATAGTATTACCACCTTCCCAAGAGGTATATTTGTATTTCCTAAACTTCTGCTGTGTGGCTAAATCTAGGCTCTAAAACTGAAAATGTTCACAGGCTTTGTTTGCCTCCCATTGATGAGAACTGGCCACAAAGATTTGTGATGTTTACAAAAACATACACAGAATCACACTGCCTATTTTTATGTCAGAACTGTCTCATTAGGTCACATCAATGGAAATGAGGTTCAGAATCCAGTGTAAATCAGTCACCTAAATTTCACCAGACATTTTGTAGGCAAGTTATATTTTTGATCTGTGCTATCATTTCTCCTCCATCAGCCATCTTTTCATCCATCCATTTAGTCAAAAAAGCTTAAACGCTGTACTGAGTGTAATGTAAAACTAACATTCATTTAATTTGTCCTAATGCTTTATCCTACAGTAATTACTTTAGAAATGAAGGCATAGTACAGAAATAATTCTACTATTCAGGGGTCTGGTGGACAATTCCAGCCACCTTTTTCATATCTATGAGGAATTATAGACCTGAATCCTGTTTCCTTTGGCTTTCCTCTCTACTTCTGATTTTTAGATTCCTCCCTGGAAGCCGAATCCTATGATGCTTTACTGGCAGAAAAAGTCTTTCCACATCCAGTGTTTCTGAGGATCAAAGAAATTGAGGATCAAAGAAACCCGGATCCTCTAATACCTCCCTCAGTCACTTTCTAGCCCTCTCTGTGCTCTGTTAACTTCACTGCAAATGTCAAGGCCAAAGGGACCCTGAGCACCTGCTACACACACAGATGTCAATCAGATCGAATAGATTATTGGAATCTGATTATGAGGCTGTAAAATGGCACTGTAGTAATACATAGAGATGAAACTTTAGATAAATAACATGATTACATAATGATAATGTGTTCTAAAACAAATGTTTCCAAATCAAAACCCAAGAGGTACTGTTTGACAAAACTAAATGTACATGGACATCCCATTCCAATCAAGATAAAATAATAAGAGCAATGAAGATAATCAAAGAAACTAAAATTTGGTTCTGTAAGATTAAGGACAGGGCTAGGGCTGCAGCACAGTGATAGAGTGCCTGCTTAATGTGTGCAAGGCCTTGGATTTAATCCCTAACATTGCAAAAGAAATTTTTTTAAAGGTTAAAATCATTGATGCATCTTAGCCAAACTGGGAATAGAAAGAAAAAAGATGGCAGAATAACTGATAAATTATCCATATCTTGAATGAGACGGATGGTTATTGCTCTAGGATCTATAGAAAATAATACACCAGTACTTCCAACAATTTAAATGAAAGGAATTAATTCTACAAAAACTTTCTAAGTTCACTGAAGAATGAGTTGGTAACTTGAAGAATTCTGTATGTTAAAGAAAATTGCATGTGTAGTTTAAAACTTTTCCATAGAGAAAATTCCATGCTGAGATTGCTGCTCTGGTGGATTCTATTACACATTTTTGAACTAATATGAGGGTATTTTTTAAAAGCTATGCTTGAATTGATCTTAAAAGTCATCTAAAGTGCTCTTGGCCCTTTGAACAAGCTGGACAAGTACATACGTCAGAGCTCTTGCCCAGTGATCAAGCCAAGTGCGAATCTGCAAAGCCATTTATGGCCATGTCCAGGCCTGGGCCTCCATTTCTGCTGACCTATTCCCCCAAACTGTACGGTACCCACTTCCACCCCATGCTTTGAGAGTTCCACTCCTATCTCCAAGCCTGCTTCTGGCTCTCCAACTTGGGTTTGTTCTTGGTGTCTCCCAGCATTTGCTGTAAACATTCCTCAACAAATTTTGAGATGGCTTAACTCCACCTCTTATTCCCTGTTTCCTGGTTCCAATCTCTAAAACCTTGGGAAGGCCAGCATGGGGACTCTGCAATGAGGAATGTGGGAAGACTATGAGAGTATGTGTGTACATTGCAGCTAAGTTTGTATTGTCTATTAAGTTACTCGGAAAAATATATCTATATGATCATTTTCATGCCCATTTAACCCAGAAGTCCCTATCTCTGGAGGTAATGTGCCATTTTATCAGTAGCTTCTCTACCCTGCGAAGATCATAACATCCTAATATTCTCAGCTTTGCTCTTCCATTCTCCAGGGAATCATCTTTCTCAGGTATTAATCTGGCAGCCATGCTCATTAATATGATAAGACGCCCTGGTTTTAAACAGCTCCTCAGACCCAAACAGGCCATAATTGAATGGAAGATTTAATTGTGTTTTTTCTCAGCAAACAATCAGGCCAAGCGAACAAGGGCACAGCAGACAAAGCCCCCACCCTCTCCACTTAGGAATGAAAGGAGCGTGTTCCCATTCACTAATAGGCAGAAATGTCAACGGATTTCAGCGAGACTGACTTGCAGCTCAGTTTGGAGGAGAGCTATTGAATTTCCCCTTCAGGCTGGCAGACAGCTCCTTCACAGGGCTCTCTCTTCTGCTGTCACTCCTGTTGATTTGCCTTCAAGGTGGTCATTCAGAAGGAGTGGAAAGAAAAGGCCACTGTTTGCCATTTCAGTCCCAGAGACTTAGCTGTGACTCAGGTCCACAGCTTGGCCCTGGGGCTCCTGCGAAAGGATTGTAAGCATCCATGCCTTGATGTCACCTTTTGTTTGATTAAGTGGCATCCCCCCATGAGAGATAATAACCACCTCCCCTTCAAACAAACTGCCACCAGGGGCAAGGTTTGATGGAAAGTTGCTGGCCCCGAGCAGCACATTCCATTTTCCTCTATGCACCAACTCAGTAAATCATGTTTTTAACCTTATTGACAGTCAGCACCTGCTCTGTTATGTCACCTGCTGCCTGACTCCACTCTCTCTATCCTTGGGCACTGAATTTTCAAGCTATCTTCATTCTAGCTGGAAAAATTTGTTACAAAAAGACACTTTCAACTTTTTAATTTTTAATTATGTTTTTCTTTTACAGTTTTGAGAAATGGGTGAGATGTCTATTTACTCTAGAGATTGCGCTCATTACTGCTGTGGAAGACTTAGGACCACAGAATGAGTTTATAATCTGGTTCCCAGGGAGACAGGGCTTCGGCAGGGAGCAGGGTGTGATAGGGAAAGTGCTTCTGGCTTTGCCGGGGCCACATCTCCTTGCTGTAGGAAAGGACCCCCGAGGAGAATCACACTGGCCTCAATCCATGATATGCAGAGTCAAACACATTTTAAAACCAAGCGATGCTGATTTTGTAACGAACCACCTCCAAACTCATTTCTCCCATGGTCACTCATCAAAGTAAGACAATTGTTCTTGTTGCAGTGTGGTCAAAACTGCTACATTTTACCAAATCCATGTTAGTTGTGTGACCTTTGCTTGGACTGTAATCTGTCTTTGTCACTCTCCTCATCTCTGGGACAGGATACCCGACTCACAGGAGGAGTTTTGGCTCCAGGTTACAGTTGATGGTCCAGTGGCTTCAGGTCAGCTCCTACCTGACAGGCAAGGAGACGTAGTAGAGCAAATGCTGCTCACATCACAGTGGCCTGGAAGGAGAGAGAGAAGCTAGGAGCAGGAGGGGGGAGGGAGATGCACCCTCCTAGGTTACACCTTCAGTGACCACCTCTCATGACCAGACCCATCGATGAACAGCAAGTTAGCTATATTGCCTCCATGATTCAATCACTTTCCTAAAGCCCTGCCTTTGGTGGATATTTTTGATCTAAATCATAGCACATGTTCTTGCATGACCTCTGGCTAACAAAGAACACAGGTATGTTCACATACTATGCTCATTCATCCCTAGATGTTGTGTTGCTAATCTTCCAACTTTGCACCTGCTAACTTCAGACCAGGCAGCCAAAGCCTTATTCCCTGTATCTGAATGATAATACAGTTGTCTCTCATATCCATCTACTGGGGATTGGGTTTCAGACCCCTTGAGGATACCAACATATGTGAGTGCTCGATTTCCTTGTAGAAAATGATGCAACATTTGCATGGAACCTGCACATATTCTCCCATATCCTTCTAATCATCTCTAGACTACTTATGATACTGAATGCATTGTGAATGCTTGAATGCTAGAAAAATAGTTGTTATACTATATTTTTAGGAAATAAAGACAAGACAAAATGTCTGAACATATTCAGTCCAGATATCATCTGTTTTTCAATCATTTTCCATCCATGGTTGGTTGAATCTGTGGGTGTGGAATGAACCGCAGGTATTCAAATCCAGTCTCAAGTTATGATTGTGGGAGAATCCAGGCCACAAAAGGCGGCTCAGATTACATGGTAACTTGATGTCAGGTACTTAGTTTCTTTCCAGGCACAAGTCAGAAGCTTATCTTTTTTTTTTTTTTTTTTAAAGAATATTTATATAAAAAAAATCCATGGCTTTGCTTCCAAACCCTTGTCTGCACATAGCTAGATTACATTTCCCATCTCCTTGGAATTTCAATGTGGAGATAAATTTCAATTCTATTTAATGACATGTGAGTGGGAGAGATGTGTGCCTCTTCCAAACCTCACCCATAAATATGAAAAAGTGAAATAAAAGTCTTCCAAGCACACTTGTTTATACTTTCTTCCCCTTTATAAACATACATGGGATTGGATGATACATGAGGAAGGTAATAGAGACCTGTTAACACTGATACCCAAACAACTTCATAGAACAAAGCATTACATTAATTTATTTTCTTTTTTTTCACACTGGGGATTGAACCCAGGGCATTCATACTAGCTATGTCCCTGGCCCATTTTTATTTTTTATTTTGAGACAGGGTCTTGCTAAGTCATTAAGTTGCCCAGGATGGGCTTGAACTTGGGATCCTCCTGCCTCAGCCTCCTCAGCCTCCCCTTTCTTTTCTGCCCTGAAACTGAACAAAGTAGTTTGAGTAAGAAATGTGAGCAAGGAATAAGTTTCTATTTCTTTGAGTCAATATGTATTTATTTCTTTGCCTTACTGTTGTTTAATCTACTTTCATTGATGTATATAAACCACAAAATTATTACTGAAAAAAATTGGGAGCCCAAAAACAATAAAAAGAATTTCAGAGAAAATCAGATCTCAAAGTTTGATTTTCTTGTTCTAAACCCTTAATTTTCTTCACATCAAAGCTACTCAAAACAAAACAAAATAGAGCACATACATTTGTAGAAGTTCATTGAGGGTTGAGGGTGTAGCTTAGCGGTCGACTGCTTGTTTAGCATGTGTGAGGCTCTGGCTTTAATGTTCAATATAGCTAATCAATCAAAGTTCATCAAATCTAAACCTTATCAGCATGCACATCTTATCCTGGAATTATGCAGAACCATTTTACTCATTCTAAGAACAACTGCTCACAAACTATATAATCTTTATCAACTTTACGAAGAGGAAATCTTTATTCTAGACCCCAATATTTTCTATGTAATTTGCTTTCCTGTCAGGAAATGTGTCTTCTAGCCATGTACAGCAATTCATTCTTTCCAAATATTCTACTACCTCACTTTCCCATAGGGCTGCCCATAAATCATTGATAGATTCAAATCATAAGTTGGAATTCTCTCATTAAATAAATGGACTAAAGGGCTGGGGTATAACTCAGTGGCAGAGTGCTTTCCTAGCATGCACAAGACCTCGGGTTTAATTTACAGAACTGAAAAATGAAAAGAAAAGAAAAAAAGAAGAAAGAAATGATCTAAGGACAAAGCAAATGAAAATACAATTTGAAATAAGAGTTTCATTAATTATGAAGTAGTTTATATTTCATTAAACCTGATGCATATAACAATAAGAAAATTGGAACAGAAAGAATGAAACAAAGAAAGAAACATTGACTTTCCTAATGGCATTGGAGAAAAATCAAACAGTGGGAGAAACTGAAGTGAATTTGAGTCTTGAATGAAAAATTCTGTGCTGGGTAAGATCTATACTTGTTCAACTTTTCCCCTGAGGCTCTCCCAGTATTTTCAGTGCAGTTTGTCTAGAATGCAGGTAGAAAACACAGCCTTGTTAGTCTGAGGTGTCAGAATTTAAGGGTTCCAAAATTGCTCAAAAGTAGTAGGCAGAAGATACCAAAAAGAAAGGAGCCACAGCAAGGAAAGTTCTCAAATTTGCATATAAATCCCTCAAAAAATCAAATACTGGATTGCGATGTGGCTGTGCTTGTCTGGGGGAAATGTGAAGACACTCAGTGGAGAGCAGCAGCGGGAAAGCTGAAAAGCCTGAGCAAGAGTCTAGCTGAGACTGACTTGGGAGAAACAGAGTTTATAGTTGGATTCCATCAAGTTGTAAGGTTTGGTAAATTCAAATGGCTTTCTGTTGATTTCCAAGAAGGGCCATCCCTGATGTGTAAAGACTATTTCTCAGTTCTAAGTGTTCATCCTGAGACTAAGACTAAAAGAAAAACTTTAGCAGCACCATCCTAACAAAGTGTCCATATGTTCAAGGTAATAAGCCAGTAACCAAATCACTCATTAGAGCAAAGAAACAATTTATGAAGGTTAGCAATAGAATTTAGAGTTTTAACATTGTAATATCCACAATGTCCAGGACACAGAAAACAATTACTGTGCTGGACACAGAAAGAATAGTGAAATATGATCTATAGTCCTGAGAAAAATCAGTCAATAGATGAGAAGACCAAAGATAACCTCAATGTCATTAACACAGGGACTTCAGAGCAGTGAGTAAATGTACAATCAAAGATGGAAAGTAAAAGGTGGCTAAAGTTAGTGAACAGAAGAGGAATATCAGCAGAGACTAGGAACCATAAAAAATCAAATTTAAGCCTTAAAACTTAAAATATATCATTTGAAATAAAGTTTTTACTGGAAGGGCTTAACAACAGATTAGATGCAGTAAAAGACAGTCACTTTGACTTTGATCAAGAGACTGGAAGAAAATTGAGCAGGTTCTCAGAAACAAGTAGGGCAATATCAGATACTTTAATATATGTATAATTGAGATCTAAAAGAAGAAAATAGAGATAAACACCCAGAAAAAATATTTGTAGGAATAATTTTGACTCCCCAAAATTAGATGAAAAAATAGTAACTCACATCTAAGAAATCCAGGGAACTTCAAACAAGAGAAATATAAAGAAAAATATAAGTACATTATCATACTTTTGCTATGGGACCAAAGATAGACAGAATATCTTAAAAGCAGCCAAAGACTAATGACATATTATATACAGGGGAACAATGATACTTTTTTTTTGTTTAAATTCTTTTATTTGTACATTTTATGTATACAATACATTTACATTTATCATTGGGTGCTTATACCTGTACAGGATATATCTTGGTTCTTATTTTTTCCCCATTCCCTGTGCTCCCTACCCCCCCTCCACCCTTCCCTATTTACAAAGACTTTGTTTCCATCACAATGATACTTTTTTGGAATACATTGGACTCTTTTTGAACAATGAAAGTCAAGAGACAATGAAATTGTCTACCTAGAAAAAATATATATACATATTTCAAATATGAAAGAGAAATAAAAATATTTCAGATAAATAAAATTTAAAAGAATTCTTGCTAACAGATCCAGATTAAAAGAAATCCTAAAGAAATTTACTCAGATTGAAAGTAAGTGAAACCAGATAGACACTCAGATATATAAAAAGAAATGAAGAGCATCAGAAAGAGTAAGTACAGTCAATCTTTATTATTTGCAGATTTCATATTGGATAATTCATCTACTCATTAAAATTCATTTGTAGTTCTCTGCTCAATATCTACGGTCCTTTTGCATGTATTTGCTGAACTGTGCAAGGTGGCAAAATATTTGAGTCACCTGATATATATCTGTATCTCTCTCTCTCTCCCATATATATATATATGGCCTCTAGGAACTGGGCCACACAGCAAGAGGCAAGTGGTGTGCAAGCAAATGCACTTTCACTGCACTTACAGCCACTCCCAGCACTTGCATCAGCACCTGAACTGAGCCCTCTGTGAGATCAGTGGCAGTGTCGCTCTTCTGAACCGTGCATGCGAGAGACTTAGAGTTTTGCTCTTTTGAATCATCCTGAAACCATCATACCCTCCCCACCTCCCCAGTCTATGGAAAAATTGTCAATCAGTCATTGGTGCCAAAAATGTTGGAGACTGCTGATCTATATCACTATCAGCCATGAATTCAGTGTAAATGAATCCATATATTAACAGAAATGCATTTAGACATAAATATCCATGAAACAAGATTAGATATTGATCAATGGATGAAAATCATGTGATCAGGGGCTCACAGGCAACTAACCTTGCATTGCCTTTAGGGTCAATAATTTAATGCCCTTCAGTAATTCAGGGTTCTCAATGACTCCATAGAATATCACTGTGAATAAAGAGAACCAACTAGATATGCTTAGAGAAGTCAATCATTCTTTATAAATTCTTTAAAGACAAATGATCATTTAGTGCAAAAAAGTTAACACTGCTTTGTGACTTTATAAAGTATATAGATGTAAAATATGAAATAGCAATGATACAAAAATGAATGACAAGTGAACAGAGTTATACTATACCACTGCAGAATTGTTACATTTCATATGAAGAGACAAGATATTAAATCCAAGTAGATCATGATAATGCATATTATAATCACCAGAGCAATCATTATGAAATTAATATGAAAAAGTATCTCCTGACAATCTTTTGAATGAAGTAAGATAGAATATTAAAAGATTTTATTAGTTCAAAAGACATCAGGAAAGAAGGCACAGAAAACAGATGCAACATATACAAAACAAATAGCAAAATGGTGGGCCTAACTATACAAACAAATATTAGCAATACAGTATATTAAACGTAAGAAACACAACTCACTTGATTAAACAGCAAAGAATGTCAGATTGGATATAATAAAAAGATGAATGAGTGAATGAATGGGAAAATCTGTCCAATAGGATTATAAATATTTTTGTCATCAGACACATGGAGCACACTATTTTTCTCCATTCTCAAGGCACATATTACATTGGTGGGTCTAAGGTCACTCCTGCTCTCAAACTGGGCATGAAACTGAGATCTAGGTATCCATAGCAGAGTCACTATCTATAGTGACTGCTTTATAAATAGACTTAGAGCCCAAAATATACAAATGTGATTCATAGCCAAAACTTTTGCTGATATATTGGGAAAAAGTGATCCTTTTCTCATATACTTCTCAGCTGATAAAATGTAAACTTAGAACTACCGGTAGCCATCTATGCCTGTTTGATGATGAAGAATAAAGCAGAATTGAAAAATATAAACATGTTTCTGTCATCATCTTAGCTATTTTGTAGGCATGCCTGAAGCCACAAAAACTTCATCTTTTCAGTTATTCAAGTAAAAACCAAACTCTGTATGTTTCCCTCTATTTCTTTCTGTCATTTACAGCCCAAAAAAGCATGACTGACACATGTAACGAACAGATCATTTTTCAAATAATCAATATTGATTATAATAAGTTTGCATCCATTGAGTGAGTTTCTAGTTTATAACCCATTTACTTCATCCACGATAAATCCTCATAAATTCACAAGCCAGAAATGAAATAGAGAACTAGTGTCAACCCTTTGATTGATAGATATTGAGAAATCGATAGATATTGCTAATGAAAACTCTGAGCCCCCGAGTCTCCACAGGACAAATTCAGAGGCTCTGGAATTCCCTCCTTTCTCTTCTCCTGAGAAGGATGCTTTACCTTTCCTCCTGGTCTAGATGCAGTGTACAAACCCTATCACTGTAGGCATATGTGCGGGAATACTTTTCCCCTTTCACATCATGGAAACAGTGAGAATTGATGTATACAGAAACTAAAGCAGTACTGATTGCTAGTAGATCCTTATTTGCTTGTCATTGATGTCTTTGAGGAATTTCACAGATTCATAATTTGTGTAACCAAAAGAGGAGATTACCTTCTAATCTTCAAATATCATCTCCCAAATAATTGATGTTCTATCTCTTATTTTTTGTGATGAAAGAATGTATTTGGGAGGCATCCAATATGAGCTTGTCTTTCTTTTAGAATCTGCGAATCTCAGATTTTTGTGAAACAGATAAACATCAATGGTCTCTACAACTTTTTATTGTTACAGAGAAACAGAGAACAAATATGTTAACTGATCAATAAATAGAGGTGTTATATATTGATCACTACTCATTCTTTGCTCAGTATAAAACTGTCTTGGGAGATTAAACAAAACCAAAACAGTTATAGTGACATTTGTTTCTTCATATAACACAGTGACTTCTCAGTAAGTGTCTGATGGGCTGAAGTGAATATATGTTGAAACAGAGTTATGTACAGGATGTGATAGGAAATTTGTTGCATAGCTCAGAAGTCTAGAAAAGAGGGCATGTTTATCTCTGCCTTGGGAACTCTGTTGGGCCACTTGAGACCCTGCAGGGCAATCTTAAAAGGGTGCTTATTCCCAGGCATTATAGCACCCTGAGAGTGAGTCCCTGCTTCCATTTTGTGTTGTGAACACCTCACTATTGTGCACCCAAACCTGGCTCTGAGTGTGCGACATGCAATGTAGACGAAGAAGCACAAAAGCATGCAAAGCAAAAGAACTAGAAATGTGGAAACAGGAGGAAACAGAGGACACGTGCTTTTAATGACAACAAAGAATATAGGAGTGGAGGGAAGGGAAGAGAAGAGAAGACTGGAAAGGTGGGTTGCTGAAAAACAGAAAGGTTCTGTATTTTCTGCTGAAGCTTTTGGTGGGTCATCACAGACAAAAGTGAACAAATACAGTCTTCAAGGTCAGGGTTATTTTTAAAGAATAGCTATGGTAAATCAGTGTGGAAATAGCTTGGAAGAGAAAGATGAAAACTAGAGTGAGCCCAGGGAGCTGCTGTAACTGACCTTGGAAAATCCCTGGGGGAATGTCTTGGGGCAGCAGGGAGTGGGCTTGGCTAGACTTGCTCACAGATTGGGGCCAGTGAGGCCACACGTGACTCACTGCTTGTGGGCTGGCCAAGTGGGTATGCTATCAGTTTAGGAAAGCAAGACCAGGGCACAATTAAGGGAGTGAGCTGATGGTTTATAGTTTGGGGCAGGTTTTTAAAACATTGGAACACAAAAGTTCTGATAATTTTTTGATTCAGTTGGCAAGAAAACTGACCTCAGTTCTCTGCACTTCTTCAACACAGCAAATGGAGCCGACTTTGATCTGCTTTTCACATTTTCACAGCTGGCAACTAGGACATGATAGGCAAATAAGATCTCACCAGTGACTTGACCACTTTAGCTAGCTCAGGAATATGAAAAAAAGCAATTTCTAGTTTTCTCAAGAAAAACAAAAAAAGCAACCTTGTCCCTGGAAGCCTGATACTGACCTCATAGCCCCAGGTGAAAATCTCTTGGCTTGGAAATAAATCCATGTAAAATATCTCTAGGGCCTTACTATTTTTTATCACCTTTACTTTAAAATCAACTTCTGGTTTCTGGTCCCCTAGGCTTCTGCTAAAGAAACGTTGATATATCTCAAAACAAAAGCATAAGCACACAAGACATACTGCTTTCGGATGTTAGCCAAATCTCATAGTATCTTACTGCCTATTTATAAGATTAACCTTTCATCTCTTCCTGAGCATCCTCAAGGGATTATTTCTCTTTATTATATATTTACATAATCTCTATACATACATGTTTACACACACACACACACACACACACACACACACACACATTTTAGAACCACCAGTTAGTTAAATGGAGACATGGCATGGCTCAAGATTGATTTCAAAAAGACATAGACTTAAACCTAAGTGATTTTATTTCACATTTCATCTCTTGTTATCAGAAAATATCCACAAAGAGAAACCTCATTCTCAGCTGTGAACGTTAATGAGAGTTAAGTCTGACCTTCCATGGTGACCTCTCTGGAAGCCCCACAGCCCTTGCATCCCAGGCAAAGCCTGGCTCCCAGCCCTTGTGCGGCTCTGGCTCCCAGCACCTCACATTGCATGGCAGTGTCTCCTCTCCTGGCTTCTCCGTGGGAATGGGGTCCACATGAGGTCTCTGCTCAGGGCAGAGACCTGAGCTCTTTTAGCTCCAGGCATAGGAGAGCAGCAGGCACAGGTACATGTCCCGGGAGAGAAGCAGGAAGGGGAGAGGAGGAGAGGGGAGTGGAGGAGAGGAGAAATAAAATGTTTGCCCTTTGGGCTAAAAGTTTAAGGTCAGATGGAAGGGCGAATAAGTTTAGTGCTGTCAAAAAACTATAAAATAGTATAAAACAACACTGGAGAGCTGATTTCATATTTTCTAGCTGGTTTTAGAATTGCCATCTTTACCACTTTGCAAACTCAGGTGCCTCATTCCCACTGTCACCAGAATATGGGCGATTTTGTTAATTATTAAGCAATAAAGCACAGGAATTGTCTAGCTCTGGGCTGAGTGAATGATAGTGATGCTTTTGGTTGTGATGACTATGTTACTCAGGGTCTAACCAGCAAGATGGAGGCCTCTTTAGGTATTAATGACAGAAGGGCTTAATGACAGGGTATTGGTGTCATAGGAAAAGGGAGATCAAAAATCCAAATGGGTGCTGAGATTAACAATGGCAAAAGTTCATGGTTACCTTGAAGCTAGAGGAGCTCAGGGAGGTTGGAATCATGACTACTTTGGTCCCGGCACTGGGGCCTTGAGTTTGCTGATGGAGATGCTCCTAGGGGTGGAACAGACAGGAAGCAGCACTCTGGCTTCTCCGAGTTTTCCATCTGTTCGCTGGAGTGGCTGAAGTCTGCAGGCCAGGCCCTCAGGGGAACAGGGCAGGCTGGGGAAGGTGAGGTAGGTTCTGAAGTCCCACAGGCACTGACAATCACAGCAGCTGAGGAGCCTATACCCCTGCCCAAGCTCCATCAGGCCAGGGCTATGTGTGCAAGGAACAAAGATCTGAGCATTGTCTTTAGAGGAGCCCCTGTCTAGAACAAATGTCACAGATAGCTGTTCAGTTCTGCCAGAATAATGTAGAAATAACCACAGTGCCTTGCCTCTTTCATCTGCATGGACAAATAGGTGTTCAGCCCAGAAATTCAGCTCTAAGAAGCAGGCTGGGCACATCTGAGACCTCAGGGACTTAAGAAAGGCTGAGTTATAGGATGACCCCTTGAGGGGAACTGCTGAGCCGAGACTGAGACTAGCACACACTCTCCCCTACTGGGCTCATTAGAGTGTGGTTGGATGGACTCATTAACATTTGTGAGAGCCTCTTTCTGTGTACCACACAGTGAGAAAAATGTCTGCATCTTCCTCCCAGCATGTGTGTGAGCGTGGAGAGGGGATGGAAGGGGAGGAGGACTTTCAAGTTTATTTAAAAGGAGGAAGGATGCTGTCCAGACACTTCTTCCTGGCTATGCAAGAGAGTAAATGCCAAGGGCCATAGACATCAGGCTACATGAGGCCAGCCCTGCCCTTGACTCATGAGGTACTGCACCCAGAATGCTGCCATCATAAGTCAAGGTCTTCAGGTTTAGGAAAAAATCAATCACTAGACTTGCTTGGTCTAGGAGATCTAGGTGTAAATGTTGGCTACACCAACTTATTTACTTTAAGCATTTAACCCTTCTGAGTCTTAGGATTCTTCTCTGAAAAAAGTGATTCCTTATCCTGTCCTTGGGAAGATTGATGAACAGGATGTCATATATGTGTAAGTGCTAAATAAACTCCCCATGTTTTTGTGTTGACTTTGAAAGGATAGAGTTGTGACTGGTATTTTTGCTTTGATTCATTCAAAAAGATACAAGTGTGGTGATGATGGTGGTGAGGATGATGGTGATTTCTAGAGTCATTTTGGAAGGAGTAAAGAAAATAGTTCTTTAAAATTTAATTCTATAAATGGAAGCAATTAAACATGGGAAACTGGATGGAAAAAGGGGTTTTATGGGGCCACTTGGGTCTTCCAAGCCTCTGTCCTTTTCTCTACTTTGTTTATAGTGGAGATTTGCTTATACTGGCCTGAGGAGTGGACTTTTTATTTCTCCATGATGAAATGACTTGGAACAAAACTGAACCACACAGGAGGAATGTTTAGACAGGCACATCCTCCAATCAAATCTTCTTGTCCCTGGTACCTCTTTTGCTGGTCCTTGGCCCCTGCTATCCCCATACATAGTTCTTTGTCCACCAGTCTCCAGTGTAGCAGGTAAGTTGGAGAAGAATGGGCCACAGGGAGATGATGATCACATGACACATCAATTTCTACCCATTTCTCATACACCTTGACTCCTTCTCTCTTCCATTAGTCCTGAGCACTAAACCTGAAGGCAAAAGACTAAAGACTTTATTTTACCTTCTTTGGCGTCCATTTTCCTTCATTCTTTCCACTGATTCCCACCCCACCCCCCACAGCCCTCTACTTACCTGTTTCATAATGTATTTGGAAGATGATCAGTTGTGTTCATCTCTCCTGCCTCCATCTGAATCCAGGCCACAGCTACCTCTCAATTGCAACAGCTTCTTTACTGATCCTTGGGTATCACTTCCAGCTCTCACCATCCATTCTCCATGGTTCTGACTGAGTTTTTAAAAACACAAAGTAGATGATGCTGGCCCCCTCTTGAAACTTTTGTTTCCTATTGACTAGAGAAACAATAGCAAATTTTTCAGTGTAATCTCCACATCCTTTAAAGTCTGGGTGACACCTATGTCTTTATCCTGTCAACCATAACCTCCTTTTTTAAGGCAGCCACATGGGTCTTCTCTTAGTCCTTCAGATGTGTCATGTCCTCTCCCCTCAGGACCTTGGCATTTGCTGTTCTCTCTGGCTGAAATGCTCTTCAATACCATCCCCTCCCTACCAGCTTGCCTTTTCAAAATCCCAATTCATCTCATCTCAGCTTAACTGTTCCTCTGTTCCTTCCTCAGGGAAGCCATGCCCTCCAGGACAAGTTCACTCCTCCTACTTTTCTGTCCAAGATCATTAGCATCCCCTGATGCAAGCTTTCCATAGCTTGTTGTTCTACTCCTTCAGATACTTTACCTATTCCTTTTCTGAGTGCCCATACACAGATATATTGATACATATTAATGTCATCATTCTCCCACTAGACAGTTTTTCGGTCTACTAGAAAATAAAACAGTAACACTACTTCTATATCAAAGGACAGAACACAGTGCTTGGCACAAAGCTAGATCTTAATTATTCATAAAATTTTGAAGTTGTACAAGTTGGCTGTGGGCAAAATGATTGCAATTATTTCTAGGATAAATTAATTTATAAAATTGGAGAGCTGATGCATAAAATGTAGATACCATGAGCATTAGATGTTAGAAATAGAAGTCACTCCTGTTTATGTACAATCCTATACTTAGTTATATTGCAAACATCTGGTTCTTTTGATCTTCATCTAAGTAAGCTGTGTAGACTGTGATCTAGAAGCACATACATTCACAGCATTTGTTGAAATTGGGCCAAAAGGTATTGCATGAATTCAAATGATTGGAGACATTTTTAAACTCAGTATCATAAGATCACTGCCAAGTAAATTTACATCAACTTGCAGTTCCACCCTTCCAGTTAGAGGTGGAGCTCCAGAATTGCTTTAAAACAACACAAACATATGTAAAGATTTAAATGTTACTGGTGGAAAGTCAAGTAGACCTTTGGTGGCAGAAATGTGCCTATTCCCAACACACAGCAAATGTGGTGAGAGTTGGCCTTTGAGCTGCATAATGAAGGCTAAAATCTGGCCTCAGTGTTCCCATAAGAAAGTTCCTGAGAGAATTCCTAAGGTTGGACAGGTCTGGCCAAAGTAATTAAAATCCATATATCAGTCTTGCACCCCTGGAATGATTACTACTCTAGGTTCTAAAATGGACCTGTATCTTTCCAGCATGAGTCTGCGGGATGCGATGCTAGGTAGGGCTGGTTCAGGAAGCTTGGGAAGCCCATATCCCAAATGCTGCCTGAGATGCTAGTGGAGACAGATGGAGGTTACCACTGACCTCAGCCTTTCAGATTTCCCACCCCTTCTGCTGGGCTCAGGCTTGGCCATGAAACAGGCATGCCAGGACTCTGGCTGATGACAAAAGGAGTTGCAGTTGGGGTTGAAGGGAAACAGAGCCAGAGAGAGCCAAAGAGATGGAACAAGATATTGGATGAAAAGTGTTAAAGTTTTTCAAAATCAATTTTATCAGTATATTTTAGGTATACAGTATAATGACATTCATCATTGGAAATTTGCACCTTTACATAATCTCTCTTGGTTATTTTTTCCCCATTCCCCTGTCCTCCCTTCAATCCCTCCACTGCTCCCTATCTACAAAGATTTTGTTTACATTTTTTCATTTTCTCATATTAATTCCATTCCCTTCTTTCTTTTCCCCTACCCCTACCCCTCCCACTTCCCCCTCCCCTTTGCCCCTTTTCTTCCTATTTCACATTATCTATTATACCTTTTAGTCCTTATTTACGCTTTCAGTTTCTCACACTAGAGAAACTATTTGGTATTTACACATGTGTGTCCTATTTATTTCACTTAAAGAGTATCACCTCAATGTGCATCCATTTAGCTATAAATGTCTCTAATTTCTCATTTTTTATGGCTGAGTAGTACTACATTTTATTTAAAAAACCCCACATCTTCTTTATCCAGTCTCCAGTTGATGGGCACTTGGGCTGCTTCCAAGCTTTAGCTATCGCGAATTGTGCTACTATGAACATGGGTGCACATATATCGGTGTGGTATGATTCCTTTAATTCTTTGGGGAAGATATCCAGCAGGGAAATAGCTGGGTCAAATGGGATTTCCAGTCCTAGTTCCTTGAGGTATCTCCATACTGATTTCCACAGTGGTTGCACCAATTGGCACTCCCAACAGCAGTGGAGTAGGGTTCCTCTTTCCCCACAGCCCCGCCAGCATTTGTTATTGGTTGATTTCATGATAGCAGCCATTCTTTCTGGGGTGAGGTGGAATTTCAGCATTGTTTTCATTTGTATCTCTTGAATGGCCAGTGATGTTGAACATTTTTTTCATATGTTTATCTGGTATTTCTACTTCTTTATCTGAGAAATGTCTGCTCATTTCAGATGCCCATTTTTGGATTGGGTCTTTAAATTTGGGAGGTCTGACTTTTTTAAGTTCTTTATAGATTCTAGATAGTAGACCTTTGTCTGAGGGACAGCTGGTGAAAATTTTTTCCCACATTGTGGGTTGTCTCTTCACACTCTTGAAGCTTTTTAATAAGAAGAGATCCCACTTGTTGACTGTTTGTGCTAGTTCACAGGCAACTGAGGTTTTCTTCATAAAATCTTTTCCTACACCAGTGTCTTCAAGAGTTCTACCTAATCTCTCTTCCAGCCAGTTTAGTGTTTCTGTTTTAATATTTATATCTTTAATCTATTTTGATTTTAATTAAGTGCATGGTGAGAGATATAGGTCTAGTTTTAATCTTCTGCAAGTTGAAACCCAATTTTTCCAGCACCATTTATTAAAGAGGCTATCTTTCCTCCAGTGAGGGTGTTTGACTCCTTTGTCAAAGATGAGGCGGCTGAGTGTGTCTGGAGTTGTTTCTGCATCTTCTAATCTGTTCCATTGGTCCTCAGGTCAGTTTCTTTGTCAGTACCATGCTGTTTTTATCACAGTATCTTTGTAGTATAATTTTAGGCTGGGGATTGTAATACCCCCTACCTTGTCTATATTTCCTAGAATTGCTTTTGCTATTCTAGGTCTCTTCCTGTTCCAAATGAATTTTTGGATTGTTTCTCCAGTTCTGTGAAATATGCTGCTGGGATTTCAATTGGGATTTCATTGAATATATATAGCAGTTTTGGAAGTATGGCCAGTTTCACTATGTTGATTCAACCTACTCAGGAGCAAGGGATGTCTTTCCATTTTCTGATATCCTCTTCAATCTCTTTTTTCAGAGTGCTATAGTTTTCAGAATAGAGGTCTTTGATTTCTTTTGTTAGGTTGATTCCTAGGTATTTCAATTTTTTGGATGCTATTGTGAAAGGAATTATTTGCCCTATTTCTCTCTTGGTGAGACTGTTGTTCATGTAGAGGAAAGCTATTGATTTTTGTGGGTTGACCTTGTATCCAGCTGCTCTACTGAATTTGGTTACTAAGTCTAGAAGATTTTTGGTGTTCTTGGGGTCTACTATATAGAGTATCATGTCATCTATAAATAATTTGACTTCTTCATCTCCTATCTTTATTCCTTTTATTTCTTTCTCTTGTCTAATTGCTGTGGCTACTGTTTCTCAGACTATATTGAACAGGAGTGGTGATAGTGGACATCCTTGTCTTGTTCCTGATTTTAGTGTAAAGGATTTCAGTTTTTGACCTTTTAGTATAAAATTGGCTGTTGGTTTTTCATAAATGGCTTTTATCAGATTGAGGTAGAGACCATCTATTCCAATTTTTTGTAAGGTGTTTGTCATAAATGCACATTGGATTTTTTCAAATGCTTTTTCAGCATCTATTGATATGATCACATGGTTTTTGTCCTTGGCTCTATTGATATAATGTATTACATTTATTGATTTGCATATGTTGAATCATCCCTGAATCCCTGGGATGAATCCACGTTGTTCAATATATATGATCTTCTTAATGATCTTCTGCATTGTATTTGGCAGTATCTTATTAAGGATTTTTGCATCTGTCTTCATTAGTGAGAATGGCCTATAGTTCTCTTTTTCGGTTGGGTCTTTCTCTGCTTTGGGGATCAAGGCGATGCTTGCTTTCAGGAATGAATTCAGGAGTACTGCTTCTCTTTCAATTTCATTGAAGAGTTTAAACAGTAGTGGCAGTAGTTCCTCTCTAAATGTCTTGTAGAATTTAGCAGTGAAGCCATCAGGACCTGGGCTTTTCTTGGTAAGTTTTTAATTATGTTTTCAATTTCATTGATTGATATTGGGTAGTTTAGAATTTTTAGGTCATCTTCATTTAACTTTGCTAATTCACACATATCTAGGAATCTGTACATTTCTTCTGTATTTTCCATCTTATTGGTATATATGTTCTTGAAGTAGGTATTGACCCTCTGGATTTCTGTTGGATCCATTGTAATTTCACCCTTTGTGTTCCTAATTACATGGATTTAGGCCTTTTCTTTCTTTCTTTTGATAAGGTTGGCTAAAGTTTTGTTGATTTTGTTTATTCTTTCGAAGAACCAACTCTTGGCTTCATTGATTTTTTTGTATTGTTCTCTTAGTCTTCATTGCATTGATTTCTGCCCTGATCTTTATAGTATCCTCCCATGTATGAGCTTTGGGTTTGTCCTGTTCTTTTTCTAGAAGCTTGAGGTTCAGCATCAGGTTGTGTAATTGAGCTCACTCTGTTTTCCTAATGTGAGTATTCACTGCTATGAATTTCCCTCCTAAGACCGCCTTCACTGTGTCCCATAGATTCTGATATGTTGTATTGCCATTGTCATTTAATTGTAGGAACTGTCTGAGTTCTCCTTTAATTTCCTCTGTGACTCATTGATTATTCAGAAGTGTGTTGCTCAGTTTCCATGTGTTTATGAAATTCTTGCGGTTTCTTTTGCTATTGATCTGAAATTTCATTGCACTATGGTCTGATAATATGCAGGAAATAACTTCAATTCCTTTGCACTTACTTAAACAGGCTCTATGAGTGAGTATGTGATCTATTTTGGAGCATGACCCATGTCCAGCTGGAAAGAATGTGTATTCTGATTTTGTGGAGTGGAACACTCTGCAAACATCTGTTAAGTCCATTTATTCAAGAGTTTGATTGAGTTCTAGTATTTTATTGTTTACTTTTTTGTCTAATTGATTTATCTATTTGTAACAGTGGGGTATTGAAGTCCCCCACTACTATTGTATTAGTGCTTATATGCTTTTTCATGTCCATTAGTATTTGTTTTATATATTTGGGTGCACTAGTGTTTGGTGCATATATATATATATATATGATTGTCATCTCTACCTCTTGGATTTTTCCCTTTACAAGGATGTAGTGTCCTTCTTTGTCTCTCTTATTCAGTGTTGGTTTGAAATCCCCTTCATCTGCAAAGAGGATAGCTACTTCTTTTTTTTTCAGTTCCTGTCACATGGAGTATTGTTTTCCACCCTTTAACTTTCAGTCTATGAATTAAGTGTGTTTCTTGTATGCAGCATATTGTTGGATCTCGCTTCTTGACCCATTCTGCCAGTCTATTTCTTTTGATTGGTGAATTGAGACCATTAACATTGATGGTTATAACTGATACATATTGATTTAACATTGTCATGACTTTTTCTTTTTATTGGATTCTCCCCCTTTACATTTAATTTCTTGTCATGCCTGATGGATTCATTCTGCTGGGCCTTCTGGGGTTGTGATCCTTGTTGTCTTTCCCTAGGATATTATTTAAAATTTTTTGGAGTACTGGTTTGTATTCATGAAGTTCCTAAGGTGCTCTTTGTCACAAAAGTATCTTATTTCTCTGTCAATTTTCAAAGATAGTTTTGTAGGGTACATCAGTCTGGGTTGGAGGCTGTTTTCCTTTAGGGCTTGAAATATGTCACTCCAGGCTCTTCTTGCCTTGAGAGTTTGTGCTGAGAAGACTTCTGTGATTCTGATGGGCTTTCCTTTGTATGTGATTTGTTTCTTTTCTCTAACTGCTTGTAGAATTTTGTTCTTCTGTTGGGTTTCTGGAATCTTAACTATTATATGCCTATGTGTAGATTTTTTTTTTATCATGGCTAGTTGGAGTCCTATATGCCTCACTTATCTGTATGTCAATTTCTTTTCCCCTATCTGGGAAGTTTTCTGCCTGTACTTCAGTGAACAGTTATTTTTTATGTCATCTCCACTGTCTCCTGTTTCTGTATTGACTCTGATCAGTCTGATGTTATTCCTCTTTGCATCATCTAGCAGCTGCTGGATTGATTTCTTGTGGTCCCTTACTATGTTTAAGAAATTTTTCTTTTCCTGGTCACTAATTGCAATCCTATCTTGCATATCTGAAATTCTATCCTTGCATTGGCTCATTCTGCTGCATAACTTTTCAACGGAGTTTTTAATCTCCTGGAAATCTGTTTGCATTTGTTCTACGGATTTCATTTGTTTCCTATCTTGGGATTCCATTATGTTCCTCAGCTCCTCTATTTTTTTAGCTTTTATTTTTTTATTTTTTATATTTTTTGCTACCAGGGATTGAACTCAGGACCTCATGCTTGTGAGGCAGGCACCAGTACCATTGAGCTAAATCTCCGGCCCTCCTTTAGTTTTCTAATCTGTCTTCTCTAGATTTATTAATCATGTCTTGTACTATGGGTACAATCTCTGATTTTGTCCAAGGAATCATTTCTGATTTTATTTTTTCCAGGTCCCCTTTCATTGCCAGTTCAAGGAGTCTGGGTAGTTGAGTGTCATATTGTTTCATCTGGTTGCCCTTTGGGGTTGCATTAGGTGATCTGGAAGTCTGGTTTTGAGACTTATTTATGTGGCTTCTGATTTCAACAGATGCAGCCTGCTGTGCCTTTCTCGAGGTGACTTTTTGCTCACCCAGTGGTCTTCAGTTCTCAGCAAGCCAACGAGCAACCTTTACTCTGCTGTTCACCAGCACACCAATTCCTGGGTTCAGAGTCGTTGCCTTCTGGATTCCTGAGCTGAACTGTTGTCTGGGCAAGCTTCTGGCTGGGGCCTGTGCACACTTGGGATGGTATCTAGATGTGCCTCTTGCTGGGGCCCCTGTCATCCGTGAGGGCCTTTGGCTGGGGGCTGTGCACCCCAGTTCCTTTTGTCTACTCAGGCTTTGGCTAGGGTCTCTATGCACTTATCAATGGTATGGAGGTGAGCCGCTGGGTATTGCTTGTGTGCCTCTGTAGCTCTTTTCCAGGTGGGTCCTTAGCTGTGGCTGATGGCATGGCAGGCCTCTGGCTGAAGTTTGTGCACCTGTGCAGCTCTTTTCTGGGCAGGCCTCTGGCTTGGGTGGGTGCGCCCAATCCTCTCAGGTCAGGGTGGAATGCTGGCTGGGATCTATCTGCAGCTGCACTGGTGTGGGTCACACAGCTGCTCCCTAGGATCTTGTATCAGTGTTCCAGGCCTGATGGGGTAGATACACAAGCAGCTGGTATCCAGCCTTCACCAAGCTTGTTGCACTGCTGGACCTCCCTGTGGTTCAAGATGTTGTTCAAGTTCTAGCCACCTCACATCTGCATTCCAGCCAGCATGGAAAGAAGTGGTCTTTCCTCAGGCTCTGGACCCTTCAAGTTAGTGAACCTGGCTCAGATCAAATCCAGTCACACCTCTCTTTCCACAACCTGCCAGCCAGAAGTCAGAAACTGGTAAAGTTTGAGGCATGTCTTAATCATGTTCTTGTCATCGGGACCCTATAACTGACACCCACAATTAAACTAGGAGAAGTTTATTTTGGCACATGTTTTCAGTCCGTGGTTGTCTGGCTCTAAGGCAGAAATAGCATGATTAAAGGGTCTGGGCAGAGAAAAGCTGCTCACCTCATTGCAGCCAAGAAGCAGAGAGAAAAGAAAGGAGCTAGGGACAAAAATACAGCCTTCCAGATCATGCCCTGTCAGTGACCTGCCTCTTCCAACTAGCCTGCTGCAGCACACACAATTCTGAACTTATCAGTGGATTAATTCACTGATGAATATAGCATCTCCATGATCCATTCACCTTCCAGCAGTTCCTCTGAACACATGAGCCGTTTGGAGGACATTCTAAATCTAAACAATAACAGGAAATGAAGTGAATGTTTTCTAAATATTAGAAATGTACTTTTGCTGCATTGGGATTTTTTTCAGAAAGGAATAAAAGAAATTGGGTGGATAGGTTGAACAGAGAATGTGAAGGGCCTTGTACACCCTGTTAAACTGATACATGGTTTATTTTAAAGGCTTTGGGCAGCCAGGTAGAGCTAATAGAGTTAATAATAACATGACCACTTTTGGATATTTAAATTGATCATTTGAAGTTGGTACTAGGAAGAGAAGGTGAATGTCATGATTAGAAGAACTAGTAGAAACTTAGTAATAGTGAAGAAGCTCTCATATTTTAGCTACATTGTTTTCCTCTATAGATATGTGAAAGAAATAGGGCAGCAGCATCACCAAGATACCCAGAGCCCCAAGAGTATCTTTTATACCATCAACCCATGTAGCTATCCTCAACATCTGCCCTACTCTCCAGTCAGGCTCCCCTTCATCAGCTTCTTTGCATTAACTTGGTGCCAACAGGATCCAGGGGCTGATCTCCTAATGATGCTTGCTTTTCACTTTTCATGTTTAAGTTTCATCTTCCCACTCAGGCTGGCTCTGGTTCACATCCTAACTCTTTCCACAAGAAGTAGAGGAAGAGGAATAATGACTTATCTTAGTAGCATAAAAATAAGTCTGAGGGAGTTTAAGATAGAAAATCAATCAATATGATTCACCATATTAACAAAATTAAAATGAAAGCCCATATTAAATTCTCAATGAATGCAGAAGAACCATTTGATAAAATTCAACAAATCCAACATCTGTTGCAGAATTTAAAAGTCCCAGTAAGGTAGAAATAAAAGGAAACTTCCTCAGCCTCATAAGACAATCTTGACAAAATTCTTAATAGTGAAAGGCTGACTTTTTCCTCTAACATGAGGAACAAGCAGGTATCAGCTCTCTCCAGAGTTTCCAGCTATGCAATATGATACAAGTGAAAAGAAAAGGAAAGAAAAGAAAAGAGAAGAGAAGATACCCAGATTGGAAAGGATGAAGTAAAATTATCTTCACTACAGATGACCTGACTTATTATGTAGGAAATAGGATGAAATATCCAAAGGCCCATCAGAATTAATAAGTGAGTTTAGCATGGTTGTAGGATACAAGACCAATTCACAAAAATCTATCCTAATTTTATATACTATAAGTGAATAATGGAAACCTGAAATAAAATTCTTAAAAATTTTTTACTAAGCATCAGCAATATGAAATACTTAGAGGAAATATGATAAAAAAGCTCTCTGTATGAAAGATTAAAAGCATTACTGAGATGAATTAAAGAAGATTTAAATAAATGAAATATACTGTGTTCATGGGTGAGAAGATAGCACATCATTAAGATGCTTTCTCCCCAAATTGATGTACACATTCAATGCAACAGTAATTGAAACCCTGTGAGCTTTTTTTTTGTTAAAGCTGACAAAGTGGTTCTGAAATCCATTTGAAAATACAAAGCACTTTGAATAGCCACATAACTTTGAAAAAGAAAAAAAAAATGCTGGATGAGTAGCATTTTATAATTTTAAGATTTATTTTAAATCTATAGTAATCAAGACAGTATGGAATTGATGTTGAAATAGGTAAGCATGGTGGGACACAATGGAACAGTGGAACAAACTGGGGAGCTCTAAGATAGACCCACCCATATATGAAAACCTGGTTTTAAACAAAGTGCAAAGGCAAATTAGTAGAGAAATTAGTCATTTCAAAAAGAGATGCTGGAACAAGGGAAAACCACACACACACACACACACACACACACACACACACACACACATACTTCTATCTACACTTCATACCCTACAGAAAAAAAAATTTTCAAACTGGATCATACAACTGAATGTCAAACTGAAAAGAAAATGTAGAAGAAATTCATTATGAAGATGAGTTGACAAAAGAATTGTTAGCTATGATACCAAAAGCAAGACCTATAAAAGAACAAGTCAAATTGATCTTCACCAAAATTATTGTCTTCAGCTCTTCAAAAAAATCACTATTAAAAGGAATTAATTACTAATAAACATGACAATAAGAATGAATCTCAAAATTGCTCTATTGAGTGAAAACAAGAGCCAGATAGGAAAGACTGCATAGAGGATAAAATTCCATTTATAAAAATTTCTAGAAAATGCTAAGTAGTTCTTCTACCCAGTAACAGAGAGCAGAACAATGGTTGTACGGGGTAGGTGTGTGAATAGAGAACATACACACACACATGTTTTTGCAGATGATGGATATGCTTATTATCTTTGTCATGGTGATAGTCTCACAGGTATATTCATATGCCAAAATTTATGAAATTGTGCACTTTAAACACTGGCAGCTTATTATGCCAATTATACCTCAATAGACATATTCAAGATAAATTTTAAAAATGAAAAAGTAGTAGAGAATAAAGGTAAAGACCAGGAGCTACTGGGGTGTAAAATCCAGGGGGAAGCCAGTAGCTCTGAAAGGAGAGACTAGTCCTCATTTGGAAGACAGACAACAGGTTGAGACTGGTGAAGAAAGTCAGCACCCACATGCGTACAATAAAGCTGTAAGAACATTTCATAGGGCTCTTTTTTTTCAATATGAAGGATTGAAGCCAAAGTCTTCACACTAAGCTACATACTCAGCCTTATTTCATTCTTTTTTAGAAAGGGTTTTGCTAAATTGCTAAGTTACCCAGGCTAGGGTTGAACTTGTAATTCTCCTGCCTCAGCCTCCCAGGGTGCTGGAACTACAGGCATATGCCACCAACCCAGTCTGCACTGGGCTCTTGTAAAGATTAACTGTAACTCTATGTAAAATATAAGGATGATAATAAACAATAAATAAATGTTAGTAGTACATTGAAAGTAATATTATGATAATATTATGATAATGCTGGTTAATGCTATAGTGACTCAAAGTATAGATTCACTTTCAGCTGGCAAGATGAGAAATCAAATCAAGGCTAGATTCCTGGAGGGGTAGCATTTGGTTAGAAGCACATCTTAGTCACTTTCTTATCTCTGGGACAAAATACCTGTCACCTACAACTTAAAGGAGGAAAGGTTTATTTTGGCTCACAGTTTTCAGAAGAATCAGTCCATATTTGGCTGGCTCCAAGGCAGAAAGGGCATGGTGGAAGGCTCTGGCAAAAGAAAGCTGCTTAGGTCATGGTGGCCAGGAAGTAGAGGAAGAAGGGTGGAGCCAGAGAGGGAGATATAAGTACTGCATACCGTTCGAGGTCACACCTCCAAAGACTCACTTATAGCCAGGTCCCAACTCCTAAAAGCACATCAGCTGTAGTGTCCCCATGACCCAGTCACTTTCCAAAAGCTCCGCCTATGAGCTCATGAGGCATCTGGGAGATGTTCCCTATCTAAACCATAACAAGGCATAAAGAATTTGACGCTTGTTGTTGAAATGTTTACCTCTGTATGACATCAGTGTCTCTGGTGCGACAGTGTTTTCTTTTTTTATATCATCCCTCATCACTCCAGCTCTTTCTATAGCTTCCCAATAGTTTTATGAGACCATTGCCATAACCCTGGCATAATGGTTTAAAGCGTCAATGAATATCAGAAACATAAAGTCATAGAATTTCAGATTTAGAAGGAAACAGGAGGATCAACTAGCTCAACTTCCTTATTTTAAAAGAAGTTGGGTAATATCTTCAAAAGGCACCCAGGTACAAAGGAGAGCCCTTGAAGTTAGGGACAGGCAGATCTTTGACCTTACAGTGGCCTCAGGCAAAGCTCATCACCTTGGTGGGTTTGGTTATTTAATATGTAAAGTGAGGGCAGACTTACTGCCTCAGGACCGTGGGTTAACCCTGATAACTCCCTTCTCCAAGGTGGCAACATGACTTCTTTTTATCTTCTTCCTTCAAAAGTTTGAAGAACACTGGAGGTTTAGGACACAGGTTGCTTAGTCTTGGAAGTTGTCAAGAATAGAAAAAAAATGAATCTATGAGAGAAAGTCACAGACTTGGAGAAACCACACTGTATTTGGAAATTCTTCCATCTTCATTTCAAAGCCAGCTTCTGTAGGAGCAAAATGTTCTGTATGATGTTTCGAAGATAAAGTTTTTTTTGAAGAAGCAGCAACGATATTAAATATCCTCCAGACTGGCTGAGTAGAACATCCTGATATGGAGAGAATGTTCAAGGTTGAGAGGCAAAATTATCTTGAGCTATTTTAGTCCCTTTAAAAAATAGCCATTCCCTTTAAAAAAAAAAAAGTTTTTGAGATAAAGAATTCATTATGTTGCTAAGGCTGGTTTTGAACTTGTGCATTCAAGAGCTTCTCTTGCCTCAGCCTCCCAAATAGTTGGGACTACAGCTATAGATGTACTAGCACATTGTGCTGGGGTGGGTCATTTACTTTTTTTCTTTTCTTCAGTTCTATGGACTGAACTCAGGGTCTTGCGTATACTAGGCAAGCTTTCTTCCACTGAGCTATATCCATAGCCTTTCTTTTGTTTGTATTTACTTATTTAGAGACAGAGTGTCACTAATTTTTAAAGGCTGGCCTTGAACCTGCCATGTTCCTGCCACAGCCTCCCAACTAGCTAGGCTTACAGACATGCTTCACTATGCCCTGCTAAGCTTTTTTACTTCTACTTTTTTTTCTTTATCTGACCTAACGTTCTTGTGACTATTGGGTAAACCTCCCAGAATGTATTGTCAAGTTTAATCGACCTCTAACTTCTACCACCCCTAAAAGCTAAGAAAGATGTAACACCTGACGCCTTAGGAAATGTTTCCCTGCTTTGCTATAGCCTGCCCACCAGATGCCCCCAGAAATGTGTTGATTTATTGACTTCCTTTATTGTTGGGTTATAAAAGTTTATACAACTTCTTTCACAGCAATTTGAATCCATGTTCCTGTGCTATGGTCACTTATATTTGGCCCAGAATAAGCTAACTTTTAAATTTTCCTTTGAAGCAGAGTGATTATTTTATGTCAACAGTATAAAGCATGATGAAACACTTGGCTTCTCAGGGAGAGACCCTCACAAACAGATCCTAAGACCTCAAAGGATGAGCATTTTGTCATCACAACCTAGAGGTGGGAACCACAAACTCAGAAATGTACTAATGATTCATATCAAATTGAATACTAGAATCAATTCTTGTTATTCACTGTAGTTATGTGATACAAAGTCACAGGAATACTGAACCATTCATTAATCCCAAGGGAAGTGCAAGGTTAGGTTCCTGTGAGCCTCTTATATTTTCATCAACCAATCAAGGCATAATCTTGTTTTATGTGTATTTCTGTTCAAAAACACCTTATTTCAGATATATTGTTGATTCATTAACATTGAACTCACAAACAATAATACCACAATTCATGCTTGAATGAAGTTCCTCTAACACATTTTCCCCACAAGACACATCACAGCCTTCTTGTTCTTAGGGACACTAGGTAGTCCTGTAGCACTACACAGGGGAGTCATTCTAAGTAAAGGAAATCACCAACAGAAACCACAAAGGTGCAAAATAGGTGGCACTAAATAGATCTTGAAAAGGCCTCTTGTTTACAATAAGAGAGCTGAAAAACCAAGCCAGAGGATTTCCTTGCTGGACCTTGGCTAGAAATGTGTGTCACCAAAGTTAGAGATGGCTCAAATCATTCACAGTTCTTCATACATATCCAAGAAAGCACCTCCAGCATTGTTTTTGGAATTACAAGTAAATGTTAGTGAGTATGCCAATTTTTGCAAATACAAACTCTATCAATAATGATGATTAAGTCTATCTTTCAGTGCTTTCCTCCTTGTAAGACTTCCCCTAAGGCAATCTCTGCACTCAGGGAAGTGGAGGCAGATGGATTGTAAGTTTAAACCCAATATAGGCAACTTAGTGAGTTATCCAAACCCTGTCTCAATATTAAAATAAAGGTTAAGGCTTTAACTCAGTGCAAATGCTCTGCGTTCAACCCCCCATAAGAAAAACAACAAAAAATATTCCCTGCATCGCACTTGCTATGAGCCTGAAAATTACATTTCTCGGACCCCCTTAGCATGTGCACACTTATTTAGCATGAGGTTAATCTCGGCTGTCAGCTTGATTAGTTTGGGAGATGTCTAGGAGATTAGTAAGGACACTTCTGAGTGTGTCTAGGGGATCATGCAGACATGATCTTAGGGACTCTACCTGGTTCCAGACACCTTCCTGTCTGTGTCCCCACCCCCTGCTTCCTGGATGCAGTGAGCTGGGTAGCTTGCCACCACACTGCCCTTCCATGTTGATGTTTTTGCCTTGGAGTCAGCCAACCATGGACTAAAATCTTTGAAACCATGAACCGAAACAACCTTTTTCTTCTTCTAGTTGACCTTCTCAGTTATTGTAGCCAAAATAAGGAAGAGCTGACGAATCCATTTAGATTCTACACACAACAGGGACTTGCATCAGATCAGGAAGGTGAGAGAAAAGAGGAGCAATTACAGTCCTTAGATGTAGGCAGATGGGTGTCTGGGTTTCGGCAAAGGGCTGTGTGCTGTTCTGTGATGCTTTCCAAGCCTCCTCTTCTGAGCCACCAACTGTTTAATTTCCTGAGATTAGTGATGATTTCCTCTGATGTTTATACTGCCAGCTTTGCCTAAAGTTTAATGAGCACCTAATTCTCTGCTTTAAATCCCCTCCTGATAACATGTAGAGTGGTTTCTTTGTGTCTGGCTAAAATCACAACAGTGATCCTGTATCTAACCATATCATTTACAATAAACTGGAACTTATTGATTTATTTCAAAATAGCACATTTGGGGACCATTGTTCCAACAGATCTGCTAATGGGCAAATTGCCCTCTCAGCATCCCAATTTGTATCTCCTGATGGCTGTGTTCTGAAAAGCACAGCAAATGATTTGTGCTCTTGCATATTCAGATAGAACTAATATTTATACGTGGCTTATTAAGTTCCAGGCATGATGCTAGGTACTGGAGAAAAATGATCTGATTTGATCCTTAGCACAGCCTGATGGGGAAGGCAATATTGGCTTTTGCAAAATGAGTCTCATAGAAATTTAATTCCTTGACCAGGTTAATGAAAATACTAAATGATGGAAGAGTAATTCAATATCAAGTTTCCACAAAACCCCACTGCTGCTTCCTAATGCAGAATCCTTCCGATAATTCCAAACCTCCTCGCCACCTCCCACCCCCTCCATCTTTCATTAGCCTTTAACAGCTTCCAAGGGGCGGTGGGAGCAGTTTGCAGGAAGTTCAGGTTTTGATCCTAGGAAAGACTATTTTGTGTATTCTGTATTTTATTTGATGCTGCCAATTAATGACAGAGGACTCATTTTCTCAATCACTTAGGCAATTAAGAAATCAACACACACCAGAGACAACAGTGCTGACTTGTGTGCCCCAACTAGCACAGGAAGAAAAAGATTGGCCCCTTTTCTCACTGACAAACTACAGGTGGGGATAGAGGATTGCTCCACAGCATGAAACTTGAAGGGGAGTATAATTTGAAACACATGACAATTGAATCTCCAGACTCTGCAGGCTCTAAGAGTCATACTGGTGTATACGTCTTACTTCATGCACTATTGCATTTGGGCCTAAATAGTCTCAGCCATTTTATGGGCTGAATGCCACATATTCGCTAATCTACTATATGACAGGTACAATGTTAATAACTAAATGTGCTCTTAACTAGGGGATAAACCTTTTTTTTTCTTGGCCAAGCCTGAACACCTCATCGATGTCATCTGATGGATGGTTTTCTGGTCCTTGGAGTCTTTTATGAGAGAGACAATGAATATTTTCTTGATCTCTTGGAATGAACAAGGTTATTGCAGACAGAATGTTTCTGTGCCCCCCAAACTGATGTCCTGGTGTTCTAATCCTTAGCGTGACAGTGTAGTCATCACCCTTTTTCTGCAGAAGATTGGTCCCAAGAACCTCGATGAGATGCCTGAAACTGTGGATATTACTGAGTCCTATATATCTTATGTTTTTGCCTATAGATGCATAGCAGTGATAAAATTTAATTCGCAAATTAAGCATGGTAAGCTTAGGAACAATAACTAGTAATGAAATAGAACAACTATAGTCGTACACTATAATAAACATTATGCCACTGAGGTTTCTCTCTGTCTCCCACATTGTACTCTGCTCATCCTTCTTGTGAGGGTCTGAGATGACAGGGTGTTTATGTGACGCCAATGATGTAGGAGTTGTGATGTAACATTAGGCTACTATGAAAGGAATCCTAATCACAGCAATTCAAAGCCAAGGCAGCTAACACATAAGTCAGTAACAGGCAAGTGGCATTTACAGAGTGAGTATAATAGACTATGGACTGACCCTTTTCCTGGTAGGGCTTCACCAAGTGTCAGCTTTACAGTGCATTCAGAACAGTGTTCAATTTAAAACTTATGGGTTGTTGATTCCTGGAATTTTCCCTGTAATATTTTCAGAAAGTGGTTGAATGCAGGTACCTAAATCATGGAAATCAAAACCACAGATAAGGGAGGTCTACTGTGTTTAGAGAAGGAGCCTCCAAGGAAGTAATTAATGTGAAATCAAAGGATAAGTCTCTGCTCTAATAGATTTATGTTCATATGAGAAGAGATACCTGAGAGCTCTTTCTGTGTGTCTCTTCCCTCCTGGATACACCAAGGAAAGGCTACATGAGGACACAGCCTGAGGTCACCATGTACACTCCCAGGGAAGGGCCCTCACCATACACCAGCTCTGCCAGAACCTGGACCTTGGACTTCCGATCTCCAGAACTGGGGCAAAATAATTTTCTGTTGCTTAAGCCATTGAGTCTGTAGTATTTCGTTACAGCAGCACAAACAAACTAATGAGCTATCTGTTCTGTAAATGAGCCCAGCTTACCAGGTAAAGCTCCACCGCCCGCATTCAGTGGAATTTGCATTTCTCTCCCTTGCTACTTGGCAGGAAGGGAACATGGAGGACCTTTGTTGTCTTCCAGCCTCTCACAGCAATGCCATCCTTGAGCTTCCTGGAGGGGAGAGATGAGACTTCATTAAGAATGTCAACTCAGAGTCCCCAAGAGATTCACTCAAGGGAAGTATCCAGGAGACAGAAGTAGGTCTAGGAGACCTTTTTTAACTTCCTAAGCCGAGCAGGTAAGGTCAGGTGCCACTGCAAGGCAGGGAAGTGATCAAAATGTCCTCACCGCAGTACATGGCACTCCTGTTCCCTGGACCTTCTGTAGGGCAGATGGCTTGTCTGTCCCCAGTTTTCTGCACCTAATAACTCACCTCCAAAGCAGCAAGACCCTTTTGTCAAAAGTTTCAAATACACAACTCTCTTCTGAATCCTCTCTGTCACCCTCTACTTCAAGTGTAGCTCCACTGTATCTTCTTCTTAATCATTGCTAAGTAAACATCAAGGTTTCCATGTCACGGGGTATGGAGGAGAAAGAAGATCCCAGGACCAGTGCCCTTTTCAGTAAATCCCTCAAACTTTGCTTTTTGTCCATTCTCGCTGTATTCACAAAAGTCAGATTCATAATATTCACATTGAATTTACTGGCATTCTAACTGGAGAGAGGGATACAGCATTGTTTCCCTTTTCTTCTTTCCCTCCCTTCTTCCCCTTCATTTTTTATTTTACTACAGGATCTTGCTAAGTCACCGAATTGCCCAGGTTGTGCTTGAGCCTGCAGTCCTCCTGCCTCAGCCTTCTAGAGTGCTGGGATTATAGGTATGCACCACCATGCATGGCTGGGGTACACTTTTCTGAGTCATTTACTGAGTTGAATCTCATCTGATCTAAAATATCTAGAGTAGAGTAGTTTCTGATTTCCTGACCAAAAGTAACAAAGTGGAAAGTGTGGACTTAATTCAAAGAAGAAAATTTGGGGTCCATGGGCTTCATAGTTCTCCAGACTTGTTCCTTTGTGTGTGATCCAGGGAGCCTTGGGGTTTGCCATCCTAGGGAAATCAGTCCATTTATTGGACCCCAGTTTCCACTGCTATCTCTGATATTCTAGACCTGCTATCCCACCTAGTAGCCACTGGCCTCATGTGGCAAATTCATTAAGATTAAAATTGAATTAAAATACAGCTCCTTAACTTTCCCAGCAACATTCCAAGTGCTCAGTCACACGTGTGACAGTGTGATGGGGGGCTACCATACTGGTCAGTGCAGCTAGAATATTCCCACCATCACAGAAAGGGTCCCCGGACAGTGCCAAACCTCAAGTGAGAACCACAGCAAAGAATTACAGGGGCCATTTGCCTGGTGCTTATGAGCGTAGAGTTGGAGATTAGATGAGCCTGGGCTGAAATCACCAAGTCTGTCTCATTTATATTGCTGTGCAACCCTAGAAAAGTTATTTACCCCCTCTGAGCTTAAGAGCCTCATCTGTCTTTTGGAGATAATAACATTCACAGGGTAAACTGTGCAAATTGAATGAAATTCAATGAAATGCCAGATGGATAATGCTCACCTCAAAACTTCTCACTCATAGCCAGTTTTCTTCTAAGTGCATTGTATAGTAGGCAAAACAGGTCGTTTTAGATTCAGGTGAGAAATATGAAGTGAAAAGTAAAAGGCTTGCCTGAGAGGTTTGTGTAGTCAAGGGCGGGCTTGGTGCATGTAGGTGTTTAGGAATGAGATTTCCCACCTCTCTGGCTTCCTTGGGCAAGTCAATCTGTGACCTTTCACTGTTGAAGGGTAAACATCCCAGGAAGTCATGACCTTGACAATGGCTCCATCTGTGTGAAAATATCCACTGACCCCTGTGCCAGTAGGATGTCAAGTGAATAAGAAAAATGTAACTATCCAAGCTGTCCTTTATCTCCATAGCTTGTGTACCTTCCTACCATATCTGGCTTGTAGGAGTAACTAATTACCTACTCATTCAGTCAACATTTGCATTAATATTTATTGCATGCCCACTGCATATCTCATGGCATTTCAAGGCAAATGGTATTTCTTGAGTAAGTGTGGGAGAAGTATGGGAACACTGGCAGGAGAGTGGGTAGAACAGTGGGCTTGGTGGTAGATGGTTAAGAAGACTGGGAGTTGGCTGAGCCCACCATGCAGGTGGCTTGGCCACTTGCTGATTCACAATACAAAAAATTATGGTGACATAGCCCTCAATGTCAAACTCCAGATGCTTAGAATAGGGCAAGCATTTTAGAAGAAAGTCATAGACCTAGATTTTGCTCCCTAGATTACTACATGTCACTCCTGTGGCCTCCAAAAATATCATCATGCAGTCTCTTGATGCCTCAGTTTTACAAATGAGGGCATCTATAAAATGGGACTGATGACCCTGCCCAGTCAACCTTACTGGTGTTTTACTGAGGATCAAATGGATTCATGTATGCAAGATGCTTTAGAACTGGAGCTTTTCCCTCCAACTCCTTCCCTGCCACTCCCCAACCCTTGAACTCACCTAACCTTCTGACAAGACTGTAGACCCCCCAGATGGAAATAGTGAGCACTTAGTAAGGATGGTGACTACAGTGATTCACACATGTATTTGCTCTACATTTTACTATTAGATAAGTTCCCTGAAGGCAAGTACTCTGAATCTTTTGTTAAGTACTTATTCAACCACTCTGCATATCCAATGACTTTATCCTTTCTTCCTTAATGGAAGGAACACTTGCCATAAGGGAACACAACAGACCAAAGCCAATCATGACAGCGCTGGCCCCTGGGTTGTCTTGTACCTTGTAAATAAATTTTTCCTGACTAGTGAGCTATAAATGGGGGGGTGTATGGGAGTGAGGGATGTGGGAAAAGTTTATCTTTCTGTGATAAAAATATCCTAAACTAACTAACTCAGCCTTCCTTCTTCCTGTTTTAAAGTGGAAGTTATGGCTGGAGCAGCAACTGCCATCTTGAAATCATGAAAGAGAATCTCAGAATATCAGAAATATCACCCAAGTATCATAGACCCTCTTAACCATTAGTAGTTATCACCTGACTCCAGTCCTCTTGGTATATAGGGAAAAAAAAGACTTTATTTATTTAAGCCAATCTGGTTAGGTTTTAAGCCAATCTGGCATATATATCCAACTCCAACAGTTGGTCAATAGTTGGTGCTCCCACTATTGAATGAATGAACCATCAATCTTTATACCCTCTGCAGCACTTAGAGCCAGACATCCACCAGGCACATGATAAATATTTGTTGAATTAAACTGAAGAGCCAAAAGTTATCATTCATCATGCCAAGTAGATGGGCCAGAAATACCTCTCCCTGTTAAAGTCAACTGTCTGTTTAAATAACAAAATGTAAACTACCAGATATCTGAGTTGAAGGAAATCAGAAATTGAGAACATCTAGTCCCCCAAAGCAGTGCTCCAATTTAGAAAGCTTAAAATAATACCACTCATCCCCTCACGTCTCCTAGCAAAGTACAAATTAATGTCTTGGAAAATTCCTCCAAGCTTGAGGATGACACAGACATTAGCCTAAATAGGAAAAGCCCTTGTGGCCTGCTAGGTCAGATTCCCAGGGAGAGTTTGCCCAGGCTTGACAAAGTCCAGAAAATCACAGGGCGCTTAACGTAAAAACAATCCCTGTGAAAGGTCAGATAAAATGGAAATGCTCAGTGACAGAGAATAGTTCCCAGCATAGAGGGAGGCAGCTGCCTGGCAGCTCCCCAGGCACCAGCACTGAGCAGGAAGGATCGCAGGGTGAGAGGTTGATGTTGCCTTGTGGCTCCCCCTCAGTCATCATCAGCACCTTCAGAAGGAAAGAATCTGGCCCACAGGTCCTCCACATGACAGCTCCGAAGATGCCTGCCCTTCCCCCAGGGAAGCATCATCTCTGGTCTGCTGTGTCTCCCAGTGAGCAATGAAGACCTGAAAAATGTGAGGCAGATTACCCAGTATGAATAATTAATTCTTATTAGCATATGAAATGCTCTCCGTGACAAGCATGGTTGCAATATTGCCCATGACACTAGACATGCACGTGTGGGGCCAGCTAGGCTCATGTGCAAGGAAACAAACCTGTGTCCAAATATAGCAGAGAAGATTAGGGAGTGTCCTCTGCCTCAGACACAGTGTACATGCTCATAACAGAAAGCATAAGGGCCTCTAGATCATACACTGAAAATATTTTAAGCCAAAAATGCTACCAATGCTACTCCAAACCTACTTAGCATCCTAAATGTTATGATTTAGATTTAGAATATCCTCTCAAAGCCTCATGTGATCAGAGATGAAGTTTTTGGAAGATGATTGTACCATGGGGGCACTAAACTCACCTGTAGTTTAACCCATTAATGAATCTACAGCTGAATGTGCTGTTAGGAGGTGGGGTTTTGTTGGAAAAGGCAGGGTCACTGGGGGCGTGACCTCGAAGGGAGCCTCTCCCTCCCTAGCTCCTCTCTTCTCTCCCTCTGCTTCCTGGCCACCATGATGTGAGCTGCTTCCCTCTGCCAGGCCCTTCCACCGTGCCTTTCTTCCTTGAAACCAGCTGACCAGGGACTGAAAACATAACCCAAAAGAAACCTCT
Source organism: Heterocephalus glaber (assembly GCF_053883595.1). Lineage (NCBI taxonomy): Eukaryota > Metazoa > Chordata > Mammalia > Rodentia > Bathyergidae > Heterocephalus > Heterocephalus glaber. Next base: position 19,976,607 of record NW_028258381.1, on the reverse strand, counting down.
CCTCCTTTAAGTTGGAAGTGTCAGGAATTGTGTCCCAGAGATGAAAAAGTAACTAAGAAACCAACTAACCAACACAGCACCCGGAAGATCGGTTGTTCACTCCTGTGATCACAGGCTGAGTGAGATATGTGGCTGCCTGGCATCAGGAAAGAAGATGGTACTGCATATCACTACCCTCAGAATGATCCAAATTCAAATCTGGAAGTACATTTCTACTGAATGCATGTCACTTCCTTACCACTGTAAGGTGGAAACATCATAAGTTGAACTACCTGTATTCCGTGACATAGCTACAGAGATAGCCAGGCATACCTGGGAAAGCACAAGCCTTTCAGCCAGATGAGCAGGCTCCTGATGCCAGCTTAACCACTGGGTAATTAGTTCCTTCTAAGATCCTCAGTTTGCTCATCTATAGTACAACAGGCTTACTAATATTTAAGACCAAAATCTACATATGGCTGTTAAAGAAAATGATATAGATAAAATGCTTTGTAGAATGCCTACCTGTTGTATGAGTGATGAATATACAAGCATGTGCACACCCATATCTATGTAGACATTGTTTATTACAATACTCCATGTTCAGGAAACTGAGGTCAGAGTGACAAAACTTGTAAGCTGCCAGAGCTGGAACTGGAAACCAGGCTCCCTAATATTGCAACCTGTGCTCCCTCCCAGTACTGTTCTCAGGAGGTTGGAGTTCAGGAGACAAACATGCAGGCAAAAATTCCACTTGGCAGCTCTTTGGAGACATCACAAGGTCTCTCTCCAGGCCTTCTACTTTCCTTTCTGTTCCCAGTGAGAGCCTTGAGTTCTGATTCGGATATCTGAGACCCAGAACTGCCCAACTCCTCTGGGGATCCTCAGGGCTAAGGAGCTGCTGAGCTAGATCAAGTGGAAACTCAAAAGGACCTCAGGGACTGCAGACCCAGGCTTCATTAAGACCTAATGAAAATCTGCCAGGAGGCCAAGCACAGTTATGAGTTTTTTCTCTCATTGCTTTGTGGAAGCCTTTGATAGGATTCTACTACATCTGGAAAATCAATAACTAGAGGCAGAGACTGGGTCAGCAGCAGGGCAACTGCAGCCAGACTTGCCAAACTAAGAGTGGGGCTGTGTGGTCTGATGCATATGTCTGTGGTTGGGAAGTTCCTAGAAAAGGTAAAACATGGGTCAGTGAGACAAGGTTACCTCTAAGATAAACATATATGGTAATGATACATTACAGGGTAGGATTAGCAGCTCAGACTATGCACAAAAAGCTGAGAGGAAAGGGAGAAGAAGGTGTAGGAAGGAGCAAACATTGTGAGGGAGGCACTAATTCTAAAGCAAACTCATAGGCACGGTCCCTCCAACCTGTTCTGGTATGGATCTAAAGTATGGTCATGTGTTCACAGATGGGACTCATGTGTTCCCTGGATCACAAGGGCTAGAACTTCATCAGTACATTAACCCACTGTGGGTTCATAATATGATTGCATTTTTCAAAGGTGGTAGAAACAGGAGATGGGGCCTAGTTGAAGGGAATGGATTTTGGATCTTGAGGGCATGACTTTGGCAATGAGATCTTTTCCCTGCCCCCTACCCCATCATGAGGTGAGCAGCTTTCCTCCACCAAGTTCTTCTGCCATGTTTCTGCCTTGCCACAGGCCTAAGAGCAATGGAGCTAGCCTACCATGGACTGAAACCTTTCTCCTTTAAGCTGTTTATATCATGTATTTTGTCACAGTGTCAAAAAACTCACATAATCCCCATCCAATCACCAGTACTGTCCCTACCAGAAAGCCTCTGAACATCTTGAGTATCTTAGACTAAGTCCAGCGGTGTGGACATTTGTTGGGTTTTGGGCTCTTCAGTATCTTTTTCAACTGTGATATTGACATCTTGATTTCTTTTTGGAAAATTACTTATCTCCCAGGAGATAATGTCTGGAGCAGCCAAGGAAGGGAGAGGTAAGGAACCCAGGCAGATCACTCATCTAGTCTTTCCAGGAATGTAAGTCTTGAGTTAGTGACAGATGTAAGGATTCTAGATGCTCATTTATTCCAGTAACTACTCTGGTGGGACTTTGAAAATGTATGCCACTTGGCCTCTTGAGTTCTCTTAGTTTCTGGTTTCTATGTGCCTGTTCTTCAGCAGTCCTGTCACTTCCTGGAACTTACCCCCTCCAACAAATTATGTTATTGCCTATGATCACCTAGAATGACCTAGACAGATGCCATCTCTGTGGATACCAGGTTTCTGCTATTATAGACAAGGCAAAGCAGGTGAAGTGTCTGTGACTGTAGCCTAGATTGACTGCAAAAAGACAAAGAATTGGCAGGAACAAGACCAGGATGTTGATGACAAGATAGCTTGATGAAGAATTGTGTGGAATAAAATTTTGGCATTGATTATGAGAATATTTGAATCCAATGTAAACATCCATATTGAAGAATCACTTAATATTCAAATAGACAGACTGACCTTTTCTTCAGAATCAGTCACTCTCCTCTGCAAACACCCAAGTACCTATGAAAAGATGGAGTGGAGCTAAAGGAGAGGCTCAGCAATATGCTCATCCTCTCACCAAGTCTCATATCATCGGCTGTTGCTCCACATTGACCAGTTGATAACCTGACTCAAGAAGGTTACCCAGCTACCTGGTGGCAAGCTGATTACACTGGTCCTCTCCTGTTGTGGAGGGCTCTGCCATTTGTCCTTGTTGGAACAGAACTATTCTGGATTTGATTTTGCTTCTGCTTCCTGGCCTGTCGGGCCTCTGCCAGCACTGTCATCTGTCAAGTTACTGAATACATTATTCACTGTCTCATACAACACTGCTTCTGACCAAAGAATGTACTCCCCAGGTGGAGAAGAAAGGCAATGAGCTGAGGCCCATGCAATCCACTCTTATCATGGATCCTATCACCCAGAAGCATCTGACTTTACAGATTGGCAGACTGGGTCCCTGATGGCTCAATTACAGCACCAGCTGGAAGACAATACTGCCAAGACTGGATACTGCCTGTCAGGCAGCTGTGTCCCAGGGTCCAGGGCAGGGTCTATGTCCCCGTAGCTGGTACACATGGAGGAATGCATTACCAAAGGAGGGGAAAGTGACATGAATTTTCCTAATGATGCCATTTATAAATATTTTATTCCTTGTACCTATGATTCTGATTTTCATTTGAAATGGGGTAGACTTGAGAGCTGAGACCACCACCCACCACTCAGATACTTCCTGATATTCATTTTGCTGAGAAAAAAGTGGTTATCCTATTGGCTGGGATGAATGGCTGAATTATCAAGGGGGTACTGTGCTGCTTTTACACAATGGGAAGTGTACACCTACAGATAGAAGTCAGGGAACCTCTGGGACCACTGAACCACATGATAGGGTTAATGGAAGACCACAGACATCTGCATGAGCAGCCACACTGCACCATAGGCTCAGAGCCTCAAGATGCAGATTCAGGTCATCATGACCGCCTAAGGGCTCCCTCCATCAGCTGAGGGCTGGGGAAAAGGCAAGGGAAAGTGTAATGGGTACTAGAAGAGGGAAGTCAGCAACACCACCTATTGGCAATTCAATCATTCATTCATTAATTCATTCAACAAATACTAACAGCACCTCGGCTATGGTTTGGATGAGTGTCCTCTACTGTTCTATATGATAAATGCTTGGTCCCCATAGTGGTGGTATAGGGAGGTGGTGTGGGCCATTGAGGGGTGGGGCCTAGTGGGAGGGCTTTAGGTCATTGGGAGCATGCCCTCAAAAATGACTGTGAGACCCCGCAGGTCTTCTCTCTGCTTCCTGGCACATGATATAGAGGTTTGCTCTGATCCACCCTCCCTGCCAGTGCCATCCAGCCCCATCACACAGGTGGTGGATCACCCACTCCGTGACTGGAATCTGCAAAACTGAGAGCTAAGTAAACCATTTTGCTTTATAAGTGAATTGCCTCAGGTACTTCAGTATAGTGACAGAAAGCTGACTGATAAAACTTTCTGTGGGCCAACCACTGTCTGGGCATAAGGGACAGAACCATGAATGAAACAGACAAAACTCCTTTTCTTCATGGAGTTTGTATTTTAATGGAGGAAAGCAGATAATTAGCCACATAAATGAATAAAATAGATACTCTGCTAAAGGAGATAATGGTGGTAGGGGAATATAAAGGCACAGAAGGACAGTTTGGAAGATGGTTTTGGTATTAAACCATATGATCTGAGCAGGACACCTTGAAAGAGCTGATTATTCAATAAGGATTTGAAAGATGTAATGTTGGATAGCAGGGCATGCAAGTATTTCCAAGCAGAAGGACAAACAGCACAGAGATCCTGCCGGGGGACATGGCCACTGTGTTTGAGGAACAGAGAGGAGGCCAGGGAGGTTGGAGCACGGGGAGAGAGGGAGTCCAAGGAACAGAGGTTGGGGAAACACGAGTCCAGTTCGGGGAGACTCTGGAGGTGAGGTGGAGAGTTCATGGGAGCCTTTGAGGCTTAGGGCCGGAACCATAGAGGGCAGGGCAGCATGGTGTGAGCAGACCTCACTACTTCCTGTCGATCCACTCAGGCTGCTGTGTTGCGGAGACTGTAGCACAGCAAGAGGAGGAGCAGCCAGCTGAGTTAGGGGGCCACAGCTGCAGCCCCAGAGAGCAGGTGGAGTTTGGATCACAGTTGACCCTGTGAAGGGCACAGGGTGGTCAGATTCCGGATATATTTTAAAACTAAAACCAATAAGACTCTATAAAATATTTGATCTAGTATGACAAAAAGAGAGGTCAAGAAGGTTTCCAAGGTTTCTGGCCTAAGACACAGCGATGGGGAAGATTTTATAGAGGATTTAGGAGAAGATCATTAAGTCACTGTGTACACATGAAGACAGGCATATAGAGAGGGACAGGTGGATAGAGATGAGGTGGATGTCCCAGGTCAAATATGCATTTTTGTATTTTAATTATCTCCCTCCTCTTTTTGCTCCCCCCTTCGGCTGTTCTGGGTATTACATTGAGCTGTATCTCCAGCCCTTTTTATTTTTATTTGGAGACAAGGTCTTGCTAGGACACCAAGTCGCCCAGGCTGGGCTTCAACTTGTGATCTTCCTGGCCCGGCCTCCAAGGCTTCCTCTTCTTGTCACTTCCCATCATATATGGAGTGGGTGGTGCTGAAGTAAACCATTGATGTCACAGACTGTACAGTATCCAGGTGGGCTTGTGTGGGAGTGGAGATGAAGGAAACATCTGGCAGAGATTCTGGATGTGAAGCTGGAGGCATGATTGATAGGAATTTAACTTGCTTTCTTTGGTAATAAAGCAGTATTGTCAATTGTTCCTGGAGTACTGAATTAGGCTAAGTGGAGATATTCTGGGGGAAGTGTGGCTGTTAATAGTGCAGTGTGGTGGATAGTTTTTGATTTCACAGCATTCAGTCCACTCTACTTCGTGCTTCCTTCTGGGGAATCGTTTCCAAGCTATGGGCCTAACACACCTATTTCTCCTCTGTGTAATTAGCTCTCAGCTTTGAACATTTGACATCTATTTGACTACGGCCTGGTCCTTTTGTCCTAGTTTCAATTAAGTATTTACATATAACTAACAATCAGGTGAAACCTAATTCTGCTATTCTTTGTTGGAATTCACTCCTGTGGAAGGGTCTGAAAAGGATCGTGATGAACGGAGATGTGCACACAAGAGTACAGGTAAGGAGAGATTCATGTGGGAGACCCAGCTCGATCTATATAGCAAAGTTAGCCTGAAATGGGTGTCAGACGTCAGAGAATGGCCACGGAGCTCAGAGATCAAGGTGTTCAGAGACCCCCCAGGGCAATGGGTTCGTGGGCGGGCAATGTGGATACAAATCAAGAGCAGAAGCAGGGATGACTGTTGTTAAATGGCCTTGCTGTTCACAGATGGAAAGTATCACTGCATAGAATCCCGGAAGGCACACACTCCCTGCTCAGCCATTTCAGCTTCCAACACCTGGACCATCTTTGCATGTGGAGCTTGGAAATCTCGGTGCCTGCTGCGGGCAGGACCAGTTTCTCCCCATTTCTGTGCTCTGTTGGCCTTAGCTCAATGCTGTGCACGCCATCCCCTCCCTTGCCACCTTGGAAATGAACCATTGCTGTCAATTTCCTGTCCAGAGTGACTTTCAGAGACGCACTGAGAAGCATTTTATTGAAGTTGGGAAATTGGAAAGCATCTCAATTTCTCTTGCACCAAGATTTTATTTTTTTCCTTTGAAGTGAATTTTCAAATACACCAGACAAGTCTAAGCTCAAATAGAAGTAAGAAAATGCATGTAAAAATAAAAAAGAAGAGGATTTTTGCTCGTGTCCTGTTTTGTCTCTTTGGCACCCTCGCTTACCTGCCTTAGGTTTTGGTAATGGAAAGATCCTCTGCACAGCCACAAGCAGGTGACCAAACAGCACCAAAACCCCAGAGAAAAGTTACAATGACATCTTTAAGGTCTTACTGCATTCATTCATTGTAGTTATTTATAATTTGGAGGGTGTTATACCTGAATGAAATACATTTAATTCAATGAACTTATTTATATACATTCTATTATGAGCATGTGCTACATTTATGATGAAATATAGTAAGCTATTTTAATTAAATTAAATATAGTAGGCATCAACTACATGGAATGGATCATTTCCTAAAATGATCTTGGACTTGACCATGACATTATGGGTTATAAAATCTACCCCTACCCAAGAATCCTTTGCAATCTTTCTGACAGATGAGGATCCTTTTGAGGAAAAATCTAGTGATCAGATCAGGAGTCTCCATTTGCTTTTCCCAACTTTCTGGGTATAGTTAGAAATGTCTCCTTGATGAGGTCCACCAAAGGGCATCTCTCTGCATTGGTTCCCCCAACACTTCAATGCCTGGTGTACTGAGGAACCCCAAGGAAAGCCAGGGAGTTTGCTGTCTGATCAAGATAGTCTCTTAGTAGCCTCAGGATCAGTGTTCAGTAGGACTTAGGGAAAAAGTCACCTGGGCCTCGTCCTAGGAGGAAGTGAGTCTCTGTCATTTGAGCAGGCTGAAAGCCATGGCTCTTCTCATACCCCTACCCTGTCTTGCATAGCAGGCTGAAGCACTGGCTTCTACCTTGAATCCCACTCTACTCTTGCCAGTTACCTTGCTTCATGCTTCAGTCTTTTATCTGGAGTCTCAGCCCTCCCTTGAATGCCAGCCTAAAATTGAATTCTTCTTCTTCCTCTTCCTCTTCCTTTTTCCTTTATCCCTCTCCCTCCTCCTTCTCCTTCTTCTCCTTCTCCTTCTTCTTTAGTAGTACTGGGAATTAAATCCTGTGTCTTTATACTGAGCTACATCCACAGCCTTTTTTATTTTGAGACAGGGTCTTGCTAATTCCCTAAGTTGCACAGGTTGGACATGTACTTGCAGTTCTCTTAGCAGCCTCTGAGAGTGCTGGAATTGCAGGCATGCACCACCATTCTGGGCTCAAAATGAGATTTTGATGCCTACTTGGCTGTGGGAGCCTTTTCAGAGCCCAATCAGGGTCTGTTCCTGAAGATTTGCTGAACAGAGAGAACTCACCTAATTTAGACTGACTCTGTCTGACCTTCCATGTATATCATGCCCTCCCTTCCATTCAGCTTGTACTGATGTCCTGGTACAGATAACTTCTCTAGCACACCTGAGACTACAGTCTCCACTAAATATCACGTCTCAACCATATCACTCTGAATCAGGCTTTAGAAGTTCTCCTTCACAGTTCAGTGGTAAGACTGGACTTGATCTTCTCAATACTGACTCTGAGTGTTCTCCTACTCCCAACACAATTGTTTGCAACACTCACGTCTTCCAAGTTCCATATTCTTTCGTGCTCCCCCCTCTGTCCCTGTAGCTGTTGGTACTTGGGTGTGCACCCAATTCGGGCTACACACAGGGTTCTGTAACTTGAACTAGGGTCTGAATTTTTCCGTGATGATGAAACAAGCATTTTAGATATTTGCAGGCAAAATTCTGATCCAGTCTGGTTTATAAATGTTTAATTATTGATGCCAGACCTTGTCATTAAATGCATCTCATGTTCCAAGGATGCAGGCATAGGCAGTAATCACTTGGAAATCATGTGAAGGGTTCACTCTTTGGGTCACTCCAGACTTAGCCCCTTCTTCCATCATAGTAGTGGGAAGCTTTTGGCAATAGCTAACTGGAGCTCCTTCTAGATCACTCATTACTATCAAATTCTTACCTCAAGCCACTTGCCATGACTTCTTAACAGCTCAGCATATCAATTCTGGTCTTGTTACCATTCTCCTATAAATGAAAGGATCTTGTGCAAGAAACAAAGCTACACCTCAATTCAAGAACCAGGTACATCCAATCCAAAGAAAATTAGTGAACATGTCAGGGAGAAACTTGAAAAGCCTTAGTCATTGGAAAATGACCCAAATATTGTTTTCTCTTTAGATAAGGTGGCTTAGGTGGCAAAATGTCAGGAAATTCCACCCAGCCTTCTCCAAATCTAATGTTGGGGGAAATATGATTTCGGTGGCAGGGGGAAGAGCTCAGGGTCATTCTTCACAAGAAAATTACAACTGAAGTCTCCATGGAGTCGACAGTTTTTACATTCTCCACTGCAGATGTATTTTATTAAAAGAGTACTAGACTGTGGCTGTCAGGTGAGTTAATACACAGACTTGGATGCTCAGATTCACTGAGATGCTCCTGATGAGCCAGCCCTTGGGGAGTTGACCAGCAGGACATTTTTCATGGTAGTAGCCAGGAAACACTGTCATCCAGCTTCCTGCAGGATTTAATGCACATATGTGCTTACAATTAAAATTAGCCAGTATATTGTAAGTAAAATGCTTTAAAAGTGAATGGCTTATATTATTATCTCTATTCTATCCAGTTTATCTGCTTGGTACCTGTGATAAAATCTGAAGCTTTATTTCTCTTTAATAGGTCTCCTTAATCTCATCCACGGTGCTTTGATTTAATGGAGAGCAAGTGAAGGGCCAGGTAAAATGATCCGATGAAACACATTTCCTCAAATCCTGCCAGTATGCTGGACCACTCTGCTGCACAAAGCCCAGACTTGAGGCTAACATCCAGTATGGCAGACCAGCATCTCCAGTCACTTTGAATGATTTATATTTTGAAGCATCTATTATTTTATTGATCTATACTCTTCTTACTTTCTTCTGGGAAATAGGCTTCCTCTTTTACCATTCTACTCCTCCCACTTATTTTCACAAATGTCCCTTGTCAAAGCCCAATTATATGGCTTTAGAAGGGACATGAATGTTCTTCTGAGTTCCACATTCTTAAACATTTCCTGCTGTTTGCTCATAGCTGTTGCTACATGGGTAAGCACAAATCTGGGCTGAGCATTTTATTTTAGTATTTACCTTTGTGTATGTGATACTGGGTATTAAACCCAAGGCCTTGCACATGCTAGGCAAGGATTCTACCACTGAGCTACATCAACCCATCAAGACTGAGGTTAAATGCCAAAGCCCTGATTAAAAGTGGTAGCCAATAATTTCAGCCCATGTGGTCAAATCCACTCCTCTTATATCCACTACTTCTTTGTGGCAGGTGTATTCTCCCCCATGGTAAAGCTATGCGGTCTCCAACTTACAGTGATGTGGTGCATGACTTTTGAACTTTATGATCCCATTAGTTATTTTATCATGGCTGGAACAAAGTATCCAACATCTACAACTTAGAGAAGGAGGGGTGGATTTTGGTTCACCATTCAGTCCATGGTTGGGTGCCTTGAAGGCAGAAGCGGCATGGAAGGGTTGGTGGAGGAAAACTGCTCACAAACATAAAGAGAAGGGAGGTTGCAGAAACAAGAACACACCTCTCCAGTTCACTCCTCTCCAGTTCACACCTTTCCAGTTCACACCCCACTGAGCTCTACTACCAACCATGCCATCCTTCTTCACAGCACCTGAACTCATCAATGAGTATAGCATCCCATGACGCAATCATCTTCCAAAAGTCCTACCTCTGAACACACGAGGCTTTGGGGGAACATCTTAGATAGAAATTATAACACTGATGGTGACATCTTTTACTTTCAGTGTTCAACAAATTTCATAAGATTTTCAAGACTTCATTGTAAAATAGAATTTGTGTTACATAATTTTTCTTAACTGTATGTTAATGTAATTGTTCTGTGTATACTGAAAGTAGATGGGCCAAGCTACAATGTTTGGTAGGTAAAGTATATTAAATTAATTTTCAACTTACAATATTTTCAATATCGGTAAGTATATGGGGACACAAACCCCCATTATAAATTGAAGAGGCTTTGTATAAGTATTTATCTGATCTTGGCACTAATCTTCTATTTTAAAATTTTCTAAGGGCAGAAATTACGTGACCATTTATTTACTTGTTTAATAATATTCTCCCTGTATTGTTATATGAGAAGAAAACTCGTTCAATTTTCTCTTGAATTTTTCTTCATTCTTTCAAAGAGTGAGAACAGATTCCTGAAAGCAGTTAAGTTTCACGCCAACTCCAGCTAATAACACTGTTACAAGTGTGAGTTTAGAGCTTAGTCCAGGCTCCTAACAGTAACACTTTACTCACAGCAAGGTCCTATTTAGAAATGACATCCATGCTTTTCGCGTTCTGTACTTTTACACATTCCACTGTCTCTGTTCTTAGCTCTTGTGACATGGGTGGGCACCAAACTGGCCTGTGTATTTGCACAGAATTTTGCATCTTGAACCAGAGTTCAAGTTCCTCCTTGGTGGCAAATCTGGGAGAAATATCGACAGAAAAGCCAGTGCCAAGTTTCCAGGAGGAGACAGAGAGGCTAAGAGAATAAAAATAACAAACTAAGAACATCAAAGATGGTTGGTGATGTTGCTCAAAATGGTTGTGCAAACATATCATCTTGCAGAGCAGCAGTACCCATGGGGACCTCCTCTTATTTTGAACCACTATGAAGTCATGGTATGATATTTCTGGAGATCTATCTAAAAGGTCCTGCACTCTGAATTTGAGGCCAGGATTTGAGCAAATCCACCTAGGATCTAGACATTAGCAAAACAAACATCCGGTGATCCACAGAAGTCACCACCAATCAACACTCTAGCACCTAAAAGATCAGTAGTGCAAATTAAACACATCTTGCACTCTTACATTATTTACTCTTGGAAGAGCCCCTCTCCACCCATTTTCCCTGACTATTGGATCTGTCTTATCTTTCAGATCATTTCTCAAAGTCCAAATATCCCTTATGCATTCCTTCTGTGCAGCATTGAAATTGTTATCACCCTCTTCTGCCCCTGCACATTACCCTTTGGTCCCTCTCTTCTGGCTCCTCACACATTACTTTGCTTTCCATGTGTACTTCCCACTCATGTCTTGCCAAGCAATGCACAGGGTGAAGATGTTCCTGGTGCCCTATTTCCCAGTATGGAGGCTGGCACAGATTAGGTACTCAATGAAAATTTATTGTTGGCATCATCCCATAATTAGATAATGACAACAGGAAATATTTATCTTCCTGCATCTAGGTAACACCGAACCTGATTAAGCAAGGCAGATAAGTGTCTGGGCCTCACCCATGCCATTCCAACAGAGAAAAAAATGTCATAACTTATCTCAGCAAATACTTATAACTCCAGTGTCATTTGTTCAGTGATGATAAATTTGTTGGCCTTGTCCTTTTCTCTTGCATCTGCTGTTTGTTCCTCTTTGCTGGATTGCAAAGTCCTGGAGCGAAGAGATACTGTTACCTTGCTTTATAACCTGTACTGCGTCTAGCATGAGTTAACGAACATAGTGGACAAGTCATAAATGATTGATTAATCGATCCACTCAATTAATAAACATTTCCCCAGCTCTTCCTGTCTACCAAAGGTATATAAACCAGAACACTTTCTCATTCCAGTTAAGGTGACATTGCATTTTAATATAGTTTGTTGTTTATGAATCAGAGCTACAAAGAAGACACTTACCAGGCCAATGTGGGAACAAAGTGAGGAATGACAATTCTCTCCTAGCAGGTGTTTCAGAGACAAGGTATTTGAGCTTCATTTCGCAGGTGCATTGGCCACCTGGAAGAGAAAAAAGCTTCAAGCTGGTGGTTTCCAGTGAAAAATCCATAATATAGACAAATATAGCACAGTTGTTTTTGTCTGCAAAGCCAACCTGTATAGGCCCTTCAGTGTTACTGAATGGGTCTCACTGACACATAGCATGATGCAGTGGGGCAGCCAGTTGTAAAGCAGCAGATGCTGGGTTCCAGCCTTGACAATACCGCTGCAAACAGCTTCCATCCCCTCGCTAAGCCTTAATTTCCTCATCTGTAAAATAGCCATGATAATCCCATTGAAAAACTGATTCATGTGTGAATGTATTCTGAAATCTTCTTTCAGTTCCTACATGAGCTTCTTTCTTTCCTTTGCCCAGCTGCAAATTTTCTCCTTTTATCTAAGGTTTACCATGACCCTTCCCTTTAGTCTCAATCTAGTCCTTCTTCACAGAGTTCATTGCTTTTTTGCTGAATGTAAACTGTACTGAAAATCTGAGGAGGACTGGACAGAGAACTACTGTGTAAGAAGCAGTTAAAATATAAAATAATAGCAAGGGGCTGAAATTGCCCCTAACTGCTCATTGCTGCTCTAGTTTTTATAGTCCATTAAAACCTACAATCACTGTAATGTTTATGCATTATTGGGGAGATAAATTGCATAATTTTCATTTTGCAATTTAAATGCAATTATGATCTTACTAATGACTAAAACCTGAATTTGCTAGGCTATCAGTTTTTCTCACCCTTCCCAAAATTATAGGTAATTACTTAAGGCTTACAATAATTATAAGTCCATCTCTTAAATAATTAATGTGCACTTTCATGGTACAAAACAGCTAGTCATCAAACGACCTCCGCTTGCACTGTAAATCCATGCAATTAGGCCTATTGTGTAGGTGTGTAGAAATATACCCATTCGCAAGAGTCCCTGTAGTTGGCAAGCTGGGACACAGGGTTGCTGTGTTTTATAGAATCAAAAAAGGGAGAATTTTCCTGCTGCCAAAAGGTCAGGAACAGAAAGTGATCCACAAATTGCTTGAAAATTCAATATTAATCTACACTATTGTAGCTGGTAAGAGTTGAGCTGAGGAGGGGAAAGAAAGGAAGAAAGCTTCTAGCTATGGACTTGAGAGAAATGGGAAATGAATCGAGTATGTACTTATCCGTTAATAAAGTAAGTAGACTTTATCACCTGCTTTTCATTCTTTTTTTAAAAGAGACTTTCCAATCCCATCACATAGCAACCACAGAGATCCGAACTGCGCTTCTAGGACTCTGGCATCAAGAAGAAAGCTGTTTGAGCCTTGAAGAATTACCTCACTTAAAATTGGTCAACACACAATTAAAAGACACTCTTAGAAGGGTTATCATTTCTCACAAAGTGGTGGTAGCAGATATACAAGTGTTGAGCCACTACATTATTCTACTATTTATTCTTCTACTCAAAAGAGCTCCCGAGAGTCCCTGGGAATGAAGATGGCTGGTAAGGAACAGTCAAGGAGCCCACACACCCTCAGGCACCCAGTACTGTCCTGGGGTTGGGGTTAATCTCAAATTTAGATGATGAAGATCCCTTCTGAGTCGCAGCACCAAGTAGTATTGATTTCAGTAACACTAGAAAGCAAGTTCTTGGAATCATCTCCTCTGCCTGCTTGGTATCCACACTTTTCTTCTTCAGCTCCTTTCATCCTATTCACACTCACCACCAAAGGCTCAGCTCCATTCCTGTCATCTCCAAGAAGTCTGCAAACCCTTACTTTTCCTTCTTCATGCAGCACTTGAGCTCACTTGGGACAGCTGTGATATTTGTATTTTGTGATCACTTTATGTGTCACTTTGGCTGGACCACAGTGCCCATTTGTTTATCAAACATTATTCTGGATGTTTTGGGGATGGTTCTTTGTGATGAGATTAGCATTTAAAACAATTGACTTTGAGCAAAGCAGATTGTCCTCCATCACAAGTGGCCCTCATCCAATCTTTGAAGACCTTAATAAGACAAAGACTGATCTACTCCAGCAAAGAGGAATTCAGGCAGCAGATGGCCTTTGAACCCTAAGGCAACACTGTTTCTGTTCTAGATCTCCAGCCCTTCAGCCCACCCTGCAAATTTTGGATGTGCTGGCCTCCATATCTCATGTGCTAATTCCATATCTATCCTATTTTTCTTCCCCGCTATATACTTAGGCTGCATGGTATAGCATTTTGCGCCTGTGCTACCAACCTGTACAGCATGTTACTGTACTGAACATTATAGATAACTGAAACACAGTGGTAAGGATTTTTTTTAATAGATGAAGAAAGTTTTAATTTCTTTTCACATTAAACATTGTTTACCACAACCAGTTGATAGAAATTACTGTAACATTGCTGAAAATGACTCCTTAAAACTAAAGACACATAGGAATAGTAAAAGAACGAGATGGCAGGAATTTTTCAGCTCCATTATAATCTTGTGGGATTAACATTGTATATAGGGTCTGTGTTTGATTGAAATGTCATTGTGCAATGCAAGGCTATATCTATGTTTATTATACACACCACACACACACACCCTATTGATTCTGTTTATTTGGAGAACCCTGGCTAAGCAGGTGTCTTGGTTTACTTTTTGAGTTAACCATAGTCTTCTATGCTCCAGGAAGAACCTATAAAGAGTGAAAACTGTGCTCTCAGCCAGCTGAATCCTTGTCTGTTCAATAATTGGCTCTGATATGAGCTTAAAATAATCCTACCCCAGAGGTGCACATATGAGAAAACAAGAATACCTTTAGAACCCAAAGCTTGAGTTGACATCATTTGAGGAAATGGCTGAAAACCCACTGAGGGAGAAAGCCCTGTCCAGATGGAGGCTTTTTTTGTGTTTGTGTGTGTGTGTGTGTGTGTGTGTGTGTATCTTACAGAATCATGGCATTTTTTTGTGTAGCATGACCACAATGAATTAGGCCTTTAAAAGTAATGTTTGTCTTTTATCTGCCTCCCCATGAGACTATAAAACTCCAAGAGTGTAGGCACCAACCCTGTCTATAGCAAGTTCAGTGGTTCAATAAATATATGCTGTCTACATGATTAATCGATTCAGGCTGAACATTTGTGACAATGCTTTTTTAATGACTCAATTCCAGTCATAAACCTATTCCCCCACCACAATTTTCCTCCACTCAAACCGTTAAGATTCTAGCCAATCTGAGATGATGGAAGAGTGACTCAGAATGTCTTATCACAGGGGGACCATCCTATCCACAAAGGTCATCTTTTCTGTGTTATTGTCTGCTCACTCCCATTGTCATCTCTTGCCAGTTGTGAACATGAACTTCAGTCCATGGAATACTCACTCCATCTGAGCAGAAGCGAACAAAGGTCACAGTCTTAAATGTGGACCAGGTGGCTCTGTTCTTGAGCCATTAGTCCACTGGTGCCCATATCTTCCACACAAAATAAACAATCTTCAAAAGAAGCTGTGTGAAGAACTATCCAGTGAGATCAGATTCAAGGATCCTGGATTCAGTCCTTTGTTTTTTTACCTCCATTGCAAAAGTGTTTTTATTTAGTTCTTAAGGTTCACCTCTTCTCTCTGCCAGCTACAGTGGAGGGTAGAGGACAGAGGTGAAGACACTTCTGTTTATTCCCTCTTGTAGGAATTTTCTTTCTTTCCATCTATGCCTCAAGTCACATCATCTGGGCCCCTGGAGGTGGGGCAGGGGCTCTGTGGTGTGTTACTAGATCTCCTCTCCTCTGAGTCTCTGTTAGAACTTGCTCTTTTTACTCCTTAAACTAATCTCATTCCAGAGCAGCCTTTACAACCCAATAGTTAATATAAAGAACAGTTATTTCTTGAATGCTCCTTGTTAGCCCAGCAATAACAAAGAATGCATCTGTTTAGAAAGGCAATGGTGGGTGAGAACAAGCAAGGGGAAGCCATAGTCTTCCTTTCTATGCATTTGAGCCTGGGCAGTGGAGGGAATCCTGTGTTAACACAGAGCTGTGGGAGGTACGGCAAAAAGATGAGAACAGGAAGCCTCCTTCCTGGGATGCCTATGCTTAGAGGCAACCATTTGTCTTGAAGCCAAAACCCTGAAATCTAAGACCCTGGGTAGATGCCACCAATGGTGGGACCAAAAAACTATATTATAATAAAAGATAAAAAGGGTCCATATCCTTACTTCACGTTTCCGGCTTGCTGAATTGTGCAGTTTGATGGCATGTGGTGTGATGTGGGAGATCCTATCTTTTCTGCAGAGATAAACATTCACTGATATGCATAGAAGAAATAGATAGAATTTCAACCCCAACTGTTCCAGAAATTTCTGTTTTCCGTAAGAGGAAAAATCGCTCTATTCCTGACAAACTTTGAGTCTAAGATCTGACTCTTTTTACCAGGACCCTGAATAAATTGTGGGAGATTTACATTGCTTACAGACAATCAGCAGGTTAGTGAAAACACCATTTTTGCATCAAAGAGATGTCATATGTCCCCGTGTCTCTAAGTGAGGCTCTGTTGGATGGCAGCATGTGAAATTGCCTGACACCTTCAGCTTCTGGAGAAGCCATCCAATACCTTCTCAAAGTCTCCTTAGGCATATGTGGTCGTATCCCCAACTTCTAGCACACAAATTGGAGCCTCACACCAGTTGTTCTCAAAGGCATGCTTGACAGAGTCCATCTTTTCTGACCCCAGACTCTGCACTGGCCTCACTGAAGCTTAAGCATCTGCGGGCAGAAACCTTATGCAAGTTCCCCCCTTCATATCCTGTCAACCTCAAGCAGAGGGCAGGAGTCCAAGGGAAGAGCAGATTCTGTTGCCCACAGTGGCAGGAACATGTTCTTTGTCACAAGCTGAATTTCTCATCACACATACATCATTCCACAATGGGCATCAGTCTTCTTGGGTCTCCAAGTTGGTGGCAGATCAAGAAAAAAGGGACATCTCCCTTCCATGTTACAGGAGTGGGAACCATCAGTTCCTGGTTTCTCCAGCCTCATCCAAACTCATACCAAAGGCTTGAATACCTCTAGTTCACCCACCCAGTCCCTGAGCCAGGGGGAACCTGGCTTAGGAGCAGAAGGTGGGGTCTGAGATCAGGTGGTAGACCTTAGCTGCAGAGGGGCTTAATTGTGCTTGCTACATTCTTACACCCCAGTTTCCTACGTGAGTGATTACCCCCACATTTTCAGAGTTGGAATGTCATTCTTAGCTGTGGGCAAGGCCATGGGCTCCTATATGAAGAACACAAAGGATAACAAGAAACAAGTAGAATCTAATAGATTTGGATCAAATTCCAGCTACAGATTTCTTGGCCCTAAGGTTTTAAGCAAGCTACCTATTTCTTGTTTTTAATTTCTCAATATGAGAAATTGGGAAGATAACTTTCTGGCCCAGTGATATGAGGATCAGAACTAGTTCTTAAAAGATGTTGTGCCTGATGCATAGTAGGTGTTTAGTACAGGTGAGGTGCATCAACATGATTTCTAAGTGCTGGCACTTCTGGGACTGTTTTCAGTCATCCTGTCCATCAAGCAGGACTTCCAAGTTCATCTTGACTTCCTCTCAGAGCTTTGTCACCTCTTTCCATATGTTTTTCCTCCAGAAGCAATGCTTTTGTTGGCTTACTCTGGTTACATCTCAACTCAGGTTCAGCTTTTGACACTTTCTTTAGCCCAACTCTGGAACTTGCAGGCCAAGTTCTCTCACCTAGCAGCCTTGGCCCTCAGAACCCCAGTCTATCAGCAAACTGGCCCTCAGTCTGGCTCTTTCTTTCCAGTTGAAGTTTGGAGCAGCTAAGATGAGGCCAGACCTAAATGTGCACTCTGTACTTGCACTTGGTCATGCCATCTCTTACCGGGAGACAGAGCCTATGGACTCTGCCCTTGGCCATGTCTCCTGCTCCAAACCAGACTCTGGCTCTTGTCTGATATCACCCCAAGTATCTGCAAGGCCAGAAGAACTCTGCCTCAAGGGCCCACAAACTACAGCAGAATGGATCAAACACTGATGTTGATTCTCCATATCTCTTCTTCCATCCTCAAAGGCCAGGTTTGACTCTTACTCCTGCTCTTCAAATCAAAAATGCTGAGATTATATTTTCTACTGGCAAGCCCAGCAGTAAAAGGACATTTGTAGATTGTGTAGCTTCCTCATGCAGCAGTGCAAGAAGGCAGCCATGATTTCTTACCAAGAGGAGACCAATTGTAAACCTCCACTGCGTTCTGCATGAAGGAGTTGATTTCACAGCACATCACTATTTTATAAAGTAATACATAGTGGACCAACTGGGGAAATCTCATGGAATAGACTGTTACATAAATGGATATGATTATTCTCATTCATATGGCTCAGAAAAGTGTCTCTTCTGTTTTGTGAGTCTGATACAAAAATTGTAATCTGAGACACAACATTCTCTGAGAAATCCTGGCATGACATTCTAGAGAATGAGGAAATGTTTCCAGGGATATTTAACTCCAGAGCTTCTGCAAGCAATCTGTCACTAAAGAGTATCCTTGGATAGGAAAAATAAAGTTACTTCTTATTCTCGGCCTCTTCATCCTTTCCAAAGGGAATGCAAAACCCGTTTACTCCCAATAGAAGGTAACTGGCATATTCAAGATCATTTGTGGTCATACACATATGTGATCTTTGTACTGTGGGAAGCTGAGGGAAGAGGATCTCAAGGTCCATCCCAGCCTGGGCAATGTAGTGACTTAGCAAGACCCTGTCTCTAAATAAACAAACAAACAAACAAACAAATAAATAAATAAGCAAGCAAGCATTGGGCATGTAGCTCAGTGTGAAGGTCTTGGGTTTAATCCCCAGCACAGCAATGGAGACAGAGACAAGGGTATTTACAGACAAAAATATTTAAAAACAATAAATGAATTGTCTGCATAAAAGAAATCTTTCTCCAACCTCATTCTAGTTGTTTCTCTAGGGCATCCCACTGATTCATGCTCACAGTAAGAGCTTTCTGCTATGTTCCTTATTTCCACTGCTGTGACAAACTCTACCGATCTTGTTGGAAACAAGCCTGTCTAACCTCAGTTTCCCTCAACAAAGGTGAGGAAGTAGCCCTCCTGCTTCTTTGGTAAAAGAAGATCTGTGGGTTCACGAAGGTCTCTATGATGGGGTCCCCAGGGACACTGATGACAGCAGAGCACATGGAGATGCTCAGAGTTCTGGAAGATCAAGTTATTCCACGGAGCCTGAGCTGCAGAGTCTCACTGAACTCAACGCCGATACCAATGCTGTACCCCAACCTGGTTTTCCTCTTCTCCTGTACAATGACCCCATCTTCCTGGGTGACTCTCCATTCACTGGAAGCAAGCGTTCCAGGATACACATTAATGATGATTAGATCAGTGTGCCTTAGCAAGCCAACCTAGGGATTCCCATGTATGTGCATTCTCATTTATATTCATGTCTTCCGAATTCTGAGCATAACTACTGCCTGAGGAGTAGCTTACCATTCTGACTCAGGTTGTGCTCTCACCCTAAGGAGTGTAACAGGGACAGGGCGATTATCCCTTTCCATTACTATATTGTATGATCCACTTTCCATTACCGCAACAAAACACCTGAAATTCTTAACAAAGAGAATATTTTTATCTGGCTTGTAGTTTTGGAGGTTCCAGTCCAGGGTCAATCGGCTCCATTATTTTGGTCCTACAGTGAGACTACACGTCATGGCTGCCATCATGTGGCAGAGCAAAATCACACATTCCATTGCCAGGTGCAAGAGAGAGGACGGAGAAAGGACTGGATCCATCTATTTCCTCCAGGGGACACCCCCACTTACCTAAGGACAACCCACTAGGCTTTGCCTCTCAAAGGTGCCATCACCTCCCAGTGGTATCATCTGGAAATCCAGACTTTACTAAGTGGACCTTTGAGGGACATTCCAGGTTCAGACTTTGCAAGCATCCATCAGTGAACCTTTATTTATTTACTTATTTTTATTAGTGCATGTTTGTAGTACATAATGTTTACATCACTTATGTGGAGTTGGTACATATATATAACAAATCTTAATTTCTTTTATCATCCCCTTTCACTCCCCTCTCTCCATCCTTTGATCTCCTTTCTATTTGAAAAGATCACTCTTCCCGTTTCCTATGATCTATCTTTTATTTTGCTCTTTATTTATAATTTAAGTTTCTCATATAAGAGAAACTGTGATCTTTAAACTTGTGCCTCTGATTTATTTCACTTAACATTATGATCTCAAGGTGCATCCATTTTTCTACAAATGACTGAAGTTTATTCTTCTGTTTTAGTTACTTTCTTGCTGCTGAGGCAAAATACCTGTTACCCAAAGTTAAAGGAGAAAAAGGTTTATTTCAGCTCACAGTTTGTAGAAGTTTCAGTCCATAGTCAGCTCTCTCCAAGGCAGGGTGGCATGGCAGAGGGACGTGGCAGAAGAGAAACAGTCCATGGCAAGGCAGGCAGGAGACAGCAAGAAGCAAGCCTGCCTTTTCCTATTTCATCTAGCGTACAAGCCTTTTGTGTAGTGCCACCTGCATCCAGGGAGGATCTTCTGTCTTCAGTAAATCCATTTGGCCACACCTAGAACTATGCTAATTCCAGTCAGTGGACTAATTTAATACTACACATCCTTAATCCCAATATCACACACCCTAGATCCAACCAGTTCCACAAAGCCCCAGCTATGCATGCATGAGGCTGTGGGGGGATATCTAGATACAAACTGTAATACTTTATGGTAGAGTAGAACTTCAGTTGTGCATAAATATCACATTTTCTTCATCCATTCATTTGTTGGTGGACATATATAGTCTGCTTCTAAGATTTAGCTGTTACGAATTGTGCTGCTGTAAGCATGGGCATGCATGTATCACTGCACTGTGATGCCTTTAACTCTTTTGGTAAGAGGCCAAGATGGGAATAGCTGGGTCAAATGGAATTGCTACTTTTAATGTTTTGAGGAAACATAGTGGTTGTACTAGTTTACATTCCCTTCAACAATGTATGAGTGTTCCTTTTTCCTCACAGTGTCACCTGCATTTCTTATTATTTGATTTTATCGTGCTCCCTGCTGTGTGGTAGGCTCTGTGTACGGGGGTAAGGTGAGGGCATCATTAACATATGCTTGGTGTCCGCCACTATGCACCAAGCCTGTTCTACAGCTTCATATGTCAGCTTCCCTTTCAGTACAGAAGATAGTCTCTGAGTTGGGTTATTGGGGCAGCACTCATTGCAAAATTCAGCATCAAGGCTGGATATGAGGGAGAAGACTGGGGGAGAACAGTGATCAAAAGGCCCGGAATCCCCACCTTCAACTGGGAGGAGGGTGGCACATTCTACAGAATTTAATTAAACTTAACTCTTCATTCTACTTCTAAATTGTGACATTTTAAATTTTAGGCTAGATGGAAAACATTTTCATTTTTGTGATACAGACTGTCAATCTTTATAGGAAAGAAATCTCCTTCCCTCAGCCTTCCCAAGAACTCTGCAACTGTCCCTTTAATTAGGCACTCATTAATAAACCTATCTTGTTCACAAATCTCCACGCGCTTAGTACAGTAGTTCATTACCACAGGAAGGGGCAATTTAGATTTCCTCAGATAATAGCATCGGCTGCTAATCAAATTAAGGCAGGATGTTCAAAGGTATCTAAAGCTGGAAAAGCTAGTGGTGGATGGAGTAAAGGGGAGAGTCAGGGCAAAAGGATCATCTTTTCCATTATGGTCTCACATCCCAGCCTATAAGGCAGTACTGATGTCAAGCGCCTTGTCTTATTTTCCCTGTGAAAAGATTTTCATTGATTAGAACACTTATATAGAGATAGGGCCTGACAAGTCTTGCCTTCCTTCATGCCTCTACATAGTTGAAAGTTACAACCAGTGGGCCCTCTGAAATGCAATCATTCATTCATTCACACATGCAATCAATATTAATCAAGCTCCTTTTCGATTCTTTTGTGTCATACCCTAGAAAGATGAGGTATGGTCGAAAAACCCAGTGAATGTGCAGATTTACACAATTGTATTACAGTAAAAGACATACCATTTTGCCATGACTTCCCCATATAAAGTATTCCCCCTTTTCAAACACACTTATCCCATCATTCTTGCAACTTTTTCAAGCAGTTCTGGAAGTACTCTTTCATGACTATCTTTAGTTGTGCTGTCATGGCTGCCTCAGTTTCCTGAATTGATTCAAGACATTTATCTTCTATGATCATCTTACTTTGAAAAAGAGCCAGAAGTGGCATGGTGCAAGATCCAGTGAATAAGGAGAATAAGAACGCACTGTACTATTTTTTCAAGCCTGCCTTTTTGTTGGCACTCGATGGCAGCATTCACCATATTCTTTATTACATCACATACAGACCCTCATGAAAGACGACTTCAGGGACTGCTTCAGAAAGTGGCAAGAACAAAGTGAAGTGGTCTATTTTCATGACAATGTGTCTTTTACTGTAATACCTTTTTCTAGATTTAAACATTCATGGTATATTTTGATCCCCTCTTGCAAGGAGGGAGAAGAAAGACACAGAGAAGGCATTCTGAGTCCTGTGCTCTTCAACATGAAGGCATGTGAGCCATTCACCATGCCCATTTCTGAATGCTACCACTGCCTCCAATATACATGCACTTCTCTATTCATCCATTCTTTCGTTCATTTATTTATTCTTTGTTTATTCTTTGCCAGGCATTGTTCTTGGCACTAAAGACACAGCCTTGAACAGAATAAGCATTGTGTCAGGAAGACCAGCTGTGCCTTGTGAGACATATAGGTGCTGGGAAACAGTACAGTAGTGAGGAGATAGACGGAGAGTGGCTAGTGGAAGAGCTGCTCTGCATTCAAAGTGGTTAGAGAAGACCTCAGAGATATTCTTTGAGAAGAAACTGAATTCAAGTCAAGGAAAGAGCCAGAAGACCCGAGGGACATGCACACACACACAATGAAACCCAAACTCTCTAGGGAAAAGCTAGAGCAAAGGTGATCTGACTTCAGAGACCTGGCTGTCACCTCCCACGCCATCCTAGAGCCACAGTGACATCAGAGAAAAACCAAGAGTGCACAAGGACCACAACTTCAATTCAGAGATTGATTCAGGACAGAAGACAGGAGTCACCATACCGTAGCATGCTGCTGGACATTGGAGTCAGATGAGTAAAGTGAACTGACCAAGAGAAGACTGTGGCCCATTTTTGGCAGGGGCAGTCTCTGTGGGTGGAGAAGAAAAACCCTGCTTGTTGTCCATTGAAGAGAGACTGAGATAGGCAAGCGGACACAGAAAATAAGTCTGTAGAGGAGTTTGGTTATGAAAGGGATCAGAGAAGTGGGGTGATACCTGAAGGTGAGCACAGAGCTCAGCAAGGACATTTTTATCAAGATGGGACCTATGACAGAATGTGCATACACTGATTGTAATGGCCCTGGAAAGAAGGAGAAAGCCAATGGTACAGCACAGCAAAAGAATCAGTGCAGGAAGGAGTGACATTTATTTTAGACATTTATCTTAGAGTGTTTCATGCACTCTGTAAGAAGAAAGGCAGAGACTGTGTGGATGATGCAGGTAGGCAGGTAGATTAGGAGGTTTGTGTTCTTCCACTGCCTCTGTTTTCTTAGTGAAATATGAAGTCATATCACCCTGAGATGAGGAGGTGGGAGAGGTAGGAAGAGGTGAGAGAGTCGTTGCTGAGGGTGGACTGACTTGGTGTCTGCGTGTGTAAATTTAAAGTGAGACCTGTTGACACAGTTGTATGATCATTTCCAGCCAGGTTCAGCTGCTTGAGCTGAAAATCGAGTCACTTTTGCAGGCAAGAAAGATGAAAAGAAGAGAAAGCAGAGATCTTAAGGATGTGTGCAAAGGAGTGATGGAAAGGAAAGAGCATGGACTGACTCTAATCTGGACTGGGAATGAAGTGAGTACGCTACAGGTATAATAGAAAAGTGCCAAAGCCAATGGATTGCCAGAACCAATGGCACCAGTATTGGGGTATGCAAGAAAGTGAGATGCAAACAACATGGCGACAGTTACCACGCTGATGGTTACCACAGTGATGGTTACCATGGTGATAGTTGTTTTCTTCAAGAAATCTTGGGATCTGGGTAGTAACACTGAGGCTTGTCATTGTCTTGTCCATGTAGCAGGGTTGGCTGAAGATAAGACATGAAACTAGGAAAGATGAAGTCCTGAGACATTACTGGATAATGTAGGATATTTTAGGAAACCAATGTTGAACAATTACAATGAAGGATGGGGCATAGAAACCAGAATAAGTTGAATCAGGGATAATGAGGTAAATCTAAGGGCAATTCTGTGGTCCAAATTGGAATTGAAATTGGATCCACCACAAGGAATGTGAAGCCAGAAGTGAGTGGGAGTCAGAATGTGTGGAGCAACCCACAGTGCATGAGTTACTAGAATCTTCTGAATTCAATACTATTCTTGCCAGTTCTGTACTCAAGGGTGTCTGCCTCTGAGACTCAGAAACACACTTTCTCCTTGGACAGCAGGTAGGTGTCACTATCCCATGGATGGGAAGCAGTGTGGTGGGGTAGAGTACAGTGGAGCAGCACCAGCTCAATGGGCGTGGGCAGCAGTCACCCTGGGCTGTGTAGCTGGTAGAATACTAAGTATATCTGAGGCTTCCAGTCAGAAAAAAACCATTTCTTCCACTTCTCTGCTAACAAGTATTTTTAGGACAATGAGAAGTTAAGATGACTGGCAAAGAAAGGGTTTCTAAGACCAAGTTTGTCATAAATAATGAATTAATAACTTCAGTTTTGTAAATCTAATCACTTCGAAACAATGTTGGGAAATGCTGTGGTCTAGAATACTGTTCTTCAAATATTAGTGTACATAAGGATGATCTGGCCTGATAATTAGTGTACAAAATCCTGGCCTACTGATTCTGATTTAATGTGTCAGGAACTGGGTCCTTGAATTTCATTCAAACCACCTTCCAGACGACACTGGTTCATGCAGAGATTTGGAGCACACTTTGGGTAGCAATAGCAGAGGTGAGGAGAAATGATGGAAGAGAAAAAGGAATCCAAAATACACACGGTCCAAAGATAGAAAAAAGAGATGGGGAGGTAGAAGACCCTGACCTTGGAACCTGGTCTTTGTGGGAAAGAAACTATTCTTTTGGGATTTAAAGCAAGCTTGGATCACAAAGGCTTTGCATACTATGGGGATAAGTTTGGATCGCTTTCTACCAGCAGTCATTTTTGAGAGAAGTGATGACAGAATGAGAATAATGGTTTAGGAATATTATTTTGGCAGCAGTTTGCAGGAAAGACTAGACTTGTCACAAGAGAGAATATAATGAAGGTTATTACTCACTGGGAAATGGATTATAAAACATCATGAGGCGGAGAGACGGCCAGAGAAACAGGAAAATAAGGTCGAATGTGGGAAAGGGTGGAAAATAATGGGAGGTCTGAGTGAAAGACTAATTGTAAGGACAGAAGTGAGCAAAGAGCCTGCAATGGTTCAGAGGCTTTGTGACCTTGCGAATCTTTTCTCTTTGGGACAGGATTAGAGGGAGATCACTAGAAATATATATTCTTCCATTTGAGCATGAAATGCAGTTTGACGGATTTTTACTTTGAAAAGGAAAAATCAGAGACAAGCATTAAGAAAAGAAGTTAATTTGCAAAGAACTCCTGGCTTATCAAGTAAAAACATTAACAGTTATTGAAAGTTACTAATTTAATAGTCTGTTCATGGTGGGAAATACGGTTCTTACAGGATTTTCATACTGTCCCACACCATGACATACTCCCAGGCATCAGAACAGTGAGCGTCAGAGACGAGCTTGCTTCCTTGGCAGTTTGGAAGGCACAGAACATGCCCAGGGGTGACCTTGTTGGTTTTGGTTCTCTTGGGTCGCCAAGGGTTCTGTTTTGGGCTCTGGTTGTCTTTCAGTTTTGTCTTCTGGGGGTGAGGTAATGCGAATGATGATTCACACCAGTGCAAGAAGTTTTCTTTGCTGCTCTTGGATATTCTTGCTTTAAGTAAAGAGAGAGAAGAGTCTAACTAGGCTGGGAGTCAGGAGAGCTCACCTGAGGACACATCAGGTCATTAACTGTGGCCCTCAGGCCCCTTAGAAAAAGGAAGTTAACTTTAGAAGTCACCGGGAATGCTGTGTGCGTGGAACTGGGAATATAGCATTGTCACTGATATCTAAGTGGGAAGCTTTGTTCCCAACTTATTTATTTTTTCCAGAACCTAACAATCTCCTCATGAACTCTACTCTGCAGTTACTGGGGGGAATGCCAAACTCTTCCATGGGCTCCTTCCTGTCTTCATCCCCTCTCTCCTCTTCTCCCCTTCCTTTCTTTTATTTTCCCTCCCCTTCTCTTTTTCTCCTCTTCCTTTGCTCCTTTTCTCCTCTTCCTTTCCCTTCATTTCTCTCCATCCCCATTCCCTACTCTTTCTCCCTTCCCTGCTCCATAGATACCTGCCCGTTTTCTCTCTTGTCTCTCCCCTCTGCACAAAAATAATAGACATTCACCTCTGTATGTGCCCCAAGAAGCCCTCTCATCTCTAAAGTTGTCCTTGATAAACCTCCACCAGCAGGTGAAACATCAGCATTCATTCTCACCCTTCTGTACACAGACATCACCTACAGGAGCCCTTTGTGACCATGCATGGGATGCCCAAGAAGCTGGTGCTGCCTTAGCATTAGCAAATTCCTCAGGTGCTCACAGTCATTGCTACAGTGTTGCAAAGCAAGTGGGAAGTCCTGCATGAGCTGTACTCAGGGGGGCAGACAGCTGAGTCTCTGCAGTCACGGCTGGGACATGATGAACCTCTGCACTCTTCTGGAGAGAAGAAGCAAGTCCTAAGCTCCATGCCACTATGCAACCAAAAGCCACCTCTTTCTGATTTCTCAGTGTGTCCCCAGTCACAAAATAAGATTGAATTAAGATTCCCTTCTCACTCCAGAATGATGGCTTTCTAAGTAGAAGACATTGTGGAGCAGAGGAAAGAGAACAATGTAAACTAAAATACTGCCTGGTTTTACCCAGGGTTAATGTGACTCCTAAATGAACAAAAAGTTGAGACATATACCTGACATTCCTGTTCAACTACTGATAATGCCCTGTCTACTTTCAGAAGTGTTAACATTTGGAACAAAACATATACAGTCCTGCCTTGACCAACCGTGGGCTTTTCCCAGTCTGGTTTTTACCTCCTTAGCTGTAGTCATTCAAATCCATCCCACCCCACTGGGCTGAGACACATGCATACAAAGCAGCCAGAATGCATTGCGGAGCAGCAGCATTCATCCCAAGTGGAGAATCTCTAGTGCATCCTTGCAACCTGAACTTAACATTTGGAGAGCTGACACTGACCTTTAGCTGTTGGCCTCAGGGTACCACATGCTCTAAATATATTCAAAGCAAAAATGCCTAGCTCTGTGAGGCCACGAAGGATGCAACCAGCTTCCAATAAAAAATGCTTAAAGCAGAAAGTAGAGTAAAGGTTTCCAACCCCAGGTATTGCTGCACAAAAGCTTGATGAATGTTTGGGGCTTTTTTACTCCAGACATTTGTGACCAACTTACAACACTGACTGTCATCCATAAGACTGCAAGCTACAAGGTGCAAATTCCCCATCCTGCAGCGAGAGACACTGTATTCGGTCTCGCCACTGGTCAGTGGACAGGCATCCTCCCTGCTGTTTCTCACTCCACAGAATTCTTTCCCCCAATAGGACAATAATTTCCTCATCGAGGCTCTGCTAGAACTCCAGTTTATGAGATCTTGGGGGCTCGGAGCAGCCATCTGCCATCCCAAACAGCCTACATTTTCATCTTCAGCTGAGGCTCTACAGCCGCTTTTCAAGCAAGTGTTATTGCAACCATTTTATAAAACGCAGACAGGGACAGCTCCCTGGGGCGTCTTTGGAGTGGCCAAGTGGGCCATCTTCTCAGCAGGCCACTTATAAGTGTCCTCTTTTCCACTCTCTGCCCACCTGTGACAAGAGCCAGCCTTGGAAGGACAAAGAGCCCAGGGCCTGCAAACCATAGCTAAGGGGATGGCAGGGGGCAGGCTGAATAGCAGCCCCCCCGAGATATGTCCACACGCTAATTTCTAGGGCTGCGAGCATTTCTGTCTAGGACAAAGGGGTTTGCAGATGTGCTGAGCTGAAGCTGTGGATCTGGAGATGGGGAGATGATCTTGGGCTGTCCAGCGGGGTCTGGATACATAGTCACATGTACCCAGAAAGAGGGAAACAGATTTCACACGAAAGAAGAGAAGGCTGCAGGTGGTGGCACATGCCTGTAATCCTATCTTCTTCAGCTCAGGTAGGAGGATTGCAAGTTTGGGTCCAGCCTGGATAATTTAGCCAGATCATGTCTCAAAATTTAAAAAGAGCTAGTATGTAGCTCAGCATGAAGGCTCTGAGTTCAATCTTTAGTACAGAAGAAGAAGAAAAAAAAAGAAGAGAAGGGAGAGGGCCGGGGGGGAGGGGGAGGGCCAGGGGGAGGGGAGGGGGAGGGAGAGGCAACAGCTAATGTGACCACAGAAGCAGAGACTGGAGTGCTGTGTGATCACAGCTGTAAGCTAAGGAATGCCCAGGACCACTAGAAGCTGGAAAAGACCAGGAGCAGAGGCAAGGAGCAAATATTCCCCTAGACCAGGTGAGGAAGTACAGCCCTGTGTTGAATGGATAGCAACCCAATGACCTCGGCTTTGGAATTGTTGCCTCCCTAAGAGGATAAACGCGTTGCTTTGAATCACCAGTCTGTGAAGATTTGTCATGAAAACAGTGGGCCCAAGATCAGCAGTCACTGCATCCAGAGAGTCAGGAAGGGGCTGGGAGCCATAGGAGAGGAAGCTGGAGCCAGCTGTGGTCAGACAGACTGGCTTCACTCAAGGGCTGCAGGCCCCATTCCTGTTGAGGAATGCATAGCCTCCATCCCAATGTTTTGAAAAGAAAGCAGCAATATCCAACTTTTAGCACTGTGGTGAGAAATACAAAAGTTAACAAAATGAAAAATGTCTCATGTATGGTGAGTGGTTATTAAATGGTAATGGCTGAGATGTATGGAAAATACACTTATTTTAAGAGGTCACTGGTACAATCCATCTTAGAGAGAGAAGTAATTTTGCTCAGAAAAATACTCTGACGCCTTCTTTGGATGTCACCAGCAAAGATATCTCCTGTTTTAGGTTTCATCTTCTTCCCTGCCCGCCATCTGCTCTACACGAATACAAAGGCTTAGAATAAAAACATGGAAAACTCAACTCCTCAGCCCAATGAGGATGGTAGAAGTTAAAGTTTTCAAACATGAGGGAAAGTTCTGGGTTTCACTGCATTCCACAAAAACACATACTCAGGTCCTAATCCCTAGTAGCTGCGATGGTGGCCTTAGAGGAAAGTAGGGACTTGGGGGGTGAAACTGTGTCAGATGAGGGTGGGCCCGATCCAGTGACCTGCATCCTTAGTGGGAAAACGGAAATCTGGGCCCACAGGGGAAGGAGGGCCTGAGGACAGAGGAGATTAACAGGGAGAGCACGGTGGTGACAGAGACCTGTAAGCCATGGGACACTGAGGACTCATGGCCACCCCGGGGGCCAGAAGAGCAAGGCAGGACTCTCCCTGTAGGAAAGTTGAATCCACCATGATTTTGAATTTTTAACCTCCACCCCAGGCAGACAAAATAGCTGG
This sequence comes from Heterocephalus glaber, assembly GCF_053883595.1. Taxonomy (NCBI): domain Eukaryota; kingdom Metazoa; phylum Chordata; class Mammalia; order Rodentia; family Bathyergidae; genus Heterocephalus; species Heterocephalus glaber. Next base: position 19,946,926 of record NW_028258381.1, on the reverse strand, counting down.
CTGCTGCTTCCTGCTGCCCAGCTTGTGGTAATTTGTTGCAGCGATGTTAGGAAATAATGCAGGCAGTGGGCTCTCTAGGAGGAAACAGAAGACAGACAAGAAAGGGCCCTTCCAAAATAGGCCTGCACTGTCAAACCCATGGAGCATTTGGCTTAGAAGAACTTCCTGCTGGTCGAAGCAGCTGGGAATTCTTCTTATTTTTTTATTTAGGAGTTTTGATTTTATTTTTTTCTTTTTCATTAAGTTTATTGGTACATTTTAGGTATAAAATACAGTTGCATTCATCTTTGGTATCTTATACCTTTACATGATGTATCTTAGTTCTTATTTTTTCCCCATTCCCCTGCCCTCCCTTCACCTCCTCCACCCTTCCCTATTTACAGAGACTTTGTTTCCATTTTTTCCTTGATTCTTAATGGATTTATTGTAACCCCCACTCTTCCTCAGGAGATGTGGTCCATGACTTCAGTGGGTGCCTGAGACCATGAACAGTGCTGAACTCCATACATGCACTGTCTTCTCCCCCACGTGCATGTTTGCTTTATCACACACTGTGGCTGCAATGTTTGCTGTTTGAGCCACAATAGCAAAACTAACAAGAATTTCTTTTGCTTTCTTCACAATTTCATAAATAGAAGGTTTATTCTTGTCATAGATTTAGCAACCTCAGCATCTGATCCCCCCCCCCCCCCTTCTTTAGTAAGATGAGAGCTTTTACTTTTTGGTTAAAGGAAGCACTTGCTGGCCACAACCAAATGGCCAGGATCAGCTCTCATGTTCTTTGGGACCACAATTTAGTAAAATAAGAGTCACTTAAACACGAGCATCCTGATACTCTGACAGTTGATCCTGTAACTCAAGTGTCTAGGGGCAAGTAGTACACGCAGTGTAGATATGCTGAACAAAGGGATGACTCACATCCCAGGCGGAGAGTAGTGAGATACTATAAGATTTCATCACACTAGAGCCAATTGTGGTGCCTGACACCTGTACTCCCAGCATTCTAGGAGGCTGAGGCAGGAGGATCCCAAGTTCTAGCTAAGTTCTAGCCCAGTCTGGGCCACTTAGTGACTTGCAAGGCCCTATCTAAAAATACTGTAGCTCAGTGCAAAGAACTTGGGTGTTCGAACCTCCGCACCACACTAAAAAAATTTATTTTTCATCAAACTATTCACAATGGTTCATACTTCAAAACTTATGAATTGCCTATTTCTGGAATTTTTCACCTCATCTTTTTAGGCTATGATTGACTGTGGCAAACAGAAATGGAGAAAAGCAAAAGATTGCATAGGGGAGAACGACTGTGCTCACTTTTAGAAGAGGGGCTTTGAGCAGAGCCTCAGGAAGATCTGCTGAGCTCCTGTTCCAGGAGGACACAGAGCACTCAGATGCCTGCAGGTCCTCCCTGCTCAGGAAAGGTGCCCCTTGAGGCCATTTCCTCATTCCAGGCGGAGGGAAGCGCACACTCAGCAGTGTGATGCAGGACCACACATGAGAGGGATGCGAGGCCAGAGAAGAGGCAGCCAAAGACATAGGAGCTGCCCTGGAGCTCCAGATACTTAGGAACAACACGGGTCAGGAGCAGAGCCACTCGATCAGTCCAGGTGTCCGGCTGTGTAGGCTCCATTCTTAAACACCAATATCTGAGAAAGAACCAAAGCAGGCTCCAAACCACAGCACATGGGACAGGGAGCAGAGTGAGAGTTTGTTTTTTAAATTTATTTAATTTGTTTTTAGTTTTGTTTTTCTAGTACTGAGAATTAAACCCCTCAGGCCTTCGCACTGAGCTGTATCACCAGCCCCTTTTATTTTTATTTTAAGGGGGCCTTGGTAAGTTGCTAAACTGCCTACACTGGGCTAGAACAGGAGTTCCTCTTGCCTCAGCTTCCCAGAGTGCTGGGATTACAAGCAGGCCCCTTGACGCTCAGCTGTGAGCATTTGTTTTCAATGACTCCACCACAGGCATTTCCTTTTAGCCCCTTACTGTCTTAAAAAGTTATGGTGCCAATTAGCCTGATCTAATCAGTACACATAGAATACATGCATTGAAACTACACACTCTACCCCATTAATATGTGCAATTATCTTGTGTCTGCTGAAAATTTAATATATATAGATATAGATATATAGATATATATAGATATCTGGCAGGCTGAGGCAGGAGAATCCCAAATTCAAACTCAGGGTAGGCAATTTAACAATTTAGTGAGTCCCTATCCTAAAATAAAAAATAAAAAAAGGTAGGGGATATAGGTCAGGACAAAGGTCCTGGGTTCAATCCCCAGTATGACAAGAAAGACATATATTGGTATATATGAAGTTGTGGTGCTCCCAGCTGTGGCCTGGTGAAGCCAGCTTGCCCTGCTCAGACATGCCCAGCAGCCTCTCTTCCCTGTGGAAGGCAGTTGCTAGCTCACAAGGGGACGCCAGCTCCTTGCTGTCTTCCTGGGAATTCCCCAGCACCACTCTGAGCCTGGCGCCTGACCTTGGCAGTGCTCAGGAGAACATGAGATCAAAGGAATGAAAGTGCTCCTTTCTGGTACTTCAATCAGGGAAAGAAGCAATTAAAATATGAATTAATCTAAGTGCGATGGAAATGCAGATGTAGAACCGGAGCACACCCATCACCTTGAACCTGCTCTGCACAGCAGAGCTCCGGTGATTAAAGACATTTTCATGCCATTAACAACCTGCTCTCCTAGTGTTAAAAACCCCATGTCAGTCAAAAGCTGCTGGCAGCATCTAGGCGGGCTGCTCTGTCCTCTGGGAAAGCCCTTGACCCTTCAGAGTTCTGAGTGGGGCCAAAACAGAAGGAGACATGGAGGGCCTGGGTGAATGACGGAGAGCAGGATCCCAGCTAAATGGAAAGAGCCCTTGCTGTGTCTCCTCCTGCATGCATCCTCCCAGCCTCCTTGTGCATCAAGTCCTGTGGGCCGAGGACAGGTGACATTGGAAGGATCGAGCCGGAGAGCTGGGCAGAGAGTACAGACATGCCCACTGCTCCAGGATCCTCTCCACCTTTGGTTTCCCCACTGAGTCCTTGAAATAAGAAAGAGCTGCAGCATTTCTTTGGAGAATCTGCTTCTGCTGGTCTGCACTCCCAAGGGTGCTGGGGACCCTCTGCACACAGAGAAGAGTCCGTGAGCTCAGAGGAAGAAGTGCAACCTGGAGGGGGGAGGGGTGTCTGCTGCTAATTCCTTGAGCACTCCATGCTCCAGACTGGAGCAGAAGGTCTTGCTAAGTTGCTATGGGCTATTGTGACCCCTTTGCCTCCGCCTGCAGAGTGCTGGGATCACAGGTATGAGTAACCACCTCTGGATCCTATTTCCGACTGTGCATTTTCTCCTGGATGTTGGCAACATTTGCCCAACTCAGGTTTTACTGGTTGGCATTTGAGGGAACTTATGCTGAATCTCCTTTGTTCCAGGCCAAAGTAAACTCCAGGCTCCCTGCAGCCCCTGGGAACTGTTGGCCCATCCTAGGCTTAACTTGAGGTTTCTCTCTGCCCTTCTTTAACTCTCCAAGGACCTTCCAATTACACTGGACCCAGTGGTAATTCAGAGACTGCAGGAGGGCAAAAAACGAACCCCTCTAGGCTTGGTGTGGCCTTTTGGTCATCTGCATCCTGAGACTGAGTGTTTACCTAGCTTTCTCTCTGGTCCTGCCCTCTCTGGAAGTTCCTGTTTTGACTATGAGCACACAGCTCCATAGGATGCCTAGGATCCAGCCAAGGAGAGTCTCTGACCCCAGGACCTCGTAAGAAAGTGCCTGAAGCTGACTTTTCACACCCTGTTAAGCTGCAAAGGGCAGTACTCATGTCTACAAGGCGTGCCATTCAAACAGTGTAAAAAGACCCAACATTTCCAAATGTCAGCATAACGTACTGGTACTGCGGCATTCTAAGACAAATGAAAAACCTGATGCCTCCCCCATTGCCTTTCTGCCTCTTTTATATTCCAAAATGCACAGAATATGCTGCCATGGTGTGACAGGACAGCCCATGTGTTTCGGGCTACCTCCCTCCTGGCAAATTCATCCTCCTCGTGTCCAGAGGCACAACTTTAGAGGGAGCCTGGCAGGTCTAAGACACCAATGAGCAGTTTCCAGCCTCCTGCTGGTCTTTTACACTCACCCTGCCTTGTATCTAGGATCCCTAGGGAAAAAGAAGCCATTTAGGGAGAAGGCACTGCCAGACACCAACAGGGCTCAGCAAAGAAGCCTCTTCTTTAGTTTGAAGGCTTTTGTTTTTTGCAGTACTGGGGTTTGAACCCAGGGCCTTCACACTGAGCTACATTCACTCATATATCTCTCTATAATATATTATATATATATATATATATATATATATATATATATATATATATATGCTTTTGAGACAGGGGACAGGTTCTCCATAAGTCACCAAGGCTAGACTTGAACTTGCCATCCTCCAGCCTCAGCCTCCCAGTTGTTGGGACTACAGGTGTGCACCACCTGTTTGGCTTCCTCTGAAGTTTTTTTTTTTTTTTTGGTACCGGGGATGGAACTCAGGTCCTTGCACTTTCGAGTCAGGCGGTGGAACCACTGAGCTAAATCCCCAGCCCCTTCCTCTGAAGTTTTAAGCAGGAGTTGTTATGGTTTGCATTCAAGATGTCCCTCAAAGAGCTCATGTGTTAGGAATGGACTCATGGAAGTGACTGAATTTTCAGGGCCCTAACTTCATCGCTGGATTAACCCACTGATGGATTTATAATTTGATAGTGTTACCCAGAGATAATGGACAGTTAGAAAGTGGGGCCTAGTTGAAGGGAGTGGGTCACAGCTGTGAGCTTGGGGAGTATATCTGGTCCTCAGCCCCTTTTTCTCTGGCTCCTTCCCTTAGTCTCTGCTTTCCTACTTCAATGAGGTGAGCAGCTTTGCACCACTGCACTCTTCAGCCAGGATGTTTCTGCCTCACCGCAGGCCCACAACAATGAAGCCAGCTTACCATGGACTGAAGCCTCGGAAACCATGAGCCAAAATAAATCTTTTCTCCTTTAATTGTAATTTAAGTTTTTTTTTTCAAGTACATTTTACAGCAATATAAAGCTGACTAACACAAGGGTAAAGCATCTAAAATTCCTGAGTCTGTTCCAATAGAAAGAAAGAGGACAGCACTGGGATTATGGGCCTTTTTTCTAAATTTTGTGCACCTTATCTCCTCCTATTCCACAGCTCTGCCATATCCGAGCAGGGGATGGGAGAGGAGGGTGCCTCAGCTTAGTCCTCTGCTCACTACACTGAGGTAGTGAGTTCTTCCTCTTCCAATGTTCTTTTTCTATTGTGAAGCAAGAAACTGTGGGGAGCTCAGACAGACCACTCTTAACATGAAGGTAGGAGCAAAAAGTGGCTTTTAATGATGCCAGCCACTCAACAAGTGACTCTTGTCAATCTTGAGAGCCCTGAATAGAAGTTTGTGCTTCCTTATATACCTTTTTTTACATCTACGAAGCTTAATTCCATTGGAGTTTCCCTGGGAATAGAGCAAGCAGGATTTACATGAAGCAAAGCAGAAGAGAGGGGGAGAGCAAAGAGCTCTGGCAGGACTTTCTGAGTCCCTTACGCTCCTTTGGTGACAAATTACAGAAGCTGTCGTGGCTGCTCAGGTACATTCTACAAAGAGCATAGTTACCTAGGTAACCCATAGTTGCCTAATGACACAGTTAACTCACAGTTGTTCAATTCCATATGGATGGGTGGTCTGCTCTCTCAGTGGTGTCGAGCATTAAACTCAGGGTCTTTGCACTGAACTGTATCCTCAACTGTGTTGTTATGTTTTGTTTTGTCTTTTCAATAGGACCTTGCTAAGTTGCCCAGGGTGGACTGGAACTTGGGATACTCCTGCCTCACTCAGCCTTCCCAGAATGCTGGAATTACAAGCATGTACCGGTTGCTTTTTTATTTTTTTATTTTTACCAACTTCCCTATATTGATTGCACCTTGCACAGAACCTCTCCAAAGGCTACCAAGTTCAATGATTATAAGACAGCAAGCTTTCATTACAATCCCAACTCAATTAGTCACACAGATATGTATTATTAGCATGAAGATAATCACTGTGCCTATCTAAAGCCTTGTTATAAAAATTAAATAAGATACCACATATAGTAAGTTTTCAGAAAATGTTAGCTATTATTGTTATTATTGTTGTTATCAGTATCATTATTAGTATTTCTACCATGACCAAACCCCCTTGCTCTGCAATTGATTTCCCATGTACATGTGATTTCCTATCTCTTTTTGTTGTGACTTCTAGGTACAGCACCTCTGATGGTTTGTTTTTTGCAAACAGCACCTCCTGCCACAGTTGTCAGCCTCTCCTGGGTTCCCCCAGCTTTACACCAACACCATACAACCAACACTATAGTATTTGCCTTCTAGAAAATCATGTAGCCTTGAAGTATTTCCTACGGTGCTTTGCTTCTCCCATCATGCTTTGCTCCTCCCATCATCACAGTGGGCATCAGCCTTCAGAAATCACTGCACTTAGATACTTGCTTTGTTTCTTAGTGCCTGGAGCTCTTAGGAAGCTAATTTGCTTCATCGTCAAGGCTGAAGATTTGTTCTCCCAGGTGGGTGACCTCCTTCTCCATGCCACTGAAGGGTGTCAAAATCAAGGATAGAAAATAAATAACATTTTTCTCTTTTCATGACTGTTAAATAGCCAGCAGATGCCACCCCAGCTAAAATGTAAGGACTCAACATTCTGGAAACACAGAGCCAAATGGGCTGAGATCAGTGCAGTTGGGGCTTTGCTTATGACCAGTCAATACTGAGTGCTTAACTTCCAGCTAATTCTTGCAAAATGAGACTGCCACTGTGGCTGACCTGGGCATATGTGTGCAGGGACCCCATGCATACACATGACCCCAGAACGACAGCTTTCCATCATTGGCAAGATAGATGCAGACATAATTGATCTTGCATAGACAAATTCCTTACCTTTTGGTAAACCTTTTGTTACATCTTAGTCAAGTTAAACTGAGCCCTTTCAAGTCAGATTTACAGTCCATAGGATTCCACTTAAAGGAGACAAGCAATTCAATTTCAGGGCAATTTAAAGGGTATTGCATTTAGACACAGGACCAATCCTTTTCAAGACCCTGAAGGTAACAAGAAATCTTCCTCTTCTCATTTGCTCGGAAGCAGTTGTAGTTCATTCCACAGCGGCCAAGCAGCTCTGGAACACTGCAAGGGGCTCAGAGTTGTAGATTTTATGACCCATGTTCATTGACTGGGCAGTGACCAAAAGGAAGAAGGGACAGCACAGAAGGCAAAGCTTGCCCAGGGCATGCAAGGTCTCTGTAAGATTTAAGAAGAAGTGCTTAGTCCGGGTGCACAAATCATTATAAGGCATCTCTTATCCTTGCTGCAGCCCTGCACAGGCTTCAGACTCTAGACTTGAGCACTGGATAAATTTTTATTGCAGCTCAGCACTGGAACAAGCTCCCTTGGGAAGGATGCAACCTGCGTAGCTATACATGGCAGCCCTTGGAAGAGTGATCCCAGGAAATTTACATACACATATGACTTTCATCAATGCTCACCACACTAGGAAGTTTTATTTACTGTCCTCATTTCACAAATACCAGGGACTGAGAGAGATGATACACCATGTTCCTACAAATGTAGGTTGAGCTGGGATTCTAAAACAAGTCTATCTGATTTTAAGAATCAAGCTCTCTCTTAAATCACCATGAAATGTGAGTTCAGTTCAAGGGGTTAAAATTTTCTCCAGGAGTAAAGAAAGAACTAGGAAGTTCTGAGCCTCAAAACTTTGAAGGCAATATCAGAAGGGGGGGGCAGTTTCTCAGGGGTTCAGCTCCTGCTCCAAGGACCCCAACAATGAGAGGCCCTACAGTGTGGTTTGTCTGCAAATTTGGGTCTTACAGCAAGCTGAAGCCCCCACCTATTGACCCAAAAGAAAGACAAGACCAGGATCTAACTCAGTAGTCACAGGTCCCTGCTCTACAGGACCAAGAGGCAGAACCAGAAAGAGAGGGAGCTAAAGAATGTGCTCCCACCACCATCACCTCTCCATTGTGCACCGAGAACATGCAACTGTCTTTCAGGGCTGCAAGAATCAAAAGATGAGGCCAGTGAAATGAAGGAATACATATGTTGCATTTTTAACAAAGTGAAATGGATCTCATTTATAGGATTGTCTTTATGCTGAGATAAACCCCTATTACTGCTTGCTTTTTAAAAGAACCCTTTATTAAAGAAGTTAATAGTGTGTGAGTGTGTCTCTGTGTGTGTCTGTGTGTGTGGGCAAGTAGGTGTTTGAATTGATAGCTACATCATCCCAACATTATGGAAATCTTTGTCGTAGACCTGGAAAACTAACATTTACTGTCAGCCCTATCATTTCATACATGTGGTAACACTGCAAGATAAGCATCTCTGATTCAAGATATGCTATTTCTCAAGGAATCCATGTATCTTGTCCAATTTTCCCCATCTAGAAAGTTGAAGATTCAAACATGAGTCTCTAGTGCCAGAATGACAGGGTGTTTTGGGATTGTTTGCTTTTCACTTTCCCACATTGTTTAATTCCTTTTCTTCCTGTGGTTCCACAGAGAGGGACTTAGGAACTTTTTGGAAATTGAATATCATCACTAAAATCCCATTAGTCTCTTCCTTTGGCTTTCAAAATTGTAAATCCATACAACATATTGGACTCAGCTGGATGGATGCCTGAAGTCTATAATCCAATGCAACCAAAAGAGAGGTGCTGGAAAATTTAAACCTCATTCCTCAAGCTTTTTGGTTTACTTAGAACAGATTTTCTTAGAAATTTTTGGACCCAGTATTATGGTATTATGGCCAGTATTATGCTTTAGATAAAAAAGCCACACACACCCCCCCAGCCTCATGTGTGTAGAAGGTGATTGGATCATGGGGACACTATAGTCATCTGCTGATTTGTCCATTGATGAGTTCATAGCTGAATATGGTGTTAGGAGGTGGGGTCTGGTTGGAAGTAGTCACTAGGGGGTGACCTGGAAGGGTGTATGCTTGGCCCAGGGTCTCCCTTCTCTCTCTGCTTTCTGGTTGCCTTGGGTGGGTCACCTTTTCTCTGCCATGACCCTCTGCCATGCTATCCCTGTCTTGGAGCCAGCTCACCATGGACTGAAACCATGAACCAAAATAAACCTTGCCTTTATGCTGTTGCTTTGGATATTGTGTCCCAGCAACAGGAAACTGACTAACACCTAAGGGATTTTTTTCTTGTTTTATAGACTCTTATATTGTACTTCTATATCTAAACCATAATAAATACTCAAAAGTATTTGATGAACCAGTGAGTAAATAAATGAATCAACACAAAGTCATTTGGAACATGAGTGATGGAACACATGAACATGCCAAGAACACATGCATGGAGTCACATGGACAGCACAGAGTATAGGAGTTACAGGTTCATCCATTTCCCACAGCCTATCCATGATACGCAATGGCCGAGACCAGTTTCTTGTGCAGAAATATTCTTCAAAATTTTCTGTGATGAGCAAAGCCAAGGCCTTTGGCTCTAGGCTCTTCCTTCCATGCTGCTAGGCAAGTAGACAGTGTGAAGCCTTCAGCACTTTGCTTTACTCTTCAATCTCAATGTTTCAAGACCTTTCTGTATCTGAGAGGGTAAAAACAGGACTAATGACCATCACACAATGAGACTGTCTAGTTTACCAGGCACTGTGTTAGGTATTTTACATATAATTGATCTAATTTCATGGTAACCTGCCAAGTGATATATATTATTCTCACTTTTCACATGATGGAGTTGAGTCCCAGAGAGGTTAGTTTACCATTCTGTGGCCACAAGGGATGGTAATGTCTCTGTCAGGATTTGGACACTTGGTCTACACCAATCCAAACCCATTGCTTTTCCTAGTGTGGCTGATGCCCTTGCTACATGCAAAAGCCCCAGCAATTTTGAAATGGTATGTCATCAAGCAATGGAAATGTCTTCAGTCCAAATGCACATCCCAACATGGTCATCCATATCAATCATAAATAAATAGCCAAACAAAGAAAGTATGCATAAAGTTTGGACTTTGCTCTTCTATTTCCTGAATTTAAAATATGTTTTTGCTTATGTTTTTCTTCACATTCCTGTAGACAATGGCAGCCTGTTTTAGCTGTGCTGTGGGCCCAAGTAAAGAGGATTGCCATGGTTTAGAAACCTGGCTGTGGGACACATTAGTCCCAGGTGACATGAATCAGACCTGGTGAGTCCACTTGGGGGGGGGGGCTGACCCTAATCCTAATCACTCAAAGTAAAGCAGTGAACTCAGAGCTAGTGGCCCAGGAGTTCCAAACCAGGGTGGGGATTGAGTGGCATTGGTGATCTTGGCAGAGTTAACAAAGGAATCTTTTTGATCTGCGCTTTAAATTCTTGTTCACAGAAAGGAAGTTAGTAACAGGGAAATGGAAGATCAGGGCCCCAGGGAAGGTGACTAGAATAGGATGAGAGCTTCATTCCTAACCAAACTTGCTATGGGTTAGATTTGGTTTGTCCCTAAAGAATTCATATATTGGAGTCTGATCCTCCAAGTGGTGATATTGGGAGGTGAGACCATTAAGATGTAGAGCCTAATGAGAGGTTCTTAGGTCATTGGAGAAGCTGTTCTCAGAGGGACTAGGGTAATTCTCTCATGGCATCCTCAGTTGGTTCTCATGAGATTGAGTCATTATAAAAACAAGGCTGACTCTTGAATCTATCTCTGGCTTTCAGTCTTGCAATGTGATTTCTTGCTCTTGCAACATCATCTGCCATGAGATCCTCACCAGAGCTGAACTGACGCTAATACCATGCCTCTGGGCCTCCAGAACTGGGAGCAAAATAGACCCCTTTTTATAAAGTTACCGAGCCTTAAGTATTTTCATTATGGTAATGAAAATAAACTAACACAAGATCTAACATAAAAGAAAACTTATGGTGTTGGGGTAAACCTGATGAGCTTTTTAGGATAACTAAAAATTGGTGAGCTCCTGGCTCCCCAGCCCAATGACAGATTATAAAGGGCTGTGAGAGCACTCCATTTACTGTAGTCAGGCAACCTAAGGTGTGAGCTGTTTTTGTCTGAACTGGTCAAGAATGGAGCCAGGTTATGGATTGGGATTCTGGTTCCCAGGAACCTCAGTAAAAGCAGAGCTTGGGGCAGGCAGAGGCAGACAGACATTGGCGCTCATCTGAGCCTTCGCACCACGTGACACCAGGGAACACCATTCTTGCTGGACTCCATGCACATGCAATGCAGAAGAGGAAGGTTATTGAAATATGAAAGCACAGATGACTAAAAGATGAGCTCCTCCCACCTGAGCATATTTGATTTCAAGACCCAAAAAATCCAGAGCCAGTTGCTACCAGTGCGTGACAAACAGCCAAAGCGTCATGGCACTGGGCTCTAATGTGCTTTGTGAAAAGTGCAGTCTCCTGGCAGCAATTCTTTCATTTGAGAAGAAAAATAAAATTCACTGGAGACACAAAACAAATCCCCAACCAAGATTTGGGTTCAGACCTGAGTGGATATGATTACCGATTTTAAAAAAATATTATTGTGAAAAATTTCAAACACACAAATGTAAACAAAATTGTATAGTGATGTAGTGCATCTCATTAGCAACCATCGACCTTCTGCAAACTCATTTCATCCATCCCACTCACTGTATGATTATTGCAATTTTGAAACACTCTTTTCTCTGTGTCTTCAACATGCATCCCAGTGGAGACATTCCAATGGAGACAACTGGCTCATGTTTAAAACAGAGATAATTATTTGTAGTTTAAAGAGCAAGGGCTTTGTGAACAATACAGTCTGCTCATTAAATGTAAAGAGATGCAATTTCAAATTATGTGTATGCAGAGGAGGAAGGCCATCCACCAATGCAACACCTAGACCGAGGTGAGCTTCCTTTCATTCTGGCAGCTCTGTCTCCCCAGAAGCTGTTGAATCAAGCTGTATTCCCTGAAGTACTTGGGTCTTTTATATTAGTTTCACTAGGGTAGTTCTGGTTCTTACTTGTAGCAGAGCTTGGTAAATGAGAGGCCACCTGAGAAGCAATTAAACTAAACCAGAAAATCTTTCCCTTTCATTTCATCTTGTCCTTAAATAGTTTACACATCAATTGAACTGGGAAGAACTCATGGTGGTTTATGGTGATTGCTCCAGTAGGGGTCAGTGCCTAATGGGTCCAGTACTTATCTGTGACCCCCAACAAGATGGCTGTAAATGAGCAGATAAGAGGGCCAAGGGACTCCTTCTCAAAGATGCCCACAGAAACAAGAGAACAGGAGCCAAAGGAGGTACAGAGATGGAAAAGTAGAAGCTGATGAAGTTCAGTAGGTGGAAACTTCCAATATTTTGGGAGAAAAATGGTTAGAAAAATGAGACGTTTATTCTAAATGGTGGGTAAATTACTAAATACCTATTCCATGTGCTTTTTCTTCTGGGACCACACTTACTCTTCTGGCTTTATAATAGCTCATAAACTCATGGTTCCCATCAAGTGAATCATTTTACATGGATCTCTCAAATTATTAGAGAATATATGTGTTGGCAGGGTTCATTTGCTACTCCAAATCTGGTACCTTGGCATATTAAATACATATTAAATACATCTGTCTGAAGGAATTTGAGAAATAATAGGTACAGGAAGTACTTCCTTGGGCTGGGGATGAAGCTCAGTGGCACTGTGCCTGGCTGGCAAGTGCAAGGTCCTGAGTTCGATCCCTGGTACCAAAAAAAAAGGAAGCACTTCCTCTGAAGCAAGTCACAAGACACCCATGTGAGAGATGCCCTCCCTGTATCCAAAGACAGAGGACACCATGAAGGGTCTGAAGCCACAGGCCTGGCTAAGTTCTTCCACAATATGCTCCTCTAACTAGCACCCCTTTTGTTCTGTTGCCTTTCCCTATGACTCTCCCTTCTTCATCAAATGTAGTATAAAAACATTCAGGTTTATTTGTTTCTTTTATCTTCATTTCCTTATAAAGACTCTTGGAAAATGTATATTAAATAAATGTGTATGCTTCAGTCTTACTAATCTGTCTTTTGTTACAGGGACCCCAGCTGAGAACTTAAAAGAGCAAGAGATGTTTTTCCTCCACAGTGTGAATGAGAGTCTAGTGGAATGGTACAATGGGGCATACTTAAATATACCATTACAGCAATGGACTAAAAAGAAGAAAAACAAACAAACAAACTTAGCAAAAGTGCATTTCCAAGATAAATAGATAAAATCATGGAGACATATCCAATGACATCATCAAATGCTCAGTAAATGACAAATTAGAAATCTGTTTTTCCCTATGTAAACCAGGCCTTTTCTATGATCATGTTGCCTAACAAACAAGTCACATTGGATGGTAGCAACACACATTTAATTTGAACTTGTGGGCTGAAATTGGCTATAGTTCACTGATTTTTGCTGGGCTCAGCTGCGCTAAGATGGATGTGGGTCTATTCCTTGTATTTTCATTCCAAGACCCAATCTTAGGAGCAAAAGTGGCCTGGGACACATTTTTCTCCTTATAGACCGAAGAAGCTTAACACAGCTGCAAGAAATTTGTGAACTTCAACTCTCAGGTGGAATTAGCACCAATCACTTCTACCCATATTCTAAATATCAAAGCAAAGTACATAGCCAAGTCCAAAGATGAACAGAGACACATACAATAGTCACTCCATCGTCTGTAGTTTCGCTTTCTGTGGTTTGTTAGCCAGAGTCAACCACAGTCCAAAAATATCAATGGAAAATTCCAGAAATAAGCATTTCAAAGGTTTTAAAATGCATACTGTTTTAAGTAGGGTGATAAAATCTTGCACTTTCCTGTTCAATCCTGCCTAGACTAGGACTCATCCCTTTAATCTTGCATATCCACACTTCACAGGCTTCCCTCTCATTAGTCACTAAGTAGCTGTCTGTGTCAGCAGATGGTTGGGCTCAAGTAACCCTTATTTTGCTCAATAATGGCTCCAAAGTATAGGAGTAGAGATGTTGGCTATTCAGATATGCCAAAAAGAAGCCAGAACATGTTGTCTTTAAGTGAAGAGATGAAAATTCTGAACTTAGTAAGGAAAGAAAAAAAATCAAATGGTGTGGTTGCTAAGACTACAGTAAGAACAAATCTTTTATCTGTGAAATTGTGAAGAAGGAAAAGAAATTCATTCTAGTTTTTGCTGTCACACCTCAGAATACAAAAGTTATGTCCACAGCGTGTGATAAGGAATGTATGTGTAAGAAAAAACATAGAAATGCCATCAGTTGGCACCTGTGAGAATTGATTGCAGGAATCTTCTTCCCCACAGATACCAAAATCCATGGATGCTCAAGTCCCTTCTATAAAACAACATAACGTCTGAATAGAACCTCCACATATCCTCCCAGGCATTCTAAGTCATCTCTAGATTACTTATAATACCTAACAATGTAAATACCATGCAAATAGTTGTTGAGGGAATAGTGACAAGAAAAAAGTCAGTACCTGGTCAATCCAGACACAATTATTTTCCCAAGTATTTTTTATTCATATTTGGTAAGTCTTCAGATGTGGAGCCCATGGATGTGAAGAGCCAACTGTATGCACAGGGTCTAATACTCTCTGCAATTTCAGGCACCCATGTGAGGTCTTAGAGTGTACCCCATCTTGGACAAGGCAATGTTGTGTATTCTGCTTTATTCAGTGGGAGGAATGACTAAATCATAGGGTGAAGAGTCTAGGGACATAAGTCTTCTTTAAGGATGGAGATTAGGAACACTAGACCTACCTCCCACAGGGACCATGACAACAGCTGATTTCTACCACCTGCAAACATATGTGGCAAAGTCTCACCACTACTTATGACCAAAGCTAGCAAGTTGGGGCCATTTCTGCAGGTCAATAATGTTCTCAAGTTCTTGGGAGACTTCTCCCTTTCCTCTTGGATAGTGGCACTCAACATTCTAGTATACACCATTCGTTTGGAGTGAGGCACATGATTTTTCTCCTTTATTAGTCACTTTGTCTTCACTGGGGTAAAATATTCAGCACACACTTTAAAGGAGGAGAGGTTTATTTCGCTGACAGTTTCAAAGGGTTCAGTCCCTGTGTGGTCAGCTGGCTCCAAAACAGACACAGCATGGTGGAAGGGCTTGGCAAAGGAAAGCTTCTCAGCTCATGGCAGCCAGGAAATAGAGAAAGAAGGGAGAACTGGGGGGCGGGGGGGAGATCACATCTTTCCAGGTCATGCCCTCAGTGACCCACCTACTTCTACCAGGCCCTATCTCCTAATGCCACATTTAGCTATGAACTCATCAATGAATGAATCTACTGATGAATATAGCACCCCTTAATCCAACCACCTTCTCCAAATCCCATCTGAACATGTAAGACTTTTGCAGGACATTTTAGGTCTAAAGCATAATACCTCCTTCAATGACTCCTGGATGAGATAGGTCCAGGGACAATGAAGTGGAAAAAGTAGCCTTCCTTGGGTTGCAATAAGTCATCCGGGTTGGCAACTACCAACTACCAAGTGCCTTAATAGACGAGATGTCCTTTGACTTGAAAACCTGAAATAAAAGGATTGGACTCCTCTGAAAGTTAAAGTTCAGGATGAATAGTTCTCTGTCTTTTTCAAAGAAGAGTGCTATGGGCTTGATGCTAGGAGCAGAGCCATTACACCTTATGTTAGTTACACTTTCTGGTGCTCATCAGAGAGAAGATGCAGAGGAGGGCAGACCATGGGGCAAGCAGATAGTGGAGCACCAGAAGTGCTGTCCTGCTCCCTGCATGATGAGCTGCACCCGAGACCAGGTGCCCAGATTCAAATACCTGTGGATCCTTGACCATGCACAAGAGTGAGCAAGGCTGTGTGGGACTCAGGGAAACAACCACATGAACATGAAGATTGGTGGCCGCTGACCTCTAGACTGGGAAGGGTGAAGCAAAGGGTAGTGAGGACTGAGGCCACAGGCAAGGCACAGACCTGTCACTAATTATGTCCAGACAGCTTTGCCTAGTGCAAATGTGGGACCGATGGTGCCAGGTGTTATAATTTTTTATGGGAAGCTGGACTTTTGGAGAAAAATTCCCAAATTTTTAAATGTTGACAAGGATAATAAATTAAGAAAGAAAGAAGAAAGAGAAAAGAGAAGAAGGGAGAGGAAAAGAAGGTAAAGGAAAAGAAGAGGAAGGAAAGAAAGGAGGAAGGAAGGAAGGAAGGAAGGAAAAGAGCAAAGAAGGAAGGAGAAAGGTAAATGAAGGGAAGGAGGGAGGGAAGAAGAGAGAAAGCAGAGAGTGAAAGAAGGAAGAAAGGAAAGAGGGAAAGAGAGATGGGCAGGAAAGGAGAGAGGTAATAAATAACTGCAAGTCTGCTTGGTAGCTCAGTCAAACCAAAGCCACGATTGGCCCAGAGGACAAGCTTGTGATTGCAGTGTCCCAGGAGAGCAAGAACGAGCAGTGCCCTGGGCAGGAAGAGACGCTTCTCCTGCCACCTCCCCTCGCCAAGCCCTCAGGTCTTATCCTCATTCTGTAGGAAGTGACCTGCACCCCTTGAAGAGGAACCCATATTCAGACAGCACTGCAGGCAGGCATTTTTAATGGGAAACACACCAGCTGGGTTCTTATCACTCTTTTGAATTACTCACCTTGTTTCTCCCAGGAGTAGAAATCAATCTTTAGTTGAAGATCTATTAGCGCAATAAAAAGAGTGAGCATGTGTCCATGGGATGTCTCCTGCGGCTGGGCTGGAAATCAGGTAGGTCCTTGCTGGGCCACACTTGGTGGGGCAGGAGATGGTGACTGTAAGGCACAGTCACAGGGGTGGCAGCCAGCCAGGTGCATCTCTCCTGTTCTTGTCCCCAGTCTGTGTCCCAGCAGTGAACTTGACCTCTTCAAGTTCCTGTTCTTTGCAGAAAGATGAGCACCTCTCAGATTTGCAGAAAGGATCCACGATCATATATTTAAAGTCCCAAGTTCAACTGATGCTTCTCAGATTTTGGGAAACTTTTATAACTTTCCTGTGCTTCAGTTTTCTCATCTACACATGGAGATGATAATAGTTTTCCTAGCTCTGAAAACTGATATGAGGAATGAATGGGATACTGTCTACCCAGGGCTTAAAATAAAGCTAGACCTTACTCTATATGGATAATATTAGCTGTTATAGTTTAAATATTTATTGTTATATATTTCAATTTATTCATAGTAAAAATAATCTATAGTTATTGTAAGGGGTCAGATATACCCTAAGCTAGACATTCTCCATAAACAGAAATGCCCTTCCTATTCAAGAGACTGGTTGGTCCTTCAGCTCACACCTTTCCTGTAGGTGGGAGTCATAATTAAATGTTTTGATTTAACAGGGAAAACAAGACCTTCGCTCTGGCTCCTCGATGTGTGGATGGAGGTGGTGACAATATTGGCACTGGGGAGGCTGCCAGCTTGTGGGAACAGATGCCAACTCTACGGTGTCTTCTTCCATTATATGCAGATGCACACCTTAAGCTAAGATGGGAACAGATTCCAGACAGGGAAGCTGCCTGGCACCCACTGACCCTGCTTCAGCACAGCTATTGAGAGGGAACATGAAGAGGCTCAGTGAGACAAGTTTGGGGAGAGGGGTGACGGGCTTGGGGAGTAAGCGTGGCAGCTGAGGAAAGAGAAATGCTAAAACCGGTATGGTGGTTCCTCAAAGAACCAAAGATAGCACTAGCATATTGTGACCATGAATCGTGATATGATACCTTCCCTGGATTAAGAAATGCCTGGCAGATTAGTCAAACACACTTCTGGGTGTGTCTGTGCACACTTCTGGGGTGTTTCCAGCGACAGTTGGCATGTAGGTGAGCAAATTGAGGGGTAAAGCCCTGCCCTGATTGTGGGTGGCACCAGCCAGTCGGTTTGCAGCCTGCTTGGAATAAGAATGGGAGAAGGAGGTCAGCTTGCATTTGAAAACCTTCACTCTGCTTGAGCAGGCATGTTCTGCTGATTCCCTCACCAGTGGACATCAGACCCCAGCTTCTTTAACCTTACAGTGTGGACTCACACCAGGGGCTCTCCAGGAAGCTTCCAGGCCTTCCCTGTCTGACCAGGGCTGCCTCCTCGATCCCTTTTCTTGTGTGGCTTCCATCTTCTCAGAATGAGCAGCTACCAGATCCTCTGGCTCCAGCCCCCAGATGGCCATTGAAGACTCTCCTGGCTCTGATTCTGAAAGCCTACCCAATAACTAGATATACTTATATATTTTGTTGATTGTGTTCTTCTGGAGAACCCTAACCAACACACGCATGATCCAGCTACCCCACTCCTGGTTTTATATCCAAAGGAAATGAAGTCATCTGAATACCTGTGAGCCACAGATGTAGGAGATGTGTGCACTGAGAGAGACATGCAGAGGACAAGGGGAGGCAGCCGCAGGGCCTCTCAGGGAAGACAGAGAGCTGGACAGCAGCTTACAAGGGATTGCATAATTGAGAGCCCCTCCTTCTGGGAAAAAAGGGTTGGCAAAAAGCTTTGCTAATAGGAATGGAGGCCCCAGAACAGTGAGAGGAAATGAGAGCCAACTGGAGCAGTGCTTGGCATGGGCAAGGTTCAGCGGAGAAGCAGTGATTCCATCTGCCACCCCCTGCCCATTACCTGGCTGAGAAAGGCTCCCACCCTGGTGCATAGCCTGCTCTGGACTTTGTGTCACGAGAAGCATCTGTATGACACCGTCCTGAAGTTCCTGGTCAGCTCTTTTTCCTGTGTCCCCAGGAAATGTGCCACCTGCCAGAGCAGGCAGTGCTACCGAGCTGCTGGTGGAGATGAGGGTGATCAGGATGCCGAGTGGGAAGGCTCATTGAAAAGAGAAGAAACCAGCCCAATCTCTAGGAAGCATCCAGCTCAGTGAGCATGGAGCTCACCTGAAGAAAGAGCTGGCAGATGGACTGGATTGCAGACATGGAAACATCCATGCAGACACATGTGTGCCTACCTGGACACAGGCGTGCCCAGCCAGACACACGCATGCACTTCCACAGAGCGGTGACACACCACAAGCATGGACAGAGTTGTAGAAAGCTGGGTATTCAAGAAAGGGAGAGTGAAATGTTGGAGAAAGTTCATTATTTCTAAAGATAGAGTGTCATTCAGCCAGAGAATGTTAGAAACAAACAAAAAAAATATGCTTTTGGATTGAAATTAAACAGGATTTCCAAACCAATGCACCTTGTACATAACTGGAGCTCGGTGTTTATTTATGGATACATGAAGCCATGGATGAAAGAAATGAAATAAAAAGGAGAGAGGAAGAGAAGAAATAAGAAATAAGAAGCTGATTTCCAGAAAGAAAAATCATTCTTTTTTGTGGTACTAGGGATTTAAACCAGGGCCATCATACTGAGCTGATCCCTACCTCCCCCCTAATTTTAATTGTATTTTTTAATTTTGAGCAAAGGTTTCGCTAAGTCACTAAGTTGCCCATGCTGGGCTTGAACTTGCTATACTCCTACCTCAGCCTGCCCAGAGTGCTAGGTTTACAGGCCTGTGCCACCATGCCCAGCAGTAAGTCTCCTTTTATAGGGATATTTCACAGAGGAAAGGGTGACTAGGTTCAAGTCATTTTAGAGCTAATGCTCTCCCATCTGTTTTAAGATGTTTCCTTGGATTAGGGTGAATGTTTCCTTGAATTAGTGAATTTAGCATCTTTCTTTCCCGGTGACCAACTGCCTTGTAATGGAATCTCTGTGGGTTTGAGGGAAGAAGGCTGGGCCCCGAAGCAGAACTGGCTCACAACTTTGAGACAAGAATGGCAGTCTAAGAGTTCTGATTCTATTATTTTTCAGTGTTTCTCCTTTACTCTTCTTTACTATTTGTTTATTTTTAGCAGTTCAGTGTCTTCAATGGTGCTAAGAAAAGCAAGAGAAAGTTATCTGCATTCCCAGAAATATATGCAAATGCCAAAGGATGGAGCTGGATAAAACTCCCTCACCGTGAAAGTGTCAGGACCCCTTAATCCAGAAGGAGCACACCTCAGGCATAGACAAAGCTGGTGAGCTACTACTCACTTCCTTGATATTTTCCTTGTGGTGCTAAATGCTTCAAGATTCTGGCTTTCTTTTAATTAAGGGAGGCAGTACTTTATAAGGAGCCTAGAAAATAAAAGAGTGTCCTCAAGGAGCATAAGAAAATACAAGGCAAGACAAAGGAAATCAGTCCCAAAGAGTTAGCACCATTTCTATCCCAACCCACCAGCACTGACTTTGAAGATCCAGGAAGGATCTTTGACTTGCTCCATCCCACAGCGACAAGGCAACAGAGACAACCAGGACAGGCGACCACAACACATAGGTTCCTTTTCTTATGTCTGATGAGAAACAAGTGGAGAATTATTTTCCAGGAGCTGATGAGCCAAGTCCAGGCCAGAATTTTTCAGGTTCCCGGAACTGCCTGTTTCCACAGCAACTACAACTTGATGAGAAAGCCAGGAAAATGTCTAGTCTGGGCGCTGGGTCTGGGTGGACAGGACAAGCGGTGAATGAGTCACAAACCTCACGGTGGTGTAGACAGGCTGAGAAAATTGGTTGGTGATTAGAGGTGGCTGCCAGCACTCATCCTGGACCCTGCCCTGGTGGCACCTAAGTGAACTCCGGCCAGCTCCTGTCCCCAAGAAAACTTGTGTCTCATCCTTGCAGTCTTCACTTGATGATGACAATGATGATGATGATGACAATGATGATGGTGATGTTGATGATGAAGATGATGGTGACAAAATACTGGTGATGACAATGAATGATGATAATAATGACAATGTCAGCAATTATGGTGCTAGTGATGACAATAATGACAATGAGGACAGTGATGATGACAATGACCATCATATCCATGGCTCTTTTGTTGAAATTGGCAGCAATCATCACAGAAATGAACACTGATGGCTCAGGGATTTGCATGCGTTTTCATATTTTGCTACCAAAAGCCCAGTGAAGTAGAGGCTTTTCTTGGCCCATTTTGCTGATGAGAAAACAGAGCCCCAAGACACTGACCAACTTGTCCAGAGGTGCACAGCCATGGGCAGGATGACACTGAGCCCCCTGAATCAGCAGATCTCTGAAAAGACCAGACTCAGGGATGGACAGCTTCACTACTACCCTGCTGAATACCATCACCTACCTCTGTGCATAAACATCTGCATAACAGTAGAGCAACAGTCTCTCCCTCCTAGAGTGTCTGTGTGTGGGAGAGAGAGTGGAAAGAGTCAGAATATGTAAAGCACTGTTTTTCAAACTGTTATGTGCACATAACTTACCTGGGGATCTTGTTAAAATGCAGCTTCCAATTTGGTAGGTCTGGGGGGGAAGCCCGACAATCTACATTTCTGGAAGCTCCCCACTGCTGCTGGGGCTGCAGATTACAGACCACAGTCTGGCTAGCACAGCTCTGGACCCCTTGGGATGGTGCCTAATAAGCAATACAGAGGTGTGGGCTGTTATCATCACTATCATTATTTCAGCCTTCTCCAGCCACATCCCTGGGCAAGACTGCATGAGTGATGTACAAATGATGAATGATGTCTCCGTGCAGCCACCTCACCCCTGAAAACTGCCACTGCCAGACCCCTGACTTTCTTATTCCCTCACCCCACCCTCCCCTGCCCATCCTTCTTCCCTCCATGCTGCTCCATTGTGATTGACTCTGACCTTTGTTGCACTGAAGTTCCTGACGCTGTAAGGGAAGGAAGAGGCTGTGCCTGCCGTCTTCTGTGTCTGTCCTCCATCCCCGAGCTGGGCCTGCCTTGCTCTCTCTTGCCAAGTGTTCCCATCAGCCTTGCGTATCGGGGCCACCACAGTTGGGATAACCTCAAAGGCAGATATCCAGACAAAGCTTCTTTCCAATTGCTTTGAGACCCAAATCAACTACTTTTGCTATACACAGTCTTTTAAATTCTGATAGACATGCTAACTAGTTTTCATCACGTAAAGGTAAATATAGAAGAAACACAACATTAGAGAGAACATGAATGGGTTTGTCTAATTCACTTTGCATTGCTACAACAGAGTATCTGTGACTGGGTAATTCATAAAGAGAAGAAGATTATTTCTCACAGTTGTGGAGGCTGTGAAGTCCATGTTCAAGGGGTGACAGTGTTTTCGCTGTAGCAGAATATGGCACAAGGCATCCTATGGTGCTAGCAAGAAGCCTGCCTGCCTCAGGCCAGCCCCAGACAACTCCGAAAGCCTCTCCCAGCTCAAGATCCCCCTGTGTGGCAGCTCAAGGCTGCCCTGAGTCTTGAGCATCACATCTGGACTTCTCTGTCTTTCCACCCCTCCTTCTTCTTGCTCCTCCATGGCTGCTGTTCCCAAGAGTGCTCTGTTGGCCTCCCCCAGATGATAATTACCACTACCTTGATGGCTTCAAACAACAGAAATGGCTGGGGGGTACAGTGGTCCAGATCTATACTATACCACTATATATAGTGGTCTCTAATCTCAGAAATCTGGGAGGCTGAGATAGGAAGATCTCAAGTTCAAGCCTATTCTGCACAATTTAGCAAGAACCTGTCTCAAAATAAAAAATGAAAAGGACTGGGGATATATCTTAGTGGGAATGCTGTGGGTTCAATCCCCAGTACTGAAAAAGAAAAAGAAAACAAAACAGAAATGTACTTTCTTGTAGTTCAGGAGGTCAGGAGTTTCAGTGGGACAACACTAAAGTGTTCTGTTGGCAAGGTTTCATTCCTTCTGAAAGGGTGACGGAAGAATTGATTTTTTTTTAGCCTTCCCAATTTAAGGTGACCAGTATTCCTCCATCTTCAAAATCAGTAACACAGTGTCTTCAAATCTCTCTCTAAAATCCTGCATTTGTTGTTAAATCCTCTGACTTCACATCCTTTCTATAACAAGAACTCTTGTGATAATATTAGACTCAGACCCATATTCCGAGATAATCTTCCCATACTGGGATCTCTAGCTTATTCCCATCTATAAAGTCCTTTTCCCCATGTGAAATAGAATCCATAGGTGTCAGATATTAGGAGGATATCTTTGAGGGGCTGTTATTCAGCCTCCCACAGGTACCCTTAATAATCATGGTGCACAGCAAGCTCCAGCTCTGAGTCTACTTTCCGGAGAACCCAGCCTGCAACCATGCCACTTAGAAAGTCTGCTTCCACAGCCTGACTTATTTCAGCATTGCTCACACTGATAAGTGAGAGGAGGGAGCAACCATACAGATTACCTAAAGTCTGCCCCAATTCAAACAACAAACCTTCAAACCCAATGGCACTGTGCACCAGTGACTTTAGATAATCTAGCTCTATCTGTCTACATCATAAAAAATTAGCCATTGCTTTATCCAGAGAGAGAGGTCTGGTCTTCTAGGACATCATCTCCAAGCCCTTCCAATGACCTGCCTCTTAGGAATGTTTTTGTTGACCTGGGAGGGAACCTTACCCCACAATGGACAGTCCAGTAATGTGGCTTATTGGGCGGGGGTGCAGCTGGAATCAAGGAATCAGCTCAAATCCCAGAGGGGCTTAAGACTGAGGTCAGTGGCCTGGGTGGTCAGCCATGCCGACATGATGAGAACTCTAGTAAACACTGACCACAAGGCTAAGTAGCTTCCCTGGTTGGCTGGACTCCTTGTGTATTGTCACAGGTTGTTGCTGGGAGAGTACAGCACTGTGAGAGGTGACATCTCTCTGGAATGTCCCAGATCATGCAGGAGCCTCCCTAAGCCTCTGCCCCATGCAATCAACCTTTGGCTGATTTTAATTATGCTTTTGTTCCAATAAACTGGTAACCATGAGTCTAACAGCTTTCGCTACATTTGTGAGTTCTTCTAGCAGATTATCAAGCCTGGATTTGCTCTCGGGGACCCTGAACTTGGGGATGGTTGGTGGTTTTGGAGATCCCCATCCTCTTATGTACTATAATCAGGAGATTGCCCTAGAAACCTTTTCCCTGCAAGAACTTTCCCTCTTCCTTAATCTCCCCATTCAAGTTACATGATCAACTCCCCTCTGTAGCAACCTGGCTGCCCTCTCTGGCTGGTACAAAGCATAGCCCAGGGAGCAAAAACTGAGTCACTTTTTCATCTTCTTGGAACCTGGGAGGACAGAGGAATGCTTTGATTCAAAGTTTGGATACAAAGTATATTAAAGGTCAGAAACAGAGCAGGCCAACGTGCTTTTATTGTGTGCTTGCATCAACTGGAAATGCAGGGATGAAGAAGACAACATCCCAGATACACTGCACACAAAAGGGACAGAACCAGGCAGCCAGTGGCAAGGGGTTACCCTATAGTGCTGGTAACATTTGATATTTGGGGGCCTCAGGTGGGTAATTAAACCACAAAACGCAAAATCAAGGAAGAGGGGAGATGACTATCTTTAACAACTTCAGTGTAAATGTATTATTCTATTTACTTTCATATTTGAACTTCTGATGTGGTGGATCAGATTAATCCTAATTCTAGCTCATGACATACTGATCCTTGCCCTTTGCTTTTTGTTTATCTGCTTCTATATAATTTATTTTAACAATGTAATGAGCACCTCTGAACACACTCTAGAACTAAAGCCAGATCCATCACAATTACTTATGTTTTACATTTGTTCTCCATTTCAAAATACCTACAGGTATTTTCACCTTTTCTTTCTTTTTTTTTTTGGTACTGGGGATTGAACTCGGGTCCTTGCGCTTGCGCAGCAGGCGGTGAAACCACTGAGCTAAATCCCGGCCCTACCTTTTCTTTTTTCTAAGAACATGGTGATGCATACCTATAGTCCTGGCTATTTGAGAGGCTGAGGCAGGAAAAAGATCTCTTGAGCCCAGGGGTTGGAAGCCAACCTGGGCAACACAGCAAGACCTCATCACAACAAGCAGTTAAAACAAGCAAAAACAAAACAAAACACCTAACTTTTGAAAGTGTGATTAATAAGTTGTTATTTAGAAAAATATCTAAAGTTTCAGTTTAAATTCTCCTAGCATGAGGAGAAAAACATTACCTGTGATCCACTCCCCCATTCCTACCCGCTTCATCACTTCATCAACATATGCTACTATTCTCTTTGGCATGTTTACATTTAAATATTTCCTGCAGTTTTAGGTTATAACATATGGAAAGTTTCACATTCTGGTTTTTTTTCTTTTGGTTGTCAGTATATATTAAACGCTTCACTTAATGATTTCACTTGACAGTATGTATTTAATTCTTTCTTATTACTTTTGACATTTAACATATTTGGATGGTACCATAAATGATTTAGCAATTGACATAGTATTACATACTTAGGCTCTGTGTGTTTTTTAGGGGGGTTAGGGGAAATATGATAAATAACAATACCAAGTTTTTGTTTTGCAAGACTGGGAATTGAACTCTAGGCCTTTACACTGAGCTACACCCCAGTCCTTTTTATTTACTTATTTTTTCAGACAAATCTCGCTAAATTACCGAATTGCCCAGGCTGGGCTCAAGCTTGTGATCCTCCTGCCTCAGCCTCTCAGAGTCTGGAATGACAGGCATGTTCCATTACACCCAGCTCAACATGTTGTACAAAATTATTATTTCACGTTTTTGTTTAGCTTTCTGGACCTAGCTCCAATGCTTTCGTTTTGGTGCTGAGGACTGAACTCAGGACCTTGCACTTGCCAGGCAGGTGCTGTGCCACTGAGCTAAATCCCCAGTTCCACAGCTCCAGTTTTTAACAGACTGAATGTCTAAATCAAAGGATATTATTTTTAATCCATTAATACATATAGTCAAATTGTTTCTTAAAAAGATTGTATGACCTTGGCAAAAGAGCCCTGCCTTGGTTCTATGCTTTGCTGGGTCCCCTCTGGCTTCCTTGGGCCATGGCACTTCCTAGGGGTATTGTGTCTGCCTCTAGGGTTTCAGACTCTCCTCTTTTAGCTTATTTCTCAAGGACTGGTCTCAACTGCAGTGTGCATGCCCCTGGCTGGGTCCATGTGTGGGGTGGGTGGGCACTTTAAAAGATCTTGGATGTTAGTTGGAGTAGCTGCACTCTTGGCACAAAGCCCCTTCTAGTGCAGATGGAGCTAGGGATCAGGAGGAAAGGGGCAGCCAGGAGCCTGGGGTTCATTTTCGCCATCCGCCAAGTCAATCAGAGAGCTCCTGGAAGTCCAACTCACAATGCAAGTGTGTTGTCAAGGTTGGAAGATTAAAAATACTGAATTTAACAGTTAGTTAACTTTGTTTATAGCTTTTTTTTGTTATGATTTTTTTTTTTTAGTTAACTTTGTTTATAGTTTTTGTACATTTATTATGTGTTGGTCTCCAGTTGTAGTCTTGTTTTAGTCTCTGTGTTTATTAGAGGACCCAATACCCAGTTCCATTCACCGACATCACAGATTAGGCTAATCAAGCCTTTGTGAAGTTGTTGGGAGAGATAAAATAGCCCACACTTGTTTTAATATGCACTTGAAGAATATTTGGCCACTCAAGTTTTTAAGTTTTCTTAATGGTTATGCTCTTATTTTATCTACTGGACCTCAGAGTTTTTCTTGTAAGTATATGAAGTTTTTATCTGTATATTAAGGACAATAACCCCTCCATGGATGATACCAAACCCTAAAATA
Source organism: Heterocephalus glaber (assembly GCF_053883595.1). Taxonomy (NCBI): domain Eukaryota; kingdom Metazoa; phylum Chordata; class Mammalia; order Rodentia; family Bathyergidae; genus Heterocephalus; species Heterocephalus glaber. Next base: position 19,920,346 of record NW_028258381.1, on the reverse strand, counting down.
GGTAATTGGTGTTTGTCATTCCTTAACCATGGAAAACATGGCCTGTGTCTAGCAAAACAGAAGACAGGGCCAGTAGTAGGGAAAGGTGTGGAAGCTGGGAGAGTACTAGGGACTCTGCTCAAGCAGGGACATTAAGTGGGTCACTAAAGCAATGAGGGCTCAGAAGCAATCCAAATCAGAGAGGAGGAGAAGAAGCACAGCACTTGGTGTAGACAATCAGTTTGGCTTGGTTTCCCGTTGACAAGTTCTTAGCCCGGTAAGGTCAAGAGTCACATAAGCATCTTCCTATAGGTTGAGTATCCCCTCTCTAAAATGCTTGGAACCAGAAGTGTTTTGGATTTGGGACTTTTCAGATTTCAAAGTATTTGCATATATCTAATGAGATGTATCGGGAAGGGGACCCAAGACTAAACACAAATTTTATGTTTCATATGCTTCTTTCACATGTAGCCTGAAAGTAATTTTATACCATCATTTTTAACAATTTTGTACATGAAATAGTTTCATGATGTGGAAGTTTTCACTGTGTCATTGTGGCACTCAAAAAATTTCAGAGTTTTGAGGCTTTCAGGTTGTACATTTTTGGATTAGGGATGTTCAATCTATATTGGACAGATATTGGTGCTCAATGACTGTGTGAAGAATCGAATTCTTGAATGAACCCAGAGTCTAATGGACTTGACTATCCCCAGGCAGAGTCAACTCTTTCCTTGAAACCATCTCCAGCCTCAAGAAGTTGTCCCAGTTAAACTCAAATACTCCAACCACTATCTCCGGGGCCTTTATCCCATTATCTTCTTCAAATACCCAAGCAAGAATCCCTTCATTGCTTTCAGACAGTTGGCCAGTAAATGCTTTCATTACCAGTTGAAAGGAATAAAATAAAATCATCTGGCAGAATGATTTTAATTAGAATTTACTGAGTTGAGCAAGCAATTAGTGCATCTAAGAATGGAGACTGTATACACATATTTGTCTCCGTTGAGCTTCGCTGATTTAAATGAACATTTGACTCAGATTCCTCAAGTTAAACAAAGGCCATCATAATGATCACATAATAACATAGCCTGAGCTAATAGAAAATTGTAAAAGTCATCACTCTGTGTCCTTCTAGCTCCTGATGGCTGGATTTCCTGGCAGTGTCACCAGGCAGTTTTAGGACCAGCCATGGAATTCTTAAGATTATCAAGATTCCGTAATGGAATTTAAATTTAACTGTAGAGAGAAGAGAGGACAGTGAGGAAAGAGAAAAGGAACTATCAAGTTTGAGCAGCCACTCTATGCCAAATACTACCCAAGGAATCCATAGACACTGTCTCCCTTCCACCACATGTGGAGGGTGTTATTACAGATGTAATGTCGGAAGAGCAAGGCTCAGAGAGATGAAGTCATTCCCAAGCTTTGATGGCCAGTGAGTCCAGAACCTTGGCTGGTTCAACTCCACAGTTCTTGACTTTTCCCCAAAATTTACAATCCTCTTAAACACAAGGGAGTTATTTGAACTCTAAAATAGAGGAAATGGAATGTGTTCTCAGAACAGCCTGATTTCTACGTCTCTGGTGTAGTCTTGTTCTCCTCTTGGGAGGTGGAGCTACTAGAGCTGAGAGTGACGCTGACCCTTCCTCAGATCCAACAGGTATCATGATCCTGGTTCTCAGTCTTAGATACTCAATCAAGGGTCGGACTCCTGATCCTCAGTCTTGGATGCAGGATGAAGTAACTGGGGAACTTTATAAAATACCGATTCCAGGTTTCCACCTCTGGGGTTCTGGTCGCGTTGGGAAAGGGTACAGCATGGATACAGGCATTTTTCAAGTTCTCAGGTGATTCTAACACGCAGCCAATGTTGGTCCTCTGAGCTTCATGAACAGAGGCATTGAGAGAAGGTTGTGGAAGCCTCGATTGAGGGTGAGAATGTCACTTGCCTGAGCTCTGCAAGGTTGTGCCCATGATGTTCTCCCCAGGTCTACTCCAGCCTGGACCTGGCAGAGAGTCATTAGGTGGAAAAGTGAAAGAATCCAGGTAGGGATCACAACTGGTATTGTAACTTTGGCCAAGCAAGTTAATCTCAGTCGTAGTTATGTACAAAATGAAAACAAGGAGAACGACCTACCTGGATAAGCTAGAGTGAAGATGAGAGAAACATTCCTTCAATTCTTACCATGCCTCACAAGTCATATTTACCATAACTGATAATTTCCCGCTTAACTGTATGATTCTTGAAGGCAAGAATCTTATACAGTATGATCAAAATGAATAGAGAATGTTTAAAAATATGCATTACAATAAAAGGCACACTGCCATGAATCCTTCCCTTTGCTTCAAACCCACTTATCCCATTATTCTTGCCACTTTCTGAGGCAGTTCTGGAAGTCCACCTTCCTGAGTGTCTTTTGGAAGCAAAAGCAAAAATATGATGACTGCTGCTGCCAGGCACTGTCTAAAGGAAAGGCAGACTTGTAGAAACATGACAATGTATCTTTATCCACCTTCTTCACCAGATCTGGCACCCTGTGACTTCTGGCTCTTCTTCAAAGTCAAAATGACCATGAAAGGGAAACATTTTGAATTGATTCGGGACATCAAGGCATCCAAGAGAGCACAACTAAAGATGCAAAAGAGAACTTCTAGAACTACTTCAGAAAGTGGCAAGAATGGTGGGATAAGTTTGCTAGAAGTAAGGCAGAGTATTTTGAAGGAGATTAATAGCAACATGTCTTTTACTGCAGTAATTTAAAAAATTTAAACATTCACTGTATTTTTGATCACATCTCATACTTATTTGAACTTTCCCATCTGTGACACCTAGAAATAGTATAAGCTCAGTTTGGATATAATTGATACCACTGTGCCTGAATTTTTCTATACCAGAGCAACTGCATGAAAAGGATTTATGCTTTATACTTCTTAAATGCAATCAATATCATTATCACTTGTCAACAACTTGGTCCAGCATTCCCTTGTTAATAGAGTCTGTTGTAAAACAGTTAGGTTTGGGATATGTTGGATGCTACAGTCTCCCTTCTGAAGAGTCACAAGGTATATTAGCATAGTCAATCCTTTAAAAAATTTTCTGCCGTAATAAAACATGTTTGTTTAGCATGGTGTATACCATATATTTCAAAGTATGTTATCATATATTACTTCAACATATATTTATTTGATGCAATAATTTTTTGCATTAGTCAGTGTTCTCCAGAGTGGCAAAACCATTAGAAAGGAATGGTGGAGAGATAGATGGATAGATTATTGATAGATAGATGATAAGTAAAGAGATAGGTTGATAGATGATTGATATAGATAGATACATAGATAGATGATAGGTAGGTAGAAGGATAGATGATTGATAGATAATTGAGAGAGAGAGAGAGCGAGAGGAGATTTGGCTCACACATGAGAAGCACCATGATACACAGTCAGTAAGCTGGAGAGACAGGGAAGTCAGTGATGTGGCTCAGTCCCAGTCCAAGCCCTCAGTATTAGGGGGCTGATGGGGTGACTCTCAGCCTGAGAACCTGGGGAGCCACATGTGCAAACCTCAGAGTCCCAAAGTCACAAAACCTGGATTGTGATGTCCAAGGTCAGGAAAGCAAGGATGTCCCAGTTGCAGAGAGAGAGTAAACTCATCTGTGCTCTGTCCTTTTTTCTATTCAAGCCCTCATCCAAACGCAAGGTGCTCCCTTAATTTGAGTGAGGGTGGATCTTCCTTGTTCGGACCACTGGTTAAAATGCCAGTCCCTTCTGAAAAAACCCTTACACTCTACCCAAAAATAATGCTTTACCAGCTATCTGCAAATCCTTTTGTCATATGGACATCTACAATTAACCATCAAAGTACCTAATGGAATATTCCATGGAGCACACTCTGAGGAAGCTCATGTTTGTCTAAATTATGCTGCAAATACATGTTCATGGGAAAAAGGCTGGAAAAAAAAATCCACTTGGGTAAGGCCTTGCATGAGAAAGAGAAAAATCAGCTTTCAAGTCGAGAGTCTCAATTTTATCGGTTTACCCACAGTTTAGCTTTTTATGGGCCACAGATTCACAAATACTGAAAGCAAAATAAATTTGGCATTGCTGGATGAAATTTTATTAATGCATAAAGCTATGTGGATTTTGCTTAAGTTAATCATGTTCTCCTAGCTTCTGACACTTATCTAGGAAATGAGAATAATACAGCAACTCTGTGAGACTGATCTTATTTTAGAAACTGTGGAAGCCATTGGCGCTTTTCACTAAGTATTTCCTATGGTCTGCTTCCTGAACACAGGGTTGATTGTTGTATCCTGGCTCTCTTGGGGCAGGGTGGGGCCGCCTGAGTTCCCTGAAAGGAACTGTAAATGGAACCAGCATGTGTCACTGCTAGGAAACTGTACTGTATCACTGCTGTCACTTCTTGAGCTCTCTTTCCCTCTAGCAGGGGATCCAATATGCATGTTGTTCTGCCAGCCTGAACCTCACAATCAGCAGAAACCATTTGCTGTCCTGCAAAAAACATGGGAGCAAAAAACTAAGAACTATTATTGCTGAGATTTAGAAGTTGCTTATTATCACAACACAGTTTAGCTTAATCCGTCCGACTCAAGAATCAAATCAGATGCCACATACCAAGTCTGTCTCTGTTTCTGGCTCATGTTAGGTGATCCATAGACATTAGTTCTTTCTAAAATAAGAGTGAGATGCTCTTTCTAAATGACTCAGCCATACGTTTTAACACAAGCCACTCTCTCCTGCTGAGGGGGTACATTCAGGAATATGAGTAAACAATACAAAATATGTGTGTAGTATTCAAACCAGGCTTGTTTGGATAATTTGTGTTTTGGAGAGTTGCTAGCTTGAGTTTTCTTCTTTCTTTCTTCTTTTTGAAAGAAGCAATGATACACTCCCCCAAAATGGTTGATAAGCTGAATTGAATTGTGTGCCTCAGGTATCAGGTAATTGTGTTGTTTCTCAGAACAAAGCTGAAAAGGCAGACACCCCAATTTGCAGAAAAGACCTTTGACTCCTTCTAATGCTACTCTGTCCCTGCTACCATGCCTCCCTCTCTTTCTTCTTTTGCCTTTTGTCCCATTTTACACAATTAGCTGCATCTTTGGGTCTGACTTGGAATGACAGCCCAGTCCTTGTTTGTATGAGCTTATAAACATTAAGTGGAAATGTTTCTCATTAGCATGCATTAGGGAGTCTCCAAGAAGGGTAAGCTCAGCCCAGGCAGGGTTAGTTAGCAACACTGTTGGTTCATTCAAGTGCACAGCACCTGACAAGCATTCTTTTCCCATTGGGATGAAAGCAAAGCTTTGTTTTCCTAACAAAAAGCTCAGGCTGCTTCCATGGGAGCCCTGGTTGCTAGGCTGGTTTCTAGTCTCCCAGCCTTCTCGCCCTGCAGGTGGGCCTGCAGACATCCACCTGCAGATTCAGCCCACCTGGAGTCACTTCCCTTCAGTGAGGAAGACCAAGGAGCTGGAAGACTGTAGGCTCCCTGGCTTCTGGATGCTGAGCCAGACCCTGTTTTCCAGCTCCTGACATGGGGCTTGTACAGTGTCCCAGCCTCATTCACTGCCCTGGTCTCTGCTCTAGAAACAAGGTGTGGTCTTCCTTCAGCTCTTCCTTCCCAGTTCAGTGAGTGTCCCAGCCCCAGCCACTGTGCCCCTATGCTGCCCTGGTCAGCAGTTCCCAGGGACCCGAAATGTCACAGTTCAGCCTGTCAATCAGTGTCAATTATTGCAACTGACTTCCTTCTTCTCCCTGAAGGATGCCCACAGAATTTCCTACTGCCAAGGAGTTGTCCATCCTTCATTTATCCTTCAAGGAAGTCTGCTGACTTCTTGCGCTTCATTTTAGATTCCCAGATGGTGCAGCAAATGTGATCTCGCGCTTTTTTGATAAATTCTACTTCCTGACTGGGTCACCTTCCCCCAAGTAGGACAGAACCCGGTCCAGTCCCGATGTCCTCCTGCACTGCTGCTTCCCACCTCCACTTCAACTAAGTGAGGCCTGAGTGAGCTTGGCAAATTGATTTAAAAATAAATAAGTAAATAACAAAACAATATATGGTGTAAATTGTGATGGCTAATTTTTTGTTTTAACCTAATGGGGCTCTGGGATACACAGAGAGCTGCATGTGTCCATGAGGGTGTCTCAGAAGAAGGTAACATAGATCCATCCTCATCAGTGTGGGAGGACACCACCCAATCCACCAAGGGCCCAAAATAAAACAGGAAGGCGGAGGAAGGGAAGATTCAATCTGTGCTTGAGCCAGGACATCCATGGTCTGTCTCCTGCCCGCAGATGTCAGAGCTCCCGGTTCTTGAGCCTGTGGACTTAGACAAATTACATCACTGTCCTTCTTCCTGGTTCTCAAGGCTGAAGATATCACATTATCCTGGGACTTTATGACCTTCATAGTCCATAAATTTGATCCGAATGAGCTACTTTACGCATTTGTATGTATACATTTTATATACTATATATTTTTATATATGTATTCATGTATGTATATATGCATGGATTCTGTTGGCTGTGTGTGTGTGTGTGTGTGTGTGTGTGTGTGTGTGTGTGTGTTCTCTTGGCTCCCTTTCTCTGGAGAATCCTAACTAATACATGTGCATATGTCAAAATCATAAAGAATTCTCAAAGAACTGAAGTCCAGGAGACTGCATCCTGTGACATGGTGCAACCCAGGTGTCTTGTGCACTGAGATGATGAACCTCACTCTTTTTCTTCTGTGGATCAGAGTGAAGATTACCTGCCAGGTGTGGTTGCTGGAAAGGTCAGCAGAAGGCATGCAGAGCCCTCCTCTGGTGCCTGGTACACAGATTTTATGTGATGTTGTCATTTATTGCATTGCTATTGTGGTGCCTAACCCATAACTCGGCCATGAGCTTTTGCCTCTGCATTTCCCACAGAGCTTACAGCTCCCTGGTTTCAGCAAGGGTGACACAGAGAAAGCAGAAACTCTGGATCAAGGGCCCTGCTCAGGCTATCATTGGGTCCAGTGATCTTACAAAAGCTGCAGAGCCTACAGAGCTACATCTTGAGAGCTCCACATCTCCTCCTGGCCCTGACCCAGCTACCCTACCTTTTCTGAATTTGACTCAGCACCAGCGAACCACAAGAAAATAAAATCATCTCTAACCAGACAGAGGGTTTTCAAGACAGGTAATTATGTACCCTTCCCCCATGAGGTCAAAGCTTCGGGAATCCAGGTGTCCCTTCTGAGTTCAAGTGTAGTTATCTCTGGGCTTATCCAGATAAGGATGCAAAGTGCAGAAACCTTGTGTGGTGCTTATATAACCCTAGTCGATTCTGTAGCAATCATTGTCTGAGTTAGCTAGTGGCAGGGTAGGAGGACCACCTACTGAGATTCCATTACCTTGTAATTTTCAGCTTGTTCACTGTTGCAATAAAGCCCCTCTGTCTTATAATTCCCCAGCATTCCTCTCTCATCTTCTCAAGAACTGAAGTATGTAAGATGCTTTCTGCTGGGCATTCATTGAGATAAGTTATTGAAGTCAAGCAGAGAAGCAAGCTTCCAGCGCTTGGCTATTCATCTCAAAATTTATGTTCCTGCTTGCTTTTGAAGGTCTAATGTAATCACAAACAATGTGCTTTCTATATGTTTAAAAATTCATAAGTTTCCTGTACAATGAAGGCTGAGGGGGTGAGGGAGTCCCCACACTTGGGGCTCATTAGCAATAGGAGGCTCGGAGCAGCTGACTCCTTTTTGATATACTTTCTATGGGGCCAAAAGCCACAGTCATTCAGAGCCAGTCAGCTGGGAGGAGTGAAGACGGCTTCAGGAACTCATTAACCTGGCCAAGAGTCAGGCTCTGTGATCTGCCAGATGATCTGTTTCCTCTTGAAAATGGCTGCTTCCTCCCGTATCTTCTCTGGGTTCTGAAATGCACCTTTCTCTCCTCTCCACATGCACAGCATCCCTATCTCTGCTCTGGACCCTAATGTGGTCATCTCAGTCCTCTCCCGGCCGCTCTCCATTCTCCCCAGCTCACCACCATTTCCGGACCCTCCCAGGACAGCTGCTCCCTGCAGGAGAAACATCTCCACCTTCCACTCATCAAGGAGAAAATCAAATCCAAATGTCTCAGGGTGGAGTTTGCAGCCCAGTGGCTTCTGTCTCCCCTTGAAATCCAGAGGCACAGGCAGTGAGGATCCTAGAAAGGCTCCGAGAAGGGAACAGAGAGGGGATCACAGAGTCCTTGGGTTGATGTGCCCTGATACACTGCTCTCCTCCAGTGAGTAGCTTCCCACCCTGTGACTTGTATAGGATGAATTAAGGGGGCTGGAGCCTCCAAAGCAGGGGTCCTGAAACCCCCAGTCAGGAACTGGGCTGCAGAGCAGGAGATGAGTGGTGGAGGCACAAGTGAAGCTTCGTCTGTACTTCCAGTGGCCCCCATGGCTCCCATCAACCACCTGGGCTCCTGTCCAATCAGCGAGGCCTTAGATTCTCATAGGAGCAGAAAGCCTACTATGAACTGTGCATGCAAGGGGTCTAGATTGGGAACTCCTTTGAGTCATGCTGAAACCACTCCCCTTCCCTCTCATCAGTGGAGAATTTGTCTTACATAAAGCAGGTCCCTGGTACTGCAATGGTTGGGAATCACTGCTCTAAAGTACCAATTATATGACACTTCTGCTACTGAGACATGGGACCAGGTCCCACATTTTGAACTGGTCTGGCTAAGAATGGTTGGCAAAAGCCACCCTATGTGTCCTCCAATGCTGCCAACTGCTCTGAGATCCCAAAGGCTTCATGTAAGAAGTCTGAGCACTCTGAGGCCACCATGTTAGAAGGCAGCCCAGGCCATGCTGAGAACCATAGAGCAGCACCCCGGCGCAGCTCAGCAGAGCCTCGCCTCTCAGCTATGATACCCCAGGCCCCAATTTGTGAGTGCAGAAGCCTCCAGAAGCCTCCTAAAGCCTAGGGCTATAGGAGTCACTCTCAGCCATTTAAGTCTCCCCAGATATGGTCCTGGACATTGCAGAGCAGAGGCAAACCATTCCTTATATCTGTCCCAACCTCTGCCCACAGACTATAAGCATCATACAAGTTTGTTCCTTTAGATCACTGAATTTGGGGTTAGTTCCAGGGCAGTACTTGACTGGAATTGGAGGAGATGGTGAGATTCCTCCCAGGGCCCTCTCCAGGCAGGTCCTCTACCCATATTTTGAGTACGTGAAGATGCACCATTTTCCCCAAGGATCCAAAGGGAGACCAGCCCTGGGATCTTTGGGTTCAGATTATATTCTTATTTGGCAGAGAGGAAAAGCCTTGAGACTTAGCACAAGTTCACTGGGAGGCAAGAAGGTGCAAAGAGGGCTGGTTGGACAGAGCAGAGGCCATGGAGTAGATTCTATTGGAGCACTGTGGGGAGAGTCCTGGAAGGACTAGCATGAGCTATGGGTGCAGGGGAGAAATCAAGGAGGAAGCATGCCCAAGGGCCAAGGTCAATGCCATCACCCAAACCCATCTGGCTCCATTGGCTTCCTTGTGTCTAATATCTAAATCTTTTGGAAATTCTGATTTCAAGTCAGCTCTATTCACATAAAAAACATCCAACATATACTGAACAGGAGGCTGGGGCTGGGAGGGAAGTATACACATAAAGAAGATGCTGTGACCTCAAGTCTGGGGAAGTCATTTTCCAGCCTGGGTACTCTGTCTGCCTGGAAAAATCACTAAGCTATTCAGAATTTTATTCAAAGCCTTTCCAGAAATCATAGCCACAGGAAGGCTAAGACACATCCTGGTTTGGGAATCAGCCAATGGCAGGGGGCTTTTGCCTTGAAAGGGAGGGTGAGGCTTTCCGCCCACTTCCATCAAGTTCAGAGGCTAGCAGAAGGGCTCTGAGCATAAATGCCATCCTCAAAGGGGAACCCCCACAGCACCTTCTGGCTGATCCCACCGCTTTGCCAGCTGGCTGCAGAGGAGAGCTGGGGAAAGCCTCATTAAGCCACACAAAGCCAGCCTAAGAAGGGACAAAGTGGACTGCAGCTGCCTTGCCAGCCTGCTGCGGCTGATTGCTTGTGATCCCTGTCAGCCTGCGGCTGGCCTGCCTGCTGATACAGCCTGTTGTGTCGCAGACCTTATTACTGCAAATCCCATTTCCATTGCACAGATGCCTCAGAAATTGCAAACATGTCTACCTGTGGCCAAGCTGCCTGCAAAGGTCACTGCAGCAGCTTTTGAGCCTCTCTGCTGTTTGCCTTGTCCACACATACATACACCTTCGGTACCCAAAGTCAAAGCAACCACAGCTCTTCAACCTGTTGCTGCTTAATCCTGGCCAGATCCAGGCTGGGCCCAGTGAAGAGGTTAAGGAATCTGCAATGTCGCAGAGCAGGGCCTCTTAAGTATGCCCAGAAAATCTAATTCAACTGATAAGATATGAGCCCCAGAAAGCTATATTTTAAAAAGCTTCCTAGTTGCACTGATTCGCAACAGAGGTACAAACTACTGCCATGAGAAACACGCTAGTATTTATTGGATGCTGGCTAGATGTCAGGGCCTGTATACTTATTTGTAAGTGTTCTCATTTCATTCCTAAAATAGTTATGAATGAAATATTCCCTTTTGTGTGAAGCAAAGAAAATGAAGTTTAGAGAAATTTTTTAAAAATTTGCTCATATCCTCTGTATTAGTCAGTTTTCCATTGCTGGACACAATCCAGACACCTACAACAACTTCAAAAAGGAAAGACTTAATTTAGATTGCAGTTCAGGGAGATTCAGTCCATGGCCAGTCGGCTCCAAGGCAAGGAACATCCTGGCAGAAAGGCATATTTGAGCAAAGCTGCTTAGTTCATGGTGGGCAAGAAGCAGAGAAGAGGAACAGTACCAGAGAGAGAGAGAGGAGCAAGGGACCGGATATAGCCCCCAGCATCATGCATCCATGACCCACCACTCTATACCCAAGACCATGCTCTCGGTGAGCAAGCAAAGCAACCAAAAATTTCATTCTTGCAGGTGGGAAGGGAAAATGGTATAGCCACTCATATAAACCAGAATTCTACTCCTGAGTATCCCAAAGGAATAAAAGCATATGTCTATACAAAGATCTGTACTCAAATGTTCAGGGTAGCTTCCTAGCCAGATATGAACCCACAGAGTCATCAGCAAATGAAAGAACAGGTCAGTTGTGCTATATCTATCTTGCTACTCAGTAATACAAATAGAAGTGCTGGCACATGCATGCTGTGGTGTGGCAGTGGTTTGTGTACCCAGGGTTTGTGCGTTGGAGGTTGCTTCCCAGTGTAGTTATGTGTGAGGTGGCGTGGAACCTTTAAGAGGTCTGGTCTAGTGGGTCTTCGGGTCTTTGAGGGCTCTGCCATAGGAAGGAATTGATGAGGTTTTTGTAGAACCCTGATTAGTCCTCATGAAGGGAGTGTTACAGATCTGTGAGTAAAATAAACCTCTTTGCTTTGTAAGAGTTGCCCAACTTGAAGCATTGTGTTATAGTAAAAAATAAAATTAACCAATATATTGCAAAACATGCATGAATTTTAAAAAAGTGTCAGCTAAAAATTCTTTTAAAGACAGAAACAAAAGAGTTGAGTTTATTTAAATCAAGTTCCAGAAAAACCAAATCATCTTCTGGAATAGAAATCCGGGTTACTAATGACCTAGGGTAGGTGGTAAGATGTGGAGTGATTGTGAACGGTCACAAAGGAAATTCTTATAGTTCTGAGGGTTGAACCCAGGGCCTCACACATGTTAGGCAGTTGCTCTACCACTGAGCTTTTAAATTTTTAAACTTAATCTATTCTTTACAGTGGTAAGGATTAAACCTAGGGCCTTTTGCACTGAGCTACATTCTCGACACTTTTTTATCATTTAAGTTTTGAAATAGGGTCTCACTAAGTCTGTAAGTTGCCCAAGCTGGGCTCAAACTTGCCATTCTCCTGTCCGGCCTTTCTCAGTATCTAGAATTACAGGCCTGCACCTCTGCTCTTAGCCCAAAGGAACTCTCCGAAGTGACAGAGACATGTTCTCTGTCATGATTATAGTGGGTATTCTGAATGCACCAAATTATCACATTGTATCCCATAAATATGTACAATTATAACAATAATAAAATAATTAATAAAGCAAATAAATGCCATATTCTTGTCAAAAGTCATCGAACTGTATTTCTAAATGGGTGCATTTATTATTTACAAATTGTGCCTTAATAAATTGGATTAAAATTTGGGGTTCCTAGCACCAGCTGATCTGATTCTGAAGTTCTCACTGTGACCCCAAAGCCTGTGTCCCTCATTGGGTAAGGACAGGCCACGCACTGCTCACTCTGTGTCACCTGAGGAGCACGCGGAATCTGGGCTCTGGGGAGGAGGGCGAGAGACACAGGAGGCTAAGGTGGCATTCAGGAAAAGCTTTGAGCCCTGAGTCAGTTTAGTTGTCCTGAGGCCGCTTCTTGCATCCCTTTCCTCCCATAGGGAAGAAGATGAGTTCCCATCCTATAAGGCTAAATTGGTTTGGGTTCTTTTCCTCGGTCTTTTTGGGGTGTGCTTGATGAATGAAATTGTATATATATTTGAGGTGTACAGCATGATGATTTGCTGTACGTATATCCTGTGAAATGACCTCCACAAGCTAATTAACAAATCCACTATTTCCTATTCTCTTGCCTCCCTCCTCTCTCTGCCTTCTTTCCTCCTTCCTTCTTCCTGCCTTCTTCCCTCCTCCTGTCCTTTCCTCTTTCTCTCTTTCTCTTCCTTCTTTCATTCCTTCCTCCCTTCTTCTTTCTTCTCCCTTCCCTCTTCTCTTTCTCTCTCCTTTACAACGACAATATTGAAGATGGACCCTCTTAGCAACTTTCGCATATTCAATATATTACTGCATAACAGAACGTGATGGATATGTTAATTAGCTCCTGGTGATTATTTCACAATGCATGCATGTACATATACATATACATATACAAAGCATTGTTTGTATGCCTTAAGTATATACAATGTTTATTTGTCAGTGGTACCTCAGTAAAATTTTAAAAATTCATGACCTCACACCTGACCGTTCAAAATAGACCCATAGAAACGAGACAGGAATCTGCACTGTTAAGTTTTTCCAAGAGATCAGGCCAGTTGGGGCTTCCTCTAACACTCATTTCCTGGAAACTCAGCTGCATTTCACATCTACATGCAAGGCTGAATTCAGTTTTCTCGCCAACCCAGTTACATTTGATCCTGGAATGTTTTTTGTGGTCAAATTCAAAACAGTTCCTGAAGCCAGATGTCACATCACTTGGGAGGCTGAAGCAGAAGGATTGCAAGTTCAACTGTATCCCGAGCAGTTTAGTGACTTGGTGAGACTCTGCTCGAAGTAAAAAATACCAAAAAAGGGTTGAGGATCTAGCTCAGTGCAAAGGCCCTCGGTTCAGTTCCCAGTACTGAAAAAAAATGGAATCTAGGTAACTCTTAAGTCCCCTTGTGCTGGTCTCCCCGTTCCCAGTGCATACAGAGTGGCTTCTCTACTAAAGCTGGTGGTTGAGATTCATGACACAGCTGTTTCCAGACAGAAGCTGTCTTCTCCAGGGAAGATTGCCAGGGTTGGCTCTCCTGTACCTCCCTTTCCTTTTTAAAACATAAAATAAAAATTACAAGCAGATTATGTAAAGCTTAATACTTTGAACCACGGATTGTTATATATGTAAGGAAGAGAGAGTGTGTTCTTACAGTCTTCTATGCTTTCTGGGAGAATCAGATTAGTGTTTGTGAAATCACAGACCTGGGGGATTACTGTTGAGGTTCCAAGTTCATGAAGTCGTTCTGCGAAGAGCACTTCAGGATGGCTCTTTGATGGTGCAGAGCTGTGCTTCCCCAGTGTTTTCTGCCTGTGAAGCACCAGAAAGCATGAGGAGTAACCAAGGGAGAAGAGCATGGAGCTCTGAGCCCTTGAATCTGCTGTCTTGAACCTACAAACTGTCCATGCAACTAACATCCCTAAGAGAGTTGCACAAGCAAAACCACTCAGGGGGCTCCAAAGTCCTCCTACCCTTCCATTCTCACCTCATCTCATAACCTGATTCCCCTTTCTCTCCCCTTCAGGGAAATGGGTCTTTCAACCCCTCCTGCCACAGACCTTGGGCACAAGCTGTTCTGTGGTCCTGGAATATTCTTTGTTCCCTTCTTTAACTAGTTCAAGGCCACTCTTCATTGAGATGACATTTTAAGCGTCCTTTCTTCTGAGGAAGCTTCCCCTGGTCTTTCAGTGTTCAAATCTCATGATGATGGCTCATCAGTCATATAATCCCCTTTGTTTCAATGAACATAACTATGATCCTGCGGTTGTTTGTGAGATAATTTGGCAAAGCTCAATGAAGAGAGGAGAGACTTCATTCACCTCTAATTCACCACTAAAAGAAAAAACTCAGCACCTAGTGTAGTGCCTGGCACATATATACACAAAAATGCCTGCTGAAGGTCAAAATGAGTGAAGGTCACCCAGTGCAGAACAGAGCCTGGTGAGGGAAAGGAAAACCCACTGAAAGTCAGTGACTAAGCCAAGACAAGGACTAAGGGTCTTGTGACCCTGAGTCCATGTTTCTTTCCCTGACACCAAGATTTCTATTACATGAAGTAATGACTTGGTGAGAAAAAAAAAACGTGAAAAGAAGCCAAAGGAAAATCAGAGAAGGAATTCCTCACTGAAGGGACTGTTTCAGACTTATCTTCAAAAAGAAAGGACTATCCACAAAAGAAATCATGAAAAGAAGAAGGGACATTATGGGCAAAATACTTGGTATGAATAATAATGAACAAAAACATTTCTGCTTATTGTTTATCTAATTTTGAATTTTAATGAATAGCAGGGATGATAATTACTCAATTTCTATGTTTATATAAAACCAACACATGAAACCTCACAGTTCGATATTTATGAAGTGTCAGGTTCTCTTAAATACACAGTTTTGCAATTAGAAAGGGAGCTATTCATTAACATTTTAAACTAGATAAATAAAGAATAGAGTTGTTATTTATTCATTAAAAATTTAAAAACCGGAAATTATACACTCAACTTTTGGATATATCCATATCACTTAATTAACTAAGAGACAAAATGCTACTAAGAAGCATTTATCTACACACCTAGAAATAGGTGTCAACCTTATTAGCAAATGAAATAATTTAACCGAGTTAACAGTTCAGATTCACCTTCCATTTGTATTGAGGACTTGTTGCCCGATATTTAGAAAAATGGCTGGTTTTAGAGGCAGACTATGATGGTTAATTGCCAACTTATAAACAACCTAGAAGATTAGTAGAGTACATTTCTGAGTGTGTCTGGGTGGATCATGGAGGTGTGTCCTTGGGCACTGTGTATGGTCCCTGCCTCTTTCCTTTCTGGCACCATTCCCATGCTCTGCTTTCCAACCACAATGAACTAAGTATTTTTGCTCTGCCGTGATGTGTCTGTCTTGGAGCTAGGTGACCATGGACTGAATCCCCTGAAACTATGAGCCTAATTGAATCTCTACTCCTTTAACTTGTAGGTATTGGGTCTTATCCCTCAGCAATTGGAAAGCTGACTGTTACACAGATCCAGGGTTTGAATTGTTTTTCCTCTTGGTGACTTTTGGCAACTTACTCAAACTTTCTGGAATCAGTTCTTTTACCCATAAAATGGGATCATGATCTCATTTCACAAGGTTGTTTGGAGAGATTAAAGAATATAAAGCACTGGGACAGGCTTAGGGTAGGGGCCTCTTTAGTCATAATTGCTGTGGCACTGTTCTGGCCCACTTTTGTGGAATGCATGTCTGGATTCCTACATGTGGTTCTCCTAGATCCAGTGAGGAAATCAGTATACCAAGGGTTCTCACCCATAAACTGGTGGCATTTGAGGATACTAACGTGTTCTCCACCTGATGATTAAAGACCAGGACTCCGCCACCAAAGCACCGTCAGGAACAGGCAGGGACCATGTGTGTTAGGCTCAACATTCAGGGTCTAGAGACAGCATAGAGTAACTTCATTAAATTTGTGAATGATCTTCTGTCCATCAACCACCACAGCATCAAGCCCTGTAGATGCTACCTCTGATGTCTAAGCTACCACTCCTTGGTGCAGGCAAATTCTCCATCTCTGTCCATGAACCCAGAGAATAGTCCCCAGAGGAAAGTGGGCCTTTCGCTGACAGGTCCATGTTCCAGGGGGTCCAGACTCCACATTACACTCCTTCCTTCATCTAATATTCAGATGGGCTCGGGTGGTAACACTAAGAATTAGTGAATACACTGCCACTGGTCTGAACCTTCCCAGGGAGCACAGTGCCTGGGTCTGGAAGCTCCTTATTTGCCAACCTCACATTCAATCTAGGTCAGAGATGGAGCTGCCTCAGCCCCATCTGCTTGCCTTCTGCTCATGTCCTTGCCCCAAGTCAGGGTTTTGCCCAGGCTACATTGCCCCACATCTGTGCCAGTCATTTCCGCTGGAAACTTTGGCCCCTTCTCCCAGCTGGCACACACTTCCATGCCATAGGGCACTGTCCACCAGACCAATATGGGGCTCCTCGCTACTCAGCAAAGGGAAGTGAGCAAGAACAGATAGTCACCTTCCTGAAGAGTGACCTGGCTTCCTGCAGACCTTTGACAGGATATACTGCTTCCTACTGGCTAAAATACATTCTATCAGGCCTTACTGCCCACCCTCACGTGGTTTCTGGACATATAGTCTCAATCTACTGAGGGGAGATGAAGTAGAGGAGTCTTAGTCAAGCCTGGGACACCAGTCAACAATTCGTGGGGTGGACAATTGTGGCTGCCATTGTACTATCTTTTTATTCTGGTGCTTTGGTATAGTGGGGTGGGGTTTACGGACCTTGGGGAGACTCTGCCTCCCAGGGCTAGCAACTTCTTAAAGATGAGGAACAAGTGGCCTTTGAGCTTGCCTTATACATGCAAACACACCAATTTGGAGCCCACACCCAACTGTTTTCTCTCTATGGCCCAGGTACCATCCTAGAGCACGATGAAACTATTCTTACAAGCAAATCCTGAACCTCTTTCACCAATAACAAAGGCTTCTGTTCATTTTTCCTCTCCGTGACCAACTCTGGTACATCCCTATGTGGTCCCATGTGGTGGCATGTCCCTGTCCCTTCCTTTTGGATCTGAGTGACGATCATTTTCTCAATGGCAGATGTCTCCTGATGTGGAAGCCCACTACTCACCTGAATAACAAATTCTACATTTCCAAATGGCCACTCCCATTGTCTTCTGATCCAATCCCTAAAAAAAAATCCATTCTGACCTTCTAGAGTCAAATAAACTATCAGAACTTACAGCAATACTGAATAATGAACATGGTATACTACATGCACTGCATGAAAACAGAGTAACCAAACACTTTAGGGTAGGTGTAGGGGACTCATAGTGTGGGGAACAGCGATGTCTCTTCAGAGCAATATGATAAAGGAGCATCAGGACATAGTGTAGGATATAGGAGAGGAATAATATGGGAGAGTTAATGGCCCTGACATGGCCATTCAGCAACATCCATTTTTTAAGACAGGGTTCCACTAAGTTACTTAGTTACTCAGGCTGGGCTTGAGCTTCCGTTCCCCCTGCTTCAGCCTCCCAGAGTGAGGAAATTACAGGTATGGACCACAATTCTCACCATTCTCAGCTTCCTTAAATTCATAGGGTGAAGTCTCCACCTCAGCAGCTCAGAATATGACTGTATTTAGAGATAAGATCTTTAAGAAGTTAAGTTGAAATGAAGTCACTAGTGTGGATCCTAACCCAATGTAACTTGTGTTTTCATAGAAAGGAGAGATCAGGACCTAGACACATACAGAGAAAAGATATGAAGACAAAAGATGAAGCTAGTCAGCTATGAGTAAAGAAGAGAAGCCGCAGAAGAAACCAAGCCTGGTGATCGTGACTGAAACTTTTAACCTCCAGATCTGT
The DNA here is from genome assembly GCF_053883595.1 of Heterocephalus glaber. Lineage (NCBI taxonomy): Eukaryota > Metazoa > Chordata > Mammalia > Rodentia > Bathyergidae > Heterocephalus > Heterocephalus glaber. The sequence goes on along the minus strand of NW_028258381.1, from coordinate 19,902,420 downwards.
GAGACAAGTGATTTCTGTTTTATTTAAGCCAGCAGTCAGTGCTACTTTGCTACCTTAGTGGTAGCAAACAAACTCAGGTGATGTTCTCCTCTTTCAGTATGGCATATTTTGAGAAAGAAGAAAGGGGCCTATCGTGCAATAGAATGTATTTGCTTTTATTTTTTTCACTCAGACTGCTGATAGACATGTTTATAGCACCAAATTAGATGTAGGTAGCAGTGATAAGTGAAGTCAACACATCAAAACCCAGAATGAATAGTGTATGTGTGAGCACCAGCCCCTGAAATGCTCATCTCTCCCCCTGCTCATTTCCCTTACCCACAACACTGCCATCATCAAAGGTGCATTTGAAATGCAGAAAACCTTAATCATCCAAAAATTCAAAACCTTAATAGACCCTGTCATGTTGTAGCATGCTGGCTGATCAAGATGAGTTAAAAGGGGTAGCCAAAGCTTTTTAGGTACATGCAAATAAGGCTGCCAGACTTGCAGAACTTCAGGGATTCTTTCAAATGCAGTATCAGGATAAGAACAGGCTCATACCTTCTTTCCGAAGATTTCAGACACTGGAGAGAAAAACTGCACCTGGGTCTATTGGACTTGTGGCATATCCCAACAAGGTTAAAGCCAAATGGTTGGGGATAGAGAAAATGAAGAGCAGTAGCCTAGTTCAGGTCCAAGATGGTATCTTCTTAACAGCTACAAAACACAGATACATAGGAATATTGGCAAGCTGCCTGGCATAGCAAGAATGGGGTTTTGAAATGAGAGTAAATCATTTTTTCTCCTCCCTAAGTAAGTCATTCATTTTCCTCAAACATCTGTTTCCCAGCTTAAAAGCCAGCATCTTTCCATACCTATCACTCACATTGTTAAGAAGCTCCAAGAGAAGATCAGTGTAGAAACATTAGGGACTTCTAAGGGCCAAGCTCACATGAAGACTCCTTACTCTTTAAAATAAAGACCATGGTTTCATCTGTAGGATTATAACAACTGCAGCATTTAGTCATGAAGAAAACTGTCAGAACTACCTTTCTGCTCTATTTTAGCTTTAACTTTTTATTTAAAGATAATTTGAGACTTACAGGACAATACCTGTCTTACTTTCCTGTGCCTAGGACACAATACTTGACACCTACAAATTAAAGGTTGGAAGGGGATGGCAGAGGAAAGCTGCTTACATCACATTGGCCAGGAAGCAGAGAGCTAAGGGAGCCGCTGGGTGGGAGATGCACCCTTCCTGGTCACTCCCCCGGTGACCTGTGTTACTGATCAGGTCCCTACTCCCAACAACACACTCAGCCCTGAACTCATTCATGATTCAATCGCCTTCCACAAGCCTAGCCTTTGAACACATGAGCCTTTGGACAGACATTCTAGCTTTCAACCATATGGAAACAACATATGTGATATCTCCCAATGTTAACACTTCACCACATCACAGTAAAATTATGAAAACAAAGACATTAATCTTAGTACTATACTACTAACTAAACTATAGACCTTATTTGGAATGCCCCAGTTTTTGCACTAAGGTCTTCTTTTTGTTCCAGGATCACACCCACAGTCCCATACTGCACAAACTCCTTGATATTTATTTTACACTTTGGGTTTTAATCCAATACCAGCTTTGGCCATGGGGAGCCCCTTCAGCACTTGTTTCTGTGCCCTTCCCGTGGGCCATCTTAGTTTCTTTCCATTTGGTTGGTTGGGTTATTTTTATAGCTCTTCCTCTGTCACCACAAAATGCCCTAGGACATCCTGCCTTGCATCTGCCTTTGCTTTATAACCAACCACTTCCTCACATTATCTATATTTTATTAAGAACCACTTAAACATCAAAAAACCCACTGCAAAAAAAATAGGAAGCAATTTATATTGTGGAAGATAAAATTCAGGTTTAATTTCTTTTCTAGATTTCTACTATCTTCCCTGATCACTACTACTTCCACCCTATACAAAGGGCCATGTGATCTCATTAAGAAGTAGTTACTGAGTACCCATTATGAGGGAAGACCTGGCTCCATCAATATCAGTGACATCTGGTGCCAGTCCCTACATTCAGGGAGTTGTCAGTCTGTGGAGGAGAGGGTTTTATTAGCTGTACTCCAAACATGTGGTTTTGAATAAATGCTTAGAGTCTAATTCCTGAAACTTGTTGAATGTGTTACCTTTTTTGGACAAAGGGACTTTAAATTTTTTTTTCCTCTTACATGTTCGTGATCCATAATGAATATACTCACCATGAGGGGTCAGTACAATACATATTGTATCTTAATCCTTTTTACTTCTCCTTCCCTCCCCTCTATGTTCAAGTTAAGGATCATGTGATGAATCAGGATAATCTTTGTGGGCCCAGTGTCATCACAAAGGGCCTTATAAGAGTCAGAGAAGTACAGATGTGCTGACACACGCCTATAATCCCAGGATTTGGGAGACTGAGGGAGGAGGATTGCAAGTTTAAGCCCAGTGAGACAACTTAGTGAATTAGTAAGACTCTGTCTAAAAAATTAAAAGCAATTTAAAAGGACTGGGATGTAGCTCAGAGAAAAGGCCTTGGGTTCAATCCCAATACTCCAAAAAAACAAAGTCAGAAAAGTAATGAGAAGATAAGAGACAGTGACATGGGACCTAAGCTCAAGGTATGTGGCAGCTTCTTGAATCTGGAAGAGTCAAGACAACAAATTCTCCCCTAAAGCTTCCAGACGGGGTGCAGCCTCTATTTGACTTTCTGGACTCCAGAAGTGTAAGAGAAGAAATCTGTGTTGTTTTGAGCCCTTGAGTTTGTGACAATCTGTTACAGGAGCAGTGGGAAACTGATACAGTGTGACAGCTCTGGGATTGTTGATTTGTACAATCCCCTGGTCTCCTGTATTTGTCTGTGAGTCCTCAGGCAGATTTGGAATTTCAATTTCCTGTGACTGGGAGACATTCTCCATGAGCTCAGCCCCAGGAAGACAGCCCCATTCAGAATGTCACCCAGTGGAAAGGGTCCTGGCAACTTCAAACGTGTCTTGGGGCATATCCAGAGAACATCGAAGTGATTTCCAAACAGAAAGCCCATTCTGTGGTGACATTTTATTCCTAACAACTTGCCTCTTGCAGCACACACAGGGCCTGTATGTGGCATCAGAAGAAGAGCTTCTAATTGAACACCAGCCAGCACTAGAAGGTGAACTATCTATTCTATTTCCCCCATCACTATGGGTGCCTCTTTTAACCCTTTACAAAGCCAAAATAAAATTTTTTTTAAAACCCTGCTTGTAGATAAACTAACAGAGAAAGGCTTCAGAAACCCTCCACTCTTTCACTCAGTTCCATTACAGCCATTCAACACTTTAACACAGAGAAAGCAAAAGGTCTTTCAACACCTCTCTGACACCTAGACTTCCATGAAATGCTAGCTCTCCTCACTGGATGCCCGTCGTCTCTGAGTTCAGTGTTTTCTTTTAGTTACAGGTCTGTTTTTATAAATGGGGATCTATGAATTCCCAAAGTTTCGAGCCTAGTTCATTACAAAAATCATGAGTGAATACAAGTTGACAGGTCCATGAGGACTTCTTCCCCCCACAACCAAAAGTGTAAGCAAGAAATTCTTCAGGGAATGAACACACTTGACTTGCTTTTTGCCTTCATATTATAGAAGGTTTCTACCTTTAAAAAGACTCTGGGCTGTTCACCATTACAGATCAGGTTACTGGCACAGGAAGCCTCAACAGGGTCTCTGTCACCCAGACTGATCCCCTTTGCAGGTCTCAAAGACACAGTGTCAGGAGCTCTATTTCCCCTTTGTACACCAAGAGATCAAATGTGAATACATCCTCAGGAAATAAGGATAAAAAGGGCAGCCCAGAGATGGTTCTATGCCCCAATTATATTCCATTTTCAGGTTGTATTCTGCTTCTTAAAATGATAGAAAATTGTGGAGTGTTTCTAATCTTTGCAGTTTGGATTGAATCCATCTCCCCTGAATCACTGCGAAATCACTGCATTAAGAAGGGCTTTAAAAATAGCCAAGTAGCTGATCTACTTGAGTTTGAGACCTGGTCAATTGGAAAATGTCTTGTTCCTTCAAAATATCAGCAAATCAAGTCACCAGTAAAACACATGAGTTTTGAGTTTCTTTCTTTCTCATCAAGTGGGAAACAGCATTTACTAACTTAGTTTCATGCTCTGTGCTGTTATTTTGCATATTTTATTTTGTTTTGTCCTCAAAATACAGGACTGTCCTGTTTGTCCTCCTGTTTTTAAGTATAAGAAAACAGGGATGCATTTTGTTTAGGAAAGTGCTGAAATTCCTCATGCAGGTACTTAGTCCTCACTTTCTCTCACACAATCTCCTTTCTCTAATTTTACAAAAGAAAGATAAACCTCAACCAGCCCCACACATACTGTAGAGCATTCCTCTCTACAGGAAGAATAAAAGCAACTTCTAGGGTTCTGAAAAATGCGGAATTCTAAATGCTGATTGTGAAGAAGCTACCAGCTCTAGCAACTAAACAACAAGTCCTTTTGCAAGTAAGCTGCTTTTGAATTCTTTGTTTTTGATTCAAAGACCCAATTACTGTGTGAACAGATAGATTATTAATATTCGTCTTTGATGGTACTACTTCAATATGACCCAAATATAACAGATATCCTTGAAAACTTGAGTGCCTATGTTACTGTTTTAATTCTGTTCCTTTCTATTCATTTAACAAGACAATTTTTTTCAGCACCTAAATAAATATAAACAGAAAGTGGAAATACAAATTATGCTGACACTTTTCACTTGTGGGATAAATAACACTTATTCACAGGTGTATGGTCTGAATGAAAAATTTTTCTGTCTGTCTCATCAAGAGATATGATTTTTAATAAAATGTTTAAGTTTAGTAGTGATCACAGTATGTTAGATATTTGCATTGTTTGGGTAAACAGGATCTAATATTATAATACTGTTGGTAGCTCAGTGTGTGTTTGTGTTTGTGTGTGTGTGTTGTGCTACTGGGGATTGATCCCAGAGCTCTTATAATGAACTACACCCCTAGCCCTTTTTAAATTTTGAGACAAAATCTTGTGAAGTCACTGAATTGCCCAGGCTGGAATTGAACTCAGATCCTCCTGCCTCAGCCTCTCAGAATACTGAGATTATAGGCATGTACTACCATACCTGTCTCAGTACATATTTTTGAAAAATATGTCTTGAATCATGAAAAATTTCAAACAATTTCACTTTATGTGCCAAGAAAAAGAAGAATAACTGACATCCAGGCAGTGGCCTGTCACAGCTAACTGTGCAGTTGCTGGCCTTGTGTTCCTGGCTGAACCAGTGTGTGCCCCTGCTGGATTTCAGCAATTGCACAGAGCACCAGCAGAAGACAGGGTACCTGAGGCAATCAACTTTATTTAGAAAAAGGTGTATTTAGCTCAGGGTTCTAGAGGTGCCAGTCCAAGGTCACGCGACCTCATTGCTTTGGGCACCAGAGGCGATATGGGGAACATATGTTGGAGCAAACCACTCACGTCACATCGCAAGCCAGGAGTAGAGAGAGAGCCCAGCTTGGGTCCCCAGGCTTCATCAGGGACCCCCACCCAATGCCCCACCGTCCACAGGTCCCATGTTTCCCAGAAGCTTCACCTAGAGACCAAATCTCTAGCTGATGATCTTTGGAGTACACTGTGATGAGACAGAGGAAATAGCCTTACAGTGTTTAAATATGGTGGCCCACACCCAAGGTTGTCTGTGAAGAGGCCAGTGTCAGGAGAGACACAAGACTCAAGGACAAATGTCCTAGACCCACACCCCTCCTCTGCCTGTGATGTCTGTTGTACGTCAGCTTGGCGAGGTATCATCCAACCCCTCTTATTCAGGCCAATACAAAGCAAAGTACATGGGGAAGGTGTTTTGTGGATATCACGAAAGTCCATAAATCACATATCCAGTCCAGGGTTTTGTTCCTGGGCAGCGAAGAAAGCCGCATTCTGGTGGCACTGTAGAGCTGATGAACACAAGGTGCCTCAAACATCTTTGTTTATTTTCGTCTGCCTGGAATTAGGAGGTTTTGGCTCTTCCCTGTCCGGTGTTGTGGATCCTGGCCTGGATCCAGAGGTGTGAAGTCCCAAAGGAACCCTCTTGAAGGACCCCAGCTGTTCTCCCAGGGTGTCTTCCTTCCACCACTGCCTCTTTGTGGGCAACCTCCTGGCCTCTCCGATTTCCACCCAATTGTGTGGACTTGTGTAGTTAGCTCCTTTACTGGTGCAGTTTCACTGGGGACAGTTTTAAATTGCTGGGGCCACTCTGGGGAGGTTTTGACAGCAACAAGACTGTTCATGCGAAAGGTATCTTCGAACAGAAAGTGCAGAAATCCTCAAGAGGAGATTATTTATCTTGTTTGTCTAAAAGAGAGATCATTTTGTTTAATCCAGCAGTCACCCCCTCCTTCACTTAAGTACTTGGGAATTAATAATTGCTGACTTTTTAATTGTTTGGGCTGATAAAACTGTCAAGTGAGCACAAGTTATATCAAAGCCAGCTGCATGTCATTTTCTTTTGTGTGTATATATGTCAAAATCTGGTTTTCTACATCTAAACTTTCTGTCTTCTCTTTGTAGAGAAAACATAATTAGAATTTTACAGGCATAATTTCAGATTTGCCTGAAACTGGGCATCTCTCACTTTTTTCTGTTCCTCCTTTTTTCCCTCTCTCAGGGAAAGAAAGGTTAAAGATTTTTTTCCTAAACCTTCAGTTGTAACATTTATACAATAAGTTATTAAGTGGCAATTCTTTTTGTAGACCCTGAAAAGTATATTTATCTAACAGCCTTTGTTACTCCAGCTATGAAGTAAGAAAAAAATGGTTTTAGCTGGAAGAGAAAAATCAATGTTCGGGGCAAGATTCAGTCCTTCAAACTCAGTCTGCATTACAGAAATATAGCATGGAGTTTTATGCATACAAGTACAGAGTTAAATATCTCATATTTAAACTTCTAAATGGCCTACACTGGTTTTATGTGTTACTTAAATTACTACTGTCTCCATAGTTTGCTTAAAATTAAAAATCCATGCATATAAAATGATATCTAAATGAAATAAGAACAGCTATTTCTTTAAAGGTTTTACTTGTATGAAATTCTTACCATGCTACAGAGCAAAAGGATGTAACATGTTAGCCAAATTATAATTTTCAGAGCCACAACTATCTTTAAAACCTTAGACAAATGTTTAATTAATAAATAACCTTTGGATGCCTGGACAATTCCTAAGTAAGAACAAGATTCAAAACACTGGTAAATAAATCTAACTTATCCTTACTTCTAAAGATAACAAATTATCATTTTGGATATTATATTTATTCATTTAATTTTTCTCATCAAAATAAAATATGTGATTTAAAAACAAAGAGATTTCCTGACCACTACAGGAAGCCCTATAAATGAACACAAAATTAGTTTACTCCTATCATGATAAATAATACTTAAATACCCCAAAGACCTGATGTCCCACCAGATTTCACTTCTTTTTTTTTTTTTTTTCAGTATTGTATATTGAACTTAGGACCTTTGTACTGAGCTATATCCACAGCCATTTTCATTTTTATTTGAGAGAGGATCTCACTAAATTGTCTAGGTTGGGCTAGAACTTTCAATCCTCCTGTCTCAGCCTCCTACAAGATATGCTTCACTACGCCCAGTTAGGATTCTACTTTTTAATATCAGGCTTCTACCTACTTGCTTCTTGCTAATTTATTCTTGGTGTTTGAGGATGAATACTGGAGACTACTAGATACCTAAACCTGTCACCTCTCCCAGGAATCCCCCACATAAGACACACCTGTGGTATCGATGCCTTTGTCCTCAAAACTCTCTCCGCTGTGGTTCTCACAAGAATCTGAAACTTATGACTGAGTCTAACAGATGTCATAAATAAAACAACATCTGTTCCAGAAGCCCTCAAAATCTAGTGTAAATGTATCGTCTCAGGTTGCTATAGGTAACCACATAGCTCTTGATTTCCTCTAGATTTGCTGCACCTATGTAAATGGTACAGAGCAAATAAAAACAAATTCCAAGGCTAGAGGGAAACAAAAAGCCACCACAGTCTCTCAAACAGGCCCCAGTAGATTCTGGGACTCATTTTTCTGGCCTGAGTTTCATAACATAGGCTTCTTGTTTTGCTGCCCTGTTACAAGGACTAATAATTATTTGGTCTCTGGTCATTGTCCATGTTATGGATCCAGACTTTGCCATGATAGTCACCTTTGGTGATTTCACAGGTATTTCTTTTCACAGGGGACTCAGGAAGAGGAAGTGATCTTGGTCTAACCATGTACTAGGCCCACAGAATCACTCAACCGAGCCTCAGCAATCTAGATGCCACCAATGAACATTCTGTGTCTTCAGCTAAAAGGGAGAGCCCAGAGAGTGGAAGCATTCCCTATTCATGCAAGGACAGTGGGCCTTGGAGTTGCTCAAAGCTGGTTTGTGCGTATAGCTGGACCACTGTGTCCCCTGCTTGGTACCAATGATCTCCGAGCTGTGATCACCATGGAGTAACACAAACACCCAGAGGACCTCACAATTTTGTGTAAGATGGAAGAAAGATCACCATGCATGTCAGTCAGCTTTTTACAACTATAAAAAATACTTGTGAGAATCAGTTTATAAAGAGAAAAGAGATAGTTTGGCTCAGAAATATCAGTTCATAGCCAGGGGCCCTGTTGCTTTCAGGCTTCCCAGAAGGCGATAGGTCACAGCCAGAGTACATGGTAGAGGGAAACAACTCACCCAAGGACTGGAGGCAAAAGAGAAAATACTGGGGTTCCATAATACCCTTCGAGGAGGGCAGGCCCTCAGTGATCTAAAACAGGGTTCCCTGGACCCTGGACCATACAACAGGAGATGGGCAGTGGGCAAGTGATTGAAGCTTCACCTGCATTTCCAGCCCTGCTCTCCATAGCTTCCATCCCTGCCTGAGCTCTACCCATTGATCAGAGGGGCATTAAATTCTCACAGGAGCATGAACCCTGTTGTGAACTGCGCAGGCACAGGATCTGGGCTTGGGCTCTTCATGAGCATCTAATCTGGGTGCCCCACACACCCACTTCCCCACTTTCAGTTGGGTGGAAAATTGTCTTCCACAAAACTGGTCCCTGGTGCCAATAAAGGTTGGACACTGCGGGTCTAAAACCTCCCACTAGAGCCCCGGATGGAGTTGGAAGTCTCGGTGACAGGGAGCCAGTGGCCGAGGGATTCAGGCAGCGTTCATTCTCCAGACTCTGAAAGGAGCTCAGCCCAGCCGGCCAGCCCCGCACATCTGACGTCCAGAGCTGTCCTTCACCACAGTCTCCCCTCCCCGGGACTCGTGCTGCAGGAAGGAAGGTCGGATGATGCGCTTGTAGACCAGCTCCGCTCCATTAGAAGGGCTCGGGGCCATACACCACAACAGGAAGCCGCACTGCAGGGAGGAAGAACAGGCTCAGCGAGGCCAGAATCACTGTTCTCCACGCCCAAGTGCAGGCCCCGACACTGCACAGGATGTAAGAGGCCCCTGGGAGGAAAGCCCCAGTGCGGCGGCCTAGCCGTGCGGAGCTGTTCCCCAGCGCAGCGCAGGCGGGGGAGGAGGTGCTGGGGCGGCTCTCCGAGAGGACACACAGCCCGAAAGTACGGAGAACCACAGACACCACTGCTGCTATGCTTGAGAAGATTTTCTCCACGGTGGAAGCTACTAATAGGCGTGTTACAGCCCTCGAGCGTAAAGTGGAAAGAGTGCTTCTTCTGTCTTCAGCTGCACCTACAAACGTAACTCCAGGGATGCCTGAATTTTGCCCCATGTTGATGACACCACAGCCGCTACCTGTACCCAGCCAGAAGCCACAGTCTAGATAACGGGATTTTGAGTTAGGAAAGCAAAGGAAGGGAAAGTGTGGCCATAGGAGAGGAAAGGGTAAAGATGAGACTACTACAAGTGCACAGCAACACCACAAACGTGAACAGGCAAGCGCAGACTCCAACCCGCCCTCACAGTGCCGACCCGGACCGTCGACTGTTAAGGGTCCCATGAAGCCAGTGCCTTCAACTACCCTCAGTATGCATGGGGAGCTCCATGTTTACTGTTAATTTTCCCAGCTACTTGGCTCCGGCCGCTCTCGGTCTGGCCAGCAAGCAGATCTCAGGAAACTAAAAGATGCTGCCAAAGAGAACCAGAGTGGCACATTTGCTTGAATACACAATGAGAACAAAGGGACTGCATTTTTTACTGGCTGCACCTTTCCTTTCCTCTGCCTAGTGCCAGGTGAATTTCAGCGGACCCTGCAGACCACCTCCCTAGTTCCCTATGGAAGACTAAGTTTTCATGCCCAAGCTTCCTGCTTTTCCACGATCACTTTTATACAGGATATGCTTATACATACACACCCAAACTCAGCATAGTAAACAAAATGTTGAGGTAACGATTCTGACAGAACACCAGAGCTCCTCGTGGACATTTTGAAGAGCACAAACAGTGCCAAGGGGTTGTAGTCACAAAGAAGTAGTATCCTACCAATGCTATTAACTACTTGACAGCAGTTAGTTTTAACATCTAACATCCCAATATATTTGCTACATAAATATGTTTTCGCTATGCTTTATTATATAGGAAATTGGTTGGGAGTTTTAGGCCATATAGCACATTTAAATTTTTCTCACTTACAATGAAGGAGCCAGCGCAGTGGTATGTGCTCAGCTACTTGGGAGGCTGAGGCACTTGAGCCCAGGAGTTTCAGGCCAGGATGAGCAACATAGCAAGACCCCTTCTCAAAAAACTGGCTGGTATTCCTCCACAGAATGTCTGGCTTGCAGGAATGGATTATTCATGGACAGACACACACCCACATCAGAACCACGAGCATGAAAGTGAAGTGAAAATGGGCCAGGGACTTGGCTCAGTGGTTCCGCTGCCTGCCTCGCAAGCACAGGGTCCCGACTTCGATCCCTGGTACCAAAAAAAAGTGAAGTGAAAATGACTCAATGGATCAATAACTGGAAGCTGGGGTCTGTTTTGTGACTACTCAACTCAACCTAAGCATTAATTTTCTCTTCTGCAGGGTTTTAGGAAAGTCACAATTCCTGTATTTGAAGAAAGTCTATTAGCAGTACTGTTACCCTTGAAACATCTGTCTATGTAGGTCCCCACCCTTCAGCCATCCAGCCACACTGTTATCTTTTCTGGCTGAGCTGAGGCAAGACTTCCAAACAGGGCAGGGGCGGCATTTACATCTGTGAATCTCTTCAGTGTGGTTACTTGGTAGGCTACATGCCAGATAGTTAGCTTACTACTTTCTAGTACCTCTAGTTATTATCTTGAGACAGTTAAATAATTACTGTTTTCTACCTACATCCTTAGCACTTTCCAGTTCTCAAGTGAAATTACTTTCTTATATTAATAAAGTTAATTACTGTAAAACAAAACAAAACAAAACACCTCCCACTAAGCCCCACTTTCTAATGGTTCCATCACTGTCCAATAGCACCATGCAAAGGACCAAGCTTCTTAATACATGGGACTTTGCATTGTGCAAATCAGGAAAACAGAAACTCATCCCCATGACACCTGTAACCTTGCTCTAGTCTTTCCTCCTTCCACATAAGATGTAGTAAGAGAGCTTTCTTAGTTCAGGCTGCTCTATGGTGTCTCCACAGATCAGGCAGCTTAAGCAACAAACATTTGTGATGAAGGTACCGGCAGCCCTGCTGTCTGATGAGGGCAGCCTTCCTGATTTGCAGTTGGCCATGTTCTCTTTGGGAGAGGAAGAGAGGGAGAGGAAGGGAGGGAGGGGGAAGAGAGGGGAGGAGAGGAGAGGAGAGAAAGAGATCCTGTCTTACACAGGGCTTCCAAAGGCCCGCATCCTAATACCATCACAGTAAGTCTTTTTAAAATAGCAACCTTTATAGTTCCCTGGAAGTTACAACTTTTGCAGCTATTTAAACACACTATGAAAGGAAAGGGAAAGGGAAGTAAAAAGAATTAAGATGTGATATGTACATGCACCAACTTCCTACGATGAATATAATCATTAGGTACAGCAAACACATACTAATAAAAAATTGTAAAATAAACACAGAACAAAAATATTTACATATTAACTCAAAAAGGCACAGAGAGCCAGGCATGGTGGCACACACCTGCAATCCCAGCTACTAGGGAGATTGAGTCAGGAGGGTCAGAAGTTCGAGGCCAGATGGCCAACACAGGGAGTTTCTGATTCACAATCAGAAAATTAAAATTTTTAAAAAAGGGGAAAAATGAAAGAAAGAAAGAAAGGAAGGAAGGAAGAGAGAGAGAGAGAAAGAAAGGAAACAGAAACAAAACAAAATAGCTAGCCCAGTGCTCCCTGGATTCATCCCCAATACCGCACACACACACACACAAAGCATAAAAGATGATAAAGCTATCAGCCTATTCACATTTAGTAGGGCACTGAAGAAAGTCTAAAATGCTTATGCATCTCCAGAAAAATAGATAGATTTATGATGTTTTAGTTGTAACACTTCAAAAGTCACAGCGTAGGCACCCTTTTCCATCAGTCATTTTGAAGTTTGGTAACATGAACACAGGCCTTTTTGTCCGCTTTCTGCCTATGTTTGTGGAGTCTCCTGTCCTTTACTTTCACAAAGTCTTTCCACCCTGGCTGACCATGAAAAAATACCTACGTGTATAACAAAGCTTGCAGTTTTGAGGGGTGAGGGAAATGGGGTATGGTAGCTACCCAGAGAATATTTGGTGAGCCCATCTCTCCTTTCATATATCAGATTTCATTTTGGTTTTAGCTTATATTTTAGCCTCCTTTTATTTGTTGTTGGTACATAGTAATTGTATAAACGTACGGGGTATAGTGTGATGTCATCATGTACACATACATTGTATAATGCTCAAACCCAGGTAGTTAGCTTACCAACAATCACTTATCATTCTTTTGTGGCAAAACATTCAAAATCTTCTCTTCCACCTACTGTGAAATATATGAATTCATTTATTTATTTTTGGTACTGGGGATTAAACCTTGGACCTTTGCACCAAGCAATATCCCCAGACCTTTTTTTTTTTTTTTTTTTTTAAATTTTTAAACAGGGTTTTGCTAAATCCCTAAATCTCCCAGGCTGGGCCCAAACGTTCAGTCCTCTTGCCTCTGACTCTCAGAATGCTGGGATTACAGGCCTGTGTCACCACGCCAGGCTTCAAAGACAGAGTTTTAGAGACCAAAAATCTTACTTTGAAAGTGGAATTGGGAGGAAAATGTCATCATCGTCTTTTGTAATTGTTCCAAGGGATTCATGAACAAAAAGTTGTGAAGACACTTTTTAGCGTGTAAGCTGCATTTTAGTTGCTACAGTGGGCCCAGGTCGGTGCAGTGGTTGGAGCATGAGGGTCCCTCCAAAAATGATTGGTGTAGAATGAAATAATACATAAGGTGACATGGGGAAGACAGCTCCCTGGTGGCTAAAGAATGAAAGAGGAGACAGATCCAGATGTGAGAATGTAATGGTTTGGGAAGGGGTTGATCCAGGGACACACTGTAGAGAGGTGTAGAAGAAGGTGATATAACAAGAGAAAAGAATTGTTTCCTCATAGTCTATCTCCCTGTTTTCTGTTATCTGTCTTTTACTTTACTCTTTAAATTATTTACACTTGAGCTTGTCATGTAAGAGAAACCATCATGTAATATTTACCTTTTGTGTCTGATTTATTTCACTTAGCCATTATGGACTCAAGGTGCATCTATTTTCCTATAAATGATTTAAATGTATCCTTGGTTGGATTGAGTGGTACACCATCACACCCAGTTCTTCATTGCCACAGCTCTTGGACACTAGTGCTCTCTACATTTGGAAATCTGATGGCCAGTTCTCATCCCCCTTTTCGTATGACCTATATCTCCAGCATTTGGTGCAGGAATTGACCCTTCTCCACCTTGCTTCTGGGACAATCTCTCTGGAGTCTCCTTTAGTCTCTCGTTAGTTGCAACTTCTGAGTCTCTTGTGGTTGTTGCTCATTTTCCCTATTTGTAAGCACTGTAGTATCATCAAATTCAAACACAATGTCTCATTTTCTTCTCTCTGTGTGATTATCTCCTTAGTGATCTCATCTCTTCCCATGGAAGAAAATACTTCTAAACATCACCAACTCCCAAATTTTTATCTACAGCCTAGATATCTCTGAGCTCCAGGTTTATGTCCAGGTATTTGTCTCCTGGACATCTCTACCTGAACGCCCAGTGGAACACATCTCAGACTCCTATGTCTAAAATAGAATATTGATTTCTTCATTTCCCCCACCCTTCAAACCCACTCTCCCCACCCTCTTCCCCATTTCAGTAAATGTCAAGTCTATCCTTCTCACTGTTCAGACAAACAATCTTGAAGTCATCAAGGCTTCCTTTCTCTATATGCCCAGTCGAGTCCTTCATCAAACATTATTGCCTCTGTCTTTATAATATATTGAGAATTCAAGAGCTCGTATACTTTCCACTGCTATCATCTTGTTCCAAGCCATCATCACTTTTAGGCTGCATTATCAAAAAGTTCCCCAAAAGTTCCCCTGCTTCTTTTTTTACATTATGTGTTATTCAGGAAGAACTAAAGCTGTCCAATGAGTCACATAATCCCCCCAAATCAGTGGCTTAACACACATACATTTTATTTTTGGTTCTTATCTCAGTCTGATGAGGATAACTCAGCTCGTTATTAAGTAGTGACTCAGAAACTTGAGTTATTTCTATCTTGTAGCTCTGTCTCTCTGAGGACTGCAGGGTCTCCCTGACCTCATATAACAGGAAGATGGGAAGCGTCTAGTAAAGAGAGCACAAAGTAAGCCCACCAATTGTTTAACCATAACACTTCCTTCCCACGTTCTATTGATCAAAACATGTCACATGGCCAATCCAGGGACAAGGAAGGCTGGACAATGCAGAACTATGTAAAAGCTCTTGGTGGAGATGAACTATTCCTGCTATGCCCCACTACATTATGTTTCCCCACACTAAATCCCAAACTGATGAGTGCCACATTCTCAGATATTAAAGCATTTCCCAGTATACAAGCAAATATTAATTTCCATCCAGTTATTATCCCAGTTTCTTGGTTGCCTTTTGGCAGGACAGACAGCTCTTGGATGAAACCATTTGCTGGCCAATGGTACTTTTTGGAGCAGATATTGTTTATGCCCCACTATCTCCCTTCCCATACCTTTGTTAATAGCAGCTTGACTTTATTTTAAGGTACCTTCCCTCTTTTAGCCCTTTGTGTATATGCAAAGAGAAGTAAAGTTCTAGGATCACATGGCACGGTTATATTTCTGTCCCACTATTTCATATGGAACATTACTGTTGGCCATGGTGGAGTAGATATCTGTTATCATTTATCAGTTCAGCATCCATCATCCTGTATTCTGATAACAACTGCTGATTTTTCCTGAGGAAACATACTGTTCCATTATCAGCCAAATGAATGAGCTGGAAATGACTCCAGCCCAGGTTCTAAAATTGAGCACTAGAGCCAAAAGAACTATTTGATTATTGAACATCGTACCATGTGACAGGCACTGTCCTAATTCTAGAGACATTGCATAAAGCAACAAAGATTAAAAAAAATAAAACCTTAGCTCCCTATGGGAAGAGTCAAGCTATATGTTGTGTGTGTGTGTGCGTGTGTGTGTGTGCTCATGCTGGCATGTGTGTGAATGCATGTTTCTTCTTCCTTACAGGTGAGCCTACATGAAATTGGGTCAACACATAGGAAAATACTGGGGAAATTTGCACTGAGACAAATTCTTTTGTGCCCTTGATTTCCACAAGTCTAAAGCAACATCTACCTCTAGAGTTTCCCTTTATGGAAATCATCAATGCCTTTTTTTTTCCTCAAACCAATTTGTGTTGGTGTTTGTCCTTTGCAGTAAAAAGAATCCTGACTCTGCACTGCCTATTAGGGATGATGTTAAATTACATGAAGTAATGTCTATAAAGCTGGCCATATATGCTAGCTGCAGTGATAGTTCTCATTTGCATATCAGCACAAATCCAAGGAAATGAAGTGAAAACTGCTCTGCTGGATGTGATCAGGAGAAAGTAGGAACAAAACCTTCCCTGAATTTTAACTAAAGACCTCCAAATACTGCCAGGCCTACCATTTTGCAGAACAAGATAGACTTTAATCAGCTCCAACACAGAACTCAGGGTATAAATACCACAAGACCAAGATGGGCTTTAATAATGCAGAGTAATTCCTAAGTGGTCCCATGTTTAAGAAAAGCTTGATGTACCTATCCTTAAAATATTTGCCAAGGATATTAATTTGCAACTTGAAGGTAATCATTTACTCATTGAACCTACAAATGGAAGGGATTAAAAATTTCATCCTCACATTCAATTATTTATCAATCCACCTCTTCCTCAGGATTTAGAGCATCTTAGTGGATGTCAGCTAATGAAGAAATTTCACGCAGGATGTGTGTGACATGCAGTTATGCTTAGAATTCTTATGCTAATGTTATTTCTTAAAACAGACTTCAAACCTTAACCAAAGTACTTAATTAAAATATATACAACTATCACAAGAATAGATGTGATTTCTCAGAATCACTTTCAGGAAATGTATGTCCACATTTGTATCAAGAAAATTGCACTTCAGTAACCTGAAATCAATAGAGCACAAAGAGCACAATTTAAATATTCACCCAGCCTTTTGCTAACTCTCTATATATGAGATGAAGGATGCTTCATATATTAGCTAGAACCACACCACCACATTCACAGTAAACAAAATGTTTGTCAATAATCTCGTCTATTCCTCTTTACCAAGATGAACTCAGCTGTAGTAGCCATTTGGCAAACATAACGGTTGGACAAAGGTTGGAAAATAAACAATTCCTGGCTGTTTTGGTTTAGATCTAGAATGTCTCCCAACACTCTCAGGTATGGTACCTGTGTGTGATAGGATCACGGAGTGCTACATTCCTCAGTGGATTCACCTACTGTTGTTCAGAGCCTGTGGGGCCTGGTTGGAAGTGGTCACTGCTGGTGTGACCTGGAAGGCTATATTCTTATCCTCACACCCTCCTTTCTCTCTCTGCTTCCTGGCTTCCATGGGTTAAGAACTCTTTTTTCTGCCCAGATCTTCCGCCATGCCATTTCTGCCTTGGAGACAGCTGGTCTAGATTGAAAATGTGAGCTAAAATAAACTTCTCCTCTTTTAAGTTGGAGATGTTGAGTATTTTGTCCCAGTGATGCGAAAGTGGCTAAGACACTGGCCAAACATGGATTCATTGAGAAGGGGGTCAATGAAACATCTTAGCATTGAAGGAGTCAATCATGCATTGCAAAAGACAAGGAGACCAAAAAGGAACAGAGGAATGGTTGCAGGAGTTAGGAAAAGGTGGAGATTTGCTGAGGCAGTGAGTGATTTGGAGATTCCCTACTGACATGGGTGAGAAATGGCTCGGAAAAAGACAAAACCGGAATCTGGGAAGCCTGAAGTTTCTCTCAGGTGTAATTATAACCATGCTAATATGTAAGGCGAGGTGCCAGAGAGCTGGGCTATCACACCCCATCGCAGAGAAAAATGAGTTTTGCCATGTCGGCCTCCTTGTGCCCAGCAAAGGATGGCTGTAGTGGCACCTTTCATGGTCTGTGTGGGCCCCATAATTAAAAGGTTGAATTAGTCATGTAAACAAATTATCTTGAACAAAGGGGTTTACAAATGCTGGCTAATTAGTTTAAATTCCCCAAAGCTTTTCCACTGTTTTTAATTCAATAACACAGTGTAAATTCTCCAGTTAGAAAAAGTCTAATAGGAATTGGCAGAAAACTAAATAATTGATATTGTCAGCAATTGCAGCAGTAAGCACTCCAGTGTTATTGTTTGCCAGTGATTTCCAGAGAGGATAAAGCATGAAGTTTAATGAATTAACAATATAAGCCATAGACAGCTGGTGTTCAACAGCCTCTCCATAGGCTCAGCCTCTAGCTGAGAAAAATCCCAAAGTACATATAAATAGACATACCCCTGGCCCGGCTTATAATAAAGGATATCATAGCTACCAGTGCTTAGACAATGGGCTTGGAAGCAGTAATGAACCACCTGTGTGACATCAACAAGTCACTTGTCATCCCTGCACAAACAAGGGACTAAATTAACGGTGCTAACTTTAGGGTCTCCAACTCTTAGAGGCTTGAGAAGGCAAGAGGGAGGTCCTTGGGCTACTTTTAGTGTTTCAAAAAGAATTTAATGAAAACAGTATCATTACCCATTAAGAAAGAGCCAAAGCCAAATGTTCCTATATTAACCCCCTATCAACCTGAAGTATATCTGATTATGTGACCGGGAGGGGAAGAAGCTATGATTAAACATGCAAAGAATCCCAAAGCACTGATTTTACCTGACAATCTAGATAGGCACTAATTTATTTTTCATGTTTTTACATTTAATTGACATATAATACACAATAATTATATGTACTTATAGGGCACAGCATGCTATTTCAATACCTGAAAACAATGTATAGTGATTTGATCAGAGTATCTGATTGGCATATCCATCACCTTGCACATTTATCATTTCTTTGTGTTGAGAACATTTAAAATCTTCTTAAAGCACAATTAATTATTGTCAACATAGTCACGCTACAGTGCTATAGAAGTTATTTCTCTTATCTAATCACACTTTCTATTCATTAACCATTCATTTTTTAAAATTTTGCTTTAAATGTTTCAAAGTAATGAATAAATCTCGGTTTAAAGAATTATAGGGCTGGGCTTGGTGCTGCATGCCTGTAAATCCAGCACTCTGACAGGGTGAGGCAGGAGGATCTCTGCCCTGGGAAAATTAGTACATTTGTTTTAAAAAGAAAAAAGGGAGAAAGAAAATGAGACATGGAGGAAGAAGAGGAAGAGGAGAAGGAGGAGGAGGAGGAGGAGATCAGAGATGTAGCTCAGTGCAAAGGTCTAGGGTTCAATTCCCAGGACCACAAAGAAAAATAAAATGTCTATATGAATCTAAAAGATTGGTGTTAAAAATAGCAGATTCCTACCCAACCAAATGGAAGCAGCCATTTTACAACACTCTTAGCTACTTTGTCCTCTACTAATTCTAATTTTGTGAAAATCAGACCTATCTACCATTGCTCTCCACTTTAAGACATAACATCGTAACTTTCAACTTTGATAGACGAGGATTTTAGTTTCCCTTTCCTTCATCTTATCTTTCCAATGCACTTATAAGTTTTGCTGAATTTATATTCAGCATTTTAAGTATCATGGCTTTAATAATCACTGCGGCTACCATTTTTTCCCTCCCTCTGTGTTTAATAGTTGTTTTTCCTACTATAGTTTTTATTTTCCTTGAATTTAAGACCCAGGCTTTCCACACCCTAACAAATCTCATGGTAAGTCTCTGATAATCTGTTTCTTTTGAGTTTTTGGAGATATGCCTACGGGCACCTTCCCCTTTCTAAATCCAACCACTGCCGCCGTGGATTTAACCTTAGCTGTCCTTCGGCAGATCCTTCACTTCTGTTATATTACATACCCTATAATGAGTAGTTGAAAAATATTTTGGATCTACATAGGATTTGAGGTTAAATACAATTTTTATATCCAGTTTTTGAAGGGTTAACTCCTTTGGCTTTTGGTTTACAAGATTTCCATTTTAGAACTCTGATGGCTGTTTGTTCTTTGTTCCTTGATTTGTTTTCTAGTAGCTTTTGAAATCGTCCCTTTTAATCCCTTTGTTCTGAATCTTCATAATCATTGGCCTCCTCTGTCCTTTCATTTTGGAAATTTTGCTACATTTATTTCTTTGTTCATTTCATGTACACTATTTTCTTCTGTCTTTCTTGAATGCTTTGAATACTCCAGCTCCTGGGTTGATACTCTCATTTTCTTATATTTTATTTTCTATTTTCCATCTCTTTAATTTTATTTCTTTGCCTTTCTGACATTTTCTATGGTGCATTGTCCAATTCTTTTTTAAAAACCTGAATTTAAAAATCCAATTACATGTTTAATTTCTAAGAGCTCATTCTTGGTTCCTTACTTCTTCCTTTTAAAAAACATACTTGCATATTTCAAGGATCCTGTACCTTGTCCCCTTGATGACATACAATACAGTGGGACCTCTATATCTGCAGATTTTGCATTTGTAGATTCAAACAACTGTGAATAAAAAATATTTAGAAAACATTATGTTTGTACTGAACATGTACAGACTTTTTTGCATCATCCTTTTTCTAAATAATGCAGTCTAACAATTATTTACATACCATTTACATTATAGGCATTATACATAATGTAGAGATTATTTAAAATATACAGGAGGATGTGTGTCAGTTACATGCAGCACACACACAGTGGTGTATTTGTACCACATCTTTCTGTGTAAGGGACTTGGGCATCCAGAAATTTTTGGTATCCTTGAGAGTCCTATAACCAGTTCTCTATGGATACAAAGAACAATTGTGTAGTCTTTTTGGAGTTTTCTGCTTCCTCCATTTTTCCCTAATTCTTTTATTTTTTCCAGTTTTCTCTTTTTCATATTTAAAACATTCCCTAAAAGTCTACTGGCCCTTGATCATGTGTTCTTATTTAAAGATAAGGCTCTGGAAAGCAATCTGAGTATATAGATGGAGCTTTTCCACTGATTGACCTTACTATTCAGGGGCAGCTGAATTTTTGCTGAGAGACCTCTTCCATCTCCACCCTCATATTAGTATTCATATATAGTATCTTTTCTCTGAAAAAATCAGTTTCTTTGGAGACAGAACCGCTTTTCTGCTGTTTAGGGTTATATGCCTGGGTGTTAGCATGTTAGAGACATTGAGAGGAAAATGATTTGGTTTACTGGCAGAGGTAATTTGGAGAGGCACTGTCCTCTGTAACAGTTTCATCCAGCCCTAAAGCATCTCTATTTCCATTTCTCCAGAGAAGAAGCTTCCATCCTGTGGGGTGGGGGCATGAGGTCCTCCAGCCTCACTGTGGGGAGAGGGGTCTTGGGGCATCCAGTGACTTCAAATTCCCAGTCCTTGTGATGGTCACTGGAAAGGACTGGCTGGCTTTTATAGGTCTCCCTGTCTCAATTCCTACAGCTCTTCCCAACCATCTCTCAGGACAGTCAAGTTGAGCATCACGATTAACCACTGCACATAGAGAAGTGCAAGGAGTTTATTGGGGACACTGCCAGTCACAGATTTCAGGGACATATGAGAGGAAAACCAGGCCAGGTAAGTAACCAGGTGTGTGGAACACCTCACCCTTTGCCAAGACCAGAGCCTGCAGAGATCTGAACATATTTAGCCCAATTACAATGTGAGAGCTAAGATATAGGGATAGGGTGAGGGGAGGAAAGGCAGCAACTCTGATTTTGACTTCAAGGATCACTAGCTGGGATTGCATTGAAAAATTTTGATAACTTAGAAGGAATTTGTTGACAGCTAATGCTATGAGTTTAATGTGTCCCCCAAAATTTATTCTGCAAGAATGAAGATTTAACTTTCTCCCATCACCATATCTCCCTCTGCTCCCCATCATTATACACTATGATCATAGAGCCCAAGTATCTTTATGCCTTTTCTACCATTTGCCCCATACATACATATAATCAATTATGTGGAGACACATATTTAAGTATTTGGGTTAGATGTTGGTTAGATTGATTAAAGATGACTACAAGATTTGAAATGAGAAAGGAAATCTAAGTTCAGAGACACTTTGTAAAGATGTGTGCCCATAGATTTTAATAAATTTGGAAACACAGTCTAATCATTAAATCCTATCTGAAATACTGCAAAAAGAAATATAACTTTGGAATTTCTACCACTGTTTGCGTCAGATGTTCCTATCGGGCCCCCATTGGGACAAAATTAAGGGAGGATGACTTATAAGTCATCACCTGAATGTATGAAAGGGATAGATCATTCCAAGCAGTACTGGGTCTGTTTTTATTGTCTTTAAATGATGCTTAGACCATTATTGAAGACAACCCTATCAGGTGACTACATAGGTCTGCAGAAACAGGAGGGAAAAGAAATACAATCGGTTGACTGATCAATAGAATGGACACTTGCCTTACGAGTGAGCAGGTGGCAATAATCAATTCAATTTGTCTGAATTTAATCAGTGGGTTGGCAGTGAAATTACCCCACCCAGCTCTCTTTCCAAGGCCTTTTATTTATTGATGGGGGCAGGAAATGACACATCTCTGTTTTACAGGGAAAAAAATTTAATAAGAGTTAAAGGAAACTTCAGTGTTTAAACATTCATTTTCACTTAAATGTCTAATTAAGATTGTGGTGTCTTGATGATTTAACAGATCCCAAAGCAACATTTTCTTACTGCAACTGATCACAGTTCAAGGCCTGCTAGCCAAGCATAAAGTTTTGTTAATGAGAATTAGAAGCCTATAGTCAAGCTTCTAGATACTGCTATTAAAATGTACCTAATCATGTTCTTTAAGAAGAATTGGATAATCACAATGAACTGACTTTTCACTCAGGCTATGAGCCATGGCGTTTGATGGATTTGTTCATAAGTGATTTAATTCCGAGTTAATTGATACAAAACATCACTGTCACCAAACTTTACAATAAAAAAATAAGCTCTATGCATTAAATATTTGCTTCATTTGGAATTGACACTGCATAAAGTTAAGGGCTTTTCTTCCCCATTCTGTAGTAGACATCTGTGGCACTGTCTTAGATATTTATGCAGAGCTACATAGTATCTTCCTCTGAAACATGGCCCAGGCCACTCTAGCAGAGCTAACCTGGCTGTTTTGCTCCTTGATCCCCTTTTTCATCTCAAATGGCTCCATGTTGACCCTACCCCTTCTCCCCTATATGAACAATGGGCCAGGTGACATAAGTGAGCAAGACTTAGTATATTAGTCACTTTTCCATCACTGGGACAAAGTACGTGATACCCAACATTTAAAGGAAAATGGGTTTGTTTTTGGCTCACAGTTTCAGAGGTTTCAGTCTAGATGGCTCCCAGGCAGAAGGTCAATTGGAAGAGAAAAATTGCTCCACTCATGGCAGCCAGAAAGCAGAGCACAGGGCAACAACTCTGGAGAGGAAGGGAACAGGGGACTAGATATAGTCCTAAGGTCATGCCCCCCAGAACCCCAGATACACCAAGTAGTGTGGTTTACTAAGCTGCTAGGAATCTCTCAAGCCAATCAAGCTGACCACCAGGATTAACCATCACGCACAGAGAAGTGAAAGGAGTTTAGAGGGGATGCTTCCAGCCACAGATGACAAGAGGCATATGGAGAGGAAACCAGGCCATGTAACCAACCAGGTGCATGGCACAGGCCATGCATTGCTAGCCCTTCAGCAGGACAAGAGCCTGCAGGAATATGAACTCTCTAACTCTCTCTCCATCTCTCTCTCTCTCTCTCTCTCATTCTCTTTTTTCCTCTCCCTTCTGTCTTTCTTCATGGAATCATGCACCGAGAAAGCCCTTGCTATAAACAAATCCCTTGACCTTGTACTTCCAGCCTCTAGAACTGTAATAATGAAATCTCTGTTTCTTGTAAATTTTCCACTCTCAGATATCCTATTACAGCCACACAAAGAAGGCTACAGCACCTAATAAGCAAAATGGGATTATATGATCTATAATAAGATAGATATTAGAAAAATAAGCATGAGTGGTATTGATCACCAGTCAGAATGATTAGAGGGTGGCATGAGACAAGTATATAAAATTAGAGAGTAGATTTTACCCTTTATGAAATGAATAAAATTTTGTTTAAGGTTTCTTTCCTAAACAAACTCTAGTTTCATTGATCCATGCTCCATGCGTTTATGGAAAATCTATTCTATGCCAATCCCTGTGCAAAGATACATAAAATATAGTTCTGGCCTTAAAGAAATTAGTTTGATGTGGTCAGAGAGGAAGAAGAGCAAATCAGTGATTATAGGACACTGTAGTAAGTGTTATAATATCAGCCAACATTTACTATGGTGCTTACTGTCTGTCAGCCATAATTCTAATCACTTGAAGTATATACTTGTATCTCAAATGAATCTCACAACACTTCTGGAAGGAAGGTGTTTTTATGAGCCTTATTTGACAGATTTAGAAAACTGAAGCAAAACAGAGGCAGAGCAGCTTGCTCCAAGTTGCATATCTTGGGTAGAATTTGAACCCAGGCCACCTGGATCCAGAATCAATTCTCATAATAACAACTCAGCTGTTAGGAACACATTGGACCCTAATGCTTTAGGATAATAGTGGAGGGAGTCAATATTAGCGTGGAGATTTCCCAGTGAGTATGAGAGAAAACTAGCAAGAGTCAGCTACAGCAATTACCTATGCCTAATTATAACTCAAAGACTCATTGCAGACTTCAGAAGATAGAGTCAAAACACTTTCCACTGAGGACAAAAAAAGATATTTTTATAAAATGTGAGTTGGGAAGAGGAGAGAGAGAGAGCAAGAGAGAGGGAGGGTGGGACAGGGAGGGAGGGAGAGAGAGACAGGGAGTGAAGGAATGAGGGAGAGAGAGAGAGGGAGGGGTGGAGGAAGGGAGAGGGAGAGAGGGGGAGAGAGAGAGAGAGAGAGAGAGAGAGAGAGAGAGAGAGAGAGAGAGAGAGAGAGGTGCATGTCTGCAGTGTAGCTGGTGAACAAGAGAAGAAGCCAGGGAAATTGCACCTGGCCCTGGGCCAGCCTGGTACCACCTTCCTGAGTGAGGGAGGATTTCAGGGGGAGCTCACAGGGCTGGTCCATCAGAGCTCTAGCATCTTCTGGTTAGTTTTAGAAGGACCTCATCAGAAAACAGCTAAGGATCAATGAGCCTATTGATAGGAGGAGACAGTGGATGGAGAACAATCCCAAACGTCTTTGAAAAGCCTCCTTCAGGGCCCCTGCCCAAATTAAAGTATAAATGCTGAAGACGGATCCTCACACAAGGTGTCTACACCACACAGCATCTCAGAGACCATAGTTAGCCTCCAAGGGCATCAAATCTCACCTACACATACCTCCAAAGAAAATTACTGCTATGCCAGAAAATTACTGCTATGCTATGTGGCTTATCAAGGATAGAGCACATATGAGATGTGATGGAAATGTATGCATGAATGTCTAAATTAAAAATATTTACTACAGTAAAAGACATGTTGCCATTAATTCAGATCAAAATACTCTCCCTTGCTTCACACACATTTAATCCACCATTCTTTCCATTTGCGGAACCAGTTTTTTTGCTGAACCAGAAGATGTAAGTCCTCTTAAGTGAGTGTCTTTATGAAATATGATCAAATTTCATTGAATGCTGCTGCTG
Organism: Heterocephalus glaber; assembly: GCF_053883595.1. NCBI lineage: Eukaryota > Metazoa > Chordata > Mammalia > Rodentia > Bathyergidae > Heterocephalus > Heterocephalus glaber. Next base: position 19,877,127 of record NW_028258381.1, on the reverse strand, counting down.
AGTGCATCCAACAGAAAGGCAAGCTCTTAAAAATATGATGGTATGTCCTCATCCAACTTATTTATGGGTTCTAGCGCCGTGCTTAATTTCTGGCTCTTCCCCAAAGTCAAAATGTCCACGAAAGGGAAACATTTTCAAGGGATTCAGGACATAGAGACAGCTAAAACATTGCAATTAAAGATACTCGTGAAAAATAATTTCCAGAACTGCTTTAGAAAGAGGCAACAATGATGGCATAAGTGTGTTTGAAGCAAGGGGAAGTATTTTGAGGTGGATTCATGGCAATATGTCTTTTACTGTAATACATTTTTTAATTTTTTTTTTTGGTACCAGGGATCGAACTCAGGACCTTATGCTTGCCAGGCAGTGTAATACAATTTTTAAATGTAGTCATTCAACATAGCTTTGGGTCACACCTTGTACCATTCCAGAGGGAGCTGTGCATTTCAAAGGAAACTTGATGTGCTGGGCACACAGGGAGAGGAAATTAAGATACAGCAGTGGGTCCCCCTGGGACTTGCCCAGTTCTGTATTGTGGAATACATGTGCATAGGTAAGGCCCCTTTGGGCAGCTTGTTTATTTCCACTATATCTTAGTGTATTTGAGTTGCCATAACAAAAATGCCATAAAACACATGGGTTATACACAGTAGAAATGTGTTTCTCTCAGTTCTTGAGGCTCTAAAGTCCAAGTGCAAGGCACTGGCAGATTCAGAGCCCATGGAAGGCATTTTTCCCTGATTGATAACTGCTGCCTTCTTCCTGCATCCTCACACGATTTAAGAGTCTAGCAAGTTCTCTGGGATCTCTTCTGAGATGCAATAGAAAAATATAGTGGAGGTTTAGATTTTTAAAAAAATTATTCCAGTAAAAGACGCATTGTCATTAATCGTTCTCAGAATACCACCTCATTTCAAACACACTGATCCCATCGCTCCTCACACTTCCTGAAGCACTTCTGGAAGCCCTCTGTCCTGAGTGTCTTCAATTGTACTGCCATGGCTGCCTCAATATCCTGAATGGATTCAAAATCTTAATCTTTCATGGTCATTTTGACTTTAAGGAAGACCCAGAAGTCACACGGTGACAGAAGTGGTGAATAAGGTAGACAAGGACATCCCACTGTGGTTTTATGAACCTGCCTTTCTGTTGGATGGTACTCGGCCACAGCGTTCACTGTATTTTTGATCGTACTTTATAAAGACACTCATGAAAGAGGACTTCCAGAATTGTTTCGGAAAGTGCCAAGAAAGATAGGATGAAGGTGTTTGAAGCAAATTGGAGTATTTTGAGGGGATTAAGGGAAATATGTCTTTTACTCTAATAAATAATTTTTTCTTTTTACTTAAGCACACCATATTTTCAATCAACCCCATGTAAGGACACTAATCCCACTATTTGTAGGATTACACAATTAGCTCTATTCTCATGATCTAATAGCCTCCCAAATATCCCACTTCCTAATACCCTCACCTTGAGGGTGAGGTTTCAACAAATGGACTGGGGAGCACAACCACACAGCCTATTTCACTCTGTGAACCCCTTGCCCTGAAGTCGGAGAGAATTCTGGGTCCACACATCCCGGTCCTGTGCCCTTGGGAGCCTGATCTGATGCTCCCACTTCTGCCCTGGGGTTGAGTCTCACCCTGGATCAGTGTTCCCCCTTATCCAGCAGTTATGTGAGTTAATTAAATACTTAATTTCAGAAACAAAGGAAAATAGTGGCTTCTATGTGGAAGACCATTATTAATCTCAAACTTCAAACTACTTAACACTAAATAAAGTGTTTCCATTTTCAGCCAGCATATATTTAGAATGGGGCTTGAATTATCCTCTCAGGCCATCTCCTCCTTGCTTCTCTCCAATTTGGGGTCATAATTCAACCACTCATTCTCCCGGGTGAAGGCACTTTTCTAGCAAGCTTTGGAGTTTTCTTGCACTGAATTTTAGATCAACCTGTACAATTTTTGGCTTTCTTCAGAGGAATCTAAAATCCAAGCCTCAGAAGGTTCTATACTTATCTGGACCTATTGGATAGAAATACTCCCTATTCCTAGTCATCACAGAGCTATTTAAGTGAATTTTATCCCTTAGTAAATTAAGTCACATTCCTTATTATTCTGGCTTCTGGGACTCTGAGGTGGGGTAGATGTTCTTTACCCTGAGGTATGCAAAATATTCTATTATGGCATGCTAGTAGAAAACATAACCTTTTATTTATGTTCGTATTTTTAGTTCATCTTTTCTTAAACTATGCTATGTTTGCTTTTAAAACGCACATGAAATGTGTGTACAGGATGTGGTCAATATTTTTAGAAGGGAATGAATATTCCAATGGATTTGCATACTCTAAAAATGTGGCCTTATGTCTTTGGTTTATTTACTCATTTGTATATCCATTCTGTTTTTTATTCATTCACCCTGGAAATGTTTCCTGGTGTCTTGCCTGTGGCTGATACCTATGGTGAGACTGTACAGATGAAGGGTGCACCTATGTTACCCCTGGGATAGCTCACCATCTGGTGTGAGAGGCCAACATTGGAACAAATGTTGTACAAAATGATAAGGGACAAAACCAAAAATGTGTTCTCTGAGCAACAAATTGAAGGAATAAGTAATGCTGAACTGAGAAAAGTCAGGAAAGCATTTATTGTAATAACATCTCAGGATGAGATCCTTTCTAGCAGAAAGAGTAGGATAAAGGTGTAGGTGCCTGACAGCACGTTGCTTCATGGGGTCACAGCTCCACAGCACAGAAGCATAGAAGGTTTGCAGTGTACATATTACAAAGGACCTGGCATGGTTGGATGGAATGAGATGAGGTATAAATGGCAGGTGATAAATGGTAGGTGCTGGAAGCTGCCTTAGAACATCCCAATCCATGTATCCAAATATGCATTTGTGTTTCATGTTTGAGGTCAGCTCTGGTCAGAGGGGATCTATAGGGTGACACTATTAGCATCTCTCAGAGGCTTGTTAGAAACATAGGCTCATACACTTTTATGAATTTTAAATTTTAACTTCCTATGAATTATAATTTATTGTTATTATTTTAAAAAATTAATTTCTTGAGACTAAAAACAATAGGTACAAACACACAGAGAGAAGGTCACAGCATAATTAAGATGACGCTAGTGTCTCTGCTGCTGAGTACTCACCACTACAACCTTTTTCTCGCTTCTCACTGGTATCACAAAAATTCTTTTTCGTTTGTGGTATCATTTGGATGTTGAATGTTTGATTTGTGTTCATGCGTGGAAGGCTTAGTTCCCAGCCCATGGCTATTTTGGAAGGTGATGGAATCTTCAAGATGCGGGGTCTAGGGGAGGAAGTTAGGTCATTGGAGGTATGACCTTGAAGAGAATAATGGAACTCTAGCTTCTCCTCTTTCTCTCTCTCTTTGCTTTCTGTCCATCCTGAGGTGAGCAGCTGGCTTAGCTATGTGCTCTCAACTTTGTGTGCTGCCCTCTCTACCAACCAAAAAGCAACAGGCCAATTGATCCTAGAAAGAAACTTTCAAAACTTATTTCAGGTATTTTATTACAGCAATGGAAAGTTGATTAACATACTATGTATTTATTTGGATCACTCCTCCAAGAGTCAGAATAGCAGTTATATAAATTATATCCTATGCCCTATCTTCTGAAGAGAGGTGAGGGGAAACATCTGCCTCCAGTAATTTTCAGAGTGAGAAAAATCTAAAGGAAGAAAGTTTGGAATTGAACAATTGGAAATTTTACTAGAGACTACTACCTTGTTCATATAATACCTATGTAACTATCCTTCCTATTATTATGCTTCCTGTAAAAATGATTCTGTGAAACAATTTTAACATTTTCCTGCATGTATTCAAAATATTCACATATCCATTATAATCCCACAAATGGAGAAAAAAACCAAAATTATATCATCCAGCTTTGTTATAGAAGAACTGAAGTCAAACTCCCATTTATAGGCCAGTCAATCATTGAGTTCCTATACCACCCAGAACTTTCATCACATTTGGAAAATAAATGAAATTGGAAAATTGCAGAGATTTTTTTGTTTTACTTTTTTAAGACTTAAAGCCTCATTCCTAAAATATTTGAATCCTTGGTGGTCTTCTTTATATGAAGAGGCAGTAAGCCTGCTTATATGAAGAGTACACAAGGTTTTAAGCACATTTCTTTCTGTTTCTCCTGGACAAATAGATGCAATTACATTATTTTTTCAAGAGATTCTCTTCCAATAAATACTTGATAAGAGACCCCACTGCTCTATATGGGTTACTATTTTAGGGTACATGAGAAGACCAATGAAAATTATGGGTATCTGTTAATGACTTTGTTTTTTTTTTTTAACCAGAAAGTGAATTATTTGTTCAGGAGTGTTACGGCTTGTATCTAGATGTCCCCTCAAAGCCTCATGCGAGCATAGGTGGGGCTTTTCAGAGATGAGTGGATCTAGGGTGTGTGCTGTTGAGATCAAGGATGTGATGGTGGGATTGATTCATGGTGCAATGTTAGGATTAGGGCTGCCCCACCCTGAATATGAATGGTCAGAAAGAGGGTCACTGCTTGTTGCTTACTTGCTGCTTGCTGCCTTCTCCCTGCCCTCCTTTGCCATGGACTGTTTATTCCCAGTGGTGCCCCTCTACCATGACACCCTGCCTTGGAGCCAGCTGACAATGGACTGAAACCTCTACAAACTGTTAGCCAAATAAACTTTTCCTCCTTTAACTTTGGGTGGTGGGTATTTTGTCTCAGCAATGAGAAAAATAACCAAGACAAGAACAAAATGTTGACTGACCAAGCATGTCCATGTGTAGGAAACCCGCAGATGCTATTACTGGAAAAAAGCATCATGAATAAGGAAGAAAGCCTAAATCCAAACTATACTTTCCATGAAAAGATTGCAACCACTTTGGGGATGAAAGGTAAGTCTAATAACTTCAACAGTCAACACGAATTGGCCACTGTTCACTATAAGGTATGTTGTCATGGAACTCAGAATTGGTCACCACTTGCAATCCAACTGAACCCACAAGAAGAGCAGAAGCTAAGTCAGATTTGAAGGGGTTAAGTCCAAGTTCTTATGCAATGGACAACTTATATTGCTGCCTCTGTAGACACTTTGGCTCCTGAGCCAATTAAGGAAGATGACTGATTTCTCCCTAATTATTAAGAGCTTGGTAGCAAAGGGTTTTCATAGGATTTCACATGGGACACAAATATCCTTTATATTCTGGGAAATCCACTCATACAACTTTCCCCAAACTCCATGACATCAATAATTTAATCTTATTTGCATCAAGTCCTAAATTACTTTGAATGACCATACCACCTTGAATGCTCCCAATCTTGTCTAAATCACTTTGTAAAATCATTTCTCAAATTGGGCAATAAGAAAAACTGCTTGATATTCTTCTCTCAAGGGGGATTTTCCTTCCCTACAGAAAGTGGTGAGAGCAGCCATAAACCGAGGCCTGGGTTCAGGTCGTGAGACCTTGCGAACTCTAATGATGGCAGAAAAGCAAAACAAAGAGCTGAACCCATAAATTAGGAATAAAGTTCCTCTCATGAGCATCAGTCTCTGCTCTGAAAGTTATTGTTTTCCTCTACAGCTGAAAGAATCTGTGCTGACATCTTCTTTTTGGAGCTTTGCAAAGGCTCCTCTTAGAATCCTCCCAGGTCATCGGAAGGATCTTCACCCCACTGGATCCACTAGATCACATGGCCAAGCAGTATGTCTACTTGGACTGCAGTCCTAAACTTGGTGCACAGACTTCTCTGTGTCTCCCTCAAAAATGGCACTGTTTCAGGTCACATGATAAATGGGTTGGAGCATTATTCCCAAGTGTGATATATGTTGCCTCCAAATTCCGGAGGCCCACCAAGCTGTATGCCTCATCCTTGGTGATGGGACAGACCAGATAAAAGGAATTCATGCTTTATCTTAAGAAAAAAAAAGATTTCCCTCTGTTCTCTATATCACTGAACATCTAGAACTGTACCAGTGTAACAAGTACCTTAATCTTGATGGGGATTAATCACTCTTTAATGCTTATACTTTGTTGGAATAGCCACAATACTTGCCAGTAAGCACTAACTGGTTAACACAGAACAATCCTTAAAATGTACCAAGCCAGTATGATTTTCTAGGAATGTCAAGATTATTCAAATCTCTATAGATTATGGTGTGTGTTTTAGTCACTTCCTTGTCACCAAGACAAAATACTCAACACCTACAACTTTAAGGAGGAGAGATTCATCTTGGCTCATGATTTTTAGAGGATTCCGTTCATAGTTAACAGGCTCCAAGGCAGAAAAGGGCATGGTGTAAGGGTCTGGTGGAGGAAAGTTGCTCACATCCGGGCAAGCAGGAAGAAGAGAGTGAAGGGAGGAGCCTGGGAGAGAGATTCATAGCTCCTATATATACAAGAGAAGGTGCTCTTATGTCCCTGCTGTCTACATGCATTTGCTTTTGGTCCTTTTTAGTGATGAGTATCAAGAAGAAAGCATTCACTAAATTGATAATTACACATACAAATCCATAGGCTATGCTGATATGATCAGTATACATGCCACATTTTCACTGCAGCTGCACTTTGGGTTATTTACTGCCATACAAAATTTTCAGTCTATCTTCACTGTCAATATCTCTCTGGGTTTTGGAGGACAGAATGAGTCAGTGGAAAGGGGTAGGATAAGAGTGACCACCCCTGCATCATTCAGATACTGTATTTAACATGTGAGATGGTGCTAACATTGGCAGTTTCTCCAGGAATGAAGTATTACTTCTGAGTATGTCACAAGAGATCCCATTTGTCTCTTCCTAATATAGTGGTCCTAATTCACAGGTAAGAAAATAAAACTGAGAATTCTGTCAGTTGCTAAATATGTCAACCCTAATTATACATTTGGAAGCTGATGAAATAACTACAGAGATCTGAGAGCCTAATGAACCCAATTCGTTTGGGGCCATGTTCCATTTATCACTTGGTCTCCATAGGGTTCTACCCTCACTATGGTACTGAGATAGCTTATTAGGTCCCCTAGTTTCAAATTTACTTTGTGTCTTAGAGGCTTCAAAAAATCTAGGCATTTTTCTCTGTCATGTGTACAGTTATCTTAATAAAGAGATAAAGATTAAGGAAGGATTTAAAGATAGATAGGGATAGAAGTGGATAACAAATAGATGGATTTATAGTGATAGTGTATGCTTTCTTTAAGGGAACCAGGCTTTGATCAATAAGCTTTAGGTCTGTAAACTGACTTAGATCTGGAAACTGCTGTGAGCTTTCTCACAAAATCTAGTTGTTTCCTGCTAATAAAATTGAAGTGACACCTTAGCTATCCTCCTATCTGTTTCACCCTTAGGAAGATGATGATCAACCATCATTCTAGAAAAGTGCGGGTTCAGTACTTTGACTGTCACTTCTGCTTTCTTGCCTAGTACAGATGTTATATGAACCTCACCTCTGACACAAACTCTGCCACTGGTTTTTGCTTTCCCCAAAGCCCATTATCCCTTTGAATATTAGGAAGTCAAGTTCTCCTGTCATCCATCCTGGCCTACAGGCCATCATCACTGTCAGCATCTCAAACATGCACGAACCCTACCGAAGCACTTGTGATTGTCTTAGTGAATGAAGCATCTTGTCATCAGCTTGTATCAATCTTAACCTATCAGAGTAGTCAACCAGTTGGAAAGATGATTAATGTCTCTGAAAAATAAATCATGTGGCATAGATTCAGATAAATGATTTAAATCGGAGACAAGAATATGAAGATGTACTAATGACCCTAACAAGGGGAAGAAATCTGCTTTTAATATTCTTAATGAGATCAAGATAAAATATTTGTCAGACCAATAGCCAGTTCACTAAGAAAACTACATCAGCCTGTGCAACATAATGACTTAGTGAGACCTTATCTTTTTGTCTTCATGTGATAGCTTCATGATTCACAGTTCTGGATTGGGTAAAACCACTGCTTTGTCTTCCTCTCTAGTATTTTAGGATATTTTTGAGGTCCAAACATTGCTTCATACATGCATAAACTAATGCAATTCCTTGACCAGTTCAATCAAGTCATCTTAGGTGGTGTTGTGCTAGAAAGATTGTAAAAATCATCCCGTGCTTTCCAGCTATAATATTGATGATCCAGCCATTGAAGTTGTCCAGCCAGGCTCAATAACTTTAAAATTTGCCCCCAGCTCAGCACAGTGCCCTGAGCCAAGCATAAAAGGAACATATATAAGTATTTTCTCTAGTCCTACCTCTTTGAATGGAGTACTTCACTCTGTGAAGTGGAACTTCTTTCTATGGCCCTAAACTTTCCACGCTGCAATTTCAAAGTCACATCCCTTGCTCTTGTATTTTCTGAGACCTGTTTGTGGGCTGTGGCAAGCACAGTGGGAACACAGCTCATTGAAGCAACATAGGAATGACCCAGAGGTCAGACTGGATGAGATGATATCCTCAAAAGGGCTGTACAAGAGACTGGGGACTTGATGGAGTCTTTATTCATCCAACCCTCTCCATGGGACATAGATTTAAATTACTTCTCCTCTCACCATTAATCCTCTTCCCAATTTCTCTGTTTGCTCACTGAAAGTTACCAAAACATCACTGAGGAAATGGCCCATAGCCTGTCTAGTGCTATTGAAGTGTTTTTTTTTTTCTTGTATAGGAATGTCATCTACATTCCTCCCTTCCTGAAAACCAAAAGTATTTGTGGAGAAGATTTGCAAGAGGAACTTTAAAACTCTGTCATTCCCAACTTTGGGGGAATTGAGTAACTGGCATGTTTTTTGCATCACAATAAAAGACTCAGTCTGAGTCAGCTACAAAGACAATATGGACCTGCTTGGATAGAAAGGAGGTCTTTTACCAAAACTGAGTCTTTATCTGGATAATGTCTACACTGGAAATATTCAATTGGCACATAGAGCTAATATGGAATGTTAAACACTGGCCATTTCCAATACAAATGTACAATGCCAGTACAAGAAGGATGGAATTTTACACAAAGACTTTTATACTCAGGAAGAAGAAATACACCTTGGCCTCATAAATGACCTCCATATTTATTCACCTCCAAAAGAGAAATTTCTGTTCTCCAAGGATGCAATATTTGCTTCCTTCAATACTTGGAGCCAAAAAGAATTCCAAGAAAATATTTTTCACATGAAATGTGGGTTGGAAAGATCTGTGTTAGCATTTCAGCCTTTCCACATTAAAATGGATTGAATTTCCCTCCAAGGAATAAAAAACATTTAATCACATATTTAGGATCCTATCTAGGACGAGATTTTCTCCACTCCAAGAACCAAGTCACCAGTTTTGTGAGTGAAGACTTTGGCCAAATTTCTTTCCAAGCCTGAGCAGCAAGGCAGGGGAGGCAAGAAAATATTAGGTAGGCTTAGTAGGAGCTGAAGTGCAGCCAAATAGCATACTTCCCGGGTTCTCTCTCACATGCTGTTGCTCTGAAAGATGCAAGTGCTCCATTTCTAAAACTACAATTTTTCAGCTGCACAGCATCCTTCCAATAAAACACTGATATTTTATTCATCTGTTTCTGAAGTACCATACTTTTATTTTGTAGGCATCTCTAAATCACATCAATTCACAAAAGACCAATTTCTTGCTGCTATAGTCAAATCAGATGTTACATGCACATACACACACACACACACAGAGTGTACGGCTTTGTTTTTTTTGCTAGTTAGTCATAGATTAGAGATTTGTAGTCTGAGTCACAAAGCTTCCTTAGGCAGGGAACATGGCTAATGAATGCTTGCTACATATCCATCTCGCTCCATAGCCTTAGATTGCTCCCTTCATCCAGCTTGCAACTCAAATTGTGTCTTCTCCAGGAAGTTTGGCTTCTGTTATGAGAATCCTTTTACTTCTCATCGTTGTAATTATTTATCAGAATTTTACCCAAATATCATCAAAACAAACACTTCAGATGTAAGCATATTTTTATATTTCCTGCAAACTACTAGCCCTGAAGGGATTTCAGAGACTACAGTCCAGTTAGCTTATTGTATTCACAGGAAAGTGAGGCTCCAATAACCAAACCAGCTCATATGGAACCTCAATCTCCTGCTTTGGATTTCTTGCTGTTTCCTTTACTTGAGCAGTTGGCAAACTTTTTTCTGAAAAGGGTAAAATGTTTAATATTTTAGTCCATGGGTCAGATACAACTTCTGTTGCTTTTTCAAAAGAAAGTGTATAGCTTTCAAAAATATAGAAATTATTCTAAGCTCCAGAGTCGTAGAGAAACAGGATGCAGAGGGGATTTGACTTTGAGTCAAATAGTATATCACTGCCTATTCTACTTCTTAGTATATACATTAGTCATCACAAATAAGGAGAATGTGTTAGTCAACAACTTCTGCAATAATGCTTCATAAGAAATGATCCTAGCAATCAATGACACACATCCATAGACATGGGTTTTCATGCTCCCAGGTATGGGTTGACTGAGGTGCCTCTATTTCATGTGTCTTATTTTGGGGCCCTACCCAGATCAGTGACAATGTGGGGCATTATCTTCTCACGGTGCAAGTCCAAAGTTAACAAAAGGGTAAGTAAAACTAGCAATGCTTGCTAAACTCCCTTATATGTTTTTTTTTTGTTTTTTGTTTTTTGTTTTTAGTTCTTTTATTGGTACATTTTAGGTATACAATTTGTTTACATTTATCATTGGGTGTTTGCACCTGTACAAGATGTATCTTGGTTCTTATTTTTTTCCCCATTACCTGTGTGCCCTTCACCCCATCCACCCTTCCCTATTTACATAGATCTCATTTCCATTTTTTTTTCTTTTCTCATAGTTTTTCCTTTCCTCTTCCCCTCCCTTCACTCCTTCATCTTTGGACCTTTTTTCCTATTTCAAATTATCAATTATTCATTTTAATCATTTTAACTCTTTTTACACCATCAGTTTCTCACACTAGAGAAACTATTTGGTATTTATACATGTGTGTCCTATTTATTTCACTTAAGAGTATGGCCTCAATATGCATCCATTTAGCTATAAATGACTGTAGTTTTTCATTCTTTATGGCTGAGTAGTACTCCATTTTATTAAAAAAACACATTTTCTTTATCCAGTTTCCAGTTGATGGGCACTTGGGCTGGTTCCAAGCTTTAGCTATTACAAACTGTGCTGCTATGAACATGGGTGCACATATATCACTGTGGTATGATTTTTTTAATTCATTGGGGAAGATACCAGCAAGGGAATAGCTGGGTCAAATGGGACCTCTAGCCCTAGTTCTTTGAGGTATCTCCATACTGATTTTCACATTGGTTGCACCAGTCTGGATTCCCAACAACAATGGAAAAAGGTTCCTTTCTCCCCACAACCCCACCAGCATTTGTTATTTGTTGATTTCTTGAAAGCAGCCATTCTTTCTGGGGTGAGGTGGAATCTCAGTGTTGTTTTCATCTGCATCTCTCGAATGACGAGTGAGGTTGAATATTTTTTCATATATTTGTTTGCTGCTTTTACTTATTTCAGAAATGTCTGTTCATTTCAGATGCCCATATTTGAATTGGGTCTTTGAATTTGGGGGGTCTGATATTTTTCAATTCTTTATATATTCTAGATAGTAGTCCTTTGTCTGAGGTACTGCTGCTAAAATTTTTTTCCCATATTGTAGGTTGTCTGTTAGCTCTGTTGGTGGTTTCTTTGGCAGTGCAGAAGTTTTTTAATAAGATGAGATCCCAGTTGTTGATTCTTTCTGGCAGTTCCTGTGCTGCTGAGGTTTTGTTCATGAAGTCTTTTCCTATGCCAATGTCTTCAAGAGTTCTACCTAACTTATCTTCAAGCAAGTTTAGTGTTTCTGTCTTAATATTTAGATCTTTAATCCACTTCGATCTTAGTTTAGTGCATGGTGATAGGTATGGGTCTAGTTTTAATCTCTGGCAGGTTGAAATCCAGTTTTTCCAACATCATTTATTAAATAGGCTATCTTTCCTCCAATGATGGCGGGTGGCTCCTTTGTCAAAGATGAGGTGGCTGAGTATGTCTGGAGTTGTTTCTGGATCTTCTAATCTATTCCACTGATCCTCAGGTCTGTTCCTTTCCAGTACCATGCTGATTTTACCACAGTAGCTTTGTAGTATAGTTTCAAGTTGGGGATTGTGATACCCCCAGCTATGTCTCTGCTGCTTAGAATTGCTTTAGCTATTCTATGTCTCTTATGGTTCCAAATGAATTTTTGGATTGTTTTCTCTAGTTCTGTGAAGAATATTGTTGGAATTTCAATTGGCCTTGCATTGAATCTATATAGTAGTTTTGGAAGTATGGCCATTTTCACTATATTGGTTCTTCTTACCCAGGAACAAGGGATGTCTTTCCATTTTCTTGTATCCTCTTCGACCTCTTTTTTCAGAGTTCTGTAGTTTTCAGTGTAGAGGTTTTTTGCTTCCTTTGTTAGATTGATTCCTAGATATTTCATTTTTTTGGATGCTATTGTAAAAGGAATTGTTTCCCTAATTTCTCTCTCAGTGAGTCTGTTATTTGTGTACAAGAAGGCTATTAATTTTTGAGTGTTGACTTTATATCCAGCTACTCTACTGAATCTGTCAATTAAATCTAGAAGTCTTCTGGCAGAGATTTTTGGGTCTTCTATGCAAAGTATCATATTATCAGCAAATAATGACAATTTAACTTCTTCTTTTCCTATCTTTATTCCTTTTATTTCTTTCTCTTTTCTATTTGCTGTGGCTAATGTTTCCAGAACAATATTGAACAGTAGTGGTGATAGTGGGCATCCTTGTCTTGTTCCTGATTTTAGCATGAAAGTTTTCAGTTTTTGACCATTTAGTATGATGTTGGCTATTGGTTTTTCATAGATAGCCTTAATCAGGTTAAGGTAAAGACCTTCTATTCCAATTTTCTGTACAGTTTTTAATCATGAATGGGTGCTGGATTTTGTCAAATGCTTTTTCTGCATCTATTGAGATGATCATATGGTTTTTGTCCTTGACTCTGTTAATATGGTGTATTACATTTATTGATTTATGAATGTTGAACCATCCTTGCATCCCTGGGATAAATCTGACTTGGTCAGGGTGTATGATCTTCTTGATGACCCTCTGTATTCTGTTTGCCAGTATCTTGTTGAGGATTTCTGCATCTATGTTCATTAGGGAGATTGACCTGTAGTTCTCTTTTTGGGTTCCATCTTTCCCTGGTTTTGGAATCAAAGTCACACTTCTTTCCAGGAATGAATTTAAGTATTGCTTCCCTTTCAATTTCCTTGATGAGTTTAAAGAGTAATGGTGTTAGTTCTTCTTTAAATGTCTTGTAAAATTCAGCAGTGAAGCCATCCGGACCTGGGCTTTTCTTTGTTGGGAAATATTTTATTACATTTTCAGTTTCTCTCATTGTAATTGGGGTGTTTAGAATTTCTATATCTTCTTCATTTAACTTTGGCAATTTGTATGTATCTATGAATCTGCCCATTTCTTCTGTGTTTTCCATTTTATTGGAGTAGAGGTTCTGGAAGTAGGTATTGATGATCCTCTGGATTTCTGTTGGATCTGTTGTGACTTCACCTTTTTCGTTCTTAATTGCATATATTTGTGCCTTTTCTTTCCTTTTTTGATAGGGTTGGCTAAACATTTATTGATTTTATTTATTCTTTCAAAAAACCAAATCTTTGATTCATTGATCTTTTGTATTGTTCTCTTAGTCTCCATTGCATTGATTTCTGCCCTGATCTTTATAATTTCCTCTCCTGTATGAGCTTTGAATTCATTATGCTCTTCTTTTTCTAGGACCTTGAGGTTCTGCATTAGGTTATTTATCTGCATTTTCTCTGTTTTCCTACTATGGGCATTCACTGCTATGAATTTCCTGCATAGAACTGCTTTTATTGTGTCCCATATATTCCTGTATGTTGTACTGGCATTTTCATTTACTTGTAGAAACTGTTTAATTTATTTTTTAATTACTTCTGTGACCCATTGTTTGTTCAAGAGGGTGTTATTCAGTTTCCATGTGTTTGTTGGGGTTTTGCAGTTTCTTATGTTATTGATCTCCAATTTTATTGCACTATGGTCTGATAATATACAGGGGGTAACTTCTATTCTTTTACATTTACTTAGACATGTCCTATGAGCTAGTATGTGGTCTATTCTGGAGAATGACCCGTGTGCAGCTGAAAAGAATGTGTATTCTGATTTTGTGGGGTGGAATACTCTGTAAACATCTATTAAGTCCATTTGTTCAATAGCTTGGTTCAGTTCTAGAATTTCCTTGTTAACTTTTTGTCTAGATGATCTGTTTATTTGTGACAGTGGGGTATTGAGGTCCCCCACTACAACTGTGTTAGTGTTTATTTGGTTTTTCATGTCTATTAATATTTGTTTTGTATAGTTGGGGGCATTTGTATTTGGTGCGTATATATTTAGGATTGTCATCTCTTCCTCTTGGATTGTTCCCTTCACAAGGATGTAGTGACCATCTTTGTCTCTCATAATTAGCTTTGGTTTGAAATCTACTTTGTCTGCAAATAAGATTGCTACTCCTGCTTTCTTCTGAGTTCCTGTGGCATGGAGAACTGTTTTCCATCCTTTTACTTTCAGTCTATGAGTTTCTTTTTGAGTTAGGTGTGTTTCTTGTATACAGCATATTGCTGCATTTTCCTTTTTAATCCATTCTGCCAGTCTATTTCTTTTGATTGGTGAATTGAGGCCATTAACATTGAGGGTTATAATTGATAGATATTGATTTATCCTTGTCATGATGTTTTACTTTTGTTGGCTCTTTTATTTCTAATTTTTCCCCTTTCCCTTTAGTGTCTTACTTTGACTGGTGGCTTCCCTCTGTTGGACTGCATGGAGTTGTGGCCTTCACTGCTTTTTTGTAGGATATTGTTGAGAATTGCTGGTAGTGCTGGTTTGGTGTTCATGAAATTTCTTAGGTGTTCTTTGTTGTGCAAGCATCTAATTTCCCCATCAATTTTGAAAGATAATTTTGCAGGATACAACAGTCTAGTTTGGAAGTTATTTTCTTTTAGGGCTTGAAATACTTCACTCCAGGCTCTCCTTGATTTGAGGGTTTGTGTTGAGAAGTCTGCTGTGATTCTGATGGGCTTTCCTTTATAGGTGATTTGTTTCTTTTCTCTAACTGCTTGTAGGATTTTGTTTTTCTGTTGAGTTTCTGGGATCTTGACTATTCTATGTCTAGATGTAGATTTTTTTTGATCATGGCTAGTTGGAGTTCTATATGCCTCACTTATCTGTATGTCCAATTCTCTACCCCTGTCTGGGAAGTTTTCCACTATTATCACTATTATTTCTGTGAACAGATTTTATGTCAATTGTGCTTTCCCCTATTTTTTCATGGACTCCTATCAGTCTTATGTTATTCTTCTTTGCATTGTCTAGCAGTTGTTGGATTAATTTCTCGTGGTTCCTTACTATTTTTAGGAAATCTCTATTTTCATGGTCTGTAACTGCAATTCTGTCTTCTATATCTGATATTCTATCTTTAGATTCCCTTAATCTGCTATGGATACTTTCAATGGAGTTTTTGATCTCCTGAATGTCTGTTTGAATCTGTTTCATGGATTCCATTTCTTTCTTATGTTGGGTGATCATAGTTTCCATTTCTTTCTTATGCTGGGTATTCATGGCTTCCAGCACGTATCTGAGCTCATCTATTTTTTTCATCTGTTTCTCTTCTAGATCCTCTAATCATGTCTTTCACTCTGCTCACCATCTCTGTAGATATCTGGGAGATTATTTTTGCTTTGAATTTTTCTAGACCCTCATTCATCTGTTTTGTTACTTCCTGTGCTATCAGTTCAGGGTATCCAGGTGGTTGGTTATGCGACTTTTCCATCTCATTTCCCCCAGGATTTACCCTTGGTGGGGTGGAAGTCTGAATTTGTGCCTTGCTTAAATGTCTCCTCATTTTTGTTTTTGGTACTGTCCTTGGTTTAACTCCTGGGTTGATAGTTTGAAATTGCTTATTGTAGGTATCTTTGTTGCTTGTAATTAGAACCCTTATGGAATGATTGCTTCTCAGAGGTGTCTTCCAGATATAGCTGGTCTTTAAGTTTTGAGTCTCTAATGACTCTAAGGCTATCTCATTTTCCTTATACTAGGAAGGTTCATCGACTAGTTCAATAACAACACTTTAGCCCAAGTGATACAATCAGCAACACCATTGCATCATGTACATCTTCAAAAATGACATTTTGTGGTAGTTATTAATCTATCACCTTTAGCTGTGTGAATAAATCAAGATCAAGGACCAACCCAACATATAATGAATAAACTCTTCAATGTAACAACTTTACCCTTTGGGATGGGGAGTTAGAAGGGGTTGGGGAGGGAGGGACAGATGGGAAGAAGGATACGGGAAGGTTAGCAGTGTGGCCAGAGGACACAGGTAAGAAGGAAAAAGAGAATAATAGGAAAATAAAGAAGAACTCTGAATGAGGACCAGTACAGGGACAAAAAGGGAAGATGAACAATGTGGGAGAGCAAGAGGCTGAGTGTAAGAGAGAGAAAGGAAAGAGAAAAGAAAGAAGAAAAGAAAAAAAAGGAGAGAAAAACAAATATTTGCAGAGTAGGAAAAAAAATTAAAGATAAGAGGAGCAAAAGAAAAGAAAAGAGAAAAAAAATCAAACTAATAATACTAATTTTGGGAATAAAAAATAACCATGAAGATGAAGGGCTTCTTTCAGCATATGTCTCTGCTCTCACAATAGACAATGTGGGTAGCAATGTGCAGATATAAGTCAATGAGTTTCAGCAAGCTAGTCACAGACCCATGAGATTCAGGCAGATTCCTGGGTGCAAGTCCCAAGTTGAGCTCCCTGTCCTCCTGTAGGGTTGAACTGTGCAGAGTTGTATTGCAGGTTCCAGCTGCCCTTCCCCTGAAGATAGTCCGGGTCCTGATGGGAGGTGAAGATGACTCCAACTTACCCAGTACAGTGGTCTGGTGGTCCGGTGTCCTCTGTGTCTTTGTAGTGTGGAACCAGGTGACTGTACAGAGAAGAGGCCAGAGGAGCAGGGGTGGGGTGGTGTCCAGTGGATTGCTGCCGGGGCATGGGCTGATTCACCGTTTTCCGCGTGACTTGTGACCTCGGGACGGCATCCCCAGACCTGCCTGTCTGCAGTGGGCTCAACTCCCTTATATGTTAATTTAGCTTTATATTGCTGTGGTGAAATACCTGAGAAAAACACCTTTAAGGAGGAAAGGTTTATTTTGGCCCATGATATCAGAAGTTTCAGTCCATGGTCAGCTGGCTCCAAGGTAGAAATGTCATAGATGAAAGGCATAGTAGATGACAGTCATAGTAGATAAAACCTGGTCACATCATGGCAGCCAGGAAGCAGACTGAGAAAGAAAGAGCCAAGGAGGAAAAGGATAGGGTCCAGATATAGTCCTCAAGGTGACACCTCCATGATCCACTCCCTTCAGCTAGTCCCACCTCCTGTTTTTATCACTTCCCAATAAGGCCATCACATTATGATCTCTTAAATGGTTTAATCCACTGTTGAAGTTAGAGCCCTTCCAATCACCTTCTGAAAGCCCACCTCTGAACACATGAGACTTTTGCGAGGTCATCTTAAATTTGAACCATAACATATGTAAACTGAGATTCAGAATTGCCAAATGGTCATTTCCACTCCTATTGCCAAATAAATCACATGGCCCAACCCACCATCCACAAGAATTTATACTTCTCCCTAGGAATCAGTGAACTAGGAAGTAGCTATGAATGCTGAATGGTATTCCAGCACTGAAAGAGGATTTTGGGAAGATGGTGGTGGTGGCCTAATTTGTAATGAAATCTGAATGTTCTATAACAAGTCAGAAGAAGTAAAATGGCAAATCAAAGATCAATAGGCGAGGATTCCTCACAGACTATAAAATACAAGTCATGACAGTTTTCAGAATTACATGATTTAAGGATCTTTGTGGGGGTGAAGCAGAAGAAAGGTAACTTGGCTTCTGAGAGCCAAAAAACTTGGAGAAACTAAAAACGTCCAACAGCTACTCACTGAAAAGTCTTATAGACCACCCCAATCTGTGACTAGAAGGGTCTTTGCAGGATCCAACTCATGGGTGAGTGAAAGAAGTTCATGGTAAGGTCTGAAGCTACTGGAGTTTTCTCGGTTCTATTATGTCTTAAAACTCATCCTTTTTCTGGGCAAAACACACTAATAAGAATTTCTGTAAGTAGAAAGCAATTTGATCAGGACAGGGAAGATTGGGGCAAAGCAAAGAAGTTCAAGATGAAACTGGGAAACAGAAGAGTCATCTAAAAAAGCATAAGTTCTTTAAAAAATGTATAAATAATAAAAGAAGTTACAATTTCAGCTTTAGTTCTTAGCTCCAGGAAGAATCTTACTTTATTAGTTTCCTTAAGCTGTCTTAATAAAGTGACACAAATTTCATTACATAAGCCAAGAGGCACTGATTCCCTTACAGTTCTGGAAGCTAGAAATCTGAAATCAAGGTGTCAACTTCTCCATGCCCCGACTGGGAACTCCAGGGGGAAAATCCTTTCTTGCCTCGTGGCCATTAACAACCCTTGGCTTCATGGTTCCTGGAGCATCACTCCAATACTCTGCCTTCACCATTACAGGATCTTCTCTCTGTGTCTGTCTGTGTCTCTATGTGCTCTTCCCTCTTCTGATAAGGACACTAGTTATTATATTTAGGACCCATTCTAGCTCCATATGACTTCATCTTAACTGGATATATGAATTATACAAGCACTGTAATACATAATGGAATCTATCACCCAGAACCCGATGGCAGCTGATGGACCTCACTGAAGCATTTCCCTGGAACTTACACTGACCAAATAGATCCATGTGGCCCAAGTTCATTCTCCATTCCCGAAGCAGTCTGCATAATTTAATATATTACACCACGGGTGGCTTGTATAACTTCCTGAAAATGCATAACCTGAATAAAAGCCAGAATATCAAGCAAACCCAAACTGTGTGGTGTTCTACAGAATAACTGCCTAAAACTTATCAAAAGTGTCATGGTCCCCAAAGAAAAAGGAAAACTGAGGAAGTGGCCTAGATTGTAAAAGACTGAGGAATCATCAAAGTTAAATGGAATGTATAGTCTTGATTTGGAACCCAGGTCAAAAAGAAAACATTAGTCAGGTAATTCAAGAAATGTAAATGGACTCTCAGTATTGGTTAATGGTATTCTCTCAATGTGAATTTAATAGTTTTGGTTCATTGTGGTGGGATATTCCACTTATGTAGCCTGCTCCCCTGATAATTACAACTATAAATTCTAGATAGCACCCCCCCCCCCCACACACACAACCCAAGGCATCTTCAAAGCAAGCCAGAGCAGGTGGGTAGTGAAGAGGGGCATGACATTTGAAGAAGTGACCTACATACATAGAGCAAGTCTCCCTGTTTTTGCTTGCACAACTTTGGCTCGGAGTGATCCCAGTCACAAGGTCCTGTGCTGCAGGCCACTAAAACTCTAATACAGACTCTGCCATGTGCAAGTTCTATTTGTTCAATTTTTAAATCCACTTGGTCATTTCTGTCATTATTAAAAATAACTATAGTTCCCATAGTCTTATCTCTTTTTTATTTCCTTAAAGGTATTAATCGTAGTTATTTTATAATCCTTTTCTGTAATTCTGGTATTTGAATATTGGGGTATCTGATCTTTCTTCCTCCCTTCCTTCCCTCCTTTTTCCCTTCTTTCCTATTTTCCCTCCTCCCTTCCTTCCTATTTCCTCTCCTCCCTCCCTCCTTCCTTCCTTCCATGCTTCCTTTCTTCCTCCCTGCCTTCCTTCCATTCTTCCTAGTTCCTGCTACCCTAGACTATGGCTCTTCCTTATCAGGTTTTATGAATGATGACTTTGAATTCACGTCTCCACAGCACGTGGACATTCTTTTAGAGGCCTCTTTTTAAAAATGTCCTCTGAAGAGTATTCATGCAGGTTTCCTCTGGGGATCTAGGAGACACTACCATTTCAGGATCTCTTTAAAATATATTCTCAGCTTGAAGTGTTTTAGGCCAATGAGGTAGGGTGAATGGAGGTCGCAGCTTCATATGAAGGACAATTTGTAGCTGCAGAACAAGGACAGGCACAGCAATGCCTTGCTGTCTTCTTATGTGGAGCAGGTTTATTTCCTAGTTTATTCTTACAGGGAGAGTGTAATTGTTGGTGATCCCAGGTCTGTGTAGGAGTCTTCTATATGCCTCCCTATCATGTCCAGTTAGCTCTCTTTAGACCCTATAACTTCATGAAAATCAGAAAGTTCTTTGGCAAACGTCTCCAATACCAAAGGTGAAATCTAAGCTATCCATTCTGTACTCTGATTATTATTTTCACTTTGTTTTTAACTTCTGAGATTTCCTTAATTTCTTACCAGTCCAGAAATTATTTTAAGCATACTTTCGTACAATAGTCCTAGTTATTTTAAACAAGAGAGTTATAAAATCGGCCACATTTCAAGGAATGGATATATTTCTTTATCACTGTTGATTGTGGACTCTATTTTCCGAATGTCATAACCTGAATTTGAGAATGGCCATGTTAGATGGCGGGTATAGGTCATAGATTCCATTACTCTCATGAAACTTGTAATTTAGATTTGTTTTTATCCCCAGCCTAATGTAAAACTCTATCCAAAAACTGAATGCATCACAGGCTCAGAGAGGCCCCTAATGACTCCCAGGCCTCTGAATTCTAGGCCTGTCGAGCAGCATCCTGAAACTCTCTGAGCCACCTACCATCAAGAGAACTCTCCCTGAGCTTCTCAGTGGTCTCTCACATCAAAATACAGCTTCATATCTCAAATTAGGGCATGGCACCTTCACACACTGATTTCCCTGGTCACAACCTTAGACTCACCTTTGCCCTTTGTCCACAGCCAAATGAAATCATTTTTGCTCCTCAACTTTCTATTTTCCCACTTCTATTATATCTTCATTCTTCATTTCTTGCATCCTAGAAAAATCCTCTTGAGTGGTCTCCTTGCATTTTGACTTGTCCCCCCTATCAGCAGCACCACACTCCAAAATACTTTCTAATGTTGAAATTGAATAATGTCATTGGGCTGAGGATTCAGCTCAGTGGTTTCGCCACCTGCTGCGTAAGCGCAAGGACCCGAGTTCAATCCCTGGTACCAAAAAAAAAAAAAAGAATAATGTCATGGGCTGATGAAGGTGTATCTACCCTTAACATATGCAAGTCCACGTTGAAAAATTATCTTCTCAGCTAGAGATTACATTTCATAGTCTCTCTTGTATCTGTGTGGAGCCAGTAATTAGTTGCCAGTGGAGGAGCATGTTACGGTCTGGATGTGTTTGCCTTTATCTCCTCAATAGTTTATATTTTGGAGGCTGGGCTTCCAGTGTGATGATACTGGGAGGTGGCAAGACCCTTAGGAGGTGGGTCCATGAGAAATGGTTAGGTCATTGTGGGTGCTGCCTTTGGAAGGGATTAATGTCATTAATTCTTGTGGGACCCCTGGTTGGTTGTCACAAGAGAGCTGTACTAAAAGAGCTAGGTTGGCCACTTTCTATTCTCTGGCTTTCTGTCTTACCTTGTGATCTCTCGATCTGGTAGACACTCCCACCATTGTGATGTCATTGGCCATGAGGTCCTCTCCATAGTTTAGTCAATGCCCTTGAATCTCCAGTACTGTGGGCTGGTTAAATCTCTTTTTAAATAAGGTACCTACCCCTGGATATTTTAATATAGTAACGGGAAAGTGACTAATACAGAACATAAACCAGAGTGATGTGGATTACAACTGAGATTAGCTGGTTGAAAAGCAGCTGTTCCTTCCCCCACTGTATTCTCAGCAATGCTGACTGTGAGTCAACATCAAACACAGGAAGAATACACATTCATTTTTTCCCATAATTATTGACATATAATTAAGTTATATTTGACAAATAGAAAATGCATATATTTAAAGCATATAATTTACTGTTCTGATATATGTATACTTTGTGAAATAATCACCACAACCAAGTTAATTAACATACACACCCTCGTATGGTTTCCTTTGTATGTGTATGTGGTTAGAACACAGAAGATCTAACCTCTTAGCTAATTGCAAATATACAAGACAGTAGTGTTCATTAAAGTCACACTGCTGTACAGTATATCTCTAGCACTTATTCTTTTTGGATAACAAAAATGTTGTACCCTTTCACCATCATCTTTCCATTTATGCCTCCCCAACCATTGACAACCACAATTTTAAGCTCTGCTTCTATAAATTTCACTAGTTTAAATTCTACATCTAAGTGATATTATGTGGTATTCATCTTTCAGTGTCTGTCTTATTTTACTTAGCATAGTGTCCTCCAAGTTCATCCATGTTGTCTCAAATATCCTGATTCCCCTTTTTTGGAAGCTTAATAATATACCATCTTACATATTTATGCACTACATTCTTAATAGACTTATGTATTAATGGAAATTTATGTTGTTTCTATTTCTTGGCTGTTGTCAATAATACTGCAATGATCATGGGAGTGAAGTTGTCCCTTCAGAGTGGTAATTTATTTTCCTTGCATAGATATTCAAAAGTAGGATAGCTGGACCATATGTTAGCTCTATTTTTAATTTTCTGAGCAATCTCCATACTGTTTTCCGTAATAGCTGCATCAATTTACATTCATATCAACAGTGTACAAAGCTTCCTTTTTTCTCCAAATCAGTGCCAGCACTTTATACTTTGTCTTTTTGGTAGTAGCCCTTCTCACAGGTGTGATGTGATATTCCATTTTGGCTTTAATATGCATATCTTTGATGACCAGAGAATATATATCCTTTTAAAATGCAATTAGAAAATTCAGCAAGAAACTCTATATGCTGCACCGAACCACATCATGAAAAATTTTGAATTTTTAAAAATGTATAAGGCATTTTCTCCCATCACAATTACATAACTTTAGAAATCAATAGAATACAGGACATCTATAAAATCTTTAAATATGCAGTATTTAAACAAACACTTTCAAATAACCTATGGATCAAGAAATTATTTTTAAAATGACAAAATAGTTTGAAAGAAATGATAAGGAAAATATAACATGCAAAAATTTGTTGAACTTAAAACAGATGATTGAAGGAAAATGTATAGCATTGTAGCTTTATGTGCTTTCAGGCTTTTATATATTAAAAAAGAAAATATATGAAAAATTAAAAATTTATTCCATCTTTAGAAGCTACAAAAAAGAGCAAATTAAACTCAGAGGAAGAAAAAGAATGAAAGATATATATATGTATATATGTTTGTGTCATATGTCATGTGTCATACATATATATGACACAAACAATAGAAACAATAAGGTCAAAGTTGAGGGTTTTTTAAAAAATAAGATTTATATATTAGTATTAAGAAAGATCAAGAAAAAAGAAAAACTACAAATTATAAATATGAAAAAGTCAGAGGAAGCATTGCTACAAATCCTATAGATAATAAAGGATAATAAAGAAGATACCATGAAAAACTTATTGCCAATAAATTTCACAATGGATATAGAATGGACAAATTTCTAGAAACATATAACTTATCAAAATTGACACATAATGAAAGAAAAAATCATAATTGCCTCTCTAGCTACTGAAAAACTTGAATTTGAGATAAAAAATCTTTGTATAAAGAAAATCCCTGACAAAGATGGCTTTATTGATGAATTCTACCATATATTTAAAGAAGAAAAAACATTGATTAAATATACAGTTTCAGAATGTGGAGAATAAAGGAAAATTTCCTAATTCATTACAACATAAGACAACATTTTATGAAAATAAAACTACAGGGGGCTGGGTATTTAGCTCAGTGGTTTTGCTGCCTGCTGGTAAGCGCAAGAACCTGAGTTCGATCCCCGGTACTGAAAAAAAAGAAAACTTCACACCAATACTTATATAATTTTATGGCTTGGACCTAAATGTCCCCCAAGAGCCTGGTGTACTCAGATATGAGGCTTTTAGAAGGTGAATTAATTGAGGGGATGCTACAGTCGACTTACTCTTTGGAGGCAGGACCTGGCTTGGGGAGGCTCACTGGGGTTATGACCTGGAAGGACCCATCTCCTTCCCCAGTTCTGCCTTTCTCTCTCTGCTTTTCAGTCACCTTGATGTGAGCAGCTTTCCCTCACCAGGGCCTTTGGTTGTGCCAGTTCTGTGTTTAAGCCTTCAGAACACGGACTGGAACTTCTGAACTGTGAACCAAATAGACCTCTCCTCCTTTAAGTTGTGGGGCTTATGTCTGGTATTTTGTCCCCGTGACTAGGAAAGTGACTAAACCACAGATAGATGGAAAATCCTTAAGAAAATACTAGCACACCAAGTCTATCAGTGTATACAGGGAATGAAACATCATGCTCAAATGGTGTGTACACCAGGATTTCAAAGTTTGTTAATATATTAAAGCCAATATCATTCACCATAACAAGAAAATACAAAAGAAAAGCTATATGGTAATCTCGATAGATGTAGAAAAATCATTTGACAAAATTTAATGTTCATTCATGATTTTTAAAAAATCTTATCAATCTAGGAATAGAAATAAGGGAGCTTTCTCAATCTGATGCAGGGCATTTACGCAGAACACAAAGTTAGCATCATGCTTAATACTGAAAGCATTAATTGTTCCCTCACTACCATAAGGGATGAGGTAAGGATTTTCACTCATATCACTGATAATTCCCAGAAGTTCTATCCAGTACAATATAACAGCAAAAAGAAATAAGCATTCAGATTGGAAATGAAGAAATAAAAAAAATCTACATTTGTTGATGACATAACTATGTACATAGAGAATCACAAGAATTAGATAAAAACACTACCATAACTAATAAATGAACTTATCGAATCAAAGAATGCAAAATCAATACATACAAATAAATTGTACTTCTATATGATAGCAGTAAACTATATTTTATTGGAAAATAAAAGTTTTGAAAACATAGCATTTATAATAGCAGCAAACAACACAAAATGTATAGCTATAAATTGAATAAAACTTATACACTAAAACTACAAGATATTTCTGAAGAAGACTTAAATAAGTGGAGAGATGTATCTTATTCATAGATTGGAATACTCAATACTGTTTTAATAACAATTCTCTCCTAATTGGTCCATAGATTCAATTCAATCTCAGAATTTCACCAAGTTTTGATGTAGGAATCGACAAGTTCAATTTAAAATTTATACAGAAATATTAAACACCACAAATAACCCAAATACTTTTTTAAAAGATCTAAATTGGGGGATATATATGAGCTGATTTTAAAGCTACAGATTAAACAGAATAGAGAGCATCAAAGTAGACTCACAGATACATGACTCACATAATTTTATAGTTAGACTTATTTTTTATTTTTAATTAGTACATGCTTGTAGTACATTGTATTGCAAACATGCACAGAAAAAAGAGGAAAGGGATCAAGAGGTGGATGGAGGAGGAAGGAAGGAAAAGGGAATAAAAAGGAATTAATATGTATTATGTATTGATAGAATTTTTTTCTTTTTGAGAGAGGGTCTCGTCTTTCTAGGTAGTTCAGGCTGGCCTTGAACTCACTATGTAGCCTGGGTTGAACTCACGACAAACCTCCTATCTCAGCCTCCAGAGTTCTGGGATTACAGGCATGTGCCATCACACTCAGCATTCAATATTGATAGAATTTTGATTTAAGTGTCAAGGCAATGAAATGCAGAAAATTCTTACAATTAATTAAAAATACTGAAATAGAAGATTACTAAAGGACAAATATTTGACCACGCTATAAGTAGAAAACATATAAATAACCAATAAGAAAATTAGAAGATGCTCAATACTATCAGTCATTACAAAAGTGTAAATAATTGGAATCAAACTGTGTATACCTTAATGGGTGAATTGATAAAGAAAATGTGGCATGTATACACAACAGAAAATTGTTAACCACAAAGAAAGTGAAACTCCATAATTTGTAGCAAAATGGAACACTGTGTTAAATAAAATAACCTGGACATAGAAAGACAAATACAGTGGACTTCTGATTTATGAACTCGATCGGCTCCCGAGGACTGGTTGTAACTAAGTCAGTACAGCTGAGATCTGGATGTTCACCTGGGTATAGGTATAGATAATAAGAGGCAGGTGAATCTCCTTCCATTAACCTAATTAATCCAAGTTGTTCAAATGTCAGGCTGGTTGTAACTTGAAGGGCTACTATATGGTCTGCTCTTTCTCATCTGTGGAGAGTTTAAAAACAATCAACCCTAATGTGGAATAGAGATTACTAAAAGTTAGGGAAAAAAGAGAAAATAGAGGCTGGGAAAAGGGAAGCTTTATTGGATCAACATGTTGTTTGCATGTATTGAAATATAACACCAAACCTCATTAACGTATAAACTTAGTATATGTTAATAAAAATAAAATATGTATCCAGGCTTGGTGACATATGCCTGTAATCCCCGCCCGCTGGGAGGCTGACACAGGAGGACTGTAAGTTGCAGCACAACATGGGCAACTTAGTGACTTAGCGAGACCCTGACTCAACATAAGAAATAAATAATGGGCTTGGGATATAACTCAGAGTGAAGGTCCCAGGGTCAGTCCTTGGTACCGCAAAGTAATAAATCAGTAGTCCCTAGAATGATTTTGATTAGAGCTGAATCTAGAAAGTGTTCATGGCAACGCTGTGCAACAGAACTCAATTTACTGGGGCAAGTTCTTTGGGAAACAGGATAACAAAATAGGCAAGCCAGTTATAGGTCAACTTCATATAGCCACTTGAGTTTTACAGCGATAAGAGATGAATTTGGTGGAGAAAAGAGTATCTTTTTAACAAATGGCTTTGGAACAAGCCAGATTGCTATGTGAAGAGAAATGAATCCTAGTGTCTCCTTTACTTCATGCACAAACATTAATTTGAAGTGGTTCTTAGACATAAACAAGAGAACAATACCATCAGGTCGTTAGAAGGTATGGTAGGAAATTCTCATGACTTTAGATCCTCAAAGCTTCCTGCACAGATTTCAAAAGCATGACATGAGAAAAATAATAAATTATAGTTTTTCAAAACAAAAAGATTTAAGCTCATCAAAAGATACCATTAAAGATTTTAAAACAAGTCACTGACTGGATGAAAATATTTTTAATATACATATCTGACAAAGTACTCAGATGCTCACTTTCTTTACTATAAAACATCTGAAACAGTTTTTAATGAGAAAGGTTTCTTTCTGTCTCACTGTTTTGGAGAGTTCAGTTCATGATTGGTTGGCTGTATTGCCTTTAGGCATGAGGCAGTCAGCACATCATGATGGCGGCATATGGTAAAACCATCCGCCTCATGGTTGGCCAGGATGTGAACAAGAGAAAGAGAAATAGGTGGCATCCCTTTATCTCATCCAAGAGCATACCCCAAAGACTGGGAGACCTCCCATTTGGCCCCACCTCTTAAAGTTTCCACCACTTACCAGTCACTTTATCAATTTGTCTCAATCTTACTTGTTATCTAGGCTCTTTGTGTTCTGAACAAAGAATTGAGCAGGACACACAGAAATACTAACAAAGGCAAATATTTATTAAAGGAAAGTGCTGCATAGAGACATAGTGGGCTGATGAGAAAACTCAAGCAAATTTGACTCAGAGGAGCCCATCTGTTTTAGATTTGAGATTAGAATATACTTGGAAGCTTCCAAGAGAGCACAGTTCAGTGCTGTCAACTGCCAGTCATCAAGTACACCTTCATGGATGGAAGGCAGGCAGAGCCAGAGTTGGCAACTACAGTGAGTTCCAGGTTGACTTTTCTTTTATTCCTCTGGACTTTGGGGAATGGTGAATAATTGAGCTTTTTTCCAATCCACAGTGAGTCTCCAATCTCATGCTGGGATGGGAAGTTTGAACTTTTATGGGTATTGTTGGAGCCAACATAGCTCCCAGAACCCATGGAGAAAGGGGTCAAAGCTTCAATGCTAATGATACTAGGATAGCCACCAGCAGAGTGTTTCTCATGTCAGGGGTCAAAGAGGTGTGGTAAGGGCAGAAGCATGTTTTGTAGGCTCATGCCAGGAAGTTAAGGAGATATGATGAGAGCAAGGTGTTCTTCTGGTCTCCAAGAGCCAGAAGGCCTCCTGTCTGCTGTAAGCCTAAGGCCAGGATGTCTCCCACACTGTCTACCTCCTGCCTCAATAGCACCAATCTGAGGACTAGGTCTTTAACACAGGGGCCTTTGGGGGACAATCCTGATCTAAACTATAACAACTTATATCCAGAATACAAATTAACCAACCAGGCAAACAGTCTAATAAAAGATGGGCAAAAAGAATGAACAATTTACGAAGGAGGAAGGCTCAATGACTAATAAATGTATCAGTTATTATGAAAATAAAAGTTGAAAGAGCTACCTCATATAAGCTGGAATGAATAAAATAAGATAAAAATGTTGACAATATCAATATTGGTGAGGATATCAAGCAGAACTACTGAGTAGAATTGTCATATTTTGCTAATCAGAGTTTAAAATAGTACAATCAGTTTGAGGAACTGTTTGGGAAATCCGTATATAAAATGTAAACATCCATCCGCTCTGACCTAGCAAATCTGCTGCTAGGTATTTACTTAAGAGAAATGAAAACATATAACAAAACAAAAGGATTTATACAGAAAGTTCTTAACATCATTATTCATTATTCCTAATAGCTCCAAAGTGGAAAATAAACCAAATGTCCATTCACAGTAGAACTGATAAAGTGGGGAATACTCCTCAGCAATAAGTCAACCATCAACTGAGGCAAACAGCAAGAATGGAAGAATCTGAATGTCACCATGGTAAGTGCACCCAGGTACCAAGAGTTTAATGGATGACTTCACTTACATAATGTCCACAATAGGTAAACACGATCTGTTGGGGAGAATCGACAAGTGATTGTCTCTAGGGAAGGGTATGGTGAGAGAGAAGAAATGAGCTAGAATGAAGATCGCAGGGACATTCTGTAATGATCAAATGTGTATTCCTTGTTTGGGATGGCATATAATTATCCAGCTATATCAACTGAACATTTAAGAGCTATGCATTTTATTTTAGGTAGATCATAGCTTAATAAGAATAAATAAAGCCCAAGTTTCTTCAGATAGTTTGGAGTGCTTGCTAACAACTGAGTTCTCATCATGTCTCTGACTTCATTTTCCATTTAAATTCTGGGCACATGTCCCTTGTCTGATCCCAAACACAGATATTGGCTTTACAATTGTCCATAGTTGGAGCCTCTGAGCAAATCCAAATCTTACTTCTTTCTTGTTTCCTTCTTTTCTTCTTCCTTCTTTCCTAATATAGGGGAGGGGCTAAGGATGTGCTCCAATGGAGTGACTTGGCTCTGCTTCCCGAGTTTCTCACCCTTCTCTTGGGCCCAGCGGGCTGTTTCATGCATGAACTTCTGGTGGACATGGTGCACTAGTACAAATCCAGTCACGTGGCACTTTGAAAAAGCGTCCTCTAGTGCCATGTATGCTAACCTCCAATTGGCCAAACCAAGACTCTAAATGTGACACCTGTAGTCAAGGTGCTGAGAGTGTATTTTGCTTCTGTATGGAAGGACCTGGAAAGTCACTTGGTGAAGGGCATAGATATGGGGAAGGGGAAAGGATAGCACTATGAATCCAAACCAGTACACTCAGATCCCTCCTCATGCTTTTGACCATGATAGAGATGGATCAAATACGCTGCTATTTCTGTGCAGCAGACCCTTCCTCCTTCTATGGAGACAGAGCCAGTCTGGATGTTATTCAGGCAGTACTCAGAGCAGCCATTGCTGTTCAGGAAGGAAGATGTTGTCACTGCCACAGCTTCCTCACAGTCCCCGCGGAAATGTTCCTATCATAGAGGTTCCTGCCGTCTATGGTTCCTACCATCTATGGCTCCTACCATAACCATAAACATTCATGAATATTAAAGAAGATGGTCACAGGGACAAGGAAGGAGGATGCAGGACTCAGTATGGAAAATAAGAGGACTTCCTAAAGAAGGATGTACTGCAGACAAATACAAACTAGGAAAATGGATGGGGCTTCCTGAAAGAGCTCTCCAAAATTAATATTTCAGGCAACACCGTTAACTGCAAACCTTGAACATGGGTGAGCCACCGTGCCACGAGCTACATGACACCTGCAGCTCACCTGCCCCTAGGTAGGAGAGACGAACGCTTCAGACCGCAGTTTCATCAGTTGTTTGATAGTGACAAAAAGCCTCAGCCTTTTCCTGTGGCAGGTGCTCTCCATCAGGGGAATGAGGGGCCGACGCCAGGTGAGGGTCGGACCAATACTAAAAGGATATTCTGGACACTTCCTGAAAATATGATAGGAAGGAAAGTGGGTTTTCTCTGGAGATAAAGCCATTCCAGTTCTTTATTTGTTTTGATAGCAAAGTTATGCATAAAATAATGTGCAAAATGGGTGCCTCATAAACAAATTGTAGCAGCTCTGAGTTCAGCAAGCATCATGCACATTGAATCAGCCACATGGCACGGGTATTCCCTGTAGAGGAAAGCAAATGGAGGCAGAGTGCTTATAACCATGGCCCCTGTGTGTGTGTGTGTGTGTGTGTGTGTGTGTGCGCGCTTATGTGTATACTTAATATTCATTCCACATTTATTATACACTTGGTCAGTGTATAATATGCATTGTATCGTTATGCTCGTGCATAGATTCTGCTCTCCTGGGCTCATATTCTTTCCGGGGGCAGGGGCAACTGTAATTGGTTAATTGT
The DNA here is from genome assembly GCF_053883595.1 of Heterocephalus glaber. Taxonomy (NCBI): domain Eukaryota; kingdom Metazoa; phylum Chordata; class Mammalia; order Rodentia; family Bathyergidae; genus Heterocephalus; species Heterocephalus glaber. The sequence goes on along the minus strand of NW_028258381.1, from coordinate 19,846,390 downwards.
GATGCAAGGTGTTTTCCTGTTTGTGTTCATATCTGTTTGTTGGTGTACACAGCTGTTCTCATCTGAAGAGGCTCCTGCCTTGCAAACAAAGTCCTCCTGGCTCCAAAGCCACCCTTACAACCAGATTGGTAAACTTCAATGGGTGTCCCAAGGAACATGAACCAGAAAAGTCAAGATTTTCAAAAGAGAGGCTAAGATGGGGCCAATTCTCCGAGCTCATACTCTCTTGCCTTATTTTAAAAAATTTATTAGTACATGTTTATGATACATAGTAATTCTATTCAGCTTGGGGGATTGATACATATACATATACATATCACATCTTGATCATTTTTGTTCTCCTGAGTCCCTACAGTCCCTACCCCTCTGTTTCTCTGTATTCTCTTTTTACCTTTACAGAATCCACCTCCCTGTTTCTTAATATGGCTCTTTTCTTTTGCTTTTTAAGTTATTTATATTGTGGGTCTCTCATATTAGAGAAACAATGTGTAGTTGAACCTTGTGACTTCTTTTTCTTAATTTTAGGATCTCAAGAGTGATCCATTTTCCTACAAATAACTCAAACTCATCTTTCTTTAGGGCCGAGTGGTGCTCCATTGTGTATGTTTTGCACATTTTTTTAATCCATTTATCTGTCGATGGATACATAGGCTGCTTCCATGATTTAGCTATTGTGAGTTGTGCAGCCATAAACATGGGTATCCATACATCACTACAATATGATGACTTTAACTCTTTTGGGAAGATACCTAAAAGAGATATAGCTGGGTCAAATGAGATTTCTATTTTTGGCTTTTTGAGGGAACTCCGTACTGATTTCCATAGTGGTTGTACTAATTTACATTCCCAACAGCAATGCAGATAGGTTCCTTTTTATCCACAACTTTGCCAGATTTGGCCATTGGAGAAATTCAAATAAAAGCAACACTGAAATTTCACCTTCTTCCAGTAAGAATGGCTGTCACTGTAGAGTCAAATAACAAATCCTACCTTGCCTTCTTGACAAGGTGAGTGCTATAGATGATGAGGCAGGCAAAGAGAGGGGGAAAGGAATGAAGGAGCCTCATGCTTCCCTTACATCAGTGGTGGTAAATTTATGGCACCACCATTGAAATCTCTACAAGGTTTGCCATTACTGCTACATAAATCTAGCCATATGGAAGCATATTAGAATATTGATGCTTGGAGTGGAGACCTCTAAGGATTCTGATCTGACCTGTGGCTTATCAGCCATCTGGGAAGTTTCCATTGCTCTCAGAAGAGCTTTTAGTTCAGTGAAACTTCCCCAATTTATAGTAGAGCCATACACTTGCAATTAAACTGCACATGGCTTTTTCTCATGTTGTTGAAGACCTTAGATTCCTGAGGCCCCAAAACAGCACTGGACTAAGACTCTGCATATGCTAAAGTATCTCTGAGGATTAAATGTGGCAAAGAGGATTTAAATGAGGCTCAAGTTCCACATCTGTGAATAATTTTGTTTTATAGATTTGGGCAGCTGAAGACTTATAAACAAAAGCTCCCTGAGTGTGGTTTGTGTGTGTGTGTGTGTGTGTGTGTGTGTGTGTACCTATTTTCTGTTAATAAAATTCTGAATTGTACTGGAATGAAGCAAATGGCCCATATAGCCAGAGCACTTGTGTTGTATATCCCTGTTCACATTTGTTTCATTTACTCATACATTCATAGAACTATTTAACAAATAATGATTATTCCAATCATTGCACTATAAAAGTAAATATAATAAAGGCTTAATAATTCTAAATTTGAAATACATGCATGGTTATATTGATATTTCTATTATCTTCCTAATATAAGCTAATAGTTTTCTAATAGAAATGCCATACAGTGGTCAAAGCAATATCCCACACATTGGGTGACATAACACAGCAGAAATGTGTGTTTTCGTATAGCCATTAGCTAGAAACAAAGTTGACACAGTCATGTACTCTTTTTTATTTTGGTACTGGGGCTTATACCCAGGACCTTCCCACTGAACTATATCCCCAGCCCCCTCCCCTTGTTTTGAGACAGGTTCTTGCTGAATAACTAAGTCAATATCCCAGGCTGGGGTGCAACTTGTGATCCGCTAACCTCCATTGGAGTTTCTTTCATGCCCTTCTCTTAGCTGGTTTCAATCCAATCTTTGACATTCTTTGTCTTGCAGGTACATAACTCCAATTTCTACCTCTATTTTTCTTCCATGTGTGTCTCTTCCCTTTTCATAAGTATGTCATTCATATTGAGCACATATTGTCTACCCTAACAACCTCATTTTAACTTGGCCACATCAGCAAAGACTCTATTTCCAAATAAGGTCACGTTCACAGATGCTGAGAGTTAGGACATCAACATGTTCTTTGTGGAGACACATTTCATGCCATAATGGTAGCCCATCAGTGGAAGGGTCAGATATTAGCTAGTCTTCAAGATGAGGAAGAATTTGACATACAAGAGAGAAGGGAAAGATCCAAAAAGAGAGAACTGAATTGTCTTGGAGTTTAGAAGTATGAAACACAAGGAACTGCAGTCTCTTCAGCATGCCAGTACAGCCATAGCCTAATGTAGTGGCTTGTCCCCAACATATATGCCGCTAATTACTTCTCTAACTATATGCATATGTTGTTCTTCCACGAGGGTGGAGTCTATTTGCTATGGAATGATTGTATCCATCCAAAATAGTATGTTGAAACTCAATTCCCAACATGATAGTGTTAAGATATGGAACCTTTGGAAATTAATTAGGTCCTGAATGTGGAGCCCTCATAAAAGGAATTAGTTTCCTTATGAAAGAAGCCCAAGGGAGTGTATTCTTCCTTGCCAGCATTTGAAGACACAGCTAGAATGCACCATCTATGGACTAGCTATGGACCAGACACTGACTCTGCTGGTGCTTTAATTTTGGACTTTCCAACTTTTAGAACTAAAAGAAACAGATTTCTCTTGTTTACAAGCCACCTAGATTATGATATTTTGTTGTAACATCCAATATGAACTATGGCACTATTCTTGCCCTTCCTTGGGTCTAGGTTGGACTTAATGACTTGGCCTGATGGACAATAGAAGGAGGAAGAAGTGAATTCCTGAGTCTTCTGAAGCTATGTCATAATTGTATAGCTTTTGCCTGGATCTTCTGGAACATTCAGTCATAGAGACATTGGTGTTTCTATTATACCTGGTCCAGTGCCTGCACAGAAGAATCTCTTAAATATGTGTTGAAATGGAATCTACTGTAGAGATTGAAGGAGTAGAGAAGTCAAACAAAGTTTGACCCAAGTTGCAAGATCTGTGAAAAGCAGTAGTCTTAAGCATTAGGAGTCTGGGAGTGAGAAGCTCATAAGGAATCATTTCAGTGATTGATGTCATGGCTCAGGTTACTTAGAAAAAGAGGCAAGGTCTCCAGGAAAACATCAGGGCTCACCTAATAGAGAGCTCTGAGAAATAGTATTCTCCATGTAGGCAAAGAGGGCAGAGCAGGAAAGAAATCTCAGAAGGAGAAGACACTGTGATCTTTAAGTTGGAATACCGGGTTACAGAAGAACACTCCGGACACTCTAGGATAAGGGAAAGTTTAGTCCGACCTCTGGAAATGTCCTGAAGACCCAGTGCATGCATCCTTCTCTTTCCCCATCTCTCACTCTGTCATTTATTTTTTCTTCTCCCTTTTAACTTTATTATTGCAAAATGAAGCACAAACATGGAAAGGTACACAGAACCTAAATTCATGTCTCAACTATCTCAAAGCAAAAACCCATATAACCAGCACCTCAGTGAAGAAATAGATCGGCAGGTGGACACTTCAATTGATTCCATATCTGTACATAAATATGTACATTATATATGAATTAGAAAGCAAAAATAAAACCATTTTTACAAAGAAATACATGATCAGCAGCATCTCCGAAGCTTTGTTCTCTCCTAATATATTCCCTTTTTCCTTTCCTACCACCCTTGTGGCTTCTAACATGTTCCTTATTTCTTTGTTATCTTTTCTTTTTATTTTCACTGAATGTTTCTTTCATCTCCTTTGTTTTACTTTACTTGACTTTGTTCTGAAACCTACTGTACTAGTGCAATGTTCTTCAGAGAAGCAGAAGCAATGGGAGCAATAGGAGCTGTATCAACAGGTAGATGGGGCAGGGTTGCGGGGAGAGAGCTGTACAGTCCCAAGATCCACAGCAGTTCGCATGCTGGATACCCTGGAGACCTGATGGTAAAATTTCAATCCAAGGGCAGGAGAAGCATCATGATTTTCTAGCTCCCTTACTTCATCTTTTTGTTTTCTTCAGGCTCCAATAGATTTGATGAGTTTAATCAATGTTGGGGACAGATATCTGCTCTGTCTGTTCATTCAAATGTTAATCTCATCCAGAAACAATCTTATGTACAAACTCAGAATAATGTTTAGCCAAATATCTGGGTACCTCATGGCCTGGTCAAGTTTATACTTAGAATTAACCATCATATCGTCACACCCTTCTTTTCCTCGGATTACTGCCTGACTCGATTGGTCACTAGATGAGATGGAAAATATATCTATCTGTATCTATATCCATATCTGTATCTATATTAAAAGTCAATGATGGAAACACATTTTTTCCTTCTTTTTAGAGGGCAGAAAGTCTATATAAAGTCTATATAAAGTTGCTTTTTTATATGCATCTTTGATCATCTTTATGGAAGAATCAATGCTCCCGATTCCAGAAGATATTTTCATTTTCTTCATCTACCCAGATCTTCTATCATGTGCTCAGGGCCAACTCTGACTATGTCTGGGTCTTCAGCATTGGTCAAATACCACGCCCCCACATGTCAATTGTGGAAGAATCTTCCCTGAAATTCTTATAAATTTCACTGTTTTTCATGGGAAAAATACAATCATTTTTAGCTGTCTTTTTTGATCAACTTCAAACTCAGCTGCTTTTCTTTCTTCAGATAGGTGATCTTTCCACAGATAAGAAAACTGATATATATCTTGATTTTTACCACCATCACTCAGTAAATTAATGGTGCACCCAGCCTAGGGCCTCTTCCTCTCAAGCCACAACTCTGGGTATGTAAGAGGTTCCTCATTACTGGTCTCCTTGTTCCTGCTGCCTATAATTTATTCTCAACACCACAATGTTTTGTACAGAAATCTTATCCTGTCACTTGGACTCAAATTTCCACAGTGGCTTCTCGGATCACTTAGAATGAAATCAAACTATTTACGATTGTCTATGAGTCCTTACATGGTCTAGCACTGCCTTCCTCCACATCTCATCTTCTACCTCTTGCCCCTTCACTCACTCCATTCTCTATCTACTTTTGTCCCATATACATTCCAGCAGTTTGTGCCCCAAGGCTATTGCATTTGCTATCTTAGGAAAGTACTCAGTGTTAAGAAAAGAGCATTATTTAAAATTCCATGGGTCACATAATTATTTGCCACAAGTAAACATAGAAGAAATTCAGGTATAGGACAAAACAGTGTAATTTTAATGAGCCACTAAACTGAATATTGTGAAAAATACAGGAATAGCTAAGAATAAATTTACCCACAGAATGCTCACAATCCAATGGCTCAGCTAATAAACAACAAATTATAAATGGATCAATGCAGTGATAAAATAATTTACAGCATGTGAATAGAGAAGAACTTAAGTAATCTAGTGCAGAACCATGAGAACTGGGTTTTAAAGGTTGGATAGAAGTCTATTATGCAGATAGAGAAGGAACACTATCATAACATCAGATAAAATAGCAAGGCAAAGAAAGCCATAACAGCATAATATTTTCAGGGACTAACAGGCACTTCCACTTGGTAGAGTAGAAGAAGGGTATAAGGAGGGAGTGAAGAACAAAGCACTGTGGGTCTCCCTCTGGAAGGAGCTTCTTGAAAGGCGAAAGACACATCCAAGGCTGATGAAGGTGAAAATTTAACAGAGAGACAAAAGGGTAGAAATCTGTTCCAAAATAGACCACAGGAGATGGACCAGGCATTAATGTCCTGCTTCTAGGGAAGACTCCAGCCCGCCAGTCAGCTTCACAAATGCTGTTGTATTTGAATTCTAGAACACCTTTGGTGAATTTTCCATCTGTCTCCTGAAATTGCCTATCTGATCTTGCATGTCATCTACATTTTCCATTAGAATCTTTAACATGGATCATAGGTATTTTAAATTCCCTGTCTGATAGTTCCAGCATCTTTTATCAATGATTGCTTTGTCTTTTCAGACTCTTGTTTTTCCTTACATTTTAGTGTGCCTTGTAAGTACTACAAAAAAAAAGATATTTCAGGCAGGATAATAGATACATATTTCTTGTGCTTGGAGATGCGTTAATCTCATCTGGGTTTGAAGTTCCTTGTTGTTATGGTTACCTTCAGCATACTACATGTTTCCAATTCCCTTGGCAACACCTGTGCACAGGAGGTGGGCTAATTTTCCAGAAGGTTTTTCTCAATGTCTGCTTCCCCTGAGTTCGGGTCTCCTATTGGGTTTTGAGTCTTCCTTTCACATAGTTCCCCCTACAAGGGAGTAGGTCTCTTGCAGCTGTGCTGTTCTCTGACAGGTGTCTCTGTTTCATCAAATAGAGAGGTTCTTTTCATCCCAAAGAACTGAGTAGGACATATAGAGATAGTAAGAATGTCAGAGATTTATTAAAGGAAAGCACACCCTAGGGCAAGAGTGGGCCAATGAGAGAATTCAAGAGCAAGTTTGACTCAGAGTGGCCCTTCTGTCTTAGGCTTGAGGCTAAAGTACACCTGGGAGAGTTACAAGCTGCAAGATGAGAGGTGGCAACCATCAGTAATGAAAGTCTGCTCTCAAAATCAAAGGCAGGCGGGGCCATAGGTGGCAGCTACAATGAGTTCTAGGTTGGCTTTAGTTTTTCTAGAATTTGAGAAATGGTCAGGAGCAGTAATCAACTAGACTTTGTCCAGTTAAATGAGTCTCCACCCTCATGTTGGGAGGGAGAGCTTTGGACTTTATATGGGACTGGATGGAACCAACATGGCTGCCAAAGCCCACCAGGGAGGTCAGACCCACAACACAAATGCTATTATAATGACCTTGGGGTTACCCTCAGTTGCACTCAGAATGCTCCTCAGGCTCATACCAGAGGTCAAGGAAATGTGATAAGGGCAGGAGCATATATTTTAGGCTCCCATCAGCATGTTAAGAAATAGTGAGAGTAGGATGTTCCTTTGGTCTCCAAGAACCAGAAGACATCTTGTCTGCTGTGACTCTAAGGCCAAGATGTCTCCCACACTATTTCCAGCCTCAGTACTCCACTATTATTTTTATTGTACTGTAACTTTTACTCAGTTTTTGGTGGGGCTAGATATTCTCTGAAATTCTGATTAAGCCTCCATTAGGGGTAGACATTGAGTTTGAGAGGTAGGATTTTTGTTTTTGTTTTTTACATATCTAAAATGAAGTTAGACTAGCATTTATTTCTGCACCAAAGATTGAACTTCTTAAAATTCTCCTGCTCCCTGCCCCTGGCCACATACCATGAATGGACCGCCAGTGCCTCTGGACTGCAGTCTTTCTGGCTCTTCTTAATGCAGATTAAGGCTTTGTCCCTTAGAGGTGGATACAAATGGGTATGAGTCTCAGTGGAGATTCAGCAGTGGTTTCCTCCAGCCAGCACCACCCCAGGAAGCTTTCTCCAGATCCTCCCCAATCTTCCCTGTGAGCCCCTGCTGGGAGTTTGCAGAAGACTCACAGGCAGGTGAAAACCTCCCCGTGTGTGCAGCCCCTAGGGGTGTCTCACCTGCACACTAGTCTGCACCAACACATTCCAGCCATTTAAAAAAAATCTCTAGCTGAGTTTTCTTATCAATTTTATTGGATCATGACATGCTGAAGTATGTAAATGTTAAGATCTTAGTTCTTGCAAACATCCATCTCTCCAGATTTTAGGTGAATTGTTTGCCCTGCAACTTCAGTTTTCTGATGGATTCAAAGAAAAGCAATTACTTATCAATTTGTCCAGATGTTTTTCTTTTGTGAGGAGGAGAGTGATGCTCTTTCAAGGTTTCTACCTCTCTGAACTCAGTTGCTAGGATATTTAGATCTGGGACTTCTTTCAGTGGTCCCCTGCCCATGTCCAAGGATTTTATTCAGAAACAAATGTCTCTGTGTTCCACAGTTCTCTTTTGCTGTAACTTCTACTGGGATTTCTACCTTCTTCACTCAAATAGCTACACTCATGTGATGGAAGCATTCTGCAGACTGCTACATGCTGAGAATATATCATAGATGCTGCTGAGGCAGAAAAGTAATGCACTATGAGATTTTTCTGAGCATTTGAAATCAGCATTTAAAATGTCAAACATCCCTTTGATGCCCTGCTGCTCCTATGTGCAACATTATAATTTTCCTCTGGGGGAAGTTGAGGACATGAAAGTGCTGCTGTGCTGCATTCAGGCAAGTTAATGAGATATTTATCAAACACCTACTATGCACCCACAGTGGATTTAAGCTCTGTGAGGGGCTATGGAACATGACCTCTTCTCAAAGTTTGGATGAGAACTGGAAATAACCTGGAACCCTATGCGTATGGGTGCAAGTGCCTATAAATTTCAGGTTCCAAGATGGTCACTGTATTGGTCACCTATGAAACTGCCGAGACAAGATATCTGCCACTCAAAATTTAAAGGCCGAGAGGTTAAATTTGGCTCCCACTTTGAGAAGTGGTTGGCTCCACAGCACGAACATCATGGCAGAAGGGTGTGGTAGAGCAAAGCTCTTCACTTGGTGGGGTCCTGGCAGCAGAGCAAGGGGAAAAATGCCAGTGAGAGATGTAGCCTCCAAGGCTCACTCCCAGTGACTGGCCACCTCCAACCAGGCCCTATCTCCTGACAGCACACTTAGCTATGAACAGAGTGTATTAATCCACTAATGAGCTCAGCACTCCCACGATCCAATCGCCTCTCCAGGAGTCTACTAATCCAGTCAAATTGACAACTAAGTTTAGGTGGTACAGTCCCTAAATCTGTCAGACTCATGAACAGGAAGACCCTTCCATAGTCCTATAGATGCAGCCCAGGCCAGAGCCCAGTTATTCATTAGCAGTAGATTAGGTGCCCTACATTCTCTTTTGACAGATTTTGGACTTCTCGGCAAGGACTACTTGACTTTTATCACCCTTAACTGAACATGATTTCTACTCTTAATTCTGCCTCTCTCTTTTAAGAATGAATAGGATAATAGCTGTACATCTCCAATGATGACTTCTCAGTGATAAGCTCCATATACTCAATTTCATTTTTGTTATAATCTCTTTCCCTTTTTAATGCTTTTCCTAATTGCACTGTCCCTGTGTAGCTGCTTACAGCCTCTCTCCGTGGTACACGGTTGGAGCCCACGGCACCCCTTTCTTGTGTTCCAGCTATATAGTGACATTTGGAGCACCAGGAAGCAAAGCAAGTGGAAATGTTGAGGATAGAGTCACGGGTACTGGTAACATAAAAATGGGATGTTATTGTGAAGGGATAGGAAAAATAGTCTCTGAGGAACTGGGCTTCTTGGTGGATACTCTATTACATGAAACCAAAGCCCTAACAGGAAGAGTAACAAAAAGTTAGAGGTGTGGGATTTGGAGGCATCCCATCTTGGATTCCAGTGAGAGCTTCAACCATTGCTAACTGGATGACTTTGAGCAAATGACTTGACATCTCTCAATCTCACACATACAAAAATTTGTATAGGGATTACATGATATGTGCTATGTCAAGCACTTAGGACACCATCCTTCCCATAAAACATACTCAGTAAGTTGAAACCGCTTTTATAATTATAACTGATACTGTGTGTCCTTGGCCACAGTGAGCAGTCCGTTTCCCAATACGGTCAAGCCACAGTTGGACAAATAAGAGAAACAAATTAATTTCTTCCCAGCTAAGGGGTTCATATATACTTCTGGCTGCACCAAAATGTAGCCAAGGCGAGGCATTTCAAAAAACCCGTGTCCTTCTGTTTCTGATCCATTTTCCTCTGCTAATGCAGAAGGAAGGAGAAACAATAATATTTCCTGCAAACTCCTTTGCATCAGCCACCATGCTGTGTGCATTTTACTCTCATTCTTCTTATTTTATCAATTGTCTTTCCCTCCACTGCTCCAACTACACAGCAGTCAATGGAGAGTCAGAGGCAGGAGTGTTGTAAACCCCTTTCCAAATAATCATGCGGGCAATCAACACTACTCCCTGCACATGTATTAATGTAGAATCCTGCTGTGTGGGTGTAGCATTGCCCGCTCCGAGGGTTCCTATTAGCCAGGTCCCAGACATTGTGCCTCGGAGTATTGCTTCTGTGGTCACACACCACATGATAAAGAATCTGAATAAGCTTTCTCAAGTAAAAAATAAATTATGATTCAGTTTGAAGCAAAGAACAGTCCAGGCAGTGGGTAAAAACTAATTTACTATATGTCACCCTGGATATATAGCAAATAGCTGTAAATAAGTATGTACAATATAATTAAAAATATGATAACATTATAAAATAGGATGATGGCTAGTTAGGGGAGTAGATCTATCAAGCAGAATATGTGTATATCACTTGAAATATTGCCTCAATTACTTGAAGTCATCAGCTCAGGCTCCTCGTCTCAAAAACAATCCTTACAAATGCAGACTTAAAATGACAAGCACTGTTTATTTCCATACTCGGTTTCCTTTCATTCCATCTGTTCTTGGGAATTTTCCTTCAGCATCTGTTGAGCAAAGAGCAGCAAGACAAGAATAATACTTAAATTCTCAAGATCTGCCCTGTCCCATCCATTCATCCCTGGCTCCTCAATGGATGGCCTTCCGCATGGAGGCTGAGCTACAGAAAGTATCCTTCATTTGCTCCCAGGAAACCACCCAGGAGCAGTCATGCACAAAAGCAAGTGGGAAAAAATAAAAGCAAGTGGCATGGTTCATTAACAAACACAATTAATTTACCTATACCATTCCATCAGATGAAACAATACTCTGGCTGGGAAGCAGCTTAGATAATCACCGAATAATGAGAAGAGCCATAGCTTCTGTGTGATCCCAGGAGAAAGATACAATGGGTCCTACTGGCTGGGCTTTGTCTTTTTCTTAACTCTGTGTGTCAGTGCTTACATGGCTGACCCTAAGCTGTAAAAGGAAATATCAACACTCATTTTGAAGTTCTCAACCCCTGTCCTCAAGGACTTCCTGAGTTTTACTTCTGGGTACTTACAGGAAAATTTTTCTTTTCTCACTTTCACTTTGACCTCAACACATAGACATACAACGTAGCTCACATTTCTTAGCTATGATCAGGATTCTTCTCATCCTTTTATTGTTTTTCATTATTGGAAGCAGTTTGAGGATTAATTAATCCTACTAACTAATTCATTATCTACATTTCTATCACTCATTTCCTTCATGTGTGTTATGGTTTGGGTCTAGATGTCCCTCCAAAGCCTGATGTGGTCACAGGCTAGATCTAGAGTGTGTGAAGCTGGAATTGATTCATGTTGCAATGCTAGGCTCGAGGACACTAGGATGAAAGGTGTGAGTGTTACCTGCCCTAAGTAGACTAAATAAGATAAAAGGGGCAGGGAGGCGCTGTTAACCTTCCCCTTGTTACCTTTGCTGCCTTGTGCATGCCATGTTGTTTCTGCTCTGCCATGCCGGTTTGTCATGCCTTGGAGTCGGCTGATTATGAACTGAAACTTCTACAAACTGTAAGCCAAATAACCCCTTTCCCCTTTAACTTTGGGCATCGGTATTTTGTCTCAGCAACGAGAGAAAAGTAACCAACATGATGCGCAATTTCCCAAAAGGCGTTGTGTTGATGTTGTGATCTCAAAGACCAAGGACCCATGGCCTATCTAGTTTGCATCATTTCTAAGGTTTCCTATATTATTCTTCAGTCTTCCTAGGGAACCAGTTCCCTGTTACTTTGCTCCTATATGAATTGATACAGTATTTTCATCACAACCTACTTAGAATATTCTTTCCTTTTATTCATTCAAATTACATAGACACTCCCCATTCCAATCCAAATTTACACCTTCCATGAACCTGCCTTCATCTGTCTTTCTTCAACTAAGCTTCTATTTTACATTTGTGCATCGCTTAAGGATGGGAATAAGTTCTGAGAAATGCATCAATGGGCCATTTGTTGCTCAAACATAGGATGAATTTACATAAATTAAGACAGCTAAACATCCTGGGAAGGTATCATCTTATGGGACCACTGTTATATATGCCATCTGTCATTGACAGTACATAACAAGATCCAAGTTAATAATTTATAATTTCTTTTATATTTTCCCAGACTTAAAATTTCTTGAGAAAAGAGATTATGTCTCATAATATTTGTTACCTTTAATGCCTAATATATGTGTAGACTAATAATAGACGCTCAATGGATTCTTTTGATTGATTGACCTAGGTACAATGTTCAGCAATTACAGGATAGACACATGGAAGCAATATAAAAAGAGCTTTCTACCACTAAATATTGGGTCAAAAAATGAATGAATCTGTGTACCAATTAGTGTCCAAGCCAAAGACCAACAAATGTGGGCATCCTGTTAACCCTACTTCTAGATTTAGACTGAGGTCTGAAGTGTCTACTACTGATGAGTGAAGAAATGACACACAGAAGTGAGGCAGAGTAATTGAGTAAGAGCTTACACTCAGTACATAATACACGCCAGGGAAAACTTAGAGCATTGGACATGCATTAACTTCTTCAATCCTCACAACAATCTCTGGAAGTTTATTACATTTTCAGATGAGTTTGGGAGGACACATTCAGACCATAGCAAGTAGCTGCATTGCTTCTTAATATAAATATGACTGATGTTCTAGAGAACTGAATGAAAGAACATAAAATTAAAGGAATAATCCAAGAAAATCTTTAAGAAATGAAAGATTCGGATTCATATGCTAACATTACACACTATGTCCCTGGAAAAAATGTAATATCAAATCAGTAAAACAATAATGTTACAAGGTTCCAAAGATAAAGAAAAAAGAAAGCAAGTAAAAGCACAGCCAAGCAAATAATATCACTTTTCTTCTATGAAAAGTAAATATCAGACTGGTCTTCTAACAGGCCATAGCCATGTTCAGCCATAGAAAAGTCAAACAATATCAACAGTGTATAATTTACAACTTTTATGTGCAAACAAACTGTCATTCAGGCATAAAATCAGAAACAAAAACAAAATCAGGTCCTACAACCATTTAGGTAATATATTTCCCATTAGTCCTTGTTGAAAAGCTACTAAGGACAAACTTAAATAAAGAAACAAATGATGAAATTTTGGCAAAAATACTAGAATTAGGCATTGAACCCAATTTATCACAGGACTGAGTATAAACAAATGAAAAATGTGACAAATAGTGACAATGTAGAAACTACAATGTTCCAATTAACCAAATTAATTCACCAAAAATAAAAACAGAAGGAGAAATAAGTTGAAAGGTGATATTGCTACCCTGTCTTATTAATATTTTATAATTGGTGATAAAATTACATTATTTAAAACTGACTAATAAGAGTGCTTTATTTAAACAAACAACACACAGTTAGGAAAAAATGAATCCATTACTGTCCATTTATGTCAGGATAACAGGGTTTTCACAGTGCTTTCCTCTCAGGGTAAAAGAGGGTCGACATAGATGGAGTCCAAGGAAAATATGCTGTACCTGCATATGTGATGCAGGAGACAAAAGTAAAGATGAGCTTGGAGCAAATTCCTGTGGAGTTCTATGGACACCTTTTTTGATAAGAGTTCACTAAAGGTCCATGTGTTAAAGACTTGGTCCCCGTGGTGATGCTTTTAGGAGATGGTGAATGAATCATTTAAGAGATGGGATCTTGTGAGGTCCTAGTGCAACAGGAATATGAGACTTTGTCATGTAACCAGAAGGGAAATCAGGGAGCTTGATCCCTTTTATCAATCTCTTTCACTTCCTGTCCAAGAAGTGAATGGTTTTATTGTGCCTTGTGCTACCAACTTCATGTGCGGCATCTCCAGGGACCCAAAGAAATAAGGCCAACCAATCATGGACTGGAATCTCCAAAACTGTAAGCCACAATGAACCTTATCTCTTTACAACTCGATTATCCCAGGTATTTTGTTATAGTGATGGAAAGCTATCACAGATTTGATTAAAGCTGAAGGGTGGAAATGGAAATCCCCTCACATTTAAATCTATGGGACTAGGTAGGGAGTAGGAGCCAAGGCACAGGCTCCAAAAAAAAAAAAAAAAGGATAAAAAGAGTTTGAGGACAGATATTGAGGTACTTTGGAAGAAATTTAAAGAGAAAACAAACAATTTCAATAGTTTCACAGACAATTCAAATGCCAATTTAGAGCTTAATAACTTTGCACTATTGCTTAAAACTTTCTGTTCAGTGCAAAAGAGCCACCTAATCTCCTCCCAGTGAACCTTTCTATACTTCAAAGTCCAATTTAATACTATCTCCTCTGACAATGATCAGCTTGACTGCCAGAGATAACTACCTCTGCATGCCTATGGCTATGCTTCTGTCTCTGTCCTGCCTCAACTCCAGGGCCCACGACTTAAACACTCTCTTGGCAATGTCTTCTAATCCCACAACCCTGTAATCATGTGCTCCAGCTGCCCTGCAGGTGGTTTCAAAGCAAAAGCTGAAGATGATAAAATCCAATATGGAGAATGAGAGATGTAGTTGAATAGGCTTTGAGAAAGAGAATGGCATTCACATCTCATTTGAGGTGAAAAGCAATCCATTTATAGAGATGTCAATAGGGCATTGATGTCTAACTGAGTGCTCCACCTGACTCTAACAGGCTCCATCACTTACCAGCCCTTTGGACATTTGAACAAGTCAGTGTACTTTCTTAGTTGTTCATCTCTAAAATTGGAATCAGAATTATTAGGCTAAAGTCTCTTTAAATGTGAAATACAAATTTATGTGACCTTTAATCTCTAGGTACATTTCAATATCTCTCCTTCTTTCTCCAACTTCGACTATTTGAAATAGTACTTTAAATTTTCTGCTTTCATCTCTTTACATCTCATTTATTCTATAGACAGTTACAACCCAAGTTCACTATAGTCTGCTCAAATGTCACTTTCTCAGTGAAAGAGACCCTCAGTTTATGACACTAAGGGACTTCGATATAAAATAAACTGTTTCCTCCTAGGTATTCTCTGCTCTCCTTTTCTGACACATGTATCTCTGTGTCACCTACCAACTTCTAACTGCAATGGCTTATGTCTAGGTGGCCTCCCAAAGCCTCAGGCAGTCATAGATGGGGCTCTTCAGGGGCAGCTCCATCTAGAGTGTATGATTCTGGGATTAAGAGTGTGATGCTGGAATCAAGGGTGTGTGATTACTAAATTAGCCCACAAATTAGTTTGGTGTAGTTCTGGGTAGTATTAAAGGTGCCCCACCCTAGGTGTGAGTTCTACCCAACCCTACAGGCAGGTAGCCTGGATGGAATATAAGGGACAGAAAGAGCATCATCACTTCTTGCTTACTGCTTGCTGCCTTCTGCCTGACATGAACTGTTTCTCGTCTGTGATGCCACCCTGCCTTAGAGCCTGCCAATTATGAGCTGAAAACTCTACAAACTGTGAGTTACAATAGACATTTCCTTCTTTAACTTTGGGTATGGGGTATTTTGTCTCAGCAACAAAAAAGTAACTGAAACACTAACATATCATGGAATTTGCTCATCTGTTTTGTCTGTCAATGTTCCCCCTTAAGGAGAAAGAAATCTCCACAATGGCTGGAATTTCCATCTCTCTTGGTCAGTGCCAACATTATTGATGCTAATAAGTACCCATCAAATGAACAAATGAGCATGTGAAAATCCTTGAGTTACAGAACCTTTGAGACATATGATTCTATTTGTTTCCTTTATTTCTTCATTGTTCCCTCTTCCTGTAGCTTCTGTGACATATTCTCCCAGGTTTTTGTGATCCTTTTTTATGGCTATGTGTTTCCACCCTGAGTTGCCCCTTCTTTCACTAACATGTTCAGGATAAGATACCTCTGGCTTTTCATGTGCTACCCTTTTTCTTTCAGTTTGATGCTGTGTGAGGGACATTTAGTTCTAGGAGCTCTTCCAATTTTAATTCAATGCTCTCAGCAATCTGAGAAATTGACATTTACCACCAACATCTCATTTCATAGATGAGAAAATTAAAGCACAGAGGTGAATATCTTGCCCAAGGCC
The DNA here is from genome assembly GCF_053883595.1 of Heterocephalus glaber. Lineage (NCBI taxonomy): Eukaryota > Metazoa > Chordata > Mammalia > Rodentia > Bathyergidae > Heterocephalus > Heterocephalus glaber. The sequence continues at coordinate 19,830,196 of NW_028258381.1, read as the reverse complement.
ATGAAACTAGTAAGTGATGGAGGAAGTGTTATGGGTTGGATATGAAGCTTGGTCCCCAATGTAAGGATATTGAAAGGTGGTGAGACCAAAGAGGTGGGGCCTCAGGGCAGGTGATTAGTCACAAGGGTGTCACTTTCATGAATGTAGTAGTGTCTTTCCCGAGAGATGGGACTAGATCTCTAGAGCCTGAATTAATTCTCACAGGAGTAAGTTAGGTCTCAAGGGATTGGATCAGTTACCTCAAGAGTGGGTACTAAATCAGGTCAGTCTCCCTTCTGGCTCTCTCATACATGCACATTTCTCTTCCCCATGCACCCACTTATGCCTCCACTTTTTCACCGGGTACAGGATGGTGTTTGGCCCTTTCCAGAAACTGAGAAGATGTGAACACCACACTCTTGGACTTCCTTCTCTGCAAAGCTGTCGGCAGAAATGAAAGCCTTTCTTCTGTAAATTACCCAGTCTCACTCTTGGGCAGCACAGGTTCATAGATCTCACAGCTGGCAACTTTTTAGTAATGCTGATCCTCCAGATATACTCTGAATGTTTCCATATCTGTATTTCCCAGCCTAGTTCACTGCCCTGAGCTCTAGATTATACACTGACCTCACCATGACACACAGGTTTGCCTAAAACTCAATATAGTAAATGGCAAGCTTAGCATATTTCCCCCAACCCAGGTCTTCCCCCTGTACTGCCTATGTTCATCAGCAACAACTCTAACCCCCTTGAGCATCCAAACCATAACTCAGAAAATGAACCCAGAGGCTCTCCATTCTCTTATCCCTATTGTCACCCAACCCAGAAACAATTGGTGTTAAAGATACTTTTTAACTAGCATAGAATCTTCTCCCTTGTCATCGACAAGTATTTCCATTGATCCGACCTTCTCGCTCTCAATATTCATGTCCACCTCCTCGCTGCACTTGGTGCTCTCCCTGAAATCTTTCTTTTTTTTTTTTTTTTTTTGTACCTGGGATCAAACTCGGGTCCTTGTGCTTACAAAGCAGGCACCAGAACCACTGAGCTAAATCCCCAGCCTGAAATCTTTCTGTACACAGATGTCAGGGTGAGTTTTCCAAAGTGCACATTTGACCACACTCTTCCAGTGTCCTTCCTCTATCAAACTCCCTATTCCTACATTCAAGGCCTTCTATGATTTTTTCTCTTGCCCACCACAATCTCTCTGCTCTCTTCTCATTCTCCTGAAAGGGTTCCCTGACCAATCAGAGTTCCCATTCCAATCTCTGAGCAAGTCAAGTCCTCTCCTAGCATTTAGCCATGTTTGAGATTAAATTTGTCTTCTTCATCTCTAGATCCCTAGAAGTTAGCGGGGGCCTGGCACATAGTAGGAGTTTCTTCCATACATGAGAGGTCATCTCTGTAGCAACTGCTCTATCTCCCTGCCTCCCATTCCTATACATTGTCTTCCTTGATAATAACAATTATCCTTCAGAGCTTAGTCATCCCTCCAGAAAGCTTTCCCTAACTCTCTCACCTCCTCAGCAAATGCTCAGTTCTCTTTTTGTGCACCCAAATCCCTTAGCATCATTTTACACTGAGCTTATTGTCTTCACGGTAATTGCTGGTTGCTTTTTTCTTCGCTGTCCACCCACAACCCTACCTCCAGAAATGAACTTATTTTGCTTTAGGTAGGATCGGTGAACCTGAGAGAGACTTGCAGACACAGTGAAGAGTTTCTTAAGGTTATTATAAAGTATGTTCACAGGAAGTTACACTTTTGAGCATGGCTGTATGTACAAGGACCCTTTGGAAAAATATGTTTTGTGCATTAGTGTCAAGAATAGCCTTGCTGGCAATGAACCTTGTTAATAAACCTGGAAGTGCTGCCCTTGTTCAAGTTCTCTCCTCCCACTGGCTGTCTGGAAGACTTAGAGCCCATTGTGTTACACGTGTACAACCTAAGGTTTGCCTTTATGATTATTATAACAGCTATCATTTACTCAATTTTATTGAATACCTTCTTTCATATCAGTAATAATAATGATCAACATTTGTTGAGTATTTAACTTAGCATTTTCTAGGCTATGTATTAGGTAACTTAATTTTGTATAGAATTTAAAATAATCAGTTAGCATTTCAGCAGTTGTAAGTTGTTGGTCACAAACTCAAGTGTGCACAAGACCTAACAGTCCTTATGTTATCACCCCTTCTTTGCTCCTGCAGCATTGTGTATGTATTGTAAGGGGCTATCATGGCACTGATGTGTTGGCAGACTACCTGGGCTGAGTAGGTTTCTGCTCCTAATTTCATCTTTTGCAATTGGTACCCCACTGAGAGGCCTTTATTTCTAGCCAGTCATATGGGTGTACACCTGTAGCCCCAGCACTCTGGGAGAATGAGGGAGGAGGATCACAAGCCTGAGCCAGCCCAGCTTGGGCAATTTAGCAACTTAGAGGTATCACATCTTAAAGTAGAAACTTAAAAAAGTGCTGGGATTGTAGCTCAGTGTGAGAGTTCTGGGATCCATCCCCAGCACTCCCAAGAAAAGGGCCCTTTATTTCTATGTGATCTTCAAGCACTGATCCACGTGCAAGGCTGTGTCAGGCCAGTCTGCATAAATTCTGTTTCTCCAAGTCTACCCTGGATCTTGGAACATCATCAGGTGTCACCAAGAGTGGTGCCAGGTCTCCTTGTTTTAAAATCTTCTTGAAGTCTATGTTTGCTCATTGCCTGCCTCCAAGGGCTCAGCTCAAGAGAGGCAGGATGTAGGACAACAATCTCAGGGCTCATACAGTATTTGTCGTTCCCCTGCTATTCCTCTTCTCTTTCCCTGGGAATACATCTGCATCACGATTGGGAGGGGAACTGAACAGGAGCGTTCATCATTCTGCACATGTGTTCTTCTCAGCCTGGATTTCTGAAACTAAAGCCAATAACTGTTTCTGTTTGCTTTGCTATGTCATCCTCCTCAGGACAACTATGTAAAGAATATTCTAGCTGATTATGAGTTAGGGCAGGGAAGAATGTCCCCTGCTACCTCTGGGCTTTATGGTTTGCTAGGAAGATGGATAGGACTCATACTCATGCCTGTAATTTATGGAAGTGAAGGGATACAAAGCAGATCACAAATGGGGTAAAGTCCAACGAAACCAGGCACAGGTTTCCAAGAGTCCCCTTCCAGAGGTGTCAGAGCTATGCAGTGAACTCCCCCAATAGTGAGCTGTGAAAAGTGTGAAATGTGGCCTACAAAGAAAGTCTGTTGGAGGCCTAGTGCCCAAGGACTTTACTGGAGGCTGGGCATGTAGGCATCCACTGTGTCTCACATATCAGCATTCCAGACCCCAGGAAGAAAGCAGGTGTCTGGCATAAACCACTATGTTTTGGAAACACATTGGACACAGTGACCCCCTCTTATCTGTTAGTTATGGAAGCCCTCCCAGGTCCCAAGTTCTCAGATGGAAGCCAAGCCAATCTTATAAGCAAGACTTTCAGAGCACAGAAGTTAACCTATCTGTGTGAAATCTTTTCTGAACACAAAATAAATGGGAAGGGGCCAAGAGTCGAGAAAATGGAAAGTCTGTAGGAAGGGATATGGGAGGAAGGAAAGCCAGGGTATAACACTCATTTAACATTTCAAAATATTTTCATAGCAAAGATTTGTTAGTTTCATTTTATAGTTTGGCTAAAAAAAGCTAGGGTAAGTGTCTTAGTCTGGTTTTGGTTGCTGTAATGGGATACCACAGACTGGGTAATTACCAACAAACAGTTAACTCCTGGTTCTGGTGACTGGGAAGCCCAAGAACATGGGGCCAATATCTGGCATAGGCCTTTGTGCTTTTTTATCCCAAGGCAGAAGTTAGAAAGAAATAAGCATGAGAGATAGAGAGAGGAAATTGGGCTGAAGTAATCCTTTTTAGCAGGAACTCACTTACCTGGTAACTAGCCTACTCCTGTGATTATAACATTAATCCATTCGTGCTTTCATGACCTAATCATCTCTTAAGGGTCTTACTTGTCAACTGTGTTACAGTAGAAATTAAATTTTAAGATGGGTTTTGGAGGAGTTGTTCAAGCCATAGTGCTAAATGACTACATGTAAACCCTAAAGCTTGCACTTGAATCTAGGCCCAGCTGAACCCAAAATCTGTGCTCCCAATGGCTCACCATGCTTGCCCCCTCTTATGCATCTCCCCTTGTTCTTTCCCATATGTTCTATCTTGAATCTACTGTATTGTCTTTTTGGACTTTAATCATTCTAAATACACTATATTACTTGACTATTATCTCTAGTCCTTCCCCCAGGCCATGAGCTCCTTGAAGGCAGAACTTATGTCATCTTACTCATATTCATAAGGTAGATAAAGATGACATTTGAGGCATGAACTAATTCAAGGCAGAAATCACTGCCAACATAAAGAATCTGACCCTGCTTCCAATTTAGTCCCCTTAACCCCTGTCCCACCTTCTCATGTACGCATCAGTAACCCATCCACTCATTTCACAAAAGCTGTTCTCCTTAAGTGAGAACACTAGTCCAAACTTACCCACATTGGTTCAGGTAGGTTGCAGAAAAAGGACTCAGGAGAGGAGAACCACAAAAAAGCAGCAAGAGCTCCATTAAATTGTGCATGCCAATAACTGCTTTTATAGGCTGGCCTGGCAGCTCCTGCCTTTGGCATGCTGTGTTCAGAAGCCACAGTCCACAGAAAGTGCTTCACCGTTCTCTATATGAACTTGCAGTTACACATTTGCACTCGAGTAACATATTCGCCTTGACTTCTCAGCAAATTAAAACCAGGAGCTAAGGTTTATCTAACTAAACCATTAGCAGTCACACACAATGACAAATTATTTGAAGAATATGTAATCAGTAGATTTAAAGGAAACATCAGTAATGTACATCGCATGCACCCAAGAGAGGAAGCAAATTGTTGGCTGGAGAATTTTGTTGTTAATTAAACAGGTAATGTATGCTTGCGTTTAGTCCTATAAATGAAAATGTATTCACCACAGAAGCACGAATCCTATTAGGCCCTCCTGTACATAAATGGTATGGGTGATTACCACTGATTGCTGTACTATTAGAGACCTGTGCATGGAGTGGCTTGATTGTAGCATGCCTGGCTCCTGAAAGGGCTCCCAAGTGCTTTGCCTGAATCGTGGAGGCTAAGCAGGACTGCAGATTGCCTGGCAGTTCAGTTGTGAGAAAGTCTACTTGTGGATGGGCGGGTGTACATGGTGGAACCAAATGCGTTCTTTGCCTAGGCCCGAGAAAGGAATGAGTGATGTATCAAGGGATATCAGGATCTTGGAAGCTTCTCACCTTGTATGTAGAGCTGGTGTGCAGACCCACCCTGACAGGTACCTGGATGATAGCACCTCACTAGACTCAGTAACTGTAGTCACTTTCACATTGGTTTATTCATCAAAATTACAGGCCCAGAACAAGTTGCTCACTCTCACATTGATATGGCATTTGTAAGTCATGCATGGAGGTAGAAAACTAAATTCTTTAGTAAAGAAAACTAAATTTCCCTGGGTTTTCTCTACCATCTCTCTCCTTCCTGACCTGCTCACTGGCTCCACAAACTGCCTCTGTCCACATCATATCCCTGGCAATTTATCCACTGCATGGCTGTTCTTCTTTCCCATACACTGTGGCTCTCCAACCCCTACATTTCTTTCTTTTTTTTCAGTCCCAGGGATCGAACTAAGGACCTTGCGCTTGCCAGGCAGGCATGGTGCCACTGAGCTACATCCCCAGCCCCTTTTCATCAAAAACACTTGTATTGCACAAAAGACCAAGCCCAGCATGGTGGTGCAGTCCTGTATCCCAGCACTCTAGAAGGCTGAGGCAAGAGAATTGCACGTTCAGGCCCAGCCTGAGCAACTTAATGAAACCCTGTCTCAAAATATATATATATATATATATATATATATATATATATATATATATATATATAGAGAGAGAGAGAGAGAGAGAGAGAGAGAGAGAGAGAGAGAGAGAGAGAGAGAGAGAGAGAGAGTTATGTCACTCAATGCAAAAGCTCTGGATTCAATCCCCAGTACCAAATAGAAGAATAAAATACAATAGCTACATAGGACCCCATTTATATGGAATATCCAGAATAGGAAAAATCCATAGAGAGAGAAAGGAAATTGGTTATTTCTAGAGGTTAGGAGAGAGAAATGTGGAGTAACTGCTTCATGGGTAAAGGGTCTCCTTTTGGGTGGTAAAAATGTTCTGGAGATGGATAGTAGTGATGGTTGCCCAGCATTGTGAATGTTCTTAGGAATACTAAATTGCATACCTTCGAAATGCTTAAAAAAGTAAACTTCATGTCATTTATTTTACTATCACTACAACAAAAAACACACTCCTAATAAGAGATTAATTTATATGATTGAATTTATATTAGGATTTCTAGTTGATAATTTCACATTTTTAATCAATTTCTTTAAAGTGGATGGCAGTGCTCACTTTGGCAGCACATATACTAAAGTGGATGGCAAAGGGACAAGTAGGGGGAAAGCACAGACTGTAAGAGGAGATAGATTAGGCAGTCTGGAGTAGTATATGTCCCCCTTGGCCTTTAGTCATAGCACTTTTCTATGTATAAATTCTGTAAGAAATCCCTCTCTCTCCCTCTCTCTCTCTCTCTCTCTACCAGGGGTGTGTGTGTGTGTGTGTGTGTGTGTGTGCATCTGTCTGTCTGTCTGTGTGCCTCCCCCTCGTTTCAAGCTTGGTAGGAAGACCATTTTCAAGGAAAATTCTTGCTGATTAATTCAAGATTCCCAAACACTTGGCAGCCCTGGCCTTTCCCTCTGGATTAAATCAAGGTCCTGTCTTGAGCCAGGAGACAACACCTGACCTGTGTTCCTTTGACTGAAACCTACCTGGAGCATCTCTTCCCTTCCCTCTTTCCCCACAGCCTCCTTCCTACACAGCCAGCCCCATTCCTGCCCACTTCTGTTTCTTATCTTGTCAGAGCATAATCCCCAAATCATTAAAAATACAATTTCCTTACAAATAGATAATGAATTCATGTCAGAGTCTTATTTAACTCTTTGCTGAGGGAAATAAAGTGATAGACAAAATTGACAGTGTAGGAGAAGCTTGGATTTTTATAATCTGTGGAAAACGAAGGCTAAGATAAAGCTGCCAAATTAAGTGCAAATTTGTTATTGTCCTAAAGGACAAGAAAACCTTTGGGTTGTCTTATTTTTCTAGCATAAAAAGAGAATACCATCATATATCATCAGTTTTTCCCAAATTGTCCTTTACTTGATGGTACTGTGAAATGTATAGTGCTTAAATACAGTTATAGTCTTAAAAAAGTAAGATGATCCTCTTGCTGATATATTAATAAATATATTAGCATGAGATTAAAAGGCCATGCTGTATCATCTTTTCCACCTTATTTCCAAGTTTTACATAAGTTTATTTGAACCAAACTGTTTTTGTATTTTTCTTTTTGTGCCAACTTGGTTATTGTCCCCAGTTTTCCAATCACAAGCTAATCTTGGGTTTTCTATAACCATGTTTTGTGGGTATAACTAAAGCCCTTAATAGGTTGACATTAAATTAGGGAGATTATCTTAGATAATTTGGGTGGGACATGGGCAATAAATCCCTACCTGGCTCCAAATCTCCGGTTTTTCTGTTGTATTCTGAGTCAATCACTGCTATCACAAGAATATTTTTGATGATCTGTGCGGGACAGATTCAACCAATTGGAAGATACTGGCATTTCCCAAGCGAAGATGAAATTCCAAGCGAATAGCAGCCTTAGCCAGTCCATGACCATCCCATTTTATTTGTATGTCCTGTGGATTTTGGACTCAGCCAGACCCTATAGTTATACAAGCCCATTCTTTCTAATAAATACATCAGTATATAACCTCCCAACCAGCTATGATTTTCTGTTTGAATCCTGATCTGTCTGCTCTTTTTTTTACAGGGTAAACCCATTGTTCTGCTGGTAACAAACTCCTATTTTCACAAAGTAGAACTAAGAATCTTCCAAGCACTAGGCATTTATTAAATGCCAGTGAGCTCACACCATCCAAAAATATCCTCCAGATGTAGAGAAGAAAGGAATCAGGGACAAGAATACACCCCTCCAGGTCACATCTTCAAGCCTCACCTCCTAGCAGCACATTTAGCTATGAACTCATCAATGGATGAATCCACTGATGAGTACAAAGCCTCCATGATCCAGTCACCTTCCAAACCTGTGAGTCTTTGGGGGAACATCTAGATCTAAGCCATGATAGCTATAAATCTCCCCTTGTCCCTATTATATTTCTAGTTGAGCTTGCTCTCTTTGTCCTATTGCAATAGACTGAATAATGCTTTCCTTACCATTTTGAATATATACCATTATCTATTTCCATGAAGGTCCTTTTAGGTCTCCATTAGAACCAGAAGTGTGACATTGTCTAATTCCACTACTACACTAGGAAGAGAAGTGAGGACATTCCCTAGTGAGGACAACACCATGGATATTGACTGTTCTCTTTTGCTTAGCTCCACCCTAATTACAAGCATTATCTTCTGGCCCCATACTTTTGTTCATACCTCTTGATACTCCCTGTCTGCAGCTTACACCATGAGCTCATATTTATCTATTAACATTGATTATTAGGAAATTTACCTACATTTTTAGGCTGCCATCATCAGCAAAATGAATATCAATATCCACATTGTTATGGTGTTCAGACTTCATCAACGTAATGTAGGTCGTTTGTCTTTGGTCCCTTCAACCATATCACATCTATCAGCACCATTTATTATTCTAAGTATCATTCTTCTCAGGATCTTATTACTGCTAAATTACAATTAAAGGACTTGTTACTTATCTGCATTTACCTAGTGTGAATCTCCACTCCAGAGATTTGCATTTGACACTATATCTCTAATTGGTGATGTTAAGGAATTCTGTGTACCAAATGAGAAGCTTGAGAGAGGGAGATATTGCTTTTTTGGTGGAATGGGAAGACTTTGCCAGAGCATTGGAAAGCCCACTGTATACAGTTAACTGTACCTGCAAAGCCTGACATCCCTGATCAACAAAGACGTCATCAATGCACAAACCAAGATGTGAACACATTTAGAAATAGAAGAATTTCTGTATCATGCACAGAAGTGGTTAGGTATCAAAAGCAATAGATTTATGCAAAATCTTTTATCTTCTCCAAGCTATCTAGATGTCATGAAGTTCATCTTTAAGCCTATGTGACTTGAAAAAGCAATAAACCTGGAGAAGCAAGATCATTTCTGCCACTTTCCACTACCTCTGAAGGTCTTTAGGACAGTGGCCACTGAGACACTCAGGACCTTGGTAGTGACTTCTGCATCTAAGCTCCATATACCTAACAGAGACCATCTATAACCCAAGTGGAAGAAAAATGACTTAAACTATGACTCAGAAATACCATCATCATCAGCAGAAGTCTCTCTTGCTTGGTAGACAGAACCCCAGCTCCTGTATGGAAGAGGTAAGTGAGGAATCCAAGATGAGCAGGCCCTTGCAGGTTTTCTTGAGCTGGAATGGCTCCCAGCAGCAGCAGAACTACTGTTCCACAGCCTGCTCTTTAACAAAGGCTGCAAGGAAGACAGCTAGCCAGGTGGACCTATCCAACCCATTTAGCCAAGGTGGGACAGGCACCAAGCATGTCAAGGTTCCTTAATTAACCATTCCTGCTGCCTTCCAGAAACTAAAGCTGTAATTTTCCAAGACTATCCAAGGTGACACAGACTCCTAAAGACATTAATTAGGAACATCTCATTCCTTGAGGCAGGGGTGGAGCAGATCTTTCCAACTGGAGTGTGTATTTATTTAGAGCTATTATCACATAATATTTACAAGATATTTAACATGCATTAATTATACTGTAATGAACTCTATGGCTATAATATCAATGTTCTGTCAGGACTGTAAAATGCCCACCACATGCACACTTTTTATCACCTTGGAAGAAAAAAAGAAAAATTAAAATTAATTGCATGCTCATTAAATGCTTATTTTTAATAGAAAATGTGCAAATGATGTGAAAATGCAAAACAGGGAGCACAGTAAATCAATAGCAGATAACACACACTTGTAGACACACTCTACTGTTTTTATGAGCATGTTTTACAATCCATTCATTATGCTGTCTGTCCTTTGGAAAGCTGGTTATTATATTGCTCATACAAAGAAACATGTGAATGGCTGTGTAACAAGCCATGAAAATCAGGACAAAACTGAACATTTCTGCTGCTATTTGAATCTGTCTTCCTCAAATCTCTGCCTAGAGAATTTGTACAGGAGCTGCATTCCTATAACGCCCACTCAAAGCTTTGTGTAGGGGAGAGAAAGAGGAAGATTTGCTATACTGGCTCACAATTCAAGATGGGTTTTATTGTGATCTAAATATTTGTGTACTTGAAAAATGCAATAATATTATGAAGACTAAACTATTATGTAATAATCTGAGGTGGGGCCTTGGGAGGTGATTAGGTCACGAGGAGGAGGTGATTAGGTCCTCAGGAATGGAATCCATGCCCTTATCAAAAAGGCTTCAGGGAAACTGCTTCTTCTGCTGCATGAGGACAAGCAAGAAGATGCCACCTAAAAGAATAGGCCCTTGATCTTTTGGAACCTTGATTTTAGACTTCCTTGCTTCCAAAACTGTGGACAAGGAATTGTGTTGTTCATAAATTATACTGTCTAAGGTGTTTTGTTATAGCAACGTGAATGGACAGAGAAAGTAGTTATTCAAGGAATGGCCAGCACACATCCTACTTCTTCAGGTGGCAGCACTGGTAAATCTTCCAGACTCTCCTTCAATGAGAGGACCCTAAAGTCAATGAGCACAGTTTGACTTACTGATCAGAAAGTTATCTTAATTTAACCCCAAATCCTGTTTCTATAAATTCTACCCACTGATTCTATTATTGCCTGCTGGGGTGACAGATAGTTTTGAAATACTTATTCCCTCCTTTATTTGACCACCATTTAAATATTTGGTAACAGTTACCTAATGCCTGAAAGGGTTAAATATTTTAGGAGAAAGCAGAATGTCTTTCTTTTGCACTAAGTTCATGTACCAAGCAGACAGGTTTATTTAAATATCAACCTTAGTTTCTAGGGCAGGGTCTTCCCAAAGTAGTTCACTGTATCCCTGCTTTTTGAGGAGCCTTCCACCCAGTGGATTGAGTATGCATCTCCCTTTTAGACCAAAGAGCCCTCCAGGATTCCAGCTTTCTTCCTGGTGGTAGTCATCAGCCTGGATTCTGTCCCAGTGCATTTGTGCATTTCCTAATTACAATTTCCAGTTTTATGATAAATTCAGGGAGCTTCTTTTATAGAGCTTACAGCTTGTGACAAGCATGTAATAAAAGTATGAAATGAACATCTTATTCCAAGAGGAGGATTATAGTCAAGGGAACTAGTTGACACAAATACATGTTGGAAATGATCCAGACAGGAGGAAAATTGAATACATTTCTAGATAATGCCTAAATATTGCTTATTTTATGCTACTGAAAATTGTGAAAATTATATATTGAATTCTCTCCTACTTGGACAAAGAAATACCATGGCACAGTATTGACATCTTTTTGGGTTGCATTTCTTAGAGCATGAAATTGAGAATATTCATTTAACAAACATACATTCATATAAGCTTTTGCCAGATACTATGCTAGCCACTGGGGTCAGGAAAGCTAAGATACCTCTCTAGAGGTATTCATGAAAAAACACAAATACTCAATGATTGTAATGTGTTGTGTGTAACAAACACGCCAATTCTTTTTGACAGGAAATCATAGAAGGGAGGAAAGTCAACTCAACCTGGCAAACTTGAGGAATCCTTCACAGGGCCAGTGATAATCCAGCTGGATATAAAATGGCAAATAAGATTTTATAGGGCAGAGAAGGTTAGGGAAAACATTCCATGCAGAGAAATGAACTAGCCAAGGCCAGTGGAGAGAAAAATTATGGAAAATCAAACAATAATTTTAGTTCATTATGATTGAAATTTAGGGGCATGTGAGAGAATGTGACCTATGAAAATGAGCAGTTATTTAAGTAGTCTCAGAAAGGCCTGGGTTCTAGACATGGCTATGGGAATGGGGAAGAGGTGATGTAGGCAATCAATTGTCAAATTGTAGAGTTAGAATCTGGAGGACTACTAGACAGGCAAAACAAGGGAAGAGGCGAGTCCAGGAGGATGTCTAGGGTTCCTGTTTGGGCAATTTTACAGGAGAAGTCACCATTAACTAAGGTACTTGGTGGGTCCAAGGAGCAATATATTTTTAAAATTGGATTTGCAGGATGTTGATGTCTCCAATACACAGTAGAAGAATTTAGAAGAAGTAGTTCTGAAGTTTAAAACAGAGGTTAGAGGTAGATGATACTTGAAGCATGAAAGTAAACATGATAGACACAGAGATACTGACAATTTAAAACATAAATGTAAAGAAAAGACAGAAAAGAATAAACTCAAAAAAGACACCAAGAAGACAACAAAAAATGTAGAAGAAGAAATTAGAAGATACTGATGTTACAATGGAACTGGTCATTTTCAGCAAAGGGGCCAAATACCTGGAGTTCTACGAGCTCCACACATGACCACTCTCCACATCTCATTCTGATGGCTTTCATTTCCAATTTAACTTTATTGAAGTCCATCTTTACCTACCTTGGGCCAGAATTGACCTGGCATCTTTTAGACCTGTTAATTCTTCTCTTAGCCAAAGTCTGCAGACTCTTCCACAATACAGCCTTTACAGCCTGGAGTGCCCTGTATCTTCCTGATTTGTACAAAGACACTGATGCATGTGATATGTGCCTATAGGCACAGTACCATAACCCAGTAGTTGGCAAAGCATGGTTGCAGAACCAGCACTTCTGCATTTCTTGTTGGAAATATAAATTCTTTTTGGAAATACAATGGGCCTCAAGCTGGAACTAATGAATCAGAAACTCTGGGTGAGGGTCAGCAACCTGTGTTTAAACAAGAACTTTGAGTAATTTTGATGCCTGCTCAAGTTGAGAGCCACAAAAAAGCTGTTAGTTGTATCCCTGTAAGCAGTGCAGATGCCCTGGATGTGTTAATACTTCTGTCTTTGTTAGTAGATAGATCGAGTCCAGCAATAACAGACTCTGATGTTCTTTTTTAAAATTATACTTCAAAAATATATAGTGTCTAAAACTTGATCCACATAGTGGTTATCTCTGAGTCTTGGGACCTTATTATTATTTAAAAGGGAGAGATTGGCAAAAGGTAGAATGATTGGCTATCCAATCATCAGTCAGTGTTAAAGGAACAGTAGCTAAATGAATGAGAAAGTTGTATAATAAGAATCATTATTTTCACATTTTGACAAGATGATGGTTCGAAGAAGCTTCAGTATTTTTCTATTTTATATTATAAGATGTTGATTTCTTCGAAATAAATAACTCATATATATAAAATGTTGTTCTGCAAGGGACCCAACCAGCATAAAGAAAATTCATATGTTGAAATAGTAAACTAAGATGTAATGCTCAGATGAGATGCCAGGCTTAACATAGAGGGGGGTTGGAAGTTTTCTCTGGTGCCAGACATTAACATTTTAACTACTGCAGGTGGGACTGGGAGGAAGATGCAGGGGAAAAACTATAGCAGCAGAAAGACATTTGGCCAGAGGCCTGACTGTTAATCACTCTGCATTATTATGTTTTTTCTTAAATTCTTTTATTGGTACATTTTAGGTATACAACACATTGACATTTCTCTTTGGGAACTTGTACCTTTACATGATCCATCTTGGTTCTTTTTTTTCCCCCCATTCCTAGCCCTCCTTTCACCCCCTCCACCCTTCCATATATACAAAGACTTTATTTCCATTTTTTCCATTTCTCAGCATTTTTCCTTTCCCTTCTTTCCTTTCCCCTGCCCCTCCCACTACCACTACCCTTTGGACCTTTTCTTCTTATTTTGCATTTTTGATTATTCATTCTAATCATTGATACATTTTAGGTATAAAATATAATGACATTCATCATTGGAAATTTGCACCTTTACATAATCTCTCTTGGTTCTTATTTTTCACCCTTGCCCAGCCCTCCCTTCAACCTCTCCATTCCTCCCTATTTACAAATATTTTGGTCCTATTTTTCCATTTTCTCATATTAATTCTCTTTCCTTTCCCCTGCCCCTCCCACTTCCTTTCCCTTTGCCCCTTTTCTTCCTATTTCACATTACTTATTATACGTTTTAGTCCTTATTTACACTTTCAGTTTCTCACACCAGAGAAACTATTTGGTATTTATACATGTGTGTCCTATTTATTTCACTTAAGAGTATCGCCTCAATGTGCATGCACTTAGCTATAAATGTCTCTAATTTCTCATTTTTTATGGCTGAGTAGTACTCCATTTTATTAAAAAAAACACATTTTCTGCCCCTAGGTAGGAAGGATCAATATAGTGAAAATGGCCATACTTCCAAAACTGCTATATAGATTTAATGCAATTCCAATCGAGATCCCAGGAGCATACTTCATAGACCTCGAGAAAACAATCCAAAAATTCATTTGGAACAAGAAGAGACCCAGAATAGCAAAAGCAATTCTAGGTAACAGAGACATGGCAGGCGGTATCACAATCCCCAACCTGCAACTATACTACAAAGCTACTGTGATAACAACAGCATGGTACTGGCAAAGAAACAGACTTGAGGACCAGTGGAACAGATTAGAAGAAACAACGCCAGACACACTCAGCCATCTCATCTTCGACAAAGGAGCCAAACACCCTCATTGGAGGAAAGATAGCCTCTTTAATAAATGGTGCTGGAAAAATTGGGCTTCAACTTGCCAAAGATTAAAACTAGACCTATATCTCTCACCATGCACTAAACTAAAATCAAAATGGATTAAAGATCTAAATATTAAAATAGAAACTCTGAACCAGTTGGAACAGAGGTTAGGTAGAACCCTTGAAGACATTGGTGTAGGAAAAGATTTTATGAACAAAACCTCAGTTGCCTGTGAACTAGCACAAATAATCAACAAGTGGGATCTCTTCTTATTAAAAGGCTTCTGCACAGCAAGAGAAACCACCAGCAGTATGAAGAGACAACCCACAATGTGGGAAAAAATCTTCACCTGCTCTTCCTCAGACAAAGGTCTACCACTCTGCATTATTATCATCCTCTCCAAGAAACATATTATCATAATGCCCTGACATTGTCATAATTCAGTACAAATGAGATTGTGCATGTTGTACTATTTTTATGCACCTAAGTGACCCCACAATGCCATTCTCTTCCTGTCCTCTGTCCAGCAGGCCCCAGGCCTAAACACAATTAGTGGAACAGACAGCCTTAAAGTATTCTTTTGTAAATAGGTTATTCTATTGAATAAGGATTTGCTAATTGTATCTTTCTGTGTACTTTTTAATTTTTTTATTCTCATAAATCAATCTCTAAGATCTTAAACTCAGCAGATGGTACTGGAACAATATTTGTGGAGAGAATAGAGGTGCAGAATGGAAAGACATTGGACCAAAAAATGAGTGATCTGGTTGTGGCCCACATAACTTTCTAACAGATTTTCTATTTTGAATGAATCTGTTTCCCTAAGCCTCGGTTTTCTCACTTCTGAAATGAAAATAGACAAAAGGCTTCACTGTTCTGAGCCTTTACTAGCATTTATTAAATAATACGAGGGCAACAAAAAAACAAAAGTTCACTTCCCTGGAAATTTTCCAGGTTCAACCAACATATCTGGTGCATTCTTCAGAAGTTACTGGAAGATCCAGATGGGGACTCCATTTCAAGTGAGCAGAAGTTGATCTATGATCCAGTCCAAGGGGCATGAGAATCTCAAGGGTCTAAATGGCTGTTTCCTTGAAATTATTCCATTCCAGTAAACCCAGATGAAAGGAGGCAAAAGCAAGCTGGCACAGAAACACTGGTGAAGCAAAACTCTCACGAGCTCCAGCCTGCTCCTGCTAAATCTGCGGACACTCCCCAAACTCTAATCTCTCCCAAGGTTAGAAGTGGCCTCATCCTCAGGCAGGAAGACATGAAAGTGGCCCCTGACCTAAACTCCATTAGCTTCCCCAGGTCACTTTTCTATCAGTCTTTAAAAACAGACCCAAACTGATGTCATGGCCTCCTATCAACCAAGTGCAAAGTGAGAGCTGACACCATAGCGCCTAGAGTTCAAGTTTAAGGCTGTATTTGGGGAATCCCATGGAATGCCAAACAATCAAAGGTGCTTTTCAACCTCCAGAGAAGGGAGATTGTCCTTAGAAAACAATGATAATAACACCCATTTCTTGAGAATTTAATGCTGGGCAATAGCGGTACAACATCTCATTTAAATCCAACTCAAGGTCATTCCCTCACAGTTGGAGAAACTCCGCTTTAGAAAGAGTTTAAAATTTTTGTCTTCTAAGAGGTTCTCAGTTGACATATGCAATCAAAAGCAGTTGGTATCTTCCAGAAAGAAAAAAGTCAGAACATTTTGGAGTTATAGATTGTTATTAGGGATGGATAATTTAAAATGCCTGTGATATCACCTGCTCTTTCCTTTTGCTAGTGTGATGGTTAATTTAATGCATCTCCTTCAGAGGTCCATGGAGTGTCCAAAGCTTATTTTGAGATGTGTCTGTGTGTGGGGGTGGGGGTGGGGGGTGGGGAGTTGCTTCTGGATGAGAATCTTTTAAAAATGAATTTTATTGATACATTTTAGGTATACAATATAATAACATGCATCATTGGAAATTTGCACCTTTACATAATCTCTCTTGGTTCTTATTTTTTACCCTTGCCCAGCCCTCCCTTCAACCCCTCCATGCCTCTTTATTTACAAAGATTTTGTTTCCATTTTTTCATTTTCTCATATTAGTTCCATTCTCTTCTTTCCTCTCCCCTACTCCTCCCACTTCCTTCCCCTTTGCCCCTTTTCTTCCTATTTCACATTATCTATTATACTTTTTAGTCCTTATTTACACTTTCAGTTTCTCTCACTAGAGAAACTATTCGGTATTTATACATGTGTGTCCTATTTATTTCACTTAAGAGTATCCCCTCAATGTGCATCCACTTAGCTATAAATTTCTCTAATTTCTCATTTTTTATGGCTGATTAGTACTCCATTATATTTAAAAAGACACATTTTCTTTATCCAGTCTCCAGTTGGCGAATGAAGCTGGCAAGGTGGGAGGGGACAAATCAGAGCACAGTGTGTATCCAAGTTCAATGCTGGTGGCCAATCCAAAGTCAAAAGGAAAGTGATCCTTTGCCCTCAACCCTTTAAATGAACTATTTTTGATATTATTAGGATCAGATAAATACTGAGCTTTAATCTCCAGTGCTGATCCAGACAATTACTCATTCACCTATAAACATTCTTTCTCTACTCTCATCTTTAGGGTTATTTCTTGATATGTAATAAGCCATGCCAAAATGGAGTGGTGTTAAATAACCACTGTATTATTCTCATGGGTTCTATTGGTCAGGAATACAGCAGGGCACAGTGAAAATGATCTGTGTCTATTCTGTGATGTCCAGGGCCTCTGCTAGGAAGACTCAGTCATCTGGAAGGTGACATCTGAGGGTGGAGTCATCTGGGCTCGACTCTTCTTTACTCACATGTTGGTGTCTGGTCTGTGATGACTCACACTGGCCACAGTGGAGACTACTGGTCCTCTGTTGCCATTTCATATGCTTGGCTTCCTAACAGCATGGTAACATTGGGTCAGCCAGGAGTGGATGGAAGATGCAAGAGAGAAGGTCCAAGAAATGCTGTTCAGTGCAGCATGAAAATGTCCCACCATGTCCTATCCATGGTACTTCAGAGGTCAAAACAGTCACAGGTCTGCCAGGCTCAAGAGGACAAAACACAGAACTTACACAGAAGAGTGTGGAAGATGATGTGGCCATGTTTAACCATCACCACTGTCACCTTCTTGGGCCATCTCTCTCTCATCTTGCCTCTTTAGGTCAAGGTTTCTGACTCTTCCCTGGACTCCTAAGTCTCCCTAACACACATGGCTCTCCTGCATTCTTCCAGATATAAATTTAGATATTATATTTCTAACAGCTAAAGACCAATGTTTCCCATATATTGTAGGACTTGGGCTGGCTTCATGATGATTTAGAGATATTACAGGTTTGGAGCCAGAAGAACCAGAAGAATGCAGATCCCAATTCTTAGGCCCTATTCTAAGTACAGTGTATACATTATCTTATTTGATCCTTATACTACCTCGTTGATAAAAGTCTAACTGTTTCCAGTATTTAACAAGGGAGGAGATGGATACTCAGGGAGGTTAAGTAATTTGCCCACAGTTCCACAGCTAAATGACAGGACTACAATTTAAACTTGGAGTCTTAGTCACCATGCTACACCCCTCTCTTGCTGATGTTGTTCAGTGTGTACTTCTGGCTGTCTGTATTTGGGCATGCAGCAAGTACACATAAGGTTGCACTTTCTGACCCCAGCTTTACAGCACAATTGGTTAGGGCCAAGGAAACAGGACTGGCCAATGAATTATAAGCAGCAGCAAGAAATGTCATTTCTGGGATAAATATCGAGCTGCTCTATAAGACTCAGCTCCAGGGATTTCTTTTCCTGCAGGTATGGTGACTGTCATTATTTGAGATGGTGGCTGCTTAATTCACTTGGGTCCCCAAGCAATAAACCCAACCCCTCTAAACCATGATGCACACATAGCATGAACAAAACATAAAACATGTGGTTTTCAATCACAAAATTTTGAGCTGTTACATACTATCATCTGAATTATTAATACTGACCATATTGGCTCCCTGATCTTTGTTTTCTGGGCTAAACATGGGGTTATAATTACTACTTAGAAGGACTATTGAAGTGATTGGAAATGTATGTGTGCAAAATATGTATATGTTTAATAAAAGTAGGACATTATCACTATCACATGGATCGAAGCCAGCGAACAAAATGGGGACTCAGCAAGTTCATCCCACCAGGTGGACCACCCAAAGCTCCCAGTAACAGATTCTCCTTCTTTAGTAACAAGCATCTGCTTAACACTGTGTTCATCAGCTCTCTGTTACTATAACAAATACCTAAGATAATCAACTCACGAAGAAGAAAGGTTTATTTTGGTTCAGGTTTAGAAGTTCCAGTCTAAGATTCATTGGTCCTGTTGTTTCTAAGCCTATAGCAAGGCAAAACATTCTGGTAGCAGTGAAGACAAGAGCACAACTGCTCACTTCATGGTTAAGAAGTGGCAAAGAATGAAGAAGGAGCTTGGATCCCAAAATATCCTTCAAGGGCAAGCCCCCTGTGACCTAAAGACTTCCTATCAGGCCCCACCACCTAAAAGCTCCAGGGTAATGCCACTCTGGGGATATATAGTCTTTAAGATATAAGCCCTTGGGGGACATTTAAGATCCAAACTATAGCAGGGACCTGCAGAATTTCAGCAAAGAAGACAGAGGGAGGAATGATAGAGTGAGAAGCCGAGTAGTTTTGGCTTCCTATGAACATTCTATCTTCCAGGATCATAACAGGCAGTGGAAAAGAGTTAAACCGGTAGCTGAAATACAGATCAGGGCAAGCCTTGTCCCTGCTATTTTACTCTGATTTTGGTTCCAAGAATAACTTTGTGGGACAGAAGTTTCCAAAATAGATTTCTTTCATAACTAAATAACAACCAGGTATAGAAAAAAAAATCACATTTTAAGAACTGAGTGTCATTTCCCCTTAGATGAGGAATTTTGAATACTTTCCCTAGTGGGAACTGAGGAAGTGCCTCTTATTCAAATGGATGCCAGTCTGTGATTGTCCAATTATTCACTGCGTTCTGTCTTTGATGGCCCAGATGTTCTCAATTTCTTGTAATAAGTTCTTTCATCTGAAAAGTCGTTCTACTCAGAAATGCAAAATCCTCTACAGCTCGCCAGCTTTTTTTTTTTTTTTTTTTTTGATGAGCTGGTATAATTGGCCTTCAATTTTCTTATTGTTTTGCAATAGAAAGTCTGAGTTTAATTTCATTTCTGTAAACCTGTAGACAAGAGCTGATCATTCCATCATTTAAGTCATTCTCATTACAACCCACTTTGGCTCTGCGCACCCACCTCCCATCTCCATCCTCAGAATGAGATTATGGTAAAAACCTCTCTTTATTTTCCTACTTTAAAAAAAGAAGGAATTTTTTTCCAATAGCAAAACATTTCAATTTGATTTAACAGTAACATTTATGAAGCACTTATTACAAAAGTGACATATCTACTTATTAACATACGTAATGATTACTCAATAGAGAAGTATCTTAAGTTGCCAGTCTAACTGTATCAATATGATTGGGTTTCTTCCAAAATTCCATAAACTGTGTACAGCTGGTGGAGGAAACACATAGATTTCTTATCATCTATTTGTAGAGGCTGGGCATATTAGTAATAAAAATATAACAAATTATCAATAATAATGAAACTCATTCATTCAAAAGGCAGTAATTAATTTAACAATCATGGATTAAGCACTTTGCACAGTTATATAGTTGAAGATCAATTTTTCCCATCTTTGTACTTCACATTTTTGTGATATTAATAAAAGTCCCTTTTCTCTAGACAGTTTTGTATCTAATTCTATATCCTGCATTGAGGAGATTCACTCTGCAGGGTTGAGGAAATTGAACTGATGTGTCTCTGATGTATGTTCTACACCATGCCACAGAGAGACTTTGAATTTCTCATAGCTTTCACAGTGTTAACTCTGAAATAGGACAGCCTGGGTTCAAATTTGTGTTACCCTCCTGCTGAGTGACCTTAGTGCAATGACTGGAATTTATCTGCTTGTGTTCTACTTACCCTATTCACTGGGGCAGTTGGGCCTAAATAATTAAGTAGTATGATAGAAAAGAGAGGGTATTCAGCACAGAATCTCTAAAACAGGTTCATGTATTCACTGCTGTTAGTCTCTAAGTCATGAGACAGAGGGTTTTGGGGCCATTTGTATCCCAAGATTACCCATCCACTGCTAATGCCTTATCTCGGGATGTACTGTCCAAAGACAGAATTCACACTACTTTTTGGCACCTAGCTGCTGCCTTCATTTTCCTCTTGTGTCTCTTACTCAGAATCTCATCATCTGCACTCAGTGGAAAATGATTTTCTTAGGTCATACATACATTCAAACAGTGAAACTAGAAATAACCAGAAATTACTTATACTAGAGAAATGTCAGGTGAGTCTACATGGGCCATTCTTCCAGGAACATTTTTGGTAATTCTATAGGTGAAAGAGCATTGTGAAGGTTTTGTAAGCCTTTCTTTTCCCCCCCTTCTTCCAGCGACAAGAGCTCTCGACAGGCCTTTGTTAAAGAGTAATTTTCCAAGGCTACCAATTTGGATCTCAAAAGCCCAGACTCAAAGAGACCCTCAGTTTGCCATCTAAAATAAATGCCTGAATAGCTATCAGTTAAGGTACACACAGAGCAGATGGGAAATGGATAGCTACATTATAGATTGCTCTGTGAATTCGAGAGGTCTTTGTCTGAGAACAATAGTAGTATGAACAAATATTCAGGTTTTCAGTTACAGGCAAGCCAGAGGATCAAACAAGAAATCAAATTAAATCTAATTGAAGTGCCAGCAACCATTAGTAGAAAATACAAGTACCACCAGACATCCCTCCCCAGGTCTCCTGGTCCAACTCTTGGAACTGTGGCTAGATTATAGACAATCTAATACTTACAGGTATCTTTCTGGTTAAATATAATGGGGCTTTATTGTTCCTAATTAAGCAAGGTTGATTCACAACCATGCAATTGTTCCCCTGTGCCTCTTATCAAATGAGAATCCTCTCGGGATTCTAGACATGTTATCAATAGGAAATGTACTCTATTCATTATTTGAATGTTACTAAATTTAAGTTTTATGAGCAGGATGACCAGGAAAATAATCATCTGCAATCCATAATTGTGTTGTCAATAAATTTAAATCTTTTAACAGTAAGGCTGGATTTTACCCATAACTGCTCTTAGCTGCATTATATTCAAAAGGAAAACTTTATCTGTATCTGCATATCTTTTTTGTTCAAATCTCTTCCCTCCTATGAGTCCTATTTTGGTTGAAGGCACCAACACACACGTAATCCATCATCTTTGACACCTCCTTCTCTCCTCTCACTTCCATGTCCAATCAGTCACAAGCCCTGATAATTCCATTACTCACACAGCTTTCATATCCACCCCTTCCTCTTCTTCATGCTGCCATTTATCCTGCTCAAGTAGGAACCGTCATGGTGGAGAACCCTGACAGAAAGGTATTCTGGGAGTTTCCCACACAGAAAGTAGAACAAGCCAACAGCAATGGAGTGGTAGCTTTGGAAACAGATTTACATGAAAAGAGTGAAACTTCCCAGATACAGAATAGCAGCCACAGATGTAAAATAAATGAATCCAATCCAGAGCCAAGTATTTATCTAAATGGTTTAGTTTTAAGGGGACTAGACCTAAAAAAGAAGGCATGATCCTAGACAATAGTTATTCACAACATTAAATGGAAATCAAAACCCTGGCTTCAGATGTCCCCGTTTGGATTCAAATAAGACTAAATATGCAAAGCAAGATCAGGCAATTTTAACAGCAACCAAGTAAAAAAGCTAGATGTCAAACTCAGATCTAATAGTCTCTTCCCCAAGAACAAACCATTTAAATATGTTATAGGCATATAAGTCCCAGGCAAATGTCTCAATGGCCAATTGTTCCCCAAGGGAGAAGCAATCAACAAATGTCTGAAGGATCTTTCTGCTTTCATTTCTAAATTGATTCCAGCAAGCACTGGGCCTTGGTTTGGACAATTATTGATTATGTGTAACTGGAATTGTATTTAAGTTTCTCATCTCACTTTTATTCTAAGAAGTGCACTCTACTAATGCTCTCAAGTGCTGATGACTATAATCAAGCCATCATAATAACAACAATTACAATAATGATAATAACAATATACTTGTATCACACTTTACAGTTTATAAAATGCATTCCAAGATGCTTTCACGTATATTATCTCACACATAAAAGGCTATTTTCCTACATTAACAGAGATTAGGCCTAAGAATAAAAAGTATAAACCAGGCATAGTGGTGGACACTTATGATTCAGGCACTCTGGAAACCTGAAGCAAGAGGATCAGAAATTCAAGTCCAGCCTGAACAATTTAATGATTTAGCGAGATCCTGTCTCAAAATAAAAAATAAAAAGCCAGAGTTGTAGTTCAGTGCAAACGCCCTGAACCCTGAATCCCTAGTACAGAAAGGGAAAAAAAGCCTAAACAAAGTGAATGACTGTTTGTGAATGAACATGCCATGATCACTTAACAGGGCCTGACTACACTCCGTCTCTGCATTCTGTTTTCCACTTCTGTGCACACCAGCCCAGTTTCTGTTAGTTGACTGACGATGAGCTGCCAGAATCCACTTAGCCTTTGTGCCAGGGGAGACAGAAGTAGCTAGGAATTAACATCTTCCCAGATGTTCACATTCTTAACCAAGAACCAGTTCCTTTATCTCTTGGCCAGGATAATTCTGAACTGTGTGTTTTTAACTGCAGTTTTAAAACTGCATTGTTGCATTTCTATTGTTGGAGCAAAATGGCCCATATATACAACTGAAAGGAGGAAAGATTTTAGACTGTGGATTTAGAGGGTCTAATCCATGGTCAGCTGGTTCCATTCCTTTTAGGCCCATGATGAGGCAGAAACATCATGGCAGAGATCGTGGCAGAGCAGAGCTTTTCACTTCATGACAGCCAGGAAGCACAGAGAAAGGGAAAGAGCCAAAGAAAGAGAGATTCCTTTACCTCCTCCTACTGGGCCCCACCTATTAATACTCCATTCAGCTATGAATTCATGGATGGATTAAGCCATCAGTGGGGTCAGTGCCCTTGTGACCCAGTCACCTCTCTAGGTCCCACCTCTGTACATTGTTGCACTGGGGATCAAGCCCTCAGTATAGGAGTCTTTGGGACACTTTATATTTAACCTACAACAGTATTTTCTGAAGTTTGCCTGTAGGATAGAGGGCTCAGTTGCCCACAGAAGTAGCTGGGATTTAGGGCTGTTCTCCTACCTTCAATATACCACTTCCCTATTACTCCTTTATGTCTCTGCAATTCCCAAATAAACTATGCACCTTTACCCTACTTCTCAGAGCTAGTTCTGAGAAGAACCTTATTAAGTCAGTGTCAAAAGTACCCCTGATATTCTGAACCAATGGATAGCATACACACAAAGGACAAAAGTAATGCTAAACTGAACACCCAGAATATCCATCCAGAAATCAGTTGTATTCTTATAAAGACCTATCACTTACATAATAAGGTAGTTGCTACTATTATCACCCATTTGTCATTATAGTTTAGATATTGAACCCCAAGTGGACAACATGGTAGATACTATGATTAAAAGTTAAGTCATTGACCTTAGCCTTCCAGAGCTCCTGTTCTGGTAGTGAGAGACAGTCATCAAAATAAAACATCACTCCACACCAACCAGGAGCTAAGGGTGCACAGAGAAAGGAGGTACTGGAGACCACTCACTAACCATTTCCTTCAAGTGGCACCAGACTGAGAAACACAAGAAAAAAACAAGCCAGGAAAACAGCCACCTTCTGATTGCATCACAACCAAATCAGCAAAGCCAACTGTTGCTGCTCACTATCAGCAGGAGGTTGTCAATAAGACATCGTCTTACAATGTAAAATGAAAGGACAAAGGAGAAGTATTGATCTCAACAACTCCGCAGAGATCCCAGGCTTTGTCACAAACTTTGTCATAACAGAAAAATTTATGCCTTGCAACCAGTTCTTGTAAGATCTGTCTCTGAAGACAGAGTGGAAACAGACAGACCAAGTTACAAGTGTGTTTTGTGGGAAGATAAAAGGTTTCCACAACAATGCACTAAAGAACAAAGAGTAGGGTGCTTCCTCCACTCTCTGCATCTCTGATTCCCTGACTCCCGGAATAGGCGTAGAGATGTTCACTTAAGTATAAAATCAGCTGTCTTTATCCTTTCTTTCCATTTTCAAACATGAGCAAGATACTCAAAAGAAAAAGATAACATATCTTTCTACTATTGATAAGAATCAGATGCATCTTGTTTCTCTAAGAAGCTATAAGGAACAAATATATAAAACATTTCTAGAAGGATTGTGATAAATTGATGGGAGTCTCAACACTGATCATTAACAGGTTTGTCTAAGATCAGTCATCCACAAAGAATAAGGGCAGAAATTTAAATAGCAGGCTGCAATTCTTAAGAGCTATGTACTTATTTTCTAGACAGCCACATTCTGCAAGCCTCTTTTTATGGAGTATTATTTCTCCTAGTCTTCAGAATGGTTCCTATTATAGTTACATAGGCAGACATGATCCCAGATCATAAACAGCTTTGAGTTTCTTCCAGGCATCAAGGGGCTTAGTGATCTCCATGGAAATTTCTTAAGCTTGGTAAGACAATGCCTCTTTTCCCAAGGGTGGCCTGAGACAGGCAGAAAAAGCAGCAGGTCCTCAAGATTTATGCATACCAAAACCAAACAAAGGCATTGCAAGAAATAAAACTGAAGGCCATTATCTCTTATGAATATAAATGGAAAAATCTTCATCGAAACATTAACAAGAAGAGTTCAATAATATATTTAAAGAACCATGTACTAGAACCAAATAAAATTTATCCCTGATATACAAGTCAAGTTCAACATTCAAAAATCAATTAATAAAATCCATTGCATCAACATGCTAAAGAAAAGAATTCCTATAGTACTATTAACAGGTACAGCAAAAGGATCTGACAAAATCCAATATCCATTCATGTTAAAAGCTTAGTAAACCAAGAATAAAAAGGAATTTCCTCAAATTAACAAAGATCACCCACAAACCCTGACAGCATTACACTTACTGGTAAGAAAACCAAAGATTTCCTAATAAAACTTTAAAAAGTCAAAAATGTATTCTTCACTACTGCTTTTCAGCATTGTGCTGAAAGTTCTAGCTAATGCAATAAAACAAGAAAATGAAATAAAAGGTATGCATATTAAGAAGGAAAATAATATGTCTTTGTTCTCAGATGACATGGCTCTCTATATAAAAAACCCCAAAGAGGGGAAACATTTCCTGGAACTAATAAGCCGATGTATCAAAGTTACAAAATACAAGATTAAGGTACCAATATCAGTCACTGCCCCATGTTCCAGCAATGAATAGGGAAATTTAAAATTAAGAACACATTGAAATTTACATTAGCACCAAAAATTTCTTAAGTACAAATGCAGAAAAATATGTAAAGACTTATAGGAAAGAAATCACAATTAAAGAAAGATATTAAAGAAGCACATAAATAGGAGGTATTCCATAATCATAGATAGCAAGACTCAGTATTGCCAAGATGTCAGTTCTTTCCAGCTTGGTTTATATATTTAACAACACAATTCCAATTATGATCACAACAAATCGTTTTATGGATACTGGCAGAAAAATTCCAAAGTTTACATGGACAGGCAAAAAATCTGGAGTAACTGACTCAATAATCTAGGAGCAAAACAAAGTCAACATCAAGACTTAATTTGAAGTTACAGTAATCATGGCAGTGTAATATTGCCAAAGGGATAGACATCACTGGGATAGAATGGCCCAGAAAGTCAACCCTATAAATTTAGCCAATTGATTTTTGACAAGGGACTAAAGATGTTTCAACAAATAGCGCTGGAATAACTAGATGTCCGCAAGCAAAAGAAAATTATCTAAAGCTTATAGTCTTTATAAAACAATAACAGCAAAACTCAAAATACATCATAGACCTAAATGTAAAATGAAACACTCAATTTTGCCATGAACCTCAAACTCCCCTAAAAATAGTCTATTAATTGAGAAAAGTTTCACACACAAACATGCAGCTCTCTTCTCAAAATTAGCCCCCAAGAATTTGACAATACTTCATGTCTCTAATTCCTCACCTCTGAGTCTTTCTTTATACTTATTCTAATCAGGTTTTTACCCTCTATTTGCAGAAACTTCTCCTGTCAGTCACTGTGGACCTCCATGTGGTTAAATCAGTGGCCCATATCTGTCTATGTTGGGCTTCATCAATCAACATCATTTATCAGTTGTTCACTTCCTCTTAATCAATTTACTTCCTTCAATTGGCTCTCAAGATGTTAGACTTTCTAGATTTCTTCCCACTTTTTTCTTGAAGATTCTTTGGTTGGACCACTCTTCTTCTCAGACTGTTAAGATTAGAGTGCTCCAAGTTTCAGTTCTTTCTTCTCTTTACAATTACTCTCAGCCTCAGGGTTTTAAGTACCATGTATAGGCAACATAACTCCTGAATGCATAACTAACCTCTCTTCAGAACTTCAAACTAGTATATACAACTGTTACTCAACATTTTTCTTTGAAGTTAGTCACACATTCATAATGGACTTTGGTTGTCCCTTCTCAACTAATCTGCTTGCACCCTCCTTCATTTTCTTTGAGGTCAATCTGTCTTCAAATCTTGTTGAGTCTATCTCTTCATTTTGTCTAGAATCTAGCCTTTTCTCAGCATCCAACGTAAACCACAGTACAGTGGTTATCTTGGTTCCCAAATGCTTCTGTTTGTGACAATTTGGTTCACAAACAGAAGTGTTCAGCAAAATTTTGTTTGGGTTCACCAATTCTGCACCGAGTGATGAACATGACCTTGGCCATCTTTCCGGCATGAACATGAACATCTTTTCCAGAATTATGAACTTGTGAACCAAGGTACCACTGTATCTTAGCATTATGTCTGCTCTTCTGGTTTCTGCCCTTTCCACTTCATTTTATTTTCCAAGAAGAGCTGTAATTATACTCTTAAAATATATGGCACATCATGTTCATATTTTTGGTCAAAAGTTCCAATAGTTCTCATGTCATCAGAAACAACATCAAAGTCCTTTTTTGTATCTGATGACTGTAGGCACCACCATCACTACCTCTCTGCTATCTTTTTCCATTTCTTTCCCATCCCTAACTATAATCTGCCCATGTAGGCCTCCTTTTTATTTCTAAAACATATCTGATACATTCCTACCTCAAAGCCCTTAAAATTGTCTTTCTCATTGTTTGTAACTCTCTTTCCCTTGAATTCTGTATAGCTCAATGTCTCCCCTAGCCCAATGATTTCAAGCCTTTGATCAAAGGTCACCCTCTTCACGACATCTATACGAGGACCCTAACTAAACTAGCAACCCACCAAATAACCTTGGCATTCTCTGTGTCTCTTACTCCATTTTCCCACGTCACTTTCTGGGATGCTGTATGATGTAGTTATTAATGAAATGTGCCTCTTATTATCTTTCTTCCCCTACCAAAATAGAAGCATTACAAAGACAAAATTTTTATAGTTTTGGGTCACAGATCTATCTAATGCTATTGTCTAGAACAGAGGGAGGCAAATGGCAGGCACTTGATAAATATTTGTTGATTTAATTAAGAGAAGGAATGGAAATAGCTGGTCAGTATATAGAGAGGCGGGAACAAACAAACCAAGCGAATGAGACAAAAATGAGATAGTGGCCCAGGGTGACCTCCATTCCTGTCATTTTGTGAATCTTTATTTTTCAATTTTTCTTGGGTTCTTCTGTGTACAGATCTAATAAATAAATTCATCTATGCTAGTTGGAGTGAGCTCCATTTTGTACAACTAACACGTTCCCAAGTAGGATAATCAGTGTATTTGTAACCTACCTATGAGTCCATAGACCCTGATTATGATTTGTTTAGATCAACTTCAGAGACAACATCTGGACTCTACCCTCTGCCCACGTAGGTGAGTCTTTCAACTGTCTAAATTCCATTAAAGCCTTAAGGTTTACCTCTATAAGAAAACTTCCCTGAGACCAGTAGAATACTCATTATTTTCTACTAGATATTTTGGAATTTGATTATATTCTGTTTACCAGATGATATATTTGTGTTTCTTCTTAATTGGGAAATTTGGCCTCTCTATAATAAATTTGTAAGCAACTTCAGAGCATGCATAATAACAATGGCTGATACTTATTGAGGCCTTATAGGTGCTGTGTAGTGCTTTAAATTTTTTCATGGATTACCTTATTAATCATCACAATAACTTCAATAAGCAATATGTACTTTTACCTCAATTACTACTCCAAATAGTGAGGCCTGGAATTTTACTAGCTTGCAGATATTATAATACTGCTACCAGATTTAAGTTTAGGGCATATCAGTCTCGTATCTCACAATCATAACAAATAGATAATTTTAGACATCAGCTGGCATTGTACAATACCTTTGCATGTAGCTGGCATTCAAAGTATGTCCCTGTCATTTGAAGCATGGCTTACAGGTCAGCAGGTTCACTATCTTCAGGAGCTTCTTAAAAATGCAGAATCTGTTCACTCTTGCTGACCACCCAATCAGAATCTGCATTGTAACAAGATTCCAAATGATCCACATGCACTTTAAAGATTAAGAAGCAATTCAAACTACACTGGTAACAAACACTTCAGAAGAGGAAAGGAGAATAAGCTCTAGAACTTAGCCAGAAATTCAGAGTGGAGGTGAAATATTCGGTGAACAGAGTCATAACTTTTCACCCTCCACTGTACAAGTATTTCAGTATTTCAACACCACCACCAGTTGTGGGTACTTAGCAGGTAGAGATCAGGCTCTGAGCCTACTAGCATGCTATGACTAGATCACAGCACATTATATTTTGTTATCTTTGTCTTTCTAGTATCCAGATGGAGCTTGGGGCCACTAGAGACCCAAGACTGGAAGCCATGAATAAATGGCCTGCTCTGGGTTCCTAAGAAAGTGCTCTAAACACATATGTGTCTGACAGTTGATACTAAATCCCAGAAAATATTGCCTATGATGAGTAGAACATTGCATCTCTTATTTGCCATAATTCTCTAAGAACAGCCAGCAAGTGTCTCTGTATCTTGATCAACTGTGTTACACCCAGCTGCATCCCTACCATCCTAAACAAGAGGTCCATGGGCAAGCTAGTGTAGTTTTCTTCCAAATACCTAAGAAATCATGTGCCCAGGTGAAGGTGCAGGAGGTGGAGTTGAAGAGGCTGTAGTAGCAGCAGGTGCTGTTTACAGAGCATCTTCAGGGCACCCAACTCTATGCCTTCACACATATCAGAAGCTTTTGTAGCTAATGTGCCCTTTTTTGCGGCATACAGCTAACTGCAGGTTGACGGCTCTAACAATGCATGAATTTTCTACTAATTAAGAGCATCATCATTGTTTTAAAATGCTCGATATGAAAACATTCTCTTGGATTGGAAACCCATTTGCATTATCACAAGAAATTTTACCATTTTACATTTTTCAGTACAAAGAAAGAGGAGCTGTTAGCTCCATTGAATACTTCAACTATTGCAAATTTGTGAATAGTTATAAAAATGGTTTTAAATTTTTTATCACCTATCAGTCTGACTAAATTTTCTTGCTAATGATGACTATCAAAAATTTGAAAAGATTATCATTAAAAGGACATAATCAAGAATCAAGTACAGCCTTTTAGAGGATAAAAACAATATGAAAACTCATGTCCATAGAGGGAAGTAGCTGAGTAAGATCCAACTGGAACAATCCACCTGCAGATAATAACTATAAACAGTGGATATAACACAAAACAAGTAGCTACCTTACAGGACTACAGCGTGTAGAGGAGGAGATGTATTCCTTTGACGAGCTTGTGCCCAGTGGAGGAAAATTATATGGACTCATTAGATTTTCCACAGGTTTTAGCCTGAGGTCAAACATGTTTGGCATAGAGAGTGGAGTAGTGGGTTTGCCAAACGGAATATCACAGCTTTCTGCTCAGAGAAACCATTGCATCAGCATCAACTATAGCTGCTGGAGAAAGAGAAAAATGCTGGAGATGGAACCCTAAAACATTTTCTGCCATACCTCTGGGTAACCTCTAAACAGTAGGTTCACAGAGAAGAGTCAAAGCAGCTCAAGTAAATACCAAAGGTTTGAGATGACAATCAGGAAAGAGTTTGAGTTGAAGTCCAACCAAGCTAATTGTCCACCAAAAGTAATACTCATTACAGACAGATTAAAAGAATACAGTCACCACAGTGAAATATTCATAATTTCTACTATAGAATAAAACATTAACCTGACACATGAAGCAGAAAAGTGGAACACATTCTCACAAGAAAGTGCACCTGATATGAAGACAACTCTGATATAATCCAGATGTTAGAATATGCAAAGGTGGGCTAAAACCAGTTATTATAACTACTGTATTAATTAACTCTAGGAAGTAAAAGAAAATATACCACTAATGAACAAAAAGATCAGAAGTAACAGCATATAAATAGAAACAAAATATATGCATAACCAAATGGAATGTTTTGTAACTGAAATATACAACACTGGAACTAAAAAGTCTCTGGGTAACTTCTTAAACTCATTGGTTTATCTGAATGCCAATGAATAGGACAGAGTAAGTGAACTTAAGGGAGGATCAATAAAAATTTCAGCTATGGAGTAAAAAAAACTTGGGAAAAATGAACAGAACTTCTGGAACTTATTAAACAATGTATACCATTTAACACAGGTGTAACTGGAGTCCCCAAAGAACAGCAAATAACAAATTAGGTAGAAGAAAATATTTAGAAAAATGATGGTCAAGTATTATAAGTTTGATGAAAGAAATAAATTAATAGATTTAAAAATCCTTATCCAATACCAAACAGGATAAAAATTAGAAGCAAATTGTAGTCAAAAAATTGAAAGTCAAATTGAAATTATTGAAAACAGCAAGAAAAAGTTAACTGACTACTTGATTAACAGCTGACTTACTTTCAGAGATTACAAAGGTTAGAGGGAAGTAGAACCGTATTTTAAAAATACTGGAAGAAAAAGATGCTAACACAAAATTATACATGTACTGAATTTTTCTTTTAAAATGGAAGGGCAAATAAAGTCATGATCAGATAAATGGAGACTAAGAGAAATTCTTGACAACAGACCTATCCAGACAAGAACTATAAGACAAACTCTGTTCAGACTGAAGAGAAATTACAAGATAGAAATTCAGATTTCCAGAAAGAAGTGAAGAACAATAGAAATAATAATGAATACAAAACTATTTTCACCTTTTTTTTTAAATAGTTTTGTTACACTATACATGTCTTTCTTTTTTTTTTTTTTGGTTCAGGGATCGAACTCAGGTCCTTGCGCTTGCACAGCAGGCGGTGAAACCACTGAGCTAGATCCCCAGCCCCCTATATACATGAGTCTTTAAGAAAAAAATTTACAAACATTTTTGTGGATTTGTGAACTATGGCTAGCACAGAAATGGCAGCCAATATAGTGAAAAAGTTCATATATTTTCCATGAAATGGTATAATATTGTCTACAAGTGAACTGCTAAAAATTAGGGATTTATACTGTGATCTAGTCAACCACTAAAACATAATGTAGAATGTCGAACTAGTGCTTAGCATGCACCAGGCCTGGGTTCAAAGCCCAGCACCAAAAACAATATCAACAAAAAGCCAAGCTGAAAAGCGTAACAAAATTGTGATGGAACCCTAAAAATATCCAAGTAATCCCTCCACCCTTACCTCTCCACACTCCTGGAAAAAAGGAGGGACTGGAAAGGAAATAAAAAGGAAACAAACAAACAAGAATGGAGGAAACAAAACACTGAAAACAAATACTAAACTAGTAGCCCTAGACTTAACCATATTAATAAGCTAATCAACATTTTCAATGCCCAGTGGTAGAGCATTTACCTAGCATGCCTGAGGCCCTGGGTTCAATCCCCAAAACTGCAAATAATAATACTAATTAAGTCATAAATTAAATACATAAACACTTGCAATCATTTTGAATTAATTGGTATTTATAGAACACTATATCCCAAAACTGCATATCTCCTTTACCAGACCTAAGCTACAGCATGAGCAAAAAAAGTATTGAAAACAAACAGAATGTTTTCTAACAATAATGGAATTAAATCAGTAATAATAAACTATGCAGAAAAACTTCAAATATTTGAGTTACAAATATTAAACAATATATTTGTAAATAACCTATGTGTCAAAATGATAGGAAAAGTATTAGAAAATGTCTGGAGAAGAATCAAAATGAAAATTAAATGTGAAAATTTCAGGGCTGTAGCCAAAGTGGAGTTTAGTGGGAAATTTTGTAGCTTCAAGTATTTACAAAGATCTAAACTTAGTTCTCGTGTTTTCAATTTCAACTGCAAAAATAAAAACAGCTATAGAGAAAATTAAACCTAAGGTAAGTAGAATTAAAAAAAAAAAGGGGAGGAAAAATCAAGAGATCAATACAATTTTAAATGAATTTGCAATAAGAAAAATCAATGAAACCCAAAGCTAATTCTTTGAAAAGTTTAATAAATTGCTAACCATATAGTTGGTAAATGAAGGATTGAGGGAGGGAAGGTGGAAGACAGAGAAAGAGAGAGAGAGGGAAACAGAAAGAGAGAGAGAGAGAATGGAAATTACCAGCATTAGATATCACTCTAGCTCATACACCATAAAAAGCAAAATAAAGAAGTAGTAGAAGCAACTTTATGCCAATAAATTCAATAACTTAGATTAAATTGACAAATCCCTTTGCAGATATGACTTACCAAAACTGAGTCAAAAAATAATAAACTCGAATAGCATTATAAATATTAAAACAATTGAATTAAAAAATATAAACTTACCACAAGGAAAATTTCAGGCCCAGATATTCTTCTCGGGTGTATGATATCAAATATATAAGAAAGAAATTATCCCAATTCTACAGGAACTCCTTCAAAAAATAGAGACATTACTTCTGTTGTATTCAGGGTTTGGGCAAGAGAAAACATTTACTACAGGACACGTAGTTTATAGGATTATTTTATGGTAATTACCCAAAAAGTCTAATGCAGAGGAGTGCAAGAGATTAACCACACACTAGGGACCCAAAGATTCCAGCCAAGGCCCTGGATCCCAGCAATGTCCCACACAAGTCCAGCTGAAGGCTTAGAGTCCAAGGCAGTGTCCTCCAGTCCAGACAGTGGCCTAGAGCCCATGGAAATGTCTCATGCTTGTCCGTATTGAGGATCTGCACCAGGAAGGCCCAAAGGCCAGTGATGGAAGACAGAAAGCCTACGCCAGTGAGATGAAGGGTTTGTGCCACCAAGTTGAGGGATCCACACTGGAGCCAGGAAGTGATGCTCACAGTGAAGATCAGAGCTCCCCTGATGAGAACAGCAGCCCTTCCCAGCTACAGTGAGGCCTGAGCTCCGAGCTCCTATTGTGACGAGAACAACCAAGTTCCATCAGGAAAACCATCCACAGCAAGCTTCTCCTAGAAAATCTACAGGCCACAATCTTCCCCTCCAGTTCTCTTTTTATGGCTGTTGGTAACAATCCTCAGGTGGGTCTTCCACGCCCAACCATGCTGATTCAGTTCAACTGGGTGTTACGAGTTGACCATTAGTGAATCCACCACAACTTCCTAACTTTTTTTTTTTTTTGGCAATACTGGGAATTGAACCCAGGGCCTTCCCACTGAGCTACAACCCAAGCACTTTGTTTTTTATTTTGAGACAGAGTCTTGCTAAATTTCCCAGGCTGGGCTTGAACTTGTGTTGCTCCTGCCTTGGTCTCTCCGATTACTGGGAAAACAGATGTGTACTACCATCCCCAGCCCAAATTATTTCATGAACCGGTATTTTTCTACTAATAAAACCAGACAAATAAGCCACATGGAAACTACTTACATGCTATAGTAACCAAAATTAGATCAATAATTGCCGAATGCCAGGAGTCAAGTTAATTAATAAACTGCAAATCGATGGAAGAAAATGTCTGGATATAATGAAATCATTCTGTATCTTGACTGTCTTGGCAGTTAGAAGACTAAACACAATTGTCAAAACCCATCGATGTTCATTTCAAATAGGTGAATTTTATTGCATAATAAATCACATCCCCATAAAGCTGTGTGAGCAGTTATATTGAAAGAAGCATGCTTAAATTTGTCATTTAAAAATCTTGAAAGGTTGTGCTTACAAGCACAATGTGTACTCAATATTTAATATAGTTCTTAATCTTGCCTGTATTATTTCTCTTATCTTTATGATATGATATTTAAAAATACAAGCTAGGTTCGGTGGTACACCTGTAATCCCAGCACTCTGGAAGGCTGAGGCAGGAGGATGGCAAGTTCCAGCTCAACGGGGGCAAATTAAGAACCCAATAGGCCTTGTTTCAAAATCAAAAAGGACTGGTGACATAGATAAGTGCAAAGGCCCTAGGTTCAATCCTCACAAATAAATTAAGAAAAGAAAAAAATAATTATTTTCTTAAGCTTTCCTATAGGCATCCTTAAATCCCTTGTTTACTGAAGTGGTTTTATGCATGTATTTATTATCCTTTTCTGTGGATGCTAAGATACAGAAACATGCTTACACAAATTCCTCAAGGAAACTAACTCAGAATACCATTCAACAAAAGGTTCAAATCAGATGGCTTTCTTTTAAATTTTTTTCATCGTTTTCACCCATTCATAGTCCTTTAGGTCACTGGTGATGTTGGGCAACCATCACCAAGA
Organism: Heterocephalus glaber; assembly: GCF_053883595.1. Taxonomy (NCBI): domain Eukaryota; kingdom Metazoa; phylum Chordata; class Mammalia; order Rodentia; family Bathyergidae; genus Heterocephalus; species Heterocephalus glaber. The sequence goes on along the minus strand of NW_028258381.1, from coordinate 19,794,634 downwards.
TAAGTTCAGCTCCAGGGCAAAGAAGCCCCATACCCTTGGATGTTTTTATGTTTGAGCTCTGTGCCCTTGCCTGAATTTTCAGAGAGCCTTGGTCCCCTGCCTCTCCATACCAAGCAAGGAACGAAGGAACTCGCCCCTGTGGCTTGAAAGAACTTCCACTCAGAGTGTAGTGATATCTCTGTGCAAAATGGTTTTCACATTTTGAACAAAAGATGCTGCTCACACACCTGTAGTGGTACCCATTCCGGTATCTTCTCCACACTAGCAGATTCCTTCAGTGCAAAAACGGTCATCATCCCTGCCAATCCAAACCTCTTCCAGTCTTCCACTAGTTGGCAGAATCTGCACACCACACATAATCAACTCTGGGGAGTTTATGTAACAGAGGGAATTTATGAAAAAGAATCTGGGTAAAGTCAAACATCAGACAAACCAGGACTTGGGAAGGTCAACAAGCCAGGCGTTTTTAGTACAGGAATTCTTAGTGTTTCTGCATGGTGTCATCCAGTGATTTAGCTCAGATGTATCCATCCCACCAGCCAGTGTCTGATCCTGGAGCCGGACTGGCCTCATTTGACACAGGCCAAGCCCTGAATCAAGCAAGTGTGTTCTACCAGACCCACAGTGAATGACAGAGGGGAATTTTGCTAGAAAACAGTGGACAGCTACTGAATATCTGGTAATATGCCTTACAAATTTAGCACCCAGTTAATCAAGTGTAATCATGTAATCACGCACATGCTAAAATGAGGCTGAAGAAATGAGCCTGAAGAAATGAGCCTGGTCACAGAGGACAAGAAGAACAACCAGGCAAGCTATGCCCATCACGCACACAGTGTGAATGGAGAGAAACAGCCACATCCAAGCAGCGTCCCCGCTCTCAGTCAGAACAATCTACAGCAGGATCCAGGCAGAACCTCTGATGCCACTGCCCTGCAGGTGAGAATCCAAGGGACTCCTTGGAATGGGGATCTCCAGCTACAACTGGGTCTCAGGTGAGTGGGCAAGAATTTAAGGCAGGGCTCTAGGCCCTTCAATGACATGGAATGAAAGGCAGGGAAATTAGTCAAATAGAGTGGATTAGCAAGAATACAGACTTTGAATTCAGGTAGACCTTAGTATTACTTTTAGCTCCTCCTTTTCCTAAGCATGTGAATTTTGTAAATTATTTCATTATTCTGAGATGAGTGAGGTTGGGTCCTCGGCACCCACTTGTTCCACATTCGTGGGTCCAACTAAATGTGGATCAAAAATAACCTTTACAAAACCATACGTACAGTGAACATGTACAGACCTTTTGTTGTCATTGTTCCCTAAATAATACAATAAACAACTGTTTAATGGCATTTGCATTGTATTTGTATTATAAGTAATTTAGAGATGATTTAAAGTCTACGGGAAGATTGTGTAGGTTCTATCCTAAAACTACTATTTTATATAGAAGATTTGAGCATCCACAGTGTTTGGTATCAGCAGGGGGTCCTGGAGCCAATCCTCTGTGAATCCCAAGGGGAGATCTGGATTACTATTATTTTTATGAATAATAAGAATTATATGTGATGAAAGTCATATAAAATAGGGACTGCAGAACTAGAATCCATCCCAAGAGGATGAGTAATTGTAATCCCACACCCTGTTATCTATGGGCTTCCACACCTTAGTCATATAAAACTCAGGGATGAAATAGAACTGAGGCTGCTTGTAAAATTTTTTCACTCCACTTGATAGAGGCCAGTGAAAGTAATAGCCAAACAAGCATTTTCTGTAATGATTTTCTTCCTTTTGAGTGAGCTAATATTATGGAAGGCAAGCAAACAACTGAGGCCTAATTTTCACCACGAAGCCCATGTGATCATGCAGAACATCACTGAAGAGCTGCTAGCTAAATTGCAACTTCTGTTTACAAGAGATCTGTCTTCCAGCATCATGATGTATGCAGAAGGAGGCTCACTGCTCTCTTCCAGATCTGTACACTCTAGTTTTCTTCTCAGAGGCACAATGTAAAATTGCCATCTAGATGGCAAAGTCAATAATTATTTAATTCATGTAGAACATGCTGCCTTCATTGAGAAGCCAGCAATGAGCAGTTCTCGGCCACTACAAACAGCACAAGTCTCATGGGCCCAGTAACACGGCTGATTTACTGTGCTGTAGATACAGTGCACATGGCTGTGGCAGGGAAGTAGGGCAGAGCAAGGTTTAATGTCTGTCACTTACACAGTGTTTGTAAGCAGAGCCTCCACGGGCATCCATTAAAAGAAGATAAGCTCTAAAGGAAGAGCAGAAGTGGGTGCAGGGGGAGGAAGAAGGGAAGAGAAGCATTTACAGAGACGTCATTTATTTATTATCTCCTGCAGACCACAAATTCTCTGACAGATGAATATATCTTAGGGGAATAAAAATGAGAAAATAAATTACTTAATAAATTACTTAAATTGTACTGTATTTGCTAGGTAAAATTTTTCAAGATATGATTTTCATAGCAGAAATCAACTGAACAGCATTCTTGATGGCATATTGGGGAGGGTTGAGGGACCCTTGGTACAGACTGCTGCATTCATTTTAATTCTGGGATGACGAATCAGAAACTCACCTTTGCAAGGAAATGCCTGCACCCTTGTCTTGATCAACAGATTCAGGCTCCTGTTATGTATGATTTATATTTCAGTGTTCCCCCAAAGCCTCATGTGCTCATAGGTGGGGATTTGGGGAGATGACTTGATCATGCGGTGTGATACTCAGTGGTGAATTAGTCTACTGATTAGTTTATGGCTAAATATGATATTGGGAGATGAAACCTGGTCACTGAGGGTGTGGGCTAGAAAGGTATGAGATATGTCCTCCCTAATCCTTGACTGTTTTTCTGCTTCCTGCTGCCATGTTATGAGCAAGCCTCCTTTGCCATGCCCTTCTGCCATGCCTCCTTGCCTCGGGGCCAGGCAACTATGGATTAAAACCCCTACAAACTGAGAGCCAAAATAAACTTTTCCTCTTTGAGATTTGAGTGTCGAGTATTGTGTCACAGTGACAAAAAAATAAGACAGATTTTGGCACTAGAGAAGGGGGGTCATCGCAGTTATGCTACCTGTCCATGTGGTTCAGAAGCCTTTGGAAATGGCTTGCAGGAGGAGTTTGGAAAGGTTTGGAGATGCTGGCTGAAGAAGCAGCTCTAGAATGCTGTGAGCCAAGCTTGATGGGAGAAGTCTGGTGAGAGCTCAGAAGACAGAATCTTGACAGCAATGCAACTGGAAAAGACCAGGCTCGGGAGGCTTCAGTTGGGAAGAAGGACTCCATTGGCAGTTGGACTCCAGGTCATGTGTGTTATGCTCCAGGAGAAAATTTGTCTGCATTGTGTTCATGTCCTGAGACTTTGCAAGATACTGAGATTAGAAATGATGGGCTAGTTTATCTGGCAGAGGAAATGTCAAGGCATCCTAATATTGAGGCTGTAGCATAGATATTGTTAAAGGCTTTTAGGCTAGATCTATGTTGAAAATCAACAGCACACAGCACAGCTAAATATTATTAAAAGTTTTTACTTTGGCCCAAAAGGAAACACCAGTAAAGTTGAGACCTATGAAGATGGAGCAGAGGACAGCTTGGTTGCTGAAAATATTACCGTTAAAAAGAAGCCAAGTACTTCAGAACAGGACAATAGGAAAAATGCATTGAGAGAATGTAAGGAAATAGGGTTCACCCTTTACAGGGTCAAAATTACAAAGGTGAAAGACTTTACTTTGAGAAGAGAGCCCCAGAGAACCATACTCCAGATTAGGTGCAACCTAGAGGATGGGAACTGATTCCCCAGAATTCAGTTCACTGTGTTCAGCCATCCAGGCACTCAGAGGCCTCTGCAACCATAGACAAGGTGCAAAAGGGCTTGGCTACTGCTCTGACTGAAAGCAGACTGGTATCATCCACATGGTGCTGGTTTTACATGCATGCAAAATGCAAGAATTGTGGGGTCTTCCACCCAGATTTGAGAAGAAGACCTTGGAGGCCATGCAGTGGGACCCTGGGAGGGCATCGTGTAAAGCTGTGGGTATGATGGCAAAGGTGCAGTAGAGGCCCTGGAATGTCGGAAAACCCAGGACCATGGTACATCTAAGGAAAGCTCCAAAGAATGAGTAAAGGCAGCCTAAGAGAGAGGCCGTGAGATCTACAACAGGTAGTGCCATGAGTGTGGGGCCACTTAAGCCTACTGGAATTCACATCTCACCACTGATTTACCAAGTTGTTGGACATAGAATTATGGAATTTAATGCTTGTCCTACTGGATTCAGGTCTTACTTTGGTTCCATTCCTTTCTATCCCCCTATTTCGCCCTTTGGGGTGGGAATGTTTATCTGTGTTATTATGTGTTGGAAATGTTTAACTTTTTTTCCATTTTTATAGGGACTCACAGCTAAAAGTTTGTCTTAAATCTCAGAGGAGACATTGGACTTGAAATTTCAGCAATGCTGAAACTATTAGGACTTTGGCAACTCTTAGAGATGGAATAAATGCATTTTGCACAGGGATGTACATGAGTCTTTTGGGACCCAAAGATGGGATGTTATGTCTTGTATCTAAATGCCACCCAAAGCCTCCAGTGCTCATTGGGGCTTTGAGGATGTGATTGGATCACAGGTGCATGACATTCATCAGTGGCTTATTCCACTGATGAGTTTATAGTGAAATGTGACATTAGGAAGTAAAGGCTATTTGGAGGAGGTGGGTCAGTGAGGGTCTGGCCTGGAAGAGTCTATCTCCCTCTCTCCTTGCTTGATCACCCTCTTTGCTTCCTGTTGACATGCTGTAAGCTCATTCTCCTCTACCATGCCACTCTGCCTTGGAGCCAACCAACTATGACCCAAAACCTCTATAAACTGTGAGCCAAAATAAACCTTTCCTTTTTACCTTGTGGGTGTCTGGCATTTTGTCCCAACAAGGAAGCAACTAAGACAGCTCCCATTTTTCTTGTTCATCCTTAAGTTACTTCCAGGTGCTCAGTATGTCCAAGTCATCAACAATGGTCAAGGGATCCTCTAATGTTTTAGCCCACCTGATTAAGCCCCATTCCATAGACACTTTCCCCCTCAATACTTACCATTCTGGGGCACCATCTCCTTAGAGCCCTGTGACTATTAAACTTGACTGACTTGAGAACTCCCCAGGGGACCAATGGAACACATTTCTGGGTGTGTCTTGGTGGGTCACGGAGGCATGGTCTTGGGCACTAAGTTGGATGCCTCACCCCTTCCTCTGTTCTCTGCTTCCTAGCCATAATAAACTAATCTGTGTTGCACCACAGCCTTGGGCCATGTTTCTTCCTTGGATCTAGCTGACCATGGACTGAATCCCCTTATAGAATGAGCCAAATTAAACCTCTCCTCCTTTAAATTGTAAATGTCAGGTGTCGTGTCCAGCAAGAGGAAAGCTGACTGACACAAGCCTTGAGCTCTGCTTTTTAATCTAACATACACTATGCAGACCTCAGGAAACTGTGATCAGTTTTAATCAATCTCTCAGATCAGATGTCTTTATCAAACAAATTTCATATACAAAATATGCCTGGGGTCATGGGGCCCCTCAAGTGAGATAAAGACATCATCTTTGCAAGGAGGAATCATGGAGGACCATGATAAATACTCAAGAGGTGGGAGGTATTGTTAATGCCCACTGTATTCGAAGACCACAGTGACTGATTTCTCACATAACCCCTCCCCTGTCACTGTGAAGGGAGTTGCCCATTAGGCTGAGGATGAAAATGAGACTTTTTTTTTTCAGTACTAAGCATAGAAGCCAGGGTCTTCACACTGAGCTACATACATCCCCATCATTTTTTTTTTTTTTTAATTTTGAAGCAAGGATTCACTAAGTCACTAAGTTTTCCAGGCTGGGTCTGAATTTGCAAACCTCCTGGCTCAGCCTCCCATAGTGCTGGGATTGCACGCATGTGGTACCAGGGACTCTTAGAGGCTAATCAACTTGGACCATATTAAACAGCAAAGAATTGGAAGGATTGGGAATGAATGTCATAGTGCAAACCACGCAATATTTTTTTCCATTAACTTTCCTCTCATACAAGATACCTCATAAAAGATTAATTTTACCTACAGGAGACTCTAAAACCTGAATAGATGGCTTGTTTGAAGCCATGATAGGCATGGGCATGGGTTTAAATATAGATGAGAAGTCATAATCCTTCTTGATTTTCTCCAAGACGTGTTTCTACATTTCTTTCTTCAAGCATGACGACCATCACTTTAACATTTAAGCCTACCTGACTAATAATAGTAACATCAATAATATTACATATCAATATATTTTTAAATATTTTCAAAGTATACTTATGACCTCATTTTAAGCACCTAAAATTATTTTAAGGCTGGAAGGAAAAATATTATTATACCCATGTTGCTGGTAAATCAAGTAATGTCCAGGCACCTGAAAAATTAGAGGAAAAGAGAGTTGAAAACCAGTTTCCATTGGTGGTACAGCATTTTAAACGCTAGCCCACTTGCACCTTCAGGAAAGGAAATATTTAATTAAAGTGCAACAGATAGACTCAGTTCAGAACTGTAGCAGGACACACTATTGCCACTTGTTCCATCTCTTAGCTGTCACAACATCCCTCTGCATTGCCAAAATACTTCATTCATTCATTAACCAAAAAAAAAGTTTCTCAAATTTTGGTTGAAAATAATACAGGTTCTACCTCTAATATGAAATGTTTCATCGAAAAATATTAAATATAAAGTCAAAAATTATACTTTACTTATTCTTTTTTCTGCTACTTTTCAGTAGCTAAAGTTAGATCAGAGGCATCACACTGGAGATGAAATATATTTCACTGTACTGGTCCAGCCAAATTACTAAATAAACTTGCAAACTACAAGCCCTGAAGAGGCGGTAGGAGAATCAGTATTTAGAGTTTCTACAATGTATTGCACAAAATCCTCAGCTTTCAACAACAACAAAAAAGGAAAGTAGGATCCACATTGAGGAGGGATAAAAGCAGTTATAGGGTGTTCAAAGTTCCCTCCATCTTCTTTCTGTGTCTTTACTAGAGTTCCTCGACTGTTCTGAACACAGCCAGCTGCAGTCTTTTTCCCAGCAGGCTTGAGCACAAGCCTGCCTGACCCAGCACTGTTAAAGGTATTGGTTGTTAACTTAAAACACTGCAAAACCTGGGGCTTGACCCTCAGCCACAATTCTTAAACCTTTGTTGTGGTTTGTACCTAGATGTCCTCCTAAAACGTCCTGGGACAGTAAGTGGGGCTTTTGGAAGGTGATTGGATCATGGGGCCTTATAGTTGACTTCTTGTTAGAAGGTAGGGTTGGGTCAGGAGAGGCAGGTCCCTGGGGGTGTGGCCTGGAAAGGTTCATCTCCCCCTCCTGGCTCTTCCTTTCACTCTGCTTTCTGTTCACCATAATGTGATTAGTTATTGCTTTGCTCAGCTCCTCTTCCATGCTTGTCCTGCCATGCCTTGACCCGGAATATGGACTAAAACTTCTATAAGCTGTGAGGCCAAATAAACTCTCCTTTAAGTCGTGGATGTTGGATTTTGTGTCTCAGCACAAAGAAATTCTACATCCATTCATTTAAATTCTACATCCTGCCCCATTGCTGTGGAAATGTCTGGGAAGAGCATCTCTGTTCTCTAGCTGTCTGTCTTGTGGAAATCCTGCAGTCCTCTGCACATGAGTTACTCTACAAAGTACTTTGGACTGGTCACACTTCAGAAAGCTTTGGGAGGCCTGAGGAAATGAAATTGTGGGAGTTGAACATGAAAAAGTGGAATCATGGATTGTGCAGAGTAATTCAGAAATAGGAAACAAAATAGATGCTTGGATTTTCAGGGGCCCTAGAGAAGGAACTCAGAGTTCCTTCAAGAGGGAAGAACTGTAACAGGCCATAGTCCCAAGTATTTGGTGACTTTCTAGCGGGACAGTCCTGAAGATATTACCATGTTTTTATCAAATAGTATAATTTACATTTCCAACAAGTGATTATATGGACTATGATGGACTTTCAGAGAGAAAAGGAAGCTGGGCGAGGCTTTGACACTGAGCAGAGCCTAGTACAACCTAAAATGATGTGATTTCTGTAAAACGGTGACAAGGCCAAAACTTAAGTCCCCCAACACATTTTTAGTTCTAGAAGAGGTCCTGGAACATAAGTGGAGCTCAAGAATGCACAGATTATTTAATAAATTAATTAAGAATGCAAGACTAGGGGCCAGGGATTTAGCTCAGTGGTTCTGCTGCCTGCCTCGCAAGTGCAAGGTCTGGAGTTTGATCCCCCAAACCAAAAAAAAAAAAAAAAAAAAATCTTAAGAATGCAAGACTACTGGAATATGTGAAGAATTTGCCCCAAGAGAGAAGTTGGAGGATTTAACTCTTGTCATGAAGCCATCCAAAGGCAAATAGCCACCAAGTACATGGTGAGGCAGGGCATGAGAGAGTATGGTTCTCTCATAGTGAAAGTGTTGCGATCACCATTGATCCATGATGTTCTTTTGAGTCTTTTAATCCCTTCGAATGGTTCCATTATCTTGAAGAAAAATTTCCATGCTCCAAATCTTGGTTAAAATTTTGTTTTGTTTTGGGTACTGGAGATTGAATTCAAGGCCTTTACTGAGCTACATCCCAAACCATTTTTATTTTGAGCCAAGGACTCACTAAGTTCCTAAGTTTCCCAGCCCAGATTTGAACTTGTTATCTTCCTGCTTCAGCCTCCTGGAGTGCTGGGATTACATTTCATATTATGTGTGTACTGTGATCAGAATACTCTTCCATTGATAATTCACATATTTAGCATGAAGTTTGCCAAGGGCCATCTACTTTCTATATGGCAAATATTTCTTTCCTAGGGAAAATAAATATTGAAAATTTAAATTGATCACATTCTTGTTCGGCATCTATTATTTCAGTTATATGGCATTGTGCTCTCCAAACAAACAATTTTCATCATATGATATAAAAAAATACATGCCACGCTGATCTATTAGGAAAAAGGTAGGTTGTATAACATCAAATGGTGATATATTGCCATTGCTCTAAAAAAGAATTCTACTCTAGAGACTACTCCCTTCCTAAATGGCTATAAAGGTCCTATGCTCCAGAAAAGTCAGAAGAAAGATTACCTCCCAGCTTGTGCATTTATTTTTATGGCAGCAGTGGATTCTTCCCTCCCACTCGAACCTACAACAGACCCCAGTGCCTGTCAATTCCCAGAACTAATCCTACACCAGCTTCCAAAATCCCAACTGGGCCAGTTTACTGAAATGACATGATGTGGTCGGCTTTTGCCAGGCATCCACGTCAAGAATTATAACGTGAATGAGTCTATCTGTCTTTATAAGTGCATTGTGAACTTTATAGTTTAATATTAAACTTGCATCATAAAAAATGGCTCATAAATGGCTAATAAAAGCCTAGTTTACAGCTTATAAAGTACATCAGTACTTTACACTGGTTTGCTCAGGAAGATTTATGTGCAAGCTTTGTCTTCTGGTTAAAGATTATTCCCCTCCCTCAAAACAAAAAACAACTGTGTGGTATCAAATCCAAAGCCTCCAAGAAATCCAACCCCCATATGTTTTTGTTCATTAATATCACAGGAAATGCCCAGGGTTCCATAGCTGGTGGGGCCACCAGAGAGGCCCAGGGTGAGTGGTACCATGAAGACTCCTTGGGAGGTTCAGATAAATTGGCAGTAACCTTGAGACCAAATAAGGTCAACACAAACTTTACAACGACGTCGTGTGTTAGTCCCAGTCCTGTAGGCACAAAGAGCTTTGAGAAAACCACAGAAGTGCCAACACACCAAGCTTCATCCCGCAGAATCAGTGGAGTCCCCATAAAAGCACTGGGAGATGCCTTTAATGAGTTGGGTGAGATTCTACAGCTCTCTCTTCCTGCCTGTCTCCTCAGCTTAATGCATTCATGATCTATGTGACTGCAATTCACTCACCCTCTTCACCCTATTTCACTTTTTATTATCCATTGCACTGCTTTATCTAGGTTTATATACTTCATTATGTTCTCTGCTGTCACTTCTCTTATTTCATTTTTGGTTTTTCTTTTAAACATGGTAGCTGGCAGCTGTATTGCCACTCTCTCCCCTCCTGCCGAAGACCAAGGTCTTCCATTATGCACTGACTACTGACCCTTGACACATTGCCAAAGGGACAGTGTTCTGGGGTGCCCTGCCTTGGATACAGGGTAGGAAGCCTGGGTTTCTACCTCAGTCTTGACATGAGGTAGCTCTGATGTTTTGGGACATTTAGTGAGCTTTTGAGCAGGTCAAATATAAAAGAGAAGTGATTAAATGAAATGTTCATCGTGCTTGCCTACTAAATGAGATAATAGCTTCTCCACTTCCAGCCCAAGACGATTATTAGGACTAAATGAGATTACAGCAGTTAGAAAGCTTTGAATGTTAGAATGCTCTTTCAAAGCTATGAGATTATATTAATCACGAAAAAGGTGATTTCATCACCTTCTGTGTCAACATACAATTTTATATCTTCAGATCAAGTAGTCAAGAGTTATGATTTTCTGCTGGTCCTTTTTCGTTTTTAAGGGAACATTCCCATATTTAACCAAGAGGCATTGAATCATCCCTGTACACACAGATGTTAGAGAATGTCATTTTGCAAAGCTAGGTGGCAGGGAGAGGTGATCAAAGAAGTAAAGAGCACAGACTCTGCTCCTGCTCAGCAGTTTTCTAAGACCCAGAAACCAAGCTACAACATAGGAAATAGCAATGTAAAAAGAAACCCAAGAAGTGGCCCATGCTGGAGCCGGAAAGGTATTTAGGGGCTTCCATGCAGGAGGCAAGACTTACCTACATCTTGGGGCTGCAATGTCTCTTCACAATCTAAAATAATATCAAAGAGTTTTAGTTCTAAAGATCTGGAAAATGAGTTTCTCTTTAACGAGGTACTCAGTTCTGCCATGTATTGACAAGAATTACTGGTGCTGACTAAGGAGCAATAAAAACACTGGGGTTTCTATGTCCTTATTTCATGATGTTGAAGGAAAGCCAAATTTCACAGTCAACTATAGCAAATGCAAGTCTAGGTCATGTTCTCTGCTCTCTTTGATTTGAAGAATTTCTCCTTCTCCCAACAAAAACACTGTAGCTTCAAAATTTGATAACCCCCAGGCTCCCAAAAGTTCTCAAAGGGAGGATCCTGGTCCAAGGTGAAACAGTCAATGCCTTCCCTGGAATCTGAGAAGAGAGAGTTTTCTTCTGAAGACAATGAAAGCAGAAAGATGGTGGGAGTTGTAAAAAAGGATTTGGAGCCCCAGGAGCCCCAGCATTCAGATATCTCCATCTATTCTTCAGCTGTTCCAGATTATAGAAGCAAATAATATCACTACTTCACTTCAGCCAAGTGCACTCATGGTCAAAAACACTCTCACTCAGGCTGGGGGTGTGCCACAGAAAACATTTGCTTAGCATATACATGGCCTTGGATTCCATCCCCAGCACTAACAAAAAAGAAGAGGGAGGAAAAAAAAGAAAGAAAATCTCTCACTGATATATCACGACATCATTGTTTTCCAGAATCAGTCCTTGGTCTACTTTCTCTGACTCATTTGTGACTACTTCTTCAACTGCCAACTAAGCTCTCATCATAGAGAATTGCTTGTGGGTTTCCCAGATACACTATGCCACAGGTTTCCATGAATCCCCATCTGTGCATCTTTTTTCTCCATCTAGAACTTTCTTCCCCAATAGGTCTATCTGGAGACCTTGAACTCTTCCCTCAAGGCCCTGATCAAGCCCTATGGCCACCCTGAAACCTCCCACCACACCATCAACCATCAGAGACACAGGGTTTATATATCCAGTGACCACTTGCAACATGACTAACATTCATCTAGACCAAGGGATGGGGCTGGCTGCAGAGCACCACAGAACTGACTGACTTCTGACATCAAGGAGTCAACTGTTGAAGAGTAAGATTAATTCCATGAAACCATATAAGAGAATGTACAATCAAGCCCCAATTTGGGCAGTGCAGATTTTAAATGCCAAAGGAGTTGAGAAAAAGAAAAAGAAATCCATCAGAGCTGATTCTGCAAAAACTCCAACTTATGGCTCACTTGTACATAGCATCTGAAAACAGTGCACTCCTACCAATGGTACTGCCAGCAGCAAGTTATTGAAATTTTCTCCTCATTGAGGGCAAGGAAGAAGAGAAGCAGAGAGGAAGAGAAAATACAGGATTATGAACATTCTTACCTAGAAGGGAAAACAGTAGAAATGCAAATGCAATTGTCAAAATTGGCTTCACCTCTTTCACCAAGACATTCTACTTCTTGGTGTTTATCTTAGAGAAATATTCAACATTGTTACTAAGAGAGAAAAATTGCAAGCAAATCCATCAGTAGGAAACTGGTTGAACACACTTTATTATAGCTATACCATGGAATCCTATTACACACATTAAAAGAGAATGGTGTGTTTCTTTATGTACTGTCATAGAAAGACTATCAAAATCTATTATTAATCAGAAAAAATAGCAAGTTGTGAAAATATCCCTAAGGTGTGATCATGTTCATATAAAACACAGAAGCAGAAAATACTGCACCTCTGTATAATCATTTATTTATTCATTAGTCATTCATTTAGCTCCTACAATGTGCCAGACAATGCCCTAGGACTGAACACCTAAGGCCTAGGTCTTAGAGAATCCACAACGACCAAAGTAGCAAAAGACTTTGGCCTTGCAGAATTTTAATCAAAGTAAGAAGAAATAGACATGAAACCAAGTAATTACATAAGATACACAATTTATCAAAGGATGGTGAGAGCAGGGGGAAAAATATGGCAGGGTAAATGGCAAAGGTAGAGGCTACAGAAACAACTCTGATACTTTTAATAGTGTGGTCTGAGAGATGAGAAGTCTGCAGGAAGTGAAGATCATGTTGATAACATGGCAGAGGACCAGCCAGGGCCAAGGACACAGGGCCTGGATGAGGCAGAGTGGGTGAATAGGGAAGTAGAAACACAGTGGGCAAAGGCATTGGACCACAACACACAGAGCTTGTAGGGCCATGCTGAAGACTTCAGCTTCTGTTCTGACTAAGACAAGTTCTCCAGGATCACGCTACTGTGATGAGAATGTTGGGGTGGGAAAAGGCAGGAAGACCCCTGAGGAGGATACTAACATGATCAAGCAGAAATACAGGTGACTTGGACCAGGATAATGGCAGGGAGATAACTGAGGAGAAGTGGTTAAATTCTAGCTGCATTTTCAAGTTGGAGCCAACAAGCATATAGTAAAAAAGAATGGTCTAAGGAAAGAAAATGGAGTGTGAAAAAGGGGCTTGCTTTATTTTTTCAAAGTAATGGAAAAAAATAAGGTAGCTATTAACTGGCATAGAAAAGACTAAGGGAGGCCCTGGTTTAGGAGAAGATGTGTACATACGATGAGACCCCATCTCCCCATCTTCTTTCCTTTTATCCCAACTGGTAGCCAGGCTCTGTGATTCCAGGGTTTTGAGTGGAGCAGAAATGGAAACAGCCAGGAGTAGAGGAATCCTTCCTGTACTATAAAAGATTGGCAGAACCTCATTGGGGAAATGGTGCTGAGTCTCTGAATAGGTGAGCAAGGACAGTCTATTGCAAATGGAGATACAGAAAGGAATTCACCTCAGGCTGAGTAGGAAGAGAGGTTCAGGGATTGGTAGCCAGGTCTCACACTGGCAGTCTTGCCAGGGAAGCAGCAGAAGTGTGAAAGGCAGCAGAGTATCTTGGTCCTTGAATTCTAGGCCCACAGTGCGGAATGTTTTGCATTTTAAATCTAAAATGTTCTCCAAAAGTCTTATGTGTCTGAAAGGTGATTGGGTCAGGGGGTGTTATACCCATCAGTGGCTTCATCCACGGCTGAGTTCAGAGCTGAATGTACTGTTAGGAGGTGGGGCCTGGTTGGAGGCTGGTCACTTGGACATAACCTGGAAGGGTGTATTTTTGTCCTTGGCTCCTTCCTTTTCTCTCTCTGCTTCCTGGCCACCAGGGGTTGAACAGCTTTCCTCTGCCATGTCCCTCTACCATGCTGTTTCTCCCTTGAAACTAGGCAAATGTTATGGTTTTGATCAAGAATGTCCCCCCAAAGCCTTATGTGCTCCAAGGTGGGATTTTTGTTTAATGGGAGCACTGTTCTCATGGGTGGATTTATCCACCAGTGAGTTCAGCACGTGAGTGTGCTGCAGAAAGGTGGGACCTGGCTGGAAGAAGTGGTCACTCCAACCTTGGACTGAAACTGTGAGCCAAAATAAACCTCTCCTCCTTTAAGTTTGTGGTATTGGGTATTTTGTCCCAGTGATGGGAAAGTGGAATAATATAGAAAGCATAATTTCAGAAGGCTATAAAGGCACAAGGACAAAGGATCTGAGGAATAAACCTAGGGAACCAATGGCCAAACTCTCAAGAGCTGTTGCCATGAGTTAGCATTGCATAAGACCCACCACATAGCCCAGTGCCATGGCAGGACTCCCAAATGTCTGAAATTAAATTTCCTGCCAACTTGACAGAGCTGGGTTATTACACTGAGATTTGGAAACATGATATTTCTTGCACATCTGATTTTGTGTGGTTAGATTTTTATACCCATCAGACAAGAAAACACATATGGACTGAAGTGAGGGGAGGGGAATGGGGAAAAAAGAACTAAAATATATTATGTATGGGTAAAAATTCCTTGTGATGAATGTGAGCACTAAGTATGGAAAATATGTATTAATAAAAATGTTTTTAAAAAAGAAAATGCATATCAAAGGATAAAACAGGACACAGTGCAAACTCGTGAGAGTGGTTGCATCTGGACTGGAGCATGGGACTAAGTGTGTCCTATGAAAAAGTCTTCTATTTCTTTCCTCTGTGAGTTCAATGTTGTTTACTTACTTTTACACAAAATTGAATTTGTGGCACACATGTGATTAGTATTACTTTCAATCTTCCCTTCATATGGAACCCTAGCTGTTGAAAAATACTGGTAAAGATGCCATTTGGTCTCCTGTAGTCATCCTTTTATCACTCCTTTTTACTATTCAGACAGAGTTTATACCATGCCTTACTAAAAGATTTGTCAAGAAAGAAAATATAAATTCATTTCTCTTCAAAATAAAACTATATTTTAACACTAAGTAAAATAACCGTATAAAGATATTTCACTGCAGCCACTTTTCAAGTGAACCAGCATCCTGCACACACACATTCCTCCAACAAATCTGATTTGAAAGATCCATCTGCTTTGTATAGCAGATTATATTTAGGTACATGACGCTTTCAGACATAGAAATCTATCTCCACAATAGCTCTCTTGGAACACTGTCTTGTTTCAGAGACTAAGAATCTTGAATAGGAGAAAAAGATATATAGTTTGGCTGTGGATTGCTGCTGTGAGAGTGAAATCAATGGTATACAAGTCCCTTCAAGGAAAGAGGGACCAGCTCTGAGTATCTACCTCACTAAGCAAATGCATGAAGACTGTGATTCCTTGGACCATTCAAAGAGAAAGTGAGCAGGAAGTTCAGCCTCACAGAGATCCTGTAATTGGCCCATGATCATCAATGTGGCCAAAGAACCCCAGTCTCACAGACCCCATGTGCAACATGAATGTGCTGCTCTCAGAGACCTAGGACCATCAGCGGGGCAGATTTATGGACAGCTTCCCTTGGCTTAGTTTAGTTAGATTGCAACCTGCTCCAGTTCCAGAAACCATGTAAACCCTAATCTGGCAAGCACCTTTGAGCTTGAGTTGACCTTATTCAATTTTCTTGAGGGAATTATTTCAAGCTACTCCAAAAAATACTGGACCAAGTGTTGTAAACAGTTGGTTATTGTGGTGGTTGAGGAATCTGCCTCCTATCCATGGGGAACTCTGATCTGGTGAATCTCAGTTCCAAAGAGATTAAATCCTTCCTAAAAGAACAACCAAGTAAGTCTCCCCATGAGGGCCACCAAGAAGCACCGTCCACTGTGGTCCAGGGCATCCTTCCTCTCTTTGTCTCTCTCCCAACAAGTCCCTTCTTTGTGCATAAGCCATTCCAGTAAGAGTGATCCATAAACAGCCACTCTGAGTCATCACATGATAACTGTTTGTATCATTACTACATAACTCGTGGGACCCAGTGCAAAAATAAAGTTTCAGGGACTCTTGTTCAAAAAGAATTAAAATATGGTAAGAATTAAAAATAGTAAAGAATTTCAAGACAGCATCATTAAAACAAGTCTGGATGGAGTCTTTCACAAGTCCCCATGAGAATGCACAGGTTGCCGGTCCACGAAGCTAGCTCTACCTACCCCTACTAAGTAAGGCCCAAGGTAAAACCCTGTTTAGTAATGTGATTAGCACTGTTTCCAGGAGTCTGTCCCAGAAGGGAATGGGCCCTAGGACAGACCAGAGGAGAGTCAGTCATTCAGGCCTGTGCAGGATGCAAAGACTGATGGGAAGCACCAGGGGGACTCTGGGATCACACTGAGTAGGGAGGGAGAAAGACCAATGGCTAAAAGCCAAACATTATGCTTCATAATGGAGAAAACTTCACTTGGGGAATTATTTTAGGAGGAATCTCAGGAGGTAGGAAAGGAAAACGGAATTTAGAGCATGAGCAGGTAAGATCAAACTTACTGACATTTCTCAAAAAATCTGGATAAAGCATCTTCCTTATCATATACAGTTATGTACTGCATGCTATTTCCACATGGAGACACCACATATTTAATGGTGTCTCATAAATTATGCCAGGGCTGAAAAATTCCTATCACATAGTGAAGTTGTAGCCATCTTAGTCTAAGTATACTCCATTTATACAACAAGGAAATCATGTAAGGACAAGAACTTCCCAACCCTTAATATCTGATCATTCCTTATAGCTGCTTAAATTCCCCATCCTCCAAGTGATGGCCTGTCTTCAACAAGTGTCTCTTAAGCTAATTCAGCCAGAATCCTCTTGTCTCTCATGTTTCCTCTTAGTATTTTCCTCCCACAGACACCCTCCCCTATCCTGCTCCTTACCTATAAATTCCTACTTGCTCATATTATATCTGAAGTTGAGCCCAATCTCTCTCCCCTTTTACAAAATCCTATCATAGTGGCTACCATACCTATCACAATGGTCCCCACACCTATCACAATGCTCCTCCACCCCTAAGTAAGGCCTTCCTTATTGCATTTTAATAAGTCATTGACTATCTTTTTTTTTTGACATCCCAAACACTGATATATGGGCTCTGTTGTTCTCTTTACTTTGCGATTGAGAAAAACAAGTAATGCGTTAAGAAAATTGCCCACAGCTTGTATCTAGGAATGAAGTCAGCCATTCTTTGCATCCAGAAATAGTTACCTACAGCCTAACCACTGTGTCCTCCTGCTTTCTTTAACTGTGAGCCAAACATTTCCAATACCAGGTCAGAACATGAGAGTAGCTACAGACAGATTTAGGTACTCCTGCCTTCATAAGCAGAGCTGAAAAAGAGTGGGAATTATTCTGTCTATATCATAGGCAGTTGCAAAACAGTGATCTAAATGTACAGAACTTCCAAAGAGTATTTCCACCAAGTGTCTGGGACTGAATTAAAACCAAACAATATCAGAGTGTAAACATGCTAAGGGTTAAGGCTTTGTTAACAGAAGTAACAGTGAAGGAGAACGTAATGGGCAGGAAAACTGGTCTTGGTCTCAAAAACCATCACTGCCTGTCTGGTATTTCTGGATCTCTAGGGCTTGTTACTCCCAGTGGTTAAAATGGACTTAGTTGGAGAAAATTATTTCTGAGGGCCTAATTAAGCTCTACCATTTTAGAGTATCTACTATCTACAGAAGCCCCAGAAAATTTGCACTATTCCTTATTCCTTTGTTCATTTATTCATTCATTGGTTTGGTTGGTTGAATTCAAAGGCCTCTGGGCTTACCTTCCTGGGAAATTTCCATGATGAACTGCTAATAGCAAATAAAGACCTCCACCAGCTGAAAAATCAGGGGGCAGTTCATGTATAATAGATTCTATGAACCAAAATGTGTGCTCTGAGGGCCTGGAAGTCTCATTTCTGTATTAAATGATGTTATAGCAATGTCACTATAGCTAGCCAGCATCTTGAAACCAGGCCAACCTACTATCTGGGACAGGACTCAGCAGTGACCCAGCACAGTCCAGCCCCCCACCTGCATCGACTGCAGCTAGTTTCCCTCTGCTTTGCAGCCCTCTCTCTTCCTCTGAACTTTCTCAGGATAGTAATTTCTTCCCCAGACTCATCCTTGGTCCTGAACACACAGGAAGCCTCTCTATTTCTAATCTTGGAACTCTGTTGTGCACACAATTTGTACTTGTCCTCCTGCCTTCATCTGTTCTCATCTCTCCAAGGCATCACCCACTCCTGTCTGAGCCCTCAGGATGGCTCTCAGCTGGGACCTCAATGGACCTACCTGGCCCATTACGGAGGAATGTGGAGTTAATTAACATCAGGAAGACTTAGTCTTGCTTCTCCACTTTGCTTTAGTTGCCCAACAGAAAACTGAAGATCAATGTTTTTAGATTCCACCTTGATTTCAATCACCTGGCACCTGTCTTTCTCTGTCTGAATTATTTCATTGAACATACTGTCTTTTGGGAACATCTAGGTGCTTCAGATGATAGGATTTCATCCTTTTTATGGCCGTTACTCCATTCCGTTGCTGTACTGTATTTTCTTTAGCCACTTATCCATCAATGGACATCTAGGTTGCTTCAATGTCTTGGCTGTTGTGGACAGTGCTGTAGTAAATATACAGCTGCCTCTTTGACAAATTGGTTCACTTTCTCACATACCCTGTTACATACTGGGAATAGAATAGTAGCCACTAGAGGCTAGAGAGAAGGGAAGAGGGAGGAAAGGTAGAGGCTTGTTAATAGGTACAATGGTACAATTAGAATGAATAAGTTCTGGTGACCTATTGCACATTAGTGTAGATATAGTCAATAATAACGCATCATACATTTCAAAATAGCTAGAAGAGAGGAGTTTGAATGTTCTCATTGTAAAGAAATGATAAATGGTTAAGTGCTTGATGTGTTAATTATCCTATATGATCATTATGCAATGTATACATGAATTGATACAGCACATTTTAGCCCATGCATATGTACAGTTATTGTCAATCAAGAATAAAGATAAGCTGGGTGTGGTGACACATGCCTGTAATCTTAGCAGACTGGGTGATGGAAGCAGGAGGATTGCAAGTTCAAGCCCAGCCTGGGCAATTTAGAGACTTAACAAGAACTTGTCTCAAAATTTTTAAAAGGTAGGTGCAAGGGGGTGGCTGGAGATGTAGCTTAGGGGGAAGGCCTGGGTTCCATCCTCAGTACCAGAAAAATAGAGATAAAGGATTGGAGAAGATAATATACCATGCTAGGTTTTTTAAGGATCAGGACTAAAATGCCAGCAATTGAAAGTGATGAGGAGGAAAGGGGCTAGGAAGGAGCAGAAGGAGGGGGACTCTAGAAACAAGTCCTAAGAATGAGCAACCATCCAGAAAGCTACCCTTTTACCACTGGTACTAAATGAGGCAGCTGAGATCAGTTAAATTTACTGAAACTTGAGATCAGTCATTTCATAGAAAATGATTTTGATAAAATTAATTCAATCTGCAATTCTGATTTCTAAGCAGTAATCACAATTCCCTTGGCTAAAATGCTGGGCTTTAGCAGAGGAGGGAAACTTTATTATTACCAAGTGGGGTATCCCCCAAGAGTTCTGACTTACACTCTGTAGCTGAGCCAAGACATCTGGCAATTTCAAAAATTGAACTTGATCTTTAACAAATATAGACACAAATGTGAAGAACATAAAAATCGCTCTTCAGAATGAGCCTTAATGGGCTGTGTTGCCTTTCAGAAACATTTTCTAATGAGCCTTCGGACACAAAGTGATTCCAATTTGTGATGCATTTGAGGCAAAACCAAGAGGAGAAATTACATTTACTTTTCCCCACTGGGTTGTTAAGGGCCCCAGATTGACAAGCTTCACATGCTCAATTGTGAGCAGTGCTCTCCCTTTCCAGTTCCCTGGCTTGCCGAGTTGGCAATGGCAAAATGAAAGCACATTGGAGACCTCCAGGCCCGTTACAGATGAGGGATCCACAGACAGCCCGGGCAGCAAATGGTGATGGAGAGGCCTGGCTATGCCAGGCATGGTGCTTAGCACTGTCTGGGGAAAGAAGGGGGAGAAAAAAGACAGAGGTGGGTGGTAGAGCCTGTTGTCCAAACTCTGCTCTCCGCTCATTTCGAATTTCTTGCATGATTGGTCTTGGGCCAAGCAGAGAAGCAAGACCAAACTAGCAAGCCTCACTGTCCCTCCTGACCTCACTCAGGTGCTCTGGCACTGAGCACCCTTGAAAACCAGACTCAGGAAGTCAAATATTGTGTATCCTTTTTCATATAGGAAAACTAAGATCTTAAAGTAGAACAGAAAAGTTGATCTCCCAGCAGAAGAGAGTAGAACAGTGGTCACTAGAGGATAGGAAGGGGTGGACAATGATGGGTACCAAGATGCAGGATAGGAAGAACAAGTTCTAGCATTCTGCAGCAGAGTGGGGTGTCTGCCATCAGAAATAACCTATTATATATTTTATGAAGACCTAGAAGGGAGAAGCTGGAAGGCTCCATAAATAAAGAGGTGACAAGGAGACAGACAGAAATGCTACTTACCCTGATTTGTTCAGTATACATTGTATATATGTATAAAATATCACACTGCATACCAAAAGTATGTACAAGTATTACATGTTGATTAGAACGTGATATTTAAGAAATATTGCTGGGGATGTAGCTCACTTGGTAGAGTACATACTTCACATGCATGAAGCCCTGAGTTCAATCCACAGCACCACACACACACACACACACACACACACACACACAAAATCAAATAAACTTTTAAAACATAATAATATGCACCCAGGTACTTCTTAGGTTTCTCTGGACGTCTTAGTCATTGACACAGGTCAGCCTATGAATTTGATTTCTGTTTTGCTCATGTTCCTTGTTGGCACTAATATCTTACTTAACATTTACCTCCTTCAGAATCATGATACCAATTTAAATTGGGCCAAGCTAGCTGGGTTTTGTTCATACTTTGCCAATATTTAGAGAGACTTGGCACAGAATAGAGCAGTTGTAGATTTCCAGGAAAATTTTAAGTCTCTCTCTCTCTCTCTTTACTTCTCTATTTATTTGGACAGCTGTAGCTAAGAACCCATTGGTGGCTCCAGGCCAAGCACTTAAGCAACTAGGAAAGGTGGCTTTTTCCCAAAATCCAAGGTAAGGAAAGGGAATTCCCAGGCCCTGGGCACCTTCCTGAGTTCCAGCTTTGTGATCACACTGTTCTGTTTGGCACTTCTGGACTGAGGGGCAGGCCATAGCATTCCATGTTGCAAAGTCCATAATCCAAATTAGGAATGTGTCCTCCTCTGGGAAGATAAGAGACCCAACGGGACACAGCTCAGGGACTGTGTAGTTCTTTGAACATCTTCCCTCAACAAGTACTTGAAACCAGGATTGGACTTCAGCCCCACTCTCCTCTTGGCCAAACATCCTACTAGGGGCACAGCCTGTTCAGCAGTACACGGTGACCCTGTTTCAGGAAACCCACCCTCCTCAGCCCTGCCCAGACTACTTCCTGGACGTTTGCTCCTGCTAAGTCCATGGGCTGGAGGTATCTGGTCTTCCAAATGATTAGGACCTCTATGCACCTGTAACGTATCACCTTCCCTGGACATGCTTACCTGGAATGGACCTCCCTTTAAAATCGTCACCATTGGTGATGGCAAGCTCACCATGCTTCCAGTCCCCTTGACATGTTAATATTCAGGGTGCTGGAGACTGTTAATCACTGCCATGTCCCGTAATGGCCATGGCAGAGTGGATGTTCTGCTCCAGCGCCAGACTAAATTATAATTCATGCTCCACCCCATACTTAGCTGTATGAGCCTGAGCAAGTTTCTTAAGTGCTTTGGGCCTCAGTTACCCTGTAAAATGAGGATAGTAACATTAACCATATAGCATTGTTGGGAGGACTGCCTGAGTTAGCTGATGAAAAGCACCTGGAGCAATCCCTGTTCTATGCAATTTTTAGCCCTTCTTATGCACTAAATATTAATAGTTGTCTTTAATGAATTCAGTCAGTGGAAGACGTTTTATAATGAGATACAGCCCAGACTATCCTACTATGTGCACTTGACATTTCTGTGTAATTGAAAATTATTCAAAATAAGGTGTTTAGAAGCCACAGAGTAAATATTAAGTGGAGGGTATGGGGTAATCTTTCCTTTGCCTTAGTGCTCCACACTGTACCTGCTGTGGATTTATAAACAGGACCACATCTCACATGCTATGGAAAGTTCTGTTAAGTCGGTTGAAGGCTTGTTCATTTTATTTGTAAAATGTCAATAATCACCCAAGATAATACAACTAATATGTCTCCCTGTTCTTCCTCCTCTTCTTTCTAGGCCTTTGAGCAAACTCCTCTCCCAGCACTCTTACTATCCTATTTTCCTTCCTTCTCCTCTCTCTCTTCCTAGAGCATCGGGATGAAAGTAGAAGAAAAATTGTCTGCAATGTGCCTCCTAGGATTGGCCAATAAAAATATAGCACTGATCCAGGGGTGGTGGTAATGTCTATAATCCTAGCAGTCTGGGAGGCTGAGGCAGGAGGATCAAAAGTTAGAGCCCAATCTGGGCAACTTAGTGATTTAGCAAGAACTTGTCTCTAAATTTAAAAAAAAAAGAGAGAGAAAAAGAAAAACAAGAAGAAAGAGAGGAAGGAAGGAAAGAAGGGAAGGGGAGAGGAGGGGAGGGAGAAAAGAAAAAAAAACTATGTTGCTATATTTTCTTTCTTGAGCAAGATAGGGCTGTCTTCTCTGGACCTCAGTTTTGTGCCTTTTGTAATGGAAAATGAGAAAAATATACACACCAGTCTGGAAGGAATTTCAGGAGCTTTAAGTGAGATCCTGCAGACCTGAGTGCCTGACACGGCAGCTCATAAACATTGCTGTTCTTCCCAAGTCTCGGTGCTCCTTAGAAGGTTGATCCAAATCAGTTTGGGTTTTTTTGCCTCTCTCACCAGCATGGGCCTGTGTATAAACCTTTTCCTGTCCAGTGTGATTTTTCTGCCTGGCTTCTGTCCTTTCCCTACCACCCTGTGTTTTGCTGATGGCAAATCAATGGCACATTTTTCTTAAACAGCCTACACTTGGTATTTTACTACCGACCACGAGGGCCCCCGCCTTTTAATTACTCCTGCTGAGCCTCGCACTATATATAACACTAATGTTTCTGGAGCTGCCAGCAATTAAAACCCAAAATAAATAACACATTACAAGCTGCAAACCCAGCTAGGCTCCGGTAATGCTATGGATGGATAAGGAGACTTTTTTGTTTTTAATTGCTCAAGTTTCTCCAGGCCCTGCTGAATATAAACACCTGACAAACAGCTGCTTGCCAGGGGATGAGAGCCCAGGCCCTCAGCTGAACTCTTTTTGCGATGTTCTTTTCCTTGCTCTGAGCCCCAAGGACTTCACCCAGCTCCTTCTGCCTGTGTTTCTCTCTGCTAAAGGGAGATGTTCGAGAACAAAACTGACTGAATCCACGCATTTATGAACATGGTGCTCTTGGTCTGTATCGAATTGGAACAAGTTTTATTGATTTTGGCTGTTGTTTTTGTTTTGCTAGCTTGCATAAAATACTGCTAGGGCAATTTGAGTGCATACTTATTTCATTTCTTGAATGTGTGAGGTTAATACCAGAGGTTATCCATAACCTGGAGAAATAATTATAAAATCCCACTGTGAAAGTTCTCTTTGAAACCCAACTTGGAATATCACCTTTTTTAAAAAAAATAGTCACTTAAGGAAGTCCTCTATGGCACCCAGTGTTGGCAGAGTTTGTGACAAAGTGCAGGATGCAGAAGCACAGGTGACTCAGGAAGGGTCCTGTGCCTCACCACACCCCTGGAGGAGCTGATTTTCCCCTACCTAATACCCATGAGATTAAAGGATCAAAGGTCCTGAGACACTATAAATGCATCTGATACATTTTTATAAAATCATTCTTAGACTCCACCAATCTAAACTTGTTTTGAAAAGATGAGGAATGGCCCTCTTTGGCTTTTTGTTTGTTTTGTTTGTTTGGGTTCGGGTGTTTTGTTTTGTTTCCTTGTGGTACTGGGGATTGAACCCAGGGCCCTTGTAATGAATTTTATCCCTGTCCTTTTAAAATTTGTTTTGCCATACAGTCATGCTAATTTAGCCAAATCGCCCAGACTAACCTCAAACTTGCAATCCTCCTGCCTCAGCCTCCCAGAATGCTGGGATTATAGGTGTGCTTCCTACACCCACCACCCTCCCAATACCAAGAGTCATGTAGACCCAGAACAACCTCTTCTCTGTTTTGCCTCACTCAGCACAGTCTCCTTGTTCTCTGTTCCTTGTTCACTCAGTCAGGACTCAGCGCCCACCTCACTAGTGGGTGGCTATGTGCGATTGAGTCTCCCCTACCCCAGTCTTCTGCCAAGATGTGAAATTCAAACACACCAGGGCAAGACCACATGCATTTGCCTTTACCTGCGAGTGTCAGTGGCTGGGCTATAGGCAAAGCATCTCACTTCAGAAGCAACAAATCATGATGCAGACAGAGCACTGAATCAGTGCTTACTCATGAATGTCCTCATTGTTCTCTCTTGATATGAGCATCAATCTATGCTCAGCCCAGGCCAGAACGCCTGCATAGAGAACAAAACTGATGATCTCAACAGCAGCTTCCTTCTAGGCATGCTGCTAAGGCAGGTAATCAAGCACAAAGCTGGGCCTGACTGCGGGGGGAAGAACCCCCCCCAGAAAGAAGCCAAAAAGGACCGCAGTTAGCTTGTCTATTGTTCCTGTTGCCCACCGCTTCTTCCTGAAGGTTGCTTTGCAAAAGGAGCACATGAATGAATGGCTTCTGGTTTCACGAAGACTGCCAGCCCGCCTCATTCATTAAGCACAGGAAGCACCACGTGGCAACTGCCAACCAGCCATAAAAGTACTAGCTCTCTTCTTCCACTCCAGTGTGGCTCACCCTTCTGCAGCACCCGTCAGAGCTCTGGGCGTCAAGCTCCCTGCTCTGGGGGAGGTCTGGGGGGGTGAGGGCAAGGGACACATTTTCAGCGGCCCAGCTGTCTGGCACAGCGCAGCTGGGAGCTCCACTGCCTCTCCATCTCCTTTCAAGTCCCATCCATCAACATCCTTTTTTCCCCTTGGCAGGTTCCTGGCCCCCACCCCCACCCCCAGGCCACCCTCTGATTGAACTGCTTTCCTTGAACAAATGTTTTATTTCTTGCATCAGTGGGTATCTTGGCAATGCAAGCCCGTGTTATGCACTGGATTGAACACCATACCCATTGACTGTGAGGGGTAATCATTTTTCTCTTGCAAATGTGGAGAGACTGCTAAGTCTGCCACCCAGTGCTCCTAAAGCTATTAAACATTTTGGCCTCAAAGAGAAGTGTTAGATTTCTCCACAAGCATGCAAAGATGGCACAGGAGGTGTGTGACCATGGTGGGGAGATGAGGGTCCTGTATGTCATATTCAGCAGGAGGTACAAATTCAGACACCTTCAGGGCTGCACAGATGATGCACATGGAGAAGACTATGCACATGAAAACAACAGGGAGCAGTAGGGCCCAAGGGAAGTGGAGACTGTATACCTTTTGGAAGAGCATTCAAATTTAACTTGAAAAATAATTGCTATCCAAAGCAACACCAAAAAAAAAAAAAAAAAAAATCCACAGACCACTTTAGAGATGTGGTCAATTTGCAGTTCCTGGGTAGTTCCTGAATAGGTTTATATCTACATGTCCCCCCAAAGTCTCACGGGCTTACAGGCAAAGTTTTAGGAAGATGATTGGATTATGGGGGCTTACAGCTGACTTGCTATTGGGCAGGGCCTGGTTGGAAGAGTGGGGCTACTAGGGGCTCCTGGATAGGTTCCTCTCCCTCTTCAGCTCCTGCCTGCTATGCTGTGAGCAGTAAAACTAGGCCATGCCTCTGCTATGCTTTACTGCTATGGAGCTGGCCGACTATGGATTGCTCTACAAACTATGTGCCAAGATAAACCTCTCCTCTTTTAAATTGTGGGTATTAGGTATTTACTCCCAGCAATGAGGAAAGTGACTACCACAGCAAGATTTAGAGTCACAGATACCTGGTGTCACCCTATCACATACTAGTAACTTGCATTGGTCTGTGAATACCTGATGTGGGAAACTTAGAAAGAAAAGAGGTTAATTTGATTCACAGTTCTGGACATTCAAGGGCATGGCATCAGTATTGTCCAATTCCAGGTGAGAACCTCAAGGCAGATGGCGTCATGGTGGGAGAGAGAGCCACAAGGTAAGACAGGAAATCAGAGCAACATGCCAGGGACTAACTAGGGTTCCTAGAGAATGAGACTATCCCTCTTCAGCGTAGCATCCCCAGTGAACCAGCCACCTCCCCTGAGGCCCCCCGTCTCTTCAACCTCCCACCACCTCTTGCTGTCACCACACTGAGAACCCAGCTCCCAGCAAAGGAATGCTTGGGAGCTGGACGACATCAAAACCGTAGCTCCGCCAGCTTGGGAAACCTCGCCTGCACTGCAGAGCATTCATACCCAGTTCTAAGAGGGGAGTAACACAAGTCACAGTCCTATAGGGAGAATACGGATGCCGTTCTGAAATGCACTTCCTTGGTACTGAACCTACCTCATGGAGGAGCTGATCATTGCTTGGTTTCTTTTCTCTGAAGCCTCCCACAGACTTTGCTTTCCCTAAGCAGATCGTAGTAGCAGAGGACTCTACCTTAACGGGAGTCAGGTAAATGGATCTCATTGTCTCAAGCAGATGACCTGAGGAAATTCGGTGAAGAAGGCTCACTAGCACCTATTTCACAGTGAAAAATTCATTTTCAAGTATAAGACCTTAGGAATTGAGAGGGTGCACCGCGATGTCATTCATTAATTTGCTCATTCATTCATGTGTCATGCACTCATTCATTCATTAACAGACTCTTATTAAGCCCCTACTAGGTGCCAGACATTGTCATTCCTAGTGTGTTCCCACTCTGGGTCCTTGGACTTCTAGCCCAAGTGTAACACAAGCAGTTCAGAGCAGTGTTCTGATTTTCTCAGATCATGGATGTAAAAGGAATATCTTTTCTTTATCCACACATAAATATTGATCAGATGACTTTTTAAATCACCTAATTGCTAATTGTACATCTGCTTAGAAATGTCCTTTTGTCCAAAATTTTCTCCAAGCAGCTGCACAGGAACCTGAACTATAATTTCTGTAACACATCCATCAACATTTACGCCCAGCTCTATACCACCTACAGAAATGTTCGTGGCACTTAAAACCACAGCTGGTTTTCAGCACTCACACTGTAATTCCCCAATTAACAAGGCTTAAAAATCATTCCAGGGTGGACCAGGAATTATGTAAGCCACGGATATAACAGTGATTATACCCTGGCCCTTCTGGGTGGCTCTCACCTCAGCCACAGGAATCACTTTGCAGATGCTAATTACTTACATTTATTCATGCCCCATGCAGAATGTGGCAGTCATTGGAAACTGGAAGGGAAGCCCTGTGCTGCTTTCTCAATGGAACAGGAAGATCAGTGGCTTGCAGCCAGGCTTTACACCATATAATATGCCTGCCTGAGAGCAAACTGAGTCAACAGAGGTGGTTCTGCCAAAGGTTGCAGGTATCAAGGGGACAAAGATGGAGAAATAATGGACTAAGAGCTCCCAATATTCATAGATAGCAGGAAAAATTGGAGCTGTCTTCTGGGGGAGTTGGGGCTGGGGTGGGGAAGACCTGAGTTAGCAACTCTGCAACCTGGCTGTCCACGTTTGGTTTAGGTTTAGTTTGCAGCCCTCTGTAGAAGCAAACTTAGGTGATTGTTCTACTGATCTCCCTGCCTCTGGCCTCTCTCTTCCCAGTAAACCATTATGAATCTTTCTATATCACAGTTTCAATTAGGTAATTATTTATTAAGAATTTCTCATACTCCCTAACCTCAGCCCTATTATTGCTAATTACAGGGTTGAGGTCAAAACCAAGCAGCATCCCATTTTTTAAATAAAGTTTGATCAGAACCTGGTCATACTCATTTATTACAGAGGGTCTAGGGCTACTTTTGTCCTTTAATGGAAGAATGGAGTATAAGGGAGAAAACCCCCTTATCTGAGGGTTTTGTATCTGCTATTTCTATCAACAGCAGATCAAAAATATGAGGGGAAAAATTGCATGTGTTCTGAACATGTACAGACTCTTTTATTGTCATTATTCTCCAAACAATATGGTATAGCATGTGTTTGCACAGCATTTACATTGTATTCAGCATTATAAGTAACCCCAAAATGATTTAAAGTAGACAGGAGGATGTGGATAGATCATATGCAAATACTACACCATTTTTTATCAGAAACTTGAGCATCTGCAGAATTTGGTATCTGCAGGATCTTGGAATCAATATGCTATGGATACCAATGGGTAACTGTCACTGCCACAGAGCTAATATGTAAATCATAAAATAATTATTTAGCTTGTCAGAGGAAAAGTTTTTCAACTGATTAGTCATGGATACTTTTCCTCCAAAACACTTCTAATAGAAAAGGGTGTTCATTGGTCTTTCCCAAGTACAAAAATGCTTGGAAGTCTCTTGATAGATCTTAGTCATGTGACATTTTATGCTACAATATGCTTGTCTTAGCATAAAATTACATTTCTTTTGTTTATCTCAAATACCTAGGCAAAATTGATAACCCAGGAACATGGGCAATGGTGATTTTGTGCCCAGAAATGAGAAGGATGAATTCCTGGGTTAAATTCTAAACTTTTTAGGCAAATACTTGAGGGTTCAATGTAGACAGTTTAGAAGATTAAATGGAAATTGATTTGTGGTCAGGGCCCACTCAGGAAAATGGAAGTCTCCCAAGGTATAAGACGAAGAGGAAATTTTTATATAAAGAATTAGTTTCAAAGGGTTTGGAAGAACTTAGGCATTCAAGAGGAGACAGTGAGGTAACTGAGAGATTAACACAGCAGGAAACAGCTACTCCCTCCACCCACCACTTCTACCCACTGTCCCAGGGCTAGAGAGGCAACAGGAAAGAGGCCGAATGGTTGGAATCTAGGAGCTGGGAACCTCAAGCTGGAACTGTAGTGGGCTTGGCTAGGGACGAGTGGCTAAAAACACAGAGGAGCAACTGTAGTTACCAAGGCTTCTCATTTCTGCCCTCCAATCTTCTACTAGTGCCCCCCCACCCCCGCCAGTCTGAGCCCAGGTAGAGGTGAGGTGGTAGGGGAACCTGGGAAATGTAGATTTGTTTCACAGTACAAAACGAGAGAGGGTCAAGTAATAGGTTTCAGAACAAGTAAGTAAATAGTCAGCATAGAAGGCCACAAGGGGAGGTCACTGCCACTAGCAACAGTCCCCCAGGCAGTCACCAAGAGGCTAAAGGGGTGACAGAGTCCAGTGAATTCATTCCAGGGCAGGTTCTGCTCTTCAGCATCCCAGTCTACAGCCTCCTTCTGACACAAGTACTGACTCCTAGAAAAACACTCACTCCAATGAAATTCATCTAAACACCTGATACGTATGAAAACCAGAATAACCCTATAGCTGATGAAGTATTTGAAAAAGCTTGAACATTATTCCCTTGCAGAAAAACTGCAGGGAAATCCAGTTCATCAGCAGAATCTTTGGAGCATGGATACAGTGGGAGGGGGGATTATTTCATCATCAGTACATTTTCCACCACCAGCTTCCCATTGGATGAGCGATTATCTTCCCAACACACTATACCTGCCATTAAAAACAGATACTTCCCATATTTGGGTCAAAGTCTCTCTCCATGGAACTGCGCCTACAGCAGTGCTGGCATTTGCTTGGTGACTAACCTGTCATGCTTGCATGACTGACTAATGGGTACTCCTTGTTTGATATGCTCACACAATTAATCACACCATAATCTGGCCTGGGAGACATTCTGTCTCGTCAGGAAGACTTGATACATCCTTGCTTTTACTCATTACGTGTAGTTAGCATGATTTAGCTTGCAGAAGGCATCACTTCCTGAATATTGGCACAGGAGGATGGGGATGAAAGGAGGCTGGTTTCCTGAACTCCCTCATATGCCATCTGTAAACCCTCTCTGTTTTACCTTTTCATGTTTTTCTGGTCCTCAGCCTGAAGAAGATACTTCCTAATGTGCTCACTCCAACCTGTGCTTTCCCACCTGTAGCGGCAGGCCTTTGTTGATCTTCTTTCCCCCATAGAATACCTGTCCTCAAGCTCCTTTCAGGGTGCAAGGCTCAGCCTGGTAGCTTTTATCCATCTGCTAGTGTTCTATCATGGCCTACTTATTGGTTCACACTGGTGTCTAGGTGAAGGTAATACAATTGTCCACCCTCAGAGGGCTCTGACTATCTCATTTAACTCCTTCTTTATGTAAAATACTGTCCCATTATTATGGTCACAGGTCTTGTCTGACATCAGAAATTATACAGAAAGGACAGAGCCCATGCCTTCCTCACTTCTATATCAAACACAGCATTGGGTACACGGTAAGATTCCTGTTATCTGAATGAATAACTCTCATAGATGGCCTGGTGTCTATCTGAGGGCTTTCCCCCAAAGCTTTAATTCTTAGAATGTACTTGCTTCTTTTGGCCTAAAATCTTAGATGTTTGTCTTAGTCGGTCTGGGATATTATAACAACATATCTTAGACTAAGTAATTTACAGACAAGAGAAATTTATTGCCCACAGTTCTGGAGGCTGTAAAATCCAAGATCAAGGTGCCAGTACATTCAGTGTCTAGTGAGGGACCTGTTTTAACAGATCTCATCTTCTATGTGTTCTCATATAGAGAAAGGGGTGTGGGGGGGGAGCTCCCTTAGGTCTCTTTGTAAAGGCACTAATCCCACTCAGGAGGACTCCAATCTCATGAGCTTATCACCTCCCAAAGACTCTACCACTTAATCCTGTCATACCAGGGATTAGATTTCAATCTCTGAATTTCAGAGGAACACAGACATTCAGTCTGTAGCAGCAACCCTTTAGATATTTTGAATATAACTATTAGTTGTTAGGCCTTAGAGTTTTATATTCTCAATACACCTCTACTCTTCAGTATCCATAATGCACATTACATTGGCTCTGGCTGATTAAAGTCCATCCCTGGGTTCTACTCCTTCCACATCTACTGGATTTCACATTCATATCATGCTTGACATTGACTACTATTCCAAATACTTTTATGTATTTGATTATCACCATGTGCTCTGAAAATTTCTTTTAGATAACTTCATTCTCTAAGGCTCCCACTCCCACTAGGTACTTCAGCTTTTCTTATAAATGCTTGCCCCTAAATCATTGATTTTGTAGACTAACCCTGGATCCTTGCATTCCTGGGCTCAACCTGCAGTTCTAGAGCTGGCCTCTCTACTGGAGATTGAGCTGTCACCACTCTGCTCAGTTAATATTCAAAGTGTCTTAAAATAAATGGTCTCAATTTTATAATAAGCTTATTGGACTGCCCAACTTCAAGCCAATCTATCACTCTGAGACACTCTCTCAGACACTCAGCTGGCCTGTGTACTCAGTACCAGCACCTCATCCAGGTCATACTGAGTTCTCAGGAGGCAACTGTAATAAATAACCTTCCCTCCAATCTTCTCTCCACACAGCTTCTGCAGTGAGCTCATGAATGCAAATTTGGTCATAACACTGTCTAATTTAAAACACTCAATAGATTCTCTTTATTCTTAGAACAAATCCCAAAATCCCTCACATGAGTTTTACAGTCTTCAACAGATCCACTAGAAGCCACTTAACTGTCCTTTATTTCTCCTCAGACAAGATCAAGCAAACCTGTATACCAGAGCCACATAGAATCACCATACTTATATGACTTTATGTTTATTTGTGTGACTATTTGATTTAGTCTGTCTTGTCTGGAGTATTAGACCATATGGCAAGGACCATGTCTGTTTTTTCTTATCACCATACTCCCAGGATCAGGTATAGAACATGATACATTAAGTCCCCAGTAAGCATGTGTCAATGGGAGGAAATAAGGAAGAATAGTATGGAAGGCCAGAACATGACCTCTCCAAAGATATTCCATGCCTTTTCCCCAGAATCTGTGAATGTTACCTTATGTGGCAAAGGGGACTTGAAGATCCGATTAAATTAAGGATCTCAAGATAAAGACTTTATCCTGGATTATCTGGATAGGTCTGATGCAATGGCAAAGTCCTTAGGAGAGAGGCAAAAAGGTGAAAGGAGGAAGCAGGAGGCATGAGAACCGAAGCAGGTCTCAGTGATTGGAGAAAGGGCCATGAGCCAAACAACACAGCTGGCCTCTGGAAGCCAGAATTGGGAAGCAAACATAAGCTTCCCTGGAGACTGTGGAAGGAACCAGGCCTTTCAACAATTTGACTGAGTTCAGCCCAGAGAGACTGATTTTGGACTTACGGCTTCTTTAACTGTACAAGAATCAGTGTGAGTTGTGTCAAGCCACAAAATTTGTAGTAATCTGTTATAGCAGCCATAGGAAATAGTATAAGTTTTGTAAAAAAGGGAAAGAGAAAGACAAAAATGTTTCTATGGCTATTTAATAATGGGGGAAAGGTGAGATATACCTAAAATACCTAAGAGAAAAGAGCTTCTCAAAAATATCAAAGTTCATCATTCAGGTAAACCATCCTTCAGTGAAAGGAGTCTCCTTCCTCATGAGAGCATCCAATTTCATGCCACGCTGTAGGGGACTCAGCACCCACCTTCCCAGCCGTATGCTTTGGGTGGCACCTGCCTTGAGACCTCTAAACTCTGATTCTTAGGGCTCTGTCTCTCCGACTCCCTCCAGGCCTCAGGCCTCTGTCCACACCCTCTCTGAACCCCAGGGGCTTCTGCCTCTGCCCTGGTAAACCCTAAGGTCCTGAGCTGCCAGGTACAGGCTGAGTCATGTCTGCAAAGAGCAGTAGTGGAGAAGCAGCTGGAATTCACAACTTCCAGGTCTTTTTCCAGTCCTGTCCAGCACACACAGTGTCCACATCCAAGTCAGAAAGACCAAGATTCTTGGGGCTTCTGCCTTGGGACATAAAAAAGACCCTTGCTAAAACCTTGCTAAGCAGAGAGCCCCTGTGGTATTTCCAACTGCAAATCCTGCTCAAATGCATCCTGGAGCTTGTCTTTTCTCCCTCATTGAAGGCTGGGGCTCGCCTGGCTTATGTCCTAATTTCTTTTTGCCTCAGAGAAGCCCCCTGACCCAAAGGGACTGGTCAGCCTTCTATTCAAAGAGTGCAACCTCACTGCCTCAGCAAATGACATGGCATTTGCATACAGCCTGAATTGAGATGCTCTTGGGTGGATGATGCATTCAGAAAGTCCCTTGCTCTGTTTCTGCTCATCAACTTCCCCAGAGATCATCTGTGCTGCTTCTCTGTTTCTGAAGAGCCAGACTCTGGCCAGCCAGCCAGCGCAGGGAGGCAGGAATGGAGCCAGCTGCCTGACGACTTTAATGGTAAAATGTGTTGAACATTCACAGGCCACGGAACTCTGCTAAGTGAACCAAATGGGCCTCCCTAAAGCCATATGCTCGCTCCATCACATCCCAGCTGCAGCCCTCCTGCAAACAGGGAACAGACTTGCTGGGGAGGGGTTAGGGAGTTTTTTCTTTCCTGTTGAATTGCTAATGCCAGATGCTGATGTCACAATCAGAGAACTGGCAGAGAAAAGTCAGCCGAGAGTGTAGCATCCCCAGAGAACAAGAATGTATGTACCTCTTCCTAACAAGCATTTAGGAGAGAGGCATCTTCAGATGTTTGCAGCCCCCTGGCATACTTAAAAGATGAAATCAGTACAGAGGTGGAAGAGAACTAAAAGAGGGACTGGCCAGCTCTTCATCAAAGCACTTTGCTCTTTCTCTTGGGCATAGCTGCGTGCATTTGTCAGGCTTTCTTGCACCAAGGTGTAGATGCTGGAGCTCAAGAAACAATACTCCTTTGCTCGGCTGGGGGTAAAACTTAGAGATAGAGTAATTGCCTAGCATGTGAAAGGTGCTGAAAAAGGGAGTGGGAAAAGAAAGGAAAGGAGAGGAAAGAAGAGGGGAGGGGAGGAGACGCTGAAGTGGAGGCCTCAGGAGCAAAGTCTCTTTCTGGCATTCTCCTACCAGGTGTCTCACCCCTCATTCTCCTCAAAAAAAAAAAAAAAAAAAAAAAAGCCATAGAAACTAGAATTCTTCACCACTGCAGGTCATAAAAAACCAGAACCCCCTTTCCACAAAGTCAGCCATTAAATGTAAGAACTTTATCCTGCCTTTTTTTCTACTTTCTGTGCAACAGCTGGCCATAAAGAAAATAAAATCCTTGTTCTTATTCCAAAGTGGTCCGGCCCTACACTGGGAAGGTAGAAATCTATGGCTGAGGAGTGGAGAATTCCACCAGAGGGGCCTGCACGGTTTCCCCACTCAGGCTGTTCCCACAGATCACATCCTTAAGCTTCTCTGAACCCAAGTGTAAAAATGGATGCTTCATTTGGGTCTTGTTAAAACACAGGTTGCTGGGCCCCAACCCAGGGTTTCTGACTCAGTAGGGCTGACCAGGATCACTCGAAGAGTTACCTGGAGAGCTTTTTTTTTTTTTTAATCCCAATACCTAATGAGACCAGAATCTCTGTGAGTGAGTCCTCATCCTCAGTAGTTTTTAAAGTTCTACAGATGAATTTGATTTTCAGCCAGGTTTGAAAACTGGTGCCCTAGGTCAGTGTTGTCAATAACCTGGAGATCTTGTTAAAATACAGATTCTTATACAGGCAGCCTGAGAAAGAACCTGGAATTCTGTAACTTTTTTTTTTTAACCTTCCAAGGTCATGATTAAGCTACTGGTCTGGGGAATCACATTTTGAATATTAAGTCCCCAGATTTGTGGGTCTAAGACTTTTAGTGTGAGTTTAAAATCACCTACAAAATCCTGCTGCAACTCAAAGATTGCTGATGCCCCTCGCGTCCAGAAATTCTTACTCCATTGGACTGAGGTGGGGTCTAAGAATTTGCATTTTTAACTTTTTCCCCAAGAAAATTTTGGCTACTACTTCCAGAAGAAAAAAAGGAAACAGATTCTGAGTATCAAGTAATAAATGTTCTCTACCTTTATAACAGATTCTTGTCCCTTTTAGAGAACCACAGAGGCTCGCAAAATTAACAACACTATAGCCACCCAAAGTCCTCCTTGTCATTCTGGGAAAGATTAACAGTGACAAAAATATTTTCAAATATCCGTATTAGCTAGTATGTATGATCCAAAAATATGGTGAATGGTTAAATTAAAAAATCATTACAGTAAATGACACATTGCCATGAATTCACCTCAAAATACTCCCACTTATTTCAAACATACTTATCCCATTGTTTTGCCACTTTCTGAAGCAGTTCTGGAAGTCCTCTTTCCTGAGTGTCTTTAGTTGCACTGTCATGGCTGCCTCCATGTTCTGAATCCATTCGAAGTGTTTCCTTTCATGGTCATTTTGACTTTGGAGAAGAGCCAGAAGTTTCAGTGCCTGATCCCAGGGAAGAGGTGACTGAGGATACAGCATCATGTTTTTATAAGCCTGCCTCTCCAGTGGATGACAGTGGCAACAACATTCACTGCATTTTTGATAGTACCTCTTAAAGACACTCAAAAACGGACTTCCGGAACTGCTTCAGAAAATGGTAAGAAGGATGAGACAAGTGTGCTCAAAGTGAGGAGGAGGATTTTGAGGGGTACTAATGGCAATGTACTTTTTTCTGCAGTCAGTATAAACACTCACTGTATTTTTTAATCACCTCTGTATATACCTTTGATAGAGACCAAACCCAATTAAAAATACCTGGTTGCCAATACTATTATTATTACAAAGACAACTGTGACAAATGTGATTACAACTGCTACCACTAGTACTACCACCACTGGTAATACTGTTATTACTACTAGTATTGTTATTACTGTACCGGCTAACATTATAGATTGCTTTCTACACACCAGACTCTGTCATAAGTACTTAAAAATTTCCCTTACAACAACCCTATGAAACAGGAACTATTATCACTATTTGCATTGCTCTTGAGGAAACTGAGGCACTGAAAAGATAAATAACATGCCCAGGATCCCCAAACTAGGGCCAGGATTTGAAACCAGAGAGTCTGACTCCAGAGCTCACTGTAATAATTATTACTCTGTACTGCTTTGTCTCCCTCAGGGACCCAAGGGAGCAGGGCTATGACCTGAAAAGAAAGAGCCAAACAGCATTATTTAACATAATTATCACTAATGTCCTTCCCTCCTTTCCTGGTCTTAAACCTCCTGTCTCAAACGAACACTGAAGCTTTAACTGTTTACAAGGCAAATATAAAAACCACAGAAAGAAAGGGCTTGAAATACTGAACCAAGAAGATCCCCAAATGCCTGGTTCCTAGAAGAAGCATTGGAAAATTGTAAGTGCCATTTTTCTAGCCCCTGTCCTATAGATGCCTGATGCTGAGAGTGAGTCAGAAGCATCTTATCTTTAATTTTCTCACCTGGAGAAGTAGAACCCAGAACAGAACCTGCCTCATAGGATGTAGTGAGAATTAACAAGCTTTCATATCTAAAGTGTGGTGGTGCATGCCTGTAATCTCAGCACTCTGAGAGGCTGAGGAAGAAGATCACAATTTTGAGCCAAGCCTGGGGAACTCAGTAACGGAGACTCTGTTTCAAAATAAAACATAAAACAAAGCCTGGAGATGTAGTTCAGTGCAAAGGTCCCAGGTTCAAACCCTAGTAACACACACACACATACACACACACACACACACACTCACACACACGCACATATACTCTGTTTAGTATCGGCCCCATAGGAAACATTAAAAAAGCATTATTATCATCTGTAAACAACAAACAAAAATCTCACAAGAATCAGCTTGTACGGTTATTATGAAGATTAAAAATAATGCTTGTGCCTTGCCTGGCACTGAATTAACTCAAAAATACTTCTGCCTACCATGAGCATGTACCAGGCAAACTCTGAATGAATCAATACTTATGGGATATATCACTTACCCAATATTCATTCACTTATTTCTTCATTCAGTGATTGTTGAGAGAGAGAGAGAGAGAGAGAGAGAGAGTTACATTCTTCCTGGGTCTTAAAGGTGGAGCCAATAAAATGTATGGATGGATCAGGTGTGGGCTATGAGAGAAAGAGGCATAACAGCAACTGTGAATGCCAAGTCCTGTTTATTACTGTGAAGCCAGATGAGGAAGGATGGAAGCAGAGGGGTGTGAACCTGGAGGCCTGAATGCAAGAAGTTTCTAAGTAAGTAGAGAGCAATGGGGAGAACACGGAAGTGCTGTCTTAAAGACAAGGCTGGGGGTAGTGCAACTGGTAAAATTTTTACATAATATAACAGTTTAGATGGGACACATGAAGCCAGCATAGCAGAAATGGATAGGAAGGGAAATAAGAGGTATGATTGAAAGATATGCTAAATATTTAAATTTTAAAGATTCATTACAGTAAAAGACACATTACCATGAATCCCCCTCAAAATCCTCTCCCTCACTTCAAATGCACTTATCCCATCATTCCTGCCACTTTCTGAAGCAGTTCCGGAAGTCTTCTTTCTTGAGCATCTTTAGTTGTGCTGTTGCGGCTGCCTGAATTTCCTGAATTGATCCAAAATATCTACAGCAATGTTTGTCAAGTAAAACCATTCCAGTGTATCCTCATCCACCTTACTCGTTGGATATGGCCCACTGTGCCATTTCTGGCTCTTCCCCAAAGTTGAAATGGCCATGAAAGACAAGGGTGAGAGAATGGAGAAATACAGATAATGTCCAGGTTTCTAGCTTGGAAGCCATGCAGAGATCATCAGTTCCATCAGAAATCCAGCTACCATGAAATCATCCTCTAAAAAAAAAGTCTCCCAGAATTCCTTGAGAAAAAAAGATAACATGTGATGCTGGTCTTTTGAATGGAACTTTCTGGAAAGTGCCCCAAAGAGGACTTACTTGCCTTCTTCCTATTCCCTGGTTGGAACAAATTAAGAAAATGGTGGAAGAGGGTATGTGGGAGCCTGACAGGAACCCAGTAGACAAGCTCATGCAAAACAAAAATCCTGGCTTCCTGACATTCCCATCAGCCATGGTGCCAGGCCTCAATAGCTGAAGTGGCTTCTGAACAAGAGTAAGAATAGGGGAAGGGTCAACCCTTTAATTTATGTGACGCATAAAGGAAAATCAAAAGAATCATATCAAGAATCATTTTATCCCTTCTTGAAGCACTTCTGGTCTTGGGTTGTGCAATCTATGTTATTTTATTTTGGCTTTTCACCATTTGCCACAGAGTAGAACTATAGAATTTAGAGTTTGGCATTCTCAATTTTAAAGCACTCTCATCTACGGGGTGGGTGAGGGGGGAATATTAAATAACTCAGTACTGCCTTTAGGGACTAAGACAGAAGTCCAGGATAAAAATTCTCTGAGGTTGCAGCCGTATCCTCATTTCCAGGACTTGACTTTATCCAAATGTAGGCTACAAAAAGAAGTCTTTATTTTTTTTATTAGTGCATGTTTGCAGTACATAGTGTTTACAGTCCTTGTGTGGAGTTGGTACATTTTCATCACACATCTTAATTCTACCACTGAGTAATCTTAATTCAGCAGCAATTTATAAATTGCTCAGCCATTTTGATTACATTTCTTTACAGCTGCCCCTTCAAAGTATATCTATGGGTGATTTTCCATAAGGCAATATATTGTGAAGCTCTTCCCATTAAATGGAATGAAGCCAAAATATGTCCCACGCACAGAACAGTTCTCTTCCCTGCATCATCTTTCTGGTGTAGCCATGCTGACTTTGCTTTGTAAACCACCATGCAGGACTTTGCCTCTGTCCTCTTTCCCTCTGTGTAGATAGATGATATCACTAGCCCCTGTTGTTCTTTCCCAAGGGCAAACTCACATTGACAGAAAGGCCTTTGTAATTGTCATATCAAAAGTGTTTGGGGAGCAGATGACCAAAGAAAGAAGAACTTGTTAAGTGAACTGAATGTTGGAGAGCCTGAGAATGAGTCTGAGTTGGGTTTAGCAAGTTACTTGGGGTGGGTCTACCAGAACTCTCCCACCCATCCTGTGTGAGTGGGTTCCCTGTCTAGCTCCTCAGAAACACTTCAAGATCTTCCAACAATGTTCCCTTGCCCTTCTTGACGGGACCTACATTTCCTACAGAGTCTCCTGATGGTCAAGGTCTCTCTCTGAATACATGAATAGCTATAAGGTGAATAGCTAATAGCCATAAGGTGAATAGCTAAAAGCATAGCTGCTTGTTCCTACTGTCTCCTTAGGATGACTGCACTATTTCTGCTGTGATCTATTATGTATCCATATTAAAGTTTAACAGTCTGGAGCCATCTTTAGTTCCCTTGTTTTTAACTTCTTAAGGAGTGACTCATTTTAAACTCCAAGGACTGCTGAGAGCCATGAAACAAGTCTGATTTCTGCCCATGGCATGGGAGCCTTTCTGACAACTTCCTCTCTAATGTTATGTTTAGTACCAATGAGACTTTAAATTCTGAGCCTCAGGGAAATTTTTTTAGGAAGGCCCCACACAGTCCCTTCTGCTTAAAAAATAAGTTGCAACTTCCCCAGAAAAGGGTTTTCAAGCAGGACCTCTCTGGGATTGCAGGGCTGGCTGGGCATAATTATGCCTCTCTCAGTAGCAACCAGTGCATGGCTTAATTCATATTTGAAACTCACAGGACAGTCATTGTTATTGTCACCTAGCAATTCCCCTAAGTGTTGTCACTTCCCATAGTTGAAGCCATCTTCAGTCTCCTTAGCAGGCCAGATTAATCACACTGTGTTTGGACAGCTGAATAGGGTACCCAGTAAAGAAACAGCTTTCTGGCACCAGAGGTGGGCTCCAAACACATTCCTGATGAGATTGACAATTTCCCTGGCACCGGCGTGATGGAAACAGCTCCTTGTTGACATCCAAGTCACCATATGCAAAAATAGATCATTCCAAGAGGCCTTTCAAGTGGAGGCTGCAGTACTTTAAAGTGCATTAGGAGAAAGGAGGCCCTGGCTTCCCCTGGAGCTGTCTCCTGCCTCCAAACAAGTAGCACTGAGTGAGTCACTAACCCGTCCACACCCTGGCTATCCAGACCAGACACATCAGAAGGGACCTGGGGACATGATATCTGCCACCTGCTCCCAGCCTACTTCCAACAGGTCCTGGGACAACCTTGCTGGACTTCACCTCTAGAATTAGGTGGTTGGACAAGTGAGATTCCAGAGCTCTTTCCAATTCCCATATTTTATTTTAATTGGTGCTTTTTTAGTTACAAAAAATTAGACACCTCTCAGGCACATAGAGATCAATTCACTTCATAATGGTAAGAAACAAGAAGCAGTAGTTCATTTGGTAAATATTTAGGAATGTTTCCCACGTGTGAGACATTACATTTTGCTATGGTAGGCCTGGTTACTCAAATATAGACACATTCTTTTCATTCTACCATTTTTTGTCTCAGAGATGATTTGATGCAGTTGGAACAAGAAATCACAAACGACAAGGTCTTGATGTCCTTATCTGGTGGTTCTAGGTTCTGTGCCTGCCAGCTCTTCTCACCCAGCACCACTGTGCCACCCTATTTCTGTGCATCTCACAAGCTGCTTGTTGCTGCCCCTAGACCCAGGAATGTAGTGGAGCCAGAATGGGGGCAAAGGGCAGAATGGGAAGCAAGAATGGGCATACTGAGGACCCCAGCAGTCAGTCAGAGATAGATAGGGTTAGAGCTTGACTTCCCCATGGGATCTAAGTTCAAGTCTAGATGTTTACAAGGCCTTGTGTACTTGATCTTATTTCCCTTGTACAAAATAAGATTCAGAAAATATCTGCTGCTTAGGCCTAGATCAAGAGGAGTAAATGGCATAACACACACCAAGTGCTCAGCACAGAATAAGTGCTCAGTTCAAAGGAAACCTTTGCTATCATCGGGGATGGGTGAAATTTAGGAATTTGTCATCAAGGATGCCTGTGTCCAGTTACTAGAGGATACCATAAGAGCCTCGTGTGTCACAATAGCTGCGTCAAATCACCCACATCAAGGCTGCTTCTTTATATAAAATGCTATGCCTGCTCTCTCAAAGCTAGAGGTGGAAAAGGTACAGGAAAATACCAAGTGGAAGGCTCACACCCTATCACCAATGTGCAGAGGAAAGCTATGTACAGGCTGGAGAGCCTTTGAATGTGGCACCTACTTCATTTTGCCAGTGTCACAAAAGGAGGCAGCAACATGGAAACCCAGGGAATATGCACATTGCAGGAAGTGGAGGAGTGAGCCCAGGCCCCAAATAGCATGCGTACAGTCCGGAAGTTGGACATCTTAGAACACATCCACAACAGAAAGGAAGTGACTCCCGTGCTGACCACTGTGTCAGGCCCTACAGAGGCCCTCCAGAGGAGAAAGAGGAAGCCCAGAGCCCCCTCTTTGTGATGTGAGTTCCTGTCTCAGTGCCTTGTAAAGATAGAGTCACTTAAAGGCACAATGCAGGGGACACTAAGTCCTGATAGTAAGGTGCCTACATTTCAATCCTAGATCTGCTGTGTGCTGACTGTGTCACACAGCCAAGTTGTTTAACCTTGCCTGCCTCAGTTTCCACAGATGCAAGACGAAGTTAACTGTACTGATGTTGTTACCATAGAGATTGAGACAACAGAAGTAAAGCACATACCATGCATTCACTAAATGGTACCCTAATAACCACAAATAATGGGACAATAATATACAGCTATCAGCATGATATTGCATGACATAAACATAATGCTCTCCAGCCTGGAAAGGCAGTGGCGTCATGCATATTGTGATCAATTCTCTGGACATTGCTTGTCACTTCAACAGGAAAGCTGACACCAGTGTCAGGCTGCTAGAATAAACGGGAACATTAAAATATGCTCAAATTAGATTTTTCTCTTCAGAGAAAAATAAAAACTAGCATTTTAAAGAGTAATTAATAAATATCTCTGCGACTCATTTCAAAATCATGCTTGGTGACTCCAAAGAAACAGCAACAATGATAACAGTAACAAGTGACATTTACTGAGCGCTTACTGTGTGCCCAGCAATGCTCTAAGTACTTCAGATACATTAATTCCTTCTGTCATCCTCTCTATGCTCCTATGAGGTACGTTTTATTGTTATGCAAAGTTTAGATAACAAAGAAAATGAAAGTTTCTTTGCAAGGACTTCCTGTAGCCAGGTGTGGTGGTTTACATCTATAATCCCAGCACTGTGGGAGGCTGAGACAGGCGGACTGCTAGTCCAGGGCAATTTAGCAATTTAGTGAGACTCTGTCTTAAATTTTAAAAAACAATTAAAGGGGCTAGAGATATAGTTTAATGACAAGGCCCTGGGTTCAATACTTATTACTTGAACAAAACGTGTGGGAGCGGCTTCTTGTATCCAACTTGGTCTGGCTCAAGAGGAAATATAGGTTCATCTTTCAAGGCAGGGAGACTTCCAGGGTATAGTAGTTCTTTCTTATCTATGGTTTCACTTTCCGTGGTTTCAGCTATGAGCAGCAAACTGTGGTCCAAAAATATGAAACGGAAAACTCCAGAAGTTAGAAGTTGTGCTGGTGTTTGTTTGGAGAGGGAATCTCACTATGCTGCCCAGGCTGGCCTCAAACCAAAGGGCTCAAGTTATCTTCCTACCTTAACCACTGGATACCTGGCATGCACCGCCACACCCAGCTCCCAGCAACCCCCCCAAGCCTCTGCTCCAGCCCTCCAGGGCTCACTGTCCCTTCCTGATATACCTGTCCCTCCCTCTGCGTCTTTATACAAAAGATTCTACTGCCCAGGAGGCCCTTTGCCCTCCTCTTCTCTCTCCTTTTGATACATCCTCTTGTCTGGCTTCCTGCATAAAACCTCTCCTGATTATTCCGCCTAGAGGAGCCTTTTCCCTCAGAGAATGCCTATCAATGCTACTTGACTTTTCATGGGTTTATGAAAACTCAGCATTAATAATTTTATTGAGCATCTGCTAATGGAAAGATACCTTGCAGGGATTTGAAGGCACAATCCCACCCTGAAAGGAGTTTATACTCTTTTAGAG
Source organism: Heterocephalus glaber (assembly GCF_053883595.1). Lineage (NCBI taxonomy): Eukaryota > Metazoa > Chordata > Mammalia > Rodentia > Bathyergidae > Heterocephalus > Heterocephalus glaber. The sequence goes on along the minus strand of NW_028258381.1, from coordinate 19,751,426 downwards.
AAGATAAACAGGTAGGCCACCAGACTCAGTAGCCAACAGAATACAGCAAGTGCTCCCAAGTTGAATGAATAATGTATGGATGGATAAAGGATAAGGAATTGTGACCCTTACTCCTCCTATAAGGCTTAATGCTCCTACTACTTTACTTGATGAGGCTCTGGACCCAAACCTGCAATATCCAGGCCACTATAGAATGATTCTTGAGGTCTATGCCCTTAGTACAGACACCTTTTGTTTTGCTTTAGAAATTGGCCACTTGGAAGGCACAGGTTTGTCTTCTCCAGGGCATGGAGAGAGAAAGCTGCCTCCTTCCTTCAGGGACACCAAGCCACTCCTAATTTTTAAAGAAAGAAAAGAATTCCATCTGGTCACTCAGGTGCCTCAGTCTCTGAGATGTACAGGCCAGGGGAAGCTCATCTGTGGTCCTTGGTTAGTATGGTGGCTTCAGGTACTCATGAACTCAGTCAATCCTAAACAATATGCCAAACTGAGGCAAGTTGGTCTGTGGGTGCCTTCATGATCACTTGCTATTGGCTTCTCACTCCACCAGTGCACATGGAGATGCCCCCTTATGTCTTGCTAGCTACCGGCCTCTGATGAGCTAGAGATGGACCCAGTTCCTGCCCGGAAGAAGGAAGAGGCAGCACAGCATAGTGGTTACAAGAACTCAGGGTGGCATTAGACAATCAGCCTCAAATCCAGGATCTGTCACTAGTTTGCAGTGTAACTTTAGACAAGTCACCTCCCTTCTCTGTATATTTCTTCCATTAATAAAACAGTAATAGCATTAATAGTCCCCATCTCATAAGCTTGTTGCAAAAATGAGGTTAAACATGTGTAAAAGTTTTATGTCAGTCATGCTATATAAGGCCAAGCTATTACTTTTGCTCTGTTTTAAAAAGTGGGCAGCATTTTGTGCAAAGAAATAAATTTCCTAGAGCTGAAAGCTGTGCACTGAAGGAACTGGATGGTTGGTGGTGCAGAGGCATAATCCCAAAGCTGTCTGTTCCTGTCATGGTGACATCCACCCACTGCACCCCTGAGGAGAGCCAGCCTTGCGCATGGGCTCAGCTTGATCAGTTATGTAACCCAGCCAGCCTTCTTCATCTTCATTGTTCTTTACGGTGATGTGATATCGTCAGTTCTTTCCTCTATATAAGTATCATTTCTGGTTTCTGTATTTACTACTCAAATTGATGCATTACACCACCAGCTATATATTTGTCTTCATTCTGAAGGAGTAATAGATCTCTTTTTTTTGTAATTCAATAATTTGGTTTTCTACACAAAGCAATTCAGGTTTCTATTCCTGAGGGAAGGGGACAAAATGAAATAAGCATATAGCACCATCTAAGTATAGAAAGAGGAAAGGAGAAAAATTACAAAAACAGAGACACAGTTTGATGCCAAAGCCCAAGGGGTGTGAGAGAGTGCAATTTCAAAGGGACAAATTATCCTCTCAAATATCCGAGGTCTTTCACACCATTTGAATCCCACACAACTATTTTTGACAGGGGCGGGTTAGGGCAGGAAGACAGTTAGCGGATCTGGATGGGGTGCTGAAAACAAGCCAAGAGTCTTCTTTTCCAGATGCTCAGAGAAGCCAGGAGGAAAAAGGCTGCCTGGTTTGGCCAGTTGGAGGACATCTTGCAGGGATGGGGAGACTGCACGCAGGAGACCTGGAGGAAACCTTGACATTCTTGGCCCTTGATTGAGGTGGATCTTAAGTTTCCTCCACTTATGCTTTGTAGAGAGGAATTTCATTCTGAACAAACCAAATACCACAAGGAGCTGATTGGTGGTATAGACTTCAGGGCAGGCAGCTGAGCTGAATGGCTTCAAGTTCAAGATCTGGATTCAGACTGCACTGGACCCAGATCCTGGGGTCTCCACCTCCCAGCTGGGTGAAGGCCATGGATTTAATGTGTTCCCCCAAAATTCATGTGTTAAAGTTTTGTTGAGCTACAACATTATGAAAAGGATAGGCAATTCTACATTCATCATATGCAGATACAACATAAGTTTTATGGGCTGAATTAGCTCATTATGTAGGTGAACAAGAATTTACTTCTAAATATTTTATTAGAGGTTAACAATATTTATCTTACTTTACAGTTATTTACAAGTGTTTATTTTTAAAAGATGAGAAATCGAGCAAAAGTTCCTTTGCTGATGGTATTTGGCAGTGAGGCTTCCGAGAGACAAGGAGGTGTAGATGAGGTCATGAAGGCAAAACATTCCTGATGGTGTTAGTGACTGTATTAGAAGAAGAAGAAGAGACCTGAGCTTGCAAGCTTTCTCTCTCACACCATGTGATGCCTCCTGCCATACTGTGACAGAGCACGATGGCCCTCACTAAATGGAGCCCCCTGACCTTGGACTGCTCTACCTCTAGAGCTATAAGAACTAAATTTCTGTGTAAGTCACCCAGTCTGGAGTGTTATATTATAGCAACAGAAAATGGACAAAGACAGCAACCTTGGACAGATGCCTCTCTGAGCCCTAGTTTCCTCATGTATAAGACAGAAATGGCCCTGGTTTTTTCCTCAAAATAATGAAGGATGTGGTGTACCAGATCTCTAGCTCACTATGCTGTATGGTCAAAGCCTAGACTATGTTAGCTAGTTTTTGTAGTGGTTTTGGAGAAGAAACCTTGATTGACATTCTAATTCACTACCAGCTACCAGTATAACAATCTTAAAAACTTCATGTTTTTTCTATGAATTGGATTGATGTTGATTTTATGTCCCATGTTGACTCCAAATTATTTTGTGTTGGTTCTTTCTGTCCCTGGGCACCAGGTAAGGCTGCTGAATGGTGATGCTCTGAAGATTTGTCATACTGAAAGAACCTGCTAGGTATTGACTCTAATCTTTCTGAACTCCACAAATGGTTTCAAAGCCAGTTTCCTGATTTTCTCTTACTCAGGATACATTTCTTATTTTGAAAATCTTTGGCTATAACACAGCAGGCATGAAAATTACTTTTTAAAACCCACCAAAGGTCCAAAGTTTGGACCTTTGGTATTTCCTCTAAATTGTGCTTAAAATTAAATATTTCCTTCCTTAGCTCCTGTCTCTTATATCATCTCATAACAAGAAAATACAAATAGACAAATTAATTAAAAGAACTTGATTCTTTTAACATTGCATTTGGAGGTTTTCTTAGCCAGGATCTCAAGGTCATGAAGTACATTTTCTATGACCAAACACAACCTCAGGATCCAGCTTTATTGATTTTCCACTACTATGTATGTAGCATGGGATGTCCTTTCTCCAGCCCCTAATAACTCTTCCTGCCTCTGTTGTCTCCTCCACGCTACAACCTTTACACATTAACTGGGTCCAAGGCCCGTGCTATATAGTTTAGGTGTTTATTATGGAAGCTGTCAATTTCTGTTTTAGCTGTGTATTATCACAAACATGTGGTTTTAAAAGGCCAATGATTTATTTTTTCTCATGATTTCTCATTATTTCACCGAACCACAGTGGGCTTGGTTGTGCCATAGTTTTGCTGGTTTCTCTACTTGTGTCAGCTGGAAGACTGACTGGCCAGAATGTCAAAGGTGGCCTCTCTCTTACATTGGCAGCTACCTGGGTGTCTCTGATCTCCTTGTGTTTCTCATCCTTCAACACATTAGACTGGCTGATCTCCGTGTTCCAAAGGAATAGAGGAAGGCTGAAGCCACAAGCTCTGCTAAGTCATTCACATTGTATTGTAATGGTCCAAGTCAGCCACAGGGCCATCCCAGATTGTAGGAGAGAGAAAACAGACTCAGCTTCTGAATGGAAGGAGGAGTGAAGTCAGGTTGTAAAGAGCCACGTGAGGTGGAACTAATTGCAAACAATCTGTCACAAAGCTTGTCACTGTTTCAGGGCTAAGTTTATTCCCATGAGAAATGGAAACGATTGGCACAGTTTGGCAGGATGATGGTGAAATTAAGTGATCAGAAGTAGGGGTCCCTTTTGCTCTCTGTGGAAGGGGTATTTGGTTTCCTATATCTAAGTCTTTCCTTATTTTTTTACTTCTTAAAAAATCCTCTAACAAACCTTACCTGATTATTTCTCTCAGATCTTTCTGATGCTACCCAGCCTATCACCCAGGACCCAAGGTGAAGGCCATTGAACTAAAAAGGAACATGTTAAGATGTTTCTAAAAGTATGAACATTCCACCTGCTGCTGCTTCCCAGCTATGCAAGTGACTTGGAGAACATTGTTCTCTGACCCCTTATTTTCATGTGACAACAATAAAACATTACTCCAAGGATTCAAGTGTGATTGTAATGAGGTAATATAAAACAAAGTATTGTGTAAACTCTTAAAGGCTTATATTAAAATCCTTAATTCTATTATTATTAAGCAAGGAGTCTCCTTGGCCAATTGCTCCTAGTAACGCAAATGTTTAAACTTAAGCCACTGTTTCCTGGTGCGGCTTCACTTAGAGGCCAGAAGTCATCCCGATTGAATAATGAAAGAAACAGCAGAAGGAATCAGACCCTCTGGGTTTGGAGCTTCTGAGTGATATTTGTTAATCAGGTGATAGTGGCCTCACCTTGACCTGTGCAGCTACCATTGAGTAAACTACTCTTTCAGCTCAGCTCAGAGCAGGGCGGCTGGAACCAGGTGCCATGGTACCTAGGTGCACAGCTGCCCAGGTGTGCAGGAAGAAGGAGGGAGGAGAAGGGCCTCATGAGGTACGCAAGACAGGTAGCTCCAGGTCAGCAAATGGCTTCTCTTTTAGCAGAAGATGGAAGACTCAGAATCAGCATCAGACCTTGGAAGTGAGATTCACACTTCAGAAGGCTCAAGAGGTGACACCAGGGGTGAACCCCTAAGAACATTCACCAGGGGACTAGAACATGGTTCTCACAGACCCAGAGCTCAGTGTTCACATCCAGGTTGGATATCGTCTCCTGGGGCAAGAATAAAAAGGGCCCTTCACCAAAGCTCACAAAGCAGGGGACACCAAGTCTTTATATCTTTTTAAAAATAAGTTCATTACAAAATGTATTTTGGTTTCTATCAATGGATGTTAAACATTAGGTAGACACTGGGGAAGAAATTATATTGAATATCATGACATAGGCTCTGCAACCTTGAGAAATACATACTGTGGAATTATGACAGCCTGAGTTCCAGGTTCATCCCTTCGTTCTAGCAGTGTTTATTGAGTGTATTCAGCTCATTCATTCATTCCAATAATATTTATTAAATGCATTGTAGGCTATTCATTCATTAAAATAATATTTATTGAGTGGATTGCAACTTATTCATGCATCCATTCAAGCAATATTTTGGGGGCCATGTGCATAGCCACTGGGAATATCAAAGTAGATATTCAGGAACTGTCCCTGCCCTGTGATGATTCCACCCCTAAGGACACAAATGACAAATAAAAGATGGCCAAGCATGGTGGCTAAGTTAACATAAGTGTTGATGAATGCTCCAAAGGAGAGGAACTTGGTTCCGAGACGCAGGAAGTGCAGGTGGGCTGGGGAGGCTTCTCTCAGGAGATTGGAACTCTGAAGATTGCAAAGGACATGCGCCCCAGGAGATGGGGGCCAGCAGTTCATGCAGAGAGAGGAGGAAGAGGCCAGTGCAGGGCTGGAGTCCGGCAGGGGAGAGGGAGGCTGCCTCTGTCGCAGAAGTGAAGGCGCCCTGAGGCCCAACCCCTGCTTCCGGCTCTTCCTCTACTGGCTCCAGTAACCATGCTGGACTGTAACACGGACTCCCTAGCTGCCCTGCACTCCCTCCCCCACCCCAGGGCCTTGACTGCTCTCTGCCCCTTCCCATCGTCCCATGCCAATGTTTGGGCTTCTGTAAAGCCCACTGGAAATGCTGTTTGTCAACAACCCCGAGTCTTCCCAACACTCACAGCTAGAAGCAGCCTTGGCCATTTCAACACAGGTGTGTAAATGCATACCTAGGCATATATGAAGTATGATAAAAAAAAACCAGTGAATACTCAAATTTTAAAAAATGATTAGAATAAAAGACCCATTGTCATTAGTCTCCCTCGAAATTCTCCCCCTCACTGAACACACTTATTCCCTCATTCATGCCATTTTCTGCAGCAGTCCTAGAAGTCCTCTTTTTTAAGTGTCTTTATGATATGTGATAAAAAATACATTGAATGCTGCTGTTGAGTTCCGTCTAAGAACTCAACAGGCTCATAAAATAATTATAGTGTGTCCTCATCCATCTTATTCACCAGATCTGACATCAAGTGACTTCTAGTTTTTTCCCAAAGTCAAAATAACCATGAAATATTTTGCATCAGTGCAAGACATTGAAGCAGCCACTACAGCACAACTGAAGACACTCGGGAATGAGGACTTCTAGAACTGCTTTAAAAAGTGGCAAGCATGATGGGATAAGTCTGTTTGAAGTGCAAAGAAGTGCTTTGAGGGGGGTTCATTGCAACGTGTCTTTTACTATAATGTTTGTATAAATTTAGACATTCACTGTATATTTTGATCACACCATGTATACTACTACAGGTACACACGTAGATATATATATGTACCTCTGTCTCTAAATTCCAGTGTTTGGGAGCTGAAGGAATTTAAAGAATTCTTTTTCAACCCTCTTCTTTCACACATCCAAGGATTAAATCCTGAAGCTTTCAGAGACATGGCTGAGATTTGAACCCTGTAAGACTCGTGCCAGATGATCGCTCTGGGTGCCCCAGGAGTGGAGTCTTACAGAGCAGAAAAGGCTTATTTGATAAGATAAGCATGTTCATAGCAGACTCCAGATGCCTGAATATTTCAAAGAGGGATCCTCTCTCAAAGTTGTTTTTCTTCCACTCATGTTCACACCTGCTGCTGGAACATTTATGTCACCACGTTATTTGGATCATACATCGCTGTATCCCCCACAGTACTTAGAGATGGAAGTTGCTCAGTAAATGTTTGTAAATGAATGAACAGTTGAGTGGGACACAAATAATGGGACTTTGCAGGGAGGTCTGGGGGGAATAAAGATTTACTTAACAATTTATGTTGCTCTTGACATGCTATGCTTTTTCCTTGCCCAGGAGACCAATAGCACAAATACATGACTCGCCATGAAGAATTCACAACTGCGCACTCATCAGATACCCTGGTGACACTACTTGGAAACTGGAAAGCCAAGGTCACAGCAAAAGCTGCCGTAAATCAGATGTTCCTTAAACACAGCCTCTTCCTGTTGGGGAATCTGACCCATTTATGGTGTCTCCCTAAGGGTAAGGCTATTTAGCACACCTTAAACTTAAAGAGAGAGCACACCTGGCAGTCAGGGTATCTGATGCCAACTTCCAGCCTCGGCCACTGGCTCCTCAGCCTTGACCTCCATTCCCTCCAGTGGCACCGAGGCTGTCTTAGCCACTTTTCTCATCTCTGAGACACAGTACTCAATACCCAAGTCTTAAAGGAGGAGAGGTTTTATTGTGGCTCGGGTTTTAGAGGATTAAGTCCATGGTTGGGTGGCTCAAACACAGAAATGGCACAGTGGAAGGGACTGGTGGAGGAGAGCTGCTCACATCATCATGGCAAAGAAGCAAGAGAGAAGGGGGAGCCAGGGACAAGAATATACCTTTCAGATCCCTGTGACCACCTCCAAACAGGGCCTACCTCCTAACAGCACAAGCAGTAATAGTCTTCCATGGGTTAATCCACCGATGAGTACAGTGCCCCATGATCCAGCCACCTTCTGAAGCCTCGCCTCAGGCCTTTGGGAGACACCCCAGATCTAAACCGTAACGGAAGCAAACCTTATCTTCCTCACAGTGCTTTAGACACTTGAAGAAGAAGAGCTGAAAGGCTTTCCAATAGCATTTCCCAAACTGCTCCATGTTGTATTTCTAAGTGTTTGGCAATTAAAAAGCGTTTCATGGTCACATAATTTGGGGAAGCCATGTACACGATATCCCATTCTTCAGGGTTTCACAAAATACCCATGAGAAATCCTGCAGGAAGGAAATCTATACACTATAGAGGCCATTCTAGGTTCTTGTACCGACTACCTCCTCCAACAATTTTTTCTTCAGCTGGGAATTGAACCCAGAGCCTTATGCATTCTAAGCAAAGTTCTGCTCCTAACCTGCACCCGCAGGCCACCTTTCATTTCCACGAGTCATTCATAAAACAGTAGTATTGATTGCAAGGGAGAACAGTGACTCAACCTTACTTGGCAAAGTAGCAAAGGAAGAAAGCTATCCCTGCCTTTCCTTTGCTAATGTCTTCAGGTGTCTGTCCAGTGGCCTTGATATTAAGTGTCTGTTAAATAAAAAGCAAATCTGAACTTAGTAAGGAGAGAATTTGGCTCAAAAAGCTAATTGTAAAGCATGTGTTGGGCAAGGAAGGTAGGAAAATGTCCATCACTACGGGGCCAGGGAGATCCCTGCAACCAAAAGAACAGTTACTGTAAAACCTGCAAACTGCTCCAAAGTTAGGCACAGGGATTGTCTGTTAGAGAGAAAGACAGGCAAAGCTGCAAGGAAGTAGGAGTAGGAAAATGGGATGAAAAGTTAGCGTCACTGATGGTGGGTGCAGGGCTCTGCTACTTTGAGGCTGGTTTGGGTTGAGGTCAGGCCAAAGCTCAGGGCCCTGGAGGAAGGAGGGAGACCTAACCACATCAGGCTAACAAGCATTTCAGTTCCAGTGATCAGTGGGATGAAATTATTCAGCTAAACATTAACAAGGCCAAGAATGGGAATGTGGAGGCCCTGGGTCCAGCCCTGCAGTCGGTTAAGCAAGAGAGGTCATCTGTGAATCTCATTTAAGTCACATGGGAAACAGTGGTTCTCTGCAGGACACTGCTTTCCAGAACATGGAGGAGTAAGAGGATTTTCTTAACTTCCACTGTTGCCCCACAGCACCAGACTCAGGTAAAATGCGACATCCCCAGGGCCTTGTTGATGGTGTTATTGCTCCAGAACCAGAAGTATTTGGTATCTCACCCCACTCCACTCTTCATGAGGGTCTTTGCATAGCAAGGGGTGAATTTTCAAGCCTTTTGGTGGAAGACAATGATATATCCGGTTGCAGGAGTCTAAAATCACATTGTGTAAAGAGACACACACCAAGGTTAATTCTTCCATTAACCAAGGTTAATTCTTCCATTTTCTTTAGTGATTGAACCCTAGTTTTACAACCTTTCTGGTAGCCCTGTGATTAAGTTTTGATCATCAAACATGTGTGAAAATTGAATGATCAAGATTTCCAAAAGTGTTCCTTAAATAGGAACAGGAATCTGGGTCAGGATTTTGGCTTTCTAATTTTATTCCTACCATGCTCTATCTAGACTGAGGATGTGATGGTTATAGCTCCAACAGCCACCTTGGATCATGAGATGACCTTGAAGGTAGAAACCAAGCAGTAAGGATGGTAGGAAAGGAGAATAGAAGGATTCCAGCTTCCTGATGATGAGGTATGCTGCCAGCTGGGCCAGGCTTACCAATTCCATGGTTCTAATCCTTGAAGAAAAATAAATAAATCTCTTTGTCATTAAGCCATTGTAACTTCTAATCTCTTTTGGATCAGCTTAATGTAATTAATTTCTTTGTCATTAAACCATTGCAACTTCCGATATCTATTGTATCAGCCCAGTGAAATGCAGGCATGGGGAAAAGAAAAGATTTCTCCTGTTATCTCTTGCACTCCCAGGCCAAGCTCACGATACATAATACTTTCTAGATATAAAATTCTACCAATGCATCTCTTGGGGATCTGTGTCATGACCCTTTCGATACTAGTAGGGCCAGGTGCCAAAAGTGCCCTTCAAACTCCTTGTACTGAAAAATGGGAACAGGGCATGACAAGTACAGGTACAAGACAAATGATCCCAGGGTTTTATCTTGCTGATGCCTCCAAAGGTCATGTTTCTCAGGGATGCTTACTGCTTGAAGCCACTGCTCCTGGGAAAACAAAGGGAAATCCAGCAACAGAAAGGACACCTAATTGCAATCCTTTATCCAAGCGAGGATGATGGAATTCCTCAAGGCAGGCAGCCTCAAATATTACAAGAGGACATCTTCACCGTGATTCCTGCTTAAATATCCCTGCTCATCCAGGTTGCACAGGGGCTGTTAGTAGCTCACGCAAGGTTTATTGGTTTCCTTTACCCAACACATTATTGACTTCTTTCTTTTTCCTTTTCTTCAAAAGCATCACCCACCTTATCTCTATGGTGAGTCTTTCAATCTCATACCTAGGAAATAGCTTTAAGGCCTTGAGTATTTGGAAAGAGAGAGTTAAGGGCACCTGTCTGGCTATTTTGACTCTATACTGATTATTCTCTCTGTCTTCACTTAATCATTCCTCTTTCTTCCCCAGTGCTTGCAAATGGCTAGCCTAAAGCTACAGAGCTTTTATTTCCTATTTCTGTCTCCCCTGTCATATTTTTATTGCAGATTTCCACCACCCCTGCCATGCTCCATCCAGAGCCACACAGCCATGCATGCTGCTAGGACTGACAGTCCCATCGCTGAGTTAGTCAGGGCCTCCCTCCTGCTGGCTTGCTCCACCTTTGCTCTTGTCCTCATCCTCCTACTCCACACCTCTTGTGCAATCCCAATAGAACACCACTGTGGCTGGCCTTCCCCCGCTGTTCCTGAGCGTCCACTGGGACACCATTCATCCACAAACAACCTACCCGTCCTTCTGCCTCACCTTCAGCTCTTGGGCTGATTTGATCCCAACATAACTGGAATCTTGGGACAGGAGTAACATTTTGCACATTTGTCTACCAGCCTAAGGCTCAGATGTGGATAGGGCCTGCTGAGACAAAGCACAAAACAAGTGTGGAGCCAGCTTCTCCTTCTGGAACTAGAAGCCCATTTGATTGACAGTCTTTGCTCATAGCCTGGTCTCTCCTGCCCATCATTCACAGTGAGGAAAACAACCAGATGTGATGGGTAGGAGCCAAGGTCCTTGTCAAGGCTTGGATCTGGAATCCCCTTGATAGCTCATGTGCTGAATGCTTGGTCCACATGGCAGCAGCATGATTTTCAGAGGGACCGCTGGGTTGTGTGGGCTCTGACTTCATGAATGGATTAACCCTAGTTGGAGGAAGTAGGTCACTGGAGATGTGCTCTGGGGAGGGTTTATTTTGTCCTTGGCCCTTCCCTCTCTCTCTCTCTTTGCTTCCTGACCAGTATGAGGTGAGCAGCTTTGCTCCATCACACACTCCCTGGCATGCTGCTCTCTCTCACCACAGGCCCGGAAACAACAGAGCCAAGCCACCATGCATCTTCTCTTCTCAAGTTGTTTTCTTCTGGTATTTTTTCACCACGATGGAAAGCTGACTGACCCAGCCCTTGAGTCCAACCGATGACCTAATTTTTATTACCCAGGTGTCTTTGGATGAGGCCCTTAATCCTCAGTGGACCATGTATTCTATCTGCAGCATGAGGATAATAGCGCACCCATCTCTGTGAAAGGAAGTGAACTCTTTAATATAAGACATCAAGGACCATGTCTGGCACACAGGAAATCCTTAATAAATGCAAGCTGGCATTATTCAGAGCTACATCTCCCTGTCTTAGTCACTGAGCATAGGCACAACTTATGAGTATTCGCTTCCCCTGACTAAAAGAATTATGAAAATTAAAAGGCATAAAATTCTGGTTCCATCTTTCCTGCAAACTCTCTAGCTAAGGAGCTTAAGGGTAAATCCATGGGTTTTGGTCTTCATACCTGCAAAACAAAGGGGTGAGCCTAGATCCTCATCTCAAAGACATTTTCAGCTCAAAAGTTCCCACAGTCACTCCCTTTTCTCAGAGCTCCTTGGGTTGGAAGAGAAAAAGCCAGAGCCGACACACAAATGCTCCACCTGGCTCCCCTACACAGGTCCTGCAACTGCTGTGTATTCCCAGGTGCACAAGGAAAATGTAGGTCACAGAAAGGGAAGGAAGCAAGCTAGGAGAATCTGGCATCTCACACACTTCCATATGCTCTGTATCTCTTGTTTGCTTAACTGGTATGCTTCCTCAGTGGTTGGATCTGGCCTGTTTAACCTGCTAGCCCTGGAGCCTGGCACAAAACCCGGCATAGGATAGATGCTCAGTAAATCTATATTGGATAAACGAGGCAGGGAAGGTGGAGAGTGATCAGCATCTCATTTTCAAGGCAGTTTGCAAATCTCTATCACTCTGCAGGCCTAACAGAGAAGAGGACTTGGAATCCTCCTCACTGCTGATCGCTTTCTAAGTATACCCGGAAGGTTCTACAGCCTGTCTTCCATAGGGCCAGAGTTTCCATGAAACTTTATGCAGCACAGTAGAGCAGAACAAAAAGGTGAACTGCAGCCCAGGAGCCCTGGTTTCCAGTCTCTGTGCTGTAATTTACTGTTTCTCCTTAGCTTGCTAAATCTCACCCGACCCTTCTGCAAAATGAGGGTTACCTTGTCTTTAAACAGATGTTACAGATTGAGAGTAAAAAAAAATACATAAATGTATTAGCACTGTTTGTCTCTCAATGATAATATTCCAGAAGACATTTAATTTCTTCTTTATATTTTGTCTGTATTCCCAAAATGTTTAACAATAGGAAAATAGGGGTGTTTGTTTTTTTACAAGAAGGAGAAACAATGCATGTTATTAAAGTACGAGATTATTCTAGGCCTTATACCTTTCATATAAAATGATAATAAAAATAATTCATTTATGAGTGCATCCTCTCTTCATTTCTAAATCTGAGCCCATATTCTCAGGTTGGGTAGAGGAATCTCTGGCTGATGATGAAGAGTTGAGCTAGGAGGCCCTGGAAAGGTCACAAAAACATAGTGTGGTGCTAGGTGAGGCATTTAGTCTTTCCTATATTCATGATCCTTCTTTATGAAGTAAAGGCATGACATTCCAACTCTTCTAGATCTAAAATTCTATGCTTCCTTATGCAATTGGCCTGACGTACTTTGAATGGTTCTCCAGAGAAATGAGATGCACATTATAGGAATAAAAGCAGCCACACCACAGAGCCCAGTCTGCCTTGCAAAGTATTGAGTCTACTGGGAAGTGAATTGGTTTTATTAGGCCAGCTGGGGATCGATATTAGACAGACAAGTCCTCCTAAAATGACCCTGGCTGTGGGAAGAACAGAATCTCCCAAATCACATCTGTAGTGGGCACCTTCCAGCCAATTCTCTGGAGTTGGTAGTTTAAATTATTCCAAAATTATGTAATAAAAAATACAGGAAAAGTGTATGTAAGGGCCCTCTCAGCTGCATATCTCCTATTTCTTGCCAAACAGGGAGAAAGCTGTCAAGACAAGTAAGAAGGCGTCCTCTCTGCTTCTGTCCTCTTCTTCGTCTGTCCCTCCCAGCAGAGTCACAAAGTGAAAAAGCTGGCTTTCAGTGAGTCAGCTAAGGAACAGCAGGTAATTGTTGTCAATCACCAAATTACTGGAGATATCTTCTAACATAGTGAGCAAGGGTGAAAGCCATCCTGCTTTGATGGAAGCCCTCTGGTGATTCAGGCTCTAGAGGGGGAAGTAAAAGAACAAAACATTCTTCCCTTGAGAGAAAACATTAACCTTGGATCATGTTTGAGCTTTTCTTTTTCTCATCTTGCTTCATGATACTGGAGATGATTGTATGATTTATCACTGATGCAAATTTCAGTCCAATATTAAGGAATACAAGAATACAACTGAAGCCCAAGAGGGATGAGAGTATTTCTTCACTCTGAAGTTTTGCAAGGGCTCAAAATAACTAAGTGGCTACTATCCACAGGAAGCCCTGGCAACATGGGAGACCAGAGTGGCTCTTGGGCCACACTCCAATGAAGCCACCCTGCACTAGTAAGTTATTAATCGAGACTGATAACCAAACTTAGATGAGACTAATCCTCTAAGAGAAAGCCTCACACAGTCTTCATTTGAGGATCAGTGATCCTTCCTCTCTTCCCCTAAGGTCCAGAGAAGCCTCCAAGTAGCTTGCAGGGGACCCTCCCTCCCCTGTCTTTCTGGAGCCCTCAACACCAGGCAGGCCCCTTCTGCTTCATTGCATTGACTTCCTGGGACACTGACACAGCCTTTGCATGCACCAACATGGACAAGACCCAGGGGAATTAGCAAAGGAAGACTGTTTACGCTGTACCTATAATGCAAGTCACAAAGATATCCAGACAGGAACAGCCTCCCTTCCATCATAAGCCAGAGGGAGAGAAAGGACCATAAAGCACAACTGCAAAGTCCAAACTGAAACAACAAAGGCTTCTGTGGAAGCTGAGCACTCGGGCCTCTGGAGACACAAGAGGACAAGCAATTGCCTCAACCTGGGAAGGTCAGGGCCCGCTTTTCAGTAATCTGACTGCAGCAGAACAGTGGTAGTACAGAGATCTGATTTTTTATGAAACAATTGCTCGCTGATGGTTTTCAGATGAAGCAATAGGGAAAGGGAGGAGACGAGATTAACCCCCAAAGTTCACACTTTTCATAACTGAGTGATGGCGAATCTGTGTAGCAGCAAAGGAAGGGCCAAGTGTACAGGAGCTTGTTATATCTGTGCCACAAACACTGGCCATGTCCCCTGCCACACGCCAGTTCACGCCGGCATCTTGGACGCATCTGTGGCCCACGTGAAAATGTGGGAGGTGCAGGAATGGGGAGGCCTTATGGCACTGGAGGAGGTACCAAAGATGATCAAGTGTCTAGGTGTGTACTCTTGCCAAGTACGGATGCTCTATCTGGAGTTCACACAAGGCCAACCTTCAGTAGAACTTGCCCAGCGGAAAGTGGAGGACCACAAGGGTATAACAAAGGAATGACATTGGCAGGACCAACATGAGCACAAGGGAGAGCAAGAGGTCCTCAGCCAGGCTCCAGCAGGGCTCTAATCGCCCTGCAGTGCCCCTCACTGGTACAGTCCAATATGAAAGCAGCTGCAAAGTAATGTGATAGGGCACCACATGGGCCCCAGCATTTCAGAATATAGGGTGGGTTTGGGACTGAACAGCAAGAGCTTAATGACCAGCACACCATTCCCGATCTCTACTCACACTCTCTGATGCTTTGGTCCCCGACCTGCAGAGTCACAGATATGTAGAGCTCTGAGCTGCATACAGGGCTGGTTACGAATTGGGAATGGTGCTCAGGCGGTGGTCCGGAAGATGCCTCTTCCTCAGAGGAGTTATCACAGAACTTGAGGCCTCAGTTCTGTTACCATGAGCAACCCATCTTCTCTGTTTTGTGTCTCCTCATTGCACACTTTTCATATATCAGACGCCGAGGGACGCTTACCCAGTAAAACAGCCTCAGGTGGGAGGACTCCCAGAAGAACTGACTGACCCTCCCAGGAACAATCTTCTGTTCCTGTGGCAAGATGTTCACAGTAGCCCCCCTTTCTCAGTGCCTGGCTTCCTCCCTGGCTTATAGCTCTTGGTGACCCCCTCGGTGTCTCCCTGGATTTTCTTCTGTTAACTGTCTTCCTTAGCATCCTTGACTCCATACTCAGAATGTCAACTGTGATTGAATGGATGGACACCTAGCTCTGACCCTGTCAATATCTGACTTTGAACTCTTCCCAACACCACGCCGATCCTTAAGAGCTTCTGAAGAGGAAAAGAATCGGAAGATTCACAGCCCTGCCACACCAGAGCCAAGAAGAGATGGGATTGGCCAGAGAACAACCTCAAGGCCACACCAACCATACCCACTCCTTACTCTCTCTGGGAGACAATAGGGCCCATTTTTTAAAAATTGTGTGGACTAATGTCTATAGTTCTCTTAAAGAGAGTAAGCTGAAGCTTCAGGGATGAATGAAAAACTATTGAGCACACAGAGGCCTGCAAAAGTGGGGATAATTATGCCTATTGCAAGGATTGCTCTGGGGTCAGATGAGATGAAAGCGAACTATCTGTGAGCCGATAATATATAATATCCATGGAAGGATGATTTGTACCATTTCTGCACACGATCTAAGACAATTTCCAAGTTGAGAGAGAGAGAGAGAGAGAGAGAGAGAGAGAGAGAGAGAGAGAGAGAAAGCAGCATGAGGAAAAGGCTTGGAAGAAAATCTGCTTGGCCTCTTTTTTATCAGCACATTTCATCAGCAACTTCTGCTGCTCTCCTGCAGAACAAACCTCATTCCAGCTCAGAAGGCAGCAGGTGAACACAGTTGTTTACGTGTTCCAGGAGCTATCAGGCTGGTTTCAAAATACCCTTAGAACAAGCCCCACTTTATCCAAGTGAATAATATGGTTTCCCTTCTGTAAGCAAAACCATGATATATAGGCAAACTCCACATTAATTGGATAAACCAGTAGTAAAGCCCCCAAAGAACAATTAACTTTCATGTGAAATACTCCCAGCTGAAATCTTGGAAAACTTGCATGTAATTAGTACTCTCTTCCAGCTCTCCGAAGTATAAAATACAATACATTAGGGCTTGTAACACTGATATTGCTGAGAACATGGCTAACGTGGGAAGTCTAATTTGCCACTAATATACAGATGGCAGGCTACTTGGTGCTTTCTTTCACCTGTTTGGCTAATTATGTTCAGTGTGATTTAGAAACTCTACACCCAATGACGCAGTGTGCACAGTGCATCAAGCTGCTAGTGCTGTGCTGTCTTAAGTCACAAAACTTAGGTTTTAAATTCAGATGCCATTAGAGGTCATTTGGTTCAGTTCTCAAGCACTAGACCTGTTGCATTTAATTAGCTCTGAACCATGTACAAATGACAGTTTCCCAGGTTGTAGCTTCAGAGACTGTTTTTCTAGAGGCCTTGTGTGAACTTCAGATATCTTGATTAAAAATAAACAAATATATCTTCCCAAAATAATTAAAAGAATCATACCACAGCGATATATGTGCACCCATGTTCATAGCAGCACAGTTTGTAATAGCTAAAGCTTGGAAACAGCCCAATTGCCCATCAACTGGAGATGGATAAAGAAGATGTGGATTTTTTTAAATATAAAATGGAGTACTACTCAGCCATAAAGAATGAGAAACTAGGGCCAGGGATTTAGCTCAGTGCTTCTGCCATACTCTTAAGTGAAATAAATAGGACACATATGTTTAAATATCAACTAGTTTTTCTGGTATAAGAAACTGAAACTGAAAGTATAAATAAAGATCAAAATGTATAATAAATAATGTGAAATAGGAAGAAAAGGTCCAAAAGGGAAAAGGGAAGTGGGAGGGGTAGGGGAAAGGAAAAAAGGGAAAGAAATAAATATGAGAAAAGGAAAAAATGGAAAAAAATGGAAACAAAGTCTTTGTAAGTAGGGAAGGGTGGAGGGGTTGAAGGGAGGGCAGGGAAATAGGGAAAGAAATAAGAGCCAAGATACATCATGTAAAGGTACAAATTCCCAGTGATGAATGTCATCATATTGTATACCTAAAATGCACCAATAAACTCAATGAATAAAAAAATAAACAAATAAATCTAAATGCCCTACCACCCAACAAATGCCATACTGAATGCCACCAACGGATCCAGTGGCACCACCCTGCTTGGGGACCACTCAAAGCCTGAACCTTCCATATGATACCTGGATTTCCTCCATGAATTGAGTGACCAGTAGGCTTTCAGTCTCTGCTTGAACATGTGCAGGTATAAGCAGCTCAGTTTCTCAGCTCCAGGCAATCATGATTGCCTGAACTGAATGCTGAGGCCTCCCAGGCCGTTTTCCATTGCCATAACAAAATAACTGAAGCTGGTGATTTGTAAAGAAAATAGATATAGTTAGCTCATAGCTTAGAGATTCAAGAGCATGACATGAGCATCTGCTGGACTCAATGAAGGCCTCTTTGGCTACATCACATGGTGATAACATCATAACAGAAACATATGAGAGAGGGGGATCAAAAGAAAGATTCAGAGGTGAGGGTCACTCTTTTATAACAACTCACTCTTACAAGAACTAATCAGGGTCCCATAAGAACTACATTAATCCCTTCCAAGGCAGAACCCCCCAAACCTAACTACCTTCCACTAATACCTACCTCTTAAAGGGTTCACCATATTGGACACCAAGCTTCTAAAGTATGAACTTCTGGGGACACAGTCAAATCTTGTTCAAACCATGCCAAAAAAAAGACATGTTTTGCCTTGGAAAGCTGCATCTGGATTCAGTGGAAGAGAGTACCAATTTGATGAACTCTCTGCTCTAGATATAGGTGAGGGTCACACACCTATATGTAGTTGTCACTCCTGATGTAAGATACCTGCTCTGAATCCCATTCAATAGCTTTTAGTTTGCAAAGACTGAAAACAAGCTCAGTTTATATGTTAGACTTACCCCAGAGTATTGCAAGGCAAATGACCAGAAGGTCAAACTCTGAACACTTAGGTGTTGGTTGTAGCTCAAGCCAGCAAGAAAGCTGCCTTGAGAAATCTGCCTAGCTCTCCAAATGTCAAATGCCTGTTTATCAAATAAGGACTGATATATGCCTGACTTAATGCATGAGATTATTTTGAGAATCAAATAAGCTTATGAATGTGAAGAGGCTTTGCAAATGCTAAAGCCTTAAAGAAAAGAAAGTGGAGTACTCTTATTGTCAGTATACTGTCAGACATTAGCAGTGTTTTCCCAGGAGTACAGGTCCCTGAGCAGGTAGCCAAATATGTACATGTAATATTACAGAATTCAAAACACAGCCTTTATTCTCATAATCATATCAAGACTTCTTTTGTTATCAGAACAAAGACTTGTTCAAACCCAGAGCAATCAGAAAGCAGGTTTGCTTGGTTTTCAAAGAGCTTTTGTAAACATTTCATAAACATCTACTTCTCTTCCTTTCTCACTGGCTTCAACTACAACTACCAGGACTGAGCACTGATAGGAACTCAACTGACCTGCTGTTTGCCTTAAACTCATTCACAAGAATTTCACAATTCAGATGGTGAGCTAATGAGCCTAACTGACCTCTTGTCATTTGGAACCAGACATAATTTGTTACATATTAAATGACACTGGCACCAGACTAGACCAAGAGATTCCAGACTGTAAAACTGATTAAGTAACAGGATCATTTGTTAGAAATCCCCTCGAGTGCAAAGACTAGGTCTTGCCTACCTGTTTCTTACAGTACTTAGCATTATATTTTGTACACTTGATGAACTCAACACCTGTTTATTGAGCAAGTGAACATCAGGTGGAATGAATGAGCAGCCCTCATGTGGCTCCCTGATGAATCAAGGCTACTGACTCTGCTATAAGAGCTAGAACATGTGTGTGCAAGCATGTATGCAGATATGTGAAGTTGAGTCTCTCAGACGAAGGTAATACATAGCTACTTTGGAGCAAAAAGAATTCTATCTATTCATCTCCAATACAATCAGCCAGTTTAGTCAATTTGTTCAAGATGTAATTATTTAATCCTTCAAGCTGGTTGTCTGATTCTAATTTCTGCAAGACACCTCTAGTGTAGGGTGTCTTTATGCATTAGAGGCAGTATAGAGACAACCCCAGAAAGAGGTAACCCAGTGCGAATCCCACAGGCACCTGCACCAGCAATTAAGCAAATTATCTCCATGCTTCAATCCCCTCTGTTGTCAACTGGAAATCATAATTGCATCTACATCTCCAACAACAGGTGGGTTACTACTGAGAGGATTGCATGAGTTGATCGGTTGAAAGTGCCAAGACCAGCATCTGGCAAATGGGACGTGCTCATTAAAAGTGTGTGCACTTTTAAAAGGACACTTGTCTATAAAATACGAACACAACGAAGCAAAAGCACCACCTGGGTTGGCAGGGCTTGTATCCCATCAAAAAGAACCAACATGTTGCTTAACTGGGAATTCCACCAGTCAACGTGGCAGCCTGCCAATTCTATTAAAACTATTTAATCCTACAGGAAACATGAGAAAGGGAGAATGGAATGGGTTAGATAGGTTTCATTTGTTGAGAGTTACCTTATGCTAAGCGCTGTGCTTGGCACCCCAACGATATGGAAGCTTCTGTTTATCCCCCCAGTACCCCTGGGAGAAAGGATTGTTCACCACACCTTACAATAAACCTACACCTTACACATAAACCACACCTCACAAATAAACCACACCTTACAAATAACCTAAATGAGGCACATAGGGCTCCTAGTAAGAAACCAACATGCTTGGGATTTGAACCCAGGCCTGTATGATTCCAAAGTCTTCCATTCTTTCACTTAATAGTTACTCATTGAATGATTCATATTTTTAAAACTCCCATCTGAGAAACGGAGGAGGAATAGAGCTCACCCTGCCTGCCTTTAAGAATCTTAAATTCTACCCTGACTTTTTCCAGGTACACCAAAGTTACCAAGCAGAGAATGAAATTGTATTTCAGCCACATATTTGAAATTAGCACAGAATAATCGATGCTTTCAAAGCTGCTGATCAACTGTTCTATGATTTAGAAGAAAAAAACTCCATCGTAGTCATCCCATTGCCTATCTACTATGGCCAGCAGTACAGGGTTTATATGTGATAATACATCTAGTCTCAAGGGTTTCTGCTCTTAGAATAATATTCTCTGTTTTAAACATAAATGACATTGATTTAGCGTTAGAGCCCTTTCAAATGAGAATTTATCTCAACAGAACTCTTAAAGATATAAAACATACAGTTTATGTAGCCTAAGGTTTTTCAGCACCAAATCAAACTGAATAATAAAGTAAAATGGAATAATAAAATGATCAAATAGTGTAAGATCGAGTCGGGACTGATTTGGCAGCACCTTTTATAATTACTAGGCTGGAAGCAGTCTCTGTAGATTCAGCAGAACTGAATCATGAAATGAATTAAGACCATACCAAATTATTAATACTCTTCATATGCTGTAAAAAGCCTGTCTTCATGCTTCCCTGGGAACTGGAGCAAAATGTCTCAGAGAGCAAGCAGGGCAAATTGAGGAAATTAATAAATAGGATATTGCTGATTGTTCTTTAATATCCACTTGTCTAATCCTTTGAACATTTATGGACCTTTATTCTGTTCAAATAGTTTTCAAGTACCATATCTTTTTCCATCTTCCTAACACCTCTGTGATTTCCTGAGAGGGGTCGCCAGGTGGAATCAGTGGTTAAGAGTGGCAGCTAAGATCTCAGGCTGTACCATTCCTGGCTATGGACCCTCTGGCAAGCTCTTTAGCTGACCTGTGCTCCCCCAGCCTCCCTTGCCCAGGGAAGATAACAACACTCTGATGGGCTAGGACATGCATCAAAGAGTGCAACTGTTGAGTGGATGGCAGCCAGCTGACAACCATCATCGCTTAGTGGATGGGGTCCTGCTATGTCTTAGTCTCCTGGGATAAAATACCTGACACCCACAACTTAAAGGAGAGGTTTATTTTGGCTCGTGGTTTTTAGAGGGCTCAGTCCCTGGTTGGCTGGCTCCATGGCAGAAAAGCATGGTGGAGGAGAACTGTTCTTCCCAAGGCATCCAAGAAGTGGAGAGAGAAGGGAGGAATTGGGGGACAAGAACATACCCTTCCACATCATAACCCCAGTAAACACCTCCAACCAGGCCCCAGCGCCCAGCAGCACAGTCAGCTCTGAACTCACCAGCAGAGGAATCCACTAGTGAGTATTGCACTGCCGTGATCCTATAACCTTCCACACACAAGAGACTTTTGGGGACGTTTCAGATCTGAAACATAACATGCTATTCTAGGAGGGGCTTCTGGCAAGTGGCTGGGCAAGACTGGTCCTCAAGCCAGGCCATTTCCACCCAGTGTGGGACCATCGAGTGCATGGTGACAGAGACATTGTCACCTCTGCACTGGTCTGGCAGCTGCTTCCTATCCACTTCTGCTTCCTCCCGCATCGTCATTCATAGGTGATACTTCCCAGGACCCTTCTGCATTCCTAAGTCCCTCTCGGCGGGCCTCAGCTTTCAGGTGCCTACCTAATAATACTACTTACCTGCAGACTGCTGTGAGATAATGTAGATGTTTTTTGCTCAGTGTACCCCTGGGCTAACTGCACAATAAACGCTAGCTACTACTTTCCTACACTGTCCTTCCCTCTGCTTGCTGCTGGGCGAATACAGACAGTACTGTTAAGTGACAGTCCAACTCTGTCCAACAGAGTAAGTTTGTTCTGTCAGTCGGTGATTGAAAAAGATATCATCTCAATGGAGACCTGTTTAATGTAGACTTTCTGACAGTCACCAGTCACATTACTTGACCTTGTACATCTGTCAGAGCCAAGAAATCATCTCTAGGTCACTTGCAAGTGTGTGAGACATTCATGAAGTTCTTTGCTTCTGAAGAAAGCATTCAACTTGCACTGGGGACGTGCTTGAGGGACTCTGGCTCCTTTGGGGCTAGTCCTCCCCGTCCTCTCTGGGATCTCTGTAAACTCTTTGTCTACATGATAATAACCTATTTGTTCACACTTCCTGTTATGTCTTCTTTGAGAAGCTTAATCTTTTTATAGTTGTGCTTAATCGTGGTATGGGTTTATTGGTAACTCCTGAACAGCATTTGGTGCTTTCCAAAATGTACCAACAATTCTGAAATAAAATCCATCATTTCTGTTTCCCAAGTCAGTTTACTTCTATACGGCCTCTGCTAACTTGTCATTTTAGTTGCTCAATGAAAGACACAGATATTATTCTGTTCTCTTCTTTCCCTTTCATTTATTAAATGTTTCACAGGTACCAGGCCCCAAGACAAACTTTTTAGACCTTACCTTGCTTTCCCTTCCCAAGCTCTTCAGATGATTATTTCATGACAAGACTAAGAGCAAAGTCCAGTGTCTTGCCTGAGATCATGCAGCAGGTAGGTTTTGGTATCATTTAGGCCTCATAATTACAGGCAACAAAAGACTACGGGTGAGTAGCAAAGGAATTTATTAAAAGATATTTTAAAAATCAGGGGAGGTTGTTCCTGGGAGGGTCAAAGAATAAGTCTTTGGTCTAGGAGATGCAATCAAAATATACAGTGAATCTTTGTATTAAAAAATTATGACAGTAAAAGACACATTGTCATTAATCCTCTTCAAAATACTCCCTCTAACCTGGAAAACATTCTCCCATTGTTACTGCCACTTTCTGAAGCAGTTCTGGAAGTCCTCTTTCATGAGAGTCTCTACAAGTTAGGATAAAAAAATACACTGAATCTTGCTGCTGGGTGCTATCCAACAGAGGAGCAGGCTTGTAAACATGATGGACGCTGTGTCCTCATCCACCTTATTCACTGGATCTGGCACCATGTGACTTCTGGCTCTTCTCCAAAATCAAAATGACCATGAAAGGCAAACAGTTTAAATCAATTCAGGACAGGAGCTATGACAGCACAACTAAAGATACTCACAGGAGCATTTCCAGCACTGCTTCAGTCAGTTGCAAGAACAGAGGGATAAATGTGTTCAAACTGAAGGGGAAGTGTTTGAGGGTAATGAATGGCAACGTGTTTACTGTAATGATTTTTAAAATTTAAACATCCACCATATTTTTCCATCATATCTCATAGGTAGCCAGGTAAAATGTCTCACACTTCCTTTAAATGTTCCCTTTCTTGCTTCTTGTGTGTCCTAAACCCAAATCTTCTGGCAAACTGGACCAAAGTTTCCACCCTGGCCCTGGGAAAAAGGAAATTTCCACAATTATCCACCCTGGGAGTGGGAGGTGGACTTTGCACGTCAGCAGTTCCTAGAAATTAGGATTTTCCGTAACTCAGGTGGCTGTGGAAGACTGATTAAAGCTCCTGCAAAGATGTCTACAGAACTTATGAATATAGTAGGTTACATGGCACAGAGAAATGATAGGAGAAGATAG
Source organism: Heterocephalus glaber (assembly GCF_053883595.1). Lineage (NCBI taxonomy): Eukaryota > Metazoa > Chordata > Mammalia > Rodentia > Bathyergidae > Heterocephalus > Heterocephalus glaber. Next base: position 19,727,730 of record NW_028258381.1, on the reverse strand, counting down.
ATTTAAGGTGCTAATCAGGTGACCTTCAAGTAGGAAGGTTATCTTTGGTTATCCAGTGGGCTCTATTCAATCAACAAGCCTTCTAAATAAGCAGAAGAAAAATGTCAGAATGGAGTGTTGTAGGAAAGACTCAACCACCATGGCTGACTTTGAAGATGGAGGAAGGGGCTAATCAGGGCAGTGTTAATAGCTGCTGGAAGCTGGGAAAGGTAAGGGAATAGATTTTCCCCTAGGTACTCCAGAAAGGAGCTGGGCCATGCTGATTTTAGTCCAGTGAGACCTATTTTGGACTTCTGACTTTCACAAGTGTATTATTATAAATTTGTGCTGTTTTAAACCATTAAGTTTGTGGCAATTTGTTACAGCAGCAATAGGAAACTAATACAGCAGGTTGGATGCTGGCTAGCCAAGACAAATGTCCACGGGAGTGCACAGGAAGGACTTCAAACCAGGTCTGTTTCAAAACCCCATGCTCAGAAGCACTACGCCATAGAGACTTGCTCTGGGGACAGTTCAGAATGAGGGCCCGTGGGTTGGCACAGAGCAGTGTGGTGAAGCAGATGGCATGGAAGGTGTGGAGTGTGTTGTAATAATCTGAGTGAGACACGAAGGAAATGGAGAGGAAATAAACCCAGGCGTTAGAAGTCCTGCCTGGTGTCTGTAGGGAGAACGAGCTGGGATTTGAGTAAAGGGCCTGCCAGCCTGTGTTTTGGCTCAAAGCTACCATGTAAACCTACAGATGAGGGTGAGGTTTGGGAAAGACATATAAAGCATTGGAAGCTAAATAAAGTTATGCAAAATTTTGACAATCTCAAGCATCCAAGTTACTCAGTGAGATCCAAGAAGATAGAATTAACAACCATAGCAAAATCAGAAACACCCTGAACATTTGGATGGAAGATCCAACTTGGAGTCTCTTTAGCATGTATGTTAACGGCAGCAAAGCAAAACAAATTTATTTTAGATTGCAATGAATAGACAGTGTAAAGGGTTTCTAGGGTACAGAAGGATGGTGAATGGGAATTAGGGCACTATTACCAAATATAGACATTTTAAATTAGATGGATATTTTTATATTTGGTGAACTACTTTCTCCTTTTTTAAAAAACATCATGGGACTTTCAGATGTTTGCTACTGGTCCCTGCACCCTACCTTTCTGCATTAAATCCCTTCATTATAAATCAGCCATGGTGGTGACGTCGGGTCCTGGATGGAGAGAAACATGGCTCTTGCGATCTCAGAGAGACAACCAGCAGTGGCTTTTTATAGAATCCATCTTCTTCTTTTACCCCCAACCCTTCTAGGTCATTGCTGTGGATCACATTTTTATTAATTTTTTTCTTTTTATCAAAAAAAGTGTTGTTGTTTTTTTTTTACTGTGCAAGGGATGAAACCCAGGGCTTCAGCAAGCAAGGCAAATGAACTACCACTGAGCTACCTCCCTAGCTCCCTTACTTGTATGTATTTAAAGTCTACAACATGATGTTTTGAGATACATATACCTAGTAAAATGATTACTATAGCAAATAAAATCAATATATCCACCACCTCACATAATCACCTTTTTGTATGTCTATGTGTGGTAGAAGCATTTAAAATCTACTTCCCTGGCAATTTTGCTGTATACATCCTGGGAGGATGCTTTTCAATATCCACTCTCCTCACAGGTGCCAAAATCCAGAGATGCTCAAGTCTGTTATATGAAATGGATGGCATAGTATTTGCATATAACCTCTGCAAATCCTCCCATGTACTTACATTTCTATAAAACTTATAATCCTAATATAATGTCAACGCTATGTAAATAGTTGTTAGACAACATTGCTTAGGGAATATTGACAAGGAAAAGTCTGTACCTGTTCATTATAGACACATTTTCTCCACCATGCATGGTTGAATCCACAGATAGGTAACCTGCAAACATGGAGGGCTGACTGTACAATACAACATTATCATTTGTAGTCTTCGTGCCCTGTATTAGAATTCTAGACTTATTCATCTTACATAACTACAACTTTGTACCTTTGACCTACATCTCCTCATTTCCCTACCTGCCCATCATTCATGTCACAAATGACAGGAAATACTTCTTTATTAAGGCTGAATAACATTCCATTATATACATCACATTTTATTTATCCATCTGTATTCGTTGTCTTCCCGATTGTTGAAGCAAAATATCTAACATTTCCACCTTAAAGGAAGGTAAGGTTCATTTGACTCATGGTCTCAGAAGGCTCAATCCATGGTCATCTGACTCCATGGCAAAAACATCATGGTGAAAGGATGTGGAGGAAGAAAGCTGCTCTATTCATGGTAGCCAAGAAGCAGAGAGAGAGAGAGAGAGAGAGAGAGAGAGAGAGAGAGAGAGCGCATGCTGGGGAAAAGAAGATTCACTTCCAGGTGACACTCGAAGGATCCACTTCCTACAAATGGGCCCCATATTCAGCTATGCTCCTATGATCCAAAAGTCCCACCTCTCAACACATGAAACTTTGGGGGGGCGGATTTTTTCTAGGATCAAACTTGTGATCTTCCTGCTTCAGCCTCCTGAGTGTTGGAAATTACAGGTGTGTACCACCAATGCCCAGCTTATGGGGCATTTTCAATTTAAACCATAACAGTTGCAGTACATCAATGGACACTCTTATTTCCATTGTACTGCAGAGAATAATGCTGCAATGAACACAGAAGGGCAGATATTGCTATGAAATGCTGATTTTATTTCTTTTGAACATATTCTCAATAGTGGGATTCTTGGATGATACAAAGTGTGATAAAAAAAAGATGGTGAATGTTTAAATTTTAAAAATTTATTACAGCAAAAGACACATTAATTCCCTTACAAATACTCTAAAGCAATTCTGGACCTTCTCTTTCATGAGTATCTTCAGTTTTATTGTCATGGTTGCCTCAGTGTCCTGAATCTATTCAAAATGTTTACTTTTCCTGGTCATTTGAACTTTGTAGAAGAGCTGAAGTGGCACAGTGTCAGATCCAGTGAATAAGGTGTATGAGGACACAGTCATTTTTCTGCAAATCTCCTTTCCGTTGGATGGCAACTTGTAGCAGCATTGATAATTTTTTTTATCCTACTTCTTAGAGAGACTCATGAAGGAGAACTTTCAGACCTGTTTCAAGAATGGTGGGATAAGTGTGTTCACAGTGAGGGGGAGTATTTTGAGGGGAATAATGGCAATGTGTCTTCCAGTGTAATAAATTTTGTTAATTTAAATATTCATTGTACATTTTGATCACCCCATGTATTTCTACTTTTAATATTTTTAGGAACCACTATACTGCTTTCCATAATGGCTGTACTAATTTCTATTCCCAGTAGTACACAAGCATTCTTTTTTCTCCCTACCTTGACCAACACTTATCTGTCATCTTTTCATAATAGCCATTCCAATAGATGAGGAACGATAAGTCATTACAGCTTTAATCTGCATTTCCTTAGTGATTAGTGATACTGATCATCTTTTAATACCCGATTTTGGCCATTGTTAAGTCTTATTTGGAAAAATGTCTAGCCAGTGAATCATATTTTGTAGTCTCTGAGTTTCTGTAAGTGTCCCTCATCAAAAGAGCATTTGGCTCTGAGTCCTCTCTGATCTGACCATTCTAATGAATCTTAGCTCATCCTTAAAATCCAGAAGATCAAATGCCTTCTGGCATCTTTGGCCTTCCCTGTGTGATCTACATCCTGCCCAGAGCTTTTGTCCCTGTTCTCTTCCTAAATCCTTTTGGACTTCTAGTATGGATGTGACCCTGAAGCACGTACTCAGACCTGGCTGCTGTCTGCCCCCGACTACACACACTGAACCTGATGCTAAGAGGCTATATTCTAATCCAGCCCACAAGATGGCTGCCAGCCTGACACAGAGGGACACACCCATCAGTCTCTCTCTACGCGGGTCCTTGATGCTCATACAAATTCTATGGGTATCCAAGTTCTGTTTGTCTTTAGAATTTCTAATTTCCTCATCATTCTTTTTCCAATTCAGTCTTGATTTCTCTCTATACTGCTTTCTCCCTTGGGGATGTGTGTTCAATCCAAGCATCTGCTTACAGCCTCCTTTGGAATACTCAGGCAAATATTCATTGAATTTCTGTTTCATTGTTTTTCTTCTCTCACTCTATAAATTATCCTGTCTTCTCTTAGAGGCCACTGCGTCTCCTTGACTGAATTCTAGACCCTTCATGTGCATGAAAAATCCCTCTGAATTTATCTTCATCTCCAGTGCAGGTGCACCTTGATTATTTTCCATCGTCTGCTTCTTCTGGCCCATCTGGTATTAATGCACTCAGAGTGTGCAGAAAGCTTGCTAACTTTAATCCTCTCTTGTCTGTGCAGGTTTGCCTGCTGGGTGAAGAAGCTATGGGGAACCAGCTGCCTGAGCACAGAGCCTTTGGAAGCCATAGGCCCCAATGGTCCTGTGCCACACACAGCTACTAACCCAGAGCCCCGCCTCGCCAACTCCTCAGTCCACTTCTGGTCCCATTAGTAAGAGTGACTGCAAAGCTGAGAGAAGGGGTGAAATAACCTGTGCCATGTCTGGTCCGGGCTTGTACCACCTCACCTGGACTTCTCAGTCCTCACACAGGCCTTATACACCTGTGACTAATGTCAGTGCCCATGCACACACTCAAGCTCATCCTTATTTAGGGTTTGAGAGATGGTGCCTTGGAAGAGAAAATGAAAATGTAAGTCACTATACATACGTTAGGCATTACCCTATGGGCTAATGCCGTTCACGTTCCATGGGATCCTCCACATTCCAAAAGACACCACAAGGAGGGATCTTACTCTTTATCACTCCAAAGCCCGACCAAAGGCAAAGGAAAATATTCTAATCTCAATATTAAAACGAGGAGCATCTCCCATGTGTGACAAGGTTTCAGGGAAGTCCTCCCCAAGGAAAGCTGGGATGGTCAAGACCCCTTCTTTGGGAAGCCAGTGGGCCATGGAAACCCTATGGCCTTTGTGTCTGCAAAAGGCTACACCTCTTCTAGCTGCAGAGATTGGGACAAGTTAACTTCCCTGTGCTTAATGTTCTCTGATGTAAAAGACAGGCAATGTTACTCATGTAGTACGATTGCCTTACAAAGAAACTGAGGCGATGCACTCAATTATAGAGTTGAATGTTCCCCAGCTTCGGATCTAGCAGTAACCTTTCAGATTCGGTGTTGCAATTTTTGACTTCACAAATACAGAGCCTCCACTAGGCATCCTGGGCTTGGGCACAGGTCACCTTCATACACTGATCCACAACACTTCGAGAGGCAAATGCCTCTGGAGTTTGACAATCTGGGTTCAACTTTTGCTTCTGTCCCTTGATCACTAAGTGACCTTAGTCAGGTAATAGGCATAATAATAGAATGGGTAGGATTTTTCAAGGAATAGGAGATAACCCATGTGAAATATTTTGGCAAAATCGTAATAAACCCTCATTAATATCCAAGTCTATGGTTATTTTTGATAACTCATTTAGATAGGGATGAGGAATGTGGGGTTGAAGAGAGTCTATTTTGTTGCCAGCTATGCCAGTTAATATCGATGATCAACTTGACTGGATTGAGACATTTCTGGAGAGCTGATTGGCTTGTGAAGGCACTGACATCTTTAATGCGTAAGGCCATTGGTGGGTTCATATCTGAATGGGTGATAAGGAGGAGGGGGTCTGGTTGGAGAAAGTGAGTCATAACTGTGTGAGTTGGGGATTATATCTGACCCCTGGCCCCTGCTTTTTGGGCTCTTCCCATGCTCTCTGCTACCCAGAGCCCATGAGTTAAGCAGCTTCCCTCCACCACACCCTCCTGCCATGATGCTCCTGGCTTGGTCCCACCTAACCATGGGCTGAAACCCCTGAAGCTGTGACATAAAAGAAACCTCTCCTCTTTTAGGTTGCAGGTGTCATATACACTATTTTGTCCCTGCAATGGGAAACAGGACAAACACACCAGATAAAAGACTGTGTTAATGTTCCATGGACAGAGTTTTGTGCACACTGACCTTCAAAACTGTGAAATAAGGTGGTCATTTTTGCTCTCATTTCATGCAGGAGGAAACTGAGCCCTGAGAAAGTTCAATGGCTTGTCCAAGGTCACAGGGCCAGTGAGTGCAAGCACCAATCCTTCCTCTCACAGGGAAAGTCAAGTCCACAGAAGCACATCCCTCAGCCCAGTCGGGGTTAAGATAATTTTCCTTTAGACCTTTAATGAAGCCATTTGTTTGTTTTAGTCCCATCTGCGGCTTTTCTCCTTCTTTGCTTGGCTTTCGCCTCTTAGCATGAAAAGAACATCAACCCAGCTACTTGCTGGTCTTTGAGATTCTGAGCATTGAGGAGAATCATCCTCTGAGGTCAAGGGAAATGATTATTTGAGGGACTCAATTTCCTTTAGAGAAGGCATATTGTCAGTTCAATCTACTATAGAATTTGTATATTAATGAATTGAAGTATACTTCAGGGATTTCTCCCAGATGCTTATTTTTAATTTAAGCTCTAGGGATATAACTTTCCGAAATACTCAGTTTTGTTCATTACGAAAACTAATAACTGGCTTATTTCACTGCTAATTTGGGTACGAAGGTTAATTATCTATAGTGGAGTGGTCTCAAGCTAATCTAAAGTCTACCTGAACACGGCACTGTGGCTAATTGATTCCCCCATGCACTGAGAAATGAGGATTTCTTTGTGGGAAAATTTTTAAAAAGCCAACTGAGGTAGATTCTTTCCATCGCTGCTCTTTGTAAAAGGAGCAGTCTCTCCAACATGGCAGGCAATCTTTCTATTTTACAGCACCATGGAATCCATTCAGTTATCTCACTCAGTTCCATCCCTGGATCCTCCTTCATCTCCACAATATCCCCAGCCACGAGCTCGTACCATGATTTACCTGGTGTGATGTAGGCAATGAAAATATACATTTTAAATGTTACTGACCTGATAGCAGTGAAATCAGAATGCCTTGCCTTCTCAAGCATACCGCCAACAATATTGTTATCACCTTCAAACAATACTGTCTTGCCCTCTTTGTAGTTTCAGCAGAGCCAAAGATATCACATACATTTCTCATTCTTTCTACCAGTCTTTTTCTATTATTTAGCAGATGAAGAAACTGAGTCCCAGAGAGATCCAGGTATATAATAAGCCAGTGTGACAAATGAGAAGAGAATACATGTTTCCTGATTTCCAATTCTGTTATCTTTCTGCTTTTCCACACCATCTCTGATATTGTAACGTATTCAAAAACCATGTTATATTGGGATTTTCTACTATTCCAGACATGCTGCTATATATAATTCTGTTTCTTGTACTCCAAAAACCAATTCTGTGGGAAGATGGACTGACAGTGCCTATAGGATCCCAGGGAACACTCAATCATTTGACGACAACATCTTTGGCTATCAAGTTAGCCCTTTCTCCCTCTGCTGACTCTGCTGTTCTTAGACCAAGGGGCCAAGAGGAAAGGTGTTCCTCTACCTTTCCAATAACTCAAGCCAGATTTGGCCCTGAACTTCCTATGCACATATTAGTCTTTGGAGCAATCTTTCTCCATCCACCTCTGATTTATTTAAAAATTACTTTCTAAACCAACTTGAAGCAGCTCAAAATTAATTTAAACTCCCCCAAAACTGAATTTGTCAATGTCCACCATTATAATTTGTTACATCATATTATAACCTACTACAGAACCGTGGCAGTGTCAGAACTGTGATGATGTAGTGTGGTCTCCATGTACAATATATCATAAGAGCAGTTCCCACTCTTGTGATAGATGGGCGAGCCTGGGAAGAATTTAAAAAGAGACCTAAATTTGTAGAATTTTTTTATTCCCTTTAAGTGGTTGAAGGCATCACCCCCAAGAGATTACTGAGAGCCTAAATCACTTTTTCTCCTTTTTGCTCTGCATCAAACAGAGGTCTGCAAAGGCAATTAACCCAGCATGTTGGCAGAATTGCTGAGGCACAATTTGCTTTTCCTGTGGCCATGTACCTTTAGCCATGACATTGCCCCATTAATTCAGAAAAGAAAAATCCCCCTGCTTTGGCTTAAAGATGTCAATGATTAGGTACAGTCGTGTTCCACTCATCTCTGTGGTGGTCGTCAGAGTGACAGGTCCTTGACAGAGTTTGTCCCCCAGAGAGGAGAAAGAACTCACCTAGAGTCTCCTACACAATGACCTGGGATTCTTTCAGTGGGCAGTGCCTGTCCAGCAACCTGCTGGCTTCAATTCATCAGCGCCAGGCTGAGGCTCTTCAGCCATGGAGAATAACAAGGATACTCTGGCAAAATAAATACAGTGCCCTTTGTTTATAAGTAATAGAAAATACTTTTAAATAAAGTAAGATACACTCTCAGCAACCAGCCAATGCAGGAGATCCACAGCATTGTCACACATTTATGAGTGACATAAATAATTGTGGAGCTTAAAATAGTCCAAGACTCCTCCAGCCATTTGAGCTCAATAGTTCAACAACTATCCTTTATAGTGGAGGAAACTCAGGCCCACTGACTGCTGCTGGGTCAACAGCCTGAACATAACTGTGTCTCAGGACCTCATGTCCTTGTGTTCTACACTCTGAACTAGCAGGTCTCAGGACAAATACCCAACATGCTGCTGTGTCCTGATCAATTGTGAGTTCAGTTGCTTGTAATCTGTTACGGCTTATACATTTAAAGCTTGGACATTGTTTTGCCTATTAAAATATGAATTAAAGTACCTGTTTCTGTGGTGATAACTCCATTCTTTTTAGTCATCTTAATTTATTTCTTAATTGAAGGCAAAGAAAGAGTTGTGATCATTGCATTGTATCTTAGTTATTTTCCCCGTTGCTGAGACAAAACACCCAACACCTACAATTTAAAGGAGGAAAGGTTTATTTTGGCTCACAGTTTGTAGAGGTTTCTGTCCACAGTCAGATGGCTCCAAGGCAGAGTGGTATGGTAGAGGAGCATCCAAGAGGAGAAACAATCTATGGCAGGGCAGGCAGAAGGCAGTAGCAGCAAGCCTCCCTTTCTCTTTTGTCCTATCCAGGCTTTTGGGTGGTGCTACCCACACCCCAGGTGAGCCTCCTCATTATCCACATCAAGAATGATGCTGAACCAACCTGTGGACTAATTTAGTACCATACAGCCTTAATCCCAGTATCACATGCCCTAGATCCAGCGAGCTCCAGAAAGCCCCACCTATGAGTGCATGAGGCTTTGGGGGCACATCTAGATACAAGCTGTAACACACTGAGAATTGTAGGCCCTCCGGTGGAGCTAAAACTCATACTAAAGTATACATAGTGTATTTAAGATTTTTATGGAATCTGAAGTGGCAGCAGAGGTCTGGGATATCACAATTTTACCCTGAAGACTACTCTTTCTGTGCTCTGTTCTTTGTTCCACCTCTGGGATGAGGTTTTTCCCAACTAACGGAACATCCATGCATCACACATATGATGTGAGCATAGCCCAGGGGAATCCCAGCAATCTGTCCACTGAGATAGGCCAAGACTGAGATCTGCCCTGTGCCAAGCTTCTGGTCATGGCTGGAAAGAGGATGTAGGTAGATACATATTGAGCACTTGATCATGGGGAGCCACTATGGTTCTCACTCTCAGAAGCTTTGGAATAGATAGCAACATGTCCAAGGACAGAGAAAAAGAGGCAGGACGAGATCCAACAGTGGTCTCCCCCGAAATGTCCCTCAGCTGGGTATGGTGGCACACACCTGTGATCCCAGCACTAATGACGCTGAGGCAGGAAGATGGTGAATTTAAGTACACCCTGGGCTACATGGAAAACTCAAGTCCAGCCTGAGCTGTATATTGTGACCCTTGAGACTGTCTCAAAAGAAATATCCCTCTAGACCAGCTCTCTGCGTGATTCGCCTCCAGTGTCTCATCTCTGAGTTCTTCCCGTCAGCAGTGGCCCTCCGAGTTACTCGCATGGATGGTCTTCCTTAGATTTAGCAGTTCTTGTGGCTGCCCTGGCCCTTGGATCCTGTTACAGGGGACAGCACAGTTTGAGAAGGCCAATCACCATCACATCTAGCTTGGGCTCTGGGGAATGACTTCCACGTGTAACCTTCAGCTGGTCCCTCAATGTTTCAAACGGCAGTGCTCTCATCTGCTGCTCAGCTCTGTATTTGACCCATACAAGTGTTTAATACATTCCAGATGTCACATTTACCAAATCTGAAAGGTCCAGATCCTTCTGCTATGGTATCGTGTGGCTTGACTCTTGTCTAAACTTCATGATGAAGCCTTGGCTTATGCTTATAGCTTCTAAATCACTGACAACAGTGTGGCCTCAGAAAGGTCCACCTAAAGGAGGAGGTGATAATTTTATCCTGGCTGAAATGTTGCTAGAAAACACACTCTTCGGTGGAAGATGAATACAGATTGCCTGAACAAACCAACTTGAATTAATCGCAGCTGTTCTGTTTCTCAGCAACTCTTATGCAATTTACCATTGCCGTGGGCGCCTTTAAAAATGGAAATATGGAGCATAAGCACTGGGAGAAATATCATTTAATGAAGAACCAAAATTTAATCTGAAACATGGGAAAGAACTTAAACTACCTAGGCTTCAAGGACTAGATATGGTACTGTATTTCTGAAAGTCGAGAGGATTTTTTAAAATCAAGAAATTAAATTTGTCCATCATGTTTCTTGTCTCTGCTAATCATATCAAATCATATTTTATCATGATCAGACCTAAGGTGTGCTTTAGTCTATATACGCTCATCTGCATATCAAATTCTAAAACTGAGTTTTATTTGCATCCATGACTCCCAAGCCAATCCACTGTGTATGTATAAAGAGCAACATTATGCACCTTGATATTTGTAAAATTGGGGCTCAGTTTCACTGGTTACTTGCCAAAAATCTTATACATCCTATAGATGAAGTAAAATGTGGAATCTGAATATCAAATTCAGGCCCCTTCTCTGTATGTTGCTGGCTGTGATTTGTTTTAAGTTTCTGTGTTGTAAGAAGGTAAAAAAACACTGACTGTGGAGGCTTTCCCCTGGCCGAGGCCTGCAGACCCCCAGAACAGAGCTTTATTCTTTGTTTTTGATGTCCTTTGACTTGATTGTAGCTTAATTGTTACAGTAATGGAAAGCTAACTAACACAACTTCCTCTTTGCATTGGTTTTGCCATTGTGTAAAAGCACAATCCATTTGGTATGTTGCTTGTGCTCTTCAAGTTTATTGGTTCTAGTAGCTTTCCTGTTGTTTCTTTGCAACTTCCTAGATATTAGATCATGTCATCTGTGACTATAATTGTACTTCTAAGCACATGTTGCCATTACAACTCACAGATTTCCTGTTGTGGGTCTTCAAGTGAAACCATCTTCCCTGTTCTCTTTCCAAAACAAATGGATGAGTACTTAGTCTGAAAATCCCCTGGTGATAGGAGGGGAGATACAAGATATCAGAGAAGAAAGGACAAAAGCATTTAGGTCCTGGAAAATCTAGCCAGCTGTTTCTTCAGTCTGATCTCCCTCCACAAACAGATGCTTTTTGTCCTGTGTCATCCACCTGCAGCTGCCTGTGAAGCCTCAATTTGGATATGGGAAGAGGTAGCAGAATGCAGCTGGGGGTGCAGAGAACACACTCCTTAATTCTCCTTTGTTTTGACCATTTCTTCCACTGGATTTTGTATAATCTCTAAACAAGAAATAGAAAGCCAGCCTAAGGGACAGGAAGGACCCTTAGATGTTCCCAGGAGAGGGCTTTGCAATGTACCTCTGTCCTGTAGAGGACCAAGAGGCCAAGTCCTGTACAGGAAGAGAATCAATAAAACCAGTGGGTGGACTTGAGAGGTCAGAGGTTAGAGAGTTGGAGGCTGCCTTGTCTATCTCAGGTAGAGCCTAGAAAAGCAGCAAATCCTAGTGCTACACATCAAATGTAGGTAATATCTCCCAAAAACCCATCTGTCAGCAAGTTGGTCTCCAGGGTAACACTATTGAGAGGTAATGAAATCTTTTAGCATCTTTAGGTTATTGAGTGTGTGTCCCTGAAGGGGATTATGGGGCCCTGATCTGCTCATTCTCTCTCTCTGCTTCCTAGCTTGGGATGTGAGCATTTGCTCTGACACACTGTATTAGTGAGCTTTCTCATTGCTGAGACAAAATACCCATGGAGGAAGGGCATGGTGGAAGAAAGTTGCTCACTTCATGGCAGCCAGGAAGTAGATACGGGAGGAGCGAGCAAGGAAGATATACCTTCCAAAGGCACACCCCCAGTGACACACCTCTTCCAGCCAGACCCCACCTTCTAACAGCACATTTAGCTATGAATTCATAAGTGGATTAATCTACTGATGAGTATGGTGGTCCTATGATGAAATCACCTTTCAAAAGCTCAACCTCTGAATATGCAACTTTGGGGGAGGGTATTCTAGATATAAATCATAACACACATGCTCCCACCTTGATGGGCTGCCATCCACTGCTGTCACCAGAATGGAGCTGATGCAGGTGCCATGTTGAAACTCAAAGGTTGCGAGCTAAGCAAACTTTTTGTACTTTATAACTGGCTGTCTTAGGTTTTGTTAGAGAAATGTGAAACTGACAAACGCATCTGGCAAATGAAAGAGTAAATGATGCATCTAGTACATGGGTCTAAGAAAGCTTCACATTTTTCTCAAATCTCAGGGCATCTTAGGTGGAGAGTATATCTCCTGGAAGCACAAATATGATTCACAATTCCATGAGAGATTAAGAGGCTGAGAAGAGTGTCACATAGCAGGCCTAAGACTGCTTCCCTTACTGAGACTTGCTTACAAGACTGGCTTTTGGAAACTTGGGTTTTGGAAGGGTTCTCACCATTTCTCAACTGATAAAATGATCCACTGTGGTCTATACAATGGTGTACAATGAGGTTTCTGCTGAATGCCTGCTTTCCTACCAGGAATCTGGAGCGTTTGTCCATACTGAGCAAAGGTTGCCTACATCACCAGCTGCCAATGAAATTCTTGGGCACTGAGCTTCTACCAAGCTTCCCTGGTAGCCAACATCTCTCACATATTGTCACAACTCTTTGCTTCAGGGATGAAGCATATCCAACATGGTTCCACTGGGAGAAAACTCTTGGAAGCTTGTTCCTGGTTTCCTTGGCCTTTCACTTTGATGAATGTGCTGTGTGTACTCCTACTGTAACCACCCAGAGACATGAGCACTGTAGGCTGAAGCTGCAAGTTCTACTGTATCCTCAAACCTAGGGTTAATCTTGGGGATCTGCAACAAAGAGGCCATAGATTAGTTAAGAAAGATAATACAGTGACCTATGGGAACCAAATATCTAATTCCAGACAGGTAGAAGGATGATTCAGGTGATGCCAGTCTATATAGAAGATAGAATGGGGCCCCCACCAGCAGGACTAATGCTGCCAAGTCCATCCAGCCCAGAACTGAGTGGGAGGAATTAACTGGGATAACACCCCTTGCCACTTGACAGAATGGGGACTCGAGAGAAATTAAGCTTAATTTTAGAAAATTAAGTTACATTTATATTACTTCCATACATGTTCTTGTAACACCCAAGTGCTCTGAGGAGAAAACCAAAATCATACAGCATATAGAGAAGGTAATAATATAAAAAATGTAGTTCGTCCCCTCTAGCTAACGTGTCTCCTTGTACTATGGGAGAGTGTAGGTTCTCAGTCCCCAAATGTTCGCATTGTCCCCATTGAACAATAATTAGTCTGGCAGCATAGATCCTTGTGAGGCTTCCTCTATTCCTCTTTATGCTCCCCTTCATTTCTTTGTGTTCTTTTCAATTCAGTTCTACATGCACACCCTCCTGCTAAATTGTCCTAAGAAGTGAGCTGGTCCCAAGTGTCTCTTATGGCTGGGACATCTTCATAGCCTTAAGCCTTTGTCAGGTACAGTGAACACTCTGTCCTCCAAATGGTTCTGCTCTAAAAGGGCAGGAATGATAGGTCTGGAAGGGGTAGGAGAAGAAGGAAAACTTATAAATCATTTGGTTTTATGTTGCTTTTTTAATTTTTATGTTTGGGTAGAGGGACTCATCTTCCTCCCCAAGGATTAAGATCTGGCCAATAACTATTATCAGATCTACATGTGAGATCTACAGCCTCCCAGCTCATCCAACTTTCGTCTAATGCACAAGGAGCTTTTACTGCCTGAAAATCCCCCGATGCTTTACAAAACAGTGTCTCAGCACTAGGAAGACTCAGGTCCAATTTCTCTTCCTAAATCCTGGATCTTCCTTCTCTTTGTCTCCCAGGCAGACTGGGGAAGAAATCAGCAAAATGAGGTGTGCCCCATTACATATAAAAATGTTCCTTTAAGGAGTTCCTTTGTAAAATTAAGTCCTGAGGTTTAAAATCTGTAAATCAATAGTTCATGTTTTTAATTCTCAACTCTAACTAAATTTGAAATGCTAAAACTTAAGAACATCCTAATTCTCTTCTGTTTTTCACAGCCAGCACACTGGATCTCCAAGCCAGTGCCCCCTATTTGATAGGACCCCCAGAGGTATGCCGTGGGAGGATACAGTTGTTCTCCAGGTCAACCCTAAAGGTGGTACCTTGAACATTCCTACTTTCCCTTAGTAACATACGGTAGGTCTATCATTTGTGAGCTTCTCTAAACCTTTTCTTGAAGTTCTTCATATTCTCTAAGGTAGCTATGCTTCTCAGAAAACATTTACATTTGTAGGTAGTTTGGACCTTTATACAAAGTCCTAAGTCTAGTACAGTGGACCCTTGACTTACAAACTCAATCCGTTCCCGAGGACTGGTTGTAACTCAAGTTGGTTGTAAGTCAATACAGCTGAGATCTGGATGTTTACCTAGGTACACACTATAGATATCAAGAGGCAAATGAATCTTCCATTAACCTAATTAACCTAAGTTGTTTGTATGTTAGGCCAGTTGTAACTTGAGGATCCACTGTAATTCCACAGTGTGGCTCCCGTGGAGACCAATGATGTCTCAAAAATGTCACAAATCATTAGAACCTTCTTTTTAAACTTTTTTTTAAAATTTCCCTAGGCTGGGCCCATACTTGCAATCCTCCTTCCACAGCCTCTCAGAATGCTGAGGTTACAGCATGTGCCACCATGCCCAGGCATGAAGACCCTCTTGTTCAGGGCTGCTTGGGGCCTACCTCCTTCATTATGACAAACTTCCATGTACAGATGTCTCCATTCTTGAGAGGAGGTTCTTTTTCAAAGCTCCTGCCTCTGACCTACTTCCCACTACTCTACTGGAATGTCTAATACCAAAGACATTAAAATTCTATGTTGGGAAGAATGATTCCCGCCTATTTTGTCTCACTAGAGTAGCCATTGAACCTGACTCAATACTCCAATTTAATTGCTATGAGAATACTCTCCACCCTAAAAGCCTCATTCATCTCAACAAGAGCCTGAACACTCTATTTTGCCTGAACTTTCTTCATTTTACTCTTTAGTGTTAACAGGCCACTTTTATTTCCTATCCCTTTGAATGTTTTATTTTAATTACCAGATGAATGTTTTTACACATGAAAGGAAACAAGAAACCAAGGCTAAAAAATCCATTTCTTTCAATAGCATCAAATGGGATGAGCTTACTTACACTAAATACAGTATAATGTGTTGTATTTGATGTGAATAGACCATGTGTCTTTTAAGAGAGCAATATTTTAATAATAAGGATGAATTCTAGATAGAGCTTCACATTTTATAAAGTACTCTTCTGGTCATGATCTCAGCCTTGTGCAAAGTGAGGGTCACTAGAATTACAGTCATTTATACAAATAGGAGAACAACCTAAGTGCTTGAGATATTCACAGCCAGATTTATTCTCTGATCATGAAGCCACAATGCCATCAGATCAGAAATCTGTGACATCTCCCGAGTTCCCTGCCAAGCCTGATCTCCAGTGTTAAAAACCGTTCCACTCATGCATGGAAAAATCATACACATGCATGCATGGAAAAATCTAAATGAGGCCTATGAATCATTCTAACGTTGATTTCCTGGTTGACATTATACTATAGTCATAAAAGGTGGGTGTGGAACTAGGTGAAGGGTATATGAGACCTCTTTCTCCTATGCTTTGTAATTTACAGCGGATCCGTAATTATTTAAAAATTACAAGTTCAACAAAACATAATTTTAGTTGAATCTAATTTTTATTGCTTTTATTTTCAGCATAATGTTTACATTTGTTTTCACAACATAAACTACTCAATCATCAATTATACCAGAAATACATTGATCCAGTACATGAGAAATGTAATCACTTACATTCAGGGATATGCTCATAGTTTATCTTATTTTATACTAATTTTTACTGACTTCTAAAATCACTATGATGAACTACCATCATGAAATAAAACGGAAAATTATTTTAAAAGATTTGGACAGAAGGTGATATCTTTTAAAATTTAACACCCCTTAGCATAAAATGGACTCACAAGCATTTTAGTGATTGAAGCCACACATGATTCACTGCTTGAGACACCTGGCAGCAGGGCTTTATTATAGTTTGGACTTAGAAATGTCCCCTAAGGGTACTGTCATGAAGGCTTGTTTCTCCAGCTAGTGGTGCTGTGAGGAGGTAGGAATTGTTGGGAGGAAGTAGGTCACAAAGCAGCATGCCTTGAAGGGTATTTTTTGTCCCCAGCCTCCTTCCCCATCCAGTGTCCCCTCACCTTCCTCCCTCTGTCCACTATGCTCTACCATGTGTTTCCCATCATGATGCTGTAATATTCTGCCTCACTATGGGCCCCGAAGCAACAGATCCAAATGAAAAGGGACTGAAACCTCTGAAACTCTAAGCCAAAATAAATCTTTTCTCCATAATGTTGTTTCTCTCTGGTATTTTGTCACAATAATGGAATGCTGACTAATACAGCTTTCATACAACAAAGCTCATTGAGGACAAGAGATGCCAAGACCTGTGTCCCTCCATATTGACTGGACAATGCCCACAATATTATTCTCTTCAAATTGGGGTACCATAGCCTGAGAGAAACATTAAGTGATTGAAGTTGAAACCAAGGAGAATGACAAGATTCCTCGACACAAGGAAAGAGTGGGAAATTATTTAATCTAGAGAAATACAAATGCAAATGGGACTTTGGAGCTGTCTTCTCATATTTCAAGGACTATCATGAAGAATTAAGATTAAATCAATCTACAGAAATTGAAGCTAAGATCAATGTTGGAAGTTAGATAATGGACCATTTGACTCTACAGAAGGAATTCTGAGAGCCTCATTAAGACAGCCCTGCTTCAAATGTGTCCCTAGATGACTTTCTGTATGGCTTGAAGTCCCCATGTTGATTCTTCAATATAATTGTAGCTTTGTCAGGAGGTCCTACTAATGGATTACCTAAAAAGGATGACACCTCAGATCATTACTCCCACTCACATCTTTGCACAGATTATTTTCACAAACCACCTGTCACCTGGGAAGGTGAAAAGAAAATCCTTATAAGAGTAGCGTCCACCAACCACACAGTTCAGATGAACATGCAAAGTAGGGTGTGTTGGGAGAGGGGTGGGCAAAGGGACACATGTAACACGAAGGACTCACTGCAGATACTTCCTTCAAGGTCTCATCTGCAGAGGAGCAGGACTTCTCTCACATCCCTTTAATTTTCAGGATGAGCTATTCTAGAAGATTCCTTGACTAATACACACACAAATGAATGCATATAAAATGCACAAAATCTGAATAAGATTTGTAGATTTTCTCCTGTCAATTTCCTTGTAATATTGTAGGATAGTCATGCAAGTGTCACCATTGAGGAGAAGCCTCACAAAGAGCACAAAAGATCTAAAGATCTCTCTAGACTATTTTTTATCATTTCTTATGAATCTATAGTTATTTCAGAGTAACACATTTGCAAAAAAGGCTCAATTTCAGTTAAACCTAATTTTTACTTATTTTATCAGATTATTTAATTTTTTACAATATCATTAGTTTACTCACATATATATGCAAACACCTGAACTATCAGCCACCAAGATGAGCAGTCATCAAATAGCTTTTCCACTCATCCCTCTCATACTTCCTCCCAAAACAATGGACCCAAACTCACAGACTGTGGTTTATTAGTCACTTTTCCATCCCTGGGACAAAATACCTGTAATACACAACTAAGAAAAGGATAGGTTTATTTGGGCTCATGGTTTCAGTCCACGGTGCACTGGTTACAGGCCTCAGATAAGGTGGAATATCCTGATGGAAGGGCATGGTGGAGCAAAACTGCTTAAGCTCTTCGCAGTCAGGAAGCAGAGAGAGGAAAAAAGCCAGAGAAAAGTTACATCCTTCAAGTGCATGTCCCTGCGGCCTACTTCCTCCAACTGGCCTCTACCTTTTCATAACCCATCCTACTCCAAACTCTTCAATGGATTAACCCATTGATGAGGTTGATACGCTCACAATCCAATCATCTCTCTAGCCACCCCTTAATCCATCAAGCTGACAATCAAGATTAACCATTACAAAGGTCAATCCTTAGACAGCAGGTCAGCATGGAGACAGATTAAGCAGAAAAGAAGGAAGACAGAAAAAGGGAAAGAGAAAAGAAAAAACAAAGCGAAGGAAGTAGAAGTAAAGCCAGCATTTGTCATTCAAAAAGATAAACATTTTACATCTCAGCCTGACTGTGTCAAGAACACTTGTGTTTTAATAGTATGCCTGCAAGCTTTCAAAACAAGTGTTTACCTGTCACAATAAACAGTTATGAGTGAGGAACACAAAACAGAGAAAACAGGGAGCTGGCAGGCTGCCAACCCTGCCACGTGCTGCTCTGCACTGAGCTTGGCATCCAGGCTGTGGCAGCTCTGAGTCTCTGTTGTCTCTGCCTGTGGCAGCCACTGTAACAGGTCACTGAGCCTGTGGAATAAGGAAAGCCATTAAGGGGCCACGCAGCTGGGTATAACTGGGTCCTCCGAGGGTGCAGGTCAGTTGCTGGCTAGGTGGAAGCTTATAGGAGTCAATTAGATCCAGAAGATGAGAACCTGCAGAGATTTCTAGAAAGACCCTTTATGGAGAGCTGGGGCACAAGATGCTACACACTTCTCTTCCTTTCTCTCCTTAAACCTTCACAATAGGCTCCAGTATAAGGCAGGTAAAATAGTAAGTGTAAGAATTATATTTATCATATACTCATAGTTTGCTATTAGGAGCTAACTGTCTAGTAAAAGCTAACCTTTGGGGTTGGGGTTGTAGATGAGTGGTACAACATGTATTTAACGCTGGATTTAGTATGCATGGTGCTCCTTCCTCTTTAATGAGACCAAACGTGAAAAAAAATAGTGGCAGAATTTTCTGGGTACAAAAGACTCCGATCAAATGCACACATACAAACATACCGGAAGTGAATAAATGGAAAAAGATACTTTATCCAAACAATAACCAAAAGAGAGGTGGCTATATTGCTATAAGAAAAATAGATTTTGCATTTTAAAAAGTTTACAAGAAACAACAAAGGATGTTATATACATCAACAAAAGGTTCAATACAAGAAGATATAACAATTGTAAACATTTATACATTATTAATAACAGACCAAAAATACATGAACCAAAACTTGATCCAGGTGGGGTATTGCACACCTATAATCTCAGCACATTGGAAGGCTGAAGCAGGAAGATCACAATTTCAAGCCCAGTCTGGGCAACTTAGTGAGACCCTGTCTCATAATAAAAAATAAATAAAAGGACTGGAGATGTAAGTAAGTGAGAAGGCCCTGGGTTTGATCCCAAACACTGCCAGAAAAAGTAGAATACAAGGTAGGCAGTTCTATAATTACAGTAGACTTTAATACTCCACTCTTAACAATGGATAGAAGAGACAGAAGATACATAAGGAAACAGAGAACTTAACACAATAAACCAACTACTTCTAACAGACACTCCAGAACATGCTATTCAGCAATACCACCCTTTCTCATTGCACATGAGACATTTTGGGGGATAGATCACATATCGAGCCAGAAAGTAACTCAAAATATAGTATCATAGTAGTCAGTTTTCCATTAAGTGTGGACTTTGCTTCCAGGCCTGGGGTGTGGAAACAGATCTGGTGGGGAACACATGGTTGAGCAAAGATGTTTCCCTCATGGTGGCCAGGAAGCAAAAGAGAAAGAGGAAAGGTAGGCATCACACTATCCCCTTCTAGGACAGTGCTCCCAGGGTCCTGAAGACCGCCAAACATGGCCTCCAACATCATAAAGTGTCCATCACCCCAAATGCACCATGGTCTGGGGACCACACTTAAATGCATGGGCCTCTAGAAAACATTCCTATCCAAACTACAGCAGGTACATGCATTCAATATTAAAAGGAAATAATAGTATTTAACCTTAACAGGAAGAAAATTCTGACAAATACCATAATGAGGATGGATCTTGAGGATGTTACATTAAGGGAAATACAATAAGCCAGACACATAAAGATAATAACTAGAGTTGTCAACTCCATAGAGACAGAAAGTAGAGTGATGACTGGCCGGGCTGGGGGGAGGGAGGAGTTTTTGATGAATGTAAAGTTTCGGTTTTACAAGATGAAAAGAGTTGCAGAGATGGATGGTGATGATGGTTACCCCAAAATAGGAATGCCACTGAACAGTGAGTGTATTTTCACAGCATCAAGACTGTAGATTTTTGGTGTGTGCAGCATCAGGGACTGCACTCAAGACCTTCACCTTCACACTGAGCTACATCTCTAGTCCTTTTTTTCATTTTTAATGTGTTTTTTTTTTTACTTTGAGACAGGGTCTCACTAAGTTGCTAAGTTGCCCAAGCTGGGCCTCAACTTGCAATCCTCCTGCCTCAGCTTCCCAGGGTGTTTGGATTACAATATGTGCCACCATGCTCAACTTATGTTAGTTTTATTACAAGCAAAAATCAGGAGTAAAATGGCCACAGCTTAGTGATGCACTGGAAATGGTGATGGAGAGGAAGAATTCCAGACTTGGGCGATGGTGGGGGAGGCTGGTGGCCAAACAAATTGAGCTTAGGAGGCAAATCATAGTCTGTCCTTTGGGAGGCAAGTGCTTAGTCACTCAGAGGTGGCCTATTGGGGGAGCCAATAAATAGCTTCTGTGTAGAAGAACTGGAAGTTCAGTGATGAGTAGGATGGTGTCTTAATCACTTTGCCACCACTGAGACACAATACCCAGCAACCACCACTTAAAGGAGGAGAGATTTATGGTAGCTCACAGTTTCAGTCTATAGTGCCAGGCTCCAAGTCAGGAACAGAATAGCAGAGGGGCATGGTGGAAGAAAATGTGCTAAACCCATAGCAGCCCAGAGCAGAGAGAAGAGAGGAGCTGGGGAGAAGAATACACTTTCCAGGTCGCACCTCCAGTGACCAACTTCAAACAGGGCCCAACTCCTACAGCATGTTCAGCCATGAACTCATCCATGGATGAGTCCACTGATGACGATGGCACCCCCATGATCCAACCTTCTTCCCAAACCATGGGACTTTGAGTGGATATTTTAGATCTAAACTGTAACAGATAGTACTAATTTTGAACTTCTTTTATGTTCCAAGAGTAACCCACATCACCAGAATGAAATGAGGACAGAGAGAGAGAGCAGGACCTGGAGCCAAGCACAGAATCTTGGGCTTCAGCACTGTTTGTTCCTGAAACAGCATTGTTTAGTCTCCACATCGGCACATACTCGATGGACTCCTTTGTACCCCACACTTCCGCCACTGTGCCCAATGCTGAACCAACTGGCTCCAGGATCTAACAGACCCAGGACAGGAGGACACATCTGAGTCCCATTGCTCTGTTGCCATGGAAACAGTTTGCACCTGTGGACTTGCTAAGACAACTCAAGAACAGTTAGAGAAAGACATTATGTTCTCTAGTTGCTAGAACTTATTACACTTTTTTTTCCTTATTGGCTAAAGTAACATGGAAAAAATAACAAGGTTATTGAGCTCTTCCCTGTCTTTTCAAGCCTTTTAATAGAATCTAAGTTCCAAGGGAAAGGGAAACATATTCAAAATTCTTCTGCATCTTCATCCTACCCTGGCCCATGGAGATTAGCAGAGTGCCATTTAAGGAGATATGGATTTTGAAAAGTAATAATAATAAATATTTGCTCAAAAAAAATCTATGCCCCATTAAAATATGTTGAATTGTGCAAATGAGCACAATACTCTCAGTAAGAGTAGTGAAATACAGTGGTACTTTGGTACTCATTGATTGGTTCTTGGAGGTGCAATGAGTACCCAAAACAATGAGTCCCAAACAAAATTTTTGACTATGAATAGTATCAAATCAGGAGGTGATTGACACAAATTTTAGCTGGCATGTGGAGTACTAAACAAACAATATCAGGGCAAATTTTTGCATCAAAATGTGTTGAGTACAAATTCGGTGAGTTTGAAAGCTGCGGACTACCAAGGTAAGGCTGTAGTTACCAACAGTTAGTCCCCCTAGGTAAATGCCCCCGCACATGGTTCACATGCTGTCTGCATGACCACAGCTCCCAAACTTGCATTTCCAGGATCTTCGTCTTTAAGTTCCAAATGTATATGCCCCATCTGAATGGGATTAGTGCCCCTAAAAATGCACCAGAAAGCTGTCTTGCTGTTTTCTCACTGCATGAGGATACCACAAAAAGAAGCTGTCTGCAACTCAGAACAGGACCCTCTCCCAAATGAACAGACACCCAGACTCCAGAAGTGGGAGAAGTAAATTGCCAGTGCTTACAAGCCGTCCAGTCTATGACATCATGTACTACTTTCTTTCTTTTTTTCAATTAATTTTATTGGTACATTTTAGGTATACAGTATAATGACATCCATCTTTGGAAATTTGCACTTTTACATGATCTCTCAGTTTTTATTTTTCCCCCTTCCCTTGCCCTCCCTTCAACCCCTACATGCCTCCCTATTTACAAAGACATTGTTTCCTTTTTTTCATTTTCTCATATTAATTCCATTCCCTTCTTTCCTTTCCCCTACCCCTCCCACTTCCCCTCCCCCTTTGCCCCATTTCTTCCTTTTTCACATTATCTATTATACCTTTTAGTCTTTATTTACACATTCAGTTTCTCACACTAGAGAAACTATTCAGTATTCACACGTGTGTCCTATTTATTTCACTTGAGTATCTCTTCAATGTGCATCCACTTAGCTATAAATATCTCTAATTTCTCATTTTTTATGGTTGAGTAGTACTCCCTGCATTTTATTAAAAACCACGTGTTCTTTATCCAGTCTCCAGTTGATGGGCAATTGGGCTTCTTCCAAGTTTTAGCTATTACAAACTGTGCTGCTATGAAAATGGGCACACATATATCACTGTGGTATGATTCTTTTAATTCTTTGGGGAAGATACCCAGCAAGGGAGTAGCTAGGTCAAATTGGACTTCCAGTCCTAGTTCTTTGAGGTATCTCCATACTGATTTCCACAGTGGTTGCACCAGTCTATACTCCCACCAGCAGTGGAGCAGGGTTCCTCTTTCCTCACAGCCCCACCAGGATTTGCTATTGGTTGATTTCATGATAGCAGTCATTCTTTCTGGGGTGAGGTAGAATCTCAGCGTTGTTTTCATTTGCATCTCTCAAATGACCAGTGATGTTGAACATTTTTTCATTTGCTTATTTGCTATTTCCACTTCTTTGTCTGAGAAATGTTTGTTCATTTCAGATGCCCATTTTTTGATTGGGTCTTTAAATTTGGGAGGTCTGATGTTTTTTAAGTACTTTATAGATTATAGATAGTAGACCTTTGTCTGAGGGATAGCAGGTGAAAATTTTTTCCTATATTATGGGTTGTCTCTTCACACTGTTGGTGATTTCTCTTCCTGTGCAGAAGCATTTTAATAAAAAGAGATCCCACTTTTTGTTTGTGCTAGTTCAAGGACAACTGAGGTTTTGTTCATAAAATCTTTTGCTATCCCAATGTCTTCAGGAGTTCTACCTAATCTCTGTTCAAGCTGGTTCAGCATTTCTGTTTTAATATTTAGATCTTTAATCCATTTTGATTTTAGTTTAGTGCATGGTGAGAGATACAGATCTAGTAATCTTTGGCAAGTTGAAATCCAATTTTTCAAGCGCCAGTTATTTAAGAGGCTATCTTTCCTCCAATGAGGGTGTTTGGCTCCTTTGTTGGAGATGAGGTGGCTGAGTGCGTCTGGAGTTGTTTCTGCATCTTCTAATCTATTCCACTGCTGCCCAGGTCTATTTCTTTGTCAGTACTGTGCTGTTTTTATCACAGTAGCTTTGTAGTATAGTTTCAAGTTGGGGGTTGTGATACTCCCCGCCATGTCTCTGTTACCTAGAATTGCTTTTGCTATTCTAGGTCTCCTCTTGTTCCAAATGAATTTTTGGATTGTTTTCTCAAGGTCCATGAAGTATGCTGCTGTGATTTCAATTGATATTGCATTAAATCTATATAGAAGTTTTGGAAGTATGGCCATTTTTACTATTTTGATTCTTCCTACCCAGGAGCACGGGATGTCTTTCCATTTTCTGATATCATCTCCAATCTCTCTTTTCAGAGTGCTACAGTTTTCAGAGAAAACATCATTGATTTCTTTTGTTAAGTTGATTCCTAGGTATTTCAGTTTTTGTGAAAGGAATTGTTTGCCCTATTTCTCTCTCAGTGAGTCTGTTGTTTGTGTAGAGGAAAGCTATTGATTTTTGTGTGTTCACCTTGTACCCAGTTACTTTACTGAATTTGGTTATTAAGTGTAGAAGACTTTTGGTGCAGTTCTTGGTATCTTCTATATAGAGTATCATTTCACCTGCAAATAATGAGAATTTGACTTCTTCATTTCCTATCTTTATTCCTTTTATATCTTTCTGTTGTCTAATTATTGTGGCTAATGTTTCCAAAACTATATTGAACAGGAGTGGTGACAGTGGACATCCTTGTCTTTTTCCTGATTTTAGTGTGAGGGAAATCAGTTTTTGACAATTTAGCATGATATTGGCTATTGGCTTTTCATAGATGGCTTTTATCAGATTGAGGTAGAGATAATCTATTCCAATTTTTTATAGGGTTTTTGTCATGAAAGTGCGTTGGATTTTGTTGAATGTTTTCTCTGCATCTATCGAGATGATCATAAGGTTTTTGTCCTTGACTCTATTGATATAGTGTATTACATTTATTGATTTGCATATGTTGAACCATCCCTGCATCCCTGGGATGAATCTCACTTGATCAGGGTGTATGATCTTCTTGATGATCTTTGCATTCTATTTGCCAGTATCTTATTAAAGATTTTTGGATCTGTGTTCATTAGTGAGATTGGCCTATAGTTCTCTTTTTCGGTTGGGTCTTTCTCTGCTTTGGGGATCAAGGTGATGCTTGCTTTCAGGAATGAATTCAGGAGTACTGCTTCCCTTTCAATTTCATTGAAGAGTTTAAACAATAGTGGCAGTAGTTCCTCTTTAAATGTCTTGTATTGGGCAGTGAAGCCAGCACCCAGGCTTTTCTTTGTTGGTAAGTTTTTAATTACGTTTTCAATTTCATTGATCGATATTGGGTTATTTAGAATTTTTAGGTCTTCCTTGTTCAACTTTGGTAATTCACATATATCTAGGAATCTGTCCATTTCTTCTGTGTTTTCTATCTTATTGCCATATAGGTTCTCAAAGTAGGTATTGATGATCCTCTGGATTTCTGCTACATCCACTGTAATTTCATCCTTTTCATTCCTAATTGCATGGATTTGGCCTTTTCTTTCCTTTTTCTGATAAGGTTGGCTAAGGGTTTGTCAATTTTGTTCATTGTTTTGAAGAATCAATTCTTGACTTCATTGATTTTTTGTATCGTTCTCTTAGTCTCCATTGCATTGATTCCTGCTCTGATCTTTACAATTTCCTCCCTTATACGAGCTTTGGGTTTGTCCTCTTCTTCTTTTCTAGAAGCTTGAGGTTCGGCATAAGTTTGTTTAATTGGGCTCACTCTGTTTTCCTAATATGAGCAGTATTCACTGCTATTCACTACCTCATAAGACTGCTTTCATTGTGTCCCATAGATTCCAATATGTTGTATTGTCATTGTCATTTAATTGTAGGAACTGTTTTCTTCTTTAATTTCCTCTGTGGGCCATTGGTTATTCAAAAGTGTGTTGTTCAATTTCCATGTGTTTATGAAATTCTTGGGGTTTCTTTTGCTATTGATCTCCAATTTCATTGCACTATGGTCTGATAATATATAGGGATAACTTCAATTCCTTTGCACTTACCTAATCGTGTTCTATGAGTGAGTATGTGGTCTATTTTGGAGAATGACCCACGTGCCACTGAAAAGAATACGTATTCTGATTTTGTGGAGAGGAACACTCTGTAAACATCCGTTAAGTTCATTTGTTCTATAGTTCGATTGAGTACTAGTATTTCATTGCTTGTGTTTTGTCTAGTTGATCTATTTATTTGTGACAGTGGGGTATTAAGTTCCTCCACTACTATTATATCTGTGCTTATTTGATTTTTCATGCCTATTAGTATTTGTTTTGTATAGTTGGGTGCACTAGTGTTTGTATTAATGTATTAATGATTGTCATCTCTTCCTCTTGGGTTGTTCCCTTTACAAGGATGTAGTATCCTTCTTTGTCTCTCTTAATCAGTGTTGGTTTGAAATCCACTTGATTTGCAAAGAGGATAGCTCCTCCTGCTTTTTTTCAGGTTCCTGTCACGTGGAGTATTATTTTCCACCCTTTAACTTTCAGTCTATGAGCTTCTTTTTGAATTAAGTGTGTTTCTTGTATGCAGTATATTTTTGGATCTTGCTTCTGTACCCATTCTGCCAGTCTATTTCTTTTGATTGGTGAATTGAGACCATTAACATTGATGGTTATAACTGATACATATTGACTTATCATTGTCATGACTTTTTCTTTTTGTTGGATTCTCCTCCTTTGCTTTTAATTTCTTGTCGTGCCTGATGGATGGATTCATTCTGCTGGATTTCCTGGGGTTGTGATCCTCATTGTCTTTTCCTGGATATTGTCTAAAATTTTTTGGAGTGCTCGCTTGGTATTCTGGAATTTCCTAAGGTGCTCTTTGTCATGAAAATATCTTTTTTCTCCATCAATTTTGAAAGATAGTTTGTTTGTTTGTTTTCCAGAACTGGGGATCAAACTCAGGACTTGCCAGCCAGTCGCTGGCGCCACTGAGCTAAACCTCCAGCTGAAAGAGAGTTTTGCAGTGTGCATCAATACAGGTTGGAGGCTGGAAGGCTTCTCCTCAGTGCTGTGGGTGGTGTTAAGGTGGCCCAGAAGGCTCACCTCCCTCTCGGCGCTGGGGTTGGCTCCGCTCCTTGGCAAGTTTGTAGAGGTTTCAGTCCATAATCAGCCAGCTTCAAGGCAAGGTGGCTTGGCAGAGGGGCATTACAGAGATGTTCCTGGCAAGCAGAAGACAGCAAAAGCAAGCAAGGGCTACTACTTTCTTTTTTATACAGTACTGGGGGTTGAACCCAGTGCTATTCTACCACTGATCTACATCCCCAGCCTGTTTTATTTTTCATTTTGACACAGGGTCTCCTTAACTTGCCCAGGCAGACCTGAAACTCACAATCCTCTTGCCTCAGACTCTCAAGCGTTAGGGATTACAGGCACATGGTACTTTCTTATAGCTGCCCAAATAAACTAAGACAATAGTACATTACCTTTTGTGTGCATTTGTGGCATGTGTATATTTACTTGGTTTTGAAAAATGTGAGAAAAATGAACTCCAAACTAATCAAAATGGCTACTTGTGTGAGCTATAGGTAAAAAGGATATGGAGAGAAATAAACCTTTTTATATAGTTTTGAGTGTAGAACATCTAAATATTGAACATATTTCAAAGTATAATAAATTAAAATAATTTTAGAAAACATATAATCAAAATCTTTCAGAATACAAATTTATCTAATGAAATGAAGTTAATCGACCAACCTAGCAGAACAGGAGAATTAATTCAACTGAACTTCAACATGTACTCTGACTATATATCTTTTCCTAAATATAAAAAGTACACCCATATCCATCACTAAGTATTTTTGCTTCTAATGGTAATATGAGGACATTAATTATGAAATGATTTGGTAAGATAGAGAAAAGAGTAAATGTACTGAGATTGTGTGGGCAAGGTTCTCCCTTTGGATCAAGAGAGTGGCACACATGGACTTGGGAAATGTGAGAAAGAGCTCTGTTATTGAATTTTAATCTGAAGCATCAGTGTGGACCCATTTAAGATGTGTGATGTGTGTGTGTGCACGCATGTGTGTATGTGTGTATGTGTGTGTAGCTTAGCATTGTACACTGAAAGAGGCTGAAACCTTAGTAGTAATGCAAAAGCAGCAAGCACTCAAATATTGGCTTCAAAATACCATTCCCCACTGTATTAGTTAGCTTTCTGTCACTATAAGAAATATTTGAGATAATTACCTTCTAAAAAAGAAAGGTTTATTCTGGCTGACAATTTTGGAAGATCCAGTCCATGCTCTGCTGCCATCATTGCCTTGGGCCTCTGGTGGGGATATCAGGTAGCAATGGCAGGGAGCAAAACTACCCTCTTCACAGCCAGGAAGCAAAAATAAGAAAAAAAAAAAAGACTAAGATCCCATAATTCCCTTCAAGGCCATGCCCCACTGACTAAAGCCTCCCCACCAGGCCCCACCTCTCAGCCTTTCCACTGCTTCCTAAGAGTGCCACCTTTAGGACCAAGGGTTCAAATCATGGACCTGCAGGACATTCAGATCTTAACTCTAACACCTACTGAAAGGAATCTCGCTGTTGGGAAGAAGTGGCTAATCCTGATCTGGAAGAGAAAGTCCAAGGTGAGTTTGGAAAGTACTTTATACCCTAAATCACAAAAGTGTTTGGATTCTGAGAAAGATTTCTCCATGCCTTCCCACCATCACCCTTGGTCCCTTTGCTTTATTTTCTTCACAACATGTAGCATTGTCTGAGATTTCCTAGCTCACTTACTTGCTCACTTTTATTTCTATCTCCTTTCCAGTTAATACTATCTTATTTACTGTTTATTTACAGTGGAGGTGGGAAATAGAAACATGAATGTGTAATCTCTGAATACGGTAAGGTGTGCCTCTTACCTGGCATCATTCTCATTGCATCGAGTGGGTGTCATGTATAGTGATATGTTCTCCTGAGCTCCTTGGGGAACCTAAAAGGCTCTATTTGTACTTTCAAGTACACTGTACTATTTCCTGATTTATTTGACCATCTCCTTATATGTTTGTATTTTTTCAATTAATTTCATATCTTCTTACTGCATCTATTTCCATCAATGACATAATCCCCCCCTCCCAACAATCTTGATGATCCCCTATGTCTTAAGTTCTTCCTGCTTTCCCAGGCTACAGCTGTGACTCCTCTCTACTCACTTCCTGCAAAGTGCTTCTTTCCTGGATCCTGTAATACCTGTACTTTTCTGAGTTACAAGACTTATTACATGGCATTAGAACAATCTTCACAACCTTCCCTTTGACAGGCTGAGCTACTCAACAGCAGAAACTGTGTATCAATCTTTATAGCTTCCCCACAGTGAACATGCAATAAACACAAGTTTCTTGCATGTTGCTTAAGAGCCTGAGCTCTTGTGTTAGATCACTTGAATTCCACTTCTCATTCTATCACTTGCCAGCTATGGTCTTGGGCAAGGCAGTTTATGACTTTAATCTAGTAGTAAAAAGAGAAGGAGAGAGAACTGCCTTTCTTTGGTTGTGTCAGTAACAAATGAAATACTGCATAGAAAGTCATCAGCACAATTCTTGGAATATTACATGTATAAAAAAATTACTTACTATTTTCATCACTATGGAACCAGAGGAAAAATCATTTTGATATTTTTACTTTGTTCAATTATTACTATCATTAGTATTATTGTTTTTTGAATTAATTAAATATTTAAAAGAATATTCTAACTACCACTTACTGACAAAATATGGCCTTGAGCAAGTCATTCAGCTCCCCTGAGTCTCAGAGACACTTCTTGTGTGGGATGGATATCATGAAAACTACAGGTCTTTGCAAGAGCAAAAGAGAATACATATTTGTGTTATCCAGTTTTCTATTACAGTAACAAAATACCTGACCGATTCAACTTAAAGAAAGAAAGGTTTATCTTGGCTCATTGTTCCAGAAGTTTCAGTCCATGGTCGCTTGGTGCCATTGTTTATGGATGTGTACAGAGGCGGAATATCATAGTGGCAGGAGTATATAGTGAGGCAAAGCTTGTCACCTCATGGAGTCCAAGAATCAGGGGTGGGGGAAGACAGAGAGAGAAAGAGAGAGAGAGAGAGATCATTCCAGGACAAAATATACCTCCAAAACACATCTCCAGTAACTCACCTCTTCTAACCAAGCCCCAAGTCCTAAAGGTTCCACCAATTCCCAATAGTGCCACCAGTTGGGGACCAAGTTTTTAACACATGAACCTTTGAAGGACATCCCAGATCCAAACTATAACAGTATTTAAAATCAGTGCCTGGAACATAGCAGATATTTGATAATTAGTCATTTTCTAAGTTAGTACTCAATCAATTGAATGACAGTAATTATTACTCAGTAATTAATAATCAACTTAATAAATTATTGTAATAATTAAGTATTGTTGCAATGCTAGGATGGAATTCAAGGCATTATGAATGCTAGGAAATTGCTCTACCACCGAGCTACATTAATTAATAATTAATTAATTATTAAGACTTGACAATTAGTTTCTTCTTCCACTTCTCCCAACAACATACCTACTATCATAAACAAGCTCAAAAAATAATTACTCCCCTCCCGCTGACTCAAGCCTGAAAGCCAGTCTGGTTTCAGTTAGAGAAAATTTGGGAAATCCTAGATCTGGTGCAGCGGCTGAATATTTGACCAGTATGGATGCTACCCCAGCACTGACCCCAGTCCACACTTCCAGCAGATGATGCCTTGTGATCCTCCGTTCTGGGCACATTAGTCTTCTGTCTGTCCACTTGCATGAGTTCCTTAATGTTATGGTTTAAATCTAAAATGGTCCCCACAGCCTCATATGTTTGGAAAGTGATAGGATTATGGGGCACTATCACTGGCTCGCTGTTAGGAGGTAGAGTCTGGTCAAAATATGTGGGTTGTAATGAGCATGCCCTGGAAGGCACATCTCCCTCCTTGGCTTCTCCCTTGACTCCCTCCGCTTCCTGGCCACCATGATGTGAGCAGTTTTCCCCTGCTACTTTTTTCCACAATGCTCTTCCTGCCTTGGAGCCAGGGTAACATGGACTGAAAACATGAGCCAAAATAAACTTCTTCTCTTTTAAGTTGCAGCTATTGGGTATTGTGTTCCAATGACACAAAAGTGACTAAGGCACTTGGAAAATCCCACTGCCTGAATCCATTTACACAGGAGTCCCGCTCAGTTCTCCCTAGCTCTCCCTGGATCTAAATTCCATTTCTAAACCTCTATCCCTGCTGCTTGATCCATGTGTCCTGCCTCTCTCCTGCCTGTAGCTGTCTCTCAGAGGTTCACTGGCCTCTATGCACCCTGCCCAGCTTCTGGTTCCCACCCCCAGGACCTGGCCTAAGAAGAGCAGCCTTCATTATCTGAAGGACCTTTGATACCTGTTTCCTCTAAAAGCCAGTCAAGAGAACTTGAAAACCTCAGAGAAACAATCCAAGAAAAAAATTCCTGTAGAAAAATATTCTAGGACCTTTGAGTTGTATTTCTGTTTTGGTTTAGACTTAAAATAGCCTCCAAGAGTCTCATCTTCAGAGAAGGGACTTGTGGAAGGTGATTGGATCATGGAGGCACTATGCTCATCCATGGATTCATCTGTTAATGAATTTAGTAGGTGAATTTGCTGGTAGGAGCTGGGGTCTGGCTGGGGTGGTCACTGGGGCTGTGACCTGGAAGGGTATATTCTTCTCCCAAGCTCTTTCCTGGCTCTGCTTTCTGGCCAAAATGGGTTGAGCAGTTTTCGTCTCCCAGGTCTTTCTTCCATGCTATTTCCGCCTGAGACCCAGCCAACCATGAACAAACCCCTTAGAAACTTTGAGAAAAATAAATGTCTCTTCCTTTAACTATGAGTGTTGAATATTTTGTCCCAGGGACAGGAAAAAGCTGGCTAATACAGTTTCCTAACAAGAGCATCTTGCTATATAGTAAGCCTTAATGAGCCTCAGCATCACAGCAGAAGAGATGAACAAGGACTAAATAAATCAACATGCACAGGCCAGTTTGCTGCAAGGTCAGAGCCCTCAGCCATTTGCATATGCATTACCAGCCCGAAGCAGAGACTCCTCTGTTTCCAGATCCTTTAAAAATGCACTGCAAGCCACACAGAAGTTCTGCTTTTAGGAAAGCAACTGATTCCACAGGTCCTCCAAGGGAGCAAAGGGCACACTTTAAAAAGACCAGAGAGAATGAATAGCTGTTAATGAGTAAGAGAAACAACTGAATTCTGAAGTCGTAGACTAGTTTCACATCGGCACGATCTACAGCAGGTGCCCAGTGGGCTGAGCCATCCTTAGGGACTGAGGAAGCCCTGAAGCACATGTACATCTCAAGGAATTGGAGCACAGGGGTTACTAAGAATGTAGAATCAACTGCCCAGCCCATAGTCCCCATTGAGGTGTTCCGTGATTGGAATTTTTGAATTTCCTCAGTGCATACTAGTTATACAGAATAGTGGATTTCATTCTGGCATATTTGTACAAGCATACAACATACTTTGATTATTTTCACACCCCTCTTAACTCTCTTTCCCTTTCCTCCCCTTCCTCTCTTCTCCTCCCCTTCCTCTCTTCTCCTCTTCCTCTCTTCTAATGGTCTCTCTTCTTCTTTTCTGCCATCTTTCTAAAAATTTATTTGAGACTCCACATACAAGAAGAAACATGTGATATTTGACTTTCTTGCCTGGCTTATTTCATTTATCATAATTGTTTCCACTTCTATCCATTTTCCTACAAAGGTCATGTTTTCATTCTTCTTTATGGCTGAATAATATTCCATTGTGTATATATACCACATTTCTTTATCCATTCATGTTGATGGACATCTAGACTGTTTCCATACATTAGCTATTGTGAATTGTGCTGCAATAAATATGGGTGTCTTGATATCACTACGGTATGCTGACTTGGATTCTTTTGTGAAATTTTAAATCCAAATACTTGTGTGATGAGGAGAGGCTTTGTCCTGTGAAAAGTACTTTATGACCATTCAGGCCCCAGCTATCACTAGAAGTTATCAAATGGCTTAAACAGTACAACCACAGATACTCTAGAACATGCTGGCCATTAGCATCCAAAGGCCTGCTCTGCTCTAGGCATCTACACTGAGAGCTGTGGTGAATTTGAGTCTACATGAAGTTGCCAAGGGGCAGGGGTGAATTGGAAAAGAGCACAGGAAATAATATGAGTGACCCAGAAAATATAGAGTAGAAGGTGGAAAAGATGGAGAAGAGAAAAAAGAAGCCAATATGATTAAAGAAAATAACTTAATATAAAACAGATGAAAGTTGAGGGCCACTCCTGCCATTGAGAGAATTGCTGAGGATTTTGTTTTCGGCTGTACAATTTATACTTCCATTTCTCCCCTCACCCCTGAGTGAGTGGCTCTGCCCACACGTGTGGCTTGAGTATCCCTGGTCCCTCAGTGTCTGGCTGTGATGAGACCTGGAAGGTGTAACACCTGGTGTAACATCTCTGACACAGAAGGAGGGAATGAAAGGCTGAGGCTGGGAAGGGCCCACCAGTGCTCCCTCATCTTCCCAAAGTTCCCAGTGAAGCACTTTGCATAGAGATGTCTAATAAATGCAGGTTCTAGCACTTTCTGGAAATGACTGGATTTTCTGGATCAGCAGCTTCAGTGTCATAGTGAATATCTACTGAATCCTTCTGGGATCCTGGTACTTTGCCCAGCAGTAGTTATCTGAATCTTTCACCTTTCCTTGTTGCTTAGCTGAGCAGAAAACAAAGGAACATCAAAATCCCATGAAACGTGTTCATCTTTTTGCCATCAACAAAACAAAGATAGGGAGAAAGAAGAAAAAAGGGGAGAAGAAACAAGGAAAGCACAAGAGGGGAATGCGAATCCAGTATGCTAGTCCCATATCATAGTGCCATAACCCTATGCCAGAGGGCATCTGAGCACCTGAAACTACCACCCCCATCTCGGTAATTCTGCCACTTTCACCTTCAGAGAGTGTAGTATTCCTTAAAAAACAAAGAGGGCTTCACTTTCTAAAAGGTGAAAGTAACAAAAATAGATTAATTAGGCTACAATTGTTCACACAGGAAAAGAATCCCCAGCTCTGTGAAAGATTTGACTGTGGGGTTAATTTAAATAGAGAAATTTCCTTGTTTTTCAAATGTGATTTGATTTACATGCAACTTCTCTCAGGCGAAATGAAGCACAACTGCACTGGGATTTTTCCAATATCTCTGTTGAATTACAAGTTGCCAGAATTTATAAACTTCAGTGCTTCAGGGTTCAAATAACCATGGCACAGGATTCACACAGTGAATTAAAAGATGGAGAAAGAACTGTACCAAGAGGCAAGAAGCCTGGTGGCCATTTCTGTACTGCTCACCTGGCCTTGGGCAAATCACATCTCCACTGCATACCAGGTGTGATCAAACAGTAAGCAAGACCCACCCTGCCCCTTGAGTTACAGCAGAGATAGGCAGCATGGTGCTGGATGCATGGAAAGGAGCCATAGGGGGGCTTTCTGTGTGTCAGCACATGGATCACATATGAGTTACACATATGAGTTGTGAAAGAAAAACATATGGTGAGTGTTTAAATATTTTTAAATGTGTTATAGGGCTAGGGATGTAGCTCAGTTGCACAGCTCTTACTTGGCAAGCACAAGGTCCTGAGTTCAATCCCTGGTACAAAAAAAAAATTTTTTTAATGTATTATAATAAACATTTTTCATTAATTCCATCCAAGTACTCCTTCTCTCTTCTAAAACATTTGTCTCATCATTCTTGCCCCTGTCTAGCACAGTTATGGAAGTCCACTTTCGTGAGTGTCTCTATGGCAGTGACATGGCTGTCTTGATGTCTAGAATTGATTCAAAACTTTTACTTTCATGGTCATTTTTACTCTGAGGAAGCGCCAGAAGTCACACAATGTCAGATCCTGTGAATAAAGTGGACGAAGACACACTCTAACGTTTTTATCTGTCAGAAAATGTCATAAACTTTTGACCAAAGCAGATTAATTATAAGATGTGGTAAATATTTAAATTTTAAAATTCATCATGGTAAAAGACATATTGCCATTAATCTCTGTCAAAATACTCCCCCTTAATTAGGACACACTCATGCCATCATTCTTGGTAATGTGTCTTTTATTGTAATACTTTTCTTTAAGTTCAAATATTCACTGTATCTTTTGAGTACCCCTTGTATATCAGTCTCCTAATGTGAAATATGAGAGAGTACGGCTGAATTTCTTTTATAGATTGTTCTGTATAAGAATCTGTGACTTACTCGGTTTTTATTGAGGACTTTTGTTTCTTTCACATTTGTTTTGTTTCCCTTGGTGCTATAGTTAGGATCTAGAACGCCCCCCAAAGGCCCATATGTTGAAGGCTTGTGTCTTAGTTTGTCATCACTGGGACAAAAGGCCCAACACCCACACTTAAAAGGGGAGAGGTTTATTTGATCCACAGTTTCCAGTGGGTTCAGTCCATGGTTAATTGACTCTCAGGCAGAAATGGCATAGTGGAAGGGTGTAACAGGAGAGTCTCTTACCCCATGGAAGCCAAGAAGCAGAGAGTGAAGAGAAGAACCAAAACCAAGAATCCACCCTTCCAGGTCACACCCTCAGTAACCACCTCCAACCAAGCCCCACCTCCTAACAGCATATGGGGCCATGAACTCATCAATGGATGATGCCACTGATTAGTATGGTATCCCTGTGATCCAATCATCTTCCACAAGTCCCATCATTGAATATGAGACGTGTGGCAGACATTTTAATTGTTAACCAAAACAGCTTGGTTCCCAGCTCTGGAACCATAGAAAAGTTTAAGAATTGAAGCCTGAAAGGAAGCCTTCTGCTCACTGAGCTCATGCACTTAAAAGAGATATTGAGATATTGGGACCCTGGCCCTTCTACTTCTTCTCTCTTTTACGTCTGGCCGTGGGGTGAGCAGCTTGCTCCATGTGTTCCCCACCATGATGTGTCACTTCACCCCAGGCCCCCAAAGCAGCAATGCCAACAAGCCACTGACTGAATTCTCCAAAGCTATGCACCAAAATAAACCTTTTCCCTTCATAAATTGATTGTTTGGGTTATTTGTTATGGGAAAGAAAAGCTACCTGATACACTTGGGTAAATTCAGAAGCACTGAATTCACTTACAGACATATGCATTTCCGTTCAATACAATTTACCTGCCGGGATCTGGGTGCCCTGAGGCAGAGACAAATTATGGGGACCACTGGCTGGAAGAGACAGTAGAAAACAATGGAAAGTAGGTTAAGGCAAAAGGCAAAGAGAAAGAGAAAGTCTCTAGGGGATAGCAGACTGCATCAGAAAACACCTGAGCCAACTCTAGAATCAAGGCTGACAAGGCAGTGGATAGGAGAGGGTAAGGATCTAAAGAAACCTTAAAGGTTCTGTTAGCTCTGCCCAGGTGTTAACTAATGCGCCACCTGAGGTGAACTCTTCCATTTCACCTAGTGTAACATAGAACTTCTTGATGAATCTTAAGGCGAAAATTTCCTCATAGATTACTACTAACCTGGGGAGTGAGATTGGGGAAATAATCTCAGCCCAGTAGCAATTCTGATAAACGTTCTCAAACACAGTGTGAACTTCAAATCAAGGTCCTGGAAGCTGGATTCATTAATTTTAATGAATCACTAGAACAGTCTGAAAAAGAGCCTTCACTAACAAGGCCACACATCCTTCTGATAAGGAAAAAGAATCCTTGGAAAACTTAAAAAATGTGTGGCATGTTAAGGCCAAATTGGAAAAAAAAATCACTTTGGAATCTCTGGTTTTCTCAAGTCACAATTTACAATCTACATTTCAAGGTCAATTGAACCACTTGATGGCCAATTTGGAGACAAGGAAAGAGCTACATGAAGAATTATAAATGGGCACAAGGGTTTCTGACACCAACCAGACCTTCACAGCCACACTCCACTGAATCTGTAATGATCTCAGGTCATTCCAAAAAGCTCAGGTCAGTGGGGCCCTATGAGCACGGGGACTGTTGATTTAACACCAGCCCGGAGACATCCTTTCTGCTCACTCTGTGGGCGGAATTTAAATGTGGAGTTATGGGACTAATGAGCTGTGAGAAGGAAAAAATGGGGATGTAAAGTGTTTGTGGAAACCTGACCCTTCTCTGACAGTCAGGGACTGTCTTTTCAATTCTAGAACATCCATCCTGCTTTAGCAACTACATTCTCCATTGTCTAATGGATCACAACAGGAGGAGGCGGACATGAGGTGAATGCCTGTATTCATGGGAAAAAAATGGTATGGAGATAACTTCATGAGATGCACTGTCATTTATAGAGATGGGGAGGTCATTTGGGGGGAGATATTATGGGACAGTGACTAACAAATTCAGAAGCGAAAATTGGTCATTGCGTATATTCAAACACACTGATTCTCACAGAGAATGTTGAGGGGAAGCCACACCTTTTCTTCAGTATAGAAAAAAAAAATCTACCTACAGAATTAGGCTAAATGCCTACCTGGATCCTCAGATATGAATTCATTTGGCTAAGCCTAGGAATGTGGAATCAGAAACCCTTGAGCCCTGTCTTTGTAGAATTTGTCTCAAGAATAAAAACTGCTATGTCTGTTGTCCCCAAATGTTTGAAGACTGGAAGAGAAGTGGCTGCATCAGGCATTAATCAAGGACATAAATCAGAAAAGCAAATCCCTAAACTCCATTTCCAAAGATTTGAGTTTAAAAGGTCATCACAAGTTCAGTCCTCTCACAGCTCAGTTGAAGAAACTGAGCCTTGGAATACTGTATATATTTATAGTTTATGCTAAATATCATAAAGTTCCCTTGAGAAGAGCAATATATAAATGTATGTAGAATATCTAGGCATGGTGGTGCATGCCTTGTCATCTCAGCACTCTAAGAGGCTGAGGCAGGAAGATCAAAAATTTGAGGCCAGCCTGGGCAATTTAGCAAGTCACCATCTCAAAATAAAAAAACAAAACTAAATTAAAGAGCAGGGAATGTAGCTCAGTGGTACAGCACTTAGCTAGCATGTTAGAGAGCCTGGGCTCAATCCCCAGTACCCACCCTCTCAAAGACATCAAAGACCAAGGCCTTTGATCACCTTTGCTAACTCATTGTTTTTATTTTATTTTGTCCATTTAGAGGTTTCCTTCCTCTTAAACCTCCTGTTTGTCTAGCTGAAACATCCAAGTCCTTGAATGTCATACAATCTGCTTCTGAACACACAGCAGAACATGTGCTTTTGCATTAAACCCTGCAGCTCAATCCTGCACTTCATCGAGGTGCATGCTCTGCCAGGCTTATGTGTGCCCCTAACGCATTGTGACACCCTATTACTACAGTGCCTTTATGAGCTTCAAGGGAAATTACATTTTAAATTATAGCATACAAGTATAATGGAAAATCTAATTGTAGCAATGACAGTTTATTTATCAATCATTTATCATTTTGATTTATAAGGTGCCCAACTTGATTTAAAAGTAGGTAATGTTTAAAAACCTCAAGGCACCCATACAACCAAATACACATTGAAAGCAACCAAGTGAATCAGTCTTGTTTTTCTGCATCCCTTTGATCACCTTTCCCATATCCAAGGCTGAAGTAAGGAAGCACAACCAGGTTGATTGCCTGGACCTCCAGAAGCATCCCAGAGCCTCTTGATAGCAAATCACATTTATTAAAGAACTTGCACACCAGAGAGGGTCAATTAGCCATGAAGCTTGGACTTATTATATTAGTATTTCTCCATCTTAAGTTCACAGAGCTTCAGAATTTAGAAGACAAAGGACCTCCAATGACCCGATTTCCATTCCTCCACATTGCACCTTAGTTCTAAAGAATGTGCCTTTAAGATTTGTCCAAAGACATCTACAGGTAAAGATCATTAGCCCTTTAAATGCGACTCACTCCATTGTTAAATTCACTGAACAGTATATATACTCTTGCTCTCAAACCTTTCCTCCTCCCCAGTTCTCTCCAGGTTTTGTTGTAACATTTTAGCACCTCTGTGACTCAATTTATCCTGATTTAGATCCAGCATCTGCCAAGGTTTGCCCTGATCATTGGCTGCTACCCAGTGGGCTTAGTGTTCAAATCCTGAATACATTTACCCAATACCTGACTTCACCAAGCCATATTTTTCCACTTTGCTGCTCCCATCCCAGGTCTGGCAGCTCTGAACGACCTCACCATGCAGCATGGCTCGAGTTAAGATGTCAAAAGCCTTGAGGGGTGTGAAGCCCCAGACCTGCTGCAGCAACTGAGTCAAAATCAGAGTCTCTAAGACGACAGATATCCTCACAGACCAACTGCAGTGGTCATATAGGATTTTCTAGAACACAGTTCCTAATTCAACTCAAAATTCCTTTTCTCCAGTGAGCCCCTCTTAGATATCAG
This sequence comes from Heterocephalus glaber, assembly GCF_053883595.1. NCBI lineage: Eukaryota > Metazoa > Chordata > Mammalia > Rodentia > Bathyergidae > Heterocephalus > Heterocephalus glaber. Next base: position 19,688,173 of record NW_028258381.1, on the reverse strand, counting down.
GTATCAAACTTCTTAGAGCCCTGCCATGAAGATATTTTTTCCAGGCACTAAGTTGTCTGAATCTTTCCACTTTCAAAGGTGCCTTATTTCCAGTATACTCCTCTATTCTCCACTTCACTACATACCATTTTGTTTGCTATGTCCAACCACCTTGTTAGAAATGGTCTTACATTCATTAAACTGCCACTGTTAGAGAAGAAAAGAATCTCATTCCGTTATTTAGGGCTCAGATATTTGTCTACTAAAGAGAAATAGAATTTGCTCCCAAATAATAGACCACTTGGTTGTTAATAGAAAGTCTAATTTCCAAATGCCTTGATAACTTAATACTCTTCACTTCCTGAACTATGCTAACATGGTCTGTAAGGACTCACCATCTTCCCCTTCTTTCTGACAATAACTAATGGCTGAAACATCTGTTCTTTTGGAGCAGGCTATGGATCACTTGGGATTCAGAAGAAAATACCCTGCATTGTATTGCTTGAAATAAAAAAGTAAAAGCTTTTCTGTTGGCATTTCTTGTACCAACTTGAAAGAATGAAATGTTGGAAACCCAACATTCAACCTGCTAATGGGAAGAGACTGATGTGATTCTCTCTATGGCTCATCTCTCAAAGGTTGGCCCAGGCCCTGGGAGTAATTTCTTTTGGATGTGTTCTTAACATAGTGTTTGACATAAGGTAAGGCCTCAAAAAAACATTAGCTGGTTATTATTAGCAATATTATTATTAGTATGCATTAAAATCTCCTAAAATTGGCCCAGTTGAGTTGACTGATGTTATATAATTTTGCATACAACCATTTGACCCTGTGTTCTAAGAAGCTATAATTATATTTTTAAGAATGACTACAGCAACTTGCATTTTTAATGAACTTCAGCTGTGCATGCAAGTCGAACATTTAGAAATCAGCTCAAAGCAGGGATATGGCTCAGTGGTAAGGCATATACTAGGCCCTGGTTTTAAACCACAGTACACACACACAGCACACACACACAATCACAGTCAGCTGAGCTTCTAAAACAAGAATGCAGCCAGGTTGTGAGAAGCACAGACATTTTATTATCTCTGTTCTGTCCAGTTCCCAAGCCAGTTCAGACCTGCTAAGGTTGATTCGAAGAAGTTAACTTCAGCACTGTTTGCAAGTGGGGACAGGAATAGGCCACGCCCACTGTAGTATCACAGGGTCTGGTGCACTGTGTCCCATCTCCACTCCTGGGTAGCTCTTGTGTCGTACTGTATGTAGTAGCCATCTAGGGATGGAAGTCCAGCTCTGAGCTACAGACAGCACAGCTGGGCCACAGCCACCCTAGCTTGGTTTGCCACCTCCCCATCCTATGAGTCCCTCGGTTGGCTGGTACATCACTGACCAACAGCTGTATCAGCTTTCCCATCACTGAGTCACAATACCCAGCATCCACAACTTGAAGGAGAAAAGTTTAATTTAGTTCACAGTTGTTAGAGATTCAGTACATGGCTCCAAGGCAGAAAACAGCATGGCGGAAGGGCATGGTAAAGCAAAGGTGCTGAGTTCATGGGGCAGGGAGCAAATCAGGGGAACAGTGCCAGAGAAAACCAGCAAGGGAGCATACACAGCAACCAAAGTTCCATTACCCTCCCAGACACACCCGGGAGAATGCTCTATTAATCTTCTAGGTGTCCCTTAATCCAAGGAAGCTGATATATGAGGAGGAATAGTTACAAAAGCATAGTGTTTATTTTCCCCTATTCCTTGAACCTTACACCAGGCTCCACCACAGGACATGATCTCCTTGATACCTGAGAGCAAAGCAAGCAACATCTATGCTCACTTCCTCGCATCACCTTGGACACTTGCCATGGGAATTTAGACTCTTTTGCTCCAAAATGGAATCAGCCTGCCCTTCCAGACTCCATCTTCTGTGTGGCTTCAACACGAAATATTATTTTAAATATTGTGATTTGAGTAGCCAGAGATAGCACCAGAAGTCATGAGCCTACATCAGAGCCTAAGAAGACCAGAGTATAGACCACCACCATCTTTCTCCGTAGTTTTGCCTCAGCTCAGGGCTCAATCTTTTTATAAGGCTTTGACATAGTAAAGGCAAGGACCAGATCTTAATGTTTACAGTGCCCATGCCCAGGCAGGGCTATGAGCATCTCACCTGCTCAGGTGATGTGTGCCAACTAAATGAACAAATGAACACATATCCTAAAGATCTAGCTCTGCCATGATAGCTAATGAGAAGTGTACTTTTCTACTAGCCAATAAGTTAGCTACATGGTATTATCAACACTGCTCTAAAAAGTAGTTCTTTTAACCAACAACAAGAAAAAAAATCAGTTATGTTAGAGAAAACTATTACTCACTTAAAGAAGTGGTAAGAAATGCAAATCCAAACCACAAGGAGGTACTGCTTCACATCAACTAGGATTATTATAATAATAATTTTTAAAGCCTAAGATAAGTAAGGATGGTAAGAGTGCAAAGAAATTGGAACACTTTATGTATTGCTGGCAGAAATGTAAAATGTTCATTCTCTAGAGTTCTGTAGAATAGAATCAATATATTCCCCTTGTGTGTATTTATACAAGGGGACTTATCAGATAGGCTTACATGACCAAAGGCAGGAGAGCCTATAATGGGAGTCCGTGCACTGAAGAGCCAGAGGATCCAATCGCTTCTCAGTCCAAGAAGCCACACAAGAAGAGAAATCAAGAATGCAGATCCAGTCTGAGTCTGAAAGCCTGGAAGCTCCCTGGAGATTTTCTGGTATGAGTCCGCATTGAAAGGCTGAAGCAGCTGGAGTCTGATGTGCAGTGGCAATGGCAGTAGCAAAAGATGCACCTGATCAAGCAGAATGGAGATTTTTAAATAAAGGCTGCCTTCATCCTTCTTCCCTTTCATTCATCCAGGCTACAAGCCCATTGCATGGTGTGACCCATGTGGGGCAGACTTCCTTCCACCAGTTTGCTGGCCCACATACCAATAATGCCTGGACAGTCCTACAAACACAGCCAGAAGTATGTCTCACTAATCTAGGCCTCTCCTAAGCCAGTCCAATAGACAGTCACCACTAACCATCACATAGCAGCATGATTCACAAGAGTCCAAAGGTGATAACAGTCCAGATTTCCATCAGTAGATAAGCCAGGTGTGAGTTATCCATAGAATGAAATAAAAAGGGATCAAGTAAGGATAGCTGTGACAACAGAGATAAATTTTTAAACATTTTGCTAAATGGAAAGGGCCAGAAGGAAAAAGTCACATACTGTGTGACCCTATTTAAATGTAACTGAGAATTGGTAAATCCATAGAGTCAAAACAGATTGGAATTATCCAGGAAATGGAGAAATAGGGGAATGTGGTGAAACTGCTCAGTGGATACAAGATTTTATTATGAAAATATATTGGAGATAGAAGTGATAGCTTATAGATACTTGCAGAATATTGTGAATGCACTAAAGTCATTAAATTGTTCACTTAAAAATGGTTAATTGTATGTTATATGAAATTTACCTGTATAACTTTTTAAATTAAATAACAGGTAAATTTACTTGTCTTGTGTTAAGAAGTTCCATTATGAGTATGTATACGTCCTGTACTTTCTTTTAGCTCATCTGACATAAAAGGAATCTGTATCGGGTTTCCTAAAAGGCATTAATGTCTGTCCTAATAGCTATTAAAGCAACTCACTTCTTTAGGCCTTGGTCAAACACAGTTGCTTCAATTCTAATCGTTAGGATGTCCCAGTACCTCAAAGATTTAACCAAGTGAAGTTAATGGAGACCAGCCTGTCTTCAGGCCAAGGGTGGATGTTTTCATAGGTGGGGCCCAGGGGTGTGCTGGGGTGCTGTGGGGTACACCTGGGGCAAAGGTGAATATTTGTACTGCTCATAGAGAAATGAAAGCTATGAAAAACTGATGATGGCAATGGCTACAACACTCTGATCTCACAGAGGGAATAAACTAAACCTGGTCAATAGACAATGAATAAGAAATGAACAATCTGGAATAATGAAGCCTGCTTTCAAGACAATAAACCAGAATAACATGATAGCCAGTGTTGGAGGTAGAAAGATGGCATTAGTGACAGTGGCCAGGTAAGGTCTCCCCAAGAAGTGACATTGGAGCTAAGAAAAAAATCACTGGAAAAAAGAATACCAGGTGAAGGAGTGGAACTGCAAAGCATAGGACACAGAGAGCATTTGGAGCAGCTTGCTTCCTCTCTCTGTTTCCCAGGGCCCTGTGACCATGAAATCTTCCACACTGCTCCTCCCCCTCACCTCTAGAGTTGCATCAGGGTGGAACTGGGCCAAGCCATGCTGATGTTGGGTATCGGCCTCCCTCACCCCTCACACCTGCCAGGACTTCAAGACGAAAGGTCATTCCGGGCACCTTTCTCTGGCATGAGAATCTTTCACTGCAGTGGATACTTCTTGGGGAGGAAGGAATGAAGAGTATACATAGCTGCCAACATGTCAGGCAAGGATGAGTGCACAGTCTCTCACTGCACAAACTAGATCCCAACCTGGGAGTCTAGGCCAATTCAGCAGTTACAAAGCCATCAGTGGCAACCGGATGGGTTCCCACATGTGGGGCCAGCAATGAAGCAGAAATAAAGGGGTCAGGTGCATGGGGTGTGGACAAAACCAGGAAGTGGGTCCAGGCTCAGTGACCTGAGCCGAGATCTTCTACCCTGCAGGCTGCATTGAGCCTGCCCCACACCTGTTAAGAGAGTAGGAAAACCAAGTGATTAGCAAATGCCTCTAAACACTACCATCTTTATGTCTGTGATTTGCATTTTCATAGCAGCAGTTAAATGAAACCTAGGTTTTCAGCAGCATCAATCACGATTGTCCCCAAAATTCCATATCTCAGTCTTATTTTAACTAAATGAGGCTAACTGGTTGGAAATAGCCTCAAACATCTGATCCCTGCTGGAAGCCTTCCACTGCTAGTGGGAGGGTGAGGAGACATCTCCCAGGGTTAATGATGATGAAAAGGAAGGACCAGGGCCTGCCATGTCCATTTTGGAACCAGTCCCAGGCTGCCTGTGTGTGTGGACTCCCAGCAGCTGCTCTGCTTGGCCCCACTTGGGCCCACTGAGGTTCTCTAGGGCTGGCACCTCCAACCTGAGAAACACCAAAGGAACTTAGCCACCAAATGCCTTCTTGTGGACCTCACTGATTCAACAAGTCATATTTTCTATCCCTTTTTGGAATTCACTTCTTCCAGGAATTCTACTGAGTACCACCCAATGCATCCATTCTATCTTAGTCTTGTGTCACTTAATGATGGGATATGTTTTGAAAGCTATATCCTTGGGCAATCTCAGCACTGTGGAAACATCACAAGATGGACTTCTACAAACTTGGATGGCTTTGGTCAATCATTCCTCATGGCCCCATGATGAAATCAAAAGAGACATTGTAAACATGAATTATTGGTGACTGAGGTCTAGAAGTTCTTAGAGCCAGAGCAAAAATAGCTGAGACACAAACTAAGTGAACACCAGGGGCAGTTTAGCTTATATCATCACTGTACCATGCACCATACTTTACATAGGGTTGATTCTCATCCTGCCACGGCAGCCACTTGGGGCTCATCAAGCTGTCAGCACAAGCTTCCAAAGCAAGGACAGATTCAGAGCCAACACAGAAGGACAAGAGGTCACTGCAGATGCTGTGGTTCCAGATGGATCTTCATATGCAGCGTTCAGTTCTGAAAGGACCCCTCCTGAGCCTGTGTCTCAGCATCTGCCTCCTGTGACCTGAAAGATGCACTGCTCTGAATCCAGACACTCTCTCAGAAAGAACTTTGCAGCCACAATTGGTAGTATACACCTGTAATCCCAACACTCTGAGAGGTTGAGGTAAGAGGTTTGCAAGTTCTAGCTCATCATGGGCAACCTAGTGACTCAGTAAGACCCTATCTCAAAGGAAAAAATAAAGAGGCCTGAGGATGTAGCTCAGTATGAAGGCACTGGGTTTAATCCCTAGCACTACAGAGAGAGAGAGAGAGAGAGAGAGGAGGGAAAAGAGGGAGGAAGAGGAGGAGGAGAAGGAGAAGAGGAAGAGGGAGGGCAGAGGAGTAAGTTATGAAGGAGAGGACAGGCCACCTACTCAAACCTAGTGGTCCTGAGAGGCCCACAGCTCTGCTGGGCAGAGGTGACAATAGATCAGATATCAAGTTTCCAGAATCCTGAACACAGGGTGGTGGAGGACACCAAAGAGCTGAGACAGGAGCTGCAAGGACAGAGGGGTGGGGACATACAGGGTTGACCTTGCCCATTCCATGACTGCTTCAGCTCCACATGCACCATTCCAGTGTCTGGGAGTCCGGCCACAAGGCAGCTATGGCCAGCTATGGGAGGGGAGAGGAGAGGAGAGGAGAGAAGAGAAGAAAAGAGAGAAAGAAAAAGGAAAAGAGAGAGGGGCTAAATAACAGAAGAACCCAATAAGTAACGACACCACTCTCAACTGTGACCAGTGAGCATGACACACATCTTCCCAAAGCCTCGGTTTTTCCAAGTAAGTTGAGCCAAGCGTAATCTGCAGTCTGGCTGTGGAGTCTAAGGACATCAAGGCCTACAAAAGAGGCCACCCAGGCTCCTGAAAATGGCTCGGAAAGCAGTTTCCCCACCCATTTCTGAGAATCCTAAGGAGGCTGCTCTCCAGGGAAGGCCAAGGGGCTGCAGACCAGAGTCCACAGTCCAGCAGCAGGGGACAGAAGGAAAAAGCAGCTGTCATTAGAAGATAATTAACTAGGGAAACAGCCACTACCCCAAGGTGAAGCACCAGGTGCTTTACATATCAATAAGGTCAATTATCAGAGGGTGTTGGATTCCTTGGTGCTGCTATTAACCTACATTGCTCTTATTAACCTTTCTAATGAAGAATCTTTCAAAAATAATTATATTAAAGCACAATGGTCTGCGAGTTTAAAGTATAGGAATGTTCCATTTCAGTACTCCTGTGTCATGAGATAATGAACAACTGATTGCCTCGCCACCACGAGAAGGTTTTTAATCAAGACTCCTTTTCTTTGCTCCACTGCCAGCCCAGGAGACAGCTCTGGGAGGAGCAGGAGGCCCAAGCAGCCCCAGGCAGCGGAGATCCAAGGGCAGGAATGGAAAGGGAGAGATAGGCTTGACAGAGCGGGTCAGGTTTCTCAGTAGAGGAAGACAATGGTCACCCATCTGGAGTGGGTCCTGGAGCCCAGGAAGAGGCCTCTCCCTGGCATGGCACCCAAATCCTGTCCCTCAGGCCTGGAATTCCTAGGACAAATTTTGGTCCCACAGTATGCTATCAGAAGTCAAGAGCAAGTTATGAAGGAGAGGCCAGGCCACCTATTCAAACCTAGTGGTCCTGAGAGGCCCATGGCTCTGCTGAGCAGAGGTGACAATGGATCAGATAAGATCAAGTTTCCAGAATCCTGAACACAGGGTGGTGGAGGACACCGAAGATCTGAGACAGGAGCTGCAAGGACAGAGTGGCGGGGAGATACAGGGTTGACCTTGCTCTTGCCTGTTCCCATGACTGCTTTAGCTCCAGATGCAGCACTCGGGTATCTGGGAGTCTGTCCACCAGGCAGCTATGCCCAGCATACACTTTCACACACGTGGCCTGCACTTGGCTGCGAGCTCAGCCAAAGTCTCAGCAGCAATCAAGCTGCCCTCTCAGTTCAAGGAGCACAATCTCAGGAGCATTTTCAGTTTTGATGGCTGGGGGAAGCTGGCTTTACTCCAGCATGATGCCATTCTACACAAGAGGTGATATGATCCTATTTGTTGATTCTTGAATATAAACTAGTACAACCACTGTGGAAATCAGTATGGAAATTCCTCAAAAAACAAAAAATAGAAATTCTGTTCAACCCAGCTATTCCCCTTCTAAGTATCTTCCTGAAAGAGCAGTGTTCCATGCATATCCATGTTTATAGCAGCACAATTCATAACAGCTAACACTTGGAAGCTGCCTATATGGCCACCAACAGATGAATGAATAAAGAAAATATGGTACAGTATTTATACACAATGGAGCACTATTCTGCCATAAATAAAGATAAACCTGAGTCATTTGCAGGAAAATGGCTGCACCTTGGGACCTTAATTTTAAGTGAAATAAATCAGACACATAAGCTTAAATACTGCATGGTTCCTCTTATATAAGAAACCCAGTACATAAAGAGCAGGTAAAATATAGATAATGGGAAATAGAGAGAGATCTTTTAGAAGGGAGAAGGGGACCAAGATGGAGAGGAGGTGGAATGAAAAACTAATTAAGATGTGTCATGTGCATGTACCAGCTCTCCACAAAGAGTATGATCATTGTGTACTACAAACATGTGCTCATAAAAAACAATAAAAATATAAAAATAAACAAAATATAGGTGAACGTGTGCTCCCAAGGCTTCAGGATTTACAGAATGGTGGCCGGTATGCAGCAAGCCCTCAATTATTTCTTATTACTGGGAGTAGGGGACTGAGAGAGGAAAAGTGTGTGTAGCAGTCACAGGCAGCAGCTGAGGGTTTGGCCCATGAATGGAAACTCGAAGTAGGTGCTGGCCACATTCCAACCTAATCCACCACCAGCAAATTTCCTCCTCAGTCTCTTGGAGGTTTTCTTCTCCAGAAACAGCTTCTCCAACTTTGTCACATAAACTCAATGACGGATGGGTGTGACAGACCAGCTTGATAGTGTCAACCTGAAAGGTTTTGGGATCTGCCCAGGGGATTGTGGAGTGAGCCTCTGGATGTGTCTGGGTGGTCATGGAGCCATGATCTTGGGGTCAGTATCTGGTTCCTGGCCTCTTCTTCTCTGGCACTGTTCCCTGCTCTGCTTCCTGGCTGCCATGAACTAAGCAGCTTTCCTCCACTACGTCTTTCTGCCATGAAGTTTCTGCCTTGAAGCCAGCTTACACAAACTAAATCCCCTTAAAACAGGAGCCAAATTAAACTTCTCCCCGCTTAAGTTATGGATATTGGGTATTGTGTCCAGCAACAGGAAAGCTAACTAATACACTGGGATTTCTATTTTACTCTATGCATGCCACAGGATCATGCATAGGCAGTGCTAGACCTAGTAACAAACATGATGATTACTGATATCAACCTATTTTACAGATGAGGAAATTGAGTCACTACTATGGTTTGGATGTGTCCCCCAAAGTTCATGTGGTAGGAATTTAATCTCCAATATACAATGTTGAGAGATGGAACTTTTAAGAAGTAATAATGGATTAATGCCATTATCTCAGCAGTGGGATAGTAAACCTCTAGGCAGGAAAAATTCAATGTTTTCTATGGTTTAGATAAGTACCCATAGAAGCTCAAGGCTTAGTCACCAGCCTGTTGGCTTTACTGAGCAGGGCGGACAAGTGGAAGGAAGTTTCCAAAATAATCCAAAATAATAATATTTTTACTTCCAAAATAATCCTTTTTTCTTTTAAAACTGGTCACTTTGGGTATTTTGTTATAGCAACACAAAGCTGACCAGCATACTTCTTGATCCAGCCTTTATGTCAAGGTAGATGCTCAGAGAATGAGAGTCCAATTCTCCCTCATGGAACATGTTGAAGATAAAAGCGGTGATAGGGTACCTGAAATGTCTTCTAGTCGAAATATTCAAAAGTTGAACAGAAGCCAAAAAATCAAGAGCACCAAGACCAAAACTAGTGAAGTCAGTATAAAGAACCTACCCCTCAGAGAGGCAGTCTAGCCTAGTGGTGAGGAACATGGACTCTAAAGATGAGCTGCTTGAGCTTGCTTCCCAGTTCTACCCATCAATACTTATGTAGCTTTGGGCAAAGTGCTGCACAATTCTGTGCTTCAGTTTCCACAAAGATAATGTAGGGCTATTATAAAGATTAAATGAGTTAACCTATGAGGCTTACTTAGCCTCATGTCCAGTGCATACTAAGCACTGAACCAGCAAGGAAAAAACACAATAAAGCATATACACACTGGAAGAAAAAAAAGAAAAACCCACTAATACCATCTCCAATATAGATGGAGAAACTTGATTCCAAGCCCTCTTCTCTATATGTACCAAATCCCCAGCACATTAGGAACACAGTGATTACACAGAAAAAGAACACTTGCCTGGGGAGTGGTAGGCATGAGATGCAGGTTGTGGAGACAAAAACAGTTCTTCTGTGGGCCTAGGCAGGCAATGCTACAGGACAGCTGTTCTCAAATTGGGACATGTGGTGGCACCCTTGGAGGGATTGTTACCCACTACTAGGTACCCCAAGTCAGAAGATTGGAGGTTGGGCCCTGTAATTAGCAAGGCTAAAGCTCCCAAGTGATGTCCAAAGTTGCTATTGGCTGACCACTGGCCTAGAATGATAAGAAAACATAGAAATTTTAGAAAATTGGATGTCACCATGCAAGAACATAGCCTCTAGGTTATGGAATCCTCAGGTATTTGAAAGAAGTCTTAAACTTGAAATGCATGTGAAATACCTTGATGTTGCCAACACTACAAGCCCAGTAAACCAAACATAGCTGCCCTTGTATGACCACTTGGTCCAGTACCATAGACTGAGTGGCCCTGTGGTTGTTTTTCATTTGTACAGGTTGCCATGAATAGCATTTGTTAGTGAAATCCTCCATTGAAGTAATATTAATTAGATAGGAAATATACATTTGATTTCCACTGTAAGTTTTCCCCACCAAACCAGCATGCTTGGGCTTTTAGAAATGATGGATTAATTGTCCCTTGTTTTCATAGTAATTATTAACCTTATGCCAATCAAGGTCATTATGGCTTTTATTAAGACACAAAAAAACTATTTTTCCAAAATAAAAGTACAGGAAGGAGGATTTGTTCATGTTTTGCTAATCAATTCATTCAGACAAGCAAAGATCTATATTTTGTGTTTTTAAAATTAGCATAATCTTAATCATTAAGACTAGAATCCAATGATTTCTACTGAACTGACTTAGTTAAACAGTTTGATTGAGACCAGACTAGCTAAATTCAAAGTCCAAACTACATATTTAGAACTGGGGGAAGGGTATTTTATAGCAAGTGTTTCATATTCTGTTTCTCTTATCCTCTTGTCATCAATGTGGTTCAAAGGTAGAGAGGCTGATTTAGGAGTTTCCCCTGGGGACCCTAATCTTTTCAGAAGTGGGACTGAGAACAGGAGCAAATGACAGTCTCCCAAACCCCAATCAGATGCCAATCTGACAGCTATTTGCAAACCAAACCAAAGCATCTAAATATCTAGTACCCATCTGCTTTAGTAGGTTGCCAATGATCTGCCCCCTAGCTATCAAAGGAAAGTTGAGCTGTGAAAAGCATAAACATTCAGTACCTCTCTGTGATAAACAGAGAGTTTGGCCAAACCCACCCCGTGCCTCCGTGTGAACACTCTGCGGCCATGCGTCTGTGCTAAGAGATGGGAAACCCAAGGGCACGGTCAAAGAATCCGTGGCCTGATGTTCACAGTGTCCTTAAAAGTCATGTGGTTTGCGCAATTGTCTGTCTCTTTTTAATTATGGCATTTAATACTATGACCATATTCAAATATTGAGCCCTTCTCCACCCACTGATACACAGGAGGCTGTATTTTAATCTATAATCCACTTAATTACCTATGCTGTGCTCAAGACCCAAGACCACAAATACTGTTTCCACGGGAATAAGATTCATGGTGTATTCTCTAACCGCCTCCACATTCATCTGACTGCCAATTTAATCAGCTCTACTAGGCATTCCCATTCTCATGGCACATTATTCAGGCCAAACCAAGAGGGTTTCAAAATGGGCCATCAACCCAAATCAGCCATGGGTACCATCTGCTTAGGCAGCATCATCAGTAGAAAGAATCCTAAAAAACACCATTTTTTAGCCCTCAGATTCCTATCTGAGAAAGACATCATAGTCCCCAACAATACTTCTTGTTTTCTTCCAGCACAGATATTTAAAGAATGGTTTAAGTGAAAGACAGTTAGTGCCAGTGAGTGGCAAAAATGACCAGGCAGTAGGAATTCAGCTGGCCAACTCCAATATTCAATGAGAGCTAAGAGATGTAGAATAATTGGGCCTGGCCTCAAAGGAGTAGAATTCTGTGGAATATTTAGGTGGGAAATGTCCAAATTCCTGAATTATTTACAGATGAGGAGACTAGAGCCTAAAGAGGTAGTATATTAATCAATTTCCCATCCCTGGGACAAAATACCCAACACCTACACTTAAAGGAAAAGAAGTTTATTTTGGCTCACAGTTTCAGTGGATTCAGTTCATGGTCAGCCGGCTCCAAGACAGAAATGGCATGGCAGAAAGGCATGGTGGAAGAAAGCTGTTCACCACATGGCAGCCAGGAAGCAAAAAGGTAAGGGAGGAGCCAAGACAAGAATACACCCTTCCAAGTCACAGCCCCAGTGACCCGCGCCTTTCAACCAGTCTCTACCTTCAAATGTCAGACTTTTGGGGGACATCTTAGATCCAAGCCATAGCAGATAGCAAACAAATGCAATTTTCACCCTACTTGCACCAGTTACAAACCAGCTATCTTGGGAGAACTACCTTAGCCTCTTACTTACTCATCAGGAAATGAAGAAAGTGATACTTGGACCACAGTCACTGTAACTGTGTAGAGTGGACAAGCTTGCTCTTGGGAAAGGTCTTGTTATATTTTGGATCTAAAATGTCTCCCAAAAGTCTCATGTGTTCAGAAGTGAGCCTTTACGAAGGTGATTGGATTATGCACACGCTATCAGTAAATTAATCCAGTGATTAGATCATAATTTGATGGCATTATTGGAAGGTGATGGAAATTTAGGAGGTCAGGCTTAGCTGAAGGGACTGGGTCATAGGAGTGTCCTATTAGGGACTCTATCTTGCTCCTTGCCACTTTCTCTCTGGATCTGTTCCTCTCTGGCTGCTATAAGGTGAGCATATTTTTTCCCTCAGGCCCTTCCACCATGATGCTTTCGCCTCACCACAGGCCTAAAGCAATGGAAGCAGATAACCATGGACTGAAAGCTCGGAAATCATGAACAAAAATAAATATTTGTTCTTCTAAGTTGTTTTTTGCAGGTATTTGGTCACAGATATGGAAATCTGACTAACAGATCTCACAGGAGATACTGGCAAAGAAAGACAGGCAGCTTCCTACCCGTTTTTTGCTCCATGGGGAATGCAAAGCAGTGAAAAGATCATCTCTTTGAAGTCAAATTCTGGGAATAAATCATGGATCTATCCCTTACCTGTGAATCCCAGGCAAGACATTTCACCTTTCTGAGCCACAGCTTCCTTGCCTGAAAATGGAAAATGAGAGGTCTACCTCACTTCCTTGACATACTGCATTAGTGCAGAGAAGGTATTGACAAATGCTTTTTCTTTTCTCATTTAAGTTCTCATCCTGACTCCATTACATATCTCTATGTAACCCTGGGAGAGTTATTTAACCTTTCTAGGTCTGAATCTCCCTCCCCATAAAACTAGGGGTTTTGACAAGATCCTCTGAATTTCCTTCCAACTCTAACATGCTATGATTCTGTGACTTTGAGCTACCCAAGGGATATGGTAATGGGTTACATTCCACAAAAGACCTGGATGTAATATTATGAGCTGTAACACAAGCTTCAGCAAACTCTCCCAGTCTCCCCTGAAGAATTCCCCATTGTTCTGAGAATAATGAATAATCCAACATAACACTTGCTCTATCTGAGCTCTGCCCATGTCCACAGCCTCTCACATGTGGGGCCTGCCAGAGGCAACACTGTAAAGCTGCCTCTTCCCCTGGCAGTGCCCTACCTGGTAGACGTATTCACTTACTCTGGCATCTCCCGCTAGGGTCAATATCACATGCTCTAAATATTTCTTGCTCCCATCTCAGCCTCAAAATTCATCACCCTTTTGTTCCATTCCTTTGGGAGCTGGTGTGGTGTTTTTTGTTTTGTTTTGTTTTTTTGTCAATCTTGGGGAATGATTTATTTAAGCCTACATAGCCTGCTTCAAAAGACACAAAGGTGAACAAGACGTAGTAGCTTTCCATAAGGAGCCTTCAAATTGAAAGGCAGGAGGTCCTAGTATACAGTTATAAATTGGACCCATTAAGGTATACAATAAAAATAATATTATTTTAGAAAAGGGAAAAAATTGCTTCCTAAAGCAAGAAAGGAAATCTTCATGGAAAGATGGCATTTAGTTCAGGTAAGATTTGATAGGCAATGATGAAAGATAAAAGCCTAAAGACAGAGAAAAAATGCAAACACAAACATTGAGAGGAAGTATACAGTGAATTTGGGGAACATAAAAGAATCTGCATCATCTAGGTTCATGAAAAGAAGCAATGAAATGAAGTGAACAAATTTGGTTGAAACCCTATCATTCAGGGTCCAGGAAGTCTAATTAAGGACTTGTTTCCATGGGCAGTGGAGGGCCATTGAAGGCCATGGAGCATGGGAGGTGCCAGGTCAGGCAATTTAGACTACCTTATGTCTCTTAATCCAGGAGCTGTGTTTGGGAGGCTTGAAACAGAAATTCAAAGATGAGGTAGCTGGCTCAAAGATCCCTGTGGTAACCTGATGAGAGATGATGGGATTTGAAACTCCAGGAGCAGCTGGGGAATGGAAATTGAAGAGGGAAAGGGAGATATCAACAGGGCAATGATTAGAAATGGAGGCCAGAAGAGTAGAAAAGGAACAAAGGACTAAAATGCTGATGGCATCAAACAGAATGGGGAAGTCAGGAGACACTTTAGGGTTGGGAGGGAGCACTGCTAATTGAATTGCCAGACTTGCATTTTGGATGCCTTTGAGGTAATCAAGAGAGGTGGCTGAAGCTAAATTCAAGACAGTGTTGTAGCCAAAGGCCCAGATGATGAATGCCAGCTGGGTCGGAGAATTGAATGAGCTTGTAGGAAATGAGTGTTGAGAGAGAAGAGATGGATGCCAAGGACCAGGACTGAACTTTGGGGACATGATAGGGCTGAAGGAAGAAAGGAGATCAGCGATGAGTGCTGACCCATAGCTGGAAGAGCTCATATCATGGACACACTGGAAGCAGAGATTCTTGGAGAAAGCATGTCTACGAATGGGGTGAGGGTCCACTGCCAGTGTTGAGTCCTCATTTTGATACAGTAACACTGCCTTATCCTAAAATTCCTGGGTCAACTGGGGACAGTGGGGAATCATTTCAGGACAGACACCTTATTGCTCCATCTTAAGAGGCTCAGCCCTGCTCCAGCAGGAATGGGACCCTAGCTTTTGTCAGCCTCCCATACAGCTGTATCAGAGAGTTCAAGGAGATGAGGAAATTTTAGGATTGTTTGCAATCGAATCCCTCTTGGAAGAGAATAGCTGTGTCTGTAGGAAGACCTTAATGAGCCTGCAGAACTTTGTGAGGTGCAGCAGAGAATATGCATGAGCAGGTACCTGGACATCAGAGGGTGGATGGAAGCGGCTCTGCACAGCAGAGAGGAGACTAAAGAACTCTCGAAGCCACATTGGAACCATGAGAGTGAGATGAGACTGAGAACAAAGAGAAGGAATCTGTAAGCTGGACTAAGTCTGAGCCTGGGGGAGGGAGGGGACCCAGGACATTTTCTGAATTGATATTCCATAGAGGAAACTTATATATTACTGAGTGAAAGAAGCCAATCTGAAAAGGTTACATATGACTCTAACTATATGACATTCTGGGGAAAAAAACAGAGTCAACAGATCAGTAGTTGCCAGGGGTTCATGGGAAGAGAGGGGTGAATCAGAGGATTTTTAGAGCAGTGAAAATATATGATGCTGTAATGGAGGATCCATGTCATGATATATTTGTCAAAATCAATACAACAAAGAACACCAAAAGTGAACTCTGATGTAAACTGAACTCCCGGTGATAATGATGTGTCATTACAGTTTTGTCAAATGCATCAACTGCAATAAATGTACCACCCTGTTGCAGGAGTTTTATGTGTATCAACCTGCTTGGGGAGACTGTTGGGAGGGGGCACGCAATGAACTTTCCACTCAATTTTTCCATGAATCTAAAAGTGCTCTAAAAAATAGTCTCAGGTGAACATGGTGGGACATGCTGTAATCCCAGCACTCTGGGAGGCTGAGGCAGGAGAATACCAAGTTCAAGCCCAGCCTAAGCAACTTAATGACTTAAGAAGACTCCACTAAAAATAAAAAACTAAAACAGGATTGGGAGTATGACTTAGTGCAAAGGCCCTGGGTTCAATTCCCAGTAGCACAATTAATAAATCAATAAAGTAAATACATCTACATAAAATGGGGAAAAGAATTGATAATGATATTGCATCCTTTAAATACTCATCTATTTCTCTCTTTCTAAACTTCTTTCTCTTCTATTCCTCAGTCATCTTCTATTTAAGACTTGATCAAAGTATACTAAAGTCAAAATATCCTTGCCATACATGGGTTATTTTTTGGTAAGGACAATTTTAGGGAAGAGCTTAAATTTCATATAAGCAATACTCACAGGCCCAGAATCCAGAGGAAGAGGGAACCAGGAAAGTTCAAGTTTCGGGGAAGTTACAGGACTTGTGAGGAAGCTTTGGATTTCCCCCAGTTGGAATCAGGAATGTGAGGTATCCCAGTATCCCATCCCCAGTTATTCTCCAGATTGCAATAATCACAGCTCTGCCTTGCAGTCACAGTCACTGGGGAGAAAAGGTTGGAGTACTGAAAAGAGTAACACATGAACACACTAGAAACTAGCATAGGTTCCCTAGCCCAAGTTCCACCATGGTTTTGACATTGACCAAGTGTTTGAATTTCATGGTCCTTTCTGCTACACAGTTTTATGCTTCTCTATTAGGACAAATCGTCTAATGGAAAAAATGTTATAATGAAATACTCAAAGCTAAGTAACTTTGTAAGAAAAAGAAGTTTCTTTAGATAATAGTCATAAAGATTCAGGGGCAAGGCCCTGGCATGAGGCCCTCGTGTCCGCTGATGGCATCACAATGTTGCTAGCGCATGTGACAGGAAAAGATTTTACTGCAAAACAGGAAACCAGAGAGTGGTCCAGGGGTCAGGCTTGCTCTCACAGAACAACCTGCTCTCACAAGATCCCGAGAGCGCCACAAAAGTTACCTAATCCTTTCTGAGTGCAGAGCCCCAAGGACCCAAGCACCTCCTACCAAGTCTACCTCCTAAGGTCTCAGGACCTCTCCACACATCCACCGAGCTCCTAATGCACACACCCTCTGATACACAGTCAAACCATATCCAAACTGTAACCGATGTTTTCTTCAGTGCTGGGGATTGAACCTACCGCCTTTGTATTGAGCTACATCCCAATCCTTTTTTATACTTTGAGAAAGTTCTCCTAAGTGCTAAGTTGCTCAGGCTAGGTGGGCTCAAACTTCTAAACCTCCTTCCTCAGCCTCCCAGAGTGCTGGGGTTACAGGCATGCATCACCATGCCTGGCTTCACCTTGTTGTTTTTATATGTACTTCCAAAAGTAAATCACTTATTAGCAATAAAACAGTATACAGTCATGGCTTCCCAACCAGCCGTTTTATTGAATACCACCAAGTATAGCATATGCTACCAGAAATATGGGACTTCCTTTATTTCAGGGTTCACCAAACAGGAGCCCCACCTGCTCCGAAGGGCTTAGGGAGCACCTGCACTTCACCCCCGGGATGGCTGCAGTAAGCCATCACCTGCAGCACCCTGGCAGCTGCCCAGCCAGGTGAGCGCAGATGAACATCTACTTTCCTTCCACTAGGCCCAGATCAATAGCAGCTACATACGCATTGTGCATGGTGAACTGATCTTTCCTGACTTTCATTCATCTCTCCAGGGCCCCCAGAGGTCAGAGATATTTAAACAGTGGGGGAGGTTGAACTTGCTCACCAGGCCAGCTCAGCTAATCGACTCCCTAGAGACTGCAGGCCTCCTCAGTCATGACCAAACCACCAGGTGAGCAGGAGGTGAACTGAAAGGTGTGCAAATATTTGGCTTCATCCATGATCAAATAAATCATTTTTCCTTTCCCTGAGCTCCAGGAAAACCCAGCAGAGCTCCAAAGGACCTGGCTAGGAGCAAAGATTTATGCACATCAAGCACACCTTACCTTATAAAGGAAGTGCAAGGTTGTAAAGAAAGTCCATTTTTAGGCACACAAGAAATTATGACTGGCATTGCAAAACTTCACGTTTCCAGTAACACATCCACTCAAAGCATGTGAGCCTGGGCCTAGTAATAGGCAATAGTATGCACAGAAACAAAGTATCTTTACATGATGACTTAAAATAAGGTCTAGTTTGCAAAACCTCTTTCCTGTTGCCTGGGTTTATGCCTACTGTGCAAAGGAAGCTACTCAAGGCTTCTGTGTTTTCCCAAAAGTCCTGGATCCTGAACTGGCAGCAATTAGTACACCACTGTCTTGTCCCTTCCTCAAAGTAAAACTAAACCCAACAGTCCTGTGTCACTTCAGGTAGCCTGGAGAAGCCCTGCTGTTTCCTGCCTGGCAGTCTAGGCCCTGGAATCTATTCTGATGACGTTAGACAAGCTGGTTAACAAGGGCAAAATATGCAGTCAAATTGCTCTGTGGGCTTCGTATTTACTGATTTCTTAAAATGACTCATTCTTTGAGAAAATTCAACTGTTGGCTATTTTCTGCAACTCCTGATTGAATGGGTTTATACCTATGTTTTGAGTACAGCTACCTATTTCTATTTCAACCTTTAATTGTACAAGGGCAAGGACCACGCAGGAATTTGTGTCCTTTGTAAGGTTTTAAAAGTCTTAGGTCTTCTTTCTTTCCCAAATTTATAGTGCCAGCCTGTTTCTGGCTCTTCTGCCTCCTCTTCCTCTCTCATTTTCTTTCTTCTTTCCTTCCATCTTTCTGTTTTCCAATATAGAGTATTGAACCCAGGGCCTTCACACTGAGCTATAGCCCCAGCCGTTTTTATTTTGAGATGAGTTCTTGTTAAGTTGCCTGGGCTGAGCTAGAGCTTGAGATCCTTCTGCCTCCAGCTTCCCAGGGTGCACCAGGCCTGGCTCTCCCAAACTCTCTTCTAAAGAAAGAAGTAATGATGATCCACTCCCAGACAGTGGCCAACTTGCGGTGGGTCCAGCGAATGATATGTACACTGCTGCTATGCACCAACACTGTTAATGACACCACACGCCCAAGCAGGAATTCCCTTCCTTACTTTTCCCCAGGGCCTATGGTCCCTACACCAGAGACAAATAGTCCAGCTCTTTCCCTGTGTCTTAGAAGATAGCGTGTCTCTAGCTCCTAAACTCCACTGGAATTATAAGCATACATCAAATACAGAGATCCTTGGACTCATAAGTGGCTTTACTAGGTTGAGATGAACATCAGAAAGCCATGACACATTGTCTGCCTTCTCACATATGTGGAGTCACTAATTTCTAAGGACCAGATCTATCCCAAAGAGAAAAGTCCTCTCTCTCTCTCTCTCTAGACCACAGACATTTGTCCAGATTCTCACGCTAAATTTCCAGTGACTTTTCTCCTGTTGCAAATATACTGGAGCTCGCCCTTTGCTGGCTAGATTCATTCTCCTGTACCAGTTTCCTTCCCCTCTTGATTTCCTTAAAGGTTTGCTCTGGTTACCTTAGATCCTTTCTCAGACACATTTTGTCTGCCTCTGAGACACATGGGGGATGCTTGGCTCATTCTCTTTCAATTTCCCTTTCAGTCATAAAGTGACCATCCACCAAAGCCCACATTTGCCGCAACATACTTTAAAAATGTCTAGCTGGGTACCTGACCCACACCTGTAATTTCAGGCAAGGGACAATGATGGGGGAGGGGGAGTGTCCTGCAGTTTATTGAGCACCTACTCCATGTCCAATTTTTTTATAACTATGTTTTTCTTGGATTCAGCAACAGCCAAATGGCTTAAGCTATATTATCTCCATGTTACAGTTGAGGATTCTGAGGCTCAGTGAAGTTTAGATTGCTCCAGAAGAGCCTCAGCCAAGCCTCTCTGACAGCAGTGTCCTGCCCGCTGTACCACGCACCCTGGCAGGACAGTGGCTGGGCCTCCCTCTCCCCTTTGCCCTGTGCAGTTGTCCCTCCCGGTACCCCCAAGTCACAACCCTGAAACACCTCCCATTCTCACTAGAAATGTAAATTTGGCACCTCACAAGAGTGTCTCTGTGAGAAGCTGTAGTAGGCACAAGAAGCACACACAGGCTAGCTGGCTCCAAGTTTTTATTCTGAAGTAATTATAGAGTCAGAGGAACTTGCAAAGAAAGATAGTACAGAGAAGTCCCTTTTTCTTCCTTCAACGTCTTCGATGGAAACTCTGAATTTTATATGCAGTAATTCTGTGAAGCATATTCTAATTCCCATTAAAATTTCCTCTTTGTTCCATGATTTATTTGAAAGTGCATTTGAGCTCCAAATATATGAAATACTGTAAAACTTTTTATTTTCGATATGTAATTTAGTTGCATTGTAGACAGAAAGTATGGCCTATAGGGTGGTCTTTGACATATCCTGGAATTTGCTTTATGGGCAGTTACTTGTTGCATTTTTTATAAATGTGCTGGAATGCTGCAAATAAATGTATATTAGCTAATTATTGAACTTAGAGCATGCATTTTTGTATCTTTAAGATCTTTGAAAGTTATTTAAATATTCTGTATCCTTACAAATCTCTGTCTGCTTAATCTAATCATTTTAGTGAAATAAGATCTCTCCAATTATCCTTTTAAGTTAGTCATATTTTGCTTTTATATAGATTGGGGGGGGTACTGGGGTTTACTTTTGTATTTTTGAGACTATATTATCTGCAGTTTAAATTTGTTATATATTCCTCAAGAATTGTTACTTTAAAAATCATGTTGTTTGCATCATTATGCCTAATTATTCTCTTTGTCTTGAAGTATGAGGTGTAATCAAAACATATGGTGAATAATTAAATTTTTAAAAGTTATTACAGTAAAAGACTCATTGTAATGTACCCTCCCACACACACCAAAACACTTCTCCTTTGCTTTGAACACACTTATCCCATTGTTTTGCCACTTTCTGAAGCAGTTCTGGAAGTCCTCTTTCCTGAGTGTCCTTAGTTGCACTGTCATGGCTGCCTCAATTTTCAAATCAATTCTCCATCATTGTCATTTTGAATTGCAGAAGAACTGGAAGCCACATGGTGTCAGTTTCGGTGAATAAGGTGGAGGAGGACACTGCAGAATGTTTTTATGAGCCTGTTTTTCCATTGAATGGCACTCAGCGGTAGCATTCACTGCATCTTTTATCTTAAGACTTGGTCGTTCAGAGCTGTTTCAGAAAGTGGCAAGAACAATGGGATAAGTGTGTTCAAAGTGAAGGGACGTATTTAAAGAGCAATTAATTATAATAATTTTGTATATTTAATGTAAATATTGACCATACATTTTGATCACACTTCATACATCCATCTAATGTTCACATAGACCTAACAGCTCTGTCTGGGTGAGTATGTAGGTTGTCTATCATTTTCGTCCAAATAATTTTAACCTCTCTGTGTCTCACGTTAATTTATGCTGAGGTAAATTTTGTTCTAGTAACTTTTCCTGCCTTTCAACTTCTAAGCTGAGACAATTTCCATTGAGTATACCTTACTGATTTTCTGTATTCATTTTTGCCATCTGTTTTATGTCTTTTTATCGTGATTTTATTATGCTTCTTTATGTTTTCTTTCTTGCTTCCATTTTTTATTCCTGCTATAATTTAGATGTAAAAGGTCCCTAAAAGGCCCATGTGTGGAAGGCTTGGTTTCATCCTCTGGTGCTGCTGCTGGTGGTGAAGCCTTTAGGAAGTGAGGCTGGTAGAAGAAATTTAGGTCACCTGGGATGTGACCTTGAAGAGACTTTAGGAGCACAGCCCCTTCTTCTCTCTCTTTCTCTTTCTCTCTTTTTTTTTTTGCCTTTTAGAGAAATTTTATGGACATAATAAAATACATATGAGTATAATGATACAGTATCTAGGATTTGACACAAAAGAGCACGGCCTATGAGGACAAACTGCTCAGTGCCTTTTTCAGCTTCATCACTCCTATCCAAAGACATTTTTTTTCCCCGTTAAGTTTATTGGTACATTTTCGGTATACAATACAGTTACATTCATCATTGGGATCTTGTACCATTACATGAGTCTCTTGGTTCTTATTTTTTTCCCCTTCCCTTGCCCTCCCTTCACTCCCTCCACCCTTCCCTATTTGCAAAGACCTTTTTTCCATTTTTTTCCTCTTCTCATATTTTTTCCTTTCCCTTTTTTCCCTTTCCCTACCCCTCCCAATTCCCCTGCTCTTTTAGATCTTTTCTTCCTGTTACATAATATCAGTTATACATTTTTTAAATTACATTATTAAGATCTAGGAGACATTACCACAGATTTTACAGAATTTAAAAGGATATAGAAAGCATATTACAAAAATTTTTCTTGAAATAAATTTGACAACTTCTAAGAAGTAACTTAGAAGACAAATTAATGAAACTAACTCTGGAGGAAATATAAAATTTGAATAGCACCTATTAAATAAAGTATATTCCTAGCTCGAAAACCTACCTATATGACAACAGCAGGCTCATAAACATTTTAACTGATAAATTATACCAAACAATTAAAGCAGAAAAAAGAAGGAACACTTCTCTCCTCATTTTAGGAACTCAACATTGTGCTAATCCTAAAATTGGATAAAGATAATAGAAGAAAAAAGTATGAACATAGATAGAAATTTGTTTAACAAAACAAACTATTGGAAGTCAGATCTGGCAGGATGTAGAAAGTGGTTTTGTTATAGAGATGGCAGTGTTGGTTCAGCATTGGAAGATCCACCCCCAAAAGTCATCATTTTAACAGAGCAAAGGAAAAAGCCATATGATCCTATCACCAGTTGGAGAAAAAGTACTGGACCAAATTCTATAGCTGTTCATGGTAAAAGCTATCAGGAAAGTAGAAGTAGAACAGAAACTTCTCAACAAATTAAAGACATGTACTCCATACTTCCAGCGAGAATGCCTTGTATGAATGGAGAAGATACAATGCTTTCTCCTTAAGGTGGGGAACAAGGGCAGATGTGCTTACTCTTTATCTGTCCATTAAACTTTGAAACCTAGTCCCCACCAAAATAGTCTGGCAATAAAATGACACAACTAGGATAGGACTGGCATGGCAGAGGCAAAATCTTTATATGTAGATGAAATGATCATCTACAGAGAAAATACTAAGAAATCTCTAGGAGCCCCTAGAACTTGTATTTGAATTTAGCAGGATTAGAAAACACAAGGTATATGTAAAAATTCCGATCTGTGTATACTTGCTATAAATGAAGAACTGGATATTCAAATTTAAAAGTTATGTAGGAGTACAAAGGACCCAGAAAAGCCAAAAACAAAAACAGTGTTGGAAGATGTTTAGCACCCAATTTTAAGACTTCTTCTAAAGCTACAGAAATCAAGGCAGTGTTGGTGTAAGGAAAGACATATAGATCATTGGAATAAAACAGAGAATCTAGACATAGAACCACATATATATGGTCCACTGAGTTTTGAAAGATTATTTAGCATTAGCATTTTATAGAATATAAACTCAATTCAAGAGCTGAGGAAGAGATAGTGTCTTCAGCAAATGGCACTAGAACACCTGGTATCTGTATATAAAAAATTAACCTCAACCCTTTTTCTCCATACAAGAAAATAACTTGAAGGGATCTATGAACCTAAATAAGAAAGCCTAAAAGTATAAAACTTTAAGAAGAAATTATAAGGGAAAATATTTATGAATTCAGGGTAGGCAAGAACTACCTAGGATACAAAAACCATGATGTATAAAAGAAAAAAACCGATAAATGAGATTCCATCAAAATTTAGAACTTTAAATGACATCATTAAAATGAAAAGTAGTCCTTAAACAGACCATATTTACAATGCATATAACCTGTGAGCAGACTATATAAAGAATTCTTAGAGCTCATTAATAGACAACCCAATTAAAATGTAGACATAAGAAGATGATAAATAGCCAGTATAGCACAAGGAATGGTGTGCAACTCTAGAATCAGAAAAATACTAATCAGTACACTAATAAGATTGAATTATACACTCATTAGGGAGATGAAGTTAAGAGTTTTAAAAACCTTGTCCTGACTTTTTCTTTTTGTTGGATTCTCCCCCTTTGCATTTAATTTGTCACTCCCAATGGATTCATTCTGCTGGGTTTCCTGAGGTTGTAATCCTCATTGTCTTTTCCTAGGGTATTGTCCAAAATTTTTTGGAGTGCCAGTTTGGTATTCATGAAGTTCCTGAGGTGCTCTTTATCATGAAAATATCTTATTTCTCCATCAATTTTGAAAGATATTTTTTCAGGGTACATTAATCTTGGTTGGAGGCTGTTTTCCTTTAGGGCTTGAAATACATCACTCACTCCAAGCTCTTCTTGCCTTGAGGGTTTGCATTGAGAAGTCTGCTGTGATTCTGATGGGCTTTCCTTTGTTATGTGATTTGTTTCTTTTCTCTCACTGCTTGCAGAATTTTGTTCTTCTGTTGGATTTCTGGAATCCTAACTATTATATGCCTATGTGTAGATTTTTTTTGATTAAGGCTAGCTGGAGTCCTATATGCCTCACTTATCTGTATGTCAAGTTCTTTTCCCCTCCTTGGGAAGTTTTCTGCGATCACTTCTGTGAAGAGCTTTTTTATGTCATCTGCACTCTCTCCTCTTTCTTCATTGACTCCAGTCAGTCTTATGTTATTCTTCTTTGCATCGTCTAGCAGCTGCTGGATTGATTTCTCGTGTTCTCTTACAATTTTAAAGCAATTTTTCTTTTCCTCCTCACTAATTGCAATCTTATCTTCTATATCTGAAATTCTATCCCCACATTGGTTCATTCTGATGTGCAGACTTTTGATGGAGTTTTTAATCTCTTGGAAATCTGTTTGTATCTGTTTTATGGATTCCATTTGTTGCCTATGTTGGGATTCCATCATATTCTTCAGATCCTCTATTTTTTTATCTGTGTCCTCTCTAGATTTATTAATCATGTCTTGCACCATGAGCAAAATCTTTGCTCTTAACTGAGTAATTATTTCTGATTTCATTTTTCCCATATCCTCTTTTGTTGCCAGTTCAGAGAGTCCAGGTGGTTGAGTATCAGAGTGTTCCATCTCGTTTCCCTTTGGGGTTGCTGTAGGTGATCCAGAAGTCTGTTTTTGAGGCTTGTTTATGTGTCTTCTCATTTCCACGGGTCGGTGGGGGGGTGCTTCTGGCACCCACGTGGCTCACCTTCTCTGCCCTAGGAGCCTGGGATGGAGGTGGGGAGCTTCCTTCTGGGTGCTGGGACCAGCTGAGCTTCACTGCCCTAGGAGCCTCTCTCTTTCTCTTTCTTTCCTGGCCTCCAACACTCCAACTCCAGCCATGATGGTTCTGCCTTGCTAAAGGCACAAAAGCAAAAGAGCCAACCAAACATGGACTGAAACCTCTGAAACTGTGAGCCAAAGTAAACCTTTCCTCTTTTAAGTCGATTTTCTCAAGTATTTTGTCATGGTGATGCAAATCTAACACAATTCCTTTCTTTTCCTCTGCCAGTTAGAAGCTGCAAATTCAGTAATTTTTCAGTTAGTGGTCATCCTTAAAATCTTAACAGCTCTGCTCAGCTAACCAAGATCTAATGTGAAACAAAACTTCTGTCTTCCTCCTAAACAATAAGATAGTCATGGACCACTTTACTCTGAATAACCTCTTCCTGACTCTATGAGGCTGGGAGCCAGCACTTTAATTCCTCCCTGCAGGTTTAGAGCATATGATCTGTGATCCCAAGTTCCCTGATGAATGGAGAAAACTGATGTAAGAAAACAAAGAAAAATCCAGGTGTGGTGGCACAGGTCTGTAACCCCAGCATTCTGAGAGGCTGAGGCAAGATGCGAAGTTTGAGCCCACTGTGGATAACTTAGTGAGATCCTGACTTAAATAAATAATAAAAAGTGAACAGAGATGCAGCCCAGTGTGAAGGCTACTGGATCATGTTGCTCTCCTTGAGTTTCATCCTTTCCCTCCCCGTGATTTATTTCATCCAACTAAGAAAACCACTTCCTTCATCAATTTTAGATGAAATATCTTGGACTTCTATCTGATTCAACAAGCTAGGTCCTGTGTCTTTCCTTGAACCAATCAATCATCAGCTCTGAGGAACAGGAGATTAAGCAACTGAGGAAGAAGAGAGTGAAGTCATTTTCTCTTGGATGACATGTATCACCAGGAGGAATGGTGGATCCTCAACAGAAAGCAGTATGCTGTCACAAAGAGAAGGGGGAATCAATGCTTAGCAACCCTAAATCTCATGTTCACATCTCACATAAAAGGGGAATTATGGGACAGATATACTTCGCTCCTTCACCTACTCATTCATGCATTTAAATGACATTTATTCATTCACTCAACTATTCAACAGCTCCATGTCAGGCACCTAATTTACTAGGTGTTGGGGGAAAGAATGATGCATAAGGCATTCCTGAGTCTTGCAAACTTCTGCTGCTCTGATAGTGAAAGCACTGCAGATGTATCCAATGGAAACAAAACAGAGGTCAATCTGGGAGTGCCATCCCAAGTGGCTACAAAGCTTAAATTGAGTCCAGGAAGATAAAGAGAAGTTAGAAGGTAGAGAGGGGCATGGGAACAATTGGGCCTGGGTTCCAGTTGGGGACAGCCTGGCATGGCTCAGACGAAGATGGGGTTGGAGAACTTCTCAGCCGTCTCTCACCAGCCTCTGCTCTTTAGAATTTGGCACCATTTCCTTCAAACCACCCTCATGTGATCCATCCATCCACTGCTATCTGCATCTTCAAAATACTCTGGCTTTGTTCTGTGAGTTTTATTCTTGGCCCGTATATTCCCTTTTACACTTGAGATAAATGAGGTCCAGAGTGGCTGAGTCACTTGCTCTAACTTATAAAAGTGCCTTATCT
Organism: Heterocephalus glaber; assembly: GCF_053883595.1. Taxonomy (NCBI): domain Eukaryota; kingdom Metazoa; phylum Chordata; class Mammalia; order Rodentia; family Bathyergidae; genus Heterocephalus; species Heterocephalus glaber. Next base: position 19,661,280 of record NW_028258381.1, on the reverse strand, counting down.
TCTTCAATAAAAGCAGAAGCTCGCTGAGGGCTCGATTCATACCCCTGAAGAATTTAGTGGAAGGCCTTGAAATTAATGAATAATTGATAAATATCAGGATGAGTTAATGATTACCCTGCAGGTCATCTCTCTGTGGTTGCCCTCAGACACAGACAGGCAAACCCTTTGAAGGAGAAGTTAATGACAATAAAAAACAATTAACAGTCATTTAATGAGCATTTCCAGTTAAAAACTGTGCCAAGTGCTTTTAATTCTCATAATACCCCCATGAAATGGGTTCTATAATAATTATAATTTTCCCAGTAATAATAGCCAGCCCCACTTAATGGAGGAAACTGAGGCTTAGCATTGTTTAATTGCTTGCTCCAGGTGACATGGGTAGGAAGTAGGGGGTTTCAGATGGAATCCACAGCTGTCTCTTCCACAGCACCAGCTCTCAGCCATCACCTTCTAAGCCTTCTTGCAGACAACTGAAAAATGGCTCAGACCCAGGAAATGCAATTTGCACCTTGGTCGCTGCCTCTCAGAGTAATAGCCTGCCCAGCCTCCACAACCTTTTCCAGGAAGAAGTTGCTCATCTGTTTTTCTGAATATCTGAGCAACTACAGAGCCAGCAACACACAGGGTGTGCCTGAACAGCCAGCCATTCTTCCAAGGCAAAACTAACACCGACCCACACCCAGTGATCTGGCTTTCTGATGAACCTAGTTTAGAAGGTGCTTCCGGGACAGCAAGTCACCATCTCTTTGCACCAATAGCCACCGAAAAGGGATACGCCCTGGGCAGCTCTCCAGGAACTGCAGATCCAAAGGTGGCCTAACATGGCGCCTGTCTCATGAAACCACAGCAGACCCCTGGAGCAGCCGTGGTCAATGCATTAGAATAACAACAAGGAGAAGGACAGCAGCTGACCTTGGCAGACTTACCAAGTGCAGGTGCAGTAGCAAGGGCTTTGCGTGTTCATTGTCAGACCTCTGTATCTGCAGGTCAACCAACGGATTCAACCAAGGATCAAAAATAATCGTGTCTAAACTGAACATGCAGACTGCTTTCCTTCCCCTTATTTCCTAAACAATACAGTATAACAAGTATTTCTGCAGCATTTGCATTTTACTAGGTATCATAAGTAATCTGGAGATGATGTAAAGTATACACGAGGATATGCGTAAGTTCTATGCAAATACCATGCATTTTGTATAAGGGACTTGGGCATCTGCAGATTTTGATATATGTAGGAATCTTGGAACCATTCCCTGGAGGATATCAAAGGATGACTGTATTATCTAATTCATTCTCCAAACAATCCTATCGAGAAGTTAGCATTATGCTTCCATTGTGCCGGTTTTACACATTTTACATGAGCACAGAGAGGTTAAGTAATTACCCAAGGTCATAATGACTGGTGATACAGATGATAATCCAGGTAATCTAATTCCAAAGTGAACTCCATAGCTGTGTACATCGAATCCTATATTCAGGAGGCTTTAAGAATCCAGAGGCTTTAGCCATGCCTTATTTAACAGATATGGAAGAGTTTGGAGGGGCGTGGAGGAGTATGAAGTTCTGACAGAGGGTTAGATATGAGGGAACCTTAGGGTCCCATCAAAAACCCTCAGCAGAGTTCACTACAGGGAGTAGGAGAAGACTTCCTGGGAGGCATAGGAACCTATCAGCATGTCCAACACCAAGCCTGTTACAGAACACATCATTCATATGACCTACACTTCAAATTCCCACATATGTGACATGAGAATAACAAAATGGCTTTTCTCCTAGAGCCCTGGAGAAAAATAAAGGGAGATTATCTATAAAGACTGCTAACCACCTTGCCATGTATGATCAATAAATGTTAGCTTAGGAATAAAAATGGGAAAAGTGACTTTTACAGAGTAACCTGAAAGAGTGTGATAGGGCTGAGTCAGGCAAAGAGAGGAAAGAGGTGGGAGGAAGTATGACGTGCAGAGGAGAAGCAGGCGATGGTGTTCAGAGAAGACAAAGCAAAGATCTGGAGGAGGTTGGGACTGCCCCGGAGGTAGAAGGAAAGGAAGAAGATGTGGACAGCACAGGGTCTTGTCTTAAGCACCATGGGGTGGGTGATGTTGTTCTCTAAGTACAAGAAGGTTAGATCTATTTCTTCCAGAAAGTCAGGCCAGAGACAGTGGTGTGGATTAGGACAGTGATGGCAGAAGAGAGGGGAAGACATTGGAAGGGTTGCAGGGTGTGTCTAGGACTCAGTAATTGACTGAGAGTGAGGCACCATCACCATTACAACCAGGCTTGGTCTGGGCAATAGGATGAATGGAGGTGGAGTTCCTGAAATCGGGGAAACAGGAGAGAAGTGTGACAGGGAGATCTGGAACACCTGTGTATCATCCAGGTCAAGCCATCCCTTAGAGTCTAGAGCACCGGCTGATGACGGCTGCCTGGCTCTGCCCCGTTCCCCATCTCTGAAATAATACCCGAGTGTTTTCAGAACTGCCTTGAAGCAGGATTCAAGATTAATGTACACTTTTTGGTCTAAGACTTAGTGAGATAGAATGAAAGTATCATGAGGGAGCTCTGGGGAGCCTCCTTACAGGAGAATTCCTTGTCATGTCCTACTGTTTGCTACCTGGCATGCAGATGTGATGGCTGAAACCCCAAGTATCCACTCTGGAAAATGGATTGAATCCAGGCCTTGAGTGCAGTGGGGCAGAAGATCAATTGCTTGGGTCTCCGAGCATTGTGGAGTTGGCAGCAGCCCCCGGTCACCCCCTCTAGAATTGAGAGAGACCGGCACCCCTTACTTGGTCAGCCTCAAGAATTTGGTCGTTGTCTACCCTGCTGCATTGAAACCTTCCAACACAGATGTCAGCAAGCTATAAATAGTGCTGGGAAACTCGAGGGCCCAGAAGAGAGAGAAACTTGGGAGAGAGAGGAGGAGGCTGCAATGCTATAGTTAAGGGACAAGCAAAGCACCAGGTACCTGTAAAAGAGAAAGGGCCAAGCTGAGAAGCTTGAGAGTTCAGAGGGAAGCCCAAGCATGTGCAGGTGGTGGGGTCTGGACAGATTCCTGCGGCAGAGTTTGGGGTGGTTTCCTGAGCAGGATGGGGACTTGGCCACAACCCCATGGAAGAGGGGTGCACAGCTCATGGCCAGCACTGCAGTACCAGGCAGCCTCAACTGAAACCCTTTCTTTCTCTGAAGATGAACCCTGCCCTCCTGTGAGTGCTACCCTTCCTGTGACTTTAGCTTCCTGAAGACGAAGACGCAGTGAATGAAATTCCCACCCTCACTTCTGAGCAGCTCTTCTGAACATGGAAGCCAGCATCGTCCTCCTGGATGAAGATTTCATTGTATTTCAAATATTCATCACGACATGCAAATTCCAGGTCCTTCATAATCCTGGTTACCTCTTCCTGGTTGAGCTTTATCTTGTTAACATCTCCAGGTGGGCACAAGCTAAAGCCAACAGCCCAGAGACCCATAGGAAATGAGTCACCTCCCTGGACTGGCAACATGCTCCTATTAATACAGTCAAAGTGGCGTGGTTTTCTTCAGGAGCCGATCCCCCCAAGGCTGATACAGAACTTGGGGTTTTTGTTAAGTTAGCTTATCCATCAAGGACAAACATGTTGACATTTTTCTAAATGACATCTAATCTCTCCGCAGAAGTGGGCAGAGATTAGATCCCAAAAGGCAGTTCAGAGAGGTTCCCTGACAATGTTAGGTTATAAATCAATTTTAATCTCTCTCCTATTATCTCAGGGTGAAGCAGTCCCTTGAATGCACCAGCCTCATTAGCAAAGCAAATGACACACGTCCTCCTACCCTCCAAGCATTCTCAGTTGCCTACTTTCCCTCAGTGACAAAGGCAATTTGTGTCAAAGAGTTTACACAATAGCACTGGGACAGTAGAACATTGGCCCCCTGAATAATGCCTCTTCAAAGCCAAATTAACAGAGCACTGGAAGAAACTCTAGGGCTTTGTCCAGAGAGGCTTCCAGAGGAGTGCAGGGACAATGGATTTCATAATTAAAGATGTGGATTCACTCCCTGGCCTCCCACAGAGGAATCCATGCCAAGGGCAATCAAGCTTAATATTTCTTAGTACTACATTCTTCATCTACAAGAATCAGATTTTATCTACAAGCAGCAAATCATGATAGCTGCTTCTGTGGCCTTGTGAGAACTGGTAGAAATAAAATCTTCTGGACCAGTGATAACCACTCAACAGATGGCAACATTAGCAGTGTTTGAACAAATCTCCATCCAGGAAGCGCTTGTCTCCATATAATATCTTCCAAGCAATCCTAGTGCCTATCCCAGTGCCCTGGACATACCAATATACTGAAAGGTAGGCCAAGTGAAGGGATGGATGGAGGGATGGATGAATGGATAGATGGTTAGATTGATGGGTGGATAAATGGTTGGATGGATGGATAGATGGATGGATGGATGGATGGATGGATGGATAGTTAGGCACCACTGAGGCTACCCAAGTGGCAGGAAGAACATAGATATGGTAATCCCTATACCTACTTGCCCTATAGCCTCCTAATCTAGTGTATGGTTGTCATGAGTATTGTAATCACTCACTGTAGCCTTGTACTGAAAGTGCTACCATTGCTAAGGTGAAATTATAAAACAACTTTGCTTTGTCTCTGTATCCCCATACAAGCTCCCACCTCCCAAAGTTATTCTTTCTTATAGCTGATAAAATCTTAGGAGCTCCCAAAGCTTCTTTGAACCAGCTCATATTAGTCACAAGAACAGCATTACTCTTAAGGAATGAAACTCCATGTTTCATTCAGTGTAAGCATCTTCCCTCCTACCTGGGAAGAGCAGGGACTGCTGCAAACTTGATGCATGCAATAGAGGAGTAGCCAGGCACAAGCAGTTTCCAGCTCTCTCTTAATTTCTCTCTTGTGGTACAAAGCTGATAGCCAGAGTGACTCTACAAACCCATTTGCCCAGGAAAGCACCAGTGTTTGCCCTGTGTGATTGCTGAGTATAGGGTTCTGTGCAAACAATGGCCCTGTTCACCCTACATTTCAGGGCCTCTCTGATTCTGACCCCTAGTATTCAGCCTGGGGAGAGGAGGTATGCAAACAGCTGGAGTTGGCCGGTCTGGTTATGATGTGGTGTCAGGGTAGAGGGTGCCAGGCAGACTTTTATGTTGTTGGGAACTTCTATGGGTGTTTTCAGAGACCACAGCTCCCTCTGCAGAGGCTAGGTCTTTCCTGATAGATGCTCCTATGCTTTCCTCCAGGTCTTCCACTTCTAGATGCCACCTGCCACCATGCATATGGTCTGAGTGTGTCCCCCCAAAGGCTCATGTGTTGGGAACCCAGTCCTCAACGTGATGAGGTTGAGACACAGTGAGACCTTTGAGTGGTGGCGCCCAGGGGGCTGGCCCTGCCCCACGCTCCCACTTCCTGTTCCACCCTGTGATCTCTCCCTTGTTCAGCCCTTCCTGTTATGATGTCACCTGTGACAATGCAATGCCCTCAAGGGGGTCTCCACCTCAGGGCTCGGCTCCTCACTTCAGGATGTGGAGGCATTTTGTGAGCTGTAGGGCATGGTAGGTGGTAATCATCACAGCTACACACATTTTCTGAGCAATAGCCTAGTGCCAGGCTTGGGCCAGGGCATTATATCGCCACCCACTAAAGCCCTAGGAAGTGCGGCTAGCTGGGGACATTTCTTCTCTTCCTTCTGGAATGTCAGCTATTGTCTTGCCAAACATCCAAAGTCACCTTTCTGTTCCTTCTTCTCCATGGGTCTGAACTGGCCCCCGGCAATCCACAAAAAAGTCAAATACTGAAGACAGCACTTAGATCAGATTGAAATAAACTCTTCTCAGAATTCCCCAAATTCCACATGGCGGTCTGTAGAATCTGTTCATCCTGTCCACCCCTTTCAGAAGGCTAAGGTTTATCTCTGTTCTTCTGTGTCCAGAACACTCATGGAACATGAAATAATTGGTGATATTGATGAGGATGATGATAACTTACATCAACTGAATATCTACTAAGTAGCAGGTGCTGTACTAAGTATATACATCAACTGATTTACTCATCACAACTGCTATGGTTTTGATAAAGAAGTTCCCCCACATTCATCATGCGCTCACAGGCGGGATTTTGGAAAAGGATTGAACCACCAGAGTGCTAAAGCTGAGTTGCTGTTAGGAGGTGGAGCCTGGTGGCTAGGGAGGCGGCCTGGAAGGGTGTAACTCCCTCCCAGCTCTTCCCTTTTCTCTCTGCTTCCTGGACACCGTGAAGTGAGGGACTTGTCCTTCACTATGCTCTCTGTTGGAGCCAGCTGACCATGGACTGTAACCGTGAGTCAAAACAAAGCCCTCTTCCTTTAAGATGTGAGTGTCCAGTGTTGGGTCTCAGCAATGAGAAAGCAACTAAGACAACAGCCATCCTGTAAAATATATTCTGATGTCAACTCTACTTTGAATATTAAAAAAAAAATACTTGAAGCTCAGAGAAGTTCAGCAACTTGTCCTAGGTCACACAGCTTGCAGTGGCAGAGTCAGGATACAAACTGGAGTCTTCCAGATCTCAAAACTTGTTTTCTTAATAAGTATACAATACCAGTGTAAACTGAACTATCTCTAAAGCTATTTATACTAAATTGAAGGGTTGTCTATCCTAATTGGTCATGGTTTGAGCTCAACGGGAAGAAGAGTAGTTTTGGAAAGCAGCAAGAAGTGGCAGCTGCTCTGTGACAGAACAAGAGGCAGCCAGGATGCTGAGGTCACTCCAGCAGGACTCACAGGCTGAGGGCCCAGCTGCAGTGAGCAGACCCTCCTCCACGCCCTACTCACACACAGACCCCGGGTTACCAGCAATTCAACTGATGGTGATTCAAAGGCTGGTTTTGCAGTCACCAGCTCTTTACTAGGGCTAAACCACTTCACCACTTTGAGCCCAGTCTGCTCATGCACAGTAATGCTCAGCAAGGCCCCCTGGCCCCAGCACTCTGCCTGAGAAGGAGTGCACAAGGCAGCCAAAGCATTTTGCACTTGAGGTTCTTGCACTCCTATTAAGCACATGGCCCTGGATCCAGATCACCCTGGAGACTCAGGTCCCACGCCGTGGCAGACAAGCTAAGTAGTTGTTATGTGAAATGAACAGATGGGCACCAGGACTGCCTTGAGACGGTCGGGAAAGCCCTTTATTCCCCTAAGATGACTCTGCCTCTTCTCTCTGCAGCAGTCATCCCTGAGATATCCATGCCCCATGCAAAACAAAAAAACAAAAACAAAAAACCTCTTTCAGTGGTTCTGCACATTAACTTATGCGGTCACTTCTCAAGGTTTTTGGAAATCTGGTTTCCCAAGCCAGCTTTCAGCTCTGGCAGAGATCTCCCTATTTTTAACAACATCAACGATGACAATGAGGCAGCTGTCTCCCTCCCCTCAGCCTAACCCCCTCTGCATCCTCAAATGTTACTTGCTCATCCTCCTGAGGTCCAGAATGGCTGATCACCTCTACCTTGCTCCCATTGCTGTCATCAAAGTTACATAAGGCAAATCAAGAATTCATGACAAAGCTAGCCATGGTGATGCACGCCTGTCATCCCAGCACTCTGGGAGGCTGGGGCAGAAGGATCACAAGTTTGAGCCCAACCTGGGCAACTTAGTAACTTAGCAAAACCATGCCTCAAAATGAAAACTAAACAAGAGCTGAGGATGTAGCTCAGTATAAAAGCTCTGAGTTCAATCCCTAGTACTACGACAAAAATAAATGAAAATAAAATTATGAAAAAGATCCAGATTTGGGGGGGGGGGTTCCAGGGTAAAATATAGTTTAGTTCCTGTTGTTCACCTGTAGGAACCCGCCTACAAGCTCCAACCTGACCAAGAAGTGACGAGGATGAAAAATAAAGAAACACAGAATCAGGTTAAAATGTGGAGGGCCAGGGGACTCTTGTTCCCTTCGACAGACAGAGAGCCCTGAGTGACTGGTGCACCTTGCCTTTACTCAGTCAGACACAGGTGCAAGCAGTTAAAGTTATACAGGATTCACTGTCTCCTACCCTCCCAGGTACTTGTCTGGGGAAACAACAGGATCATAGCTGTTTTTACTTTTCCCTGAAGCACGTCAGCATGCTTCCATGCCACCCTTCTTCTTAGTGCTCTCTGAGGAGGCCAATTAAGCCTCAGTCTTCCTATCTGGTCTCCCACATTCACTCAATTCATGAAGTGCAAGATAAAACCGGCCAAGTATTTAATGATTTTCTTTGATTGTGGACTTGATTTGTCCATGAAAGAGACGTGGATGAGGAAGTTCCATTAGGGCAGTGGATCTCACAGTCGGGATGTGAGGAAAAGGAAAACGATTCTAACTGGGGCAGAAGCCATACAGACAGCTGCCTTTAGAAGCACTTCCGGCCTGCCTCTCTAGAGAACCGAACTACAGGAAGCAAAAGCCTTCTTCATCTTCTTTAAATCCTAAGACTTTGTAGCACTTGCCATATTTGAGTTGCCTCATATTTCTGCCCGGAGATAAAGTATGGTGACCAAGTCCTTCCCAGAGGGGTCCCTGGAGAAGAAAAGGATGGATATCAAGGCCTAGCATCGGGAGAGGGACTTCCCCAATAGGAAATACGTGGGGGTCCCATGGGAGTCTGGTGGAAGAGAGAGGGACACAAAGAGACATTTCTGTCAGTGGTGCCCCTGAACTTGAGTACCCAGTCAGTCTAAAGAGCTCGATCGCATTTCTTTCCACTCCACTCAGCTTCATCCCAGGTTGCTTTTTTTTTTTTTCCTAGTACTATGAATTGGAGGTTGAACTGAGGGCCTTTGCATTTAGCTACATCCCAGCCCATTCATTGGTTTGCTTGTTTATTATTTCAAGACAGGGTCTTGCTAAGTCACTAAATTACTCAGGCAGGGCTCAAATTTGCAGTCTTCCTGTTTCAGCCTCCCAGAGCACTGGGCCAGGTTACTCACTGTTACACATAACTAACGACTCCACTCTTCCTGCCTGGTCAGAACCACACTTGTTAATCCCAATGAGATTTTTATCACGTAGCCATTTCCTTGTGTCACAATCTTTAAATGCCTGAGAAGTTAAACAAAATGCTTTTTGTTTTCTTCCACCCAGCCCAGTGAGATGCAGGCCACAAAACCTTGAGCTCAGGTGAACATGGGGGACTGTCACAGTTACCACGGAGGCACTGGATCCACAAAAACTATCCTCACAATGAAAATAAAATGTTTAGGTTAATCTCTTAACATAGGTGTCCTGTTTTTCTTGTTTCCAAACCCTCTTGTAACTGTTACTTAATTGAATCTGCACTTTTGCAGTAAGTATAGAAGGGGGTCTTTGTCTGTCCTACCAGGTAGGATTAGAGGAGCTGAGGGCATAGGTGACTTGCTTGGGGTCTCAGTTACTAAGCAGCATCTCAAAGTCTCAAACCCAGCTTGTACTATTGCAAATATCAGCAACTGTCTTTCCCGCCACAGTATTTGGAAGCAGGTAAAGATTGCTGCTAAGATTCGACCACATATATGACTCACAGAACTGCAACGCTGACATCAGTGGTTTCCCATCTGTGGGTCAGACAGGGTGAAGGGCTGTCCCACATGCAAGGGCTGAATTTTCTCCTTGTGTGGAATTGTTCTGTTTAGAATTTTACACATGTAGTGTTGAAGCCACCAAAAGGCAGGAATAAAAGTTTGGTGAAAGCTAAAAATGACCAGGACAATTATTTTTTCTCAACTTGGACAAAGTTGCAATAAACAAAATGTTTTCTGACAAGTGTCCAGGTTCACTCTGTGTTTCAAGATCATCTATAGATTTCCCCTTCCATAACTAATTCATCCCATTTTTTATCATCAGTAGGTTAGTATTTTCATCTATCAGCCTGGCCAGGGTTACGTTTTTCTCTCAGGGACATACTAGGCTTAACTTTTGTACCAGCATTCATCCCTATAAGAAACACCAGAGAGAATCAAGATATAAAGAGGGAAGGTTTATTTTGACTTGTAGTATTGGAGCACCAGTCCATGATTGGTTGTCCCCATAGCTTTTGGGAATGTGGCAAGACAACACCTCATGGTTAGAAGCACATAATGGAGAAAAATATCTTACTTCATGGCCATGGAGCAACAAAGAAAAAGTACGTAAGACTAGAATCTCACAGTTGCCTTCTGGGCCACCTCCAGTGACCTAATGCCCCGCCACGATGCCCTGCCTCTTCAAAGTTCCACCACTTCTCCAAACCTCTAACATATGAGACTTCCTGGGACACCTAAGATCCAAACCACAAAGGGTTCTCAAAATAGGTGGTGAATGTATAAATAAAAAATTATTACAGTAAGACACATTGCCATGAATCCCCCTCAAAATAACCTTCTTGATTCAAGCCCACCTATCCCATTGTTCTTGCCACTCTCTAAAGCAGTTCTGGAAGTTCTCTTTCCTGAGGGACTTTACCAACTGTGATCAAAAATGTGGTGAATCTTGCTGCCAAGGCAGACTCATAGAACACATGATGCTGTGTCCTCATCCACCTTATTCACCAGATCTGGTGCCATGGTATTTCTGGCTCTTCCCCAAAGTCAAAATGACCATGAAAGGGAAATGTTTTGATTCAGGACATTGAGGGAGCCAGGACAGTGCAACTAAAGACACTCAGGAAGGAGGACTTCAGAACTGCTTCAGAAAGTGTCAAGAATAATGAGATTAATGTGATCAAAGTGAGGGGATGTATTGGGAGGATCACAGCAATGTGTCTTTTCTTGTAATAATTTTGTATAAACATTTTAAACATTCATCATATTTTTTGATCATGCATCATATAGCAGCCGTAAAAGAATGGTATTTTCACAACTCCGTGTGAGCTCTTTGCCCTCTGGCTCCTGCAGCCTCTAATGGGATACAGGCTCCACATCAGCAGCTCTCCAAACATCTCCTGAGAGTCTCTGATTCTCTACATCTGCTTAAAGATGATCCTCTCAAAAAGCCTCATAAATTAACTAGATGGGCACTCTGCTAGTTTCCTTATCAAGTGGAACTCTGCTTGGTTATTTTAAGTCTCAGAGTTTCCATTACTTGCATTTTGGCCTTCCATGTTCAGTTTGCTGCCAAAACAGCTTTGGACTCTCTGCCTTTTGTCTGGATCACTTTTCTGGAATTTGGAATGGTTGATAGCTGTTTTTTGATGAGCTGTACCTCCCAGGATGAAGGGAGAAAATGAAGTTTACTTGCTTTCTATGGGGTCATTCTTCTCTATGAACATATAGCACACATGATCGCATAGTAACATACATGCTCATTAATATGTACCTAATTAAAACAGCTAAGAATAAGAGCAGCCAGTGTCTTAGTTTGGATCCATTCCCAAAAAGCACTCTAAAGCAAGGACTTAAGGGCATGGCTTTTCTTTGGGAAGCATTCTCAGGAGATATAACTGAGGGAAGATGGGAGAGGGAAAAAATCCAGTGAGCCCTGTAGTAAGGACCAGGTTGCCTCTGTGGTCAACCTGGACTCGGTACAGCCATGTTCTCCTGAAAAATGTGGCCACCCAACAAGACCTCTCTCCAGAATGGTTTCACTATATGGTTATTTATCTAAGCTGGGGTGTTTGCTACCAAAACCCTTGTTTCTTGATAATGGAGGATGCCCTGATAGGTGTCAAGTGCCTAGCATTCTTAGACTGGCTCTCACCCAGGCCAGAGAAGTCCCCAGACTCCTGGAGAAAGCCACTGAGGAGCTAAACAACAGCAGTGTAGGTGAAAATGTCATCACACCCAGTACCTCTCAGAAAAACTTCGGGAGAACTCAGAGTGGAGCCCAGGAGATGTGGGGCAGGGCATCAGCAGGATATTCCACAGCTTGGACAGGGTCATTGGTTCTCAGAATATTTTACCTACAAGTGATCTGGAAGATTGCATTCATTTCTTAGGGTTGCTGTGACAAATAACCATGAAGCGGGTGGCTGCCAACAGTAGAACTTTGTCCTTCCATAACTCGTGAAGCCAACCAGAGGAATCGAGTGAATTGTCTGCTGGACAGGATACATCTAAAAGCTCCATGGGGAACATTTGCCCCTTGACTCTTCCTGCTTCTGGTGGCTCGAGGTAGAGGTTCTGCCCCTTGCAGGTGTGTCTCTGTAGCCTCTGCCTCTGTCTTCACGTGGCTTCCATCTCCCTAATCTTCCTTTACCTGAATCTCACTGGGATTTGTCATCAGGTTTACTTCCCACATGAGTAATTCAGTATAATTTCGTTCCAACATCTCAAACTCAATTATGTCTGCAAAGACTGTTTTGACAAACAAAGTAACATTCACGGGGTCCAGGTACAGTCGTGCACTGCATAATGACATTTCTGTCAACAGCAGACTGGGTGTACCATGATGACCACATAAGATTAAAAATTCCTATCATCTAACAACATCGCATACAGTCATAACTCACAGCATAACACATTGCTCACATTTTTGTAGTGATGCCAGTGCAAACAATTGTATGGAGCTGCCAGTTGTATAAAAGTATAGCGCATCCAGGCACAGTGGTACATTCTGATAATCCCAGCTACTCAGGAGACTAAGGCAGGAGGATCACAAGTTCAAAGCCAACCTGGGCAACTTAGTGAGGACTTATCTCAGGACAAAATTTAAAAAAGAGTCGAGGAAGTAATTCATTTCTCCCTAGTTTAATTTCCAGTACTCCTTCCCCCCAAAATATACCACATGCAATTATGTACAGTGTATAATTCTTGATAATAATAACAAATGACTTTGTTACTGGTTTATATATTTATTATACTATACTTTTATTGTTTTTTCAAGTGTAGCCAGCCCTAGTTATAAAAACAAAATTTACTGTAAAATAGTATGCTGTGTTATGCCAGCAACAATCTCAAACATCTGTTTACTAAATCTCTTGATTCTATCAAGAGGCTACCTCTACTGATTTGTCTACACCATCTAAGGTCACATAAATGTTCACCATGATAGTTACACAGGGATGTCTTTCTCAGAATACATCCCATTGCTATATGGCACATGGCTATGTTAGGATGTGGAAACATATTTTGAAAGGCTATCGTTCATTGCATTCCAGAGAGTTGAAACAACTTGTTCAAGTTATACTGGAGCCAGACATGGACCAGCTTTATCTCCTGATGGAATAAAGAATCCACCTAAGCTGGGCATGGTGGTCCAGGCCTCCAATCTCAGCACTCCAGGAGGCTTTGGGAGGAAGGTTGCAAGTTGAAGTCCAGCCTGGGAAACCCTGTCTCAAACTTTAAACATAAAAGAAAAATACTGGGATGCAGCTCAGTGCAAAGGCCCTGGGCTTGATCCCCTGCACCTTAAAAAAAAAATCCATCCATCAGGACATGAACCCAGAAGTCACTGTGCACTTCTCAGGCTCCTCATCTATACCCCATCTATCAACAAATGCCATCAGCTTTGTCCCCAAATCACACCCTGAGGTCAGCCACTTCCGGCCACTCTGGCTCCCACATGCATAGTCTCAGCCATATGTCCTTCCTGGGTGACAATGCTGCCCTCCTGTCTGGTCCACCCACCTCTCCTCTGGGTCCTCCTTGATTCAATCCTCAGGCCCAACTGAAATGACACAGTCAAGAGAAAATCAGTCTCCTGCTTCAAATCCTCAGCGGCTTCTCTCCACACCAAGGACAGTGTCCAAGCCCAGCTCACGATGCCCAGAACAATCTAGGTTCTCCATCTCCCACAATATCACCTCCTCCCCCACAATTCCCCTTTCACCTGCTCCAGCAATGCTGACTGAATAACAGTGACCATAATAATAACAGCTAGAATGGGTTACACACTGAGTCTTGGGTACTTAATAATATGATTCCTAGAAAGCATCCGATACATTATTAAGTGAATATTTAATCCCCATATTTATTCATTTATATTTATTCATTCAGTTGGAAGAATGACCAGCCACTCTGGTGAGAATGTTGGAGAATGCTGGAGCAAGGTCCATCTCAGAGAAACACGGAGCAGGTGAGGAAACTGAGTTGTATCCAGAGGTGATGGGGAAGGGCCTGACGGGGTGTCAGCAGGAGGTTGACACAGTTTGGGGCTCATTTTCTGGCTGCTCTGTGGACCATGGTTTGGAGCAGGGTGACAGCAGACCCCAAGACATGCAGTCACCAGGACAGCTTTCCAGCTCATGGTGAACACAGAGATTCCAGAGCAATGGAAATGGGCAGCTCAGCACTTAAAGGGAAGAAGATGTCAGATGCCACAAACCACAGATCACAGCAGAAATAACTTTGCTGAATAAAAACACCTGACATTCACAGAAAGCTCACTCTTCTATGACCTCACTATTTTTGGTGCTTTATGCAAACTAATTTAATACTCAAAACAAACCAGTAGGTTGGCACCTATGAGTAGGTATGGCACAGCCACCCTGTCACTACCCATATTTTAACTAACAAGCTAGGTGATGGTAGTTTCTGCTTCTGCCTCTTCAAGTAAGCACAGCCCATTATTTTATGAATCTGCCACATTATATAAACAAAGTTTAAAGACAAGGAACAAAGAAAATGCATCTAGAGGATGAAAAGAATTAGAAGTATGAACAGGGGAGTCAGAGGACACATGAGCTCTCTAAGATGATACAGGTTTGAAATAGCAAAGCTAGCTAACCTTGACTTTCATGCACTTTATTGAGGTTTGTGTAGTTTTAGGATGTCTTTGGAAACCCCACAGAATTCTGTCCATCTATACAAAATGATTCTATTGATCCACTGCTAGAGAGTTTTACTACAATCAATGAGCTTGGAAACAGAAAGATTTACAAAGGTGAGTCAGGGGGATCCCCTGATTTGTGGCAACGAAGCGCTCCTGCTCTGTGGCTTACGGCCTCTCTGTACTCTCACCAGGCCCCAGGTTTGGTTCATTGTCTTAATTCTGTGCTCTCACCACCCTGAGATTCTTAATAGTTTTGGATAAAGGACCCCTCCTTTTCATTTTGCACTATGTCCTGCACATTATGTATCCAGCCCTGTGGGCAGATGTGAGTGGCCTATGGCAGATCTCAGATCCATACGGAAAGCAGCTTCTTTCACAGGGAGACATCAGGAGTGACTAAATTCCCTCTTGACATCGTGGTCCCCTTCAAAGAACATATTCATGCAGATGCTCAAAAACCGCCCACAGCAGAGCTGTTGTGGAAATAATTGACTCTTCAAGTAGAGTTAGACGAAGCCATCTCCCCAGAACCAGCCCCATAAGTCAGACTGATGATAGCATCACAGATGACAGCAAGTTGTCTCCAGTGATGGATGCTTCCTGGGTGTGGGTTCTAACCAGAGGTACACATATGAATCACTGGCTTAGAGAGGTTTTGGTTTTTTTTTCAAGATGTGTGTGCAAATTCAACCCCAAAATGTTCTAAATCAAAGTTTCCAAGGCAGTGATGGAGTAGGGGACACCTAAAGATTTTTTTTTCCTTTCTCTGGCCTCTGTAAACAATTTATTTTTTCCTTAAATTCTTTTATTGGTACATTTTAGGTATACAATACATTTGGATTTATCATCAGGTGCTTGTAGCTGTACATGATGTATCTTGGTTCTTATTTTTTCCCCATTACCTGTGTGCCCCTCACCCCCTCCACCGTTCCCTATTTACATAGACTTTGTTTCCATTTTTTTCTTTTCTCATAATTTTTCCTTTCCCTTCTTTCCTTTCCCCATCTCATCCCATCACCCCTACCCCTTTGGACCTTTTCCTATTTCAAATTATCAATTATTCATTATTAATCCTTTTAATCCTTATTTACACTTTCAGTTACTCACACTAGAGAAACTATTTGGTATTTACACGTGTGTCCTATTTATTTCACTTAGGAGTATGGCCTCAATGTGCATCCATTTAGCTATAAATGTCTCTAGTTTTTCATTCTTTATGGCTGAGTAGTACTCCATTTTATAAAAAAACCACATCTTCTTTATCCAGTCTCCAGTCTTTTTTGTCCAGTCCCATCTCTTGATGGGCACTTGGCCTTTTCCATGCTTTAGCTATTACGAACTGTACCACTATAAACATGGGTGCACATATATCACTGTGGTATGATTCTTTTTTTTTCTTTTCACAACTTTATTTCAACATAACTATGCTTGTAGAAATACACTCATATTTGTTAAGAGAATGCAATTTAACTTATCCTACACAATGTCAACCAAAAGGTTGGTACATGGTTTAAGATTTTAAAAAGGATTTGCAATCTGGTTTATTTTTATCTATTACAAATGTATAAAAGATCCATCAAATGCTGCTAAAGAAGGCAGCAAAAACCTTGAGAAATATACCTTTGGTTTGCCTCAGAAAAGTAACAAGTATTGCACTGTAAAGTTTATAAAATTGGTGCAACAAAACATTGTTGTAATGTTACAATGCCAATTTACAAAGTTCAGTAACTAATGGATGTAGGAGGGCGTGGGGGAGCTTATGTACACACATGGAACTGTAAAAGCTATCTGTTTTACTAATAATGCATGTAGATTGTAAATCTACACAAACCAAAATTTAGATAATTTCTTAAATCTGAATTAACACTAGCAGCTCACTTCACCTGCTGAGGCCAATTAAGACTTCAGCACATTTAGCTTTTTAAGTTTTTCTAATCTATGCAAAGAAGAAAATTAAGTTTATTCCTCCAGGTTTTCAGTCCAGAAGTGACAGTATACTACAGACAAGGTATTCCTTCTATTGTCAACATTCATGGGGTGCCATGCGATGAGGTCAGCTTGAGTTTTAACTTGTATCCGCACTCACATGCAAACAGTCCCCAAAGTTAGTGAGCACATGACTTTAGAAGTGACTAAAAATAAAATGGCCTTTTCTCAGAAGACTAGAGCAAAACATCAGCCATAGCTGTAAGAAGCCTTTTAATTCTTTGGGGAAGATACCCAGCAGGGGAATAGCTGGGTCAAATGGGACCTCTAACCCTAGTTCTTTGAGGTATCTCCATACTGATTTCCACAGTGGTTGCACCAGTCTACACTCCCACCAACAATGGAGAAGGGTTCCTTTCTCCCCACACCCCTGCCAGCATTTGTTATTGTTTGATTTCTTGATAGCAGGCATTCTTTCTGAGGTGAGGTGGAATCTCAGTGTTGTTTTCATCTGCATCTCTCGAATGACCAGTGATGTTGAACATTTTTTCATATATTTATTTGCTGCTTTTACTTCTTTGTCTGAGAAATGTCTGTTCATTTCAGATGCCCATTTTTGAATTGGGTCTTTAAATTTGGGGGGTCTGATTTTTTTCAGTTATTTATATATTCTAGATAATAGTCCTTTGTGTAAGGTACAGCTGCCAAAATTTTTTTCCAACATTGTAGGTTGTCTCTTAGCTCTGTTGGTGGTTTCTTTTGTAGTGCAGAAGATTTCTAATAACATGAGATCCCAGTTGTTAATTCCTTGTGCTAGTCTCTGTGCTACTGAGGTTTTGTTCATAAAGTCTTTTCCTAGGCCAATGTCATCAAGAGTTCTACCTAACTTATCTTCCAGCAAGTTTAGTGTTTCTGTCTTAATATTTAGATCTTTAATCCACTTTGATCTTAGTTTAGTGTATTGTGATAGGTATGGGCCTAGTTTTAATCTCTGGTAGGATGAAATCCAGTTTTTCCAACACCATTATTAAATAGGCTATCTTTCCTCCAATGAGGATGATTGCCTCCTTTGTCAAAGATGAGGTGACTGAGTATGTCTGAAGTTGTTTCTACATCTTCTAATTTATTCCACTGATCCTTGGGTCTGTTTCTTTGCCAGTACCATGCTGTTTTTATCACAGTAGCTTTGTAGTATAGTTTCAAGTTGGGGATTGTGATACCCCGAGCCATGTCTCTGTTGCTTAGAATTGCTTTAGCTATTCTAGGTCTCTCATGGTTCCAAATGAATTTTTGAATTGTTTTCTCTAGTTCTGTGAAGTATATTATTGGAATTTCAATCGACATTGCTTTAAATCTATATAGCAGTTTTGGAAGTATGGCCACTTTCACTATATTGGTTCTTCCTACTCAGGAACAAGGGATGTCTTTCCATTTTCTTATATCCTTCTTGATCTTCTTTTTCAAAGTGCTGTAGTTTTCAGTGTAGAGGTCTTTTGCTTCCTTTGTTAGGTTGATTCCTAGATATTTCACTTTTTTGGATGCTATTGTAAAAGGAATTGTTTCCCTAATTTCTCTCTCAGAGAGTCTGTTATTTGTGCATAAGAAGGCTATTGTTTTTTTGAGTTTTGACCATATATCCAGCTACTCAACTGAATCTGTAAATTAAGTCTAGAAGTCTTTTGGCTGAGTTTTTTGGGTCTTGTATGTAAAGTGCCATATCCTAAGCAAATAATGACAGTTTCACTTCTTCCTTTCCTAGCTTTATTCATTTTTTTCTTTCTCTTTTCTAGTTTCTGTGGCCAATGTTTACAGAACTATATTGAACAGGAGTAGTGATAGTGGTCATCCTTGTCTTGTCTGATTTTAGTGTGAAAGTTTTCAGTTTTTGACCATTTAGTATGATGTTGGCTGTTGGCTTGTCATAGATACCCTTAATCAGGTTGAGATAAAGCCCTTCTGTTCCAATTTTCTGTAGCATTTTTATCATGAATGGATGTTGGATTTTGTCAAATACCTTTTCTGCATCTATTGAGATGATCATATGGTTTTGTCCTTGACTCTGTTAATATAATGTATTACATTTATTGATCTACATATGTTGAACCATCCTTGCATCCCTGGGATAAATCTGACTTGGTCAGGCTGTATGATCTTCTTGATGACCCTCTGTATTCTGTTTGCCAGTATCTTGTTGAGTATTTTTGCACCTATGTTCATTAGGGAGATTGGCCTGTAGTTCTCTTTTTGGGTTGTGTCTTTCCCTGGTTTTGGAATCAAAGTCACACTTGCTTCCAGGAATGTATTTGGAAGCCTTGCTTCCCTTACCATTTCTTTGATGAGTTTACAAAGTAAGGGCAATAGTTCTTCTTTAAATGTCTTGCAGAATTCAGCAGTGAAGCCATCAGGACCTGGGCTTTTCTTTGTTGGTCAATTTTTTAATTACATTTTCAATTTCACTCATTATAACTGGGGTGTTTAGAATTTCTATATCTTCTTCATTTAGCTTTGGCAATTCATATGTATCTAGGAATCTGTCCATTTCTTCTGTCTTTTCTATTTTATTAGAGTACAGTTTCTCGAAGTAGGTATTGATGATCCTCTGGGTTTCTGCTGGATCTGTTGTGACTTCACCTTTTTTGTTCTTAATTGCATGGATTTGAGCCTTTTCTTTCTTGTTTTGATAAGGTTGGCTAAAGATTTATTGATTTTATTTATTCTTTCAAAAAACCAAGTCTTTTATTCATTAATTTTTTGCATTGTTCTCTTAGTCTCCATTGCATTGATTTCTGCTCTGATCTTTATAATTTCCTCTCTTGTATCAGCTTTGGGTTTGTTCTGCTCTTCTTTTTCTAGGGGCTTGAGGTTCTGCATTAGGTTATTTATCTGAGTTCTCTCTGTTTTTGTAATATGTGCATTCACTGCTATGAATTTCCCACATAGAACTGCTTTCATTGTGTCCCATAGATTCCTGTATGTTGTACTGGCATTGTCATTTACTTGTAGAAACATCTAATTTCTTCTTTAATTTCCTCTGTGACCCGCTGGTTGTTCAGTAGGGTATTATTCAATTTCCATGTGTTTGTGGGAGTTTTGCGGTTTCTTATGTTATTGATCTCCAATTTTATTGCACTATGGTCTGATAATATACAGGGGGTAACTTCTATTCTTTTACATTTACTTAGACATGTCCTATGAGTTAGCATGTGGTCTATTTTGGAGAATGACCCATGTGCAGCTGAAAAGAATGTGTATTCTGGGGCCAAGAATTTAGCTCAGTGATTCTGCTGCCTGCCTCACAAGTGCAAGAACCTGAGTTCAATACCTGGTACCAAAAAAAAAAAAAAAAAAGAATGTGTATTCTGATTTTGTGGGGTTAAACACTCTATAAACATCTATTAAGTCCATTTGTTCAATAGTTTGGTTCAGTTCTAGAATTTCCTTGTTAACCTTTGTCTAATGATCTGTTTATTTGTGATAGCAGGGTACTGAGGTCTCCCACTAAAATTGTATTAGTACTTATTTGGTTTTTCGTGTTCATTAATATTTGTTTTGTATAGTTTGGGGCATTCATATTTGGTGCATATATATTTAGGATTGTTATCTCTTCCTCTTCAATTGTTCCCTTCACATGGATGTAGTAACCATCTTTATCTCTCTTAATTAGTTTTGGTTTGAAATCTACTTTGTTTCCAAATAAGATTGCTACCCCTGCTTTTTTCTGGGTTCCTGTCGCATGGAGAACTGTTTTCCATCCTTTTACTTTCAGTCTATGAATTTCTTTTTGAGTTAGGTGTGTTTCTTGTATACAATATATTGTTGCATTTTCCTTTTTAATCCATTCTGCCAGTTTATTTCTTTTGATTGGTGAATTGAGGCCATTAACATTAATAGTTATAATTGATAGATATTGACTCATCCTTGTCGTGATGTTTTACTGTTGTTGGGTCTTTTATTTCTTATTTTTCTTGCCTTCCCTTTAGTTTCTTACCTTGCCTGGTGGCTTTCCTCTGTTGGGCCTCATGGAGTTGTGATCTACATTGTCTTTTTCTAGGATATTGCTTAGAATTGTTTGGAGTGCTGGTTTGGTGTTCATGAAATTTCTCAGGTATTCTTTGTCATGGAAATATCTAATTTCCCCATCAATTTTGAAAGATAATTTTGCAGGATACAACAGTCTAGGTTGGAAATTATTTTCTTTTAGGGCTTGAAATACTTCACTCCAGGCTCTCCTTGATTTGAGGGTTTGTGTTGAGAAGTCTGCTGTGATTCTGATGGGCTTTCCTTTATAGGTGATTTGTTTCTTTTCTCTAACTGCCTGTAGTATTTTGTTCTTCTGTTGGGTTTCTGGGATCTCAACTATTATATGTCTAGATGTAGATTTTTTTTTATCATGGCTAGTTGGACTTCTATATGCCTCACTTATCTGTGCGTCCAATTCTACACCTCTGTCTGGGAAGTTTTCTACTATTACTTCTATGAACAGTTTTTTTATATCAATTGTACTTTCTCCTGTTTTTCAGTGGACTTCTATCAGTCTTATGTTATTCTTCTTTGCATCATCTAGCAGCTGCTGGATTGATTTCTCATGGTCCCTTACTATTTTTGAGAAATCTCTGTTTTCATGGTCTTTAACCGCAATCCTGTCTTCTATATCTGACATTCTATCTTCAGATTCCCTTAATCTGCTGTGCATGCTTTCAATGGAGTTTTTAATCTCTTGAATATCTGTTTGAATCTGTTTCATGGATACCATTTCTTTCTTATGTTGGGTGATCATGATTTCCATCTCTTTCTTATGCTGGAAATTCCTGGCTTCCAGCATGTTTCTGAGTTCATCAATTTATTTTATCTGTTTCTGTTCTAGAGCCTCTAATCATGTCTTTCACTCTGACTCTTCTCACCATCTCTGTAGTTATCTGGGAGATTATTTCTGCTTTGAATTTTTCTAGAGCCTCATTCATCTGTTTTGTTACTTCCTGTGCTATCAGTTCAGGGTGTCCAGGTGGTTGATTATCAGACTTTTGCACCTCATTTCCCCCAGAATTTGCCTTTTGTGGGGTGAAATTCTGAGTCTGTGCCTTGCTTAAACGTCTTCTCATTTCTGTTTTTGGTACTGTGCTTGGCTTAGTTCCTGGGTTGATACTTCGAAGTTGGTTATTGTATCTTTGTTGATGTATTTACAACCCTTATGGAATGATTGCTTCTCAGAGGTGTCTTCCAGATACAGCTGGTCTTTAGGTTTTGAGTCTCTAACAGCTCTGAGGCTATCTCATTTTCATTATACCAGGAAGGACAACTGATTAGATCAATCACAACACCTTAGCCCATGTGATACCATTAGCAACACAATAGCATCAAGTACCTCTTAGAAAATGACAATTTGTGGTAGTTGTTAATCTATCTCCTTTAACAGTGTGAATTAAATCAAAATCAAGGGCCAACTCAACATATGTTTATAGTGAATAAACTCTTCAATATAGCAACTTTACCCTTTGGGATGGGGAGTTAGATGGAGTTGGGGAGAGAAGAATATGGGTAGGCAGAAGGATAGGGGAAGGTTAGCAGTGAGGCCAGAGGGCACAGGCAAGAGAAGAAAAGAGAAGAAAAGACAAATAAAGATGAAATACAAATTAGGGCCAGAACAGGAACACAAAGGGGAAATGAAGAACAATGTGGGACAGCAAGGGAGCGATGCAGAGAGACCAAGAAAGAAAAGAGAGAAGAAAGAATAAAGAGAAAAATAAAAATTTTAAAAGAGTAGAATAGAAGAAAAAAATGAAAAATAAGAGCAAAGAAAATAGTGGTAATTTTGAAAATAACAAATTAAGATTAAAATGAAGGGCCTCCTTCAGGTTATGTCTCTGCTGTCACAATAGGCAACATGGGCAGCAATGTGCATTTATAAGTCCATAAGTCTCAGTAAGCCAGTCACAGACCCATGAGATTCAGGCAGATTTCTGGCTGCAAGTCCCAAGTTGAGCTTCCTGTCCTCCTGCAGGGTTGAACTCTCCAAGGTTCTACTGCAGGTTCCAGCTGCCTTTCCCCTGAAGATAGTCCAGATTCTGATGGGAGATGATGATCCCTCCAACTTACCAAGTACAGTGGTCTGGTGTGCCTTTATTGCAGAGATTCTCTTCACTTTTCCAGTAGGCTTATTTTCATCAGGGAGCCTGAGAGAGGCCCTCTCTCTGTTGTTCACTTCTGCAGCTCAAGACAATGGCTTTTATGTCCCCCTGTGCCTCTATAGTGTGGAACCAAGTAGCTGAACAGCCAAGAGGTGGGGGTTGGGGTCTGAGTGTCTAAGCTGGTGGCTGGTGGGCATGCCCGGGGATCCTCACATCTCCTGGTCACAAGTCCGGGGAGTGAGCCAGATGGAGCAGGACGCCATCAGCCCACGACCGCTCTGTCCATGTCTAAGCTGGCAGCTCACCTGAAGATTTTTAAAGGTAAACCCTAATTAAGTGCAGCTCCCCAAACAGAGTCCATCCCTGTTCAACCCCTCTGGACGTTTTGTGAAAGGGACACAGAACTTTCATAAGTGTAAAGTCAGTACTACTAGGTTGGAAACTAAGTTGTAGCTGATCAATTCCTACATTGTTACTCCTGCTAGGAAGTTTCAGTCATGCTCAACTCTGCCCAACTGCTAACATCTCGAATATCCCACATCCCCAACCAATGAACAAAACAGAAAATGATCCAGAAATGTAACAGGAAGATAGACCCAAGGAGAGATTATATTTGACCAATAAAGCCCTCAACACTTTACTGCCCCAAGAAAATCAGATACCTCTCCTGTCTCACCACTCTACAGAACTTTCTATTTCATCAAGTTCATTGATTCTAATAACACTACCTGGCAATGGATGAGCAGAATCATGGTGTACAGATTCACAGGATTCTGTAGAGTCTCCAGAGGCAGCCTAAAACTACAGCGAACCCAATACAGCACGTAGAGGTCTAGGTGAGCCAGCACTGCTCTCCCAAACCTGTATCATCTTAGCAAATGTGTGTGTCCTCTGACTGCCCCTTGTGAGCAGTCACCACATTTGAAAGCACTCTTTTTCCAGAAAAATACAAACAATGCTTTAACACTAAGAGCCACCTGCTGTGTTTTTTTTTAAATGTGACTTGAAACAGTACCGCTCCAAATTACATGAATCATCTCTAAATTTAGAAATCAGTTCCTAATACCCACTGCTTGTACAGAACTGTAAATAATGTCTTCCAGTGCTCATGGGAGAATCACTGCCAAGAGCCCCTTCACTTGGTGCCTCCCATTCCTCCAGAGGGGAACGTGCAGCTTCTTGCCACAGTTGGCAAGCAGACTCTGTCTGGGGGGAACCAAACAGCAGGAGGGCTTACCCAACAAATGCAAGGGTTCCTCCACCCACCACAGGACAGTGGTTCTCCACTGGGGGGTGCGGATTGACATCCTGCTCATTCCTGACTCCCCATCTTCCCCCATCATCTCCGCCCTCGCCCCACCTCCCTCATCCCCACCCTACACAGAAGTCCCAGAATTTCTAGCAAAAGCTTTAGTGAAAGCATGCGCTCAGTAAAAGCTTCGTATATTGATTCTGCTATTTCTTCTGCCTCTTGACCACTAACAGCATAAGCCCTTTTCTCCCTTCTTAACTACTGGCCATAGAGACATATACTCAACACACACACACACACACACACACACACACACACACGTGCACGCACATGCTTGTGCACACACACACAGTCACACATGGTAACTAATTTATTGAAAAGAAGTTTCTTTGTTTTGGTGATTTTATCTGGTTTATTCTTAGAAAAAAGAAAGAGGTAGACTCTAAGGTGATTAAAGTTTCATCCTTCAAGGATTTGCTTGGGGGCTCCATAAGTATAGCCAATGGCTCTGGAGGCTGAAGGTGGTGATCTCTTATCATAATACTGTATTGGTTTCAGTTGGCTCCCTATAAAACCCAGCTGGAACCAGGCTTGGTGACTGCACACTCTGAGAGGCTGAGGCAAAAGGATCGAAAGTTCCAGCACAAACTGGTTGACTTAGGGACAGCAAGACCTTGTCTAAAAATTTTAAAAGTGCTGGGGATGTAGCTCAGTGCAAAGGAACCACATTTATTCCCTAGTACCAAAACCAAACAAATAAACAAAGAAAAAGCCAGTTGGGGCAAGGAATGACAGGGAGTATTCCCACTATAATTCTGTTCCTCATCATCTTCCTCATTAAAGAATCAAACTGCACAGCTGTACACCTTGCCCCCAAATCACCCCCTCCTCAAATCCTATCCCTCCCCAAGCTGACACCAAGATCTTAAGGTGACTGCAGAGACTGCAGCTCATCTACATAAATAAGAATCCCACAGAGGTAATAGGCTCCATGTTAAAGGGTTATTATTTAGAGATATATCAAAACTCCTTAATGGCATTTTAATTCTTCATGGCAAATTTACCAACCTGAGTAATATAGAAGATTGCAGGTCCCAGAATCTTGAGAAGGTTTGGCTTTCCTGCCTGGTTGGTAATATAAATAATCCAATCCAACATGTTATGACCAGGTTCTCTACCTCTCCCGCCTAGAGAAGAGCTCATACTGTGGAGACTGATTGTCCCACAACCACCAAGCATCCCCCTAAAGCTGAATGACCATTGTTGGCAAACTCCTCTACACCCACTGTCTAGGAGGAAACTGGACCTAAGACAGAAGGATGCAGAGTTTTAGCTCATTTCATGGCTGTTCTACTTCTGATCTTCTGTCTAATAGTAGAATTGAATTGTGATAATAAGGATTCTGTAAGAACTCAAGGCCCTTCCCAGCCTGTAGCTCCAAAATAACTCTCTACATTAAATTTCTCTCTTATTAAGCAATCTTATAACTCACTTCTTTAAGGACTGTGGCCAGCCTTGTCCTAACTAGGAGCTGAAGCACCATCTCTGGGAATCAGAAGTACTGAGTAAAAGAAAAAATCTGTAAATGAGAAAATAAATAAATAACATGCTATATGATTGGCATGGTGTGATATGAAACAGTGTGTGATACTGTCAAGTATGTGACAATGACAAGATAGGATTTGCTATCTGCTGGGATCTCTTACCATCCTTGCTGTTGGATTTCCCATCATTTTTCTTGACCCAGAAGTTTGGAGAACTCTATTTTCAACCAAATGCTGCCCAAGCTATGCCACTGTGGCTATAGCCACA
Organism: Heterocephalus glaber; assembly: GCF_053883595.1. Classification (NCBI taxonomy): domain Eukaryota; kingdom Metazoa; phylum Chordata; class Mammalia; order Rodentia; family Bathyergidae; genus Heterocephalus; species Heterocephalus glaber. The sequence continues at coordinate 19,635,481 of NW_028258381.1, read as the reverse complement.
TACTCAATCTGTTTGTGTTCTATTGGTGGGACCAGGCATTCACCCTGTGGCTGTTGCTGAGTCTAGTTTTATCTCATGGCAATCTTGTCTTATGCAGAAACCTAACCCTAAGAGCTGAGTCAAATATGGTCCCCTTCAAGTGGTAACACCTGCAGCTAAGGCTAGGAGGGGCCCTTCTTACAGAAAATGGCAGAGTAGGTTAAAAGAAATCAGAGACATGAGCTGGGTGTGGTGTTCCATGGCTAGAATCTCAGGACTCTGAGAGCTGGTGGATAGACTTCTTCCTAAAATTAGAGGCCCCTAAAGGCCTGCAGTGGGGGGTTCTGTGCTTCCTCCCTACTCCTATGTCTATTCTTTGGAAAGCAGTGACCTTAGGCTTGGCTGGAGCATGAACCTGAAGCCAGGGGCTAAATACCCATACAAGCAGAGCCTAACCTTGTGTCTGGATCAACAAACCCCTGAGATGTTGTGGCATGAACAAAAGCAGTCAGCTTCCTGGGGAAGAAATAGAGCACAGGAGCCCATGGTAGTACTCAAGGAAGGCTTGGGATAAGAGCAGATTTAGAAGTTAGGAGTTTCTAAGAAGAAGTTCATATGGAGTCAGAAGACAAGCCAAGCTGGGGCTATCCAGGAGTGAGCTACCTTTAAGAAACACAGGATACCAAAGAGATGGTGAGATGGTATGGAGTGAGATTAAACCACACAGAAGTCCATAGTCTACCAAGGTGGTGAGGAGAGGACACATGACCCAGAGGAGAACCCTGGTGAGGTTCCTCTTCCCAAATACCTTAAAACAGCAGCCACCTTCTACCAAGAGGCATGTCCAAGAGAAAGCTCACTATGAAGGTGTTTGTCTCTAATCTCCACATTTCCCCTCAGAGCTCCACCTACAGTTCCATTTCTCAGAGTCCCTCCTTCACCATTTATAGCCACATGGCCTCCAGTTGAAGACCAGAGCCCAAACTTGGCACTGTGTTGCATGCCTGTAATCCCAGCACTGTAGAGCACTGAGGCTGGGGGATCACAAATTCAAGTCCAGTCTGGACAACTTAGAGACATAGGAAGACCCTGGCATAGCTCAGTGTAAAGACCCTGCTCCCCAGTACCATGGAAGGAAGGTAGGAAGTCAGAAAAATGAGCCAAAACATACATGGAATACTAGTTACAGAAGCCAGAAAGAGTCCCCCCCCACCCCGCAAAAGCATGGAGGACAGAGACAGAATTTAAAAGCCAGACCCTGGAACCATGGAGATGAGAGACGAACAGCAGAATGTTGGTGAGACACAGGACGATGGTGTCCAAGGATGGGCTTCTAGGCCAGCAGCCCCCTGGGGTGAGATGCCATCATTAAAAAGGCTGAAAACCAAAACAATGGTCCCTCGAGTTTGACCCTTCTATGAGAGCTGGGGAGGCTGCTCTAGCCTGGCATATAGTGGTCTTTACTTCCTTCCACTTTTTAACACACATGAACACACTCATGTACATACACAACACACACAGTGTCCCCATGCTGCCTGGTGGAGCCATGTGGTGTCTTGGATTCACATATGGCTACCTGCACTTCCCCCAGCACAGATGTAAGAACGTTCCTCTTTATTCTACAAACAACCCTCCCGATCTCCCAGGTCCTGGCACCCATCACTGAGCACTGGCAGGGCAGCCACTCAGGGCTATTTAACACATTGCTCAGGGCCCTTGTTCACATTCATCACCCAGGCAATCAGCACAACCTTTATTGCAAACCTGCTCCCTGGTGCTTGTCCTCTGGTCATTAACCTTAACAATGTCAACAGTGTTCTTCATAACTCTGAGCCTGAATTAACACACGAGGCCCGCAGAGAGCAGAGCATGCAGGCCATGACTCAGCCAGGGTGCCTGTGATCAGAACTGACATGTCCCCGGCAGGTGGGATGGTGTGGGGAGGATAGTGTACAGAAAAACAGAAAGACAAAATTGGAACTGGCCTTCTATGTGATATATCCAGGTGGAAAATAAAACTTTCCTGAAACAATGTGGTTGGTCAGGGCTGCAGGTCATCACAAGAAATAATTACAATGGATAAAATGGTAGAATTAAGAATAACAGTTATCAAAAGTTACCCTATCATAGACAATTTGAAGGACACCTGCAGAATCCTCTAAATGGATAGTAGTAATAATCATTCACTTGATCCTTACCCCCTGAAAAAGCACACAAGCATGTTTCAATATTCTAATTTTATGTAGAAAGAAACTAGGTTCAGAGATGTTAAACACCCTTCCCTGGATTGCACAGTTATTAGTAGCTGAATTGAGCTTTGAACTCATGACCATCGGTTGAAAAAAGAAGAAGAAAAGGGTAGAGTTTTCCTGTTCTTTTGAAGTTTCTACTATCTCTCCTAATAATACCAAGCTGGAGACCAAGCTTTTAACACGCAGGCCGTGGTGGGAAATTTAAGATCCAAATTATTGTACGTGTTCATATCTCAGTCACTGGAACATGTGACCATGTTATATTATATAACAAAGGAGATATATGGTAATAGCATTAAGGTTACTAATCGGGTGACCTTAAAATAGGGAGATTATCCTGGATCGCCCTGGAGAGCCCTGGAAATACAAGGATCATTGAATTTGGAAGGGAGAGGCAGAAGTGTAGGTGTCAAAGTGATGGACAGACATCGCTGGCTTTGCAGACAGGAGGAAGCCATGAGCCAGAAAACATGTCTAGCCTCTTAGAAGCTGGAGAAAACTAGGAAATGGATTCTCCTTCTATTTACCCCCAGAAAAGCAACACAGCCCTGCCAACAACTTGATTTTAGCCCGGTGAAATCTATTTCAGACTTCTGACTTCCAGGGGGTAAGATAATAAACTTGTGTTGTTTTAAGTTATTGAGTTCATGGTCTTGTTATAGCAACAATGAGAAACTAATACAACCATTTGTGTCCAAATTATTGCTCTTTACATTAAGACCACAGTTGGTTTTCCATGAATGCATAAGTAATGACCACGTATTTAGCAACCAAAACAATAGTACTAATTTCTTTGCTCCTAGTATTTTAGGTGAGAGATGTGTTCATAGCATGAGCATATTTCTCTCCAGGGTCTTACGAGGACATTATGGAGTCTCCCAAAGTATTGGCTAGGCTGTGTCCTTTCTGGAAGCTCTGGAGAAGAATCGACTTCTAATACAAGTTGTAGGCTGAGTTCAGATCTTTGCATCGTAGGACTGAAATCTCCCATTTCCTACTAGTGGGCAGCTGGAGGCCACTAGTTCACGCCTAGAGGCTGTCCACACTGCTTGCTATGTGGCCTTCCCCATCTTCAAAGGCAGCAAGAGAAAAGTGGCCTTACATCAAGTCCTTTCACATATTGAATCCCTTGCACTTTAGGAGGGCTCAGATCATTTAAAAAACTCTGCTAATTAGAGATCACAGCCACCCAAGTAATCTCCTTTCTGATGAGTTTAAAGTCAACTGATTAGGAGTCTGAATTACATCTGCAAAATCCCTTTGCCATTGAAAGTCACAGAATCATGGCAGTGGAATCCCAAAGCACTCCCAGGTCCACCCACACTCAAGGGGAGGGAATTTTTTACCAGAGGGTGGGAATCTTAGGGCCACCTTAGAAGTCTGCCAATCACAACTACCTTAGTATATATCAGGGATATGTTCTTTTTTTCTCTGTTCTCACTGCCTATTGGGTAAACTCTGTTGCCTTTTCTTATTTGAAACACACACCCCCTTACTTTTAAAAAACAAAACAAAAAACAATCCTGACCTCAATATTGGCCTGCTTGCCTGCCAAACTCATTTCCTATACAAATCTGCCTCTGAATTTTCTCCCTTCGAAGCATTTTGTGAGCACCCAGCTAGCAACTTAAAGATGTTAAGAGCTAACTTTTATTGACACCAGATACTGGTCTATGACATATGCCTCTCCTCAAATTAATGAAAAACTAACTGCAGAGAGGTTAAGTAACACAATTGTTCTTAAGTGTGGGTTGCATCCACGATTCAAAGGCAGCCTCTGTGACTCCAGAACCGAGCTCTTCACAATCAGTAGAGTCTGACTTTCTACATAAAGCCACTTACAGGTAATGGAGTATTAGAAGGTTCTCAGGTATGTGTATCTGCTTTGACTCCAGCAAGTATGGCAATTTCTCCAGGGTGAATATTTTTTCCTATACACAGAAACCAACAAGTTTATAGTGAATTCCAACAAGTCCTTGGAATTGGGAGATGTGACTTACTTAGCCATCTATGCAAATGCTGTGATGAGAGATTCCTCCTCTCCCAAATTGCACTCCCTGAGTTTCCAGCAAGAAAAGTACAGGGAGATCTGGTCACCCACTCTCAGCAAAGCCCAGCTGTGCATGCCATCCCACACAAATCCTGCTGGGGAGGCTAAAAAAGAGCAGGGAGTTTGCAAGCAAATGATGTGCCTGCCTTACTCACACACAGAAGATGAGGGGCAGGGAACGTGTCACAAAACAGTGCAACCAGATGCTTTCTCCAGAAGCTGTGATGCTATGATCTTTCTCAGGACCTCGGTGTACTTAATATATGTAGTAGAGCTTACAAATTAATCTTGCATTGTGCAAGGACAACACTAGTGTGGCAGAAGGCTGCCCTATTAACTTTCCACTTGCTTAGGTCTGGATCAGAGGCTCCCTGTGGATTAAGTGATCTGTCTTGCTTTGCATTTACTCTTCCTCAATGCCAGGCATAAAAGATGTTCAATAAAGATGCACTGATAGGTTGACATTTTCCCCAAGAGCTATAGACCCTCCTTTGCTGCATGCCCCAATTTTCAGTGACTGTTACAATGTTATGCCTTGGTACAACCACCTGCTTTGGTCTGCAGAGTCCTAGAGCCATAGAGGCCAAGACTCCTCTCTCCTGCTTGGTATTCTATTTCTAGGAAGCAGCCAACATGACATCTCAGTCTCCAGAGCATCACTAAAGCTTTCATGTGCTTTTAATTCTATATATGATAACCACAGAGTAGGGGCTTAAAGGGGACCAGGAAACTTTTCTAGAAAATGTATAAAAACTATATATGCCATCTATCCTGATTATTTCAGATATAGCTTAATTGGGTTATTATGCAGAGATTTGTATAATTTGGAGAGAGAGAGAAAGAGGGAGAGGGAGAGGAAGAGAGAGGGAGAGAAAGAGAGAGAGAGAGAGAGAATGAACTTCTACATGATTCCAAGTCATTTCTGCAAGGTCTCCACCTCCAACCTTATGCACAAATATCATTTCTGCAAGGTCTCCACCTCCAACCTTATGCACAAATATAAGTGTACACTTAGAGGTCAATATTCTAGAATCAGTGATCATTAACAAATAAGGAGAGAGTTGATATCTCATTCCTGCTGAGGTGAAAATGAAAATTAAATTTATGAATCTGAGTAGTGTCCATCTGCACACAACAGTTTGAAAGGAAACAAATTGAATCTGTATCGCCTTAAATTACAGTTGAAAACAAAACTGGTTGGTAGCCAGAGTTCTGAATTCATTCAATTGTTGTTTTTAAAATAGTTCCTTTGTCACTTTAACTGAAATGAACTTTTTTTAAAACAGAAAGCTTATTTTTTTAGGAGCAACTAAATTTCCAGAGTTTATTTACTATAGTGCATAACTTTCCCACTCCTTTGAATCTCAGAGATTCAATTTTTTAAATTTCTGAATATAACTCACCAATCAAACTGTTTGGCTTCCACTTACTTCCTGGTAGCAGAACCTGCTAGTTACCTCCCAACATCTTTTCTCTCACCACCCTCCCTCCCAAAAACCAATATGTTAGCAGAATTCATTGTATAATCTGGAATGCAAATGTGATGTTTAGGGCTCTAGCTGCCATAGTAGAATATGATGAAAAGGGGAACATTCTAGAGAGATTTGGGCCAGAAGGAGCTTGATAACTTGGAGAAGCTGCCACTCAAGCCCTGGACTGCCAACTCTAGGCCACCTTTACCTTAAAGAGAAAGAATATTCTACTTCATGGAAGCCATTGTTGTTTCGAGCTTTTCTGTTTATATGCAACCAACCTTAATTTTAACTGATACAGAAGATGACTTCAAATGTGCTTCCCAGCTTGAGTATTATAGATATCCCATGTGCTTTTTCTTACACTACGTTTGGCTCATCATCAACCAGAGAGAAAATTAAACTCAGAGAGGTTAAGTATCTTGGCCAAGATGACATAACCAAAGTAGGATCCTTGCTGATGTGTAGGCCCTGTGTTTATCAATGCCTCTCATAATAAGAAACTTCAAATGTCAGCTCCCACACACATTACCAGTTATCTTGACACTAAATCCTCTAATGCCTTTGCATTTGGTTCCTTTAAAAAGTACAGCTTTCTAAAGACTGAATGATCACAGTGTATCATCAGGCAGAATCACACTCAATGGTATTCCCATCCATCACTCCTTTGGCTTTCAACTGTTATGCATTGATTACACAGTCTTGAGAATCATGACAATCGATACATTTTTTCCCAGAGAAATAGTGTATGAGACTAAAGAAATTAGCTTATTTTGTAGCATAAAGAATCTAGGTGTCAATCAAACCCTTAAAACCTAACCTCAAGTTAAGTGCAGATGCCAATAAAGGAACAATCTAAGTCACAGCTGCCAGAGTTTCCCTGATGGGGAGGGACAAGGGTTTGCACATTGGATAAGCATTGAAGTGTACAAGATGCAGAAACTGTGGGTACCACAATGGCCCTTATAGTGAGACCTCTTGTCCTATGGAACACTTTGGAGGGACTCCTGTTCCACCTAAGGACTCTACCCCACCATTTGATATCATGATCGCTCTTCTGATTCCACTTCTGAGTCAAAAGTTATCCCCAAACTTAGCAGCTCAAAACAATCAATCTACTTAGCTCACAGTTTTGTGGATCATGATATGGGGCTGCTTCAACTAGCAAGCTTTTTCTTCAGATTTGTCATGCAGTGGCATTCAGATGCTAGGGCTATTGTCATTCAATAGCTAGGGCTATTGTCATAAAGAAGGTTCTTTGGACTGGATGTCCAATGTGACACATCCACATAGCCGATGCTTGGCACTAACTCCCAATTGGGAGCACAATGGTGACTGTGGCTTTTCCAGCAAGAAGTTCTCAGTGCAGACTGACCTGTTCTGTGACAAGTGACTTTCTCTAGAATGACATCCCAAGAGACCATGTGGAAACTTCATGGCCTTTTGTGATCTGGCCTTGGAAATTGCACATTCCTGTTTCCATTGTGTTCTTTTGGCTAAAGGGGTCTCAGATGAGTCTATCTGTCTAGACTCAAGGGAGGGGACTTAGAAATTGGCAATCTCCTTTAAACATCCTTTGCAGATTGTGACAGGCTATGAGACATGAATGGACTACAAAATGGAGAACTGGGAGAATAAGTTTGCAAAAATGGATAAACTTCAACTGGATGTTTGTGGTGCTTACTGTGTTCTGTGTTCTTCCTAGTTGCCTTCTCCCTTCCTTTGCACTCATCCTCAACTCTGCACAGTCTCTGGTCCTTCCAGTACCCACAAAGCCATGGTTCCCCATGCCCTGTATTATTCATCTCTGTTTGGCCTAGTCCCAGTCCCATTACTTAGCTTCAGGTGGAACAGCTCTCTTTTAGATAAAGCATACTTATTACAAAACTGCCTGCAGAGCATCTTCCAAGGAGAAAGTTACGAAGATCCAGAATGCAAAAGGTAGCATATTAGAAAGTCTTTGTCAAAGTATAAGAGCCAGCCAGAGTTTATTTTAGATCATTATTCCTGGTTGGTTAGTGATGTTCCTCCATGCAGTGACTCAGAGACTCCAGACCCTTCTACCTTGTGGTTCAGTTCTTGTCATCATCCACATGCAGCTTGAAGAAAATGAGAGAGCTTTGGAGTAGGCTTTTCTACTTCCAGTGGGATATAAATCAACTCTGTTCATGTTCTTTTGGTGAGAACTTCTCATATAGCTGAATCCAAGCTAGGCCACTGAGTTACTGCTGGAGAGTTGCTTCCCAGGAATAACTCTGCATAAATATTGGTTGGGAACACTATTCATCTCTGTCACACACTGTCCTGAATTGTATTGTTTACCACGGAAAGTTGTATTGCAAACATTACATTCAAGTGAAATAAAAATCCAGGAAATACTAACTTCAAGGAAAAATTGACTGTATAGAAAAGGAGTCACAATACTGATGCCCTTCAGGGTGGCTGGAGGCAGATTAAGGGAATTTATTACCTTTAATGTTCAGCAGTTTTTATGTGACTGTCCCTCAAGGCTGTAGTTCACAGTCATTTTTTCATGTACTGCTTTTCCGACATATTTTTCAAATACCAGCAGCAAAGGCTAGCTAAGTCTTGAAGTTTGGGAGAAACTCTCCATTCACCTACATACAAGTGCCATTTACCAGTCTATTCTGCACCTACAGAGCAGCTAAATCTAGCTGAATATTTGAGATGAAGTCTAGGAATGAAGATAGAAAGAACCATTAAGAAAATGTGCAAGGAGAATTGTTTTGATGTGGTAGAATCCTAACAGGCTGGCTGATGTCCTCAAAATCTTTCCCTATGTAGGAAATTTAGCTCTCCCCTCTTTCTTTAATATGGTGCGTGCAGATTGTAATAGACAATTCTGGGGCCACAGAGACTCTTTGAGATTGCCTATTCCAATCTTTTTTTTTTGGTACTGGGGATCGAACTTGGGACCTTGCCCTTGCGAGGCAGGTGGCGGATCCACTGAGCCAAATCCCAGGTCCCCTATTCCAATCTTTTTACCTGATAAATGAGAAAACCAAGGCTCAAAGGAGATAAATGACTTCCTTGAGATCACATAGCCATAGGGTGCCAGAACCCAAGGATGAGGAAACAGAGGGATATCACTAGCATGGTGTATTCACACAGACGTATTTGTCCCCATCTTCCCCAGGTCTACCTGGGCTTGGTTTATATCCCCTGTTCTTATCCAGGATAGGAACCTACAAGCACTTCAGCTACTGCAACCTATCCTTCTGCTATATGTCACACAATATGTGCACAGAACTGTAAAGGTTTAGCTCAACTCATCCGTCATCTTGTTGTTGATTTCCTTGGCAAAGGCAAACAGTGGATCCTAACAGGGCCAGCTCTGACCCTTACCAGGGTTATTTGTAGGGATTGAATCAGACACATTACAAGCTGCATGGAGCCCCATTTTACAAATGCTCTAAATCATTTGGTATCTGCACATCTAGTTCCTCTAAACACTTGAGAGTGGTGTGGACTCACAGGACCATGATAGTCGATGCCTGAAAGACACTCACGTATCCTCAGCATTTTTCCTCTAAAAACAAAAGTTAGAGGACTGTTTATTAGGTCCCTGTTGAATTAACAAATCACCAGAGGAGGCTCCACCACATTTCATTATGACCACATTTGCGAAGCTTAGAGAGAAGTTGGTGGGGAGGAAAACCAGCAGCTGTTTTTCAAGAAATTAATTTGTATCCCTGCAGTGATCAGTCCTGGTTAAGTGAGAGAATCAAATTATCTAAGTTACTTCTGCTGGGAAGGTCGGCTGCTCTGAATCCTGATGAAAAATAACACAATGGTGCTATTTAATTTAAAACCTCCGTCTGCTTCACTTGTAATTCATAATGATTACACCTCGCCTTTATATAGTATCCAAGAATCTCAAAGAACTTTGAAAGTAAAAATGATTCATCCTTGGGACTCTACCGCAAAGCAATACTAGTTCCTCTCTCTCCATAGGGACACCAGAAAGGGAAGATTGAACCAATACCCTGGATTCCCAACTGACTTTTCAACACAAATCAACACTCCCTCTAGTTATTTAGGACTTGGCATCAATTCTGGGCAGACTAATATATTACACCAATGGACATCATGATATCAAGAGCATAAAAGAGATAAGGAATTATGGCTTGAAAATGTAAATCAATAAAGACCATGGGCATTCAGCCATTATTTTTTGAGAAAAATGCTTCTCTTGCTCCCAGCAGCCTGGCCAGCATATGGTAGGCATCTCCAAGACAATCTTAAATGTTGATCTAATAGGTCTGTGCGTTATAAAGAGAGCATGAAACACATAAAAATGACAATAAGCACATGCCCTGAGCTTTACAGTTTACAATGCACTGTTGTATCTGTTACCTCATCTCTTTAATACTTGTCTCGTACGTTATGTTATTCACTTTGCACTTCTTGTTCAAACTGAACTTCCTATTCACACTCAATCTAGGCAAGATGTGTTGCCCAACTGTCCCCACCACACTAAATCTGCCCTCACCGGGCAGCATGAGTCTGAAGAGAGGGCTGGCTCCACTTGACTCCCCTACTAAGTCACCAAGGGCCACAGAATTAACCATCTCAGCTGAGTAATAAAAGGTCAGATACTGTTCCTTTGTTCTGTATCGAGAAAAGAATGGATAATATTAATGCTGAACTTAGTCTAACACCTGCCATATAGGTGGGTCTTTTCAGAGTTTTTAGACATTTTTCACCGTAATCCTAATCCTTTTAGGCCAAATGTCACACATAGGAAATAACTGAAGCTTAAACTTGCCCAATTTTAGGATCCACCACACCCATAGCTGGCATTCTTGGGAAGATTAGAAAGTGATGGACTACATGCTCAAGGTAAGGTAGCTGGCAGCCACCAATCTCTCTGGCCATTTTACTACTAAAGAAGGTCCACTCCTCTAGCCCTTTAAATAATGATACATTCCTGAGAACAGAGAATTTCTTTGACTTCTAGCCTAAAAGTTTTCTGGTTCCACCTAAAATGGGGAGGGATGGGAAGCAACCCATTTGGTGAAGGCCATGCTGAGAACCATCCCAAGGTCAGTGCCCCAGCAGCCCAACTGACCAGAACCAGCCAGCTTTCATGACTTCACTTTCTGGCATACTCGTTTCCTCTCCTCCTAAGGGAAAAAAAAGAAGCAATGGAGAAATGCACCCAACAGATGTTCTGTGCCCATTAAAAGGCATTTCCATTGCATGCAGCTCTGTAGCTCTGCAGGAAGGACATTGCAATCATTGTGTGGTGCAATAGCACTGCTGGCACCATCACTGGAGGCCTCCTGTTGGGAGGGAATATCCAGGCAGCCCCTAGAACCACATTCCCAGCAGGGGAATATGTTCTTGGCCAGAAACAGCCTCCATCCTAGGGCTGCTGAGAGTATTGGCTTCCACTCCACAACAGGGCCGGCCAAGGCAAGTATCACAGACAGACATCAGGACCAACGGGGGAATGGGCTAAGAGACAGGTGGCACTTGATGGTTGGCCTGAGGAAAGGGTATTTGTGTCTATACCTCCCAACCTCTCACCACAACAATCCTCTCATTTGTTCCCCAAACACACTAGCTTTCCGCTTCTTCAGCCCAGAGCACCTGGATCCTTTCCCAGCCTGACCACCCAGAATGCTGATGCTCTTTCTCTTTGCCAAAGTCATAGATCTTTTCTTTCATAAGACTTTCTTGGATCCCCAAGCAGAAGCAATCATTTCATCAGCAGCAATTCCACGACATGTTGTCCATATTTTATCTGATGGCACTGAGAATATAGTCTTGGAGAGAATTATCTATGTGTCTCTCTCTGACATCAGAACTAGATATCCTTGAGGTTAGAGGCATAGATGAGTTAGCTCTATGTCTCTGACTTTAATTATTCAGATTCTGTGATTACCTGATTACTTTTGCTGCCCCTTGTCCCCATTCTCACTAAACTATCAACTAATTGCATGGAGATAAAACCTATGTCTGGTTCTGTTCACCCCCTAGACCTCAGAGTAGTACATGGCCTTTGTGTTCTGACCAATTGGATGGTTGGAAGGGTGGATAAGATGAATGGTTGACTGGATGGAGGAAGAAAGGAAGAAAAAAAGGAGGAGGGAGGGGTAAATGGATGGATAGGTAAGTAAATGAATGGATGGATGGATGAAAATGTGGGCTCATGGATGAGTGGATAGATGAATGGGTGGTGAATGGGTGGTAGATATGTAGATGGATGGATGGTAGGTATGTAGATGGATGCATGGATGGATAGAGAGATGGTTGGTAGATGTGTGGATAGAGGGATGGGTGGGTAGTAGAAGGGTGGATGGATGGATAAATAAATGGATGGATAAAGGAAGCTAGTAATGAAACTTATAAAAGTGAAAGAGGAAAAACTCACCACAGACACATAGGAGATGAGTGGGGTATCCAGAGAGTCTCAAGGAGGAACTGTTGTCTGAGGTGAGCCTTTAAGGAAAGTAGAATTCAGCAGCTAGAAAAGGAGCAGAAGCAGGAGACATAGATGAGGAAAACTGCAATGGGAAGGATGTGTAGAGCAGCAAAGAGTCCTCAGTAACTGGAGTGTAAAACACACCCAAGATCATAGAGGGCACAGGCTGGGAATGGAGGTCCCAGGCGCTTGTCACAGGGGGCTGAGTGTCCTGCTAGAGAAATTGTAGCATATCGCACACAAATAAGAAATATCCAAAAAGAACATATACTTTCCCAAGGCAGAGGTGAGAAAATAAAGCCCACCAGTGGGGGAAGGAGGAAGAGGTGGAGAAAGACCACTCAGGCCTCAAGGAGCAGCAAAGGGGCCTCAGGCAATGGTCTGAGTCCAGGTACATGAGCATTTATGAGACTAGGGACTAGACATGGTGACAGGAAAAGGATGGAAGGGGCAGAGGCTGAGGTGGGCCTCTCTGGAACACATTTTTGACACAATAAAGTTTGAATGTGGACTGAGGGAGAAAAAAAAAGAATTTCACTTGGATGGCAATCTGTCAGACCCTGACTCTAAGATTTTCCGAAACTATAACCCAAACATACCAAGATGTCATGCCCAGGACCTGATGTGGACTATATCGTTTGGATAATAGGGTATCAATGTGTCCAACTGAGGCCATCTCAGGCAGCCTAGGCTTTGTGTCTCATACCCGTAGACATTGTAACTGACATCAGCTTCCTGGAACTTTCTCTCATCCCCCTGAGCTATGCTGAGATCTGAAATCTTATCCTTCACCACTCACTCCCACCCCTCCCAGCTGTCCATTCTTATTTCATTGTTGAATGAGGTCACTATCCACTACTGTAATCCTAGCGGCTCAGTTCATTATAAAGAAGAGAGGTTTAATGAACTTAGTTTTGGAGGTCGAATATGTGGCTCTGACATAGGCTCAGCTCTCCCTCTGGTGAGGACCTCATGGCAGATGATCACAGTGGGAATGTGTGCAAGAAGAAGAGGTCACAAGATTAGTCAGGAAGCCACACCGTGGGCATGGGCACTGCCAATCTCCCATGGCCCCACCTCTTAGAGATCCCACTGTCTCTCACCACTACCACATTGAAGATCAAGCTTCCAACACATGAACCCTTGGGACACCCACTCAGATCATATCCAAACATAGAAAATGTCTCTTAAATTCTATTTCTACTGCCAGAAACATCTGCTCACCTGTTCCTATTCTGGGCAAAGAGGGCCACCCAAGTGGAGATTCCTAAGGCCCCACCTACACATTCCCTTCAGCCTGTGGGTCCCCTCCTGCATGCTACTGGACATTGGTCTTATACTCCTGGAGACTAGATGGCTTCCCCAAGGGAAGAGGTGTAGGACTGATGGCTGCTTTGTTCAGACAAACAAGGAAGCAAAGAAAAGCTGCCAGAGGACAGTGAGGCCAGGCCTGCAAAATCCTGAATACCTTGTCTTTCATTCACTACAGCATCTTTCCTTTTTCCTGCTCTGTCCTCCCCAAATTTGACCCCTGGCCTCTTCTGGCACCAGTTGAATGAGGGCTGCAGACTGAGAGCTCTATCTGGTGCTCTGACAGAGTAGTCTGAAACCCTCTTACCTCTATGTTGCTCCCAAAAGAAAATGAGGAGGCAGTGTTATTGCAACACTTCTTCTAATTACTGTATGCTAATTGGTCACCTTCAGGCTTCTGGATGGTGCCATTTCCTTGAGATGAAATGACAGAAACCCCTGCACTTACCTTGCTCTACTTATTCCTCCATTGCTCTCAGAGTTGTTTCTAGCAGGCAACAAAAGTGCACAGACACCAAGGCAGGCAAGAACTTCAAAGCTGTCTGATGCTGAATGACGCATTCCACATTCCATCAGATCCAGGCAGAAGTTCTTCACTTGGATCCTGGACCCTGGGCTTTACAGGTCCCCGAGCTCTCCTCAGCTCCCAGGGTATGCAAATTTCCTTCTCTGCACATTTAAGTGTATCTGGGGGGCTCACAGCTTTTATTGGCTTTTCAAAGAAGCCCAATACCTTTTTCTAAAAAAATAATGAAACCACTGGCCCAAAGGGAAAAGCATCTAATTTATCAAGAGGTTCTTTATTTCCTACATGCCCTTGGGAAAGGCAATGTAATAGAGAAAAAGGGGAAAGGGGACAGGGAGGATCTGCAATTGGAACTGAGATTAAAGAGAGTTGAGCATCAGGAATTATCAACAAGATGCCCAACCCTATGTATCTGGCCGGAGCAGAAATGATTTGTAGCTATGTTACAAGAGTTAATTTAGACCAAACCATCTGTCCCTTGCCGAGGTTGTTAACTTCTTGGTTCAAATTCTAACCATTTTTAAAATTTTGATGGATTAAGTTATTGATTGCAGTGCTGGAGATCAAAACCAAGCCCACATGCTAGGCAAAAGCCCTACCACTGAGCTGTGTCCTCAACCTTACCATTTTTTAACCTTTTAATTTATTGTCTAAGCTATTACAAAGCCCTCTTCATTGGCTTACCTATATCCACATTTACATTTTAAAATTTAATTTTCTGTCTTATAAAATGTTGGAAGAACTCTGCAGGGAGCAGCCATGTACCCACAACCTGGACAATGAGCCTTATACTATTCCTGTTTGTCCATATCTCCACCTATCGTGCCCACTTTGCCGTTGCTATCGCTGGCCTTGGGCCATCTTTTCTTCTTGCTTCCTTCCAACTAGTGATTGTTTGGAGATGTAAATCTGATCTCACCCCCCAACCTACACTTCCCATGTGTCCTAAAGTGTGACCACAAAAGCCTTCCCTGGACTCCAGTTTGGTTGACCCCCGAAACAGTGCTAGAGATGACTGAATTAAATCAAGCAAGTAAGTTTCAGAGGAAAGGGTCTGTAGAGTGTATTGCTTATGCTATATTAAATTGAAGTGGATGAAATTGGTTTTTCTAAAAGTTAAATAGACCATGCACACTAATATTACATAAGCCACAGATAAAAAGTCTTTTCAATTAAAACTCCCATTGATTAAAAGTTATGTTTTTGGCTTTAATCAGAATTCCCATGTTGCCTCACAGACAAAAAATGGAAATCCTTACATGGCAGCTAGAATTCCAGATGTTCCATATTTGACAGGAGGAAAAAATATACCCTCATCTCCCTTGCTATTGTTTTTAATACGAATTGAGTTTAGTTTATTCATCCAGCCAAAGCAGCTTGCATTCAGGCAAAATAAAATGTGTAGCAGTGACACCATTATCAAACACAGACCAGAATAGGCATCTCCCCAGAAGTTTCCAATGTGAGGTCAGGAATCCACATCCTGCTGATGCTGCTTTGTCAGCCTCATACAGATATTCAGAATGCAACGTGATACAAGTTTTGATTGAAGATATATTAATAGATAAGAATGTCTTGCAGGATTCTGTTGCCATATCATTTTATTATTATTACAGTCATTCACTGCATAACAATGTTTTAATCAACAACAGACTATATATATATATATATGTATGTTATGTATGTGTGTGTGTCCCATAAGGTCATAATGGAGCTGGAAAATTCCTAGTGCCTGAAGATGTTGTAGCCATCATCACGTGGTTACTTCCATGTCTGTGGTAGAAACACAAATCTACTGCACTCCTAGTTGTGTAAAAGTGTAGCACAGCTGGGGGTAGTGGTGCATATCTGTAATCCCTGCATTCTGAGAAGCTGAGGCAGGAGGGTTACAAGTTCAAGTCCAGTCAAGGCAACTTAGTAAGACCCTGTCTCAAAATAAAAATTAAAAATTGGGCTGGGAATCAAAGGCCCTGACTTCAATCCCCAGTACCACAAAAATAATTTTTCAACTGTAGGCCAATCTCACTAATGAACATAGAGGCAAAAATCCTTAATAAGATACTGGCAAACAGA
This sequence comes from Heterocephalus glaber, assembly GCF_053883595.1. Classification (NCBI taxonomy): domain Eukaryota; kingdom Metazoa; phylum Chordata; class Mammalia; order Rodentia; family Bathyergidae; genus Heterocephalus; species Heterocephalus glaber. The sequence goes on along the minus strand of NW_028258381.1, from coordinate 19,619,367 downwards.
ATGCAGAAGATCATCAAGAAGATCATACACTCTGATCAAGTGGGATTCATCCCAGGGATACAGGGATGGTTCAATATATGCAAATCAATCAGTGTAATACACTGTATCAATAGAGCCAAGGACAAAAACCATATGATTATCTCCATAGATGCAGAAAAAGCATTTGACAAAAATCCAACATGCATTTATGATAAAAACCCTACAAAAAATTGGAATAGATGGTCTCTACCTCAAACTGATAAAAGCCATCTATGAAAAACCAACAGCCAATATCATACTAAATGGTCAAAAACTGAAATCCTTCACACTAAAATCAGGAACAAGACAAGGATGTCCACTGTCACCACTCTTGTTCAATATAGTTCTGGAAACATTAGCCACAGCAATTAGACAAGAGACAGAAATAAAAGGAATAAAGATAGGAAATGAAGAAGTCAAATTGGCATTATTTGCAGATGACATGATACTCTATATAGAAGACCCCAAGAACTCCACCAAAAGTCTTCTAGACTTAATAACCAAATTCAGTCAAGTAGCTGATTACAAGGTCAACACACAAAAATCAATAGCTTTCCTCTACACAAATGACAGGCTCACTGAGAGAGAAATAGGGCAAATAATTCCTTTCACAACAGCATCCAAAAAACTGAAGTACCTAGGAATCAACCTAACGAAAGAAATCAAAGGCCTCTTTTCTGAAAACTATGGCACTCTGAAAAGAGAGATTGAAAATGATATCAGAAAATGGGCAGACATCCCCTGCTCCTGGGTAGGAAGGATTAATATAGTGAAAATGGCCATACTTCCAAAACTGCTATATAGATTCAATGCAATTCCAATTGAGATCCCAGCAGCATACCTCATGGACCTTGAGAAAACAATGCAAAAATTCATTTGGAACAAGAGACCCAGAATAGCAAAAGCAATTCTAGGTAACAGAGACATGGCAGGAGGTATCACAATCCCCAACCTGCAACTATACTACAAAGCTACTGTGATAAAAACAGCATGGTACTGACAAAGAAACAGACCTGAGGACCAGTGGAACAGATTAGAAGATGCAGAAACAACGCCAGACACACTCAACCATCTCATCTTCGATAAAGGAGCCAAACAACCTCACTGGAGGAAAGATAGACTCTTTAATAAATGGTGCTGGAAAAATTGGGTTTCAACTTGCCAAAGATTAAAATTAGACCTATATCTCTCACCATGCACTAAACTAAAATCAAAATGGATTAAAGATCTAAATGGCAAAACAGAAATGCTGAACCGGCTGGAACAGAGGTTAGGTAGAACTTTGAAGACATCAATGTAGGAAAAGATTTTATGAACAAAACCTCAGTTGCCCATGAACTAGCACAAACAATCAACAAGTGGGATTTCTTCTTATTAAAAAGCTTCTGCACAGCAAGAGAAACCACCAGCAGTGTGAAGAGACAACCCACAATGTGGGAAAAAAATCTTCACCTGCTCCTCCTCAGACAAAAGTCTACTATCTCGAATCTATAAAGAATTTAAAAAGATCAGACCTCCCAAATTTAAAGATGCAATCTGAAAATGGGCATCTGAAATGAACAGACATTTCTCAGACAAGGAAGTAGAAATAGCAAATAAATACATGAAAAATTGTTCAACATCACTGGTCATTCGAGAGATGCAAATGAAAACAACGCTGAGATTCCACCTCACACCAGAAAGAATGGCTGCTATCATGAAGTCAACCAATAACAAATGCTGGTGGGGCTGTGGGGAAAGAGGAACCCTGCTCCACTGCTGGTGGGAGTGTAGACTGGTGCAATCACTGTGGAAATCAATATGGAGATACCTCAAAGAACTAGAACTGGAAGTCCCATTTGACCCAGATATTCCCCTACTGGGGATCTTCCCCAAAGAATTAAAAGAATCATACCACAGTGATATATGTGCACCCATGTTCATAGCAGCACAGTTTGTGATAGCTAAAACTTGGAAACAGCCCAAATGCCCATCAACTGGAGACTGGATCAAGAAAATGTGGTTTTTTAAAATAAAATGGAGTACTACTCAGCCATAAAAAATGAGAAATTAGAGACATTTATAGCTAAGTGGATGCACATTGAGGTGATACTCTTTAAGTGAAATAAATAAGACACACATGTATAAATACCGAATAGTTTCTCTGGTGTGAGAAACTGAAAGTGTAAATAAGGACTAAAATGTATAATAGGTCATGTGAAATAGGAAGAAAAGGGGCAAAGGGGAAGGAAGTGGGAGGGCTAGGGGAAAGGATAGAAGGGAATGGGATTAATATGAGAAAATGGAAAAATAGGAACCAAATCTTTGTAAATAGGGAGGACTGGAGGGGTTGAAGGGAGGGCTGGGCAAGGGTAAAAAATAAGAACCAAGAGAGACTATGTAAAGGTGCAAATTTCCAATGATGAGTGTCATTATATTGTATACCTAAAATGTACCAATGATTAGAATGAATAACCGATAATGCAAAATAGGAAGAAAAGGTCCAAAGGGGTAGGGGTAGTGGGAGGGGCAGGGGAAAGGAAAGAAGGGAAAGGAAAAATGCTGAGAAATGGAAAAAATGGAAATAAAGTCTTTGTAAATAGGGAAGGGTGGAGGGGGTGAAGGGAGGGCTAGGAAAGGGGAAAAAATAAGAACCAACATGCATTATGTAAAGGTACAATTCCCAATGAGAAATGTAATTGTGTTGTATACCTACAATGTACCAATAAAAGAATCTAACAAAAAAAATTTTTTTCAAGTGTAGCACAAACAATTATATATGGTACATAATCCTTGACAATAATGATAAATGACTATGTTACTGGTTTGCATATTTACTATACTATACTTTTACTATCATTTTAGAATGTACTCCTGTTTTTCAAAATAGCTTATTGTTAAATAGTCTGCCACATTAGGCCAATGGTGGCCTCAGACATCTCCTATTCATAAGTCACTTGGTGGCAACAAGAGGTCACATCCAGTAATTGACCTACACTGTCCAGACTTGTGTAAATGTGCTCTGTGCTGTTTGTACAATGACAAAATCATTAATGATGCATTTCCCAGGATGTATCCCTACATTAATTTGGATATAATGTTATTAGTATTATTATTGAGTGAATGTGGGTGTTATGGTGTAGATGTAGAACGTTCCCCTAAAGTCTCATGTTTAGAGGTAGGGCTTTTGTAAGGTGACTGGATCACAGGTACTATATTAATCAGTGGATTAAGCCATTGATGAATGCATTGTTGAATGTGCTTTTAGGAAGTGGGGCCTGGTTACTGGGGGAATAGCCTGGAAGAGTATTTTCTTGTCCCTGCCTCCTCCCCTTTGCTCTCTGCTTCTTGACTGCCATGAGGTTAGCAGCTTTTCTCCCCCAAGCCCTTCTACCATTGCTGTTTCTGCCTTAGAGCTAGCCAATCACAGACTGAATCCTCTGAAACTGTAAGCCAAACTAAACCTCTCCTCCTTTAAGTTGTAGCTATCAGTTACTTTTTCCCAGTGGTGGGAAAGTGACTAATAAAATGGAAGAAAGTCTCTCCTCAGCTTCCTCCATACACTGCTGCCTGTCCAGCTCCTCCTCTTTTCCCCGACTTCTCTGACTGCTGACTGTGTGTCTGGGCATCACAGACAAAGGAGAGGCAGATTGCACCTACAGTCAGGGAGAAGTTAGTAGACAGAAGAATGTGATTGGAATGGCCAGGGATAATTCTGTCAGGGCTTCAGTGTGATCAGCTTTGGCCTTGACCCATTGTGGGAGTCAGAGTCTGGGACACCCACTGGTCCACAGTCCCCAAGTGCTACAGTCACAGAGTGGTGGGCATGTTCTGCGTCCTGATGTTCTGGAAAAACATGAAGTCCTGGCAGTTCTGGTGGTCTTGAAGCATCGCTCTTCCCTTCTTATTGATGGAACTCAAACTTTAAATAGGGTGACAAATGCACAGCTCCAAGGGACAAATTAGGATATTTCTAGAGTGATGAATGCTAGCCCACACTTGGTCACGAGTTATATGATTCCAAGGGCTACTTGTGCTGAGAGTGGCCTTGAGACCATGTTCTGGCTAATGAAACATGAGACAAGTATGATGGGGAGGATCCCAAAGGAGCCTGCATTCCAGGATAAAAGAAGACCACTAGATTTCCCACCTGCCCCTGCATCCTGCTTTGAGCACTGCAGCAGGCCTAAGATCCTCAAGGACTCATTGAGAATGCAAAGCAATCCTGCCGAGGAAAAAAAAACAGGGATGAAAGGGTCAGAGTTGTTAAGAGCATTATTGAACAGCTGCATCAAACTTGCCAATGTGCACATCCTTATTCTGTGATAAAATTGGTCCTTTACTTCTTAATCTGCTACTCTGGCTTTCAGTTACTTGCAGCTCAAAGCATTTCTAACTGAAGAAAACAATTGAGCTTAAGTACATAATAGTGCCTGCTCTATGTTAGCATTTTGCAATGGACTCTTCTAGTGGCTCCCATGACCTCCTGGCCCCATAGACAGGGAAGGTTAATGGGAAGATTGCTCCTCTTATCCCCAGGTGATAGCAAACGATGGTTCTGCCCAAAGAGTCCATGTAGAAGGGACATGTGTCACTGTTGAGTCCAACTGTTTGTCGGTAGGCAGTAGATGTTCAAGAGTTCTCTTTTCCCTGCTATGGCAACCAAGGAAGTTCCAATTTCTGACATCAGTCTAAGTCCCCAAGGGAACAGAACTCTGCCAATCCATATGAGGCATGGAGCAGAATTGGAAAACCGCCTTCTGCTGTAAAAAGCCACTGAGATTGGAGATTGTTTAGATACCTTGATATAACCTTGAACAATTCATGGAGTTGGCAGTTTTAATTCTAAAGAGTCAATCTAACATTATTCACATAGGATTGTGGCATTAAACAGGTGAATTGGGATGCCACGCAGATACTGATTCCGCAAATAAACAACCTTCATTACATTTGTCACTGTCCACAGAACCAAACTTTCCTTTAGGGTAGTGGTCTTTTCAGCCCAAGGCATGCCCAAACCTGGAGGCACCAGCCCCTAGGATGGCTCTCAAATTCCTTGTTTGGTACACATCCACTTTCCCAGACTCCCGCAGAAGAGCTAAGAAAACATAATGGAACATCTGCACATGAGGATGCTGTACAAGTTTGCTAGGGCTGTGTAACAAAGTATCATAGCCTGGGTGGCTTGAAAAACACAATTTATTGTCTCTCAGTTCAGATGACTAGAAGTCCACACCAAGATATCAGCAAGATGAGTCCCTTCTGTGGTCAGTGAGGAAAGGATGCTTCCTTGGTTTATAAGTAGTTGTCTTCCTCCCATGCATCTTCAAATCATCTCTCACTGTGTGTCTACCTGTGTGTCTGAATTTACCACCCCGTTTTGATGCTGGAAATTGGACCCAAAGCCTCATGCATACTAGACAGTGCTCTGCCACTGAACTACATTGCCAGTCCCAAACCCCATTTTCTATGAAGACCCCAAATTACATTGGAATCTCTTGTTTTCATTTGATCACCTCTGTAAAACTCTCTCTTCAAATAAGGTCACTTTCTGACTTCTGTCTGTTAGGGTTATAATACAATTTTTTTGTTGTTAAGGACACAATTCAAACCACATTTTTTATTTTGCTATTTTTTTTTTTGTATCAACCATTCTCTTATGTTAGGCTTGGAATGCTGGTGTGAGGGTGAGCTGTTGAGAAATAAGGCAGCTATCTTGCCACCATTAGGAAGAAGGACAAAAGCATCAAGATAGCAATTTAGAGCACTCTGAAACTGCCTACTTTCCAACTTCATGCTAAGTAACTACTAGATGTTCTTATAGATTAAACTGCTATTAAATGGAGTTTTTGTTACTTGCTATCAAGTTTATATGAATTCAGCATATGAACTCACATACAGAGTAAGATCAGAATCACTAAAAGAACTACCAGCTCTGCCTTCAGCTTCGTAGATGATGATAGTTATATCTCTACTGCAGAACAGACTTTCAAAATTTGTTAAACAAAACTGGTATTACTGTCCCTTTACAAATTTATAATAGGGAGAATCAAATGAAATAATCACCAGCTGTTTTGAAAACTCCAAAATGTTATTAATTCATTATTCATTCAATATCAAACACTCACTATTGGGCCGGGGATTTAGCTCAGTGGTTCCGGCACCTGCCTCACAAGCCCAAGGTCCTGAGTTCAATCCTTGGTACAAAAAAAAAAAAAAAACACTCACTATTTGTCAGCTTTGTGCAAGATCTAGAAATGGTGTTGTAAAAACGAAACCTCTTAGGTTCTGGTCCAAGAGGAGAGACCAACATTAATCAAATAACCATGCAGTGCAAGTAATTGCCAACTGGAATGTGAAAGTCAAATTCGATCCAGTAGCTGGTGCAGTGTGCTGAACACTGTTTGTGGGTTTCCCATTGAGTTTCATCCAAATGGTTGTGAAGCCTTGATCTTAAGGCTTCTTTTTGATGGTTAAAGTGGGATGTTATTAATAATTACTCAGGAAAAAGTCCATAAAGACAGATAAGCTCTCAAGAAGCCAGGACATCTGAGCTCCACCATGATGGTGCTTTGCACAAATCTAAAAATTAAGATATTAGAAATGTGAAGATGAAGAGTCAAAGGTCAAAACTTCAACTTTACAGAATATCTAATTTGGGCTGATAAGATAAACTGGGAAGTGATTTACTATTGATGTGGCTGAGATTTAGAAATACTGAAAAAGAATTTATTTTTCATTTTCCCCACAATTTACATATGTGTTCGTTACTTTTCTCTCATTGCTGAGACAAAATACCCAACACTCAAAGTTAAAGGAGAAAGGGTTTATTTATCTCAGTCTGTAGAGGTTTCAGTCCATAATCGGCTGGCTCCAAGGCAGAGTGGCACAAGGCAGAGGGGCATCACAGAGGAGAGACAGTTCATGGCACCCACACAGTAGCAAAAACAATAAGGGAACCTAACAGCTTCCTTCTGCCCCTTTTATCTTATCCAGACGACCGGGATTAGAGCAGTGCTAAACCAATCAGTGGGCTGGTTTAGTAATCACAAAACCTTAATCCCATTATCACACTCTAGATTCAGCCACCTCTGTAAAAACCACCTATGACCATCGACAGGGACATTTAGACCCAAACCATAACTACGTATTTATCACAAACATACATTTCTGGTATCCTAGGTAATAGAAGTAACCCTGAAGAAGAAATGACTGACGTGGCCAAAGTTTGATGTGAAATAATAGGGTAACATGAGACAGATTGATTTCTGCTGTGCTAGGTTGGGAGGTAACCACCGCCCCCAACCGCCCCACCACCACCACTGTGTCTCGTAAAGAAATTTAAAGGCTACACCGGCATATTAAATGAGGCAAAAACTTCGATCGATAGTTTTCTTCACAAAAATCCAAAGAGGATGAAAATGATCAGAGATTGATTCTGTATACTTAATGCCCACGGCAGCTGACAGAAATACATTTCAAGCAATATTTTGAAAGTTGCCAATAAACTGGTCCAAATTGTGAGAAGGATTTTTTAAAATGTGCTTTATAATATACTCTGTACATTTCAAAAACTGAGACCTGTCTTGGATGTCTGAGAAGATGATGTACAGAGAAACATGGCTTGGCAGCTCCTTTTTTGTAAGTAGGTTTAGGAACATTACAATAAAGTGGAATTTTTATTTTATTTTATTTATTTTTCTGTTTGTTTGTTTGTTTTTGGTACCGGAGATCGAACTCGGGACCTTGCACTTGTGAAGCAGGTGGCAGAACCACTGAGCTAAATCCCCAGACCAAAGTAGAATTTTTAAGAGACTCTTTCAAAGATACATGTAATGAATTTTCATGTCCTTTTTTTTTATCTATTTAACTAGATCTAATAAGTCAACATTCATGTTTGTGATTTAGAGCCCATAAATGCCACCCCCCCCATCTCTTGCTTAAAAATCTATTTTCTCCCTTTTTCCCATCAAAACTTGTTACAAATACTGGAAATCCCATAATACCACCTACTTTAAGTTAAAGCCCGAGCCACCTTCTGGTATAGCTTCTTACCTTTTGAGTAATTTATACAAATTATTTAATTTCTCTAGCTCTCAATTTTCATATATAAAATGGGAGTTATATCAGCTACCTTGATCAGATGATAAAAATGGCCTGGGATGGACAGAATACAATTCCTGGTACTCGATGATCCTCAATAAATAGGACGACTTTATTCTTGTCCCCTGCCTTTCTCTCCATTCTCAAATTAATTTGAGATTTGGGAGTGGTAAAACCCAGTCATCATTTTTTGTTTAATAAATGCTTTATTCACATACAAATAAAGTTCACAAATTGTTTCTTTGTGGACCATTACTCAAAAGAAAATGAACCCTTAAAGTATCAGGCATATCAAGGAATAAATATCCCTCGGGAACACCCCCCCACACACTTCCCCCACTCACATTGGCTCCTCAAAGGCAACCAATACAATGATGTTGAGCACCAGAAAGTCTGCACTGTCCATTTATGAGCCTTGCAGAGCATCTGCTCTTTTGGATCTGGCTTCCATTCACCATTAGTTGTGTGAGGTTAATCAATTTTATTATATACTGCAACAGTTCATTGGTTGGAATGTTTTATATATCAATGTATAGTGACTGATTCGTTCATTCTTCTCTTGATGAACTTTTAGGATGTTCCCAGTTTTGGGTCTTTTGAAAAATGTTGCTTTGGACACTTGCTCTTTTGGAGTGCAGAATGCATAGTTCTCTTGGATACATACAGTATTTAAGATTGGAATTGATGGGCCACAGAGTTGCATTAAGTATTGTATTCATTATAGCTTTTTATAAATTATATCCTCTTTCACTATATGCTTGTACTTCTTATTTGTTAAGAGTTCTAACTTCTATTTCTTTTCTTTTTCTTTGGTACTGGGGATTGAACTCAGGACCTTGCACTTGCGAGGCAGGCACCAGAACAAACTTCTATTTCTAATGTTTTATATCTGCTTTTTATTTGTTAAGAATAATTTTAAGTATATGTTAAATTTCTTTATTTACTGTATTTATCAAATGATTTTTCCAAGTCTGTTGAAATAATTTTATTTTCCCCTTTATTTGTTAATATAGTAAATTGTTTTGATTGATTTTTCCAATCAATGCAAGGACTAAATTTACATCCTTGCCATAAACTCAACTTTTTATAGTTGGATATTATTTTTCTGTACTGCTATGTTTAATTTGCTAATTTTTAAAAAATTTATATTCAAAACAGTGATTGTACACTAATATAGTTTGTCTTTGAGTATCATGGAAGTGAGAAAATATTGTGCTTTGCTTTGGTTGCATAATTATGCCAGCTTCATAATAAATTAGAAGGTATTCCCAATTTTTTTTATGTGCTGTGTGACAACAGTATTATTTCTTCATCAGATGTTGGACAAACTTCACCAGTGAAGTGTCATTTAGGCCTCAGGTTTTTTTACTGGAATGTCTTTAACTAAAAATGTTACTAGTTCATTCACTCTAAGTGTCTTTAAATTTCTGTTTCTTCTAGTTTCTGTTTCTATAAAGAGCTTTAAAAAATTTTGTCCCTTCTGACTAAATTGCCAAATTTATGTGTAAGTTGCCCAATATAATCTTTTGCTAACATTTAATGTCCAAAAAATCTTTTCACTCCTAATTTTGGTAATTTGTGTTATCCTTCTTTGACTCTTGATCAATAGGGGATTTAATTCATGAGAGTTATTTGTTTTATCTATTGCTTCTAGAATCCACTTTTGGATGTGCTTAATTTCTCTATTACGCATTTTTACTGACATCTGTTCTTATTTTTGGCATTTCTTTCCTTCTACTTTTATGGCTTTAAAGTGCAAGTTTTCTAGATGCATACTCAACTAGTTGATTTTCAGTCTCTTTTCTACAATATGCATGTGAAGCTGGAATTTCCCTCTAAGTGTGGCTTTAGCTGCATCTGATAATTTCATGATACTTCACCTTCAATATTCTCTCACCCAAAATATTTTTCCAACCAAGAACTTGTAAAATAGAATGATATATTTTCTATGAAGTGGTATGAGGCAATGCTTAGGACGTATTGCCAAGCTAAAAGTGCAAGATGTAAAAGATAATATTTAAAGCTACTTTTGATGTAAGAAAGAAGAGTAAATATAGTCATAGTTATAGATGTATTTCTTCCTTTTGCAAAAGAAATAACTCAGGAGCACAGGCCACAAACTAACAAAATTGCTTAGGTACAGAAGACTGATTGGTATCCTGTAAAAGTGAAAGAAAAGGAAGTAATACTTCTTTGAATGTATCTTTTTTATAGACTTTACTTTTGGAAATATTCAAGATAAAATCCATATTCAAGATAAAATGAAGCCAACAAAAGTGAAAAACTAAAAATTCTTAAGCTGGATATTAACATAAAAACTGAACACAGAAGGAACACTGGGAATAATACTGAATTAGCCTCCCTGGACTGTCATAATGAAATACCACAGGCTGGGAGGCTTAGACAACAGAAATGTGTTGCTTACAGTTCTAGAAAGTCCAAGATCAACACGCTGACAATGTCGGTTTCATTCTGAGGCCTTTAAAGTTTCTTGGCTTGTAAGCAATGTCATCTAGCTGTGTAAAAATAGATTTAGACACAAATCATCTATGGATTCAAAACATACAGGGTAAAACTATGTTAGGAAACAAGATATTTACATAGCCTCAAAATATTTCCCAGAAAATTAGTTATTAATTACAAAAGGAAAAGGGGTACTCTTTTTACAATAAAGAAATTTGGCTGACAGTACCTTAACTAAGTGATATCACCAATAAAGGGGCAAAGGACATGTTAGGCTTCCTGCTATGATATTGGAAAAAAAATCAATGATGTAGCATTCCCGCCAAAAACTCTTGAGCAAACACCTAGAAAAGCCCAAATTGAGAAAATTTCTACAATACACCTGGACTGTATATTTCAAAATGATGTCATGAAGACAAAGATAAATTGAAAAGATTATTCCAAAATAAGGGAATTTAAAAAAATGAGAACTAAATGTAGAAAGTTCATGATCCCAGAATGATCCTTGCTTGAGAAAAAAGAAAATTTCCATAAAGACAACAATGGCACAATCCATGAATCCAAATATGGACTATTACCTAATAATAATGCATCAGTGATAAATCTTTTTTTTTTTTTTGAACCAGGGATTGATCTTGGGACCTTGTGCTTGCAAGGTAGGTGACAGAGCCACTGAGCTAAATCCCCTGCCAAATCTTACGAATTTTACAATGGTCATATAGCATAATGGCTTCATTCTTAAAGGAGGAATCCTAAATTATTTAGGGATGACAGGTTGTGATATCTTCAACTTGCACTTACATATTTCAGCAAAAATAAGAATTATAATATAAAGATGAAGTAAGTATAATTTACCAGTCATATACTACAAACAGATAAACAAAACCAATAGGATGTGTATATATGTATGTACAAGAAGATTTATTGTAAGAAATTGGCTCATGCAATTATGGGAGCAAAATCCATAATCTGTATTGTTGATAGCAGGCTGGAAGCCCAGGAAAGCTAATGGTGCAGTTAGAGTCCAAAAGCAATCTACTAGAATTCTCTTGCTTGGAGAGGCTGTTTTATTTAGCTTTGTTTTGTTTTTATGTATTCAAGCTTCAACCACTTGGTTGAAGCCCACCTATATTATGGAAAGCAATCTGTTTCATTAGTAACCCTCCAATTTAAATGTTAACTCATCCAAAGGCACTAAGTTGACACATAAAACTGGCCATCACATAGAGTAAAATCTTAACAATTGATGATTCGAGTTGCAATTTTTCTTTAGGCTTGATTTTTTAGATTAAAAATTACCTTCTAATCATCATTTGTATTCATTCTTTGATTCATAGGTTTTTTAGAAATTGCATTGCTAATTTTTCAAACATGAAATTTATCCAGGTACCTTTTTGTTGTTATATCTAGGCACTCACAAATTGGAAACATTCCTCAAAGATAAAAGCATCTGGAAACAGGTGACTTATCTAGCTGTGTTTCCTTTCCCACTGAGGCTTTGACTCCTAGGGGTCATGGTTTCCTGTTTGTCTCCAATGCCTTCAAAGAGCTTTGTGGGTGTGCCAGTCAGCTTTCCATCACTGTAACAAACACCTGAGTGAGATAACCACCTTATAAAGAGAAAAGGTATACTTTGGCTCAGTTTTGGAAGCTCCAGTACATGATCAGGTAAACTCATAACTTTAGAGTCTCTGATGGAGGTGCCAAATGACAATGGCAGAGAGTTTATGGCAGAGCAAAACTGTTCTCCTCATGACCAAAAAGCAAACAGAGCATGGAGGGAGCCAGAGCCCCACTATCCCCTTCCAAGGCACACCCCTAATCACTAACAACCTCCCACTAGGCCCCACCTCTTCACATTTCCGACACCCCCTTCTAGTGCTTCTCTGGGGACCAAGCCTTTAATACATGGACTTTTGTGGGACATATGAAATATAAATTATCTCAAGAGGCTTTTGTTTGATTGTTTAGGGGCATTTTATCCATCTGATCCAGTTATTCTTGGAGGTGATCTAATATGGATACTCCTTTATAGCAAAAAGTTAGGACAGGCCACATTTTAACATTAGCTGTTAAAGTGATGTGAGATGAATCAGCTCCAAAAGAAAAAAGGATGTTTCACCCACAACATAACCCTTAAGTCCTCTTGAAGTAAAAGGACTCCTCCAATCATTCTCTATATCCCAAGAGGCTAGCACATTGTGGGCTCTCAGTGTTTGCTAAATGTGTGAATAAAGGAAAGAATAATGGTAGCTTGACCTTCCACATCAAGAGACCCAGGTGTGACCTGCTGCACAGCAGTAAGTCTTTCCAATCTGGAAAACACCAGCAGTCAACCGTCGGATAACATTTGGGCAGGAAGGCACCTTGCATTAAGAATGACAGATGTCATGAATGTTACTCAACATGGGATAGGAAAATGCCTTTATCAACCTGACTTCAATGTGTGCATTCATTCCAATAAAGAGTCAATAATCTCTTTCTGGCAATGTTGCTACAATAAATCTACAGTTCAGTCTTGGACAAAAGGAGCTCAACATCTGTTGTTCTTTTTTTGGGTAGTAAAGAATAAAAGACAGGAAACCATCTACATATCTTACAACAAAGGGACCAGCCCAACAACTAAGATTCTGCCATACAATAAATTGTTATTCACTCACTTTAAATAATAATGGGGGATAATATTTAATGACCTGACCAGCCATCCATGATGTATCGTTTAGTGAAATAAGCCAGTTAACACTAAATGAAATACGATTGCCTTTTAAAAGGTTATATATGTATAGAGAGAATGATTCAGAATAGATATTAAAATATTAATATGGTTATATTTAGATTTTAGGACTATAGCTTATAAAAGTGTTCTTCTTTGGCTTATCTATGATGTATAATTTTTATAAAAATATTACCACTTAAGTTATTTTTAAAAGGTGTCTCTTGCAGGTGTTACTCTGCTTGCTCAGTAAAGAGAAAATGTTCATTTCTGTTGCCCTCAAGGGTGGAATTCCTCCACCAGTTTCTTTAGAATGGCATGAGAAAGGTGGAGTGGCTGACACTGAAGGTTTTGTGAGTGGTGATTATGAGAAGTGATGGTGCCCTTGGCTGGCCACATTGCCTGGTAGTGGACAGGAAATGTAAAAAACGAGGAAAGGAGACCCAGCCAGAGGAACCTGCCCTGCTGAGCCCAGCCTGGAGAGGGAACAGGGCTCTCTGCTCCTGGAAACAGAAAAAGACAGGGCTTCTGGCATGATTCAGGCTGCTAATGACCTGCAGATACCATTAACAATCACCCAACCCCTAAGCAATGCAGGAAGTGGGCCTAGCTTGTGGACAGCTGTGGTTTGATCCCTGTCGCAATTGCTTAATGGGCTGCCCTGTGGAAATGACTTGCCGGTTTTTTTATGGACCTAGTGCATTACTATGGTAACCACAGTGCCATGTGCCATCCTATCAACTATTCCACTCCATACAATCTCTTTTCCAAGGAGATCTGCCTGGAAACCATTCAGGACTGGCCCTTCTGAGAATCTGTGGGGCAAGTTCAAGAGAGCACTATTAGGGGGACTGGAGGGCTCCATCTTTTGCTGACATCTGCTTCTTCAGCCAGCCTCAGCCAAGTTCTTCCCTTGCCAATTCCTGCTGTCCCTACAGCAACCAGCCTTTAGATCCACATGCATGGGGTTAAACTCTGATTCTGCTTCTCACTAGCTGTGTGATCTCTGAAAAGTTACCTAACTTCTGTAAGCTTTGTCTTTGTTGTCTGTAAAATATTAATGATGATATATAACCCTAATAGTAAATATTAACTTGTATTATCTATTGGCTTAATCCTCCCCCCATCTCCATGCAGTAGTTGGTGTAGGGTTTGTTTCACACATTAGTGATAAGAAAACTGAAGTGTAGACAGAATTTTCCCATCCCTACTTATCCACTCACACACTGTGTGTTTAAACTGCAGGGTCTTGTGCCAAAGTCTACTGTCTTAACCCTATGCTAGGCTACCCTTTATCACTAAAATAACACATACCTTGTACCACTGTTGTGACAATTAGATAGCACTTGAGAAAGTACTTAACAGAGCCTTTGCAGTAAATAATCACTCCATAAAGCCTTATTTATGCATTTGTCAGTAAATTCAAATGTGGTTATTCATGCAACAGGACAAAAATATTGTACAATCATCCAAATACCGATTCTAACCAAATGGTCAAGGCAAGGTATCACATTCTGGCAGCTTCATTAGAATCACCCCCTTCCCTGGGGAGTCGTTGTCATAGAGTCTAAGACCAGCAGTCTTGACTTCTCTTAAATCTCACCAAGCAATTTTATTATGATTGCTGCTGCTGCTGTTGTTATCTTGATTGTGGCTGAGAACTACTATAGTTTGGATCTGGAATGTCCTCCAAAGGCCAATGGGCTAAAATCATCATTCCCAGCTTGACACTCTTGAAAGGTGGTGAAAATGTTAAGACATGAGACTTAATGGGAGACTTTCTGGTCATCTGGGACATTATTCTAAGGAGATATTGGGACCTTAGCCCCTCTTGTTCCTCTCTTTTTCATGTCTGGCCATGATAGAGCATCTTTGCTCTGCCACAGACTTCCTGTGGTGATGTGCTCACCCTTGGTCCAAGAACAAAGGGGCCAACAGACCATGGATTGAAACCTCCAGAAATGTGAGCCAAAATCAACCTTTTCTCTTATCAAATTGATTCATCTCCGGTATTTATTATAGTAATAGAAAGGTATCACAGAATCAAAATAAAGCAAACTCTTAAAGGTATTTTAGTCCACATAGGAGTTAATAACCAGGACCACTCAAATCTCCCAAGGATGCAACTGGCTGGTATTGGTCTTTGTTGGGGACCCCAGGATGCCATTTATGATGGAGACACAGGCCTCCTCCTCCCCAGCCATCCTTACTCAAAGAGTTGGGGAGCAGCTAACAAAGGGAGGGCCAGAAATGCAATGAGAAGCCCCTTGCAGATAAAATTTACAGGAATCAGCTCACCCAGAACTCTTACTGGGAGGCTGAAATGAGCCACTTGGAGAAATACTCATTGTTTTAGGCTTGGTGCTCACTGGCAATAGATCATAGTATGATAATCAAGACAGAAGCATCAACCAGAATAAACACATGTAAGGTACAGGTGGGAATTGAGGGAGCTGATGCTCTGCAATGTGGCAAACCCCCATATTGCAATTAAATAGCTCTTTGTCCCACCAGGGAAGATCTCCAATTGGCGCACCCGGCCCTGGTTAAGAGCTGCTGCCTTTGTCTATGCTTGTGAACCTTGGCTAATCAAGGTGATCAAAGTCAGAGACATTTACACTGCCATCCAGTGGACCCTTCCCTTAGGCACATTGCCTTCCATGCTTCTGTTTGTCCTTTTTCCTGCCTTCAGTGAAGGTGCTCAGGGGAGAAGAACCGTTCTTTCTTTTACATCCTCCCGTTTCTCGTCCCGATGACTCATAAACAGCAATGACAAATTAAAGCCCAGTTCCTGTCACTGATCTCCTCCTACGAGAGCTAGGTCAACCCCAGAGGTGCCTACCCTTTAAAAATAACCCCACATAACCCCATAGCTAGTGAAGGGACCTGATTACATCTAAGGTACAGGTGGGAATTGAGGTTACTTAATTATCTGGAGCAGTTGGAGACAGGACAAAGATAAGAACAAGGGCAGAAGCATGTCCAAAACTCCAAAGATAACATGCAACATTCAAAACACCCTAATTATAAAAAATACTCTTTGCTTAGCACTTAAAGTATTTGACTTATGCCAGCTCATCATATTCTACAATAATCTCCGTAAGATAGCTAATATCCCATCTTAACTAACTATCCCATCTAACTAAGATCCAGAGAGCTGAAGTAACTTCAGCAATTTTGTACCACTAAAAATTCAGAGTTGGAATTTAAATTCTTCCCAGCACAGTGCTTTGTGTGTTAAGTACTAACTAAATTCCTGTAAAATGAATGCACAACTTCACATCCATGCTTGTTCCATGAAACTGTGGAGCCTCTAATTCAGCAATCCCCAACTTTTATGGCATCAGGGGCCAATTTTGTGGAAGGCAACTTTTTCACAGATCAGAGAAGAGGAGTCTTGGATTAGCTTCTTGTAAGAAGCAGGCAACCTAGATCCCTTACATGCATAGTACATATTAAGGTTCATGTTTCTAAGAGACTCTAATGCCACTGCTGATCTGACACAATGCACAGCTCAGGTGGTATTTGAGCCATGGGAATGACTGTAAGTAAAGATGAAACTTCTCTAGCTCACCTTCTACTCACCTTGTGTTTTGCAGCCCAGTTCCTAAGAGGTCACAGACCAACAGGAGCCCACAACTTGAGTGTTGGACACCCTTGCTTTAGGTGACCATTCCATGGCACGATGTTCCTCATCCCAGAGGCGAGGGTAGGAGCAAAGCAAGAGGCAGTGCAGAAGAATGCAAGAAGAAGTTAGAAAGTTATGTGCAAGGTGGGCTGAAGTCAGGGTGAGATCTTTAGTCATTAAGGATGCTGAAGGTGGCCATGTAGACAGTGTCTTGAAGCTAACTACAGGTCAAAGGGGAATAGGCAGAAGTAGAGATGTGGAACAGGAGAGAGTACCTTGCCCAGCAGACTACATCCTGATGGTCTCTGTGTTCTTCTACCTTTTGTCTCCTAGTGAATTCAAGAGGAGTACAGAGGAGGCTAATGTTTAATAACTTAAAATACTAAAGATCATTTTACAGTCAACCCCAAGCCAATACATTTAGGGAGTTGGATTAGTTTAAGGCCTCCTCACCACTGCTCCATTGCTATGTTCCTCAGCAGCCTCATGTTTGTCTCTGGAGACCCAAGAGCTCAATGTTCATTGTCCATCAAATCTGTATAAGAAGAACAGCTTCCACCTAGATTTCAAAGGATGCCCCAGAGAGCCACAGGACCTAGGCAGAAGATTTCTATAAGGGCAAGACTACTGCAGAGGTCCTCTCCTAGGGAAATAATCAGCAGAGCCAAGGGATTATGTCCAACCCCATGACCCCAAACTGGTAGCACCACCAAAGTGTGGGACAGCAACAGGCTCTCAGCCCCAATCCAGGCTCACCCAGCAAACCAATGGATCAGGGCCACCTGAAGCTCTTTGGGTTCACCTTCTACCCAGTAAATCTACAGTGGGATCCTTCCCATCCCCCATTGTCCTAGAGGACAGAGAATTGAGTCAAAAATTTTTCTGGAGCAGAAATCCAGATGATCATCAATACCTACTTCAAGAAACTATATGCCAATAAGACAGAAAATACAGAAGAAATGGACAGATTCCTAGATACGTAAGAATTACCAAAGTTGAATGAAGAAGACCTAAAAATTCTAAGCAATCCAGTATCAATCAATGAAATTGAAAATGTAATTAAAATCTTACCAACTGAAAAAAGCCCCACTGATGGCTTCACCGCTGAGTTCTACAAGATATTTAGAAAGGAACTACTGCCCCACTGTTTAAACTCTTCAATGAAATTGAAAGGGAAGCAATGCTCCCAAATTCATTACTGGAAGCAATTCATTCCTTTGATCCCCAAAGCAGAGAAAGACCCAACCAAAAAAGAGAACTATAGGCCAATCTCTCTAATGAACATAGATGCAAAAATCCTTAATAAGATACTGGCAAATACAATGCAGAAGATCATCAAGAAGATCATACATCCTGAACAAGTGGGATTAATCCCAGGGATGCAGAGATGATTCAACATACGCAAATCAATAAATGTCAACACTATATCAATAGAGCCAAGGAAAAAAACCATATGATCATATCTATAGATGCAGAAAAAAGCATTTGACAAAATCCAACATGCATTAATGATAAAATCCCTACAAAAAATTGGAATAGACAGTCCCTACCTCAAAATAATAAAAGCCATCTATGAAAAATAAACAGCCAATATCATATTAAATGGTCAAAAAATGAAATTCTTCACACTAAAATCAGGAACAAGACAAGGATTTCCACTGTCACCACTCCTGTTCAATATAGTTTTGGAAACATTAGCCACAGCAATTAGACAAGAGAAAGAAATAAAAGGAATAAAATTAGGAAATGAAGAAGTCAAATTGTCATTTGCAGATGACATGATACTCTATATAGAAGATCCCAAGAACTCCACCAACAGTCTTCTAGACTTAACAACCAAACTCAGTAAAGTAGCTGGATATAAGGTCAACACACAAAAATCAATAGCTTTCCTCTACACGAACAACAGACTCACTGAGAGAAAAATAGGGCAAACAATTCCTTTCACAATAGCATGAATATGCTTAGGACCTGCCACGCATTCTTTCTGATTTCCACCTCTGGAATGGTGGTGCCTGCCCTGTGCCTATCTCTTCACTGAATTCCAGAAGTATGTAATTTCCAGCTTCATGGCTAGAAAGGAATTTACCTCAGAATGAACCATGTACTGGTATTGTTTCTCCCATACCTGAGTAGATGCTATTTTGATGAGATTTTGGACTTGGGGCTTTTGAGTTGACAATAGAAAAAGTTAAGATGGGATGGAATGAATCTATTTCACATGTGAGAAAGGCAGGAAATTTGGGGGACCCAGGTAAACAATAATATGGTCTGAATGTCCCTACCCCACCAAATTCATAGGTTGAAATTCTAACCCCAAGGTAATGGTCTTAGGAGGTAGGGCCTTGGAGAGGTGATTGAATCATAATCACCTCTCATGAATGATATTGTTGCCTTTATAAAAAAGGATCACAAGAAAACTTTCATCATTCTGCCATCTGAGGACATAACAAAAAGACAGTCTTCTGTGCAGAAATGGGTCCTAACCTAATCTCGAATCTGCCAGTGCCTTAACCTCAGACATCCCAGCCTCCAGAACTATAAGAAATAAATCTATGTTATGAATAAGTCACCCAGTCTGTGGTATTTTGTTATAGCAAACTGAAAACATGAAGACACCAGATTTTGATTCAGTGAACCCATGGAGGCCACAAAAAAGTGAAATCTCTAAAACAGCTGAAGTCCAAGGTCATGGCATGGCATCCAGTGTCCTTTGACTCCCCCAAAAGGGGGCGTACATGCTCATCTGTATCATCCTTCTTTCTCTTACCACTCTGTGTGTATTTGTGTGTGTGTATGAATTCTCCAGAAAATTTTCCAGTGAATAAAATTCTCCATCCTGTTATTGATAGAAAGCAATGAAAATAAAATATATTAGCTCATTTACCTAAACCACACACAGACAAGATTAAATGCTGACCTAGAATGGGCCAGACCAGTTCTAAGGGTCAAAGAATATTAAAGCATCAAAATCAATCTCTGTCTCTCTCTTTCCTTTTCTCTTTCTTCTCCTCCTCTTCCTTCTCCTCTTCCTCCTCCTCCTTTCTTCTTCCACTTCTTCCTTTCCCTTTTCCCTCCTTCTTCTTCCTTCTTTCTCTTCTTGCGCTATCTCTTTACTCTCTATGCATGACCTCAGTAACTCTGAACATTATCATTGCAGCTTTGTGCCCTTCAAGACAGAAACATTATGTTGCAAGAATCTTTTCTTCCACCAGAGAAAGATTTAGATTGTCCTACTGTGAATCACGCACTCACTACTTAGACTACCAACTATAACTACAGGGATAAAATACTAGGATGACCAAGTATGGGCTAGAGTCTCAACCCTATAACAAGAACAACATTTGTGCATAGGACCCCACCTCACAATATGCTCTCCAAAAGAAGGGTGCTGTCCAGGTTTACCAAATAAAACCATATACCATACCATCATAATTTAATTACTATTACTTTCCCATAGGATTCCCAGGGACATTTCATTTATTAATCTGTTTTGATGGAAGTCAAGCCATCCTCCACAATTTGAATGAAGCTTCCCCATGTGCTTGCCTGAACCATGTATTCCAAGTAAATTGGTTATATACTGTAATTCAAATAGTCTTTGTACTTCTCTCTCTGAGCTTTTCATGTGGTTTCCTCTGCCTAGAATAAGCATTCTTCATTTCCCAGGCTTTCCTCTCCATCTCTCAGTGCCTTCCAGTTTACTAAAAGCTCCCTAGAGTTAATGACTGGTCATCTCTGGCAGAAAGCACCCCTAATTCTAGCCCCAAATTCCACTCTGCTATTGAAATTCCAACTTCCCTGACAGCACAGCACCTGCCTCCGTGAAAAGTCTCCTTGCCACATTGGCCAATAACCCCTCTCTCCTGCAGTCCCAAAGTACCACTCTATACCATGTGCTGACTTGTTGATTAAAAATGAGATGATGCATTTAAAGCATCCACAAGGACCTCTTTCATTTCCAGAAATCATAAATAATAATCAACAGGACTCTAATTGTGCCAAGATCTCAATTCCCCTGCTAAACTGGACAGATATTTATGGACAAAACAAATGGTTGGATGAATAGATGGAACAGTAGTGGAAAAAGTGAATATGTTGTTCTCATACTGGAAATCTGAGAATCAATAGGTGTGTATATTTTTAAAATTTGTGTGAAATTTTTAAATCTTCAAACATTTGAGAATACTATTATTAGAAAATTTTACCTTCATCAAAGTCACTGTACTTATTAATGGCATGTTGTTTGCTGCATTAAAAGCAGTAATGTGTCCTTCGTTTTTTGCAAAATTACAAACTATTTCAAATTTAATGAGTTACTGGTACAAATCAAGGAAGAACAGCAGAGCCTCAGGAGGCCGCTGGTGGTGGTGGCCCAGGGTGCTCACTAGCTAGTGAGTCACTCCTTTTCCACTTGCAGAATGCCACATACAACCCAGGCTTCAGAAGCCCATGGAGCCTCCTGTTCAGGATCAGTGGAAATGTTCAGATTCAAACTTTCCCTTGAAAATCACAAATGTCCCCAAATACAAAGGGTCTACTGTAACTATAACTGGCAAGATGTTATGGGCCCCGAATAAGTGTCTAAAACATTTTATTAAACTAAACAATTGTGCCTTTCACAAAGTTCTACAAAAGGCAGAATAAATTCCTCATATTTTGAGAGTAAAAATATATATGAGTATAAATAAAGTACCTGTATCTAAAGATGGTAGAATTTATTTGTAACATTCAATATATTGTTCTCTCTCTCTCTCTCTCTCTCTCTCTCTCTCTCTCTCTCTCTCTCTCTCTCTCTCTCTCTCTTTCTCTCTCTGGCATTGGGAATGGAACTCAGAGCTATGCAAGTATCTTACCACTGAGCTTTATCCTCAACCCTTTTCTAAATTTTATTTTGAGACAAGATCTGGCTAAGTTGTCCATGTTGTCTTTCAGTTTCATCTTCCTTAGTAGCTGGGATTATAGGTGTGCACCACCATGCCCAGGGTATTGCTTCCTATACCCTCTACAGAAATCAAACTCCAAGTATGCTCAAGGCCCTTACATGAAATGTCATAATGTTTTCAATGTACTCACATCCTCCTTATACTGTAAATTACCTCTAGATTACTTACATTTATCTTATATTACTTATATCTATCTATATGTCTGGCTATGTATCACTTCCTTTGCATGGATTCAGCCTAGTACTCAGCATGTGGCGAATTCAAGCTTTGGTTTATGGAAACTTCTAATTTTATATTTTTTAATTGTTGTTTTCTCTCTTTTTTTTTAGTGTTTTCAATCTGCAGTTGATTGACTCCATGGATGTGAAATCTTCAGATAGAGAGGTCCAATGTGTGTGTGTGTGGTTGTGTGTGTATGTGTGTGGTTTCTAATACATTCAAATTTATTCACAAATCTTCCATTGTACTTGGGTTGAAGATGTGATCATCTGTTGTTTGAATTCATAACTTCACCCAAGAACAGATAAAAAGGCAACAAAGATTGTGGAGTATACGTGGAAGAGTTTTAGCTACCACCAAAAAGCATGAAATATTTATTTGAGTGTTTCTGTGTTTCCATTCCTGAGTAGATGAGAATTAATTTTCAGCCTCTGCAGATCTTGAGCAGCGGTCCTTAGTTAAGAGTTTGGAGCAGGCCAGCTTTGATGAGTCCTGCTGCATTAAACACAGACGACCAGCCAGGGAATTGGCTAAGTCAGAATGAATTAATGCAAGCTTCCACGGCTGCCTTTTTACAAACTCCTTTCCTGATAATAACAGGGAAGAGTAGATACAGTCATGAAATTTGGGGCAATAAAATTAGCTTTAACATATGAGTGGCCTTTCTTTCCTAAGCATTAAACAGGAGCAGGGAAAGCAACTCCAAATAATTTAGATCTTCCAACAGGAGAGGCATAGAGGATCGCTGGCTGCATGTCAACAGGCCTCTGTGTGGCCTCCGGATGCAGGGCCTCTCCTTCTCCAAGGTGCCACTGTGCTCACAGACGGCCACCATGCTGTTTTTAATCAGCAGCAGTCACGTTGTCCCCAGCCACACACACTCTGAGTGACTCGGTGTGACAGTATCCCACGTCACAAGGAAGTAGAGTGAGGATAAAGACAGAAGGCAGGGTTATTCATAGCTCCTGGGAGAAAAACACTCCCCTGGTACCATCTCTCCTGCATTCCAGTCAGTCACATTTTAGACACATGAGCATATAAATCCAGCACCTGGGGCAAAGGCTGTGTGCACTGGATCCACAATATTGCTGTTATTACTGGAAAATAAAGCAAAGGGCATGAATTCAGAGGTAGCTCCAAGGGGTCATGGTGTGTTTTTCCTAATCTCTGTACCTCAGTTTCCTCCACTCTGCAGTGGGCATAATGACCCCTACATTACGATGGTGTAAAGATTAAGTGATATAGCAAATATATCTCATGTTTGACATGAAGGTAGTCAATAAATAGTATATTATATTACTGAAGCTATAATTTATAAAGTACTTTATAGGAAACCTCATTCTAGGTTATAATTAATCTATCACATGGCACCAAACAGTTCTAGGTGGAGAGTAAAAATTCTGGCACACAAGTGATTAGCCTCTCATAGGTGGAAAATAGCAGCCAGCTGCCGTCTACTTAGCTGATAGGATTCATCGTGGTTTCAGTGACCCTGGCATCTCCCGCTGGTTTACTGCACAGTTTGCCAAGCCCCCAAGAGTGGAAGCACTATTAGCTCCAGGGTTATTCTTGCTAACACTCCGAGCCTGTGTGTGAGCAACAACATGTCCACTTCCCTGATGGAAATTCAGATGAAGAGCTTTGTTCCTGGGAGCTCACAGATCTGCAAGGGGTGAGCGTAGAAGCATTAGAATATGAATTCTTTAAGTTGTCTTTATTTTGTAGTTTCTCTCATTCTAAGCAATTCCCACAGGAAACCCTAGCTCTCCGTCTCCCCAGGTTTTTAGCTGCTAGGATGAAGCACTAGGCTTCTTCTTTGATTGTTTTACACACAGACACACACACACACACACACACACACATACACACACCCTACATAAATATATAAAACATAGAAAAATATTAGAATAAAAGACACTTTCTGTAACAATGCAGCTGAAACTGAATATTAAAAAAAGGAGCAAACAGCCCTGGGAAAGATGATGATGTCAGGATGCACATCCACCCCATTCTGAATCTTCTAGTGAGCATCTCTGAACCCTGGGGCTTAGATAAGAGCCCCCAGGGGGTTCCAAGCTACACTGCCCATACTCATGCTTTTAGTCCTCTGATCTGGCTGCCTTTACTTACACATTCTCAGTCACCAGGCCAGTTCCACATGACCCCTGACATCCCTTTTCTTCATCCACTTTCTGTTGCTGTAACTAAGTGCCACAGAGTGGATAATTTATAAAGAATATATTTGGCTCACTGTTCTGGAGGCTGGGAAGTCCAAGGGCAGGGCACTGTATCTGGAGAGGGTTTCTTGCCCCTTCGTGACATGATGGAGGGCATCATGTGGTGAGACAGAACACCCATGCCTTTCTTATAAAGCCATTAGTGCCATCATGCAGGCCCCACCCTTATGGCCTCATTTAATCTTGATTAGGTCTCCAAAGCATTTCTCCCAAATCCTGTTAACACATGACTTTGAGGATTAAATTTCCAACATATGAAATGTAGGGGGACACATTTAAACCACATTCTCCAGGGAATGACCATACTCATCAGAGCTCCCCCTCTTTCCTCCTCCTCGTGTTCACTGTGGTTACCTAAACCTTTCCAGTGCTCAATCTCGGCTCCTCATGGGGCCCCAACTATGACTCCTAAATACACACTTGGATTATGAGACAGCTTGGAATATCCATCACCAGGTATCTGTCTTGAAAACAACCTCAATGCACTTACATTTTAATGATGTAAGAAGCAAAAAAGGCCTCTTCAGTTTACAACTACATGCCCACCTTTATGATTTCCTTACCCCAAGTGATGGAAATGCCAAGAGTCTTCCTTTGGGGGCCTTCTCCAACCCCCTGGCATGGATTCCATGGGGCTAAGGGACACCCAGCTCTTTGCCTGGATTCTGAATTGCTCAGTTTATAGACTCCTCTGGTCAACTGGCCAACCCACTTGATGTCCAACCAACTCCATCTTCCACTCCTCCCTGCTAGATTTTGAAGCTTTCATTCTACTGTTTTGTGAGGTGAGTCATTTCCCCCTTAGACTGTCTCATGAACGTCTTTAGATCCTAGAGCACCTACTCCTGCCCTAGCCTTCACAGATGAGAGCAACACTGCCTATGTCTGAGACAAAAGGAAAGTGACAATCTGCCAGCGCCCCCTCTACCACATCCAGAGTATTGTTCAAAACCAACAAATCTTTGTGCTTTGTACTTCTTTCCATCTGTTTACCAGTCCCTACATATTTCTTCACATCCCTAGCACTTTTGAGTTTGCAAAGTTCTCCCCCATGTTTCCAGAAGTGGACTCACCATCTACCTTCTCACTTCCACCCCCATCAATGGGACAGTCCCTGTTATGTACCCTTCAAAACCCTAGCTTTAACCATCTGAAGTCTCTAGTGATCATCTTGTTGTAATGATGTTCAACCATGTGCAAATATGACATTATATTGGAATTTGTGTCCAGGCTGAACTACACTGTCTTCAACTTCTCGCAATTACCCCATCTTTCCAACTTTGTAACATTTCAGCCCCCTCCCCATCCACACAGAAGGAGGGATCTGCTCTTTGAACACATTCAAACTGTAACATCTTGGTACCTGCATCTTCCACTGAGATTTTCCATTTTGATGCAGACTGGCCTAGTCAACCATGTCTCCTGAAATCACAAACATTTTGAGACACCCTCTTCCTCTTAATCACTTGCCAAGTCAGCAGTATCGATCATCCCTGCCTCCCATGGTTCACTTCTGCCTCTTCCCAGTATCCCATAGTATTAACAGCTATAGCAGAATAACGTCAATGAACTCCATCTCATGTACCCTCCACCCTCACCCAAGCCTCACCACACATCTGCCCATCATTAGTTCCTTCTCTAACTCAGCCACTTAGTGTGTTTCCACTTGGCTGGGGTGAGCCTCTCCATGCTTATACTTTCCTCTCTTAAGGAATCTCTGGGTCCACCTCTTGCTCCCTCCCTTCTCAGAAGTTCTCTATGAACTCATTCACTTCCCTCCCTGTCTTTTCTGCCCCACTTTGATGTCTATTTTCATCCTGGCAGACCCAGCTATCCTGGAATCTCGATCTGCCTCTGTCTTCTCTCCTTTGCCACACAGACCATTAACTGATTGCCCTTTCTCTTGCCTTTTCCCCTTCTATCTGATAGAATAGGTCATCATGGAGCTTAGCCTCTCCACTGGCCTGGTCATTCCTGCATATCCCCCTTCCACCGAGAGTATCCCTGCACTAACACCTGTCACCCAAGCTAGAACACATGTCTTTCAACCATCACCTCCCTCTTTGCAAAGAGTTCTGGTTTTCTTTGCACACCTGGAGCCAACAAGGCTGGCTGCCTACCAAAATCCATACTTCCTTCTTCTACTTGAATATACACACACACACACTACATTTCCCAGGCCCCGGTAAAACTAAATACAGTTGTGTGTCTAAGCTCTGGCTAATGGAATAGGAATGGAAATGATGGGTGTCATTCCCAGGCCTGCACAATTCTCACCCATAATGGAAAAGTCCTTCTATTACTGTTTAATCTTTTATCTGCCTGGCATTGAAACAACCCCAGATCAATTTTGGGAGCTCTGTGTTGATGATGGCAGAATTTCTGTTGGTACGAGTCCCTAAATGCCACCGTGAAGAAGAGCCCCTCTAACTGCCCCTCAACAAACCATTCATCCATCCAGGATTGTTGCATGAGCAGGAAATGATCTTCTACTGGGTTTGAACCATAATATATTTCAAGGTCTACTTGTCATCAATTTAAAGGTCTGCTTGCCATATCAATTAACTTACATAATTAATACTTGTAGGACCACATTGAGTCCATATGAGTAGCATCTGCTTCTTCCCTTTCCCTCTTACCACTGCCAGGTGTAGTCCGATCTTCTCTGTCATGGTGTCTATGACAATGGGCTCTGACTGGCCTCTCTGCCTTTATCTTACATCTGAGATCTATTCCTTCACTGAAAATAAAGTCTCTAAAACAAAAAACAGGGCATTTCATTTCTTACTTTTAGAGGTTCTTGATGTTCACAGAAAAAGTCTCATACAGCACTAATGGGATGTTTCCTGCTTTTATTTTTATTATTATCATTCCTCTATATTTGCAATTTTTAGAAAGCCTTCTTATCTTTCAATTCCCAAAAGTTCCATTCCTTCTTCCACCCTTAACATAATCTCATATTTGCTAGCTCTCTGCTCAAAGTAAACTATTTACACCACCAACTCTCCCACCCAAATAAATGTTCCTTGAATGCTTAGCCTTGTCTTCTTTATCTTTGTAGTTTCTCAACCCTCATGCAATGCCTAGGACATAGTATAGGCTTAACAAATAATTGATGTAAAGGAAGAAAACCAAATCCTAGAGAAAAAAAAAGGAGGAGGAAGGTGAAAGAATAGGAGAAACAAAGAAGGAAAGAGTGAAAAAGGGAGGGCAGGAAAGAGGAGGGAGGGAAAAGAAGAAACATTTACTTGTGCAAATTGAGGGAAATTTCCCACTAAATCTAGAGACCTCACACTTCCCTGTACTGCAGAGGTAGATCCCGACAGGTTGGCCTGTAGCTCGTCTGAGTGAAGTCACAGCTCTGCTTTTTGGCAAGTCAGGTGACTGCTCTGCCAGCCTCAGTTTGCTCACCTAAGAAAATGAAGACAGTAAGGCCCCCTTCATAGGGTAGTTAAAAGCTGTAAGAAAAGTATGTCTATGGAGGATTTGAGCCAGAGTCCATTGCACATTAAGTGTTCAATAAGAGGCCAACATAGACAGTTAATCTGAATTTCCCTTTGGAAAAAGGAACTAAAATTTCCATGTGCCACATAGAAGGTGCAAATTTCCATGACTTCCCTGGTCATTGTTTCCAAGAAATTCTGTATTTGCTGGCATCCCCTGGTCCCTGTGTATCTTCTCCATTCCTGCCATCCAACTGCACTACTCCAGGAACATCTTAAACACAGGGCAAACAGGGCTTTCTTAATGAGAGAGAGGGAATTCTTATCACAAGGTTGGCAAAAACTTAGTCTTAATAGCAACAGCTTGAGTCAGGCCATGGCATGCGGAAGCTACATTTCCTAACCAATAAGAATTCCTAACTGTAGCTGTCCTTGACTGCACTCAGAGTGACTGAAGTCGTGCTGGAAATCCAAACCTCACCTTCCTGGGGTCCCATGTGGAGATCTCATCTGGGTCCTCCTACAGGCAGCTTTCTCAGAACATCTGCAGACTGCTCTGAAGTCTGCTTTCCTTCCTGTAACTGTAAGAGAAGGGGAATCCTCACTCATGCAACCTGCCATTGTGTGCTTGCCCTGGCAGGAGATGAAGACAGCCATCTTCTGTTTTCCATAGATGTTTGCTCGGTAGTTTGGCATCCAAACTCTCGGAGGCCCATTTCCTGTTCAGACTTCAAGTGAGACACATACTGACCCTGTGGTATTTCCCATGGGGAGCAACAGTCTCAGGACCTCCTGGAGGCGGGTCTTTACTAACCATTCATCTGCAAAATCCTGAGCTCCAAATGCTTCCTTTTCTCCTGACAACTAGCTACCTCTATCTTCGCTTTGAAAGATGTGCCAAGAGAGAAACAATTAGGTTGAGAGCTTGGGGACACAATTTATAAGAATCTTCCCTTCTGTATTTCATGTTCCTTCTACTTAAGACATCCTTACCCATGATTTGTGCCTTGACACCCTCTAGATACAGAAAAGCTCTGGATGTGGGAAGGAAAGAGACACTTTGATGGATGTCTTCTTATTTTCCTGTCATTCACTTAATAACATATCTTATTCCAAACCATAATAGCAAGCAGTTTTTAGATTGCATCTTGCAGGGAAGAAAATATGTTAGAAATGGTCCTGCTTTGCATAATTTTTTTCTCTGGAATCATTTAGGAGGAAAGAGGCTCGCTAGCTGATAAGGCTAGGAGCCCAGGAGAAGAGCATCCTTGGATAGCGTGTGTGGCTGGGGAGATGCAGTTGATTGCACCCAAATGCAATGTGGTCATTTTGTTTGAAATGCAAATATGGTCATTTCCTATGAAATAATCGACCCTGCCAATTGCATCCAAGTGGAGCACTTTGTACTGACCTCAAAGATCTCTGGTTTTCTTCTTTATTGATATTTTTCCACTGTGAAGTGTCCTAAATTCCTGAGAGCTTGCAAACATCCTAGTGAGATGTCAGAAATCATGCCTTGTGATTTTCTGCTTTCTTGCTTCCATTCATGGAGTCAGCAAGTATCTGCTCAGTGCTCCCGATGCAGCGAACCAGGGATGTTAGGGTAAACTGGAGCCCATCTCTGGTGTACACATCATGAGGAAGGTGGGATCACTAAGCTCCAGGAATACGGGAGGGACAGAAGCACTGACTTTGAGCTGCATTCTGTAGGATGAATAGGAGTTTCTGAGCAAACAGAGTAGGTAAAGAACAGGGAAAGCATCAGGAAAACTGTCCCATAGCACACGTCATTCCAGAAGCCACTATATCCAGGGAAATGCATTTGCCTCCAACAAGATGGAATGGAAATAGAAGGAAAGAACAATAGTTTGAAAAAGAAAAAGATGGAGACTTTCATTCTGAAAACAGCACATGTGCTAAACACTTACTGTGCACCTTTGATGTTGTACAGTACATGCAGATATCTTACTGCTGATACAACTTTACTGAATGATCAAAATTTGATGTCAAAGATAGGTATGGACCCCAGACAGCAAAGCCCCATTCAGAAGCCAGTACTGGACTCATCTGAGCACCTATATTTTGCAAAACACCTTGCTAGGTCTCAGTTCCAGGGTGTGTTCCACAGATCAGAAGTGAAGTATCAAAATCAATTCCCTAGCTCCTCAACTTCCTGGTCTATGACTTGGAGAAAATATCAACCCTACCTCTTTGGGTTATTATGGGCATCAAACAAGCAAATGTATTCAGCACCTACAAAATTCACCAATATACAGCAAAGCACTGAGTAACTTTATGGATATGCTAGCTTGTTAACTAAATAAAATAGATTTTATTGGAAAGCATAGTAGGCAGTGGTCCCTGCCATCCAGGGCTTAGAACAGAGTTATAAACTGGTTCTAAAAAGCATAGCTATTTGCGAATCTTGGCATGAAAACTGAGATGTATCTGCAGACAAATACACTTGCTCTAAGTCAGAAATTATACCTGCTATTGAAAACTGCTTTCAGGGAACTTGGTAAAAACTGGGGAGTTTTAGGCTAATCTTCATTCACAGCAAAAAGTAGCAATGCTGAGACTTTGCTTTGAGTAAGCAAAGACACAATAGGGACTTAAACTTTGCCCAAGATCATAGACCATTCTCTGTGAAGGAATAAATACAATTTTAAATTCCTCCCTGATGCTTCCTTCCTAATTCATCAGGAATTTATTATGAATTCTATATAGTATTTTAGCTTAAAATGAAAATTTAAGTACAGAGAAAAATTAAGTTATTAGGATTCGGAATTGCAATTTGTTACTTGGAATGTTAAGTATGTTTTAGAAATTAAAAATCTCTTTCTATTGGTGGCCACAGAGACGGAATTAGAGATTACTGTTCTCAGTGAACTAACACAGAAAGACAAATGCTGCATATTATCACTTAGATATGGAATCTAAAATAATTTTACTCTGAGAAGCAGAGTAGAAAGGTGGTTACCAGAAGCTGGGGGTAGGGAACCCAGAGATGGTGGTCAAAGAGAATGTGGCTCAGTTATATGGGAAGAATTTGAGGTGTGATCCAAAATTACAGCAAATGGTTAAATTTTTTAAAAGTTACAGTAAAACACATTGCCGAGAATTCCTCATAAAATACTTTCCCTTTCTTCAAACACACTTATCTCATTATTCTTGCCCTTTCTGAAGCACTTCTGGAAATCCTTTTCCATTAGTGTCTTTAACTGCACTCTAGTAGCTGCCTTGATGTCCTGAATCAGTTCAAAACATTTACTTTTCGTGGTCATTCTGATTTTGATGAAGAGTCAGAAGTCGCAGGGTGCCAGATCCAGTGAATAAAGTGGATGAGGACACACTGTAATATTTTATGGGTCAGAAATGACCATAAACCTTTTGAACCAATTCAGGACATCAAGGCAGAACCCACTAAAGACCTTCACAAAAGAAGACTTGCAGAGCTGCTTCAGAAAGTGGCAAGAACAATGAGAGCAAGGAAGAGTATTTTGAGTGGGATTGATGGCAATATGTCTTTTACTGTAATGCATTTTTTATTTTTATTTAAACATTCACAGTATTTTTATCACATGTTGGGTTTTTTTTTCTTTTTCTTTTTTTTGAAGTCAATTGAACATCATGGAGAATATACCTAATAATTACATACTGTATATTTAAATTTCACTAATAAATGAAATTTCAAATATTTTGATGGCAAAAAGTTAAATGTCTGAGGCTCTGAAAATGTTAATTAGCTTGATGTGATCATTCCACACTGTATTCAAAATCATAACATAATTTTATACCCCAAAAATACATACAACTATAATTTATCAGTAAAAGTACAGTGGACCCTTGACTTATGGACTAAATTGGTTCTGGAGGGCTGGTTGTAACTAAATCAGCTGAGATCAGGATGTTTACCTGGTACACACTCTAGATAACAAGAGGCAGATGAATCTTCCATTAACCTAACTAACCCAAGTCGGTCATAACTTGAGGGTTCATTGTATCTGTTCTCTAACCTCTTGGGCCAGCTACAAAGAAGGATGATAAAAATGAAAGCACCTTACCAAGTCTCAATTATTTGCTCTCACAAAAACATGGAATGTTGGCTGATACTACATTGTCTGTTTGTCCCTGGACAGGACATTAATTCTCTTCTATAAATATGGTTCATCAACAGCATGAAACAAAGTTCTGTATGTGAGCAAGGCTCTTGCCATCACAGGGGATGCTCACCCCACCTTGCCCTTCTCTGTCTCCAGCATTCTCGTGGTAATGGGAGTCACCTGAAGGTGACCGTTCCCAGGGAAAGCTGCCTGACATGTGGGCACAGGACATTCCTGGGGTTCCCTTCACCCCAGTGGTTCTGGACAGACAGGGCTATCTTTTGCTTTATGTTCCATCAGACCTGGGAACAGGTGAGGATAATGATGTCAAGGATGTGAGACACATCCCAAGCAATGCATCCCTCTTTCAGCAGGTCCTATTTAGGACCACAAAGGAAACACAAAAAAAGAAAGGTGCCAAGTTTTCAACCTAGTGAACAAAAACAAAAATAGGTAGAACCTGGATCTATAATCTGAACCTGGATTTGTTTTAACAGGTTGCATTTAGAGGAAATTATATGCACTCATTAACCCAAATTAAAAGGCTACTCAGTTATAGCAAGTAAGCTGGAAATAGCTTTGAATCTCAGCCTTCATGCAAATTAGAAAGCCTTACCTCCCTCTTGCCAGAAGTCATATTTAAGCATCTCCTGCCTCTAAGAGCCCACAATTACACCCTCTTTGCTGCCCATACAGTAATAAGCTCTGCAAAGCTACCCTCTCTAATGGTGATCATTTGCACACACAGAATGACCCAGACCTGGACAAAAGGATACTATTAAATAAGGTTTTGACTTAGTGCCTCTGATTTTATCTTCTATACCATGAAAAGAAAAAAGGCAGGAATGTTTTATCAGCAGCTACATGGATAAGCAGATTGTACACTTCAATTAGATTCCCTTTATCTAGCGCTTCCTCTGCCTTAAGTGAAATGCTGGCTTGTGTTTCTGCCATCCCCAGGCAGGCACACACAGCCTGTGTTGAGGGCTCCAATATGCTTTATTAAACAGAAAATTAATATAATGCTATTGTGTCAGCTGGCAGCTTCTTGAGAGTTAAAGACCTTGCAGTGTTTCATTATGAGAACCAAATACCAGCTTCTGGGTACTGGCAACCTCAAGACTTTATGTACATGCATTCCAAGGGGGGAAAATTGTCTCAGGCCCGATGTGAAGGTTTTGGCTACAAGCACGTGGTACCAAAACAACAAGTAGCTATAAGGACTGAACTGAATACATGGCTATTTCCTGACCCAGAATAACAGTGGGCTTTATATGGTGTTTGCACTATGGGGTTTGGGGACATTTATCTAGTTTCCACTTATTTACTCAATAAATGTTTAATGAGTCCCCACTATGCCAGGTACTGCAGGTCTGGGGGAGAGAATGAGCTGCACTGTACTCTGGACTTCAAGAAGTCCCATTGTCTGGAGCAAGGGGATATAGCAAAAGAGATACATTGTGTGTGCTAGACATTCTTGCTGTTGTCATTTAACCAATCTTCATTCTCCTCCTCCATTTTTCTTGCTAATGCATGACAACTGTTGTGGGGACAGTGATGCGCCCATTTCTATACATTCACTTTATCAGCTTCCTTTGAAGCTAGGGGTAGGCTAGCGCTGGACAATCAAACATAAGCAGAAATGTATTGAGTGATTCTGGGACAGCTTGTGCTCTCTTGAGAAAAATGGGACAGTCACGGCCAGGGTTGCCCTACCTTCAACATTGTGCACTGAACGTTGATGCTGTGGTGCCCGGTACAAGAGCAGCCATATTGCAACCACAAAGTGACCAGCATACAAATGAAGACAAATAGTCTCAAAGCACAAGGACAGAAAAGGCCTGCCTCTCAGTACTGAGAGGCTGAGTCAGTGTCAGTTACCACGAAAACCTCAACGTTTTGTTAAATAAGGGGGAAAAAAATCACCTTTTAATTTAAACATCTCAATCTAGTTTTCTATCATTTATACAATCACACATATTCCTAATATATATGGTGTAAGAGCTAAGAATGTGTGTGTGTGAATATATATATATATATATATATATATATATATATATATAATCTTTCAAAGAAAGGTGTAACTATTCTTGGGTTGGGAAAGGTCAAGGAAGGTAATTGAGAGAACGTGCTTCTTCCATAGAATGACATTTAAGTCAAGTTCAAGCTAAAGCCCAGGAGTCCTGGGAGGGGACAGCCATCCAATGGCGGAAGTAAGAACTGGACTGAAGGACCAGGACGCCCAAAGGCTGGGAGCCATGAAAGCGCAAGGCATGGTGGGGGAACCGATCATGAAGTAAAAGAGAAGTTGGAGGTCG
Source organism: Heterocephalus glaber (assembly GCF_053883595.1). Taxonomy (NCBI): domain Eukaryota; kingdom Metazoa; phylum Chordata; class Mammalia; order Rodentia; family Bathyergidae; genus Heterocephalus; species Heterocephalus glaber. The sequence goes on along the minus strand of NW_028258381.1, from coordinate 19,585,197 downwards.
TGATCTGTGAGCCTGAGGTACAAGCAGGTGCTAGGTGATAAACAAAAAGCCAGACAGGAAAAAAGGGAAGGCTTTAAGTGTGTAAATGATGCAACCATTGAAAACCTTACTCTCTGGGGAGAGAGGGGAGGGGCCTCAGAAGAGGAGGTCGGAAGATTCTCTTGGGTACAATTTTATCATTACCCAGAATATTCAAATGCTAGCCTACCGTGCATCTTTTGTAGTATGTGGGGGAGAAATATTTGCATTCTGAGCCCAGTGCACAGGCAATCTTATTTAATCTTCCTACAACCCACTGGGTTAGGCTTTCCATTTCCACTTTAGAAATGAGGAGGCAGTATTGGGGGCTTAAGTACTTCCCCAAATTCTCAACAATTGTAGATACAAGGCTGGGTTCCTTAAACCACATCCACAGTCCCAGGCACTCCTGCTACTTGTGAAAGGGCGATATTTGCCTCTGGCTAGGTGGGGGATTTTGCTTCCAGTTAAGTGGGGGAAAAAAAGTGGGCAATTTTGTAATTTCGGATCCTAACCCCAGAGAAAGGTCACAAACACATCTGCACCAGCAGGAAAATCCTCTCCTGGTGATAAAAATACTGAGGAGAAAGGCCAGGGGACACTCACCAAGCCAGTGTGTGACAGGCAGGCATGGGCTCTGCCCTCAGTGGACCTGCTAGGAAATTGCTCCAACAGGAAGTAGAGTCTGTCTTCCACAGCAGTTGGATTTCACTATTATTTGGGAAAAAAAACTGTATCTGTCCTGAACACATACAGGCGTTTTTCATGTTGTTATTCCTTAAACAATGCAATGTCATAACTATTTACATAGTGTTTGCATTTTATTGGGTATTATAAGTAATCTGGAGGTGGTTTGAGGAATATGAGAGCATTGTAGAGGTGTTGTGTAAACACTATGCTGCCATTTATACAAAAGACTGGAGCATCCGCAGGTCTGGGTACCTGCAGGGACTGCTAGAACCAGTACCGAAAGCAGATTCTAATTTGGTCTGTGAAAACCAGAAATTTTGTCTTCAGCTTCCCCAAGATGGATCACCACAAAAGGTTTTTTAAAATACTACCCATAATAAACATTTTTGGCAATTTGCCCCAATTGCTGGTGCTGTTCTAAGTGCCTGACAGGCATTAGCTCATTTTGGGGGGCTGGGGGGGTACTGAGGATCAAACTCAGGACCTTGAGCTTGTGAGGCAGGTGCAGTGCCACTGAGCTAAAATCCTGACCCCAGGCATTAGCTCATTTAACAAACACATCACAGGGGGAAAACCTCCAGCGAGGGCTATTTAGGCTTCACTTAAAGCATCCAAAGGAGGCTGCCAGCATGGCGTACTATCCACAGGGGGAAGAAAGGGGCCTCACTGCCACCTGCTCTCTGCTATTTAAAACCTGTACAACAGGGGCTACAAATGTGTATTCCATAAGGGCAGAGCCCCTGGAGAGAGAAACACAGAAGCTGAAACTGGCAGGAAGGGAGGCAGGTAGCAAAGGAAAACATTTCTCTGAACAAGCATTTATCAGGACATCCTCCAGGCCTGAGTCTGAGCTGGGTCCTTTGAAAGCCCATGCAAAATTGATTGCCCATTAACAACCCCTGAGCTAATGCTATCAAGAGGATTGTTTAATGGCCTTCCCCTGGAAGAATCATGGAGTTTCGTTTCTGCCCAGTGAGAAAATCCATTCTCCTTAGGACATCAACCAGGAAGTGGCACAGTCAGCCGGATGGATCCCAGGGCCCATCTGGGCAGAGCACAGGACGTCATCATTCTGATGGCAAACACTCAAGGATGTCCTGACAGTCTTGGGAAGTAACAGGACCAAGTTTATAGCAGCTGAGCTCGGGAGTTAGAAAACAAGCCCCAGAATAATAGAAGCAATGAGAAGGAAGGCAGAGCTAATAAACTAGAAGGTACAATCCCAAGGCAGTTAAAAGGGAATCACACCAGGCCTGGTGGTGTCTGCCTGTAATCTCAGCAGTCTGGAAGGCTGAGGCAGGAGGATCTCAAACTCAAGCCCAGCCTGAGCAATTAGTAAGATCCTATCGCAAAACAAAACAAGGGGAGGGGGCTGGGGATACAGCTCAAAGCAAAGGCCCTGGGTTCACTCCCCAGCACTGGAAAAACAAAGAGAGGGATATGTTAAAAACACAGAACAACCAGTGTGCAACCAAACAGGCTGGATTCTGGTGTGGGCGCCCTCTATGGTGAGCATCTGCCCTGGGGATGAACAGGCAGCCAGCATCCTGCCAAGCATTTAGGAGGAAAGCCAAGCCTCCCCACAATAGCACAACAAAAATCTCTCATTCTAGAAACGAAACAAAAGCTTCAATGAACTTTGAACAAAGGTGTCGATGAATACTGAGCATCTTTACCTGGTTTATTGTATTTTGTGGTGTTTGTTAATTCCTTCATGCAATCCAGGAGCATTTGTACAGCCACTGCATGCCAGGCAATGCTATAAATGCCTGGAATACAGTTGTGAGTAAAACCAGACAAAAATCCCTGTTCCATGGAGTTGAGGTTCTAGGGGAGAGAGAGAGAGAGAGAGAGAGAGAGAGAGAGAGAGAGAGAGAGAGAGAGAGAGAGAGAGAGACAGAATCAGAGAGGGCGGAGGGGAGGGGGAGGGAGAAAGAAATGAAACAAGAAAGTGATACATAAGTAAACGATGTTGGAAGGTGACGCATGTTATACAAAGTAGAATAAGGACAGGTGTGTGGGAATGCTGAGCTGAGGGTCCCAGTGAACTTCCGAGCTCAGCCTTAAAGTTTAGGGATGAGCCCCATAGTTACCTGAAAGAGCATCCACCATGGGTGCTGCAGACAGCCAACACACAGGCCCATGGATGAGCACAGTGGCTGCCAAGTTTGAGGTGCAACAAGGAAGGGCTGAGAGCCCAGCAAAGCCAGTGCGATCCGAATACAAGGATCCTAGAATCTGCAGGGTCAGGTTCAAGTCCAAGCTCTCCTGTTCTCTGAGCAACTTTTTAACCTTTCCAAGGCCCGCTCTCCTCATCAGTCAGTAGGATTAGTAAATTTTGGCTGCCTCCCAGGTTCTTATGAGGAGTTAGTGTTTGGTTATAAGGAGTGATGGACATATAACTGAATGCTTACATGTAAAAAAGGATGTATTACAGTAAAGAACACATGGCCATGAATCCCCCTCAGGATATTCCCTTCCCTTTGAACACACTGATCCCATTATTCTTCCCACTTTCTGAAGCAGCTCTGGAAGTCCTCTTTCCTGAGTGTCTTTAAGAGGTGTGATACACTGAATGTGGTTGTTGAGCACCATCCAATGGAAAGGCAGGCTCGTAAAAATATTACACTGTGTCCACATTTACCTTATTCACTGAACCTGGCACTGTGTGACTCCTGGCTCTTCCTCACATGGAAAATGAACATGAAAGCTAAGCATTTTAATAGTCAGGGCAACTAGGCAGCAGGCATGCATGGAAGAGGACTTCCAGAGCTGCTTCAGAAAGCAGCAGGAAGGATGAGATAAATGTGTTCAAAGCAAGGGCGAGTAGTGTGAGGATTCAAGGCAATGCATCTTTCACTGTAATATATACTTCAAAATTTAAACACACACCATATTTTTCAGTCATCCCTCAGATGTGTAAAATGCTGGGGATGTACATGCTGGGCCACAGGGAGCTACATCATGACTTCTCCTCTTAGCACCCAACATGACGCTGCCTGTCTGCCATAACCCCAGGGGCAGGGATGGGTCTACTTAATCCTAACTTCCCAGACCCCTGTCAGAACTGACATAAGGGAAGCCCCCAGAGGGACTGTTGAATGGGAGCCCCAGAGAGAGTTGTAGCTCCGGGCATCAGCACACAAGTCACTCGCTGTTCCGGTGAGCAATATGAACAATCCAAAAGTAAGAGTCCTCAGATCTCCAACTTTAGAGGCAAGAAAAATGTACACAGGAATCTGGAAGAACCACCACAAATAGATGCTAGACTGAAAACACCATGTTCACTAAGCCTGTTGGCCTTTCACTGTTCTTGGAAAGAAGTATCCATGGTCACTGTCATCTGTAAAACAAGAGGAGCTGGAGCCTCTCACCTGGAAAATGTTGCCCCTGCCTCTGGGACACACCCTGCCAAGCCCAATGCCAGGGTCTGCATGGCCGATATCCTGCAGCTTCACTTCAGTGCCTGGGGTGATGAGCTGGAATTCAGTCATCCCTCATTCATGGGATTTCTTTATTCCAAGTGGCAGAAAGAGGCACATTTTAAAATATTTTCCCTAGAAGCTTAAAACTGTGCTTTTCATGTCTCTCTGTCCTCAAATAGCCAGAGGACCAGTGGGCTTGTACATTAGATGAAGAATAAAACAGGAGAAAGAGCAAAGTGAAATCTACACTCCCTGGGAGGCTTTTGCGGTCCCCATGTGGGTGAGCCAGCTCCTGCTAGGACCCCCAGGCGCAAAGCTTGAGCAGGAGGGAGCTGCGTGAGTCTCAGCACTTCTCCAGCGTTTAGTTCAAGGCCAGCTCCCTGCTTTAATTACATTCCCATGTACAACAGGAAGCCTGCATCCTCCTGTATGTGATGAATATTAAGCTGATAGACCTGTAATTTCCTCCACCAGGCACACTCCCATTTTTGCATATTGATGCCACATTTAGTTTGTGGTTTTGTAATTTTCCATTCTTTGGGTCCTGTGCTCAGTACCTTCTCCCCATAGTAATTCCCAGCACCTTCTCCTCATAATAATTTCCACACGCAGCAGGTGTACACTGCCTTCCCTCTCCCGATTCCACAAAGATGGTAAGCAGCATGCATCTGATTGACCTGAGAACCCAGTAGGGCTTGAGAGGGTTCAACCCTGTGGGTCTCTACTACAGTGAGGAGAAGAGTTCTGGGGCCTGGTCTTTTTATTTATGTATTTACTTACTTATTCCTGCAGTTCTGGGCATTGAATCCAGAGCCTTTGCCCTGAGCTAGAGCCCCAGCCCTTTCTATGTGTTTTTTTCCTAAATGTAGAGGAAAAGTCTTACTAAGTTGCTCAGGCTAGGCTCAAAGTTTCAATTCTCCTGCCTCAGCCTCCCAAAGAGCTAGAATGACAGGCATGCAACACCAGACCCAGCTTGGACTCTGCTCTCTAATTGGAATCCACGTAGCTCTGAAGGGCCAAGAAAAGCCTCAGAAATAGAGCTGCAGGTGGAGATTCGAAGGGAAATGTGGAGACTGGAGACAGACACACACTCTCGCAGACACCAGAGTGAGCCATTCCCCGGATGTTCCTCCTGCCAGACGCTGGCCGATGTTTTAGGGTAGGTGGGGACAGGAACCTCACCAGAGACTGAATGTGAGTAAGCAGGAGCAGGCAGGGATGTTCAGTTAAGTCCTCCTCTGGCTCCCACCTCCGTGATTTTTGGACTTCCCTAGGCTTTATTTTCACTGCATACCATCCTGCCATCTCTCTGGAATCCTGTTTTTATTAAAGACAGCTCACTCCTGGCTTGGCCCAGCTTGGTCTTTGGTGTCCCAGATCTGTGCTTGTCCCCTGATTCCAACCTGAGTTGGTCCTAAGTCCAACCTCTGCTCTTATCTCAAGCCTTCCTTGATCAGCACCATGGATTCTCATGCTCCTTTTCTTTCCCCGGGAAGTCAGCTTCCTTCCTTCAGTCCACAAACATTTCAGCGGCCTCTGAGCCAGGCACCAGGTTTGCCTATGCTTGTGCTGACATTTGGCCCCTGGCTTCAGGCTTCTGCTCCAGCCAAGCCCGAGGTCCCCACTCCCCAAAAGACAGGAGAGCAGGGAGGAAGCACAGGATCCCTCAATGCAGGCATGGGGGTCTCTAATTTCACCCTAAGAAGAAATCCATCAACCAGCCGGCAGAATCCTTGTTCCTAGACAGAGTGCATTCTTTCCTCAGCTCTGACAAGCTCTTGCTTACTGACTTCTCCCTCCTACATAGAATTCACACATCATCTTTCTGTTATTAGAACGTTTGTTTTGACAAACTAAGAGGAATTCATTAGTTCAGAGCCTGAGTTTCCTCTATACCTCTCTCCTGAACATATGCTGGTCACCTGAAATGGACCAAAAGACTGGCTGGTCCATTGAGATCCTTTGTGAAGTCCCCAACTCCCCTCACCAGCATATTTATAGTCTCTTAGAATAGATTACATCTGCAGCTGACTAATTTCATCCATTACATGTTGATTCAGTCTGCCTCCACTTGCTACAAGATCCTCCCCTCTAAGAGTATCAATTATCTCTCCTAAAAAGTAGAGTTAATTATTGAGGAGGATATTGATTATGATGATGATGAGGAGGAGGAGGAGGAGGAGGAGAATGATAGTGATAACTGGTTTGTTTCATAGGATTATTGTCAAGGTGACCAGAATAATATATATGAAAATATAAACTGTGAAATGCCACATTGAGCAGAAGTAGATTTAGCTAACAGACTATATGATAAAATAGACCAACTGATGGAGCAGCAATTATAGTTCATCCTATTTCCAAGGGACTTTTCTTCCATATGGAAAATGCAGGAGATAATCTTTGACATTCCTGCCAGCGGGACAAGTGTGGAACGTAGATGAGTATTCTGGAAAACCATCTGTGCACATAAAGCAGCATTCAGGCAACTCACCGAGAAAGTTTGAAGTGATTAGTTTGGGCCAGCTAAACTCACCAGACATTTGTAACATGGAAAAATCACACCCTTTTGTAAAGCAAAAAAAAAAAAAAAAAAATCTGCTGAATATATTTTATTCATCCAAAACACTTAGATCTCAGTTTTAAATCTGATCAAATGCATCTGCAGGTCTATACCAAGGTTAAGGTTAGTTAATAGATCTTTCCTGAATGAATGAATCAATGGTGGTGCAGGATTTAATGAAGAAATGATTATATTCTTATAGCATCAACTTCATGTAGTATTTTTAAATTCTCCCATATAATTAGCTTTGTGGACTATCAACAGGCAGCATAAATCTTTACTGGCATCTGAATTATTGAAAAATCACTCTTATGATAAAGTTTCTTTAAGAACTGTGACACATGTTCTACAGAGTTTCTGTTAATGGTGCATCAAGTGAGTGAGATCAACACAGATGCAGGAATTTCTACCAGGCAAACAGTCAAGACTTGGCTAGCACTGGCTTCTGCCTTCAGCCTCACAGCTGTGCTGGGTTCCTGTCTCCAGCACGGCCCCTGAGCTCGGCAGGCTATGGGGAGGACCCTGCCAGGTTCAGCCACACTCAAGCTGCCATGTCTTCCCTCCAAATCACTTCAGTTTCTGGGCTGAAGTCTGTTCACCTCCCACTTTGTGGAAAGTAATAACACACAGTAGATCTTGCCTGCTGAGTCTGCCATTGGCAATATCCTATGTGCTCATCTCAGCCACAGAGGAAGCTGGAGCTATTTGTTTTGGGGGGCAGGGTGTCTTTTGCTGTCTGTTTTTGGGGGAGAGTGCCTAGCATTCTGCTTTTCTCACCTTGGTTCGGGCAGTTTCTTGTGTCTCCTTTTGAATCCTGCAAAATTATCCCTCCCTGCTAATCCTCTGAGCCCCATGCTATCCCACGACACCCCTATATTACAGGATGCTGCTTTCAGAGTGCATTTTCTGGCCTGACCTTAACATTGTAAAAATTAATGGACTGAGATTTGTGTTCAGTTCTTGAAGAACTTCTCTTTAAAAGCCACCGTGGATGAGAGCCCAGTTCAATGGTGAAAATGATGACTAGCTTGGATGATGACCAATTCAAATAATTGGCCATAGACCTCTAATCTCACTGGCATCCCTCTGTCATGCAGCAGGGAACCAGCTGATCATTCCATCAATACATTTATTTTGTCAGCTGTCACTGTGTGGCATCCACACATCTCAGCTGGGTGACTTTGGCTGAGAAATGGAAACCTGCCAATATCAGAATCATTTCATCCCCATCACGTGCTTTTCTTGTCATATGGATTTTCAATGAATTTCTGTCTGGCTTGGCAAATCTAGGCCATGACCTTGCTTTTAGCTGCTGGGTCCCTTTAATTATTGCTATCAATTCCAACCAGCTTGAGTCACCACATTTCTAAACTATATAAGCCCAGTGAGTTCCACCCATAAGATTCTTTTCTGTACTACACAATACTCTTCCCCTTAGACACACACACACACACACACACACACGGGCACACACATGTTCATCTAGTATCAATTCAGACTGGTTATTTCTTCTCAGAATGGAAAGTGTGTATATAAACACATTGATTTATTCTTGTATGGCTTTTCATGCAATTTTTCCTTAGAATAACTCTACTCCTGTATCATAAAACTTAAGTAAATTATTGATCATGTTTTTTAAAAGCTAAATGATTGCCTATTCAGAACTTAGATTTGAATATCCCAAACCAGGACCCATAAATTTCTAGATTATTTGGATATCTTTTTGACAGGTGGAATCAAACAATTAAAAAATATTTCTCAGGGGGAAAAAACTCTCTCTTACTTTATTATCATCCTAGAAATGAAATGAGGACATCACATACTTCATGACAAAGTGATTGTGGAATGACCAGGTCCTCTCATTAGGTCTAAGCATCTGTTGACTTCCAAAAAAATAGCATTTCTGTATATTGCATTCACTAAAGTGATTTTGCTCTAAATTTCAGGTAGGGTGCCCAGGCATGGATAGGGAAAGAATGTAAACTTTCAAGTCAGATCTGGATTCAAATCCAGCCAAAGCACAGTGTGATCTTGGGCCACATTCATCATCTATAAATAGGGATAAAGATTGGATTGTCACTGAGGCTATAGAGCCTGTTATTTTATAGTCCCCTAAATGTACACGCAGCTTCTGCTGCTGCTGCTACTGTTACTTTTCCAGTCCCATCACTAGCCAAGCATATACGAAATAATATTTAAAAACAAAAAAAGAAATAATGATCCTTCTCTCCTGACCCCTTCCAACATAACAGTAGCAATGCGATGATATAGAGGATAGTAATTAATTTTCAACATATTACTTTAGTCTTTAGCAACATAATTATGAATCGCCCCTTGGAATACTGTCACCCACTTGAAAGATGACATTCCACACCCTCCCTTGATGCTAGATGTAGACATAACAAAGTTCTAGCTGATGATATATAGTTGAAAAGTGTCTGAAGTCTCTAAAAGGAGAAGTCATTCCCTCTTGCCTTCTGCTTCATCTTTGCGCCTGGAACACCAATGTGAAGACCAGTGCTCTAGCAGCGATGATGGATTCTAAAGACAGATTCACAGCCTAGGAACATAGAGTAAATCTCTGACATCCTCCAGTAATGGCTTCACTACTCATGGAAGTATGCTTTTTTCTCATGACAACCATTAAGTTATTTGGGAAATTTCTGTTATAAAGAGGCAAACTAACTTGTGCACATGACTTTTCCAAATCTCTTCTGCATATTCCATGCAAGGACCTGCCATTGACCCATCCTATCTGTTCATCTCAGTCACAAAGAAAGTGATTTGGTTTGGGAGGATGCCAGTAGCTGTGTGGTTTTTAGGGAGGATGCTTGGCATTCTGCTTATCCTACATAGGTCAGGGCATTGTTTTTGTCTCCTTCTTTAAATTATTTTTAATCCTGCAACATTATCCCCCCATGCTTAGTCCTCTGGACCCTATGCTATTGCACAATATCCTTATATTACAGATTGAATAATCTTTCACCATTTCTTTTCCTCTCTTTCGTTTCATTCAAGATTCAAAATCCCAGGACAGCTGAGCTTCGATTAGGCAACTACCTTGGCTCCACCAGATATAGGCATCCCCAGAACATCTCCTGAATTGAACGCACCTGTGAGATGCAAAAGATAGTATCCCAAGAGAAACTAAGGTGCTTCTCTCGAAGGTCCGCTACAAAACGTATCCACTCCTCCTCTTGCTGAGCAGTTGGCACTTCCAGTCCACAACAAGAGCAGAAACCAGAGTGGTTGCAATCATGAGTATCAGGATCTCTGGCTGTCAAAAGGGACAAACAACACTTTCATCATAGGATGACCGTGGCAATGTGATAAGGAGTATAGTATAGAAGAGGATTTGAGGTTGTTTCAGTTGATATTTATTGCAAATCTACTGAATGCCAGGTCTGGCAGTCAACTTTCCAACATTGTAACAAATACTTCCAGTAATCAACTTTATGAGGAGGAAAGGCTGCTTTTGGCTCACAGTTTTGGAAGTTGCAGTCCATTATTGGTTGGCTCATTGACTGGGGTCCTGTGATGAGGTAGCACATTATGTTGGAAGCATGCAATGGAGCAAACCCACTGACCTCATGGCCAAGACAGAGAGACAGAGAGGCTGTGAGAGCGGCCCACATAACCTCCCACTAAGCTGCACCTCCTAAGGTTTCCAGTCCCATCGAGCTGGGAGCAAAGCCTTTAACACATGGGCATTTAGGAGACATACTAAGTACAAACTGTAACAGCAGGCTTGTTTTAGACACACAGATACATGAGCCATTGTATTGCCTGATGCCTGCAACCCAGAGAGGGTACACAAGGTGACAGACAGGTGCGTGATAAACACCAAACTAGAGATATATGTGGGTTTACAGAAGCACATAAGGGCAGCATGTGATCCAGGGTTGGAGGACTTGGGAACAGGGCCAGGGGATATAAGGATAACTCCAGAATAAAGCATACTCAATTCAAACCTTGCAATGAAATAAGAGTTAGGAAAAGCAGGACAGGAAATCAAGGAAAGAGCAGATGGGAGAACTGGAGGGTGGGGAAAGCAGGACATGTCTGGGGATGTGCAGGCTACAGTGCATGACTTATTGAAGCCAAAGTGGGAAGAAACAAAGGAGGAGATGGTGCTGCAGAAGTGGGCCAAGAACAGGCCACAGAGGAACTCGGAAATGGAGCAGAGCTTGGAATGTGTCCTGTAACCACGGGAGAGCCACAGAAGCATTGTAATCACAAAGAGAGGCATGATGAAATATGCATTTTAGGATGATTAGAATGATTTCTCAGTGTGGGAAATGGATGGAGAGGGAAGGCATAAGAATTAAGGCACAGTGAACAATTAGGGACCTATTGGAATAATATTAGCTAAAAATAATGGTGTCCTGAACTGAGAAGAACATTGCTTTACCAAAAAAGCACAGCAATAATCTCCTTCTGGCCAGTTCTTATTTTGTTCCCCAGTGAAAGCCAAAAACATAATGTTAAATCTCAGGCATCTCTGCATGGATCCAGAGGAATAGAGGCCAAGTGTACAGATTGCTGGGGACCTCACTCGATTCAGGAGTAGAGCATCAAAAAAATTAGCATTTAGCACAGTGCCTCTTCCATGATCTCTCTGGGATCCCAGTAGTGTCCAATAAGCCCACCTTTAGCCAGCACTTGGAAAGTTGGCAACTTGGAACAGCACTGCTGATGATACTGGCATTCTGGATGAATGAGGAAAGGAATGAATGAATGCATACACTTATCAATTAATTGCATTTCTGGATGAGAGCCACCCCAGTTTCTATAGTTAAACATTAGAGTAGGAGAATTTCTGTCCATTCCCCTGTCTTTGTCACTCTTTTTTTAAGTTCTTCTTCAAAGAATTAGAAAGTATTATTGAACCATCCCTATTTCTTCACTCTGCTCAAAAAGCAGAGCAATTATCTTTCATCAGAAATGGTAACTGGGACAGGTGGGAGACAACCTATAGCCTGGTTTTAAATGTTCTTATAGTCTTTTACTGACAGTGGAGGAGGATAATTTAGGAAATGTATTTTTGGAAGTGCTGTAAATGCAGAATAAAAGTTGAGCAGATAGATAACGCTATCTTGAACTTGAATTATCAACCCTTGTTACTCTATAAAAACCTTCACTAAGTTGTCAGCATTCATATGGAGCCCCATGAGAAAGAGATTTTTTTTTTTTTACCAGTGTTGGCAATTGTTCTGGTGGGAACGAATTCAACAAAGGAAGTAATGTACCCTATGCCTAGCTTAGTCAGTGTTTATGTTTATGCTGAATTGTCAATTATGGGTTTATTCCCTTCCCATCCTCCTTCTTAATTTTCTGAAAGAAGAAAAGGCAAGTTTACACAGTGAATCTGTTGCAGGATTATCAAGCAGATCTTGACGTGAGTCTCATGTTCAAAGAATGCTAAGATCGCTCACCCACACTTCACTTTCCCTCCCGCTGGAATCAAAGAAATTCCTTAGCACCTTTTGGGTCTGGAGCTTCTGAAATTCCCCAGGGTACTTCCAGGAAACTCCTTGCCACCCAGGACCAAGACAAACAGTGCTTGATCCTAAAACAGTAGCACTAGCTAACGTTTAGTCAGAGCGCATCTATGAACCACTTCACACCCTTTAGGATGGATACTACCCCACCCTCCAAAAAAGGCAGGGGAAAGAAAGAAAATAACACTTATTAGCCAGGATGTCGAGGAATTAGAACGCTTATGTATTGTTGGTAGAAATGTAAAATGGTGCAGCTTCTATGGAAAACAGTACAGCAATTCCAAAAAAAGAATAGAAAAAGAAAATAGAAATAACAATCTAGCAATTCCACTTCTGGGTATATACCCAAAATAACTGAAAGCCAGGTCTCACAGAGACTTTTGCGCACCCTTACCTTCATCCATGTTCAGAGCAGCATTGTTCACAACAACAAAAAGGTGGAAACAACCCAAGTCCATATTGACAGATGAATGGTTAAACAACATGTGGCACTGTATGTGCACACAATGGAATACCGATTAGGCATAAAAGGAAGGAGATTCTGACACATGCTATGATGCAGATGCAACTTGAGGACATTATGCTAAGTGAAATAAGACAGTCACAAAATGACAAATACCACGTGGTTCTATACTATATGACTACCTAGAGGAGTCAATGCTAGAGAGACAGAAAGGAGGATGGTGGTTGCCAGGGCCTGGAGAGTGACAGGAATGAGTTACTGCTTAATGAGTAGTGTCTACCTTTGCTCAACGAAAAAGGTTGTAGAGATGGATGGTGTGATGGTTACACAACAAAGCAAATGTGCTTAATGCCAAAAAACTAGATACTTGAAATGATTACCATGGTAAATTTTATGTTAGATATATTTTTACGTAATTAAGAGTATTATGGATCTGTAGGAGAATGGAAGTACTAGAAGGCTAGTCCATGGGAAACACATGTGACTATTTTTCAATCCTAACTGGGCAAGTACCTTTTCGTTCATCTTCCTTTCCTTCCAGCTCTTTCCCTCCTCTCTCTACCCTGCTCCTCTGGGACATGTAGAGATCACCCTGAAGTCCTCTCAGTGTGAATGACCCATGCGCTAATCTCCTGGTCTTAGATCATTTTGTGTTGTTCTAATAAAACTACCCAAGACTGCATACTTCAGAGAGAAGTTTATTTGGGCTGAAGGCTTTGGAGATCCAAGAGCAGGGCATCAGCACTGGCCTCAGGTGAGGGCCTCAGGGAGGGCAGCATCAGGGGGAGAGATTGTGTGAGAGAGGAAGGGATTATAGGGAGAGAAAGAAGCAGACGAATAAGCCAAGATGGCCAACCAGTCCAAGTGGCAACCAGTCCAGCCCATGAGACCTTCCCTACTCCTCACAGACTGGCATTAACCCCTTCCAAGGACGGTGCCCCCACTCAGCCACCTTTTAAAGGCTCCATTGCTGTTACATGAGCACCAACCCTGCAGTATGGGAGCCTTTAGGGGACAAACTATGTCTAAACTATAGATCATCTCTATCACCACTAGGACCACTTACCATGAAGAATTCAGCCACCCCCTAGTTTACAACCAGCCACAGACTAAACCGAAGAGGTCCTTCTTTATGGGAAAGGATTCTCATTTTCACTTGCCAACTGGAAACTTTTCCTCCCAGGTCCCACATGAAACTTTCTCTCCCAATCACACCCTTCTTTATTCCAATTGTAGCTAATAGCACCAAAACCCTGGGCCTCCTTCCTGAGTCTTGCCTACCTCTCCCTTAAGTCTTCCCCTCAAGCAGAGTCCTTTCATTTCAATCACCAAAACATGGACTCAGTATCTAGCACTCATCTCTTCCCAAGCACTGTGTCCGGTCTCCATCCTACTCCAGTGGAGGCCTCAACTCCTCCACTCTCTAGATTCCTGCATTGCAGTTTCGACACTATTTTTTTAAAAAGATACGTGTGATCATAGTTCTCTCCTGCTTAAACCTTTAGCCAAAGGTACTGCATGCCAGTAATCCTAGCACTCTGGGACATTGAGGCAGAAAGATTGCCATTTTCAGCCCAACTTGGAATACTTAGCAATTTAACAAGACCTTGTCTCACAAATTAAAAAACAAAAACAAAAAACAAAAACCAACTGGAGATATATCTCAATTACAAGGCCCTGGGTTCAACCCAGTACTAAGGAGAAGGGAGGATAGTTTTTCTTTGGCAAGGGTCCCCACTCCTTTGAAAAGAACCCTCTCCCAACTTTACAGGGCGGAGTGGGTTACTTTCAAATATCTCAGAAAATGAAAATAAATGCCTGGCTTTTGCTCAGTTGTTCATCCCTCGTCTGCCCAACTATGACAATAAGGATAAAGACATTTCAGAAGAAGACAGCTGTGAAAGATAGAATTCTAAAGACAAAACCCCAAGACTCTGTCCCTTGGTTACTAAATCAAACATTCATCCAGGGCCTGCTGGGAAGGGATGTTGCAGCTGACATTAAAGTCCTGAATCAGCTAACCCTAAATTATGAAGAATATCAGGGTGGCCTGATCTGTTGCCCTTGAAAGCAAGGAGCTGTCAGTGACTTGAAGCAGAAGGGGAAGCACCAGAAGGACTGGAAGCAGAAGAATCCTGGGATTGGTGACGGCTTTGAAGATGGAGGGGGTGTGTGCAAGGCCCTGCAACAGCCTCCAAGGGTAGGGAGGGACCCCAGCCCTCAGCAAGGTTGCAGAAGAAGCCTGGCAGTGCTTCTTTAGACCCTCCACACAATACTAGTCTAGCTAACAGCTTGATTTCAGCCTTGTCAAACCCCGAGCAGAGAACCCAGCCAAGGCCACCCAACTTCTGACCTAAAATGCTGCAAGATAATAAATGGCAGTAGCTTTAAGCTGCTAAAGTTGTCACGATTTGTCACATAACAAAAGGACTTGAATACAGCAGCTGCCTGGCATAATTCACAGCGAGCTGGCAGAGAGGTGGGTTTCCCGAAAGGGGACAGTGTGCTGAGCAGACAATTCCATCCACGTGTACCCATCAAACCACCCGACAGAGGCCCATTTACTTCTATCAGTCTTCTGTGACTTCCTCTATGCTTTAGTTGATTCATTTTGAAACTTTATGGGAAGATTTTTCAAAAAGAAACATTAAAATTGCAAGGCCTTTTATCCTAATCTAGATATATTTGTGTTACAATTGCCAAAGTTTAGCATCATCATTGCCACATATCACTGTATACAGTTGTAAAAAGCTTAATAAATTCATCCACTGTCTACATCCCTCTCTCCCCCACCCTCCTCTCCTTACAATAAACCCACTAACCAGTATCCATACCATTTGCTAATTCTGATTTAATAACAAAATCTTTTGGAAATCTGCTAGAACAAGATCTGAATCTCACTTAGTTGCGGCGTGGCATCTCTTAGTCTAAGTTTCATCACCTGTCCAGTGGGTGCAATCGTATATGCTCCTTAGCACTCCTGTGAGGATTCAACAATGCCCACCACTTCCTCAGCAGCTGCCTGGTACAAAAATCTGTCCTCAGCAAATGAAAGCCATTGCTACTGCAAAGGAGATGGATACATGCAGGCCTCTAAAATTAAGGACATTAAAACTAGCTCTGGCTGGCACAGGCTAGGTGCCCAGAGCAGTTTGGTTTGGTAATGGCTTTGAATCTAGCCAGGTCTGAACAATTGCTCTCCCTCCCTGGGAGTTCCTCTCTCTGCCATATAAAACTCACGGAGCTGCCTGCAGCTCCTCATTCTGGAGTTAGTGAGTTAGCAACACTTCATGGGTTAGGAAGAGAGAAGAGGAATGCAGATAGGAGGCCTTGTGGGCAGCTCTTCTTTCAAGCAGCATTTCACAAAGTGGGGCCCAGGAGCTTGAGTGCTCGGCATGCAAGATAAATAGACCTCCACCAGCCAGTGGCTGCTGCCGTTGGCTGTGATTGGTATATCCTTGAGGAATGTCGGAGTTACTGGAAATGTCAGAAGCAAAACAGTGTGGATTGAATGGGCCCAGAGAAGTGCAGAATGGAGCAGTAATTGCTCTTCATCTGAATATTAAAAAGAAAAGGTTAGAGAACACAGAAAATACAGCAGAGCATTTGCTATCAGCAGCTCTCAAGACACTGGCAGAGTCTGGGGCATAAGATGGTTCTAGAAAGTTTTCCAAGCATTCGGGGATGATATTTCACAGGGAGAGGCTCAGGGTTCAATTCAAGTAGGGAGGTTCCTTTACATCTCGGGGAGCGTAAGTGATAATAAAACTAGATGAGCATCTCAAAGTGTGGTCCCTGGGAACCTGGGAACTTGTTAGAAAGGGTTTGTCTTCCTCAGCTTTCACACCACTGGGACAAAATGCCTGACACTCCCAACTTAAAGGAGAAGATCATATGGCTCAGTTTCCAGTGGGTTCAGTCCAAAGTTGGGTTGCTCCAAGGCAAGGTGGAAGAAGCTATTCAACCCAAGGCAGCCAGGAAGCAGAGAGAGAAGGGAAGACTGGGGATGACAACATACACCCTTGCAGATCATGCCCATACTGATCCACCTTCAACCAGGCCCCACCTCCTAACAGAACATTCAGCTACTGAATCTATCAATAGATTAATCCACTGATGAGTATAACACCCCATGATCCAATCACCTTTCATACATATGAAACCGAGGAGATATTTTAGACCTAAATCATAACAGGCTCCACCCTAGAACTACTATTCTGGTTTGGGTATAAAATGTTCCCCCAGAGGTTAAAGTTTTGAAGGCTGAGTCACCAATTCAGCAATTTTGGGGGGTCATCTTTGGAGAGGTGACTGGATCATGAGGGCTCTGATCTCATCACTGGATTAGTCCCTTGGCGAATTCATATTTTGATGGCATTACTGGAAGGTGGTAGTAAGTTTAGGAGGTGAGATCTAGTTAGAGGAAATACATCACTGAGAGCAGGCCATAGAAGACTGTTTCTTGTCCTCTGCTGCTTCCTTTCTTTCCCTTTTCTTCCCAGCTGCCACGAGGAGAGCAGATTTGCTCCAACACACACTCCAACCATGACAGTCTGCCTCACGAAAGGCCCAGAAACAATGACACCAGAATACTACATGGACTAAACCCTCTCTAACTATGAGCCAAAATAAATCTTTCCTCCATTAAGTTGATTTTCTCAAATGTTTTGTCACAATGATGAAAAGCTCACTAACACAGCATACTGATTCAAAAACTCAGGTGTTAGGTTCCAGTCTTATGTCCCTTCCAGGCCATTTTGATGCACACTCAAGTTTGAGCACCAGAGTCTAGATAGCCATAGGTTTCAACAGATGTCTGGCCAGGTCAGTACCAGAGGTAGGAAGCAGGAAGAACAGGGGTGGGCATTACAATGTCTGAAGATACTGCTGCATGGAGGGTGGGCGACAGAGACACTCAACTCCCTATGAAAGGTCAAAAATAATCCTACACCAAATTTTAGTAGAGCCCTGGTTAGGCAAACTACTGTAGAATTCCTCATGGGCAGGTGCTTTCTCTCTCATATCCCTTCGTGAGGAATCTTTCATGTTTCATTTTGTTTTATCTTTATCTCTCCAACCAAACCATCCAGGGTGACCCTGTCTGACACCTATCCCACATTCCCACCACACAGAAAACTTCCTCCTTATGTTTTTACAGATATTTGTCTTTTCACCCAGAATGACCTTTTCCATCACCAACTACCTACTCATATGTAGACTCAGGTCAACATCTGGGTTTGGCTGAACTCGTCACAAACACAACTGTTTATTCTACTGAATCACTTTGATACTTGATTGCACCTACTAAACACTAAATTTAAGCATATGCACTCTGTATTAGTCAGATTTACATTACTACAACTAAATACTGAGGCAATGAACTTGATAGAGGTATAAGGTTATTTAGCTCACTCTTTAGAAAGTTTAAAGTCCAAACAGCTTAGTGAGGGCTGGTGAGGGCCAACCCTTTACTGCATCACTTAACAGTGCAGATAGAAATGGCAAGGAGTGTGAGTTGGAGCAAAATTCTCAGATAGCTAACCCAAGGAGAGAGAGAACTGGGATGGGTGGGTTCACAGAATCTTTTCTGAAGGCATGCCCCAGCGATCTAAGGATCTCCTTTCCCAGGCCCACCATCCTGGAGACCAAACCTTTATATATATAGACCTTTGGAGAACACTCAGATCACAAGCTAAAACATAGTAGGGGCCCACTACAATTGGGGGTTAGGGTCCTGGCCTATCATTTTCTAGATGTATTCCTAGGACCACTCCCCCCCTTGGAGAACAGTAAACACTGGTCTTCAGCAATCAGGTCAGCTATTCTTTTCCCTCATGAAGGAGAAAGAACAGGCTGGAAGAGAGGTTACTCCAGTACCACCACTGGAAGAAGATATATCTGACTGGCTAAATCTACACTCAACATTGAGGTGATCAGCTAAGTCACTGCTCAACACTGAGGTAATAGGCTAAGTCTGTACTCAGTATTGAGGAAGTAAGCTAAGTCTATGCTCAGGACTAAGGTGATAGGCAAAGTCTATGCTCAGCACTGTGGTGCTAATTTAAGTCTACCACAGTGTTCATGTGATAGGCTAAGTCCACACTCCATGTTGAGGCGATAGGCTGTTTCTGCTCAGTGTTAAGTGGTAGGATAAATTTACATTCAGCCTCGAGGTGATGGGCTGTCTATGTTCAGTGTTGATTTGAACAGGTAGGTCTACTGATGGATGTGACAGTATGAGAACACAGACAGGAAGCCCCTGTCAGCCTGGGGATTTAAGCAGAGTGTGACAGTTAATCTTGATTGTCAACATGACTGGATCAAGGCACTCCTCGCAGACTAGTAAAGCATACTTGGGTGGGTTCGTGTGGTGTTTCCAGAGATGATTGGCATATAGGCCAGTGAACTGAGAGAGGAAGGCTGTCCTGATTGTGGGCAGCACCATCCAATAGGCTTGCTTACAAGCTCAAGGCTGGTTGAGCTGCTTCACCTTTGGCCGTTGCTATTGCCGGTGACGTCAGACTCCAGCTTCTTCAGTCTTTCCAAGAAAACACATCGGCGACCCTCCAGGAAGTTTCCAGGCCTTCAGTCTCAGACTAGCACTGTATCCTTTGTCCTGCTTGTTCTGAGGCTTCCAGCTTCTTTGACTGAGCATCTCCTGGGTCCTCTGGCTCTCCACTGTTCAGGTGGCCATTGTGGACTCTCCCGTCTCAGTTCCTATATGCTTATCTAATAAATCCCCTGGCATAACTTGATATATATATTCCACTGGCTCTGTTACTCTAGAGAACCCTAATGAATGTCCAAAAAAAAAAAACACATCAGATTTAAAGCTCTGCGGGAAGTTAATCAGGTAAAGATAGACAGGAACATGAGCAGAGACAAGATGTCCAGCAGCATGGCCATGGGGATGATGACGGTAGTCTCACTGCTGGGATTTGCTTCTTGGAAAGTCAGAGGGAATGGAGTGCCTTGCTCATCATAAGGAGTTTAGAATTGGAGGGGGAATCATTGGAGGTTTTATGCATATGCCTGCTATAATCAGAGTTACTGTGCAAAATAACAATAACTACCACTTACTGAGCATTTTCAGTGAGCTGTGCACTATTCTCACTGTTCTCTCTATGTATTAATTCATTTAATTCTTGACAGTTCCTTGGGGGATCATTAGTCTGTTCATAGGTGGGGAAATTGAGGCACAGAGCAATTAAGTAGCTTGCCCAAGGTTACATAGCTGATAAGTGATAAGATTTAAAGACAGGCGGGCTGGCAGTGAAATGGACATGCTCAGCTCCACACAGCACGCATTCTCTCATTTTGGTTACTTTAGCTTTTTGTATCTGAGCCACATTAAGGAAATCTTAATGAAAGAGGGCTGGTACATTTTTTCTTTCCAAGGATTTGGAGTAAGTTAGAAGCTACTTTCTCAAAGTCAGGTTGTTTTGAGAAAAACTCTCTGGCTCCAATTTGGTCTCTGAAGCATGAGGAAAGGTGGTTCCCCATGGAGTTGTTAAGAAGTGATAGAAACACACACAGGACACTGCCTTAGACGCAAGGCAACAAGCACTCGCCGAGTGTGATCAGCTTTCAGTGCTGCATTTCACACTGGGTTAAAAATTTTCCCTTGTTACAGGATTCTCATCTCAGAGATTTGAAAGCAAGTAGTGGAATATATTTGGGGGTAGATACACCTCTTAACACTGGACTCCCTAGGTGGATTTCCAAAGCAAACTTGATTTTGAACTTTCAGTTGAGTTAAAATGGTGAGGATTACATGATGCCTTTGGAGAATGAAAGAGACAAGAAAGAAGGAAGGAGGGAGAAAATGAATAAAAGTGAATGCTACATTCTAAGAACCAATGGAAATGGAAATCTAGGACATTAGAATTACTCAGATACACACAGGGTTTCTTTGTTCCCACCAACTTTTAGGGACAAAGTGACACATCAGCGTCACTGAAAAATGCATTAGACTGACACATCAACTCGCTGCAGATTCATTTATTTATGCCCTGTCAGGAAAAACTGTTGAAAGGGCCCGAAAGAGGACCCCTGGGGCTGTCCCTAACTGCTGGGAACTGAACTTCCCAAGTGAGTAAAGAAGTGTCATTCACCTACAGCAGGAAGTCTTCGCCTGGATTTCCAATCATAAATTTGGATGAAGAAAAACAATTTACATCTTCAATTTTTCCCCTTTCTTCTAACTGAAATTTGGTATTTCCTTCAATTATGAAGGCAGACGGCAAACTGCAGTAGACTCTGCATCACTGGAAATTTTATCCCGAAGAAAAATCACAAATATTTTCATATCACGCTTGTGCCAATAGCACAAAATATCAATTAAACTCATCAGGACTTCAAATTAGGCTCATTATTAGGTCCACAGCTAGAACTTGTTACTTAACGTGTTAATAAAGAGACCAACCCATGACTATATCACGATTTGTTTATGCAATATTGTGATAAGTAGCTTGAACATAATTAGTTTCTTCTTTAATCTGAGTTATTTTACTTTATTCTTTAGAATGGTACTCTGACGAGGGGTCTGAAGGCTTCCCAGACTGTCCAGGAGTCCCTGGATAAGAGGGGAGTAATAAACCTGCAGCCCACAAGCTCAAAGCATAGGATCTAGCTTTGCAGAATGTGTCCACCACCCTAAGAGAAGATAAAGACTCTGTACCTCTGTGAAAAGGAAGAGAAATCCCACAGGGAAGGAGTACAGAATGGTGTCTTAGTCTAATTTTGGTTGCTCTAAATGAGTACCACAGACAGAGTAATCTATAAAGAATAAAGGTCTATTTAGCTCATGGTTCTGAAGGCTGAGACATTCAAGATTGGGTGGTCACATGTGGTGAGGTCCTTCTCACTGATGGGGACTCTCGGCAGTGTCCCAAGGCATTACATGGCGAGAGAGAGGAGGTATGCCAGAGAGTTTGGTTTTATAACAGACTTACTCCCTCTGTAATCCACCTATCCATGAACAGAATGGGTTAGTCCATTCATGAGGTCAGCCCTCATAAACACCTTTCAACAGGCTCAGTCCCTCCCACCTCTTAATACTTCACAGTGGGGATTAAATTTCAGCATATACTTGGTGGGTCCATTCAAACCACAGCAAACAGGAGCGAACTCTATGGAATACATACTTCACCCCTTATAGAAAATGATCTCAAATGGTCCTGATGAGTCTCTGGATCTGAGAAATTTTGCCCCTATTTTGTAGTTGAGACAACTGTGGCTCAGAGAGGTGTAGCCATACTGCTAGAAAATGAAGGAACTTGGTCCAACTCAAACTCAAGTCAGTTTGACTTTCTACTCTGTGACCATAGCAATGACCATGAGACTAACCCTGCCAGAAATGCAGGACAAAGAAGAGGCTAAGGCATCGACCTGAGAAGACACCT
Organism: Heterocephalus glaber; assembly: GCF_053883595.1. Taxonomy (NCBI): domain Eukaryota; kingdom Metazoa; phylum Chordata; class Mammalia; order Rodentia; family Bathyergidae; genus Heterocephalus; species Heterocephalus glaber. Next base: position 19,563,136 of record NW_028258381.1, on the reverse strand, counting down.
GGAGGGGCCATGGAGGGCCGTGTGCAGACGTTCCCTTACAAGAACCTGCTGGGGGGAGCTCAGCCTCCTCCTTTCAGCCCTGTGCAGCTTGGACTCTGAGCTCACACTCTGCCAGGCTGCACCCAGCCAAGAAGTGACAGGGGCCTGGTCACCAAGTCAGGCCAGTCCTCCTTTGATGGGCACCTGCCTGCTAGTGAGGCTTCTCCCAGCCAATCCTCCTTCCTCCCTCACTCCTTGCACAGAAGCCAGGCTGGCATTGTGGTCTGAAGGCTCTTCTGTCCTATCTTGCTCATTCTCCCTGTGAGCCTTTCCAGGCATTCCTCCAAATAAACTGCCTGCATGTCGAATTCCCCGCTTAGTATTCATTTGCTTCTTTTGGGACCCAAATTAGCGTGCTGCCCTCTGGATTAATCACTTTCCCAGAAGGACAAAATAATGGACACCAACAACTTAAAGGAAGAGATGTTTACTTTGGCTCACGGTTCAGGGGATTTGTTCAGTCCATGGCTGGCTAGCTCCAAGGCAGAAACATGGTGCAAAAGGGTGGCAGAGGAAAGCTACTTAACCCATGGCACCTAGCAAGCAGAGCAGAGGTATGAGGGACCAGGCATAGATCCCAAGGCCACGCCTTCATGACCCACATAGATACACCCGGAGGGGTGCTCCACCAACCCCAAGGCAGATCTCAAAGCCAGTCAAGTTGAAACTCTACCCTGACTGCCTCACCACTGAAGTCTGAGACAAGCTGCACTTTCAGTTGTCTGTGCTGCGCAACTGACACAGTGTGTTTCTTGTGACGTTTCTGTAGGCCAGAAAGGAGCACCAGCCCCTTCCCCCACCCAAAGACTTCCAGTGGAGTGTACATCTTGGGAAAATAGACAGGCCATGGGGCAAGGCTGTTAAGTCTGAAAATAACAGGGCAGTTCTATTAAAAGTCAGGATAATAGTTGCATTCAATAGAGTGTTGATAGAGGGGGACGGGACAATTTCAGGGAAATGTCCAAGCAGCAAGTACCGCACTAGTAATGTTCTCTGTCTTGACCTAGGAGTTGATTAAACAGATGTACTATTTATGACATTTCATTAAGATGGTTACTTATGATCTTCACAATCTCTTTTATCTCTTTTCTCTTTATTAGAAAGTTAAAAAAAAAAAAAAAAAACCTAGGTGCATTTATGACCTCTAGCACCCATCCCATGAGGTGGGATTTGAGGAACTGATGTCTGTTGATTTGGCATGAATTACTGGGGTGGGAAAACCTCTATACAACCTACCCTCAGTGTCCAGGGATCCTTGATTTGATAGCTGTGGATCTTAACCAAGAGGCCCAAAGCTGTTTGTCCTGGGGCCTGAGTTGGTAATGTCAGACCCACCTGATATATGTGTCTGGGATAGCCAAACTTCAGTTAAATAAATAAATGGCTCTTCGATCTTGACATTTGGGGTATGTCAGAAAGAGAAGACATAGAGAGTTCTACAATCCTCTCTATCACCTGTGGCAGGATTCAGTGCCTGACTTTGGGAGTGTGATGCATAGCTCACAGTGAGATGAATCTGCCCAGGTGGAGAAATGTGGTTTGACAAATCAATTTTCTTTCTGGAAGGAGGAGTGGAGAGGCTCCTACGGAGGTCAGAGGCAAGTTAGCAGAGGCAAAGCAGAACGGAGGAGGTTCCTGCAGAACAGAGGGGCCTCCCGTGCTGATGCCAGCAAGGGCACCTGCAGAAATCACCTGGTGATCTGGGAACCACTTCCAGGAGCCTCGCAGATGAATGACATGCTCAGCTCCTGTGCAGAGCTGGCCTCTTTTGTCAGTCTCACAGGCTCACCAACACGGCTCCACTAAAAGCCACAGAGCTCGCTGATCAACACCTAATGCTCCCTTCAGGTCAGAGGAACCTGTACTACTCTTGCCTTCTCCTCTTCCTTCGGCCAACTTTCTGTCCCCCTTGCACCCTTCCTCTAGTGCTTGTGACTGGGGTCGTTTATCCCTTCCTTGTAGGCAGAGAGATCTAGCAGGTTGGCACCTTGATAAGTTACAGACACTGTCCTCTCAAATCAACAGCAGTGCATTACCATGCAGGCTACTTTAAGGACTAAGAGCCTGGGTTAAAATCCCACACTCTACCACTCACTAGCAGGGTGAATGAAGGCAAATTTATCTTCTCCTCTTTCCTTTTTCTTCTTCCTTTTTCCAGTACTAGGGATTAAACCCAGTCCTTTCTTAATTTCTTATTGTGGGTCAGGATCTCCCTAAATCACTAAGTTCCCAAGGCTGAGCTTGAACTTGAGATTTGCCTGCCTCAGCCTCTCACAGTGCAGGAATTACAAGTGAACCCTACGTGCATCCAGCAGGCAAGTTTCCCAACATCCCCATGCCTCTGTCTCCTTGTCTATTAAAAATACCTTATTTGTTATAGTACTTCCTTGAGAGGATTAGAAGAATCTTAATTTAGTTAATACATCCCGACTGCTATTTTTTAAGGTTCTAGACATAGACAAACAGTGACTATGGTTAATGTCGCCGCCGTGTTGTTCTCCAAATATGTCTTGCTCTTTATCCCAGGTTCCCATACACAGTAGAACACCCCATCATACACACAAAAGGTAAGATAGCACACAATTTCTTGTAGTCAAAGAAATGCAAACAGAAGCAGGGCATGCCATTTCCACATGGTACTGTTAAGAGCTGGTGTGTGGTTCATCATATTCTTTTTCTTCCTGACATGGAAAACATGGAACATAGAGATAGAGTCTTCTTTTGTCTGCCACTGAAAGGATACACGATTAGCCCGTGGGATCCCCAAGTTTCTCATTTATGGGTTCCAATCCACATCCATGGATTCAACCACCCGTGGATCAAAAAATAAGAAAAAAGATCACATCTGTACTGAACATGCCCAGACTTTTTCCTGTCATTATTTCCTAAATAATATAATTTAACAGCTATTCATGCAGCATTTATAGTGTAAATTTACATTTACATCTACATTTAAATTTGCATTTACATTTGTTACCTTTATAAGTCATCCAGAGAAGATTTAAATCATATTAAGAGGAGTGGTATATTTTATATAAGGAACTTGGTCATCCACAGATTTTGATTTCTGCAGGGGTTCCTGGAACCCATTTTCCATGGATACCAAGGAAGAGCTGCATGGCCAATCTCCAGCCCACTATAAGTGGATAAAGTGTATAAAGAAGAAATAGATCTCCACTGAAAGTTCAAGTTTGTTTACACTTCAACAATAACTAGATAGTGCTTTAAATGAGATGCTGGTACAGCAAAACCTTCAGATATGTGGTATCAGCTTGGGATTCAAGGACATACAATGGAAAAAATCTCATTGGGGACTGGATGGATAGTAACCTGTGGTATGGAGGCATAAAATATGTGCTAAAACAGTTGTCTACTCAAATTAAGGTAATATACTACAGATCTGGAGGAAGAAGTTGGAAGATAAAACGTGTATTGGTTGCTATTGGCTTCATTTAGGCAGATGATACAGGAGAGACAGAAGTAGTTAGGAAATAAGTGGCCAGTTTGCAAGCAGGAATGTATAGAAATGCAGACTTCAGAAATGCAGACACATGTAGATTTGGAACAGTAAACACAAGAGAGTAAATTAAGGCATACAAAGGCTAATCAGGCCTTTACAGTAAAAATCCAAGCAACAGTTTGGTCTCACATCCATTGTTGAACATTATGAACATGTTTGCAGCTATACTGGAATGTCAGCTCCACGCAGGGAGCCAGAAGGGGGTACACACCCCTGGGTCAAGGGCTTTGTGTACTCGCCATGTTCTTAGGCTCTATTCTAAGACCCACAGATCTCCTTATTCTTGTGGCCCATATCTGACCCCTATCAATTCATTTCCTCCCTCAAATGACTAATCCCTGACTTTGTTCTCTATGAATACCCCAGCTTTTGTTTGTTTGTTTGTTTGATATAGGCTCCCTCTCTGTAATTCAGACTGGCCTTTGGCTCGCTATGTAGCCGAGACTTCCCTCAAACTCACAGTGATCCTCCTGCTTCTGCCTCCTGAGTGCTGGGATTACAGGCATGTGTCACCACACCCAGCAATACCTCATGTTATGGCTTGTATTTAGATGTCCCCTCAAAGTCTCATGCAGTCATAGGTGGGGCTTTTCAGAGGTGGTTGGATACAGGGTGTGTGATACTGTGATCAAGGATATGATGCTGGCATTGATTCATGGTTTGATGCTAGGGTTAAGGGTGTGAATGCTACCCACCCTAAGGGAGGGTAACCTGGATAAAATATGAGACAGAAAGAGTTTTGTCATTTGCCGCTTGTCACTCATTGCTGCTTCCTCCCTACTTTGCTGCTTTGCTGCCCTCCTGCCTTCTGCCCATCATTAACTATTTCTTTTCTGCAATGCCCCTCTGCCATGCCACCCTGCCTTGGAGCCTGCCAAATATGAACTGAAATCTCTACAGACTATGAACCAAATAAGCCTTTCCTCCTTTAACTTTAGGTGTTAGGTACTTTGTCTCAGCAATGAGAAAAGTAACTGAAGCACCCCAGCTTTTTGCCTTCTTGTCTTGCTCTCCTCTAGAGACCAAAGTCCTCCTCTTGAGCCTTGGTGCCCATGATTCTGTGTCTGCCAGCTACAACCAGGCCTTTGAAATGCTAGAAACCTGGGCCTCTGCATTGCCCACAGCTGGGCAGCCCAAATCTGGGACACTGACCAACTACTCAACACATCCCAGACTCAGGCCACTCAGATTTCTGGGATTTCTCTAATTGCTGTATGAGGGAGGGTGGCCAGTTCACAAGCTATAGTTTAGTCACTGACACATGGTTATCATCAATCCAGTGTCCTTGGGAGCCCCAATTCTGATCTGACCTTTGCCTGAATTTGGTGCTCAAAGTTGAACACCGTGATCCAGATGGCATCCCATAAGGACAAAGAGCATCAACACCACCAACACCATTTGCTAAGGCTCAGTCACTCTTGATGCAACCTGAGATTCCACTGGATTTTTTTAGTGGTGGTACTAAGGGTTGAACCTGGGGACCTTTGCCCTGAGCTGTATCTCCAGCCCTTTTTAATTTAATTTTTTAAAAAATTTTGAGGTGAGGTCTCATTAGGTTGCTGGGTTGCTCAGGCTGAGCTTGAACAATCCTTCTGGCTCAGATTCCCAAAGTGCTGGGATACAGGCATGTACCACCACACCGGCTTCCACTGTATCTTTAACAGCTTCGTGCCTTTTCTCAACCTACCTACCTGCTCCTCAGCACACAGCCAGGGCCCCACAACCTCTAGTTCCTGGCCCACTTGCTCAGTTACACTCCATATTCTGAATCTTCCACTCCTTTGTAGTTTCACTTTGCTTTCAGGTTTTTCCAGACTTCCTCTGCTACTTCCAGCAAGTGGAAAATTCCATCCCAGACGGAGCAAGCCTAGAGTTCTATCCTGGGATGAGTCATGTTGTTGACTCTCCATCTCAGAGAAAAAAGGTGGACCCTTCCCACACTGTGGGCCCACAATGAACTCAAGGTCCTCAATACCTCCTCCATGTTTTTCAATGAACAACTTTCAAGACGCTAAGATCTCTCATCCTATATCTGAAAATTTAATTCATTATAGCTACATATAATTCAATAACCCATTTTTAGAGCCACCAGGCACAAAATTGGAATAATTTTAATCCTTGGTTAATGGTACACCTCCCAGTATTGACTCTGGATTGGCCTTTTCCTGATTTATTCCATTATCATACAATTATTTATTCGTTCATTCATTCATTCATTCATTGTTTAAAAATCTAGTGAAGACTCTTGAACCCAGAATTGAACCTCAAAATGAGATGCTTAAAAGTACTCTATATTTATTTGTGTATTCATTCCTTATGCCATCCCACTGAACTGCAACTGGGTCCAGTAAAATACAGTATTACTGAATTAGCTACTTTCCCATCAATGGGACAAAATTCAAACCATGGTCTGCTGCCTCTAAGGCAGAAGCAGCATGGTAGAAGGGGGTGGTGGAGAAAAGGTGTTTAAACCATGGCACCCAGGAAGCAGGGGAGCCAGGGCCAAGAATACACCTGTCCAGGTGACACACCCAATGATCACTCCCTCCAACCAGGCCCTATCACCAGACATGAGATTTAGGGGGTGTATTTTTTATTTAAACCATACAATTGCCAAATATGTTCTTTCCACACTGGTTTGACCTGATCATTGCTTTCCTTTCTGAGTCCAAACAAATCAACAGGTGCCTGCCTGGTCTGATGTTGAGCAACTATCAGGTTTTATCCTCCTTCGACCCTGAAGGTCCCTGTATTTGGCTACTCAGTGCCATGGGCCTGGGGTGGCATTATCTTTCAAAGCTTAGGCTTCCTTGACTCAAATTACTGTTGACATGTATTCTCTATGGATTCCCTCCCAATTTTTTCTTCCTCCTTATTTCCACAAAAGGTTATTTTGCAAATGTCCCACTTTAGAACACTTCCAGTCTTTAAAAAAAAAACCCAGTAGTTTGGTTCTTTTGAATCTGGAACTTAAAATCTGTATTCTATTCCACATGAAAAATCTTCATGTGTCATCTCTGACATTAGTACTTGCCTGGATCACTCACCTCCACAACTGTCAATTGTCTAACTTTTCTTCACAATCAATAGAAGCCTGGAACATAAAGATATCTTCACATCTTCTGGGCTTTTAGGCAAGTCATTACAGAATGCAGCAAATGGGCTGTCTGCAGAACAGCTCCTTAGTGTTCCCAGGCAGAGTTTATAGGGAGCTCTACACTCATCTATTCAGTAGGGAAATGAAACAGGCAGCTCTCATAAATGTCAAAAGGAAGTGTATTCAAGATGTACACTTGTAAGGGCAACAACACTCATTTTAAAGGCAATAAGGCAATGTATGATGGGTAATAACAAAGAAAGCATTTATAGCTATACATGGAGAGAGGGAAAGAAATAGACAAGGGGGCTTGGGAGAATGGAGAAACGAAAGAGAGGGCGATGACATGGAAAAGGAGGGAGACTGAGGATAGAATGGGAGGGAGAGAGAGAGATAAAGAGGAAGGAAAGAAAAGAGAAAGGAGGAAAAAGAGGAAGAGAAGAGGAAGAAGAAGGAGAAGGAGGAGGAAGGAGGGGAAGGGAGGGGGGAGGGGAGAGGGGGAGGGGAGGGGGAGAAGTAGTAGGGAGGGAGGAATCCAGACTAGGATAAGTCAATTTTCTATTGAAATCTACTCATGATCTTTTTTAAACTTTGCACTAGAGAACAGTGGTGAACACTATGAAGAATACAAGATAGAAGGTCTGTCACTGTCATAAAGTTTGCAATCATGTGGTGGGGAGAGGTCAGGTATTGAATGCTCATAAGTCACAAACACCATGTGAACTGATGAGTGTATTCGTTAGCACAGTCCCATAAATATTAGCCATTGTACGCATGGTAGAAAAATATGGGTCATGGGTTATGTTGCAATGATGGACTACAGTACGAATAAAATCATACAACTCTTAATCAGTTTTCATCACAGACAAGAGTTCTAGACAACAAAGTTGTTTCCATTGTCATACAGTTGGCTCAGAAAATGAGTTCTGTTGATCTGAAATGAATCAAGATTGTCTTATATAACACATGTCCTTGGATAACAAAAATATCTCCCTTGTTTGTAATTATTGAACATACACAATTTAAAAAATTTTTTTTTCTGGTTTCCTTCTTGCAAACTACCTTATCCCCACCTCACTCTCTCCCAATAAAACAAAACAAAACACGTCTAAGTTATCAAGTGAATCAACCATCAAGCAAATCTGCATTTAGTTGAATTATTCCTAATTCTGTGATTCTACAATTAAGTGGTGATGAATCTGTAGATGCCCTCACTGCTTTCAATTATCCAACATAAGATCTCACTCAAACTCAGAAACCACCCACAGAGCCAAGTCAACATAAAAAATTCAAAAGGTCTTGGAATGATGCATTGTCAATAAATGATTTTGAAGACTGAAAGGGCAAATTGACCCACATCTAGGAGTTCAGAAATGAATAAACACAGTGGCTTGGAATCTGGTAGGAAGAAATGAGGTAATATGAATTAGGCATGCTATTAATTCTAGCTTTAACCAGTATGTTCAGGCCACATTTCATTATTTTTTATTCACCAGAACAGCTGTCCTTAAGTTTTACTTCATTTGTGCCTTTGTAGATGAGGAATATGGAAATGGTTGTGGACAGAGTGGTTGTTCTGTACAGAATGGGGTAAACAGATTGTGCTGATGATGTTGGAAGTTGACTTCTTATCATTTAGGGTAAAATTAGAGCACCATCACTCAAGACAGCTAAGATGTGTAACATAAATTACATGTTAGATGCAGTCTAAGTCTTTACTTTCTGAGTATAAAACATTCCCACATATTTGAAGACTCTTACACATGAGTCCTGGTATCTAGAAAGAAGAAAAAAGAAAGATAAAAATCATGAGGCAAAATCTAGTAGATTGCTAGTTTTTAGGCAAGTCTAGTTATTTTGTAATGTGTTATGTTTCTTTAAAAGCTTGATAAATAGGTTTTTCCATTTTCCCCGTCTTCATCTCCCTTCTCTATCTCCTTCTTCTTCTAAACAGGAAGAACAATTCTGACGATTATGAATGAGAATACACAGTCCCCGGTGGGATCAGGACTTCTAATTCTATTTCATCCCATTCATAAACCTTCCTAGGTAAGCTATTGGTTGGATTCTAGGCCTGAATTATTCAGAGGAAACTGCATTGAAATATTGTTAAATAAGGGAGAGCCTGTAAGACATATTTAGTATTCTTTTAATCCGCTGTCCAATGTCAAGCCTTCCTAATCTTTTTCCCTCCCCTGAGGCTGAGTAATCCTTTCAGTCACACACACACACACACACACACACACACACAAACACCCCTATTCCAAATAGTTTCTTCATTTCTTCTGCACCAGAAGGCAATCTCCTTCAACATGCTTTATTCTGCAACAAAATCCTATTTCAAAAGCTGTTTTTAAAATGAACAGTTGCTTTCAAGGAATATTATAAACAGTACTTCATTAATTGGGACCCATCCTGAATAATTTTATATATGTGAGAAGAGTGTAAAAATATCATCTCTGATCTCTTATGAACATGGATAATTTCAACTATTATCACAATCATTCTTCCACCCTGAGGATATGGGTGGCCCATTTTTAGAACAGGTGTATTTAAAATGAGTTTGGTTTAAGTGGGACCAACTGAAAATGAATTAGCAAAAGACATCCAAGGACACATGTAAGCAGGAAATGGGGAAATATATAGAGTGGGAATTGGTAGAGAATGTAAGATGTCTTTTAACAAAACTAGAAAAATTATTTTGCTCTGTACTTCCCAATAGTCAACAATGAGCACATAAGTGTCCTGTGAGGAACAGTTGAAAGATAAGGAATTGATTTGCCTAGAGGTAGGGGCAGTGATTAAAAGCCAATATTTAGGAATTAGAAGAAGGGAAAAAAGGGAAGGAGAAAAATGAAGACCAGAGCTAAGAGAGAAAAAAGACAGACAAAGGAACAAAACCACCATCTTGAATACTTGAAGAAAATAATATATTAGGAAAGGAACCAATCTGAATCCATGAGGCTGCAGAGGACATAATGAGAACTAAGAAAACAGTTTCAAGAAGCAGACTTTTCAGCTCTCTATACGCAAGTATTTTTCTAGCCATAAGAGCTAAATTGGAATATGTTGCTTGGAAGTCAGCACACCATCAGAAAAACAATCCAAGCAGAAAAATGGTTCATTGTCCACCTTAGCTCTTCTCAAAACAATTGCCTTATAAGCTCCAAGGTTCTATGATTTTGTGATCACATCAATAGAACATGCCTGCAGAAGACAGTCCCTTCCTCTTATTTCTGGTAGTTGTAGGCTATAAAGTCAAGGTGAACACCAAATTAGGAACACTGAACTATTGCTCCTAAAGGAAATACAGAGCTAAGTTCTTGCAAGCTCTGGTCATAATATTTTCATCAACCAATTAATCCATAGCCTTGCTTTATATATGTTTCTGTTAAAGATAATTTAGTATGTATTGTTGAATCATAACTTATGGTCAGCAGCATTATAACTCATGCCTGAATGAAGTTCATACATAAATATATTCTTTACAAGGCACATCACAGCCTTCTACCACCTAAAGATAGTGCCTAGCACTTCAGTATTATATACAGAGGACATTGTGGATAGAATCATCAACAAAAGGCTCAAAAATGCAAAAAGCATGATTCTGAATGGACCATGTCCACGAATGACCATAAAGTACAATGAGTACATAATTAAAGAACAGGTGTATTCACAAATACAGACTTCTCCACTACTGAGGATCTATTCTACCCATGGAGGGGATGGATCAATAATAAGTAAACTAGCCAGGTAAAGGGCTATCAAAAATCCAAAAGCTGTGCAGTCATCTCTCTGTATCTATGGGATTGAGATTGGCAGAGTTAACCAATGAAGGACTGAAAATATTTGAGAAAAAATTGCATCTGTACTGAACATGTGTTGACTTTTTGTAATAATTCCCTAAACAGCACAGCATAACAACTACTTACATGGCATTTACATTGTATTTTATTATGTAATCTAGAGATTAAAATATACCACAGGGTGTACACAGATTATGTGCCAATACTATGCCATTTTATACAAGGGACTTGAGCATCTATGGATTTTGTTGTCTACAGGGGGATGGGAGATTCTGGAACCCATAGCTCTCAGATACCAAGGGACATCTTTCCTTCTAACACCACGGACCCCTTCCTTTACAGAATAGGGCACATTTGCACTCTTACTGGCCATATTCTATCATCACAAGCTATGCAGTAGCTAGCTTGGTAATACTATGTTTTAAATCTGAAATCTCCCCCAAAACTTTCATGTGTTTAGGATTGAGGACTTTTGGAAAATGATTGGATCATAAGGTACTATATCCATCAGTGGATTCATTGATTGATGAGTTCATAGCTGAATGTGCTCTTAGGAGGTGTGGCCTGGTTAGAAGAAGTGGGCCGCTGGGGTTCTGACCTGGAAGGGTGTATTCTAGTCCTTGGCTCTTCCTTTCTCCCTGAATGTCATGGTATGATTGGAGGCATGCGCACACCCATGGACTAAACCCTATGAAACCATGAGCCATAATAAACCCCTCTTTCTTTAAATTGTAGGTGTTGGGTATTTTGTCCCAGTGATGCAAAAGTAACAGTGACCCAATACAGTGACCCAAGCCACAGGTGTTAGGTAGCTTCACAGTCTGGTTGCAACTGAAACTGTCCATGAAAACCAGAAAAGCTCATTACCAATGACCCATTGTGGACAGACTTATAACCACTCTTGTTACTGTCATGTTGCTCTTGACTTCAGAGCGCTGGGTGCAAGGGTGGGGGAATACTATTTTGCAGAATGTAGAAGACAGTGTGAGCCTTCATGGTTGGCCCAATAAGGAAACCTGGACTCAGAAAGTGAAATGATTTTTCTAAAAGTTCATTAATGGCAGACTGTGCCATCATCCTCAGAATGATAGCCTCTCAGAATTAAAAGAACTCTTTATGCTCTCAGTAAACCACCTTTTAAGCCACAAAGGACCAAAATGCCTCATAAAATTGTGCCCATCTGTGTGGCATCAGCATTCACATAGCCTCACATTCGCATAGCTCTCCCAATGAAGGCCACTTTCATCACCATTGGGGTATCATTCATGAAAATACAAAAATGTAGATTTCATGTTTCTGACAAAAGGCAGCAACATAAAGACATGCACAGGAAAAATCATTTTTTTTTTTCCAAATTCAAACAGTGTGACCTGGAAATCGAATGCTCCTTTAAAAGAATACTGGATCTATCTCACTTGTATCTAATATCCTACAAGTAGATATAGCTGCTTTCTTATAAAAGCAAGCAGCATCTACCTTTTTATGGCTTTTAATGTCATGATGTAAGCACATTCATCATTGGCTCATAATAGATTGCAAGCATTGAGGCCTACACAGCGAAAGGAAGCTTAATGGTAATCTGGCCTCAATTAAGTCTCTGGAGTTCGCTGTGGCCTGGGTGGTGTGACAGGCAAGAACAGCAAAGAATGATCACTGCATGAAGCCTGACTGCCCACTTCCAACGACCATCATCATGTCGGGAATCACCCCAGCTTTCAGAATCTCCAGGCCAGTGTGCGCAAAACACTGGGAACATATTCACACTCTTTCCTGGCCAAAAGGAATGTTTGTGCTCATGGAGAGGCACTCACATGGAATAGTGTATGAACAGTTCCTCTTGGAGCCTTGAAAATCAGTGGCCCAGACTTGGAGACAATCATCAGTGTGAGAAGGGACTTGACCTGGATCCTGTTGCTCTCCAAACTCATCTTTTGCCATCCCTCATTTATATTGAGCTCTTTTGTCATTTCTTCAGTGGGCCAGAGTCTATTTAAAAGCCATGGAGACTTTTCCTTTGCCTAGAATGTCCTTATTCTTTCTAGTTTCCTGAATATCTCCTATTTTTCCTGCAGGAATCAATAGGATGTTACCACCTTGGCCCCTTATAAGTAAAGTCACATAAACCTCAACTCCATTCAAAGAACAACAAAGATGTGCTACTTATAAAACAATAAGTCTCAAAATAAAGGGGTTTTGTAGTTGCTCAAAAGTCTTATCAAAGATGGTTTTTCCTCCATGCCCTTTCTCTCCTCTCAGCATTCATGGTGATAGATGGCTGCTGCGGGTGTTGGCAAAATATGTGGTGACAATAACACCCAGAGGAGGAAAAGGCTCTCTGTCCTCTGTGAGTCTCTCTTTAAAAGAGAGGACACGTTGTGCAGAATCCTACATCAGACTTTCTCTGAATTCTCAGTACCAGCATTGTGGAAATAGCCCATGCCTAAATCAATCACCAGCAATAGGGGGATTGCAGTGATTGGATTAGTAAGGCATGGATTACAGGAGCAGAATTAGGTCCACTAGAAAATAAGATGGTTTGAGGCTGGCAACCAACACTATTTTTTGCAACTCTCTCCCACCATGCTGCTTTAAACAACATAGACACCTGTCGCTCCCCATTATTTCTTATATTAGAAATCTGAACCTTCTATAATATAGTGGGTTATTTGCCTATATATCAGCCCTGTAATCATTGACCTTCTTAAAATTAGACATAATGGTTTATCAATATATCCCAGAATCTAGTTTAGGTTGGGAACTTGTAGATAAATGGATAGATGGATATGTGGGTAGATGAAAGCATAGGTAAACAATAACTCTCCAATGTAGGCATTCTTTTTTCCCTTCTACATTGAGCCAATACCCCTCCAAAAAGAGGTAAAGACTCCTCCACTGTCACACGCAAAGGAGCAGAGCCACCACTTAAACTTCAGAAATTCTGGCTTCAAGTGGGACGATGGATCCAATAGAAATGAGAAAAAGAGGCCCAGAGTATTAAATGACCTGCCAAGGGTCCACAGTAGCAACATTGAGAACCTCCAAAAATAATTTACTAACCTGCCCAAGGACTGTAGGCACACAGAGATAACCCTAAGATTCTTTTTTCCACCTGACTCAAATCTTACTCTGCCTTCAGCTTTTTTCATTCCAGAAACATTTATGTAACAAATGGATCCCAATCTTTTGAGGATTCAGTTTGCAATCCTGACAAATTAAGGACCCTGAAGAATCAATTATTTTGACTTATCTCCCAGGCTTAAAGGGAGGGAGTCCTGTATTTCTGGAACTTGGGCGTTGAAACCTCTTGAAAGCATTACAAAAAAGCCAAGGGAATTAGACAATAAGGATTCTTTCAAAACAGTAGGATTTAAAGGATCTTATTACCTACTTTATAATCTTACCTTAAGGCTGTAGAATGTATTAATTGGAGCAGAGACATCCAAATGGGAACAACTACTGTAAGTTATCTATATTGTTGAAGTCTGTCTTTTATCTGTTTAATTTGTTACACTGCCTCAACACTCGGCATCTCTCAGATAAACCTATCCAACTCCTAACTCCTTGGTGAATTTTTTTCCTAGTACAAAGAAGTAAAGAAAAAGAGAAAGAAAGCAAGGCCAAGAGAATCGATGGCACTTCAAATCCCATTTCCTGCCTTGATCAGTGGTTGATCCCTTTCAAGGAAAGAGGCATGAAAAACAGAGCAGGCAGGCTCCAAGTAAGTGGAAAAACTCACCTCAAGTATCTCTAGATACTTATGTGTGGCCTGCTTCCCAGCACCCTGTTCTCACTAGAAATAACATGCTTTTTCTCTGCAGATAGTGTGAAATGCTTTAAAATAAGTTGGAATGGCTGACGACTCCTCCACCATAGCTTGGATCTGGAATGTTCCCCCAAAGAGCCACGTGTTAAAGGTTTAATGCCAAGTTCGGCACCACTGGGAGAAAACAAAACCTTTGAAAGGTGGGGCCTCATGAGAAATTCTAGGTCACTGGGGTTGTGCTGCCAAAGGAGAATGTGGAGCCCTACTTCTGCCTTTCTTCCTTTTTTTATTTTTGTTTTTCTAGCCATGAGAAGAGCAATTTTGCTACCATCATGATGTGCTGCCTCACCACAGACCCAAAGCAATGAAGCCAATCATTTGTGGACTGACACTTCCAAAACTGTGAGCCAAAAAAGCCTTTCCTTTTGAATACACTGATTACCTCAGATACTCTGTTGCAGTAATGGAATGCTGACTAACACATCCTCCAATAAATGAGAATAGGATGCACTCATTGTATCCTGTTGTCCTTAGTGGTCTCAGGAACCATCCTCATCTCAATTCCATGTTTTGTAGTGGGATTGGGAATACAATGATACTTCAGTTGTCAAACGGCTCCAAGCTCAAACCTTCCACTACTTGAACAGCAAAGATCAATAAAACCCTGCTCAGTGTTTGCCCTGTACTCAGTCGTCGAACCAAAAATCTGACTTGAAAAACCTTGTATGGCTCAGAGTAAGTCATACATCGTGCCAAGACAACATGGAGGTCACTAGAGTTGTGCTGTCAAAGGAGAATATGGAGCCCTGCCTCTCACCCAGACAACATATAATGCTTGCATGCATTAAAACATTCCTCATTGAGCCTTTTTTTTTTTTCTGGTGTGCTTTATTTGCATAAAATATTGTAACCATAACTCCAAAGAAAGTTAGTGATACCAGCAGTAAAGCTAAGAGGAAAATTGTGAGAACCACAAAAGAGTTAAAGAAAGAAATTATTGCAAAACTCATTAAAGAAGTGTGAAAAATAAATTTATAAGTGTTATTTTTGGGCCTTAAAATCGATTACTTGGTTTTCCATTATTTCTTATGGGGAAAATATATTCAGTTCTCAAACTTTTCAGTATTTCAATAGGAATTTGGAATGAATAAAGTTTTACAATCAAGGTATGACTGTATTTACTTTTTCTGAAAGCAGTAATTGTTGGCAAAATTGGCATAATCCCATAGAAATAGCAGAGGAAAAGGAAGCTTCCATCTTCAAAAAGAGAGCAAAAAATAAAATCAACTCCTAGTATAGAAAAAGTGGTCTTGGGATAATTTCCTTTACCAAATTTTTAAAAGGTTTCTGAGAGCTTTAAGTAGAGGATCATTCTTGTTTGTTTGTTGTTTGTTTTCCATAAATACTACCTTTCTGGGGGCGTTTCAGGTTGCTAAAATGTTTTTCAAATTGAAGTTTTTGTATAAATTTGTTCAGGAGCTTGTTATAAATGCATATTTCTGGGTGTCACTTTCAGATCTACTGACTCCAAATCTCTGAGGGGTAGGAATAGAAATAGGAAGTGTTTTCAGACCCTTGAGAGGTTCTTGGGAATGTTTTGTTTTGTTTTGTTTTGTTTTGTTGGTACTGGGGATCAAACTAGGGACCTTGCACTTGCAAGACAGACAGTGGAAACTGAGCTAGATCCCTGGCCCTGGGAATGTTACATCTTTAAAGACCATTGGTATAGTAAATAGATTCATGGCTGTGGAGATAGAAAGAGCAGGGTTTGGATCCCGGCACCACTGCAAACTTAATAAATGAGGGTATCAGCTTCTCTCAGGAAATTGGACACATTTAATATTTCTTGATTTAATTAGATGAACAAAAGATATATCTGAAGATCACTGACTCCAGAATATCCATTTCACTAAGATTTTATAGATTATAACTAAATAAGTTTATTTAATAAAGAGTCCACTCTCTTTTTCAGACAAGGTTATGCCCAATATAAATATCTGAAATAAATTTTTTGCTTCTGTCTTTCTCAATTTCTGTCATTTTGTCATAACTTGGGAGTTAGCAGTCCCTTTGATTCTCACCAGTTCTGGATATGACTGCATGTAACCATCCAGGATAATAACTCTCAGTTAAAAAGACGACTTGCATTCAGACAGCCAGCCTCTCTGATTAGTTTGACACATTTTGACAAATTCTAAACTTAGAAACAGCCAAAGAGCTGATGTCAGAAACTCTAGGATTTGGACATGAGCTTCTCTGATTGGTGAGGATGGTGGAGTGTTTCTCCTGGGTTTAGCTGACACTCAGCAGAGGGAAAGCCCATACATCTACTGGGAATTGGGTTAAAGAATGGATTTGTCTATTTTGTAAGCTTTCTCTGATCAGAATAATAGAAAACAACCAAGAAAACTTAAGGAAATGATGATGTTATTGTTGATGATGTAGATAATGATGATGGTGATGATTATGATGATAGTGATAATGAAGATGAAGATGATAACAAAGAAAAATTTTAGAGAATCCAATGACAAGCTGAATGACCAAACCAATAGAAAGAATAAGAAGCCAAGGCTGAGCCTGAGTCTTCATCAAGAAGAACTAATAGACTTTTCTTCTAGAATCTTGATTTGATTTGACTCAGCCCCCAACAACTGCTGTTGATAGATGTCCTCCAATTGACTCCCATACAGTCACTTCTCTGGATCAATATACCATGGCTGCAGGCGAATCCCCAATGTAAATATTGACTTTGTCCCTGAGAGTGGATGGCCAGTCTCCCAAACCCATCCTAGGGAAGCCTATTGCCATTTACCATAGTCCAAAGCAACAACAACACATATCAAGTGGAATGAAATATAATCTCCAAGGACACTTGGAAGCCTGCTAAGGCTATGTTGAATCCATGCCTCACTCGTCTTTCTAATACCTCCCATCAGGGCTCATTTGTTGAGAGAGCTGGGTTTGGACTCAGCCTGCCTGAGTTTCAATTGTCCGTCCTCTTCTTATCACCTGTTTTGGGCATGTTTCTTATCTCTCAAGTTCTATGGACTCATTTATAAAATAAGGGTAGTGCTCATACATCCTCCTAAGTTTCTGCAAAGATGAAACACGCGTACCTGGGTTCCCCTAACAGCACCAACAGGCTGAGAGATTCCAGCATCTCCTAAGCACTACTGGGAAAGCTGTCAATCACAACCTAGATGGGCAGGTACCCATAGACTGAACACTGACTGCTCCCAGGGGAAATACAAGGTTAGGCTCCCCAAGCCTCTGATCACAAGATTTTCATCAGCTGATCAATACACTACCTAATCTTATGTGTGTTGCTGTTTAAAGACTCCTTATTTAACATGGGTTGTTGATTCATAACATTGAACTCATGGCCAACAGTGCTATCACTCATTCCTGAATGAAGCTTATCTAACATACGTATTTTCTCCATAAGGTGCTTAAAACCTGAGGCATCACCCCAGTACTATGCCTAGGGTCCATTTTAAACAGTAAAATCACCAACAAAAAAGTACTAAAACATGGCCCTAAGTAAACCACAAGAAAGATGCTTGTTTATAGTATCAACTGAAGCAAGAAGGCAGAGTGACTTTGTTTGACCTCAGCAGGCAGCACAGTTCTGTGTGTTGCCCACAGAGGACCATGAATGAGACACAAACAAGTATTGATTCTGTTGTTGCAAATAAGTTTTAGGGAGGAAGAAAATTCAAAAGTACAGTATTTGCTAAGTACGGTATGAGGGCCGACTATGGCTTCTTTGCTGGCTGTATAGCCTTGTGTATGACACACTCATCTATTTCCCCACTTTCTCCTCCCTCCCATCTCTCCCCATCCTCAGATTCCCCTCCTACCTCCACAAAGTCTACTTTCCTGGCTCTTTAAATGTTTAATAAGTTGAGTTTCTCATGCAGCCTTCTGGGCCTGATTTATTCCACTTTATGATCTCAAGGTACATGCATTTCCCTACACGTGACTCAAATTTATCACTCTCTATGGCTGTGTAGTGCTCTGTTTTGTACATACAAAATGGGGATAACATCAGGCTTCTTCCTGGGTTGCAGGGGACTGGAGTAGGGGCAGAGCAGGAAACCAAGGCATTGGCAGCTGTGTGAAGCAGAAGCAGAAAACACCCATTCCCTTCACTCTAGTTTCAGGCCTAGGCATTGATTAGCTTCATTCTGTACCACTGCTAAGAAGTCTCAGCAAGGCTAAGTGAAAGTTCTACCGCTGAGAATAAAAGCATCTGGTCACAATGTTTAGGAAGCAGGACTCATTTTTAATTCTCCCCAACCCAATGCTACAAGAACTCCTATACAAAGTGGCTTAGTTGTCCTTATTCTTTTTCTACTCCTTCTCAGTTCATCTTCTCTCAGCACAGGGAGATGGCCTTATGCAGAGGAAGCAACAGCCAGCCGATTAGTCTAGGCCGGGCAAACATCATCACACAGCAAGCCTGCAGGTGTGGAGTTCACGGAGTCAAGTGCAGGCATTGAATCCCAACATGTCACTGTGCTGAAGTCATCTTCATCTTTCAGCTTGTTCCAGACCATTCATTCACCAAATAGACAAATATCTGCATTTTTGTAGATAAAATGAATGCAGAAGGAGCCATTTCCAAAGATAGATGACTGTCCTTTTTCCTTCAGCGAAGTTTAAAAAGGTAAAAATTATCATATTATAGGCACGGTGGTCATGGAGAGAAAATGAGGCCACTGCTCAACAGGGGAAATTGCTCTCCTTGCATGGGAATGTTTTAGCATTAAATTAACTCTCCTATCTCCTGCCTGCTAATAGGAAAGCTTTCACCTCACTGTTTGGCAGGGGCTCTGAATTTGCATTTAGATGGAGCTGTTGTAAAGATGGCCCGGCACAGGGGCCTCCATCCCTTATTTACAATAGCAGCTGTGTGATAAAATGATTATCACATAAGTGGTTGTTTTGCTGGTGTGTATAGCACTGCAACCAGAATGGGAAAGGCTGTCATTTGAATTAGTCAATGAAAGGAAATGATGATTCCTCCTCTAGGTGACAGTTCTGTGGCCTCCCTGACAAGAGGAAGTATTCTGTCTCCCTCCCCTCTGCCAGACAAGGCAGGCAGGACAGCTGGGTGCCAGTAAAGGAGGCAGTGGTGGCAGCTGCTGCTTGACAGATTCTACGTAACAATTCACAGATCTTTTTTTGTACCTCATCTGAGGTAGACAGAGCATAGATTGTTGTTTCCATTTTCCAGATAAGGAAAACTCAGACTTGAGGTGATGTATGCAATGATCCTCCTTTGGTCAACCCTAGAAAATGATAGAATTGGGATAAAAAGCTAATTCAAGTGCAATACACTATTGTTGTTTGAACCCAGCTTATTCACAAAACTTGCATGCCTTCAGGGGCAGGGCTTTTGAAGGTGATTAGATCATAAGGGTGCTGTACTTGGCTGTGGATGCATCCCTGGTGAGTTTAGTGGCTGCATATGAGGTTGAGAGGTCAGGACTAGTCAAATGAGGTGATCACAAGAATATGACTTGGAAGCCTGTATCTCCTTCCTCTCCTTGCTTCCTTGCTGCCTTGATATGAACAGCTTTCTTCTACCATGACCCTTCTACCATGCCATTTCTTCCTTGGAGCCAGCTGATCATAGACTGAAAAAGTGAACCAAATTAAGCCTCTCCTCCTTCAGACTGTGTCAGGTATTTTGTTCTAGCAATGACAGCAATAAAGAAAGTGACTAAGTTAAGTGCCAATAAGCCTTCTTATCATCTGAGCATCTGTTATGGCTTGTGTTTAGATGCCCCACCCCCACCCCCACTGCCGCCAAAGCCTCATGCAGCCACAGGTGGGGTTTTTTCAGAGGTGCTGGATCTAGAAAGTGTGATTCTGGGATTGATTCATGGTGCAATACTAGGATCAAGGGTGCTAGGATTAAGGGTGTGAGTGCTACTCACCCTAAGTAGCCTGGATAAGATATAAGGGATAGAAAGAACTGTCTTTGTTTCTTGCTTGTTTTGCTACCTTCTGCCTACCATGAACTGGTTCTCCTCTGTGATGCCTGTCGGTCATGCCTCCTGACTTGGGGCCAGCTGATTTTGGACTGAAACATCTCCAAACTGTGAGCCAAATAAATCTTTTCTCCTTTAACTTTGGGTGTTGGGTATTTTGTCTCAGCAATGAGAGAGAAATAACTGAGGCAGCACCCTCCAAAATTCTTCCAAATTGAGTTCCTAGAATGGAAAGAACAATGAAGTCGGAAATCAGAGAGCTAAAATCCATTAGGATTTTTGCAAACAATTGTGTAACCTTGGGCAGCCCCCTGTCCTTTCTTGAGCCTCTAAGTTTTACCTGTAAAAGTGAAGAATTTGGACAAATGTGCTGTAAGAATAGCTTACTTCTCTTATCTGAATGTTCCTGCTCCTTCCAGTGTCTCATACGTGACTCTTGTGTGAACTATCTGAGCAAATATACAGCTATTGAAGCTGTCAGGGAAACCAGACTGTTCCCAGCTCTGGCACAGTATTTTCCAGACTGTCTGCAGCATCACTTGGATGACTCACTTGTTAAAACACAGCTTGTTGGGTTCTGTCCCCAGAGATTCTGATCCAGTGGGCCCAGGAGGCCTGGGACTTTGCATTTCTAATAAGTCCTTGGATGATGCAATGCTACTGGTCCAGAGGTGACACCCTGAGAACCAGTGCTTTAGAGATAAGAAATTCCTTATAAAGGCAGAGCTTTGACTTTCCATTGTTTGTGCCATAATGAGAGCTTTGTCCATTTTTGCCATTTTTGCTCACCTTTGTTGACGTCAGATATAGTAAGCCCAGCTAGTGAGCTCTTTCACTATGCAAGTACCCATATTGGCTAGAGGACTAATGACCACAGTAACTGACCCTATGGGCAAGAAGGAGCGACAATGAATTATGCAAAGCGAAAATATCTACATTACAGAAACCATGATATTAAGCATGAGAGTTCTTTGAGGGCTGCTCAAATTATATGCATGGTTTGTGTGTCTACAATCAACAGGAGTAGAACGTCCCTTTACCTGCTGATAGATACAAAGACAGATACATCAACAAGATGAATCCTGAAGAGAAACACCCAAAGAAATCCAGGTGATCAGATTAAGGAAAGCCCTGTCCTTACTGCAGATGCTACGTTGTCCCTGTAGGCCCAGGAAATGGCCACACTACTTGGGTTTTTTGCCTTACTGCTTCCAAATAAGAGAAAATAAGTCCAAAATATGCCAAACAGGTTCTCCCCCGCCTATATTCTGTGGTCTCAGAATGGCATGGACATATTTTCTCTCCAACAACCCCGACCCCCTCCCCCCCACACACACACTCACAAAGGATGACACAAAATCCTTGTATTCACTTTAGATTTCCCCCATCCTGCCTCCAAGATAAAGGACTTAGATAAGCAAGGCCTGATGGTGGTGGCCAGGAGGAGAATGGCAGCTCATGACCACTGAGGATCCTTTCTCCTGTGTGTCTTTAGTTGCACAGTCCTGGCTGCCTTGGTGCCCTGATTCAGTTCAGCGAGTTTTCCCTTTTGTGGTCATTTTGACTTCGGAGAAAAGCCAAAAATCACACAATGGCAAATCAGGTGAATAAAGTGGATGAAGACACAGGGTCACAGGGTCGCTTTGTTATGACCCTGCCTTTCCACGGTATGACACACAGCAGCAGCATTCACTATATTTTTTTTTATTCTATCTCATAAAGACTCTCCCCAAAGAGGACTTCCAGAATTGCTTCAGGAAGTACCAAGAATGATGGAGTGTGTTCAAAGTGAGGGGGATCCATGGTAATGTGTCTTGTATTGTAATGAATTTTTAAAATTTAAACATTCACTGTGTATTTCAATCACCCCTTGTTCTTATAGTCCTTCTAGTGGTTTTGTCTGGTGTTTATTTAGCTACTATCTTAGTCTACTTTCTGTTACTATAACAGAACATCTGAGATGGGCATTTATAAAGAGAAGAAGTTTATGTAGCTTACAGTTCTGGTGGCTGGGAAGTCCAAGGGCAGAACACAGTGTCTAGTGAGGGACTTCATGCTTCATCACAGCATGGTGGAAGATGAAAGCTACGTGAGCATATAAAAAAGAGAAAATGCAAGGGGTCAACTCCCTTTATTACAACCTGGAGAATGCACTTCCTGGAGAATTAACCCACTCCCACAAGAAAGGCATTGTCTTAGTTTTCTCATTGCTGAGACAAAATACCCAACACCCAAAGTTAAAGGAGGAAAGGTTTATTTATCTCACAGTATGTTGAGGTTTCAGTTCATAATTGGCTGGCTCCAAAGCAGGGCGGCATCACAGAGGAGAACAGTTCATGGCAGGTAGAGGGTAGCAAAGCAACAAAGGGGCCTTAATAGCATATTTCTGCCCCTTTTTATCTTATCCAGACTACTTGGAGCAGGTAACACTCAGACCCTTAATCCCAGAGTCCTTAAGCCTAGCATTGCACCATGAATAAATTCCAGCATCACACGCTCTGGATCCAACCACCTCTGAAAACCCCCACCTATGACCACATGAGGCTTTGGTGGAGGAAACATCTAGACATGACCCATAATAAACATTAACCCTTCTTAACAAGCTGATCATCTCCAGGCTCCACATCCCAATGCCAACACAAAATGGCAATCAAATTTCAACATGGATTTCAGAAAGGACAAATCATATTCAAATCATAGCAACTAAAATAGGAATTTTGACTCCCAGAATCCCCTTCACTGCATCACACTGGGTGATGCAGGATGTGTTTCTCATGAGAATTAGAAGGTAGATTTTGAGCAGCCATTTTTTTTCTGACACTGCCTGGGGATTAAACAATTCAACTCAGACCTTTACATGGAGCTAATCCTGAGGCACCTCTTCTTTTCTTTTCTTTTCTCTTTTCTTTTCTTTTCTTGTCTCTTCTCTTCTCTTCTCCTCTCCTCTTCTCTCTCTTTCTCATCTTGCTAAGCTTCCCAGGCTAAGCCTTAACTTGTAATCCTCCTGCTTCAGCTTCCCAGAGTGCTGGGATGGATGGCAAGTGTGCACCACAATGCCACAATGCCCACTAGCAGCCAATGAACTTATTTGCCCACAAGATCCAGGCCAGGCTCCAGGCCTGGTGGCTCAGGGGTGCCATCACTGCATTTGCCCGGATGGCGTGGTGAGGCAGCCTGCCAGTCGCATGGCACAGAAACAGTGCAACTGGCATCTCAGCCCTCTTCAGGCTCTGATTAAACAAATTCTCCAAGTTGAAACCAGGGTAGGGGGAGGTAGTAAAGAGGCTTCTGGAAGAGGACCTTTTCAACATGAAAAAGACAAGTTTCCCTCTGTTTTGGGTTCACACAGATAACATTTAAGGGGATTTTAACTCACCATCTATAGTCTATAAATAATTGCTCTCCTTCCACAGCACCTCTGGCATTCATTAAAGCTTCTTGCCTCACCAGATCTCAGAGGATGCAGGGGCTCAACAGAGGTGCCCAGGTAAATGGATGCAGCTGGGTGTAATGGTGCTGATAGAGGGAGAATCCGAACACAGCCACAGGCTTCACGTCTAGCACCTGCCATGGAGTAATGACCCCTGAAGGAGAAGGTTGGACAGAGTATGGAGTGGAAATGTCCATGAGAATAAATCAGAAAGCCAGGCATGATGGTACACACCTCTCATCCCAGAACTCTCTGGGAAGCTGAGGCAGGGAGATTGCAAATTCAAGCAAAGCTTGACCAACTTAACAACTTAGAGAGACCTTGTCTCAAAATAAAAAATTAAAAAAGAACTAGGGGTGGAGTTCAGTGTTAACACCCTGGTTTTAATCCTCATTACTATAAGAAAGAAAGAAAAAAAGAGAGAGAGAGAGAGAAAGGAAGGAAGGAAGGAAGAAGGAAAGAAAGAATGAAAGAGAGAAAGAAGGAAAGAAAGAAAGAGAAAGAAAGAAAGAAGAAAGGAAGGAAGGAAGGAAGGAGAGAGAGAAGGAGAGGGGGGAGAGGGTAGAAAGAGAGGAGAGAGAAAGAGAGGGGACTCTTTCTTTCATGTTTCAGGTACCAAATTATGCCTGACATTTGAATTGTCCCTAAGGCTCACTTTCATAAAATCATGCCAAATTACCCTGAAGAGCCGGAGCTTCCCAGAGAGCCTTTTGACTATAATCAAATAGGTTCGCTCCGTTGCTCCAGACACTCTGCGAAGGACTGGGGAGAGAAGGGTGGAAGGGGAAGAGGGGAAAATAGGGAGGAGTGGCTTGCCTGGTGGCTGCATTTCTGAGCGCTCACTGTGAACCTCAGTGCTGAAGTAGACCCTCAAAATACAGACATCCACGTGAGCTGGAAGGGTATGAAGAGGCCAGAACATACTGGCACGAAGGGACTTGCACCAACAGTCATGTTGGCTAACATTTATGGAAGTTTATTGCAAGTCGAGCGCTGTGCTGAGAATGTTACTCAGTACATTGAACCTCGTGACTGCCATTTAGAAGCGGGTGCTATTAGTATCCTCAGTTTGCCGTTGCGAAAGCTGAGCCTGGGAAAGACTAAGTCATTTATCCTGGTCTTTTGGGTACCAGAGGCTGAGCTACAGACAGTACTGTGTTGCCTAAATGACCACTTATAATGCCATGGAAACAGAAGGAGGAAAGTGTCGACATAATGCCAAAATAGCGTTGAATAGTTTAATAAATTCTTCAGTGGAATCCACAGACTCACCTAGTTTCCAGAGCCTCAGCTAAAGTAGCTTGATTTCACTGGCTGACCAGGAAATGCCAATTTTATCATGTCCACCACCTGCTGGACCCAGTGATATCAGTGCTGGGTGGGAATGGACACCTCTTTAAGAATCAGAGAAGCTCACTGTTGCAAGAGGCCTCGGCCCTTCCAAAAAGGTCCTGTTGTTTCCTCAAAGCACTACAGACAAAGCAGGGCATGATAGCGCATCCTGTAATCTCAGCTCTGGGAGATTGAGACAGGAGGATCAAAAGTTCGAGCCCACCCAAGGCCACTTAGTAACATAGCAAGATCCTGTCTCAAAACAAGAACTAAAAGAGAGGCTAGGGATGTAGCTCAGTGCACAAGTCTTAGGTTCAATCCTCAGCACCAAAAAAAAAAAAAAAAAAAAAAAATAGAGTTACATAATGTGTTCATTAATTTTATGGCAATAATTATTACACGGTGTGTATGAACTTTCAAACACCATGTTGTGCACTTTGGATATATTCAATCTTTGTCAACTAAATATTTTAAATAAAATTTTTGAAAAAGAAAACCTCCTTTGCAATACTGGGGATTGAATCCAGAGCCTTCACAATAAGCTACATCCCCAACTCTTTTTTTTATTATTCATTTGGAGATAGGATCTTGCTAAGTTACTAAATTGCCCACCCTGGGATAAAACTTGCCATTTTCTTGCCTCAGCTTCTCAGAATACTGGAATTCCTGGCATGTGCCACTATGGGTGGAATTTTGGAAACACTTTTAGTGCATTCTCATGACAAGTCCTTGTGGATTTTGCCTTAGAAGTGGAGCCTGTCTTTCAGGATCCCCTGGCTGGCTTTGTCCTCTTAGCCACCCACACTCTATTCATGGTTGTCACATCCCAGTTCCTACTGTGCTTTCTCCTTTGCTCCTCTCTGAGCAGTGCACTAGGCTCCCTGTCTACTGACACCACCTTCATTGGGGTCACCATCTTCCTGTCACCTGGATTACTGCTAACACTTCCTTCCAGTTCTCTCCTCCATCTCCATGCTTCTGGCAGAGGATCTTTCTAGAAGCAAACCTGATTATGTTTTCTGCTCAGAACCTTCCCAGAACTTACAATGTTGACAGTTAAGCTAGATTGTCAACTTGATTGGCTTGAAAGACCCCCAAGAGATTAGTAAAGCACACTTCTTGGGGTGTCTGTGTGGGTCTTGGGGTGTGACCTTGAGGACTGTATCTCAGCCCTTGCCTCTCCCTCTCTGCTCTTCCCTGATCTCTGCTTCCCTAGATGACAAGAGTTGAGCACCTTTCCTCCATCACACATTTCTGCCATGACGTTTCTGCCTCAAAGCCAGCCAGCCATGGACTGATACCTCTAAAACTGTGAGCCAAAATAAACCTCTCCACTTTCAAGTTGTGGGTGTCAGGAATTTTGGCCCAGTCATGGAAAACTGACCATACACACGGCTTTCAGGAATGAGCCCAGGCTTTTCGCAGGCTGCACAAAGTCCTTCCAGCTCGGCTCACTCAGGGCCTAGCTCTCTCCATGTCCTGTGCTCCACTGGGTCCTCCATCACTGAGAATCATCCGCCCATCTACAAATGCACAGTGATTTCTTTAACCACCAGCCCTTGTGTGTACTGCTCTCATATCCTCAAACAGATAAAGGAGTGAACGGTGGCAGAAATGTGTTCCAGGCACTTAGGCTTATTCTCCACTTTGCAAGTGCCACATGTAGACACATTAACTCATTTATCTGAGCAATAAACAATGTGAGAAAACTTGCCCACCTCATCTCTCCATCAACCTGATGATTCCTTGGGATTGAAGTGACTGAGTAGGAGTTTTAGCCATATGTGGCTACTGAAGGCCACACCAGAAATCCACAGAACCAACCACAGAGTCATCTGAGAGGAAAGTTCATTACCAGGAAACTATTCTTTAAGTGCTTCAGAAGAAAGCAACTTTGATTTGAAAGTTGCCATGCCCTGGACACTTAAGTTGGAATATATTTCATTCATTGCCCAAGTTCAGTTTTATTATACTCTCTTTTTGCAGTTTCTACCTTCAGGCTTATCTTGGCCTCACTGGAAAGACAACCTTATGAGGCAAAGAGTAAACCATGTACCCAACCCCGAGCAAATGCAAGCTGGTATCTTGCCTTGGTACTGCCAGCTTACTCCTCGCTCACATGTACTGGTTCAGACTACACAGCCTGCACCCTTTTATGCCTCTTTGGGCTTGTCAGAACCAAGGCCAAGGGGAGGTCTTGACACTTGCTTCTTTCATGGGAGGCTGGAACCCCACTGTATGCTGACTTTTGTCCCCATTGAACTCATGGGAAATTAATGGCAATGTGACTATTTTTAATTGAAAGATTCACTGTATTTTGATCAACTCTTGTAAGTTTTTCAACCTTGGACTCATTGTTGACCTAAATCAACCCTATGTCTCCATTGCCCTTAGAATAATAAAATCTAAACTTCCACTTATGGCTCTTTGGAACAAGTACTACACCTGGATCTATTCACCTAACCTTGGACCCACCTGTTCCTGGCATCTGGCCCTGCCTGGTGACTCAAAACATTTCTTTTAAATTATGTTACTTCTCTGTTTGCAGGACAGTGAGTTAGTTTGCAAATGCTTTGTGACATTGCTCATCTGGGTGCTTTACATAGAATAGGTTTCCAATGAATATTTGATTTCAAACATTAACAGTTTTAATTCACAGTGATGAATTGTGACCTGGAGCTGGCAAGTATCACTGCTCAGAATCCCTTGTCTAAAATACAGTAGGACTTTGAAGGAAGGTGTGCTGGTTGGGTTCTCCAGGAATCAGATCTTGGAATTGATAACCATGAAAAGGAAGGAGAGTAAGCAAGAAATGACAGAGAGAGAAAATGGTTTTAGCAGACCTCTTCAGAAGCTTTGAAGCTGGGTTACCCCTCAGAGATGTCTGGAGTTGGGGAAAGGGACTAGAACTTGCTATGGCTTAAATATATTTTGTCCCCCAAAGGTCCGATCTTGAGCTATAGTGCTAGTGTGGAGGTGGCGAGACGTTATGGTTTAGATCCAAAATGTCCCCCCAAAGAGTCATGTATTCAGAGGTGGGGTGTTTGGAAGGTGACTGAATCATCCATAGCTGAATATCCTATTAAGAAATGGGACCTGATAGAAAGAGACTGATCACAGGGGTGTGACCTGGGAGGATGTGTTCTTGCCTCAACCCACCCCCACCCCCCGTGTTTGTGTGTGTGTGTGTGTCTGTCTGTCTGTCTCTGTCTCTTTCCTTTGTGGTCACCATGAACTAAGCAGCTTTGCCCTACCAGTCCCTTCACCATGATATTCTTGCATTGGACCCAGAAGACCATGAACTGACTCTCTTGAAACTGTGAGCCAAAGCAACCTTTTTCTTCTTTAAGTCATGGGTGTTAGGGATTGGGTCTCAGTGACTGGAAGCTAATACATGGAACCTTCAAGAGATGGGTCATAAGAGAAGGTAATTAGGTCATGAAGGCTCCACCCTCATGAAAGGATTAATGCTGATTCCTGGGATTCAGGTTTTGTGCGACTGCCCTGCAAGAATGAGTTGTTAAAAGTTAGCCCAACACTTCCCTTGAATCACTCTTCCACCATTATGATGCCCTTCACCACAAAGCCCTTACCAGAGCTGATCAGTTGCCAACACCCTGCTCTGCTCTTGCACCTTTAGTACTATGACTTAAATAAACCTCTTTATAAAGGACTCAGTCTCAGGTATCTTGTTAAATACAAAACCAAGCAAGTTGGACCTTTCTACCCTTGCATGTATCAGTCATTGGATGTAGGCTGCCCTAGAATGGGAGGACCTTGGACAAGGTGGCTTTCTTTGGCCAAAGCACTTTTTAAGGAGATCTGAAAGTTATGAGCTGCCTTCTGGCAATATTTCTAACAGCAGAGGGATAAATCCTTCATTTCTCAGAGAGGGCACCTGAATGGCATGCCCCAGTATTCATCACAGAGACAGACAATACTTCCCCAAGCATCCAATTCACCCAAGTCAGCCTGGTAGTAGACAGAAGTGAATGACAGATGTCCTGGTGATGGCACCCTCACAACCAGAATCACTGTTCACCTTTTTTCTCTTCATATGTGCTCCATTTTCCTATCCCACTGATCTATGGCTTTGAAATGTGTGCCCTCATCTCCTTTTTAATTGAATTCTTGGCATCAAACCAAACAAAGCCATGCTACCTTTCCCTCTCCTAGGATGAGCAGGTAGCAGATTAGCAGAAATAAGGAGCTACAAGCAACTGCTCAGCTGGAAAAATAAGGAGCATTAGATGGAAACCAGGAGGCCACAGACAGAGGTCCGAGCAGAAAAGTAGGAGCAGGCACGGTCCACGGGGCAGAATGGGGCCAGGGGTGGTGATGGAGTCCAAAGTTGGGGGTGCCAATGGATGCTGCCAAGAGCTGAAAGGAGAGGAACAGGCAGAGCAAGACCCCCACAGCCATGCAGAGCAGCAAGTGAATTCACTGCTGCAGATGAGCTGACTCATTGCTGCTCACAGGCAGTACTTTCTGGCCTGGAGCCCACGCAGCCTCTTTCTAAAACCAATCTTCAAAGGCACCAGCTAAAAAGAGAGAAAGCGAGCGAAAGCAAGATGTGTTTCCTAAAATTGAATTTCCTAAAACCAAAATGGCAAGTCAGGAATCAGCAAGCATGTGAAGCCGACTGTCAGACCTGGAAAGGAGCCCGGGCAGGAGGTGGCAAGGCGGGTGTGAGGCCCTTCCCAGGATGTGAGATGCAGCCCACTCACCAGCTTCTCCCTGGCACTCCAGCTCCTCCTCAGGCGGCAGGCTGCTCTGGAACTCACTTGCCATCTGTGTGTGTCCAGAGAGCTCCCAGGTTCATCCCTGGGGCCCTGACTTTGCCAACTTGCAGCAGCGCATAGACAGGATGTCAACCCTGGTGACACACATTCAGATGCTCAGGGGAAGTGCATGTTGTGGGCCCAGGGAGATGTGACAAGTTTTCCTTTTGCTCATCCTTAAACATTCACACAACTAAAAGGCTTATGGAGCAATACATGCAACTTGAATTAAATCTTTAGAGAAGGTTTTGCCCTGGTCCTTCATTAAAAAGCAAGGCAGCTATGAAGACAGGCCACTCATCACCCTTCAAGAACTTTCCCAGAGTTCAGTTGGAAGAACATCCTCCCCAGCCACTTTCATCCTGAGGCAGAAATCTTCCCAGGAAGTCAGTGCTGGCCAATGACTGAGCCTGAAGAGGCCCCCAGGGCCTTGCCAGTTCCACCCAGCACAGGACTTCTCTATGGACAGTGTGCTGCCAGTTCAGCTGGCTGAGACTTTCTCAGTGCAGGATTCTGTCACACGTTCTTATCAGCCTGTTTCCTTCCTTCCCTCCCCCTATCACAGGTATCAAGCCTGCCCAGTGGTCAGAAGGCTTCCCCTGCCCATACAACGGTCAGATAGCTTTACTGGCTCCTTCTCTCATCTTTCATAGTTAAAGCTCTTGCACTTCTAGCTGTATTTTGCTTTCTGGAGGAAAGCAGGCTTTCCTGACTATATCATTCTCCAGATTGAGAAATCGGGATCCAGAGAGGCTAAATAGTATTTTGAGGTTACATGCAAGACACAGAACAGAGAGAATTTACATCTCAAGAAATAAATATCATGGTCTAATGAATATCTCTATCTGGTTCAGTCAGCTTTGGGTCACTGTGACCAAATATCTGAGAAAAACATTGAGAAAGAAAGGTGTATTTTGGCTCATGATTTCAGAGGCTTCAGTCCATAGTGGGCTAGTTCCATTGGCTGTAGGTCTGAGATGAGGCAGAACTTCATGTTAGAAAAGTGTGGTGGAGTAAAGCTGTTCACTTTACAACAGCCAGGAAATGAAGAGGAAGGGAAAGACCTCAAGAAGAAGGGGCCAGGACTAGATATGGTCTCCAAGGTCCACATGATCCCTGCCTTTCAATGAAGACTCACCTCCTATTCCCATCATCTCCCAATAATGCCATCAAATTATGATCTCATCATTGATGCGCTGATGAAATTAGAGCCCTCAGATGGTCCAATCACTTCCCACAAAACCTACCAGCTAGCACCTGAGTTTTAGGGGACATTTCACAACCAAACCATAAATCATTCCTGTCATTGGGTTAATTGTTTAAGATTCTAGATAAGGACAGTTGATGCTAGACCTGGTGTGGTTTCACCAGAAACATTTACATCAGTGCCAGAAATCAACAAGCAAGCAAAAAGCCCTGGGATGGCAGAGTTAAGGCCATTCTTAGGAGATCATTGGGACTCGCCAAGAATCATGAAAGTAATGCTTTGAAATTCCTAATCCTTAATGACAGTCTATAAATGAGAAGAAAACTAAGAAAACAGGACTAGCCACAGGCAAGCTCCTAACTGGGTCTTCTGGCCAGGGTTTTTGTCACCTTGGATCACTCTGGGAAGGCGTCTTGCCCAAGCCAGGTTCTACCTCATGACACTGCAGAGCAAACCTGAGAGATGGCACCTGTGAAAAGCCAATTTGATACTGTGGCGTAGTTCTTTCCTGCTGGAGCAGCAGGATTCAAAAGCACAATGTGGGTTCCTACTGCTGAGCAGACATTTTGTGGTCATTTTCCAAGTTGATGGGACTTCCAGAGCCATATATCATGAGTAGGCTCATGTACCATGCAGAGCGGGAAATAGAAGCTGGCTTTTAAGACTAACACCTCCCACTGTGCCTTCAGTGGTTTGCAGCATTTCAGAATATAGGATGCCCTTTAATCACCAGAAAGTCCAAAGGACCCTCTCCTCCAAAATATTAATCATTTTCCCTTTTATCTATTATTGGTGAAAGTAAATAACAACCACGAAAAGATAACACTGAGCAAAGCATTTCTTTAAGACGAAAATGCAATTTTACTACTCTCAATATTTACAAATATTAGAAAATTTGTAATATATAGATGTACCTATTTGGTCATAAGACAAGGCTTTTCTGAATACAGTGTTCACATCCATGGGTCCTACTGAGTCCTGATAATAAAATTGATGATCCCCATTTTACAGAAAATAAAATTGAAGCCCAGAGTGCTAATGAGTTAATAAAAGTCACTTGGTGAAACATGAACTAAAACCCAGAAATTCTGATATCTAAAATTCAAAGGTCTCCCCATTGTGTCACAGTGGTGCTACAGATGAGGTTTTTTGTTGCTTTCTAGTCTCACATGTAGACGAAAATGGAAATTCAATTGTCTTAAACAATATTATCTGAATCTTAAAGCAGAAAATGGACAATTTCTAAAAAGAAAGGTATCTCCAAGTCTCCCTGACAACCTCTCATTACACCCAAGTTGTGTTGGCCAGATATCCTTGCCATCTCTCTCTTCCAACACACCCGCATAGCCTAGCCTTCTGTCTAGCTGCCCCAATGAGCTCCCCAAGGTTAGCTGCGGTTACCTTGCTCTCCATACCCTTTTGCTGTGGTTTGACTCTGCCTTCCAAAGATTCCTGTGTTGGAGTCTTGGTCTCAAGTGTTATGATATGAGAAATGGTAGAACATTTAAGAGGTGTATCTTACTGGGAGGCCATTAAGGGTGTTACCTTTGGAAGGAATTATTGTATTTTGGGGGGACCCCTAACAAGATGGTTGTTGTAAATGGATAAGACTGGCCTTCTCTCTGGCCTCCTGACTCACCATGTGACCTCTGCCTCTCATATGCATTTCTACATAATGCCATCCACAATAATGTGACTCAGATAGCCAAAGGGGCCCTCACCCAAATCCAAATCAATGGGGCTGCCTGATCTCGGATTCATCCTCCTTAACTGTGAACTAATGAACATCTTTTCTTTATAAGCTACCTAGCCTCAGGTACTTCATTATAGCAATAAAAATGGACTAACACACCCCTAGTGTCTAGCACAGAGTAAGAGCCTAACAAATGCATCTTGACTATGGAATAAATGAGTCTGAGGAGCCCAATCAGGATGGAATTGTTCCATTGTTCCATTGTTCCATGGAGTGGAACACATATGCAGAGTAAATCTCAGACACTAATTCAAGAACCAAGACACAGATTCCTGCAATTTGATCAAATGGAAAACAGGAAACTAAGGAACAGAATCTAGACCATGGGGTCTGTCAGTTGACCAGTGACTATAAGACAGTAATAACCTAGTTGCTGCAGATGCTGTTTTGAATGTTAACAGCAGCACTAATTTTTTACAAAATGATTTTAAGGCCTACTGCAGTACGGGGCTCTATCTACCAAATGTCAAACAATAAATTACGAGACGAGGGTGGGGGATTCAGACAAATGGATGTTTGAGCACCGTAGAGAGACAGTAATTATACCCAGCCATATCCATCTGTGTATCGAGACACAACAGCCTGCACTTTCTTTCCCTCTGAGCAGAGAGGACTGATTAATTGCAAGGCTCCCAAGCTCTTTCAAATCTGTTTTTAAACTCAGAGGTCTGACATTTCAAAGCATAAATGTTATGGGTTTACATATCATGGCCTGGTGTGTTTGTAGTACAGCAATTCCAGACACGTCAGCAAAGCCCCACAACAGAAGAGCTGAAGAGATGTCTCTCTTGCTAAAGGAGTCAGCATTCAAGGGTGCATTTCGAATGCACTCTCCTCTGGAGGGACCTGGGGTGGGGAGGCCACACTGTCCCTGGTTGGGAACACAGAGAGGCAGGACCCTGCTCGACCCTGTGAACCAGTGCAGCCCGCTCATGGTCCCTGGAGGCTGAGTGTTGGGGAGAGGCCTCTGCACCCAGCGGGAGGAAGCCTCAATGCTCTCAGGCAGTTTGTCCTGAGCAAAGATGCTCTCTTTTCTGGTGCTCCACAAAGAGACTTTCATGGGGATTAAAATTAAAAGGTTTGATCCAGTGTGGAGCTACTTCCTTTCAGCTATGAAGCTTTGAAGCTCACCACCAAAGAAACACAAATTCGAGTGACTGTAACTGTAGAGAAATACGGCAGCCTGTTATATGGGTAATAAAAATAGCTGACATTTATTGAGCACTTACCAAATGCAGAATTCTTTCTGTGCTCTCTCAGTTGTACCTAGTCTACAAAACAGAGCCCATGCCAAGGGGCACAGTACAGAAACTGAACAAGGGGAACTGCATGCCAGTGTCTTCTCCATTCAGCCCTCTAACCACACTCAAGGCAACTGTGATCTTGTGCTCTTTCATCTTTTTTCCCTATATCCCTGCCTGCACTTCTGCCCTTCTCTGTCTGCTTATTTAGCTAGTCTAACTTAGTTTATTTATTCTCTGTGCTACCAAATCTCTCAGGAAGGCAAAACACGGTTACAATCCAGAGTGATGTCTCACCACCAGAACAGAAGCTACTAGAAGAAAAGGATCATGAATTATTTTTTGAAGTGCTATGGCTCAAACCAAAGGCCTCACGCGTGCGAGGCAAGTGCTCTACCACTTGGCTATACCTCCAGCCCAAGGACAGAGAATATAAGTCCTCTTTTGTTCTTGATGTGTGTTTCTTTGCAGAAAGTAAGCACTCAGTAAACACTAGTTGAATGACTACATGAACTAATGGTAGAGTATGCATCTTCATTATTGTAGATGTAGAAGAAACATTTTTCTGACATGTTGTAGGCTCCAAATCACTATGTAATTATATCCTAATAAAAGTTCAAATTAATGAAGCAATGCTGTACTAAAGAATTCATTTTTCTTTGTGCCTTTCTCCTTTAGGACATGGAGTGTTTCAGCTCAACAACTGCTTATTATGTCAAATTGCACCTTGTTATTCTTTTTCTTGACTTTGCTACCATCCAAATCTTGGACTATTGATCCACATGAATTGACTTAGAAACTCTGGTATTTGTTGAAATGGCTAACAGCAAATGGCCAACTAGTGGAAGCAAGTACTCATTGAAAAAAGACTAGTTTTAAACTAGGTTTAGTTCAGGTTGTATTGATTTCTTTTGTGGTAGGATCTGGAATATTCCCCAAAAGCTATCTTCTGGGGCCTTGTTAAGTAGCTGGTGGGCTTTCAGAAGGCAATTGGATCATCAGGGATTTAACTTCATCAGTGAATTAATCCATCGATGGATTCAGAATTTGAAGGCATTATGGGGACATGATGGAAACCTAGGAAGGAGCACCTAATTGGATGAGGAAGGTCAATAGGTGTGGATTTGAAGACTGTATCTTGTACTCAGCCACTTCCTCTCCAGCTCTCACTCTGTTGCTCTCTCTCTCTCTGCTTCCTGGCTGCCACGAAGTGAGCAGTTTTCCTCCACCATGCCCTTCTGCTGTAAGGTTTCTGTCTTCCCACTGGCCTAGAAGCAACAGAGACAGCTGACCATGAACTGACACTTCTGAAACAGGGAGTCAAAATAACTTTTGCTTCTTTTAAGTTGTTTTTCTCTGTTATTGTGTCACAGAGACAAAAAGCTGAATGACACAGGGGCCTTGCTAGCTGGGAGGTGTTCTGTACAGACACATGGCCTCTGTAATTCCTCCCAAGTGTAATTACATTTCCAAAGGGAAAATCCTCCTCTAGACATCTTCCCCAGCCTGAGCATCTGGACCACTAAGTTCATGGAATATTGGGCGAGAGAGCCAAGAACTGGTTTCTGTTCTAGTGACAATTCTGAAGCAAGACATGTGTTCCAAATTGTTGATGACAACTAGATTAGAGCTAAACTTTCTCTTGTATTTGTCTTCCCCTGCCACAAAGATTGCACCATTTTCTCTGTAGATTCTCCTATAGAGTGTGCTTTAATAGATTAGAGATACACTGTATAGATAGATTTGATTATAGACTTTTCTCTTGCAATTTAAAACTTGTTTGCAAATGAAGAAAAAAATAAATTTAAAGCACAATTTTTATTTCAGAAAACTCATTTCTTTAAGTGGCTTGGGATGTAGCTCCATAGTAGATCACTTGTCCTGGGTTCCATCCCCAGCACTGAAAAAGAAAGTATAGATGAGAAAGACAAACCAGAGTAGGAACATAAAACAAATACAGCACTATATCTAAAGTGAGCTTCCAGGCCTCTAAAACCTGTACATGCTCAAAGTGGGCAACATGGTTGGCTCTAGGTCTTCAGCAGCCAGCATGAAATTGAGATACCTGAGTAAGTCTGCAGCCCGTCCATTAGCCTGAAACACACTGATCACCCTAGAGAAGTATAATACTTCCTTTGTGCCCAGAAGCAGCTTGGCACAGGGTCTTCTAAGATGGCAGATTCTCGTGGCCGGTTGAGTTTTTCTAAAGGGCTGAGCTCAGACCAATTCACTCAGACATCTACCATGTTTCCCTGGGTTTGCTGAGCCAGGAGCACCTGCCTACTCAAGGCAGAGGTGTTCCAGGGACCCATTCTCCGTCACTTGTGCCCACCGTGCCTTCTTGCTGTCCTCTTTCTGATATTTGGTCTCTCTGCAGGCATTCTCCTGCCTAGTCCTCCTAGTTCCATCCAACATGTAGCTAGCTACTTTCTCAGCTGAGTATGATAGATATGGCTCCCCCAGCCTACTGTAGCCTTTCCCTTCATGATAATGCCTCTGACAATGTGTTCTATTAGTCAGGTTGCCATTACTCTAAAGAAATACCTGAGGCAAGCTAACTTTAGAAAGAAAATAAGTATATTTAGTCATAGTTTTGTAGGCTCAAGGGCATGGCACTAGCATCCACTCAGTCCTGGTGATGATTTCTTACTGGCAAGGTCCCAAGGCAGTGCAAAATCTCGCTTGGCAAAAGACAAGGGACACACATCTATGTTTGAGTGTGCAATTGCTGTCCCTTTCTTAAACATTCACCAGGATCCAGCCATGGGCTTCCACCCTAATGATTTTATCTAAATGTAATCACTTTCCAAATGCCCCACCTCTAAACTCCATAATTGGATTAAGTTTCCACCTTTTTAATGTCATTAATATATGACTTTTGGGATTAAACTCTTGCATGATTTCTGGAGGACAAGTCATATTTACAAGCTGTGATCAAAATGTACGATGTTTAAATAAAAAAAATTAGTATAGTAAAAGAGACATTGTAATTAATCCCCCTCAAAAGACTCCCTCTTGCTTCAAAAACACTTATCCCATTGTTCTTGCCACTTTCTGAAGCAATTCTGAAAGTCTTCTTTCATGTCTTTATGGAGTGTGATTAAAAAATATGATGAATGCTGCTGCTAAGTGCCATCCGACAGAAAGACAGGCTTGTAAAAAGCATGATAGTGTGTCCTCATCCACCTTATTCAGCAAATCTGGCACATGTGACCACTGGCTCTTTCCCAAAGTCAAAATGGTGTTGAAAGGGAAACATGTTGAACTGACTCAGTACATTAAAGCAGCACAACTAAAGACCCTCACAAATGAGGACTTCCAGAGCTGCTTCAGTAAGTGCCAAGAATGATGGGATAAGTGAGTTTGAAGCAAGGGAGAGTATTCTGAGGGGTACTATAGTAATATGTCTTCTATTATAATAATTTTTAAAAAATTTACAGTCATTGTAGTTTTTCATCACACCTCACAAATCACAGAACAAATAAACCTGTCTTCATACTTTCTGTGCCTGCCCAAGGCCTTGGGCATGACAGCTCCCAGCCCTCTTGCCCTTCTCACCAGTCACCCATAGGTGACATCAGAAAGCAAACACCATTACTGAACAGTGTTACTGGACAGTGTTCCTGGATAGCCATCTAGACTGCTTCTCCTCACAGCTGGTGCACTAAGAAATTCTGTCACCAAACAGGGTCCAAAGAGGTCCCTAAAGAGGAGATGAAGGACTGTTTTTCACCCTATCCACATGGCAGCTTGCAGATTCACTGACTTCCATCACA
The DNA here is from genome assembly GCF_053883595.1 of Heterocephalus glaber. Lineage (NCBI taxonomy): Eukaryota > Metazoa > Chordata > Mammalia > Rodentia > Bathyergidae > Heterocephalus > Heterocephalus glaber. Next base: position 19,525,392 of record NW_028258381.1, on the reverse strand, counting down.
GGAAGAGAATTTTAAGGATCAGTAAGAGGTATAAAGAGATTTATTAGGCAGGATTTTAAAGTACTCACTCAAAGAAAAGAGTGTGGGCCCTTCAGCGTGAAAAAGGTACATTGGGGATTTGAGGGTGGAAATTTGTGGCATGTGTGAATTTATGGAAGGAAGAGATTCAGTTTGCAGGTGAAAGGTGATGGTCCTATCTGTGGAGGAAGTGGGAATCCCATGCATTGGTGGCACACACTACAGGTGAGAGAGCTATTCCCACCCATCAGGGAAAGGGGAGTCTTAGAGGTGAAAAAGGTGGTCTATTCACAGTTGAAAAGGCTCACACACAGGTAAAAGGGAATGGCCAGGATCCTTTACAGGTGAAAAGAAATAGCCCAGGGTAATTGTGACTATAAGGACCTTTGGAATGTTTACCTGGGTGTCTGTCCTCAAGCTTCACTTTTCATGAAAAGTACAATTTAAAAATTATGATTTTCTTTGTCTCTTTCTACCTATCTTTACTTCTTTGTTCTATCTCCTCAGTCCACAGATGCTTATTCTGCCCTGAGAGAAGGGCAGAAACTGACACCAAGCACGTTGAATATGGATGCCTGAGTGCAGCAGCCCACCTGGCTCCTGCAGGGTTGAGACCAGGGCAGGAGTGGCTGGCTCAAGGTGAGTCACATGTGCACTGAGATACCTCCCAGTCATAGGCAGGAGGACATCTTTCTCTTCTGGTTGGCTTGAGGAGCAACATTTAGATCCTTGAGACCAAAATCTCATCTCAGCATAATAGCACTAATGGAACATGGCGTGGTGACCTGTACCTTTAATCCCAGCATTCTGAGAGGCAGAGGCAGGAGGATCTTAAGTTCAAGTCCAGCCTGCGCAACTTAGCAATTTGACACAAGCCTATCTTGAGATAAAAATTTAAAAAGGCTGGGGATGTAGCTCACTGCAAAGGCCCTGAATTCAATCTTCAGTTCTAGGGGAGAGGGGAGGGGAAGGCACGATCAGCTATTGCATTCTTCCTGTTTTTCAGGCACTGTGCTACACAAAGGGCTTCTGTCCTTTCATGTCATCACACCACTTCCTGAAGGTAAGCACCATTGCATTCATCATTTCATGATCAACACAGTGCAGACCCAGGGTAATTCCACCAGATTACTTTAGGTCTTGCAGGTAGCCATGGGGTGAATCAAGAATGCAGACCCAAGTCTGCCTGAATCCCAAACTCAGGCAATCACAATTGCCCTTCCCCAATATCAAAGCAATGTCTGCTGAACTCGGGGAATTGGCAGAAAGCCTCAGGCTATTTCCCCCTAATGTAGAAGAAGTAGGGGTAGCAATCTCCCCTGCCTTCCCTACCTTAGTTCTTACAGTTAGGGCTTGTTATTCCTGATTTAAAAACAATTGTTCCCATGGCAACTCCTTGCAGCTTCTCTTAGCAACCTTGGCTATCTTTCACAATGTTAACAAAGTTGGTTCAAAGACGAAATTGCTTTTGGAAAGAGTTGGCAGAGGCAAAGCCAAAATGACCAGTTGACCAGAACTTAACTTTGTATACATCTTTTTTTTTTTTTGGTACCGGGGATCGAACTCAGGTCCTTGAGCTTGTGCAGCAGGTGGCGAAACCACTGAGCTAAATCCCCGGCCCAACTTTGTATACATCTTAACAGAATAATGGCAAAGTTTGAAAACTACTAGGAAGCAGTTCTGTCAACCTGTAAAAGGGGTGAAAAGGGAAAGGCCCATCTCTGCAGGCCAGGATACCATTTTGAATCTAAAAAATGTTTTGTCAACTCTGAATTGTGAATTATTCCTCTAGTTAATAAAACACTCACAAATTGGGAATGATAGGAAAAAAATGAGAATAGTTAAGATGTACAGATGGTGTCTATTTTCTATTGCTGTGGTGACAAATGATCACCAATGGTATGGTGTAAAATAATGCAAATGTATTCTCTTACACTTGCACAGATCCTAAGTCTGCCATGGGACTGACTAGGTGAAGATCAGAGTGTTGATAGTATGCATTGCTTTCCAAAGTTCCAGAGGAGAATCCCTTTCCCCTCTGTGGTACTTAAGCTTATTTGTGTCAACTTGATTGGTGTAGAAGCCACCAAGGAGATTAATAAGCACATTTCTGGGCATTCTAGTTGTATCATGGAGGCATGACCTTGGGCACTCTATCTGGTCCCTGGCTCCTTTCTCTTCAGCACTGTTCCTCTCCTCTGCTTCCCCACTGTCAAGAATTAAGATTCTTTCTTCTGCCATGATGTTTCTCCCTTGGAGCCAGACTATGGACCAAGTCCTCTGAAGCTGTGAGCCAAATAAACCTCTACTCTTTTAATCTCTGGGAGTTGAGTATTATGTCTCAGAAACAGGAATGCTGACTAATACATTTGCTCTTTCAAGCTTGTAGAAGCCACCTGCTTTCCTTGTCTTGTGGCCTCTTCCTGTTTTCAAAGTCAGGAATGTTGAGATAAGCCCTCAAGCTGCCACCCGCAGACATCTCTTCTGATTTTTTTTCTTCTACCTTTAAGGGCCTCAGGGTACAGTAGGCCCTTGGGCAATCCAGGACAGTCTGCCTATTTGAAAGTCTTTTGATCAGAAGCCTTACTTCCATCTGCACCCTTTATTCCCCTTCACCACCTAACCCAACCCAGTCACAGATTCCAGAGAACAGATGGAGACATCTTTGAAGAATTATTACTCCTCCTAAAATAAAGCAACATGGGCCAAATTTCCTAGTGAGGAAGAAAATAGTAGGGTTTGAGTTTCTGCTGTCATGCCTCCTCCTTGCATCCAAAGACACACCATCTCAGCACCCCTCAGCACCTCCTTGGCCTCTTACATATTCTGGCATTAGCTAAAGTACCTCCTGATGAAGGATAAAACAAGCAAACACATGACCCTAAATATTTTCCCAAACAGCAATGATTAGTGTTGAGCAGGGCTCACTGAATATAGGCCACACAAGGATTAGTCTCGGAGATGAGGACTGGGTGGGGTGTGAGGGAGACTGGTTTAGACCATCTTGGTCCTGCTGAGCAGTGAGGTAAGTCCACCCACCAGGGCAGGAGGAGCTGGGCTGGTACAGGAGGGACTCAGGCTGCTGACATTTTAAATGAGACAATTGTGATGGATGCTAAAGCAGAGGAGTCAATGCGATGAAGTGCCGACCTCCCCTGAAACACTGCTGCAGTTACCCCACGAGCACATTTATGTAGCAGAACAGAAAACAAATCCCCAGAATAATCAATAAAAACAAGCCAAAGCCATCACCTCCAGGAGAGAAATGGCCTCAGATGTTAGCCAGGTTCCTAAAGAGTGTGCAAGAACATCCTCTAGCCCTGGGCCCAGATCCGAGTGACACCAAGGAAAGAGGGGATGAAGAAAGGGCTGCAAAGGAGAGAAATATACCCCAGAAAGGCAAATTCAGAATTGCAAACCCACTATGTTAGGGCCCAAGTAATTGAGTTGATTTTGTGGGTTGTGGATTTGGTTTTATTTTGTTGTTCGATACTGGGTATTAAACCTAGAGCCTTCACCCTGAGCTATATCCCCAGCCCTTTTATTTGCTTTTTTTTTTTTTAATTTTGAAACAAGATCTCAGTCACTAAATTGCCCATGCTGGGCTTGAACTTGTGATCCTCCTGCCTCAGGCTCCCGGAATTATGGGATTACAGACCTGCGCCACCACTTCCACTGTGAGCTCGTTTTCAAAGAGCAGAAGGAAGCTAGACATGGCAGTGCGTACCTGTAATCAAAGCACTCTGGAAAGTTAAGGCAGGAAGATCACAAGTTCAATTCCACACTGGGTAGTTTAGTGACTTCTCAAGAACTTTGATATGACATTTATCCCATTTATCCCACGTAGCTCCATGCTACGAAAATAAAAGGAAATAAAATAAATAGCTAAAGGAATCTAGAAGAAGCAAAGGTCCCTGTGACCTGGGAGAGGGAAGTGAGGAGCAGCAGCTGCAAGTGAGAAAGTAAAAGGTATTGGGAGCAGAGTTCTGGCACTGTGTGGCTCAGGGCAAGTGGCTTAACTGCTCATGCCTCAGTTTCCCCACCCATGGGAAGGCAGCAGTAGGATAGCTCTGGGGAGATACCTGAGAAATAAGCCCTGTGCGTGTCACCAAGAACGTGGTAACATGCCCTGGGTTGGCTCTTGTGCTACCACTGTGGACCGAGGATACTTAAGGCTTCATGGGAAAAGTGCAAGGAGGCTGGGCCCTAAGGGCTTAGCTGGGCGTGAGCAAGTCGGGGTCACACTGAGGTCCACATCTCTGTAGGTGAGGCTGAGGTTCCTTCATTCGCTGGCTGATGGGATCGCAGGCAGGGGTGCGTGGCCAGTGCATTCCACTGCAGAAGCTGCTTTTGGTCAGATAAGGGGAATTCAGAGTGAGCTCCTCCCTGCACTTCGTGGGCGCAAAGGGATGAGAGGGCCCTTGGTTCCCCTCCATGCAAGCATTCAGCATGGCAGCGTGCCATACTTTGAAGGTGCAGGTTTCTGAGCCCCGTTCCATTCTTCAGCACAGCCCTGGGCTCTTCCCATTGCCCCTCCTGCAACTCCCACCTTCTCTACTGTCAGCCTGCCCCCTTCCCCTTCACCCCACCTCGGCCCCTCTTTTCTGACTCCTGATCCTCCTCCTCTCACCTCTGCCCTCGATCATGTTGCCCAGCCTGTGATATTTCGATCTAACCAGGAATATATCTGTGCACTTCCTCTTGGTTCCTGGCACAGAGATGCTAAGACCCATGGAATCTCCTGAGCGATATGGGTAAGAGAAGCATTTCTTGCTCTTCATAGTAAGCCCCTTTCACCATACCTGTCAATGCTGATAAGGTGACAGTTGGAGGACAGGGCTGGTCACCAATCAGTGGTTAGGGTATCAGAACTTTTAGCCTCACCCTCAGCATCCAGGAAGGAGAGGTCTGGAGACTGAGTTTTGTCTCCAATGGCCACAATATAATCACTGATGCCTACACCCAGGTCCCTTAAAACCTAAGTGCTGGATTTCCAAAAGCTTCTGGGTGGTGAACACAGTGAGGTGCTGGGAAGATGGAGAACCCAGAGAGCGCGGTGCCTCATCCCCCACTGTACACCTCTTCATCTCTGTTCATGTGATGTCCTTATAGTACCCTTTATAATCCAGTAGATGTAAGTGAAGTGTCTCCTGGCCTGCCTGAGCCATTATAGCCAGGTATCAAACATGAGCAGGAGAAACCCTCAATCTGTACCCAAAAAGAAATATGCAGCTGAGCGGATGGCACATGCTGGTCATCCCAGCACTCTGGGAGGCTGACACAGAAGGATCACAAGTTTCAGCCTCACCTGGGGCAACTTAGCAAGTCCTTGTTTAAAATTAAAGACAATTAAAAGGGGCTGGGGATCTAGCTCAGTGTGAAGACCCTGGGTACAAAAATCTAAAGTGAGTAACCTGGAAACCCACAGCTGGCAACTGGCACCTGACATGGGGCATTGTTGAGGGTCTGAGCCCTTAACCTGGGATCCTGCCCCCCAACTCCAGCTCCAGATAGCAGGTCTGAATTGGGTGTCTGGAGACATGAAGGCTACACACACACACACACACACACACACACACACCATGGTGTGCAGTGTGGAGGGGGAGAGTTTTCTTTTACAGGCTGCCCATTGCTCTCTGCCTTCTTCGCTTTTCTAACTCCAAACCCAGCCAACCTTTGCAGGTGGTGTTCAGAGCTGACCCCTCTCTGCCACCCTCCAACCAAGGCTCCCAGTTCTGAATCTGGCTCCCTGAGCTCAGCTGCGCTATGACAATGGCAGGATGCACAGTTCTTCAAATCCTGTTCTCCAGCAAAATGAAAGCCGGTCGCAGGAAACTTTCCAGGGATCTTCCAAATCTTGTTTTTAAAAGCAGCAAACTGGCTTATGGAAAATTGACCCAAAATTGAAACTCAGGCCTCAGGTTTTCAGTCCAATTCACTTCCTTCTAAATAATATTTCACAATACTTGGTTGTCAATACCATGATTTTTTCATAGTACGGTTAAATTTAGTTTCTCTTCTCTATTTTGGATAATTTTTTGTTTTGCAAAATACATTTTCCCAATTTTTTTCATATTTGCTTTCTTTTTTTAATATGCAGTACATTTAAGATGTTAATGGCCTCATTTTAATTTGCACATATTCTCATTAATAACAAAATCTACTTAATGTGAGTTAAAACTAAAAGCCTGTCAGGGTAATCACAAACATTTAAAAACTCTGTAGCAATTCTATGAGGATTCCCTGTTAATATTCTTAAGGACTTTCAATGGGTAGACTAAGTGGGCCTTGGTATTAACAGAAATAGCAAACAAATTAAAATTGGACTCTTGGTAACAATTGCGGAAAATGAATATTCACACCCTCTGCATGAAAGTGAATCCAGTCATATGAGTGCCTCCCGCACATTTAAGGAGAACATTTTTATTGAATAACCATCATGCTAAGAATCACTTAAGACTGGTACAAAGTCACCTGACTTCACTATATTTCTTTCAGGAATGCACAAGAGAACAGCATCAATCAAATTTAAAATAATGCAATCCTCATTTGGCACTGATGTTAGCAGCAATCTCTATTTGTAGCAGAAAGCAAATTTTCATGTGAGCAATGCAATTTACAAGGAATGTACATTTTATTAAAATTCTGGCCCCAGAGACATCTTCAAATCCATTCTCAGGCCTTTGAGTCTGTCCCAGTGATCCATGAGAAATGTCTAAATGATCCCTCATTTCCACAGTGGATTACAGCTTCAAGAATAGTACCCATCTCTGGCAGGATAAATCCCCCTTCAGGTTTAATCTCTTTGAGAATTCAGTTTATATTAAAAGAAAAACACTTTGCTATGCATTTATACATTAAAAACAGGATTTAAAGCAGAGCTTTAATACCTGATCCAGTTTAATCCTTGCCAAAATCTTTGGCAGCAGGTATTACCAGCACTGCTCGGAGATGAGGCTCTCGAAGCTCAGAGAGGCTCAGTGAGATTCCTAAGTTCACACAGCTAATGAGAAGTAGATAAGCATTCCATTGATGTCCCCTGGCCCTGAGTCCATAATCAGGAAGTTAAATTGACAAATACTCATTGTGTATCCTATATGGAAACCATTCTTGATCAGTAGTTCTGCGAGTGAGTGGGAACTAACATGTTAGTCATTGACTCCCTAATACATCTCCCTGCCCCAGACCATTCTGCTCCCCATGGGCCATATCCTTCTCTGTAAAATACCTGCCGATCATGGCATGCCCCTGCTCACATCCCCTTAAATGGCTCTCAACTATCTACTAGAATAAAGTTCAATCTTGCCACCAAGGCCCTTCACAATATTCCCCCAGCCTCCTCATACTCCTAACTCCCCCCACCCTCACCCCAGGAGTTCACCCCTGTGCTATTTCCTCCACCTGAGACCAGGCTCACCTCTGGATCTGGTAACATCACCCAAGGACAGGTCAAAGTTCTCTTCGTGAAGCTTTCCAAAGTATCCAACTGGCAGCCAGGCCTGGGTGACCCACTTCCTCATGGGTGACTCTCTTCTATAGGACAGTCTTGTCATTTCCTAGCTGGGTGTGCTATCCATCTCGCCAACAAAACTTAGCTTCCAGCTAAAGAAATCAATCATTTAATCCACACTTGCTATATTAAGTATGATTGCCTCCTATCAACAACCCATAACCCAATTATCCCTTGATATTCTGGACAAGGGTCAAAAAGCTGTACTCCATATACCAAGTCTAGGCATGAAGCTGATTCTTGTTTTTTATAAATAAAGTTGTATCAGGTTACATCATATCTATGGCTGCTTTGCACTACTAAGACAGAATTAAATAGATGCCTCAGGCTTCACAGTCTGCCAAAGTATTTGTGATCTACAATAGATTTTTATAGAAAAGGTTTACTAATCCCTGTGCTGGAAGTAAGCTCAAGAATCAAAGTCCACTTGTAGTCCTGCTGAATGAGGAAAAAGACATCCCCCAAAGGATCTGCTTGAGTTCGGATTTAAATTCTGAGACAGGCTATCTTTTGTATATCAGAAAAATCACATCCCTGATCTAGACTTCAATTTCCCCATCTGTGATAAAAAAGCTAGACTAGACTTGTGGTTTTTAAATCTTTTATGGAGGCCAAGGGCTCTTTCCCTCAAAGAGTGCAATCGTCTTCCTTTATCCAGTTTCACTTTCTGCAGTTTAGCTGGTCCCCATGGTCTGAAAATATGAAATGGAAAACTCTGAAATCAACAATTCCTAAGTTTCAAGTTGTATACTGTTCCCAGTAGTGTGATGAGATCTCACAACATCCCCTGCAACCTGCCAGGCAGGTGAGCATCATTATGCCAGTGAATCCATGCTGTATCCACAACCTGCCCGTTAGTCACTCAGTGGCTGTCTCAGTTATCAGAATGAGTCCCATGCTATCATGGTGCTTGTGTTAAGTAACTTTTACATGGCCATCTAATGCTAAGTCACAATGGATGCCTATGTCATTCATCTCACATCATGTCATCATGGAGACACTATATCATCTCACGAAGTCACACAGGTGAGTAAGGGCAATGAGATACCTCAAGAGAACACACTCATATAACTTTTATTACAGTATGTTGTTATAGCAGTCATATTTTATTACCATTTATTATTGTTAATCTTTTACTGCACCTAATTTATAAAGTAAGCTTCACTGTGGCTGGGTATGTATAGGAAGAAACATAGTGCTTGGTACTACCCGTGGTTCCAGGCATCCACTGTGGGTGTCTTAGAACACATGCCCCCTAAATAACTGGGAACGCCTGTGTGCTGCCAGTGCAGAGCAAGCTCTGTTGGTAAAGCAGAAGACATTTATTTTCATAAAACCAGGGTGGGAGGCCAGAGCCAGGCTCCTTCATGTCTCATTCTTGCTCCTGATGCTCAGAGCAGGGGTCCCCAACCTTTTGACACCAGGGACCAGTTTTGTGGAAGACAATTTTTCCATGGACTGGGGAACGGGTGGCTTCAGAATGATTCCAGCACATTATGTTTATTGCGTACTTTATTTCTAATATGATTACATTCTGCTCTTTGTTTCTATTAGAATTACATTAGGTTCTCATAAGGAAATTGCAAGCTAGATCCCCTAAATGCTTGATACACAGTAGGGTCCACGCTCTGCTCCTATGAGAATCTAATGCCTGCTGCCAACAGAAGGCAGAGACCAGCTGGTCATGCAAGTGGTGGAGAGCAGATGGAAACACAAATAAGACTTCACTCACTTGCCCACCACTCACCTCCTGCTGTGAGCCCAGGATCCTAACCAGCCAGGACCTGTCAGGCACCGGTCCACAGCCCAGGGACTGGGGACCCTGCAGGTGTCCCCTAGTGCCTCACAAGTCCAAGTACCAAGCCTCTGATCTAATCACTCTCTAGAGTCCCTTCCATGTCACCATCCATGATTCTGGAGGTACCATGTAAATTTCCAGATTTGGAAGCATCCCAAATCAAATTCCATCTTTTAAAACATTTTTTCTTAACCAAACCACAGATGAGACAGATTGAAATGAAAAAAATAAATTAATATTATCAGACATTTTCCTCTCCTATCTGCCGGACGGCCTAAAGTATGACTTCTGCTTTCTGGAATGAATGGGCACTTTCTGTGATCTATCCTGGGCCTTTTAAAACACAAAAGCGGGATGTCCGCTGCTTCTGGGAGGTGTACAACATGAGGGATCGTCACTCGGTGATGGAACACTCTTGGGAACCGTGCTGCTTCAAAAGGCACCAGGCAGGTAATGACACTGGGAGTTATTTGTTGCCAGAGCAGGAATATTTTGAACCGCTCACCAGTGCATTGGGACCGCATCAAAGAACATTTTGGTCCCTAGATAGGGAGCTTCCAAGAAAGACAGCTGGTCAGAAGTCCTTAGCTTTCAGTGATTTGAGCCAGAAGTCAGGGCATTTATAATCTTGCCTCTACCACTGTTGAGGTGCCTGTGACAAACTCTCTGGCTTCTCTTGGGACTGGGTTCCTTCTCTGCAAAGTGTAGGTTGTACTGGATAATGAATGAGCACGTGCTGTGTTAGGCTCTGTGTTAGGAGCTTTGTAGACAATGGTTCCATTAATCCTCCCGAACACTCAGTTATGTAGGATTCTCATCTTATGAAAAATGCAGAAAACCAAGTCTCAGAGAAGTTAATTTACCTACAAGCACACAGTCAACAAGATGGTTTTAAACCAAGTGAGTACAGTGTGATTCTTAAGTCAAGTAGCATCTGTTTGCACCCTGCTTTCACCACTGATAGGCTACTGCCCCTCCCTGTTACAATAATTCAATTTCTATTTCTTTGTATATAAAATGAGTGTGAAGGAGGGCTCTGCCTCTGCCTCCTTCGTGGAGTTGTTTGGAGAATTAGATAAGACAACTTCTATAAAACCCCTGATAGATTCTGAGTCATAACTAATGATTTCTATTATTGTCATCTGGGTGAATCCAAAACCCATGTTATTAGCCAGTCTGTAAATATCCAGCTTTCTTGCCACCTGTTCCTTGGTAGGATTCGTATCCATGTCACTGGTGAGTTATGTCGGGCCAATTCCACTGGTTGATTCTTTGTCTTCATCCCATCCCTTTACCTTGGATATGGCTGAGCAACCCTTCTAGAAATTTTCCCTTTTCTAGGTTTCAGGACATCACATTTTCCTGGGTCTTTCCTACCTCTTACTTTGTGGGAGGGTCATGCACCTTTACTTACTTCTGTTTCCCCAGAATCCTAAGAACAGGAGAGCACCAAGTTTTCCTCAAGCTTTTCTCTCCTCCATGAACACTCTCTTCTTATATAAGTTTCTAACATTTATTCCCAAACATTGCAGTAAGGTGAAAACTCATACTTCTCTCATACCTGGACCTGGCCTCCGAGTTCAGAAGTCTCAATGTAGTTCTGGAGCTCAGAAAATGACACCCCAAAATATGATGCTTTGGTGTGTTGAGCTCTGGGAACTGGAGGGGACTGGACAGCCCCAGAAAGCCCCAGAAGCCATTTCTCTTTGATCTTCTCCTGCCTTCCTGTCTCTCACCCCACTCTCCCCGACTGAAGCAAATCATAGAAACCAGAAGTCCTCTCTCTTCCAATGTAGCTCAAAGAAACTAGATCCTTCTCAACAAAAGCAAATTGTAAAACCCAGCAGCCACTCTAAACTTTTCCTGCCTTTCTGTATAGGAACTTCCACAAAGAAATTCTCCTGTCTAGCCTGTTTGATAGTAGTTCATAAGACCCTTGTTCCAGGGGGTCCAGGCCACACAGGGGAGGAGAGAATGCAACACAGTAGCCAAGAAAGATCTGAACAGACAGGAGGTCTTGCTGGGTTCCTTCTGCTGTCTCTTATCATGGGTCCAATCACATCTTTACACAGCTGTCCATTCTTCACCAAACCTAGGCATAAAAATACAGCTTTCCTTGCATCATTGGGCCTTCATTTCTGAAAGTTCCCACATCATGCAAAACTTTGTGTAAATGTGTTTTATTTTTCTCCTATTAACTTGTCGTTTGTTATAGGAGTGTTGAGCATGAACCTTAGTGATGAGTGGGGAAAAGTATCACAGCTTTTCAGCCCCTGTAATAGAAACTGTAATGCTGTGATGAACAAGCTTGATTGTGTCTATTTCACCGGCTTGGCACCTACCCAGGGATTGGAAGAGCACACTTCTGGGTGTGTCTGGGTGGGTTGGGGAGGCATGACCTTGGGTCTATATCTGGTTCCTCTCCCCTTCCTGTGATGTTGCTCCCCTGTGCTGCTTTCTGGCCACTGTGAAATAAGCAGCTCATCTCCACCATGCCCTTTGGTAACACTGTTCCTCCACTGGCGCCAGCTGACTATGGACTGAGTCCCCTGAAACCATGAGCTAAGTTAAACCTCTCCTCTTTCAGTTGTAGGTGTCAGGTATTGTGACCCAGCAATAGGAGAGCTAACTGATACAGATGCTCAAGATTTCTCAAATATAACACATCCCACACAGAACTAATGGTTTCTTCTCTACTCAAATGTTTATCATCCTTCCAATGCATGTCAATCAAGTCACCCAGGCATCATCTCCTGGGTCCTCTCCTCTCACACTCAATTTCAGACTCATCTGTAAGGTCTTTCTGCTGTGCTTATAAAATTTATTGCCTCTGGTATCTTTCAGAATGCTCAATGCTACAAGATGGTCCAGTCCTCTAACACCTACTGCCTGGATGGTTCTGACAACATGCTCATGACCCTGCTGTATTTACTTTTGAGCATTTAAATACAACTGAGTTTATTTCCAAACAGTTTACTGGACTTTAATCCTAAGTTTTCCAAAGGACTGTGAGTTTAAGAGCTCTTGATTCAATGGATTGAATCTGTCTCTTCAAATTCCCTTATTAAGAATAGAATGATTCAAGAATGAGGTGAATTTGTTCACTTTTTTCCACGGAGGACAGCAAAGTTTTCTCTGACCTCTTTCTCTAACGTTCCTCCACTTATGCCTTTGGGCCACACAGACAAAAGAACAGGTTCCTGACCTGCTTCATCCTAGGGCACTTATTCCAGATCCTGCCCAATACTCAGGGATGAGGAGAGGGGGTATCGTGATGTCATACAGAGGCACAGAAAAGAATCTGAACAGACAGGCTTTGCTCTTTGCTTTCCCTTCCCAGTTTATTAGCATTAGATCCTACTTCCTCCTTTGTCCGATCACATTTCTTCATAACTATCTACTTCTTTCATCACATTTAGCATAAAAATAACAGTTTTCCTTAAGTCTTTTTTAAAGGCCTCCATGTTACATAAAACTCATATGAAATAAATATGTTTTGCTTTTCTCTTATTAATCTGTTTTTTGTTGTAGGAGTATCAACTGTGAACTTTGCAAAGGGTGAGGAAAAGATATTACTTTTTCTCCCTTGCAGTTTAATCCATTTCTAAGAGGCTCTGCAGCTGACCTTCCTATTAAAGACAAATTCCAGCCTGTAGAACCTTCAGGCAAGCATCAGAAGAACGCAGACACCTATTTTATTATGAAACAGAATGACGTGGTTCATTTATTACGGTAATCAATAACATCAGAAAGGAGAGGCAAATTCTATATTGGAGTAGAACATATGACTATTTCATGAGGGTTTGACTGCCATTCCCCTCGAGGGTAAGGAACTATTGTGGACAGTGGAGGTAATATCCAGGGCATCCCGGAAAGTGTACAATTTCTGAAAAATTTAAATTGATAACATTTCAACTACAAGAGCTTAACCTAGGGTAGATAGAACATCACTTTTTATTTGACCATTTTTCCCATGCAGTTCCTATAATAATGTTGAATTAATTTGGAGATATGGCACAAACCAAAAGAAAATAATCAAATTCCTTCTAGCACCTGTGTTTTTATAAGTGAAAAAACAAACAAATCTTTATGATATCCAGGGGACTTCTTGAAAATATGAAATATTACTTTAGATGTTAAAAAAAATCCTGAAACTATTTTATTTTTCTTAACAAAAGACACAAATTTGGGGAAAATAAGGAGATTTCAAAGGAGAACTTGGTCACTTGATTAAGTTAGAATCATGGGTGCCTGAGGAAACTATTTGGTTTGCTATTTAATCAAAGTGACAATAAAATATTATAAAATAGTTTAAAAGCCACATGATTTTAAGGAAACTGAACACATTTACAGTGAAGATGCTTTGTTCTTTGTTGTTATTTTTAGATAATAAAAAATATGACAAAATCAACAAAGGCCAGAAAACTATTTTCAGGGGAATAGACTCTCTACTATCTAGCCAGGTAATGCTGTAAAACCTATGTCTCATCTTAATAGAGAGAAAGACAAATTCCACTTATAAGCTAATGTAGTAGATAATAGGAAAGGTTTCATGAGTTTTGCTTTTTTACATCATCTTGTGAATAAGTCCATCAAAACTGAGCAAACCTTGCCAAAAGCTTAACCTTTTTTATGTCTTCGCTTCAAGCTTTGGTATTAGGAACCTAAACAAATAAATTCATTTCCTGCATATCGTCCACATCTTTCCATACTAAGCTCTTGTATTCTGGAAAAACTGACACTTTAGTTGGTTTAGGACAAGCCAACTCTCTTATTTTTCTTGAAAAACAAAACCTAATCCTATCATCTTCCATACATAATTTATTACCATTGTCCCTGAGTGCAGCTTTGAGCATTAATATTGTTTTAATGAGCTATAGTTTGTGTATAGTCAAATTTGGCCTTTTTTAGTATAGAGTCCTGGAATTTTAACACTTAAATTTCATTAGCTAGCCACCACCACAGTCCAAGCATATAAAGTAATTCTTCCAACCACCACTTCAAAATCTCTTCATTGTCCTTGTTAATCAACTCTTCATAACACTGAGCCCAGAAATCATGTGTAATGCAGCTTTTCCACTATCGTGACAAAATACCTGCCATACACAGCATAAAAAAGAAAAGGGTTATTTTAGCTCATGGTGCAGAGGTTTCAGTCCATGGTTGGCTGGTTTCAAGGCAGAAACATCATGAGGAAGACATGGAGGAGCAAAATGTTTAACTCATGGCATCCAGAGAGCAGGGGAAAAGCCAGAGAAGAAAGGATCAGGACCAGATGTTGTCCTCAAGATCACACCCCCATGACCTGCCAACACACCAAGAAATATATTTTACTAATCTCCTAGGCATCGCTCAAGACAATCAAATTGACAGTCAAGGTTAACCACCACACCACTAAACCATTTTCTGTTCCTACGGGTTTCTCTATTCTAGAGTGTCATATAAATGGGATCCCTCAGTACATGGAGCCTTTTGGATATGGCTTCCATCATTTTTAGAATAATGCATCTGAGGTTCATTTATTAATTGAGAATCTCAATAGTTTGTTCCTTTCTATGGTTGAATAGTATTCTATCGTATAGATTTATAGCAATTTGATTTCGAGTTTTTTGGTTTTGTGTTTTGTTTGGTTTGGTTTTGAGACAGTTTTGCTATGTAGTAAAGACTGGCCTTGAACTATGTAGCCCAGGTTGACCTTGAACTCATGAGGACTCTTCTGCTTCAACCTCCAAGTGCTGGGATTACAGGTGTGCACCACCATGCCCAGCTAGGTTTACAATTTATTTTGAAAGACATTTGAATATTTTCCAGTTTTGAGAAATTATCCATAAAGCCTCTACATAAATTTGTGGACGGGTCTTTTTAAGTTTCCACTGTACTTGGGCATATCAAGAAATGAGGCTGTGGGCTCTTTTAGCATATGAATGTTTCACTAGCAAACTACTTCCAATGTGATTGTGAAATTTTGCACTGTTACCAGCAACATATTAGGATTTCAGTTCTTTTGGATCCCCACAAGCAATTGCTACTTTCAGGTTTTTGCAGTTGCTTTTGTTGTTTGGTTTTTTGTTGTTGCTCTTAGTTATCCCAGTAAGTATACAGTGCTGTCTCATTGTGGTTTTAATTTGCATGTGCCTGATGCCCAATGATGGTGAGCATCTTTAGCCCTCCATATATCTTCCTCTTCAGTAAAGTGTCTGTTCAAATCTTTTTGATCATTTTAATTGAGCTATTTATTTTCATTGTGTTGAATATGGAGAGCTTTTTATATTCTAGAGGGAAGACCTTTATCAGATATGCATTTTGTAGGCATTTTCTGTCAATCTGTGGCTTGTCTTTTCATTCCTTGCATAGTGTCTTCTAAAAGTAAATGTTTTGAATTCTGATAAAGTACACTTAATCTATTTTTGTTTTGTAGATTATGGTCTTAATGTCACATGTAAGAAATCATTGTCTTACTCAAGATGACAAAGACTTTCTCCTGAAGTTTTATAGCTTGGTCTTTATGTATAGTTCCATGATCCATTTCTATATGTGGTTCAGGGTCGGAATTAATATTCATTCATTCATTCACTTGTGGATATCCAATTGTTCCAGTATTTGTTGAAACGACTATAATTTATCAATGAAGTATATATTGTCAGAGTCTGTGTCTGGAATTTCCATTCTGCTCCATTGATCTATGTGTCCACCCTTTGGCCAATGCCACACGATTTGATAAGGTAGTTTCAAGATAAGTGTTGAAAGCAGGTTGTATGATTCCTCCCCAGAACTTTCTTCTTTTAAAAAATTGTTTTGGCTCTTTTATATACTTTTCCTTCTATAAGTTTCCAAATCAGTTGCACAACCTCTACCAAATTCCTGCTACATTTGCACTGAACTTATAGATCACTTTGAGAGGAATTAACATCTTAATGATATGAAGTCTTCCAACCCATGAACATGGCCTCAATATTCAGCCCATTTATTTTATAAATCATTTCTCTGTAGTTTCGGCATATAGATCATGCATGTAACTTTTTAAATTTATACCTAAATATTTTATGATTTTTGGTGTCATTGTAAATGATAATGGGTTTTTTAAATTTTCAAATGTTCATTGCTAATATATAAAAAATACAAATGATTTTTATATATTGATCATGTCAATAATTTTGCTAAATGTTATTATCAGTTGTAGGGGACTCCTGTTACACTCTCCAGAATTCTCCATGTGGATAACTATGCCACTTGAGAGTAGTGACACATATGTCTTCCTTTATAATCAGTATATCTTTATTTATTTTTGTGGCTTTTTTCTTGCCTTACTGTGCTGACTAAAACCTCTAGGATGATGTTGAATAGAAATAGTTCAAACATCTCCCACCAATACTAATCATAACTTTTACCAGAATAACTGATTTCTGCCTCAGAGAGACAACTGGGAGAGGGTAGTTGAAAGCTTGCTGTCATGCGCAAGCATTTTAGTAGACTATCACAGTTTATTAGAACAAACAGAATTTTCAGTATGCATGAATTCACATACTCAGCCATAAAGAATGAGAAACTAGAGACATACAGAAATTTCTATAACATCACAATTCTCACTTTCTTTTGTGGTAAAATGAGCCAAGTTCCTCAATATGATCTAAAAGTTAGCCTCTCCTTAGCACATTAAAACAATAACTAAAATACAGTGCTTAGTAATCAAAGTTTCTTTATTAATTCTCACCTAGAATTTATCTACTCAATAGTATCAATTAATTAAGCAAAATGGTATTAATTCAAGGTTTCAAGTTACTTGAGGATGTTGAAATCATGTACCAAAAAGTTGACATACTACAAAGCGTAACTACTTTTATAGAACAGCTTTCAGAATTATCAGTCAATTGAGTTACACAAAATTGGCCGTTTTATTATGCCAAATGCTATATAGGAATAGCATTGATCTATGAACTAATATGAAAAGATTTGGTCCCATTAGAAAAGCAACCAAATTTATCATAATAAACTTAAATGGGAAGACATATAGCTATCAACTTGTTTTTTAAACCAACATCATTGGACCAATCTAATTTCTCCAAAGATTTATCTTAACTACGTGAACTTCAATTCTTATATGAAGATAGTCCCTGAGCTAACATTTTCAGTAAGAATTTTCTTTAAATCTAGTACTTCTAAGTGGTACTTCCTTATTTTCCATAAATTTGGAGAATATCACATTTATATAACTATCAATTTCTGAAAACTCAACAGATCAGAAATCCCTTCTTTTAAGATATCTAAAACAGTTCAAAATTTTATAAGATATCAAGGCTGTTTCTGAATCACAGGCACTCAGACCTCTAGACACATAGAAAGCTCATAACTTCAGTCTCAAGCTAAAAATAATCCAGAAACAGAAAAATTCTCTGATTCACATCTCAAAGGGCTACTCTTCCAGCAAGCATGAAATTTTCAATTGATCTGTGCTTACAAATACACAAACATACCAACAATTCAAAAAAGCCTATCAAAACAGCATGTTCGTCTCACAGAGCGGAGAATACATCTTTACTATGCATCTATAAGAGATCATCAAATGGTCAGATCATAAAACTAAGTTCCTTGGTATTTAAAACATCAATTGGAATAACAAACCAGGAATAGAGCAAAATACAAAACATGTAGACACACAGAAGAAATCTAAAAATATATGGAACCAGCAAACAGTTAGCTAGACTTCTATTTCCACTTGGGATTCACTGTGGAAGCCCAGAAAAGGCTTTCCTGGGATTAAGGGGTCCTTGAGGTGCTCTTCTCAAGAAATATGGTTTAACTGGCTCTGTCAGGTTAGTCCACGTGGATATTGCTGCAAAGTAGACTACAAAAATCATAATCTTCAAAAAGATAAAACCATGACTCTCATGTAAATATAAAATGAACACATCAAAGCTTTTATTCACATCAAAGATTTTATTCAATTCATTCATTAACAAGGAAACTAATAATATGCTAAGACTGGCTTCAAGAACATTTGAAAAGCTAAGTATTTAAAACTAATTTAATTAAAAATGTTAGGATTTCCCCATTTCAGACCAAACCATTTAAAGTCCAATAGGGTAGCAAAACATAACCTTTGAGGTTATCAGTTCTATCAGATGAAAATTACTTGCATAACTGTTAGACAAAAATCTGTGCATTAATATGTAACTTCACATAATCTGAACTGCTAATAAATAGTAGCCACAGAGTTGGACAAAATATATGCCCCATGTTGGGTGGGTCTGGGCCTGTAATGACACTGAAGCCACATGCTACTGCCCATTTCCAAGTTTGGGCAATTTCTCTAACACACAAGAAAAAAGTTATCCTACTTGAGAGATAAAAGCTTCATGCCATTGTGTCCTTGGAGGGCAAAAGTAGTAAAACTGATTGCTCTTGATTGATTAAAAGACATCCACTTGCTTTTGTCCTAGACTACAAAGCTATTAGGGTGAGGGACAAGGCCAGAATACAGGATTTCAACTCCTCCATTCCACATGCATTGTTTGAAATACTTATCTCTTAAAAAGGTTTATTGGTTCTTTAAGACAGTATCAAGATAGCAAGAATCAATAAAATGAGGGAAATAGATACAGAATGGTAACTAACTCACAGGTACCCATTACAGAAAGCTGATTCTGTTGGGGAAGATGAAAGAGCAAGTGCGTCTTTCTGGGAAGGTGTCTGTTATTAGTCAGGGTTCTCCAACCCGACAGAATCCATAGGATATGTATATAGATACATTACAGGGAACTAATTAGGGAAATTATCTCAGCAATTCAGGAGGCTGAAAAGTCCACAACAAACCATCCTCAAGCCAGAGACCCTAAGATGCTAGTAATGTTGCTCTTGGAACACACCTTTATAATAATATCAACAGTATAAAGAACTAAAAGTTGGCCAAACATCCCAGAAACCCATTTCCTTCCTCCAAAAGAGGGAGGAACCAGCCAGACTAGGTTGTAAGTAGAGAGGAATGGAGTGGAGTGGAAAGTAGCAGTGAGTATCAATTAGAGCTAAACATTTTATTCTGACATTCTGCTCATATAACTGTCATGTTAATGTATATTTGTGTGTCTTTTACTGTGCCACAATTTCTCACTGTGGGTCACAATAAAAAGTGTTTGATAGTCACCACACCATAGGTCAGTGCCCGTTGAATGACTAAACGTGGGAGAAGGGAAGAAAATGCCACGATTTTTGTTAGTTCCCTAAACACGAGCAGACACAGGCTCAGCATCACATGTTTCACACTTTACAATGACTGCAGCAGTTTCTCTGCTCATTTATCAGAACATTTTAGAAAACATAAAATAATTTTGAAGAAGATGAAATATCTGTCCATATTAAGCAAAAAACTGAATATGGAATATTAAAAAGAAAGCAATTAATCCACACTTAAAACTAATCGCCTAACCCAGTGGGTCTTTAAATTATTCATTAGAGCTACTTAAAAATAATTGCAGTTTATGAGGAAAACCCATTATGGATTTCTTTTAAGAATGAAAAAGAAAGAGAAATTTCCTTTTTTTCCTATCTACCGATGGCTTTCAGCTCTTAAAACCAGCCCATTTTTAGACCAAGTTAATATACTCATTATCTTCTTGCCCCAACTCAATCAACTCTAACCTCTATTTTCCCAACACTTTATGAGGTTCCCTGTAATAGACTCTGAACTCAGAAGAGGCCATGATACTGTCCTAAAAGAATATCAAAGATAAGTTCAAAATGGAAAGAAGAAAACTACTCTCAAAAAAGCTAGTAAGGAGAGTGGATATGATCAAAGCACAATTATGTGCATGTATGGAAATGTCATAGTGAAACCCACTCATTTTCACAATTAATATGTGTTAGTAATAATCAGGCACTCTGAGAACAAAGCAGGAACCCATTGCCAAGATACAAATATATCTTCCAATTAAGTCCCTTCTGCTCCTCTAACCCCAGTGGAAGGACTTGAGGTGTCCTGCTACATTTTACCCATGGTAGTCAGGACTTCCGAATTCTGAGTTCTCATTTACTTCATGCCCCAGTTTTCAACTTTCTATGCTTCCTTCAAAGAATTCTCAGATCCATAGCCATGAGATGGCAGGACTGGGAAGGACTTTCATCTGGTTTAGTGATTTTTAAACTGTTTTCACTGGCACCCGGGAGCTCCCCACTGGGTTCTGGCTGCTGAGACAGCTGGGCCCAGTAATTCCCAACCCCAAGTCCCTGCACCCAAGTCTCCATCAGAAGAGCTCACTTTGAGCCTTTTTAGGATTTCATTTGAAGAAAGATTCCTCTCCCTAAAAGCAAAATTCAAAGCTGACTCTCATGATACAGATAAGAAAACTAAGACCCAGAAAGAGGAGATTTTCCAGAGTCAGGACAGCCAGTTACCACACCAAGAGCAGATCTGGCTTCTTGACTCCACGTCTAATTGCTGATGAGACCAGGTACCCAGAAAAGAGCTTGAGCCTTGGGGGGAGAATGATCTGGATGTAAATCTGATCTCAGTCACTTCCTAGTTATTTCTCCTTAGAGTTCATATTTTCCCTTAAAATCTCTGAGCCTCAGCCTTTCTGTCTGTTAAAGGAGGAACCAAAACCAGGTGTGGTGACACACACAACATAATCCCAGCTCTCTGGGAGGTGGAGGCAAGAGGATCACATGTTCAAGCCCAGCCTGGGAAATTCAGCTACTTGACAAGAGCCCATTTTAAAGTAAAAATAAAAAATAGCTGTGGGTGTAGCTCAGTGTAAGAGTCCTGGTTTCAATCCCCAGTACTGCCAAAACAAAAGGTAAAAATGCTATATAATGCACACATAGGAAGTGCTCAGGTATCAGCATCTTTATCTTCAGGGTTGCTAAATAAGTCCCCCCCCCAAATATGCTTGTGTTGGGTAATTGCAGGGAATCTTCACTTCCTCTCCCTAGCATAGCCAAGGGTCACAACTTTCCCAGTTGCAAATGCACACTTGGGCACACGTGTGCACACACACACATGCAAACACACATACACACACATACCTGCTTCTATTATGATTCCACTGAAAAGCAAAGAAGCCTTTGTAGACTGTGATTCCCACCCCAACAGCTGTTCTACTGGTATCCAAACCTCTTGACACCATCTTACCTACATCAACCTCTCCTTCTTGACCTCATGAAAAACAAACTACAAATGGGGAATCTACTCAAGCAGAATATGAGCTTCTTACAGTTGTAATAGTTAGAAAATTAACTATTTTGGGGATCCCAGAAAAGATGAAATATGATTAAACTTTTTATGGGCCAGTGTTTTGTCACTAGAACCAAATACCCAACATACACAATTTAGAGGACTAGAGTTTTAGTTTTATTCGGAGGATTCAGTACGCAGTTGGCTGGCTCCAAGACAGGAACATCAGGGCAAAGGGCATGGAGTAACAAAGCTGCTAAGTTCATGGTGACCAGGAAGCAGAGCAGGGGAACAGCACCAGAGAGGGAGTAACCAGGGACCAGATACAGACCCAAGGCCATGGCCTCGTGTCCTACACAGACACAACCAGAAGTGCAATCCCCTCAGTGGGTCCCAAGCCAATCAATAGACAATCCAGCCTAACCATCACAAATTAGTGAAACTCACCTTATTAACACTTGGGACTGCTGTTCCTTTTCTAGAGCAACAATACTCTATCTGGAGCCAGTTCTCCCATTCACAGCCATTTTCATGAAATAGGATTGACTCCGTCCTCAGCTCCTGTGTGGGCACCTCTTGTGGACTGCATCTTAAATGTCCCCAAAAACCCACACACTGAAGGCTTGATCTGCACCCTGTGGTGCTATTGAGAGGTGGTGAAACCTCTTAAAAGTGGGGCACACTGAAAGGAAGTGAGGTCATTGGCAGCATGGCCTTGAAGGGACTTGGAACCCTGACCCCTTCCTCCTCTCTTTTTTGCTTTCCAGCAGCAATATCCTCTTCTACCATGAAGTGTTGCTCTCCCACAGGCTCCAAAGCAACAGGACCAAACAACTATGAACTGAAACCATGAGCCAAAATAAACTTTCTTCATTATAAGTTGTTTGTCACAGGTATTTTGTCACAGTAACAGAAGGCTAACACGGCACTTATTAGCAGAAGTTAACAGGCATGTTCCCTTCCTCTGACCATTTCATTTAATTCTAGGATAAAGATGTTACTCAGGGCCAGAAGAACAAATTCCAAAGACAAAAAATTTATAAATAAAAAAACATTGAATCATCATAAGACAAGGGCAGCTGGATATGGTGGCACATGCCTATAATTCCAGAACTCTGTAAGGCTGAGGCTAGAGGACCGCACTTTTGAGCCCAACCTAGGCAACTTAGTAAGACCTTGTCTCAAAATTTTAAAAAATTGTAAAGATCTGGGTTTGGGTTTGGATTCAATGGCCAGTACCACGAAAAGGGGAGCCATCTTTAACATTTCAAATGTTTGATCAGTCAACCAAAGCCAATATGTCTTTGATGAGTGTAGTCAACTTTCTGAACAGGGTTTTCACTGCAAAGAAATATTGTTCTATCATTTATTCTGTTTCCCTTATGAGCTAGGCACTGTGTTAAACATTCCATATTCATTATTTCATTTAATTCTTTTCCAAAACAATGATTTCAGGTAATATTATTGTTATTCTAGACTAAAGGAAACCAAAACAGAAAGAAGAAAAATAACATATGCAAGACCCCAAGGGCAGTGACAAAGGAGACATTACAAACAAATTTGGTAGACCCAAAACCTGTATTCTTAAAAACTACACAATCTGGTCTCAGGATTTTAACTGTGGGTGGAAGAGGATATCTGCTTTATAATGGATGCTCAATGGATGTCTAGAAATGAATGAATTAATGAATGACTGCATGAATAGTGATATGCTTAGCATTTTGCTATCTACTCATTTCATTTTAATTTACCTCTCTCTATAAATGGGATATGAAAAGATAACTTATTTAGGCTAAGTTTGGACTAATATAGGTTTTCTGATACATGGCGTGGTTCTCAGGGGGTACACATCATTCAGTCACAGTATTGAATATGAATTTATGAATGAACACGCACAGAGATGGAAAAATGGCTCTTCGTCTAAAAAGTCCCATGGAAAATTTGAGCTCCTGACTTCAAAGGGCTTGAGGAAATCAATGCAGGTCAAAGACTTGAAGATGTTTTGTAAACTATAAAGCAATACACTGCTGGTTATTATTAGTATGCTTTTATGTTGTTTTTCTTCATTCAAGGACTTACCATCCAAAAAGCCTAAACTGGATGTTAAATTTGGCTCACTGTAAGACCCTTAGTGATTCATTGATAAATATGTTTATAAGACAAAATCAATGCAATGTTAAGCAATACGTTTATTGACAAAAGTAAATACCACAGTATAGAGTTCCAGGTTTTTAGTATTCTTAACCAAAGCAATAAATAAACAGACTCCTCTCAAAGTAAAGAGGGAAATATAATTATTCAGTCACTCCATGTTAGATTTGCCCAGAAATTGAAATATTGTCAGCAAACACAGATTTAAATTTTGTGCTCCAATGAATTGGTAGATCTCTTAGTTTATTGTTTTGATTTCTCTGGGTTCTACCACAGGGAAATTATGCAAACTCTTATAGTACATGAAAGGAATACTGATAATTATGGAATTTATTGCTTAGCTTGAAGATAATTTCATGAATGTCGCCTGATCTTTTGGCACTGTAGCTTGTGTGTAGTTGTGTGGCTGCTATTAGGACTTGTGATCTGATGCATGTGGTGAGTGTGTTTGAAATTGTGCAACAACTACCAATCCAACTATCCAAGTCAGCAAGTAAAAGTTAGGCCAGATGGTGTTTTCTGAAGGGCTTGATTGCTTAAGAGATTCAAGTTATCCTAAAGTTCAAGGCTGGGGGTCATGACACAATCTGGTCCCAATCCCACAGGCAGGTCAGAAGCCCTATCCTATAGTGGGAATTCAGAATCCCACCTCACCTGTGAGGTGAGCAACAGCACACCAGGAACCTGCATTTGAATATGCTCCTCAGATGATTGTCATGCACAGCCAAGTGGAGAACATGTAAATGCTCACAAAACAAGGGCCAGTAGAGACAAAGATCATCAGATCCTCTGTCTTAGCTCCACAGCACTTTACACAACTGCATTCAATTTTTTTTGTTATTCTTTTTTTTTCCACAAAGTTTGTAGGAATTCCTGCTCATTATAACATCACAGACATACAAGTTTGTAGACTTTGCTTCAATCTGGAAAAACTACAATGTTTAGAAGCTTAGTGCACTCTTATGTTTTGTTTGGTTGTTTGTTTTGTTTTGTTTTGTGTGTGGTACTGAGGATTGAACCTAGAGCCTTCATGCTGAGGTATATCCCCAGGCCTTTGTAAATATTCTTTTTCTTTTTTGAAACAGGGTCTTGCTAAATCACTAAATTTCCCAAGCTGGGCTTGAGCTTGCCATCTTCCTGCCTCAGAGACCCAGAATACTGGGGTTACAGACATGTGTCACCACCTCTGGCAGGATAGGGAATTGTATTTACTCCAGTGTCTAAGAGCATGTATATTTCACGCGTCTCATCTGCATAGGCACAGCAGTTCTCCAACACTGAGGTTCAAGGTCTCCTCTATTATAAATAATAAGCCTTCAACTTTGTAAACATAGGAATTTCTCAGTTACAAGCTGAACACTTCCTTTCACCTGAACATCCAAAAGAAATAAAAAGGTAATACAGTGCAGTGGAAAGTATTCAGGCTCTTGAGCCTGCATTTCCTCGCTGGTAGATTTTGCTTTGTGGTACTGGGAAGTGAATCCAACCTCCATCCTTCATACTGAGTTACATTGCTAACCCCTCCTTTTTTGGATTTTTAGTTTTTGAGACGAGATCTCACTATGTAGTTCAGGCTTGTCTTGAACTCACTATGTAATTCAGGATGGCCTGGAATTTGGAGCAATCTTTCTGCCTCGACCCCTCAAGTACTGGGTTTATGGGTATGGACCATTGGCTAACTTTGGCTCCACTTGAATCCCACCAAGCCTCAGTTTATTCATCTCCAGAGTAAGATTTAATAATTCCACAACTTTGTGGAACTATGAGAATTAAATAAAATAACTCATGTAAAATAAATGCATAAATAAATGGTAGCTCTTACAACCATCAGTATTTCTAAATGATGTTTTCCAGACCTCTGAATACCCTAAAGTATACTTGTATTTGACATGATCTATTCTACCATTTTTCTTACTGAAACTACGAATAGAACTTCAGGTATGGTTTGCCCAGAGAAGAGTTAAACAAACATATTTTGCTTAAGATTGAGAATGCCATATTACCAAAATACTTCTCTCTGGTCAAACACTTGAAATGTTGTAATTACTTCTTGACATTAAGAAGGATGTAGCTAAACCAAAGTGTTTAGGGGAAAGTAACTAGAGAAGTACTAGAATCCTAATATATGAAAAATTGTTTTAGAAACTGAAATTCTCACTAGCAAAAGAGAAGTCATGGGGGAAACCATGACAGTTATCTTCTGATAATTTGACTTAAGGGGAAGACTCAGAATGTGGCCACCAGAGAGTCCTGACACTAAAAGTCTAAAGGGATTTAGATCCAGGATTTTCCTTGAACTGAGCATTCTGCTTTTATCCGGGCTAACAAGAAATGTGTGTTAATTTTTAAACAGTGATATTACAGTGCTGCCCTTTCTGAATATTCAAAAGCGCCAGAGCTCTTGCTGGGAACAGGTAGCCTGCAAGTTAGAAAGGAGCCGCTGTAATTCGCATGAGGAAAACAACCCCAAAGACACAGATAGATGAGCAGCAGAGACCGGCAGCCTCCATCAATTATTTAAGGGCAAGCGAAAGCACTGTGGATGGGCACTGAGCTCTCCACAGCCTGTTCAGAGCTTTTAACCTGGATATCACAATTGCTGCTGGTAAATGGGGAGCAAGATCTCACACAAATGGCCCTGCTTGCCACCCTCCTGCCACCCAGAAAGGAATTCCAGTCCAGAGCAAAGGACTTTCCCTAACCGGAAAGTCAGACCTTCATTTCACCAGACCCAAATCTGTAAATTCAGCAAAGAATAGGAAAAGTCATGTTTAATTTAACTTGATTTCCGTGATACAAGTTGAGCATCCTTAATCTGAAAATCTGAAATCCAAAATACTCCACAGTCCAAAAACTTTCTGAGCACCAATCTAAGTGGAAAATTTCCACCTCTGGGTTCATATGACAGGTTGAAGTCAAAGCACCAGTACACTCAAAATACTTCACGGAATTACCTTCAGGATTGGTGCATAATGTATGTATTTAGCTTTGGGTCCCATACCCATGATATCTCATTATAAATACACAAAAATTCCAAAATCCCAAAATCTCCAAAATCCAAAGCAGTTTCTGTCTCAAGCATTTCAGATGAAGGATTCTCAACCTATACAAAGCATTACCTAGAAAATTAGGAACCCTAAATCTTTAAGCTTATTCCATCAATGTAACAGAGACTTTTGATTGATAACGAAGTCACTGCATTAATATAATCCCTTTCTGAGAAAATTAAAGTGTAATGAATATTTTTACACATACTATAAAAAGAGTTGGCCAATCTATTTAAAGAGAGTATAAATAAATTCACACATGAATTTTAGGACTCTGTTCCTTTCTATGCTGCCATTTACTGAAGAGCCATTTTACAGAGGAGACAGTGGTGCACAAAGAGGTTGTACTCCCTGCTCTACATCAAACAATAAAAGTTGCAGATTTCGCACCAGAACTAACACCTGCTTCTCTGGGTATATATTACATGGTCAGTATGAATAGTCTAAATGCTTCAGACCAGAAGTGTCTTGCATTTCAGATTTTTTCAATTTTGGAATATTTGCATGTATATTATAAGATGTTCGGGTGATAGACCCCAAGTCTAAACACAAAATCCATGTATGTTACACATGCACCTTACATATTAACCCCAAAGGTAATTTTATATCATGCATTTAATAAATTTGTGCATGAAACAGAGTTTGTGCACATTGAACCATTAAATTTGCAGGATCATATTGGCATTCAAAAAGTTTCAGGTTTTGAATCCCTTCGTACTTCAGATTTTCAAATGAAAGATTCTCAACCTATATAGAGAGGTACAGCCAAATTCCTTGAGGAGAGCCACTGGGGAGTGATATTCAAAATCCAGGCCAGCCTGAGCTAACTGAAGGTGATAGGTTAGCCTGAAGGAAGGTAACATGTGAAGAGGCTAGATTAGATAATAGTCTATGTGTTCAGTAACAGATGAGTGGACAAGGAAAATGTGGTATTTACATACAATGAAGTACTACTTTCATTAATATGGATAAGTTTGAGTTATTTGCAGGAAAATGGATACACCTTGAGACCATAATGCTAAGTTAAATAAGTCAGATACTTAAGATTAAATATTGTATAGTTCCTCTTTTTTCACATTAATCTATTATTATTGTTATTATTATTATTATTATTATTATTATTTTACTTTTGCCATACTAGGGATTGAACCCACGGCCCTTGCACTAAGCTACATCCCCAGCCCTTTACAGAAATGCACTAACATGGTTTAGAAAATTCAACAAATGTAAGACAGGATTTCTGTGCTCCTGGCAAAATGGCCTGTATAAGTGTCAATAGGTACCCACACTTCCCTGTATACTTTGTTTTTTACAACAAAACATTTATTGACACATTTTAGGAATACATAATGACAACACTCATCATAGGGAATTTGCACCTGACGGTTCCTCTTACACGAGAAACCCAAAGTATAGATAATTTCAAGAGCAAAATAAAAGATAGAATATAGAAAACAGGGAAGGAGACCTTTCGCAGATGGGAAAGGGGTCTGGGGATGAGGGCTGCAGGAAGACAGGAGGTAGAGAAGGGAAAGGAGTAAAAAGAATTAGGGCGTGATACATGTATGTGCCGACTCCTCATGATGAGTATATTATGCATTGCAGATGTTCACGGATAACAATGTTTTTAAGACTGTACAGCTTACAAAAAGAAGAGGCAATGCTAGAAATACCAACATTAAGGGGTAAGCTGAGACAGAAGTACTGGCGTGCCCTTCAGACCTTGGCATTTGTGGAGTTAACTTTGGTTTCCACATCCTAGCTCCTAAATTTTGTAGATAACTTGGAAGAGCTACAAGATCACATATCGGACCTCCATGCAGAGAGGCAACACTGTTATTTTTATACACCTCCAAGGAACACGATTTACCTAGGTCGCAGAATGGATGATACCTTCTGGGATTGTTTAGCACGGCGGTCCAGTGGGGGTGGTTGGCGTATTAACGAAGTCTGACCTAGTGAATGAGCCCAGATTGGTGCCTAGAATCTTTATCTCAAAGTAGTCTTGTTGCTTTCTCTATTCATTACCAAACATGCCATAGCACTTGTGATATAAAATATTTTGTGTCTTTATGAGGGAATAAAGGCCTCATTTACAAATCAATTGCAAACACGAATAAGAGAAATAAAGAGAAAGTGAAAAAAGACGTGTTGCTTAAATTCAAAGGTAAAACATCAGATTGGATAGGTACTCAGGTCACCAAATACTAGATAAGGAACCAAGAGAAAGTAATTTTGAAGCTGTTCAGTGAATGTTCCAGCAAGAATTTGTTTTAACTGCTTTAAAATTGCTTCAATCCTACATTTAGGGAATCATTAGGGGCCTGAAAGGGTCACTTAAAATTTTCACTTATGCTTAACTAGGTTTTATGGAGAAAATTACATGTTTTAGTAGTATTCACAGAATTGAGGACTTGCAAAGGTCTCAAGATGTGTCGTTCTAAAATAGCAAAGGTCTGTGGCTCGATATCACTTCATTTTCACAATAGCCCTATGAAGTAAGTATAATTATTCTCATTTAAGAGATGAGGCTACTGACCCTTGGAGTGTTTGAATTATTTGCCAACCAACCAATCTGAAGGAAGGATCGCCCTGCATTATTCCTTCCTCTATCCCCAAGCCCTGGCATGTGACAGACATTCAGCATGCCACTTCAGGGGTTCTCGAAGTGTTGTCCCTGGACCAGAAGAATGAACATCATCTGGGGACTTGTTAGAAATGCAGATTCTCAGGCCTACCCCAGGCCTCTTGACCCATATACTCCAGATAAAGGGTTCAGCAAGCTCTATTTAACAAACCTTCAGAAGATTCTGATGTCCACTAACGTGTGCAAGCTCTTCTGCATTAAGGGTCTGTTGAACGCAGAGCATACAGGTCAGAGGAGGTCCATCCAGGAGTCTCAGAATCTAAGGCCAGGGTTAAAGGGAAAAGTTAAGGTGAGAGAGACAGAGATCATAGGTTTTAAAGGACAAGTTAAGTAACATCCCAGCTATGGAAAGACCTTTAACAGCTCCTCCCATGTCCCACATCTTAAGGAGCCCCATGCTCTCAAACCATCTGCCACGACTCAGAGAGCTGAGTGTCCCCACCACACCTCTCCACTGTCAGTGTGCATGGAATCTGAGGCCCTTCCCTGCAAAGAATACAATTAGTCAAGTTTCCATTTTTCTTTCTTCCTCCAAAATCCCCCACAGTGAAGGCCACCTGAGGAAAGAAAATTTCATCTTGCGCAAAACCAGATTTATCTTCATTCTTTGCACAACAATACAATGAAAGCCCAAGTGATTTTTCCACATTTGGTAGCACTTAGAAGCTTTTCATCCGCGCAAGAATAAAGAGGAGAACTATCTTCCTCATTTCTGTTTACTGCAGCGATACAGCTGAAAGAAAACAATTTAAATCTAGAAACGACTGACATGTTTTTGACTTAAAAGAAGCACCAAGTCTCAGTTATTATCTAGAATAACAGCTTGTCTGAGATGAAAGAGGCCTAAGAGATCATCCACCTAGTCAGTGCAAGATGATTTGTGAGGGTAGCAGAGACAATTTCTTTTAAAGAGTTATGTGTGTATTTTAATATGTATCAGGGAAAAATATAACTTACATGTCAAACTCATGGTTTCTTGGATGTTATTACTTAGGATAAACCACAAGTCTTTAGTAAGTAAAAACTATATAAGGTGATCACAAAAAAGGAAATAAGAAATAGTCCAGGCATCGTTGCAGATCTGGCAAAAGTCATGCAAATGAGGCATAAAGTTTGGCGATAATCACTTTTCACAAAGTCCTGGTAGGAAGGGGAAAGCACCCCCTTGGGTGGTTCCAAAGGAGAGGCTGTCATGAAGAAAGTAGTAGGGAAATGTGGGCCAAGTTAAGAGAAATTATGGAAGTGATGAGTCACCTGGAGACCATCTAGAAGAGGAAGCTGTTTCTATCCCAGGTCTGAAAGGACAAGGGAAGGAATAGTGTGACCAGAGCTTTGAAGGACAGGTAGCCTGACAGAACTCAGACAACACTGGAGAGAAGGAACAGGGAAGGAATAATCCAACCTCCCCTCCCATTCTCCCATCTTCCACCTGCCCTTCCTAATGGCCAAACCCAACGGGAAGATAAGAGGCAAAGAAACTGGGAGATCCCAACTGTACAGGCCATCCTCCAATGACACAGTAGGACAAAGATCAGGTGTGATGGCACGAAGGCCAAGCACCAGGATAGAGAGATATAGGACTATTCCAACCTGTTTCCTCTATCCAGCTATACAAGCAGTAAGAAAAGTCAGGTCATGGAAGCGTCTGGAAGATTCCCTGGGCTGATAAGAAATACCGCTGGGAGATTTATAGGTCTCAGAAAAGTCACTTAACCTCTTTGCATTTTGGTTTCATTGTTCAAAAAATGAGATAATTATTTATATTTTCCAAATTTTCTGTGAAGATTATTAATAATTTAATATTGTTGGTGCACCATAGGTGGCCAATAAAAAGTAATAACCATAAGTGAAAGAAGCCAAATGAAAGGTTACATATTGCATAATTCTATTTGTAATAATTATCCAGAACAAATAAATCCATAGGGAAAGAAGCAGATTGGTGCTTGTCAAGGGTAGGAGGAGAGAAAAATGGAAAATGAATGTTTAATGGGTACCGGAGAAGGTTTAGTGGGTGGGGAAAGAGGAATGAAAATGTTTGAGACTAGATAGATGTTGTTTGTGCAGTGCTGTGAATGTGCTCAGCGCAGATGAGTGGTTCACTTTAAAATGGCTTATTCATTGGTTAGGGTTGCCATGACAAAGTACCCCCAACAGAAATTTACTATCTTATCATTCTGAAGGCTGTAAGTTCAAGATCTATAGGTCCAAGGGTTGGTATCCTCTGAGAGTGGCATGGATAGGATCTACTCCAAGCCTTTTCTCTTGTCTTATAAATGAATGGACCTTCTCCTTTTGTCTCTCCACAGTGTCTTCCCTCTATGTGTATCTCTGTGTCCAAATTCTCCCTTTTATGTAGATTTCAGTCCTGTTAGATTAAGGGTCCATCCTACAGCAGTACAATCTCATTTTAACTTAACTAATTACATCTACAATGACCCTATTTCCAAATGAGTTCACGTTCTTAGATACTGGGAACTTCCACACTTGAATTTAAGGGATAAATTTAACCTACAATTCAACCTACATCAGTGGTTAATTTTATGTTATATAATTTTCACCTTAATTAAAAATGGAAAACATTAGCCACTAATTATTCTGATCATTACTGTGAAACTCTGGTCAGTGATCCATTATCTCAGAAGCTACCCTAAGATAATGTTTTCATGTCACATAAAAACACCTGGTGAAAATTAAATCCATTGGGTCCCTGATTTTGCCAATTATGGACATTAATTCTTTGATTCTAAAAGTTAAAGTTCATATTAAGTTCCTTCAAAAATATCTTATAGTGTAGGTTATGAAGATTTCATTGAGATATTAAAAAGAGAATTCAAAAGGTTGTTGAAGGTGCTCTAATCTTTTTTCTGATCTGAAAACTACATAACTACATACAGGTCATCATGGTCCAACCCCAGAACCTGGATATGGCAGCAAAGTACTGACCATTAACTGCTTACTGAAGACATTGTGATAACCTGTAACTACTTAGCCATGATTTTCCTGCTTTGGTCTATGCTGGCCTCATATTCACTGTGGACTGGCCCAATTCTGCAATATCCACTCACTCTTTGGTATCTTACAGCTCTCCTGTGCTGATCACTCCATGCTATGGTCATTGTTTGTGTGCTGTTGTCAGCCAGGCTTGTGTGGCTGTCAAAGTTCACTATGAATAAGCATAGCCCTTGCCTTCCCTCCAACAGATTTTGTTAAACAAGAGCTGCTCTTTTCAATTTTGGGTGCTGGAGGTGGCCTCTCTTTGGCCCTGTGGTCCACATGGACCACACACTAAACCTAGGGCTCTCTCCCACGTCAGCATGCTCTCTGCCAGCTCCATTGTTTCTACTGTGAAATCAAATCATTCTAGAGTCCACAGCTTCAATTATCCAGTCTTTTGTGACTAACAATTCATGAAACCTACACTGGAGTGCAGTATTTTAGAGATTCTTTTCTACCATCTTGTCTTCAACACAGCAAATAGCAGGGGAAATCCCAACATATATTTTTACCAGAAATACGAGCAGACCACCCCAAAGGCTGGCATTATTCCCAGTAGCCAAAAGGTGAAAACAACTACATGTCCATCAAATGATGAATGGGTAAACAAAATGTGGTATATCTATACCATGGAATATTATTTGGTCATAAAAAGAAAGAAATAGTAATGCTCCAAAATGTATAGACCTTGAAAATATTATGCGTGTAAGAAGCCAGGCACAAAAGGCCACACATTCTGTGATTGAATTTATATGAACTATCCAGAATAGGCAAATCCATAGAGACAAACAGTAGCTTAGTGGTTGCTAGGGGATGAGAAGTGGGGAGATGGAAAATGGCTGCTAATGAGTAGGAAATTCTTTTGGGGGTGCTGGCAATGTTCCAGAATTAGAAATGTTCTAGTTGCACTACTTTGTAAATAAACCACCCCAAAAGCCCACACTAAATTATATACTTTTAAAAGGTGAATTTTAAAATGGAATGAGTTAGACTTTAATTTGTAAAAAATCTCTAAGAAACAATATGTGTAGCACATTTCTGAATTAATGCACTGAGCCCATTTTCAGAATCATAAGATTTTTTAAATTGTCTCTATCAAAGGAAATGATACATGGTGCTATGCTTTGGGTGTTGTTTGCCCCCCACACACACACACAAAGGTTCATATGCTCTGGAAGCTCAGTCTTCAGTAGGGCAGTACTGAAAGGTGGAGGCACCTTTAAGGAGGAGAGGGTGGCTAGTGCAAGGTAATTATGTCATAGGACACCACCCTCATGAAAGGATTAATGCTGTCTCTCAGGAGTGGATTAGTTCCCAGGAGAGTAGGCTGCTGTAAAAGAAAGAATCAAGTTCCTCCCTGGTTTCGTGACTCCTTGGTTGCACACATGCCCCTTCCACATGAAGGTAGCTCCCTTCTCTTCTCCACTGCCTTATGACATGGGAAGGTGCCACGCTGTGTGTCCCCTCCAACCACAAGAATTGTGAACCAAATAAGCTTCTTTACTTTACAAGCTGCCTGGCTTCATATATTTTGCTATAGCAACATAAAATAGAGTAAGACTAGTGGTAAATGTAGCAGATCCCCAATATTCTCACTCTGTTCTGCTCAGGGAATCCAAGGAGTTGATTTCCACTTAGGTGTAGTACTTCTTGTAAGAATCATTAACACAGATTGAAGGCTGACTATGGTATGTGCCCAGGGCTCTTCTAAAAACCTTATATTGAAATCTCAGATCCCACCCACTACAGAAGACTGTTTTTCAATGTGATAAATGCTGCAAGCATTACTATTTTATGAGTGTTTTAAATCTGAAAAGTGCTTCACCTTCACCCTTTACAGACTATTTTACAATAACTAAAGGAATATTATATTGAATTCAGTGCTGCAATGGCATCCTGGGTTATACTCAAACAGCCATTTATACATCACCTAACTGATTTTAATGTTTTCCTCTACCTATAATTCTACAAACACTGCCTAAGATGATCATTTGAATAAAACAAGAGTAATAATGGTGGTGTGATGGTTAATCTGGATTTAACCAGATTAAGGGGTGATTAGATTGTGAGGGCATGAATTTATCAATGAACGTACCCATTGACAAGTCCATAGCTGAATGGGCTAAAAAGAGGTGGGCCCGATTGGAGCAGTGGTGTAAAAACGGTGTGGCCTTGAGAATTATATCTGCTCCCTGGCCTCTTCCTCTCGGGCTCTTTCTGAACTGCTCTGCTTTTTGGCACTGTGAGTTCAGCAGCTTTTCTCCACCATGCGCTTCTGCCATGCTGTTTCTGCCTCGACCCAGCTGGCCATGCACTGAAATCTCTCAAACTATGACCCCCGCACCCTTTCTCCTTTCAGTTGTGTATGTTGGGTATCTGGTTCCAGCAGCAAAAAGCTGACTAACACAAGTCTGAATAAAAACCCTGTCCTTCACTATGTGCTTTGTCATTTCTAAAACATCTGCTCATATATTTTTACATTTGATCTTTAGGAAAATCCTTACAGAAAAAAGAAAACAGCTATTCTCATGTTTCAGATGAGAAATTGTGGCTCCAGAAAATTGAGAAAGAACTTGAACAAAAGTCTCGTGGCTTGTAACCTTCTGCACAACATTCCGTCTACCAACTAAATCTTTTTGGGGGTGACATATTCACAATAACTGGGCCAATTTGGCTGATTTGCTATCTCCATTGTGAAATTCAGAATTACACATTTCCCCCATCTAGCTAGAATAACTTTCTATCAGTTTTATCTTCAAATATAGCGCTACTATACTGAATATCCTTATTTCCAATATTGAAGCAAAACATTAAAATGACTGGTTTTACGTACAAGGCATATAGCAAAAGTGGGAATTGACCCCTAATTGTCTTTAGTACCAACACTCTGCACTTAATTGAAGGTTGGATGGCCATAGGGGGATAACTAGTCTGTGCCCCCATATCCAGAAAGCAGCATATTTAGGGCAGATCTCTCCAGGGGATACCCTTCTCCTTATGTAGAATTATGGGAAAGAAGGAGATTTCAGATCTCTTGTAGATATCCCATCCTACAGGTCATATTTCCTTTTGTGTTTTCACAGCCAAGAAATCCTTCCCCAAATCCCAGTAAATCCCTCTTTCTCTCCTTTAAACCCTCACCTTGTTCTATTTTCCATGAGGAAGAAAAACACCTGGTTTTTCCTGGGGAAAGCAACAACCCCTGAAATCTGTCCACTCCAGCATGTTATGGGTTCCAAATATTTCAGTGTCGGACACCTGAGTGTTAATTATGTCCCTGCGACTCCCACAGCAGTACCAATGGGTGTACAACTAAGCTGCCGGGCTTAGCATCCCAAGGAGAGAAAGCAGAAAGCAGGCTAAGGACTCCCTGGAAGTCCTAACCTCACACCACAGATTCTCAAGCATTGCTCACTGTCACTTCTTATCCCCGACCAGTGCTCTGGACCTGCCCACCACCCCTCCTAGATCCCCATATAGCCATAGACACCCTCCCATACATACACAGAAACCCTTAGGCTTACCTTTCCTCCCCCTTTCTCAGCTCTCCTCCCACTCATTCCTCCCCACCCTTGATCCACTTATTTCCTCTGGGTGTGTTGGAATCCTCTCCAGCTCCAGCACAAAGCTAATGCCTCTTCCTCACAGCTGTCACCCTTATCTGTTCTCTTGTCCATGGCCAGGCTTTCTCAGGACAGCTTTGCACAACAAATCCTTTCTCATACAGTCAGTGGTCTTTTTCCATGGTTTAGAGTGACTGGGAGAGGTGGAATCTGCATCCCTAATTATTGCTACAAACCCAGTGAGGCTGAGGGAGTAATAAACATAGTATGAGTGCTCCGTGAAGATTTGCTAAACCCTGGCTAAGAATGCAAAAGTAAACCTGAAGAGCCAGCCTTGGCCCTGAGTCTCTTCTCACAAAATCTGCTTAGACTAGCGAGGTATCTAACTGGAAAGAGAGCCCAACTGTGATCATAATACTGTAAACACATTATAATGAATACATGACCTGGTGTCTTGGTCAATTTTCTGTTGCTACAACAAAATACCTGAGGCTGGATAATTCATAAAGAATAGAATTTGATTTAGCTCAAAGTTCTGGAGACAGAGAAGTCCAAGAGCATGGTGCCAACATCTGCTCAACATCTGGGAGGGTTGTCATGAGGCAGTGTAAAGAGCAGAGGGTCTTGTGACGAGGTAGAGTAAAAGAGCCAGCTTGGCTCCCTCTTCCTCTCCTTATAAGGCCACGGATGCCATCCTGAGACCCCACCCCCATGACTTCATCTAATCCTAATCACCTCTCAAAGGGCCCACCTCCAAATGCCATCAACATATGACTTGGGGGTTTAGTGTCCAACACATGAACTTTTGGGGGGCACATTCAAGCCATAACATCTAATTATATAAAAATATAAGAAGTCATCAAAAGCTACAGTGAGTGTTTGGATTTTCTAAAATATTTATTTCAGTAAAAGACACATTGCCATGAATCCTCCTCAAAATATACACCCTCGCTTCCAACAGATTTATCTCATTCTGACCACTTTCTAAAGCAATTCGCAGAACATCTCTTTTGTGTGTCTTTTTTTCATGGTTTTATTTCTTAGTTTACTTATTTATTTATTTTTATTAGTACATGTTTGCAGTACATAATGATTACATTCATTATGGGGAGTTGGTGCAGGAACACAGTGCATCTTAATGATTTTTTTCATCTCCTTCTCCCACCCTTCTCCTCTCCTTTGCAAGGTAGGACCAAAACTTTAGTGAATTCTTCTTCCATCTGCCATCCAATGGAAAGGTAATGAATAAAGAAAATATGATATTTATACAAAATGGAAAACTCTGCCATAAAGAAGGATAAACTTGAGTCACTTGTAGGAAAATAGATGCACCTTGAGATTATCATATTAAGTGAAATAAGTAAGATAAACAAGCTTAAGTATCACATGATTCTCTTATATGAGAAACCTAAAATACAAATAAACTACAGGACAAAATAAAAGATAATAGGAATCAAGAAGATCTTTGTAAAGGGAAAAGGGACTAAGAGATAGTGAGAGAATGGTAGGAAGTGGGAGGAAGTGGAACAGAAGGAGATGAAAAAAAATAATAATAATACATGTCCTATACATGTGCCAGTTCCCCACAACAAATGTAACCATTATCTACTGAAAACATGTTGTTAGGGCGTCTAACTAGATGTCCCCCAAAGCCTCATGTACTTATAGGTGGGGCTTCTCAGAGCTGGCTGGATCTAAGGTATGTGATACTGGGACTAAGAGTGTGCAGTTCTAGATTACTCCACTGATTGGTTTACTGTAGTTCTGGATAACGGGAATTGAATAATGAGAAGTTCTACCCTGAGTGTGGGTGGCACCGATCAACAGATTTATAACCTAGGGCCAAGGATATAGCTCAGCAGCATAGTGCCTACCTGGCAATCTCAAGATCCTGAGTTCAATCTCTGGTACCAAAAAAAAAAAAAAAAAAAAAGGCTTATGTCCTGGATGGATTATAAAGGGAAAAGAAAAAAAGGAGAGTCAATACTGTTGCTACTGCTGCTTGCTACCTCCTGCCTGCTCTGCCATGGGCTGTTTCTCTTTTATGATGCCACCCTGCCAACTATGGACTGAAACCTCTACAATCTGTGAACCAAAATAAACCTCTCCTCCTTTAACTTGTGGGTGTTGGGTGTTTTGTCTCAGCAATGAGAATGTAACTGAGATACATGTACTAATAAAATAAAACATTATGGCATGTCCCCATTCATCTTATTCACTAGATCTGGCACTATGTAACTTCTGGCTCTTCCTCAAAGTCAAAATGACCATGAAAGGGAAGCATTTTGAATCAATTCAGGACATAAAGGAAACCACAGCAATGCAACTAAAGACACTCAAGAAAAGAATTTCCAGAACTACTTCAGGAAGTGGAAAAATGATGGGATAAGTCTGTTCAAAGTAAGGCAGAGTATTTTGAGAAGGATTAATAGCAAAGTTTCTTGTAATAATTTTTTATTTGAACACACATGATATTTTTCAATCAAATTTTGTGTAACAGTCTAATAGATATGGGTCATAAATTTTTTAAACTAGATTATAAAAAAATGCCTATTAACCAGCGATCATTCTGGGCCTCAGTCCAGTCATTACCACTACTGGGGTGTTAAAGTCTTTTGAGGATTTGAATCTACACAACCTTGGTCTCCATTATCCCCATGGGCCCTTCATGAACCTTACAAAATCTCCACTCAGCTCCTTCTGCAAATGGAACATCATCAGGAACACCTGACCCAAATCTCCAGGCCTACCTTACCTGTGATCTGTGATCCTCAATGAGGGATCTAGAGCTTAGAACTGGCAAGTAGGACCTCAAATGAGGTTTTAACCATTCCATGGCCAAGAGAGGGCATAACTTGATAATCTCATATTCAACAGCTCTTAATGGAAGAGAATCGCCCAGTGAGCCACCAAAGCCTTTCTATATCACCAACTTGGGCAATTATTTACTATTTTGCAATTAAATTCACCCAGGAAAATGGAATCATTACTGCGAGGAGTAGCTAACCAGCAAAGGGCAGAATTGTGCTCTCAGCCATATGGCAGGCAATTCCCAGTGATGTCAACAGAAAATTGCACATGAGTAACTGTGAGGCAAGCTTCATTCCTGGGAGAGGCCCTGAAGTTTTACTGTCATAAAGGGAAGCAGTAAAGTGTAGGAACCAAGAGAGGTTGTGTAAAGCCGTCATTTTCGTGCAAGCATAGGCAGACCTTCTGGGTCAAATTGACCAATACCACAAAGTTCACAGACCTGATTTTTCCATTCTTTCTTAGTCAGTGTATTAATGATGTCTGCATAGATTTTTGAATTAAAATTTAGACTAAAATTTGAATAATTATAAGAGCATTATTTCTAGTCATCTAATAAAATATATACTTGTGGAATTAAAATTGTACAGGGGCATCTTCCCACCCACTTCTCCCATACACCCCCCCCACACACACACAGATATAAGCATCCATGCACACACAGCCAACACACACCCTTCTAGCATCGCCCTTGAACCATCTACACATTGGCCACTTTGGACATAAACCACCATCCTCCAGATTAGCATTGGTGGTGAGTGAGGGTGCAGCCAATGAGCACTCCCCACTGCATGGTGTATACTTAGGGGAGGGAGGACCATCTTCCCACTGGGCTGCAGTCGTTGACATATGGCAGCAAGAACAAGGAGCAGGGTTACCAGGATCAAAGGCATCAGCCCTGAGGATGGACAGGAAGGGAGTTATCAAACCAATAGGAAAGACCCAGGAGAACACCAGGCCTGTGCCCAAGTCACAAGATAGCTCATGACTCAGTGGATTGGCATGAATCAAAGGCCTATCCCTACAGTGGCCCATCACGTAAGGAAGCATCTTGACCGAGCTTCAGCCTGGATCTGTGCCCTGAGCAACTTTATTTCGTCATTATGGAAATTTTCTCCTGGGTGCTCCAGATCCTGAGGTTACAGATAACAAACTAGAGCCTCACATGAAGGCTGACCCCTTTGGACAGCCAAGATTCACTGCAGTATTTTTTTCTCCCATAGTAACTGTATAGCTTATATCTAGATGTCTCCCAAGAGCCTCATGTGCTCACAGATGGGGCCTTGGGAAGGTGACTGGACTATAGGTGCTTAGAGGCAGCATGCTGTTGGGAGGGAGGGTCTGGTCAGAAGAGGCAGGTCACTGGAGGCGTGGCCTGGAGGGGTTTATCTCTTTCCTTGGCTCCTCCCTTCAGTCTCTCTGCTTCTTTCTTACCATGCCTTGAACAGCTCTCATCTGCCATGCCCATCTGCCTTGGAGCCAGCAGACTGAGAAAGTTCTACAAACTGTCAGCCATAGAAAAGCCTTCCTCCTTTAACCTTACAGGTGCCAGGTATTGTGTTTCAGTGATGAGAAAAGTGACTAAGACACTACTGGTACACTTAGTCCGACATGGTATTATTCCCAAGGCCATATTGAGATGTTCCCTTTTAATTCATCCCAAGACCCTTTCCTGGGGTCCAGCCACTTTGATATGGATCCAAAGATGTGTCATTAAAAGGTTCCTCCCGGCAATGTCTCATGCCTTCCTCTGTTTCACCCGAGACACAGGCAGATGCCCTTGGTAAGCTCTCAGGGCTAATGAATGGTTAGTTCACTTTTAACTTCCTCACCAAGTGGGAAAGGACTTCCTCCCCATTCTACTGAAAGAAAGACTGAAGGTCTAATGATGTTTCAGTGCCTCTTATAAGAAAACCCTTGGTTAATTTTTCTAAAGATAAGAAAGTGACGTGACCCTCCAACAAGGCGACAGAAGAATGTTCCAGAGGTAGCAGCCGGAAAGGTGACAGCTAAATTGTCAAGGACAGTGTGACAACAGCAACTCCACATCACAAACCTACAACTTCTTCATGCCAAGTGTTTAAAGCATTTGTTTCTGTACAAAAACAGAATGTTTGAAAAATCAAAATTTGGCCAGGACTTTAGCTGCATGGTTACACAAAGTTTGTGAGAACAGAATCCAGAGCTCAGTTTAAAGTAAGAAGAGAGCAACTACAGCTACCATAAATATAACTGGGGAATTTGAGATCTGCATTCATGAAAAGCATTGTATTTTTTGAGAGTGGACATATGTGCAATAAATTGATGATTAATTTTCAAATCGTTTGCCTCTTTTTAAATGCACTCACCACTCAAAACCTCCTTAACCTAATTTAATCATCTATTGGCATTTCAAAAGGCACTTCAGAATCTAGCATGGCTCAAGCTCTTTACTTGGAATTAGAATTCTAATTCCACCAGACACTTGTCTCTTCTCTTCTGCCCTTACTTCCCAATGGACTTTCTTCAAGCTGCCAGTTTGAGTGGTCCTCTTAAAAGTGCTGGATCACACGATTCTTGCTCAAAATCTTCCCAGGTTTTTTCTTGATGCATCTCAAAGCAAAATCACAAGTTGACTATGACTTTCCCAGGCCATCCAACCTCCTGGCCTCCTCAACTCTGTCCTCAAGTCCTATCTTGCCTTTTCTCCCTCCACACAGGCCACCTTGCAGTTCTGGAAACAAACCCAGCACATATTCTGTCTGCACTGGCTGGTCCCTCTGCAGGGGATGCTCCTTCTCCTGGCATGGGGACAATTTACTCCTTCACCTCTTTTGGATCTGGACACTGATGTCCCCTGAGCAGTGAGGTCTCTACTTTCTCCATTCACCCCATGTAAGACATCAAACGCTGCTCAGCCACACACGCACATTCCTTACCTCCTCCATCCTGCTTTCTTTTCTCCTTATCACACATCTACTTCTTTATTCTATGAGTTTTCTGCATGAGGGTGGGACTTTGTCTTCTCCTATTTGTTGCTGAATCCTCAGGACAGTGGAAGCAGCTAAAAAATTCAAGTTCTGCCTAACTGGTCTGGGATGATTGATCCAGGGGCTGGAATTCAGTTAACCAACTCAGCCACTAGATAGCTGTGTAACCTCGGAGCCCAGTCCCATCCTTGCTGTCAGCAGCAGCCACCTTATATTTTAATTGTGTATTTACTCATTGACTCCTCCTTAGACAATGAGTTCCTTGCTGGCAGGAGTTGTATCTTCCATATTCAACATACATTTGTTAAACGGCGATCATATATCAGACACTCAGAATACAGAATCAAATGCACTGCTGAGCCCCGGACACGGCTAACCTTTGGGGAAGCTGAGCCACTCACATAAAGTTGTGCAGTGAACAACTTGCACAATGGTACAGAACAGCCCTATAATGATGATAGTCAATTAATTACTAATTCCAATTGATTATAGCTTCCAATATTGCTCATATCATTTTGCTGTACTGCTGGTGACTGATTAGTCTAATGAAGTCACCTTCCTGGATTATTGCTTTGACATTTCTGTTACAGCCATGAGATTGTGCATTGTAGTCATCCAATTGTAGGGTTAGTAATTAGCCAATCACCCACACAGGATGACTGTCCCCACAAGAGAATCAGATGGTATTTCTTCCTCCTCAAAGTGCTTTGCTGGATGCCCATCAGTCACAGATAAAATCTAACACACTTATGCACACATGAGACCTTCCTGTTCTAGTTTTGCCAGCTTTTCCAGCCCCCTCTGCAGCCTTTGCCAGTAGGCAGCCTTGCATTTTATTCTTTACCAGCTCCTAATTACCACAGTTCCCTAAAAGGTGATACTCCCCTATGTTGCTTTAGTTCAGCATATTTCCCCAATCCCTGAAAAGCCACCCTATCACAGCCTTCAAATGACCCTATACACAGGTACATTACTTTTTCTGCAGTCAAGACTCAGCCCCAGTGAGGTTTGCTCCATGGAGCTTTCTGCACACTCCTCTGTCTGACTCAGATTCTTTCATCTGGCAAAACCTCCTATGCAAAATTCTTCACAGCACAGCAATTTAAGCTCTTCTCTCTTTCAGCCGAGCTCCACAAAGGCAGCAAGCATGAAGGAGCCCCTAATGGCCTATCTGCTCAGTCCCTTTTTTCCTCAGGTCTCCTCCACCCTCTTGATCCCCAGGATGACCTCCCAAGCCATGGACCATGGATAGCCTTCTCATTCAGCTTCACCTGGCTCCTCTCACCACTGCCAGTGAGCTACAATTGATTACATAGTATTCAGGCTCCTTCCAGCTTCCTCTCCAGGAATGCGGGCTTTGAACCAAGGGAAAGTCAGGCTGTGTTTTGGAAGCTCGGACTGCAGAATCATTTCCCACCATTTTGCAAAGAGGAGAAAACAGATCCGGTAGACAGAAAGGAGGAAGAAGGAAAGGGGGATCTAATACCTTGTCCCTCCTTGCTTGGATGGGACATCCCAACATCTTTCTAAGAAACTTCTCTGTTCTGAAAAGCTGTAAATTTCATCTCTGCTTCCAAAGTGTATGGCCTGTTTAATGGAGAATGAATGAATTAATGGCAGGAAGATTGTCACTGAGGACAGTGATGTGAGATCAGCCACTGATAGACTGGGAAACTGAGGCTAAGAGACATTAGAAGACAGCTCTCTGTGACAAGATGGTGACACTGGTACTAAAAGGGATCCAGGTGTGGTGGTGTGCACCTGTAATCCTGGCATTCCAGAAGCCTAGGGCAGGAGGATCATAAGTTTGAGCCCAGCCTGGGCAACTGAGCAATGCAGCAAGATCCTGTCTCAAAATACAAAATAAAGGACTGGGGATGTAGTTCAGCACAAAGGCCTTGGGTTCAATCCCCAGTACCACAAGAGAAAATCTCAGGGAAAGAGTGCATGATAACTGTGACAACAGCCATCCACACACACAAGAGAGGGAATCAGCAGCTCAGCCTGACCAGGACGTAGTAAGTACTGACCCAGCCCGATGCCTCTGAAGCAGCCTTGCTGCTCTGAGTC
The DNA here is from genome assembly GCF_053883595.1 of Heterocephalus glaber. NCBI lineage: Eukaryota > Metazoa > Chordata > Mammalia > Rodentia > Bathyergidae > Heterocephalus > Heterocephalus glaber. Next base: position 19,481,654 of record NW_028258381.1, on the reverse strand, counting down.
CAGCCTCCCTGGCTGACTGCACGGCCTGACAAAGAGGCCTGTTCTGAATATCTAGATGCGTCTCACTTGTGTCAATGCCTAGGCCTTCAAGTTCCATGGCATGGTCCTTCCTGGTCAGGCGGCTTAGCAGCACAGGAAGTAGAGCATCCCTTCCTAGGCCTTTGGTCTGCCTGTGATGGTCCATCTCCCCCACAGACAGATATACAATACAAGAGGGGCTCCTTGCAGAGGAACTGCTTGCAAAGTGCTTCATACAAAGCTGGCTCCTAATAGGTGCTTCAGCCTCAGTTTCCTCTCAGCAGAGTGAATGAAATAGGACCCAATGCTTTCCCAGGGTTTTTTCACTTTTAACTGAGTATGACTTTTACCAGTCATAACACAGTTGAGGGGCATAGCTTTGGGGCATTCCTGGTGTCACCCAATCAAGCCTGTACCCAAATCACAACCTGCCAACATATCCCACGAGGACAAAGGGAGAAACATCAGGCATGGTGACAGTGATGGCAATGTTCCTTTGTGGAATTAATGGTTGTTAGCTGGTCTCTGAGGGTCCCCTGGGTACCTCTGCTGCTAATTAGGAACAACACAGCAAGAGGCATCTGGGTCCCCAGGGCTCCTTCTTCATAATTTCTCATGACTCCTACTTCTTTGTGGTTGATGCTCCATCCCATTAGTGCGGGCTGCTCTCCTTATCTCTGATTGATGGAAATGAAGTAGGACAAAGGCAGCCAGAGGAGCCTGCAAGGCTGGGTCCCCAGGCAATGCCTCCACTAACTTCCCTGAAATGTGAAATCTCCTAGCAGAATCTAGACACTGGCTTGGAGCCCTGCACTTGGCTGCCTGGTTCTTTTGGTATTGGAGGAGAGCCTTTCTATGGGCTAGGTATGCATAACTGGGCACCAAACTTATCAAAAAGCAATTAGTGCAGAGTAAAAAGTACTTTCAAATATACAAGGTGCCATCAAAAGTAGATATGGTGGATGTTTTAAAATTTCATTACAGTGACTGACACATTGACATTAATCAATGTGCTTAAAACACATTACAGTGTGTCCTTGTCAACCTTACTCACCAGATGTGGCCCTGTATGGCTTCTAGCTCTTACTCAAAGTCAAAACAACCATGAAAAGTGAATGTTTTGGATCAATTTAGGACATCAAGGCATCCAGAACAGTACAACTAAAGACCTTGATAAAAGAGGACTTCCAGAACTGCTTTAGAAAGAGGCAAGCATGATGGGATAAACATGTTGGAAGCAGGGGTAGTATTTTGAGAGGGATTAAGACAATGTGCCTTCTACTATAACACACTTCTGAAATTTAAACATCCACTGCAGTTTTCAGTGATACCACACATAATTGCAAAGGACACTGACAGCTGTGTCTACGTGAGGTCACAGAAGCGGAAGTTTCTGATCACAGCTAAAGAACCTATCCTAGACCTTGACAAAGGCCATCCCATGTCTGACTCAGTTTCTCCAGCCCAGACTCTAGCTTCCTCCTTTAGTCCTGCAGCCTCTGTAAACTGCAATTCCAGCAAGCCTAGCACCTGAACCCAAACAGGTAACAATTGTGTGTGGTTTTATCTCCATTTTCCCTTCTAGAAATATCCTCTACCTTCTTCTCTACTCTCATCCCAGTTATCGGAGATGGGTCACTATAGACTGCACCAATGGAGTTTCTGGTTCCCTTTGAGTTTGGGCCCATAGGCAAGGCCAGCAGGCAGGAGGAGACATAGGGATTCACCCCCAGCTCCCTCCCTGCTGGGCTGAAGTTGAAGGACGCTGTGTTTCTCCAGGAGATGGCTCCTCCCATAGCATCAGGTCTCTCAGAGCTGATGGAAGTGCCAGCCCATGAGCCTGAAGGCCCAGGACCTTGGCTGCCTCTGTGGTTCCCTTCACTGGCCCACATCTGTGTAAATAGCCCTGCCTCTGCCTTCCCCTCACCCTCTCCTTTGGAGTCAGCCATCTGTTTCCTGCCAGGGACCCTGACTGAGACAGATGTTTACATAAATACTGTGAGACTAAAGGATTTAGATCAATCCCACAATTATTTCCCTAGTGAATACAATATTTTATAGAGGGTCTCATTTGTAAACTTACAAAAGAATGTTATAAATGAATAGCTAAGAAATCCTTTTTTCCCCCTAGGAGGCTTTCAGGAAACCTAAAATCCCCTGGAATTTGACTCACTTGGATTTTTGGTTTGGAATCACCACTCTACATTACTTAGTAGCTGCAAATCCTCCCACAGCACTAAGTGGGAATGTTGCCACTGGACATCCAGAGCCCTTTGGAATTTAGCTCTGCCTCACCTCACCCTCCATTCTCCCCTCCCTGTCTACACCTCTAGAGTCACAGTGCCTAGAGCTCTGCCACTGTCCTGGGTCCATGCTGGCTCCCTGACTGCCATATCCTATCCTCTCTACACAGGTCCACATCCCATTTCTCTGGTTACTAGCTATTCTGCACATCCTCAACCAGATCCTAATTCCCCATTCTTGCCTGATATTCTCCTCCTCCTCACCGTCCACCCATCTCCTGTTCTTTCTTTCTCTGAGTTTCCAGAGTATTTTCACATTATTTTTTAAATTAGCAGGCCCCAAAATTGACTCTGTAGAGGGTATACAAGGGTTTAAATTTTAACATGCATATAGATTCTTATAAACACTACTACAAACAAGATACAAACAGATAAGGTCCATGAGACACAAAAACTGCCTTATGTTATCTTTTTAGAATCATGAATATATAAATGTGTATATATGAGGGGGTGGGGACTGGCTCCCATTTCTAGGAAGGCTGACAAGTTCCAAGATCTGCAGGGTGAGTCACCAAGCTGGAGAACCAGAAGGACCAATGATACAGTTATAGTCCGAGCTTGAAGGTCTCAGAACCAGAAGAAATGAGAATGAGGTGCTTATCTAAAGGCCTTGAGGCTCGAGACTCAGGAAGAGTGGAAGTTTCAGTTCAAACACAGAGCTGGGGAAAAAATGAATGTCCCAGCTCAAACAGGCAGGCAGACAAGAGCAAGTCTCTGTTACTCAGTAGGATCAGCCTTTTTATTCTGTTCAGGTCTCCCTTGATTAGCTCAGTGTGGGGAGAAACTTGATATAGCACATCTCTTTTTTTATTTGGGTCTTACTTGATCTCATTGATCGGTGCTTTGTAACTTTCAGCATGCAGCCTATCCATGGTTTAAGTGTATACTTAATACTTTCATTTTTGGAGCTATTTTAGATTATATTTTTATGTCCAAATACATAAGAACAAACCTTTTTCATATTGATCTTACCAATATCATTTATTAGTTCTGGGAGATTGCTGTAGATCTCTTGGGATGTTCTAGGTAGAAAACTACGTCACCTGTGAATATAGGCAATTTTATTAATTTCCAATATGTATCCCTTTCATTTCTTTTCCTTGCCTACTGAACTAGCAGGAACTTTTAATAAGATGTTGAATAAGACTGGTGAGAGTACACACTTTGCCTTTTTCTCAACTTTAGAACCTACTGAGTCTTTCACCAATAAGTTTGATGCAAGCTATAATTTTTGTAGATACCTTTTATCAGATTGAGTAAGTTCTCTTCTACCTCAGTTTACTGAAAAAAATGTATGAATATTTGCTGAATTTTGTCACATGTTTTCACTGTATTAATTGGCATCATATGACTTTTCTTCTTTAGACTAATGATGTGGTGAATTACATTGATGGATTTTGAACGTTGAGCTAGCTTTATGTTCCTAGGAAAAACTCCACTAGATCACACTGCACACTTCTCTTTTAATATATTACTGGATCTGATTTGATAGTTTTTATATCTGTATTCATGAAGGACAATATTTTTTATCTTTCTTTTTTATATACTGTCTTTATCTGCTTTCATACCAAGGTAATCTTGGCCTCATAAAAGGAGTTGGGAAGAGAAGCATTCTCTCTTCTCTATTTTCTGGAAAAGATTGAGTCAGATTTGTGATCTTTCTTCTTTAAATAAAATCTCCTCATGCTGGATATTTCTTTTTCAGGAGACTTTACCCTATGAATTCAATGTCTTTAATAATTAAAAGTTCTGGTTAACTCTTACATGTTGGTAATTTGTGATTTTTTTGAGGAATTAGTCCATTTCTAAGTTGTGTTTATAGGTTTAGAATTGTTCATAGTTTGTCCTTATTTTCCTTATAATACAGAAATTCTCTTCCATTCTTGGCATTCATCTGTGTTTCTCTGTTCTCTGTTAATTTTTCTGGGTTCATAGTAACTGATGTTGCCTCTGCCTTTCTGAGTTTCTCATCTTTGGCCATGGGTGACGCTATTGTCCCCAGTTACATTCAATGCACACTATCCAAGAGCCTTTTCAGGACCTGGGATAGAGCCCACGCATTGTTGAGTGGGTGATTTCTGTTTCACTTTGTTTTAGCCTAAGAGAAGCTCCCCCACACTGCATGGGCATCTCAGACATGGTCCTGACTCCTTGAGCTGAATCTTGATGGTAGCTCTGCAGCTGCCTCATCTACCTGGTCAGGGGCCCAGCACCCACGATTGGCTCTGAGGAGGAGTTCATCACTCCGTCCTACCACCCCCAACCCCTCCTCTGCACAGGAGTTCTCAAGTTCAGGGGTCAGATACAAAGCCATTCACTGCATGAACCTATAGGTGCAGATTTCCCTTCTCTTGTTCTCTTGGTATTGCATTTCTCGCCTCTGTTTGTTAAGTCTGAGGAAGAGAAGGAAGCTCCAGTTTAGGAGGCACTGGACCCTGGGAAGGTCTCTGGGTTTCTATCTCTTTTTGAGTTAGTTCTCCTCCTGCCCCAACATGCCATGGGATGAGTAGTCTGTGCTCTTCAGCACAAGAGCAAAAGCTCCTATTTTCTTCAATTATTTGCTACCGTTTCTTTACATTGACCATCTTCAGGTGTTAGAGTGACAGAATACAGATGGCTAAAAGTTTGGTCATGTGGACTTAGAAAAAGAAAGGTGGAAGAGGTTATCTAGCCTGCCTTGGCTCTATGTCTCGAGTCTGTCCATTAGTCAAAGAGTGACTCCATATGATCCAGTCTAGCTCATGAGGACTCTAACTGCACAGTGGTTTGGAGCCAAAGGTGCTTGGTATCACAGAATGTGTTACACACTCTGTATGTACACAGTGGAACCTCCGTATCCACAGAAGATTGCTTCAGGATTTCCCTGCAGACACTAAACTTTAAGGATGCTCAAGTATCTTATATAAAATGACAGAGTATTTGTACATAACTATATACATCCTCCTCCTCATCTTTAATCAGCTCTAGGTTACTTATTACAGTGTAAATGTTATGTAATCATATTGCATTGTTTATGGAATAATAACAAAGGGGGAAGTTGTCCATGTTCAGTACATGTGCAATTTTTTCAAAACATGTATTCTGTCTGCAGTTGGTTAAATCTACAAATGTGGTACCCACAGACCTTGAGGGTTAAATGGATTTCATTCCAATACCTTGGTAGGTTGGGGAGGTTGGAGCAGGAAAAATTGGGGCACCAAATTATCCCCAGTCATCATTCTAGAATTGCCCAGGGCTGGGGAGCAGCTGATGGTAAAGAGGTCACTGTGGAGCGGTTATGGGTCCCCAAGGGCGACTGTGATCTGGGCTACTCTGCAGTCGGAAAGGTGGGAGAAGCCCTGGTAACAGACTCCTCCACATAATTAAAAACTGAGCCTCTTCAGCTAAGGAACAATTCAGCTGAAAATACTTTGGTGGCTCTCAGTGGTTTAGTCCATCTGTTAAGCAGACTTTCTGGTCATTGAGCCTCTAAATATTGATTTCTAGATAATGTCAAAATCTTCAGAAATCAGCACAGCCCGGTCAAGGCCCTGGGTCTTGGACTCAACACCTATCCTCATCCATCTCACCAATTTGTGGCAAGCCCTAAACCAAGTCACACAAGCAAACCACAGACAGCTCAAGGATCCCCCCAAATCCTACTGATACACCAGCTGTCCTAAAACTATCAACAAAATCCAAAAGCATGATCTTAAATCACTTCCCATCTTAAACTCCAGTGTTTCTGAAGGGGAGAAATTAAGCTAAAAAGGAAGAAAGAGTCTTAGAAAGCCTCCCTACAGTGCCCTTTTCAAAGACTTAATCAAGATTTATTAAGTTTTAATTACATGTGAAGCGTATCGCCAGATACTCTGATGAATACAAAACAAGAAACAGACATGGTCAACCTTGAGAGGTTTTGCTCCAGTATAAAGACAATTAGACTTGGTACCAGGGCTAAAATCCAAATCGCTCCTTTATTTGCTATATGATTCAGGCTCTAGATTTGTGGACAAAGTGTTTTCAAAAGCTAAGGTTCAAAGAAAAAAATCTATACAACTGTGGTGGCAACGCCTAGCAGTGTTTTGTGAAGGATAAAATAAAATCACTTAGGTGAAAGCTATTAGTGCAATCTTGGTACATGGCAGGTGCTTAGTCAGTGTCAGCTAGTCCAATGGTTAAATGATGAAGACTTGCATTGATGAGCTTCCTAGCTAGTTGGAAAACTAAAAGAAATTAAATAAAACCCTGCGAAAAGAACCTTAAATTAGGCACTGGCAGTACTACAAATTGCATATTTGCAATTTGAGTGAACTAAAGTAAAATGGCATCACTTGTAGAGAATATTTGGCCAAGAAACACTTTGGGGAAGTTGAGAAGCAGGGAACCATTGACTAGGCCTCAAAAGTTGGCATGGTTGCATAGGTCTGTGGGGAGAGTGAGAAAAAGAGAGAGACAGAGACAGCAGCAAGAACAACTGTGAATAAAAAACATTAAAACAATCCAAAAAGGATGTGCACAGCATCCAACATCTGTCTCCCTGCAAGCCCTTAGTTGCCATCACCAGCAGAACCAAACAAAATTTAAACACTGTGGAAGCCCTACTTGGCTACTAGCTGCACCCTCAACTAAGCTCTAGCCCTAACTAGCTCTAGCCTTAACTAGCTCTAGCCCTCATCACACCAGAGCTAACATACACTCAGGATTCCCAACACCAGTCTTTCTGTCCAGACCTCTCCAGAGTTTCTGGCAGAGCAATGCATCTCGAATTGGCCATACATTATGGTGTTTTCCAGGACTGTGGGTTTCCTTGCACCTCAACTTCTTGTGCTCCCCAAAGGATTTTGTTCTTCTCTAGGGTAAGTGAGGTCAGTAGTCTAAGTGAGATGACTGAGCAGGTACTCAGGCAAGGTCCCCTAGGAAAATGCCTCTATCAGCACATTAAGGGTAATGGCTTATTTCTATGCCTCTCTGCTTATGGTGGGAGTGGAAGGAGGTATGAAATCAATTCTTAATAAATTCTAGTCACCAAGCTAGAGAATCTATTACCTGTAGAAAGGAAAAATCCTTTACAGGACAAGGAAAAGCAGAAAAGATTTAACATTTTCAGGAGCATATTCCCAGCATTTCGTAGCAGATAGCACACTAGATACTGTGTGCGTGTTATCTTCTTGACTTTGGGGAGGGGTGGTAAACATGTCCTTAATTTATAGATAGTGAAAGATATCTCACTTAAAGAGCCGAAATAACTTGAAGATCACAAAGCTAGAAATGGTAAAGTCAGAATTTGGATTTATCCTCCTGTGGCTCAAAATCCTGTTCTAAAAGTGTTAAATGCAGAGGCACATTAAGTGGCCCAAGAAGGAGTAAGTTACCCTGTCAAATCCCTCTTCCATCTATGTCCATGAAAGTTAGAGGAGTGATTTGTAAGATATGAAGGGCAAATAAATAAATGAAAATTATGTGCAAATGGAAATGCTGAGAGGTGTGTAGGAAAAGAATTTGATACACACAAGCGGTTTGGTGAAAAGCTTGTGTGATATCATTACTTAACATTATTATAGTTCATTATTGATGCTTCACAGTCCTAAATTGTATATTTATTTGTGGCTTTTTAAAAACACAGTCTCTTTTTGATATGAAAGTCATGCTGACAAAACAAGATTGATTAAAGTTTCTAATTATCTGTCATCACAGCATGACCAGTGGCAAATGAAATGCATTTTCTTGTTTCTTCTAGCAAAAATTGAGAGCTCACTAATGCAAAACACAAAGCTCTTCTGATTTACTCCAGGCTCAGTACAAATCCTGCATAGCAGGGCAATAAAATGGGTGAGTGACGTCACACAGCCCCAGGGAACGCTGATTTCCCATTGAAAAGACAACCGGCCAGGGACAATAGAAAGGACACCAGAACGAGTCTCCAGTGCAAAGATTTATACAATAATTATTTTCCTGCCTTTAATTTTGGTTCCAGACATAAGTGGGTTTAATCTACCATTTGTATGGCAACCAGTAAACAATCCTATTGAAATTCTATGTGAACAAATTATTTACAGCAACACGAGCTGCTATAAGAAATGAGTCCTTAAATTATCAGTGACTTAACACAAAGGAAATGCATTTCTTATTCAAGTAACGGGTCCATCCAAGTGTTCTCTGTTGGTCAGCAATCTTCCACAAGGTGATTCAGGGATCCAAGCTCCTTCTATCTTGGGGTTGACCCATCCTTTCAGGCTCCAGAGATTTCTCAGTCCAACCAGGGAATGAGGTCAAAGAAGGTGGAGAAAGTAAACATGTTTTAACCTCCCTAGTCAGTAAATGGCTCTTTACTACTGGTTCATCGGCAAGCATCAGCCACCTCGAGGAAGGGCAGACCATTGGTGAGCATCTGGTGATCCTGCCACTGTGATTTCTTTTAGCCACCAAATATCCATTTGCGCCTTTTCCCCACACACATACAGTATACTCACTTCTTCATCAGAATAGACATTCTGGAGTCTCGGTATTACATCCAAGGTAAAGTTCAGGAACTCAGAACAATGGCTGTTAGTTAATATTCTGTTTTTATGATACATATCATGGTATGGTAAGTTATGCAACTTTTTAAAGAAAGAAGTTATCTCACATGTTTTCTTGGTTCGTCCATGTCAGATAATACTGCTTTTGTCATTTTTGTGTCCATTTTCTGTCAGTTACATAACCTAAGTCCTCACCTTTTCAGCCTTCTGTATCAAAATTCTCCATGCTCACCAATCAAACATCAAGTCATGGGACATACATTAATTGGGCTTTTTCTTATGACAGCACCCTTCGTGGTGCGGAGCTGAAATGGGAATGTTCCACAGAGGAAAGCCTCCACTCTTCACACAGAATTCTGAAAATGTCCCAAATTGATATGAAAAGGAAATTATTCTAGAGATGTTCCATGGATCTAGCAGGCCAACTGGAAAGATTTCTGCAGAGTGGTTTTTATTACCTTCTTAGAAACAAGCAAGTTATGAGACCGCATTGTTTTCTTCTAATCTATGGTTTGATAATTTTATATGCACTCAAGAATGGATTGCAAACAAATGATCAATTTAATAGTAAATTTCCCAAGCTAAATATGTTTATATCTTCTATTCAAAGTAGTCTCATAGAGTCAGTATTTGTATGCAAACTATATTCCTTTTTACAAACAATGTTCAGAGCCTCTGAGACTTTCTTTTGACTTTCTTAATTGTGAAATTCTTTGTTATTACCCATTTCCCAAAGCTTAATTTATTTTCAAAAGTATCCATTACCAAATATGACAATTAAAAAATGATACCAAAACTATGGAGCATTATGAATGGTGCCACAATGAGCATGAGAGTGTAAGTATCTTTGATATAATGATGTCGTGTCCTTAGGCTAAAAATCCAGTAGTAAGAATTGCTGGACCTTATGTTCATTTTTTTGAGGAAACTCCATACTGATTTCCATAATGGCTATATGACTGACTTTTATGTTCCCACCAACGTCCTTTAAGAGTTCCTCTTTCTTCACATCCTTGCCAGCATTTATTTTTGTCTTTTTCATAATAGCCATTCTAACTAGGATGAAGTGCTATCATTGTGACATTGATTTGTATCTCCCTGATGACCAGTGAAGTGGAACATTTTTTTCCATATGATTTTGGCCAAGAATATGTCTTAAGGGGTGTCTACCCAGGTCATTTGCCCACTTTTTTTTTTTTTTTTTTTGTACCAGGGATCGAACTTGGGTCCTTGTGCTTGCAGAGCAGGCGGCAGAATCACTGAGCTAAATCCCCGGCCTCACTTTTTAATCTATTTAGTTCTTTACCTGTTGGGTCCAAACAAAATTTAATGGGATATATTTCATCAGGGACATATATTTAATTTGTGCATGACAAGATACAGATGGAGTTTTGGATAAACAAGCACCCCTAGGTAGGAGTGTGGAGATAAATAAATTTATTATTTCTCATATGGTGAAAGGAATTTGAGGAATGGTGTAACATATACCCTTCATTTAAGAAACACAGCCTTACACATAAATTTTAAGTTATTCCTGTGCCACGGTCCAGGATAATCTCACCCTCATCTTTTCCTGCTTCCATCTCCCACCCACCCCAACCGCAGTCTACTTTTGCTCAGTCGTTATTGCTCTTCACTTAGGGCTTATGTTTCCCACAGGTATCTTTATAATTTTTCTATCCCTATGTATTAGATGACACATATTTTGCATATTCCTGAACCTTAAACAAACGATATAGTATATTCATCCCTGTGTAACTCCCTTTTTATGCAATCTTGTATTTGTAAGACTTACTCAGTTTGATACATATAGCTCTAGTGCATTCATTTTTCACTTTCCTGGGGTGACCCACTGTACTAATATATTGCAATTGATTTATCTGTTCTCCTGCCATTGGAGACTCTGTTTGTTTCTAATTTGTCACAATTATAACCACATCTGCTATGAATCTGCTACGACATTTTTTCTTGCTGCACTGGTGGTAGGAGCTGTGGTCTCCCACATGCTAGGCAAGCACTCTGTCACTGAGCTACACCCCAGCCCCTGTGATGACCATGTCTGTGTGTGCTTCTTTATGCTATCTATGGAGCTCAAGAGTTTCATGTGTAGTCTGCTTGTCCAGTGAGGGTCAAAAACTAATGTCTAGTCAACAGTTCCCAAAAGGTGGCCCCTCAACTAGCAGCACTCACAGAGGCTGGAAACTTCTCAGAAATGTACATTGCAAGGCTCACTCCAGACTGACTGAACCAGAAACTGGAGTAAGTATAATTTAAAGAAGTTTGCACTTTTTTCTGGTATTGAGGATTGAACTTAGGACCTTTGCTTTGAGATGTATCCCCAGCTTCTTTTTTTAATATTTATTTGATTGATTGATTGATTGATTGGAGATAGAGTCTCACTAAGTCACTAAGTTGCCCAGGCAGGACTTGAACTTGAGACCCTCCTGCTTCAGTCTCCAAACCTTGCCAGTTCTTGACACTATTTTTTCTTAATTCTTTTATTGATACATTTTAGGTATACAACACAATTACATTTCTCATTGGGAACTTGTACCTTTACATGATGCATCTTGGTTCTTATTTTTTCCCCATTCCTAGCCCTCCCTTCACCCCCTCCACCCTTCCCTATTTACTAAGACTTTATTTCCAATTTTTCCATTTCTCACCATTTTTCCTTTTCCTTCTCTCCTTTCACCTGCCCCTCCCACTACCCCTACCCCTTTGGACCTTTTCTTCCTATTTTGCATTATCGATTATTCATTCTAATCATTGGTACATTTTAGGTGCACAATATAATGATATTCATCGTTGGAAATTTGCATCTTTACATAGTCTCTCTTGGTTCTTATTTTTCACCCTTGCCCAGCCCTCCCTTCAACCCCTCCAGTCCTCCCTATTTACAAAGATTTGGTTCCTATTTTTCCATTTTCTCATATTAATTCCATAACCTTCTTTCTTTACCCCACCCCTCCCATTTCCTTCCCCTTTGCCCCTTTTCTTCCTATTTCACATTACCTATTATACATTTTAGTCCTTATTTACACTTTCAGTTTCTCACACCAGAGAAACTATTTGGTATTTATACATGTGTGTCCTATTTATTTCACTTAAAAGTATCCCTTCAATGTGCATCCACTTAGCTATAAATGTCACTAATTTCTCATTTTTTATGGCTGAGTAGTACTCCATTTTATTAAAAAACCACATTTTCTTTATCTAATCTCCAGTTGATGGGCATTTGGGCTGTTTGCAAGTTTTAGCTATCACAAACTGTGCTGCTATGAACATGAGTCCACATATATCACTGTGGTATGATTCTTTTAATTCCTTGGGAAAGATCCCCAGCAGTGGAATAGCGGGGTCAAATGGGACTTCCAGTCCTAGTTCTTTGAGGTATATCCATACTGATTTCCACAGTGCTTGCACCAGTCTACACTCCCACCAGCAGTGGAGCAGGGTTCCTCTTTCCCCACAGCCCCACCGGCATTTGTTATTGGTTGATTTCATGATAGCAGCCATTCTTTCTGGTGTGAGGTAGAATCTCAGCGTTGTTTTCACTTGCATCTCTCGAATGGACAGTGATGTTGAACATTATTTTCATGTATTTATTTGCTATTTCTACTTTCTTGTCTGAGAAATGTCTGTTCATTTCAGAAGCCCATTTTCAGGTTGGGTCTTTAAATTTGGGAGGTCTGATCTTTTTAAGTTCGTTATAGATTTGAGATAGTAGACCTTTGTCTGAGGAAAAGCAGGTGAAATTTTTTCCCACATTGTGGGTAGTCTCTGCACACTGTTGGTGGTTTCTCTTGCTGTGCAGAAGCTTTTTAATAAGAAGAGATCCCATTTGTTGATTGTTTGTGCTAGTTCACGGGCAACTGAGGTTTTGTTCATAAAATCTTTTCCTACACTGATGTCTTCAAGAGTTCTACCTAACCTCTGTTCCAACTGGTTCAGAGTTTCTCCTTTAATATTTGGATTTTTAATCCATTTTGATTTTAGTTTAGTGCATGGTGAGAGATATAGGTCTGGTTTTAATCTTTGGCAAGTGGAAACCCAATTTTTCCAGTACCATTTATTAAAGAGGTTATCTTTCCTCCAGTGAGGGTGTTTGGCTCCTTTATCAAAGATGAGATGGCTGAGTGTGTCTGGCATTGTTTCTGCATCTTCTAATCTGTTCCACTGATCCTCAGGTCTGTTTCTTTGTCAGTACCATGCTGTTTTTATCACAGTAGCTTTGTAGTAGAGTTGCAGGTTGGGGATTGTGATACCCCCTGCCATGTCTTTGTTACCTAGAATTGCTTTTGCTATTCTGGGTCTCTTCTTGTTCCAAATGAATTTTTGGATTGTTTTCTCAAGGTCCATGAAGTATGCTGCTGGGATCTCAATTGGAATTGCATTAAATCTATATAGCAGTTTTGGAAGTATGGCCATTTTCACTATATTAATCCTTTCTACCCAGGAGCAAAGGATGTCTGCCCATTTTCTGATATCATCTTCAATCTCTCTTTTCAGAGTGCTATAGTTTTCAGAAAAGAGGTCTTTGATTTCTTTTGTTAGGTTGATTCCTAGGTATTTCAGTTTTTTGGATGCTATTATGAAAGGAATTATTTGCCCTATTTCTCTCTCAATGAGTCTGTCATTCATGTAGAGGCAAGCTATTGATTTTTGTGTCTTGACCTTGTAACCAGCTACTTGACTGAATTTGGTTATTAAGTCTAGAAGACTTTTGGTGGAGTTCTTGGGGTCTTCTATATAGAGTATCATGTCATCTGCAAATAATGTCAATTTGACTTCCTCATTACCTATCTTTATTCCTTTTATTTCTGTCTCTTGTCTAACTGCTGTGGCTAATGTTTCCAAAACTATATTGAACAGGAGTGGTGATAGTGGACACCCTTGTCTTGTTCCTGATTTTAGTGTGAAGTATTTCAGGTTTTGACCATTTAGTATGATATTGGCTGTTGGTTTTTCATAGATGGCTTCTATCAGTTTGAGGTAGAGACCATCTATTCCAATTTTTTGTAGGGTTTTTATCATAAATGCATGTTGGATTTTGTCAAATGCTTTTTCTGCATCTATGGAGATAATCACATGGGTTTTGTTCTTGGCTCTATTGGTATAGTGTATTACATTGATTGATTTGCATATGTTGAACCACCCCTGCATCCCTGGGATGAATCCCACTTGATCAGGGTGTATGATCTTCTTGATGATCTTCTGCATTCTGTTTGCCAGTATCTTATTAAAGAGTTTTGCATCTATGTTCATTAGTGAGATTGGCCTATAGTTCTCCTTTTCCGTTGGGTCTTTCTCTGCTTTGGGGATGAAGGTGATGCTTGCTTCCAGGAATGAATTTGGGAGTATTGCTTCCCTTTCAATTTCATTGAAGAGTTCAAAGAGTAGTGGCAGTAGTTCCTCTCTAAATGTCTTGTAGAATTCAGCAGTGAAGCCATCAGGGCCCGGGCTTTTCTTAGTTGATAAGTTTTTAATTATATTTTCAATTTCATTGGTTGATATTGGGTTGTTTAGAATTTTTAGGTCTTCTTCATTCAACTTTGGTAATTCATATGTATCTAGGAATCTGTCCATTTCTTCTGTGTTGTCCATCTTATTGGCATATAGCTTCTGGAAGTAGGTATTGATGATCCTCTGGATTTCTGCTGAGTCTGTTGTAATTTCACCCTTTTCATTCCTAATTGCTTGGATTTGGGCCTTTTCTTTCCTTTTTCTGATAAGGTTGGCTAAGGATTTGTCAATTTTGTTAATTCTTTCAAAGAACCAACTCTTGTCTTCATTGATTTTTTTGTATTCTCTTAGTCTCCATTGCATTGATTTCTCCTCTGATCTTTATAATTTCCTCCCTTGTAAGAGCTTTGGGGTTGTCCTGCTCTTCTTTTTCTAGAACCTTGAGGTTCAGCATCAGGTTGTTTAATTGGGCTCATTCTGTTTTCCTAATATGCGTATTCACTGCTATGAATTTCCCTCATAAAACTGCTTTCATTGTGTCCCATAGATTCCGATATGTTATATTGTCATTGTCATTTAATTGAAGGAACTGTCTGATTTCTTCTTTAATTTCCTCTATGACCCATAGGTTATTCAGAAGTGTGTTGTTCAATTTCCACATGTTTATGAAATTTTTTGAGTTTCTTTTGCTATGGATCTCCAATATCATCGCACTATGGTCTGATAATATACATGGAATAACTTCAATTCCTTTGCACTTACTTAAACACGTTCTGTGTGTAAGTATGTGGTCTATTTTGGAGAATGACTCATGTGCAGCTGAGAAGAATGTGTATTCTGATTTTGTGGGGTGGAACACTCTGTAAACATCTGTTAAGTTCATTTGTTCAACAGTTCGATTGAGTTCTAGTATTTCATTACTTATTTTTTCTCTAGTTCATCTATCTATTTGTGACAGTGGGATGTTGAGGTCCCCTACTACAATTGTATTAGTGCATATATGACTTTTCATGTCCGTTAGTATTTGTTTTATATAGTTGGGTGCACTAGTGTTTGGTGCATAGATATTTATGTTTGTCATCTCTTCCTCTTGGATTGTTCCCTTTACAAGGATGTAGTGTCCTTCTTCGTCTCTCTTAATTAGTGTTGGTTTGAAATCTACTTGATCTGTAAAGAGGATAGCTACTCCTGCTTTTTGGGGGGTTCCTGTTGCATGGAGTATTGTTTTCCACCCTTTAACTTGCAGTCTATGAGTTTCCTTTTGAATTGTGTTTCTTGTATGCAGCATATTGTTGGATTTTGCTTCTTGACCCATTCTGCCAGTCGATTTCTTTTGATTGGTGAATTGAGACCATTAACATTGATGGTTATAACTAAAACGTATTGACTTATCACTGCCATGACTTTTTCTTTTTGTTGGGTTCTCCGCCTTTCCATTTAATTTCTTGTCATGCCAGATGGGTTCGTTCTGCTTTGCTTCCTGGGGTTGTGATCCTCAATGTCTGCTCCTAGGATATTGTGTAAAATTCTTTGGAGTGCTGGTTTGGTATTCACGAAGTTCCTAAGGTGCTCTTTGTAATGAAAGTATCTTATTTCTCCATCCATTTTGAAAGATAGTTTTGCAGAGTACATCAATCTGTGTTGGAGGCTGTTTTCTTTTAGGCCTTGGAATATGTCACTCCAAGCTCTTCTTGCCTTGATGGTTTGTTTTGAGAAGTCTGCTGTGATTCTGATGGACTTTCCTTTGTATGTGATTTGTTTCTTTTCTCTAACCGCTTGTAGAAATTTGTTCTTCTGTTGAGTTTCTGGAATCTTAACAATTATATGCCTATGTGTAGATTCTTTTTGATCAAGGCTATTTGGAGTCCTATATGCCACACTTATCTGTATGTCAAGTTCTTTTCCCCTGCTTGGGAAGTTTTCTGCCATCACTTCTGTGAAGAGTTTTTTTTTTATGTCATCTGCACTCTCTCCTGTTTCTTCATTGCCTCCAATCAGTCTTATGTTATTCTTCTTTGCATCATCTAGCAGCTGCTGGATTGATTTCTCATGTTCCCTTATAATTTTGAAGCAACTTTTCTTTTCCTGGTCACTAATTGCAATCTTATCTTCTATATCTGAAATTCTGTCCTCACATTGGCTCATTCTGCTGCACAGACTTTCAATGGAGTTTTTCATGTCCTGGAAATCTATTTGCATCTGTTTTATGGATTCTATTTGTTTCTTATGTTGGGATTCCATCATGTTCCTCAGCTCCTCTCTAGATTTATTAATCATGTCTTGCACTAGGGGCACAATTTCTCCTGTTATCTGAGAAATTATTTCTGATTTCATTTTTTCCAGATCCCCTTTTGTTGCCAGTTCAGTGGGTCCGGGTGGTTGAGTATCAGAGTGTTCCATCTCATTTCCCTTTGGGGTTGCTGTAGGTGATTTGAAAGCCTCGTTTTGAGACTTATTTATGTGTCTTCTCATTTCAACCTGAGGGGGGCGGGGGAGTGCTGTTCGCATCCGTTCGGCTCACCTCCTCTGAGCTGGGAGAGGTGGGTCAGGGGCCGGGAGCAGTGGTAGGGATGGTGGCCCCAAAGCCCCTTCCTCTGGGCTGGGAATGGTGGGACATTTGGCGGCCCAGAAGCCCCTTCCTCTGGACCAGAAGCAGTAGGATGACAGCTCAGAAGCCCCTACCTCTGGGCCAGGAGCAGTGGGATGGACACCAGCCCAAATGCCCTTTCATCTGGGCTGGGAGCAGAGTGGCGGGAGGGATGGTGGCTGGGCAGCCCCTTCCTCTGGACCAGGAGCAGTGAGACGGCGGCTCAGAAGCTCCTACCTCTGGGCAGGAATTCCCTAAATGCTGAGAACTTGATTAGCTCCAGTACAGTGGTCTGGTGGTCTGGTATCCTCTGTGTCTTTGTAGTGCGGAACCAGGTGGCTGTACTCAGAAGAGGCCAAAGGAGAGGGGGTGGGGTCCAGTGGATTGCTGCGGGACGCAGGCTGATTTGGTGTTTTCCGTGAGACTGGCAACCTCGGGACCGTGTCTGCAGACCTGCCTGTCTGCAGTGGGCTGATTCGGTGTTTTCAGCGCAACTGGCAATCTCGGGACCTCGTCCGCAGACCTGTCTGTCTGCAGCGGGCTGATTCAGGGTTTTTCAAGCAACTCCTTGATACTATTGTGATGCTTACTAGTATTTAAGTACATACCACTGTTCTAGCTAGTGTAATGGCCCCCTTGTTTTCCTGTCTTAGGACCCAAACCAAAATTTCCAAAATGTTTGCGCAACAGCAACAACATGGAACAAATACAGAAATTTCTACTGACTGCTTCAAAGCACTCTATACATCTTAATAAAATAGATTAACATGTAACAAACCATAACACAAATTAGTAATAATGGATGTGGTAAATTTGTTTTAAAATAGGGCTGTGTTTATTTTGTAAGTCATAACTTGTGTGTCTAAAGACAACAGCCAAAGAACATAGAAACACAGAGGCATAAAGTCATAAAGTGATAAAAATATTTCAAAAGCATCGAAGCATTAAATATATTTCTGAATGGGTTTCAGTATCATTATCCATATGGCATGGAATCATTTTCTTTTGTCTTTCAATGTGTTCTCCTGCTTATGTTTTGGCTGTCTGTACTACTTAAAATTCCAAGCTCTTGAAACAAACAAACCGAGAGTCATATGTTAGGATTTGTTGGTAAGGTATCACAGCTTTCTGGAATGCGATAGACCAACAAGAAGCATGAGGTGAGAATTGTCCTTCCAACAGTCACTGGGGAAAGGATACCGACCATGGTACTAGCAAAAAGTCAAAAAAACAGGCATGGTCCAGGGCCAAGGAGCTTTTTGATTTCTTGCCACAGTTCTAGAAAATACTTGATGCCATAGGTCTTCCATAGAATTAGAAGGTCCCAAGAGGTGAATAAATAAGCATGGCTTCAGAATATAAACAGAACATTCATAGACAAATACAAAAATCACCAATAGCTTTTATGTGGAATAGGGTCTGGTCAAAGGGCACAGAGGAAACTGTCAAAAGTAAAGAATGTCTCCCTTTTTGTTGAGGGTCTAGAGTGGCTAAAAAGACTGAGGATGAGATGCCCTTGTACCCCAAGTCCAGGAAAGCAGAGGGGAAGAAATCAAGCCTAGGAATTCCATTAGCAAAAGAGGGGTGGCCGAACTCTCTGTCTAACTGAACCAGGGAGGCCACCCTGGTGCATCCTTGTAAGGACCAGGGATTCCCAGAGGACACTTATGTGAAGAGATGGAACAGTCTGAGTTTGCTAGGTTTCAAACAAGTATGGCTCAAGAACACGTTCAGAGGAAAGAACATGTGTGGGACATTAGTGAGGGCAGATGTGAAGAAGCTAGGGAGGCAGACAGGGAAAATGAGAAGGGAGCAAACCCAAGAGAAAAGACAAAATAAGTCAGATATTTGGTCTACTAGCTTCTGTTCCCTTTTTCCAAGGGATTGTGAATAGAGAGGTCCAAGCCTCCTCCCATGAGGAAAAAGCCAAGAGAGAGGCTGCTAACTGTCCCCAGAATCCAGGTGGGCACCATGGGGAGGTGAGCAGTGCCCTACATCTCATCAAGGTGGGGTACCAGAGTCAGAGCCAGGGCCAGGGCTCAGACGAGTGAATCACCTCACAAGGTGGCTAGGGGGACAGGTGGAAGCCAAAATAAGATGAAGGGAGGAGGAACAAGTTAAAAGCACGCAGGGAGCCAAAAGTGAGCCATCAAAAAGATAAGCTGGAGATGTTCGGGATAAACTCAGGGCATGGAAGCCAGTGTCCTCTAGGTGAGAGCTGAGTTCACCCAGTGGAGCCAGAAGGGGGATGACATCACGGAGTTACAGGTAATCAAAACGGAAGGAAGGAATGGGCTTTGTGATAAAAATCCTGGGCTCAGTGAAAGAAGAAAATAAAGAGTCCTTATAAGACTTGCTGCCTTCTAGGCGGTCTTTGGCTCTCAAGTAATCCAGACAGATATTGGACCTAGAAAATTGGATACTGGGAGAAATTTGACAAGACTAGAAATGCCAGGCCTCCTTTCACTGAGTTCTGAATAAACAAAGGTCTAACTCACAAAGCAGGCTCTCGTTTATTTGCAAGTCTAATTTATGCAAAACCACCAGTTGCCAGAGGTAGATTTTATTACCCAACCTTCCAGCATTTTCTACTGTGAGGACACCAGGATCTGTGGGCTGCTCTGTGTTTGTTGAACTGAATTGAACCCACATCAGAAACCAACTGTGTGCTGAGAACTTTCTGAGTGCCAGGTCACATGCTCAACCCCAGGGAGAACTGAGGTGGGTCAGACCTTGTTCCTTTGCCTGGGAAAGCCAAGCAATGACCAGGAGAGACAAGTGCACCCATAGATCACTCTTGACTCATGCGGTTGATCACGTAAACATTTAAGTCAAGGTTAAGGTTGTCTCCCTTCCTTCCCCACCCACACATAAAAATGCCTATAAAAATTTCATCAAAATGTCATACAGACATTTAAAAGCAGGGAAATTGCAAAAGGAATATTTATCACTATGTTGGAGCCTTAGTATAATCCTATTTGTTTAAGAAAAAAACTGATCATTAAATTGGGTACACTGTAGACCAGATTTAATGAACTACTAAATAAACACTTAAACAATTACATTTTTATCCTGAGCTCTGGGCTGATTACTGTATATTGTTTTTCTCTAATCTTCCATTACTCAGACTTAGATTGATTGTCACTAGAGGTGCAGAAATATGAGCACACTTTGTTCCCCCCAAAAATTCAGTTTTGTCAGTTCACAACATTCTCTTTCATATAGCTCTCTATGAGTATGCTTACATTAATCAACTTTGTTTTTCTCTTCTATTAAGTCAAATGGGTCTGAAAACTGATGCCAATGTATTTCCCACACTCATTGCCTGGGTCTCTTTTTTTTTTTTTTTGCTACTGGGAATCAAATTTGGGACCTTGGGCTTGTGAGCCAGGTGGCAGAACCACTGAGCTAAATCCCCAGCCCTGCCTGAGTCTCTTACAGCTGAGACAAGAATCTAGTAAGAACCAGAGTCACTGTGTGTCTAGCACTAGTAAGTAAGGAGTAAGCCCATGACTTCTTTTCTCCCATTTGACTTAAATAAGTACATTTGAAATCATTTAGAAATGAAGAATACAGCTGAACCATACTTCTGTACTTCCAAAGTCTCAGTTGGCCTCTCCTTTGATTCTGAATAACAGTGTGTCTTAAGAGGTATGATTAAAAATATGATGAATGTTTACATTTTTATAATTTGTTACAATAAAAGACGCATTGCCATAAATCCCCCCTCAAAATACTCTTCCTCACTTCTACTACACTTATCCCGTCATTCTTGGCACTTTCTGAAGCAGTTCTGGAAGTCCTCTTTCATTAATGTCTTTCATGAATGTCTTAATTGGTGAGGTCAGTCTTGGCTGCCTTGATATTGGGAATCAATTCAGAATGTTTACCTTTTGTGGTCATTTTGACTTTGGGAAAGAGCCATAAGTCACCCAGTGGCAGATTCTGTGAATAAGGTAAGTGAGGACAAAGCATCATGGTTTTATGAGCCTACCTTTCTGCTGGATGGCGCTCAGCAGCAGCACTCATATTTATCACACCTCACAAAACAGGGCTTCTAGAACTGCTTCAGAAAGTGACAAGAATAATGAGCTAAGTGTGTTAAAAGTGAGGAGGAATGTTTTGAGGAGGATTAATGGCACTGTGTCTTTTACTGTAATAATTTATTTAATTTAAACACTCACCATATATTTTGA
Organism: Heterocephalus glaber; assembly: GCF_053883595.1. Taxonomy (NCBI): domain Eukaryota; kingdom Metazoa; phylum Chordata; class Mammalia; order Rodentia; family Bathyergidae; genus Heterocephalus; species Heterocephalus glaber. The sequence goes on along the minus strand of NW_028258381.1, from coordinate 19,460,584 downwards.
TCATCCTTGTATGTGAACAGGGCCTGTCCTGATCAAGTATGGCTGTATTCCAGGCAGAATGAGCAGAGCGAACGATGGGCACGGATTTGTTTCCTGAGGCTCCTTAAGCTCACCACAAGCTCATAACTGAAAAGAGCAGAAATTTACTCTCTCACAGTTCTGGAGAAGTCCACAGCCAGTATAACTGAACCCAAACCAGGTTCTATGCTCCCCCTGGGAGCTCTAGGAGAGGACCATGCCTTGCCTCTTCCAGCTTCTAACAGCTGCCCACACTCCTTGGCTTTTCTCTGCATCACGTCAATCTGGCCCCATCTTCACCACATCTTTTCTTCTGTGTGAGTTGTATCTCCCTCTGCCTCTGCCTTGTAAGGACATTTATATTTCCATTGAGGGCCCACTGAGGGCTGTAGCTCAGTGGTAGAGCACTTGTCTAGTATGTGTGGGCCCCTGGGTTCACCTCCTAATACCACAGAAAAAATGAAAAGCAAAAGAGAGTTTATTGAGATACTCCAGCATCATGTTATCATCTCAGGACCTTTAATGAATCATATCTGCAAAGATCCAATTTCCAAACAAAGTAAGAGTTACAGTTTCCAGTGGTGACAGTCTGACATCTGTAGGAACCTGTATTTTACCTACTTCACCAAGCTTCCCCATGAGATTAGCCTGATGTTACGATTTCACCAAAAATTAGACCATTGCTTGGCGTCTTCCCTTTCCCTCCCCTGCTGCTTGTGGAAACACATCCTCAGTCCTCTGCTTTCTTGTCTTTGAGTCAGGTCTTGGACAACCTCACCTAAGAGAGTCTCCCAGAAGAGGAGTACAATAAATTCATACTGTGTTTTAAGCCACAAAATTGTAGTTTGTTATAGCAGCGATTTGAAATTAATACAGCTGGAACATAATTTACTCCATACAGTTTATTCATCCCCATGTTGTCTATGGACCCTCAGAAGAATAAAAACTCTCAGGTTGTTTCTGGTCTGGTGGGTCCAGGTGGAGCACCAGTAGCCCAAGGATAATCAGCTGAAGGAGGCTGTAGGTATGAGCAGTTAGGAGGGAAGCATGCAAAACCTAGAGGAAGCCACAGCCACAATAGGGCATCTCCTCCTTTAAATTTCAGCTGTTTAGTATATTGTCCCAGCAATAGGAAAGCTGATTAATGCAGGGTATGTACAGGACATCAATATCATTGGCTATAAGAGAATTTGATTCCAACTCAGAGTCTCAGGTCTATCTGATTTCCCAACTGTAGGAAGCTCTCTGCTCCAGGACCCAGCATTGGGTTTCCCTCAGCACCAGGACACTCTGTGTTGTCCCTGATTTGTGACATAGCATTTGTCTTACTAGAGTCTGCACGTAGCTGGGCTCCTATCATATCTCCAGACTGTCTTGTTTCAAGGGCAGAAATTGGACTGTATTAGTTATGGCTGTTGTAACAAAATACCACAAACTGGGTGACTGAAATGACAGAAATTTATTATCTCACAGTTCTGCAGGCTAAAATTCAAGATCAAGGTGTTGGTGGGGTTGGTTCCTTCTGTGGACCATGAGGATGAATGGGTTCCATGCCTGTCCCTTACTTTTTCTGCTTCTTTGTTGACAATTTTCAGTGTTAGTTGGCTTGTACATCTTTGGCTTTGTCTATATCCAAATATTCCAAGCTTTATAAGGACACCAGTTATATTGTAGTAAGACCCCGCCCTACTCTGCTATGACTTCACCTTAACTATCTACATTTTCAAAAAGCTTATTCTCAAGGAAGTTCATTCTGAGGTTCTTGGGGACTTCAACTTACAAGTTTTGAAGAGATGCCTTCAACCTGAAAGAGTGCCTAAGGCATAGTACTTTTCTTACAGATTTCTCTGACACTCTCTCTCTCAAATTATGTCAGTCCCCACTTCCTGGACACTCAGCCTATCTTCCTGATTGAGGGCTCTCACTGTCATTTGGTGCTTTGTACACAGATAGAGACTCTTTTCCCTGGTTTGCCACCAATTGATTTTGGCCTTACAATGTGAGTACTTTGTTCTGACTATTGACCCAGAAATCCTCCCTGCACTTAACAGTTATCAAGCTATTAGAGTGTAGGCATCCAATATAAGTAGTCACTGAATAAATTAACTGATTAGTCATCCAACAGGTGACATATGCTTCCAGATTCTGACCTAGCCAGGGAGCCACAGGGATATGCATTTAAGCCCCCCTCAGCTACATCTTCAGACATGATATGATCCAGCAGTGAGATATTGGATAAATGACTAAGAATCCATAATTCTGTAACTCCTGCCCTGAAAATCCAGGTTACACAATGCAGCAAAGGAAGAAAAGCACACAGATTTCTGATAAGGCAGTAAACAAGCTAAGATCACTCCCAGTCTCCAACTGCTATCAACTATTCCTGTTAAGAAAAATAGACCCTGTCTCTTTGTGGCTTCTAAGGTTTAGGAGGGAGATGGAATAAAACTTAAAGGAGGGAGGCTTTGATGTAGGTACAGAATTCGGGAAAGTTTGGCTTCAATGTTGCCTGACATACATGCCCATCTTACTCCCAATCCTGCCTTCCTTTCTTTTAGGAGTCCACACTCCCCACGTTTCTCCATTTATACCCATTTCTACCAATCCCCTACCCTGTGAACACTATCTTTTGCATTTAGCTTCAAGTCCACATTTAACATTTACTGTATTTACAGCTCCTGGTAGTTTAAATCACAGCAAGACTATGGCTGGAACTTTCCTCCCTAGAACTTCTATGCCCTCTTTTTTATTGTTCCCACATAACTAAAATCTCCACAGGCCTATTCTTCTGTCTGTCATGTCTATAGGATCCCTACCTTGGATTGTTTTGCTCTATGACACCCAAGCCCAGCCCCACTTAAGAGGGGATTTGGGAAATACTCATGTCCTTCTATGACTAATCGATTCAATCCACCCATTAGTGGTTCTCTACAAAGAGAGTAAAACAGCAAAACTCATTTCAGGAATATTTTAACTTTATCTTCATAGGGGAGGAAGGTATAAAATGTAAATATAGGGCGAACCATTTTTGGGTAGTAAGGAAGTAGAAGTAGTAAGGAGGGCTTAAATGTTCAAAGTGAAACTACTTCTCTTTGTCAGAGCTCTTCAAAACCTAAACGGTAAGTGCATCACTGTTCATAGGAGTGTCAGACATGGAAATAGACCACTGCAGCCCAGTGAGGTAAATGGTATAACCACAGTGGTTCAGTAGAGTACAGGGAGAAGGTACCACACCTATCCTTAGGAAGTCAGGAGGCAGAGAACAAGAAATGCCAGTCTGGGAATGTTACCAAGTCAGAGTCATAAAAAATAGTAGATAGTAGATATTCTGGCCCCGCCCTACCCTGTGGTTTGTTTGTTTGTTTGTATCCAGCATGACCTTTCACTTCTGTGATATTGTGTGGCCAATTTTATGTTAATGTGACTAGCATTATTGTGCCCAGGTATTTGGTTGATCATAGACATTTAGATGTTTAGATGTTTAGATCATAGACATTTAGATGTTTAGATCATAGACATTTAGATGTTTAAATGTTTAGACATTTCCCTGAAGGGTTTATTTTAGATATACTTCACATGTAAATCACTGAAGCAGATTACCTTCCGTAGTGTGGGTGGACCTCATCCAGTCCAGCTTATTGAAGACCTTAAGAGCAGAGTAACATACCCTGAAATAGAAGGAATTCAGCTTCAAGACTGCCACACAGTCTGAGTATCCAGTCTGCTGTCCCAAGGAATTTATACTCAACAGTGCAACATTAACTCTCACCCAAGTCTCCAGCCTGCTGGCCTGCCAAATACATTCTGAACTTGCTGACCTGTAATTACAAGAACTAATTCCTTAAAACTATCAGTAAGATTATCAGTAGATAATATGGATAGATGGACATATGAATGCATAGATTCATGAATGGACCAATGGATGGATGGATAGATGGATGGACTGATAGATTTCCTATTGTTTCTGGTCCTCTATGGGTCCCTGACTAGCATTCCTTCTAAGTTACACTTCTGTAGGATGAGTGAAATCTGACAGAGCTAATTCGAGACCAACAACAACAACCACTCCATGAAGCATAGACAGGAATCAAGGAAAGGACGAACAACATCAGGCCTTTCAAGGGTGGCTGCACAATCACCCAGGAGGGCTACTTCTTGGATGCCTTAAATAGTCCTCCCCTGAAAGAGCCAGAAATCCCCTGAGGCTGGTCCCCGGGCCAGAAGTGGGAGGGACACAGAGAAGAGCTACTGAGGCCCAGCACTCTAGGGAAAGTGCTCAGAGGAAGGTGCCCTGGGGTTTTCATTTTCTTTTTCAGTGGACTGAAGGAGTCACCAGGACCTGGAATGCTAGTAGGTAAGAGCACTCAGGAACAGGGAAAGAATAGTGAAGAGAGGAAAGAGAAGTTACCCAGGCTGTATGTGGAGAAAAAAAATCCACTGCTAGCAGGTGGGTCTCTCTGAATTTTCATGTGTTCTCTCTGCTGCCTTATGCCCCCAAATGGAATCTGAAACACAATTTTGAAAGTCTGTGGGGAAGATCCCATGATTCTCTTGCCATGCCTCATCATGCACTCCAAACTGCATGCTTGTTTGATTAGGACCAAGCTGCACCACTGGACATTCCTGGATTCTAGAGCTTGGACTCATAAAAAAGGCTGAGAAAAAAAATGGCCTCAGAACCTCAGAAGGATCCTCCAGGACATTTGGGAGCCAGCAGAAACTTCCAAGAAATACTACAAGATAAAACAAAGTCAAGAGCTGTACTTTTTTGTTGTTGTTGTTACTGGTGATCGAACTCAGGACCTTGTGCTTGCAAGGCAGGTGGCGGCACCACTGAGCTAAATCCCTGGCCCAAGAGCTGTTCTTGAGAGGAGCTCAGAAGATGGAGCAAAATCAGAGTGGACCGAGAATATAGGAAAGTCTTTGTAAGTCACGTTTTGAAGAAAGTCTCCCATTTTGGTACATGTGGAATGTGATAAATGACACATCTTCAAGAAGAAAATGGCAGCGTATTGGGGAAGGACCAGAGAAGAGAGGAGAACCACTTACTAGGCCATGGAGGATGACTCAGGAAGATTTGGGAAATAAATATGGAGGCAAGTGAGGCTGGATCTTATTTAGCTCCTTGCTTATCCATGCACACCACCCCACACATGAAACTCGATAAAAGTGCAAAACACTCCAAGCACAAATGCATTGTGAACATTCTCCCTGACCCTCTCTTCATACCCAATTCTGGTCACTCCTCTAAGCCAACCTTGCTGACTGTCCCCAGGCCCCAGCCTCATTGTGATGCTTGGCTACAACCTCAGGTGCTCTTAATAAAAATTCTGCTTAATTGGCCTCAATCTGGCTTGGAAATGCCCCTCCTGGCTTGACTTGGCCCCAAGGCCAATCTACCCTCCCTCTACCCAAGTGTGAGGGGCCAGCCTCTGGGACATAGCCAATCCTGGCTGTTGCCTGACTTCTCCACTCAATATTTCTCCCTGAGTCCCTGACATCAACAGTTGTCACTGTAGCTCATGTTTTAAATGCTTATTATTTGCAGTTTTTAGTAGAGATGCAAATCCAGATTATAAAAAGCACTTGTAAAAATAGAATGTCTTTGGCTGTAGAATAAAACACACACACACACACACACACAAATACACCAATAGTTTGTGAAATGCTTGTTTGCAAAATAAAGCTGCATTCTGCAAGCTGTGAATTATACTGTCCTCAGAAAGTGGAACCACTTTTCTGTGACAGGGGACAGGGTCAGTAAATCAGCCTGCTACAAGCCTATTGAGGAACTGTGGATTTGCAGGGTGAATTAAATGGTCATTTCCACCTGTCACTAATTTCCCTTTCTGGGTGAGCAACAGCTCTATTAACCAGGAAAGACCTTGATGGGTATAGCTTCTCTGTCTTCAAATTCAGGTGCACTTAGGGTACCTTGCAGAGCGCGACAGGGTGGCTGTTGCCTAAGCGGGTCACTGAATCTGATTATAGTGCTACTTGGTCCAAAGTGTCTAGCTCCATTCTTTTTTTTTCCCCCTCTCCCTAAAGAGTGGTGTGATTACTTTATGCCAAGCCACTCAAGGATAATTCATACTGTCAGGCAACCCTTGTGTTTGCCCATTATCCGACAGTTTTGGGCTCACTTCATATTCCAGAGTGGCGTGATATAATGTAACACGATTTGAAATACTGTAAAGCAATAACCAAAGTAACACAGTTTGACATCTTGAATCTCAGAGGAGGCACATACACTGGCTACACAGGATTTCTACTTCCCCTGTACCTGCTACTTGATGTTATTTGACTTTTTAAAGCATTATCAGTTTTTAAATGTAATTAGAAGAGGGAGGTATTGGCAAAGAAAATTTCTCATGCTTGAGAAGAGCAGTTGGTGGCATATGAAGCCTCAAATTGTGATCTCCAGGGGGATACCCTAGGCCCCTGCATACGACATGCTGTAGACTTATCTCCTATCACATGGTAAGACAGTGCTGCTCTCTTATGAGGGCCTCAAAGTTCTTTGTATATCAGATCCACTCAAACCACAGCTATTTACTGTGCACTTACTATGTGTAAGGTTTTGAAGAAAACAGCTGATATGTGAACTGGACATCAAAAAGATTACGATGGGACCTACCAATCAGTTTCCAGCATGTTTGGTTTAAAGCATGAAGAAAATTCTGGAGCGAATACCAGTTTTGCTTGTGCAGTTGATTTGTTTGTTCTTTGTGTGGGCCAACAGAAAGGGTGTGGGGCCAAGTGCAGAATAGCTGTTTTGACCTCAGCATCACAAAAATCTAAAAAGCCAAGAAAATCTGCAACCTCAGCACTGAGGCCCAAGTTTGGCACAGAACCCTTTCTAAGGGAAAGAATACATTCTTGAAAACAAAAAGACTTCCCATTATCCTTTCTTCTTCTCAATCCCATCTTTATTTCCACTGCAAACATGATTACAACACCTTCCAATGGCTGAATTCGTTTTCTTACTTCCTGTGTTCATGGGTGCCCCCACAATCCGACTCCTCATCTCATCATTCCACTTGTCTTCCCCCTCCTACAGCCCTACACTTGGCCTCTGAGCTACATCTGACATATGGAACACTTTGTCTTTTGTCACGTATTCTCTACAGCTTTTCACCCTTGCTTTCCCTCCTGCCTCTCAGATTGCTTGTTCTTGGCTTCCTTTATGACTCCTTCATTTCATTCTTTCCTGAATTCTGTGCTGAGTTCTCTTCTCTTTTCATTCCATATACAAAAGCAAAGGTGTCTAGGTTCCACTCATCTTCAGCCATCACATTTGTATTTAGGATTCTTCAGGCTTGGAGTTCTGGTCTACCTGCTTGGTGTTCCAAGCTATCTGGTCTTCTCCTCTCCTCCTAATTGACATTAATCGTGGAGACCTCCCATACTGATTTGAGCTGTGAACTGTTTCAAGTCTTCTGATGCCTCAGCCAGGGGCTTCTCTGAACAATTCTCATATCCCAAGCTCTTCCCTGTGCCTGGCTTTTCAACTTTGAGTTCCCTCATCCTGAAATCCCCTCCAACCAAATGTTTCCATAGTGTTCTCTAATATCACCTCTCTGCTCAAAGGGCCTAGTTAGACTGCAATGCTTCCTCCATCTCATTGCTTATCAAACTCAGTTTGCGTGTGGTCAGTCTTCAAGATTCATGAGCTGGAAGCTTGGTCCCCAGTGTGGCGATACTGAGAGGTGATGAGACTTTAAGAAGTGAGGCTTGGTGGGAGGTGATGAGGTCTTTAAGAGAGCTTGATTGATACTTTTCTCACAAAACTGCTTCCTCATTGTCACAGAAAGTCCCGTGAGACTAGGATGTTCTAAGAACACCTGGCAATGCTCCTGAATCTTCTTTCTTCTCTGCTTGCACACATGCTCCTGCACACACCCAGCTCCCTTCTGCTTCTCTGTTACACTGCACTCTGTACACTCTACTCTGTTAACTGCCAGAATGCAACACCAGGGTGCCACGGATATGCTGTTTGGACCTTTCAACCACCCCAAGTGTGAACCAAATAAACTTCTTTAGTTAACAAAGTGCTCAGCCTTGAGTATTTTGTTACAAAATGGACTAAGATACTCTGTAATCATTGTATGTTTTTACTTTGTTCTGTATCTGCATTCCTAGACTGTAAATTGCATGAGGGCAGGTACTTTGTCTTGTAGACTTATTTATTCCCAACACCTACTAGGGAATAGTAAATGCTTAATAAATATGGTTCCACAAGTGCTTGCTAATAACTCCTTAAATTTAGCTTCAGCAGAGACTTCTTTGAGGTCCAAATTCACTTGCATATTGCCTCTTGAAGAACCAGAGGTAACTCAAATCACATCCAAATCCAGTCTTGATTTCCTGTTGTTCCTTCTCTATCTTCATCACAGTATATGAGTAAGGCTAGTTACCCATTGCTCACGTCACAAATCTAGGTGTCTGTCTTGATTATCCCCTTTCCCTCTTTCCTACAGATACCCAATTTATCATAAAGTCCTGTGAGTACCACCTCCAAAATAGATTTAGAATCTTCCTCCAGTCTACCATATGCTACTACTTTTATGAGCCACCATGCTTTCTACAAATAGTCTTCTAACTAGGGTTCCCAGTCACACCTTTCCTTCACAGAGAATCCAAATTTTTGTTTCAGAATCTAAATCCAGTGACTTTCTATCAAGGCTTACACAGTTTTCTTTGCCCCCCCCCATCCTACAAGCCCTGGCATGCTCTGGCCTTAGCCTTCTTTCCTAGTCTCACCCCATCTCTACATCCGCTGTTCACCTCCACCCTGATTTTTTTCACTTCTGGGGCATTCAGGATCTTTTCCTCTGCTATTCTTCTACCAGGAAGTTTCTGCCCCCTCCTCCCACAGTGGCTAGCCCACCTTGGCCTTCAGGTGAGGCTTAAATGTCACCTTCCCTGACAGGCCCTCAGTAAACATAATAAGCAAGTTCTTCCCCCACCACAATTATCCATTTTCCTGTTCTCCACATGACCACCCCCTTCATTAAAAGATAAACTCCCAGTCGCAACTTCTAAATCTGTCCTACTCTATAATGTTCTCCTGGCATAATGTATAGGATGTGCCAAATTTTTGTGAATCACTGGAAGGAAGGGGGGGAGGGAGGAAGAAAGAAAGCCTGGAAAGAAAACAAGAGACAAAGAAGAGGGAAGAAGGAGAGAAAAGAAGAGACAGAGGGAAGGGAGAAAGGAGGAAACTTTAAACCAATTATGGGACCTTTTATGTTTCACAGCATATGTGCCATCAAACTGTGTCTCTATAGAGGACTTAATATGAACTAGTCTTTCTACACTAGGTATTTATATACACCGTACAAAACAGATACAGCCATTTCTTGGTACCCATGAAGTATTAGTTCCCAGTCCCCTTGTGGATCCCCAAACCCAAGAATGCTCACTTGCCTGATATAAAATGGTATAGTACTTGCATATGACCTGTGCGCATCCACCTTTATACCTTAAATCATCCCTAGATTACTTACAATACCTAATACGGTTTAAATAGTTGTTATATTATATTTTATAGGAAAATATAGGGAATAATAACAGGAAAAGTCTCGGTGTCCACTACAAATGTAACTTTTCTAAATAATTTTGATCTGTGGTTCATTAAATTCAAAGTGCAGCTATACTACTATTGTCATTACTTTTGCCAAATAAGAATTGAAACTTAATTACATGCAATTATATTTTATCAAGGTTACCTGGTTAGTAAATAGGAGAGGTATTTAACCCAGGTAAGCCCGACTCCAGAGTATGTTCTTCTTTAAAACACTATTTAGTATACCCTCAAAAGACAGAATTCCCATTCGGTTTATTTTTAATGTTCAATATCTAGGCTACAGTAGACAATCAATAAGTGTTTGGTGATTGAAGGAGAGAGAATAGAAAACCATCAGACTTCTCAAGGCTCACAAGGGAATCCAGGAGGCTCCTTGGTAATTTGGCTGAAGTAACTATTCAGTCAACATTGAATCAAATGCGAATTGAATTGAGTTACCCCCAAGTAATAGAGCTAGATATGTCTCCCAAATTGAAGACAGAAAACTCCCTTCTATATGACTTTGCAACTTATCACTGTCAGAAAGGCTGAGCAGGGAGAGAAGGGGCTGAGCTGGCATGCACAGAAGAGTCTGGAAAATAATCAATTGAATTCAAACCACCATACATCATGGACGTTTAGAGCCAGAAAGGACCTGAGAGATCATCTGCTTCTCTTCTTTCACTTCACAGAGGAAAAAAAAATAAGCCCGGCAGAAGGTATGGCTTTCCCAAAGACACCCATGTTAGTGAGACATTAGGACTAGGGATACTGGCACTGCCCCTTTCCTGTTCCATAAACCACCCCACTGTTTGTGTACTGCAGCCCTTTGTTGCCAAAATGCCTGGTTTATTATTCTCTTTCTGAATAATTGTCAGATAAATATCCAAGGTCTTTAATTATTCTGTATTCCTACTTAGAATTTGTGATTTTTTTAAATTGATGAATCTTCTGTTGGCCTGTAAAGGATTGTCTGCTTAAGGTTTTGTCTAAATTTTTTTTTTTTTGGTACCAGGGATCAAACTTGGGACCTTGTGCTTGTGTGGCAGGCAGAGGAATCACTGAGCTAAATCCCTGGCCCTTTTGTTTAAATTTTTGGAAAATTATAAGATAATGATTATGATTTAGATCTAACATGCCTGCTAAAGTCTCATGTGTTTGGAAGGTGATTGCATCATGAGGGTGCCATACTCACCAGTGGATTCATCCATGGATGAGTTCAGAGCTGACTGTGAGGTTAGCAGGTGGGGCCTTGTTGGAGATGAGTCACTCGGGGCATGACCTGAAAGGGTGTCTTCCTGCCCTCACCTCCTCTTCCCACTCTCTGCTTCCTGCACAGTGAAGAGCTTTCTTCCACCATGCCACTCCACCATTCTGTTTCTCTCTTGGAGCCACTTGGCCATGTACTGAATCCACTGAAACTGTGAGCCAAAATAAACCTCTCCTTTAAATTGGTGTTGGGTACTTTGCCCTAGAGACAGGAAAGTTACTAAAACAGAAAATTAGTAGTGAGAGTGGGATCATTGCTGTGACTTGCCTAACCATGTGGTTTAGAAGCCTTTGAAACTCATCTTCAGGGCAAATTTGGAAAGCTTTGGAGGTGGAGGCTAGAGAAGCCCTAGAATGCTATAAACAGAGTTTCATGGATGATTCTGAGTAAAGTTCAGAAGACCAGGATGCTAACAAGAATATGAACTGTAAAGGCCATGGTCAAGAGGTTTCATTTGGGAATAAGGACTCCATTGGTAGTTAGGCTAGAGGTCCTGTGTGTTACATTCTGGCAGAAAATTTGGCTTTCACTTTGTCTGAGTCCTGTGACATTGTAGGAGACTATGATTAAGGGTGGTGGACTAATAGATCTGGAAGAAGAAATTTCAAGGAGGCCCAACATGACATCCATATTGCTATCTGTTTTTAATCCAGATCTAAAGTGAGAATCAGGAACAAAAGGCGAAGCAAAAAGATGGAAAATGTTTTCAGTTTTATCAGAAAGGAAGACTTGCAAAGTTAGGGCAAAGAAAAACATGGTTGCTGAAAAGATTAGCATTAAGAAGAACCCAAGTCCCTCCATCAAGATGATAGGAAATGTGACTTGAAGGCATCTCAGGAATTGACCAGACACCAATGGTATAAAAGAGTAAACAATTTTTGGAAGACTTTGCTTTGAGAAGAGAGTCCCAGGGTGCCTTATTCTTTCAAGGCCTTAGGAGGAAGTGTTTTCCCAAGTTTAGCCATCCAGGCACTCAGAGGTTACTGCAGCCATGCTCCAAGGGGACAAACTACTGCTCCAGCCAATGGCAGACCTTGTCATCATCCACATGATACTAGTTTTGCAGGCGTGCATAATGCAAGAGTTGTGGCATCAGGGAAGCTTCTACCCAGATTCAAAAGAAAGACTAGAAGGCCAGGCAATATGCCCCCGTGAGAGCAATGTGTAATGCTGGAAGACTGAAGCCAAAAATGCATAAAGACTCCAGGAATTTAGAGATGTCAGCAACACAGAATATATGCTAAAGAAAGCTGCGGGTAGCAAATGGAGCCAACTCAAGAGAGAGGCTAGGTGGGCTGCAGAGAGCAGGGTCCTAGGGGCAGAGCTGCATAAGCCCTTTGGAGGCTACATCTCACTATAACCTGCTGCAGGTGTGGAGCATGGAGCTACAAGATTTAATGCTTGCCCTGCTGGTTTTGGGTCACGCTTTGATCTGGATCCTTTCTGTGCTATTTTTCCATTTTGGAATGGGAATATTTACCCAGTGTCATTGTATGTTAGAAGGACCTAACTTTCTTATTTTTACAGGGTCTCAAAGCTGTGAGTTTGGCTTGTGTCTCAGAAAAGACTTTGGACTTGGAATTGCCAGCAGTGCTGGAACTGTTAAGATTTTGATAACTCTTAGAGATGGAATAAATGCACTTTTCATAATGAGATGGACATGAGGCATTTGGAGGTCAAGGGTAGAATGTTATTGTTTAGATCGAAAATATCCCCCCAAAAGTTTCATGTGTTTGGAAACTAACTGGGTCATGGGGCCCTGTGGATTCATCCACTGAAGAGTTCATTAACTGAATATGCTGCAAAGGGGTGGGTCCTGGTTGGAGTGGTCACTCCGGGAGAGATCTGGAAGGGAATGTGCATCAGCTTGCACCTGAAAAGTCCACATGTAGAGCAGACATCATGAGAAGTTTGCTTTGACAGTACATTTGGTATATCCATGATTTAATTTGACTTTGTTTTGTTTTGTTTGTTTTTGTGACAGGGTCTCACTATGTAGTTCAGGCTGGTATTAAACTCACTATATAGCTCAGGCTGGCCTCAAACTCACAGCAATCCTCCTGCCTCATTTTCCTGAGTGCTGCAATTACAGGCCTACACCACCATACCTGGCTCTGCAACTGAGGTTATGAAGGTGGAACAAGCATAGGTTGCCATCCTTAAGCCTATGATATAATAAAAGAAAGATATATTACAGCCAGCCCTTAGAAGCAGTAGTCTGTCCATGCTGCTCTACTCGTGGCACTTTTTGGGTGCAAAGCTGATACACATTCCCTTTATTATTTGAGTGGGGTTTTGTGTGAATTGCAGCAGAGAGCATCCTAGCTGATATGGTACTTTACCACCATTCTTCTGTAATTTGGCTCCTGGGGCTTAACCAACACCCCCATTGAAGTTAGCATTGTTCATATTAACAGTAATAATATATATTATATATAATATATAAAGGATTATATAGGATCAGATATATTATATATAGGTTTATATATAGGGATCAGATTTCTTATAAACTACCCATGTGACTCCATTCACATTTATATGCCTAGAACCTCAAATCTACTTTGCCATAAGTTCTTTTTTTTTTTTTTCAGTACTGGAAATTTAACTTAGGACCTTGTGCTTGCCAGGCAGGTGTGGCACCACTGAGCTAAATCCCCAGCCTTTGCCATAAGTTATTCATCTGTGTGGTATCTCTTCATCCTGTAGTAAGGTTTTCTGTCACTCATAGTGTGTTAGTCAGCCTCTCATTACTGTAATAAAAAAAACTTACATAATCAGCTTATAAAGAGAAAAAGGTTATTTTGTTTAGCATTTTGGAAGTTTCAAGTCTGGGCCAATTGGCCCCCTTGCTTCTGGGTATGCGGGGAGGCCATGTATCATGGCAGGTGTGCATGGCAGATGATGCCCACTCAGCTCCAGGCTGAGAAGTGATAGAAGGCCAGCCTGGGCTACTTAATTAATTCAATGCCACCCTGAGTGAGACCTTGCCTCAAAAACAATATTTAATACATATATTTAAGTGATCTAATATATTTAAAGAATAAGCATGGCAAAGGGTCATGAAAGAGAAGAACAAATACAAGTAGGACTTAGTTGTCATGAAAGATCAAGAAATTCTTAATCATGCCCACTTCTCTTGAAGTCAATTTTAATTTTTGTGTTTCTCAATAGGTGTGTTTTTATGGAAAAAGTATCTAAAGTTTTCATCAGAAATTCTAAGAAGTCTGAGAAAAACATTCAGAAAAGAAGACATGGAAAACTAGTTCTGAGAAATGTAGATCACTGGGAAATGTGGGTCACTGTTGATCTTTTTTTTTCTTCGGTACTAGGGATCGAACTTGGGTCCTTGCACCTGCAAGGCAGGTGGCAGAACCACTGAGCTAAATCCCCAGTCCTAACTGTTCATCTTTTAAAAACCTATAGCAATGATAGGGATAAGGGGAGACCTTGGCCTTATGGTAAGGGAATTGAAAGTTATACAAGAGATGACAAAGTACAAAAAGCATGCCCAGACAACTATTTGTAGAAATTTGCCCATGAGAAAGAAAGAGAGATTGGACAGTAACTAGAAGCGAATGTTGCTGTCTCCAGGGTGATTTTCAGAATACAAGAAAGTCAATCTTCTTTATGACTTGAAGTGAAAGGATCAGTGAAGTAAGTACTGGAAAAATAAGTTGGAAGTTTTCTGTGGGCCCAGAACTCTGCGCAAACCTTTCTCAGCCTAAAGGGACAGGTGCCCCACATCTCGTGGAAAGCATCCCATTACTGCTCATCAGCATTTTCTTCGTGTTCAAAGAGAAGGCAACAAGTATCCTCCCCATGCATTAGCTTTTTCTTTTCTTTCCCACAGGGAAATCCTTTGTTACGTAAAGGTCACCTGAGAAGGCTGTTTGCACTGTTGTAGCCCTCTCCTTCCCTTATTAGCAACAAAAACATATTATAGAAGATCAAAGATCCAACACTGCACCTGCACCGTAACAATAGGCACCAGTGTGCTTTTTTTCTTAAGTTACATAGACAAAATGTTAGTCCACACTAAAAAATCCAAAATTGTTCTTGACACTCCAAAAGTAAGCATTTAGCAAACAACACATTTTGTACCATGTTTTTAATAATCAGCTATTATTGCAATAATGCTGTATAAAAGCTATCCCACATGTCAGTTGCTTACAATAAATACTTATTTTTATGTTTATATATTTTTCAGGTACTGGAGACAGAACCCAGGACTTTCATGCTGAGCTGCAACCCCAGCCCTTTTTTATTTTTTATTTTGAGATAGTGTCTCACTAAGTTGCTAAATTGTCCAGGCTGGAATTGAACTGGTGATCTTCCAACCTCAGCCCCTCAAAAGGATGGGGTTACAGGATGCACCACCATGTGTGGTAATAAACATTTATTTTTTTCATAAGGTTCTGTAGGCTGATGCTGGGTTGGCTGATTTAGACTAGGCTCAGCCAGACTGCCTTTTCCCCAAGAGACAAGTTGGTTTCCAAAGGCCTCAGTGTGAGCTCTCTCTGGGACGCAGGCTGAAAGGAAAGCTACCAATGAACGTCATCCCAGAACAGAGGACAAGAGCAGAAATATCTAAGACTTGTCAGGCCTCAGTTCAGAACTGACACATTGTAACTTTTGCTTACATTTCTACCACAGAAGAAACTCACATGGCAAAACCCATGTGACTTCTAACGGGAGGTGCTAAAATGTCAAATGGCAAAGCCTGTGATGTCCTCTACTAATACGAGGGGGCTGAGCAATTTCTGAGCAATGATTCAGTCGCAGCACAATAACTGTAGAGAATTTGGGAAGAGAGAATAGGATTCTTGTGCATGTTAAAGACTACTTTTTATCTTTCTCAACATCCAGAACATAATGGAATCAATCATTATGATAACACACACACACACACACACACACTCTTAATGATGATCATGTTCACAAACCTGTTCCTTGATATAAATATAGCAAACACAATTTGAAGAAGTGGTATAGTATAATGGAAAGAGCTGTGAATGTGTCAGTTTTTCCATTGCTGGGACACAATGCCTAACACCCCCAATTTAAAGGAGGAGAGGTTTTTTGGCTCATGGTTTCAGGCTTCAGTCCATGATCAGGCAGCTTGAAGGCAGAAGCATCATGGCAGAAAGGCTGGAGGAGCCAAGCTGCTCAATTCATGGCAGCTGGGAAGCAGAGCAGGGACCAGTACTAGAGAGGAAGATCCAGTGGCCATATAGATTCTCAAGGCCGTGCCTCCATGACACACACAGAAAGTGTGCTTTACTAATCCCCTAGGTGGCTCCCAAGCCAATCAAGTTGACACAATTAAGCCTAACCACCACAAGCCCTGTACTAGAAGTCAGAAAATCTGGATCCTAATGCAGCCTCTGCCATCAACTCAATGTGTTCCCTTCAGCTTAGAATAGAAAGGCTTTAATCAAAAAACCAGCTTCCATAGCCAGGACTAAAGGTAAAATAAGAAACCCTTCCCTGCAGCAGTTAGATTAACAATAACAATCTCAACACCAAATACCTAGGTATTCCAGGCCTGGGATTTAATAATAATATAACAACCACCCAAATAGTAAGGGAATGCCTTGGATTTGTGATTTTTTTCCAATGCATGTGCACAGGGAATGTATTGGCAGTAGGTTTAGAGCACCCAGCACCGCACTTTCTGGAGAAAGGAACGCTAATGCACATAGCCTCCAAGGAGGAACATCTTCCAGCAGATTGTATTGACGACAGCAGAACCAGGCCCAAGGACAGCATTTACAGAATTTCTTTGGGAAATATTTCACACATGTGTGCAAGAACAAACCAGAGTCCCAAAACAGAACTGTGTAGAGAGATCACAGCATGTCACATGACACAAATGTATCTTTCTGACCATTTTGCCCATGTTTTCAAGGAAAATCTAGACTTCCTCTTTTCCAGTAAACTGAACTTTTAGTCTCTAAAACAATTTCCACCCTATCTGTGACCTTTTGTGAAAAAATGTTGAGAAGCACTGACCCATATATTCACAAAGCTTAAGACTTCAAAGGTTAATTCTTACATTAACTGAAAAACGAGTAGGATTCTCAGTTTAGGTGCCTCAAGAGGATTGATCCCTAAAGCCCTAAGGCATCCGCTGGATGCAACACATTAAATTCTTCTTCTGGAGTCATCTAGAAAGGTACTATTTATTTTTCACTCTTGGAAAGATTGAGAAAAACAGTCACTCAAGTCGGTTCCTGTGTGTGTTTCCTGGTTCAAATGAGAAGCCCAGCTGAAAATAACTGCACGACTTCATGCTACTGACTTTCCTGCATTCTAACTTATTATTTAAGGAAAGTAAAATGAGTTGTTTGTCAAGTACACATGTAGCTTACCTCAAATACTTAATTTAACAAAATAAACATCGTGCCAAGATAGACTGTGTGGAATGCCAAGAGTGCCGTTATTCTCTTTAATAGCTGGGCATTCTTGCTGAAGTGTCCTTTTATGTGGACTGGGCAAATGGAATCTTTTCATTTTTGTACAATGAGGAGATATTGAGTTCCACAAGAGACCAGGGCTCACCCCATCATACTGGTTTCCTGGCAGAGCTGGGTCAGGACCCAGGATTTCTTGGTGTCTAATGGAGCATTCTCTGCCTCCCTCTGCTCTTTTTCTGTCAAAAGCATGTTTTCTGATCATTTCCCACGAAATGCATTATTCACATTCACTCTCCAGAGAGCACTTTTGAAGCATCCTTGTTCTTGTACCCAATCACTTAGCATGGTGGCTCTGTGAAATCTGTGGTTTGGAAACCTTCCTGTCGCTCCTAATTATTCCACTTCTTGGAATCCTAGGATTCGTGCACCTGATAATCAAGAGTTATTCACTGGATGTCTTCATTACATTGGATGTAGATAATGCAAATTTTATTCGTGAAATGCTACTCAGGGCCTCCTTTTTGAATGAGGACGATGATTTACTTACATTTTCAGAACACACACAATAGGCGGAGAATTAAAATAATGGACAACAACTAATAGAAAACAGGTGTGACTCTGAAACTTAAATTGTGCATTCTCCAGTCTTGGAGCAATGCTGGGAGAAGAATGTTTACCATACAATAATGGAGATAGCAAAAAATAAATAAAATGAAATAAACAATAAATTTCCATTGAATGAGTGCAGCTTCCCAGCTGGATCCCATTTCAGCATCTCGCTGTGCAACCAAAAATGAACACACAAAGACTGCCAAACTAGGTTGGTTTTATTTCCCCTAGAGACGGAGAAGAAGATAGCAAGACTTTAATTTAATTTTTGTAAAATGTTTTCTAAACAAGTTCAAGGGCTGTATCACCTGAGTTGACAAATTGAGTACCAGGTCTGAGGTTCTTGTAATAAGGTATATGCCATGGTTCCATAAGAGAAGTTCATCACTCAAATCCACAACTGAGAAGGCAACAAATTTAAGAGAGATGCACAAAGCACTAAAGGCGAACCAAACCTTCATGCTAGTTTCTGATGCACGACAAGTTACGGGAAGAGAGGAGACAATCTGCTGGCCTTCAATGCCCAGAATATCTTGGAAGTGGAAAGGACGAACGTGAGTGCTTATTTTTGGCATCCTGTGCCTACTCATGCCCTAATGCTAAACTAGTTCCACCAACCAGTTTTAGCCAAGTGGCCATCCTGTTGGAAACACCTCTTTTCTTTCTATTCTAAGATCTGAATCGCACTCTGCTGAATTAGCCTAATTCCATCCCTGGTGCATTTCTGCAGATGTCCTTGCACAGATGGATTGAAACAGTTTAGGGGAACAAGATGGGACACAGACAGATCATGTTCCTTTTGAAGAATCCTGTGCTGGTTGGGGTTCTCTAGAGGAACAGAATAGAGTATATGCAAAGGGATTTATTAAGTATGTTTGTGGGATCAGGGGCTGGAGAGCCCACAATGGCTCTCTACACTGGAGAGCCAGAGGATCCAGTAGCTGTTCAGTCCAAGAAGCTGGAAGCCATGAAACAAGAGGGGTCAGGGATGTAGTACCAGCCTGTGACCAAAGGCCAGGGAGCTCCCTGGAGAGTCATGGGTAGGAGTCAGTCCTGGCAGACTGAAAAACTGCAGTCTCACATCCACAGTGATGGCAGCAAAAGATGCACCTGCCTAAGCATAACAGAATTCTTTAAAACAAGTGCCCATTTTCTTCTTTTCTCCATTTATTCCATTCAGGCTACAACCCTATTGGTTGGTGCTACCCACGATCAGCATGAGTCTTCTCCCCTTGGTCTGTTGAACTACATGCCAATCATCTCTGAAAACACCCCACAGACACACCCAGAACTGTGCTTTCCAAAGCAGCTAGACATATCTTAATCCAGTAAGAGAGATATATCTATAACGTGCCCCCTAACACACACACACCAAGGGCTGGGTATAAAAGCTTAATTCTCAGCTTGGTGCTATTGGAAGCTCGTGGAAATTTTAAAATATGGAGTCTAGTGAGAGGCCTTTTGGTCACTGGAAACGTACCCTGGAAGGAGACAGTCTCTCTCTTTCTTTCTCTCTCTCTCTCTCTTTCTCTCTCTCTCTCCCTCTCCCATTCTCTCATATGTTCTGACCACAAGATAAAGAGTTTGCTTCACCAGGCACTCCCACCATCACATGTTGCCACAGTCCACCCAACCATGGGCTAAATCCTCAAAAACTATAATTCAAAATAAAACTTTTCTCTTTGTAAGTTGACTGTCTCAAGTCTTTTGTTACAGTAACAGAATATTGATGATCACAATGACTAAGTACATAGAAAATCCAGGCCTAAGCAATGGAAGAAGAGTGACCAGCTAGTATGGCAGAAAAGAAGGACCTCCTAAACAAAGGTGATCAAGAAAACATCTCAACCACATCTCCCTCTTGGGATAGTTTCCTCCTCCCCAAAGGGGGCTAGCCGTAGCTCCTCAAAATACTCTTCCATGGCCAACTGGACCCAAACATTTGGAGACAACTTTAGATCTATCTAATCCAAGAATCTATGGAAGGTAATACCCACTACCACTTTTGGTTTCAAATTTTATGAGGAATATGTTTAAAATGCACATCCCTGAGCCTTGCCATCAAATATTCTGGCTCAGTAGAACTAAGAATGGGCCCAAGATTCTTCATTATTATAAAGCTCCCAGATTGTTCCAACGTTGGCAAATGCACTTAAAGAAATAGAAATCAAAATTTCCATGCCAGGCCAAAGATTCAGAAAGTCTAGGGAGGTGGTTTTCACTTTCCAGCAGGCAAATTTTTTCCAGCAGACAAGTTTGGTAATTAAAAAGAATTTGCTGTTCTTCAGCCTATTGCTGCCAGCTCTGCATCCTGGAGCCACCTACGTCAACTCTCCTCCTGTAATGATTTCCGAAGATTAGAAGACATTTGTTAGTCCCTCATCCAATATTTTCCTCCTCCATTTAGTTTCTTTCAATGACTCCCTACCTCACTCAGAATAAAGTTCAAACTTGTGAACCTGTAAGAACCACCATGACTTGGCCCATGCTGCCTCTCTCTGGCCTTGTCTCCCTTTAGTGTTTGCCTCACATATTACATTTACATAGAACCCAAGAATCATTTCTCACACACATTGACACACCATGTTTACTTGCCTCTGTTCATGGTCCTTCCTGTGGAAAGTGTGTCACTGAACTTCCTTCCTTCTCCACCTTTCTCTTGAGTGCTAGAACTTTAAGACTCACCCAGGCTCGTGTCCTCTGAGAAACCATCATCACTTCTGCTGAACACGCTACATGTACTTTTCATGTAAATTGTGATTTGGGCCATGGACCCTCCTAGCCTTCATCAAATATGGCATTGATCACTTTTTCATTAGAATTATTTGCTTTTTCTCTATCCACTGGGATACTCAAGGACAGAAACATTGTCTTATTAATTTTTATGCCCCCAGCCAAAGTCTGATCTATCATTCAATGGATGCTTGGTGAGTTGAGTTAGCTCCTCCAAGGCTGCCTCCTAGTTGATCATATCTTTTCAAGGGAGTGAGCATGTGTCATCTTTCTCCTATGTGCAAGAACCATGCAGTGCTGAGAGGCCCCTGACTAGACAAATACCTACGCTGTCAGTAAGGGGCACATGGTCATATCAGGACAAGACTGTGGAATATGATGTAAAAATGTAGAAGTGTAACAAGATGGTATGGAAACACAGAGAATCATACTTGAGAGTAGTATTTTTCATTCTGTCAGCAAACACAGATATTTATTGAAGTAGGTTATATGCCAGTGAAAATTTTAAGTATTGAATAATATGGCAGTAAACAAAATAGAACAAAATCTTTTTCTCTGTGGAGTTTCCATAGAATAGGTGAAACATAAAGTGATAAATCATTAAAATCTATATATTTTTTCAGTAGTGATAAAGGCTGTTGGAAAACTTTAGGCACAGGAAGGCAGGTAGAAAGTACAGTGCACAACATTAAGGAGGTACACTGAGAGAGCTCACCATAAAAGTGACATTTGAAGAACCACATGAAGGAAGTGAGGTCTCAAGGTTTGCAGACATAAAACCAGTGACTGAGCTGGAGGACCTGGTACAACACCCCACAGTGGATACGACTCCCAAGTAGTCCAGGAACAGCAAGGAGACAAGCATAGTGAGAACAGGGAGATGGTGTTAGGGTAGACAAGGCTTTGGGGTCATTGCATGGCTTTGACTTTCACCTCAAGAGTCCTGAGAGCCAGTCCAGAGTCTTGAAAGGAAGAATGTGATCCTGATCACGTTAGAAGAGAGTTACAATTGTCATGTGATAGGGACAGAAGGAAGCCATGGTCTACTCCCAGGGTTAAGCATGTTGCCCAAGGACAAAAACACAAGTTAAAGATCTTTACTGTCTTTATTTTTGATTCTAGACTCCAACAATACTTTATTCTATAAAACAGAAGAAGTAATCTGATGGGCTGAGCACAGGAGGCTGGTTTAATAGGCAGAGAAGGGGTGAGAAAGGCAAAAAAAAAGAACAAAAAGCAGATTGGTCATTTCCAAGTTATCTTCCATGTGAGATGGGCACAGGGAGGTAAATAATAGAAAAATAACAGATTGTTTAACACAGGTCACCATTTTGTGAAAGAAGGCAGGGGGAACTTCAGTATCACGCTTCTTGTAAATGGCCTGTTTGGGAAATCTGGCTGTTACTTTTCATTCTCCTGATTTCTCCAAAGCTCAGATAACACCTTAGTTTCTGTTTGATGACCTGGAGCTGTAACATGGGTGACTCCATTTTGATTTTTAGTCTGGTTTATTGGAGCCAGGAACCTAGTCTAAAACAATGGCCTCTCCTTGTTTATGTGACAAGTACCATTGTGCCTCTTGTCCTCAGGAAGAATAAGGAAAGGCTCAGCTAACACAGCTAGCAGTGATAGATCTGGAATTCATGCCAGGTCTCCAATGAGTCCAAATCCACACAGCAGCACTACCTGGAAGACACTGGGAGGAAAAGTTCACTCCTATGAAGGCATAAGGACAGCACAGTCAGAGGGCAGGGGATGAGGCAGCAGAATACCCACAACCAGATGCAGGAGCCCAGAAGGGACCCTTGAGGTCCTTCGACTCTGGAGTCCATCTGGCCCAGCTTTTATCCCTAAGCCTCCATGTCCCCCCTGAACTTCTCCTCTCTCTTTTATCCCAAATATAGATTCCCCCAAAGTTCCTTTTTAAATTTTCATTTTAGCACCCAAGATGAGTTGGTATTTCCAAAATGAAATCTATCCTGGCATAAGAAAGGAAATAATTATAGAAGCTGCAAACTGCATCCAAATAGGTAAGTTCGCACGTGCTCTGGGCTGGTGAGGGCCGCTGCAGCTTCTCAGAACCTCATCCTCAGGAATCCTCTTTCACACCTGTCTCCCATAGGCTTCTTGCTCAGCCCTTGACTCTGCCTGCTCCCCTTATCCTGCCAGCTTCTGCTGCTACGGCTCCTTTGCCTCTCTCCTGGCCCTTATCACTTCTGAGATCCCCCTGACTCTGTCACACTTGCTTGTTTTCCAATTCTTCTAGGTCAAATGTAAGTTGCAGGAGGTCAAGGTTGGGTGTGTCTTGTTCACTGGCACATATTAAGCTTTCCATAAATATTTGTTGTTTGGTGCCATTTTGCAAACCATCAGGCAAATGTAAAAGGTCTCTCTTAATCAAAACATGTTTTTCTTATTTCCCAGAGGTTCCAACAGATCTTCCTAGTCTTCACTGAAAATTTAACTAAAACCCAACCAATGTGTCATCCCTTTAGGATCTGGATACCCATTCAGCTCACTTTTGGGGCCAATATACAACTTCTTTTCAGTCCCATCAGGGAAAGGGACAGGAAAAGCCAGGATGAAATGCTGAGGCCCTGGGGGAAGGCTTAGGGGAGCTGACTCTGATGCAGATTAACACAAAAGCATCCAGGCTCAGCACTCCTCTTCATGGCCCAGCATGAACAGATATCATATGAGAATCAACACAAGAATCCCCTGGCTCACACACCCTTTGATTTCACAAAATCAAGAAAGAAAAAACTAATACTCAAGGAAAAACTATTCCTCTACTTAATATTTCAGATAGCAAATGTATGGTTTTTTTCCACACCAACACCAAATTTACCAATTATCTGAACACCAAGGTGTGTCCTGTCATTCAATTCAATTCTGACACTATCTGGAGTTAACATCAGACCCCAAGTTTGGGGGCTCAGTTCCATAAGACTATCCCCACTTTGTAGGGTAATCACTAGTCCAAGCCTCTGGAACTTCTGACTGTCCTGGCTAAAAATCAGAAGTGTCCATGAGCTCCTCAATAATTTTTATTACAGCTCACAGAACTTGAGGAAGCACTTTATTTATGGTTTTTTATATTTACTTTTTACTTTTTTTTTCTATTAATTTTATTGGTACATTTTAGGTATACAATATAATGGCATTCATCATTGGAAATTTGCACCTTTACATAATCTCTCTTAGTTCTTATTTTTTCCCCCTTCCCCTGCCCTCCCTTCGACACCTCCAGTCCTCCCTACTTACAAAGACTTTGTTTCCATTTTTTCATTTTCTCATATTAATTCCATTCCATTCTTTCTTTTCCCCTAACCCCCCACTTCCCCTTCTCCTTTGCCCCTTTTCTTCCTGTTTCACATTATCTATTATATCTTTTAGTCCTTATTTACACTTTCAGTTTCTCACATTAGAGAAACTATTCAGTATTTACACGTGTGTCCTGTTTATTTCACTTAAGAGTATCGCCTCAATGTGCATCCATTTAGCTATAAATGTCTCTAATTTCTCCTTTTTATGGCCGAGTAGTACTCCATTGTAGAAAAAAACCACTTTATTTATGTTTATTGGCTATATTATAAAAGACACAAATGGACAGCAGCTAGATGAAAAGATACAGAGGGTCAAGTCTAGAAGGGTTCCAATCACAGGAGCTTCTGTCCCCGAGGAGTTTGGGCTGTACTAGCTTCCTGGCATGTGGGTGCATTCAACAACCTGGAAATATTTGAACCCAACTGTTTAGGGTTTTATGGAGAATCCATTACATATACATAATGGGTTATTCATTGGCCATTAATGATTAACTCAGTCTCCAACCTACTTCCCTCCCTGGAGGTTGGAGGGTGGACTATAAGTTCTGAATCTCTAATCACATGATTGATTCCTCTGGTGACCAGCCTCATCCTCCCAGGGTCATCTCATCAACACAAACTCCAGAGGGTTGAAAGAGGCATATTATGGATAACAGGACACATTCCTATCACCCTGATCACTCAGGAAGCCCCAAGGGTTTTAGTAGTTCTGGGAACCAGGGATAAAGAAATATATAATTTCATTACAAGGGCTAAAAGATGGCGGAAGGGGGAAGAGATGCAATCAGTTAACAGACATGGGCAGAAATAAAGGAAAAACTTCCCCATATTCCTAAATATATGTTGAGACCTTGACCCAAAACCCTAGATAGTCAACCATCATACTGCCATGTTCACCTTATGAAAGAACTTTCTAGACTATTAACCTCCACCAATCCAGAAGCTTCTTCTTTCCAAGTATTTTCCTCTCTCAAAACTTTCCATACCTTGTATTAGCCCACCCTTCTTATCTATAGCTAACACAGTTTCCCCCAAATTTCATTATAAAAATATTCTTGGTTCTCACACCCAATGAACATTTTTCCAAGCAGTGTCTAAACTTGCTAATATTAGCTTCAGAACTCATCTCAGGATCTGGTCCTATTCTGGCTAGTGTCTCTAATTAGTTAATAAACCCTTTTATTTCAGAGAGCTTCATTCTCAGGAGTCTTTTGGGTTAATATATCCAATTCCATCCTTTGATAGAAAAAGAAACTGAGACCAGAAAGGCTGTGTGTTTCTCAGGATCTTGCCGGTTCAGTACCTCAGCATGTACACACCCCTCTAGTGGACTCTGTTGTGTCCACCCAGTGCTGCCAGCTGCCCATCAGCTGGAGCATTCTTAGCACACAGCTTCCTGCTCTGCCCCCCACAGATCAAGTGCAGAGAGGTGAGTGCTCATAGTCACACCACAGCCCACCTCCTGATCCCTAATGAAGATGAGGGTCAACAGGCCTGGACATCTCTGCAGAACATGGGCAGCCTGTGGGCAATATTGATCCTGCTTTCCCACCTCATTAGCTAAAGCTTTGTGGGTCCATCCACAGTGGTCCTTCTTCCTTGGTCCAGGCCTGTTTCCTTCCTCTTGTTTTTACAAGGGATCCCCAATAAAGACCATACCCCCCAACTATATTTCGGTATCTGCTTCTACAGAGCCCAACCTGCAACCCCGCAGGCTCTCCACTACCAATCCACTGTTTACTTTCCTGAGAATCACAGCTAGGCCTTTTTAAAGCCTGAAGAACAGGCCCTCAACACATCTTTGCCTGAGGCAAAACAGGGCAGAAGATCACAAGGTTTCTATTATGGCAAAATCTCTCCAAGGTAAACGCTGCCTGCAAGCATCTAAGCCCCTGGAGTTGCTTCTATTTATATTTAATGTGCAAACACTCTGAGGAGGGCTGCGTGTGGAAGCCAGATCAAAACATTTATCCTTACTGTCTTGGAAAAAAAAAAACTTATTAGCTAGCTGTATAGTGATACTTGAGAAGAGTAAAAAAAAAAAAAAAAAAAAGGAGGGAAAGAAAAAGGAGGAAAAAATCTGTTGCTACTAGATAAATAGAGTGAGCCCCTCAGAGAGCCAGGGCGGCTGGTGGCCACTGTAATATATTGTTATGCATCGCCACCAAAGCACTTGTAGAGCAACTGCAGACCATGCCTGACATTGCCTCCACTGACCTTTTCAATATTGCCCAAGCACGGTGGAGCTGGTGTTTCTAGAGGAATTCAAATCGAATGTACTCAGGCAGAAAGGATTTGGCTGTGGGCAAACCCTATCAGTCTCCTCACGTTTAGACTTGTCATTCTCATGTAAATTGCAATTCTTTATTAGCATGGCCAGTCTTCCGCCCAGGTGCAGGATGCACTCAGCTAAATGGCAACGAGGCCGCATCTGCCTGCACTGAAAAGCCTGGCTTCTCTAGCGATGATACCAGCTCAGATCCTGTGTCCCCAGATGGGGAGAGAAGAGGAACCTGCCAGGGCCCCACTTGAAAGCACAAAAGGAGGATTTGACATTCAAAAAGAAAGGAAGGACTAACGCTTGCCATTTCGTAAGTTCTTAGGGTTTCTTTTTATGAGGTCCCCCAAATAGAGCATCCTCCTCACTCCTCACCTCCACATGTTCCTTGGCAGAGGAGACAAACAGGGAGTTGCCCTGGGAGGCAGAGGCAGCCTTAGAGAGGCTGAGAGTTGGAGGTGGTGACACCATGGGTTACATAATCCTTCTCTTCCTTCTCTGCTGCTAAGAGAAAAGCCAGAAGGATGAGGGGACCCAGCTTGGGAGTGCCTGCCTGAGGTGGGCTGTGTATTCAAGGCCTCCTTCCAAAGCCTTTGTCTTATACCAATTCCCTGCTTACCTTGCTGAAATACAGTGGTTCTCAAAGGGTGTTTTCCCAGGCCAGCAGCAGCAGTAACACCTGAGAACTCAGTAGAAGTGCAAACTCTTAGGTCCCAACCTAGACCTCCAGAAACACACACACACACACACACACACACACACACACACCCTAGGGTAGGCCCCAGCAATCTGAGTTTGGCAGGCTTTCCAAGTGATTCTGGTAAACACCAAAGTAGAAGAACCACTGCCCCAGTGGAAGCCCCCTTTTCTCTCTCTCTAGTCCTACCTGCATTTAGCCCAGGGAATTTTAGCCAGGCAAGGAGAGGGGACAGAAGATTCAACTCAGCACTGTCATTACCTTAGAGGCTGCCTTAGACCATGTAACTGAATCCTTGAGACCAGGTGACTTATAAGCAATAGAAATCTATTTGCCTCGTACTTTGGAGTCTGGGAAGTCCAAAAGCATGGTGCTGGCATCTGGCAAAGGCCTTCGTGCTGAGTCACATGACAGAAAAACAAAGGAGCGTGCACAAGACAGAGGAAATGGGACCAAGCTCATCTTTTGAAGCAGGAAGTCACTCCTGTGATATCTAATCCACTCCTTCAGTAATAGCATTGATCTCTTCGTGAGAGTGGTGCCATCACGACCAAATCACCTCTCTAAGTTCGCACCACTTAATACTGCTCTGATGACAAATTTCAACATGGAGCAGATGTTCAAACCACAGCAGAGGCACATCAGGGGAAGAATGGCTAGTGTGCTTCAGAAAATAGTCAACAACTTAAAAGTTTCAGAAATAAGAACCAAGGAATAAGAAGAAAGAGATTCAATATACTAATTTCTTCCCAGAATCAGATCTTTAAAAAGAATGATGGGTGAGGCCAGAATTATGGACAAACTAGATCACACCTTCCCTGGCATTCTTAGAGGAAGTTGAGTCTCTGGGGAAGGGATCACACGAAGGGAATCTGAGCACTGTGATGTTGAAGGTCTTGATCTGATTCTCCATGGAATGTTCTTGCCTGGGCATTTGCCACGTATAACAAAACGGTCACCGCCAAGCATGGGTCCTTGCTCTAGCAGAAATGAAAATTAAAACTAAAGCACAAATTTACAGGCGAAAAAATCCTTTAACTGAAACATTAGTGGAAAGATAGGAAAGGACTCCAGCTAAAGTACCTGGAAGGCCACACTCTGATGTAGAAGTACAGACAGGCCCACCCACAAAGGCCGAGGGGAGCCCAGTCCTCAAGCACCAGCCGGTGGGCTGGGGATGGGCCAACTACCACTTCAGTCCCAGTCCCTCACTGGAATCCCTATGGCTAAGGAAAGGCCCCATCTCTATCTCTGGTGGACCCAGTCATGTAGGGCCCATCCACATCCCAAATTCAGGTGATCACAAGTACACGGCAATGGCTGGAGGCATCTGCCAAATGTCCCCACGTATCTCCCTTCCCTGTGGCTCATCTTTGAGGGGATGATAAGCTCGTGCAAATTCAGGGCCAGTCAACCCCATCCAGCCAGCTCCTGGACAGACATTCCCCAAATGTTCGACACATCCCTTGCAAAGAGATCTGACAAGACCCATAGTAACAAAGGATGCAAAATGAAGCTCAAGTTTCACTCTGCTTTAAGTTACTCATGAAGCATCCACAGGCCCAAGTGAACAGCCATGGTCCATAGCAAAATTGACTGTCAATTTCCAGAAGACTGTCCCAGAAGAAAACACCAACCATGCTTCCAGTAAGCAGCAGGAAAGTATCTAGGATTCTGCCTATTCCTCATCCTGACGGTGGTCTCCAAACAGGTCATGACTGTACCAGCTGCAGATGGACAGGAGCACTCAAGTGCCTGTAGGAACAGGACCAGGAAAGATGGGCCCCCTTGCCAGGTGTGCAGGGACAGGGCCTAATCCCAGCAAGAGCATGGAGGCAGAAGCTTAGTGGTGGGACAGGACATAGGGCAGGTAGAACTCAACCCACAGGCATTGGTAGCCAACTGAGGTGTGACTCCTGTCTCCTGTCCCTGTCAATGTTGGCTCAGGACCCAGTGAGCCTCTTTTTGGTTGAAAAAGCATCAGACACCCTAGTAAGGAGCAACAGTCAGGACAAGGGTAGGTGGTTCCAACGCAACCTGGCAGGTTTGAGAATTTAACGATAATTCAAGGACTTTTTCCCCTAAATGAGGGGGCTTAGGAGTTCATTGAGGCAAATATAAGGACCTGCCTATACTTTGAAAGTGCTTATAAAGAAAGCAGAAAAGACTTCTAAGACATCAAAAAAGCCCTGGGAAAACAATATTTTGTCAACTTAAGTGTAAATTAATAAAAAACACATGAAGCATATTTCTCTAAAAATATACAAAGCTCTGAAAACCAAGAGGAGAGGAAGCTGGTAAAGTCTGGTTGGGGTTTGGCAGAATTCAATGTGTTTGGGAATGAGACACAGCTTCGGGAAACAGGTTTTTCCCATTACGTCTTTTTTTCTCCACCCATATTCCTTGGAATTCAAAGAGTTTTAGAGGGAAAAGACCTTAAATGTCATCTCCTGAACTCTGTCATTCAACACACTAAAAACCAGAGGCTGGGGAAGTGAAGTAATGGTGTAGAGTTTCACAAATAAATAATAGCAAACTTTAGAGTACTTGGGGACTGGAGCAGTACCTGGGGACAATTTAACTAAATTGCATTCTTTCTCTTCTTTGTGTTGCCCTGTGACACATCCAGGAGCTCTTAAAGAGCCTGTGGCCCACATAACCTACGACTGATCTTTTTCTTACACTCAGACCACCAGTAGGCACCTTGTAAAGAGAAACACAGTGGATTCGGCCTGGTGTTCAGCCTGGCACAGCTTGGGAGCTAGGCTAAGACAGCTGTCCCGTGACTACAGGGACAGTATCTTCCAACTCTGTAAGCTGAAAAACAAAGTCAAAGTCTGAGAAGGAGGATCATTGACAAATCACTCTGCAGCCCAGCAAGGAGATGCCTAGGAGAAAGACACAGATAATTACAAAATCATAAAAGAATCAATTCTGCAGGAAGATACCGCAACTCAAAATACAGACACACAGAGCCTCAAAACAATGAAATCAGTACAGCTGGAGATGAAAAGAGAAATAGACTAATCCACAACTATAGTGGGAAATTTCAACACCCATAATTCTCAGGCTATTGGTACAACTACTAAAAACAAAACTGCAAGGATATAAAAGAATTGACACAATCAATGAACGAGATCTAGTTATAACATGTAGACCTTCTACCATTAGCAGAATATACAATTTTTAAAATCAAGGACCCATGTAGTATTCACATTTAAGTCTATCACTTCTATCCCTTTGCCATTTGTTTTCCATTTTTCCCTTTTGTCTTTTTTATGGGGGGGGGGGTTTGTCACTGGAGTTTGAACCTAAAGCTAGTACTTAGCCACATTTCCAGCCCTTTTTAAAATTTTAAGTCAACGTCTCATGAAGTTGCTAATTGCCCAGTCTTGGCTCAGACTTGTAATTCTCCTGCCTCAGCCTACCAGAGTGCTAAGATTACAGGCCTGTGCCACCACACTGGGCTTATTTTTCCCTTCTTATCCTCATATCATTTACCCTCTTTTTCTCACTTCTTTTAGATTCACTTAGTAGTTTATGATTCCATCTTAGACCTTGTATTTTTCATCTTAGGCCTCATATTTTTTTCCGTGCCTACAATTTCAATTTGGAATTTTGAAACATTCAATGACCCTACTTAACATTTCAAAGTATGGGATACAGTTTTAAAATCTATTTTAGTATCCTCATCTGCTAATTCTAACACCTATGTCAGTTCTGAGTTATTTTGATTGATCAATTGATGGATCCACTGATCTCCTAAAATATAGATCATGTTTTTCTGCTTCGCTGTAAGCCTAGTGATATTTATTGCATGACAGACTGTGCATTTTACCAGTTGGATGATGGATTCTTTGGCATCCTGTAACTATTTTTGAGCCTTCTTCTGGGATGCAGTTAAGTTACTCGTTCTATCTCATGGGGTCTTGATTATATGATTTGTTAGTAAGATCGGGAGCTGGACTCAGTCCAGATTGAATTATCCCCAAATATTTTGGCAAACCCTTCCTAAATGTTCTACCCAATGTCCAGTGAATTATAAATTTTTCCAGTCTGGCTGGTGGAAACAGGCATTTTTCCTGACCTGATGTGAACTATTTTTCCACTTTAAGGAGCCTGTTGGATTCCTCCTGGGTTCCCTTTCCCTGTACTGTGTCCTAAAAGCTCAAGACAGTAAACTGAGGTAATTGTAGGTTTATCTCATAATCTTCTCATAACCTGTCTCCCAGTGATCACTGTTCTTTGAAAACCAGTGTTTTATGTACTATGTCTGAGTTTGTTTTACTTGTTTCTGGCAGGATAGCAAATCCCATCCCTGTCACTCCATCTTGGGCTAAAGCAAAAGTCCTATAAGAAGTTTAATCTGGGTCCACAGCCCAGCTGCAGAAATCTCAGCAAAGAGGTCAGAGCTCACAATGCACACAGCATCCAGTAGGAATGTCTTCTCTGGAAGGCCTGCAATCAGCAATTTTTTTTCTAGTACTGGGGATGAAACCTAGGACATTTTGAGACAAGGTCTTGCTATATCACCCAAGCTGGCCTCAAACTTTACAATCTTTCTACCTCAGTTTTCCAGAGTGCTGGAATTACAGATGAGCACCACCACACCTGGCATAATCAGCAATTTTATCAGTCATGTTTAATTTCATTGGTGATATGAAAATGCACATCAGTACCTTCTCTATACTCATACTGGCTAAAGAAAGGGGAGAAAAAGAAAGCTCAAATTTTTATTTAATATAGAGTTTATTTTATTTATTGGTACCAGGAATCGAACTCGGGAACTTGCTCTTGTGAGGCAGGCAGCGGAACCACTGAGCTAAATTCCAAGCCCCTAGAGTTTGTTTATTTTTATTGCAAATAGATCATTGACCCAATATTTTGATTTCAATAATTTACTGTGATCATCATATAACAGAAGAATGACATCACTTTCAAAATAACTTTTAAAACAATAATATTGAAAATAACTGAGACTATCTAGCCCTTATAATTTGCACAGCTATTTTATATGCATTGCTGTATCCATTAGCTTTACCATTTCTGAGACAAAATACTTAATACCCACAATTTAAAGGAGAGATTTATTTTGGCTCACAGTTTCATTGGGTTCAGTTCATGGTCAGTTGGTTCTAAGTCAGAAACAGCCTGGTGAAAGAATATGGCAGAGAAAGCCACTTAGCTCATGGAAGCCAGGAATCAGAGAGGAGAAAAAGCAGGAGAGTTTAAGAAAAGTATAAACCTCTCCAGGTCACTCCCCGAGTGATCCACCTCCTCTGACTTGGCCTTACTTGATCAAAGCCATAACAATTCCCTTTTTAAATCTTTCCTAGCCACATACAGATACATATTTTACATATGTTTACATATACAGGTACTAAGGTTTTTAATAGTTATTGGACCTCAAATTTGCCAACTAGAGGTAGGCGTCAAATACAGATTAAAATTTAACTCTAATAAACAGTATATAAATAATTATAGACTCTAAAAGAATTGATATCATGGGGAAAATTTAAGATGTTCTAAATTAAAGAAATCCAGAAAGGTAGAGTAACAAAATATAAAACTTAACTCTTGGTTTTTATTGGCTTTAAAAAAACCAATAAAATATATTTTAGGATAAAAATTGAATATTATAAACATCAGAGATTAGACAATATCAAAGAATTATTTTAAATGCCATGGGTGTGTAATAATAATACCATTTGTATGAAAATATTCTTATTCCTAGGACATACTTAGTGAGGTGATTTGGAGTAAAATTTCATGACCATTACAACTTAAAAATGGTTCAAGAAAATGATATGTATATATTCACACATATGTAATAATGCAAATATGAGAAAATATCACGATTATTGAGTCAAAGTGGTAGGTGTCCAGGAATTTCATAGGTGATTCACTCAACATTTCTATGTATCTAAAAATTACAATAATAAGTATTAGAAAATGAAATAATCATGTAAGACTCTAAGACAGAAGTAAAAGATCTATGGATAGACAGGGTCTAGCTGTACCCTGTTCCCACAGAAAATGAGGAATCTCTGAAGTCTGAATGTTCCTTCCTTATATTGGCCATGCACACAATCTTAAATGCAGGTAAACGGAATGCAAACTGCATTTACTTTCAACCAAAAACCTATTTGGATTAAAATATTTTTAAAATGAGTGAGCTAGTATTTGTGCAAATACATTTAAATGCTTTAAGCCCTTGTGGTACATCATAGAAATTTAGATACATTTTATTGTATAGACCCACTTCCCAATAGCCAGAAAATGAGAAAAAGAGTTAATAACAACCTTAGCATGTAATTATGTTTTAAAATGTACAGTCAGTTCTCATTATTCCCGGTAGCTGTGTTCTATATAGTTGCCAGGAACACTGAATTAGCACATACTGAACCATTGCTCCTAGGGGAAATATATACATACAGATACACATCTCACAAAGATTATAATCTTAAATTCTAAAAACAATCCATCCTGGTAGCTTGTACTTTCTTTATTTTACAAGACAGAAATTGAGGTTTAGAAGTATATAGTAATTTGTGTGCTACCACCCACTAACAAATGCCAAATTTGGGATTCAAGCCCTATCCACCCGGCCCCAGGGTCTGACCTACTCACCCTGCCCTGTAGTTTCTGTCTCTATCCTTTGGTTATTGCTGTGTGACAGCTAGAAGTAGAAGGTAGAGCATTGCCTTGCTTGACCTCAGCTGGGAACCTGTGCATCAAGTGGCTCCAATTTTTTGCTGCACTATGTATGTCTTCAAATGACCACAAAAGTGCAGAAAGTATTGATTTGGGGGATTACCAATAAATTTTAGCACCCTGGTAAATTTGCAAATACAAAATCTACAAGTAACGTGGAGTGACTACAATTTACAATCTTGAACTTCTCTATTAAATTTTAACAGCTAGTATCTATGTTAAATTCATTTTTGTAAGCTCAACCCTGCTTACCCCATAAAATAAATAACTGAATAAATGTAAAGTTAGAACCTCAAACCCAATAGTCAGTGGTTTATAGATAAAGCAACTTTGAACTAAACTAAACAAGACCAGACAAAGTTCACCTCTAATTCCCGCTAGGCTTCAACCATTCAAACCAAGAATGAGTCAGTAAGACCACTGCAAAAATGCCAAGGCTCTGACATAGGGGAGGAGGACGGGCAAGCTGTTTATTACACTCTTGCCAAGAAGTTCCGAAATTATAAATGGGTTGTGTACACAACAAAATGGTAAATAACTTGGCCTGGGATTTAGCTCAGCGGTTTTGCCACCTGCTGTGCAAGCGCAAGCACAAGGACCAGAGTTTGCTCCCCTGTACCAAAAACAAAAATGGTAAATAACTGCTTAAGCACCTCAATGGTGCTAGTTTCCATTTCACAAAGGAATAGATTATCCAAATGCAGCTTGTTAGTCCTGTATATTAACTGTGAATAAGTGCATTAAAATAAAAATGTAGTGCTCCTGCTTCAGCATACAAATTGCATATCAGTGAACAATCACATCTCTTCTTCCAAAGCCTGCTAGTGACTCATCACTGTCACCTGTCTTCACCTCATACACAGACCCACCCGTGTATTCATGTCACCACCTTATCTCCCATGATAAACCCAGGTGACATTTCATAAACAGGGATCAGCGAATGAGGGAGGAGGCAGCAAAAATCAAAATGCAGCAAAGAAACAAAAAGTGATAAATAGAAGTGAAACTTAATTCTAACATAAATGGAGTTTAAAAAAAAAACAGATGACCTCAGCAGTAGCAGCCAGAGAACTGAGTGAAGGTGAAGTTACTGATGTACGGGAGAATTTACAGAAAGGGTAAAAAGATCTCAAAGGAAGTGACACTCACAGAGGTGTGAGTGTGGTGTGTGTGTGTGTGCGTGCATGTCTATGTGTGTCTGTGTGTTCAAGAAATATAGTGAATGATTAAATTTTTTTTCAAAGAACTTATTACAATAAAAGACACATTGCCAAGAACAATAGAAAAAAAGAGTGTTAGAAGCAAGGGGGAGTACTTTGAGTACTTTTAGGGGAATTAATGGTCAAGGGTCTTTTACTGTAATAAATTAAAGAAAATCAGAGTTTCAAGAGATTGAATGCACAAAGAATAAAATGTTGGAAGCTGATTCAGCAAACTTAGCCTTATACCATGCATTCTGATTTCACCATAAAGCTCATTATGTATAATAATTTATACAAAAAGAAAGAAAGTGCTGTTTGGACCACTCTTGAGAACTTTTTAGCAAAAATGTAAAACATTTTAACTTTCAACATTTAAAAAGTTTTAAAGGATGATGGTTTTTTCTCTATGCATTTTTAACTGACAGTAAGGAAATGTTTACAACTCTGACACAAATTTTTAAAGTTCTTCAAATGAACATAATTTTTCCCACTGAATCTGAAGATGGCTCTGCTTGGTCTCAGCTTGCATGATCAGTGGTCACCTATGGTCCCCACTGTAAAACAAGGACTGCAATGATAAAATAACATGCCATTCTATTGCAATGCTGGCTACTAAACAAACCAAAACAATAGTAAAATAAAATAATTCCCTTTTCAAAACCTAGTATATTTTTCCATGACAAATGTTTTGCGCATTTCTGTAAAACAAGTAGCATAGCGATAAATTAAATGCAGAATTAAATTTTGCTTGAAAGTTGTACTTTTCTTAAAGAGAAATTCACAGCTCTGACATCAGTTAAGGATAAAAACTTTTTTTATACTTAGAAAAAAAAGAATTGAGTCCAGGTGTGCTGATGTACATACACCTGTAATCCCAGCACTTGGGAAGCTGAGGCAGGAGGATCGCAGCAAAGCAGCAAGTTCAAGGCCAGCCTGAACTACATAGTGAAACCTTGTCTCAAAAAAGAAAGAAAGAGGGAGAGGAAGAGGGAGAGAGAGGAGAGGGGTGTCCTTTTAAGGGATTTCCTGAGGTAAGGGTTGGTCAATAGCTTTCAGGAGTCACGATACCTGCTGTCTGTCCACTATTAAGTTATTTTCTTCCCAGTGCTATCATTTG
Organism: Heterocephalus glaber; assembly: GCF_053883595.1. Classification (NCBI taxonomy): domain Eukaryota; kingdom Metazoa; phylum Chordata; class Mammalia; order Rodentia; family Bathyergidae; genus Heterocephalus; species Heterocephalus glaber. The sequence continues at coordinate 19,424,636 of NW_028258381.1, read as the reverse complement.
CCCTACTCCTAAGCCCCAAATTCTTTAGTGAAGTCGGCTGTGGTTTGGTGGTGATAGGAAACGGAAGGGGAAAATGTGTAAGTCAGCTTCCTGTCACTATGACAAAACATTTGAGAAAATCAACATAGAAGGAAACAAAGATTTCTTTTGGCTCTTGATTTCAGATGTTTCAGGGCATGATTGGTTAGCTCTGTTGTTTGGGGCCTGCTAGTGAGGCAGAACATCATGGCTGGAAGCACAGGGCAGAACAAAGCTGCTCAGCTCATGGTATCCAGGAAGCAAGAAGAAAAAGAGGATGGGACTAGGGTCCCAAAATCCCCTTCAAGAAAACTCCCAGTGCTGAACTTCCTCCCACAAGGACCTTCCTCCTCAAGGTTCCCCAACTTCCTGATGGCACCAGAGGCTAGGCTAGGGACCAAACCTTTCACACGTGGGCCTTTGGAGGACATTTAAGAACCCAAACATAACCGGAAATGACTTTATTCATATTTTACCAGGTTTACTGAGATATAATTCACATACTTACAACTTGGCTGTTTGAAGTATACGTTTTACTATCTAAAGTTATATAGCTGTCACCAGAACCTATGTCAGAACATTTCCATCACCCACAAAAGAGAGTCCATTGGTAATCTTTCCCCATTGCTCTCTTGCCCTAGCCCCATCTCCTCTCCCTCAAGACCTGGCTACAGATACTCATTTATCTACTGTCTCCATAAATTTGCCTATTCTGGGCATTTTAAGAAAATTATTCTTATCTAATTATAATTATATATCCTTTGAGCAACATCTCCTCATTCCACTCTTGCCTCTACCACTCGAGCCTCTGGTAACCACAGTTCCGCTCTCTCCTGTGAGACCAGCTTTTTTCATTCTATGTATGACTAGAGTTTATCTTTCTGTGCTTGGCTTAAATTAACATAATGTCTTCCAGATGCATCCAGGTTGTAGCAAATGACAGCATTCCATCCCAGTTTTCTGACTGAATAGTATTCCGTTGTGTGCATGTAACACATTTTCCGTATCCATTCACTTGTTGGGTGACCCTAGGTTCCTTCCATGCCTTGGCCGTGGTGAGTGTACGGCAGTGGAGGTGGTTACCTTTCCTCTGGCTCTCCCAGTGGTGGAATGGCTGGGTCACATGATGTGAAAGCAAGGCAGGGACAGCACCTCTACAGTCAGCTACATCCAGGGGAGGTGGCAATCACAGTCACCAGCGGAGAAGTGGGGAAACACAAGACTTACTGCAACAGCAAGATAGGGACATTTACCACTCCGTTAATAAAGGACAGCGTGACCTCAAAAGGCGAGAGAAAGTGGAAATACTTGGTTACTTGCTGTGTTCCCCATAAGACACCTCTTGGCTTTCAGATTTTATTGTCTGAGACCCCGGACATGTGCTAGGAACCCACGTGTGCTTCTGGGCAGACTCAGACCAGCTTTTCTGTTAAATATCCCACCTGCCACCTGCCACCTGCCACCTGCCAAAGCCAACTGCTTCTTTCCTGTCCAGATCCCCTGCCACAGCCACCAAATGGGACAACTGTGCTCAGCTCTGGGCTCAGGCAAGAAAGAACTCACTAATCTGTCCCTCTGTCCCCAGTCTACAGAATTCCTATGGAGTTCAACCTATCACACTCTCCCTTTGCATCCCAGTAAAAAAGGGACATCTCTGAAAATCCCACCTGATTGTCCCTCCTGTTCCATACCCTTCAAAAGCTCCCAATTCCCTGGATTCAACCAAATTTCTCCTCTATCAGAAGATTGCCCCCAATAGGATAACCAAATTATCTTGAACAAAGAAACTCCAAAGAGAGTAAGGGGAGGCCCATTCATTCACTCATTCATTCATTTAACAAAGGTCTCTGAGCAACCGCTTTGTGTAAAGTGCAGAAGATACAGCATTGGTTTACATGGGACACACCGAACATGGTCATCATATTTTGAACTGTCTTGTGGAGCAGTCATCCATTAACCAAATTATCTTGTGGCTGATATAAGCACAGTTGAGCACACTTAAGTAAAAAATCTAAAATCAAAAAGATTCCAAAATATGGAACTTTTAAAGCACTGATGAGATGGCATGCCCCATATGTTTGGGCCATGCATGGTGATGCACACCTGTAATCCCAGAACTTAGGAGACTGAGGCAGAAGGACCACTATGAGTTGAAGCTAGCCTGGACTACACTGTAAGTTCAAGGCCAGCCTGAACAACAGAGAAAGAGCAATACCCAGTTTCAAGAAATGGGAGAGAGAGAGATTTCCACACCTAAGCTTTCACAACAGGTCACAGTCAAAATGCTAGTGCACTGAAAGTATCACATAAAATTACCTTCAAGCTCTGGGCATAAAGTGTTTATGAAAGAGTAAAGTATTTCCTCAAGGTATCTCATATATATACAAGTACTCCCAGTTCTGAAAAAAATGGAAATTGAAAACATTTCTTGTTCCAGGCACTTTGGAAAACAGATACTCAACCTATACAAACTGCTGTTGGTGCCATGGAAGGAAGGCATTCACCTCTTAAAGAGATTTGAAGAAAAGAGCAGGTCTCGCCTGGGCAGCCAAGATCCGCTCCCTGAAGGAGTGTTGTGTCTGTGACATCTGGGGGTGCAATTACCTAGGCCAAGGAGCAGGGCTTAGAGAGAGAGGGAGGCAGATGGGTGCCTGTGGACCAGGGAGCAGGGCAAACGTGAGGCACTGGAAGGTGAGTGCAGAGCATGCAGGGAAAGACCACGTTCAGGGAGGATGCTCACAGAAGAAGAGCCTTATCACACCCGCCTCCAAAAGGGCTCCCTAATGAGCAAGCCACCTGGTACCCAAACCCTTGTGGCGTCATCATTCCTGATCACAGCTGGCCCTGTCACTTCCTTTCAACTAAGAAATGACTTATGGCCTCTGAACCTAAGCCATAAGAGGCACTGTGGCCCTGTAACCCCAGCACTGTGGGGGGCTGAGGGGGAAATCATAAGTTCTAGCTCAACTCGAGCAACTGAGCATATTAAAGAAATTTTGTCTCAAAATGAAAAATAAAAAATAAAGGGCTGGGATGTGGCTCAATGCAAATGTCCTTGCACTGTAGTACGTGCAATCTCCCATACTACAAAAAAGAAGGAAGAGGAGGAGGGGGACAGGAAATGGAAGAAGAGGAGGATGGAAAGAGCAGGAGGAGGAAAAGGAAGAGGAAGAAGCAAAAGAGAAGCAGCAGCAGCACTGAGGTTTCTACTGGGGGATCTTGGAATGCTTGCATGAGCCTGGAGCTGCCATGTCACGAAGAAGCAGGACTAATCCCATGGAAAGGCCTCCTGGAAAGACAGGATCACCTAGCACAGCTGACCCCTTGGAGACACCAGAAGAAAGCAAAGAACCCACTTGTGATGGTCAATCTTGATTGTCAGCTTGAATGGCTTAAAAAGCCTGGGAAATTAATAGAGCACACTTGGGATGTATCTGTGAGGGTATTTCCAGAGATGATTGTTATGTGGAACAGGAAACTGAGGGTGAGACCTGTCCTGGTGTGAGTGGAACCATCTAATAGCTAGATGGAAGGAAAAGGGAGGATGAAAGAAGCCCACCAACCTGGGCTCTCTCCCACTTTCTCTCTTCCTGGCTCTCATGACGTGAGAAGATTTCCTCCATCACATCCTTCTGCCATGATGTTCTTCCTCATCCTGGCCCGAGAAGCAACACACCAAGGAATCATGGACTTAAACCATGAGGTAAAATAAACTATTCCTCTTTTAAATTGACTTGCTTGGGTACTTTGTCACAGTCACAGAAAGCTGACTAATACTCTGTCTTAGCCATCCATCCCTGGTGAATCTTCAGATTCACCAATCCCAACAAATACCTGACTGGACTGATTGAGGCGCTCCAAGTGAGAACCACCATGCCGACCCCAGCCCACCCAGAGACAGGTAAGAGACAAACAAGCAGTTGTTTTAAGCCACTAAGTTTTGGGCTGGTTTATTCTACAAATATAGAGAAACAAAGATAAATGCTGAAACCTTAATATTGTCCCCCCCTCAAAAAAAAAAAAAGAAAAGAAAATACTAAAACTAGACTGAAGGTATGAAGCCGTCCCAGTGGATGAATAAGGCTGTCAGTGCCATGGCTTTAATTCTGTCCAGTCAAACTCAAGGGCACAGTGCCTGCCAGACAGAGGTCTGGCCACTGTCCACCTGTTGAATTTCTACCCTGTTTAATTCATTTGAGTCATGTGTTTTCCTGACTGACACTGATAGTTCACTGTGTCCTGCTGGGAACAGTGCTATAAAATTGTAACTGAGTTGATTAATAAGGTGTCTCTACATCCCCTCTTTTGCTTACTGCCATTTACAAGAAAACAGCAAAAGTGGGTGGCAAAGTATAGCCCTGTCAGGATCCTGACTTAACAGAAATAAAGAAAAATGTGAAACTGTCAAATCTCAAGTGTTCTATATCCAGACGACCATTATTGCATCCTCTCTGGCATCCCTCAACATCCCATAATATGCACATCAGTGAAAAACCACTGTGATACACAGATGAGTTTTCAGAGTTTATTTTCATTTGGTTTGGTGATGACCGGGGTGATTTTTGAATCCCAATAAGACAGCTACATACAGCATTCTTACTGTCTAAATTGGACAGAAATACATTTTATCCATCATACTAGACAGACTTAAATGCCCAGAAAGTTTCATCTTTCTGAAAGAATTCCAGTAATATTGGCAAAGATTTTATATACCATTTAATTTATCTAGCAAGCTGATTCCTTTCTTTCTTCACTCCAATAGTTTATCGAATGCCTCTTATGAGCCAAACTCAGATGTTACAAATTCTCATTTTCCACTGTGGTGGGTGACTGGCACCTTAGCCTGCAGAGCTTCATTGACTTTGGAGTTTTAGTGGGAGTAACTCTGAGCTCGTGTTTGGGCACATGATGATCTGTGTATTTCCCTTCCTCTGGTTTCCAGAATGGTGTTCATTTCTTTTCTTCTGTAAGCCTGGTTATTCAGTTCTTTCTTCAAGTCCAAGAAGTATCACCTACCTTAAAATAAACTCCTTACTTTTCTAAGTTAGCTGGAGTCTAGTTGTATTGCTTACAACTAAGGAATACAACCTGCTAAATTCCTACATTGATATCATATAGCAAGGAGTACTATCTCCTTCTGGACCTCCATCTAGTCACCAATAAAAACAAAACCCTATTTGTGTCAGCTCTGAAGCTCCCCAGTTTTATGTCACTAGTATATAATGGAGGCAATCTCCTTTGGTCATATTACATTCAATCTTGAGTAGCTGCATTACATCACAAATACTAGAAGTCTAAACTGGAAAAATTACAACTCTGAAAGATGTGTACACATCTAATTTGCTTTACTAAAATTTTAGTAAGCTCCTTCAGGTTCATTAAAGATTATAGTGTGCTCATTTTTACAGCCTTAAAAATAGTGATTCCTTGACATTTGCACTTTAAGGGCAGAAAACATGGTTTTTTGAGACTCATTAGAATAAGGCTATTTCTATTAGCTACTTTTCCATCACTGGGGCAAAACATCCATCATCAGCAAATTAAAGAAGAGGAAGTTTATTTTTGACTTACAGTTTCAGTAGGTTCAGTACATGGTTGGCTGGCTCCAAGGCAGAAATGGATGGTAGAAGGGCCTGGCAGAGGAACATTGCTCATGTCATGGTGCCCAGAAAGCAAAGAGAGATTGGAGGAGCACCCTTCCAGGTCAGACCCTCAGTGACCCACCTCCAATTAGGTCCACCTCCTAACAGCACATTCAGCTACTGAACTCATCAAAGGATGAATCCACTGATAAGTTCAATATCTCCAAGATTCAACCACTTTCCAAACACCTGAAATTTCTGGGCAACATTTTAGAACTAACTCATAACATGATTATTTGTCGAGTAGGAGTCTTGGAAACAGATGATAACATCTTGGGAGATTAGGAGAGAATTTAAAAGCTAAACCTCATTGTTAAAGCTTTACATCATTGTTCAAAATGAAGAAAGAGGTGGAAAGACAAGTCAGCATCAGCAGTATAGAAAACAATAAGAGAAGTAAGATCCAAATATGTTAACTCAGAAGTTAGAGGAGATCCAAGTTTGGAGAACTGGGTAAGAGTCAGCGGTACCAAATGCTGCAGAGTTCAGGCCAATTGAGCACTAAGGAGAATTCAAAAAAATTTTTAAATTGGCAAGAAAAAGCTATGGATGACTCAAAAGGTCATTCCCAGCTGAGCTATGAGAAACAAAGCCAGATTGCTGGATTTGCCAAGGCAAATGGGGGAGTGATTCCTTGTTGTGGTGTTTCAGGGAAGGGGAAAGGAAGGACAGCACTTCGTAGAAAAACAGCAAGATGAAGTGGAGCTGTGGCTGTTCCGTGTAAAGGATCAAATTGTTACATGAATTATTAAAAGAGTATTTTTAAAGTGAAATGTCCTTGCTAATGGTTAGTTCCCTGAATACCACTAAACCCCAAGCTCCATTTTAAAATAATTTAAAATAATTGGCACTCATGTGAGACTTTGTAGTTTACAATGCGTGGATTAGTGCTCTTTCTCTCTGATGTTTAAGCAAAACTTATGTACTCAAAACCCCAAACCAAGAATAGTCTTATATTGAATCTCAGACAAACTAAGACTCTAAAAGCCTTCCTTTGATCAGGGACTGAGAGCACTTGAAGAGAATACCGTGGTAATCCTCTCACTCTGCACCTCTGAGAGAAAAAAGTAACAAGCACTGATGCAAATAGCAAGCGCTTTGTGCTTTGAACAAAAAGCACACAACGTCAGGTGACCAAGCAAAGTACCCACATGAAGGCTTCCCTTAAAAGAGACAAAGACAAAAAAACCCACTTCCTAACATGCTCAATGGGGCTTAGAGAAATAAAGCCAATGTCAAGTTACTGCTATTTGTATGCCAAAATTTTTACTCCTGTAATAAATCATCCATCTGTTTTTTGTTTGTTTGGGGTGTTTTCAGTTTTGGATTTTTGTTTCATTTTGTTTGCAGTGCTGGTGATCTAATCCAGGGTCTCATACATGCTAGGCAAGTATTCTACAGCTGAGCTACACTATTAGGCCCTTGATAATATTTTAATGCTTTTCAATGAATGGGGAGAGTACACATCCTCAGGTATAAATATAATATAATAAAGTAGTTCAGTGGAACCATTCTGCATTCTATCCCACTGTCTACTAGTCAGTCAGCTTCTGTAGCAAAAGGGACCTTGTCCATTTAGTTCATATAATATTCGCATGTCACACCACAGCACCTGATATGCCATAATTATCTATTCAATTAATCAATGTTTAGTTAAGGGCCTTATTAGCTCTTGCATAAACAATTATGTTCTCCAATGTATGTGCCTGATTTTACTCTCTCTCCTGGTATCAGTTATCTATTGCTGTGTATGAAACCACCACAAAATGCATTTGAAGCAATACTAATCCTTTATTTTGCTCTCACATGTATAATTTGGGCAGGGCTCAGCAGGGTCAGTTCTTCTCTCTCTCCCATGCGGCATTAGCTGGATTGGCTCCACTAGGGGAGTAGAGGATCCTCTTCCAATATGGTGCAGAACCGGGCTGGTAAGTTGGTGCTGACTTTCAGCAAAGTTCTCAGTTATGGCAGGTATATGGGATCCTGAATTCTTCTACATGTGGATATCTCCACAAATGCTTGGACAGCCTTAGAGCATGCTGCCTTAGCACCAAATGCAAACATACCAAGAAGTCTAGGAGGAAGGTGTACTTCCTTTTGAGCTCTGGCATGGAAGTCACACATCATAAGCCGGCCCCAGATACTCCTTAGTGGAAGGAGCATGAAGTCATCATAAGAAAAGCCTGTGGGATGGGGGTAGGGGTGATATGGTTGCAGCCATTTATATAATTTGCCACATTCTTTCTAACCATCTTTCTCAATCTTCTAGATGATTCACTATAATGTGTATGTGATTATGATAATTCTTAGATTAAAAATCACCAGTGTTCCCTTTTACTAAACGGATGAAATCTATTTTCCTAACGGAGAGTGCAGAGAACATGAAGGGCATGTAAATCTTTCCTAATGTCACCTGTCACCAGGTTCCCTGAGTCCATCCTAGTAACTCCTTTCCCTCCCTTGTCCCCCCTGTTCCATCCAACAGCTCATTTCCTCTGGTCTGGTGCAAAGGAGTGGTCATGTTCACTGTCCTCCCTCTGCCACCATCAGGGTAAATTTGCCTCCTCATGGATAACCAAGAGCAGGACTCCCATTGCACTTAGCAATCTGCACTTTAAGGAATCATTTCTTTTTTCAGTCTGTCTTTGAAAATGACCTGCCAGATTAGTCCACTGATGAGTTTATAGGTGACCGTGCTGTGTGGAAGTGGGGTCTGTTTAGAAGAGAGGTCACCAGGTCACCAGAGCATGACCTGGAAGTATTGTTCTGGTCCTGTCTCCTCTTTCTCCCTCTCTGCTTCCTGGTCACCATGACCTGAGCAGCTTTCCTCCACCATGTGTTAGAGCCAACCAACTGTAGGCTGAACCCACTGAAACTGTGAGCCAAAATAAACTTCTCTTCCTGTAAATTGTGGATGTCAGGCATTTTGTCCAAGAAATGGGAAAATGACTAATACATATGGAGAGAATGAATCAGGATTCCAGTTCCTTCAGCTCCCTAAATGACAAAATAAATTTGAAATCAGCATAAAAATAGGCAATGATCAAAGAACAAAGGTCCACAAGTTCATGCCATAATCCTTTTTTAGGAGACTGGGGTAAAGATTTAGAAATTAGCACTTCTCATAGCCATCTTCCCCTTCAAAAAAATAAAAAAGAATAAAAATGAACAATAAACAAAAAGACCTAAAATATCTCATGAATACCTCAATTTTCAAATAAGTAGGCTAAGCGGATATGTGGGTTGTCAGAGGAAAAGATGCAGAAAATGCTTCAAAAGCCCCAACCCTCCCCCACAAACTCAGCATCTCACCTTTTCTTTCCCCTGGCTAAGAGGGAAGCTAGACAAGGACTAGTGAATGATTATAATTGCTCAAAGCTAATTTCCTTCAGCAATAACAAGGATTTAGCAATGCAGTAAAGAAAATAAAAAAGACAAGCTATCCTGAGGGAGGGAGAGACTAGGAAGAGAAAGAAACACAGAGACCTGATCTTGTCCTCCTTTTCCCACAGATCAAAATGTTATGGCCAGAATCTCTGCATCTCATGTTCTGTGTCTTCCATGGGCTGAGAAGAGCATTAAAACAGCCACTGGGGAGGGGCAGAAGTCAAGTAAGAAGCTAAACAGACTAGATATCTGCCTGGTCAAAGTGAAATTTCAGGACCGCCCAGAATTGGAAATGACTCAAATCCCAAGAGGGGCCTCAGTGAGAATCACAGGACAAGTCTTTGTAACAAATTTATAGAAGGGAAAGCAGAAACTATACACTTCCAACGTCTCACTTGCTTGGACTCTCCCCCACTGCCACCCTTGCATTCCTGCCTCACTCTCCCTGTCAACCTTAACTTCAACCTCATATTCTGTAATTGCAAGCACGGAGAAAAGATATGAACATCAAAGAGACATCAGGCAGATTCTATTGGGACCAATACCTCAGACCATTTTAAACAAGAGAAACAAATAAAACAGTGTAAGCACTTATGCTAAGCATAAAATATACAAAAGGAAGAAAAATAGCACAAAAAAGACTCATAGGATGGAACACATATTCTGAGCAACCTTTCACCCTGAAATGAGAAGTCTTGGGATACATTATAGCAAATGGACTTCTAAAAGCAGAGCAAAATTCACAAGAAACTAAAGGAAGTTCCTGGGGATCAAAATGAAATAGAGACTGAAGCCAGACTGAGAAGTATATCCATGTGCCAGTGATGTCCTGGAGTGCTGGCTGATCTCAGTATCCTGGACTTGGGTTTTACTGGCTTGGCAGGAAGGAGGAGACCATGTTTTCCATATGTCCATGGTGAAGAGTTGGCACTGAGACTCTCAGACTCTCCACATCCAGCCAGGACCCCGAAAGAGCTATGCCCATAATGAAAAGCTGAGCTAGGAAAAAGGAAATCCTCTTGCAAACAAAGGAATCCAAAACTAATGGGAAATATGCTTCCCTTGGCCAAAGCAGAGGGTAGAGGAGGTCTTCTCTGAAAATGAGCAAATAAGCTCAGTCCTTCCATGAGTGTGGGGATGATTACCCTCTGATTGGTCCAGAAAAGCTCAAGACAGGTCATTAGATTCAAATAACACCATGCTGGTAGCATTTAGGCAACTAGCAGAAATTTATGCCATAGGGATTCAGCTTGACTTGAGTGCAGCCACCTTGAGTTGTTGCTGTCATGATTGCCCCTAAGTAATCTCAGCCTGTTTTCCCCATATAGTTTACCAGCACAATGTAAATAGACAAAAGAAATTAGAGTGGCTTGAGTAACTTTATGATGCAGGCCCTGGTACCATGAGCAACAAGCATTTGCCTGAAATCCTTGATATTAGTTTGAGACAAACCAGATACAATCCAGTTTGGATGAAGTTACTTTTATGTTGACCATAACATAAGCTCCTTCCTTCCTTCAGACCCAAACTGTGGGAATCCACTGGTCTTGCTGCTTTCCAGATTAGACTTTTGTCATTAAGTCTCCAATAAATGGTACTTAGTGCAATCCTGGATCTGTTTAACTCTTTCTTTTGTCTCATAGCATCTTGAGGTCAGTTCTCATATGCAGGGACAGAATTTTTCCGGAATAAATGCAAATCTGCCCTAGGAAAAATTGCTCCCACCTTATCTCCATTATCAATCTCAAATATTAAAACCAGTCAAATATGAGCTCACAATTAAAAATTACAAAAGAAATGAGAAAGTCACCTTCATCAAGAGAAGGCAAGAATAATATACAATGGAGTCCCAAGAACTGCTATCAGAGCTACCAGATACAGACTGTAAAATAGCTACATTTAATATATGTAGAGAAATAAGAGATAAAAAATAAGGTCAAATTAAGAAGTTGCCAAAATAACCATGGTGCAGCAATTGTGGTTTATAGTGAGCATCGCTGCCTTCCAAAATAACCACACAGATTTGAGAAATAACCCAACAGAACTTAAAACATGGAAATTATAATTATTAAAACTCAGAACTCAATACGCATTCAAAAGCTGAGTAAACACAACTGAAAAGAGAATTAATCAACAGGAAGAAATTAACCAGAGTGTAGTACAAAGAGACAAGGAGATGTGAAATTTGAAAGAATAAAGAATGATATATTTCTATCAAGTCTCCAAAATAAGAAAATATCCAGAATACAGAGCAGAAATAATAAAAGAAGTAATGGCTAAGGATTTTCCAAAAATAAAAATTTCCAGATCCAGGAGGCACAGCAAATCTAAAACAGAGTATCCGAGTCACATTATAGTAAATTCTCAGAACATAAAAAGGAAAGAAAAAATCTTAAAAGTATGCAAGGAGGGCCGGGGATTTAGCTCAGTGGTTTCGCCGCCTGCCTAGCAAGCGCAAGGACCCGCATTCCATCCCCGCCACCAAAAAACAAAAAAAGTATGCCGGGAGAAATGACAGGCCACCTGCAAAACAACGCTAATTAAACTCCTTCCAAAAGTCCTTAACAGGAACTATAAAATCCTGAAAAGCATAGAGAAATAAACTGAAAGTGTTAAAGAGAGCTTCATTTTAATTAATGACTCAGCACTAAGTCTAAAACTTTAAAATATAAACTTATGAAGACAGAAGTGGAAGAATGGCAAAATGATAACTCCATTGGGATGTTTTTTACTAATTTATCAAGATGGAGCTTCAACTTGACAGTAAATATAAAAATTATAGGCTCCACTATTTCTTACCAAAAATAAAAGTTCAGAGAAATTATTTCCAGCTAAACTATCATCCCACCCCTAAAAGTGCATTAACTAAAGACAAAGTCAAGAAATCATAAGAGAGTTTGTGACAAACACATCTTCACTTAAAGGACAACTCAAAGTACATCCTTCAGGAGAAATGAGATAATCTACAAAGTGAGTCTAAGATTATAGAAGGAATCTAAGGAAAGTCATAATCACATGAGAGTATCTAAAGCAAGTGTTGTTGAACTATGGATCACAGGACAAATCCAGCTCAGAACTTGTTTGTAAATAAAGTTTTATTGAAATTCTTACTTACAGAGTATCTGTGACTGCTGCTGCAATAACAGCAGGATTGAGTAATTGAAACACAGATCCTATGGCCTCAAACCTAGCCCTTCCCAGAAATAGTTTGCTAACCCTAGATCTAAAGCATTTGCAAAAATAAAACAACAAAAATGATAAATAATTTATGGGTTAACAGAAAAAATAGCATAAGACCAAATACTGAGCTATAGCAATATGTAGGATAGAAGATTGATTTAAAGTGTTCCGTGGTCTGGTTCAGAGAGGAAACTTCTGATTTATTTTGGACTTTAAGGTATTTAAGTATATTCAGCTGTTAAAAATAGTGCATAAAAGAGATAATGTAGAGTGGAAATATTCAAAACATTAGAGGGGAAAATAAAAATTTGATAAACAATTCAAAAAAGACAGAAAAATAAAATCAATAAAACACAGAAATGGTAGATCAAGTAGAAAGAAGAACCTATAATACCTAAAAGAAGATAAAATATATCAGTCATAAATGTAAATAGAGTAATATTCACCACATAATAGACAGAAAATATCAGAGTGAGTTTTTGTTTGAAAAATAGTCATATGTTGTGTGCAAATAAGAATTAAAAGGACAGGAAAAAATCTCCTTCCTGATATCAGATAAAGTTGACTTGAAAGCCAAAAGCATTGTTATGAATAAAGAGGGTTGCTATTATGATCAAAGATTAGTTTCACCAGGAAAATATAACAATTCTATATTTGTTATGATTAATAGGATAGTCTTGTAAGATAAAAAGCACAGGACTATAAGGGAAATTGTCAAATCCATCAACAAAGCAGAAGAATAAAATGCATCTTTCCTAGAAATAAAGCAATCCATAAATTACAGAAGGGTTGAACTACACAATTATCAAGTTTGACCAAATGAATATGTGTGTATGTCCCAGCACTAATCAGAATAATCATATTCTTCTCACTCAGAATATATTTATAAAAACTGATTATACTGTAAGTCATTACATTCTTAAAATTTTTCAAAGAAACATCATCTAATCAACCACGTTCACCAAAAGTCAATTAAGTTAGAAATCATTAAGAATAACTTGAAAGCCAATGTATTTACGCATTTCAGAAACACAGTTTTAAAAAATGTTTTATTATGAAAATTTCCAAACATAAATATTATCAGTCCTACATTTGCATCACCATATTTGATTATCATATTCAAACATACACATGCATACTTCAAAATAACTAGTGGGTCAAGGAATAAATTATCACGGGAATATTTTAATGACTTGAGACTGAACTATGATAAGTCTTTACATTAAAACTGCTGCTATGCACTAAAGTAATAAAGGTAAACCTATCATTTTGCTTATATCAGAAAAATAAAGGCAAAATTAATAAGCAAACCACTTAATGTAGGAAGTTAGCAACAGAACACAAGACAAATGCGAAGAAAGAAGTAGAAAAAAATAATAACAAACTGAAATTAATTAAGTCCAAAATAAAACAATAGAAAGAAAAGTATTTGAAAAGACACAGAGAGAAAAATGCTGCATGATTTTACTTGCATCTGGAATCTATGAAAAACAATTCAAATATACAACAGGGAGTAGCATAGTATTGGAGATGGGGAGATATAAGTCAGAGAGTACAAAATTATAGTTATGTAGGATAAACAAGTCTAGAAGTCTAATGTAGAGCATGAGGACTATAATTAATAATAATCCATTATATACTGAAAATTTGCTGGGAGAATAGATTTTGCATACTTTTACTACAAGAATAGTAACTATATAAGGTGACAGATGTCAATTTGCTTGACTGTAGTAATCATTTCACTGTGTGAACATCAAAATATCATGTTGTAGACCTTCAATGTTAACAGTAAAAATAAATGCTCTTTCATTGAGTGTTCTTAAGAAAAAAAGGCAAAAAGCACAATATCTGGATTGAAAAAGGCATAACTAAAAGAGAACAGATTAAATAAAGATAAAAGATACTACATTTCATAAGAAAATAACAAAAACACCCCATTACCAATAACTCTAAAAAAACTGACATTGTCTTGGAGAAAGAACTTCATCAAAGTTACTCTAGAAGAAATACAAGATTAATGTTCCTAAAACAACTAAAGACATTACATCTATACTTTATCCAATAAGTAAAAAGAAACTCATAGAAATAACCCAAAGTAAGTAAGCTTTTGGTTCATGATGGTTTTTTGTTCTTTTATCCCTCTGCCTCACTTACACTAAAGTCATTCGTATTCTATAAAGCTGCAATCATCCACTATAAAAATCAGGTATCTGCTTAAAACTCAGGGAAAATTACATAAATGGATATTTCAACCATCAAGAGAGTTGGCCACAGAACTACAGAAACAGCACCTAAATTTCCCTCAAACCAGAGCAAGATAATGATGTTAAGGAGCCTTGAACAAGTCCTTTGTGAGAGCTGGCATACACCTGCAATCCCAGAACTCTGGGAGGGTGAGGCAGGAAAACTGAAAGTTTGAGCCCAGGCTAGGGCAACTTAGCGATTTAGTGAGGCCCTGTCTCGAAATAAAACTTAAAAAAGGGTTGAGGATGTAGCTCAGTACTAAGGCCCTGGGTTCCATCCCCAGTAATGCAAAACAACAAATGGTGAGTGTCACATTAGAGAGATATCCAAAGAGAGGATGAGCTATCAAGTCACCCAGAGTAGGAATTAAGATCATCTATTCCCTAAGTTTTCCCAAGAAACCAGCAGTGGATCTAAAAATGTTCCTGAAACTCCTGGAGAGAATTTTCAAAGTGTTCCAAGCTGCCGTGTTTATGGCTCTCTGAGCTGCAGGTTTTAACCTTCCTTAGGTTAAATTTCCCCCTGAATGTTTCCCAGGGTGCTCACAGTGAACCTTCAATTCTCCCCTCTCTCCTTTCCCTCACCCCTTTGCTTTTCTCCTAGGAAACCCAGAAGAGTCAAGGACAGGTGGCCTTAGACTGTCAGCACTGAGAACAAACCTGTCACCTTGCAGGGCCTGCGGGGTAAGTGTGCAGACAAGACTGAACTGTGGAAGGAAAGAACTTCCTCCCAATATTCAAGATCACCTCTGGATGCCACTTTGCAGATAGAGAAAGGAGATGAAATCAATCTAACCATGGTCTCTTCCCACCTGGCCTTGCCCTGTCCACATTTAGCTTGAGCTTATTACCATCCTTACCAGTGGATGCAATTAAGCCTCCATGCCCAATCCACTGGGAGCCTGAAATGCAGCTTACAAATTACCCGCCTTGCTTGGCCATTAGCGTGCCCACTGAAGCCAACAGTGCACTCTCTAACAACCAGTGAGAAACTGAGGGAAACCAGGGTGTGGATGGAAGAGAAACCTGAGCTCATAGTCTGCATAGTGGGGGTCTCACACCTCACCATTTAGGACATGCTTCGGCAAAATTTAATTTTAACATATCATTATGGAAGCTTTAATTAAAATCCCCCATCCCTGTGGACTTGCTGTTTGTCCCAGATTTAATTATGCCCTATCCCAGAGCCCAGAATGGCCTTGTTTCTTGGCTGAGGCGGCAGATCTAGGCCTGGTTTGCACTTCCTTTGGTGCTGGAAGAGGACCCCTGCTGCTGCTGTCACTGCTGCTACAGACCTAGCATGTAGGTGATGGCTCCTACTGGTCCCTTGTGTCATGAGTGAGCATAGTCTGTAGCATCCTGCCTCTCACTTGTGCTGTGTACTTAGTATCAGAGCCACCCTGGGGCTTCCACGTTGCTGCTGAGATCTAAGAGGCCTCAAGACCCAGTAAGCACTCAGCCTGGAGAGGCAGGGCAAACTTCGACCAATAGGAGAAGGATGTCCATAGATAAATCCCTTCCCCCTTTCTTCTCTAGGCAACAGGGCCTCTGGGGAAGTAACCTGAGAGGTTGTCACCCTGCTTTCCCTCCTTCCTGCCTCACTCCAGCTGCACTGGGCTTACATTCCCCAATAAAGTGTTGGACTTTCACCTCCTAAGCCTCAGGCTCTGTTTTTTAAGGGAAGCTAGAATGAGCCACCATTCTTTAAAAATGCCTTTATGGTTTTCCCTCTCGTCTGCCAGTCAGGATCTGCCCCTTCTATTTATGGATGCTGGACTCAAACCAACACTGACTATTCGCACAACGCTCTAGACATCCTCACCCTTGGATCCACCTCCATGCTAAATCTACCCCACAACTAACAATAGATGAGGTACAAATTGAAAGCAGAGCTTCAACTTTTGCAAAAAGGGTGTTTGAGCATGTCACAGATAGCCTTTTCTCCTGTAGCCAGAAAGTAAAGCCTGAAATATCATTTTGGAAAAGAAAAGGTTGGTTCAATAAAATATGAGGCAAAGAGTGCAGAAGGGCACCATTCTTCACGGCAGATTGCCATTACAAATTAAAGCACTTTAGCATGCAAATATAATAGTTTATTTTCAGACAGCTGGGTGGCTCCCTTAGATTTTATTGACAAGAAAAAATTAATTGTACAAAATCACAATGTTTGGAAGTAATTTATCTAATCACACACAAGAGTGATGTAAAAAAGAATATAATAGAAAATTAAAAATTGTGCCAGTCCACTAGGTATTGTGTTATATTTCATGTTCCCAAATCACTAGATTTCAAAAAAAAATTATATTACTGTTGTGATTTGTTCTTGCTCTTACTGCATTAAAATGAAACGATGTTTACATGCAATATTCACTTTGTAAATGTTTAGGATTTTAATTAGTGGCGAGAAGGACAGGAGAATATCATATTGCCTGGTGGCTATGTTCTTCTATATCAAACATTATCCCATCATGATTTAGAGCAGGGAGATCTTGAAATGTCTGGTTTTGATAAGCCACATCTTGAAACATGAGTTTTCTATCAATATAAAGTGACCTTTGGAAAGAGTAGTGTGATTTACACAAACAAATGGAGTCACTCCTTGGCTATTTATCCCATCAAACCACTTGCCTGAGCCACAATTCAAGATTTTCCACAAAGGCTTCATTCAGCATATTGGGATTCACAAAGATATCCAAGGAAGATTACAACTAAATGAATGTACTATCTCATATTATATTCTGAATAGGCAGACAGATATCCATTCATTCAAAGGGGAAAACTCAAGTATTTATTGAGCACTGCCAACTATCAAGCACTGAGCTCATCATTTTGTATACATCATCTCCTCTGATTCAGTAGCAGTTAGGGTAACATTAGCTGCTATAACAAATAAATCCCTGAAATCTCAGTTGATTCTCACTCTCCTTCCCTACTTATCTCTTCATGTAAGTGCTCCTGGCTAACAACTATCTTTCCTCCATATAGTGAACCTAGAACTTGGTTTCTTCCATCCAGTGGTTCCACATCTACCTCCCAGGATCCTGGAGTCTTCTCTGGTATTCTTCTAGCTAGCAGAAGAAGAGATGAAGAAGAGATCACCTGTGTTGACACAGTTCTGAGTCCATTTTCTGTTGCTATAACAACAGAAATGTCTGAGATTGAGTCACTTATTAAGTAAAGAAGTTTATTTTTGCTCATGGTTCTGGCAGCTGGAAGTCCAAGAACATGGAGTCAGTGAAGGCCTCATGCTGATCCAATTAAGGGAAGAGAAATGAAAGGGTTAGCAAACATATATGGAAGAGATAAAATAGGAAGGCCACCCTCACTTTATAACAGCCTGCTGTCACAGTGCCTAATCCAGCCCAATTAAAGCAAGCACCCACTCCTAAGAGAACAAACCCAGTTCCAACAAAGTGACATTAATCCCCCTGAAAGGTCCTACCTACTAACATCACTACAATGGCAATTAAATTTCACCATGAGTTTGGGTGCGGAAAACTACATCCAAATCACAGCAGCCTAGTGTACACAGAGCACTTCTACTCACATGGCAAGACTGGTCCAGGCTTCACACAGATACAAGAGAAGCGTCAAAAGAACATAGCTCCCAGTTGGTCCCAGAAATAGCTCCACACTATTCAAAGGCAAACACAAGTTGGACTATTTCTGCAACAAATGTTCTGCTCTTCCTCCTTCTTTCCCCTCCTTCTCTCCCTCCACTTTCTCCTTCCCCTCTCCCCTTTCCTCTCTCCTCTTCCTCCTCCTTTGTCTTCCTTTTCTTCTTCCTCTCTCTCTCCCTCTCCCCTTCTCTGCGGTGCACACACAAACCCTATAGACATTCTTCCATTATATTAATGATTAAGGGAGCTAAGAGGGTATTATATATTTTCTGAGGCTTTACACATTTTATGAAATAATATCATAGCCTAAAAGACTCTAAAATCTTAGATCTTTCTAATATATCATTAACATACAAGTACAGCATCTGTACAGCTCGGGTGTCACACAGAGTCCTTTGGGACTTATTGGGAACTGCTGTGAGAAGTAGCATGTCCTTGGTTCATATCAATAATGTATTTCTTACCATTTTACCAATAAATTTTGAATGAATGTGTACCTCAAGGGATATGAACAGTGATATATTTATTTATTTATGAGAGGTTTTTTTCAGGTTAAAAAGTAGCAAAGTATTTTTGCAGTACAATAATTTTAACATGGCAAAAATTGTTTTACAAGATATACAGGTTTGGTTGTCATTTCAACAGAACACTTGTATTCATAATTTTTAACTACTTTGATTTGGTTTGTGGTGCACTAAAAATAAAAGTGATACTTGGAACAGGTTCTGCCTGGGTTCAATAAATTAATGTGGTTTGTTCTGGTTTACAGTTAACTTGAATTCTGATTTGTTGCAAAAACAGAGTCTTATTTCAAAAAAAAATAGCTTGTTATGTGTTGGTCTAAAATCTTTCATTGTAGAAATATTTCTTTCTTCTTTGAAGCAATAAGTCTATGGTGAGATGAATATTCCTTCTACCTTCTTGTCATGTGCATGCCTAACTCTGTTTGCCAGTGCATGTAATTTCTGTCTATATGTTGCCTTCTATGGTTTAATGATATTGGACCATTCAAACTACTTACTTTCTTATTACAGTACTGGGGATTGAACCCAGGGCCTTCACACTAAGATACATCTCCAGCCCTTTTTAATTTTATTTTGAGATGGGGTCTTAACTGTGTTACTAAATTCCCCAACCTGGGCTCAAATTCACAATACTCCTGCCTCAGCCTCCTGGAGTATTGGAATTACAGACATGTACTACCACACCCAGTTAATTAAACTAATTACTAAGTTCAAGATTCCATCAAGACCCAACTGAAAAGTAAGCATGAAGAGTGTTTCAGTTTAATATCTTTGTATAACAGACCAATCCAAAATTTTAGTGACATAAAATAACCAACTTGTTAAACTCGTGGATTCTACAGGGCTCAAACTTTTTAAAGTTGGATATACTTGGCTCTGCTCTGTGATGTCTGGGGACTTAGCTAAAAGGACTTGAAGGCTGAGGGTGAGTTGACATCTGGGGACTAGAACCATCTGAAGGTATCTAACAATTGCTGCTGACCAGGACCTCAGATGATGCTGGGGCCTCTTCAAGTGGCTTGGACTTCCTCACAATATGGTGGTCAGATGCCAAAAGCAAGTATCCCCCAAGGACAAGGTGCAAAGAACAATCACTCTGGTCTGTTGTATTTTAATGACTCACATGAGAACTCCTAAGGTAGCATTTTTACCATATGCTATTGGTGGAAACTCTCCCAGAGGCCAGATCAGGTTCCAGGGCAGGGGACCCAGAACCTACCACAAAGGAAAGGTTGTCAAGGTTATATGATAATAAGATGTGGAGCTAGGCATGGTGGCACATGCCTATAAGCTTGGGACTCTGGGAGGCTGAGACTGTAGGACTGCAAGTTCAAGCCCAGCCTGGGCAAGTTGGGGACATAGTGAAATCCTGTCTCAAAGTAAAACAGGGCTTGGGATATAGCTCAGTGTGCAGGCCCTGGGTTCAACCCCCAAAGAATGAGGAAGAGGAGGAGAAAGTGGAGGAGGAGAAGAAGAGTGAGGGAATGGGAGATATTCCAATTATCTTTGGAAAATACAACCCATTATGGGAAAATCAGAAGACACACACAAAGTGGCCATTGCCTTTCTGATTTTCCCTTGGGCTGCTGTTGCTCACTAAATCACTGCAGGTTATGATCATAACCTTTCCACCCCTCTTCCCCACTCTGGAGGCCAGACCAGACTATAATTTTAGTGGGACTTTATGAAAGACTTGGAGTTAAGAAGAGAATGACAATACATATAACTTTATTCTATAGACTAGATTTAGCTATTCTCGAAAGTACAGATCTGGCCTCTGAAGGCCAAGACCATCTTCCCAGCCTCTGGACCTTGGCCAGGTTGTACAGGTCAGGCTCCCTGTCCACAGCAGCAGGGGCCAGGTGTCATCTCCTTCAGCCAAGGTCCGGAGTGTCACTCTCTGAGGTTCAAAGTGTGCCTCCCTTTTAAATCTGCCCTTCTTACCCAGGCTGATTGACAATGGAAGAAATACATCTCTTCAAGTTGTTTGCTCCTAACAACAACAAAAAAACCAGAACACATTAGCCTGATATTAGTTTATTTCCCGAGCATAAGCATACTGCATTCAAGACTGAATTCACCGGGTGTGTGGGGCATCCACAGAATAGCCCAAACTAGGTTTCAGCACTCTGCTTGAGGCCCTTTGGGTTAGCTTCCAGCTGAAAGATAAAATTGTACCTTCCAGTGTCTTCTGGGTTTAGCTATAATTTCCTGTGAGCAAATGCATGAAAAGACGGACACAGCTAACAGATCCACAATCACACTTGATACTCAAAATTCCCTGTTAGTCTAGGTCTTCCTTTTGCATACAGGAAACTAAGGCTTAGCAGAAGCTAAGGAGAATGCTCAAGTGTCTTAAACTAGGATTAATAGCTCAACCTATAACTCCCAGTTGTTCTTTCCCTTGGACCACACTGGCTGTACAGATTCAGAAATTCTAATTCAGTCTCATGCGCATGAGTCAATATTTCCTACTTGGTATTAACTCATTCATCATTTCCTTTACAGGAGCCTTTGCTATGAGCTGTAGGTAGCTCCTCCATCACAGTTCTCTATCCACCTTTCCTGGTGACCTTTGAGGCACCAATTTATTTTCCATCATTATTGCTTTGGCTTGGATCTGCACCCATTTTCCCTAAGTGATAGAACATCTTGTATCCCAAAGAGAAATGCCACCACTCCGTAAAGCTAGCCTCTGAGTCTTTTTAAAGAGCATTCCCACAGTGTGGCAGATTTTAATGACCCCCATCTCTCAGGCCTGCATGGGGTCACTTGAGCCACACAGCTCAAAATGATCTAACCACCTCATAATGCAGGCTGAGGCCAACTCAGACTCACTGCAGGGCACTGGCCTAATTCATTATACTACTCGAAGCCATAAATCAAAGGATTCTGCTCCTTTTCCCTCCTTCCTTCCACCAAAAGGAGAGCTCACATGAAATCTATTTACATGAGATGATTATTCAATTAATTTTTTCATTATACTTGCCAGAAAGCATTGCCAAGATTTCTAAAGCTGCCCTGTGTTGTTTGCATTAATTGTGACAGTGGTTCATGATACTTAATTTAGCAATTGTGGCCCACTTAGAGGTCATGTCCAGCCATGTACAGACTGAAGACCATGGAGAGGAAGCTGCCTGGATCAGAACACATGAGTGCCTCACACATGTTAGGAAAAATCACAAAGATAGTAACAACTCTACCTGCTATCCCCACTGTAGTGGCCTTAGCCTAAGCCAGGGCCCACATTCTTTCCACATCAGGCACTTATATGAGCCCCAAATGGCCTCTCTTGTGACTTTGACCCCTTACAATCCACTCTCCATACAGGTTGCTAAGTGCTCCCTCTAAAGTCTAAATGTGACCTTGTTACTCCTTGTGTCACTCATATCAGTGGTATTCAAGGGACCACAGAACAGAGTATAAGCTCCCAGTTTGCTTGGCATGAAACATCCTTTGTGAGTGGGTCCCAACCCACCCTGGTAGCCTCAGCTCTTGCTATATGGCCCATGGGTAGGCCCCCACAAACACCAAAATATTCATCAGTCCCCAAACCAACAATATTTCTGTTGTTACTGCTATCTCCTTTGCTGTGAAATGCCCTCCACCCCCTTGTACTCTTAGAAAATGTGCGCTGTTTATTCAATACCCAGCTCAAATGTCTCCTCTTTGGAGGAGATGGCTCACATGGTACCAGCAGTCCTTCTCAGTAGTCTCTATAGTATGTGGCACATGCTTCAAATCGTAGCCCTTACCTCATATTTTAACAACCTGCTTTCTCATGGCTTAAAGTCAGAATAATTGTCATCTTTTCTTTTTTGTTGTTCAATTTTTATTTTTTATTAGTACATGTTTGTAGTACATAATGATCACATTCCTCATGGGGAACTGGTACATGTACATCATACATCTCGGTTCTTTTTTCATCCCCTTCTCCTCTGCTCCTTTCCTCCTCCCTCTATCTCTTGATTCCCTTCCTTTTTCCAAGAGATCTGTCTCCCTAGTTCATATTATGAATCTTTTATTTTGCTCTTTGTTTATATTTTGAGTTTCTCTATCTAAAAGTGTATCTTGACTTAGTACACTTTTCTTATATGTTTTATATGTTCCCTGACCTGGTTTTCAATATATATGTATCACAATTAACTTTTAGTGGTTTATAAGATAGATAAGTGAATCTGATACTAGAAAAATAAAAGAGGGATGGGGGGAAGAAGGAAATTGAAATGTGCTGTGTACATGTTCCAATCCCCCATAGTGAAGGTAATCACTACATACTATAAATATGTACTGATAAAAAATTTTAAAAAGAGAAATCATGCAATATTTAAGCTTCTGTGTTGTAGTCAGGGTCTATAAGGGAATAGATTTAATACAGGAAACATAATTTGTAGGATTATTTTATAATATCCACCCAAAAGTCAAATGCAGAGGAACGCAACAGATCTGTCCACAGACTAGAGACCCAAAGAATCCAGCTGAAGGCCTGGATCCCATAGCAATGCCCTATACAAGTCCAGCTGAAGGTCTAGAGCCCAAAGCAACATCCTCCACGAGTCCAACCAGAGGTTGAGAACCCACGGCAATGTCTCATGCAAATCCGTATTGAGGTTCTACACCCAGAAGGCCCAAAGACTGGTGGTAGAAGCTAGAAAGCCTGCCCCAGTGGGGTGAAGGATTTGTGCCACTGGGCTGAGGGATCTTCACTGGAGCCAGGAAGTGATGTTCAAGGCAAAGATCAGAGCTCCTCTGACAAGAACAGCACACATTCCCAGAGACAGCAAGGCCCTGAGCTTCTCAAACACGAGAACAGCCAAGTTCATATCAGGAAAACCAGCCACAGCAAGCTTCTCCAGGAAAATCAACAGCCAACAATCTTCCCCTCCAGTTCTCTTTTTATGCTGTTGGCAACAATCCTCAGATGGGTTTTCCACACCCAGAATCATGCTGATTCAGTTCAGCTGGGTGTTCCAAGTTGACCATTAGTTAATTCACCACGTGTGTCAGATTTATTACACTTAACTTTATGGCCTTGAGGTACATCCATTTTCCTACAAACAACTCAAGTTTCTTGTTCTTTATGCCAGAGTAGTACTTCATTGTATATAAACATCGTATTTTCCTTATTCATTCATTTATTGATAGACATATACACCACTTCCAAGAATTAGCTATCATATTCTTATTATGGGAACAAATAAGACTTTACAAAAACAAAGAAGTATGGATTATTTCTACTATTCCCCACAGAGATGCCCAGGAATTGGTATTTTAAAAAATTTCTCAAATTGCTTCTTTTGCCACCAGCCAGGCAAAGACCTTACGTTTTGGAACTACCACCCTATTATCTGTCCTGCCTCAAAGCAGAGTGTATTAATCTGTGTTCTGTTGTCATAACAAAACAACACAGGCTGGGTAATTTTATAAAGGAAAAAGGTTCAGTTACCTCACAGTTCTGGAGGTTCAAGGGTATGGTGGCAGCCTTTGCTTGGCTCTGGTAAGGGTCTCATGGTAGATGACATCACAGTGGCAAGAGTGTATGTGAGAAATATGAGTGTTGTAAGCTAAGAAGCCAGAGCAAGGACAACCATGAGGCTCTTTTTCCCCCTCAGTACTAGTGTTTGAACCAAGCATGCCCTACCACTGAGCTACATCACCAACACTTATTTTTTTTTTTTTCAGATAAAATCTTCCTAAATTGCCTAAGCTGGCCTAGAATTTAGAATCCTCCTGCCTCACCAAGCCAAGTTGCTAGGATTACAGACATGCACCACCACACCCAGTCAAAGACGTTATTTTAATAATAATCCTCTCCAGGCTCCAGGAGAACTTCCTTAATCTTCTGAGGATCACAGCCCCAGTGACCCAAGGACCTCTCCTTAGGCTCCACCTCCTAAAGATCTCAGCTCCTCAACACCATTTCACTGAGGACCAGACCTCTAAACCATGAACCCTTGGAGGATGAACCACATCCAAACCAGAGCAGGGATGTTCAATGATGCTCCCTGAATGAGTGGAGAAATGTGTGCCTATTGGGCACCCAGAATCACAGATAATGTTTTGCTGATCATGGCAGTAGGGCAGTGGCTGCTCTTTCCTTCCTCTGATCTTTGTAGGCCAAAGCTAAATTTTGCAAATCTGTTAGAAAAGGAATGGATGGGACACCAGTTTGGGTATCACTTAAGTGCACTTTGACTTCTGAGCTCTAAGCACAGTGTGTCCTGGCTGCCTGAGGTCTGTCCTGTCCCATGGGCTCAACAAGGGAAAGGACAGACAGGTGAGACCTGTGCAGACCTGGTCCTCCTCAGACAGCCTCAGGAGTTACTACACAGAGTCCAGAGATGCCTCTGGAAATCCCTGCCTTTGCTTCCTCTGTTTAAGCACTGCGAGAACCTCCCAGATCCACTTGCCACTGGGCTATGAACCAGACTTATGAGCATCACTTCCTATCTACTGTTCCTAATGTCAAGTCCCCTGGACTGCTTCTGCTTCTGCCTGCTTTCTGGAAGACCAGTGTCTTGGGGGGATTGTCAGTGGCTCCACAACTGACCTCCTTTTCTGGTTTTACTTAAAGAAAATCAGGCTCATTCATAAAGATCGAGAAACCAATTACAAGACTTCAGCTGGTGAGCCTTTCTTCATCATATGTCAACATCCCCACTGAATACAAACCTTCTCTATGAGGACCAGGGAACGGAAGATCAGTTCTCTCTCTCTCTCTCTCTCTCTCTCTCTCTCTCTCTCTCTCTCTCTCTCTCTCTCTCTCTCTCTCTCCAGTACTGGGCATTTTAGATACAAGGTCTTAATCAGTTGCTAAATTGCAAAAGCTGGCCTCAGACTTCTGATATTCCTGCCCTAGTCTTCCAGAGTGCTGGAATGACAGGCATGCACCACTGAACCCAGCAAAAATTTGTCTCTTGTTGTGGCTGGGTAAAGTGCCTGCTAAATTCACATCTGACATTGTCGGTGTGTTTGTTCAAAGGACTGACCCTGTCCACTGTGCAGGGCTGGGACAACCTCTGGACATTGTTGACTTAGAACAATCTGACTTAACATAGAATTCACTGCCTGCCCACGGGTTCCTATCTTGGCACCCTTGCCCTGTCACAGAAGTGCCCACTCCACACACCACTCACAGGCTTCCTTACACCTTACCTTGCAATCAACCTGCAGGACATCAGGGACTGGACTCTAAGTTAAATCAACATTACTCATTGTGCTCCAGCTGAGAAAATTCTAAAAAGAGCACGAAAATGAGGATAAGTACTAACATGAGGACAGGTAATCCTTAAAATTTCACAATTATTTCATAACAAAGTTACTATTCTCCCTCATTTATGAATGAGGTAGCTGAGGCTTACCTGGGTTGGATTACTTGCAGAATTTTTTTCTTTTTTATGATCCTGGGGACTGAACACAAGGCCTTTGAATTGAGCTACATCCCTAGCCTTTTTTTTTTCTTTTGAGATAGGGTCTTACTAAATTGCTAAGTTGCTCAGACTGGACTCAAACTTTCAAT
This sequence comes from Heterocephalus glaber, assembly GCF_053883595.1. Lineage (NCBI taxonomy): Eukaryota > Metazoa > Chordata > Mammalia > Rodentia > Bathyergidae > Heterocephalus > Heterocephalus glaber. The sequence continues at coordinate 19,398,503 of NW_028258381.1, read as the reverse complement.
GTTCCTGCCTTAGCCTCCCAAAGTGCTGGGATTATAGGTGTGCACCACCACACCTAGCCACTTGCCTGATTTTATATAAGTGTCAAGGTGATTTGACCTCAAAGTCTCTAGTTATTTCTTAATCCAATCCTTTTTTCATGTGAGGCCTTCCAGCAGAGCATGAAGTGAAGGTCTTTGAATTTTTGTGTATGTAGTATGCATTTTAATTGGAAAAATGAACTATAAAGAGGCAGTGTTTGGCACACACATTACCAACATCTGAGTTCCTAGAAGAGTGGGCTACAGAGGGGTCAAGGACCACAGACCCCTTTATTATTAAATGGGAAAGGCTCAGCTCTTTGGGGTAAGAGCAATCAGCCAATTCATCTCTTCTCTTAGAAGGATACAAAGAGTAAAACTCAAACTCACATTTATTAAGAACATACACAGTTCTGGTACTGTACTAGGAGACAAGGGTAGGCAAAAGAGGAAAGGAATTCAAAAGAATAACAAGACAAAGTTTGCCTTTAAGGAAAGAAAGAAAAGAGAGACTTACAAACTCAGGACCCCAATAAGCTAGCAGTCTCTTTGCATGCTGGTAACTGGAAACATGCTTACCATGTGGAATGAGTCCACAAGAGGCAATTAATTCCAGTGTGCAAAAGAGGTGTGAAGAAGTGGTGTGCAAAAGCTGATACTTGAAGGGTGCTGAGAACATTCCATTCCTGTGGCCTCAGCCTGGTTGAGGGTATCCAGCAGGGGGTGGGCCTCCAGAGCAGTCAGTTCTCTCTTCACCACATAAAGGTGGCAGGTGATTATTTGTGTCCCCAGGCGGGAAATTTATTTAACTTTCTTTTGGTGGAGACCTACAAATGTTATTATAGTCCTTGCTGTAAAGTTTTCCAGTCTCTTAAAAACTCAGGCTCTTAATTCACTTCATTGCCTACAAGAGACAGTCAAGTCCTCAACACATACAGCAGGGGAGGAAGAAAACGGGGATTTCATCAACACTAGTCACATCTGCTAAGGGGTCTCTTCCTACTGTCCTCCCTCCAGCACATCCTTTCTGTTCTTCTCCTCTCCATTCCTCTCCTCTCTCCTTTCTCTGTACTCTGAAATCTAGATGGCAAAACCAGCCAGCCACAAAAGACATGAAAAATCTTTGAAGTACATAGGATGGTTTAATGGCAATCCTGCTGCTTTCCTGCTGTCAGGCTTCCCAGTACTTTCTCCCCCAGTCTGCTCAGAGCAGCCATCTTGTGGGCAGTCATCTTGGCTCCAGCCTTATGGATTACCAAGGATTCCACAGTCACCACACCTTTTGACTAGCAATTTGTTTACCACAAAGTCAAGAATTTGGATGCTAGTCTTTAAGGTACTCAACTGCCATGATTTCTTTTCCATACCTAACTAAACTCAAGATTAACTTGTAACTCGAGCTTAGTGGTCTTCATCTAAAGCTGGCCAGAGCAAGCTTGTTCATATTGTGTGAAAGGCCATATGGACCTTAACCTATTCCACCAACAAAGAAAGAAAACCAAGAAGTTTTTAGTCTTCTTTGTATTATTGTGGTCTTTTGAGAGAATTTGAAATAGTCCAGAAAGTACTCTATTGAAAAGGGAGAGAAAAAACCCACTTTAAAATTCCTCAATTCAGAGATAATCACTATTAATGTTTTAGCACATTTACTTATATACACCTGTACTCAAAATTTGAAATTTATTACTTTTTCCTTCTATTTGTATTGACTAAGCCCACAAGAATTGGTGGGTAAGTAACCTACCAGAACTCTTTGGGTTGTGGCAGAAAATATGACTCATAGTGTGTTAAACAGCAAAGGACATTTGTTGACGCACATGGCTATAACCAAGTATCAGATATAAATTTTATTCAAACTGTGTCATTGTTGTCAGAGTTCACGCTACCTCTGCTTTGCTTCTTGATGTGGTTTCCACTTCATCCTGGCTTTCTCTCTGGTGTACAAAAATAACAGTTAGTTGTTTTGGGGGTTTCTTCTCAGCTTCATATCCAGCTCTAACAAAAGTCTTGTACAACTAGCTTTGATTCAGTCACCTGCTCATCTCTGAGCCAAGGGCTCTGATTGGCCATACCTTTGGCACAAGCCCTCTCCTGGAGCCAATATGAGTTCAGGGTGGTTTCTTGGAAGGGAATGGGGAGCTGTCATGGACCTTACACCCTGCTGGTAGAATCAGTGCTGGTGACACAGTCTAATGCTATCATTGCTGCTGCCATGTATAGGTTTCTGCTGCCCTGTGACTCATACTTCCACTGGTGTTGATGCTAGACTTGAATAAGAGAAGAAAAATCAATCATGTGACTTTTTATCTTTAAGTGAACCTAATACTTTGATTTTTCCCCCACATGTTTCTAAGGCTATTTGTGGTAAAAGACTTACAGAGTAGTATAACCCCTGTTTCTCCCAGCACCAAATTCCAAAAGCCAGGTCAAAGATGGTGCTTAATTCTAGATGTTTTGTGATACTTTACATGGCCCAACCCTTAGTCTCATCATCTAGCACAATTGTGGGCTCCTGGAAGGAGTCTTGGCCCGGGATAGTCCCCAACTGGCCACTGTTTCATTCTTTCTTCATTGCTCTTCTTCTTATAACCTATTACTGGGGGCATAGGGAAGTCTGTGAGAGTAAGATGCTTGGACGTTTGGGGCACATATTAGATTTTAACATTTATAAGTTCTAGGTATATGAATGCTGGTGCCCTGCAGGACATAGCAGCAATTAGAAAAAAGAGAAAGGATGTTAGTGGACAGAGATAACAATGTGTACAGCAAGCATTTTCCCATGTCCTTAAACCTTTGAAAGCATGATTTTAATGTCCACATAATACTCTGTTTCACTGTCATCCCTCACTGTGTATGGGGACTTGGTTCCAAGCTCCACCTTAGGATACAAAAAAAATTCACAAATGCTCATGTCCTTTATATAAAATAATATAGTATTTGTATAGAACCTACACAATCCTCTTTTACACTTTAAATCATCTCTAAATGATGTAAAATACTTAATATGATAGTGATGCTATGCATACAGTTGTGATATTGTATTGTTTAGAGAATAATATTAAGAAAAACTCTTTATATATTCAGTATAGACACAATTTTTTTCTGAGTATTTCTTTTTCTTTTTTTTTTTTTTTTGGTACTGGGGATCAAACTCAGGAACTTGCGCTTGTGAGGCAGGCACTGGAACCACTGGGCTAAATCCCCGGCCGGATTTTCTGAATATTTTCAATCTTCAGTTGGTTGAATGCACAGATGCTGACCCTGGAGACACCAAGACCTGACTATATCATGTGCCATGTAACCCAAGCATTGTTTGGTATGTGTTTGGCACTATTATAGAATACTATGCATTTTAGGTATATAATATGTTTACATTTATCATTGAGTGCCTGTACCTGTACATGATGTATCTTGGTTTTTATTTTTTCCCATTACCTGTGTGCCTTTCACTCCCCCTTCCCTATTTACTTAGACTTGGTTTCCATTTTTTTCTTTTCTCATAATTTTTCCTTTCCCTTCTTTCCTTTCCCGTTCTCCTGCCACTTCTCCTACCCCTTTGGACCTCTTCTTCCTATTTCACATTATCAATTATTCATTTTAATCTGGGAGAAAGAAACCCTTCTCCATTGTTGGTGGGAGTGCAGACTGGTGCAACCACTGTGGAAATCAGTATGGAGATACCTCAAAGAACTAGGGCTAGAGGTCCCATTTGACCCTGCTATTACCCTGTTGGGTATCTTCCCAAAAGAATTAAAAGAATCATACCATATGTTTATAGCAGCACAGTTTGTGATAGCTAAAGCTTGGAAACAGCCCAAGTGCCCATCAACTGGAAACTGGATAAAGAAAGTGTGAGGGTTTTTTATAAAATGGAGCACTACTCAGCCATAAAGAATGAAAAACCAGAGACATTTATAGCTAAATGGGTGCATATTGAGGCCATATTCTTAAGTGAAATAAATAGGACACACATGTGTAAAAAATATTCTTATATATAAATCTTTAGCTGATTATTCTGTTGTTTCTTCAGGATAAATTCCTAAGAGTGGAATTATTGGATCATAAGTTATGGTTACACTGGTCAAAATTGACTTCCAGCAGAGTGTTAGGTTAGGACCACTCACTAGGTGTGACCTGGGTCTCAGTTTGACTCTCATCAAACTGAGTGGTTCCAACTTGTTCAACCACTCAGTCAGACATTGATTCATCCTATTACTTTGTTGAAAGAGGAAAATGAATATTGAGAGTGGAGGAAAGTGATAAAAAGACTAAAAAGTTATTTCTGCCATTACATCTTAGGAGAGGTGAGTTGAGCAAAATAAGAAAGTAGAGCAGTGAGCAGTCCTCCTGTGAGTTGTACATGGAATGGAGCCCTGATAGCATCTTGCTGGCCTCCACCTTGACATGAAATCACCACCCCCCCAAAACGTGCTATATTGATAGAACCATGGGTCTTGGAAATTGAGCTTCAAAAGTTGTTTTTCTAGTCTCTCAGTTTTTATTAAAATCAACTAAATGTGTTAAATAAAGTCGGGGGGGGGTCTACCTAATTATTCAAAGCCTACACAAAGGCAAAAGTTGATTCAGTCACTCCTCCTTTCAACCAATATTTCATGGGATGTTTATTTGCAAAACATTATTCTATGTATTTGAGGCTACAGAATTTAAAACAAAGAAAATAAATCTACTCTCTAATAGCAAAGTGAATTCTTCCATATATAAAGGAAAAAATCAGAAATGGATGCACTACCCTTATCGAGCTGAAATGCTTCTTGGGTGAAACATGTTTCTTGGTGGTGAGTTAAGTGATTTTATTAACTTATCCAGTGGACAAAAATGTGTTAGATAAAAGGGGAATCTGATCACAGAACACAGAAAAAAAAACTAAGAGAGATTCATTTTGGCAATGCCCAACAAATCACTCTTCTGGTATCCTAAGAGGGCCACAGAAACACTTGATTTATTCCATTTCTCAGTGGACATAGATGCATCGGTCTATCAGAGCCTGATTATATTAAACATTGAAACCTGCCACCAGGGCCCCTTGCTCTTATCTCTTATAATCCATGCAACCTTCTGACAATTTGGCTTTATGTGTAGTTTTCCTAGATGGAAAAATTGTGCTGATGAGGCAAACATGAATGTTTGCTCCTCTTGTAACTTGCATTTCCCATTGTAAATTAGTGAATTGACATTTTGATCTATGTACACGAGGTTCTCATGAGTGGGTTAATTTGCACACTGAGAAATTGTTCCACTTAATACAGTGACTCAAGCTTCTAAGCCCCCAACGTGGAGGGTTAGACCATCCTGTGTAGTCACTCAATGATCAACCCACTGCTTGCTCCAGTGCCTGGTGTATAGAAGTTATTCAGCAAATGCTTCTTGGTGTAAATCAATTTAAGTTGAATGAATTTGATTGAATTGAAGTTGAGAGAGAAATAAGGACAGTCTCATAGACTTGGGAAGTCAGGAATATAAATCAGTAGAAGCAAAGTGAATGACTTGTGTATTAGTCAGCTTTCACATCACTGGGATGTAATACTTGATGCCCACAATTTAAGGGGTAGTGGTTTAATTTGGCTCAGGGTTTCAGGGGATTCAGTCCATAGTCAGGGGCACCAAGACAGAAGTATCAGGACGGAAAGGTGTAGGGCAGCAAAGTTGCTTAGTTCATGGAAGCTAGGAAGCATAATAGAGAAGCAGTGGCAGAGAGAAATGGGCTAAGGACTAGATATGAACCCCAAAGCCATGCCTCTCTGACCCTCACTGACCAACCAGAGTGTGCTTTAATAATTGCCTGGGCAGTTTCCTCAGCCCAAATGCCCATCAACTGGAGACTGGATAAAGAAAATGTGGTTTTTTAATAAAATGGAGTAATACTCAGCCATAAAAAAATGAGAAATTAGAGACATTTATAGCTAAGTGGATGCACATTGAGGCGATACTCTTAAGTGAAATAAATAGGACACACATGTGTAAATACCAAATAGTTTCTCTGGTGTGAAAAACTGAAAGTGTAAATAAGGACTAAATGTATAATAGGTAATGTGAAATAGGAAGAAAAGGGGCAAAGGGGAAGGAAGTGGGAGGGCTAGGGGAAAGGATAGAAGGGAATGGGATTAATATGAGAAAATGGAAAAATAGGAACCAAATCTTTGTAAATAGGGAGGACTGGAGGGGTTGAAGGGAGGGCTGGGCAAGGGTGAAAAATAAGAACCAAGAGAGACTATGTAAAGCTGCAAATTTCCAATGATGAATGTCATTATATTGTATACCTAAAATGTACCAATGATTGGAATGAATAACTGATAATGCATAATAGGAAGAAAAGATCCAAAGGGGTAGGGGTAGTGGGAGGGGCAGGGGAAAGGAAAGAAGGGAAAGGAAAAATGATGAGAAATGGAAAAAATGGAAATAAAGTCTTTGTAAATAGGGAAGGGTGGAGGGCGTGAAGGGAGGGCTAGGAATGGGGAAAAAATAAGAACCAAGATGCATTATGTAAAGGTACAATTCCCAATGAGAAATGTAATTGTGTTGTATACCTAAAATATACCAATAAAAGAATCTAATAAAAAAATCCAATCATGTAGACAATTAAACTTGACCATCACAAATGAGGATGCCCAGGTATAATGAAACTTGAGCAGAGGGAAGGAGACCTGATGCTAGTGCCTCAGGGAATGTCCAAAAGTAAGGGCAGGAAGAAGAAGAGTAGTTCAGGGATACTTGCAGTTAAGTGAGAGAGAAAAATGGGCTAAAAACACTGCAGTGTTACAATGCAAAGTTCTAATATACCATTCTGTATCTCTATTCTGTCCACAGATTATCAACTGGCCCTAAAGATTACTTATATGACCCTAAGTTTTTATCTCAGTCCTTAACCATTTCCCTGGATTCCAACTCCTATATATGAGTGACCCTTTGTTGCTGCATTGAGCTGTCTAATAAGGCTCCCCAATACAGTTATGTGCTGCCTATTGACATTTATGTAGTGACAGACCATATTATGAGATTATAAGATTGCAGTAGAGCTGAAAATTTCCTATTGCCTCATGATATAGTTACCCTTGCATTACCATTGCCCTCTGTATTCAGTACAGCAATGTGCTGCTTGCGTCTGTAGCCTAGGAGCAAAAGGCTGAACCCTTCAGCCTAGATGTGCTGTAGGCTAAGCCTTCTAGTTTATGTAAGTACACTCTGGTATGTTCACACGATGACAGAATCGCTGATGATTTAGTTCTCTGAAGATGTCTGCATTGCTAAGTGAGACATGACTGTATGCTCAAGACAGAACTCTATTCCAGTTGTTCAAGGCAGGAGCTAAAGCCTATCCCTTGATTCTTTCATTTTCTCTGCAGATTCCTCTCACTGCAACAAATCCATCACTGCCTCCTGTGGTCTCTATCTCAAAACTAAGTCTCGAATTTATAAAATTCTCTTGATCTCCACTACTCTTAGTCAAGCCAAAGCTATTTCTTGAATTCTAAATGATTCTCTTGACTGTATCATTTGCTCTTCCATTTATTTTAAAATGTACATTGATTCATATCTCTTTTCTGCCCCAAAACACTTTTTTAAATGTGTGGTGCAGGGGACTGAACTCAGGTCCTTTATAATGAGCTATATCCTCCGTCTATTTTTTATTTTTTACTTTGTGACAGAGTCTCACTAAGTCACTCAGTTGCCCAGGCTGGGCTTGGACTTGCAATCCTCCTGCCTCAGCCTCCCAGAGTGCTGGGATTACAGGTGTGGGGCACCAGGATAGGCTTATCTAAAACATTTACCAGTTTTCCATTATCACTAGGATGAAACACAATATTCTTACCATGGCCTAACCATCCCTCTTTAGCTATTTGTGAATATCTTCCAACTCTGTCTCCCTACCACCACCCCACCAACTTGCCACTGACTACAATCCAGCCACATTGGCTTGCTTCCTTTTGTATGAATATATTAAGCTCAATCTCTCTTTGGGAGCTTGGCACTGACTACTTCCTTCTCCTGCAGTGCCCTATCTGCAATCTTTATAGGACTATTCATTGTTACTTAGGTTCCATTTCAATAGACTGAACATTTGCATCCCTCCAAAATCCGTATACTGAAATCCTAACCTCCACTGTGATGGTGTTTGGAGGCGGAGCCCTTGGAGAGTACTTTAGGTCCTGAGGGTGGAGCCCTTGTAAAGAGAATTAGAGCTTTTATAGAAGAGACCCCCAAAGAGCTCCATAGCTAGTGTGAGGGAGGATATAAGAAGGTAATGATTTACCAAGTAGAAGAAGGACTTCACTGGAACTTGACCACACTGCACCCTGATCATGAATTTCCAGCCTCCTGGTCTGTGAAAAATCATTTTTTCCTATTTGTCAGCAACCTAAACTAATAAAGACATCATGCAGGTTTGATTTCCAACCATCTCTAAGGCCTAAATCAAATTACCCAATCTCAGCTACAGCCACCATTACACATAATTTTATTCCATTTTCGCCATGGGAGATCCCTATTTGTTAACTTGTTAATCGCCTTCGCTGCTCTGCCATCCCACCACACCCAGTCTACGACATCAGGGGCAGCCCTCTCCAGCACTGTGCTCTCCAGAACTGAAAGTCCACCTGCCCCAAAATAGCTGCTCAGTGAAAATTTATTCAATGAAAGATGAGTAAATAGAAGGAGCTAAAATGAGAGTACATATGCAAAGAAAGAGGAAATCAGACCATTTATTTTTGCCAGAATATATTTTTCTTCATCAAGAATGTCCATTTCTAAAAACTCTATTTTCATTGGCAATATTTTATTCTGTATTCAAAGACCAAATACTTGATATCTAGCTCTTAACCTTAGGAGCAATGACAAAAACAAAGAAAAAAGAAAAAAATCTAAGTCCTGTATAAATAACCAAAAAAAGATAATTTTCATGCATTACAGCTCTATATCTAGCCTGAAACACAGAAACATGATTCTGAGAAAAAGGTAAGTCATAAGAAGATACAATTAATTACAATCTAGCTGTTCTTTCTTTCTTCTTTTTCGTTCTTTCTTTCTTTTTGAGCATTTAACATAACCTCTCCGAGCCTTAATATCTCAGACTCTGAAATAGGTGTATCAGGACCTGTTTCTTCTTCTATCTCGAGTCTATTTTAACTCATACAATGTGAAAAGTACATAACTGTGGTTTAACATTGGAGAGTTTATAGGTTACGGAGCTTGTGGATTTTTTGATAGCATTTGGAGAAAGAAGCAAATTATTGTTTTTATGATCATAATTCAGGGTCACTGAATTATCACTTTATATAGCTTTGAAGAGAATTGTTCTTTAACCGGGGAAATAACATGTTTACATTACCTACTGCTGTACTAGTAATAGGATCCGCTGCTACAGCATCAATGAAAAGGAAGAAGCTAGAAGGAGTGGAATGGAAAATCGATTTACCTACTTTCCAACCCAACATTTATATGCTGACATCAAGAGCTGATAGTTACTGAGTCAAGTATCAGATGTTTAGGTAATGCTCAAACACCACGGGCTGCCAAGATTTTACTCTGCAAATTCCAGCTGCCTACTTGCATACCAAGCAGGATTTCTTTCTTCTTCTCCACATCCATGGTATTACATTGGATATTGCCTGCCTAGATTTGGTCTGGTGAGATAAATGACTTCACAGTTATAGAAGTTAGAATTGTTTGTTTGCTGCAAACACACACAAAAAAACAAAACAAAACTTGACTTATACTGGCTTAAAAACGACAAGGCTAACCAGAACCCAGCAGTGGTGATGTCAGCAGCGCCGATAAATGTTTAACATTCTGAGACAGAGCTGGAAGAAATGCTCAGTAAGACATCATGATCAAGTATTTCCATCATACACATCATAGATGCAAGAGTATCCAACAGTAGTATAGCGGTAAAAGAATCAGGTAATTATGTGTGTGGAGTACCATGATTGTTTTAATATAATTTAATTATAAGTTTATATAAAGTAATTTTTAACGATGGCTGTGCTTAACCACAAGCAGGCAAAATTCCTGAAAATTTAACAGCCAATTCTCACAAGCGAGTACAAGCCAGTTCCAACTCACCCCTGAATGCAGGTTTTTGGCATCGTTGTGCTCTACCACCCTTACTATCTAGACCTGTGTCTGCAGGCTGGTGGCCTCATGGTCACAAGATGGCTGCTGGCCTCTAAGCCTTGCATGGGCATGCCAAGCAGAAAGAAAAGAAAAAGACAAAAAAGTTAAAGCAAGTCTTAGTCTATTTCCAGTTGCTATAGTAGAATACCGCACACCGAATAATTTATAAAGAAAACAAGTGTATTTCTCATGATTCTAAAGGCTGGGAAGTCCAAGGGCATAGGAATGGAATCTGTTCAGCTGCTGATTAGGAACTTCATGCTACTTCATAACATGGCAGAAGATAAGAGGGCAAGTGAGCAAGTCAGATAAGAGTCCACCACTCCTGCAAGAACTCACTCACTCCAGTGAGACCAGCATTAATCCATTCATAAGGGTGGAGCTTGAACATGGTTAGGCAGAAAGGAACTGCAGGTGAGGCTGAAGGGGCCAACCAAGCAGGTCTACCATAAGGATAAAAATATACATATGAGACTCTGGTGTTCAAGAGACCAGGCTCAGCAGAAAGAGGTACAGAGGAAAACAGAACGGCCCTCCAAGATTCCTGCAAGATAAGATTTGCACTCTGGAAATATAACCAACAATTCCAGCTGAGGTTTCCTTTAATAACACACTAAGAGCTGAGTGCTGGTTCAGAAGCTAAGTACTTCTGTGCTTGGCAGAGGTAGTTATCACTCTGCACTGGGTGGTTCATTTCAACAGAAGGACTAATCACAAAGGGAAAAGTCAGGTCGGACAAGCACCTGCCAATGGGTCTATGAATTCTGCTTCATTTGAATCATTAATTAGTGTACCTGGGCATGGCCTTTGTACACTCTCCCTAGTTCCATTATTTTAGCTAATTGCTTAGGAGGTTTAAATTTGTGTTGAAATATGTGGACTAAAATTAAATTGCTCTCGCTCGCTCGCTCTCTCTCCAGTGATCAACCTGCTTTTTCTAGATAACAGATAATTATCATTTTTGTTAGCCTAGTCCAATATTCTTCAAAGCCCTCTGGAAACACATGGTATTGAGTGTTTTTGTAAGTGTTCTATTTTTTAAATTCTGTCTTTCTAGCCAAGAAAGAACAGCATCACAATGGTCAAAAGCATCATATTACCATTTACAAGAGATGATCATGCTGCTTTAAATTTATAGCTATTTCTCTGGAAATTTCTGTCGTCAGGTATGTTGAATTAAATTAGGCCCTATTTGTTTAAATTTTGTGAACTCTCTCCTGCACCCAGGCAGCATGAGAGATCCTCACCCTTTGTATGAGTGAACTTCACTTCTGTGAATGAGAATGAAAGTCGCTGTAACTTGCTGAGCTACACAAGCCTTGGGGGCTGTTGAATCAGTCCATCAACTTTGCCTGATGTGAAAGGTTATTCCCTTACTGCCTTTCAGTTTTGCCCTTTTAGCTCTGTACAGGTCACCACTAAATTCGTGCCTTAAAAATATTAAGCATAATAGCCTGTCTGGCACAATGATAGGTCTGGAAAGTTCACAGAAATTCTTGCTACCAGGGTTCTTCAGTTTTCTCACAGGCTTCCTCCTCTCCCTAGTAATCTAGAAAACCTTCTTTTCCTCTACCATCCTGCCTCTCTCCCCAAATGACCCATTTTGCCCCATATAAAAAAAAATGTATTAATCAGCAATTGCTGCCTAAGGAGCGTCCCCAAAACATATTGTCTTACTACAGCCAGCTCTGCAGAGTTTTGGAGACATCTCTGCTCCAGGCTATGGGTCAGCATAGCTCAGTTGCAGGCTGAAGAATGGGTCAAGGTCCACTCGATGTGTCTCTACCTGTCTTTGGACTATCAGCTACCCAAACATAGTCTTTTTCACAGCAGATATAAGGAAAGCACAAGAATAGGCAGAAAGATGCAAGTGCTCTTGAAGGCTCAGCTTAGAGCTCACAGTCGCCTGAGGACGCACTTTGCAGTGGGCAGGGAAACACCTCTGTCATGGGTTGTAGTCTTGTGGGAGAGGATACCCATGAATAATTCTAATCCAAGGAGGACTTGAGGAATTCTGAACAATAATCCTATCTCCCACAGTTTTCTCACAGGCAATTTGCACATCACAGTTTAGTAGAAGCTTTTCCAGTGACCAATTTTGTCTTTGTGTCAATAAGTATAGGTTGATACCTGCGAAATCTCCCGCTATTCTTAACCTGAGGGTTAAAATGGAGGCTGCTCTAAAGAAAAACTGAGTGATAGGAACAACTTGCCCAATCATACTTGGTTGAAAATCCAAAGTGCTATATGATTAAGAGCCAGAATAGGGAAAAGGAGGGAGAATATGGATAGGCATGAGCAAGGATGTTTTCCAGAAGAGAAACACATTTCAGAGTAAAAAAGGCTCATAGGGACCAGGTGTGGTGGCAGATGCCTGTAATCCAAGCACTCTGGGAGGCTGAAATTTTAAAGATCCCAAATTCCGGCACAGCCTGGGCAACTTGGAGACTTAGTGAGACCCTGTCTCAAACTAAAGGGCTCAGTGTGAAGGCCCTGAGTTCCATCTGCAGTACTGAAAAATCAAAGGCCCATAGAAGAACAGGCATCACCGAGCATATGTCACCCCAACTTTCACAAAGGGAAGTGTGAATGATCACATTTATAGTCACTAGGTGGTTATGTCTTGACCCTGTTTCTCCAGCCCTAATTTTTAACTAGCATTCCATTATTTGATTAATTAATACTACTAATAAAGGCAAAATGGCACAGGTGGAAGTATTTTTCAGAATTCTTTTTGCAATGCAAATATTCACAGTCCCAGTTGATTGGTTTTATGGATTTGAGTTTTCTTCTTTAAAGCCAGAAATACCTTCCTGTGGAGGCTTTTATTCACATACAACGAAATAACACCCAAGGAAACAGTCAACCGAAAGATCTCATTCCAGACAGCCAAGCAGGAAGAGACCTCAGCCACTCGGTTCTTCAGTCCCCTGGAACACGTGGACATGAAGAGATTGCTTTATGTTTTTATCCATCTCAGCTGCAGAATGAAAAAAGAGACATCCAAGCCCTGTGCCAAGTTGCATTCTGTTCCTAATTTTTGCCTCCTGAGGAGTTCTAGCCACTGGCCTCAATTGGATTCTGAGAGTTGAAAGGTTGTTAAATCTTCCTCCATCTCACAGAGAATGACAAAGAAGCTTGAGAGTTTGATAAATTTAAATAAAACTGGAACTAAAAATCCACATCTTCTGATTTTTCCAAGTGAAGGTGAGATTCTGCAAGTCACCTCTTGAGTCTCTCTTTCCTTCATAGAGCATTTGCTATAATCCATCACCTCTCAAAACTGACCCTCAGAACAAGCATAGGGTCCCTGACAGCCAACAGAAAACTTGATTCAAATCATAATTCTCACTTATTTGCCAGTTATTCTTTGACAAATTGCATGATCTCATTATGCTTCCATTTTCTCCCCGGTAAATAATGATACCTAACCTGCAGGGGAAGGGGTGGAGACTGCACTGCACAGTGCCTAATGTGTAGAAGCAGAGCCACAAAGTGTCATTATGATGGTAACAATTAGGTGAGATGACTGTCACATACTCAGATATCTGGATAGTAGTACATCTGAGCAGAAAACTCTGTAAGGAGGCTATGTAATGAACTCACCTGGGTGGGGTTTCTCTAATTTCTCCTCTGGGAACAACAACAGGACTCAGTCTGCCAAATGTGCAGATATATGAAGGTTCACACACCCCTGCCAAGTACCCTGTTTGGGGTCTTTGGAAAAACCAATATGTTTCCTGTTGCACACTCTCACACATTCTACCTGAAGTGTCATCATTAATTTTATGAGATAGTCATGGACAAGTATACCACTAGGGTGGGACAGGAGTGATACATCTTGAGATTCAGAGATCTCCATGAGGTTCAGGAGATAGATTTTCCAACAGGCAAGTAGAGATTCACCTACTCTACTTAGATTGGAAGATTGGAAGAATGAGAAGCTTGACAAAACAGGACCAGTAGGGAAAGGAGAAGGTACCACAAGGGACCCCTGTGGAGGTCTATCCTCCTGGGACCTAGTGAGCTGTGGAGAAATTATACTTGATGGTTTTAAATTTCTTCCTCTATTGTTAAGTCTCCTAAACTATCCCACATCCATGAGGACAGCCATATCCAAGTTCATGTGGTAATATGATGGGGAACAAAGTGTTAGGAGAATAATGGAAAGTAGAACACATCTGAATTGCCCATGAGGTGAAAGCTGGACTGTAGAAACATACACAAGTCCCAACAGAGATTGTTAGCAATAGCACTGCTGAAATCTAGAAGGAAGACACACCCATTTTCCTGCCTTTCCTTGTCTCATAATTTGAGAGAATTTTCTTCTATACAACAGAGCCTGTATCTTAAGGAGATCTTATCCTTCATCCTTCCTAAAATGCTATTTGTATGACACATTGGAACTGAGCAAGGGGCCCATTGCTCAGCCATATACCTGTCAATGGCCACAGATAGATCAGAAACAAGCCTGGCATTACTGTCTGTTAGATATCATACCTCTCTCCTAAACACAAGAAATCTTGTCAAGCTCAGTTTCCCCATCAGTAAAACAGAAAGAATTGCTTGTACCTCAGATAACTATCACAGGCCCTAGAGAATCAGCTCCAGTTTTAGTAAAGCACTTTTTCAGTCCTTGGCACACGACAGGGACTCAGTCCATGATTGTTTCCCTCTCCCACATCTGAGTAGCTCCCCCCGCCCACCCCGAGATCAATCCTTGAAGTCAGCATGGGCCTCCTGCAGTGCCATGGCAGGAATCATAGTTGAGGACTCCCAAGGGAAGCTTTACAAAATGGCACATGTTGAGCCTCCTCAGAACAAATGCTCTGCAGGGAAATTGTTTCTAGGAATAGGACACAGTATCATTTCCGGAAAGAAAAAGTGACTGGTCGGAAAACTGAGGCACTTCACACTGTACAAATATCCCCACAAACTGGGTCCATTTCTACCAAGGTGCAGGAAATCATTTAAAATAGACTAAAAGAGGTTTAAGGGAAATGAAGTTCCAAAGTGTCAACCTGAAGGATGTGAACGGAGGAGGAAAGGCACAGTCCCCTCCTGTTGTTTGGGGACGAAGAAGGGAGGGGACAGGAGGACCTCAGTAGCAGGGCCATATGTGCATCATGAGGGGCATATGCACCAACTTGAGGTGTTGCCTATAAAAACCATTGGCAGAGTGACATGGTTCTCTTTAATCTTTAATGATTCCTGATCAGACGCCAGCATATTAGGAGCCCAGGACAATGACCTCACCCCAGCCCACACAGCATTGCCAAAGTGACAGGAAGCTCCTGATTTCTACAGATTCGGCTGCCAGATATCTCCTTTCTGGAATGACTCCTGATGGGGTTCCCTGTGGAACTCAGCATGCTCTTCACTCTTTCCCTGTGGGTCTCTACAAAAGATTGTCAAAACACCAGCTGGTCCTACTCAGCTGTTGAGTCTAGGAAAGGAAAGAGCTCAGGAGTTCTATGGACATAGCTTTGAGGGGTTTTTTCATCATTGATGGGTTCAATATTTAGAGCAATATTGATTCTATTTATCTAGTGTTGTAATGTTCCATTGGTTGCTAAGCAACAGAGTTCTTTCTTCTCTGTATTCTGGGTGGCTCATGGGAGTTTGACTACCAAAGAGATTACTTTGTGTATATGAAACTAAATGGACCATAGGTGCCATACTTAAGTGGAGGAATACTGTTTTACTGGGCAGTGTTAAGACCAGGTTTCCTATCACATCTCAGTAATTGCAATTCAACCTCTAGAACAATGGGGCCATTCATATTCGCATTCCCCTCCAAGATATCCACTGAGAACAATTTAACACAAAGTTGTGCTGATGCATAACATCCTACGTTGTATGCTTACTCTTTCATTCTCATAAAGTTCAGACCTGCACTGGGACAAGGGTAGATTTATTCCTTCCCATGCTAGTCTCCTCCAAACCCCACTTTCATAGCCAAAAATAGTAACATGGATTATTACAAAAGGCAAACTCTGATTTACCCTTAAATCTTAGTACAGCAGGGTCTTTCTTCATTTCTCTTATTCAGTTCACTCCTCAACTGACCCCCCAAATTGACTTCCATTTTTGAGGTTCTTTTGTAAGTCTTTTACACTGACATTTACTGTTTCTTTAAAATCCCCAGTCAGAAACAGCAGGCAAATGAAGTTCTGTCAGCTCGAGCTATATGGTTCAGTGACTTGGCATTGATGACGTTTATTTTGGAACCTGCATGATAGCCTGACCTATTTTAGGATCTCTGCTTTCACCATACCTCCCTCCCTGGTTTTTCCAATTAGGAGTGAAGGCAAAAGGGAACGTGGGAGGCTGGGGAAGGGAAGGAAAGAGCTTGAACCTGTTCTCTTGGAGTTGCACACAAAGCTGCCAAAGTCGACTAACATTTTAACCACTGTCATAAAATTTTAAACCCTACTGGCAAGGCAGGCACCTGAGGATGTGTCCATGAAATGGGGAGCAACTCTAGAAACAGTGCTCTGCCCCAGCTTTCTGGGTGCGGCCACGGGAAATCCACAAACCAAAGACCACATTTGGTATTGTTTTCCTCTAATGGGAAGACCTGCTCAGGAGAGAAATGATCTTGTTCTTCCAGAGAGAAAAGCTCTCTTGAAGAGGGAAGGGAAGAAAAAGCCAGTGCAGGCAAGTAGTCAACCACACACATTTATGGAGAGTAGGAATATAAAACATGTTGTGCAGGAATACAAACCCTTGCCCAGGGAGCACTGTGCTCAGCCTCTGGAGAACAGGGTTTCTGAGATCCAGACGAATAACACAGGAAGTCATGGAATGTCACACAGTCATCATAACCAACTCGAAGAAATGGCCCTCCTGGGTTGTCTCTCTGGGGCTTTGCCTTCACATCTGTTTTGTTGCTGTGCAGTCTGCATTGGGTTGAATAGATGATACTCTGTCTCTTTACCTAGGAGAAAGTTAGGAATGTTCTTGTGCACTCCAGAGCTTCTTGTTTTGCAAAAGCAGCAGACCTGAAGCTCTAAGAGGGAGATGGTGGCTTTGTAAGTCCTTCCCTAGTGACCGGAGTGGAATTTGTTCCATGAGAATAGGAGATAAAAGATAGCAAGAGGACCAAAGCCATTGTATCGGTTCATTTTCTGTTGCTGTAACCAAATACTTGAAGCTGCGTACTTTCCAAAGAAAAGAGGTTTATTTAGCTCACAGTCTCTGAGGTTGAAAGTCCAAGATCAGGAGGCTCCATATGTTTGACCTCTGGAGAGGGCTCCCCCCCGGTTGTGTCTGGACATGCACAGAAATGGCACAGGGGAGAAGCAACAAAGCACATGAGATGACCTCACTTTATGGCCATCCATTCACATGAGAACTAGACCACTGCACAAGACCAAGATTAATCCTTTCTGACTGTGGTATCCTCAATAATCTTATCACTTTCCACTGGGCTCCACATTTTAAAGATTCCATCACCTTCCCAATATACCACACTGGAGATCAAGCTTCTATCTAGCACACGAATCTTTGGGGGACACTGAAACTACATCCAAACTACAGAAACCCCTATTTGGTGTAGCCTGCCCCCCTGCCTTGAGGCAAATGATAAGACCAAGGTCAATGGCACAGTACCCATGGTAGCTACTGCTGCTATAGGGCACCTCAAGAGTGGCCATCAAGAAGATCCTTTAGGATTGGGAGTGTAGCTCAGGGGTTCAGTGTTTGTCTAGCATCCAAAAGGCCCTTGGAATATTCTATGTTCAAATCAGCTGGGACTGGCCAAGGGAACACAAGGAATTTAAAGTACAGGACAGGATTCTAGTATTTTGTGAGGTAGATGGTTATAAGAGTTACTATCTCCTCTACCATGTAGTGGCTTAGGAAGCAAGCCCATTAAAGGAGAGAGGACACAACTCTACTGAAGTTTCCCAAGAACATAAAGGGGCAAGGCAAGATGCAAGCAGAAAACTAAATGAAGAACCAAGTGTCCACTGTGTTTAGTCACTAAAAATTGTACATAATGACAACTCCAAGCAGCAAATGATTTCCTGAGAACTGAGTCCACAGAGAAAATCTTCTAATAGCTTATT
This sequence comes from Heterocephalus glaber, assembly GCF_053883595.1. Lineage (NCBI taxonomy): Eukaryota > Metazoa > Chordata > Mammalia > Rodentia > Bathyergidae > Heterocephalus > Heterocephalus glaber. The sequence goes on along the minus strand of NW_028258381.1, from coordinate 19,380,285 downwards.
TAAATCCACCATTTCTAGGAGCTGTGGAATATATTGACACAATTAGCAATAGTCTTTTCTCTAAGCATTTTCTTTGTCCTTTCTGAGTCTTCTTTTAGAATTTCAAGTGGCAGGTAGGCACTGTCATATTTTGAGCACCAAAATATTTTTCAGGAAAGTGAGCTCAAAATATCAACCTGTCAGACATTGTCTTAAGTTATTAGCTTGTCTAGTAAAAGCCTTGAAGAAACTGGCTGGAAATTTAGCCAGGAATTTTTTTCTCCTTTCCCTATATATTTCCTTTCTTTACTCAGTGTATTTTTCTAGGACTGTGATTCACATATTTATAATTAGAGCAGGAAAAGGGGAGAAGGAGGTGATTCATATTCTTTCCCCATTCCTACAATGTTTTAGTCTCTGGAGTCTAGATTAACAGTGTTATATATTGAGAGCTTGGTGGGATTATGGAAGAAGAAAGAGGAAGAAGAGAAGGAAGAAAAAAAGGAGAAGGGAAAAACTGAAGAATCAGAGATTTACTGCAATTATATTTCTACTTTCCAGACTCAGAAGGACCTTGAAATTGAAATTGCTTGCTCCTGTATAATTCTAATCATACTAAAAGAACATATCTTTTTGTGAGTGAAATCAGATTTAATGGAGAAATATGTGCCTCAAATTAATTAGGATGAATTAATTCCCTAATGAAATATACCACCAAGCATGAAAAAACTAAAGGTAAGAAGAAATGGTGTGACAATTAAGACAATGATCAGAAGGGTGTCCGTTTATGGAAACTTGATGCTGTGTCTACATACACAGACGGCTTTAAAAGATATCAGCCCTTCCAATGGCCAGATCACAACCCACCAGTTAGTAACTGTTTGGTTGCTTGATGAATTCAGCTGGTTAGAAAATAACCCACACGCTGCCTAACATCATCACTTTTTTTTTAACCAATTTGTTGGGTGCTATCTTCACACGTCTGCGTGAGCCTGAAAAGTGGATGACTGTGGATTGCAAGTTGAAACTGAGCAAAGGAAAATTAGCTGAAGAAGAAGAGAGTTAACAGAAAGTCCAGCAGTCAGGAGACAAACAAAGGATGCTGGCTGACAGCTGACTCCACTTTAAGGTAATCACTGAACTTAGTGGAACTAACAAAGAGAAAACCAGGCAATTCTGAAAAATTCCATTCTAAAAGCTGTCAAAGGAACAAAGATTTTCCTAGGCACCAATGCTCAGGGGAAACCCTGGAAAACAGGAAGAAGGAACCCACTAGACAGTTGGATCTCTCTTTGTGGGTATTTGGCAAGGTGGGATGACATGACAATGACATGACAGTGCACTCCTCCACATGGAATGTCATTTCTATTTTCAGAATCCAGAAGTTTTCAGAAACAGCACTCTTGATGTACTGCTCAACTGACCTTTAGTTAGTTCCAGGAGAAGGATGGAGAAGTCCACTGAGAGCTGACTGCTTATTCTAAACAGCTGGGATGGAGTTGCAATGACATAAATGTAGACATCCATTTCTAGCACCTTGCAATAGTAACACCGCACCAGGGAAAGGCAGGGGAACTGATTCCTTTTTAATCAGTCCAAGAAGCTTTTGATTAAAACCCCGGGAGTTCCTTACCCCAAAATATCACTTGCCAGATGAGTACATGCGCCCACAAATGTACCCTGGAAGAGATGGATGGGTGGTGCTGAGATCTAAATCTCCTATGGGGTATCCCTTGACAAGCTGCTCTTATGATTTAGGGCACCATCAGTGGCCTGGTTTGATTCATCATGTAGTGATTTATCTTTCCCAACAAGCTCTGGTTCCTGTTTTGTAACGCCTCTCCATTCTTCTCCTTTGAAAGGAGAGAGAAAAGCAGAGATGAAAGCCAGGCTTTGGAACACTAGTCTAGATTTTTCCTCCCAGAGTTAGCTGCAGTAAGAAGCAGGAGTCAACTGGTTACAGGATCAATTTCAGGAGAGACTATAGCCAAGGACAAAACAATGTCCGTTTGCATCGAATATGTCACTATTATTTCTCATATTGTCCTAAATACCATGAAAAGCTGTGGCAGCATATAAACTAGTGAATGCATTTTTCTACCTGAACATTATAATTATTTGAAGGTAAACTTTGGTTTTTCTAAAGGAAAATTATATTTTAATTCCTAAGTATACAGATTTATTAATATATTGAATCTTACATTTCTGTCCTATAAGTTTGTTTCTGGTACCGGGGATAGAACTCGGGTCCTTGTGCTTGCACAGCAGGTGGCAAAGCCACTGAGCTGAATCCCTGGCCCTGTCCTATAAGTGATATTCTAAATTTTGTCATTAATTTTCTGTCTTAGCTGTTACAAATTCTTATAATAAACAGGTCCATTTGTCATGTATTTTCTATTTTGGTTATTATAAGTCCGTTTTTACAATATTTTTAACACTATTTATTGTCCTCTTATTACAGAAGCAATGTATATGTATTAAAGTGCACAAGAAAGATAAAATTTTAGGCTAATACAGATAAACAATACTTGATATTTTGTTCTCTTGTGTGAAATTGAATTTTCTGCCTAGATATTTGCATAATGTTATGTGGTTTAATTCTTAGAATTTAAAAGAAAATGCTAGGATATGAATGTGTATGTTTCTTACCACTAATATAACAAGTCATTTCAATCTTTAAAATCAGATGTTTCCTTCAGACAAAGTCCTTCAAAATACTTCCAAGAACTTTTTAGATTTTGTTCTCCTTGTTTTTTTCTCAGGAACAACTATCATTTTGAAAGTTTTATCTTTTTTTTATATCCTCCATGTCTGCTTAGTTGTTCTGGTGCTTATCAATTGCTCCTTTCTTCCTGAACGCTCCGAGCATCTCATTTGTCCTCCACATCGCTGTGAATTTTATTCTTAATACTGTACATTGGTTTTCTTAATTCCTTCCATTTATTCTTCATTCTTTCTCTTTATCTGACCTTGCTGAATCTGAATCTCATCCCATTAGATACTTCACCTCTTCTGTTTCCTCCTTATCATTTTCATTCTTTATGGAGAATGAAGAATGTATTCTTTAAATAATAAAGAATGCATTCTTCTTGCAATTAATGTATTCATCAAACTGTTTCCTAAAAGATTATTTTTGTTCTTGCAGTAAATATTTTGAGAAATATATTTCTCCATTCATGACACAAATACTCCCTTTTCCTTATTGTATAGGATTTTTTCCACTTAGCCTATGTTAATTTTTTTAATGCTCTTCCTTGAAAACCGGACAGCATATCTATATTTGGGGTTTCTCAGCAGATGTAGTGTGAACATCTTTTTTTTTTTTTTGAACATCTTTGAACTCTACCCAGAAGGCCCCTAAGTTCCAGGAGAGCCTCTTCTTTGATCTAATCCTGAAGAAACATTGGTTTAGCATAGCTCCTAGCTCATTTACTAGGATTTTATATGCATTCATTTTACCTTGACTTTTCATTGTCTCTCAATCCCACAGCATGGTCCTCTGATATTGAGAAATAATGCCATATGAGTTTATTGGACAGGACTTGGATGCAGTTCAATGAGACCAAAAGGTTTATAGTAGCTCAAATAAAGTAATCATATCTTTCCAGTTCAACATTTCCTGAATAACCAGCCACTTTCTTCCATGAAGTAATTCAGAGACTTGGGGTCCTTGCATCTCCAACCAGAAGATGGAGGAAAGGAAAACAAAGAGAATGCACAGATTCTTCTCAAAAGTCTTGGCTGGGAACTAGCACAATTCACATCCACTCATATTTCATTGAAAACAACTAATTCATGACCATATCTAGCTGCAAGGGAAGCTGGGAAATGCAGTTAGCTGTATGTTCAGGAACAAAAAGAAAACACTGTTTTTGGTGAACAAGTTTGCCACAACTTCAAAAACTAGAATCACTAGTATGAAATGCTTTACAGATGGTGGGATTTGCTTTGTCAACATTGCAATGTCAACCTATTGCTTTTCTTGGTTATAGTAGCTACAACACTGGGTATCCATCTATCCATGATGACTCCTCAGACTCCTTCTCCTCCTGGCTATTTTGAGTAAGATACTCTGCCTATTCCAGCCTTAACCATTGTGATCTAAACTTTATAACCAGCCCAGGCAGCCTTAGATCACTATAGAAATTAATCAAGGGAAAGCACAAAGAGAGAAAGCAGTGACCCAACTAATCCTTTTCTTTACTTATCTGACAAGTCTTAGATTTTCTCTGACAACAGAAGTGAAATAAAGTAGGCCAGTGTACCATTAGCTCTATATTCTCAAAATGTGGTCTTTGAGTCAGCAGGATCAACAACATCTGGGTACTAGTTAGAAGTGCAAACTTTAGGTATTTATCCTACACTGCTGACTCAGAAACTCTGGGAATAAGCCATAGGAATCTGAATTTTAACTAGCCTTCCAGGTGATCTGTGATGCATTGAAATTTAAGAATCACTGCTCTAACCAAAGCGTGTCTGTGACCTGAGCCATAGCAAGGCACCCTATACTATCTGCTAACAGTTCATTTCTTTCATAAGCAAAATATATACAAGGACTACCTGAAATTCTAATCTTGCAAAAGTAAAAGTATAGAATGATGGTGGTAAAACTCAAAACTCTATTCTGACCTCTTAGGAAAACTTAAAGTGTTGTGAAATAGGATGGTTCACAACTTTTTGCCTGTTTTTTTTTTCTTTAAGGCTAATTATCTAATTCCTTTAGCTAAATTTAAATTATCATTGGCGATAAACAGAGTCATAAAATATCTGATGTGGAAGAGACTTCAGAGACCATCACGTCCACCTACCCATTTTAGAATTTGGAAAATTAAAGTCAAGGTTTAATAAATAATTCTCCCAAAGTCCCACCTCTGATTGGAGGGAGAGGCAGTTAGAACTCAAGACTCCCAATTCCTAAGCCAATCCTCTTTCCACTAGCATTACTATGGCCAGCACTGCTTATGAAGCCCTCTGAAACATACAAACTGCAAAGTGGTTGCAGTATATTAATATTGAATTGGGTTCTGATAATTTGAATTCCAAATCTAAAAGACCCAAAGTTAAGCATGTGTGCAAATTAGTTCTCTAAGTTCTGTCCAAATGCAAATAAAAAATGAGTGAACAGTATTGCCTTAGAGTTATAGATTGCTTTGGAACATTGATGTTGATATTAAGGAATGGGATGAGAAAGCATAGAACGGCAGTCTTTGATATCTCCTTTTCGTGTTTTCCTCTAAAATGCCTGTGGCATCACAGAAATCTAAGAGATATTTTCACTAACTGTAAAAGCAATGGACCTGAAGAGAAAAAAGTAATCTATGGGTTTCACATACCTTACTTCACAAAGCGAGAAACTCGGGCATCATAAAAGAAGGTAGGGAGCACTTGACTACTCTCTCAGTTGTTCCAAAGGCAACAAGAAAATAAAGTAGCAAGGACACTGTTGATACCACAAAAAGCAAAGTGAACAGCACCCATGGTAGAAAAAACACTATTGCCCCTTCCCCTTGCCTTGGCCCAAAATTCAATACCCCTTTGGAGACTGCAATTCCTAGGAACTTCTACACAGGTCAGAAACTCATTTTTGGATGCAATGTCTCCATGCAGAATGGCAGACCTGTAACATTTTGGGGAAGGACAGCAAGTGAAGAAGTGACCACTGGGTCCAACAGATCACTGTGTCACTGTGTCATTGACAAATGGTGTTGGGTGACCCTGACTTGCTCTTCCTCCTACGGGCTGCCTACTGCCCAGCTGGCTCACAAGCTTGGAATAGATGTGGCAGCCAGGCCCGAACATTTGATTGGGTCTTTTCCCAGGGGAAGTTTTCTTTCCAAGTTATTCTTTTTGGAGTATGAACTAAAATAAATGTCTCTGCCTGAACTTTGTAACTGGTTTAGCAAGGTCTTGACTTGGGAATCATTTCTTTAACAACTTTATTGACATATAATTCATTTAACATACAACTTACCCATCTGAATTCTGTAAATAAATAACTTTGAGAATATTTACAGATATGTGTGACCCTTACTACAATGTTGGAACTATTTTGTTACCTCAAAAAGATACCTGTGCCATCTTCCTGTCCCCAATCTGTCCCATATTCCTTTTCAATCCTAAAAAATCAGTCACCTGTCTTCCCCGCTCCAAGATTTACCTGTTATGATTTATATGAATTGAATGACATGGTTTTAAACTTTTGTAGTCAGCCTTTTTTCATTTAGCATACTGTTTTTTCTGGATCATTCACATTGTAGCATGTATCAATGCTTCATTCCTTTTTATTGATGAGTAATATTGCATTGTAGAGACATATCACATTTTACTTATGCATTCATTCATTGGAGGAAATGTGAATCGTTCCACCTATTACTGTGAATAAGAAAACTGAAAATGTAGAGCTATCATCAAGTCTGAGAGAAAATAAAGTTTGAATTTTGTAATTCTCTTAGTTACAATTTTTACATTGTCAAGAGTATTAATTTAACCAATACTGAGTACCTGCAAAATGCAAAACAAGGTGTAAGTTATTTTGAATATTTTAACAGTAGTGGTAGGAAGCCCTTTAACAAGATTTTTTGGTACTCCTTATAATAAAACTATGAATTTGATATTATTAGCTACATTTTAGAAAATCATAAACTCTATTTCAGGATATGGATCTAGTGAGTAGAAAACAGCTGAGAAGACTTCTAGTCCAGTGTCTGGGTAAGGTACAATGTTGTATACTTTCCAAAAGGAAAAAAAAATCCTTTTAGAAACCTTTCCCCCATAACAACTGAGACTTTTGCAACCATAGGTTCTGAATCAGAGAGGAGTACGTTTTCCTTACTCTGAATTCTAATACCTCTATATACCTTTTAAATCATAGTATCTCTTGATTTTTATCATCATATCTATGTTTAGAGCCAATCTTTTTGCCAGTAGTTTATAGGAGAAAGTTTGGGCCAGAAGTCCTCTGAGATATCTGCTAGCCCTAAAGGTTAAGCCCACCATTAAAACAAGTTTTGTGGTTTTCCTATGAGTGGATCCCTCTTTCTGAGGGTGGGTAAAAACAATAGAAATCTGGCCACGTGTGTTCATACTTGTTACAGCTTATATCTAGATGTCCTCCCAAAGCCTCATGTGCTCACAGGTGGGACTTTTCAGAGCTGGATAGATGTAGAGCATGTGATACTGAGATTAAGGGTGTGGTAACTAAATGGGTTTAGCATAGTTCTGTGTATGGATAATGGAAACCCCACCCTAGGCATGGGTGGCACAATCAATAGGCTTATAGACTGGATAGAATATAAAGGGGGAGAGGAAAGGCAGGTTGGCTGCTGCTTGCTGCTTGATGCCTTCTGCCTGCCTTGCCATGGGCTGTTTCTCCTCTGTGATGCCCCTCTGCCATGCCACCCTGTCTTGGAACCAGCAAACTACAGACTGAAACCTCTACAATTTGTGGGCTATAATAAACCTTTCCTCCTTTAAATCGTGGGTAGTAGGTATTTTGTCCCAGCAATGAGAAAAGTAACTAAGACAATGCTGGATAGATCTGGAACCACTGGAAAGCAGAGGACTATACACGTCACTTACAAGGAGGTTCACTTGTTTGCTGAAGGAATGATCTACTAATAAATGGAACCACCAGAAATTGGGAGAGGTTAGGAAGCTAGGAGGTCACACAGAGTTTGGAACTAGGAAAAAATGTGGGTAAGTGGTCTCATGACAAAGCCTATGGATGTACCAAAGTCACTGATAGTTTAGTTACATTGTGTTTTTATATTATGGTTTAGAAATAGAATGTCCCACAAAATTCTAATTTGATTGGAAGGTAATTGGATCATAGGGTCATTATACTCATTGGTGGATTTCTCCACTGATGAGTTCTGTAGCTGAATGTAGTGTTAGGATGTGGGGCTTGGTTGGAGGTGGGTCACTAGAGACATAACCTGGAAGGGTGTATTCTTGTCCCCACTCATCCCTTGTCTCTCTGCTTCCTGGCTTTCTTCCATCATGCCTTTCACCCTATTTCTGCCTTGGAGTCACCTGACCATGAGCTGAACCCACTGGAAACTGTGAGCCAAATAAAAACTCTCCTCCTTTAAATTGTGAGTGTATTTCATCCCAGTGATGAGGAAGTGACTAAAATACCTTGTTCCTTATTAAAAGACAAAGTTTAAAGCCCACTGGAAAAAAAAAAGCAGAGACAGTTAAATGCTTTGGCCTCTTACTGTGTCCAGTTTTTAGACTTCACTCTCTAAGAGCATCATTATTACCACCTTCAGTGCTAAAATGCAGTCTGCAGACATAAGCAAACAACCTAACTGTTCTCAATTGGGACAGTTTAAACTATGGTAAGTCCATTTCATGGGCTACTATCAGTTCTCTAAATAGTGATAGAGAGCTATGCATTTTTCTGGGAAGATATAACACAGTGTTGAGTTTTATAAGGTTATGAAACACTATCAATATAATGCCATACATGTAAAAGCGTGTGTGTATGTGTGCAGGTTGTACAAAGGTGTGATCACAAAATACAGTGAATATTTAAATTTAATAATTTATTACAGTCAGACACATTGCCATTAGTCCCCGTCAAATTACTGGCCCTCATTTTGAGCACACTCATGCCTCCCTTCTGAAGGAGTTCTAGAAGTCCTCTTTCCTAAACATCTTTGGTTATGCTGCTGTACATAGCTCCCCCAATGGCCTGAATTGATTCAAAATCTTTATGACTTGGTTATGTTGACTTTGTGGAAGAGCTAGAAGTCACAGTAGACCAGGCCCAGTGAAATAAAGTGAGTGAGGACACACTGTAATGCTTTAGTAAGCCTTCCATTGAATGGCAGTCAGCAGCAGCATTCACCATAATTTTGATCACACCTTGGAAAGATACTAACAAAAAATACTTCCAGAACTGATCAGAAAGTGGCAATAATTATAGGATAAGAGCTCAAGGAAGAATATTTTGAGGGTGATGAATGGCAATCTGTCTTTTATCATAATAATTTTTTATTTAAGCACACTACACTTTTTGATCAGCCTTTCTATGTTCATGTAATCATGTACGTATGTATGTATGAGTATTTGTATGTACAATTTTAAGTCTCTGTATAATCAATATAGACTTCTTGTATTGGAAGTGTATTTGACAACATTAAAATTACTTTCAGAATAAGTAGATTTTTCAGTGTTTTTTCTTTTACCTCTTTTCTATAATATTGTGTATTATCTGTATTATTGAAGCTTATTAAAAGCTCAAAATTTGTAAAATAGCCTGCTTTAAGATAATACTATTTATTAGACACTTGGTAGTTGCTAGTTACATGCATTGTCTTGTTGGAACTCCACAGCAATTCTTGGAATTATCACATCATTATCTCCATTTTTAAAATGAGGCAAGACTTAAATATATTAAGAAATTGGCTCAAAGTCATACAGCAAGTGGATGGCAGAGCCAGGCAGTAGGTTAGGACTATGTAACACCATAGTACATGGTCTTGATTACTGTACAGCCCTACTATAAAGAATTCCAACACACACACACACACACACACACACACACACACACACACACACCCCTTACTGGTAGATTGTTACAGTCAGTGAGTATAATTTCCCAGGTTACTTAACCTCCAGGGCCAAAATGAGATGGTTATAAAATCAGGTGAACCTTGACGAGGAATGTTTACAACTCAAAAACCTATTCAAAATTGAGTTGTTCAGTCCTCTTCCTATACCAGTGTGATGGTTAATTTTAGTCTCAACTAAAGGGCTCCCAGATCACTGGTAAAACTTTCTCTGTGTGTCCTGAGGCTGTTTCTGGAAGAAATGAGCGATTGAGTCAATAGACTAAGTAAAGAAGATCTATCCTTATCTATGTGGGCGAGCATCATGCAATCCACTGAGAGCCTGGAGAGTACAAAAAGTTGGAGAAAGAGAAAATTCTTCCTGTCTCCTTTCTTCAGCCGAGGCATCTATCTTCTGCCTTCAGACATCTGAGTCCTTGGTTCTCAGGACCTTGGGCTTTAGGACTCGCATCAGTGCCTCCACCTCTCATTCACAGGCCTTTGGACTTGGAATTGGAGTTACACTCTCAGCTACCATGGTTCTTAGGTCTTCAGACTCCGAATGAACTACTCCACCTGATTTCCTGGTTCTCCAGCTTGTGGGAAGGATTTGTCATCCTCCACAATCAGGTGAGCTGATTTCCGTTATGTGTGTGTGCATGTGTGTGTGTACCTGTAAGTGTGCAAATTCCTTCACACTCCACTCATGGAGAGTCAGTATTTATGCCCTGTTCCCTTGAACAAATAGACATTGAAAACTACATTGCCTGACATCACTAACACCATGTAGCCTTTTCCAACTCGCCCACTGAAACACTCTTAAAGCAAGGGACACCCAGGTCCCACTCTGACTGAGGAAGCACAGGCCACACGAAGGTGCTCCAGCCAACTGTCCCCACTGAGAAACAGCCTTGACACTTGAGTGACAACCTGCCTGTGTAACTTTAGCCTATAGATGACAGATCACCCCCAGCTGAGTCTTCTCAGCTGAGACCCAGATACCATGGGTCAAAGACAAGCCGTTGCTGTATTATTTCTAACCTCTGGAATTCATGGGCATCATAAAATGGTTGGTTCATGCCACTGAATCTTGGCATGGTCCATTATGCAGAGAGAGTCACCGGAACAGATACGTGTTCCTCTCAGCTCCAGCTCTACCATCTCATTCCTTTGATAGATAATCAATTTCTCTGAATTCTTGCTAGTTGGAGTTGAGCCTTGGAGATATGTGGACAGGAGTTATTGGCTCTAATCTCTTTTTCCATAAAGCTAGAACAAGCTGTAAGCTCCCTGAAGGCAGGAATGAATGTGTCATTTTGACAATTATAGCTCAACACTAATGAGAATACCAGCAGCACTTGAGTAAGCTGTTTTCAGTTATCTATCACATTATTGAAGCCATTCCAGAACTTAGTGTCTTATCACAGGGGTCAGAAAATTATGCTCTACAGGCAAATCTGGTCTGCCAGCTTTTTATGTAAATAAAACTTTATGAGAACCCAACATACTCATTCATGCACATATTGTCTACAGCTGCTTTTACTCTATAAGGGCAGAGGTGAGTAGTTAAAACAAATACCATTAAACCTCCTACAAAGACTTTAAAATGTACTACCTGGCCCTTCACAGGGAAAGCTTGCTGATCCCTGGCTTAATGCACGAGGCTGCCTTCATCTGAGAGCTTGGTTAGTGTCAGAACATCAAGATGTTCTCACTCAAATATCTGGGACCTTGATACAGTTGGCTGTGACATCTCAGTGACTCTCTCTCTCTCTCTCTCTGTCTTCCTCCCACTCACCATTCATTAGCCCATCACAAATTTCCTTATTAAAATCTCAATCCCAAGAGAGACATTAAAAACAGAAGCAATTGGGGCTGGGAGTGTAGCTCAATGATAGAGCGCTTGCCTAGCATACAAGAGGCTCTAGATTTCATCTCTAGCACCACACACACACACACACACACACACACACACACACACACACACACACACACACCAGAGGCTACCAAGCCTCTTAGGATGTAGATGTAGTTCCAAAACCTACACAGCATCACTTCTGCATTCTGGAAAAGATTAAACCAAGGGACTCTCTGCTCCTGGTTGGAAAGAGTGGGATGGATGTTCAAAGAGGCCATGCAAAGCAGACAACAAACACCTACTGGTGAATGCTGGGGAGCTTATCAAGGCACCCCAGTGGAAAGAAAAGGGGCAAGTAAAAGGCAATCTCCAGAGGGATATTTCCTGGCTCATCTATACAGGGAGACAAGATTTTCACAGCTGTCAACACCAAGAGGGGTCGAACAAATAAGAAAAAAGGGACAGGTTCCAGCTGAGTTCAGAAAGAGAGAAATCAAGAATGTCATCAATGAAGCCATTTGGGTATGGGAGGGTTGCTGGGGTGACACAGAGAACAGATTAGGTAATGGATCTACCCAGGAAGAGAATAAATTTTAAAAATCAGGTTCTATAGGTTAATATCAGACAAGAAATTGCAGGGATTAATGGGAAGGTAAAGCAATGAACTTTTGTGTGTATTTGCAGCACATGGTTGATTACCTCCATGGGCTTCTACAGTTCTGGTCATGTGTCATGCCAGATAGCCAACCTCAGTGGATTTGAAGCCTCAGGCTTCTGAGCTCTCTCATGACATCTGACCCATGCTAGTTAGCTAATGGGCTTGGAGATGCTTGTCAAAATCAAAGCAAAGAATGTGATAGTCTTCAACCATAGTGAACATCAAAATACTGCAATGAACAAAACCAGCAATGCACCAGGTGAAAATGATTGGGAGAATAAATGATTCCTATTCATTATTGCACATACTATTGAGCAGAAGTTAAAATTTATCCATTTCACCAAAAAGAAAACTAAAGCTTAAAGATATTAAAGAATTTCCCCCCACATTCATGCAGCTAGCATCTGAGGTCAGATTTGGACCCAATTCTGCCAGAGTTTATAATATTTCTACCTTGGAGAGCACATACATTCCTATACAAGGCAAAGATAAAAAAAATATGAAGCCATATTTGTCTACAAAAGTGTGTCTTGAAATACATTTTATGCAATATTAGTACCTTGAATTTATCCTCAAAAATGATTTCAAGGAAAGTAATTGTGAGGCCTGATGGATGATAGAGTCACATGACCATTTGTTTATCTAAATAGAAATCTCTGACATCCAAATCCTTTTTTTTTTAATATACTGTCTCCTGATATCCTGCAGAGCTAGTGTTCTGGGAAACATGCTTCAGAAAATATCTAGGAAAATAAAAAAGTATAGTCCCATTGAAAACACAATTTTGGCAACTATGTTTCTGCCACTATAACAAATACCTGAAATGATCTAATTAAAAAGGGAAAATGCTTATTTTGCCTCACAAGTTTGGAAGTTACAGTTCATAATCAATGGCCTTGTTGTTTTGGGGGCCTGTGCCAAGGTAGCACATTATGGCAAGAGCATGTGGTAGGAAGTCAGGCATGGTGTCACACAACTGTTACTCCAGCACTCTGGGAGCATAAGGAGAGAGGATTGCAAGTTCAAGCCCAGTTTTGGCAATTTAGTGAGACTCTGTCTCAAAATGTAAAAAGCTAGGCATGTAGCTGAGTGTGAAGTCCCTGAGTTCAATCCTCAGTACTGGGGAGAAAAGGAAGACCATGATGTGGGTCAAAAACATTCACTTTATGACCAGGAAGTAAGAGAGAGGAAGAGGAAGGGATAGGAATCTGTTATCCCCTTCAACGGCACCCCCCCCAATGGCCTAAAGACCTCCCACTGGGCCCCATTTCCTAAAGGTCCCACCACCTGTGGATAATACCATTCTGGAGAACAAATCTTTAACACATGGGCTTTCGGGCTCATTCCAGAGCCAAATGACACCAGTAAACACTAGAATTCAGAGCTATCCAGTGTAGGCTGAAGTGGTTTAAAGACAAATTAATGGAAGTCTTGTTCTTCACAGTCTGTTTATAAACCATGCTGCTACGCTAAATTAAAATATTGTAAAACGTATACTATATTAAATAATAGATCTCACTGACCTCCCTAACATGGCTATAGGAGGCACTGTAACAAGGTTGCGAGTCGCGTGGAACACACTGAATCAGCCCACTGCAGGCAGGCAGGTCTGCAGACCCCGTAACAAGGTCACCAGTCAAAGGGAACACGCCGAATCAGCCTGCTGCAGACAGGCAGGTCTGTGGACACCGTAACAAGGTCGTGAGTCCTGGGGAATGTGCTGAATCAGCCTGCGCTCTGGCAGCAATCCACTGGACAACCGCCCCCTCCTCTTGCCTCTTCTCTGTACAGCCACCTGGTTCCACACTACAAAGACGCAGAGGACACCGGACCACCAGACCACTGTACTGGGTAAGTAGGAGTCATCTTCACCTCCCATCAGGACTGGGACTATCTTCAGGGGAAGGGCAGCTGGAACCTGCAGTACAATTCTGCAGAGTTCGACCCTGCAGGAGGACAGGGAGCTCAACTTGGGACTTGCAGGCAGAAATCTGCCTGAATTTCACGGGTTTGTGACTAGCTTGCTGAGACTCATTGACTTATATCTGCACACTGCTACCCACGTTGTCCATTGCAATAGCAGAGACTACCCTGAAAGAGGCCCTTCATCTTCATTGTTATTTTTTATTCTCAAAATTAGTATTATTAGTTGTTTTTCTTCTCTTTTCTTTTGCTCCTTTTATCTTTAATATTTTTCCTACTCTTCGCAAATATTTGTTTTTCTCTCCTTTTTTCTTTTCTTTACTTCTTTCTTTTCTCTTTCCTTTCTCTCTCTTACACTCACTCTCTTGCTCTCCCACATTGTTCATCTTCCCTTTTTGTCCCTGTTTTGGTCCTCATTTGGAGTTCTTCTTTATTTTCCTATTATTCTCTTTTTCCATCTCACCTGTGTCCTCTGGCCACACTTCCAACCTTCCCCTATCCTTCTTCCCATCTGTCCCTCCCTCCCCAACCTCTTCTAACTCCCCATCTCAAAGGGTAAAGTTGTTATATTGAAGAGTTTATTCACTATATGTTGGGTTGGTCCTTGATCTTGATTTAATTCACACAGCTAAAGGTGATAGATTAATAACTACCACAAAATGTCATTTTTGAAGATGTACATGATGCAATGGTGTTGCTGATTGTATCACATGGGCTAAGGTGTTGTTATTGAACTAGTCGATGAACCTTCCTAGTATAAGGAAAATGAGCTAGCCTTAGAGTCATTAGAGACTCAAAACTTAAAGACCAGCTATATCTGGAAGACACCTCTGAGAAGCAATCATTCCATAAGGGTTCTAATTATAAGCAACAAAGATACCTACCATAAGCAATTTGAAACTATCAACCCAGGAGTTAAACCAAGGACAGTACCAAAAACAAAAATGAGGAGACATTTAAGCAAGGCACAAACTCAGACTTCCACTCCACCAAGGGTAAATCCTTGGGGAAATGAAATGGAAAAGTCCCATTACCAACCACCTGGACACCCTGAACTGATAGTACAGGAAGTAACAAAACAGATGAATGAGGCTCTAGGAAAATTCAAAGCAGAAATAATCTCCCAGATATCTACAGAGATGGTGAGCAGAGTGAAAGACATGATTAGAGGATCTAGAACAGAAACAGATAAAAAAAATAGATGAGCTCAGAAACATGCTGGAAGCCATGAATACCCAGCATAAGAAAGAAATGGAAACCATGATCTCCCAACATAAGAAAGAAATGGAATCCATGAAACAGATTCAAACAGATATTCAGGAGATCAAAAACTCCATTGAAAGTATCCATAGCAGATTAAGGGAATCTAAAGATAGAATATCAGATATAGAAGACAGGATCGCAGTTACAGACCATGAAAATAGAGATTTCTTAAAAATAGTAAGGGACCATGAGAAATCAATTCAGCAACTGCTAGACGATGCAAAGAAGAATAACATAACACTGACAGGAGTCCAGGAAAAAACAGGAGGAAGCACAATTGACATAAAAAAACTGTTCACAGAAGTAATAGTGGAAAACTTCCCAGACAGAGGTAGAGAGTTGGACATACAGATAAATGAGGCAGATAGAACTCCAACTAGCCATGATCAAAAAAAATCTACATCTAGACATATAATAGTCAAGACCCCAGAAACCCAACAGAAAAACACAATCCTACAAGCAGTTAGAGAAAAGAAACAAATCACCTACAAAGGAAAGCCCATCAGAATCACAGCAGACTTCGCAACACAAACCCTCAAATCAAGGAGAGCCTGGAGTGAAGTAGTTCAAGCCCTAAAAGAAAATAGCTTCCAACCTAGACTGTTGTATCCTGCAAAATTATCTTTCAAAATCAATGGGGAAATTAGATACTTCCACGACAAAGAACACCTGAGAAATTTCATGAACACCAAACCAGCACTACAAGCAATACTAAACAATATCCTAGAAAAAAGCAATGAAGGTCACAACTCCATGAGGCCCAACAGAGGGAAGCCACCAGGCAAGGTAAGACACTAAAGGGAAAGGGGAAAAAATAAGAAATAAAAGAGCCAACAAAAGTAAAACATCATGACAAGGATAAATCAATATCTATCAATTATAACCCTCAATGTTAATGGCCTCAATTCACCAATCAAAAGAAATAGACTGGCAGAATGGATTAAAAAGGAAAATGCAACAATATGCTGTATACTAGAAACACGCCTAACTCAAAAAGAAACTCATAGACTGAAAGTAAAAGGATGGAAAACAGTTCTCCATGCAACAGGAACCCAGAAGAAAGCAGGGGTAGCAATCTTATTTGCAGACAAAGTAGATTTCAAACCAAAACTAATTAAGAAAGACAAAGATGGTCACTACATCCTTGTGAAGGGAACAATCCAAGAGGAAGAGATGACAATCCTAAATATATATGCACCAAATACAAATGCCCCCAACTATACAAAACAAATATTAATAGACATGAAAAACCAAATAAACACTAACACAGTTGTAGTGGGGGATCTCAATACACCACTATCACAAATAGACAGATCATCTAGACAAAAAGTTAACAAGGAAATTCGAGAACTGAACCAAGCTATTGAACAAATGGACTTAACAGATGTTTACACAGTGTTCCACCCCACAAAATCAGAATACACATTCTTTTTGGCTGCACACGGGTCATTCTCCAGAATAGACCACATGCTAGCTCATAGGACATGTTTAAGTAAATGTAAAAGAATTGAAGTTACCCCTGTATATTATTAGACCATAGTGCAATAAAATTGGAGATCAATAACATAAGAAACCACAAAACCCCAATAAACACGTGGAAACTGAATAACACCCCCTTGAATAACCAATGGGTCACAGAAGTAATTAAAGAAGAAATTAAAGTTTCTACAAGTATATGAAAATGCCAGTACAACATAACAGGAATCTATGGGACACAATGAAAGCAGTTCTACACAGGAAATTCATAGCAGTGAATGCCCATATTAGCAAAACAGAGAAAACTCAGATAAATAACCTAATGCAGAACCTCAAGCTCCTAGAAAAAGAAGAGCATAATGAATCCAAAGCTCATACAAGAGAGGAAATTATAAAGATCAGGGCAGAAATCAATGCAATGGAGGCTAAGAGAACAATACAAAAAAATCAATGAATCAAAGAGTTGGTTTTTTGAAAGAATAAATAAAATGATAAACCTTTAGCCAACCTTATCAAAAAAGGAAAGAAAAGGCACAAATACATGCAATTAAGAATGAAGAAGGTGAAGTCAGAACAGATCCAACAGAAATCCAGAGCATCATCAATACCCAATTCTTCTAGAACCTCTACTCCAATAAAATGGAATACACAGAAGAAATGGGCAGATTCCTAGATACACACAAATTGCCAAAGTTAAATGAAGAAGATATAGAAACTCTAAACACCCCAATTACGAGTGAAATTGAAAATGTAATAAAAAATTTTCCAACAAAGAAAAGTCCATGTCCGGATGGCTTCATTGCTGAATTTTACATTTAAAGAAGAACTAACACCATTACTCTTTAAACTTACCAGAGAAATTGAAAGGGAAGCAATACTTCCAAATTCATTCCTGGAAGCAAGTGTTACTTGGATTCCAAAACCAGGGAAAGACACAACCCAAAAAGAGAACTACAGGCCAATCTCCCTAATGAACATAGATGCAAAAATCCTCAACGAGATATTGGCAAACAGAATACAGAGGGTCATCAAGAAGATCATACACCCTGACCAAGTCTGATTTATGCCAGCGATGCAAGGATGGTTCAACATTCATAAATCAATAAATGTAATACACCATATTAACAGAGTCAAGGACAAAAACCCCATGATCATCTCAAGAGATGCAGAAAAAGCATTCGACAAAATCCAGCACCCGTTCATGATAAAAATCCTACAGAAAATTGGAATAGATGGTCTTTATCTTAACCTGATTAAGGCTTTCCATGAAAAACCAATAGCCAACATCATACTAAATGGTCAAAAACTGAAAACTTTCATGCTAAAATCAGGAACAAGACAAGGATGCCCACTATCACCACTCCTATTCAATATAGTTCTGGAAACATTAGCCACAACAGTTAGAAAAGAGAAAGAAATGAAAGGAATAAAGATAGGAAAAGAAAAGTTAAACTGTCATTATTTGCTGACAATATGATACTTTACATAGTAGACCTAGAAAACTCCACTAGAAGACTTCTAGACTTAATTGACAGATTCAGTAGAGTAGCTGGATACAAGGTCAACACTCAAAGAACAATAGCCTTCTTGTACACAAATAACAGACTCACTGAGAGAGAAATTAGGGAAACAATTCCTTTTACAATAGCATCCAAAAAAATAATCTAGGAATCAATCTAACAAAGGAAGCAAAAGACCTCTACACTAAAAACTACAGCACTCTGAAAAAAGAGATCAAAGAGGATACAAGAAAATGGAAAGACATCCCTTGCTCCTGGGTAGGAAGAACCAATATAGTGAAAATACCCATACTTCCAAAACTACTATATAGATTCAATGCAATGCCAATTGAAATTCCAACAATATACTTCACAGAACTAGAGAAAACAATCCAAAAATTCATTTGGAACCATAAGAGACCTAGAATAGCTAAAGCAACTCTAAGCAACAGAGACATGCCTAGGGGTATCACAATCCCCAACTTGAAACTATACTACAAATCTACTGTGATAAAATCAGCATGGTACTGGCAAAGGAATAGACCTGAGGATCAGTGGAATAGATTAGAAGATGCAGAAACAACTCCAGACATACTCAGCCACCTCATCTTTGACAAAGGAGTGAACCACCTTCATTGGAGGAAAGATAGCCTATTTAATAAATGGTGTTGGAAAAACTGGATTTCAACCTGCCAAAGATTAAAACTAGACCCATACCTATCACCATGCACTAAACTAAGATTGAAGTGGATTAAAGATATAAATATTAAGACAGAAACACTAAACTTACTGGAAGATAAGTTAGGTAGAACTCTTGCAGACATTGGCATGGGAAAAGACTTCATAAACAAAACCTCAGCAGCATGGGAACTAGCAGAAAGAATCAACAACTGGGATCTCATCTTATTAAAAAGCTTCTGCACTGCAAAAGAAACCACCAACAGAGCTAACAGACAACCTACAATATGGGAAAAAATTTTTAGCAGTTGTACCTCAGACAAAGGACTACTATCTTAGAATATATAAAGAATTGAAAAAAATCAGACCCCCCCAAATTCAAAGACCCAATTCAAAAATGGGCATCTGAAATGAACAGACATTTCTCAGACAAAGAAGTAAAAACAGCAAACAAATATTTGAAAAAATGTTCAACATCACTCATTATTTGAGAGATGCAGATGAAAACAACCCTGAGATTCCACCTCACCCCAGAAAGAATGGCTGCTATCAAAAAATCAACAAATAACAAATGCTGGCGGGATTGTGGAGAGAAAGGAACCCTTCTCCATTGTTGGTGGGAGTGCAGACTGGTACAACCACTGTGGAAGTCAGTATGGAGATAACTCAAAGAACTAGGACTAGAGGTCCCATTTGACCCAGCTATTCCCCTCCTGGGTATCTTCCCAAAAGAATTAAAAGAATCACACCACAGTGATATATGTGCACCCATGTTCATAGCAGCACAGCTTGTAAGAGCTAAAGCTTGGAACCAGCCCAAGTGCCCATCAACTGGAAACTGGATAAAGAAAATGTGTTTTTTTTTATAAAATGGAGTACTATTCAGCCATTAAAAATGAAAAACAAGAGTCATTTATAGCTAAATGGATGCATATCGAGGCCATACTCTTAAGTGAAATAAATAGGATACACATGTGTAAATACCGAATAGTTTCTCTAGTGTGAGAAATTGATAGTGTAAACAAGGGTTAAAATGATTAAAATGAATAATTGATCATTTGAAATAGGAAAAAAGGTCCAAAGATGAAGGAGTGAAGGGAGGGGAGGGGGAAAGGAAAAGAAAGAAAGGAAAATTTATGAGAAAAGAAAAAAATAGAAACAAAGTCTATGTAAATAGGGAAGGGTGGAGGGGGTGAAGGGTGCACAGGTAATGGGGAAAAAATAAGAACCAAGACACATCATGTACAGGTCCAAATACCCAATGATAAATGCAAACTAATTGTATACCTAAAATGTACCAATAAAAGAATTTTTTTTTAAAAAGGCTATAGGTGTCACATTAGAGTTACAGAATTGCACTGGGTATACCACTGCTCTGGTATTTTGTAGAGACGCATCACAGTTTTGACCCAGTTGACTTGGTCTGTCACTAGGTGGCTATGGGTTCATTTCTCCTATTTCTAATTTCAGAGGAAGCATGAAATAATCACCATCTTTTCATCTTTCCATGTACACATCATCCCAGAGGCTCAACATTGAAATGGTGGTTACTTGTGCATTGTTGCTGGGAATGTTAAACCATATAGCTACTATAGAAAACAATATGGTAGTTATGCAAAAAATTAAAAGCAAAATTACCATGTGGTCCACAAATTCCACACCCCAGAATGGGGATATACCCACCCCCCAAAATGAAAGCAGAATCTTAAAGAGATATTTGTACATCTATGTTTGTAGTAGCATTGCTCCTAAAATAGGTAAAGCATAGACCAAGTGTCCACCAATGGAAGAATGGATAAGCAGACTATTTTGTGTGTGTGCATATATATATATCATATGGCCATGCAATGTATATAAATCTATAAAAGAATATTATACAGCCTTAAAAAGAGTAGAAATTCTGATGCATGCTACAACATGGATGAACCTTGACAACATCATTCTAAATGGACTAAGCCAGTCACAAAAGGCAAAAACTACCTGACCCACTTGCACAAAGTACCTAGAGTAGTCAAATAGAGAGAGACAGAAAATAGTATGGTTTTTGCCAACAACTAGAGCAAAAGGCAATGGGGAGCTATCGTTTAATGTATGCAGTTTCATGTGGGGATGATGAGAAGAGTTCTGGAGATGGAGAGTGGTGATGGCCGCACAAGAATATACCGAATGTCATCGCACCACACACTTAAAAATGCCAAAGAGGTAAATTTTAGGTTATTACAGTTCCCCACCATTAAAAACAAAGAGAGGACTAGACATGGTGGCTCGATAGTGCTTTATTTTGCTTCTACTAAATAAAGAGGGCTGCCTGGCATTGAGATCCTTCTTTCCACTGTGGTGCCCATGCCTGGCACTCCTGGTAGGGCAGGCACTGTGCTACCTCAGCTGCTTTTCTCAGGTGGGGCCAGCACCTCACACAGCAGTGGCAGCTGCAGCTGGTTAATTACCTGTCACCCAATCCTCCGTTCACAAGGCTGGGAATGAAGATTCCACACCTCTAACTTACCAGGGGCCCCTTGGTCCTCCCCATCCTGCAGAGAGGCAAGGGCTGCAGATTTCAGGCTTAACAAAAGAACCAGTTTGAGCAACAACAAAGAATTGCTTCAAGCCTAATGAAAACCAGATATTGGAAGAAACAAGAACCCCTGTCTCTCCTTTCTATTTCCTTTCCCCCTTTTTTGTAGAGAAGGTGAGGCCGGGACTCGTGACACCCAGCTCTGGAGGGGAAGCCAGGACAGGTCATCTTCCAACACACGTTCCAAGTTCCACCTCTGTGGTGGTAATCGGTTCTCCAACCCCAAGCCTGCTGGTTCTCCCTGCTATTTACTTGTCATCTCCTCATAACTTCCTCCACTTTAGACCCTGCTGGGAGGAAAGAACATTTCAGAAGCTGCAGAGAGCTGAGGCTATGGCGAAGAAAGCAGCAGCATGTGCCATTTTACCCTCATGGAATAGGAAGGAAGGGAGAGAGGGCCAATAATTTCAACCAAAGTGTGTGGAAACAAGCACACCCAAGCATGTGCAGATCACCTTTTACACTGGGAGAGCCGCTCTCAAAAACATCACACTTTTGTGCATCAAAAGTAATATAACATCTGGGTGTGGTGGCATAGGCGTGTCACCTGGCACCCTGGAAAGCTGAGGCAGGAAAATCACAAGCTGGAGCCCAGCCTGGCAACTTAGTGAGACTCTGTCTCAAAATAAAACATAACAAAAGGGCTGGGATGCAACTCAGTGCAAAGGCTCTGGGCTAAATCCCCAGGAACCCCCCTCCCCCACAAAAAACCAGTTTTACAAATAAATATACCTTTTATCTCAGTATTTCCACCCAAGGGATTGTTTTCTAAGGAAATAGGAGACACAAAACTACTACATGCATCACAAGAAAGAATTCAAAATTACCGGTAATATTGGGAAATTGCAAATAATTTAAATACCTGGGATTATGGGAATAGTTTAGTATACTATGAGAAATCAGCTTGAAGAAATGTCATACAGCCATTAAAATGATGGTGAAGACCATACCACAGTATGGAAATTTCCTGGAAAAGGATTAATTAAGAAATGCAGCATATACATTTAGTGTATACTCTGATTATAAATATATAAAATATATGCACAAAGACCAAATGGAATAAAAATTCAAAACTGAAGATTGTTGCCATAGTAAGGTGGTAGAATTACTAGAGATCTTTGTCCTTTTAAAAAATATTTTAAGTTTCAAATTAAACATATTAGCCAAAATTTATTATCATTTCTCATCATAGAACTCAACTGTAAGAGCTTTATAACCTTTTTGATATTTACAGGTCATACAGAGAAAGGAAGGGATGGTGGGAAGAGAAAGAGACTTAGCCAAGCAAATACATATCTGAAACTGAGCTACACAGCTACTGGGATTACCTCCACTCAGGAGGCCGAGGCAGGAGAATCACAAGCTTGAGGCCAATCTGGGCAACTTAGTAAGAGCCTGTCTCAAAATTCAAAAAAATTTTTAAAAGCCTGGGCTTCCAGCTCAGTGGTAGAAAGCTTGCCTATTACGTGTGAAGCCCTGGGTTCAGTCCCCAGCACCACACACACACACACACACACACACACACACACACACACATACACACACATACACAAACACACACACACACACAAATACATGTCTTAAAGGATTGACATTTCAAATGCCTTGCCCTATAGTGAGCTAAGACATGCAAAGAGGCACAAAGATGTAACACTGGGGAAAACAGGTTGCTGGTTCTTCAATAAGTGAAACATAAAATTACCATACAACCCAGCAATTTCACTTACAGGCTTTAGTCCAAAAGAATTGAACACATGTGGCCAAACAAAAACTAGGACACCGTTGTTCACAGCAGCACTGCCAAAAAGTGGAAAAACTCAAATGTCCATTAACTGATGAATGACTAAAGAAAATGAGCCATAACCATACAATAAAAAGCAAGGAAGCACTGAAATGGGCAGCAACACAGAAGAACCTGAAAGCATGATGCTAAGTGTAAGAAGCTTGGCACCAAAAGACACATATTCCATGGTTTCACTTATTTGAAATTTCAAAAATAAGCAAATCCATAGATTATATGGAAAACAAGTTAGTGGTTACCAGGGGCTACGAGAAGAAAGGAATGCATTGTGACTGTTTAGTAGACATCAAGTCTCCTTCGGGAGCAGTGAAAACAGTTTGGAGCTAAATAACGATATTTGTGCAACACCGTGAGTGTACTAAATGCCACTGCATATGCACTGTTGAATGGTTTAAATGGTGATGTTGATGTTGTACATATTTTACCACAAAAGTGCAACACCAAATCTGTGCCCTCTGGAGGTTGATGACTTCATAGCCAGGAAGTAGGTGACCAAACTGAAAGATAAGAATAGTAGCTATTGTTACACTCACAATGCCCAGCATGGTTCTGGGGACTAGAGAGGAATTTGTAGGAAAATGGTACAGAAGGAAGAAAATGGGAGGGAAGGAAGGAGGAAATGGGAGGGTTGAGGAGTCTGGCTTATATGTTCATCACACTGAGTGAGTCCTGTGTACAAAATCAACCTTAACGCCACATATTTTTTCTGGCTAGTTCCAAGGTTGTGTTCACATCTACTGTTTAAAGAATGCCCTCATTGAAATCACAGCATGTGCAGCCGCACTGGACTCTGGGAAGTGCTGGCCCCTTGATTTACATAGATAAGTTGACCTGCTGTGAAAGCATGCAGGATGTCATATCAAATGCACATGTCAGTATGCAGTCCATGAGGATTACAAGAGACACATCCTGGAGGAGAATTTATGCTTTTGGACAGTATACGCAGAAGTAGAAACAGTATATGTAGGAATAAGTAAAATAAATAAAAACTCTTGGCAGAGAGCCTGGCTTAGAGTAGCTATTGAATAACTACACTGAACCTTCACTTAAATGAAACTCCGGAAGCTACCAGTTCCAGGTAGGGTGGCATAAGTAACTTTAAGCAAATCACTCAGCCATGCCCTGGCTCAGGTTTGTCCATTTGTGACCACAGGCTGCTCTTCAAGATGGTGTTGACTATTCCTTTGAGCCTCAGTACACAGCATGGAAGACTGGTGAAGAGTACCGCCTCCAGGATCTCTTGCTGCAGCTCTGACTTTGCCTAAAATCTCCAGGTCATCCCTGGTTGCTAAAGAGGCATCTTAAAAATGAACCTGCCCAAACAAAACTCAGCCCTGACTACAAGCCTGCTCCTCCCACTTGTCACCCTTCAGAAGCTGCTGTCTACTCAGCTGCTTACATCAAAAATCTAATATTCCTGAGTCCCCCATTTTTCTCGTTATCTCACCCTTTGTATCCAGCAGCAAAATGTCCACAAATAGCTTAGCTACCTGCAATCTATTCTCCATTCTGGAGTTGCAATGCTCTTTTTAAAAGTATTAGACAAGATGAATGTTGTAAGGGGGACAGAGGTGTAAGGCCAGTCGATACAGGGATGAATACGATCAAAATACATTACACACATTGTAACCCCCCAAAAATGTGAAACTAGAGTGTAGGGTGGGACAAAGGGGGGATGTGATGGGAGTGATTAAAGTATGTTATGTGCATGTATGAGTCAGCCAAAATTAACCCCATTAGCCTGTATGACCAATGTGCACTAATAAAAATGTAGACAATATTAAATATAGGAGTGCAAGCCTCAGCACAAAAAATTAAATCTAATGGTATCACTTGCTTTAACAGGTGAGTTCTGTTAAAACCAACTCCTGCCAATGCTAGCCAGATGTGACCCTGCTTCTACCTCTGAGACTATTTCTACCCTGCTACCCACCGCTTGTACAGTCCAAGCACATGGCTTGCTCCTCCTCTCTCCATGGCCTTTGTGCTAGTTCTCATCTCTCTCTCTCTCTCTCTCTCTCTCTCTCTCTCTCTCAATCTCTCTCTTTCTCACTCTCTAAATAAGCTTTACTTTCTTTTCTCTTCATTAACTTTCTGATTGCAACCTAAATATTAGCACCTCACTAAGTACTTCTATCATCTATTCAAAGTGACTTTATCATCTCACTCTATTTGAACTATCTGTATCAACATTAAATATTTTTCCTGTTTATTTGTTAGATTATTAACTGTTTCCTTCAGAGAACTTTAAGTGTCATGAGAGTAAGAATCTTGTCTTATTAATTGCTCTATCCCCAGCACCCAGAAAAATGACCAGAGCTTAGTGAATACAGCAGTTATCTATTGCTATGTGCTGTGTAACAAACACCCCCAAAGTTCAGCAGCATAACACAACAAAAATTAACTTTATTAAGTAGTTTTTATGAGTCAGAAATCAGGAGCAGCTCTCATGCATGGTTCTGGTTGTTGCTTCATTAGAATGCTGTCAAGGTATCAGCTGGAGCTAAAGTCATGAGAATATTTGGCTTTCTAGAATGACTCACTCACATTGGCTGGTGGCAGGAGGTTGATCCTGGAGAGACCAAGACAGAACCCACAACATCTTTTATGATACACACTTGGACCCACACACTATTATTTTACAATATCTTGTTGGTTACATAAGTTATATGCAACCAATTCACTATTCACTACTCACATGCCCTATTTGCATAGGAAAACTTCTTCCTGATATATACCAGGGGGCAGGGATCATGGGGGCTGTCTACAACACCACGTGTTCAATCAATGTGTACATAGATGAATAAACTCATGATTAATTAAAGAAGTCTGACTGCTCACATGTAAACTCTGGGTCTGACACTTGCTAGCTGTATGGTTTGGGCAAGTAACTTAATTACTCTAAGCCCGTTTCCCGATCTATAAAATAAGGTTGTTATTGTAAGTGTTAAATTATATATTCAATACAAAAACACTTAACCTGATATGAAGCATATAAGTGCTCAATAAATGTTGGCTATTTTTATTACAGTTACTATTCATGTCTTGGTCACAGTCTTTTCATGAATACTTTCTGTAAGAGTTCATCCTTCAAGGAGAGGGAAACTCACTTACAGGGAGAAAAATTTTTAAAGCATTTACCTATGTCAGAAGAAAAAGATTTAAAGACTAGAAGCAAGATTGGCAATAGATTATTTTAAGATTCATTAAAAGGGGAATGTCAAGGCCAATGAAGAGAACTGATATTTAAATAAACCAAGTCACTATGGCAGGTAAAAACTTGCTTTGGTCACTCCTTGTACCCAGGAAAAAACAGGAAGCCAATACTATTGGTAGAATATTAAAAAGCCAGAACTTTTAGGAATTCATAAAAGAAAGAAAGTAGATAGGCATAATCTTAAATTGTTGGTAGTAATGATGATAAATTCTTGGGGGGAAGCACATTGGGTGCAAAAAAATGTTTTTAAATGTGTTTGCTATTTAAATTGTTCCTGTACTAGGAATCTGTCCTGAAGATGTATACTCAAACATGAACCAAAAAATGCACCTAGGAGTTGCTTGTGTATATTTGTATATATTTACATTTTCCTATAATTGCAAAAAAGTTAGAAATAGCTAAAAGGTCTAGGCATGGTCATCATTATGACCAACACTATGCAAACATGAACAAATATAAGGAAGGCTCATAGGTGCTGGTATGGAAATTATTTTAATTATTTTTTATTTCTTATTTATTCTTCATATTTAAAGCCAGGCAAGCAAAGAAAGAATTTGCAGAACATTCAACAAAGGACACAGATCATCTTTTGTAAAAATAAATTCAGATACCCCTTATTAAACATATGATATGTGTGTGCATAAATGTATTGAAAAAAAATTGAAACTTACAAACCATCCTGTTAAGAGTGGTATGTCAGTCAGGTCCAGTCATGAATAAGAAATCACAAAGTTATCTGCACTGAGAGAATTTAATAAAAATTATTTTTAAATTAAGTATAGAGTTGTTAACTAAGTAACTAGAATTTTGCACAGAGAAAACAAATAAAAGAAGCAGTGATCACCGCTAGGCTACAGGAACAACAGGAAGAGGCTAGAATTATTAAAACTTAGAAAACTTTCAGGAACATCTACAAGGCTGGGACAGGAGAATGACTGGCTGATGCAGGCATCTCTAAGGTGGCATAATGAAACTCATTGGCAAGCACTATAGTAACTGCAAACTGGATTCAGCCATTGGCACAGAAAGGAACTGCTACTGCTGGGATGAAATGCTATTGCTTGGGTGACACTGGCAGGAACAGAAATCACAGGGAGTCATAGGCAACAAATAGGAAATCTACAGGAAGTCCACAGGAAGTCTGTGTCTGTGCAAAGTCCACAGGAAACAGAGAAATTCACGGGAAATACACCAAAGGTTCACAGGAAGTCCACAGGCAACACCCAGGAGGGCCACAGGAAGCATAGAGAACTCCACGGGAAATCCACAGGAAGGCCACAGGAAACACATAGGTGGGCCACAAAAGGTCTACAAGAAACAGAGAAATTCACAGGAAGCACACAAGAAGGAACAAGTCTCTACTTTCTCCTCTCCCATGTAGTTCAACTCAAGTCCACCTTTGGCAGAGCCCTACAAAGCCAAATAATGTCTACAGAGTCTCTGCTCCAAGATCACAAGAACTGAATACTGGGATCAGTGACTCCATGCAGAGTCAGGATCCTACTGGTGAGAGGCCTTCGTGAGGTCACATTGACAAGACTTTGAGACTCCAGGCAGATACATTTGTGATCTCAGGCAGATGTGATGAGCAATTACCTTCAATGTGATCTATGAGCCATTACTCAAAAGCAAGGTAGAGCTGGAAGTTAGTAATTCAAATACTAGAGGTAGCACTTCTCAATTCAGAACAGCACATATTTCCATTTCCGTGGAATAAGAAGAGTCTTTTATGTTTAATTTTTATCAAGCTGTGAAATGAGATTTTAACTGTAGGTTGTCTCATTGATGCTTAGGAGGCTCTGTCTCTGGAGTGTCTTTAAGACTGTCTTCCCGCAGTGTCCCCCATAGGCAAGACCACACCGCCCAGTTGAAACAGCACCTTTTTCCTTAGAAGTTTCTTGAATTTTTTTCTATGATTTTTTTCAATCTCATTCATTCCATTATCTCAAAAGCCCCATTCAATACCAGTATCAGTTGCTCACCAAAACTCATGTCTAAATTAATAAAGGTTTCAGGGTAGCCAGCCTATCATTTGGGCACTAAGGGCCAATAAATGTTGTGGAAGAGGAGAGCATATATAAAGATAAGGTTTATGGTTTCATTTTTTCCATGATACCTGAAAAATCTAACTGGAATTAAAGCAAACAAACCAAACATAGGTGCTTACACATTTTCCTTAAAGGAATGGAACTGACATGCATCAAAATAATCAAGATAATGTTGCTCTATGAGTCTACATGTTGAGTTTGAGTCTAGAATTATGTCCATTTGGTTTTTTGGAAATAAACCCCAGTCTCATCCACACCACAAAGAATAGAACCAATAAAGATCTATATGACAGGAGTACAAAGAGTTCTCTTGGTCTTTCCAGGGGTATTCTCTTGGTCCAAGATTTGAAAACTGACATTCAGAAAAGAGAGTGAATTTATCTGTGGTTATGCAGTGCTGATAGGCTGAGTTAGAACTGGTGCCTAGTTCTTCTAGTTTCCTGGTCTGTCCATGGCCCTACAATGCCTTTCCATATCAGTGGATATGTATGTGACAAGATGGAGAACATTAAATGTCCAGCAGGCCATGTTTTAGGAGGAAATAGTTGATAATCCATTTAGAATAGAAATTAAAATCCCTAAAGCAAGTTCAAGGAATTAAAGATGGTTTCTCAACTTTCTTCAAATAATGGGTTCTATTAAACAGACTTTTCTGAATTCCTTCAGGACTATAGGAATGTGGTTCACTGTCAGAAACTGTGACCGAATAGATCTCATTAAAACATTGGTCAGAAAAACAAGAATTTGATTGGAGGGTAATAGTCCTAGAAGAAGGAACAAAAGAAAGGAAGTAAAACGAGTAAAATCATGTGTTACCTAGGAAAGCCTAGGAGAAGAAGAGAACAATACTACCAGTTTTGCCAGAGACAGAGTTGGAAGAATAAAAATTACTAAGAGAGTTACTGGCTGAGTTGAACATGATATAAATCCCTGTGTCTGTTAGGATAATGTCAGCTACTACAAACAGACCCCAAAAGTTTATCACTGAATAATCTCTCACTTACACAAAACTCTCCTACAGACATTCCTGGTGAATATATAGCTTCTCTCCACATGGTGATTATGGTCTGTTATGGCTTGTATCTAGATGTCCCCCAAAGCCTCAAGCAATCATAGATGGGGCTTTTGGAGGTGGCTGAATCTAGGGTGTGTATGGCTGGGATCAAGGATGTGATGCTGGGATTGATTCACGGTGTGATGCTAGGATGAAGGGTGTGAGTGCTACCCAGCATAAGGGCAGGTAGCCTGGGCAAGATATAAGGGACAGAAAGAGCTGTGGTCATGTCTAATCGCTTGCTTGCTTTTGTCGTCTTCTGCCTGCCATGAATTGTTTCTCTTCTGAGATGCCCCCTGCCATGCTACCCTGCCCTGGAGCCAGCCAGCTATGAACTGAAACCTCTACAATCTGTGAGCTAAATAAACCTTTCCTCCCTTAACTTGTGGATGTTGTGTATTTTGCCTCAGCAATGAGAAAAGTAATGAATACAGAATTTGGTACCAGAGAAGTGGGGTCACTGCTGTGACTGTACCTGACCATGTTGGAAAGGTTCAGAGATGCCTGCTGAAAAAGTAGAGCCAGAACCCCTGAGGCTGTACTTGATGGGAGATTCTGGTCAGAGCTCAGAAGACCAGAATGCTGATAGAAATGCTGCTGATAGAAAGACCAGGCTCTAGAAGTTTCTTTTGGGAAGAAGGACTTCATTGGTTGTTGGACTCCAGAACATGTGTGTTATGTCTTAGCAGGAAGTTTGTCTGCACTTTTGCCCTTTTTCAGAGACTTTGCCTGAGATTGAAATTAAGGGTGGTGGACTAATTAAACAGGCAGAAGAAATTTCAAGACAGTCTAATGTTGAGGAGTGGTATGGGTGCTGTTGGGGGCTTTTAGTCAGATCTATGTGGATAATTAAGAGCAAAGAGCCCAGCAGAATGATGTATAATGTGAATTTGGCTACAAAGGAAGCTCCAGTAAAGTGGTAGGCTACAAAGATAGAACAGAGATTTTGACTGCTGAGAAGAAATAGGGGAATGGAAAGGATGGCCTGAAGGCATCACAAGAAGCAGCTGGAATCCACCCTTTGCAGCCTCAAAATTGCAAAAGTGAAAGATTTTTCTCTGAGAAAAGAATCACAGAGCACCATGTTCCAGGATGGCGGTGGCCTAAGAAAGTTGTTCCTCAAGATTTGGTTCACAGACACTCAACACTTACAGCCAAGAGGGAAGGAAGCCTAGCTACTGCTTCAGCTGGTAGCAGACCTTGACATCATCCACATGGTGCTGGTTTAGGTGCATGCAGAATGCAAGAGTTGTGGGGTAAGGAAGGCTTCCACTCAGATTTCAGAAGACCTGGGAGGGAAGGCAGTTTGCCCTTGAGAAGGCAGTATGTGAAGCTGCGAATGAGAAGCCAAAGGTGCTGTGGAGACCCCAGAAGTTTGGACAAGCCAGGAACATGGATTGGATGAGGAAAACTGCAAGGAAGGAGTAGAGCTGGCCCCAGAGAAAAGCCATGGGAGCTACCACCACTAGCAATGCCATAGGGGTGCATCCACTGAACCCTTTTGGAGTTCACATTTTGCCACCGATTGCCTCAGGTGCTGGACATGGAACTACAGGACTTAATATTTGTCCTGCTAGATTTTGGATTTGGTTTGTTCCCATTCCTTTCTATTCCCCCTCTTTGTATCTTTTGGAATTGAAATTTCTCTTTTGTGCTATTATGTCGAAGTGTTTAACTTTCTTTTCATTTAGACAGGGGCTTGCACCTAGGACTTTGCCTTAAATCTCAGAGGAGACTTGGGACTTGAACTTTTCACCAAGGCTGAAACTGTTAGGATTTTAGCAACTCTTAGAGATGGACTAAGTGCCTTTTGCATAAAAGGATGTACATGAGTGTTTGGGGAGTCAGGGGAGAATGTTATGGCTTGTGTTTAAATGTCCCCCGAAGCCTCATGCAGTCATAGGTGGGGCTTTTTGGAGGTAGCTGGATCTAGAGTTTGTGCTGCTACCCTAAGGGTGGGTAGCCCGGGTAAGATATAAGGGACAAAAAGATCTGTGGTTATATCATGTTTCTGGCTTGTTTTTTCTGTCTTCTGCCTGCCATGAACCGTTTCTCCTCTGCAGTTCCCCATGCCACCCTCCCCTGGAGCCAGCCAACTATGAACTAAATCTTCTACAAATTGTTAGCTAAATAAACCTTTCTTCCTTTAACTTGTGGATGTTGGGTATTTTGTCTCAGCAATGAGAAAAGTATCTAAGATAGAGTCCCTGGTGATTATGGAACCTTCTATCTTGTGGATTTACCATATCCTAAGGCCTTTGAGTTTTTTGGTTTTAGCTGGTGGAAAGTGAAAAAGACATTGGAGATGGCAACCCCCTTCTTTAAAATCATGCTCAGAAATCATATACATCATTTCTACCACAGTATTTTTGCAAAACCAAGTCATAGCATCCCAGTGGATGCTAGGCAACTTTTAAAAGTCAGGGAACTAATAACTATGAAATGGGAGATCAAACTGAAGTGGGAGATACCTCAGTGACATCTGTCCCTCTACCATTCCTACAAAATCTTCACTATATTGCTCCTCAAAATTCTGAGAAGTTGCTTGGATTCTTTGGAAAGAATTTGAAATTCTGTGAATGAAATGGATGAGAAAATGAATCTGTCCAAGGGGCCAGGGAATAAGGCATTGTATATTTGCACTATATTAAGATTACAATTTTGTGGGGCCGGGGATTTAGCTCAGTGGTTTTGCTGCCTGCTGCGCAAGTGCAAAGACCCGAGTTCAATCCCCAGTACCCCCCAAAAAAAGATTGCAATTTTGACATAATGAGAGAGAGACTTTACTCAAGCTTATGTGTAGAGAAGTGGGTGGAAAATAGAACTATGAAGAGAATAATAGAGGAACTGACTTGGTCTTTAAAGATATGACATAGGACCAGAAGCTGACATGTTGTGTTTCAAAAATTCTTCCAGGACTCTGCCTTCTGAGCACGTGGTAGGATGGTGTCTCTGGATTCCTCATGTTTGAATGGAGTTGCATAACTAGATTTAACTAGATTTCACCATTGAAACAGGAATGAAAGTAATGTGTATCAATTTCAGGCTGAGCACTCAATTCCTAGTGAAGACACAACCAGGCTGTCTGTCCATCTTCCAAAATAACCTGTAATGTTCAAGATGGTAGATATTCCCCCTGTTTGGGCCCTGGGCTGATTGTAACTAACAGAGAAATACTGCTGATACACAAAGGACATGTAGTGAGGGAGCAATTAAATTCTGTTGTTTCTGGTCACTGGAATTTGGGGTTTTTTTGTTATTGCAGCATAAATTAACCCAACCTGACTGATACAAAGGATACTGAGATAATAGGAAAAAAAAATGCTGTTTCCATATCAGAGGAAAAAGTACAACATAGAGTAGGCAAGTGGGCATTCTCTCTGTTTTTCTTATCAAAGGACAGAAACTCCAGAAATTCTGCATTCACAACAAGAGAGTGGCAGAATCCATTTTATCTACTATAATGGAAAGAAACCCATATGCTTGAGGATCAAGAAACATGTAAAGCAACCATCATAGAATAAGATGCTGTGATCAAAATACCATCACTGATAATCTAGATCATTGCTATAGCTACCATTAGAAACCTTTGCAGATACTGTGAAGCATGAATTGTAACTGATCCTTATCTCTATTTCACTTGTTTCTAGAGGCAAAGACCCATAAGAAGATATCCAGTTGGTCATAATATTGCCCAAAAAGATCCAAGATGAAAGATCTCTATTTTCTGAAGGTAGTACACTTCACTCTCCCAACATCACATTAATAAGAAGGCTCTTCAATACAGGACATGAGATTGGAAGCTAGAAATAAAAAAATAAAGATGACAAAGACCTCAATGAAAAAATAACATACGTTTGCTTTAACCTCGATTCTCACTCCCATCCCCTCAGTCTTAGATTCTCCTATCATAGTCCTGGTATAACAGCCTTTGTGGCTAAAAGGTGAATTCTGTGTTTTCAACATGCTGGGGCTGAAACACAGAAGATTTCTTGACCAAGAGTTTCATGACTACCTTAATAAAGTATTGTCAACAAATAAAGTATTCCAATAGATAAAGGCCTTCTTGTTTTGGAGGCCCCATGTATCACTATACACTTAATTCCTCTAACCACAGGCCAAGTAATTTTGAGTGAGTCAATTTGCTAAGTCCTGGATTTTTGCACTGTAAAGTAAGGTTAACAATCCCCGTCTTATAGGGTTGTTATGAGAAGTAAATGCAATAACAAGGAAAAAGATCTGGCAAAATGCCTAGTGCATACAAGGGTCTCAAATATGAGAGTTTGTTCATCCCCTTTAAAAGTTTATAAGCTAGCTAGGAAGACCATACATATCCTTTCTATGGCCTCAAAAGGAATTTTAAAATCATGCTGTCCAAGAATTTTCAAAATATACATAGCTGCACAATTTCCCCTTGCAAATATGTTATGGCTTAAATGTTCCCACCAACATTAATTTAATCTCTGTTTTAAAGTATGAAGAGGTAGGAACTTTAACAGGTGATTAGGCCATGAGGACACCACCCTCATGAATGGATTAATTCATTAATGGCAATGGATTAATGGATTTTCTCAATAGTGGCTCTGTGACAAAAGCCAACTTGGGCCTGCATCTTGTTTGCTTCCCTCTCACGGTGTAATGTCCTGGGCCACCTTGGGGTCCTGCAGAGAGTCCCCACAGCAAGAAGGGCCTGACCAATAGCAACCACCTTCAGAACTATGAGATAGATAAATCTTTATTCTTTATAAATTACTCAGCCTGTGGTTTTTATTTATAGCAATGGAAAATGGACTAAGACATGTGAAAACCAAAATCTGAAAGAATTCAAGCCAGCTTTTCTGATGGACACTGTGGGAGACCCTGGAGCCTGGCTTGCCCACACAGATCCCACTCTTTAATACTCTCCATCCAGCGCCCACAGAGGAGTTTGGTGCAACATGAATTCTCAGGCACTTGCATGGAACTAGAGTTCTCTATGTCAGACCCTTCTACACCACTGAAGGGCTCTATGAAACACAGAAAACCACTGTCTACTCCAAACACTTACTCTATAGAGGAGGAGGATTTGAAGTTCAGAGAGAAGTAATTTGTTGAAAGAATTCATAAGTTCCTCTCCTATTGAAGAGTCAGTCAGTGGTACTACTGAAAATTTTTCTAGAGTATAGCTTGATAAATAATTCAACAAACAGATTAACATGTTTGTATTAAATCTGAGTGATGGGTATATGGGTGCTCACTGTAACATCCTTTCAACTTGGCTGTGTATTTGAAATTTTATATAATAGAATGCTGGGGAAATTGAAAACTTCATGGTCAAAAACCAATCGGGTGTTTCTTTTTAAATAAATGATCTCAAGTTTACGATTTATCAATTTAAAGTTGCATAAATGTTCGTGTCCCCGAACTGTATGATCATGTGTTGGTAAGTTTAACATAGATTTTCTTCTCAGTGTGTCCAAGGAGAGAATGGAGCACTCCTGGCTATGGATTTTTTTTAGAATCTAGAAAAAAATCTCTTATTTGAACAAAAAGGGAAACTTTACATAGTTAGTGTTGACATTTTCTATCTAAAGTGTCATTTGCCTACAGGAACAATACTAACACAAGTGGGCTCACCCCAAGGAGTTGGTCAGTAGAAACAGAGGACAAAGTACAGATTTTCAGCCTATGATTTTGGTGATGGAAAGAATAGAGAATGCAGAAAAGAAAGAAATCTGTAATGTAAAAATCAATTATAGTCATCCCCAATACACATTTATTTCAAGAGGCTAAGTTCCAAGACCCTCGGTGAGTGCCTGGAGCCAGGGAAAAGACTGTTATGATTTAGATCTAAAATATTCCCTAAAAGCTTCATGTGTGTGGAGGTGATTGGATGACGTGGATACTAGGCCCATCCATGGACTCATTCATTGACGAGTTCAGTAGCTGAATGTGCTGTTAGGGGATAAGACCTGCTTGGAGGAGGTGAATCACTGGTGGCATGACCTGGAAGAGTTTATTCTCATCCCTGGCTCCTCCCTTCCCCTCTGCTTCCTGGCTTCCATGGAATGAGCAGCTGTCCTCTACCCAGGCCCTCACACCATGCTGCCTGGGAGCCAGCTGACTTTGGACTGAACCCACTGGAAACTGCAAACCAAATAAACTTCTCTTTTAAGTTTCAGGTATCAAGTATTTTGTGTCAGTGAGCAAAATATGAACCAAACTCTGTGTACTGTGTTTTCTCATACATGTAGCTATGATAAGCTTTCATCTTTGACTCAAAGAATCCCTTCATGGCTTTTCTGTGGCATATCCATATTGCCAGTTTGAAGCTTTGTTAAGAAAAATAAGGGTTACTTGAACACAAGCAGGGTGTTGCCACCACAGTCAATCTGATAACTGAGAGAGCT
This sequence comes from Heterocephalus glaber, assembly GCF_053883595.1. NCBI lineage: Eukaryota > Metazoa > Chordata > Mammalia > Rodentia > Bathyergidae > Heterocephalus > Heterocephalus glaber. The sequence goes on along the minus strand of NW_028258381.1, from coordinate 19,344,313 downwards.
ACTAAGTGACTAATGTGAGGGTAATGTATATGGGATGGATACACTAGACAAAGGGACAATTTACATCTTTGTGAGAGGGAGCAGGACAGTGCAGGATTTCAACATGATTTTCAAAACCATGCACAATTTAAAACATATGGATTGTTTGCTTCTAGATTTTTCCATTTAATATTTTCAGACCACAGTTGAGTGAGGATAATGGAAACTACAAAAAGCAAAAGCAAAAGGGAGTGTGATGATTTCCATCTTAAAACAACAGATTTCAATAAACGGCTCTCTGTTTTTCAAGAGATAAAATATGATGGCCCTAAAAGTAGGTCAAGATCATCCAACATGATTAATATAAGTCCCTAGAGGAATAAAAAAGGTAAGTAACCTTGAAATCATAATTAAGGAAATTATTGAGAAAATATTTCCCAGATCGAAAAAGAAACCTCAGCAAACAAATGAAAGTAATTATCAGGATTCTGGCCAGAGAAGTCTCTAAAAGAAAAGCCCCACCATATGGTATTGCAAAGAGTGTAAATAGAAAGGGAGATATTGAAATAAAAGAAGATACCAAGACCAAAGGATGATTAATCAGGAAGAGAGATAGGAAAGCAAGCAAGGAGTATGAGGGACAAGTCTTGATTTGATTTAGAATTAGCAGGCTTGATTGGCATCTGACTGAGCCACCCTATGGTCTTGTGGCTTCTTTACCACATCATTGTAGCCAATTTATCCCATCTGATTATTTACCCCATTTATGAAATGGGGGTAATTATATCTGCCTCCTCTGATAGTTAACGGGATTGAGATAACGTTTGCATTCACGGTCTTCAAACATACTCATGCTTTGATGGGGAGGGGAAGAGGTGAAAGGAGCTTGGAGGCAGAGGAGTGCTGCTCTGCCCTCATTCTTACCCTTCTGCTGAATCAGGCCACTCCAGTTACCTCTGTCATACATCATTGGCCTTCCCATAAGACTATGTCTGCAGTAAATGGTCTATAGCAGAAATATACTTTGAAAACTACTGACGAGAGTGATGACAGTTAATGAACTGAGAAGCACAAACCTGGGGTATTAGAATCCATTCATTCATACACTGGTGTGCTAAGGTTGTGCTTGAAGCTGTTCTAAGCCCTAAAGATGTAGCAATGGGAAAACACATAAACCAATAAATATATGATGTGTCAAGTGCTATGCAAAAACATGAAGTGAGGTCAAAGGGTTGGGTGATTGAGGGTGCTGTGTTAACAGGGGGGGTATCACTTCGCTGATAAAGTGAGATTTTTTTTCTTAATTTTTTATTGGTGTATTTTTGCAATAGAGAAATAATGATGTTTGTTTAGGGAAACTGGTATATGCATATAACTTATCTTGATCATTTTTGAACCCTTTATAACCCTTTCCCTTGCTGCTTCCCTCCCACAATCCCCTTCCCCATCTCCAAAACCTCCCTTCTCTCCTTTATTTCATTCTATTCACTTATTTATTCATGTTTTAGGTTGCTCCTACAAGAGAAACCATGCAATATTTAAATTTCTGTATCTATCTTATTTTGCTTAGCACTACAGTCCATTTTTCCACAAAAGGCATGATATTTTCTTTACCCACTCATATATTGACAGGTATCTAGCATATAACCAGAGCTTTGCTATTGCAAATTGCACTGCTATAAACATGGACATGCATGTATCATTATAATATGACGTCTTCAATTTTTTCAGGAGCATACCTAAGAGAGGTATAACGGGGTCAATCAGAATTTCTAATTTTAGTCTTTGAGGAATCTCCATACCTCTTCCCATACCAAAAGCCACTAAAGATTTAATGTAATCTCTAGTAAAATACCAGCAACCTTCTCACAGACCTAAAACAAAATTCTAAAATTTATATAGAATCAAAAGAGACCCAAAGTAGCCAAAGCAATCCTGAGCAAAAAAAGCAAAAGGGAGGCACCGTGGTACTGGATTTCACATTATACCACAAACCTATACTGACGAAAACATGGCACTGGCATTAAAAGACATGTAGATGCCATGCAACTATAGCCATCTGAGTTTTGACAGGCGTCCCAAAACTGTATGTTGATAGAGTAATATTTGTACAAACATAAGGGAAGGAGGGCCTGAGCCATGCAGATGTTGGTGGGAGGATGTTCCAATAGCACAGAGGACAGGAAGGGAAGAAGACAGGAAGTAAAGAGGAGGAGGCCTGGGCAAGAACACACAGCACAAGAGGGCCTTGCATCTTGTTCTGATGAGATGGGGAGCTAGGAGATGGTTCAGAACAGAGGAGGGGTGCGATCTGGTTTGCATTGTAGATGGGTAGATCATTCCACCTGTGAGGAATGCTGTGTGGATGCTGTGAGGGTAAGGGAGGGGACTCGACTTCAGGGAATCAAGAGAAATAAGAAAACAAATCAGAGCTAGCTGAGGTAGTACACATCTGAATTCTCAGAACTCTGGGAGGCTGAGGCAGAAGGATGGCAAGTTTGAGCCCAGCCTGGGAAACTTAGTGAAACCCTGTCATAAAATAAAATAAAATAAAATAAAAATAGATCTAGGGATGTGGATTAGTGCAAAGACCCTGAGTACAATTACCACTATCCAACCACCACCACCCCCCTCAAAAAAAAAAAAAAAGAAAGAGAAGTCAGGAGGTAGAGGTGGAGAAGAGGAGGTGGTGAGCAGGGGACAGGTTCAGGATGTGTTTGGAGGTTAGAGCTGGCATGTCTTGATGGATTGCATGTCATGTGACAGAGAACAGTTTGGGATGGCTCTAAAGTTTTTGACTAGACAACTGGCAGAATGGGATTGCTGAGATGAGAACATGGGAGCTGTGAATTTGGGAGGATTTGGGCAGGAAAGAATGAATCAAGAGTTCTCTTTGGGTGTTTTTAATTGGGGGATGCTTCTTTGACTTAGTATAGGACATAACCAGATGGCTGGATATGCAGGAGCAGGGTTGAGGAGAGATTGGGTTGGAGCTACTACTACCGTTGGGCTCAGTACATGGAGATTATCGAACACTGAGAGAGGGGAGAAACTTCCAAGGAATAAGGGCAAACAGAGGAGAGGCCCAGGACTTTTGGACATCATTTATCAAAGACAACTTTAGCAGTAGACAGTCATCCTTTGTAATGCACAGGGGATTGGTTCCAGGACTCTGTGGATACCAAAATCTACAGATGCTCAAGTCTTGTATATAAAATAGCATCGTATTTGCATATAACCTACTGGCATCCTCCCCTACATTTTAAATCATTCCTAAATTACATATAATAACTAATAAAATGCAAATACTATGTTAGGAGATTTCATACTGTACCATGAAGGGAATAATGACAGGAAAAAAAGCCTGTATGTGTTCAGTACAGATAAAATTTTTTTCAAATATTTTCAATCAGTGCTTGACCAACTGTGGATGCAGAACCTGCTGATACAGAGAGCTGACTGTAATTTTTAACTTATTGTACCTGATCACACAGAAAAAGACTAAAATGTACCTGAAATAGGTTAATTTGAATATCATACTGTGTCATTTTGACTTGAAAGATTAGAGGGAAAGAAGAAAAATAATTAAGTATTCAGGACATAAAAGTCTAACAAAAAGTAGAGATTCAGAGGAGGGAAATAAATCCCAGAGAACATCTCTGATCTACTTAAAGCAGGGTTCAAACCGAGTTGTAGGTTCAAATATATCAAGACTAGAAAATACACACACACAAATTGACCTATTTAAGTAGGTTTAATTACCAAACAATATTAGGCTGATAGAAAAAGTTTCCTTCCAATTATATTTAAATGGAAATAGAAAAGCTCGGAGTATTTTACAGAAATAGTATTTGCGATGGGAGAAAACAAAGAACTTCATTATGTGAAGAAGAGAGGTTGAAGGAAAAGGATACATATAAGGATTATAACAATGAACAGTAACGGGCTGTCTTCAACTTTTTATTTTAAATATCTTTTGCTTAGCAGTCCTGAAATAACCTTTCTCAACTTTTAATTAAAATGTCTTTAAAACACAGAAAAAAATAAAATTCACAACACCAGGAAAAACCAGGACAAGCAGTCAACATCTTTCTAAATAGAACAGGGGAGATTTTCCCCTATGAGGCAAAAGGAACCACAAGGAAAACACAAGCAGTGATTCCCTTGGGTTGATGGTAGACACACCTGTATTAGTCAGCATTTTGTTACTGGGGTGAAATACCTTACATTCACAATTTAAAGGAAGAAAAGGTTAATTTCAGCTCAGGGTTTCTTAGGTCTCAGTCCATGGTCAGCTGGTTTCAAAGCAGTAGTATCATGGTGGAGGAAACACTAAAACTCATGTCAGCCATGAAACAGAGGACAAGGAAGACCTACAGAGGAAGGGGGCAGGGACCAGACAGAGTCCCCAAGGTCCCAGCCCCATGACCCACCCAGACACAACCAGAAGTGCACTTTACTAATCTCCTAGGCATCTCTCAAGCTAATCAATTTGACAATCAAAATTAATCATCACAAAGCCAGCCCTGGTGGTGAATACCAGTAATCTCAGCACTCTGGGAGGCTGAAGTGGGAGGAAGACAAGTTTGACCCCCAACTTGGGCAACTTAGTGACTTAGCAAGACCCTGTCTCAAAGTAAAATATCAAAAAAGGGCTAAAGATGTAGCTCAGTAAAAAAGTCCCTACTACCCAAACCAAGTAACACTTGGAAGGCTGATGCAGAAGGATTTCAGGATTAAGGCAAAATTTGGCTACATAGCAAGTTCAAAGTCAGCCTGGACTACCTAGTAAGACCCCAACTCAGAAAAGGAAAAAAAAATTAACCATCACAATCCTTCTTTCTTCTCCTCTTTCTCTGCCATTTGCTATCCAGTTCAAAGATCATCATAAACTTTAGCAGCTGTCCCTCTCCTGAAAGAATGTTCACTTTTGAGGCCATGAGAGTCCCCCTAACTCTACCTCTCCATGTTGAAATCAGAGGCTCTTTTTCAATACTCAGTGAGAATCTACCACTTCCAGAGCATAACTAGTCCAAATGGATGGATCAGGTTGGTAGGAGTCCAGGAGTACCATGTCCTTGGCAGGTAGCACTCGGAACAATGGGCCACACCACCATAACAGTGCATTCCAGGAGCTGTAGGGAGAGTTTCCCAGCCTGTGCAACTTACAACATTAGGCCATGATGGTGAGAAGCCACATCTTTTTCAGTAGAAAGTCCCTAGAATAAACTTGCCACAGCTTATGGACTAGTCTGAGGAGTTACATTCACAAAAGCTCTAAGAAAAGTGTGGGGCCCACTGCAAAAGTTAACACAGCAATCAACACACCTAATCCAGCCATCAGTGAGTACCTCGACTATACATATTTCCTGTGACTCCTAATAGTGAGATCAACTTGATTGAATTAAAAAATGCCTAGCAGGCTAGTGAAGCATACTTCTTGGTGTATCTGGGTAGGTCATGAAGACGTGATCTTGGGCATGACGTATGGTCCCTGTCCCCTTCCTCTCTCACACTATTCCTGTAGCCTCCTTGCCAGCCACCATGAGCTAAGCAACTTTGTTCCACCACACCCATCTACCATGTTTATCCCTTGAAGCCAGCTAACCATGGACTAAACCCCTTGAAGTCATGAGTCAAATTAAACCTCTCCTCCTTTAAGTCCTGAGTATTGGGTCCCAGCTACAGAAATCTGACTAATACATCTCCCTTTGTTGAGGACAAGAAAAGAAATGCTTCTGCCACCACCACTCACTAAATAAATCAATAATAATTAAAATTATAGCAGAAGACTTAATGGAACAAAAATGGAGATCAAGTGGGAAAGAATTTCACTACCTACCTTCAAAAGAGGAGCAAATTACTGGATTGAAGACAAGAGTTTTAGAAAATGTACTCTTTTTTTTTTAAAGGTTTCAAAACATTTATTGTTGACTCAGTGTGATCACAGAACAAGATTCCTGACTAAGCACATTCAACTGTCCAGCCAATCGTATTTAAGCTTGATATGGTAATGTAATCTTGACCATGATAAAGAATGTATTATTTTGTGACTCCGGGGAGAGAAATATCCTGCATCTCATGTTCAATTCTTTACAGTCCCAGCTTGGTCCTCCTCCAGTGTCTCCTCTTGGAGTTGTACCTGATTTTATTACCAGTCTTCATCCGAATCCATTGAGGAATGGACGATTCTGCTTTTGCTTCTTGGCCAGGAATCGCTTGATTCTGAAAGTCTTGTGAGAAGACATGGTTAGGCTCGGAGGCAAGCGCATGCACGCGATGGCGGACAGAAGCAGAAGAGAGCAGAAAATGTACTCTTGATAAGCTGAAGCTGGCCTCTAAGCTAGGAATGGAAAGCCATAACAGACTGAGATGAAGACATAAAATAAGCAGGGAATTGAATGATATAAAAAAGCTTGCTGAGAAATTAAAAATGTCACTGGACAAGGAACATAACTATTTTGCTCACCATGATCTAGCCAAGGCCAAATGCAGTGTTTATAATAGTATCAATCTGTGTTTCAGAGATTGTGTAGGGAAGTCCAGAAGGGCCACTGTTTGGCACCCTAAATCCTAGAATATGAAGCCTCTCGTGTAAAACTAGTCCAATCTTAGGAGGTAATATCTTAACTCTTGTCCTAATAATCTAGGAACCTGTTACATTATGATTCACTTCACAAATAACCAACTGTTCGCATTTCTAATAAATTGGAGGTAGTCAGGGAAATAGGAACAGCTAACAGAAGAAGGTCAATTAGATCATAAGGAGAATACTCTGACTCTAGCCTTATTTAGGTTATGCCCTAAAGAGCTAAATTAATGGCATTTCTCTAAATTCAGAGAAACATGTAGGGCCATTTAAAACCATTAGGATCAGAAGCTCTTTCGGTTTGGATATATGTACACTGGCCTTCCTTTTGTTCATCCCTGTGCTATCAATGTCTACCCACCACACTGGTTAAAGGATGTAGTAATTGTACAATACTTCATCCTACTCAGAGTGTTTTCACATCCATTATGTCATTAGAGCCTCAGAGCAACTCAGGGAGCAAGCAGATCAGGTGTCTGCCTGCTGCCATGCTGAAGAGGTAAATTGCTGAAGGAAAGAGACTCCTGTGGCCTCCCAGGACATGCTGGGGGAAGGACTCATAGTCCCATCCTGTCCCTCTGCTCCCCTTCCAGCCACCATTAAACTCGGGAGCACAGGAGCAAGCCTAACCTACATCATGAAAAGCTTAGTCCACAGGAATACCAAGGACTCAGGTTGGCTAAGCACTGTTCAAATGATATTTTGCCAAGATCCTTAAAAACATATAAATTAGGGACCTCAGTTACTTTGGGGCAGGAAGGCATGGAAAGGACATGAAAGGGTGGTGTTATGCTTTAAATATCAAGTGTCCACCCCAAAGACTTGTTTATTATTAAAGACTTGATCGCCAGTGTAGCAATGTTCAGAAGTGGGACCTAAAGAGATGATTGGTTGGGAAGGGTGCTAATCTCATCAGTGGTGGATTAGTCCACTAATGTGCTCATAGCTGAATGGGCTATGAGGAGGCAGGGCCCAGCTGGAGGAAGTAAGAGACTGGAGGTGTGACTTTAAAGGATCTGTCTGTCCTTGGTGTGCTCGCTCTCTCTCTCTCTCTCTCCCTCCCTCTCTCTCTCCCTCCTTCCTGGCTGCCATGAGGTGAGCAGCTTTCCTCTGTTATGAGGTTTCTGTCTCACCATAGACCTAAAAGCAAAGGTGCCTACCCACCATACACTGAAACCATGAGCCAAAATAAGCCTTTTCTCCTCTCACTTCACTTTCTCAGATACTTGTCACAGCAACAAAAATCTGGCCAGCATAGGTGACTATGGGTGTGGCTATGTTCCATTTCTTGACCTGGGTGCTATTATATATTTTCAAATTGGGATAATTTGCCAAGTTGTGCCATTATGCTTTGCACATTTTTCTTTATCAAGATTACATGCATCAATGAAAGTGAAGATTTGGGGGAGGGTGTTTTGTTTTGCTTTGCTTTGTTTTTGCTTTTGCAGTACTGAAGATTGAACCCAGAGCCTTTGCACTGGAATCCCCAGCCCTTTTATTATTATTATCATTGTTGTTGTTATTGTTGTTGTTATTATTGTTATTAATTTTGAGATAGGCTCTTGCTAAGTTGCTGAGTTGCCAGAAGGCTGGCTTCAAATTTTCAATCCTCCTGCCTCAGTCTCTGAGAGTGCTAGGATTATAGATAGCCTCTTGCCATACACCTAGCTAGAAGTGTGGTTTTTAAGGGTGCAGCTATCTCTCTAGTTCCATGCTCTCCTTTGTCTCTTTTTGTCTCTCAATGTTTTGTATTCTTTTTCTCTCCCTTCCCTGGGTGAATCACCCTACTTGTTAAAATTGTACTACAGCAAATGTTAGTAAATGATGTGCCTTGTGGTGGTGATTAAGTCAAATCAAACACATTTGTCACTGAAGAGATGGCCTCCAGCTGTTTATCTGGGAAATATAATTGAATACTAATGGGATAAACACTAAGAGTTGCCAGTTTTATTTTCACTAAAGGTGTGGGCTAAAATATAGAGGAGAAATTTCTTGAAATTTAAAATACAGACAGATCCTTTAAAACACACCATAATTTTTCTAAAGAATTTAGCATAGGTGATTTCAAAATCAATGGGCCTCTCTGCAACCACAGTGGAACAAATATGAAGGATGCCCTTATTTACACAGTACAGTTGATATTTTATATTTTAACTCCAAACCAACTATGCTCCCTGCTTGCATGTGAACTTATCCCTGCATCGTGCAACTGCATTTTGTCCCGTTTGTACTTTGCAGAAATGCTTGTTATACCTCTTACCTTTCAGTCAGACTCATTATCCAACAGCAGTTATTAAGATGAGGACAGAAATGGAAAAGAGGCTCTGAAAATGTTTGTTAAAATGATTCCAAAAGTGGCTTTATGATGTAGGATTTATGATGTAGAAGACTATGGCATTTCACATGGAAGTGAAATGTTCGAATAAAATAGCTTCACTAAAAAACAATGCATGATGAGATTCTAGAATACGCCTGAAATACCCTCACAGCTTGCCAAAGTGAACCACAAACTTGGATCCCACTCAGGATTCCTCCCTGCCATCTCGGAGAGCTGAAAGACACTGAAAATACAGCAAATACAGACTCACAAAGACACTAATGTAGCTTGTTTCTATAAAAGCACCTTTGGACTATTTGGTTCACCGAGTTGCATGGTGTAAGGTTCAATTTCCACTGTCCCTTTCCCTAGATGAAGCCACTGACGCAAACCAGAGAAGTTAAGCAACATACCCAAGGTCCTCAGACCACAACCCAGTTCCCAGGACTGTTGTGTGACTACCTGTGAAGATATTACAAATCATACAGCCGGCTGGGGATTTAGCTCAGTGGTTTCGCTGCGCAAACACAAGGACCCGAGTTCGATCCCCAGTACCAAAAAGAAAAGAAATCATACAGCTCAAGCTTTCCTGAATTATAAAGGTAACATTACAGGAGGTCAAACAACCTTGCTTGGGGGATGGTCTCATAGCCATGGACTGAATGTTGGGAATGAACCTGACCCAGACTCAGAACCAAACAGATCCGTGATGCAGGCATAGCTGGAGAAGGATGCAATGATCAGGCAATAGGCAGTCGACACAGGTGGCAATTGATATGCTGTTGTTGGAGGTCTTGTAGGAGCAGAGCCTTGGGTTAGGAAAAACCTGCAGGAGGCAACTCGGATCAACTGCCAGAGGAACTGCAGGTATTCTGGGTGAGGAAGAGTGCCCGACTCGGGAGCCCTTGCAGGATTCCAGGAAAATCCACGATCTGAGATCAAACTGACTCCATTACACACAAGCATTAAGGTGCTCACTTTTCTTTTTCCCATATACCTTTGCATATCACCCATCATCCTCCAGTGTTGAGAAATGTGTCCTGCCATGGTTTAGATCTAGAAGGTCCCCCAAAATCTTGTGTATTCAGAGGTAGAGACTTTAGAATGTGACTGGATCATGGGGCGCAGTACTCATCAGTGGATTCCTGAGGATGTGATCTGGAAGGTTGCATCTCGCTCACTGGCTCCTCCCTCCTCTCTGCTTCCTCGGCTCCATGACATGAGCAGTTGTCTTCCACACAGGGCCTCACACCATCCCATTCCTGCCTTGGAGCCTGCGGGCTATAGACTGAGTCCTCTAAAGACTGAGCCAAAATAAACCTCTCCTCCTTTAAACTGTGGGTGTCGTGGGGTGACACATGTCCCAACCAAGTCAACACCAGGAAAGGAGGGAGAGAATACAAAGTGTGATTAAGTTCTTTACCGCACCACCTCCTGCAGAGGTCTGCTTGCCTTTGCCGCTCCGGCCAACCTCAGCCTTTTCACTGAACAACGATTTTCAGAGAAATACAACCTTCTTGAATTGGACCAGAGGCACACACCATTCATACATATTTTTGCTCTATCAAATTATTCTTACCTTTCCCCTTCAAGAATCTTTCCATTCAAAATTCTTTAAAACATACACAAAACCGGAAAAGTGGGCCAGCATGCATGCTAATGACACTGTGTTCATTTCTCCTCGAGCACAGCCTGCTCTCAGAATCATCCTGTTACACTTTTGTCTTATTCTCTGTTCTATTCTGTAGCGCACAATTGTTATGCTCTTGCTTGGCAAGTACAGCAGAACCAAAGGGATTATTCACTTAGCATCTGGAAATATTCCACTGTCATCAAAGAGCAAAATCTGTGCTGTGCTCCTTCCCTCCTATGCCAAGCAGGTAAAGCAAGAAAGAGAGAAGGATTCGTTCGAAGGCCCAGAGCAGCACCATTGGAGGAAGCCAGCAGGCTAATAGGAATCACATGTTCTAAGAGATGGTGACTTGCTCTGGAAGTGTGAGCCCCATGTGGTACATAAGCAGGGGAGGACTTGGAAAGGCTTAGGTGATGGGCTTTTAACACTGTCAAGGGAAACATTCAAGTCCTCAGATTCATGAATTCTATGCCAATTTACAATTTCTCCAAAAAATGAAGCAGAACTCCAGACCCTTAATGAGACAGAGCCAAACAGGAGACTAAGCAAGCAGTCAGCAAACTCTGGTCAGCCCACAGGGCTTGCTGGTGACATCATTCCCATTGTTGGTGTCATTCCTGCCTCTGCCATGGAGCCCAGGAGTTAGGAAGCCACTCGAAGATGATCAAACCCACAAAAGTGACATTGTCATAGACAAGGACTTACCATTGTGGCTCTCAATCTCTGAGGTACTTCAGAATGACTTTTAGATGCACAGGGACCCCTGCAGAATCTCTGAAAACAGGACCCAGGTGTACATAATTGCTAACAACAGTCTATGTGAGTTGGCAGTGTCCCTATTCAGAACAACAGCTCCTCAACAAATATTGGTTTGCAAATTCATTTATTTTTACATCTCACTGTGCCATCTATAATAAAGGATAGTGAATGATTTCTTCTTGGAGAGGTTTTCATCGCAGAAATATTCCATGGAAGGACATTTCAATGTAAAATGAGCAGAGAGAAAATGGAAGGGCCATATCTCCACACTGAATCCATTAGCCCTATTACCAGTCCTCTCCCACCTCATCTCAACTCCATTTGACCCACACCCAGTAGGGAAAAGGCAATAGCTTTACCAAATCTGGTGTCCAGTTCTCGGGTGTTCAAATAAATAGTATTTTCCCTACCAAAGGAGAGCCAAGATTGTACGATGCTTGTAAAATATGCACATATGGTCCCAAGCCAAATGCAAATCATGCTCTGGCCCTGTTTAGAAGCTGGCTGCCATGCAGGAAAAACAGCCTGAGCCAGGGAGTGCAGAGACCTCAAGCTGGTTCTGCCTTTGCCACTTAGCAGCATCATAACTCTGGGCAAGTCTTTTCCTCTGGGGGCCTCAGCATCTTCACCTTAAAACAGGGCTGTAATAAAAGCGGATGGCTGGGGGTGGAGGGGTAGCTCAGTGGTGAGCACTTGCTAGCATTGGTAAAGCCCTGGATTCAATCCCCAGCACTGCAGCCTACAGTCAATATTCACATTCTCACCTTCCTTCCTCCCTGCTTTGACCTTCTGATCTGCTCCATCCTCACGCTGGCGGGCTCCACCAGGAACATGGGAAGAACTCCTAAGTAAGGCACCCTTTCTTCCCTGGTAGCTATTGCTTTGATTTTCCTGTCTACTCCAAGTTCTTGACCTCATCTCTACTCTGTGTAGCAGGCCTTCTTGACCTTCAACCTCTGCTGCCCTGTGTTCCATGCCTTCCTCCCAAGGAGTAGGAAGAAGTAACCCCAGCAGACCAGCACCCTGACAGCCAGCTTTGGACTCCCATTACCAAAGCTCCTCTGCCGCTCCATCTCTGGAGCCTGTTCTAGTACTTGGAGTGTACCTTGTTCCCCCAAACCAGTATCTACCTGGAATCTCAAATTTTCATTTGTTTTTTGATTTATTACAACTCCTGGTTATTTACATAGTATTCCAGATGCCATCTTAGGCTAAAGTCATAAATCTCAAACTCAACTTCACCACTGACTCTGCAAGTCTCCCTCTGAGAGGCACTTTTCACACTAGGAGGCTGCAGAACTGCCCAGCTGGGTATGGCCTACCCCCTTCCCAGGTGCCTCTATACTGCACACTACCCATCTACCCACACTCCTGAGCAGCAGCTAGAACTCAGCCTACTCTTCTTCTGTCTGCCCCTGAAGGCCCACACAGCCAGCTGGATCAGTTGAAACCCTGGCTCACCCCAAAAGGTATGCAAAGTGCCAAGTCCTAATCCTTTGTGGTCCAGCTGGCTTTCCTGTCCCATGTCCTTCCAAGCTGTTGTCTTCACCCTTCTTTGAAAACCACACACCCTGCCTCGAAATACAGGGACACCCATTCTCGTGCTACCCAGGTACCTGAGCCTTTAAATACTGTTAACCATAACGGTGTTACCTTAACCAGTTACTGCAAACTCATTGGTTTAAACAATCCAAATTTATTTATTTATTCATTTATTTACAAATCTTTATTATTTGGAGGTCAGAATCCCACTGGACTAAAATTAAGTTGTTGGCCAGTTGCTACTGGAGGATAGAGGACGGAATCCATCCCTCGCCTGGTCTAGCTTCCAGAGACTGCCTGCATTCTTGGTCGGTAGCCCTCTTCCAAATCCAAAGCAGATATTGTACTGTTCTGACCTCTGTTTCCAGTCTTACATCTCCTCCCTCCCCCACCTTCCCTTTCCCCTTGTCAAGACTCTTGTGATCATATTGGGTGCACCTAGATAATCCAGAATAATATTCCTGCCCAAAATCTTTACCTTAATCACAGCTGCAATGTCCCCTTTGCCTTGTATATTAACAAGTGCTGAGATTAAAAAGAGGATATCTTTGGGGACCACTAAGTGCCTGTCTCAGCCTTTCTCTCTCCCTGTTCATGTTCTCTCTCTGACCACTCTGCCTCATATTCCTTCGTGGGCTCTATCTCCCTGGTGATCTCAGACATGTTGGTCCTTCCCACCTCAGAACCTCACTGTGGTCCTGTTCCCATAGATCAGACCTCTCTGCCTGGGCAAATGATGAGACCAGCACTCCCAGTGGGTAGCCAGCCCCAGCACAAAATGGAAAGCAGCCAATGTCAACACCTCAACAAGGGGACCTCTGGAGGTGGTTTTTTCCCTCTTTGGTGCAATGATCCAAGAGGTGAGCTCATCCTCGTAGGAGAAATAAACAAGGACAGACAGAAGGAATAAACACAAATGGCTTCAATATCCTAATGTCATTGTCTTGATAAGTAAACAGTCCCAGTTTTCCATATTTTGTTCTCCCGTACCTTCTCTATGAACAGGAAGGAAAAAAAGCTAAAGCTAATAGAAGATTCAAGAAAGAAAATTACACAGGGTAATAATATAAATGGAGAACTTAACAGGAATTGTATTAAGCACAGTATGTGAAATGTTTTATTTAATCCCCACAATGAACAGATGAGGGAAGTATTTTTAATATTAAATGAAGAAGGTGTAGTCTCGGAGGTCAAGTCACTGGGAGAGCTCATAGGTAAGAGGCAGAGTTTGGTCTTGAATGCTAAGCTGCCTGACGACTATGTCCATATTATCAACCCTCTACTTGAAATGAGAGAGAAGACAGAAGTCCAAGGATAAAGGGCGTGTGAAAGCCAACAGGAAGTGGCTTTTCTCCTTCCAGAAGGCAACCCTCATACTTCTCTGTGTTCTTTCTTTTTCCACAGCTGCTCCAGAATTCTGCAGACCTGCAAAGAAGAATCTGAGGCTTCCTGGTAACCCATTTCCCAGTCTCGGGCGTCAGATGATCCAGCTGCTCCGCCCCAGTGAAGTCCAAGTAAGGGAAGGGCCTGGAGGACAGCTGGTCCAGGAACTTTCCTGCCAGTCACCTCGGATCCAGCCCACCCCTCCATAATTTACCATGGCTGGTGGAAATTATTATGCTGATTTCAAAAAGCTGAGGCACAGGGAACCTATCCATGCTGGTGATGACAGCGAGTGAAAAAACCCTGGGCCAGATCTCTCCAGGCTCCTTGGCTCTTCTGCCATCCACAGGCTCTTAATGGAAACCCACTGCTCTCCTACTCCTGGATCCCAGGACTCCAAGCTCCCTCTCGATTCTGCACTTACACTAGAGGATGCAGATTGAGCTTTATCCACAGTGGGAGGGTGCTGGTCCCCACACCCTGCAAAACACAAGGAAGGGATGTGCTATATCCCACAATGCTCCAACAGGGAAGAGGTATGCTATCCCATCTCCTTCCACTCCTCTCTCCCTTCCTCTTGTGTATTACATTCCTTCCACAAGTGGTAAATTATCAGATGGTTCAGTCTTGTCTTAGGTTGGGCCACTACAACAAAATACCATAAGCCAGGTAGTTTATGCACAATAGAATTTATTTCTTACAGTTCAGGAGGCTGGAAATCCAAAATCAAGCTGCTGGAAGATTCTGTAGGCTGGTTGTTCTTAGAGGGCTTTCTTTTCACTGTGGCTTACATGGTAGAGGGATGAGGGATCTCTTTAAGGACGCTTTTATAAGGGTACTAATCCCACTCCTGAGAGCTCCCCCCTCAGGACCTAATCACCTCCTAATTATACCACCATAGGGGTGAGGATTTTGACATAGGAATGGGTGTGAGAGGCAAACATTCATTCCGTTACAATCCTTCCTTAAAAGTTGTTTCTAAGAAAAGAAAGATTGAAAGACAGAAACAGAGAGAAAAAGAAGGGCTAGGAAATGAGAGAGGGGGGAAGGGAGGGAGAGAAGAAAGAAGGTGGGGATTGGTGGGAGGAGGGGAGGGACAGAAAGGGGAGCAACCTCCTTGTGCTTTGGAAGAACATTTTTATTTGTAATTTTATTAATTTAAAATTAATTTAGTCATTAAGTGTACATACTCTCATAGGGCTTTCAGATTAAATTTCCATATGATTAATCCTGTTTACAAACTTGGTTAAATTCCCTCAGACATTTTATACTATGTTTATAAGTATTTCTCCCCCAAATTTCAAGTACTTCAAGAGGAAGATGTACAAATCTAACAAGAAAGGTCAGTAGGTCCTTGACCAACTCAGAAATGCAGTCAATCAAACCTACAAATGTATTCATTTGGATTCTTAAACATCTGATACAGTTTATGAACAGCCATGTTCTCTTAAATTGCTCATATTAAAATTGCAAGTCTAGCTGCTTTTTTAGTTGACAAATAATAATTCTATATATTTATAGAGTGTAATGTAATGTTTGGGTGTGTATGGACCTCACACACTGATCCAATCAAGATAATTAACATATCTACCACCTCACATACTTACCTTTTTTGTGATAAAAGAACATTTAAAATCTATTCTTTGAGCAATTTGAGCTAGACATTACTATTAAATATAGCCATATAGGAGATCTCTAAAACTTACAGAAGAGCCTTTTATTTGTTTTGTTTTGAGACAGGTTCTTGCTATGTATTTCAGGCTGGCTTTGAACACACTGTGTAGCCCAGGCTGGCCTCAAACTCATGGCAATCCTCCTGCCTCAGCCTCCTGAGTGCTGGAATTACAATAGCATTTTTTAAATTTCCTAACACCTACTGAAGTCTTTAAATATGAGCAGGAAGGGAGGAGAGAAAGAAAAAGAAAATTTGCAGTATGTGAAGCTATGTCTGCTACTCTTTAACCTTGGAGAAGGTTTTGTTTTGAAGAAAGAAAGATCAAAATAAGTGCACCATGGTTAAAACTCCAGAAGTCCTGTCTGAAAAGGAAAGGAAGTGAAAGGGTCAGGCATACATCACCCTGATGGCCTTTGGCAAATTGCAGGGCAAAGCTGACCTCTTCCATCATAAGCACTGAGCAATTCTCCCACAACTCAGTCCCAACTCATTTCCTGATAGCTGCCTAGCAGTTCCACAATGAACTGTGGTAGGAGAAAAATGCAGTTTTTCTTCCTTCTTCCCTTCCTTACTTTGTTCCTTCCTTCTTTTCACTTCTTTCCTCCCTCCCTCCCTTTCTTCCCTCTTCCTTTCCTTCAATGAAGCAACATTTTTGCAATTCCAGTGCATGATTTTCTTCAACTTCATTGCAAATCATTACTATTCTTGGCTGAATATAACTAAGAATACTTCTCCTGATCAAAGAGATGAAAAAAAGCCAGGCTACAACCCCCACTACAAATTTATTCACGAATATAAAGTGGTTTGAGCACCCATTATCTGCCAGCAAGTAGATGATGGAGACCAGTCCTCTAGATAACAATGAGTGACACCGTGATCACCTGCTCATGGCCTTCATAAACCAAGAATTTCTACCCCATGTTAGACCAAAGGTCCTCCCCGGTCCCTGTTTCAACCCTGAAAGCCATATCAAGAAACACTTGAGCAAGGGTATAATTATGAACATTAATGTTACCTTTCTAAGCAACATTGTATTACCCAGCTGCTGCATCAGGAATGATGCCAGGTACATAGCAGGTGCTCACTAAAAAGAGTTGGAAGACAGTGGAGATCAGGTGTGGACTGAAGGCAATCACAAGCTCATTCTTGATTATGTGCACATCACCGAAAGCTAAGGTTTGGTGAACAGTGATGATATTCCAGGCACTGAGAGACTTATTGTACAAATATTGCACCTCATTCCTCACCACCACCTCTGAGGTAGGTCATTTTACAATGGCTAAGTGGGCACAGAAGGTTGTCTTGGTCCATTTTCAGTTGCTGTAACTGAAGACTGCAGACTGTATAATTTATCAAGAACAAAGCTTCATTTGGTTTATTAGGCTCATGCTCCTAAAGGCTGTGAAGCAGGCTCATGGATGGGCATGTTTGGAAAGGCTGAGTCGTTGGCCCTGGAATATCAATGGGAAGGTAGAAGCTTCTCCTATTAAAAATGACCTGGAGAGAGCTCTGCTGTAGGTGGATAATGGATTGAAAAGCACCAAGGGTGTCCTTTCTCTTCATCAATGCCACTTACAATGGTGACAGCCATCTCCTACCCAGCACTGTGGCTGCCCTCAGACTTTCCTGAAGCCCAAGATTGTCAAAAAGAGGATAAGAAGTTTATCCAGCAGCAGGCAGGCCAATTGGACAAAATTAAGTGTAACTGGCTGAAACTCAGAGGGATTGATAACAGCATGAAGAGAGGATTTAAGGGCCAGATGCCCCACACCAAATACCAGTTATGGGAGCAGCAAGGAAGCAAAATACCTGCTACCTGATGGCTCCCAGAAGCGCCTGGTCCACAGGGTAACAGAGCTGAAAGTGTTGCTGGTGTTCAGCAAATCACACTGTGCTCAGATTGCTCCTGAGGGTTCCTCCAAGCACAGCAAAGCCACTGTGGAAAGCACGGCCCAGCCGACCACAGAACTCACCAATCCCAATGCCAGGTGGCGCTGGGAAGAAAACAGACAGCTCGCGAATATGTTTGCTTTGTGCTAAAAATGAAAATAAAAACACAAAACTTTCAGAAAGAAAACCATCGAGGGGATCCTCCAGCTATTGCTCTTCCTGGTGCTTAGAAAGCCTCTTTGCCCTTCCTGATTCCTTTCCCACGTTGTAAAGCAGGAAGCCAGCCATCCAGGCAGGACTTTGATCCCCACTGGCAAACGGGAAGGAAAAAAAATAGCAAAATAAAAACAGTTCTCCTCTAATAAGCAGGAACACTCGGCCACACATCCACTTGCCTTGCATTTATGTTTTACTTTTTCAGCACCAGAGCTCAAAGCTAGAGCCTTTCAAGAGCTAGGTAAGTACCTTATCACTGAGCTACATCCCCAGCCCTTTTAAAAATTTTTATTTTGAGACAGGGTCTTGCTAAATTGCCCAGGCTGGCTTTGCACTTGCAATCCTCCTGCCTCAGCCTCCTACTGAGTAGCTGGGACGACAGGCATGGGCCTCCACATTGGCCTGCTGAGCGTTTATACACATTATCTCATCTCATCTTCACATAAACCTGGCAGGCAGGCCCCAAAATGATATCAAAAGTGAAGCACCGAGAAGTAAAATAACTTATCCAGCTGACAGAAGATTCTTGACACGAATCTGAATGGGAACTGGGTTTACTTGCTGCTTCTGGGAGGGAATGTTCTCCTTTTCTTGTTTAGAATTCTCCAGCACCTAGGGAGGCCAGCCCGGGACTGACAAGGGCGCTTAGGGAGTGGAAAGGAAAAACAAAGGCACCTGCAGAGCCAATTAGTGAGTTGAAATCCAACTCCAAAAGCTCACTGCTGGCTCCTTGAGCTCAAGCTGAAAGCTTTGATCACAGTTACCATCTCCGAAGCAGCACTTGCACTAACCTCGGTTCCCCGCAGGGAAAGGTAAACATTTTTGTGGCAATGCAAACATATCACTAATGGTCTAAAATGGCCTGGAATGGAGGCCTCGTCTCTTTTGAAAACAAGCCCCCCACGAAGGTAAGGATAGTGGTGGTGTTGTCCTTACAGCCCGAATGGATAATCTTTCCAACTGCAGCCTGAATTCTTCCCGGGGTAGTGACAGCGCCCGCAGGGCAGATAAAGAATGAAGTACTAACTTCCCAACCAGAAAATCCTGCTCACTCTTACACAGTCAGCGCCTCCCCGACTCTCCGGAGGTAAATGTCACCCACTCTCCGCTCTGAAAGGGAGGTGTCGAGGTGAGGTGGAGGAGGTGTAATTACAGGTGGGACCCGGAACGGCTTGGATTGTGATACCAGTGAGGCCTCCTCTGCCAAGCACACCCTGAAAGAACCTCTGCCACCACCATTATCCAAGCTGCTGTCAGGGGAACGGCCCTGTTATTAAGTTCCGCCCGGCACGTCTGCACAGAAGGCGTAATCACAGGTGGCAGACCTGCAGGGGAAGCTGTTCAAGGGAAGAGAAGAAAGAAAACACAGGATGGGCTGACTCAAAACACAGAAATGAGGTGTAAGAATTGGATTAGAGGCCCAGGGAAGGTGGGAGCAGGTGGCTGGAGGGGCAGAGGCTCTCAGAAGCTTCCTTTCACTCTCCTGTGGAAGGGCCTGGGGCTGGGGGTCTCAGGGAGGGGTGGGCATCGCAAGTTTCTAGAAAGGTGAGAAACACAAGAGAAAGTGCGGTCCTAGGCCACCTGCTGCTCCTTTCAATGAGATAATGGATTCGTGGGTCAATAAACTGGACAGCTCTAGGGGGCAGGTCTGACCTGGCCTTTGGCAGGTCACCAAAACCACAAATGACCATCAAAGACCCCCAGCTGAGCACAGTCCGGCTGGCGGGGGAAGGCAAGAAAGGCTTTATAAGATCCAGGCCAGAGGAAATTAAGTGAGGTTTGCCACCCCAGGGTCGTTCGTGTTCAGGGGGGCCAGGGAACTAACCACAGGCTGTCGCTAGGACTGTGAGTCCTGCCACCAAGAATAAAATTACCTTAGAGCTGTGTTTGGCAAACGTGGGCGCACACTGGAATCACCTGGAAAGTGAATGGAGCTTTAAAAGCCGCTCAGCGCCCCAGCCTCACCCCAAGGCAGTTAAAGCAGAATTTCTGGGGTGGAATTCAGGTACCCCTGTGTCTTTTAAAGCTCCCTGAGATGATGGTAAGATCCAGCCAGGGTGGAACCACCACAACCTTAGAGGAAGCAGGGATTATCCCTGGCTGATCTAGAGCCTCCCCACCTTCCAGTTCAAGGCCATGGCCAGAGAACAGCCATTCCTCTGAGCCCTTAGCGAATGCAAGGTAATGAGCCAGGCTCTGCCCAGCCAGTTCATAAATGCAATAGGGGAGAAGGCCTGGGTATGGACAGGTCACTAAATATTCATGAAACACTGGAATGAATGAATAAATAAGTGACTGACTTGACAACAATAACACAACAAATTAAATACATGCAAAACAGAGAAACCTGGGTTATACACAGGGGAAGAATGATCAATAGGGTGGGAGGGGGGTTCATAAAGGTGGTAGCCTTTGAATCGGGCCTGGACAGATGCATAGTAATAACATTTAACATTTGTTCAGAGCTTTAAAGATGATGAATATTTTACGTACATTAACTCATTTAGTGCCTTCCAGTAGCCCTTGGCATTGGCATTTGTTGGTATTTTAGTCCCTGCTTCAAAGGTGAGGAGAGGTTCGAATGATTTAACCCAGGTCTCAGAGCGGGTGAGGGAGGGGACCATATCCTTTATGTGGAAGCCACTGTCCTTGATGACACAGCCGACGGTAGGGGTTGGGAGAACACTGGACCCCCAGGAAACAGTGGAACAGGGACAGATGTGCTGTTCTGAGCGTGTGGTTTGCATATGGAAGGGCGGGGGATTAAAGCATTCTTCTTTTCAGGAAAAGAATTGTGAAAGTGAGAAGGGCAGAAATGTTGGTGAGGTAACTCCAGGACCCTTGAATGCTCAGCACACCTTGCTGGCAGTTTTTTGTGGGGTTTTTTTGAGGTCTTTCTCATCCTCACCGAGGCATTCTCCTTGGATGAACTTGAACTTGTCCCATCTCCCCTCCTAGATGTTAGGTTCCCTGGCAGGGCCCTGGACACACCTGTTTGAATTTCTCTAACACCCAGCCAGGGGAGAATATAGGTTTCATGGAACCTGCAGCTCATATAATTTGGGAGACCTTTTTTAAGAAAAACAACCTGATTATAAACACCAGATTAAGTACAGAGTAAATATTCAGAATGAAAAACCTCACAGTAAGTTACAAATTTTAAAAACAAAACCAGAAAAAGAGGGTATATTTTTATTCTTTAAATGTCTGACACCTTTTTTATACTTTTTAACCTCCGATTTCTTGAGTGCCTTTTGATATGATGAAGACTTTGTAAGACCATTTTTGATAGCAAGTATGGTGGACCCAAATTTGTTTTGTACTAATACAGTGGACCCTCAAGTTACAACCAGCCTGACATACGAACAACTTGGATTAATTCGGTTAATGAAAGATTCATCTGCCTATTGTTATCTATAGCGTGGACGCAGGTTAACATCCAGATCTCAGCTGTACTGACTTACAACCAACTTGAGTTACAACCAGCCCTCAGGAACTGATTGAGTTTGTAAGTCAAAGGTCCACTGTACATGCTTAAAAATGTTTATTTGTACATCACCATTTATTAATGGTAATGTTCTGTTTGTCAAGTTATTTTCTTTTGTAACTGTAAGATGTGGGGACAATTCTCATGTAGAGACTAATCTTAAAGCCTCTGACTTGATGACTGAGTAATGAGGAAACCATACAAAGTGCTTTTCCCTACTGTCACACACCCTTCAACACAGTTCTTCTAACCCTAGAAGTGGGGAGATAGGGTTTCCCCACACACCAACCAAAAGTAGTCCAACAGGACACCAGCTGGGTGTCCTGTAATTCAATTCAGTTCTGACAGAGTCTACAAGTTAAGTACTCTGTCCCCAGGACTGGCCCTACTTCAGATACCAGTTGCAAATCCCAGGTTGAGACCTGCACTTCTGACCCACCTGCTATAAATCAGGGATTTCTGCTACCCCCTCTCAGATTCCATTAATTTGCTACAATAGCTCACAACTCAGTAACACTTCACCTACATGTGCCTATTTATTACAAAGGATGTTGGGAAACATCTCGATGAAAGAGATGTAGGATGAGGCATGAAGGAAAGAGGGCAGGGCTTCTGGGCCCTGCTGAGGCCGCCATTCTCCAGGCTCCTGCACATGTTCAGGTATCAGGAAGCCACTGCTTCTTTTGGTTTTCATGGCAGCTTTGCTACATACGTGTAATGGATTACATCATCACCCAGTGGAGACCACCTCAACTTTCAGCCCTTCTCTTTCTGGAGGTCAAGGACTGAAGCTGAACACTTCAGACCTCTAATCACATGCATGCTTCCACTGGCACTGTCTTAGTACTTTTCTCTCATTGCTGAGACAAAATAGCTGACATCCAAAGTTAAAAGGGGAAAGGTTTATTTAGCTCACAGTTTGTAGAGGTTTCAGTCCACAATCGGCTGGCTCCAAGGCAGAGCGGCATCATAGAGGAGAACAGTTCATGACACCCGCAAGATAGCAAAAACAACAAGGGGCAAGACAAGCCTCTTTCTGTCCCTTATATTTTTTTTCCAGGCTACCAGGATTAGGGTGGTGCCAAACCAATCAGTGGACTGACTTAGTAATCACCCACTCATTATCCTAGCACTCTTAACCCTAGCAATGCATCATGAAACAATCACACACTCTAGATCCAGCCACCTCTGAAAAGCCCCACCTGCGACGCATGAGGCTTTGAGGGGGACACCTAGACACAAGCCATAATAAGCACCAAACCCCCAGCCAGGAAACCCCTCCTAAGGTCGCCTCACTAGCAGACACAAAGATACTTACCACCTGGGAGATTCCAGAGTTTTAGGAGCTAGGGAACAAGAAACAGGAAAGAGAGAAGAGAGAAACATGTACACTATTATAGATCACAATATCTCATTTGCCAATGTGTCATAGGCTCTCCCAATTCCAGTAGAAAGCTTTAGGTGTAATATGCTTTATGTGATTGTACGAGAAAGAAATTTCATTTTGTCTAGGAGTATATGAAAGGAATCCACCCTTCACTCTGCAGTTTACTATTTTGATACTTGGAAGAATTTCCCACCAACTAGGTCACAACCCCATATGTTTCAATTCTTGTTTCTTCTCTATTTCCCATTTGCCTCTGGTGCTGAGACCTGTGGAATTTGGTCATACCCCTCACTTCACACTCCTGGATTTGTACCTTCTTGTCACCATGTCAAGTAAGTCAGTACCAAGGAGGTTAAAGGTATTTGTAGAAGCTTTCGACACACTGGAAGTTCAGCAAGTTTAAAACTATACTAACACTGAACTCAGTCTAAAATCCACACTGACTCAACTTCCCCTTCAGATGATTAAAAACAGTGTCAGCCACTCCTCCAATGAAACCCAGTGTGAGAGGAAGGAAGTATAATGGAAGGGAAGTCAGAGCCAAAGGGAGACAGCAATCCTCGCCAATTATAGTTATTATATCGCAGGTTTACAGATTTAGCAAAAACCTATGATCACACTGACACTTTGCCAGGGCTCATCCAATGCCTTGGAAGGGACCCAGGCAAGAGAGGAGTTTGCTGCTTGTGCTTTGTCAGCTTCAATGTAGCTCCACCCCGAACACATTGCAGTGTGTCTCAGAGAACATGGCTAAATGAATGAACATCTTTTCCTCTTTCTGCAGAAGCCTGGCTGGGAGCTGAGATTACAGAACATTCAGCCCAAGTAGGAGGGACCTGCAGCACCCTCTCCCCATCCCAGCCCCAGGCTGTCAGGTCCAGCTCAGTGCAATGCCGAGAATTCAGCCCAATATATGCATGCAGAGTAGGGAGAGTGGACTTGACTCCTAGCTCATTCCAGACTATTTACCTCTATTAATTCAAATTAAAGCTGCTTGTTCCTTTCCTCTTCTTGTTGGCAAACATTTCATGATACTGATGCATACTGAGCTCATAGTCACTAAGACCTTTTAACATCTCACCCTTTGCCAAGCCAGTTCTCTCCCAGGATGTAACTGACCAATTTAGGTACAAATGCACAAGTCCACAGTGATTCCAATTAAGTTGCATATTTTTATGTTCATCCCACCACTCTGGCCTCATGGGATGGATGGGACTCCAAAACAGGATGGCTGTGACTACCTTTTCTGTATATACAAGTCACTGATCAAAATACATTGAATAGGACCTGGCCTGAGTGCAGACCTATAGGTCATCCCCACTTTACCTTCCTGTTAATTCATTTACCAACATCTTTGGGGTCCAGATGTTCAAGCAACTTTGAACCTATATGGTTGTTATACTGTACCACTCAAATGTCAAATACAAATAAGCCTTGCTAGATACAAAGCCTTGCTAGAACCCATGTATCTTCATATCCCCACAATACAACAGCTCAGGATCTGTCAAAATATTTTAAATGAATCTACGGGTGTAGCTCAGTGGTAGAGCACATGCGTAGCATGTACAGGCCCTGGATTCAATAACCAGTCCATAAAAAAGAAAAAAGGAAGCTGAATGAAGTTGAATGCCTTTTCTCTTAGCACATCTATTCTTTTTCCTATTGACCTTCACTTCTTTTTCTACAATTCAAGACACTGGTTTAAAAGCATCTCACTAGCTCATCTGACTCACAGCTCTCTCCAGAGAAAAGGACTCTTTTCAACACACAGGAATACATCTTCAAGTGTCTTTTGAGGACACTGATTCCAGAATATGTTTAAATGCAATTATTGATGTCATCATAATACCTTGCATTCAATAGGGGACTGGTAAGTTTATAAGTCTCTTTCTTCTACACTTTCATTTTACAAAAATAAGTTATCTAGGAAAAACACATTCTGCTTTTACAAAAAGAATGATGAATTATAATGATTAGTGCTCACATCCAGCCCCAGAACATCTGACTCAGAAAAATTAGTCAAATTGTACTTCCAGTTGAGCATTCTGAAATGCAAGTAACATGATTTCAGGATACTTAAAGCCTTCATCTCCATGGCATAATCTTCATTAGAGCAAAGAGAAGTTCCCCCAAAACACTGATTACCGAGACAGCGCAGGCTACCTCTGAGATGACTAAGAGTGTGTCTCCTCTGCCCTTTCCAGGGACTTGCTCTGTGGCTGCCTCCAAACAACCGTATCAATTGGAGACAGAATGAGATATTGGTTGTAAGCAAAGAAACTGAGTTCAGAAAGTGTACACAGAGCATAGATGGGATTGGAAGGCAGCTATCCTCACCAGTATATCAGCAACGCAGACCACAGATGGGATTGGAGAGAAAAAGCCCCAGAGTCTAAACCTTTAACTTCTTGTTCTCTACTTGAAATAAAATGTAATGCATGAAACAGGTCACAGAGCAGAGACCTGAAAAATGTAGGTTTCTTCAGGAGTTAAGACCATACCCATTCCTTGCATGCTTCCCCCTTACATGGGGACAAAGCCAGAGGGGATGTAAACACCTTGGGTGAAGGCGACAATAATTTAAACCCCAGCTGTTTTAGTTAGCAATGCCCACTTTGGACAAACCATTTAGTCTCTTTTATTCTATACAGGTTGAGTGTTCTTATTAAAAAATGCTTAGAAACTAAAGCATTTCAGATTTTTTTCAAATATTTGCAAAATTTGCATGTACATAATGAGATATTGTGGGGATGGGACCCAAATTTAACACAGACCTCATTTATGTTTCATGCACCTCTCATACATGTAGCCTTGAGGTGATTTTATACAAAATTTTTAATAAAACAAAGTTTCTTGTTGTGAATGTCTACCTGAGGTGTCATGGAAGCACTCAAAATTTTTCAGATTTTGAAGCATTTCAGAGTTTGGATTTTTGGACTAGGAGTGGTGAATCACAGTGTGATTAAAAATACAGTGAATGTTTACATTTTTAAAATTTATTACAGTTAAAGACACATTGCCATTAACCCCCTTCAAAAACACTTCCCCTCATTTCAAACACACTTACCTCATTGTTCTTGCCACTTTCTGAAGCAGGTCTGAAGTCCTCTCTCATGAGAGTCTTTGCTTGGAGGTGTAGCTGCCTCTGTGTCCTGAATCAAATATTGATCTTTCAACCACCACATTTGACTCTGGGGAAGAGCCAGAAATCACAAGGTGCCAGATCCGATCAATAAGATGAATGAGGACACACTGTCATGTTTTCACAAGCCTGCCTTCCATTGGATGGCACTTGGCAGCAGCATTCACTATAATTTTGATCACATCCCATAAAAACAATCCTGAAAGAGGACTCCAGAACTGCTTCAAAAAGTGGCAAGGGTTGGGGATTGAGCTCAGTGGTTCCACCGCCTGCCTCACAAGCACAAGGTCCTGAGTTTGATCCCCAGTACCAAAAAAAAAAAAGCAGCAAGAATTATGGCATAAGTGTCTTAAAGGGAGGGAGAGTATTTTAAGGGGAACACATGGAAATCTGTCTTTTACTGTAATAAATATTTTTTTATTTAAACATTCACCATATATTTTGATCACACGTGGTATGTTGTCTATAAGATAGGAATGACTCCCACATTGCAAAGCTTTTCATGAGATGTCAGAATACCAGAGAATGCTATTTCTAACTGATTTTAACACTGAAGTCTCTGCCATTGGCATTGCCCCAGAACTAGTTATGAATGCAGATTCTCAATTCCTTTCCCAATCCTACTGACTCAGAAACTCCAACAACTGCACCCACAAATCCATTTCAACAAGCCCCTGAGGGGATGCTGATACTTGTTCACATTTGAGAACTTAATAGAAGGTCAGTAAGTATTTAGAATCTGAAATGAAACACTATCACCTCCGTCTATGGTCACCTCCCCAGTACAGAGCTGGTGCTCTCTGCCATTAGACATAGGGCTCCCCAGTGTCAGACTCCATAAGAGGACATGCTAGAAAGCTCCACATTCAGAGCCTGCTATTACCAGGGTTATGGGTGGCCCACTGGGGAATACATGGTGCCTGACTTACGATGGTTCAACTTCAGATTTTTCAGCTTCACAGTGGTGTCAAAGCTATAGGCTTTCTGTGGAAACTAGTTTAATTTTCAATTTTGGTCTTTTCCAAGGCTGCTGATAATAGGGTTCAGGATTCAGTCTCTCTCATGACATCATGACATGGGGCAGCGAAAGATACCCACAGCTTCCAGACAGTCCCACGATCACAAGGAGAAGCAAGTGGCATCTACAGAGTCCTGTTGCTAAGCCAGGATGTTCTGTAGGTTAAGAGCATTAAAAAATTTTTCAACTTATGTAATATTTTCAACTCGTGATGAGTTTATTGGGACAAAACATGAGAGTAGGTCAAGGAGCCTCTGTATAGACATTTATACAACAGACTCCACAGGGAAATGTTGAAATGTGGGTTTGGGCCTTATTTGAAGCTCCTGGTGTGTCATTAGCACAAGAATCATAAAACAGAATTTTAGAATCAGGGTCTCATCTATCGTTTGCTGAGAGCCTCTGACCTCACATAAGTAGCTGGGATAGAGAACAGGTACAACCAAGCAAGTGGAAGGACAAGCGGTGGGTGATACAGGGGTCTTCAGGAGATGTGACCAGGAGAACAACCAGCAACTATAACATTCAGAGAGCACCTCCAGGCACATCACATTTTTTGAGCTTACCATCTGTCCTATATTAACTTATCCAGTGACTTTCACAGGCCTTGTCCCAATATGACCTCATAACAACTGTGAAATCAACCCTATGAAACAGAAAAGGTACCACTGCCATTTTTCTGATGAATTGACTGAGGCCAAGAGGAACAAGTGATTTATTACACCAATGCCTGAAACGGCAGTCAGTTGCTCCTGATTTTGTGGCTCAGAAAGTCTTAGCTGACAGTGTATTCCTGCTTCACAAGGCACCAGCTGAGGAAACGACCAGAGAACCCACTTCCAAGGGGACTTCTTACTCACAGGTGGGGCCCCTTACTCTTCCATGCACTTTGAGCCCACTCCACATGGCTTAGACATCACACAACGTGACATCTCCTGGTAGACATACTTCTATGGCCACTGGCTCCTAAAAGGCAGGAAGGGGACACTGTCAGGCCAGGAAAGGGCTATGCTAGAGCTGATACAAAGTCACCTCCACTGTATTCTAACTGTCAAAGAGGCACAGGGCCCAGCTGGATTCCAAAGAGTGGCCGCTCCACTTTCTGATGGGGTAGGGCAAACTCGGAGTGAGAGACTATTTTGGACACCTTAGTCACCCACCAGGACTTGGGTTTCCAGAATCCTATTCCCTTTTGTTTCCTAACAAATGGCACTTCTTGAGATGTAACAAACCTCAATGAGGTACACGTACTTACCTTAGCAGAACATAAGAGCTCCCCGAACAGCTACATGCATCCCTCATATAATGTTTTCTCCCAAGAAAACAATTAGAACTTAATGCAATTTTTGGCAATATATAAATTCACAAGTTGACAGTAAATATTTTTTTAAACCAATAAAACATATATTCAGAATCAGCTCATCTGGGATTTGTAGTGATTTTAGAAATATGTTTGCAGATCAAATTATCAATTCTAACAAAATTGGAAGGGGGATGCTTAATCTATGTAAGAAAATTAACTCTGGATGTTTGGCAACCACTTTATCAGACTCATTTTGCATGTAAACATTTGCACTCTTATCAATGATTCCTATCTAGTCATTAAAGCAGGCCTTGTACTCGTCATAATTTCACAAGTTTTCACTCACCAGGGCTGGCCACCCTCCAAGATATTCCAATTAAGAGTTTATTACTCTGTCACATTTTTAAAGGCTTGTGTAGACATAGAGTTAAATTCTACCTAGAGGATGTATCCCAGGCTACAGCTGCTCTGCTTCTGTGGGATTTTTTTTTTGACTTGTTTTTCTAATGAAAATAATCTATTGATTCTGTTCACACGAGGAACACACAGCTCCAAATCATTACCTCCTGGCAGTAACTAATTTTTGAGTCCTATCTGCTTCACCACACTCCTTAATGGCAGTTGAATAAATATCTGGAATGCAGACTTCTTAGTCCTTCCTGAAGGATCATATCTTCCAACAAGGGAGCAGAAATCAATAAAAGCAACAAATATTTACGGAGCATCAGACTATGTGCTGAGCGCCAAGCAAGGTGCCCTCCAGGTCTTTGCTCCCAAGGAGCTTATCACACAGGGCAGGGAAACAGGATAAAGCCACGGGGTGATTCTGTCCTGCCAAGAAAGGACCAACCAGTCATTTGACCTCACCTCACCCTCTTGAATAACAGCTCGCATGTGACCCAGAGACAGCCAGTGTGACTTGTGTGGCCTGGCTCGGGCAGACAAACTAGCACAATCCACTTCTCACCTGAACTGCCACTAAAGGCATAGGAGATTTTTTTGCAAACAGGAGTGGTGAGCACTGGGCCTGAAAGGTCATGTACGCTCAATGACTGGGGCGTTTTTATTTTTCAAAAAAAGCTAATTTATAGAGGGAGAAAACTGGGCAAGCCAGTAGCACAAGGTCAGAAAGAGAAAGATTATATAAACCTGTTTGTGGTGCCCAGCCCAAGTTCCCAAGGGGCTGCTTCTATTTAGATGCCTCTCCTTGGATGCTCTGAGCTCTCTTTCCACTACAATAACTCCCTTTTGTGCTGAAGCTGTTTTGATTGTGTTCTCTACCTTGGAACCCAGAGATCCAAAAGAACTTTGTGTATTTATGTGCCAAATGCCACATGAGGAGTGTTGACCATCCATGTGACCAATGTTCCTCTGATGAACAGATGGCTTTGGGCGGCAGTGGAGGATTAGAAGAGAAAAATGGTGCATGTAAAAATGGCTCTTTCTGAGGCCAGAGGCCCTTCTGGTTTGGCAAATAACCTATACCACAACTCTCCTAAGAAAACCTGACATAGAATAGGATGCCTACAAAACCTGCTAGGAATAGTTCTCTATAGGAAGAACTGGGTAACTTGGGGCAGAAGTAGGCAGGAGAGTTTGTTCATGCTACACACCATTTGCACACTTTGGATGTTTATAACACATCCATATTGAAAAACTAAACTAAGAAACAAATTTCATTTGTTTTTATAGACAGAACACCCTGGCATAAGCAAACCATATAGCATTCTCATATTTTTCTGAAAGCAACATCTCACCCTGGAAAAAGTTTTTGTCCTTAACATAGCTGCTGGGTCTACACAGCCTGGCTCAAACTAACCTATCTGATCTACCCTACCCAAACCCTCTTGCCAACTCAAAAGCTTCCATTCGAGCTGCTCTGGCCTCCTGGCACAAATGCTGCATTTTCATTTTAATTGTGAAAGCAACAATAGTATTCTATTAAAGTTCTACTGATGTAATAAATCCATTTGATGTCAATAAGTAAATATTGCAAAATACTAAAAACCCAAAGCCAGACACACACAGACAAACTTGTCTTCTCCCTTTCCTGCTCTGATGCTGCTTTTTGATTCCTGCTCCCTAGGAAGTCTCTCCACACCCCATCCCCACTGCCCTGCTCCAAGCCACTGTTGTTCGGGCCCAGTGCAAGGATGATTCTTCCTCAGGGAAGCCCTCCAGAGTATTCCAACTGCTTTCTACCCCTCGGCTATGGTTACCACAGCCATATGTCCATCCTTCATGTCTCTTCCACTAGCTCCCTGTCTCACCTCCCCCACCCAGCCTGCATCTCCCCTTCCTCCCTGTGCCAGTGTGGTCTCTGCATACTTCATGATCCAGACCTGAGCCTTCCCAAGCTTCCTAAGGGTGATGCTGGAGGAAAACTGCATACTTGTGATAGCACACAGTGTTCCAGAAATGTGGATGGAATCTGAAGATCCACAGATGACTCATTGGAGAGCTGGAGTACAAGTGGTTTAGATCTAAACTATCCCTCAAATGTCTCGTGTTGGGAGGTGGGTCAGAGGGGGTCTGACCTGCAAGAATGTATCCTTTCTGGCTCCCCTCTTTACCTCTGCTTCCTGACTCCCATGAGGTGAGCAGCTTTCCTCTGCCAGGCTCCTCTGCCATGCCATTTCTGCATTGGAGCCAAGCAACCATGGACTAAACTCTAAGGAAACTGTGAGCCCAAATAAACCTCTCCTCATTTAAACTGTAGGTGTCTAGTATTTTGTCTCAGTGATAGGAAAGTGACTAATGCAGAAACTAAAATTGAATCCTGGCTCTACTGATTGAGGGCTGATGACAGAGTCATCTAACCTTCTGAGCCTCAGTTTCTCTTCGTAAGACAGAGGGTTAGAAGCCTTAGCTTGTGACTGTTGTAAAGAGTAAGGTAAACCACATATGTGAAAGCATCAGGCACTGCATTGGTCTACAGGCCTAAAATAAGCATTGGTTTGTTCTTGGCTTAAACCATTCGATGTAGAGGCTACTGGGTCATTGTATTACTGTGTAGCCTCTCGTGGGTAGATCATGCATCTCTAGAGGTCAGGAACTGTGGCCAACTTTTTCAAATCTCCAAACTGAAGATAGAAGGTTCCCAGTGAATATTAATTGATTAATTGAAAGCTAAATACTGAAAAGCTATCCACTTTTATTAGCACACACACATACAAAATCAGAAGACCCACACTCCCATTCATTCAGTTACATAAATCATTCGCTGTGTTTCTGTAATCTTTTCAAAAAGTCAGTATAGTCAATTTCCAATTATCTATGTCAGTGGGGAACAGGAATAGTCTGAATAATGAAACCCACAAATAATCCATACATTTAATTTTAGTAGTTGCTTCCAGCCAGCTTGAAAATTTCCCACTGTGGCTGTCATGGTTCTTCCTGCCTCTCCTCTCTGGCTGGCAGGAGCAAGGTTTGCCAAAAGGTATAACCCAGTAGGGACAAGGAAGAGCCAGAGTTTGGAGGAGCTATGAATTGGCTAATTAGCCTCTACATCATGCAGCTGACTTTGTGTCACAGAAGGCATTGCCTAGAAGGACAGCAAAGGACAGAGTGGAATTAGAGACCTTGCTCTAAATTCCAACTCAACACACTCTAACCCAACATGGTCACCAGCTACATGTGGTTCTTAGCTGACTCCATTCTGAGACCCTGGAGCAGAGACACATGGGACAAATGTTACAAGAATCATACTACGCAGTGGCAGATCTTCTTGATTCAATTAGCAAACATTATTGAATAATATGTGTCAGCAATTCATATAGGTGTATGTGTGTATACATAGAGTATGTATATATTATACATATATATAATATATATATATATAAAGCAATTACTGTGCCTTTGAAATATTAGATACATTCAACAAGGAATAAGCCTAATTTAAGAACCACTCTGAAAGGTCACTTCTTACCAGAATCATACAAGAAAATTTCAGGTGATTTTATGTTTCTTCCTTCCCACCTCTGTTAGTCTTTTTAACTGACACATAAGTTTCATACATATATGTGGGGTACCATGTGAAGTTTTAATGCATATACACATTGTGTAATGTGCAAATCAAGGTGAGCATATCTCCTCCAATAGTCATCATTTCTTTGTGCTGAAAATATTCAAAATCTTTTCTTCTAGCTTTTTTTGGAATATACAGCATATTAATATTATCTGTAGTCATCCTATGGTGAAATAGAATCCCAGAACTTATATTTCTTATTTACTATAACTTAGTACTCATTATCCAACCCTTTCCCATCTCTGCCTTCCCCCTAATTCTCAACTTTTATCAGATCAACTATTTTAGACTCTATATATGAGTGAGATCATGCAATGTTTCTTACTGGGCCTGGTAATTTCACTTAACATGGTGTCTTCCAATGCTATCTACAGTGTTGCAAATAATAGGATTCCATCCTTCTTTATGACTGAATAGCATTCCATTGTGCATATGTACATAGTACTTAGATTATTCTCTTTAATGGTAACAAAAAGGATGTTTGATATTTGTTCAACACAAGTTTACAAGTTAAATATGCTTTTTAAAAGAAAGAAATACAAGGATTAATTTATTTCCTCTAATCTCCCCTGAGTTGGGAAACAGTTAAACTTGAGGACACTTACTGTAGCCTCAGGGCCAAGTCTAGTCTAG
Organism: Heterocephalus glaber; assembly: GCF_053883595.1. Classification (NCBI taxonomy): domain Eukaryota; kingdom Metazoa; phylum Chordata; class Mammalia; order Rodentia; family Bathyergidae; genus Heterocephalus; species Heterocephalus glaber. Next base: position 19,311,333 of record NW_028258381.1, on the reverse strand, counting down.
ACGTGTTCAGCTCTCCCAATCCAGTGGTTACCAATTCACTGGCACCTCTGGCACCTCTGACTTCTCCCTGACACTCAGGATACATGTCAGCTACTTTCATCACCTGACAATTGACCCCGCCACCATTTTGTATTATCAACCAGGCTTCTCTAGGCATTTGCATCCACAGTCTGTGGCTTCTAAATTGCAGCAAAAAATCTCTCATCCTACTAGCTCCTCTTGGAATAGGACCTTGATACTCTTCCTAGTAAGAGGGGGAGGTCTAAGTTCTTTCCTCTTGCCTTTAGGCAATGCTTGTAGACTTCAGGAGGAGTAAAACTATGTGATCTCCTAGCCCAGGCCACGTTCCACCCAGTGAGGTGCTGGAGCTCATACCAGCTCCTGAGAGCCAACTGGGTACACTTCTTCCTGCCTCTCTGCTCAGTAGCTTGAAATTAACCATGATGAAAGTATTTACACTGTGAAAATCAGCAAACCCAATAAATATGGGATTTCCCTACTCCCAGGAAGCCAAGGGTTAAACTTCCCCCAGCTTCCCCTGGTTTTCTGTGATGCTCACTCTTAGAACCCAGCCAGCATGCTACAAGGAAGCCTCAGCAGATTGGGAAGAGGCCCACATGGCAGGAAACCAAGCCCCTTGGCCCTCACCCCCACGAGCTTCCAGCTGACATCCAGCCTCAGTGCCAGCCTAGGAGAGAGCCATCTTAAAGCAGATTCTCCAGCTGCCAGTGCATCCCCCTGGGGAAGACCAGCTTTTCCTGTGGAATTCTGTCTCATTGCAGCTTTGTATACAAAACTATACCTATTAAGGTTGGGGATGACTTGTGCAGGAGCAGTAGTGACCATTGCATAGCTCCTGGTGGCTTAGAGAAGCTTGTCCCTGCCCTGCAGGGGCCCTTTGACCTTGGGTCCAGGTGGTTCACTCTTGTTTGCTGATTCCCAGTGTTTCATCTCTAGCACTAACACAGGTGGCCTCAGCTGATAGCATCTCCCTAGAGAATTCCCAGAGCTCTGTCCCTAGCAGCTCACAGCTTGAGTTGGAGCTTGCCTGTCGCTGCTTTCCTGAGTCTGTTGCTCTAGCCCTTCCTGATTTGAAAGAGCATCCATACTTCCAACAAAGCTGAAACTTGGACAGTTCCACCCTCCCATCCCCACTGTGTCATCTGGAATGTGTGATCTCTGGCTGCTGCAAAGTGCCTGACATTTTATACAACGGAAAAACACTCCTGTTTAGTGCTAGCCAAAAAGCTTCTCATTGTCATAAATTCCTGACTCTAACTCACTTCTCCTAACTCATTCTCAGGAAGGTCACCCCATGGCAACAGAATCCAGCTTTCCTCCCCAACCACGTGTAGGTGTCAGGAACAAAGTTCTGTCCTTGCCTTTGGGGTCGCTGTCAATGGGTGCTTGTATTGAGAAAGTTGGAGAATACTTCTTTGAGTTTGGGTTTTAAAGACTGAGTAAGAGTTTACAAGGAAGGAAGGAAGGAAGGAAAGGAGGAAGGAAATGAAAGAGAAAAGTTAATTCCCTCCAGGCAGAAGGGAAGACAGGTTTGGCATAGAGCAAGAATTTGGATATATTTAGAGGAAAAAGTACGCAGAGTGTTCTGCCTGGGGTCAAAATCCTTGAACTTTGTACCATGGGCAATATAGGGTTACTGAGAGCGAGGCAGAATGACAGGATCTGATTAGCATTTTCTAAACATAACTCTCCTATAGGCAGGGTGAAAAAGTGCTTCAGAGGGGAATTTGACTGCAGGGAAGGAGGCCATTCTGAGGGCCACTTCTCGGTAAGAGGTAATGCGGCCAAGAAATGCCACACTCGGGACCGAGGACAATGTGACCTGTGGCACAGAAGCCAGAGCATTGGTGAGTGCTTGCACCTAGAGGTGAAAGGGAGCTTTAGAGGCTTGTGATACTCAGGTGAGGAGGCGATGGGGGAGGAAAAAGAGGGCTCAAATGGCAATAACAGCAGCTGCAACAAAAATCACAACAGCAGGCACTTACTCTGGGCCAGGCACGACTTTAAGGCTTTACCATATTATGCCATTGAATCCTCACTTCTATTCTAAGGAGATTTTATTATTATTATCTCAATTTTACAGATGAGGAAACTGAGCCACCACAAGGTTAAATCACCTTCCCAACAGGGCTGGGGTAGCAAACCAGACCCCTCTTCTGCCTCTCCAGGAAGTGAACTCAGGGGACAGAACAAAGAGGGTGGCAGTCGCAGTAGGAAGAGGTCGCTCTGGCTGCTAGGATGGGGCAATGGCGGTGGGAAGGAAAGGAAGAAAACAGAGCCAGGTGGCAGATTCAGTCTCAGGGGTCACCAACCTCTGCTTCATTTCTCAGCCTCAGACTTCCCAGCTTTGCAGGACTAAGGGTCCCAAAGCCCCCATGTAAAGCCTGCCACTCTTCGGGGGCCCAGACTCAGTCCTGACTAAACCAGGACACTCAGTGGTAACCTCAGTTCTACTTACCCGGGTTCTTAGCATGGAATCACTATCCCAGTTCTTGGGCCTTGTGTTCCTGCTCCTGTCCTTGATTCCCCTGCCCCTGGTTTTCATTGATGCCAACCAAACCTGGATTCAATTCTCCAGCGAGGCCCCAAAGAGCAGCCTTCTCTTCCTGCCCTCCCAGTGCACCCCAGGGCACCCTTCTGCAGAGCCAGCTCCCAAGTCCCTCTGATCTCTCGCCCAATAGGTGCTCCAGGGCCTGCATCTTGCCAGTGCCTGGCCCAGAGTTGTCCTGCTGTCCACATGAGCTGAGCAAATGCCTGGCCAAGCCACTGCCTAACCCTGTCCACAGCCACATATGGGCTGCCACCCAGTTTCCTACTTCTGTGCTTCCTGGCCTGATGGGTTCATGGGAGCTCACCCTTTGCAGACTAATGAGACTGGTGGACACTGTCAGGCACAGTGCCTGGAGAGAGCTCAGTTTCCACCTGCTCCTGCCCTGTCCTAGGAGGCCGTCCTTTGTGCCCCTTGTACCATCTCAGCTCCCCCAGTATTGGCAAAGGCCATCAGGCCTCTGGATAAAACAATGCCACAGCTACAAGAAGGAGGGCAGAATCAGAGCTAGCAGCAAGGTGTCTAGCCTGGGAGGAGGAGGAGTAATAACACTGGCAGAAATGGAATGGCTGCAAGGGTGTGGAACCATTTTATTCCCTCTCTTCTGGGTGGGTGAGACCCACAGCATCGCACCTCATGTGGTGCCAGCAGCTGTGCCCATTAAACCATCTGCATCGCAGAACGCTGAGGGACTCATGCAGTGCTCGCATCTGCTTGGGGGTGGGGAGCCCAGGCTTCAGGATGACTCAGGGCTGCTGAACGGCGCTGCTCATGCTAGCAGCCTTTCCAATGGGGCCAATTTGCCACAGCACAAAGCCCATGGGCTGCTGATCTGTGGCCATGTGTGGGTCGTTTGTGCTCACTAATGAGGATGGCTTGTCACTGAAGCACCCCTGATTTCCACAGCCGCACATTATGTCTGCATGGCTTTTCTGGTGAATTTCCACAAGGCCTAAAGATGCAGGACCCTTGATGGCAAGAAATAGCTTCGGAACACACCAAGTATTCTTGAAGCATCCAAGATACCGACCATAAAGATCCCGGCTTTGTGGCCTCCCTTGAGTGGCTTCTTGGGGTGTTGCTTATGGCACTGGGGTTTTTCCCTCTGCAACTGCACCCCCATATGGAGAGCAATTGCTCTGTCCTCCACACCTTCCATGCTTAGGGGAGAGTTTAACAATGTATGGCCAATCCAGGCCATCTTAGACAGCAGCAATTAGCAAATCAGGGCTCGTTAACAAGAAGCCAAGTGATAGACTGTGTGTTTAGGAGAGTGGGTAGATGAAGGATTCACAGATGGATAAATAGATCAGTCAATGATGATAAAAATCACTACCCAATATGTCCAATCTCACCATTTGGGAAGGGTAAGATGAGGTCACATTATCATGAATCCAAGTCCCCCAACTTAACTCAGAAATAAAACTAACCCATGTCAGAGTGCTCCTGTTATTTCTGGCACCCCACAAGGACCTGGTTCCACATGACACTCACCACCTACGATGCACCCCTCTCCAGGGAACCCCGCAGCTCCCCCTGGAGCAGTCCTTGTGGGGGGTGCAAGTGTTCCCTCGGGGTGCTCTCAGAATTGCCCCTCCCTGCCTGACCAAAGGGTGCTGGGCCCTGCCAGATCCTCTCCTCACCTCTGCATGGCAGACAGACCCCGACAGCAGAGGCCAGAACATTCTGTACTCTGGCTACTAAGGGGTAGACCATGGACCCGGGGCCTTGGCAGCATCTGGAGCTTGTTTAAAACGTCAGATGCCAGGCTCAGAGATTCTTACTGAATGGGTATGGAATGCAACCAAGGCCTCTAGAGTTTTAAAAGCTTCCCGGGGTGATTCTAATGTGTAGCAGTGCTCGAAAATCACTATTCTAGAAACACTCTCCTCACAGCTTCTCAAACTTGAGCACGTTGAGGAATCACCTGGAGACCCACTTACAGCACTGATTCTGATTCTCTTAGGTCAATGATGGGGCCTGAGAATCTGCATTTCTAGCAAGCTCCACCATTGTGTTGAGGCTGCTTGACCTCAGACTACGTTGTGCACAGCAGGAGTACGAAGGGCAGTTCTCAGCCTCCAGCCCCAGGGCCAGTCAAAGGGGCAGGCAGGCGGGACAGGGCACACCCACACACCAAGTTCTGCTTCCTCTTCCCACCTGCCTGCTTCCTCAGTTCACAGCCTGAGTCTCCCAGGAAAATGATGTACCTGGAGTAAGGAAGACGAAGAGAGTGGGGCCGGAGCACCCGAGTTGGGGGCTGCGCTGGGAGGATGGTCCTGAGGGATGCCGCTGGGTTATCCCTGCCTGTGTGATGGGATGGGGGTGTCTTCCTCAGCAATGTCTGCACATCACCTCAGACACCCCTACTTCCCCCCAAAATGAGACTATGAGAGCGCAAGAGAGAAACCAGTTACCAGTATAAAACTGTGAAAGGGTTAAAACTAGCCTTCCATTTACCCTTCCATTCTCAAAGAAGCTTACAGAGAATCACAAGAATGTTTAATAATCCCTAAAGAGGAATTTAAATAAACCACCACTTAGAAACCAGAAGTTTCAACTCAGTCACAACTGGGAATTGGCCAGCCTGTGACTGATTCTAGGCATAAGGTCGGGACAGGGTTCCTAGCAGCACTACTATGAGAAACACCTTAGACAGCAGGGTCACCAAGGTCACCAATCAGATGCTGTCCCCCATGTCCCATGACCTGAAGGAAGGTTGTTGTCACCTCCTTGACTGCCTTGTGGACCCTGGCTTGTCCTCCCCAGGCCCTGATTCCTCCTTCCCAGATTTATACAAAAGTCCCCTGATGTGTCTCTCACCTCCATCCCCTCCTCACCATCCAGGGGCAGTATCCACAGGCCAGCGATCTTCAAAGCCCCCAGAATGAACCCTAAGCTCCTTGGCCTGACACTCAGAGCTCTGTGTCCCTTGCCCCCAAATACCCATTTCTCCCACAGACCTTCTTCCCTCCTTTGGGTGAACACTACAAGCCTAGAGTCCAAACTGGCTCCTACCATCGCCCACACATATCCAGGCATTAATTAGCTCATGCTCTTCCCAAACACCGTCCATCCTCCATCTCCTGATTTGTTCTTTTATATCTGTCCAAGAGAGAAATCTTGTTTCAGCAAAATACAGAATTAACATTAAAAAGCATGAACCAGCACTAGAGGGATGGGCTTGGTAACTAAGCATCTTGGCACTCAAATGTGCAAGTCTCTTGAGCTGAATGAATTCCAAAAGAACTCTAGGAACTAATTAGAGCATGGGGCCAGGAGCAGGAGCAGCAAAGAGCAGACCCGAAGACGAGAAGCTGAGCTCTACATCCCCAAAGTGCAATGGTGATATCTAAATATATTTGACAACCTGTGAGGCAAAGGCACTGATCAATCAGAGGGCAGCATTGGTCCAGAGTCCTGGATGCCTAAGGAGGTGGGCTCAGGAGGTGGGGGTAAGGACCTGGAAGAAGGCCAGGAGAGTGTGGTTGGAGGTGAAGACAAGGCCCTCCAGGTGTTCAGGGGCCTCCAAGGGTTCAAGGCTGGCTGCCTTGAAAGCCCCTTCACTCCTGCCCTATGAACTGAGAACAGGTGTTATTTTTCCCATTATTCTGAGAGAGAAAAAAAACCAATTAAATTCTGGCCTCTGAACCCCAAAGGGCGGCAAATGAGTGTGCATTGTGCTGATCCAGGAGATCCTAGATGTTCAGGTTTGAAGTTTTTGAGCACTTAAAACAGGAAGCAGCAAGGATTCCGTAAGAACTCACTGTTAGCCAGCATAGTGGCACACACTTGTAATCCCAGCGCTCTGGGAGGCTGAGGCAAGATGACTGCAAGTTCAAGCACAGCCTGGGCAACTTAGTGACTTAGCAAGACCCTGGGTCAAAATTAAAATAAATAAATAATAAATAAATAAATAAAAGGAATATACGTATTAGTCACTTTCTTCTTGCCGGGACAAAATGCTCCATACCTGTAACTTAAAGGAGGAGAGGTTTACTTTGGCTCACGGTTTCCATCCATGGTCAACTGAATCCAAGACAGAACGAGCATGGAGGAACACATGGAGAAGGAAAGCGGTTCAACCCATGCAACCCGGAAGCAAAGGGAGAAGGGAGGAATCGGCAGGAATCCACCCTTCCAGGTTACACGCCCAGGGACCACTCCAACCAGGCCCCGCCTCCTAATAGCACACTCAACACATTCAGCTACTAAACTCATCAGGAACCTACTGACAAGTATGGTGCCTTCACAATCCAACCACCTTCCCAATATATGAGAATTTTGGGAGACAATTTAGATCTAAACCATGATATAGCCTGACGCAAAGGACATGGGTTCAATCTCCAGTTTCATTCTCCTGCCCCCAAAAGAACTGACTGTGCCAATTCAGCCTCACATTTGGTTTTCCCATGGGTGCAGAGCTCCTTGACTTCAGGCCACATGTGGTTTTGGGGTGCAACCTTACTTCTCTGAGTCCACCTGATCCCCTCCCTCACTCCCCCAAGACCCAGAACCAAAACTGCCCAGAGGTAAGAGCCTCACTTCCTGAAGCTCTTTATTAGGTCACTGTGTTAGATCTTCATCACTATAATAAAATAGCTGAGATAATTCACTTATAGAGAGAAAAGGTTTCTTTTGGCTCAGATTTGGAAGTTCCAGCCTAAGATGAGGCAGATCCATTGTTTTGGGCCTCTGGTGACAGTGGCAGGGAGCAGGTGGCACTGCAAATTGCTCAATTCATCCACGAAACAAAAGAGAAGGAGGGGGCTGTAATATCACCATCCCCTTCCAAGCTGTACCCACAGTGACCTAATTCCCCACCTCCCAAATTCCACCACCACCACCACCTCTCAGTAGCATGACCACTTGGGGGGACAATTACACAAACCATAGCAGGTGCTGATGGTCACAATCTGCCTCTGACCCCATGCCCAAATTCAGGTAATTGCTGTGCATCTTGTGAGGGAGAAGGATATCTAGCAAGCTCCTGGTACCCTAGCTCCCTTGGTCCCTCCTCCCCAAATCCAAGAGCCTTGACCTCCAACCCCAAGTCACCTGCTAGGGTTCTGCTGAATAACAATCTTTTGGTTGCCAGCCAATTGGCAGCCACCCGTCTACTTATCTGGATCCTCCTCTATCAGGACCCTTGACTTGTACCATCCTTGTGGTCACTCTTCATGGTGTCCTTGGTGTTTATTCCTAACCACTTGCCTGGACTCTGGCCCCTAGGAATCTGCTGCCTATACAAGACTGCAGCTTCCCTCAGCTCCTGCTTGTGGGTCTACACCCAATCTCTAGATCAGAGTCCTTCTCTACTCTTCCAGCATTTCTGTACACAAACAGGACAGATCTAGCCCACATCTGAGAGGACAAACAGATCAGGAATATGTGGTCAACAAGGTGTACTAACTTCAGCAAAGTCTCTTGAAAAGTTCAGTGCCTAAGTGGAGTTATTAAACCCAAAAGTAGCTCCTAGTCTCACTGAATGATTATTGGAAGAATATTTTCCTTTGCAATAGCTTTATTGAGATATCAATCATGTACCACATAATTTATTATTTATACAATTTCATAGCTTTTAGAATATTCACAGAAGTGTACAACCACCACCACAATCAATTTTGGAAATCACCAACAAACTTCATTTTAGAACATTTTCACTACCCCCTCCCAAAATCTCCATACCTATTATCAGGAACCCACCCCCCAACCCCCCGTCACCCTCAGCCCTAGACTACACTAATCTACTTTTTCTCTCTATAGATTTTCCTGTTCGGGGCATTTCATATGAATAAAATCATAGAGTATGTGGACTTTTATGATTGGCTTCTTTCACTGAGCATAATGTTTTTGAGAATCATTTATGTTGTAGCACATACAAGTACTTCATTCTTTTGATCACTAAATAAAATTTGATTGTCTAAATATGTCACATTTTATTTATCCACCCAGCAGTCCGTGGACATTTGAGCTGTTTCCCCTTTCTAGCTATCATGAATAATCTTTTTTGAACATTCATGTACACATTTTTTAGTATAGATACCTAGAAGAATTTCTGAGCTCCCATTGCTCCATTGTTAACCTTTTGAGGAATTTCCACACCATGGAAGAATATTTACTTTTAAATTAAATAAGTCTGAAAGAATACTCCACAGGTATGCCCCCAGGATCTGTTCATGGCTTGTTCAAAATACTTAATATCTCCAAGGTAAGAATATTGGAAATATGTTTGTCAATTCCTATGATCTTCCTTTTCTTCTATAACTCCCACTGGCCAAACTCTACTGAAAAAAAGCATATACTCAACTATCCCCATAGGCCTGTGTAACAGTCTTCTATTTCTTCACTAGAGTCACTTCCTACTCCACCATGCCTCCCTTTCCCTTTAAGAGAAAGCCTTGCTTCCTGTCTATGAAAATAGACTGATGGAAAATACCACCCATCAGGGGGACATAGCCCCATCTACCTCACCTCTTGGGTCCTGAATGTCCCTTTCTTCCTCCTCATCAGATTCATCCATTTGCTCCTCAATCTCCTGAAATGCATGGTCCTTCCTTGCCTTGGTTCTTTTCCAGTGACTTTAAGCAAGCTCAAGTGCCTGCCATCTTTTAAATGATATTTTTATTATGTATAAAGAATCCCTTATTGGTTTGTCTTTGGGCTATTACCTCATCTCTCTTCTTCCTTGCCAAGTAAAGTTTTCTGAAAAAGATGTGCAATTATTTCTCCATGTTCCCACTTTACCCCTCACTCTTCTACCTCCAGTGCCACTGAAATATCTGGAAAACATCTCCAACTAGCCTGTCTTTTGCTAAAGCCAATGATTACTCTTCAGTATGCATCTTAATTTACCCCTTCTCTTAAACTTAGCCTACCCTCCCTGCCACCTAAGCCTCCCTAGCTCATCCAAATGTTTATGTGCCCAAACTAAGTGTATCCTTGACTATTCTTTTTTCCTGTCATCCCACATCTAATCCACAAATCCATTCTATTAGCTAATTCTCCAAAATTCATATCACATATGATCATTTCTACCCTGCTACTCCCTAATCAAACTACCATCACCTCCTGCCTGGACCATTGTAGGTGTCCCAATTGGTCTCCCTGCCTCCACTTCTGCCCCCCTAAAAACTTCTTCCATTCAGCAACAAAGATGATCTTTCCTAATCAAAAATCAGATCACATTATCTTCCTGATGGGAATTCACCACAGTCCACAACCAGAATGAAATCCAAACTCTTCCACCAGGTCTATAAGATCCTGCCCAATGTATACCGGACATGACCACCTTTCTCATGGCCCGACCCAATTCTCCCCTTCTTGTGCAGGAAACACCAGCTGTCCAGCTTCTTCTGCTCACAAGGAAAGGCAAGCTGGTTCCTATCTGAACCATTACACCTGCCACCCTTTGGCCATTTTGGGCTCTCCCCTCAGATTGTCACATAACTGTCTTCTCTCATTCAGGTCTCCAAAAAATGCCCCTCTTCTTTCCCTTACCACCGAGCTAAAGCAGCCTCACCTAGCCTTTCTCTTTCACACTACCCTATTTTATCTTCTTTATACCATTCATTTCATTTCCTTGTTTGCTATGTGTTTATCTGTTTCCCCCTACTAGTATGAGAATATAAGCTCCTTAAAGACAAAAGATTCTGCTTTGCTCATATTAATCAATATCCTTGGCCCCTAGGAGTTATTCTGTTGGATGGATGGATGGATGGATGGATGGATGGATGGATGGATGGATGGGTAGAGGGACAAATATAGGGTTCAATGGGCAGATGAACACATGGAGGGATGGATAGGTGAGCACCAACCTCATAAACAGCTCCATCTCAGCCCAGTTTTTACTCACGCTCTTGAACATCTTCATCTCTCTATCTTCAACTATCATCTTGATGTGTGACCCTTAATCTATACTTCCAGTCCAGTCTCTCCTAACCACATAGAGAGATGTATTCAACTGTCTTCTGGCTATTCCTAACCAGATGTCTCACCATGTATTAAACTCAAAATGCCCACAATGAAAACTACTCCTTTTCTTAATTTCTCATCCAAATGAAGACTACCATTATGTGTGCATGTAGCAAGGCTGAGATTTGGGGCATCAAGTTTCACTTCTTCCCAAACATTACCAAGACTTGTTGATTCAGTCCCAGATTTGAATACTTCTCTCCATCCACTCCACCTTGACTTACCGCCACACCATCGTTCCTCGCCAAGAGCACCGTAACAGTCCCACTGGCCCCTCCACCTCTAGATATCTATCCTGTACCTGGTCCCTCCACCCACACAATAGGGTGTTCCTTCAACTCAGACTTAATGTCTGTCATTCCCCTGAGTAAGCCTCTCTGGCAGTTTTGTCTTCATCCACTTCTGCTGCTGTAACACAATACTACAAACTGGTCATTTGTAAGCAGTTTATTCAGCCCATAACCCTGAGGGCTGTATGCCCAAAAGCATGGCAACAGCACCTGAAGCCCATCTGTGTGCTGTCATAACATGGCAGAAGGGCAGATGACCAAGCAAAAGTCAGAGAGCTCACTTTCAGAATATGAGATGTGAATGAAAAATAAGGTGAGTACTTACATTTTTTAAAAAAAATTATTACAGTAAGATACATTGCCATGAGTCCCCTCAAAATTCCCCCTCACTCCAATCACACTCATTCCATCTTCTTTGCCACTTTCTAAAGCAGTCCTGGAAGTCCTCTTTTGTGAATGTGTTTTGTTGCACTGTTGTGGCTGCCTCAAGGTCCTGAAACAATTCAAAACACTTTCCTTTCATGGTCATTTTGACTTCAGGGAAGAGTCACAAGTCACACAGAAGATCTGGTGAATAAGGAAGATGAGGACATGCCTCCATGTTTTTATGAGCCCGCCCTTCCATTGGATGGCATCTGGAAGCAGCATTCACCATAGTTTTCATCACACTTTGTAAGGATGCTCACAAAAGAAGACTTCCAGAACTGCTTCTGAAAGTGACAGAAAGGATGGGATAAGTGTGTCTGAAGTGAAGGGAGAGTATTTTGAGGGAGATTCATGGCAATTTGTCTTCTCCTATAGTAATTTTTAAAATTTAAACATTCACTGTATATTCTAATCACACCACTTATAGCCACTCCTGTAATAATGAACCCACTTCTGCACTAATGGAAATTACCCATTCACAAGGGTGGAGTCCCACTGACCTAGTCATCTACCAAAGGTTCCACCTTGCAATACCACCACAGTGGCAATGAAATTTCAGTGTGAGTTTTGGAGGAGACATTCAAACCACACAGTTCCCCATTGCCATGAGGGTGAAGTCAGAAGCCCCGAGCCTTTCATGACCTGGCCTTACCACATACTCCCACCATCAGCAGTAAGTGCCTGCATGTTCTCCAAGGTACACATTCTCTGTCTTGCCTCTATCCTCTGTCCGAAGTGCTGTCACATATCTTACATCTCTCTCCTACTCATAACACAGGAATTACTATGGGTGTCACCTGCAGGGAACCCTTCCCCAGTGCTCTGTTCCATCATTCAGGTTTAGATCAGGGACCTCTTCTATCTGCTTCCATAAAACCCAGGGTTTCTTTTATTGCACCCAAAGCTCTACACTGTGTTTGCTTTTTCACAGGTCTGTGAGCTCTCTTAAAGCAGAGTGACAGCCTTAAATGTCTTTAAACCCTCAATGCAGAGAATGGAGCTGACACAGAAAAAAGCATTCAAATGTGTGTGGATTGATGAGTGGAAGCTTGTGGGAGTACGGCATATATTTTGGCAAACCTAATAAGGGCTCTAGGCATTTTTGACAGGATAGAGTGATGAACTGGGTTTAACAAGATAAAATTTAATTGGAACAAATGTAAGGTTCTGCCCTTGGGTCCAAAAGGCACAGGTGTGGGAAGAGGGAGCCGTGTGTAGTTGCAGTTTATATGAAAAGCCTGGGGAGTTAGAGCTGTCAGTAAGCTCAGCACGGGTCAATAATGTGATCTGACTGCCAAAAAATTAATGCAATCTTAGCTTGCACTAAAAATGCAGTTTCCAGGATGAAAGAGGTTGAACCCATGGTTCACTGAGACCATACTCTCCTTCCATGTTCCTTCTGAGCTTCATTCAGGGGGCCGGTCTGAAATAGGACTGAAGAAAAGCTGAGGGAGCAAGGGGACTTCTGGTAAAGTCCACTGAGAATCAGGTAGAGGACCAGCACCCTCTTAGCCTTCGTGAAGCATTCGGGTCCTTGCTAGTCATCTTTGAACATTCAAAGATGTGAACCCTACGGTAAGGAATTAGTTCCTAACCAGTTGGACTATCCAGAACCGGACAGGTAAAGAGTCTGCGGTGAATGGATGCATTTCAAACTGCAACAGAATCATCTTGTGGTCAGCCCTGGATAGTCCTTTCCCCTATGAACAGTAGAATCCATGAATGCTCAAGTCCCTTGGGCGAAGTGCAGTATTTGCCAAGAACTCCTGCTCATTCTCCCATATACATATTTTAACTTACTTACAATACCTATTACAAAGCGAATGCTATTCAAATAATTATGTTGTATTTTTAAATTTTGTATTGTTTTTATTATTGTTTTATTTTTTATTGGGTTTTTTTCTGAAATGTTTTCAACCTCCAGTTGGTTGAATTCACTCTGCCCCTTTCAAACCTTTCACCAAACTCTCCTGCCCTGCCCAGGCAGGTCTTTTGGCCAGGAAGGCTCCACCCTGCCTTTCCTAGTTCACCCCTGCAGCACATCCTCCACCTTTACAGCCCTCCCAGCACACCGCAACCCACACCCTGAGCTTGGCACATCTGTCTTATACGAGTAAAGGAATAACATTGCCTTGACATTTCATTTTGCCATGTTTCACTAAGCCTCGTTTTTCAATTAGGAAAGTGTATTGATACACATAATACAGGTCAAATCCCATCGTAAGAAAATACACAAGTAATTTCATTACACTGGCATCCGGTTGTATCAAATACTTTGAAATAGGGAGACAGGAGGCATGGGACCTTGAGGTCCTACTTAGGAAGGGATTCTGTTGCAACCTTTTTTGTAAATTTGACCTGCATGTACTTTAATGAATTTTTAAACTATCCTCCTCCAGGCTGCCAATTACAGTCAATTTTCATTCATCTAAAAATCATAAACAGTAAATTAAGTTGAACATTACTCATTTAATACTCCCCTGGGGGTTTTCGATTTCTTCCTCCCCCAAATTAAGAAGATCCTACTGAATATGGATGTATGAATTTTTCTAGCCACTCTACTCAAAAGAATACAATAAATTTCAACTTTACTTTTCTATCTATTTTCTATTTTCATTTAATTTATAACCTCAGCCCTGTAGCTGCAAACCTGACCTTGCCAACATAGGGTCAGCCCAGTTAAATTAGGGTTCTTTCTTCCTGCCCCTATGCGGGTTCCTAGCTGTGACATTTAAGTTCTGATCCTCCACACTCATTAGACTTGCGGATCCAGCTTTCAGGATGGAACATTCTGTCAAACCCTCAGGTGTGATTGTCCCTCCAGGATGACATGTGTGGAGGGGTCCCATCTCTGGCTCTCCAATATAACCTGATATCATTAGGATTGTGGCCATGGCAAATAAGTGCTGTCCTGACCTCCAGTGAGCTAATCAGTGGTTCTGCAGGTCTGCTCCTCCATACTTGTTGGAAACGAGAATTCTCAGGCTTTACTCCAGACCAGGGATCAATGCCAGCAATCTGTGCCCTCACAAGCCTTCCAGGGGACTCTGATGCCCCTTCCAGTCTGAGAGGCATTGGAAGGGAGTTTATTTTCTTCACAGAACACAAGTCTGGAGGTTAGCGGCTGTCCCTTGGTGACATCACAGCCACTCCTAGCTATAGTGAAACCAGAAGATACACCATGAACCCTTTTGGCCTCACCAACCATCAGCTTCTGCTCAGAGCTGTTTTGCTCCACGTAGCAATGTGCCCTTTAGGTGATAATGAGCCTTCTGGTCCAGCACCAGGCTTCTTGGCTGCCTGTCACCCTGTACATGGAGCTTCTGACGCTCTCATCATAATGGTTCATGGACTTGGTTTCTCTTTGCCCAGCCCAGATCCTTTTTGCAGTTATTTTTGCACCTTGCCATCAACAACTTTTGCAGAACAATCACCCACCTCTAGGCCCAGGGGCTACACTTATTGGGGAACTCTGTCATTTACCTCTCTTGGACAAATGGGGCACAAGAGAGTTGTGAACAGGCAACAATCAGTACAAGCACCTCCCTTGTGGCCTTAAAACCATCCCAGTGAAAATTCTCTCTTTAAAAACCTCATCTTGGGCAGGATATTTAGCTCAGGGATTCTGCCTCCTGCCTCAAAAGTGCAAGATCCCGAGTTCAATCCCCAGTACCAAAAAAACCCCTCATCTGCAAGAGAAAAAAGCAACAACAAAGACTGCACAATATGTATTCCCCCCAAATCTCTCTGACTTACACCAGGAATGCATCTTAAGACAAATATGGGGGGCTTCTTTCTCCGCCTTTGCTCTGGGAGCAGAGGGAGCCTCAGGTACAGTGGTCTGGAGGATGTGGAGGCAGAGGGAGTGCAGCAAGGAGAGAAGGACTGAAGGCAGGAGGCTTGGAATCCTGTCAAATCCAGAATGACTTCATCAACAATAGCTGCTGTTTTCACAAACATCTTTGGAAGGGAATATAGTACAGATGTTGTAGTGTGTTGGTGGGGGGTGTCTCCCCTTATGCTGCATCTACAAAGTCCAAAATAGCAATGTGCAAAGACGTCTCTCTCAAACACAATTGTTTTGAGAGGAAACCTGGTGGAGTGGATGGAATAGCTGGGGTAAGAGTGGAAAGAATTGGGTTCTTTATCCAGACCTGCCACCTCTAGCTAGGGAGTCACGGAGAAGTCAGTTGATGCCCTTGAATTTTGGACTCTGAAGCCCATAAAATGGGAGTGAAACACCTCATATTTTTCCTACCCATTTTATAGGTAATGTAAGGATCTTATGGACTAAGGCAATAAAAGTACTTAGAATTAAAGCAGTGACTGTACAAGTAAAATATCATATAA
This sequence comes from Heterocephalus glaber, assembly GCF_053883595.1. Taxonomy (NCBI): domain Eukaryota; kingdom Metazoa; phylum Chordata; class Mammalia; order Rodentia; family Bathyergidae; genus Heterocephalus; species Heterocephalus glaber. Next base: position 19,295,724 of record NW_028258381.1, on the reverse strand, counting down.
GAATCATTATCTTATAATACTCTTATAAACTAAAGGGGAGTATCATTATTTGCTTTAATAGAACCAAGGGTTTTCACCCAAATTAAATTCCAGTAATGTTTCTGGCCTCACTTATGGCTGTCTCTTTATACATGCCAAAAAGTTTAAGGAAACAAAATAAAGAGATGAGACAAATAAAGAAAAAAAAAACAGAAAAGTATGTTCACCATGTAACTCAGCAGGTTATTTTATGTCAAGTACAAGTTATTTTGCATACTGATTTTCTGCCTGCTTGATCTATGAATTACTGAAAAAGAGGTATTGAAATCTCCAACTGTAATAGTGGATGTATCTATTTCTCTTGGGTGTATCTATTTCTCCTTGCAGTTCTGTTTTTGACTTGTGCATTTTGATAAGTGATTAGTATATGCATATTTAAATATTTACGATAATTATATCTTCTTGAAGAATTGACTTCTTCCTCATAATGTAGGGCCTCTCTTTATCCTTGATAATTTTCCTTGTTCTGAAGTCTTTCTCTAAAATTAACATAGCTACTCAAACTGTTTGGTTTGTTTGTTTGTTTGTTTGTTTGGGGCTAGTCTTGGCATGGTGTATTTTTTTTCATGTCTTTCCTTTTAACCTATCTGAGTCTTCATAAAATAGGTTCCTACATTGTAAACAACATATCATTGGGTCTTTTTTCTTAATCTACTCTGACAAAGTCTATCTCTTAAATTTGTGTATAGAGACCATTCACATTTATAGTGATTATTGATTTAACTGGATTAATATCTGCTGTGTTTGTACCTGTTTTCTATTCATTGTGTTTGTTCTTTATTCTCCTTTTTTCTGCTTTCCTTGGCTTTAATTATTTTACTTGATTCTATCTTATCTGCTTTAGCATATCAATTAAACTTCCTTTTAAAAAATGATTTAGCACTTGCCCTAGAGTTTCCAGTACACATTTTTAATTAAATCTAAGTCCACCTTCAAATAACACTATATCGCTTCACACACAGTATGTGGACCTTAGAAGAGAGCATTCCCATTTATCCCTCACATCCCTTTGACATTGCTGACGTTCATGTCACTCATCTGTGTTCCACAATCACCAAATACCTGGGTATCTCCCTCTTGGGTGAGCCACACGGCCTCATGGCATTCATGAAAATTGCCATTTAAGAGTTCCTACCAGTTTATGGATTCAAGTGGCTTCAGATTTGGGCAAACAGACCTTGGCTGTGCGTCCTTGGGTTTGCCTATCTCAGTAGGTTTCAAACGGTGGTTTGCTCTGCATCCTCGATTTCTGAGGAGTTGAGGAAAAGTCATTGAATTTCAATCTATTTTCTTGCTGTTAAAAGATAGAGGTGAAGCCAGGCAGGGTGGCTCACACCTGCAATCCAGCACTCTGGGAAGGTGAAGCAGGATGATCACAAGTTTGAGCCCAGCCTGGACAATTTAATGACTTAGTGAGACCCCCATTTCAAAAAAAAGAGACAGGGGTGGTGACATCCAAGCTCTTCACATGCAGGAATGAAATCGGAAGTTCAGCAGATTATGTTGCAGTGTGGATATTATAATTGTATTTGCTTGTTCTTTTTCAAAGCATCCAGATCTCAGCTCCATGCTGCTCCATCCAGCTGGCCAACCCTGACTCCAGAGAGAGAGCATGCCTCACCACACAGAGGGGATGACCGAATCTCCAGTCTGATCTCAGAAACTTGTCCTGGCCTAGCATTACTGGCCCACTGGAGAGCACTTACATTACTCCTAGTCCCTGTGCTGGTTACAAGCTCAGAGAGCGCTGGCATCACCATTCCGGAACCTGCTGCCATTTTTTGGTGCAAGAGTCATAACTGCTCCTATGCAAGGACTGCCCCTGATGAGCTCATCTCCCCATAGTCACCATTAATCATGTTCTTATCTACCCAACAGCTCACCAGAAATAACCTGCTTTGTTAAATAAAATTTTAATCAAAGATTTGATTATAATATGCACTTTAAAGACACTTAAGCAAATTGTTTGGCTTAAAAAAAGAAGGATTCTGCTTTCTCCAGAACCCTATCAGCCTGAGCTCTTAGCTGGCAGCTCCACACAATGAGAACAGATGCTTGCACTGATGACCCTGCAGCACTACAGGATCCTGGAATGCTTTTGAACCACTGGAGAAAGATTAAATTATGTTCAGTAGTGCTTCCGTGTTAAGTGCATTTCACACTGTATTTCATGTCTGTGGAATTGGATCATTCACACAAGGCACAAGGTGACTCTCTTATTGTCCGGGATCTAATTCATTTCAGTTCAATTTGAATTACAAAGGTTTACTAAGCACCTACCGCTCATCCTGAGCTTTGGTACACACTGGAAGACCTATTCCATTTATTCATGGAGCTCACAATTTCATGGTTAAATACAAGCAAGCAAGCAAACAAACAAATAAATACTCCACGCCTTACAACCCCAGAGCATCCAAAAGTTGCCTGGATGAGTATTTGTTCAATGACAAAGTGCTGGACAGGCACAGAGACAGGAGTGATAGGAGAAAGAAACACAGGATAAGGTATTTTAGCTCCCCTCTAGCAGATTCTCAGGATGCCAGCTATCAATATAGCGGAGGAAAGTTTCCTAACAAAAGGGAAGGTGATGAGAACTTACTGGGAATGGAGAAAAATCTGGTATTTCTGGAAGATGTGGGTGGAAAATGCCAAGAATGATTCTGCAAAACTAAGTCATAGAGAGCCTTGAATGGCAGTCTGAGACATTTGAATATTTTCCTATAAGTAGTGGGATGTCAGCAAGGATTTTTGAGCAAAAGGATGAAGGTTCAGATGGGCTTTAGAAAGATCCCTCCCGAGCACTGAAGTGAGAAGTTTTGCAGTACTGGAGATTGAACCCTGGGCTTTCACTCTAAGCTACCTCCCCAGTCCTTTTTTAAATGAATTTTTAATTTTTTTTAAATTTTATTTTGAGACAAAGTCTCACTAATTCATTATATTGCCCAGCTAGGACGCTAATTGGGATCCTCCTACATCAGCCTCCCAGAGTGCTGAGATTATAAGCATGTGTCACTATACCCAGTTCACCACAGTAGCTTTTTTTTTTTAATCTTAAATTCTTTTATTGGTACATTTTAGGTATACAGTACGTTTACATTTATCATTGGGTGCTTGTACCTGTACATGATGTATCTTGATTCTTATTTTTTCCCCATTCCCTGTGCACCCTTCACCCCCTCTACCCTTCCCTATTTACATAGACATCATTTCCATTTTTTTTTCTTTTCTCATAATTTTTCCTTTCCCTTCTTTATACCTCAGTAGCTTTTAAAGTGGCTTCTACTGGGTGTGTTGGCAAACACCTATAATCCTAGCCCTCTTGGAGGCTGAGTCAGGAGGATCTCAAGTTTGAGTTCCACCTGAGCAATTTAGCCATTTAGTGAGGACCTGTTTCAAAATAAGATGAATGAATAAAAAGGGCTGGGGATGTAGATTAGTGTAAAGGCCCTAGATTCAATCCCCAGTGCCATAAAAAAAAAAGTGGGAAGGGAAGGGAGGTACTGTATACATTCAGGCCAGAAATAAGAGAGAATGGAAATAGATGTATAGTTCAAGAAATATGCTACTGGTTAAAGGCCCTTTCCAAAACTCATGTTTATATGTAATTGGCCTTGTAACAGTACTCAAGGTGGGGCCTTACCAGGTGATTAGGCCATAAGAGCACCACCTCATGAATGGACTGGCGTTACAGAGGGAGTAGGTGATCAATGGAGTGTTGTTACAAGAGCCAGTTTGACCCTCCTTTGCATCTGTCTCTCATGTATGGTACCTGTCAGCCATGTTAAGACATTGCACAGAGGCCTCACCAGAGCCTGGCACCGTGCTCTTGGACTTCCCACCCTCCAGAACTGTGAAAAATAAATCTGTTCTTGATAAAGTATCCAGTCTCAGGTGTTCTGTTACAGCAGCACAAATGGTCTAAGAAAGATATTACAGAGGTAGATTCAATAGCACTTGGGAACCACCTGGGTGTGAGAAGAGGAAGGGGCTGAAGAAAGCTCTAGAGAACTCTGTCGGGGGAGCTAGCTGCCATACTCCAGCCCACCCTGTATCCACAGCCTTTGAAATGTACTCTGCAGCTCCTATCATTGAGCGAGGGACTCTAAGTCTCTACTCCTTAAAAATGGGTTCCAGCTCTACACTGCTTGGGTCCAGAGCCAATATTGAACAGCTAGGCTGGGGTAGAGGGAGAGGCTCACACCAGGTAACTAAGTTTAGGTTTCCTAGCAACAGTCCCTGCAGCAAGAATTCAAATGGATATAATGCATTTAGAAGATGATCCCAAAAGCTTGGGTAGAGGGGTAGGAAAGTGAGACTACGGAGAAAGGAAGCCAATAAGGAACAGGTTATGGAACAAGTTACCATTATGACCTCTGAGAGACATCTTCATCATCCACCTGTGCGAGGAAGGACTTTGGGTATTTAGCTACAAGTCAGTGCTCGAGGGTTTTTGGGGAGAAGACAATGTCCAATGGCTGGGCTGACACATGAGCAGAGGAGACTCTAGCCTGCTTGGTTTCAACCTAGATGACTTCCAGATGGAAGGCAAGCCAATTCTACCAGTGATAGAATTGGAACTCCAGAAAGCTGAAGACTAAGCAGATGTAGGCAATGTCTGTGTGTGTGCATGTGCCTCTCACAGGCGAGACCAAGATTTGCACAGAAAGCAGGTGGAGAAGGTGGAGAAGGAGGAGGAGGAGGAGGAGGAGGAGGAGGAGGAGGAGGAGGAGGAGGAGGAGGAGGAGGAGGAGGAGGAGAAGGAAAGAGTGGCTGGGAGATGTAGTTCTGCCATCCTGAGGAGCACAGTGAGTGACCAGACCCACTCAGGAGTTTGTACACAGACCCAAGCATAGAAGCCAGAGTGCTGGGCAGTAGTACCAGGAAACAGGTTAGCCCAGTGTCTGCAACAGACACATGCATGCCAGCAATGATGTCAGTGGCTGGCCTTGGTGTCCCAAGTCCGATATGCACAAGCTCACCCCATGTGCCCATTCACCTATATCCCCTCAGTCCCCACTGCCTTTGCATCCTCCTTGCATCCTCCTTGCCACTGGTTTCCCTGGGCAGTGGGCTTCCACATCTGTCTTCAGTTCTGGCTGCTCTACCTACACTGTGTGGCTTCAATGCAACCATGTATTTCCATCAGTTCTGTGGGCTGAGAAGCCCAAGATCAAGGTGTCGGCCAGTTTGATCCTGGGGAGAGCTCTCTTCCTGGTTTACACACTGCTGTCTTTTCTCTGTGTCCTCATATCAAAGAGTAAGATGGATCTTGTGCCTCTTTCTCTTCTTATAAAGGCACTAATCCCATCATGAGAGCCCCACCCCATGAGCCCATGATGCATCCATTTGCCACATCTCAGTGGACTCACCTCCACATACCATCACAGTGGGGGTTAGGGTTTCAACACAGAACTGGGGAGAGTGGTGGGCACCAATATTCAGTCCATAACAACACATTTCCCTGAACCCCATCTAGCTTGGCTAGATCCAGCCCACTTTGCCTCACCCTTGCCAAACCTATGTTTCTGAGGTCAGGACCCTGCCTTGAAGGACTTAGCCACTGTTCAGACTCCTGCTCAGGTGGAATAAGGCATCTAAAACCAAAGCCCTGCCACGCACCCAACTTTAAGGCATGTCACTCTCCAGAGGTCCCTGCTGCAGACTCATAGCCCCTACTTTTGTGTTTCTTTGGGAACTAAAGCCAGCCTGGATGGAGCCAGAGTCCACCTTGGCCCCCTGGACTCTGTCACTTGAACCGCAGGCTCTCCCTTCTCTGTCACCACACCCTTGTAGGGCCAGCCCTGCAGCTGGGTTAATTCACTCCACCTCCTACCCCCATGGTCTCCCCTGCCTCCCTCTCCAGTTTGGTCTCTTTTGCAAAGGAACTGGTTTTTCCATTCTCATCCATTCAGCCTATGTTCACTGCACCCACCATGTGCCAGGCATTGCTGAGGATCGAGGAGTAAGTGAACATGGATTATAGGTGCCACCCAACGAAAAAAAGCCCTGTTACCTGGAAGTGGCCAACGAGCATACATGGGAGGGGTATGTTATTGGAAGAGTGCTGCTAGCCTTGGACTTTGTGAGTGGCACCAGGCAAGTTGAGTCAGCACCCTTAGCCAGCAAAAACAAAAGAAAAGCCTGGCTATAACCCAGGGTTGTATGTAGCAGAAAGAGGGAAGAGACCAGGCCTTAACCTAACTGAAGGATGCACTCATTAGTGGCTCCCAGCTGACCCCAGGCAGCCTCCCAGCAGGGTCCAGCCTCCCAGCACCCCAGATCTGAGGACTGTGCCCAAGCAGGTGGCAGCTTTCCTGTGGTGAGGCTGTGGAGGACCATTTGCAACTTCAGAGAGCTGGGGAAATGCTCAGTCTGAAGAGCTGCCAGGTCTTATCGAAAGAGCCATGTGCTGGTGCTAAGTCTGGTGGGACCTGATTCCAAAGGAACCCTAAGAGCTGCTGCAAACGGGGTGTTTAAAGACTTAGGAAACCCTGCGTGCAGTTTTCGATGTTTCCAACCCCACTGAGAAAAGTGGGAGTTAGGAGATTTATAGGGGAATCAGCTTTCCTCCCGACAGCCCCTCCCCGGGCTCTGGTGCCACCTCTTCTACATCTAGCACTAAGCAGCCAAGAACAAGGCTTGCTGGGGAGGAAATAAGCCAGTTTCTAGGTCCCCTGTGTGGAGAGAGGGCATTTCCCCAAATGCACAGGCCAGAAATCCTACCCCACTTCCCAAACCCAGGAGCAATACCTACAGCATCCCACCAGCCTCTGAGAAGCTCTCCAGCCCAGTGGGCTCTGCTCACCCATTAAGCCAGCTTAGCCCAGCCCATGGCCCAGAGCTTGAGCCAGCTGAGAATGTTCTTCAAGGTACCAGATTTCCCTGCCCACTGCATCACGCTGCCTGTGCCTATTCCCAACCCCTGACAAGAGCTAGACACAATCTGGTGCAATGTTGGTCTGTCCTGCTTGCCCTGGTGTGTCACTGTGTTGTCTGGAGAGAAGACCCCTCCACCAAGAGCCAAACAGGCCTTCCCAACTGTGCACACCTGTAACCCCAGGCCTCTTGGAGGCTGAGGCAGGAGGGTCACAAGTTCAAACCCAGCCTGGGCAATTCAGCAACTTAGTGAGACCTTGTCTCGAGATAAAAATGTTTTTAAAGGGCTGGGGAGTGTGAAGGCCTTGGGTTCAGTCCCCATTATCACACACACACACACAGTATGTCACAGTGCCCAGTGAGGGATATTTGATTACTTTGCCCCTTTACAGACGTGGGAATGGAAACACAGATTGGTTCTGGTCTTGCCTGAAGTGATCCAGCTAACAGGATGGGGCGTGATTCAGTTCCCAGCACACACTGAAGTAGGTGCCCCTCTACTCTTCCTCCTTTCCACCCAGTCCTGTGTTCTGCTGGCCACAGGAAAATGAAAATGACTCCCTGTGCTCCTCTGTGGGTCCCAGTGGGAATGGATCTGAGGTCTTTGGGGAGCTTGAAGATCTCCATGCTGAGCCCTCCAAGGCCCTGGGATGAAAGGGATTCCACTAAGCATGAACATTTTTTTCTTGTTAGACTGTCCATTTTTTCCTTTCGGCATGTTCTTCCTTGCAATCATTCCTTTTTCTTTCCAGACCCCAGGAGCCCGAAATAAACACATGCAGTCTTCGCATTGATGTAAATAACCATTGGCTTTATTGAACCCATCTGCTCCGGCTGTTGGTTGAAATCATAGCTCTAGAGTGTTTTCCACCAAACGACCCTTGGGTATTCAGGAACTCTCGCAGCTCTCTTGCCTGGGAACATTTGTTCTGCTCCTTCAAAAGGGACTCTTACTCTAGGAGCCCTTTGTTCACTTTCCTGGTGTCCTTGGGGCTCAGGGGTGGAGCCATTTTCTCCTCATTAACATCACTTTCTCTCTCTGTTCTCTCCCGGAGCTTCTTCCTATCTCCCAGCCTCTCAAACTGCCTGGCTCCATCATTCTGTGCTGCGACCTTAAGTTTGGAGACAGCCAATGAGAGCAGCTGTCACCATATCCTGTGGTGTCCACAGTTGCAGCCTGGCTTCTGGGTGGCTGCACGCGTCTCATACAGGGGAGCCCTTCTCTTGTAGTCAGGACAGCAGCAGCAGCCAAACGTCTGCAACACTCGCTGCGTAGCAGGTGCTATCTGAGCCTTATGAAAATATCCTCTTGGTACACAGTGGACCCTTGACTTGTGAACTCAATTCTTTCAGAAGGGCTGATTGTAATGCAAGTTGGTCAGTGAAGGCTCAGGCTCCTCTACACCGCCTTCAAAGTCTCTCTCCTGTACACAGGCAGATCTCAGTGTCCTTAGAGAGACATTGACCCAGGATTTCTCAGTTAACCCCACACAGGAAAGGATATTGTAATGTTTCTTCCAGAACTCTTTAAGGGTTAAATCTGTATCTGATGGGCCAGAGATGTAGATCAGTGGCACTGAGCCTGCCTGGCAAGGGCAAAGTCCTGAGTTCAATTCCTGGTACTGGAAGAAAAAATCTGTATCTGAGACCATCTGGATGCACAAGTGGCCAGCATTCAAGTCATAAATCAAGACTTTGGTTGTTAAGTTAAAATTAAAATTCTGGTCATAACCCAAGTTGTTCATATGTCAGGCTAGTAGTAATGAGGATCCACTGTATTCCACAGCCACCCAAGGAAATTCAGGCACTGACACGGATGAAGTAATCTGACCAAGATCATGCAGACAGTAGGAGATAGGGCTGGGACTCTAACCCTAGAAGAGTTCAGCTATACCCCACTGATCTAGAAGTCCCAGGGAGGTGAGCCTATCTCTTCTGTGTGTGGTTGATTTTATTTTTTTGTCTTGTGGCTGAGTTGTTCTTTGCTTTCTGCTTTGTGTTTGTTTGCTGCTTTGCCTTTTTCCCTGATTTCCTGCATCCCCCGAGTACCACTCAGTACCTTATCCTTTACTGCAATCAGTAGCCCCATCCTTGCTCCCTATAACAATTATGCTTAATTTGGTAGGTACCTAGAGAGTTAGTAACGTGCAATTCTTGGTGTGTCTGTGTGGATCACAGAGGCATGACCTTGGGCGTTATATATGGTCCCTGGCTCCTTACACTCTAGCACTGTTATCCTGCTCTGCTTCCTGGCCCCCATGAAATGAGCAGCTTTCCTCTGCCAAACCCTCCCACCATAATGTTTCTATCTTGGAGCCAGCTGACCATGGACTGAATCCCCCGAAACCATGACCCAAATATACCTCTCCTTTAGATTGTGGGTATCAAGTATTTGTCTCAACAGTGCGGAAGCTGACTAATCCAGCCCCACATTGAATCAGTGGCCAAGTCCTATGGATTCATTCATTTCAGAAATATTTAGTGACTGCCTACTCTATGCTGAGCACACAGTAAGTGAACAAGATAGATAGAGTCCCTGTGTGTTGCACACTCCCTGTCTCTTTCCTATGCCTCTCATTCCCTATCTCATCCCCAGCTCAGGTTGAGGTTCACACTTACCTGCACAGTTACTATACCCTCTCCCTCTCCACTGGGCTTCTTGCTGCATCTCAGAGCAGGCCTTCTCCCAGCTCCAAGCGCCCAGCGCCCAGAACTCTTGTCTTAATCTCTTCAGGCTGCCATAACAAAATGTCAACGTCTGGGCTTATCTTACTAGCAGCAGCAATTTATTTCTCACTATTCAGAAGGCTGAGAAATACAAGATTAACAAATTCAGGGTCTGGTGAGGGCCCACTTCCAGTTTCATAGGTGGCGCCTTCTGTCTGCATTCTCACATGGCAGAAGCAGGGAGCAGCCCTCTGGAGCCCTTTTTATAAGAGCACCAATTCCAATTTCAGGGCTCTGTTCTCAGGATCAAGTCACTGCCTCAAAGGCCTCTGCCTTCTAAGAACATCTCAGGAGGTAGCATTTCAATACTTCAAGGAAACATAAACTTTCAGACCATAACAACTCCCTAAAAGCCAGCATGCTAAACCCCCAGTTGGGTGCTCTGGTTGACCCAGACTTGCTGGTTCCTATTTCTCCAAATATACTTGTTTCCCTCTGCCCATCCTCCTTCAGCCTGTCCCATCCTAGACCATGTCAAAGACAGGGATCATGGGCTCTGTTAAGCACAGCATAGCAGAGGACCCAGTTCTGGCCTTACTCCAACCAATCCTTCTTTCCAGGGTCACCTTTTTCCAACTTGATCTTCCTTGTGGGTTCCAGAATTTTTTTTTTTAATTCATCCTTATTTCATTCCTTCAGAGTTCTTCTATTGTTATTCACAATTTAGCATGAAGGATCCTGGGAAAATGGAGGAGGTGGAGATGCTGAAAGCAGATAGGAGCTGCTCAGACGTTTCTCACAAGTCCAGGCCAGAAGTTAGAGGCTGAGTACAAATGGAGTGGAAGATATGACATGAACTCCATGTTTTCCATCCTGTTCTAACATGTGAAGTGGGATGAGAGCAGCCGGCACTTGATGCTGGTGGTGGAAGCCACAGTTCAAACACAGAACATCTGGTTTCCCACATCCTGTTTAAAGCACTGAGCTATCCTCCTTTACTGCTGAGGACTTTGTACCTAACCATTCTGACTTTAGCAGGAAGACAGATTGTAAAGCAGTGAGCGAGAGAAGTGAAAGATGGACTGAGAAGGTTGAATCCGGTCTGGGTCAGAGGTGTCAGTGGCAGGCCTGTGGTGGTAGCAGTGGAGCAGGAATAAAACAAACAGGCTGAAGATTGGCTTGCAATCTGGGCAAAGTCAAGACTGAGTCCTAGGTTTGAGTCAGCAGCCAAGTGGATGTCTTTATCGAAAGAGAACCAGGCTGGATGGTAGAGGGTCCCAGAGCCCAGTATCCTTGCCCTCAGGTAACTTCTGAGCCCACATCAGCCCTGCAGCCCCATGCTAGGAAAAGCCTTGGACACAGATGCCAAGGTTCGCTTGCGCTGACAGGTCCAAGAACCACAAAAGCCTCATTTTATTTAAAACACAGGGCTTGGCGGAATTCCCTACCTAGCAGAGACAAGCCCATTACTTCATCTCATGAGCTGCATTACAGCCTCTGTTTTTGTGTTTCTATTAGCAAAGCCTTTTGGCCAAAACTCCAGCCAACCCATCAGTCATTCCTCCCAGAGGCCCACAAGCCAGGCAGCAGAGGCTGGAATCCCAGGAGACATCCATAACCCTTTCCAATGGGACCAAGTCCCAAAGACTGTCCCGTTTATGCATACGAGGCCTTATTGCTTTATGTTTTTAATTAAAAGCAGATTTTTATCAATCCCCCCAAAATCTATTAGGGAAACTAATTTTGCTTCCAATCTCCCCATTTAATATTCCCCCAGTGACCATAAAAAGCTGTGGAGTTTCAGTTCATGATTTGAATCTTTACAGATAATTAGCTGGTGGAATGACTGGAGAGGGAAGCAGGTACATATTTTCACAACTTGGTTGGGAGTGGGTAGGAAAGTCGTGGGAGAAGCAGCCCCCACCCCAAGGCAGTCCTGGCTTGTTTCTGTTCCCAAATCCTAAACATGCACTTAACTGAAAGACAAATTCATTTATGTTCTCTCATCGCTGCCATGAAAAGTGTTCCTCCTTGTTTCTGCGCAATTTACTCTAAAGCCACTTGGGTTTCCTACCTTCAACATCCCCTCCATGGTCCTTGTCATTGACTTTACTTGTTCCAGGCCACCTCCACCCACCCCACCAGCTGGCCTTGGCTTCCCTCTTAGCCATGAGACACTTTACCTGCCATCTCCTCTCCAGCCTCCTCCTCCTCCTCCTCCTCCTCCTCCCACATCCTTCTCTCCTGCCCCCCCATGCCTTCTCCTCTCAGACTCAGTTACCATCACCCTAAGCTGACCAGTGAGTGGGTCAGACACTGTGTTATAACACATGTAAGCACCTAATGTAACACCCACACATTCGACCACCCTACACGTACTTCATTGACTTCTGAAGAATCTGAGGCTCCTAGAGATTAAAATATTTACTCATCCTTTTCTCCCTCACTTCCTTTTTGTCCTTCAACTCCTTTCTGTTCCTTCCCTTTTGTCCTTCAAGTCATTTTTGTCATTTATTTAAGATAGATAGATAGATAGATAGATAGATAGATAGATAGATAATAGATCAGCCAATCAATTCATGGATGATAGATGAATGAATGGATAGATCCATGGACAATATATACAGAGATCTACCTATTACAGATGGGTGGATAGATAGATGATAGATAGATAGATAGATAGATAGATAGATAGATAGATAGTTGAAAGAGAGAGTTGGACTATAGTAGCTGGCAAAAATCAACCAAGTATTTCACTCCACCATATTGTCCCTCTCCTAATAAAGTTCTCTCAGTGACATTCCTCTTTCCACTTCTTATTCCTCTGCTTTTCTTCTAGGTAGACTCTTAGCTTCATGAAACCTAATGAGGTAGATTTTAAAGGCTGGAAAGAACAAACAAGTGACCAAGAGGGTTGTGTGGATACCCAGGTATCAATCAGGACAAAAGAGGTAATGAATGTGAGAGGTCTTCCATTGTACATAGTAAGGGTCTCATCATGAGGTTCCAGAATCATCACATCCAATAAGGATCACAGTGCCAGGGGAGATGCTTTGCAAAAGTCATTCTCAACCTCGCCATGGATTTCAGCCACCCAGCGGGCTTCTTAACCTGTAGGATGTTGGCCCTATCCTACTAGTTTCTGACTCCCTGGGCCAGGGAAGGGCCTGCGACTTCACAGTTCCCACAATGTTCCTAGATAATGACGAGGCTGCTCCAAGCACCCCCCCCCCTTGGAAAACAACTGCTGTAAAGTAATTTTTGGAAGTTATTTTTGGATATTACATGATGTTCAATAATATCTCTTTTAATCAAATCATATTATCTGGCATATCGGGAAATGAAGGAAACAATTGCAGCTAGTTTGTTTCCAAGGATGGGTCAAGACCAGCAGGATGATGGAACTTTAAATGGTTGACTATCACCTGCCCCATGTTTTCTGATACCATCTGGAACTCTCATCTCTATCTACCATGATCCTATGTCTCTGCCTCCTTGTCCTGTACCATGGGAATTCATGGTCTGTCTGTCTTGCTTGCTATTAAAACTCCAGGTTTTAAGACTAAAACAGAATTCTGAGTGTGTGTGTGTGTGTGTGTGTGTGTGAGAGAGAGAGAGAGAGAGACACAAATGTAAATATGTGTGTGTTGGTGTCTGTTAATTGATTCCTTAATAAATAGGACTCTCATAAAATGGAAAAAGAATGGGCTCAGAGCTTGCTATAGATTTGAACATTTGTGCCCCCACCAAGATTCCTATGTTGAAGCCCAATTTCCAATTTGGTAGTTTTTAGAGGTGGGGCCTTTGGGAGGTTATTAGATCAAGAGGGCAGAACCATCATGAATGGGACCCTTTTAAAAGTAACTCCAGAGTTCTCCTTCATTCCTTCCCCCAAGAGGGCACATAATGAGACGACAACCATCTATGAACCAGGAAGAGAGCCCTCCCCAGATTCAGAATCTGCTGACACCTTGATCTTGGACTTTCAGCTTCCAGAACTGTAAGAAAAACTTCTGTTGTTTATTAGCTACCTGGCCTATGGTGTTCTGTTATATCCACTCTAATGGGTTAAGACAGAGCTGGTAAGTGTGAACCACACTCCTCTGTGTAGACTACTAGTGTTTCTCTGGGCTTGGAACCCTCAGCAAAATATCCCTGCAGTGTCCCTGCCCTCCCACACACAGCCCTTTCCACAATAGAGTCTTGTAAGCATACTCACCTGAAAGACTGAGCACACCTGATCTCCCCTGCCCTGTCTACCTTGCTGCCATGTACTCACCAGGAACCAATGAGCAGAAAAGTCCTTCCACCAGTATCGAAAATACTTGGAATGATAACTCACAAACTGTAGTCTCCTCCCCTCCATTTCTGGATCTCCCACTTCTCAAGTCTTCCAAGTTGGCACCACAATCTTTGGGTCTGATCAAGAGATGGTCTAACCCTCCATCAGTGGCATATTCAAAAGCATTGCTCTCAACCAGCCAAAGTTTGCACCTCTTGTTCAAATACTATGAAGAATTTCACAATGACAGTGACCATAGAGCACTAATTAGTCAAGGGTGGTCCAATAGTGAGTGCACAGGCTACACATGGCCAGCATCTTTGGACAAAGTCAATAAACCCAACATTCTTCCATATCCGGGAGTCCTGTCTGCATCTGGCATTCTGTCCAGGGGACTAAAGGATGGTCCTAGGTTCCAGGTCCCTCCTGGGAGTTTATCAGCTCCAGAGCAAACAGCCCTTGCTTTCCATCCCACAGGGCCTGTTTAAAGCAGCACCCACCCACACGGCGCTCCCTGGTGTGATAGAAAACTCTGAGCAGGTAGGTAGCAGAGGCCCCTAGGGAACGTCTCGCTCCCCGCCTCCCCTTGCTGACTGCTAACCCGCAGCAGCACTGTGTGCATTCTCTCTCTAGAGCATCCTGAATTTGACATTGACCCGGAGTAAGTTCCCTGCCCAGAACAAGGGCACTTCCTTTCGGAGGCAACGACACCATCCTGTCTCTTAAAATGGGTCAGCTCATTATTGGCAGGCATATTCCGAGGCCTCAAGAGCAGAATAAGTCAAATACAAAATGGCTATTAACTTCCCAAAGTTTCAAACCAGCTGGGGAAATTAGAAAAACTAATAGAAAAATAGATCTCGCAACCCTGAAACTGAAAGAACTGAAAAAGCTTCAAGATGAGATCAAACACAAGGGAGGGAGTTGTTTCCCCAGGAGTCTGAGTCTCCCCAGCAGCTCGGAATTTCAAACCCGGCTGGGGAAAGGTTGTGAGGTTGTAAGGGAAATGAAAGGACATTCTGGAATTTGGGTTGTGCATTAAAATTGCCTTTGTTTAAAACAAACAAAAACAAAACTGAGCCACAGGCAATTCGATAAGGATTTTACTCCATAAAAATTTCTTAACTTTTTATATAGAAAACTTGAAGACTGTACAACATGGAGAGGACACAATGAACCCCCACGTACCCCATCCAGTTTTAGAAATTAACAACTCAGGCTAGTCTCCTTTTGACCTCTGCCTCCACCCATTTCTTCCCTCCATCCCCACTTGACAATAATTCCTTGAATATTAAATCAAAATCTTATTTCCCATGTTATCTGACGTATTTTTAAGAATTTCATAATTATTAAGTTTTTGTCCCCTACTGCTCACAAAAGTTTCCAACTAACAATATCAACTATCAACAATAGGGTTAACTCTGGCCCGGAATGTGGCTGGGTTACAGAGCACTTGCCTTGCATGTGCAAGGCCCAAGATTTGATCCCCAGCACCACAAAAAAAGAATGAGGTTACTGAAAACAGTTTAAATTTTTCCAGTTTTGGCCTTAGGATATACCATACAAAGGATGGTAGTCAAATTACTATATTCTGAAATCATTTGGAATAGTTACTCTATGTTGTTTTGCCAACTGGATACATATTTGAGTTCATTTGCTTCCTTTTACTTTGAGTTCATTTGCTTCCATTTATTTTGGCATTGCTTTTTTATTTAATTTGATTTTACAGTCACATAAAATGTTTATATGGCTCAAAAGTCAAAAGATCAAGCCTAATAATGGATGGTCAAAGACACTTAGATTTTATCCTGGTCCCCTCTGTCCTATTCCTTCTCTCCTCCTGTAAGAAGTCTTTTAACAATAGTTTATCCATATTTTAATCATATTTTAATTGACATATAGTAATTGTACATATTTATGGGGTCTAATGTAGCATTTCAATACACATACATAATGTGTAATGATCAAATCAGGGCAATTGGCATATCTATCCCTCAGACATTTATCATTTCTTTGTATTAGGAACATTTTAAAATCCTCTCTATTAATTACTTTAAAATACTCAATTAATTCTTACTACCCATACTTATCCTACTGTGCTATAGAACATTGAAAGTTATTCTCCCATTTAATTGCACTCCTAACCTACTACCCAGCCCCTCTTCATCTCTCCCTTCCCCACAACCTTCCCAGATTCTAGTGACTATGTTTCAGTTCTCTACTTCTCTGAGATCAACTTTAGCTTCCACATAGGAGTAAGAATGTCCAGTGTTGCTTTTCTGTGCACTGGATTTATTTCTCTTAACATGGGCACCAGTTTCGTCCACGTTGCTACAAGTGACAGAATATCATTGTGTTTATGACTGCAAAGCTTTTCTTTGTGTATATATACCACACTTTCCTTATCCGTGGACACATTCATAGACACCTAGGTTGACTCTGTATCTTGGCTACTTGCATATTTTTAACACAAGGAGATATATATATATATATATATATATCACATTATATACATATATAATATATATGTCATATATGTGTGTGTATATATATTCTTAAGTGATATGTATTGTCATATATATATATATATATATATATATATATATTCCTTAAGGGACTGTTTCCAGAATCCCTCACAAATACCAAAACTCACAGACTCTCAAGTTTCTTATATAAAATGTCACAATGTTTCCATATAACCTGTGCACATCCTCCTATGTACTTTAAATCATCTCCAGGTTACTTACAACACCTAATACAACATAAGTGATATGTACCTAGTTACTGTATTATTTAGAAACTCACAATGAGAAAAAAAGTGTACAAATTCTGTACAGATGTGATTTTTCACATGTATTTGAATATTTGGTTGCTAAGCCTGCAGATACATAGGCCCCAGTTATAGAGGCCCAGGTAATATAGACAGACATATACATACCTACCCGTTATTCATGTTATATGTATACAGGTATGTATGCACAAGATATATAAACAAAGCCACACACTTTGCTTTTTCTCCACTCACTCCTGGAGATACTTCCCTGGTGGGCCGTGGAGATGCTCTCACTCCTTTGATGCACCGAGCTCTTTCTGGTTCTTTCTAGTATTTTGCAGTAATGAGGATTGGACCCAGGGCCTTCACATGGAGCTACATCCCCAGGCCCCTTTTTACTTTTTCAGTCTTGCTAAGTAGCTCAAGCGTGGCTCAGATTTGCAAACCTCCTGTCTCAGACTCCCAAAGGGCTGGAATTACAATCATGTGACACCACACCTAACTCTTTCTAGCTTTTTGCCCTTACAAATAGACCTGTGAGAAACGACCTTCTGCCTGCCACTTTTCATATCTTCAGGCTCTCCAGTGAACCTAATGTGCAATCAAGGCTGAAAATTTCTGATTTAAGAGGAAAGCTGGTTGTTAAGAGACCTATATCTGAATCCCAGGTCGGCCCTTACCTAATTCCTCATACAATCTGGATAATACTTTCTACCTCATAGATTTGTTACAAGGATTAAATGAGCTAATGTATACAAAGTGCTTAAATCAGGTCTGAGTACATTTTAGTTGGTTGTTGTTGTTGTTGTTGCTGATCTTCAAGCTTCTGATTTCCCTTCCCTGTCTCCATTTCCTCTGCTATCCCAACTGCCTCAGGATGCTAGGACAACAAAATTAGACCATCATTGTGGAATTGCTGGAAATAGCTCTGATCCCTGGAAGTACAGAGAAAGGGTTTGGTTTTAGAGAGGCCCTTTAGGGGAATTAAGCACCTTAAGATGGTGGAACTCTCATCTCTACAGCTTTTATAGAGGCTTTTCAGGCTCTGCCGAATCAGTGAGACAACCTGTCAATTCAGTCAAGCCATTAATTTAATTGAGATTTTATTTTCTACTAAATTGACAGACTGAGTAAATTGACAAAATTGACTGGTTTCTTTGATATCATTTATATTCAGCTTGAGTAGAGCTAATCATGAAGGGGAAAATAATTATTATTGACATGGCTGCAATGATCAAAGACACCCTTAGCCTGGGCAGACAGAAGAGCACTGGGGTCCTTACCACAGAACCAGCTTTGCATCTTACTGAGCTAAGGTTTAGAAAAGAAACTCTGCCCACCCTACCCCACTGTGTTACTGGGGTGATCAAAATAGAGGGCAGGTTGGGAAAACAACTTGGGAAGGAAAGCATTGATACCTGAGTATTCATGCTCAATGTGACTCACGTGCCCAATTCTGAGGATACAAAAGAACCAACAGGGCCAAGCAGTCATATTCCCTGAAACAGACTGAATAATGAACCCCAAAGATCTCCCCATCCCAATCACTGGGACCTGAAGATATTACTTCATGTGGCAAAAGAGGCTTTGAAGGTAGGAGGCTTACACTGGCTTATCTGATGGATCCAATCACAAGTGCCTTATTAGAGGGAGGTGGGGAGATTTTACTATAGAAGAGAAGAGGGAGAAATAAGGATGAGAAGAAGAGGAAGGAGCCACAAGCCAAGTAATGTAAGCAGACTCTAAAAGCCGGGAAAAGTAACAAAATAAATTCTCTCCTAGAGGCTCCAAAACAAGCCAGCACTGCCAGCACCTTGACTTTAGCCCAGTAGAACTGATCTTGGACTTCTAGATTCCAGAACCATAGAAGAAAACATCTGTTTTAAGCCACTAAGTTTATGGTAACTTTTTACAACAGCCCGAGGAAGTGGGTCCATTCCCTGCCAGTGGTCTTGCAGCTGTCATCCATGGTGAAGACACTCTAAGGAAGGAGGGGAGGCTCAGTGCCCCGAGAGAGAGGATGCCCTTTCCCCCTGTTTCAGGCTTCAAATAGAAGCCAATTTGGGTACCATGCAAGACTTTATTGAGGGGGAAAAAAAGGATTCATCTAAAATGGAGTAGGGAGGGGGGCCTGAAACAGATACGGTTGATAGTCATAGATCCAATCTATGGGAATCACTTGCACATAGTGCTTGGCATTGGGTGAACATAATAAAATGCAGTGGTGGTGGTGATGATGGTTATTATTATCTGCTCCACCTCCTTTGCTTTGTCACTGAGAAACTCCAGCCCAGTGCAGGTGAGTGACTTGCTCAAGGTCATCCAATTCCTAGCAGAACCCAGGCTAGAACCATGGTCTAACAGTCCTAGTACCTACTGCAACCCTCCCCCTGGGTTTTCCTCCAAACAGGAAATGCCATCAGCTGATGGTGCCTTACTTTATTAAATTTGTTGCACAAAGGCTATTTTTAGGCTAGGCCTTTTATTCCACAGCCATTACCAAGTTCCAAGGAAATCTGATCACTTGGGGGTTATGTTGTCCATTTTCTTGCTGGGCCACTGTGCCAAGAGATGACCCTACAGCAGAAAGAGAGAGCTGCTTCCGGCCCCCTCTGCAGCTGGTAGGTAGATAGATGGATCCTCTGTCTGCTGAGCAGATTGTTGTGGGGATGGCAGGGTGGGTTAGGACAATGGGGCAGGGAGAGTGAGGCAGGGATGGAAGCAGATGCTGCCTCGTTAAGGACACTCGGGTAAAATCGGGGCCACACCAGGCCTGGCCATCTGCTGATCTGCAAATCACAGCTGCTTGCTGACACATCTCTCCTCTAAACTGCAGCAGCAGAGTCAACATAGTCTTCCAGTGCTGGGAGCCACTTGGTTTGAAGTCCCAGTGAGGAGGTGTCTTGTCAGCCAAGCATCAAGTGGAAAGAGTAGGAGAAGGAGGGGAAGGAAATTTAGGATGAGCTGGGGAGGTCTCGCCCTGTGTTGTTCCACCCCCTCCCCAACCCCAGACCTCTTATTGCCTTCTCTGGCCGCAGGCATTGCCTCTTATTGAAAAAGCTCCTCACCTGGGCATTTGAGAGTGTCAACCATCCTGTCCATATAAGTTCTCCAAGGCTTCTTTCTATTCAACCCCAAAATGGGTTACTCATTGGTCCCCAAAATGTCATTCCATTAGAACTCAAGTTTCGTGAGGGAAACAACTGTACCTCTTCATCACCATCTCCCCAGTCCCCACATGGCTGGCATGTGGTAAGCATAGTAAACTCCTCTGAAGAAATAAATGCTACTCACTTGGTACTCAACACAGTGCTAGGCATTTACTGGTGTGAGACTCTACCAAGTTCCTAAACTTCATGTCTGTATCTCACCTACAGAGATCCATAAGTCTGTAAACCGAGGCAAATATAAAATATATCATTTAGGGCATCGTCACTCTGTGAAAAAATAAAATGTTATCTACATTTTGAGAATCAATTACAGCACTTAGCCCAGCCCTTGAGCCAGAATATAGCAGATGGAAGCTATTATTACTATGTGACTACTATTATAAAGATTAATGAAAGGACAATCAATGCAGGAGATAAACAAGTGAGCAACTACAGTGCAAACTGAGAAATCCCATCACAAAAAGTTGGACATAGAGTCCCAAAGGCTCTATGTTAAAAATGGATCTAGAAAAAGTCCCTTTCCCATCAACCCCACAGGAACATTCTAGTCCAAACCACCCTCATTTCTTACTTAACATTATTTCAATTGCCTCTGACTTGTCTCCTGCCCTCCTTTTCTTTCTCCTTCACCCTACCACTTATGCCAGGGATCCTGCTAGAACTGGAGTCAGCTCATGTCTCCCCTATTTAAAACTCTCCCATGGTTCCTCATTCCTCTCCAAGAGAAAGCCAGAATGGTTTACTATGCCTGCTCTGATGGTTCATCTTGTATGTGTGAACTTGACTGGGACATGGGGTACCCAGACATTTGGTCAAATATTCTTTTTGTGGTGTGTCCAGGAATGTGTTTCTGGATGAGAAGAACATTTGAATCAGTAGGCTGAGGTCTCTACTGATGTGGCTGGGCCTTGTCCACTTAAGAGTAGATCTGAATAGAACAAAGAGGCTGAATAAGAAGGAACTTCTGCCAGACTGTATGAGCTGGGACATCGACCTTTGCCTTCCTTTACTCTTGACCCGATACCTTGGCTCTTTTTTGATCTTGAGCTCACTGCTTTTGGAATCAAATGACACCATCAGCTCTCCCAAGGCTCCTGCTTGCCAATCACTGATCCTGGAACTTCTCAGCCTTCGTAACTACATGAGCCAGTTTCCTGCACTGCCATTACCTCTTTGCTTTCAGCTCTTTCCACTTTCCTGTCGTTTGCTCTTTTCAGCCATGTGAGTCTCTTTGTTTTCCCCACTGAAGACCTTAGTGCCCCCAATGCCAAAGGGCCCATGCAATGGCAGAGGCTTCATGTGCTCTTCCCCTGCTGTGACTGAGTGGTTCCCACCCTTACATCCACTAGGATTCCATCCAAATGTCATATGTGACAATGATGCCTTCCCAGACCCACCTATATGAATCAGTGCACACACACACACACACACACACACACACACACACACACACAAGCACTTAAATTTCCTTAATTTTTTCCCTACAACATTTATCATGATCTGACATACTATAGCTTACTTGTATATTTGTTTAATGTCTGTCTGCCTTCTCTAAGTAGAATGTAAACTCCTTGAGAGTAGGAACTTTGTCTTATTCATAGCTGTATTATCAACACCTAGACTACTACCTAGTACATAATCAGTACTTCATAGGATGTGATTCAAAAATATGATGAATGATTTGAAAAGTTTTTAATTTATTACAGGAGAGTACACATTGCCATTAATCCCTCTCAAAATACTCCCCCTTGCTTCACACATTCTTATCCCATTGTTTCTGCCAGTTTCTGAATCCATTTTGGCCATCTTCTTCATAAATGTCTTTAGTTGTACTGTTGTGACTACCTTGAGGTTATGAATTGATCCAAAACATTTCCTTTTCATAGTCATTTCAACTTTGAGGAAGAGCCAGAAGTTGCATGGTGCTAGATTAGCTAAATAAAGTAAATGAGGACGCACCACCTTGACAGAAATTGCTGTAAACATTTTGAATTGATTCAGGACATCTAGGAACCTACACAATGCAACTAAAGATCTTCCTGAAAGAGGCCTTCCAGAACTGCTTCGGAAGGTGGCAAGAAGGATGGGATAAGTGTGTTTGAGGGAGAGGGAGTGTTTTGGGCCTTTTCCTGTAAAACATGTTTTAACTTAAACATTCACCACACAGTTTGATAACACCTAGTATATCTGTCTGTGTAGAATTATATGTACACTAAAATTTAGGATTGCTTTTAGATGAAGGCAAAGGTGCTGTGGATAGGTGGTAATGAAGAATACACAGGTAATCACAGTAGAAAACTGGAATTTTTACTGAGTGTTGGTTAAGAATTAAGCAATAAAGGATTAAGGGTTTTGCCCTCCAAAGAGGACCTAAAGGACAGACTCTGTACTGCTGATTAAGGGCTGATCTTTATGCTTTAACAGCCAGCAGAACACACAGCATGTTTGACATCCTCATCTATAAATTAAGGAGTCCAGCCAGGATATAAGCTTGAGGTGAGTTGAGCGAGAAGCCCCATGCAGGGCCAAGATTTTCCTCAGAAAACAGCTCTGGGTCTGCTCCAAAACTGAGATAAATCAGAGACAGAGGCCCTAAAGTTCAATGCCAATGAGAACAACCGAAATATTTTTAGTTAGAAATAGCCTATCAGAGCCATGAATTCTCTATGAAGAAATCAAACATAGAAGGTCTAGTTTTAAGCAATGTGACACCCTGGTGAAAATCTCCAAGAGAAGTTGGTGGTGAAATATTGCCCTCAGTAGGTAAATGAGTTGTCTTGCTATCAATGGCTGTCAGAAGAAAGAAGCTGAGAAGGCTAAAGTTGTAATGTACATCATGGTCAGGCTGAAAGAAAAAATAGATGGAAGGCTGGAACTTGGGTGAGGGGCATCTGGCCTGCACTGGGACAGTAGCCAAATGGGGAACTAATACCTGCTAATTATTCTCTACCATGAAGTGGGACTACTTAATGGCTCTCCCCTATTCCATAGGCTAACCACCAAGTCAAATAAGGTCAAGTTTGCAGAAATGTCTTAATGAACTATATGTCCCATAAAATAGCAATAGAAAAATACGGATAGACTATCAGCAAGGACATTTAAATGAGATATTCCATGGATGTAAGTTAGAGAAGGGTTAAGTGCCATTTAAGAAATAAGCCTAAACAGGGCGAGAGATTTAGCTCAGTGGTGCTGCTGCCTGCCTCGCAAGCCCAAGGTCCTGAGTTTGATCCCCGGTACCAAAAAACAAAAAGAAAGAAAGAAAGAAGTAAGCCTAACCAAGGCTATTCCCTGGTTACATCTTGCATACCTCAGCCTTGAAGGAGCTTGCTTCCTTTTTATGTCCCCTGCCCATCCCAGCCCCAGTGGAAGCAACAAGGCATCCATCAAGCTGAATGTAGACACCAAGAACTTGCCTCTTTGACAAAGCACCCCTTCATGTGCTGTTGACAGTTGTAGTCTGCTGTACCTGATTATCAAAGTTAGCATGTTTGAAATGACATACGTTCAAGATTATTAATCACAACGCTGTTTACAAAAGAAAAAAAGATTGAAGACAGCATAAGCATGGATTTAAACAAATTATGATACCACCAAGGAATGGAACAACTTCTAAACTCCAGGAAGCTCTTTAGATGTACTGATATGTCATCATCACTAAAATATATTGCTAAGAAGGGAAAATGTAATAGGATGATGTGCATATAGGTAAACTACTACGTATATAAGAAAGGAAGAAAAAGGGAAGATACATGTGAGGGGTTTGCTTGGCTATACAAAAAATATCTCTACAAGTCTCTCCATGAAGCTAGAAATATTGATTGCTTCAATAGGCAATTGAATGAATGAATGAATGAATGAGAGATACAAGTGGGCAATAGAGTTTTTACCTTATATCTGTATACTTTTGGAATTTTGCCACATAGGAGTGAATTGCCTTAAAAAATTAAGACAATATAAAATAATTAGACATAGCTATCATAGAAAGACTTCAAAATATAGCAAAATCTGGAGAGAAAAATGTAATTCCATAGTCTCAAAGCTAGACTCAATCACTACTAATGTTTGATATATTTCTTTGCAGTGTTTTTTTTGCATTTTTATATAACTTAGATCACATGGTATGTGAATTTTATATCCTACCCTAACATAGTATCATAAGCATCTTCCCACAATGCTAAAATATTTACAGAACAATTAATCTAATGAATGACTTCCATCATACGAATGTATCACAGTTTAACTAGAACATTGAACATCTAAGCAGTTTTCAAGTTTTTGTAATCATTTTTAGGCATTGATCATTTTCTCTGTCTCTGATTATATCCTTAATCTGAATTCCCCCAAAAATAGATGTACTGGGTTAAAGAGCACAATTTTTTTAAGGTTTCTGATACAGATTGCCAGATTCCCTCCCCAAAATCTTGAGCTAATTTAGGCTTCTACTCAGTGATATGAAAGCACCCTCTGCAATGTGTATCCCAGGGCTTGTTGTTGTTGTTGTTGTTGTTGTTTGCCGTACTGGCCATTAAACCGAGGGCCTTCCCACTGAGCTACTACATCCCAGGCCCTTTTTAAAAACTTATTATTATATTTGGTTTCGAGACAGGATCTCACTAAGTTCCCCAGGCTAAGCTCAAACTTGAGATCCTCCTGCCTCAGCGTCCAAGAGTGCTGGGATTACAGGTGTGCACCCCCACAGAATTAAAGTATGCACTACCATGCCTGGTTCCTAAAGGCTGTTTGACATCACAGTAGGATGCCCAGGACTTTACCCATTCTTTAGCTTCAGATCAGAAACCAATCAACAAGACATCCACTTAGAGAACCAGTAGGTACAAATCGTGCACAGCTTCTGATTGCTTTGTAAAAGGACCTATTCTAGACCCCTGAGAAAAGAATCCAGAATTGGTAGGTACTAAAAGTCTTGTTATCACTAAGAACAACACTGTCCCAAGTATTATTGGATGTGACATGTTGAAAAGGAATATCAGGGAAGCTGACCCAGAAGAGTCAGTACAAGATGTCCCCTAGGAAAGTTGCTGGACTTTATAAAGATCCTTTGAGCTGGCATTTAATGGTTCTCTTCCCAGAGAAAAAGATCAGCCTGACTTCAGTTTTCTGGATAGCAACATTCCACATTTGAAAACACTAGAGAAATGCCTGCAAATCTCCAAGGAGTCAAAGTTGGAGCCAAGAATTTTCTGCTTAGCCAAATTATCTTTCAAGTACAGTAGCTCCTTCCTACCCACAGGGGACATATTCCAGGTCACCCAGAAGATTCCTGAAACCACAGATAGTACCAAATCCTGTGTATACTGATTTTCCTGTATGTACTTACCTATGCTAAAGTTAAATTTACAAATTAGACATAATAAGAGGTAATAACTAATAATAAAACTAAGAATAACTAAGAATAAAACACAAATAACAGTATACTGTGTAATAACAATATATTGTTATAAAATGTATTTAAAACTTATGAATTGTCTATTTCTGGAATTTTCCATTTAATATTTTCAGACTCCAGTTGACCAAGGGTAGCTGAAACTGCGGAAAGCAAAACCACAGATAAGCGAGGGCAGCTGTCATTACAATGGATGGAAAGTTATCAGGCTGTAAAAACTCAAGGATCATTGTTTCCCAACTTTTCTTGAGGAAACTTCTAGAAAACCCTGCGAGAAAGGCCTGGACTTGATAGAATAGGAACTGGCTGTGAGCCTTAAATCCATTTACTTACAGAGGGAAGACGGAAACACATCCACAGATCGGGATGAGAGAAGAGAATGTGAGCGTTGCGAGCCCTGACCGTGCAGAAACAGAGCAGCTAACCAACTGTTATGGATTCCATCCAGACTGAGCCCCCAAAGTCTCATGTGTGTAAAAAGCAATTGGATCGCGGGGGTACTATTCCCGTCAGCAGGTTGTCCCTAGCCCGCTGTGTGGTTAGGAGGTGGGCCTGGTTGGAAATGGTCACTGCGGGGGGTGTCACCTAGCAGAGTCTGTGCTTGTCCCTGTCTCCTCTCCTCTCTCTCTGTTTCCTGGCTGCCATGGGTTGAGTAGATCTCCACCAGGCCCTTTTACCATGCTGTTTCTGCCTTGGAGCCAACCGACCATGAACTGAACCCCCTAAAAACTGTGAGCCAAAATAAACCTCCCTTCCTTTAAGTTGTGATTGTCAGATAGTTTTATCCCAGCAATGGGAAAGTGCCTAAAACACCAACCAATATTTTAAAAAATGGAAAGAGAAGACAAAGAAGAAAGAAGATAGAGTGCAGTAGTTTTACTGTTTGCTTCTCTATGATAGATGAGAGTCAGAAGATATCATTTAAAGCTGACAAATCAAGAAACTGAGGTGTGCTAGAAGTAATAAAAGCTATTAACTGTTCAAATATAATTGCAAGAAAGATAATGTTATTGACTATTTGGAAAACTAAAGAGAGGAAGGAATGAAGAATAGAAAACATATTAAATTTATAATGGCTTATATTAGGAAACTATTAAATACTGCATAAAGAAATAAGGCACAGGGGCTGGGGATTTGGCTCAGCGGTTTCGCCGCCTGCTGTGCAAGCTCAAAGACCTGAGTTTGATCCCCCAGTACCAAAAAAAGAGAAATAGGGCATAGCGCCCAGGCACTGTGGCAGTGGGAAGGGACGTAGTTCATACCCTGGTTCCTGAAGTTTCATCTCAGAGGAGCCAGGCATGGCAGTGTCCATGATGGCACCACTTTGGGAGGCTGAGGCAGAAGGATCACAAGTCCAACTCCAGCCTGGACAACTTAGTGACTTAGTGAGACCCTGTCTTAAATTCTAAAATGAAAAAGGGCTGGGGATGTAGCTCAGTGTGAAGGCCCTGGATTCAGTGCAGAAAGAAAGAAAGAAAGAAAGAAAGAAAGAAAGAAAGAAAGAAAGAAAGAAAGAAAGAAAGAAAGAAAGAAAGAAAGAAAAGAAAGAAATGTTCCCCTCAGGGGAAATGCACATTACTTGTGTTCACCATTCATTGGTCAAGGAAATCCCATGGCAATGCTTAATTTCACAGGATGCAAGGAAGTGTCATTCCCATATATGCACAGAAGAGAAAAATATTTAAGGAATAGCAGAAGTGACCATGACATCTTGCTTTATGTCCTATGCAAGACTGATGTCTAAACAACCACACACACTGATGCTGAATGATTTGAAATTAACTATTTTTCAGACTTATCTAGCATTTACTTCTCTTCAGGGGGAAATTGATTTCAGAGGCTCAAGGGACACATGAAGGGCCTGAGGCCCTGTCTGATCGTGCATCTGACTTCCCACCTGCTGGTGCCCACCAACACTTCTGGGAACTGGGTTGTACATCCACTCTAAGGAGACCCATGGCCATGGGCAGCCGCCAATATTTATGAGAATTTATGGTGAGTCAAAGACTGTGCTGCACTTTGCATAGGATAAATCCCATCAATCTTCCACCTAATACCTTTCAAATGGGTCTTCCCCTGGGACTTCTGCTCTCCAGGCCAAATGCATTCAACTTTCTTCATGTAAAATGGTGCTCTATCCTCACCACCATGGCCTTTGTGGCAGTTAGTGGTAGTGTTCACAACTACACACTGCCACTTCCCAGAAAGGAAATTTTACATTCAAGTCACTGCCTTGTCAGTTCCTTGCATTTGACCTTGCTACATCCAGATAGAAGTTTTCAGAGTTCTCCTCAGGCCACTTGTTCTTCCTCTCAGTCAGAAGGGAAGGCACGCCTGGGGGGACTAGAGTGATAAAATGCATGAAAAAGAGACCTACAGCCCAACTAAAACAAGAGTGAAAAATGACTGTTTCTGTAAACCAGCGAGAATTGAGGCTGTTCATTGCCTGGCAAAGTTGGCGAATGCAGAAATGATGCAAACATGGCAATTTTAGCAAAAGTTATTTCTTACTATCTGTCTTATTGTCAGTTTTCTCCATGAGATATTTTGTAGTAGTATACCTGACCTCATTCATTCATTTCATAGACACTTCTCCAACAGTTGCCGTGCCAAGAATTATCCCAAGAGCTTTACAAAAGCTTGTTTGCTCAATTAGTATAAAACCCCCTATTGTAGGTTTCTTTGTCATCCCCACTTCACAGATGAGGTTGATGAGACAGAGAGAAGTCATGGTCACATAGCAGGTAAGTAGCATGATCAAAGTTCAAACCAGGAAGTCTGCCCTCAAATTCATGTTCGCAAACACTCTGCTGTTCAGTTATCACAACTCCTAATGCATATAGACTGCTCTTTTTTCAATACTGGGGGTTGAACCAGGGCCTTCACACTAAGCTACATCCCCAGCAATCCCTCTTCCCTTTTTATACTTTTTACCTTGAGACAAGATCAAAATAAGTTGCTAAAGTTTCCAGGCCAGGCTCGAACTTGTAATCCTCCTGCCTCAGCCTCCAAGAGAACTGGGATTGCAAGCACGTGCCACCATGCCTGGCACTGAAACACACGCATGCTAAGGGTGTTCAGTCTTACTTGATTCTCATAATAACTCTAGGAAGTGGGGGAAAGTGAGGATGGCAGCAAAGGTGATGCTGAGAGAGAGAAAGAGAAAGAGAGAGAGAGAGAAAAGAAACCTCCAAAACTAATATAATCACTCAATTCAGTTCTTTCTGTTCAAATGTGGGAGGTAGAGATGCATTAACTGAATCTTACCAGCACTGCATTTCCCAGAATTCTCTTCACACTTATCACCATCCCTATCATTAATAAAAGTTTGCTGGACAAGGGAAGGCATTGCTACAGCTTCCCTTGTCCTGATGGAGATGCAGAAACAGGCTGGCTCTAATTAGGCCATGGCATGGTAAAAGATGAAACAAACATCCCTGAGGACAGAGAAGCATCAGGCACCCTGGTCAGGTGGCTGTCACTTGGTGACTACAGTTTTCACAAGATTGCATAGCAGGCAGCTGCCCCAGAAAGTCGCAGGAACTGAAAACACAATATTCCTGTCCTCCTCCTGTTTCATTATCACCAGGGAGGGCGTCAGCATTAAAGGAGCAGTGTGAAATGGACAATTCACACATCTTCCACGTTTCTCTACAGTATTGGTCCCTGCTGATGCCACAGCCACCAGCAGTGGCGGCTGCCTCACAGGCTCCTCACAGCAGGAAGAAGACCAGGCCTCTACCAGCAGGGAGGTGCGCGCAAATGGGCAGCTGCTTGAGCGGACGCATGCACACTTCCTGCACCCCTTTCTCTGCTTCCAAGAAATAGCAGGGCTTAGGGTTTGGGTGTGTGCACCCCAAAGTTCATGTGCTGGAAGCGTGGTCACTAACAGGGAGATGCTGGGAGGTGGTGGACCCGGGGTGCGGTGTGGCCCAGTGATAGAGCATTGCCTACCATGCACCAGGCCCTGGGTTCCGTCCCCAGCACTGAAAACAAAAACAGAGGTGGGGCCAATTGGAGGTAATTAGTTTTGGGGGACCCTGGCCCTGGAAGGAACTAACGCTGGCCTCACAGAGAGTTAGTTCTCATTACAGTGAATTATATAAAAGAGGTCCCCAAGCCCCAAACCATGGACTGCTCCCTGGCCTGTTAGGAACCAGGCGGCACAGAGGAGGTGAGCAGCAGCTGGGGGAGGGAGGTTTCTTCTGCATTCACAGCTGCTCCCATCACTGACCTCACTGCCTGAGCTCCTCCTCCTGCCAGGTGAGCCAGGCATTAGGTTCTCTCAGGAGTGCGGACCCTGCTGCTGCACGGGCAGGCATGGGGTCTAGGTTGGCAGCTCCTTTAAACCATCCAAAAGCCATCTCACCATCCCCATGCTAAGAGATTGGGAACCACTGCTATAGAAGGACCTGCCAGGCCCCTGAGTCAGCCTCGACCTTTCTTGCTCACCAGCTGATCTCTCTCTCTCTCTCTCTCTCTCTCCCTCTCCCTCATGCTCCGACCATGATGCCCCACCACGTGGTGACCCAGACAAGGCAACCTTCACCAGAGACTGAACCAGTGAGGCCAGGGAGAAGAAAGGCCCGCCATCATCCCTGCCACACAGCCCTCCCAGAAGTGGTCCCCAGTCCAGTCTCTGGGCCACTCTTGCCTCGAACTGGGGAACTGAAGGAACTCGGCTTCCGTACACTGAGCGGTCACACTTCTGTCAATCCTGCTCAGACCAGGCGCCCTCACTGTCAACACTGAGCTTCTTCCTTTGCCTGTGCCCAGCCTCTGGCCGTCTGACCCTGTTTGGATACACTATCTCCCGGTGAAAACCACCTGTTCCTCCTGGATGGAGACCCGCCGTGCTCCCGCTGGGGCAAGGCCAAATCTCCCATCATAAAAGCCCAGCTTGAAGCTGAAGCCCAGCTTTCTACTCCAGTGCCACCTGATTTCCTCCTCTGCCCCACTGATTTACTGCACCGGGGGTCTGGTGGGGATTGTGATCACTTCCGATTGAAATAGTCACTGCCTGTCTGCCACTCGTCATCTTACTTGGCCCTTTTGTAACACATTTCATAGAACTATGGGGCCAAACATCCCCCACCAGACACGCCAGTCCTTTAGGGCAGTGACCATGTAGGCTCCACACCCTGTCCATGGGTGTCCCTGTAAGAATCAGCCTCCGGGGAAGACATTCAGCCAAGAGTTGTTGAGCACACTCTCTCCCTAGCACCTGTGATCTGACTTCACAGTCGGAAGGGCCAGGTGCAGGGGGCTAGAAAGCTCCGGTCAGCCAAACAGAGTTGCCCAAAAGACAC
This sequence comes from Heterocephalus glaber, assembly GCF_053883595.1. Lineage (NCBI taxonomy): Eukaryota > Metazoa > Chordata > Mammalia > Rodentia > Bathyergidae > Heterocephalus > Heterocephalus glaber. Next base: position 19,265,201 of record NW_028258381.1, on the reverse strand, counting down.
ACTTGCCTCACAGAGCCCACATGGTTTGCCTTTTCCTGCCTCTGTTACTGAGGGAATGGAGTGTCTCAACTGTAGCAGAATCACGGAAGTGGAGGATTTCCTCCAAGAAGTGTCTCTGAACAGAGTCCCTGCTGCCAGGACAGGGTTTTGCACTCCTGGGCCACAGTGGGGCCATGGATGGGGCCCTCAGGGGAGACCCTCCCTTTCTACTCCTCTCATCATCTCATAGCCTCTCCGCCCCTCTCCATCTGGTGCGCCTTTCTCTCCAGCCCGAACGCTCAGAGATCTGAGAGGCCTCTCGAGCTCTCCTCATAGACAGACCTCTGCTCTGTGAAGTGGCAGTGACAAAATCTTCTCCGAGTCAGGGAGGTACTTCAAGCAATATTATCCACTCTATAGCCACAGTGGAGTCAATATTAACATAACTAATCTAACATGTAGGAAAAAAATACACATAGCCTGGCTGTTAGATACCCGGAGGAAAGACAGGAAGCAGTTTACTGAGCACCTACTTTGGGTCAAGCTTTATATTGCTTCACTTGCTCACTTAACTTGCAGAGCAATTCCAGGCGATAGGTATTACTGCTCCCATTTTACAGATGACACCATTGAGGCTTACGGATTTTAAGTTGTGGTTAAATTATAAAGCCCAGGTTTTCAATTAACTCAGATGTTTGAATCCCAATCTAAGGTTCTGTTTATTCCACTGAGTGCCTCCAATGAATAAAGAGAATACCACATTCTAACCAAAGTTGCCCCTTTTAATTCAGTTTCAGGACTTCCAATAAGTTCCCTTCATTTTGGTATTTGGGCCCTACTCCTTCCTGCCTGCCTTCTATGTCACCAAAACTGTCAAAGGATTGGGGAGGCAACATGTCATGGGGGAAAAGATGACCCACACCACATACTTAGTCCTTAGTCCTCAAATATACGCTGCTTTGGGGTCATCTTTCTGATCTACTTACCACACTGGCATGTTTTGAATGATTTTTGTGTTGTTTGGAAGAAAATGTTTCTCCAGCCCCTTTCACCTGTCTCAGAGTACAGGTCTCCCTCCTCCCCTATCTGAGGCCCACTGGCCACCGCACTTATCCCCAGAACATGTTCCAGGACCCCTAGTGGATGCCTGAAACCACCCATAATACTGAGCCCTATGTATACTGTGTATATTTTTTCCATACATCCAAGATATGATCAAAATACATGGAGAATATTTCATTTTTTTAAACGTATTACAGTAAAAGACGCATTGCCATGAATCCCCCTCAAAATCCTCCCCTTCACTTGGAACAAATACTGATCCCATTGTTCTTGCCACTTTCTGAAGCAGCCCTGGAAGTCTTCTTTTGTGAGTGTCTTTAAAGATGTGATTTAAAAATATGGTGAATACTGCTGCTGATGCCCATCCAATGGAAAGTTAGGTTTGTGAAATCATTACAATGTGTTCTCATTCACCTCATTCACTGTATCTGGTACCATATGACTTCTAGCTCTTCCCCAAAGTTCAAATGACCATGAAAAGCTAGGGTTAGGGTTTTGAATTAATGCAGGTCATTGAGGCAGGCAGGACAGCGCATCTAAAGACATGAAGAGGACTTCTAGAACTGCTTCAAAAAGTGACAAGAACAAGTAGATAAATGTGCTTAAAGTGAGGAAGGTATTTCGATAGGGATTCACTGTTTCACTGTACTAAAACTTTAATTTAAACATTTGTTGTTGGGTCACACCTCATACATATCTATGAAAAAGTTTAATTTATAAATTAGGCACTGTGAGAGAAATTAACAAAGACTAATAATAAAATCAAACAATTATAGTAATATGATGTCATAAAATTGCCAGGATTACTACCTTTGTGCTTTGATATGATTACTAAGTCAAATAAGTGTTCAAGAACACAAACCGTGCAAGGCCACCACAGTCAGTCTGATGACCAAGAGGGCTAAGTGAGTAACGGGAAGGCAGCATATACAGCATGGATACAGACAGAGGAATGAGTCACAACCTGTGTGGGCTGGAGCCAGACAAAGCAAGATTTCATCACACTACTCTGAATGCTTCAAGTCTTAAAACTTATCAGCTGCTTATTCCATGTTACGAATTCAATTCCTTTCCAAGGGCTGGTTGCCACTCAAGTTGGTCAATTGCCTTCAAAGTCTCTCCTGTATAATTTTAGGCCACACTTTCTTCTAGGCAGATCTCTGTCCTTAGAGAGACATTGGCCCAGGATTTCTCAGTTAACCCCATACAGGAAAGGATGTTGTAATGTTCCTTCCAGAACCCTTTAAGGGTTAAATCTGTATCTGGCATTGTCTGGAACCACAAGCAGCCAGAATTTGGGTCATAACTCAAGACTTTGTAAGTTAACACTAAAACTCTGGTCATAACTCAAGTTGTTCATGTCAGGCTGGTTGTAACTCGAGGGTCCACTGTATTCACAGATCATAGTTGATCTGTAGAAAGTAAAGGAGGGATACTGCTGTGCTGATTTTAAAGCAATTAATCTCCAAGTAGGGTGAATCCAGGCCAGCACAATCTGGAAAAAAGTTAAAACTGCAAATTTTCAGGCCCCACCCCATACCCCCTGAACCCAAAATTCTCAGGATATGTGCACACTGGAGATCCAGCTGGAGGGTGAAGGTTAACAGGCTCCCTTGCTGGTTCTAAAGCACTCTAAGTTTGAGAACCCCGGATTTGAAAGTCAAGTTTTCTCTGTCTCTGAACATGTCACCTCTCCAGTCCTGTATTTCCCCTAGGACCCAATTTAAGGAATGTGGCATTTCAACACCAGGCAAGATTTATACGTGGCTACCACTGACGTTTTTCCTCATTTCTGGTGTCTGCTTGTAATTTATAATACAGCAGAGGTCCAACCTTCAGAAAACACTGAAAATGTATTATATAAAATTTATGTTTAATTTAATAATAGACTATTTTAAAATGTTTGCTGGCACATTAATGCCAGTGGTTGGTTTCTATTGACTAATTAAGCCTTCCTGTTTCACTTCTCATTGACAAATAATAATTTATATATTTATGGGGTACAATGAGATGCTTCAGTACATGCATACACTGGGGGCTGATTAAACAGGCTAATTAGCATATCTATCAACTCCAATATTTATCATTTCTTTTCAGTAAAAACATTTAAAGTCCCCTGTTTTTGCTATTTTGAAGTAGATAATTGTTATTAACTGTACTCCCCTTGCTGTCGATCAACTGGACTCATTCTTCCTACCTGAAATTTGTACCCGTTGACCAACAGCTCCCCTCTCCCATCCCCCTGCCTCTGAATTAATGCCTAACCTTTGTAAAACGATGACAATGTACTGGAATGCAACAAGTTTGAGAATACAAAAGCAGCAGGCAGGTGGGAGTGGATTCAGCGTCAGGCTGACAGGAGGGATTAAAGTATTTCTTCAACCGGTGCGTTATTTGAAGTTTGATTTTTCTTCCTTTCTCTTCTCCACCCCCACCTCCTTCAGGGGAAAAAAAAATACCAGAAGACATGAGCATATTGTCTCCCCTTCTCCCAAATAAAGGTAAAGTGACAGCACTTTCAATGAAAGGCTCTGCATGATTGGAATTAAATGTCAAATACGATTTTCTGTTGGCAATTCAAAGTGTTGGTGTCAAAACCAAAACTGACAGTGCGGCTGCGGATTAGTTTCTGTCTGGATCCCGGCGTCACACTGCAGGAAAGGTTTATGATTTAGTAGATTAACACCGCTCTCTTCACGCTACCACTTAGGAGATAATTTGTGGGAGCAGAAGCCCATTAGATTGTGGCTGCCCACAAGCAGGAGGCCCCTGTCCCCTGAAGTTCTGTCGGGGGTTTGATGGAACCCCCTGCCCCTGGTGGCTCTGCCATCATGACTGGGTGACAGGGAGGCGAGGGGAGCGGGCCCACAGCTGCAGGTACCCGGCTATCAGTATCCCCCAGTGGTGTTCGCCGGTGACGCCTGGGGAAAATGGAGTTCTTATTGATCCAACCAATGTGAAACGGCCTTCCAGGCTGCAGACTGGAATCATTCAGTTTTCCACACTGGAGAAGGGAGGAGGGGCTTCCTGCCAGCCACTGAATCATGGACTTTACCACTAAGTTTCCTCTAGCTCTAAAATGACGGCAGCCAAGAGCTCAGAGAGGTTAAGGAATTGCTCAAGATCACAGAGTACAGGATGGGGGAAAGGGGTAATTTCTATCACTTGACATTCACGAAGCAGCAGGCATGTTAGCACTTTTATCCCTGATGTCTTCTGTAATAGCACAGTGGCTTTGATAGGGCAAATTAGGTGAAGCGTATTAAATACCTTGTGAAAGCCACAGGAGAGATGCATTAGAACTAGGCTCCTAAGCCCTAGTTCAGTGTTTTCTGCATCAGTTCACAAAAATACCCCCAGAACAGTGGTGGCAAAGGAACAGCACACGGGCCGCAGCAGGCACGCAGAGCCCTCTCTGTGGGCACGCAAGCCAAGTCCCCCCAGGATTGCCCCAGCAGCTGAGCATCAGATATTCAGGTTTCATTTCATACTGGGACTTTGTAATAAATAAGTGGGTTTGAGGTTGCAGTTGAGGCACTCGGTCTCTAAAAGGTTCACCATCACTACCTTAGACTACATATACCTAATGGGGAGGGAAGAAAAAGACTTGGAAAACTATGCTTCTGCCTTGTGCACAGGACATTGCCATCAAGTGACAGCCCAAAGGACCCAGATAATAAAATAAATAAAACAGATGCCCTGTGTCTTAACCAGCCATAAATTGTAACTGGTTCTTGGCAAGCCTGATTTAAGGGTTTCATCTTTCAGACACTGTGTTTGTTCTTTTTTTTTTTCCCCCCTTGACTGGTCTCCACTTCTGGGGACAGAAGGGAAAACGGACGAGAGCAGTCAGTCGGTTCTGGGCAGCATTTCTGTTACTCAAGCATCCCAGGGTGTGACAGCGCAGAGACGAGAGATATTGTTCAGACTCTGGTTTGGGGATGTGGACTGCCTTCAGGCATGCTCCGTCTTCCAAATGCATTCCTGTGGAGCCATTTCAACTCTCACGCCAATCTCTACCCTTGTACGTATCAGAATTTTAATGCCCACTGCCCTGTTTGAGTTATGGTAATTTATTGTAATACTGTATTTTGACCTTTTCAGTATTTTGTATTTTTATTGGATAGCTGTTTCTCCCCTTCCCTGGAGGGTTAGCCAGGCTGAAAATGAGAGAGACCGGTAAGACCAACCAATCAAAATGCAGAATATTAAAAAGGTCAACACACAAGAGCAAACTGCTAATTTGGAAAACATACAAAGTACAGAAAAGAAAGGAAAGCTCCAAGCAGCGTGGTGTCCACAGGAAGGACAAGTGGACAGGAGCCGGTTCACTGCCCACAGCACAGTAGTGTAAACTTGCCGGTCATCGGGAAGCCACGGAGGGGAGAAAGCAGTACAAATGCCAAAGAAGGTCAGCAGCCTGCATGGTTTCTTTTTCTGTTGGGTTAGCACAAATGGTAAAGAGACAGAGTGAGGCTGAAATGTCCCAGCCCCGAGATGCCAGGGCACTTCTAATGTATAACACTCAAAGGACACAGCAAGGGTATCATCTGCAGGGTTCTACCTACATCCTGATGAACACACCAGGCATCTGAAGCTCTCCAGGAGGGGCAATTCCCAAATCCTCCCATGGACTCTTTCTATCCACTGAATGTCATACCACCAAGTAACTGAGCTGAGAAGCGTCGTGGACAAGTTACCTGGGGGCCCCCCATCACCTGCTGACACTTACAGGGCACGGGTCCTTAACAACACAGAACAACAGGAGAAAACTGGGAGTGGTGGTGTGCACTTGGAATCCTGGCACTCTGGAATCCTGAGTCAGGAGTTCAAGCCTGGGCTGGGGAACCTAGTGAGACCCTATTTCAAAATTTGAAAAATAAAAATTTAAAAAGGGTAGGGCTGTAGCTCAGTGTGAAGGCCCTGGATTCAATCACCAGTACCACCACCACCCCTAAAAAAAAAAGAAAGAAAAGAAAGGCACAGAGAACTTTATGCTCCCAGGGTATTTGGTACCAATAAAGGCCACTTAAAGAGAAATTATGCACAATAGGGGCCAAAATCTCACCACAAAAAGCGACAAGATTTTGACTGTGACTTCATCTTGTACAATGTAGCCACATGTGGCAGTGCACGCTTGCAACTCCAGCACTCTGGGAGGTTGAGGCAAGAGAATCCCAAGGCAAATTAGCCACTTAGGCAGAGAACTATCTCAAAATTTAAAAACATAAAAGTAAAAAAGGCTGGGATGGAGCTCAGTGATATGGCTAGGTTCAATCCCTTATGCCAAAAAAAGGAAAGAAAAGATACTTTATGAAGAGATAATTTTGTTGTGTTCATTTAGTATTCGATATTCTTTAAAGTAAAAAGGATTTAAGGGTTCAGTGGAAGTTTGAGCTCATTTTTTCCAGCAAAATTGTACGCTAATATAGAAATATAACCCTTCACAGCATCTCTGATACAATCATAAAAACACAACTTTTACAAAATATTTAGAGGGCCTAAGATAAGAGCCCCTTCTAAACCTTTGGTATTCCAACTTTTCCATTTTAGTATCTTTATACTGTTTGATTTTCTATTTTTCAATTGGTTGAGTTTCTCTTATTCTACTTTGTCGGGGGGGTGGGGTCTTTGAGAATCTCACTATGTAGCCCAGGCTGGCCTTGAACTTGAGGTAATCCTCCTGCCTCAGCCTCCTGAGTGCTGGGATTACAAATGTGCACCTCCACACCAGGCTCTATTATTCCACATTTGCTTGCCAGATCCTTATTTGTCAACAGATTTGAGAGCAAGTCATGACGTTTTACCAGAACACTTGTATCAACTTCACGAAACTCTGTGTTGGTTGAAAATTTGCAATTTTCATTTGCTCTTGATTTACATGGAAAGGCCAAAACACCTGAAAATCATCTGTAAACTGATCAAACATTGATACAATACATATTTGTCCAAAACAGAATTATTCATGAATAGAGGGTGATTTTGAAAGTTTGCTAGTGAATATTTGATGGCTCTTAATTTCCTGTGTAAACTTTTAACTTCAGGGACTCTAATAAATGAAAATTCAGGTGTGTGGACTCTAGACTTACCAAAGTGCAAACCAAAATTTTTCAATATAAAATTCACTATCATAAACACAAAATGATTGCTGAAGTACATTCAACTATAACACAGTTTAGCCCAAATCTTATGAATACTAGGTCAAGATAGTGCTTTCAAGGATAAGAATTTGGGGTGAGAAACACTACAGAGCATATTAGTGACTGTTCTTTAAGAATAGCTAGAAGGGAATGGGATTAATATGAGAAAATTGAAAAATAGGAACAAAATCTTTGTAAATAGGGAGGAATGGAGGGGTTGAAAGGAGGGCTGGGCAAGGGTGAAAAATAAGAACCAAGAGAGACTATGTAAAGGTGCAAATTTCCAATGATGAATGTCATTATACTGTATACCTAAAATGTACCAATGATTAGAATGAATAATTGATAATGCAAAATAGGAAGAAAGGGTCTAAAGGGGTGGGGTAGTGGGAGGGACAGGGGAAAGGAAAGAAGGGAAAGGAAAAATGATGAGAAATGGAAAAAATGGAAATAAAGTCTTTGTAAATAGGGAAGGGTGGAGGGGGTGAAGGGAGGGCTAGGAATGGGGAAAAAATAAGAACCAAGATGCATTATGTAAAGGTACAATTCCCAATGAGAAATGTAATTGTGTTGTGACCTAAACTGTACCAATAAAAGAATTTAATAAAAAAAATCTAAAAATAAAAAAGAATAGCTAGTATATAATATGCTTATTATTACACCATTAAATTGTAAAACACTTTTAAAAGACCACATAGCACATGGCCCCGGTTTTTTAAAATTTATTCTTTACTGGGCCGGTGATTTAGCTCAGTGGCATAGCACCTGCCTGGCAAACACAAGGTCCTGAGTTCAATCCCTGGCACAAAAAACAAATTATATTTTACTAAACATTTACTGCATACCAAGAAACTATACTTTGCACTTTCTATTCATTGCTACCTGATTCTTATCATAGCCCAAAGAAAGACATTAATCAACACCTACATGTTAAAAAAGATGTTTAGTGAATATTTGAAATAAGTGATAAAATAAAACACAGTGAGGTTAAGTAAGTTGCTTGAGATCAAACATCTAATTAACAGCAATGGCAGGGCTGGAAACCTAGGTCTTTCTGACTGCAGGCCTCTGGTTTCAACCATTCTACTCCAACGCACAGAAAAGACATCTATAAGAAAATACATTAAGAAACTATATGAAAGTCATGGATGTTTTTGCTCATCCTTTGTAATTTCACTTTATCTAAATTAAAAGTGATTGCTTCTATAATTAAAGAAAAGGAAAATAATTTTTGTCATCAGTAAGGTTTGAAATTGGAAATCATCATATTGCTTATGGCTAATAAAAGCTTTATGGAGCTGGGCACAGTGGCACATGCCTGTAGTCCTGGCTACTTGAGTCGTTGGGGAAGGGGGACAGCAAATTGCCTGGGGAACTGAGGGAGACCCTGTCTCAAAATAAAAATAAAATGGACTGCAGTTGTAGCTCAGTGGTGGAGTATTTGCCTAGCATGCACGAGGCCCTGAGTTTGATCTCCAGCACTGCAAAATATAAAACAAAGCAAAAGCTTCCTGGAGAAAAGGCTAAAGTTTGGCCCAGATTCATCTGGAGAAAGGACTCCAAGCTGGCCAGGAGCCTTCAGATAAAGGGTTTGGCACGTCCCCTAAGAGCTACCCACATGCACACTGCCTACTCTGCCTACCTTAAAAGAAATCACTCTGTGTAGTCAAGGGAAGAGGACCCACCACAACCAGAGGCCAGTACACCCACCACTTCCTGCTCAGCCTTGCCTGGCTGCCTGCCCACTCCTGCCCAGCTCTATGTGCAGCTCAGCCCTACACTTGGTGTGAGAGCAACAAGTCTCAGACCCTGCTTTCCCAGAGTCCTCCTGGAACTGCACACACCTCTCCCCACCTCCTTGGGCCTCTGGGTGCACCTGTAATAGGGTTGGCATAATTCTTCCGAGGCTGCACCACCTTTCCAGACCTCAATGGCACTGACTGAGGTCCTCAATGGCTGGCTGCCCAGCTGCCCTCATTTCCGGTCACCATAGCCCTTTAGCCAAACTTCCCATCATATGCCCAAGTCGCTTTTGCAAACATTTAATCTCTGCTTTGCAGAATGGATTCCAGGGAGACAGAGCTATTGATCTCTCAGCTGCCAAGGTAGCAGTGGGCCTTGGACACTTCATCCGTGCCCCAAGCAAACCCAGTCCACCTTATAAATGTTTCCACTTCCTGTGAATGCTGGCCAGGCAGAAGTTGAGGAGCATCAGCTCTGAACCACCCCAGAAGGATTTGTTTCCAGACACCATCCCTTCTAACATGGTCCACTATCCTCGTCAACCTCTAGGGTTACAGTCACCCCTTGGAATCCATGGAGCATTGGTTCCAAGTTCCCTATTCCCACCCCACAGATGCCAAAATCCACCAATGCTCCAGTCATGTATATAAAATGCACGGCATTTGCATAGAACCTACGCACATCCTCCCATATACTTGAAATCACTTCCAGATGACTTACACTGCCTACTACAATGTAAATGCTTTGTAAATAGTTGTTATGCCGCGTTTTTAAGGAATGCTGAAAAAAAGAAAGTCTGTACGCGCTCAGCACAGGTGCAACCATCGTAGGCCTAATTACACAGTACACAAATGAAATGGGAGGTGCAGGTTGCTCAGAGAACTAAAGCAGAGACTGTGGCTCTGTGGAGTGATGGAAGCTATGGTGAAGTGAGCCCACGCATCGCCCCCATTCGTGTGGGCTCGGCAGAGGGTTCAGCACGGAGCAAAATCAAATTTCGCTTTTTGGAACTTTCTTAGATTTTTTTTTCACATATTTTTTGACCCTCAGCTAGCTCAGTGCACAGAATTCACCCACTGCAAACACAGAAACCAGCCGCACAGTTCAAGGCACTAGGTCTAATGTATGACAAGCACTTTTATGGTTGCTTTCCATTTCTATGGCTTTGCATGAGTTGTAAGTTCCCCAGGCTCCTTTACCTCACCCGAAAAATAGGGGTTTGTGGACTGAATGTTTGAGTCTTTCTCCAAAATTCCTTCGTTGAAATCCAGTCCCCAGTATGGTGGTATTTGGAGGTAGGGCTTTGGGAATGTAACAAGGTCAGGAGAATACAGCCCTTATGAATGGGATCAGCGCTTTCATAAGAAAAGGCAAAAATGACTGCAATCCCAGCACTCTGGTAAGCTGAGGCAGGAGGGTTACATTTTCAATTTAGCAAAATCCTATCTTTAAATTAAAAATTTAAAAAGGACTGGGATATAGCCCAGTGCAAAGGCCCTGGGTTCAATTGCCAGCACTGCAGTGGGGCCAGGGGGAGAGCAAGCAGTGCCAGTCTTTTTCTACCACATAAGGACACCATGAGAAGTCACCAGTCGACCAGAAAGGACCCTTGCCAGATATCCAATCATGCTGGCATCTCGATCTTGAGCTTGCAGCCTCCAGAACTGAGTGAAATAAAATTCTATTGTTTATGGCATTTTTAGCAACTCAGGCCAACTAATTAGAGAAATTACCACTGGAATTAATGCAGCCTCTCTCAGTACATCTCTTGAGGGTGCAGCACCAGTGAGAAAAGCAAGATCACACTAGAAACAAAAAAGGAACATTTTTTCTACAATGATATTTTCAAAGCCCTAAACCTAAAACAACCCCCCTGCCAAAGCATTGAAATTTCCAAGACAAGAGGAATAAAGGGAGGGAGAATTGACACTGGTCTAGAAGAAGCAAGTTTGTAGTAAAACGGAACCCAAGAGTGATGAGTGGAATTGTGGAGATGAGCTAGTTAGAAAATCAAGCCTGACAGTAAGAAATCGGCTTCCAGAGAATTGCAGTCCCAGCCTAGGCCTGGGAACATAGCTAGGCCTTTCCACTCAGCTCTAACCAAGAGCTAATATATAGTATTTATCCAGGGAAGACGGTTCCAGAGTGAGGAATGAGATTCAGTTAGTTACTCTAACACACATTATTTCTTGGAGCTCCCAGTTCCCCTATGAGAAAAGCCATTCTTCTTTTTCAATATATGCCTGATTGTTGTACTCTCCTGGGCTATCGTCAAATGGCTTCCACTTATTTCAAAAGACGCATCCTCCTTGAGGTTTTACCTACTAGAACTTGGGGCTGGTATCCATGGCGGCGATGCTACCACATCCTCCAAATCTGAGCCCTCACCCTCACAAGAAAGTAGCTTAAAATATCCTATCCCCTTAGCAGACAGTGGTTAAACTAGCATCAAACACAAGATGAAAATCAAAAATCTTCTCTCTCTAGTGGCTTGTAGAGTCTTCCCTCTTTTTTCCAGGCAAAATCAGTTGTGATTATTGTTTCTTTGCCTTGACTCCTCTGTGTAACAGATTATCAAATCAGCTTTTGTTCTAGGAATTTACTTTGTTGGCTAATTGGTCCTTCCAGGCTCAGAGGTACTAAGCTTGACACCAAAGGGTCTATTTCTTTATATTAATATAGCACCTTTCTCTAGAGAGAGCTAAGCATTTGCAAACACCAACTAATTATTCACTGAAGATATTTCACGGAATTAAAAAGTTGCAAATTATAGAAAAATTGAAACCCACAACTGTTTTTTATTTCTTATATAATTACTGTCCAAGAAGAGCTTATGCATTGATCATGGTCCAATTAGGGTCTGAAGTATCTACTAAACAAGAAAGAATCAGTAATGTAATTGTAGGAGGTTTCAAAAACAGTCTATTGAGGCAAACAGAATAGACTGGGAATCCAAATCATAAGAGCAAACTGTGTTCCACAATTAGGCCCATATCAGGAGAGGGGAAACAGGCATTTCCTCCATGTAGACAGTTGGTCCCTGACTTTATCCTGGCTCCTCTCTCTCTCTCTCTCTCTCTCTCTCTCTCTCTCTCTCTCTCTCTCTCTCTCTCTCCCTACTCTCCCTACTCCCATCTTATTGGATTCCCTTGGCCCCAGTGAACTTGCCCTGAATGAACACTGTTACCACTTTACTCGTCTACACCAGCAGGAATCATGCTCTGCTGTGTAGTGTTCCTATTGCTGTTTCTATGTTCTCCAGCAAAATAAATTGTAAACACTTAATAGAAGGCATGTTTCTTATGGTTTTGAACCCTGATCTCCAGAGCCCCTAAAATCAAGGCATAAAAACAATAGGAAAACAATCCTTTGTTATTTGATTTGTTTATTGTGCTATTAATAAATAATAAAGAGACCTCTTTCTGAACATCTAAGGGGCCAGAACACATATTTATGCCAATAGGCTCTCTCTTTACTATATAATTTAGGTCTACATCAAGACCTATTTAGTTCCCTGTTTTTCTCATTCCTTTTGTCTCCTTCATTCTGTCTCCTTCCCTTCCATCTAAATGTCATTAATAGTGTTCCTTTCTTTGAGATTCCTCCTTAAAATATTTCTGTATGAATAAGGAAGGGATCCATTGATATAAAATTTGAAATCAATTGTTCCAGCCAGATGGAACAGAACAGAGAAGAGCCACACATTAAAAATAAGAGCTGGATGAAGACTAAAACTAGACCCACATCTCTCACCATGCACTAAATTAAAATCAAACTGGATCAAAGATCTAAATATTAAAGCAGAAATACTACATCTGCTGGAAGAGAGCAAAGGTGGAACTCTTGAAGACATAGGGGTAGGCAAAGACTTTATGAACAAAACCCTGATCACACGGAAAATATTATAAAGAATAAACAAGTGGGATCTCATCTTATTAAAAAGCTTTTGCACAGCAAAAGAAACCACCAACAGAGTAAAGAGACAATCAACTGAATGGGAAAAAATTTTGACAGCTATTCCTCAGACAAAAGACTGATATCTAGAATATATAATGAACTGAAAAAATCAAACACCTCAAATTTAAAGACCCAACTGAAAAATGGGCATCTGAGATGAGTAAACACTTCTCAGATGAAGAAGTGCAAACAGCAAATAAACATATGAAAAAATGTTCAACATCACTGGTCGTTTGAGAGATGCAAATGAAAACAATGCTGAGATTCCATCTCCCTCCAGAAAGAATAGCTGTTATCAAGAAATCAACCAATAACAAATGCTGGCGGGGCTGTGGGGAAAAAGGAACCCCTCTCCATTGTTGGTGGGAGTGTAGACTGGTGCAACCACTGTGGAAATCAGTGTGGAGATACCTCAAAAAACTAGGACTAGAGGTTCTATTTGACCCTGCTATTCCCCTGCTGGGCATCTTCCCGAAAGAATTAAAAGCAACATACCACAGAGATATATATACCCATATTCATAGTATCACAGTTTGCAATAGCTAAATCTTGCAAACAGCCCAATGCCCATCAACTCATGAATGGATAAAGAACATGTGGGGTTTTTATATACGGTGAAGTACTATTCATCCATAAAAAAGGAAAAACTTGAGACATTTGTAGCTAAATGGATGCACGTAGAGACCATACTTTTAAGTGAAATAAATCAGACACACATGTGTAAATAAATGTTACATTTTGTCTCTGGTTTGAAAAATTGAAAGTGTACATAAGGACAAAAATGTACTATAGATATTATGAAATAGGAAGAAAATGTTCAAATGGAAAGGGGCACAAGGGAGGGAGGAGAGAGAAAGGAAGGAAGGGAAAAGAAAAATCAAGAAAAGAAAGACAAAGTGGAAACAAAGAGCTTGTAAATAAGAAAGGTCAGAGGGGTAGAAGGGAGGGGACAGAATGGGAAAAAAATAAGAATCAAGATATATCACGTACAGGTACAAATTCCATATGATGAATGTGATCATTCTGTATATCTAAATGGTACCAATAAACTGAATTAGTGATAAAAAATAAGAGTAAGGGCTGGAGGGAAGATAGCATGCATCCTCTTAAACCAGGTATAGGGGTGCGCATGTCATCCCAGCACTCTGACAGGGCGAGGCAGGAGGATCACAGCTAGAGCCCAGCGTGGACAACCAAGTGGCTTAACCAGACCCTGTCTCAAAACAGAAAACAAATCTTAAATAAAAATCATTAATCCTCTTGCTTCTCCCTTCAAGAGGAGCTCTAACTCCAGCTGTCCTTTTTACCAAGAAGATGGAAGATCACTGGGTATGCGTGGTGGATCAACTAATGGTCACCGTGGAACGCCCAGCTGAATGGAATCAGCATGGTCTGGGTGTAGAAGACCCACCTGAGATTGTTGCCAACTGCATCAAAAGAGAACTGGAGGGGAAGATCATGTGCTGTTGATTTTTCTGGAGAAGCCTGCTGTGGGTGGTTTTCCTGATGGAACTTGGCGGCTCTCATCAGAGGAGGAGCTCGGGGGCCTTGCTGTCACTGGGAAGGGCTGCTGTTCTCCCCCAGAGAGCCCTGATCATTCCCTTGAGCATCGCTTCCTGGCTCCAGTGCACATCTCTTGGCCTGGTGGCACAAGTCCTTCACCCCACTGGTACAGGCTTTCTAGCTTCCACCACCTTTGGGCCTTCCCGGTATAGATACTTGATACAGACTTGTAGGAGACATTCCCTTGAACTCTAAGGCCTTCAACTGAAATTGTGTAGGACATTGCTATGGGATCCAGGCCCCCTGCTAGATTCTTCGGGTCTCTAGTGCAGGGATAGATCTCTGCACTCTTCTTTTGACTTTTTGGGTGAATATTATAGAATAATCCTAAAAATTATGCATCTTGTATTAAATCTATTTCCTTGGAAACCCTGACTACAACAGTATTCTCGAGGGCTATGTTTTACTCCTGACCTACAGTGAAAGGTGAGAGAAGTTGAGTTCTACCTGAGGACTCAGTGAGAACATCTGGAGAAATCTGCATCAGACAATATAGTACTTCACAGAAGCAGCATTCTACTGCCAAACAGTCCGATGATGGAAGAATTACAATAACTACATTGTGAAGATGTTGCTGAGCTTACAGGGAAAAAGGAAAATCCCCAAGGGCCAAAAAAATGTTTTATAACATCAAGCTTCTGAGCAAACACCAAAGCTAGGATGCCTTGGGAAAATGCTGATTCTAAGAATGTAGAATTTCAGAGATTAAGAGCCAAGCCTAAGGGAATAGGAGACAGACTGGTGTCCGCGCAAAACAAAGAGAACCTAAAATTCTGCACATAACAGGATATCCTAAAGACCACATTCTAAGCACAAAGGAAGGCCAAGAAGTCAAAACAAAGGATATAAATGTATTAACACATTGTACATGTTACAGTCAATGTGTAAAACTTACTCTCTAAAACATGTGGAATATTTATAAAAATAAGCATGAACTCATCCACAAAAAAATCTCAAAATATTTTCAAGAATCACGTGTCATGCAAATTCTCTTACCCCAGACCAATTAAGATAAAATTCCATTTTAAGTTTTACTTTAGGGCAGGGGATATAGCTCAATGATAGAACATTAGTCTAGCATGCACAGGACCCTGGGTTCAATCCCCAGCACTGCAAAACACAATTAAATAAAACTTAACTTTAAAATGAGTAAATCTAGAAATTTAAATACTTCTCCATAATTTATAAATTGTTGTAGACATCATGTTAAAAACTTAATATTTAGAAATAAATATAATAAAAATAACATACAGTAATCCCTCAGGATCTGTGGGGAAATTGAGTCTAAAATCCACTGTAGGTACCAAGCTCTGAGGCTGTGTGAGTCCTAAATTGAAATGGTACAGTATTTGCACTGCAACTACACATATCCTCCTACACATTTCAAAGCATCTCCAGATGACTTACAATACATAATACAATGTAAATGCTATTTAAAGAGAGGGAGGGAAAGAGAGAGAGAGAGAGATTTCATCCCCAGTTGGTTAGATATGCAGATTTGGAAACTGCAAATATGGAGGGTCAGCTGCATATCAAAATTTGTGGAATGCAGATAAACGAATGGGTAGTAGGAAATTTGCACCCTTAAACTCTGACATTATAAAGGAAGGTGGCTAAAAATTAATGAGATAAATATCAACTTAAGAATTTGGATAGATAGGCTGGGGCATGGTGACACATGCACTCGGGAGGCTGAGGCAGGAGAATTGCTGTGAGTTCAAGACCAGCCCGGATAGGAAGAAAAGGTCCAAAGTGGTTGGGGAGGTGGGAGGGGAAGGGGAAAGGAAAGAAGAAAAAGGAAAAATTATGAGAAAAGAAAAAAATGGAAAAAAAAGTCTATGTAAATAGGGAAGGGTGGAGGGGGTGAAGGGTACACAGGTAATGGGGAAAAAAATAAGAACCAAGATACATCATATACAGGTACAAGCACCCAATGATAAATGTAAGCGTATTGTATACCTAAAATGTACCAATAAAAGAATTTAAGCACACACACACACAAAAAGACCAGCCTGGACTACAAAGTGAGTTCAAGGTCAGCCTGAACTACCCTGAGAGACAGTGAGACCCTGTCTCAAAAACAAAAACAAAAAATACAGGGGCTGGGGATTTAACTCAGTGGTTCTGCCGCCTGCCTTGCAAGTGCAAGGACCCGAGTTCGATCCCCGGTACCAAAAAATAAAATACAGAGGTTGGATAGATGAGTGGTGAGCAGAGAAGAATATAAGCCTAAAGAAAGAAAGCAATGGTAAAAGTAAAAACAGAAATTAATATAACAAAAAACTAAGGTATGGTAGAGGGAATGAACAAATCTAAGAGTTGGTATTTTTAAAAGATCAGTAAAATATGCAAATTTATGATACTCAAAGACAGAGAGAAGTCACAAATGAATAATAGTATTATTTTCTTAAATGAGCCATAAGTAAGGATGGAGTAGATTTTAAAAATACAAGAATACTATAAAATGTTATATTTGTGGGTATATATACATATATATATATGTATACATTTGAAACCTCAAGTGAAATGAAAAAAATTCTATAAAAATAGGAATTGCCTCAAGTGACCCAAGAAGAAATTTCAATGTTTAACAGTCTTATAGTTATTAAAGAAATTAATTCTGAGCCGGGTACTATGGCATGTGGCTGTAGTCTCAGTTGCATAGGAGGCTGAGGCAGGAAGATGGCTGGCACCCAGGAATTTGGGGCAAGCCTGGGCAACATAGAAAGACCCTGTCTCTTAAAAACAAAGAAAGAAATTAACTCTGTAATTAAAATTATTCTCCACAAAAGTAAAATCAGGTCCAGATTAATTTGCGGGAGACTTCAAACAAATGATCAAAGAAAACACAATTCCAGTCTTATATAAACTCTATGAGAGAATATGCAGTTTATTAGATTAGCATAACTTGATACCAACACCAAAGTAATGGAATTAAACCAACAGACAAAAATGGTACAAAAAAATAAAATTACAGGTTAATTCCCCTCGTAAACATAGATGCAAAAATTGAAAACAAAATATTAGCAAATGACTCTAGCAATGTCTAAAAATAATTTTAACAAGTAAATTGGGATTATTCTGGGGAGGCAAATCTGAGTCAGCATTTGAAAGTCTATGTCTGTGCCCCGCCCCCATTCATTCAGAGCAATTCAGAGCAATTAAAGCCTCCATATATCTCACATAGCTGTCTGAGCTTTTTCCTTTTCTTCTGGATCTACTCAGTCCTGGCCAAAAGAAGTCCATTTGGGACCCGGATTTCTTCCTTGGCACTGTTCTAAATTAAGATATTTCCCACGAGAATGACAGCACCTTCAAAAGGTGGTTGCCTCCATCTCTAGCCTATCCAATCTTTCCAGAACTTCAGGAAGTTATCAGGAAACACAATACAATAGCATGAGGCCCGTATCCGCTGTACTTAGAAAAGTCTCTTTATCCCCAACCCAGATATGACCATTACAGCAGTTCCCAACCTTAATACCAGTTCCCAAGCAGATATAACGTTTCCTAAACCTGGCATTTATAGAATCTAGAGCCATGTTACTATTACTAATCATAAGTTAGGAATCACAGTAGCTCACTGAAGGGATTAATAAATGAAATTAAAAGAATTAATGAGGAACCAAAACATTGGGATGGCTGCTTTCCCAACATGTCAAATGCCAGATGCAGCTTTTCCAACATGTCAAATGCCATGACATTGTCCAAAGTCGATCCCCATTCAGGTAATATTCATTTGAAGAAAGAATATCATCAAACATTCCTTCCCACATCAATGAAAAGCACTTCTTGGAAAGGAGAAAAGGACCAGTCCCCATGCTTTTCCTCAAGACCTTTTTATAAAGTCTTCCTATTAAAGCTTCTTATTTCCCTAATAATTTGTTCTGGATTCCCTTGGTTTCTCTCCAGCCCCATGTACTGGAGCCCTGAATTTCTCTTAGTGAGTCTCTGCTCAGTAACACAGCAGCTGACCTCCACCAAACTCCAGGGCTGTACCTTCCCCTAATCCCAGGACCACACCCTTCCTTTTCATATTTTCCTAAATTGAAGGTCTCAAGGGTTTCTTATTCTCTGTAACATGCATGTGTCTGTGGCTACTGTATCTTCCTTCCCTTCTGGAATGCCTTAGCTTCATTCCCTAACATCCGCCTGGAATCCAAGGAAAACTGTCCCTTGAGTTTCCATATTTCCCAGCTGGAAAAACCCACATGAAAGATTTCTGAATTTCAGCTGTCTCTCGAGAATTCCACAGACCCAGCACTCCTTCATAATGTGGGGTCCACAACCCCGTAATTCTTGTCTTCTTTGAACATTTAAATCCTCCAGGTCCTGACAAGGCAGTCTCTACTTTCCCAGGACATGGGCTTGGAGGAGTTGTCAAAGTTTCAGCCTGACATTAGATGACAGGTCTTGCTCCTCCCACCCACGCGCAAGCCATCTGCAAGCTCTTAGCATCTTCCTCACCTCCCCCATTCCTCTTCCAAGAGGAACGGCTTAAAAGACTGAACACTATTTTAAACTGATCCTGTGGCTCCCTGAATTGCCTCCCAGGGCCTGGCCATTCTTTGTTCACACACCAATTCCTGAATCCTCCCCACTCACGATTCATTTCCTCTTCCCATGATCAGAGCTACTTCCCAGCAGCAGCAAACCATTGTCTGTTGCCATTGACTTCCTTCTTTAATGCTTGCTTCTGGATAATTCTATTAAATTCTTTGCCTGGCTTGACCTAAGAAAATTATGAACCATCTGTATACCAAAGCCTCACCGCCACCACTTCATCTGTTCTTGGATAAATTCAGCCAGCTCCCAATGTTTGAATTTTTCATCTATGTACAGTGATACCTTGGCACCATTGTTAAGTGGTTCCTGGAGGAAGGTGAATAGCAGTCAACACTCTCAAGTTCTAGCTTGTTCATGAAGTACCAGATCACGAGTACCAGGAAAAAATTCACACATCAAGTACGTGCTAGGCAAGTTGTCTACCACTGAGCTACATTAGCAGCCCTCCATTGGCAGCCTTGTTGTACCATCCGCCTCCCATGGAATTTAGAAGACAGAGCCAGGCCTGGTGGCACACACCTGTCATCCCAGCACTCTGGAAGGCTGAGGTAGAAGGATCCCAAGTTCGTGCCCAGCCTAGGCAACTTAGGGACTTTGAGAGACCCTGTCTCAAAATAAAAAATAAAAGGGCTGGGATATAGCTCAAAATGTAGGCCTTGGGTCCAATCCAAAAAAAGGAATTTAGAAGAAAACACACCAAAATAAAACCAGGGAGGAAGAGGACTCTTCTTCCATCCTCTTGTGTCCTTAAAGTCTCTATTTCATCTTCAACCCCTAGCAGACCTCCTCCCCTCTCCAGTCCCAAATCACTCTGGAGAAGAGATTGTGTGGCCAGCGTCCATGGTTCTCACATTAAGCAACAAACAGCAAAAATAATGGAATAAAACCTCTAACAGACTCTCCTTCTCAGGAGTTCAAAGGAAATAGAGATGAGATTACAGCCACTCCAATCTGTCCAGCTGGTTGTTGGCGCTGGTGGTGACATGCTGCTGTTTACTGATTTATGGAGTGATAAGTAGCAACAAGACGGAGTCTGACAAGAGTGGGCTATATATATTCCCGAAGCTGTGTTATCCCAGTGTAGACACTCGAATCAAGCCATATGCACTGTGGGCTGCCTCTGATTCTCAGGAACAACTGTTTCAATGAGGACAGAGGCAAGGATTCCAGATTTGTTGACTCATGTTGTTCTTGGGAGGCAGAAGGAGGGAGAGCTCTGTTTCCGGACTTCTCATGGGAGGCTGTTTCCAAAGAAATACAAATCATTCGCTGGAGGCAGGACATGTTAGTAGTAGTCTTGGGTCCACTGCAGCATATGCCAGGGCCCTCAAAGAGATGTGGGCTTCAACAGAAGGAATTTGGTTTTTTGCTCATATGTACCCAAGAAAAGAATCCTTCCTCCTAGCTTATCATAAGAATGAACAGTGCTCAGTTGTGATCATAACATATTCCAAAAGATATATGATGTTCCATGAGCACAAGAGGAATTTTAGCAGAGAATTTCTAGAACAGGACCATGACTTCGGTGAGCAATGCTGGAGGTTTGGGTTCTAATGATTTTTTCTTTACAGAATCACTAGTTCATACATTGAGCCTGGTTCTAGGGTAGGGGAGGCTAATCTGGCTGTGGTGATGTCACTCCTCAGAGCAGGGGTGTTTCTACATGCAAGACTGGCATGCTGAGGCCTCTTGGGGCACATACTCTCGCGGGCCCGTTCTTCTTGTGTCCAGGAGGCCAAAAATAACAGTCAAGGTATTTGAAAGAGCACACGGGTGGTTCACTTCCGTTCCAAAACTGCCACCTCTGCCCTAATTGTAGACTGTCCCATTTCAACATTAGTAGTTCAGCTCCCCCATGACGGGCAGAGTCCCTCTGCAACATCCCAGAGGCAGCAGAAACGTCTGCTTGAGTGCCTCCAGTGACGGGGAACTCGCAACCCTCTCAGAACCCCTTCTCGGGTCACCCATGATGCTGGAGACTTTCGTGGAGCACAGTTCTGCCTCCCTGCAGCACTTACCCATTTGAGCTCTTCCATCTGGAACAAGAAAGAACAAACCCAGGCCCACACTTCTAACACACTGAACCCAGGTCCTCAGCACCCCCCTTCCTGTCTGAGGAAGAGCTGTTAGATCAGTCCATCGTATAATACGCACCACCTTCTGGGGTTAAAGTGCTCATTACTGTGTGTTAGGTGCTTTGCATCCATTATTATACTTAGTTCTCACAGCCATTCTTTAAAGATTTCATACCTACTTTACAGATGGGAGAACTAGAGCTCAAAAAAAGTTAAGCAGTTTGCCTAGCATTGCTGAGCAACTGTCTTCCAACTCTATTCCAATTGCTCTCATACTTTAAAATTCGATCTGTACATAAATTTGAAGGCCTCTCCTCCACTTTATCATTTTCTCTTCCCTGCTAAGAGTATAGTCACACACTCTGCTCTAACCATCTCTGTGCTAACATTTCCTGATGGCGTTCAACTATTGGTAGGTAAAGGACTGATGGAATTATAAAATGGGTATTTATAACAATCCAGCTGTGTCCCACAGAAGTGAACAAGGACTATCATTTGAACTAGGATATCATTTTTTATTCTAGCCAATAAATATTTGAATGCTCCCAGTGCAAAGTACTGAGCCAGGCACAAGGGTTACAGTTAACTTGGAACAAGGGTCGCCAAATTAATATTTCTTTTAAGGAGACAAGGAAGTAAACACATCATGAGTCATGAGGATGGGCTGCCTATGAAGAGCCCTGTGATTATGGTGTCTCTGTCTGATTTCAGTCGCTGTAACAGAACACCCAAGACTGGATAATTTATAACTCAAACAGGTTTATTTTTGGTTTAGGGTCCTATAGGCTAGGAAGTCTGAGATTGGGTGGCCTCATCCAGTGGCCTCAACTCAAGGCAGAAATTGGAAAGGCAAGGTGCCACCCATGAAACACACAAAACACAAGGGGCAGCCTAGCTTTACAACAACCAACCAAATCCCCCAACAGGAAGAACTCACTCGTGCAAGAAAGGAAATAATTGGTTCACGAGGGCTCCATCCCACAACCCAAACACCTCCCAACACTGCTGCATTGAGGACTTCAGCCTCAACATGAGTTTTGGTGGACAAACCACGTTCAAACCATAGTCCATGGGAAGGTCCTATGGGGACAGAATAAGGAGGAGGAGGTGATCAGAGACTTATGGAACAGCAGACCTTTCAGGCCCCCTCTTTCTTTTACTTTTTTTTTTTTTCAGTACCAGGGAATGAACCCAGGACCTTGCTCTTGCCAGGCAGGCATGGCGCCACTGAGCTGCATCCCTGGCCCCATGGCTCCTCTTAAGGAATGAAGCTTCATAACAAGAAGCTGAGGGCTGAGCAGGACACACTCTAGACTCATTCAAAGCAATAGTATGAAGGGGACTGGTGTCATCCAGGAACAGAGAATTTTCTGGTAACACCAACGAATCAGATGCAGCAGAATGAAGGTGGACTGTAATACGAGACTGAAAATAAGTTGCTGGGTTAGGACTGATACACTAAACCTTGACGTTTGGACTTAGTGGGGAACCATCAAGAGTATTTATGCAACAGCAGATGTATGTGCTAGAAAAATGCCTCTGGAGATTATGCTGTGAATTCTAGAATAAGATAAGGCTGGCGATACAGAATCTTTGTGCTTGCTTTCTTCAGCTATATTGCCTAGATGACTGTCAGCTAATGGTATTTGTCACATTTGAGGTGTGATTGAAAAATACAGTATATGTTTAAATTTAAAGAAAACTGCTATAGTAAAAGACACACTGGCTTTAATCCTCTGCAAAATACAACTCCCCCTCCTCCCACTTTGAACACCTTGATTCTGTTTTTCTTGCTTGTCTCTGAAGCCATTCTGGAAGTCCTCTTTCATGCATATCTTTACTTGCGCTATTGTGGCTCTCACAATGTCCTGGATCAATTCAAAACATTTACCTTTGTGGTCATTTTGAATTTGAGGAACAGCCAGAAGTTACACAGTGCCAGATGTGGTTAATAAGTTTGAAGAGGACACACTGTTATGTTTTCATGAGCCTGCCTTTCTATTGAATGTCACTCAGGAGCAACATTCATCATACATTTTATTGTGTCTCATTGAAGACCCTCAGAAAAGGGGACTTCCAGGACTATTCAGAAAATGCCAAGAATAATGAGATAGGTGTGTTAGGAGAAAAAAGGAGTATTTTGAGGGGCATTCATGGCAATGTGTCTTTTACCATCATAATTTTTTAAATTTAATTAGTTAACCATAGTTTTCCATCAGTCCTCATATAGCACTGTGAAACAGTATCTCTCTGGCTGTGAGCAGATAGACCTGAGCTCATCCCCAGTGCGTTGATCTGGTTAAATCCCCCGCCCCGTCCTCTTGTTTACATGTTTTGTGATATTGGCTTTTCATCATCTGACATGGTTACTGGGTTCACAGCTTCATGTTGAACATTAATGTAATAAACCTCTGTAAATATTCATGCAAATCACAGATTAAAAGGGAAAAAAATTATCAAAAGGCAAGGGCAATGCTCCAAAGTATGTCACTAGACAATTCCCACTGGATTAACATTTACTTTTTTTAAAAGAGAGCTTTTTTAATCAGTAGCTATTCTACTGACTTTTTCTTACCAAACACCATGCAACATTTCCACGAAGCTAGTTGTATAAAACCAGCTCATAGTGAACCTACACCAACTACTAGTGTCTGTGGCTCTCTACCTAGGCACCCACAGGCCAACACTTTGACCTCCCAAATCGCAGACTGAATGAGGTTTAGTTGCAATGCCATCTTCTTTGCAGGCTGGAAATCCAAACTCCATCTGCTTGTCTCCAATTTTCTGAACCACATATGTTTCTCATCATTCATGAAGAACATCCACAACAATTTGGGTGTTCTAGACAGACAAATTTTTCTCAGCAACAGGACCTAGAATACTACAGATATCTGTTTCATCATCTATAAAAAATTGATTTTCCTAACAGTACCTGGTAGGGTGGTTTTGTAACTAGATAGCATAATTTCCCAAAGAACCAATATTTGACACATAGTTTTAAACATTTAACAAATTGCCCTATCACTTCATTTCCTCCTGAATGTCAAGTTAACATCTCCAGTTCAGTTGGCCTAAAACCGAAACTCAGCCCCTTTTACTGGAAAACTCAAAACATTCCCAGAGCCCCTGGACTATTCCTGCTTACAACTCATGGGGCAGAATTGTCACATGTCTATCTATCCTTAGCTGCAAGGGAGGGCCGGGGATTTATCTCAGTGGGGCTGCACCTGCCTGGAAAGCACAAGATTCTGAGTTTAATTCCTGGTACTTAGCTGCAAGGGAGGCTGAAAAAGTGAACATTACATTAGAACTAGGTGCATATATACTCAGCACAGAATTGGGATACTATTAGCAAAGAACGAGAAGAGTGGTGATATAGGGTTGGCAGCTAGCATAGCTACAAGGACTTACCACCCATTTGAAGTGAGGACAGTCTTATTTTGTTTCTCTCTGAATATCTACCAAAATTTCTTGCACACACTTTATGTTCAGTACCCTTACACTAGCTGTATTACCAGTTGGTGATTGCCCACAAATGGCTGTATAATCAGTGTCTTCTGGACTCTGTTATATTGGAAGAAAACAAGAAGTGAAGGAAATTTTATTTGTCCTCAAGTGAGAGGACCAAAATGACTGCTGCTAAACTACTTTGAAAAAGCACAGTAGTTTTTTTTTAATTATTCACTTCGCATCCCCAGCACCCACACTCACCTTTTGCCTAGCAAAACCTTTCTGTGCAGAATGGTACATGTAGAATGATCATACCAACTTGGTCAAATTACCAAGGAGGATCTGGGGGTGTAGCTCAGTGGTACAGTGTTTGCCTAGCATGCATGAGGACCTGGGTTCCATCCCCAGCACTACAATAAAGAAAAGAAAAGGACTGATTACTGTGGAGTCTGTACTGCTCTGGCTTGATTGGACAAGGTTTTGGCATGGGTGGCTTAAGAAAACTTTGTGATAAAAGCAATATAATTGAGCACTATTGCATACAGAACTTTGGAAGGCAGGAGGTGACCATTAGAAATGATGCTACAGAATAACTACTGATATAAAATCAATAAGTAAATCCAGGCTATGAAGTAGAGTATACAGTATACATATCCATAATCACTATAACATACGTTGCCTGCAAATGTGGGTTTATTTATATAGATGGATCTGGAGCAGGAATAGAAGTAGAAATAGCAACATAAATAGCGAGATTTTGAAAATACACTTAGTAAAATCTTGACAATAGTAATCGCCAGGTACTATATTATGGGTAGTTTTTATTTCTTTTGTTGCCAAATTTTCTGAAATGAACCTAAATTTTTTTAATAATTAAAAGGATTCTTGGTTTTGCTATTGGATTGCTGTTCTTTGGGGTTTTTTGTTCGTTTGTTTAACTTTCAGGAAGTTTAGGAAGCAAGCCAGCCTTCTCATGCTTTAAGTGATAATCCAGTTTCAGTTAGATAAGACAAGGACTGGCAAATTTAAGAGGCCACAAATTTGAGAGAGGCACTATTGTGACACCAAAACCATTTGAATAGCTGGAATGAGTCACTGGCTCTTATTTGCAGCTTTAGAAAGATAAGGAGCAAAACATAAAGAGAACTTGAACCTGAAAGTAGGTGCCACACAACTGAATATGATTTTCTAGAGAGGTTTGTGTATTTCCTATCTTCAGAAATTCCTATTCACTGCAAAATGTGACTCCACAACAATGAAATTGTTTAGCACAGTGGAACAGTCTTCAATGCTACGTATGCTACCACCTGTATACTCCAAGTCTCCTTGAATGAATAAATCCTGGAAAGCCCACGGGTCTTCGGCTTTTGTCTTAGTAATAGAAAGGCTTTACATAGGACAAACTTACATGGATTTGATGACAATGGCCATGACATTCAAGTGATTCTTATTTCACATGCAGTGCTGAGCTGAGTGCCTGCTTTATCTTACTGTTCACATGACAAAGCAGCCACTTATCAGTTACAACTGCAGCGGAAAGGGTTGCATAGTCCAGGAGAGCCCAGGCTAATGGCACCTTGGCTGATGCATCTGATCTCACCCAGGAGATTAACCCTTGGATGCTCAGCAAAAAAATGTGACCTGCCCAGTAGAAGACTGTGGTTTCAACAAGTTACTCCTTGGACTTATGAGGTGGTATGATCAAGATTTATAGGTTTATTACTAGAAAATCATGACACCGAGTTTTAAGCCATGCTGTTATTATTTATATTGAGACAAGAAGTGGAAGAGGTCACAACCCATACTTCTGCCTAAGAATATATGTAACAGTGCCTGAGCCCAAGTAGTAAGAAAAAGAGACTTTGAAGTTACAAAGCACAACGGACCATAGCTAACCAGATTTGATTCCAGTTTCTGGCTGTCTTCCACATGTTATAAGACCAAGGAGGAGCAAATACAGGTCATTCTGAATGTCTTGCAGGTTGTCCTGTCCCAGGTCAGGAGAGACTGGGATTCTGATAGATACTCGGTCCCAAAATAAAATCAGTGCACTTGGCTGAGCCTCTGTGGAAACTGAACATTCCAGAAGGGCGAGGGTTTAGTGCTATTGAAAAAGTTAACTCTGTGCAGAAAGGTCAACCCAAAAAGGTGGTGGTCAGCTCAGCATTGCTAATTCCTGCTATGCATCAGTTAAAACAAGCGAAGACCTGCGTTTCTCAGAGACTCTTCCCCATCTGGTTCTGAGTTTCCCAGTGAAGGCAACCAGTGGAGATTGGAAGGTGGAACCACAGAGAGACGATCATTCTTTGAAGGCAGGTGAAACAAGATCCAGGAGATTCGCTGCGACTCCCCAGGGGACTCTCGTGAACTCATTCTGGTACATGAAGCTAAAACCATCTACAATAACTTACAACCAACTTCACTCAGTCCCCTACGTCTTCCACTGGCCCCCAAAACCTCTAGACCACCACATTAAAACCCGCTGTGCCATTTTCCTCATTAAATCTGGTGGACTAGTGATTTTGCTAATAGAATTCTATCAGAAACCTGAGAGACAACCATTGGAAGTTCATGGTAAATGCGGAAACCAGATTTTGAATGTAAGTACGAAGCATAAATCTCTTTTGAAGAGGGCATAGCTAGAGTTGCTCTATATTCTCTCCAAATCTACAAAATTTCACTTTTTTTCTTTTACTACATACAGCTCTGACTTTTTTTGGCCTTTATTATGTTATGGAAAAATGCTATTATGCGCTATGCTATGTTGTCTTATTTTTGGAGTTCAGATGTTCCTTTAAAAAATCTCTCAAAACTGAATTTTACAGTTGATTTGAATGAAGAACAACTCATGAGTCACACACCACTCAGAGCCGGAAGAGATCCAGAAAGCTCAGCTCTGCAGTGTGGGCACTGAGGGTGTATGGGCTGAACTTGAAGTAGAGGCCTCATCTGTGGGCTGAAGTAGATGCCACTGAAGTAGGAGCATCATCTCTTTGCCCTATTTGGGTGTAGCCTGATCAGTTTGCTGCCAATGACTGGCTGAAGCTCAGCTGCTTGTGACTGATTGAAACCCTGCTATTTATTACCAAAAAAACTCTTAAATTAGATTTCAGTTTGTTTATGTATTAAATTAGGCTGAAGTTTAGGAATTTAAAGTACAGGGGCAGCCACAGTCCAATGGCCTCTTGCTTATTTCATTTGCCAGCTTAACCCCTAACTCTATTTGCTTCACATTCAAATCTTGCTGAATGTATGTGAAGCCTCCAGCATACGTCCTAGAACACAATAGGAACTCAATCAACTGTCACTTCCTTTGTTACTAAGCATCTACCCCGTACCTATGCTGAGGGACAATCCCTACCTTTAAGGAATTTTTAAGAAAATAACACAGAGCCAACAAATGAATAATAGAAATGTTAATTGTTTAACATGACAATTCCGGAAACATCCCCAGGTATCCAAAGAGGGAATGATTGCCAAAGAGGGAACGCTTCAGTAAAAACACAGGAGTTAAGAGAGATGATACCAGCACCCCAAACATTCATCATCCTGGGAGATCTCTGGCACTTTTGGAATGACCACTAAGCATAAGTCAGAGAAATGAAAACCTCCACTGCTTCTTAACATTCTCCTCCACAGTCTTTTATATCCAGTGGGATTTTTCAGGTTGAATGGAGCCAGATATCTAAGTGGATTAATTGTTATTTATAACAGCACTTTGAACCATGAAGCATGGGTGGCCTCCCATCACTTGCTCCCTACTAGATGAATTGTGAAACCGTAATAAACAAATAAATGGAATTTGCCTCCCTGCCAAGGATGTGGTGCCGCCATCTTTCCACCATGATCATCAATTAAAGATTAAATAATAAATGGACTGGCAGAGTTCAACTATAATCTTTAGACTCAGACTCCAAAGATGCCCCATGAACAGCAGTAGGGGATTTATGGTTTTCATTTTCCTTCACCTCACTGGGTGAGGGAGCACACAGCACAATTTCTCTCTGTCTCTCTCTCTCTCTCTCTCTCTCTCTCTCTCTCTCTCTCTCTCTCTCTCTGTCTCTGTCTCTCTCTCTCTCTCTCTCTCTCTCTCTCTCTCTCTCTCTCTCTCTCTCTATCTCTCTCACTCACACACACATACACTTGCTTGCCACACCCCAAGCACATTCTGTTCCATGGCTTCTCTTGACATTTGCATGGCTTTTCTAGTTAAGTAATGAACTTATTAAAATCATGAAGGGAAATATATTCTCACTGGAGGGAGGTGGCCTTAATCCTTTAGAAATGGGGAACTCTGATGGTAACCTTTGCCAACAGTGCCTGCCTAGAGTGAGGCCAGGGGAGGAAGACAGACACTGAAAACACCAGGCCAGAAGGCATTCAGCTAAGTACGTGGGACAGTAGCTGGGAAGAAGTGTAGCTGCACACAGGGGCTTCCATACCCAAGAACAGCAGCTGGAGGGGTACTTTCTCCAGAGGATGGCGAAGCTAAGCATATTCATGAGTTCAGCAAAGATTTAGATAAAGACATGAGGCCTGTCTATAATGAAATACTGAGAGGTTGTTAGAGATATTGATTAATCATAGGAATAACTTATGTTTATAAATCCTTTACAATACTGTAGGCTCTGTGCCAAACACTTTCCATAGATTAACTCATTTAAACCTCACAATAACCCTATCATGGAAATACGATTAACCTGATCTTTAAAATGAGAAACCTGAAGCTCAGGAAAGTTAAATAACTCAACAAAAATCATGCATCTGGCAAGTGGGATTCAAACAAGGCAGATGGATTCCAGGGCCCATTTCATATCAGAGCCACATGCCTCAGTTGTTTTATTCTTTATTTTTAGCATTCCTAAACTTTTGAGCTTCATTTTATAGAGGGAAACACCATTACCATATTCTCTATGAACGCTCCCTTAATTTCATAACGAGAAACAGACTAAGTCTACGCAGGCACATATACACAAGCTCATGTACGTAAGTGTGCAAGCACACGTACACATCAAGGTGGGGCACTAAGATTTTGGGGGTCTCTCTACTCTCAGTTTTCTCTCTCCATCTATAAGGCAGGTTGTTCAATAGATGGAGAGACAACTGAATCAGGATCTCAGGTGTCATCTCTTCTAATACCACTGCCACCCCTCAAACCATTAGAAAAGTGCCATAGGATTGTCACTGCCCCAACACTAGACAAGTAACCTCATCTAGAAGTCCTTAGTACCTTAGGAACTCAAAAGTGTATGACACATGATGGCCTCAAAGTGAGCCCCAAAAACTGTCATGTCAGCTCACAGGCGAGTCATGTGCCATCAACAGCCTCTCCCAGAGCTACCCCAAGGGAGTGACAAGTCAGGTCTCCTGCTTGGCAAACATAAACCAGAGCCCCACAGTGGACACAAAGGTGGTTCACTCAGATGTGTTTAGATGTCTCACACACCCCAGCCCATGCCCTTCTCCTTGGCACCAGTACAAAGCAGATGAGCCTATTCTACCTCCTCCCTCCCCTTGCTGCCAGCTGTCCTCCTGTGATGGCTATCTGCCTGACTTGTTCTTGGCAATGCTGGCTGAGGTTGGCCCTGGGCAGAGGAGGATAGAGATGGGATTCGGGCCTTCTTAGGGATCAGCAGACTCCCATAGCCAACAGCTCCTTGGAGAACTTGGCCTTTGCCTTCCGAAGGCCCATGTGACATCTGGAGGCTTTCCTGTGGCTTGAAGGAAAGGCCCCATCTGCTCCCTCATGGAAGCTGCCCACACGAAGGATGCACTTCCCTCTGTTGTTTTATGAAGGACAGAGCCTCCCTCTCAAGACTCCAAATAAACCTCAAACTCTCCCAAACACAAACACTGACACTCACATGCCTGGTTTTATGGCATCTCTCATTTTCATTCCTTCACTAGTGGAGCTGAGTCCAAGGTCGTGTCTTATCAAAGTTCTCTGTAAAGGACCATGTCCCCCAGGCCTCTCAGCATCCATGGGACCATGGTCAAGGAGATCAGGGAGTGTGGGAACACTGAGGGCTGCAGAGTCTGGAGTCGTGCAAATGCTGGTACATTTGTGCACCTTGTTAGCGAGCAGAGAGGGCCTGCCTTGATCTCACAAAGGCGAGAATGCACCTTCCTTCAAAGGATGCTGTAATTTCCATTCTGACAGCAAAAGGTTTTGTTTTTCAATGTCTTAAAGTCATATGGGTCTCTGCTGAAGTCCCTTAGATAAGAGGAAATGGTATGCTGTCCTTAGAAAAGCACCAGGCTGGTCAAGAATAGGTTTGACTGGAGTTAGGAGGAAGGAGGAGTCGGTGGCACCCAGACGTACATGCCCTTGGCACATCAGACTAGACTCTTCTGCCTGGGAGCCTTCTGCCTGCTCCAGCTCACAACTGGAGCGGAGGGGCCTCACAGACCCAAACTCGCCTCCCTCCTCAGTCTTAGATTTACAAAAATTCCCAATATTTCTACCCGTACTCACATTCCTCACTACCACCCCACCCCACGCCACCCCACCCACAGCCTAGAAGGATCTCACATGCCATGGCCAGGACTGGGCATCTAACTCAAAACCACCCTCTGGGCCTCAGCTAATTGCATTCTACGGTTAAAGAAACTCTATCATAGAGATCCAGACCTGTGCATAGGCAACTGATCTTGGGCTCTGTTTGTTATAGCTGTGTCTAGATGTCCCCGCAAAGCCCCATGGGGTCATAGGGTTTTTTCAGAGGTGGCTGGATCTAGAGTGTGTGACACTGGTATTAAAGGTGTGTGATTACTAAACCAGTCCACTGATTGGTTTGGCACCGCCCTAATCCTGGTAGTCTGGATAAGACAAAAGGGGCAGAAAGATGCTGTTGAGGTTCCCTTGTTGCTTTTACTACTGTGTGGGGTGCCATGAACTGTCTCTCCTCTGCGATGCCTGTCTGCCATGTGACTCTCTGCCTTGGAGCCAGCTGACTATGGACTGAAACCTCTACAAACTGTGAGCTAAATAACCCTTCCCCCTTTAACTTTGGGTGTCTGGTATTTTTTCTCACCAAAGAAAAAAGAAACCAAGACAGTGTCTAAAACAGTACTTAGAGTGGCTCGGGGTGTCTGGGTTCAATCCCCAATTTTGCTACACATTGGCTGTGTGTATTTTGGGGCAATTATCCTATTCTATGCCTCAATTTCCAAATCTGTGAAGGGTTCTTGTAAGAATGAGTTCATGACAAGTACTTGGAACAGGACCTGGAATGTGGTAAGCTCTCCATCGATGTAAGGTACTATCATGGTTTCTGTTACCATACTACACAAAGCTGTGGGCAACCAGAAGTCCTATCACAGCAGAAATTAAGACCAGTGCAGATGAAATTGGTATCCAAGAGAAGCCAGACAAGAAAGCATGTGGCCACTGAAAGAAGGAGATAGAACCCCCCCACACACACACCCCTCACTCTGCTACCTTTTCAGTTACTTGAGAGTCAATATCATCCACAACTAGGCATCTCATGATTCTCCTATGCCCTAACTATAAAGACCAGCTTTCATAAATTGTATGTATGGGTGTGAGCAATCCCCACCCAAGTCTCAGGGCCTCCTCCATTCATCCTGGGCACCTAGAATCCATTCTGTCACTCATCTTATTCCCTGGGGCAAACTCTGCCTCCCTATCCAAAAAACTGCATGAATAGAATTAGTTGCCCCTGAAGATCTGATGTCCTGTAACTCTTACTTTTAGAGTCTGCCCTGACATTTTTGGACCAGGGATTGGACTCAGGATCTTGTGCTTGCAAGGCAGGCGCTGTGCCACTGAGCTAAATCCCCAGCCCTGCCCTGACCATTTTACCAACAGCTCTACTCCTTTCCATCTGTATTGACAAGTTCATTCTCTCCCAGGTACATCGGGGTAAACTTGAACACAGTAAATGAACAGAAAAAGAAAAGCAGCCAGCTGAAAATCAGTGGGCAACCTGAACCATTTCTAAGGAAATTTTCCAAGCAAAGACAATGAGAAAAGCTTCATTGACCTCTGAAAGGGACAGAAAGTGTCAAATGATGATATCTACCTTCCCAAGCTCTACTACCAGTTCACAAGTCTATCTAGCATGCTCTTTGTTTCATGTAACTAATTCATGTGTGACAAATGGGACTCAACCACCAGAAAGGACTGTTCATCCCCAAAAGAAGATGAACTCACTCTATGCTTGCGGCTGTGAAAAAGCCCATCATCCCAGGGACGTGAGGTCACCCATGCACACCTATGACAACCACAGAATGGAAGAGAACCCACATAATAAAAAGGGCTCATCTGTTGTTAAGCACTACGGAATTCCACACATACTCTCACTTCTTCATCTTTACAACAATCCTCCAAGACTTACCATTGCAAAACAACAATTTTGTGAGTCACGAACTGGGTGAGGCTGAGCTAGACAGTGCTCATGTGGCCCTTCAGATGTAGTAGTGGTCAGATGTCAGCTGCATCTTCATTGAGGTCATGAGCAGGCTCAGGTGGCCTGGATATCCTGGATAGTTCACACAAGTGGCTGGACTTGCTGATGCTGCCCATCAGTTGCTTGTCTATGGATAAGGCCTTTCCAGGAGAGTCAGACCTCTTATGTAGAGGTTGTCACCCCTGGAATAAGTATCACAAGACACCAGGCAGAGGCTAGGTGACATTTATGACCTAGCCTAAAAAGTCATTCACCATCACTTCTGCTATATTCTGTGGTCTGAAGCATCCACCAGGCCCACTTAGATTTTAAGAGAGGAGACATAGCCCCTACCTTTCAATGAGAGAAAGTATCAGAGGAGTTTGAGGCACTTCTTAATTGCCACTCGTGGTTTATCACCAATTTACAGTTGAAGAAAGCCAAAGAGGATTACTAAATTGTCAAAAGTCACATTCCTAAAACTTAAAAGCAGGGAGGCAGGGGTGTTGCTGAATGGTAGAGCACATGCCTGCCACTGCGTTGAATCCTCAGAACTACAGGAAAAGAAAAAGTTAACATAACAGGGATTCATGCACAGCCCTGTCCTGTTCCAAAGCAAGCATTCCCTTGACCATGTCAGAACTGCCATGTAAGCTGGGGCAGTTTTGTTTTCTATGCCTTATTAATCAAAAGTGGGGGTAGCTATAGGTGCATACTCTACTTTTTTTAATGTATCAATGGATCTGATTGCTTCCCTGAGTTATTTCTAAACCAGCAATCAAATTCTACCACTCCCATCTCCAGCCCCCTCCCCCCACCACCAAGGCTGTAGAATTTAAACCAGATGGAAGCGATGTCACCGTGCTAAGGGCCAGAACAGAAGGTCACCCTCTAACTTGTCACCATCCTGCCAGTAAACAGTATCTTGCCAAAGGCTAAAGATATACTGCTCTCTTGCCTGAAAAGAATGGATGCAGCAGCTATAGAATCAGAACCTCTAGTGTGTACCAGAAACCTACACTTTGAGAGGCTGTAGGGTCATCTAGACTCTTCTAATTGTGTATTACAATTTCAAAGACACTTAGAGATATTTCCTGCTCATCCACCCAGAAATGAGACGCACAGCCATTATGGATATTAAACACCTACATAATCTGGCTGTTCATTGGAAAGAGTTCTCAATTCTAAATGATACCTTGGGAGATCATAAGAGGTTATAGATTTAATTGCATCCTGTTCATAGCCACTAAATGTTTCAGCTGAGTGTTTCTGTTGCCAAATTATTCCCTTACAGATGAAGAGTCCATGCCCTCCAGGGCTCAAAAATACAGGCTCCTCCAAGACCACAGATGGGTAGTGTGGTACTGAATGAATGCTCCTGCACAGGACTCAGCCCCGGTTTAGAAATCTTCCGGTTCTGGATTTGAGTCCTGTTTCCTCCATCTATCAACCCAAGTGTCTCAAACTCTTCAACCTTCAGATATCTGACTATCAGATGCAGATCACAGAAGCATCTTTCTCCTTGAGTTGTTGTAAGAGTGTGCTAAATGAGACTAGTGGGATCAGGCGCTCTGCACAATGCTTTGTACCTGATAAGTATTAAGGAAACATTAGTTATGATTTCTCCCAGAAATAACTAGACACTTTGAGGGTAATGGCAGAAACTTAGACTGGGAACAAAAGGGGGTGGGCAGGAGTTCAGAGAGATATGATACATGTGACCATTGACACTGCAGATCAGTTGGGGTAAGGAAGATGCAGAAAAACATACAGGATTTGGTGTTGGGAAGATTAGAGTCAACAGACTTCCACATAAGCAAATACCGTGCAACACCATGCAGGGCTCTTGTTTCTTTCTCAGGGTCTGAGAATGGGTGGCCCAACATTTATATATAAAGAAGGACTTCCACCCATGGTCAAGCAATACCTGATGTGTTTCCACTCTATCTTCTAAAGAAGTTTCAGGGAGGACCAGCATGGATGAAAGAGCTTTGAGAGACAGCAAGCCCTTAGCAGTGAGGAACCATTGAATAGTTGTCAGAATATTCTCAGCCCCAACTGAAATATTTTCTCTTTTTTTCCCTCCATTGTCTGATTTCAGTTGTAACTTCCTGCCAGAAAAATAGAATATTTAGAACTTGACTTTAACTCCATACTCTCCTGACCTTCGGCATCTGCTTCCTCTGGAATCTTAATTTTCAAACTTCCGTTACAGCACACTAAAAGGTTGTTCAACTTCATTATAAACCGTTTGCTCTCCTAAGAAGCACTGTTTTTAGCAGAGCCCAAAACAGAGGCCCTGATAAATTAAGCAAGAAGGCTGGCAATTGTGTGAGGGATTTTGACAAGTTAAAACCTAACTATGAATTCCTCTTCCAGATCTTGCACACTGATGTAGTTCGTTGAATAATGAAAAGTAGGTCGCAGGAATGATATAGAAGTGACCTAAAAACATGATGTCTGTACTGCCACACTGAGAAGCCGGTGGCAATTTTCTGTTTCAATTAAGTGACATTGTTCTAACATCATGTTTAGAAATGCAGTTTGTCTGATCGAATGCAGCTGAACATTCTGTCCCCTGCACCTAAGGCACATGATGACAGTGTTTATAAGTATTTCTCTCCTGGATCCATATATGGAATCAATCTGGAATTATTGTTTTAAAGAGGATTTGAGTTTAGCAATGCACGGGAAATGTCTGTGTCAGGAACTCAATAGCATGTTAGCACACTATGTCAAAACAACTACACCAGGAAAACATTTCACTTCCCACTGTAGGAGAACATTACATTACACAAACCACCAAATTCTCTCTCAGACAAGTGTAGGCATATGTTCCCTGAGAAAGTTTCCAGAAAATATTTTGATCAGCTTACCTGTAATAATTGTTTCTCCCCTTCCTGTGTGAAAG
This sequence comes from Heterocephalus glaber, assembly GCF_053883595.1. NCBI lineage: Eukaryota > Metazoa > Chordata > Mammalia > Rodentia > Bathyergidae > Heterocephalus > Heterocephalus glaber. The sequence goes on along the minus strand of NW_028258381.1, from coordinate 19,229,347 downwards.
ATTGGAGTCACTAGCTTTCTGTATTAGCTACTAAAATGTTTTTTCTTTCCTTTCGTTACTGGGGATTGAACCTAGGAACTTCTGACATTCCCCATCCCTTTTTAATTTTGAGATAGGGTCTCACTAAGTTGAATTTGCCATCCTCCTGTCTCAGCCTCCTAGAGTGCTTAGGATGACAGCATTCATGACCATACCAGGCTAAAACAATTTTTTTTTTCTTTTCTGTATCTTACCCAAAGAAATTAAAAGAAAAAATCTCTTTCAGTTATGATGACATAATGCCTGAGAGAAGTTTCCCTATCTGACAAGTAACTGCCTTCTTCAAATAATGAAATGGATGGCAAAAGAGTGTAAACAAGTTATACAAACTCACACAGGCAGGTAGTAGCAGAATCATGCTCAGAAGCTGCTGAGTGACAAGAACAGCACACTTTCTCATATTTAAAAATTAAACCTTTTAAGTAGGTAAGAAAGTTGGTGTACTGCTAAGGACGAAGAGAGGAATCTCTAATTGTATACCAGTTTAAAATATGAAATTTCAGATTCAAATATTATGAAGCAATATCCAGTAGTATATAATTTTCCAAAAGGTCACATTTGTAAAATGTTAAGTGTGGTGGATGAACTAATGGTCAGCTTGAACTGCCCAGCTGAACTGAATCAGTGCCGTTCTAGGCATGGAAGACCCACCTGGGGATTGTTGCCGATGGCATAAAAAGACAACTGGAGGGGAGGATTGTGGGCTGTTGATTTTCTAGGAGAAGCTTGCCGCGGGTGGTTTTCCTGATGGAACTTGGCTGTTCTTGTCGGAGGTGGAGGAGCTTGGGTCCTCGCTGTCGCTGGGAAGGGCTGCTGTTCTCCCCAGGGGAGCTGTAATCATCACTCTGAGCACCCCTTCCTGGCTTGGGGGTGGATCCCTCAGCCTGGTGGCACAGAGCCTTCACCCCACCCACACAGGCTTTCTGGCTTCCACCACTGGCCTTTGGGCCTTCCTGGTGCAGATCCTGGATACAGACAAGTTTGAGACATTGGTGTCGGTTCGAGTCCTCTGGCTGGACCCAGGGAGGACATTGCCTTGGGCTCTAGGCCTTCAGCGGGACTTGTGAGGGACACTGCCATGGGGTCCAGGCCCTTGGCTGGATTCCTTGGGCCTCTAGTGCATGGCTAGATCTCTTGCACTCCTCTGCATTTGACTTTTGGGGTGACTATTAGTAATCCTATAAATTATGTGTCCTGTATTAAATCTATTTCCTTTGTAAACCTTGACTACAACATTATCTAAACAACAAACTATAAAGGGTATCAATATCCTACAATTCCGAGTGTCTATGTGTGCATATTCTTTTCTGTTAACACATATTAATTCAACAGAATAATGGGTTTTGTTGTGACATTTTCATTCATGCGTATGACATCCTCTAATCCTATCCCCCTGCCCATGTTAAGTATATTCTGAAGACAGATTCTACATGGGAATTAGCTTCAATGAAAAAGGCTCAGGAACAGAACTCAATAGGCCAAGGTTAGCCACGCTGGGACTATTTGCTGTTGGCTTCTTCCTTTGAGCAAAGGCTTCTGGTGAGCTTAGGGCTGGAGTCATATCTATCATTGTTTCTCCATCTTTTATCTCTTGGGGGGGTTAACTATGTACTTTTCATCAAGAAAGGGTCATAATGGGAAACTGAGGCAGGAAGACAGCAAGTTGGAGCCCAGCCTGGGCAACTTAGTGAAACCCTGTCAGACAATTAAAAATAAATAAATAAAAAGGGCTGGGGATGCAGCTCAATGTGAAGGCCCTGGGTTCAATCCCCAGGACTGCAAAGAGAAGGAGAGGGCCACAATGATCATATAATCAAACTTTTAAAAAAAATTTTATCATTGAAGAAACTGAGATCCAGAATCAAGAAACAGCTCATTGAGCACAAAGGACACCCAGGAATCACCAGTTCTGCTTTTCCTTCCCTTCGTGTCTCCATCACCTTCAACCCTTTTTGAAATTTCCTGGCTGCGGAATTTAAAAGCCTGTGCTTGAGCCCCGTCCCCAGGTTTATGCTCTTTTTTCTCTTGACATCACACCGTCACTCTGCTTTCACTGGTTGTGACTGCTGGAACAATTCAGCGTAAATACCTTTCAGCGAAAGCACTTCGATTTTGCAGAAGGAAGTGGAAAAGAAGACTCCAAAAGAAAAAATGTTCCCTTGATGAAAATGTCATAAAGTTCAAGGGGAAAAAAGCCTGAAAATTCACCTGGAAGTAAGCAACAAGAGTAAGTAGTGGATGTGCGGTAACCCACAGCTCTGTCAGTGGGTCCCCCCACCTTAGGGTAGGCTTTGTCATGCTTTTAGGGAGGCCCAGGTCTTCACATTAATTCTTGACCTGCATCAGGGCTTCTGGAGTAGGAATTTAGAGGACTAAGAAAACACAGCTTTAGCTTCTTGAATCCTGTGTATCTCAGGTGGGTTGGCTATCATTTGCTTTCCCCGTTTCTCTCCCAGTGCGTTCTTTTTCTGACCACTCTTCAGTGTCTTGACATTTACTGTTAATAAAAATCATAATACTTATCATCTGAAAGTTAGTAGTACCGTTTCAAAGTTTTATGTACATTATTTTTGCTTGGATTTATGTCGCTCTTTCTTCTCGTCAAAGGATAAATAAATAAAAGCACTTTGCCAAGTTTATAACCTACTCAAAATCAGAGGTTTCTGAATAGAAATCAGAGCAAAGGAACTTAACCAAAATTAACTTAATTAGAAAACCAGAAGTTTGCATATGGAACCCTGAAAAAAGAGGCTGGGTAAGGGTTGTGTGTGTCCATGCATGAAATACGAAATGGACAGCCAGGGCACTTAACCTCCATTCCAGAGGCCTCGGGGCTTTGCCTCTTCCTAGAAATGCTCAGGTAACAAAGGCAGAGGGACTTTTCTGGTCTCAATTATCTCCTAATAATTGTTTCAATTTTCTGCTTCCTTTTGAGTGTGAAGATCTGGACTAAAAGGCTTTTTAAAAAACAGACTGAAAAGGTTTCCCAGACATGAAATAGATTTTACCAAAGAAACTTCTGGCAAGTGAACCGTAAGTAAATCAGAAACATATGGACTTATGTTTCCCTCAAAACACCCATGGGTTTGGAAGCCCAGAAAACACATAAAAAGGAAAGGGGGACTGTTTTTGTGCAGCTGAGCTCAGTGGAGAAACCTGTGGTAGCAGAAAGCGGGGCTGCACTGGCCCAAAGAGGGGCTGGAGCAGCTGACAGGCAGTCACCAGCCTCTCCCCCAGCTCCTCTGCTGCTCCCCAGTTCTCCTTCCTGAGGGTCCCTTGATTCCCCACACCTTTACCTGTACCTGTGAGTGTGACTGGGAAAACCACCCCACAGTGCTTGCCACCCTGGACATGCGACTGCACAAGCTCTTTTGTGAGCATCTGTAGTGGATGTTTACACAGCGTGTTTCTGTTCTTGAGGGCCTCTCACACGACGCCATCGGGCTGGTGGCAAGCATGCATTCACTGAGCACTTAGCATGCGCCCTGTGGGGATGGATAACAAAGAAATGGAAGATCATATGCCAGCCCTAAAGGCGGATTTCAGATCTTTAATGGTGGATGACAGTTAAAGATTCCTGACTTCCTTCTCCTACCCTGTGTGGGAATTCTGGCTACAAGTCCAGAGAAGAAAATCCACAAAGTAACTCAAATGGGAAGAACACAGTTTGGAGAGTCAGAGGACCTGATATCAGACCACAGAAAACCCTGAGAGTGGTCACTGTACCACTGGAGAGTCTCAGTTCCAGGGGGTATGGTGGCACACACCTATAGTCCCAGCACTCAGGAGGCTGAGGCAGGCTGAGCCGAGCCTGAGCAACCTATCCAGAACCTATCTCTAAATAATAAATACAAAAGGACTGAGGGTGTGGTAAAGGCCCTAGGTTTAATCCTCAGTATCAAAAGAAAGAATCAGATGGAGGCTAGGATTTCCTCCCTCATTCCTGAGAGAGGCCAGGTTGGAAGATGATGCTATAATTTAAATATGATGTGTCCCCTCCAAAACTCACATTGAAATTTAATGTCTATAATGAGATATTAAGAAATGGGACCAGGTGGGATCTTTGAAGAGTGATCAGTAAATAGGCATCTCCAGAATGGGTCTGCTATCATACTCCCTGTCTCTAGTCATGTGCACTACTGAAGGATCTGGCCACCAATCAGACCATGGCCAGATGTGGCTCCTCAACCTTCAAACAGCTGTGAGCCAAAATAAGCCTCTTTTCTTGTAGCTTACCCAGGCTGCAGTATTATACTCTTAGTAACAGGCAGCTGGCTAAGACAGCAGAGTACTGTGAGATACATAAGCCTGCCACACTCACTGTGACCCCAAAATGAGGCAGATGACTCAGTCCCTGCCACGCTGGGCTGGAGCAGGTCTCCACACAAGGGGGCTGTCAAGTGAAGACTTGGTGCTAGGAGGAGCAAAGGAGAACTCAGATTGTTAGTGGGAAGCTCATCCCAAAAAGAAATAGAGCTAAACTTACTGAGCACGTCCAGATTATTCTTCCTGATGACCACTCGTAAATCCTTCTGCTTCCACAAGAAGGTGATTCATAAGTTGTCAACTAAATGGAAATACCAGCAGTAGAGGACCAAGCTAAAAACAATGAGGCATGTGAAAACCCTCTTAAAAACTGCAAAATGTTACATATGTTTTATGCTTTCACTCAGTCCACCTATATTTATCGAGCATCTACCTTTGCTCAGTCCTGTCACTATTTTCCAGGAAAATTAGATTGAGTAAGACATTGCTTCTTTCCTTAAGATTATGGTCTAGTAGCAGAAAGAAACAATAAAACTAAAAATTATAATACAGTCGTCTCCCCTTATCTGTGATTTTGTTGTCCACAGTGCTAATTGCAGCCAACCATAGTCCAAAAATATTAAATGGAAAATTCCAGAAATAAATAATTAAAAAGTGTTCAGTTGTGAATGGTTCTGAATAGCATGTTGAAGTTCCAGACTCCATTCTGCCTGGAGTATGAATTATCCCTTTGTTCTCTGTATCTGTGCTGTATATACTACCCTCTTGTTAGGTGATTAGTAACCCTCTGGATTATCAGATCAACCATTGCAATGTCACTATACTTGTGTCACTGTACTTGTGTTCAAAACACTCTTATTTTACTTAATAATAGCCCAAAAGCACAAGAATACTGCTGGTGGCAATTTAAATATACAAGAAAGAGCCATATAAAGTGCTTCCTTTAAGTATCATCTCACATAATCAAAGGAAGAATGAGTACAATACAACAAGATATTTGGGAGAGACTGGAGACACACAACTTTATTATAACATTGTTATAAATGTTCTATTTTATTATTAGCTATTTCTGTTCATTTCTCATTGTATCTAACTTATAAATTAAACTTTGTCACAGGTATGCATGAATGGAAAATAGTCTGTATGTGTGGAGTTCAGAACTATCTGTGGTTGCAGACATCACTAAGAATCTTGGAGCACACTCTCTGTGGATAAGGGGAGGCCACACTATAAGTGTGCTAGGAAATAAAATCTCCAAAGAGTGTAACAATAATGCAGATAAGTGACTCACTGAGTGGATGGCCAGGTCAAGCTTCTTGTGGAAATGACACTGAGTTGTTAAGACCTGAAGAACATAAAGGAACTAGGTAATAAGAGAAAGTAGGGGACAGAATGATGTCCACCTGGGAGGAGGCACAAAGGTAAAAGAGAGGACATTTCAGGGAACTGAATGTCACTCTGTATGGCTACATAGAAAAGAAAGTATCTAAATGTTGTTGAGAATAATCAAAAAAGTACATAAAACAAAATGGTAGAATATGAGAGTAGGAACATTGAGTGTAAGAGTGATTTACATAAGATCATTACTACATCATTTCTTAAATATGACAACGTAAAAGGGCAGAAGTAAGACCAAGCAAAGAGGGAAATTTTTTAACTGACTTGAAAAATTCCAGTTTCATTTTTGTTTTGTTTTGTTTTTAAATTGAAGCAGGGCATGGTGGCACACACCTATAATCCCATCACTCTGGAGGCAGAGGCAGGAAGATTGCCTTGAGTTCCAGGTCACCCTAAACTACATAATGAGACCCTGTCTCAAAAAAAATTAAGTAAATAAATAAATAAAAATAAAGTTAGGGTATTTAAGTGTGTGTGTGTGTGTGTGTGCGCGCGCGCGCGCACCTGCGCAGTAGAAGTGAAGTCTGGATGGTTGTATCCCAAAATGTTAACAGTGGCTGTAATCTCACTGATGGGATTGCTAATTATCTTTCTGCTGATCTTTATTTTCTATCACAAATAGCATTTTTACAAAATAACCAATAAAACTGACCTGGTCACAGAAGATTTCTATGCACCTTGCCCCTTGGAATAGATGAGAGCTCTTGTGTAAGGAAGCTGGCTCTTTCCAGCAATCAATAATCAGGTTGCATTGACTTGGGCTCTGTGGGCCCTAGTTCTCCCCTCTCATGTCAAAAATAATTTCTTCCAAAATGGTCCTAGATGACAACAGGGATGGACAAACTCCCTCGTTCCCACTTGCAGGATTCATTCTATTGCAGAGCTTGAGTTTCCCCTTTCGTTCATTCATTCCTGACTGTATTCATTCACCAGAGGCTACTGAGGCAGGCCCTGTCCTGGGTGCTGAGAGAGGGATGAACACACTTGACCTCATGTACCTACCTTACTGAAGCCAAAATCTATGGAGCACCTATGTTTCACACATACAGAAAAGAATAAATATTATCAGATACTTCTGTTACCCCTGTGCTCCATTTGGTTTCCTTTGAGTTTCCACAATTAAACATGTCTAGGTCAGCCCAAGTTATTCTTTGTAGATATGTATATGAATTTTTTTCTTATTTAACACAAATACTATATATATGCAATCAAGGTATACACATTTTGCTGGACTGCATCTTTTTTTTTTAAACATCATGAAGGTTATATGAGTAAACCATTTATTTTACATATGAGGAAGTATAAATACATTTCCAGAAGTGAAAATGTACATTTGTGATCTTGATAAACACTGCTAAATTGCTCTCCATAAACATTGTTCTAATTTACTCTCTCCTCCTCACCTGCTGTCCAGTACCCTCCCTAACCCAGCATGGTATCAAACTCTAGATCTTTGACCAACCATTAGGTTAAAAATGGCATCTCCTTTTCGCTTGCATTTGCATCTCTATTGTGAGTGCAGAATGTGCTCAAATGGGATTAAAGAGCTATTTTGCTAAAAGCTTGTTTACTGCCACAGACACAATCTCTTTAAGAGACAAGGACTGCAGACTTTTCCCAGAAAAAAAACACGCAGCAGCAGGCAGTATCAATCTGTTATCAGCCACTCCTGGGAAGCAATTGACTGCACTTCCCACCTATAACCTGAGCCTTTAAAAGCAGCTTTCTGGACCGCAGCAGAGAAATCAGCAAAGAAGGAAACCAATGTGTGATTGCTTGCTCTATGCCCGGCGCCAACGCTGTACACACTCTCATTCAATCTTCCCAATACTTTTAAATCCGTGAGGCTCTGAGAGGCTGAGTGTTTGCCCAAGGCTCTCATAGATTATAAGTGGCAGAGGAAGAATTGAGCCCAGTTCTACACTCCAACACCCAGATTTTATGTGGTGCATAATGGTGCCTCCTGCTATGCTGAGGTGTTTTAATACAGTACACAGTGCTGCCTCCTACTGTGCCAGGGCACCTCCACCAATTAAATATCAATGCTGATGCTTAAGTTCCCTATTATTATGGTTTAGAAGTAAAATGTCCCCCCAAAGTCTCATGTGTGTGAAAGGTTACTGGATCATTGGACACTAAACTCGTGATTCCCATTCTCTCTCCCTCTCTCTCTCTCTCTCTCTCTCTCTCTCTCTCTCTCTCTCTCTCTCTTCTTCCGGGCTGCCACAGCTTAAATACCTTTCCTCCACCATCCTCTTCCACCGTGCTCTTTCTGCTTTGGAGCAGGCAGACCATGGACTATAAAACCATGAGCCAAAGTAATCCTCTCCTTTATATTCTGGGTGTCCGGTTTTTTTGTCCCAGTAATGGGAAAGTAGTTAAGAATTTATGTAAAATGAATAGTGTTGACATATAAGCTATGCACATCTTTCCATAAACTTTAAGTCATCTCTAGATTACCTGTAATACCTCATACAGAGGAAATGCTATGTAAATACTTATACTATGTTGTTTAAGAAATGACAGGGAGGAGTTTGTACATGCTCAGTACAGCTGCAGTTTTTTTCTGAATATTTTCAAAGCCTGGTTGGTAGAATCCATGGCTATGGAGCCCACAGATTTGGAGAACTGACTGTGTACTATAACACTGCTTGTCTACAGAGCTTAATATGGTCCTTGGTAAAATTCCTTACGATCCTGGCTTCCCTTAAGACTCAACATCACAACCACTTCTAGCGTCATTGAAGACATTCATATCACAGGCACCAGGAATTGCTCAGAGATCTAAAAATTGTTAATAAGATCTCACTGAAAAAGAAACAAAGGCTAAGAATGGGCATATAATTTACAGAGTTGCACCACTGAGCTCAGGGAGCTAGAGGATTTCCTAGGCTATGTGTTGACAACTTAGCTTGGGAGTGGATTTCACCAACGGCCCATAGCAGTGCCTTGAGAGAACCAAATTTAACAACCATGAGCTCCAAATAAGAATTCTGGCCAATGATGCTTCATGGCTTCATGTCAGAGTTCCTGGCATAAATCTGACGTAGAACAATTGGAGAGGAAACTCTCCCCACAGCCTCTGGGAAATGAGTGTTTGGAGATTTGATCAGGGAACTTAGTCCCCTCCCATGGTAGGAGGGGATAAAGAGTCAGTGAAGAGAAACACTATTCTGAGAGAAGGTATCTTTCCAAAAATTTATTCAAGAGAACTTTTGAGCCCCCTCCCCAGAGTGAAGCACTCTACAAGGCCTGCTACTGAAATTGGGAATAAGGATCTAGAAACTTTGTATAGCAATTAGACAGAGTAATTTTATGTCTATTGAAGCTAATAACAAAAAAAAATTAGGGCTTGTAAAAAAAACTTTTATTCAAAGCATTAAAGAAAAGATGTATTTTGACATGTGACAAGTGTTCATACCCCAGGGGACATAATTATTTAGAATAAGGAAGTCCAAATATCCTATTGCAGAGTGAAGGACTTCCAGGGTCCCACACACCCAGGAGTACATGATGCAGGTGTCTTCTTGGTGGATCAGTATCACCATCTGTCACAATTCCTTCCCAAAAGGCCTTTGGCCAAACTTGAAGGCACCACTAGGATGATCATCATACAATTGTTACTATCAGACATTATACCAAAAATGTGCAAAATGGCTTCTTTGACGAGAACATCTATTCATCATCTTAAGTGGGAGGTGAACAAAGGCCTCTAAGAAAATAATTGAGGAATTATGTCACATACTACAGAAATCTGTATCCAAAACATTCGGGCAGCCAAATTCCGGAGCGCTGTCCAGAATTCCTAAGGATATGCTAAGTGAAATAAACCAGACACAAAGGGCAAGTGCTATGCAATTCTGCCTGCAGGGGCTGGGAGCAGGGGGACAGAGGGAGCTAATGTTTACTGGGTACTGAGTTTCTATTTGGGATGATGATAAATGCCTAGAAATAGATAATGACAGCTGTAAAATATTGTGAATGCATGTAATTTATGTATATTTCTACCACCATAAATAAATAAGAATTTCCAAGGTACTTTCTGAGCACTGGTGACCTATTAGAAATAAAACAAACAAAAATGCCTATGGGACTATCCCTTCTGAGTCCAATTATTGTGCTTATAAACCATAAATATACTTGTTTGCTCTTAGGGAAAGACTGGGGACTGCATTATTCAAAGAAAAAAGGCAGCTAGAGCTTCTAGCAGTATTAAAACTCCCGTGATTCTGTACCACTGGACATTTCCCATTGGTCATCAGCACCTTATTGAAATGTCCCTCACCCCTGTGCAAAATCTGTCTTCTCATGGGTGAGCTGATTGAGTAGATCAGATTGGCTGGGTGGCAGCCAGTCTTTATCTGAAGCCTCTAAATATTCCATGCATTGTTGAGGAGGTGATTGTTCAATTCCATTTTTCATTTAAGATCTATATATGCAAGTTCTCTTTTACAGAGTCTTCGAATAAGGTCTGAAAACTTCAGGGGCTTTATACACTTCTAGGATGCCTATATCTTTTGTCATCTGTCCAGCTAATTGTTAGCTGAGGTGTCCTTCCAGTGTCCTGCTGCATTCGGATGTGTTTTGAGTTAATTCCCCAAAGACTCATGTGCTGGAAGCTTTGTGTCCAAGGTGGTATTAAAGTGGTGGAGCCTTTAAAAGGTGGGACTTCATAGGAGCTAATTAGGTTATGGGGCATCCACCTTTATGCATGGATTAACGCTGGATTCTTAGAGAGGGCTGGGGCTGTCCAGAGTGTTTAGTCTTTTGCAGCCCAGGTTGTTAAAGGCATGGTCACCCCATGCACTTGGCCCCTTTTGCACACACCTATGTCCCTTCCTGCTTCTCTGTCATGTTGTGATACAACCAGCAACCCTCACCAGACTCTAGCACCATGCTGATTAGAACATCTGGCCACTAGATCTATGAGCCAAATCAAATAAACCTCTTTATAAGTTACCTGTCATTAGATATTTTGTTACTGTCACATAAAACAGAATAAGGTACATCAGTTTCTTTTTGGTTGTATATAATTTCTTCTTAAAACTCCATCCATCCTAATTCTTTCTCCCCATCATACTGGTCTTTTCTTCCCCAGCCTGAAGCCCACCTTGCTGACTGCCTACTGGAGTCCCACAAATACTTTGAGCTTAGCATGAGCAGCGTCTATCCTCTTTACCCCACACCTTAATGACGCCCCCCATGTTAGGTATTTCTACAAATGGCACCACCACTGGTCCTCCCAGCCCAAGCTTGGAAGCGCCTTTCAACTTCTGTGATATCTAGCTGGTGTCAGCCCCTGGTTTTCCTTCCCCTGCCTCCACACACCTTGGTTAGATGACTCTTCAGCCCATCTCAAGTTTCAGAAACCAGAGCACTGGTTGATCTTTCTCTGAAAACACTAGAACATCATAGTTCCAAGGACCTCAAACCACCATGAGGCAGAATGGAAGGGCAGATATGAAGAGCTTGGACTTGCCTGGAATTCAATAAAGGCATCCAGAAGCCTGGAGATATGTTACCTTTCTGCCAAACCTAAAGATGCTGCTGTTCATGTTGAAGAGGCAGTGGCAGTTGTGCTATGTTCTCAGGCACTGTGAGACACAGGTCAGCACTAGTGTCAGACAAGGCTGGCAGAGACTTTGTAAGACAGGATGGGGGTAGCTATTCAGCCTCATCTTGTACTGAGCCTCATTTATGTACCACATTCTGTGCTTGGAGCTGAAGAAGAACCAAGCCATAATCCTTTAAGAAATTCCCAGGCCAACCAGGTGTGGTAGCCCACGCCTATAATCCCAGCACTCTGGGAGAGGAGGCAGGAGGAGTGCAGGTTCAAGGCCAGTCTGGGAAACTTAATAACCTTTCAAGAACCTGCCTCAAAATAATAAAAGATCTGGGGATATAACTCAGTGTGAAGGCTCTGGGTCTAATTCTCAGTATTTCGGGGGGGAAAGAAAAGAAAAGAAATTCCTAGCCCTAGGAAAAGATACAAAATAAAACACGGGGTGATCTTGCTTCACTAGAAATACATGCAGGGTTGGAAAGAGTAGCTCCCAACCCTGAACTTGGGTGCAGTGGTGCAGATTATGGATGGGTTTCCAGAACTCCCTCCTCTGAGGCATGGGCTGGGACTTAAAAGAGAAGGAAAGAGGACCTCAAAGGAGAAGGCCTTCCAGAAAGAAGAATTGTAAGTGCAGAGTTCCATAGCATAAGGGAACACAGGTTTTTTAGGAAACAGCAGCTGTTGCAGCATGGCTATGAAGAGGGGTAGCAGGAAATAAGGTTAGAGAGGTCGTGGAGGCCAGGACCACACAATACTCTGAAGAGCAAGCTGAGCCAGACCCTTGGCCTTCTCTGGGACCTCTCAGGCAAGGATTAGAAATCAGGAACAAGGAACACTTAACGGTAGATGTCAACTCACATGTTATCTAATCCAGTCCTCCCATTTCCAAGGCCAGTAAATGAGAGCTAGGAATTCCCCAGGACCTCCTGATGATCCTGGCATATCACACTGTATTACGCGATGAAAACCCCACGCACAGTCTCAGCGAAAAGCACAGCCCATAAGAGACTCGGTGACTGACGAGAGGGGGCTGAGGATGTTCCAGGGCACCTGCTCCAGGCCAGCCCTCTTGAAAACCAGCCTGAAGCAAGAAATCATCATTTGCAGAAGGAATAGATTGCACAAAGACTTAATGAGGAAAAATAAACACCTTTCAAAGGCAAGCCTGCCTGTGAGTCATCCCTAGCCAAAAGTGCCAAACCAGAATGTGCTAATAGTACTTAACATCCTAAAATCCCCAACTGGTGTAAGATGAACAATTAGCCATAGTCATTATCAAGGACAAGTGGCTGAATACAAATATGTAACCATTGCTCTCACATTTTTAAAGGGTCACTCAAATCCTTTCTGCAAGGGTCACTTGAATCCTTTTAGTTTGCGTGTTTATTTTAGCAGCCGGAAAAGGGGTTCTTGGAACAGTGTGAGATTGTGAGGGCATCAGGAGCTTCTACTAATTAGGTAGCGACCACTGGGGGATGATAAAGCACTAATTTTAGATGGGGTTGGAGTGAGCCTGAATGACAGCTTATTCACTTACTGTGTCTGACTTAGTGTTTCTTGCCTCTCTATGCTTCTCTAAATTGTCTGGCACTTTACCAGGCACCAGGCATTTTTATGGGTTCCCTTTCCACCTGTCATAACCCTGTGGGAGAGTGTTTGCAAAAATAACCACAATAATCTCTCTTTTTGAATCTTGCTCCATTTCAACATTGACTCTCGACTTTGCCAGGTGACTTGTTTTGAGAAATGACACTTAGCAAATGTGGCTCAAGCAGAAACCTGGAGAATGTGCACTGAAGTTTCACCCTCTTGTTCTTCCTGGGAACCCTGTCACCATCGCCATGGGAATGAGCCCTGGCGGGCCTGTTGGGGGATGAGAGACATATGGCCAAGCCACCTTCATACCCCAGCTGAGATGGAGACAACCACCAAACAAGAGAAAGTGGCCGCTCGAGGACATCCGGCCTCTACTGGGCCAGTGCTCTCAGAGAGCCACACAGCCAAACCACAGCATAACAAGAAATAACAAATGTTTATTTTGAGGCCCTAAGTTTGAGGTGGTTTGTTACATAACAAATGTACTTACATGTTAGTGGTTCCTGGTTTCCAACCCTAGGTCTCTCCTTATTCAACACAGATTAGTATGGTAACATCAAAATGATGACTCTCAAAGGTAAAGACAGCAAGGTTGCTCTTGTTTAAAAATTCCGTGTATCTTTCAAATGCATCAAGTCAAGGGCCAACATTTAAACTCATTATATTCACCACAAAACAAAACAAATTATTTTCTTTGTGTTATCCTGTTCCTAACATGTGAAACATAAAGATTGTTCTCCTCAATTCTTCTTCTTCCCCCACCCCCAGTAGGATTAAACCCAAGCCTTTAGACTGAGTTACATCACCAGTCCATTTTTTAGTTTTTTTATGGTGAGACAGGGCCTCTCTAAGTCACTGAATTGCCCAGTCTGGGTTTGAACTTGTGATCCTCCTGCCTCAGGCTTCCAGAGTGCTGGGAATCACAGGCGTGTGCCACCATGATCAGCTCTTTCCAGTTTTTTCCTTTCTTTATTGGCTATATACAGTCAGCCACTGGGTCCTGTCAACTCAACCTCTTAAATCCTATAGACTCCTTCTACTCCTCTTCATCCTCATTTATTTCTACACTGTGGAAATCTCCCATTCTGCCTTCCCAAGCTGTTGCAATGGCCCCTAGTCAATCTCCTACCCTGGGTGTTAATCTTTTTTGCATACACCTTCCACCTGAGCCAGCAAATTCCCTACTAAAAATTCTTCAACATGTATATGGTGTGGTGCCCAGGTGCTTTAACACACCACGTAAGCCCTTTCCTTATCCAGCCTCCTCTCCCCTGTCTTTACAGCCTTCTGATATGTCCTCCAACACACTTAAAGTCCCCAAAACACACCCAGCTGCTTCATGCCCCAGGTGGCTTTGTGCATGTGATTTGCACATAAAATGTCGTTCTTCTGTGTTCCCTTTCTGAGTCTTTACTCACCGTAAGACTCCAATCCAAAGTCACAGCCTGCATACAAAGCATCCTCCTACCCTACCCTGGAGAAGTCAATCCCTTCCCTGTGCCACTAGCAGGCTTTGCACCTTCCCTGACTATTGCAATTGGCACACTGTGTTGTAATGTTATAATTTCACTGTTAAAATGTTGCTATTTTTCTAAGTTATAATATTACTGTTTTGCTATGTTATAATGTTACTGTTTCACCATGTTATACTGTTACTATTTCTCTCTCTACCACCAACCCAAAGTCATGCTATGACTTCCTTAATGCAACATCTGGAATATTATCTAGTATATAATAAGCATTCAAAAAAAGTTCGTGTAATGAATGAAATCATACGGCCCTCTCCTTTGCCCTTACAGTAATAAAGCTTCATGGATCTCTCATTAAAAGATCTATAACTCAAAGAAGAAGCTCATTTTACAGATTTTTGAACAAGATGGCTACCACAAAAAAATTTAAAGTCTTCAGATTTCTGCTTGGAATGGATCCTTTTTGATATTAGTACCCTGTGGCAAATTGTGATGGCTGGTTCTGTAAAGCAAGGCACATCTACAACCCTAAGGAAGACATTCTCAGAAGGACTTTGATGACTCCCATAGAAAATCTCACATTCTGATAAAAGAGAGGAGTAAGAGATCTGACAATAAGCGGTTGATTCTAACTTCAGAAAACACCACAAAGCTGTAGAAGCACTGGGTGCAGTGGCACACACCTGGAATCTCAGCATTCTGGGATGCTGAGGCAGGAGGATCACAAGTTCAAGCCCAGCCTAGGCAACTTAGCAACTTAGTGAGACCCTATATCAAAAATTTTTTAAATGTTTAAAAGTCCAGGGGATGCAGTTCAGCTAGAAAGCCCTGGGTTTGATCCCAGTACCAATACAAAACAAAACAACAACAACAACAAAAGGAACAAAAAACTGTGGAAGTGCCACATAAAAATCATAAAACCATAAACATCAATGATAAGCCAGGCATGGTGGTGCACGCCTGTAATCCCAGCACTTGGAAAGCTGAGGCAGAAGGATCACTGTGAGTCTGAGGCCAGCCTGTACTGCGTAGTGAGTTTGAGACCAACCTCTCCTGACTTCTCTTTCTGCATCTTTAAAATGAGGAGTTGAACCAAATTATTCCATAGCCCCACTAAATTCCATAATCCCACATGTCTGAGTCTATGTAGTGCTTTCTAAATCTGCCCGTACATCAGTATCATGTGGAAAGTTTCATAAGTTCTCAGCTTCCCAGGCTCCTTCTCTGAAACTGTGATTCTGTGACTTGAAGAGACATTTGAGAATGTCATTGTTTTGAAAAGCTCCAACTGGTGATTCTGACAGAAAGCCCAGTGTAGGACCTTAGCCACCATATAGAAACTTCATCTGCCTTTTTTTCAGCTACATCTTCTACCTATAGAATAATGTTTTTCAACAGGAATATATCTCCAATTTCATAATAATGCTTGAGGAAAATAAAGGGTTCACTTTACATACAGTCATCTCGGGACAACTTTCCTGGGGCACAACCATTGGTGGAGTATGGAAATCCCCTCTATCTTCTTGGATACCAACATCTGTATCATCACCATTTGAAACATGTGATTTGATATAATCGTGAGCAGCATAGTTTCATAAAAACATGTTAGTTTTAATGAAAATCATTAAAAAGAAATATTTTTTCTTGTGTAGACAATGACAGCCAGCACTTGAGAACATGCCCACATTGCAGAGGAAGATGTGTTTTTGTGGCACAAACCAGTGACAGGATTAACATGTCCCATACACAGAAAGAGAGCTCAGCCTGAGGTATCTGTGTCTAGTGGCCCACCCTCTCTCCATGTTCTCCTCACTGGTAGGAACCCATTCACTTCAGAGCCATGAATCACGACGAGTCTGAGTTCATGGTGATGATCCTCTTTCTCTTCACAAGATGCTGATTTTTGCAGCCTCTCTGATAGCTGTGAGATCTACCACTGGACAATGAGACTTGAAAGTCAGACAATTGGTGCACTCCTCGGGGATGATTTTTCACTGATTGATCGAAAAAGAAAATCCTTTTTGCCACACAGCATTCCTGCTTGCTTCTTTGAATGCCAAGGACTACAGCAGCCATTTAGTGATCATGAGACAGTAAACGTGAAATCCAAATGCCCATCACACCCAGAGCTGGCAGAGTAGACAATGAGAAAAATATGGGACCTCAATGGCATTGAGCAGCCACAGCTCCAACCACATAACAGTGGACTTCTGGTTATATGGCTAAATCAAGAGTATTTATTATTCAAGCCACCGTTAGCCTTGTTTCTTATTACCTGTAACCAAAAATACACCCTAGGCACATCCATCTCTAGTCGGGGATAAGTGCCTCTACAGGAGGCAACAAGGCCTATTTGGGGCAGCAGCCCATGCCAGAGGAGTAAGGAAATAGCTGTCACCAGGGAGAGGCATTTCAAGAACTGCTTGAAGGATAGGTGAAGGCTGGGAAGAATATGTGGGGGATAGTCACAGCTTTTGCAGAGAAAGCTGGAAAGTAAGGAAAAGGAATACAAGGGCTTGGAGCTGATCATCTGATATTCTAGAAGGCGAGTCTGTGTAAGGGAAAAGTATGAGGATTTCTAAATCAACCTTGGCAAGATGGCACACACCTGTCATCCCAGCACTCTGGGAAGCCGAGGAAGGAGGATCACAAGTTTGAGGCTGGCTTGAGCAACTTCGAGAAGCCCTGTCTCAAATTAAAAGAAATTAAAAGGGCTGTGGCCAAAGCTCAGGTGCAAGGCCCCAGGTTTAACCCTCAGTACCACTGAAAGCAGAGGGGAAGTCAGAAAATTGCAAGAGGGACCCAAACCTGTTCCTCACATTCAACCCTGAAGGCTTTCTTGGGCCCATGTCCGCTCAGTGGCTCCTCCCCAGACAATGTTACATTTCAGGTCACTGAACCCATTCCGGCTCCAAGGGCTGCTCTTGGCCACTGGGCCCTGAACCACTGTGACTTGGAAGGTCTCTCTACAATAAACCTGTGGGAGACCCTGGGACTCCGGAAGCCACGCTTGACTAAGTTGCTCACATCTGGAACAGGGTTCTGGAAGAAAACATTAAGAAATACAACACGCGTTGTCTCCTGTCTCACTTGCTCTCACTCTTTTCTTATTCTCTCTAACACTCAAGGAAATTAAAAAGAACCTCTTGGTGTATAGCACATTGGCACATCAAAGTCCCCAAAGGAAAATATTTGAATTTTTTCCATCTATTTCCCTCTCCCGTTCTTCATGCTTCTCAATGGGAAGAAAGGCAGAGCTTACATTTTATGTCAACACAAAAGGCCTCGGTTTGTGTGCATTACTTATTAAAGTATTCAGTGATTCAATGTCAAGGTATGTATTATACATACTTTTTTTTCCAGGCCATTATCAGCTTTCTTACAACACTATTATTCTTCAGCCCAGCTAATGCTCCTGTCAAAGATTTAGCAACAAGCATGGAAAATGTCAAACAGTGGGGAAGAAACCTGGCTGCTTCCACAACTGCACAGAAAGCCGAGTTGTCTTTTATGGAAAAGCAGCCTAATTCCACCATGAACGCCAGCGGATGTTTTATCAGGGGACTGGGGAGCGGGATGGTTTATTTCTTTTCCTCTGCACACCTGAGTCTATCATCTCCTCTGAATAAGTTCCCTTTCTTCTCTTGCCAATATACTTAATAAAGTAGGGGCTGCTTTGTTAGCATTTCACTCTCTCCCCAAGAGGTACCCCAGTCGGATTGTGACAGAAACCAGCTGAGAGAGTTGCCTGCTCTGTCTGCAGAGTAGAGCGATAAGATTTAAGGAGCACTAAAAGGCTCCTCTGGAGAAAAATATTTTCCCAGCCTGCTTACCACCGTGCCTGAAATTACAACCCCTCTCCTTTCAGGTACTGAGAGCCTCCATTAAAATGCAAATACGGTAGGTGAGTTATTTTATCAAACTATCACATTTTAGCTTGAACCAGTTTATGGCTTAATCCAAAATCCTGAAGTGATGGGACGGAAGATACTCGCTTTGGATGTGAATGAAGAGGATATAAAGGTTTAAAATGTGCTGCTGAGAACCACGCCCAGCAGCTAGAACCATGTGAGTGAGCAGAATATAATATTCTATGGCACCAAGAGTGAAGTCTGGAGCTCGCATGCACAGGGGGATGTTCTTCACAGTCCTAGCTGAGCAGCAGACTGGTGTGTGTGGCTGAGAAGCAGTCATCCTTACACTACAAAGATGAATTCAAGGGCCAGGGATTTAGCTCAGTGGTTTCGCCGCCTGCTACACAAGCACAAGAACCCAAGTTCGATCCCTGGTACAAAAAAAAAAGATGAATTCAAGCCAAGTACAGCAGTGTATGCCTGTAATGCCAACTGGTTGGGAGGCTGAGGCTGGAGGATCCCAAGTTCAAGGCCAGATTGGGAACTTTGCAAGACCTTGTTTCAAAATTTAAAAATAAAAAGGAATCTAGCTCAGGGCTCCAAAAAAAAAAGATAAATTCAAGGTAACATAAATGTACAAATAGAGGAAACGAGAGGCTCCTTTTCTCTTGCAGGAATTAGCATGCTCAGTTGGATTTAAGGACTGTTTCTTCCCTGTCTGAGCCTGTTCAGGACTCTTACCCATGCCTTCTGCAGCAATTTCAGAGGCAGCATGGATCCTACGATCAACACTACTATTCTTCTTCGGTATTTCCCTTTCCCCTCCCCTCTCACCAGTTTGAAGTTAGCTGTGGCCACATGACTGACTCTGGCACATGAAGCGTGAACAAACTGACACACATCACTTCCAGGCAGAGAGCTCTAAGAGCTGGCACATGATTCCCCATGCTCTTCTGCTGTGGTGAACTCTGGAACATGATGAACTTGAAATAAAGTTGCTTCAAGATCAAAGCAAGCCATAATGGTGGACACAGAGACGATCTAGCTGGGAATCTTCTCGACCTACAGATGACTGAAATTGAGCAGGAATAAACGCCTTTGTGTTAGTGTAATCACTTTCACACAGTCTCGCCTACATGGCTGCACCAATCCCATAAATAGCACCTCATGAAATCTCACCAGGTTCTCTCTATTACCATGCACTCATTCAACAAATATGTGCTGAGCTCCTACAGTGTGCCATATAATAGCACAAATACCAGAGATTTAGTAGAAACAGTAAAGACATAGTCCTTGGGCTCATGAAAGTCCCATTCTAGTCAGGGAAACAAAGCTACAGACAAATTTATTAGTAAGAGTAAGTTTGGTTAAGTAGAGAAGAAAACTCAAATAAAGCCAACTTAAGTAAATCACAGGCCTAATTTCCACCACATACAATAAGTCTAGGGATTATCAGTCTAAAATACACAGGATGCCTCAGGAACTCAGACTTCCCCTGTCTTTCTGACGTGTCATACTCAGTTTTCCTTTTCCAGAGCACCTAATATTCCAAAATGGTTGCCATGGCACCATTCATCTTACCCACTTTCTAGCAAGAAGATAGAGAAAGAGGAGAAAATAAACAAGGGACCCTCTATGCTAACTTGGGCCCTCTCAAGGAGCTTTCCCTGAAGCCCAAGCTCATAGGTAGTATGTATAATTGATTGGCTGGAGGCTGGAAGGGAACAATTATCCTACTTGGATATATTGTTGACCCAAAGAAAATTGAGTTTTGTTGGAGGAGGAGGAGGAGGAGGAGGAGGAGGAGGAGGAGGAGGAGGAGGAGAAGAAGAAGAAGAAAATAGGTATTGTTTTGTCAGGTAATAGTCTCTGACATAATAAACAAACAAATAAGGATTTTAGCTGGTGATAAGAGCTTTGAGGGAAGAGATGTGATTAAAAATGGAGAAAATGCAACAAAATCCAGGGCAGGGAGGAAAGACCTTTCCAAGCAGATGGCGATGGCATGGGAAGGAGCCCTCCATGGGAAGGTCTGGGGAAGGGCACCCCGGCAGAGGAAGCAATGAACACCAGAGCATAATCCAGGAATGAAATTGGTGTGACTAAGTGTCTTAGTCCATTTTGTGTTGCTACAACAAAATGCCTGAGGCTAGATAACTTCTAAAGTAGAGAAGTTTATCTGACTTATGATTCTGGTGGCTGGAAGATACACACACCAGGGCACCAGCAGCTTGGGGAGGGATCTCCTGGCCATGACAGAGAAGCAGGAAAAATCCAGTTCTGTGCATAAAAACTCAAAGCATCGGGCAGCCTCACTTTATAAGAATCCACACTTGCAGAATCTGGTTCAGACACAGAAGAATTGAGCCATTCCTTCTAGACTTCACGTGTTACATAAGAGTCCATCACCTCAGCATCACCATCCTGGGGACCATGCTTTGGGCACAGGAACCTTTTGGGAGACAAACCACATCCATGGCACAGCTCCAAGGAACAGAAAGTCCCCACGATGAGCTGGAAGGAAGGGGAGGAGGGGGCCAGCATGGTGGGGGCCAAGGGCAGGCAGGCAGGGAGAAACTGAGTCACAGAGGGCTTGGTAAACATAAGGAGTGTGGGTTCATTCCAAGTGCCCTGGAACCAAGCGAGGGGCTGAGAAGTGAGCAGGGAGTGACCTCTCCTGGCATGTGTCACTGATGCTATTGGGAGGTGCCAGGAAGGGGGCGGGTACAGTGACCAATCAGGAGGCTGTGTCAGGGGAGCGATAACAGCGCTGCATCTGCAGCAGGAAGGATGCACAGAGACAAGCGTGTGGCTGCCATGGGCAATCACCAACTTCTCATGGACTTCCCTCGCTTTGGAGGGGAACTTTTCCTACCAGAGTACCTGCAGGCTCAACCAAGTTCAGAGAAGTTGAGTTTTTACAGAACTGGAGGCTTTCCAAAAAAGTATGACTGATGGGTGGGGAGGGGAGGTGGAAGGAAGATCAACAGAGCCTTTGGCTAATGAGTCACTGAACTAAAATGCCCTGGACTCACTGGGCCCTTGAGTACACAAACTCAGGGCTTTATTCTTAGCTGAGTGTGGGGGTGCATACCTGTAACCCTAGCACTCTGGGAGGCTGAAGCAGGAAGATTGCAAGCTAGAGTGACTTGGCGATTTACTGAGACCCTGTATCAAAATAAAAATAAAGGGCTAGAGATGTAGTTCAATGTAAAGGCCGCTGTGTTCAATCCCCAGTACCAGGAAAAAAAAGAAAAGTGAACACTAAGCCAGCTGTGGGGTGAGAAGAATGAAAGCCACTTCCTGTTTTCCACCTGTAGCTCAGGCCTGCTCTCTGCCCTGCTGCCCAGCCTGTGGACACAAGGCTGGACCATTGGCTGGCACCTGGTGACCAGCACCATATTGGCCCCATCTCTCAGGCACACTTGGCTCCATACTCTGCTGCTCACAGTTAGGTCCTGCTCCAGCTTCAGTCAACATAAACCCATGCCCCGAGCTGCCCAGTGTCTGGAAACAAACCACAAACTCGAAGTACGGGGGTGAGTGCGGTTCAAACCCAAGCTCTTTGACTTTCTACCTCTGACACTGTGGCTGTGCTTAACTTTTTTAGTGCTCCAGCTTCTTCATTTATAAGATGGAGATATCAACGAGACCTGCCTCATCGGGTCATTGTGAAAATCAAGTGAATTAACAAAAAGCACTCAGAAGAGCACCTGACTCAGCCCAACACTCTCAATTTGTTACCCAATGTTGCTACTTTTTCATTTCCTGCATTGCTGATTGAATCTCACTCCCTCCTAAAACCTTCCCTCCCCACCCAGCCCTCGTTTATCTACTTTCTCTAACTCATTTCACACTTACTATTCATAACATATAATCCACGTCTTCCAACATGCTGCCCTGTTCTCTAATTGTTGGAATCACTCAATTTGGCACTTGAATCTACCCTAATTACTGCATGCTAATATATAAAAATCATGCCTTGCACTAATTCTTCAAATGTGTTCCTTCACTCCACTCCAACTGTCCTCAAAATTTCCCAGAAGCCCATCCTATGCTTCCCTTGCACTTTCTCGGGAAACAGCGAAGTTCTAGACACAGAATGGGGATATGCTGAGTACTTGGGGACTAAAATAGGGCTTTCCCTGTGGAGAATGACCTGAATAAATCCCCAAGCATGCAGGGACTCTGCTAGGCCAGAGAGACTACTGTCCTGCATTTGAAGGGTCTCCAAAATCCTTCAAAGACATAGTTTGACTCATTCAAGACTAAAATCCACAACTTGAGCCTTGGGCCTCCTAGAATCAGCTGAAGGGTTGCTCTTCCTCAAAATAAATAAGTCCCTCCAGACCATTAGCTGGGAGGCTGTCCCACTAACGGAGAACAAATGCTAAAGCTCTTAAGCCTGCTGAGACACTGCCCTCAGCGCACCCTACTCTGTGGGTTTGGGGACTGATTGAGCCACATGCAGCCCCACAAAGGACTTCTGCAGTGGAAGAGCAGCCCAATTTGCCCATCACTTCAGACACTCTACACATCTAACACTCTCAGACTGCTGGGAAGTGACATGGGATTCAAGGACCCAAAATCTGCACCTGCAGGCAGCTGGAATTCAAGCCATTCACGGCTGTAGGCAGCTGCAGTTCAGCCACTCACGGCTGCCTGGCTTTGAGTCACCTCAATCTCTCCGGGCCTAGGTTTCTTCCTCTGGAAAGTGATACATAGTTAAAATTGCCACTGATGCCTTGTTACTAGGATTAAGATTTTAAAAGGTTATAGTACTCAAGATCATGCCTGGCTGTCAAGTATTATGAAAGTGTTTGTTAGATAGTTTTTTATTGTACTGTCACGCACTACGTAACCCATTTTGGTCTACAGTAGACCATATTTACAATGGTGGCCTTATAAGATTATATTACCTAGTGACATCACAGCTGTTTTAGTTTGTATAAGTGCACACTGTGATGTTTATGCAAGAAAATCGCTTAAGGATACATTTCTCAGAATATACTCCCCCTCCTTAAGCAACATACGATCATATTTTCCTCACACACAAATTGGCCAAGTGTGCATGATCTATCAATTCCACTCCCACTCTTCTATCTAAACCTGGAATTCTTCAGTTTCTGGTTATACTGTCTGTGAACTTCTACCTAACTTTTGATGCCTCGATTTGTGTTTATTCCAAGCATTTCTAGGAAAGTACATTTCTAGGAAATGTATAGGACCTGGGAAAATAAAGAAAATGAAACAGTCTTTTCCTTGGAGGAGTTTGCAGTCTACCTTAATAGATAAACTGAAAATTTTTGTTTGTTTGCTGCAGTGCTAGGGATTAAATCCAGGGCCTTTGCGCTGAGGTACATCCAAAAGCCTTTTTTAAAAATTTTTTTGTTTTGAAACAGAGTCTTGTTAAGTTGTCCCAGGATGGCCTCAAATTTAAGATTTTCCTACCTCAGCCTCCTAGAGGGCTGGAATCACAGATGTGTGCTATTAATATAGAAGGTAAGCGTGGCAAAGCCAGCTGGAGAAATAAGCAGGACCTGTCATTGAAGATCCTGGGACAGTGCCAGATACTTCCCAGGACCCCATATGTGGAACTTTTCTCAGGATCCCACAAGATGTGGACGGCATAAAAGAGATGAGACACCCCAAGAAGCCCCCTATCAGGACTCTTCACAGTAACCCACCCTGTGGACTCAGAGTGCACTTTTATTTTTGCTGTTATCCTTTCCTCTCTTTGTTTGGCCCAGGTTCGCTCTACAGAGCTACTTTTTCCCTTACCCCTTCACCCCTCACCTTCCAAATAAACTTTTGGCACAGTCTTTGACTTATCTCATCCAATTTTTGTTCGAGGTGAAAAGCACCTGGAATACTTTGAACTGGAGAGCCATTTCTAAAGGAACCACCTGACAATATGACCGCACCAGCTGATGAGCTTTTTAAATTTTTTATTAGCACACTTTCTCAGTACGTAATGACTACATTCATCTCAGGGACTCGGTACGTGTCCACAACACATGCTAATTCTTCTCACTTCCCACCCCCATCCCTTGCCCCCTTCCCATTTGCAAGAGACCTGTCTCCGTGTTTCCTAGCAGCTCTCTTTTGTTTTGCTCTTTAATTTATTTATACTTTGGGTTTCTCGTATAAGAGAAACCGTGTGATAGTTAAGCTTGTAGGTGATAGTCTGGTATTTAACGCTACAGAGCATCAAGAAAGTACTGAGGGGACCTGGAAGAGGGGACAGTTAACTCTGCCTAGGGTGACAGAAAGGGCTACACAAGGCAAACCCATGTAGATGAGTAAGAGTCAAGGTCCTAGGAGAGCCACCTTACAAGAGCAGTTCTCAACATTTCCTTTGCAAAATTAAGGGTAGCAGGCAGGAATTAAGTGTAAAGTCCTTGCTTAGGGCCTAAAAGCCTTGGTCAATCAAACTGGTGCAGGGGTATGAAATAACCCAGCCTTTCCAGGGGAGTGCAGGACATGTGGCATGTAGCCAGGCCAGATAGCCAGCCAAGGTAGAACATGCCGGAAGAGGAAGTGGGGAAAGGAGACAGGAAGTGATTTCAGAGTGAAGACACTGGGGACAAACTCTGTAAAGTTGAAGGGCCTCTGGATTTTGTGGCCTTGAGAAGTGTGATCCTACCTGTACTTCTAAAACTACTGCTTGGATGAAACAAAAAGGATGAATTTTTGCCTAGAAATTTAACTCTCACAAATCCACGGTGTCAGAGGAAGTCTGATTTGTAGGCAGATTTTCCCTCACACGCAGATCAGCCAGTTGGGCATTGTCCATCGATTCCACTCCCTTTCTACTCTCCAAACCCAGATTCCTCAGTTTCTGGTTGCACTGTCTCTGAACTTCTACCTAACTTTTGATGCTAAACTGCCTCAGCTTACACATGTCACACACCAACTCTGCCCCCAGAAAGGGCTCCCCAGTCTTCCTTTGACTTCACAGCCCAGTTCCCTGTCAGCCCACCGCTCAGGCTGTGGCAGAGTCCTCAAGAGGACACCGCTGAGTCCTCTCCTCCATTTGCACACTGTACCCACACACACTGCTGCAGCAAGACAAGGGATCTGTGTTTCTTCCCTTTGAATCTGAGCAGGGCCTACGTTTCCCACCAACCAATAGAACAGGAGGGACAGAAGAGAGAGCCCAGAACTTCTGAGGCTTGGCAGCCTCTGCTTTCTCCCTCTTTAAAGCCAGCTGCCATGTGAGAAGCTGGATGGCCTTGAGACCACCATGTTGTAAGGAAGCCCAAGCCAATCATGGATGGGCAATGTGAGGGAGCACAGAATGGACAGACACGAGACCTTAGCCTTCCTGGGCTTTCCACCCAGCCCCCACCAATCCACCGCTGACACCACAGGGAAGAAAACTGTCAGATCCAAGACTGGAGACATAATGAAACATTGTTGTTCTAAAATAAATAAATAAACAAACAAACAGTTTTGCCTTTGGGAGGCTGAGGCAGGAGGATCACAAGCTTGAGCCCAGTGTGGGCAACTTAGTGACTTGAGAGGCCCTATCTCAAAATTTAACAAAGCCTGGAGGTAGAGTTCAGTGAGAAGCCTCTGTATTCAATCCCCAGTGCCCTCACTCCATCCCACAAGATACAGAAAAGGAGAAAGGTACTGCTTTGGTGTCAATTTGGAGGGTAAAGTAGGACAGAGGGAGACTGGAGGCTCCCAACCAGCTAGACTGGGGCGTGAGATCAGAGGAGAACTGACACGTGGGAGCTGGTACAGGTGTCCTGGAGAGAAGCAGAAAGAAGTGTGAGGTCTTGAGGCATAGGATTAAGCAGATCTAAGCAGGGCCACACAGGAGGCGGAGGCGAGGAAGAAGGGCAGAGGGCGGGCTCAGGGTTGCTCCCAGCTGGCCAGACCAGATGCAGCAGCCTGATGCCTGGGTACAAGGGCCTCTACTAACTGAGTAAGGGGTCAGAAATTAAAGCAGACGGGGGAAGAGAGAACATCATACATCCAATTTCTAGGCGTGGGGAGGCATCCCTGATATCCAGGAAGCAGCTAGAAATACAGAGACAAACCTGATGAAGGAAGTCAGCACTAGAGACGGAGACCTGCCACCTCTATCCCAAGGGTCCAGGTTGGAACCTGCACACCCGAGAATATTGTGGCACAATTCAGTGCACCCGAGATAAGGAAACAGCCAGGGTACTCATCAACAGATGGCTAGGGAAAGAAAACATGGTGTGTATTCACAGCCGAGTATTGCACAGCAATGAGGAAGAATGAAAGTCTGTCATCTGCAGGAAAACGGACTGGTCAGGAGACCATCACGTTGAGTGAGACAATCCAGATTCAGAAAGATAAATATCACATGTTCTTCCCTAATATGTGGAACCTAAAAAAGATGACAAGAAAGTAGAAGCGATTAGGGGAGGGGAGCAAGTAATGGGGGAATGGATATGAGCAAAATATACACATTGAAACCCCTCTGAAACTAAAAGCTAGGGGCAGCCTGGGCAAAGGGCATGATGGGGTGAAAATTATCAAGCATGTTACATGCACATATAGATCTGCCAAAATAAACCTGTCAATCCATGAGACCAATTTTTAAAAGAAGAGCTGGGAAAAATAAAAAAGATGACAAAAGAGAAAGAATTGACTGACGAAAGAGCCAAGAGAAGAACTGACTTAGCTTTTGAAAATAGAATAAGGAAGGAGCACAGAAGTGCAGAGCGTGGGGTTTAGCAGAGATTTTGACAGAATCCGAGTGCTAGCCCTGCTGTCCACAGAAGCTGGGTTTGAATGAATCCCTTCCAAAATTCACATGTGGAAATTTAGTTCCTAATGCAGCAGTGTTGGGTGGGGAGGCCCTTAGGTCACAAGTCAGTCCCCCCCACACCCCGTCTCTCCCCTGCCACATGTAGTTGGACTTCCAAGCCCCCATGACTGTAATAAATGAATTTCTGTTCCGTATAAATTATGCAGCCTGCAGTCTTCTGTTACAGTAGCACGGATGGTCTAAGCACATCTGCAGCAGCTCTTCCCACCTAACCAGCGTCGAAGGGACAGGAGCAGCGTTTTCGGGTCACTGTCTTTCATGGGTCCACCAGGGCCTGACCCCTCCAAATAACATTTCCTTGGCTCCTTTGCCAACCAACTTCTGGCGAATTTATGCCAAGGAGAGGGACCGGTGGGAGATTCAGGGGAGGGAGGTGTAAAAGCCAGGTTACTCCTCCCCACCCTGTGCTTCCTCTGGCCTCGCACCAGAGCTGTTTTTCTGGGTCCCACCAGATACAGCAGATCCCAGAGTCTGATAGCATCCTGTCTTCCTCTGGCCCTTCCAGCTGCGTGTGGGAGGGAAGAGGCAGCTAGCTCCGCTCTGTAATGACTCACCAGCCCCCTAGGCTTTTCAGCTCTTCCTTTCTCTGACAAGTAGTTCCTCACACATGAACTCCTTCCACTGAATTATCTGTGTGGGATGCTGGTGTCTGACTGATGAACACATAACAAGAACACATCAGCTTTTCTCCCCTCCACGTGTCTCCAGCTTTAGAGCTCTATTCAGCCTGGGATTATCCAAGCTGATATTAACAAAGCCTCCCACTATAAAGTCAAACGGAAAAGTAATTCTAGAAGTTAAAGTAAATAAAGATAAAAGCCGAAATAAATAAACTGCAAAGCATAAAGCAATGGAACGATAAATTAATTCAAATGCTGCATTTTTGATAAGGTTTCTAAAGTAAACAAACCTCTGACAAATATAATTAGGAAACATTTTTAATTAGAAATGAGAAAGGAGATAGGACAGTTTACAGAAAATAGATTTTTTTCCCCTAAATCCAAAGAGAATGTTACATACACAATTGTAGGATAATAAACTGAAATCCTTAATGAAATGAATAATTTCTCAAAAGCTATAGATTGCAAAATATAATCCAAGAGATGTAAATCTAAACAGAAGAATAACCGAGGAAGAATTTGAGAAAATTATTGAATAACAGCCCCCCAAAATGCAGTTGATCCTAACATTTCCACCAGGAAAATTCTGATAGTGCTAAGAAAAACAGATAGTTTCAGCATTGTATAAAATATCCAGAGTGAAAATAAAAGAGATAAGAGTAACTTTGTGTCCATTAGGTAAGCATGAACTTCTTTTTAAAGCTTGATAAAAATAAAACACACCAAAAGAATTATTGGCAAAGATAATGCATATCGATAGGAAAATCTTAAAATTCTCACCTCAAAAAGAAACTTGAATTACCACACTGATAAGATCATTAGGGAAATCAGTTTTGTGTGTGGGTTGGTTTCTTTGGTTGGTTGTTGTTCGCTTGTTTTGTTAACAGTTTTACTGAAACATCATTCTTGTTTTGTTTTGTTTTGTTTTTTAATAGAGATAGGGTCTTGCTGTGTTGCCCAGGCTGGCTTCTAATCCCAGGGTTTAAGGAGTATTCCTCAGCCTCCTAGTAGCTGGGAATATAGACAAACACCACCACACCTGGCCTAAATATAATTTTTATACCATAAAAAAATATGGGAGCACTTCACAAATTTTTGTTATCCTTGCTCAGGGGCCACACTAATCGTCTCTGTATTGTTCCATCTTTGGTGTATGCCCCTGATGGCAACACTAGAAAGGATAACTTTACAAGTTAAGTTGAAAGAAATCACAGAGGACAGGCAGTTTGTACATTGTAAAGGTAAACAGCCACTTGACAAAGCTACTTTGAGCAACTGAAATCAAAGGCAAAATGTCTAAAGAAAATCTTCACAGCAGATGTAACAAAGGGCTGGTGTTGACATTACATAAAGAACTTATACACACCAATACACAATATTAGGTCTGTAATGAGTAAACTGGCAAAGAACTAGGGAAAACAATTCATGAAAAATAGACACTGTTAGTGAACAAGCATTTTTAAAGGTGTTTCATGTTGCTTATGATCAAAGAAAGACCCCCTCAAACAATGCTATAGCATTTTACACCCACTACCCTAAGATTGTAGCAGTCACCCAGTATTAGAATGTTGTGGGAAAACTAGTCAGCTCATACACTGTTGGTAGTCATATAAAATAACCAGTACACTCTCGGGAAATTCATACCAGGAATCATCCCTAAATGTCATGATACACCTTTATCGTAAGGAATGTTTTTTCAGTGCTGGAGATCAAACCCAAGGCATCATGCATGCATTCCACTCTACTGAGCTACATCTCCAGCCCATTCAAAAATTTTTAAAGATTAAAAGTAATAATAATAAAGCCACATGAGATATTTCTTGCAGTGTCTAACACTGTTACTCGAAAATGAGGGAGTCGCCAAGGGAGGATTACAAATTATTATTTATAATTATAATAAAAATCACAGTCTATCAAGGCATCCTATATACATTGCCCTTTTTATGCTACAACACTCCCATAAGGTAGGTAAGAACTACTGAGATTCTGGATAATTCAGTAACTTACAGACAATTACACAACCTGTGGCTTTCAAACACCAAGTCTGATGTCCCACATGCTGTCTGCATGCTGCAGGGTGTGGTTATGAGTCTCTGCTCCTAGCCTGTTTCCTCATTTGCAATAGAGTGTTAATTAGAGCATTAAAGAGTGGTGAGGGGGTTAAATGAAGCTCTTCAAAGTCGTGAAGCTCTTAGTGAAGGATATGCCACACACAGCCTGTACTCAGTAAATTATTAAGAATAATGAGCCAGGTGTGGTGGCACACACCGGTTGCTCCAGCACTCTGGGAGGCTGAGGCAGGAGGATCACTAATTAAGCCCAACCTAGGCGATTAAAGGAGACTTTGTCTCAAAATACAAGATAAAAAGAGCTGGGGATACAGTTCAGTGCCCGAATTCAATGCCCAGTAGAGTAAAAGAAGGAAGGGGGGTGCAGAAAATTAAAGGGGGGAGGAGGAGGAGACAAAATTATCACTTCAAACATGTACGTTATTACAAGATAAGTATGACTGCAAGTGTATGTGGACCAGAAGGTGCAAAGAATAATAAAAATGGCCACTGTAACAAAAGTACAAGTCATTTTTCTCTTGGGAATTAGTTTGTTTATGGTCTAACAAGTAGAAATCAGGAGGAAATCAAAATCGAAATACACTCAAAGGAGGTGCTACCTTTTGGCAAGCCTGATATTCTATCTGGGGCCTCTGCATTCTCTGACACTTCAGATACTAATAAATTTGGCACACATCCCCCTGGAAGATCGTGGGGTGTGGGATCAGCCAGTGAATGCCACTGCTTTACTTGCCTGAGGCACAGCATGCATTGGCCTTAAGGGGCAACAGGCACTCAGGCTTCCTTCAAGAGGAAGTCAAAAGCATTGTGCTCACCTGTTACCCAGAACTCTGGGAGGATGAACCAGTAGAGTGCCTGAAGAGCTTGCAACTTAGTGAGATCCTGTCTCAAAATAAAAAAAATAACATTAAGACTGGGATGTAGTTCAATAAGAAGGCCCTAGGCTCAATCTCTAGTCCTGTAGTAAGTAAATAAATCAGAATCATGTCAGGCAAAGCTCTGAGTAGTTGAAAAATGGATTCAAGTTTGTTCCTGATCAACAGGGACATTCCTGGGAAGCTGCTTTGACCTGCAGGCCCAAGGTGAGAACAATCAGTTCTCCCTTTTTTCATTTACACAGAATTGACCATCAACAGGAAGGAGAAAGTTAGAAGTCTTTGAATCAAATAGGGGGAAATGCAAACCACAGAGGGTAGGGCTTTGAGTGATAAAGGGAAGACCCAAGAGCTCCCTTAGGATTTCCCTCCCAGAAGTCATCACAGTTTGCAAATCTCCACCCACTCCAACATCCTGGAGGGGAGTTCCTCCTTTCTCCACTCCCTGTTGTCACAGCTTTGTGAGGGACAAATTGAAATCTAGGTAGGTGAGAGATAAATACAGCTGATCCAAGTTGAGCTTGAGAGGTGAACAATGGCCTACATAACTCAGAAATGTACACTTACTATATGAGCTCCAATAAAAGAAGTGACAAGTTCAACAAAGGATATAAATTCAGAAGAGAAATAGCAGAAGATGACTGACACACATCTAGCATGACCAGAGGCTGAATCACTCTGAGCTTAGACTCATACGTCCAAATACTTACTCCACTTGAGATGTCAAATCGGCATCTCAGACCCAATGTGTCAAACACCAAGCTCCCAGCTCTTTGGCCTCACCTGCGCTGCTCTGCTCCTCTTTATGCCAAGGTAAGGAGTTGCACATTCTTACAGGCCTTCAACTGCAGTCTTGACCCCTCCCATTCTCTCCCATCTCCTATCCAACCAACCCATCAGAAAAATCCCATTGGCTCTGTCTTTAGATAGACCCAGATCCCTCCTCTTCCCCTCCCCTCTACTCCTGCCGCCCTGGTCTGAGCCAACATCTCTTGCCTGTCTTCCTGTTTCAGCTCCAGATGGCTCTGCCCACTTCCTCCCTTGGCCCTTTCACTCTCGGCTCCACCTATGTGGGCCAGGGGAATCCTCTTAAAACGTAACGGACAACATCATAAAAGAACAAATCCATAAGAGGTAATAAATCGGATGCCATCTAAATTAAAATTTGCTCTTTAAAAATACTGTTAAAGTTAGGAATGTGACTTAGTGGTGGAGCACTTGCCTACTATGTAAACAGCCTGGGTTTGATCCCCAGCATCCCCCCTCCCCCCCCCAAAAAAACACTAAAATTAAGTGAGCTCTCTCCTTCCTCTGCTCCAAACCTTCCATAGGCTTCTCACTCAGAGCAAAGTCCTCAGCATGACCTACCAGGCCTTCCCTGGCCTGCCCAGGAAACCAGCAGGCCCTCGTTCCATCCTCTCCCTCTCCCTCCTGCTAAGCCAGCTACCCTGGCTGCTGGGCTCTTTCTCAAACACGCCAGGTGCACTCCTGGGACATGCACATGTGCTGTGTGCTCTTGCCTGGGAAGCTTTTCCCCCAGATAACTTCATGGCTCACTTCCTGACCTCTTTCAAGTCTTTACTCAAATGCCACCTTCTCAGTGGGGTCTTCCTTGACATGGTATTTAAAACAGAATCGCCTCCCTACCCCACAGTTTTCCATCTTCCTTCTCTGCTTTATTTTTCTACATTGGATTTACCACAGTCTAATAGACCACATTTACTTATTGGCTTTGTCTGTGTCTCTCTTGCTAGAATTAAGCTGAGAAAGATAGGATTGCTTTTGTACTTTTGCTCATTGATTATATCCCCAGCAATTGTACCCATGGCATAGCACAGAGAAGCACTTGATACATAACTGTTATAACTGTTGGCTGAATAAATAAATGAGTGAGTGAATGAATGGGTGAAAGAACATTATCTGAGCTTGAGAGCCAAGTGTAAGGATCCTTTATGAGGAACTCTGTGTACACAGCCAGAGTCTGTACCCAGCTTTATGGTTTAAAGCTCTTTGCACCTACTTGGCCCTTGACAGTCTTCACAGCAATACTCTGACATACAGCCATCATCATCTCTTTCTACAAACAATTGGAGGCTCAAAAATGTTAACATAACTCAAGAGCATGCCAGCTGCAAACGACAGAGCCAGGACGGAAGCCAAGAACTCACCACCAGCTACCAAATCCCACGATGCTGCCCAGAGTGCCTACATTTTTTTCAACTTTCATAGCCTTTGATTTCATTCCTAATGGCATTGCTGACAGATTTTACCAGTTCAGTAGTTAACCTATAAATTTCCATTTGTCACACCCAAAATTTGATATTTAAGAAGGCTTCCCTTCAGGTTTTTCAGGGGGAATTGATGACATGGTGTTCAGGAATAGAGAGGCAAACCCTCCCAACTTTCTTTGTCTACCTAGAGGCAAGAAAGAAAGAGAGAGAGAGGGAGGGAGGGAGGGAGGGAGGGAGGGAGGGAGGAAGGGAGGAAGGGAGGAAGGGAAGAAGGAAGGAAGGAAGGAAGAGGGAAAATTCAGAAGCCCTCCCTTTGCTGACATGAGCAGGAAGATATTAACTGGGCTTCCCCAGGCCCAGCGGCCCCCACACTTAGGGGGTCTCAGGCTGGGTTTAGCAGCAGGGCACACAAGGCAGCTGGAGTTGCCAGGCGTGGAGAGCACTCTCCCCTGGCCACTCGAGGTGCCCTAATGTCTCCTTGCATCCAGAAAAGAACACAAACAAACAGGTTGTTATGAGGGCTGTAACCCAATTGACAAAGGCGAGCTCTCGCAGCCTGGAAATGTCCCTGCTCTGAACCAGTTGCCTTGCCAACAAGCCACATGTTTCCACTCCGCAGAATCCAATTTCTGAGCAATGTGGCAGTGACAGGTCCAGAGACATGATACACAATTCCAAGGTGCCTTTGAGCACTTACTGAATCGCTAAGAACAATGTGGGTACCTGGGTGTCCTTAGCAACCAGGGTATGTGCCAGGCAAATGCACTCATGCCCAGTTCATGTGGTGGCCACCCACCCCTGGGCATCTTGCGGAGTACAGAGAGCACAAGGCTAAGTCTTTTTATTTTCCTTTTTTTGTAGTACTAACAATTGAATCCAAGGAGCCTCTACCACTGAGCTATATCCCCAGCCCATTTTTTGTTTTATTTTTTTAAGATAGGGTCTTGTTAAGTTGCCCAGGCTGGCCTTGAGCTTGCAGTCTTCCTGCCTCAGCCTCCCAGTGTGCTGGGATTACAGGGGTGCACCATCACACCTGACTAAACCATTCTTCATCACCATCATTATCAGACCCTTGCAAGGGCCTCACTCTTTACATTAAGCTATCTAATTCTCACTGGATACAGTAGGGTTATCAGTATTCCATCTCAGTTGAGGAGATGGAGACATAGAAAGGGTAATTTACCCAAAACGACACAGCTAGAGAAAGGTAGAGCCAGGATTGGAACTTAGTCTCTCCCCAGAGCCTGCCCTCATAAGGACCCTGCTATGCTATCAGTCTCTCACACTCCTTAAATGTTATGGCTGAGAGATGGTTCTAGTTATCGTGGCTGCACAACAAACTATCCCCAAACACCCATTTGCTTCTGCTCATGAGCACTGTGGGTCAGCAATATGGGCAAGACAGTGGAGACAGCTCTAGCACAGCAGCGAGAAAGGCTCAAAGGGTGACAGGGACTCACACTCTGGGGGCTGATGTGATTCAGAGGACTTGTCATTCACGCATCTGGCAGTGGGTACCAGTGACCCACTGGGACCCCAGCCAGGTCTGACTTATGAAACACTTAGTGCAGCCTCAAAATCCAGCCTGAGCTCCCTCTCATTATGGCTCTCAGCTCCAAGGCAAGTGTTTCAAGAGGCAGAAAATAGAAGCTGCCAGTGTCATCTGGGTGACATGGTAGCCACCTATAATCCCAGCACTCTGGGAGGCTGAGGCAAGAAGATCAAAAGGTGGAGCCCAGCCTGGGCGACTAAGCAATTTAGTGAAACTTTGTCTC
This sequence comes from Heterocephalus glaber, assembly GCF_053883595.1. Lineage (NCBI taxonomy): Eukaryota > Metazoa > Chordata > Mammalia > Rodentia > Bathyergidae > Heterocephalus > Heterocephalus glaber. Next base: position 19,194,780 of record NW_028258381.1, on the reverse strand, counting down.
AAAATGGAAAAAGGAAAGAAAAAAATTAAAAAGAGGAATGTAGCTCAGTATGAAGGCCCTGGGTTTGATCCCTAGTACCACAAAAGGAGGAGGAAGAGAAAAAGAAAGAGAAGGAGGAAGAGGCAGGGGGAAGAGGAAAAAGAGAAGGAAACTCAGTGTCTTCAAACTCAGACCCAGAAAGTGGCGCAGCACCATTCCCGCCATTTTCTATGGATCCAGTGGGCACAAGGTCCAGATTCAGTAGGAGGGAATAAGACTCCACCTCAAGCAACCAACGAGGCCATGTAGCCCAGCCCCTTCAAATCCAAGCTGAAAAATGAAGCTCAGAGTAGTCAACTTGTTCAAGATCTCATAGCTCACAAGGCACCAGCAGCAGGACAGAGGCCCAGTGGCCTCCCTCCCCAGCTGAGGCTCCCTGTCCCTCACTTGGCTGAAGACTGGAACCCCCAGGAAACTCTCAACAGTGCCGATGCCTGGGTTCCTCCGGCAGAGATTCTGATTTGTTTTTGAGCACAATCTGGGCGGGGGGGATCTTTAAAAGCCACCCAGGCCCTCTAATATGCAGGAGAGTAAGAACCGTCTCATTCAATCCCCCAAGATTTCACCCTAATGGTGAAATTGAGCAGTTTCTCTGGGCCTCACCCTCCGTCATGGCCCCAACCTGCCATGAGAACAGCCTCACTAATAAGTGATTGCTGGCACCTTTGCCTGGTTCTCAGACTCCATCTTAGACCTTCCATCCTCTTCTCCTTCTTATTACTTCTGATCTGCCCTGCTCCTACCCCTCTTTGTCTCCTAAATGCTCCTCCAAAGCAACTTTTTTCTGTGTTACTCAATTTCTTAACTATGAGTCTTGTTCAACTCTTGGCCATCAACTCCCAAGCTCCAGGAATTCAGTGCTATCTTAGGGGTCTCACACAAGTGGAGACCCAAAGGCTAGGATTCTTTTACTCAACAGCCTCAGTACCCTGGATAACCACTAATCTCAGTCATAAAATCCGCCTTCCAGCTCCAAGTATATTTTTCTGCCTCTCACTGGGTACATTGGTTCATTTCCCATGACTTTAACAAAATACCCGAGGATGGGTAACTTATATAGAAAAGAGCTTGATTCGAGCTCACATATCTGGAGCTTCAAAGGCCTGGCTTCAGCTTACTTGAGAACCTTGTGGCAGAAAGTAACAGAGTGGTGGGAGGGCAAGAGGTCACAGGGCAAGACAGGAAACGAGGGACCACCCTCACTCTTTCCATAAGGACTCACTCTACTGTCCCATGAGAGCTACTATACTGAATTCCTTCTCATGCTAGTGCCCCTGACCATCAGTTACCTCCCACTAAGCCCCTCTAAGGACTCTATGCTGTCTCTTGCCATCACCACATTGAGGACCAAGCTTCCTACCCCTGAGTCCTTGAGGACTCAAACCATACCCAGGCCATAGCATGAAGTCATGGAGTGTGGGGTAAAAGTCTTGCCTAAATCATCCCTTTAAAGGGTGATTCTAAACCAGGCATGGTGATGCACATCTGTAATCCCAGCACTGTGGGAGGCTGAGACGGGAGGATTTTAAGTTTGAATCCTGACTGGGCAACTTAGCAACTTAGTGAGACCTGCTCTCAAGATAAAAAATAATAAAAAGGGCTGGAGACAGAGCTCAGTGCAGAGGCCCTCAGTGTTCGATCCCCAGTACCACCAGACAGTGTGTGTGTGTGTGTGTGTGTGTGTGTGTGTGTGTGTATGTGTGTATGTGTGTGTGTTGGGGGGGGTTCTATGAGTACATTGGTCAATTTGATGGGGAAAATTTATTTATCAAAGTAATTATCTCACGGAAGTAATTGGGCAGTTGCATCATTTGCCATACTTGTATCAAACTGGTCAAAAATATTGGCCCAGACAAGTATTTTCAGTAGTTCTCCTTAGATTCAGATTCTTATGAAGGCCAATTTTTAAAAATATATATATAAGTAGAAAAGAAGCCTTTCTGATATCACAATTCTACCAAATTTTTACTAGGTTAGGAAAAGATCCTTACAGTTTTATCATGTGTACATATCTCTTGAGAGTAATTTTACAAAATATATTTATTCTTCACTTTACACAAAAACAGAGTCTTTCTAAACTTCCTAGGCAATGATCATAAATGTTCCAAAGAGGAGGTATTTAAAGGAACTCTTTGCCGAGGTTCATTATACTATTCTTCCTATTTCTGTGTATGTCTAAAAATGTCTATAAGATTAAGAAGGGGGGGAAAGTTAAGGAAGAGAGAGGGGAAGGGGCAGGGAGGGGAGAGGAGGGGAGGGATAGGAAGGGAAGGGAACTAGAAAGGGAGGCTAGTTGTCCTCAGGAGATCCTACTGCAATGTAAAAACTCACTGTGTGAGATCATATAAATAATAGCTCTTCTGAAGACAGGGCAAGGAAAAAAAGCTCAATTTCGTCTAAACTGTCACTCAACAACAATCAACACAAAAGACTTCTGTGACTCCAAAATACATGGAGATTTCTTCTCTCCACCATCAGGGAATCAGTTCTGCAACAGACATGAACTCCGTGTCCTTTAATTCAAACTAATTCTGAAACTTATGTGCCTGGAGGCAGAATCAGATGGCACCATTTGAGGCTCAGGCCCACAAGCCTGAGCTCGATGCAGACACTGAACACAGCCTCAGGTTATTTCACCTGTTGTTTCTGACCAACTGCCTATAACTCGGGGTTCCCATTTACTGATTTATCATAGAGGGCATTACAGAGAATATGATGAAGAGGTACAAAGGGCGAGGTACAGGGAAAGGGTGGGAGCTTCCTGCCCTCTGTAGGCCTGCCCCCTCCAGGAAGTTCCTCGGCCAGCTTCCAGGAGTTCTCCATACCTTCTCCTGTTGGATTTTTATGTAGGCTTTGTTACCTAGGCATCAAAGATTAACTAATCACCAGTCACCTGCTTAACCTTCAGCCCCATCCCCTACCTGGAGGTTGGGGTGGTAGGAGTCAATCTCCTCACCCTCTAATCCCGCCTTGGTCTTTCTGTGAAAGATCCTGAAGCTCCCTGGGGTCTGCCAGCCAGGATACAAAAGGACTTTTCTCACTGTGGAGATTCCAAGATTTTAGGAGTTGTAAGCTGGGAAACTGAGGTAAAGATGAAATATATATTTTACACTTTCAAAATCCTGTGCTCCCTTCAAAAAAACAACTGTATTTGTTATTTGTATGTGTGAAAGGATATTTCTAAATTTCCATTTCTCTAGACTAAGATTCTAAAAATTGAAAACAATCATTCTTACAACGCCTCTTTTTCTGTTGGTCTTCCTCTCTCTCCCTTCCCTCTGTAAGTCTCACTGCTAGTGCCAGGGGAAACTTTAATCCACTTTGGTTCACAAAAGGCCCATTTACTTCAAACATACACAGATATGTACTTTAATACTGAGTCACTCTTTGGCATGCAGCCTCGAACACTTCTTCAGCCTGCCCTTTGCTGTCTGTTTTCCTCCATAAATTCCACTCCCCCTCCACAGTTCTTACACAGAGCTCATCAATTCCCCTCAGGCCGCACTCACTGAAAAAAGTTCTGAAAGGCCACACTGCCTTCTTGTCCATCCAAGTGTCTGTGAGACGCCACCCACACAGGTTCCGTGGGATTCAGGGGACAAGAAAGGGAGACCAGTAAGAGCCCAGACCCCTCTGGTCCCTTCAGGCCCAAAAGGAAGAGCCTGCGTTGTGTCAGCTGCACAGGAAAGGCAGGGCCTTGAGGGTGCAGGAACTTCCTGAGGACCAAGATGGCGCCTCCATCCTACGGTGTCTCTGCTGCTGACCTCTCTGCGACTCAACTGGCCCTTGAAACCCAGTCTTCAAGCTTCACCACCAGGTAACCTAATTTGCCCAGTGAATTCTTTCCATGAAGATCATGAACTAACAACCCCAAGGTGATGCTTACTCCTTAGTCCCACCCATGCTTTTCTCCAGAATGCACTTAGGGCTCTTCAGTCTCTTGCAGGACCATTCAAAGTCGGAGAGGCTGCTAAGGCCGATCTCACTGGCTCTATATTAGTAAGTACCGGCGTGCATTGTGTTACAGAGGGGACATGCTCTGAGAAACATGCTGTTAGATGACTACACTGTTGTGTGAGTGAGCAGCACAGCGTGTGCTTGCACCGGCCTAGATGGTGAGAGAGAGAGAGAGGCTCCAAGGCCTCTCCATGCAGTCAGAGATGAGGCAATCATCACACAAGGGGTGAGAGAGAGATGCAGTGACTGTTTTAATTTTTTGAAAAACTGATCACAATAAAAGACACATTGCCAAGAACAATGGGATAAGTGTGTTCAAAGTGAGGGGGAGTATATTGAGTATTTTGAGGGGAATTAATGCAGATGTGTCTTTTACTGTAATACAGTTTTTAATGTAAACATTCATGGTATTTTATAATCATCCCTCATTGATCAAATGTTTATGGCAATTTCCATCAAGTGAAAACATGATACTGCGTTCTCATCACCTTATTCACCAGATCTGGAAGTGTGTGACTTCTGGCTCTTCCCCAAAGTCAAAATGGTCATGAAAGGGAAACGTTTTAAACCAATTCAGGACACAACAGCACAACTAAAGATGCTCAGGAAAGAGAACTTCCAGAATTGCTTCAGAAAAGTGGCAAGAAGGATGGAAGTGTGTTTGAAGTGAGGAGAGATATTTTGAGAGAGATTCATAGCTATGTGTCTTTTACTATATGTTGTAATTTAAACATTCATCATATTTTTCAATCTCACAGCCTATGTCACAAGCTGCTACCAGTGTTACACGGCATACTGTTTTACAGTAAAGTTTTTACTCTTATTTTTATTTTTTTGTTGTTAATTTGTTCTCTGATATTTTGAGACTGGGTCTCACCATGTAGTCCAGGATGGCCTTAAACTTACTATGTAGCCCAGGCTGCCCCCAAATCCTCTGTGATCCTCCTGCCTCAGCCTCCTGCATTCTGGGGTTATGGGTGTGCATCACCACACCTGGCTAAAGTTTGTTTTATAAGTAAAAGGAATACACATTGAAATTATGATTAAAAGTATAGTAAATACATAAACCAATAACAATCTATTGTCATAATCAAGTGTTACGTACTACACTTAATTGTATGTGCTGTACTGTTATACAACTGGCAGCACAGTAGGTTTGTTTACACTGGCATCTCCACAGACACAGGAGTAATGTGTTACACTGAGATGTTTCTATGGCTATAACCTTATTAAGCATTAGGACTTTTTCAGCTCTGCTAGGATCTTATGGGACCACTGATGACATACAATGGGGTCTACCATTGACGGAAAGGCCACGGTGTGACATACGGATGTACTAAAACAGGAAATTTCTTTTTTAAAAATCAACAAACATCTGTAGAATAACTTCTACAGAAATAATTGGGTTAAAACAAACATATCTGTAAGTGATGAAATTGTGTAGTATGGGATGGTCATTTTTGTACATAAATATATGACAGAAACTATCCCATGAAGGATAGACATCATGCATAACTTGGAGGAGAGGATGGGCCAGAGCAGGTAGTGGGAGATGATAAAAGGATGTTATGTACATGGATAAATCAGCCAAAATGAAAATCATCAACCTTTACAACCCATGTGCAGTCATAAAAAAGTGGGCCAAAATAACTTGAAAATTATAACAAAGAAAGCAAATGTTAAAGTGAACAAAAATTATATGAGGGGTTGACCAATGCTTATGTTAATAAGATACAGAAAATACCAATTGGCTGGTTTTTCTTTAAGCATAAAATAGAAACAGTATAGAAATTGTCAATCTTAAATTTCACTTATAATTTCCCATCCCTATAATTCCAGCACTTGGGAGGCTGAGGCAGGAGGATCACAAGTTCCAACACTAGCCAGGGCTACTTAGGGAGCTAAGACCAACCTGAACTATGTAGTGAGTCCTTGTCTCATAAAGAAAAAAGAAAACAAGGAAATTCTCAGCCCTTTCCCAGCTCCTTCTAACCTCCCAACATGGCTCCTTCAGCTAATGTCTGCTGTCAGCTTTTCACGGATTGTATTTTCTGAAAATTGCCTCAATAATACCTTCCATCCTACATGTGCTTCTTACAGTGTGACTTTAGAACTCCTCCTCTTGGAGGTGAGAGCTGTGGTCTCTGCTGCTGGACCCAGAAGGGCCTGTGAGGGTGAAGGAAGTGATGCTATGTGATTTCTAAACCTACTCCCTGGCTCTCTTGGGATCTTCCATTTCCTCATATGAAAAGTGGGGATAATTGGCCAGGCCTGGGGGCGCATGCCTGTAATCCCAGCCTCAGGAGGCTGAGCCAGGAGAATTGCCACAAGTTCGAGGCCACCCTGGGCTACATACAAGTAGCAAGACCTTGTCTCAAAAAAGAAAAAGTAAAGGGGGGGGGGGGATAACAGCACCTGTCTCCTGAATGATGCTAAGTATGAAATCAGCTGCCGTGCATGTGCCCAGACCTACCCAAGAAAACTGAGCCAAAGCTATTGATGATTATCAATATTTACTATTATCCACATTTCCCAAATTCACCTTGTAAATATATTTCACAGCATATACCTGCCATAACCCTAAGGGGTAAGACTTACCATTACTCACAAGTAAAGGAATCAGTTTGAAGGTCATTTGACTGGTGCAAGATCACACGCCCTGGGGGAAGTGGAACTGGAAGTGTATGAACAGCTGTTTAAGCCTGAGACTGTGCCCCAGTTCACTTCTTTCTTTCACTACAGCAGCCTCCCACTGAGCAGCTCTGCAGCCCATGAAGGGGAGCTGACCATCCACTGACAGGACCCCATTTCCAGCATCCCCAACAATGGCCCATTCATCCTTCCTGTGGACTGGATGCTGTGTCCAGGGAATGCCATCATTGGTCTGACTCTACCCTACAAGGCCACTAAGAACAAATATGTTCTTTCACATAACAACTCCTGAATTTTTAAAGACACCATCATGTAGTCCCAGCCGCCGAGTTCGCTCTTCTCCAGACCAAACATGCCCAGGTTCTTTAGCTATTCTTCCCAGTGCATGGTTGTGAATCCCTTTCCCACCTAGGCCTCTTCCTGCCTCCTGCCTCGGGGCTTGACAAGAGGCATAGACTATTGATGGCTGCAGACGCTTTCATCCTGCCCCCAGAGGCTTGTAATACATTTATGCTTTCTCAGGATGACACATACTCCAGGAGTACTAAGAATTGCTGTCAATCTCTCTGGCATCCTGAAGGACTCTGGCATTGCACCATATAATCATTTTTTCTTCTCCCAAGGGGCTGTCTGCTTGAGAAAACTGTCATGCTCTCCAGCCAAGGGGAGCCACAGCGTTCTGAGGCAGATAAGCGTAACTCTGCCATGTGGCTCCTGCTGAACACTTTTCTGATGCTTCAGCTAAAGGGGGAAAGGAGCTAAATAACCTGTAGTCAGAGACTTTGGCTTTGTCCCAGTGCTCCCGGCCTTGCTAGCCTTAGAGAAGAAGAGTATTTTTGTCAGGACAGGGTAGGTCATGCCAGGGGCTTAACAATAAAAATGCACGTCCTATTCCTGTGAAGTTTGCTTGGATCTGGCAACTCTTTAGAGTAGGTCAGCTTCAAGGGGTGACTTACAGCTCCACAGCTGGAAGATGTGGCTCCCAGGTCACTGTGGCAGGGGCGCAGCCAGCTCTTTGTGGTGGCAACCTTGAACTGACCTTGACCAACATAAAGCACTTTTGCTTTGTAGCCCCTTGGCCTGGTCACATGGCCTGGTCACATGGTCCTGCTAGTCATACAGCTGGGAATGTGGGTGAGTGCATGGTTATGGGGAGAGCAGCGCTTTGTGGCAGAAAGGAAATAATCTCAGTGACCTTGATTGTGACACAGAATGCTCTCCTGATGACCCTCAGGCTGCTGCCACCAGTGTCACCCCTAGCTCCTGGATGGTGCTTGTTAATTGGCAGCTTCAAGTAACTCCTCTCTCTCTCTCTCTCAAGCTCTCTCTCTACCACCAGTGACTTCATGAGGCCGTTTTTGTTTGTTTTCTGAATACATTGTCATAACGTTCTAAATTGGTCTCTGTGCCTCGCTCTGCTACCATGCTGCCTGTAACATTTTAAAAACTCTAATCTGGTGGTTTCCTAGCGTGCATGAGACCCTGGGTTCCATCCTGCACCACAAAATTCTTTAAAATTATATATATATTTTATATGTATATAAATATAGAGTATAATTATATAAATATATTTTATATGTGTATATATAACTTGAATATACCCTTCCTCTGTTTGAAGTTTTACCATAGCCACAGTGCCCACAGATTAAATCCAATGTACTTAGAATTGCATGAAAAATTTTAAAAACCTTTTTTTCTAATCTAGTCCCAAACACACTTCCAGGCTCAACCCCCAAACGCCCTGTGCTCAAGCCACCCCAAACTCACACGCGCTCCCCTAGGTGCCCTGCCACCCTCCTCAGCATGCTCCTTCCAGCCCATGACAGCTGGGGAAACTCTAGTAACCCTCCAAGGCCCATCTTAAGTGTCTGACCTTTGGGATAACTTCTGCCCTTCTCCTGCATGAAGCTGGCTGTCCCGGCTCTGGGTTTCAGACACCCTGTAATGTGCCACAGCTGCCCTCCCCTGGGCGTGCCTAGTTCTTCTGCTCATTGGCAGTGGCCAGGCCTCTCGTTCATTCTGCATCTCCAGGACATGGACTAATTTCCAGTCCACAGAATCTTCTGTGGTTTAGATGTGGCCTCAGGGTGCTCCCCATGGGTTCACGTGTGGCCCTCAGCATGTGATGTTGAGCAGAAGTGGAATCTTTAAGAGGCAGGACCTGATGAGAAGGAATTAGGTCACTGAGAGCATGGACCCTGGGCAGCCTTGGCACTGGGCTCATGGGGTGAGCAAGCTCTAGGGAGAGCGAGTTGTGGCAGTGAGGCCACCCTACATGTTTGGCCTCTTTTGCACACCACCTTTGCCGTTTCTGCTTCCCCACCATATTGCAACACAGCTAAGGGACCCCAAATGGGTCCCCCAAGTGTAGACTTTTAGCCTCCAAAACTGTGAAGCATCTAGCCTCAAGTATGTTGTTATAGAAACAAAACAAGTACTAATATAATACATATCAATAAATGTTGAATAAATCCGTGTTACAAATTGCCCCATCCCACCTGATGCTGCTGAGAAAGAGCTCAATCCTTCATATGCTGCTGTTTTCATTCGAAAATAGAGGAACAGGAAGCTCCAAGAAAAAGAATAATAGGGCTCACAGCTTGGGATGGGAGGGTTGAAACGAAAGCATTAAATTCCCTGGAATTTTCCCACCATCCTGAAGCCTAGCAGCTCCAGGGTACCACTTTGACTTTCTGGATCATTCTAAAGTAGTCTCACTACCTCATTCAGGAACTCTTATGAGGACTAAAAATAAATAGGCATTTGATTAGCCCAGTATTGAGCTATTTCAATGCATTCCCCCTCCTGAGCAGAGAGATTGCATATGCCCTGAAATAAAAGGAAAACTTGTATGAAAGCCCTGGTTATTCAGAGGGGAGAGGGAAGGAAAAGACTAAAAATCTCTCCAGAAAGCCTTCAGCACTGTAACTAAATGTTAATGTTTAAAGATATCCCGGTATTTCAGAAAGCTGTTGGTAGTGCCACAGTAAAGCTCATTCTAGTTTTAAAGAGAAATATTTGACTTGGAGGAACAGACCCCATGCTGGCTCCAAGATAAACTTTCCTAGCTCTCTCAGACCAATTTTAATGCTAAGAGCAGCTCCGTCTGAGTAAAAGTTCATTTTTGAGAGCCAAGCTGTGAATTATGCTACAGGCTGAGCTGAGCAGTTGGTCTTTTGCTGATGAAGGAAGAAGCCTGAATATGATACAGAAGTGGAGGGGGAGCCAGGGACATCCGAGGGGGATTATCACAGAAGGTCAGACTAATTAAATTGAGAGAAGTCACCAGAGAGTCCAGGCTTCCACACATACCATCTTCAAATGCTCTGACACATGCAGGGGTTGATAAGAAGAACAGGGCTGAATTGCTGCTTTCATCTGCCTGGAAGGACAGCAGTCAACCAAATAAAACTTTTTACTATTGGTTTAAACCCAGGTGGGAAGGGAAGACTTGAAACTCCTGCCAATTTCTAATTATTCAGTCGAATCAGTTGAACCAGGAAAGAAAGGTGAAGCAAAATCCAGTTGTCCCTCTGGTTAGCCGTTTAAGGCCTTGTTGTTGATTACCTACCAAGTGCCAGACATACCCTGAGAAAAAACGAAGGAATTTTCCCTGCATTCAAGAGCTCATAATTGATAAATGTTTTTATATACATACTAGAGATTGAACTTAAGGCCTTCGCGCTGAGCCACACACAGCCCCCCCCCCCCCCGCCCCGCCCCAGCCTTCGTTTTTCTTTATTTTTAATTCTGTGACAAGGTCTCACTAAGTCCCTAAGTTGCTCAGGCTGGGCTCAACTTGCAATCCTCCTGCCTCAGCTTCCCAGAGTGCTGAAATTCCAGGTGGTACCACCACGACCAGCTTTGATAAACATTTGTATAATATATAATATATATCCTATGGTATATCGATGCACTCACTGATTATTTAAAGACTGTAAGGAGCATGAAGAGTGAGAGCTATCTCTGTGTAAGCGGTAGGAGGGTGGCTTGCTAAAGGAGGCCACATAGGAGAGGAGGAAAGAGTTCTCCTGTTGGTGCAGAGAAAAAGGCAAGCAAGGCCAAAGCCACTGCACATACGAAGGTCAGAAGGCTTGAAACCGGGCCATCCTGAGTGGTTTGGATGTCTAAGAGAGTGGTACATAGAGTCCATGCTGAGGAATGCCAGAGGTCAGGTTGATAAGGCAGGCAGTTTGCCGTTAGACCTGAAAGGAACCTTAAATACTGTGGATGAAACATTTACTCCTCACCTTTATGGCAGTGGGAAGCCATCAAAGCCTTTAAAAGGTGACACGATCCAGAATGCACAGTATTTGAGAAAGAACATTTGGCCACAGATGGAGGATGGAAAGACAGGTATTAACAGCAAACAACAGCAGTGGATCCAAGCCACCTTCTGGCTCCCATTTCCAGTGGATCTCACAGTGGGGTTGTGCTGAGGACCTACCGTGTGCACCCAGCACCATGCTGTCTGCTCGGGCCAGCTCAAGAGGGTCACTCCTGTACTTCTCTTTTTGGCTTTGGTGACATCCCAACAGTAACTTGGGATGGTGGGAGGTTTTGTGCCAATGCTACAAACCAGAGCTCTTTATCTTTACCAGGGAGCTGCCAATATTAAGCATTCTACCAGCACACTGCTTGAAAAGACCTAGTCTCAGCCCTCTGGGAGAGCAGTGTTTACTTGAAGAGAACATGCAGCACATGTGAAATGATACCAGGACATTTATTTGGTTTAGGAGTCACCACCCACTGAACACAAGTGTTGCCAGGAAGCACTGGGGACGGAGAGGAAAGAAAGGCCCCTGAGGAGTGACAGTTCAGGTGGTCCTCACCTCAGATTCAATCACCTTCATCAAAATGGGTCAATCAGGTCCCATCTGGCATTATTTATCATGACAACGATGATGTCCAACTATGGCTCTGAGAGGAGACAAGTGACACCCAAAAAAACATTCCACAAAGAACTTCAGGGTTGCAGACTCAGAGAGAAAGAATCCAGCCCAAACCCCTGGCTTCATTTATCCATAAATCAAAGCATCAATTTCTAGTTAGCTTAGGAAAGGCCTCAAAACTATCGAGAGCAAGCTGGGCCCCATGCTGCATACCTATAATCCCAGCTACATAGGAGGCTGAGTCAGGAGGATCCTAAGTTTGAGGCCAGCCTGGCCTATTTAACAAGATCCTGTCTCAGAATAAAGTTAAAAGGATTGAGGACGATGTGAGCAATGGAGCTACATCCCCAGCCCCTTTTATTTTGAGACAGGATGTCTGTAAGTCACTAATTTGTCTAAGCTAGGCTCCAACTTGGGATCCTCCTATCTCAGCCTCCCAGGGTGCTGGAATGACTGGCTCCCACCACTTGCATATTTGTATATGAATGTACCACCTCCACAGCCTGCTCTTTTCTTAGTTCCTTGGGGAATATGTTTTGTGAAGTATTGTCTACGCCTGCCATTGTCTTCCTGTCTTCAGTACTCCTGGGAATGCTGGGCATCCAGGAACTCATCCAGCTACTCAGAATGTTAACTGCATGGAAATTTAATCAATCGCAGATAAAAGCCTCACATCAGGAAATATGCACGCAGACTCTCTTTGAGGCTCCTCCAGGAGTCTGGGCCATTGGTCCTGGGCTGAGTACCAAGAAGACAGTCATTACCCAGGGAAAATGGTAGAATAAAGGACAGAGAGCACAGGGGCTGAAGGTCATTTCAGCCCAACAGGCCCAGAGCAGAAGATGGCTGAAGGAACTAGACAGGTGGATGGCAGGAGAGAAAACAGGTCTAGCATGGAGAGTGCTCCCGGGGCCATCAATATCCTCATTAAACACCTAGAACATTGTTTGTTCATTTGTTTGTTTTTGAGACAGGGTCTCACTGTATAGCCCAGTCTGGCCTCAAACTCATGACAATCCTCCTGACTCAGCCTCCTGGGTGTTCAGATCACAGGTCCTGAATTTGGATCTCATGGCCCAAGACATTTTCCTAAAGAGATTTGAGGTGCTAAAATAGGATTTTCAACTATTTCCTTTGCCAAAGCAAAAACAATTAAAAACATGTTAGCAAAATTTCATAAAATGATGAATGTTTGAACCCCAAAATATAGAGGAAAAAAAAGAAATTCTCAGAGCAAAGGACAGTCATTTAACTTGACTCTGTAAGAATTGCACAAAATGAACTATGGTAGCCATTGCTTTCCACACTGGCCCACTGACTGCAGGACAGGACTATGCGGAGGAGGCATCAAGCCAGGCTGGACATGTGGGACAGCCCAGTTTCCATGGTGCACGTCCTCCCGCTCGCTCATGGTGGCTGAAGGGAAGGAACATTTCCTCTGATCATTTTCAGCAGCACTGGGAAGTGAGACCACTGCCAGAGTTTCTGGAATCCCTGAGGCCTCTGCCATTTACCTCAGTTGGTTCTTTGCTTGGGGTAAGACCCTCTTAGACCTGTCCCTCGAGTGACAGAGTCTTGAGTGGAGAGACAGTCCTTGGCTCGCTCTGCCGCTACATGCAGGGGATGCACAAAACATGATCTTCAGGCTACAGAAGGCTCTGAAGGCTGCAGTTCTGTGCTGTGCTGAAGCTGGAGTCTGAACTCGAATGGATACTTGGCCTCTCCCCTGTCACAGAGAGAAGGCAAAGATAGCACCTGGGGCACGTGAACATGTGGACATGGCATGGGTCTGCAGCTTGGGAAATATAAAAGGCTGAAATGTCACTCACCAAAGAGCCCCAGATTCCCTAGTTGGGATTCACGAAAGTGCTTTATCTCACACATCTACACCAGCTGAGTGGCAGCAGCTGCCTGGGTGCTGGCGAGAAACGAGGCCGGGCCTGGGCTCAAGGAGAACAAAGCGCTGGGATGGGATTTGTTAGGTCTGCCACCGACTCTGGAAGAAGAAAGGTGGCACTAGGAGGGACTCAGGCAAACTCCCTTGCTACAAGCAGGGAAACGGAGGCAGCAACGTGACTCCAGACTCGGGGTGCTCACCTGCAGCCCCCTCCTTTCTCCTCCTCTCCTCTTCATCACAGTCTGCCACAGGGCTCTCCTGTCCATCCCCCCATGTTATCTTAATAGGGCCTTGTTCTCCGGGTCCTTGATTTCCTGTCATTTCCCCCACCAGAATCCTGATGACCCCTGACAACCATTCCTGCTCCCTAGTCCTTCTCTTCCAGGCTGCCTTCCTCCTCCTGTCACTGGCTGGAAATTCAGAGAATCTGCGGTATTCTACCTGCTTCCCGGGCCGTCCCAGGGGGAAAAGGTCCCTGTTTCTGAGACCCCCACACTCCGGCCAGAGTCAGCACGGCAAGATTTTTAACTCGGGCTTCTATGCTTTTACCTAGATTGGCACATCCTAGTTTTAGCACTCTCTCTTCACTGTTAGAATATGTATCACATTCAATTAGTATTTGGGCTAGACCTACAGGTTGGGTATTTCTTATCGAAAATACCAAAGATGGAACTCTTTCATATTTTGAATTTTTTTCAGATTTTGGAATATTTTCATATGCATAAAAGATGTCTTAGGGTTACAATCCGCATCTAAAAGTGAAATTCATTTTTAAATTCACCATGCTTCATATACGCCTAACATACAGCCTGAAGTCAAACATTATAGGATATTTTTAGTAATTTTGTGCACAAAACAAAAGTTTCACGGTGTGGAATTTGCTTCCCATGCCATCACGTCAGCACTCAAAAAGTTCTGGATTTTGGAGTGTTAAGGGTTTCCGATTTTTGGATAGGGATGCTTTTTATCAACAACAAAGTTCTTTAGAGAAGTCTGCTAATATAGAACACAAAATTAATATTCATGAAGCAAGAAAATCTAGTCTCACATGACTTGTTCATAGTTGAGGGCTTCAAACCCAAAATATAGAGAATTGGGGGCAAGGGTCATTAGAGTTCAAAATCCAGTTTTTTAAATATAACAAGTAAGGCATGTTGTGGCCTTTCTGCTATTGCACACAAACCCCACTTGCTATACTGACGCCTCAGCTCTGTCTCTCCAGGGCTTCTCTGCCTTTGCCTCCCAGCCCTTCCTGCCACTTGCCTCGTGCCGTGGTTTTCAAATTGCATGGATCATGTGACATCTTTCACCAACCCCAAAGATAAGACAGTAGAAAGCCCAGGCTCTCTAGGGAAGTGAGAGTGGCCTGTTTGCAGGGTCCCTTATTGCTTTTGGCAGCCTCTGACCTACATGCCCTGCACCACCAGGTGCCCCAAGTTCACTGGACCGACACCCGCCCCCCCGCCCCGCCATGGGCCTCCTACTCATGTTTTACCCTCTGCTATCCTTCCTCCAGCCCAAACCCACTCGGCTGCAACCTACTATTAACACTGCTGTAACCTCACCCTTCCTTCCCACCTGTCACTCCCTGCTGCCATTAAGCCCTAACCCCTCCTGCTGGCTCCAAGACAGGGATGACTGCCAAACATCCAGTCTGCGGCCACTGCTTCCTTTGGGTTATGTCACTTCAGCTTCAGTGGGCTCCTGTGGACACACCACACTCTGCCCTGCTGTTTCACCCACAGGACTTTCCGAGCCTGGGGTGCTCACTTGCACCCCTCCTTTCCCCTATTCTCCTGCCCTGGTATTCACTCCACCTCCAGCTTCTTTCCTAGATTCCACTGCTTGGTCTCCCCTTTCACTCATGCCAAAATCCAGACTCACCCTAAATCCTCTCTCTCCTTGCACATCCAATCAATCACCTGTCTGGGACTGGACCAACCTCAAATCCCTGGTTCCCATCCCTCTTCCGCTTCTCCCCGCCACAGCCTTCCTTTGGACTCTCCTATTGTAGTAGTCACTTTCCTGTTCCTGGGTCAAAAGACCCAACAACCACAAGCTAAAGGGGGAGAGGTTTATTTTGGCTCACAGTTTCAGAGGATTTAGTCCATGGTTGGTGGGTCCAAAGTCAAAAGAACATGGCAGAAGGACATGGCAGGAGGACATGGCAGGAGACAGTTGCTCACCCCATGGCAGCCAGGAAGCGTAAAGAGAGGGAAGACCCAGGGACAAGAATATACCCTTCCAAGTCACACCCCAGTGACCACCTCTTCCAACCAGGACCCACCTCAAAACACATGAAACTTTTGGGGGGCATTTTAGATCTAAACCATAACACTTATCTAGCTCAAGGATTCCTTGGAAAGCTTCCTGATGGAGCTCCCTGCCTCTCCAATAAACCTAGTTGAGAAGGGCTGAGCCAGCCACCCAAAACACAGACCCCTCCTGTGGTCACCCTTGCTTAAGCCTTTCAACAGCAACATGGCTTTGCTTGACAGTCCATGCTCTCAGGAGTGAATCAAAGGCTATTTGGGCTCTGGCCCCCACCGACCTCCCCCACTTCATCTCCTCCCACTCTTGAGGCTCTGACACCAGCTCAGCTGCCACAAACCACTGCCACTTTCCCACAGGGACATTTCTCTCTCAGCTCAGAGCAGGCAACATTCCTCCCATGGTACCAGAAGAACAGACTTGGATGGTAAACAACCACCACAGTGCCAAGCCCCTAAGTGTCCCTGTGGCCCCAGCAATTACAGGGTGACCATCTGGCCCAGCCAAACTTCGAAATACCTTAGCTCCACCCCATCTGGCCTCTGCCCTCACCTTCTACCGGCCAGGCCCTCTTCTGAGTCCTGGTGTCTCCTGCTTCTCCCCCATGATGTCTCCATCCATCCTGTAGAGAAAGGATGGATTTTTCCTCAGCCTCCCTTAGGCATTCTTCATGTTCCCGTAGACTTTCCTTTATGCTTTGGCTCTCCAGCTGTTGTTTTATATGATTTCTTACCTCTCTCCTGCTCACCCAAGAGTTGCTTGGGAGTTGGAGCAGCAGCCCAATTCACATAACAGAGGCCCCATAACGGCTTGTTGAACTTGACCTTTTTAGCACTTTAGGAAAGTCTTCCCTCCTCCTTCAATGCCTCTCATCCCCACAGCCCCAGCCTTTCTCGCATCTTGCACCTCCAGTGGGGCTTACTTTGTGTACTGCTACTCACATAATAGGTGCTCAATGCATACCACTCCTAATGCCAATATACAGACACCCCCACTCCCCAAATGAGGACATAACAGCCTCTCTGAGCTGAAATAAAGGGATCCAGCTGAGGCCAAGTAATTCAGCAAACAGCTGCCAAAAGCAGCTAAGCACTCGTCCCAGAAGCTAGCTGAACAAGGAAGCCCAGAACCGCTGCTCCAGCCCTGCCTCAAGAAGGAAAAGCCCTTCACCCACCCCTCCTCCACCACCATAGCCCCGAGATCCCAAATAAGACAGTCCAAAGCCCAGGCTAGGGAGAGATAAAAGAGGGGATCAAACAACACTCTGGTTTGCAGCCCTGTGGTGCCTTGTGATTTTTAAAGAAGAGAGAAAACAGAATCAAAAGAATATCTCTTTGCTTTGGGAAATAAGCACAAGGAAAATCACCCAGCTGTCCTGTGGATTTCCCCTAACTGGCCTCTTCAGAAGGCAGGGAGAGGGCTGGGGCTCCTCAGGCTCCACCTGAGGCCAGACAGGAGCTGCTTCTGGGGAGCTGGGGAGAGAGGAAAGAAGGAAGGAAGGAGGGGGAGGGGAGAGGGAGGACACAGGATCAGCAGCTACCGCAGCCCAGCCCTCTGCCAAATGCTTTGCCCACGTCCACTCCCTGAACTATGTAAACAGCTCTCTGATCTTGGGATTATTGCTACTTTAGAGAAGGGGGAACAGAGGCTTGGGGAAGTCCTTTGATTTACCCAAGGGCAGAGGCTAGGGAGCAGCAGAACTTAACCTTAAGCCAAGATGTCTGATTGCGATACCAATTCGCTCCCAGGGGCACTACCCCCCTCTCCCTCTTCCTCTGGATTTCCCCAAACCTCCAGAGGAACTAAGCTCTGCTTGATATCCTGCCACTCTCCCTGCTTTCTGCTTGGCCAAGCAGGTCCACACCCATGTGGCTTCTCATCATGGGGGAATTTCCTTGGCACCGCATGCCGAGGAAAAGCTAAAGACCTAAAAAGCTAAAGTCAGAGCTAAAGCCCACTGGTGGGTGAGGATTACAGACAACACTGTCTGCATGCGCCCAAGCCAAGCAAAGCACTGGAATTGCCCTTGTTTGGACAGCTGCTCAGAATGTCACCTGCCATGACCAGGACCTCCTTAGCTCCTTAGTGTTCTCCCCACCCATTGCCCATCACCTTCTCTCTATCTTGACACATCTTTTCTTCCTACTGTCAGGGACTGAACCAAAGCCTTCACACCAAGCTATATCCCAGCCTTCTTTCTTTTGAGTCAGTTCAACTAAGTTTCTAAGTTGCCCAGGCTGGCCTTGAACTTGCAATCTTCCCGCCTCAATCTCCCAAAGTGCTCAGATCACCACACTACGCTTGACACACTTTTATTTCCTCCTTAAACCTTGCCATAGACTGGAATTGGTCTTACCTAGATACTGTTTAGTATCAAGCACACATACACACACCCATCCATGCACACACATGCAAAACCCAGCTGCCACCAAGGCAAAGCTGGTTGTCCAGGAGTTTGGTGAATCAGACCAGAGTTCTGTGTTGGCTTATTTCACAGGTCAAGCCATTCTCCCCCTACCATGAGTGTAACGGTTTAACCCCATCTATGCATAGATTTTGAAGCGACAGCCAGCATGTCTAGAAGTACTACGTTGCCTGGATGACCAAGGGTGGGTTGGCTATTTCTGCGTGACAAAGTCTTTTTGGTGAAGGTAAGTGACTGAGCTATCTGATCAAAAGACATCACTGCAGGGGCTTTCAAATGACACTGGACTGGGAGCTATTTCTGTGAGCAAGCCCGAAGTCACCAGGGTCAGTATTCTGTGCACAAGTAAAGGATGCTGGCATAGTGGTGACCCCTCTATCTGCCACATCTACCTGCCACTCAGTTTATCTGGCCTGGGATGCACTGAAAGTTTTCTGCCTTATGTGAAGCTAATCTCCTGCTGGATGCAGAGTACCTATCTCTAAGTGATTCCTCCAGAAGCCTAAAGCATCAGCCTAGACTCCACAGAGCCACTGCAAAACACAGCAGGGAAACCTGGCTACAAGCTGCTCACCAAGGAGGCCTGAGCTGCAGGTGCCCACAGTCTCCATCACATCCAAGGGAGCCCCGTCTCCGTTTTCCAGGGACTAGCTGTTGCCAGTCATAGATATTTGGTCTTAGGTTTAGAGCAGTGTTTGAAAGTACAGCTCCTGAGGAAGTTATCAAATGTGCAGGTTCCAGAGTCCTGAACTCTTGATTCTGATATTTTTATAACCCTGAGCTCTTTCCTTCTTTACTAGATTCCCAGAGAAAGAGAAACCTGATCAGTTCCTGCTTTCTGGGCAAGAAGGGCCACCTAGAAGCCGTCAACTCTCATTGCTATGGACAAAGAACTGGCCCTGGTGACTTGGAGCTTGCTTATACAAATAACTTCCAGCCCAATAACATTTGAAAACCCCTGGGATGATATTTTTAGAGGCTTCAGACAGCTCAATCACTCACCTTCACTGGGAGGACAGTGTCATACAGCTCCCACCCACAATCACTGTCATAGTCACTATTCTCGTCATTGAGATACAATACCTGACACCTGGAACTTAAAGGGAGAGGTTTATTTTAGCTCACAGTTTGTAGAGATTTTGGTCCATAGTTGGCCAGCTTCAAGGTAGGATAGCATGACAGAGGAGCATGACGGAAAAGAGCTCATGCCACAGGGAAGAGGATGGGTGGAGGAGTAGGGGAGGGAGATTTGCCTTAGACCACACCCCCAGTGACCCACCTCCCTCAGCCTGGCTCTACTTCTCAACATCACATTTAGCTATAAACTCATCATTGGGCCAATCCACTGATGAGTATAAAGTCCCCATGATTCCATCATCTGAAGGCCCCACCTATGGGCATATGAAGCATTGGGAGGACATCTATATATAAACCATAATAGTCATCCAGGTAACACGCTACTTCTAAGCATGCTCAATGTTTCCTTCTCCACTAGAGCCCCTAAACCCACATGTGGATGGGGTTAAACAGTTACATCCAGTGGAGAAATCAGATCAGAACAGTAGCTATTACTTCTGTCACCTCAAGGGCTGGGTAGGATAAATGCCTCAAAGCAGTATTTGGAAAGACCTCATCCAGCCTCTGTTCCCTTCTGAAAGCCAAAAACCTTGGTTTAGATGGAAACAATCCCCAAGACAAGGTCTCCAGTTCTAAATGCAACCATACGCCTGCCTTCTGATTCTCCATTTCATTCAGTTATTTCCCTCCTGGAGGGGAAGCCAGATTGATCAACTTCAGTACAAAGTCATTCCTGGCACTGTTGTACATGTAGTACCATGGAAATTCACAATACATGCTGAAGAAACCATCAACCACAACCCTCCCTACCAAAACCTACAAGGATGCAAAAGACTAAACCCTTGAGACTCTTGAGACCGGCCAAAACTGGTCACAGGTGATAAAGTGTCGTAGCTTCAGCCCACAGCATGGAAACTGTCTGACGAATAAATATAGTATGGATTCTTAGCAACTTATATTCAGAAGAGACCTCTGGCTCTAGATCTCTGCTTTAGTTTGGATCTGAAAAATCCCCCAAAGACCATTTGTTGAAGGCTGTTCCCCAGCTGGGGGTACTACTGGGAGATGTTAGCACCTTTAAGAGGTAGGGCCTAGTGGGAGCGAGTGAGGCTACTGGGGGCATGTCCTTGAAGGGGACCCTGGGACCCAAGCCCCTTCATTTCTCTCCCTTTGCTTCCTAGATCTGAAGAGAGGAACGGGTCTTTTCCACTATGTGCTTTTGACTGAGGTTCTGTGCTATCACAGCCCCAAAGCAACAGGGCCAAGCAACGATGGACTGACATCTCTGAAACCATGAACCAAAATAAACCTCTCCTTCAAATAAGTTGACTTTTCTCAGATATCTTGTCACAGTGAGAGAAAATTGACGAAGAGTTTCCTGCCACTTCCCGATCCCAGATGTATCCACCTCATGCATGAGCTGTAGTCTGAAGATGTGACACAAACTCCTAGCTCTTACCAAGAATCTGATGGCTGACCCTCGCCCCTCACTTTTTCACCCCCACAGCTGCATTCAAGTTTGGCTACTGATGTTGAGTCCATTGTTAATTTTGGAGGTACCATATCCTTCCCACTGCAAAACAGAAAAGACCCAGAGAACAATGTATACAAGTGTTTCTTAAAAGTTAATCCAATCAAAGAAATTCATGGCCCCCATAAAATATGCAAAATTAAGCAAAATACACTAACGTAGCACTTTATTTTTTCACTGCCTGAGAGATTTGAGGTTTCATCAGATAGTGCTCTATTTCAAACCTGCACTTCTCCCCCCGAGAACATGAGCTACTTGTCTGGCTATTGGGATTGCCAACCACAGCAATACCACGCACCTGGCATTTCTGCTCCTCTGTGTTTTCACCTTTGCAGCCAAGAACCCTGGCCTTCTGTCCCTGCTCCCTACTAAAGAATATTTTCTTGAATGTAAATTGACAACCCAATTCAGTCCAATCCACAGGCATTATATTTCCACTCAGCAAATTTATACCTCTCAGTCCACAATTAAGAAGGAAATATGGTGTGTGTACCCCCTCTGTGTTTCTGCAGGAAGAAAAATATTGATAGCTGGCTTAAAAATGAAAACTCTCAGCAAGCTAAAATTCAAAATTCAGATCACAAGTAAAGAGTTACCCTTCTCTAAGGGGATTTCACCCAGGTCATGGGAGCCTTCTCCCTGCCCTTCATGTCAGAACCTTCTCAGCAAAATCCCAAGGACAGAAGTGAGCCATTGGCATGATTTAGTTGTAAACATGGGCCCTAATTTCCAGAAACTGCCTAACTGAATGTGTCACTAGCATCCATGTGGTTACCCTACCCGGAGGCTCATCTCCATCAATAGCTCCTTTGTCCTGGCTTTTGCAAACCCCACTGCCAAAGGTCATTACCAATGGCAGATGTGAACAATAGCAGCCCTGGCTGGTGTTTCTCTGTGCTAACCAAGCTGCCAGTTCCTCGAGTTTAGGAGAAGTGACAGAGTGACATATCCCTGGCCAGAAATCAGCCCAGCCTCCTCTTCCAGTCCTCCTCCCCTGCCCCCACTCCCTTGTCAGGGTCTTGTTCCAAGTGTTTTTGGTTACTGTGGCATGTTGCCTGTGAATGCTAAATATTCAGCAATCTTTGGGCTCCTGAGTGCTTTTGTGCAAAGAGGTTGGCTTTGAGAAAAGAACAAGCCGATCTGAACGAAAGGGAGCAACACAGCAAGCAAGCAGAGTCAACAGTTCAAAAGAAGTGAAAAAGAAAGAAGGCTGCCTATTCAGCAAGACATGCGCTCCACAAACCCAGCACAGCCAGGAAAGAGATAGGTGTGTCATTGTGGATGACTGGGTGGTCACAGGAAGGGTGGACAGTGTGAGCTCTGGACCCAGTCTGCTAGGAAATCAACCCCGCAGAGCCCTGGGCAAATGTGAACCCCACAGGGTCTTAACTGAAATGAGGCATGTGCTAGGCCAATAAGTGTACTGATGAGCAACAAAAGCACTCTGCTAAAGGGGACCTGGAAGTTATCAAATATGGGGCTTCAGCTGCAAATATGTATTTAAAATCTAGAAGTTTAAAAAGGTTTATGTAGCCAGGTGTGGTGGCACATGCCTGTAATTCCAGCACCATCAGAGGCTGACAGGAGGATTGCAAGTTTAAGCCCACCCTGGGCAACTCAGCAACTTAGCTAGACTCTGATTTTTACACACGATGGAGTACTACTCTGCCAATAAAGAAGGACAAACTTGAGTCATTTGTAGAAAAATGGATGCATCTTGAGATCATAATGTTAAGTGAAATAACTCAGACACACAAGTTTAAATATCACATGGTTTCTCTTATATGAGAAACTCATATTATAAATAAAGAGCAAAATAAAAGAGAGATAATAGGAAGTAGGGAAATAGATCTCTCTCAAATAGGAAAGGGATGAAGAGATGGGGAGGAGAGGAGAGGAAGAGAAGGAAAAAAAAGGAACTAAGATGTGTTATGGACACAGACTGACTCCACATAGGAATGTAAACAT
Source organism: Heterocephalus glaber (assembly GCF_053883595.1). Taxonomy (NCBI): domain Eukaryota; kingdom Metazoa; phylum Chordata; class Mammalia; order Rodentia; family Bathyergidae; genus Heterocephalus; species Heterocephalus glaber. Next base: position 19,172,071 of record NW_028258381.1, on the reverse strand, counting down.
TATCTACTGCCCACATGGACTAACAAAAATAATTTTTAAAATTTTAAAGCAAAAAAGTAAAACAATGGCTGGAAATACAAAAGGAAGGAAGGAAGGAAGGAAGGAAGGGTGGGAGAGAGTTGTATATGTTTGTGTTTTATATATACTCATGTCTTACACACACACACACACATACATACAACTGATACTCCTTGGAATAAGCAATGGCTACCAAAATAATAAAAATATTAGCTACTATGTGCCAAGCACTGTCTGAGACACTTTATCCACACTCCTTTCGACTTCCAAATAGCCTTTACGTAGTGACAGGGATTCCATTTCCCAGATGGGCTTCCGGCCGGGCCACAGAAAGCTGTAACTGCCCTGTGACTGCGCAGTTGTTCGTGGCGGATCCCAGGGACCAACTTCGGGCTGCCTGAGCTGCAGCCCCTGACCACCACACCGCGGGGCTCTACAGGGTAGGAGGGAAGAGCAGCTGTGTGCAAATGAGAGATGTCCATGCGACACTGACCTCCCGTTTCCCAGATGCCCAAGGTACAGAAAAGCTGCTGACGTCCAGAGAGGTGGATTTCTGCTTGTTTGGGCTGCCAGCCAGTGCTGACTGGGACCCCTGTCCTCCCCAGTGGATCCCCTCCCCCGTGTGGCAGCCCCACATCCGGTTCTGGGCTTGACCCCAAGCCAGGGCTGGGAGACCACGTGAGCAGCGCCAGCCGCTCTCAGGGCCCAGCCACACGCGCCAGGCCTAATTAGCTTATTTTTACCTACGCTGCTCCTCCCAGCAGTGGCCAATCCCTGCCGCCAAGAGGCTGAGAACCCGGCTGCGAGCATCTCCGCAGCAGCTTCTCCGAGCCTGTTCATAATTAATTTTATAAAGGCCTTGGCTCCCAGGCCTCATTCCATGTGCCTGATTCAGGTGAGGTCATGACAACCGTCACTGCCAAAGTTCAACCGAGGGGGAAGATGCGCACAGTATGTGTGTGTGTGTGTGAGTGTGCATGTGTTGTATGCATGTGTGTGAGAGAGAGAGAGACTCCAACATACAAAAAAGTTAGCGCATGGGGCTCTCTCCTGCTTTGGACCCTGCATGGCCTGAGATGGTTCTTCCTTTATTCAGAATGTGTTCAACTCGATGGGTTTGTGTGTGTCCAGACGCTGAGGATGAAGCTGTGACTCAGATGTATGACCTCTGTCTTCAAGGAACTCATCATTAAATGGGGACTCCATTCGTGTAAATGACAGTGTAAGGGATTCGTGCCATGAGAGCCATCAGTACAGCGGTTACTAGAGGGAGCATGTCACTCTGTCACAGGAGGCCTGGCAGACTTCCTGGAAGCCATCGAAAACCCAGAACCCAGCAGAGCCCGGCAGAGTAGAGTCACTCAGCAAACATTTGTGGGTTAAAGAGTGCCTTCTAGCTGGGCATGGTGGTACATGCCTGTGATCCCAGCACTCGGGAGGCTGAGGCAGCAGGATTCCCACAGGTTTGAGGCCAGGCTGGGCTACGAAGTGAGTTCAAGTCCAGCCTGAAATGCATAGCAAGACCCTGCCTCAAAAAAAGAAACAAACAAAAAGAGTGCCTTCTACATTGACTCCTTGAAGACTGAATTAAGAATTATCCAGGCCAACAGGTGAACTGTATCTGTATCGGAATCTTTTTGCTTTCATCAAGTAGCTGAAACAAACAAGGGTTTGCTCCTCACAGATCATGAGCCCACAGATAGGCATGGTATTGGTGCAGCATCTCAGATATGTCAAGAACAATCTCTTCAATATTCTCTTGATCTTTCCTTCAGGCTTACAGGATAGTTCTTATAGCTCCAGCCATTACATCCACCTCCAAACCCAAAGCTGGCTACCCTCAGCTGTGGAAGAACCCAAAAAAGTAAAGATTTTGGTTTTAGGCTCCATGTTGATGGCAAGCAAGGAAGAAGGAAATTGGGAAGATGGGCTTCAAGTCAAGCCAGCCAGCAGAGTCTTCCACAGTCTTTCCAAGCTTATTTTTCTTCAGTGCTTTCTGTGTCGCTCACTATCCAATGATCACAGGTTGTCTTTGGGCTGGGTTCTAGGTGAGGCCCAGAGTCCCCTCTGTCTTGTAGTAAAGACATGGGGGTAAGAGATGGGGATGGGTAGAGAAGAAGTGGAGAGCTTTTTCTAGAGAAATCCTTACTCTTCTTCCTGTGACTTTTCCCATCCATCCACCTCCTCCAGTTACTCAAGCTCTACCTAGCCTTTTTATTTCAATTTCTTTAAAAATTTTAATTGTGATAAAATACACATGACATAAAAGGAAGAGTCTTCACCATGTTTAAGTGTACATTTCATCCGTGTTAAGGACATTCGCATTGGAGTACAACTGATTTCCAGGATTTTTTTCACATTAAAACCCTGCACCCATTGGCAGCTCCTCTGCTCCCCACCCCACCCCGCCAGCCCCTGGCAAGCACCATCCTATTTCCCTTGAATATGAATATGCCTGTCCCAGGTATCTCACAGAAGTGTGATCATGCAGTATTTATCCTTCTGTCACTGGCTTCTTTTACTTAGTACAGTGTCCTCAAGTCTGTCCATGTCATGGTGTATGTCAGAGTTTCTTTTCTTTTTAAGGCAAGAGATATTTCATTGTAAGAATACACCACTTTTGCCTATCCATTCATCTACCAATCAAGTCTACTTTTTGTTTGTGTTTGTTTTTGTAGTAGTGGGGATTGAACCAAGGGCTTGTGCACTGAGCTACATCCCCAGCCCTTTTTCTTTTTTATTTTGCCACAGTGTCTTACTAAGTCTCTAAATGGCCAAGGCTGGGGTCCAACTTTCAGTCCTCCTGCTTCAGCCTTCCAGAGTGTTAGGATTACAGGCATGCGCTACCATGCCTAAATATTGTTTAATGCTCAACCAAAAATGCCTTCCGCATGATGACCAGAACAACGTAGGTGGGCTCACCACCTCTGTGAGAAATAAATAAGCATCCACCTGCTTCAGACACTGACTTTCCGCATTTTCTGTCAGCCAAAGCCAAAACCCTTCTTTATTAACACCTCATTTATCAAATGATCATATTGCTGGGAGCTGATCATTGGGTAGTACATGTATTCCTTTCCTAGGGCTGTCATAGCAAACTATTGTACCCAAACTGTGGTGACTGAAAGAGGAATGTACCGTCTTGCCTTTCTGAAGGCTGAAGTCCAATGTGAAGGAGTGGCCAGTGTTGGTTTCCTCCGAGGCCTCTCTCCTGCTCTTGCAGATAGCTTCCCCCTTGTGATGTCCGCCCATGTTCTTTCCCTAGGTGGAGGGTGCTCTTCAGATCTCTGTGTCCAAGTCCCCTCTTCTTACAGGGTCATCATCAGACTGGATTAGAGCCCATCCCAATGGCTCCTCTTTTAACATTTTCATCTCTTCAAAGGCTGTATCTCTGAATGCAGTCACATTCTAAGGTCATGGGAGTCAGGACTTCATATGAATTTTAGGGTCCATAGCACTATGTCACTGTAGCATCATCCAGTCACCATAATACTCCCAAACCAATGAATAAATGCAAGCCACTCCAGTCCCTGAGTGACCCTGATCCTGACTTTCTCCCCAGTGTCCCAGAACTCCATAGCGTCCTGCAGTTCAAAAGTTAAAACTGAACTGGGCACAATGGTGCTCACATGTAATCTCAGCTACCCAAGAGGCCAAAGCGAAAGGATCTCAACTTCAAGGCCAGCCTGAGTAACTCAACAAGATCCCATCTCAAAATAAAGAGGGCTAGGGATGTAGCTCAGTGGAAGACCCTGGCTACACAAAAAAGTTAAGGTTGGAATAGCTGCTCAATATTTTTAATGACCTCCTTTGCTTCTATCATAAAATTGTTGCAATAATTAATGGAGATAATACCTACAAGACATTTAACAATGCCTGGAACTTGTACATAATGAATTTTTGTTCTTATTACATTATAATTATCATAGAACATTTAGAAAGTGTACACTAGAAACCACTTAGAAAAAAACCTGATAATATTTTCTGGACAAACATTCTCTCCAAACACTGTTTAAATCAGTTCTTAGGTCAATGTCCTAAGCCACCTGAGGGAATTTTAGACATTTGCCTCCTTTCCAGGGAGTTTGTAGGGACCATCAGCTGGTGGGGTTTCTGACAGGTAGTGGGGAGATCCTGGATTGGGGTACATAGCCAGATTGGTCCCCAGACCTAAGGCTATGCTCTCGCATGAAGCCAACATGCTTCCCAAATGTGGCTGGACTAGCCTGGCCTTTGTCTACACATAGGGAGAGAAATAGGAAAAATTAAGCTTGGCATGGTAGTGCACACCTGTAATCCCAGCACTGAGGAGACTGAGGCAGAAGGATCAAGTCAAATTTGTGGCCAGCCTGGGCTATTTAGTGAGTTCAAACCCGGCCTCAACTCCATAATGAGACCCTATCTCAAAAAATAAAATACTAAATTAAGAATTGATTTAGGACTCACCTGTTTTGCTTCCACTTTATAAATAGTGACAGTGGTTTAGGTTTTTGTGTTTTTATAAGTGAGAATTATTTCTCACCTCTCCCAGGCCGTGTGTGCACAGAGCATAGTGCCCAGCATTTAACAGCATTCATCAGCCGCACTAATCCCACTTGCTTGTTTGCCTAAGTCATGCCAAAACCCTTGGCTGGGCTCAGCGTTCGTTCTTGGCCAGTGACTTTGATGTCCTCCCCCACCCCTGGCTCTCAGCAAAAGGGCTCAGCCTGTGTGTCCAAAAAAAGACTTGGCTTTTCAACTGGAATCTGCCCAAACTCATCTTTGCTGAAACTGTGACTTTCAGATTCTTCACTCTCTCCCTCTGTGCTGCTGATTAAAATTTTAAAATTCCCCCAGGAGGTGAGTCAAATCAGTCGCAGGAGATGTGTTAGAGAAATGATCTGGAGGCTGTGGTCAGTGGGGCTGACCAACAAAAACGCTGCTGCGCCAGCGAAAGCCTGAGTGTGGCCTCTGTGGAATAAGGACCGAGACCCCTGGGCCTGAGAAGCACAGGGTCTGCCCTGCATAGCAGTTTGGGATCCACGCTGGTTGATTAAAGACCCTGGAACCTGGCGGATCTGCTAAGGGGCAGGCCCCACTGAGGAATCTTGAGCAGAGCTGGCATGATTGGAATGGTGATAGGAAGCCGCTCCCAGGGCTGGGTGGACAAGAAGGGAAGGCGCAGGCGGAAGGACAGTCAGGGCAGACACCATGGCGGTCAGCAGACGGGGGCTGATCTGGACCTAAGCTGGGTGACAGTGGGAAGGGAAGCTGCTGGGAGTTCGCAAAGGAGAAGTCAGAGGGAAGGGAGGACATTGGTGATTTTCTGAATGTGGGGTGTGGATGGCGTGGGAATCAGTGTTAGAAATGCCAGATTCTGACTGTGTTTCAAGGGACACACAGAGCACCAGAACTGGAATCACGACTCTCCGAAAACCCCCTACAGCAAAAACCACAGGCTGGCATTCCAGAAAGGACCAGAAGCCCGGCTGGGTGGCCCACACCTGTGATCCCAACACTCTGGAAGGCTGAGGCAGGAGGATCACAGGTTCAAGCTCAGCCTGGGCCACTTAGTGACGTAGTGACACCTGTCTCAGAGTAAACATTTTTTAAAGGGTTTGGGATGCAGCTCAGTACAAAGCGCCAGAATTCAATCCCAGGCCGGTCAAGAAAAAAGGCAGAGAAGCTCTCTGGACTCACAATAATGGGAGAATAGTCTATTCTTTAAGCCTAGAGCAGCAAATACTGCTAGCCCAACCCCAGATGTAATACAAACCCTCAAGATAATTGAACAAAAATGAAGAAATATGGCCAAATGTGCCTTAAAGTCAGCGGGATGCTGGAGCCAGCTCTTACCAGAAAATATGCAGAGATTATTAAACATTAAATTAGGGACTGGGTATAGAATTCAGGGGTAGAGCACTCGCCTAACATGCATGAGGCCCCAGGTTCCATTGCCAGCACAGCAGAAAAAGAAATGTAAACAAATAAAAGCCCTGAAATTAAACTTAAAATTCAATAAACCATATTAAAAACAAAGGCAATAAATATTTAAGCCTTGTCCCTTCCTAATTATTTCACCATCATTACCACCTATATTTTTGAGGTCATTTATACCTGCTGTATCTGTATATTGCAAATGCTTTTGTTGCAGGGCCTATGTGCTATTCCTCATCTCTTCCCTACTCTGTTTAATGATGTCACATGAGGAGTTTGCATAGTGCCATCGTGGGATGATTTACACCATGGAAATTGGCAAATGCTGCTGCTTACCAGGGCTTCCAGGTCAGGGCTCTGTGAGCAGCCTTCTGCCAGGGCAAAACCAGGGCAGAGGTTGGATAGTCTTCAATAAATGGGGGCCCATCCTACGCAACACCTGCTTTCCTACCCTGCTACCCAGTTCTTAGAAGCCTCTTCCATGTCTGCCTTATAACCCCCTTCTTCCAAGGCGCAAGGCTTGGGGTGAGAACAGAATGTTTTTAAGTGGGCTACATTCAAGCCTCTGTGTCTTCAGGATCTTCAAACTCTCTCCAAGTCTCACCTTTGAAGTTGAAGGAATTTTGCTGTGGGCAACAGTACATTTCCTGCAGCCAGCCAGGCTCCTTCAAAGCCTGGAGCTCTTGGGTCACCAAAAGTGCCCAGACACGGTCAGAGTGCGCCCACAGAGGGGCACCCTGCCCTACCCCTGTGCCTCTTCCACTCGTGCTAAATGCCCCCCGCCCCAAAACCTGGCTAAATGTTGTAGAAGGACAAGGGAAGTCATCCAAGGGGCACTCACAGCCCTCTTTATAGGGCCGGTGGTGGAGTCCTGAAATCCAAGCCCCTCGCTCCAAGTCACACCACCACCCTCTTCATTAAGGCCCCTTATCCTTCACCCCAGCCAGCTCAGCTCCCTGCCTCCTCTGCTTTGATGCCCTCTGCTCCACTCTCCAGGCACCGTCCTTAGTGTTAATCCAACCCTAGGCCACTAATCTCAGCCCATGCGCCACAGGCGGAGCCCACACTGTACTCTAGGCCCAGGCTCTGCACTCCCTCCAGCCTCCCCTCTCCCGGCCTTCCCTGCTCCCCGACTTGCCTACTGCCTTCCCTAGCTCCCTGACCCTAGTCACCTGTGCATTGCTCCCTCCACAAAGCCCCTGCCACCCTGCGAGCACTGCCTGGCCTGTTGGTCCATGTTTAGGGCTCAATTCAATTCTCATCTTCCTGCAAGACAAGGCAAGCACCTCTCTTCGAAATCCCCTTTCCCCAGCATCCCTGGCCTCCTGTCATTGGGGAACTTGGCACACAGTACTGCTGCATTAGCTTGTCCTGCTGCAGCCCACCCCAAGCCCTGTGCCCCACAGCAGGAGCTGTGTCTTTGCCGCAGTGAGACCTTCTAAACAGCGTCTGGCTCAGCCTGGTTCACAGTGAGCACTCCGCAGACATTTGAATGAATGGATGATGACCTCAGAGCCCGTGTTGCCTCTTGTGTGTGTGGTCTCCCAGGAGCAGAGTGTGGTGATTCAGGAACGTGAGCTCCAGGGGACAAGCTCTGTGACACATTCCAGCCACACCACTTTCTTCCTGCGGCCCCCCCAGGGGTGAGGAAAGCCCAACCCAAGTGCTCCTTAATTTGTTTCAGCCTCACAATGGCACTAGGAGGGACATGCTGCTGCAGTTACTGTTATTATTACTACTTCTAGGTACTGTTACTACTTTTTAAGAATAAAAAGAAGAGGAGTAAAACAAAAAACTGGAAGAGGAAGTGTAGGCACAGACAAGTTAATATAACTTGCCACATATTGAGCATCCTAATTAAAAAATCCAAAATCCTAACTGTCCCAAACCAGACAGATTTGAGAGCATTTCAGATTTCAGATTTTTGCATTAAGGTTTTTCTCAGCAAACTGTATGCAAACATCCCCCAAATTCAAAGTACTCTAAAATCTTAAACCCATCTGTTCTCAGGCATTTCAGATGTGGGATACTCATGTGAAAAATCAGAAAATCGAGATGTGAAGGCTCACACTTAGCCAGCAAGCTATACTGCATATCAGTAGCTTAGCCCAAAGCCAGAAGTAGCACAGGTACTGAAGAACTGTGAGCCTCCCCAGAGGAGGACAACACTGGGATCCCCCAAACTCATCAATCCCTCATGCTATTAGACCATCCAGTCTGCCCCAGTCAAGGGCAGTTTTCTGCCTTCCGGGAGGCCACCTTCACATAAGGGAACACCATGAGGTTGTCATTACATGACCACCATCTGAGAAGCCTGGGCAGGGCTAACCTCACAGCTCTCCAGCTGATTTCCTCACCTGTAAAACAGAGTGGAAACAAAGGCCAGCGGGTTCTTACATTTGACATAAGAAATGTTAGCTGGGTTCACCTGTAATCACAGTACTCTGAGAAGCTGGGACAGGAGGATCCCAAGTTCAAGCCCAGACTGAGCAATTTAGCAACATAGTGAGACTCTGTTTCAAAAGTAACTAAATAAAAAGAGCTCGAGAGGTAGCCCAGTACAAAGGCATTGGGTGCAATCCCCAGTATCACAAAAAAAGAAAGAAAGAAAAAAAAGAAAGAAAGAAAGAAAGAAAGAAAGAAAGAAAGAAAGAAAGAAAAGAAAAGAAAAGAAAAGAAAAGAAAAGAATAAAGTGGAAGCTATGAAATGTATATGTGCACAGAGAAAGCCAGGGAGGTAGAGAAATGGTGGTGGTGTGGTGAGGAAGTGATCTCGCAGTGATTCAGACTCCTCCCTGCAGCCCTCTCCCTGTTCCCCTTCTTGTAGCCTGGGTCTTCTTGGAGAGGCTGCCTGCAGGTCCATTGCTGGGTACAAGTAAAACTCAGGATTTCCAAAAGCAGATCTGCCATGTAACTCTTGTGTAACTCATGTAACTCTTGACATAACCCTGAAAACAGAACTTCAAATCAACAACCACACACACACACACACACACACACACAACCCTCAAGGCATTATTTATAAATGGAAAAGAATTTCTTGATGAAGATCATTTAAACTCATTCTATATAGGGTTTTATTTGTAATGCAGAACCATTAGTTGCTTGTTTTATAGAGTCTGAATTACTAGAAAAGCTATTACAGGGCAGATAAAGATGGAGCTGGCAGCCCTGACTTCACCAGGCAAGCCTGAATATTTGCATCTTTTGGCTTTCAGATGCTTAAGTTCACAAACTAAAGTCATCACCAACAAGCTTTTTGCATCCCAATAGATTACAATGTGTTTATAGGTCTGAGTCCTTCCAAGACAGTAGTTAATTGGCCTCACCAACAGCAGGAGCGGCCTCATTATCCTGATTTAACAAAGGAAAGCACTACATCCCAAGAAGTTAAGGGACTGGATCCAGGCCCTAGCCTGACTCTAATCATCGTCATCAGCATCGTTATCACCGTCCCTAATTTTTAACATGCTAGGAGGGCACTCCAACAATCTGTCTAGTCCTCCAGGAGCTCAGAGATTAATAGACCTTTGATGTAGCCATTTCTCAAACAGCTAAGTAGGTAATAAAACATAAATATTTATTGAAAGTAGTACTCTCTTACCTCGAGCCTCATTCTTCATTACAAGGAATCAAAGATACCAAATCCAAGACCAGATGGTGGTCGCTCTCTGCCGAGTGTCTCAATTTCCCCATAAGTAGTAAAGGACTAAGGTCACCTGGCCATGCCTCTTCCTAAGAATCAGCTGGAGATACTACTAAACCCCTGGACTCTGAGGCCCTTATACTGTAGATCTAGGGCAGTGGTGGCAAACCTATGGCACGCGTGCCACAGCAGATTGTTTATATCACTGAAAGCTCTAAAAGGTTCACCATCACTGGTCTAGGTTGAGCCCAGGACCAGAGTGTGTAGGAGCTGCTATTTTAACTAAGGATGCAATAGAGGACAGGTCAAAAGCTTTGGGGCTAAATGTGTCCAAGTTATTGTCATTGTTTAATGTGGCCCTCACAGCTGCTGACCCAGAAACATAGCTTATTTTTAGTTATTTGGACAAACGCACAGCCCGAGGGATCACTTTTCTTCATAGTACATAGAAGTGAACTTCTTAAACCTTGAATGGATTAACTTGGCACCTCATTAAGAGCATGACGAAGTGCCTCTTTTCCACAAGGCATATCCACCCAAAAGTAGTCAGAAGGGCATAAAGATGAGGAACAGCTCAAGCCAGACTGCATGGGCTTCAAGTGACCTTGGATGAGTTCCTTTTCTTCCTTGAATCTCAGATTTCTCAGCTATAAAGTACGCATAATACACAACATGGCTGAACCTGGAAATCATTATGCTAAGTGAAAGACCAGACACAAAAGGTCACATGTTTATTATATGATTCCATTTATGAGAAATGTCCGGAGTAGGCAAGTCTAGAGAGACAGAAAGCAGATGAAGAGTTACGAGGGGGTGAGGAGGAGGAAGGGCACTGACTGCTGAATGGGCAGGAGATTCTCTGGGGTGACAATAACTTTCTGGAACCACACAGTGGTGATGGTTGCACGACATGGTGAATATATTAAGTGCCACTGAATTGGGTATTTTGAAATGGTTGCAATGATGCATTTTATATTATGTGTATTCTGCCACAACTTTAAAAATGCAATTAACAACAACTTGCCCCTGCCTTCCCTCTGCACCTGGCAGTAAGGAAGCCACAACCAATAGTGACAAGTGGTGTCCAGTTGAGCAGGAAGAAGCCAGCGCATCCTCCACCTCAAGATCTTAGAACCAGACTGAGTGCCTGATCCCCTTACAGAAGTCTCCTTCTGCAAACAGATTCTCTACATGTACTTGCTTTGCCTCGTTCGTTCCTTCATCTAATCCTCTCACCTGCCATGGAGGAAACTGAGGCTCAGGGTGTCTGAGTCTTGTAAGTGACGTGGCCAGATTTGAATTCAATTCAGTCTGAGACCAAAACCTGGTCCCTTTCTACATATTAAACATCACTGATTCAAAATTTCAAGCACAAGTGTTTCAGATTTCAGATGTTGTTGGATTTGGGAAAATTTACATGTACAAATGAAGTATCTTGGGGAAGAGCACTCAAGACTAAACACAAAATTTGATTATGTTTCATACACACCTTATGCACATAACCTGAAAGTCATTTTATGCAATAGTATTAGTGCACCTGCATTTCAACTGTGACTATCACATGAGGTCAGGAGTAAAAATTTCCACTTAAGGGCCGGGGATTTAGCTCAGTAGTTTCACCACCTGCTGTGCAAGCACAAGGCCCTGAGTCTGATCCCCGGTACCAAAAAAAAAAAAAAAAATCCACTTAAGGCATAATGATCTTAAAAAGTTTTGGATTTTAGATTTTTGGACTGAGGATGTTCAATCTGTATTATACTATTCCCCAAGAGTAAAAATTTAAATTTTTTTGTAATTATGCCTACATTTCATGTACTTGTCAAACTTTTCTAAAGGTTTTCAAATTCCCTACTTTTATTCTCACAATAACCCTTTGGAGCAGATGTTATCTTCATTTTATAAATAAAGCAAAGTTTTGCCCAAAGCAAAGCACCCCACCTCCTTCACTCTGACCCGTTCTCAGGCAGAGCAGTTATATTACAGAGGACATTCCAGATCAGGAATGTGAAAAAAGAAAGATTTTGTTTTGTGTTTGCTTTGTTTTTATAAACCCTAGATTGCTAGACAAATATTTTCCCATTAGATATGGAAATCCTGGTCCCTAACCCAACTACTGTACATTAGTTCAGTTAAATGCAGGTTTCTCTAAGAAAAGGTCTGAGAGAAGAAATGTATTTAATCTGATACTTCTAGCATCTGAAAATGAGATGAAACAAAGGCAATAGGTAAGAAATTCACAGGAACGTAATGTGTTAAGACTTTGTTCATTAAATTAATATTCATTGACCGTCTACTAAGCCTTAAGAATAGATCCAGGCAGATTTAGGGTTCAATGGTAGACAAAAAGGATACCTGTCTTCTGATCTCATGTGACTTGCAATTGAATGCAGTATTGCCCAAACCTGAAGGAATATCTAGAGAGATTCTTAAAATACAGATTCCAAGGCCCTGCCCCGAGAGTTTACATGGAGCCCAGGAATCTTGATTTTGAAAAGCTTTCTCAGTGCCTAGAAAGGAGGAGCAAATCTAGAAACCAACAACCAAGCCTAGTCCTTCCCCAAATTACTCAGTCCTAGGAGGCACACGAAGCACTTGTTAAACACGCAAATTCCGAGGCCTCTTTCCTAGGATGGGCATTGGAATCAGCATGTTTAACAAGCACATCAGGTAATCCTTAGGGCCCAGAAAGTGTGGCTGTAGCAGTTTTAGAAACATTACACACAACCCACATCTCAACTGTCAAGCCCTAATCACTTCATACAGGATCAGACCCCAAAGTCATCTGGGTTTCCCCAACATGAAAGAAACTGGGTACCTATAATGTTCAAAGCCAACATACAGGAAACACCATCCCCTTCAGCAAAAAATTTAATTTGAAGACACATCTCCTTTATTTGTGCCATACACCATAGCCATCTAACCAGCTCAAACATACTCTAGTTTCAAAGAAATTATGTTTCTGTGCTAAGACTTTCAATGCCAAGTTAACCAGAGGACATTTCTCCTGCAAAGCAGTGAACCTGTATGTACCTCTAATGGCCTATAAATAAATAATGGACATAAAAATAGCAATAATGAGCTTGGAAAAATACTAGCTAATTTACACCATAATAGAAATACCCAGGGATCTTTAACAATTGAAGGACTGATGCCGGTCTCCCTAATAAGTACACCAAACCATATTATTTCACATGTGAGTGTAATTTCTAAATTGCAGTGTATAATGCAGAAGGGTGTATACTCTCTGAAAGGCAAAGAAGTATTTACACGTGTGCTATTACTCAGCTGCATCATTCCCTGATGAGAAAAATCAAAGGAATTATTGGAACAATGTTTTCATTGAGGCCCTGGAGCAGAATGTTACAGAAAAAGGCTATCATTAATCTTTATGCAGTTGCAGAGATAAACTGAGCTCTGTGCCACATGAAGCGTGCAGAGGTGTGGGCTTTTGTGTAAGTGGCCTTGCTCCTTACAACCACCAGGAGCTAAGAGAGCTGTGACTGCCTGCATCTGTTTTCCAGCAAAGCCTGCACTAAAACTAGCCATTGATTGACATCGAGAGTGATGGCAGCAGGTGCCACGGATGAAGGAATTACTCACCAGTTAATTTTCCGAAACCCCAGTATGACCCCCAGAATAGTTGGCAGGCACCTACCTAGAGGATGAACCTCATCTTCTAATTTGGCATGTGCAATCCTCCAAAAGACAGCCCCTACCTGTCTCTATTGCAGCATAGTTAGCCTTTACTCATACTATGGATTGAGTTTGTCCCCTAAGGGTTCATGTGTTGGAAGTTTGATCCCCAGGGTATCCACAGATGCTTTGGAATCATTAATACATGGGGCCTAGAGGGAGGTCCTTAGGTCAAATGGAAGCCTGTCTGTGGGAGGAATTGCGGGACCTTCCTCTCATTTTGACTTCCTATTTCACAATGTGATCTCTTGCTCACACACATATTCTCACTATGAACCCATCCTGCCATGAGACCTTCATCAAGGCTGAGCTGATTTGGGTACCATGGCCTCAAACCTCCAGAACTGTGAACTGAAGCAACTGCCTTTCTTTATAAAGTTAGGCTGCCTCAGGTATTTCATTATAGCAACCATAAAATAGACCAGTATTCCCTCCTCCCAATTTCTACTTCCTTACCATGCATCTTACATTTCAAAACTCTGGGAATATTTTAAATTTTCTGAGCATACATTGATACAGTGGTGTTAGATGGGGACAATTTCCCCCCTCACCCACCCATGGACATTCAGAAACTCCTAAGACATTGTTGATTGTCACAGTGGAGGTGTTACAAGCATCTAACTGCTAGAAGTCAAGGATGCTGTTAAATATCTTAGAATGCACAGGACAGCTCCACACACACTCAAGAAAAAGAATAATTCAGCCCTAAATGTCAATTGTATCACTTTTGAAACTCCTTGATAAATTGCATTAAGGACCCTACACATTACCCATCCCTATATCATACATTTGATTCTACAGTGGTCCCCCATCACCAGCAGGACCTCATTCCCACACCTTGACTCTCTACTCTGCCATGTGAGTTGCTCAAATCAACAGAATGTGGTAAAATGACAATACATGTTTCTGTCTGTTACCTACCAGTGCTATGACAAATAAGTGCTAGAGTTCTGGCACCAGGAAGAGGATAAATAACACATAGAATGAAGCCAACGCCCAACTAATCCTAGCCTAAATCTACCAACCCATTCACAATCTCATAAGAAGTTAATGATTAGTATTTTAAGCCACTGAGTTTTGAGGAAAGGGATTTGTTACATAGTGACAGCTAATAATTACACACTGTCTTAGTTACTTTTTGTTGCTGGGACAAAATACTGGACACCCAAAAGTTAAAGGAAGAAAGCTTTATTTTAGCTCACAGTTTGTACAGGTTTCAATCCATAGTCAACTGACTCCAAGGCAGAGGGGCATGACAGAGGAGAAACAGTCCATGGCAGGGTAGGCAGGATGCAGCAGCAGCTCAGAACATCCCTTTCTCTATTTTTCCACCCAGGCTACAAGCCTATTGGATGGTGCCATCCACACTCAGGGTGGACCTTCTCATTATCCACACCCAGAATTATGCTACACTACAATCAGTGGACTAATTTAGTTATCACACACCCTTAGTCCATATTCACACAACCTAAATCCCATCACATCTGAAAAGCCCCACCTATGAGCACATGAGGCTCTGCGGGGACATTTAGATACAAGACATAACACACATAATGTTGCTTGATGGTTTGGTACATGCTGTTCCTTCTGCTTAACAAGACTACCTACCCTCACTCCTATCTTATTTTGAAAACTGTTACTAATGTCTCAAAATCCAGCTCAGAGATCTCCTTTTCTGGAAATCCTTCCACTTACTGCAGACAAATAATTAATCCTTCTCCTTGTATGTATTTCTGCTGTTGAATTGTCATACTTGTACAATTTGTCTTATCTCTACTAGATAGTGAACTCCTTGAAAGCAGAGACTTTGTCTCAAACCTCCAGCCACAGAACAGCACAATTAGAGTGGACACTCAGGAAATATCTGTGGAATGCCAAGGAATGCACTGGAAGTTACAGAAAGGTGATTATAAAGGGAATTTATTGGCTTTGGCTCTCACACTAGAATGGTGCCTGGAATGGACCCAATCTCTATGACAAAAAAGGAACTATTGGCTGTAGTCTAGATTTCCCTGCCAATCAAAGTTGTCATGGGGAGGAACAACCTCTGCCATTACTGTTTAACACAATGAAACTGTTTAGAGGAGAGCCTTACCTTCAGGAAATTCCATTGAGCCTGTTTTATTGTTCCCCTCCAACTATGATGACTCCTAAGGGATTAAGCGGAGTGTAAAATGATTGCTAAAACATCCCTGACCATGGATAGCCTGCACAAGATGTAGTGTTCCTACTTCACTCAGGAGGATGGAAACTCAATCATGGAAATGAAGGCTGTCACTGGAACTGTCTAGGGTAGGAAGAGGCAACTGTGGAAGGAAAGGGGCAGGATGATGCAGAAAAAAAGAATCCAAACATTGCAAACAGACCAGTTCAGATTGTTATCTCAATTGCACCTCTGGTCCCTTCATGCTTCCGAGTCTCGGCTGGTTCCTCTATAAAACAGGATATTGGCTAGGGTCCTCTAAAAGAACAGTCAATGAAAAAAATTTTATATATATATGTGTGTGTGTATATATATATGTATATATGTGTGTGTGTGTGTATATATATATATATATAGAGAGAGAGAGAGAGAGAGAGAGATAAAATTACACAAGGGGATTGATCAGATAGGCTTCCAGAAAAAGAGGTGAGATAGTCCACAATGATGATCTCTGTGCCAGACCCAGAGGATCCAATAGCCGTTTAGTCCAAGACACCAGAAACCACAAAACAAGAGAAATAAGGACACCATGCCAGTTCAAGACTGAAGGCCTAGAAGCTCCCTGAGAATCACTGGCAGGAGTCCACACTGAAAGGCCTAAGAAACAGATGTCAGATGTCCGCAGGTAGTGGCACTAGCAAAAGATATAACCCCTCTAGCAGAATAGACCTTCAAAGTACAGGCTGACTTCCTCCTTCTTCCCCTTTCATTCTGGGGTGCAAGCCTATTGGATGATGCCATGCACCATTAAGGTGGGTATCCTCCCCTATTTGCTAGCATACATGCCAATCATCCCCACAGACACACCCAGAGATGTTCTGCGCTAATCTGCTAGGCATTTCTCAATCCAGTCAACCTGACAATCACAATGAATGGTCACAAACAGGGATATAAAATACCTCTTTTCTAAAGACTGTTGTGATGATAAAAGAAATAATGCCTGTGAAAATCCCTGGGTCTCAGTCATTTCAGTTCCCTTTCCTCCTGTGGCAAAGTAGAGGAGAAAAATATCAGAACAACTATGTCCAAATTAAGGAACACAGAGCCAAGCACAGTGATGTGTGCGTGTAGTGTCAGCTGCCGAGGAGGCTGAGGCAGGAGGATCATAAGTTTGATGTCATCCTGTTTCAAAAATAAAGAGGGCTGGGGATGTGTCTCAGTGATAGAGCACTTGCCTAGTAAGCATGAAGCCCTGACTTCCATCTCCAGTACCTTAAAAAATAAACGGACCCAGGGCAAGACAACATAAGCTCCAAAGAGACAGTTGTACCAGAAAAATGAGTTGGAAAAAGTGCAGTAGGCCTGGAAAACCCTGGAAACTTCCTTGCCACCAGTAGAGACACGTGTGGCTGGATTCAATAATGCACAACCTTTTCCCTCTTGCAGGGTTGATTTCATGAGCCAGTGACAAGTGCAAGCACACAGGGTCCTAGAAGGACTTCACAGCTGGTTTAATGCTTTGCTGTGACTGTCTTAAAATTCTTTATGATTTTGAACAAGGGGTAGCAGACATTTATTTTGCAATTACAAACCATGCTCCACTTTTTGTTCTTCAATTCCTACCCATAAGAAGCCATCACTACCAGGAGAGGATGCTGAGGTGTGAATGTAGAGGAGGACACCCAGTTCTGCAGAGTAAGACTATTTGACCAAGGGGCCTTCAGCCACAAGTAAAGAACATGGGACCAAGAGAGACTTGGACAGTAGACATAATTAATTAAAGCTCGAGAGTAGCAGAACTGAAATTTGAATCTCAGCTTTGCTGATACAGGGCCTATGCCACTTTTTTGCTCCTAGGGCATGTTTCCACCCACCATTTTCTTTTGGGCCTTGATGACGTTTAGGTGTTCATGTTAAATGGATATGGGGGAAGGCACTATGAATATAAGCCAACTTTTGCAAGAGGATCACTGTCCTGGCATAGGAAGGGCTTATAGGAACTAATGGCCTGGTCAGAAACAGAAAGAGTAAGGAAAGGCTAGGTGTGGTGGCACACACCTATAATCCTAGCACTCTGGGAGACTGAAGCAGGAGGATCACAAGTTTGAGCCCAGCCTGGCAAGACCCTGTCTTAAAATGAAAATAAAATAGGGGCTTGGTATGTAGCTCAGGACAAAGGCCCTGGGTTCTATCTCTAGTACTGGGGGAAGAAAAGAGGAAGGAACAAATAGACACCAAACACAGATTTTCCTACTCTGCAACTTCATAAAAATCACACCCACAGGACTTAGGAGAGTGTAATCCAGTGTCACCACCCAAAGATAGTTGTGTTCTCTTTGAACTGACAGAACATGGGTAGAAATGTCATCTAGAATTGTGTTAAATCGTATTAAATTAGGGCAGCATTCAGATCCCCACATGGAACTTCAGATAATAACAGTTTATTGATTTATGAATTGTGTTCAGTCTGAACTGGGTCTGTCAGCATAAAGCTGGATTTTGGCAATGTGATTATTTTCAGCAACACAGCACTTGAATATCAATATCAATAACATTTATCTTTCAAGGAGAAAAAAACAAACACTAACTACCTTGTCCATTAGGGATAATGAACTTCCCTATATGAGACATTGGGCAGGAGGGTCCCACAGGTCCACGGTCCCCAAAAGCCCAGGGGAAATGCAGACATGAGGCTGAAGCTACTGTGGCTGCCTAAATGGCTCAGCTCCAGGCCCACATTTCTGGTCACAGCTGTGTTCTCCCACCATCAGCCTTCACCTCTATGAGAAGTGGCCAGGAAACCACAGGCTGTGGTCTGCACAGAGACCAGTCCCTCTGGATTAGTCAGGGTTCCCAAGAGACAGAACCAATAGAGACAGACAGACAGACAGACAGACACAGCATGACAGCCAAAACCCATGTGTTAAATAAAGGCTTGATCCCAGGATGGTACTATTGGGAGGTAGTGGAACCTTTAAGAGGTGGAGCTTACTGTGAGATTTTTAGGGGGTGTGTCCTTGGAGGAGATCTTCAGATTCCAGTCTCTTGCTCTCTGTAACTCCCCTGCCATAAGGGTTTAACTCTGTCATGCTCTTCTGCCATGATGTGCTGCCTCACCACAGACCCAAAACCAGAGCCAGTTGATCATAGACTGAAATCTCTGTTACAAAGTGAGGATCTCGGGTATTTCAGTATTTGTTACAGTAACAGAAAGGTGATAGGTGGATGATAGATAGATGATAGATAGATGATAGATAGATAGATAGATAGATAGATAGATAGATAGATAGATAGAAAGAAAGAATATTGATTAGGGGAATTGACTCATACAACTATAGACCCTGAGAAGTTCCATGATACACTGTCTGCAAGCTGAAGATGTGGGATGCTTAGAGCATTACTCAGTCCAAGCCCAAAGGCCTCAGACTCAGGGAAGCTGATATCACTCTCAGTTTTAAGCCAAAGATCCAAAAACCTAAAGAGCAGCTGGTGTGTGGGCTGGGAATTTAGCTCATTGGTTCTGCCACCTGCCTCGCAAGCGCAAGGACCCGAGTTCGATCCCCGGTTAAAAAAAAAGCAGCTGATGTGAATCCTAGAGTCCAAAAGGCAGACCTTGGAGCCCTCCAGTCCAAGGGCAGGAAAAGAAGACCCAGCTCAGGAGGAGAGGCTGTCCCTCTCTGTCTTTTTGTTCCAGTTGGAGCCCCAGCTGACTGATGACCTCCTCAACTCAGTCTATCTACTTGGTCTCCTCTGAAAACATTCCCACAGACACCCCTGGAAGGCATGATTTATCAGTTCTGGAGATATTCCTAACCCAGTCAAGTAAACGGCTAAAAGGAGCCACCACACCCTTGAACATCTTCCCTGAAGGTTCAGCCTAGAATTCTACCCTGGCTGCTGTATCCACTCCTCAGACATGCATTTATTCTGTTCCAAACCCAACTGGTGTACTGCAGTTCAATTCTGGCTCCACCTTCCTGGAGTTAGTGTAGACCCCACAAATGAAGTGTTCAGTGCCCCCCCCCCGCAAGAAGTCGTCCCTTACTATAGATGCTATCTGCAGCCCAACCACTTCTGAATGACTGGCTTCAAATCTGAGGTTCTCACTGTGCCCTAATTTGTTAGAATGACTCAAAGAACTCAAGGAAGCATTATGACTATAGCTTTATTATGAAGGATACAAATCCAAACCATAAAAATGAAGGTCTGGGAGGGTCTCAGGTGGAGGACTTCCATGTCTCTCTCCATGAAATCTAGGCACATTGGTCTGCTAGCACATCAATGTGCTCACCAGCAAGGAAGCTCCACTGAGCCCCAGTGCAGAGATTTTACTGGTGCTTCACTATGTAGACATGGTTAATTAAACCATTGGTCACATGACTGAACTCAGTCTCCAAACCTGTTGCTTCCCAGAGTTCAGCTGTCTCCAGGTCTCAACACTAATTACACAGTGGATCTTTCTGGTGATCAGCCCCCACTGTGAAGCTACCTTGGGACCCAGCAGGAGTCACTGAATTGCCACAAACTCACGTGTGTTCTACAGGGTTCATGAATAGCCACGAGACCATTTGAGAAATTCCAAGTGTGTTAGAAGTTCCATTCCAGGACTCCAGTCCAAAGACCAGATTCTTTACTGTACAATACACATGTGCTGCTTTTGCCGGTACAAATATAGCTAAACAAGCAGGCCACAGAGTCCCTCAGTCTGACCTTTTCACTTTTAACAGGAGATGCTGAAGGAACTAGTCACCTTTGGTATTAGAAGAGTTCAGCTTTTAATTTTTTTCTGAACCAAAATCAAGTCATCTTAGAGATATTTTTTTCTTGATACTCTAATCCAAAATCTGCATCACTGAAATACTTTCAAATTGCCAAATTAAGCTGAGTGTGGTGGTACATGCCTACAAACTTGGCACGCTGGGAGGCAGAGGTTTGCAAGTTCAAATCCCACCTGGGCAACTTAGCAACGTAGTGAAACAAACCCTGTCTCAAAATTTAGAAAGGGCTAGCGATGTACTTCAGTCCTGGTTTCAATCCCTTGTACCACCAAAGAATAAATAAAACCAAATTAATACCCCTTCCCACCTCCAGCCCCAACCTCCTGGTGACAAACACATGTCAGCAGCAAACATAAATTTTTGTCTCATTGTAAACCCACAGAAATTGTAAAACAGGATACTCATTTTGCATTCCCCTGGGCCAGCATCTATTAAAATGCCAAGAATTTACCTGGTGCTCAATAAATACTTGTTCAATTTAATTAGCTGGTTAATCTGAGTATTAACTATAATGTATCCAATTCAGAAAACCACAAACATTTAATGAGCACTCACTGCAAGCCAAGCTCTTGAGAAATAACAATGAATAAAGCATAGTCCTTGGTCCCTGGAGCTGTCTACCGAGAGGGGAAGACAAGAAACTAAAGCAATTATTTCATTATAAAATTGAAATTCTATAATAGAAGTGCAAGTAAAGTACTACAGGAACCTTAAGTAATGCGTTTTATTGTTATTTGGGGGTTCTAGGCATTAACCCCAGGGCTTCGCATACTAAACTTGTACTCCATCAGTAAGTTGCATTCCCTCCCAGTAATGTGTGTGTTGTGGGATTGGGAAGTAATAACACTAAGGATGAACTTCAAGGACGAGAAAATATTTGACCCACACTTATATGGTGAGTTAGACACCAACAGAGGGATCACAAGGCAAAGTAAAACAATGAAAACAAGAGAAAGTGAGGGTAGATTACAAAGGGGACACACACAAGAATCTTAGGACAGTAGAACTACTCTGTATAATCCGACCGGGGGAAGGGGTAGATACATTTTGCTATTATTTGTCAAGATCCAGGAGCATTTTACATCACAAATAGAAAACTTCAACATACACAGAATTTTAAAAATGAACTGGATCCTAGAATGCAATGTGAACTGTGACAAAAGAATCTAAATGTTTTATAAATGTATTAAAAGGGCCAAGAGGAAGAAAACTGATCTAAAAACTGGAAATGTAGTATTGGATTATAATCCAAAGTATATAATAAATAATCATTAGCCCATATTGATATAAAAATTGAATAAATAAATAATTGTGAGCTTAGAGACAAATATTCCTTGCAGAAGAATTCCAAATAATTTATCTAGATACTCTTCCCTTTCCAGGAGATAGAACCTAAGTCTCCTAAACACATACACACTCATACTCACATACACACACAAACACATACATGCATCTTTCATGTAGAACATACTTAGTGACTTGCATCTAAAGAACACAGTATAGATAGGGGAAAAATAAAAATAACATTACAGTGACAAAATCCATGAAACACTTCTTTAACCAGATGATCAAATTTTGCATCAATGATAAGTCATGCTAATAGTATATATCTTTGATGTGATAGGAGGAAATGACATTTCATTTGTCGTCTTTTTCTCAAACACATGACCCCAATATAACCATAAGAAAAACATCAAGCAAATCTAAAATGAGATAATTCTACAAAATACCTAATGGAATTCCTCAAAACTGTCACGGGGATCAAAAATAAGACTTGAAAAACCGTCACAGTCCAGAGAAGACTGAGAAACAGTAACTAAATATAATGTGATACCCTGAATGGAATACCTGAAAAAGCTACTGACATCTAAATAAAGTCTAAAAAGTTTAGTTAACAGTAATAGACCGCTGTTGACTTTGTGTTGTGGCAAATGTATTATGGCCATGTGTGATGCTTACCTGTGGTGTCAACTTGAATAAGAAACGCTGAGCAGATGGGTATAGCACTGTCCTGCGTGAGTCTGGATGATGGACTTCCTGGGTGTGGCTGGCACCAACCAATCGGCTTGTAGCCTTGGTGGAATAAAAAGGGAAAGAAGAAGAAAGCCTCATTTATACTTCTTTGGAGAAGCTCCAGTCTTCACCGTCACCTTTGGACACCATCTCCAGGCTTCCAGTGAGCACCTTCAGCTTCCTGATATGGACTTGCAGTGAACTCTGCAGTGGGCACCAGGCTGTTGACTTTCGACTGGATTCCCTGGCTCCCCAGAACATGGAGGGCCTTTTGAATTTCTCCACACCTAACTTTCCAGGCAGACACTGTAAGCCTACCTTGTAAGTCCTTTATATATCATAAATATGCTTTATATTAAATCTGTTCTGCAAGTGAACCCTAATGGATAACACCAGGTCAGATGTTAACTATTTGGAAAATTGGATGGGAGATTTTTGAGAACTCTCTACTTTTGCAATTTTTCTGTAAATATAAAACTAAGGCAAAATCCCATAGTTTTGTTTGCTTTAGTTTTTTTAAATATAGGGCAAGTTGGATAAACAGGAAGAAATTTAGCATGGTTAGAATATCAAATGATGCAAAGATATAAAGAAAGATGAGGCTTCAAGGTGTACGAGGTCAAATTCTAGGAGCTTTGTAAGCCATTACCATTAGGAATGCAGTGTTGTAAATAAGAATCAGGCTTAAACAAATGGAGGTCTAAGAGTAGACTCTATGAAGCTATTAGAAAAGCTCTTTTTTACACCTTCATCAGCATGTGGGGTTTTCTTTTTCTTAGTTGTAAAATGGTCACATTTCATCATCATTCCTACAGTCCACTTCTCATTGACCATACTTATCACCTGAATGTTCTTACTGAAGAGACTCTAAAAAGATTGGTATTCCTGACTGAGCCCAGTGCCTTTCCAAACAAAATTTGCATCCTATTTATAAAGAAGAAGAGGTGGATATAGAGAAATTGACTAGTAATGTAGTTACATAAGCTGAGAAATGATTTTTACTTGGTCCTCAGGGCGGTGTGGGGTTTCACACATGTTTAAGCAAAGAATTAACATGATCATGTGTTTGTTTCATAATGATCACTCTGGCTACTTTAGCTGGAAGATGGAGCACTTCTTAATCCTTTTTGGGTCAAGAATTTGTCTGAGAATCTAATGATACCTGTAGATTCTCTTCCCAAGAGAAAGACTGTATATATGCACAGAATTTTCTAAGCAATTACAGGTTGGACTTCAAACTCTCTGAAGCTCACAGACATCAAGAAAGAACACTTGATATTGAGGTTAAATCAGAAAGTGGAAAGACTGGAGGCAGAGGTGCTGATCAGGAAGATTTTGAAGTGGTCTAGGGAGAGAAGTATAGCAAGGGGTCAAACTAAGAAGGTGGCTATAGAAAGGGGCGAATGTACTAAAGAGACAAACTGAAATACAAACAATAGCCTTGGTGTTTAGTAACATAGGTTAACTAAATTGGCTTGGGAAAATCAGAGAAATTTAAAAGTATTGAGCTGTTTGTTTGTTTGTTTGTTTTTGTGATATTGGGGATTGAACCCAGGACCTTAATACTAAGCTACAGTCCTGGTCCTTTTTTTCATTTTTATTTTGAAACAGGGTTTTATGCTAGGCTTGATCTTGCAATCTTCTGGCCTCAGCCCCTCCCCCCATCTCACTTAGAGTGCTGGGATTATAAGCTTCGGCCACCATGTCCAATTGACTGAGCATTTTTGTCTTAAATAACTGTAAATAACTGGTTCTATGGCTTGTCTGCTCCAAAACTCTGAAATTTGATTGCCATTATAATAGAATTGGGAGTTGAGGTCTTTAAGAAATAATTAGTCATTAAGAGGAATTGATGCTTTACTTTCAGGACTGGGCTAATTCTTGAGGGTCTAGATTAGCTAACTCAAGAGTGAGTTGTCATAAAGTGAAGTTGCCAGTCATGTTTCTTTTTCACATTTGCCCATGTCTTAGTTACTTTCTTGTTGCTGGGACAAAATACCTGATACCCACAAGTTAAAGGAGGAGAGGTTTATTCTGGCTCACAGTTTGTAGAGGTTTCAGGCCACAGTTGGCTGGTTCCAAGGCAGGGCAGCATGGCAAAGGAGGATTGTAGAGGAGAAACAGTCCATGGCATGGCAGGCAGGAAGCAGAGAGAGACCAAGGGAGGTGGAAAAATGTATATATACACCCTTCCAGGCCACACCCATAGTGACCCACCTCTCCCCACCAGGCTTCACCTTCCAACATCACACCCAGCCATAAACCCATCAGTGGGCTAATCCAGTGATGAGTATCCCATACCCATGATCCAGGCACCTCCCAGTCAATTTGGGGGACATTTTAGATACAAACCATAACAGCCCACTTGATTTTCAGACTTCTGCCATGTTATAAAGCAGCACAAGGGCCTTAAAATGCAGTTATCCAATCTGGGACTTCTCAGCCTCCAGATCCATAAACCTAAGAAAGATTCTTTCCTTTATAAATTTCCCAGTCTGAAATATTCTCTTATAGCAACTGAAAATGGGCAAAGAGAAATGATTACACTCATAACCAAAGGGAGCTGAGAGAAGGTTTAAAGAAACAGACCATGAGTGCTGTTTGAACCCGCTGAGAGGAAGGTGCCTGGCGTATACCCACATGCAAACATATAGTAGTAAAAGGAATTTCAGATCTGAGCTCAGGAGAGAGGCTGGGACTGTACTTGAAACACCAAGAGTCAACACATACCAAGTGCTCTCCAACATGCTTGTATTCAAAACATCCTGAAATACTTCAGCCATCTCGTTTCTATATTCAGTTTGAAACTATTTTACACCTGATATGTTTCTCTCTATGCAGAGTTCTTTCTAAAACATTGCTATGTGACATACAACTGAAGTTTTCCAGCCATCTCTAATTTCAGCCCTGAAACTAGAACTTGCTCCGTATGAGAATCAATGAACTTTATGTGTCCAAAGCCAAATTGACCACATGAGTTATGGGTGCTATAAATCTTATAATTGCTCTTAAATAATGGCTGGGCAAAGTTATGCAGTATAAGCCAGTGTGATCATTAAGGCAAGTCAGAAATCATTTGGGGAGGTGGATTAACATGGAGCTAAGAGGACAGACTCTAGGCCAGAATTGAGGCAGGAGATTAGGGTGTGGCCAGCCAGTTGAGTAAGCAAACATGATCTGTCCATCCTGGAGATCCAAGATACAGGCATTAGAAAAACAGTTCCCAAGCCCTGTACCTGGGACTGAACAAAAAATTCTATCTTCAATTCTTCTGGTGCTGGTTAGAAAAGGTTTTTGATAAAACAGCCTAGATCTGACACCAGCCTGAGGGATGGCAGGTACTATACCAAAGAGCACCACCATTAACTTCATGGCCACAGTGCTCTCTCTTTCTCAGTGGCCTGCTCTCATCCTGCAAAACATACTTCTTTTCCTACCTTTAATAAATGTGAAACCTCGCTACCTTTTGTGTGCATGTCTTGCTCAATTCTTTGTTCAGAGGAACAAGAACCTAGAAAGAATCTCTGGAAAGAGCCCACAGCATCTGAGAAGCCCGGTAACACAACCAGCTACCCATCCCAGTTTCACCACAGACTGGTTAGTATGATTTTGGGCAATTTATCAAACTCACACCCTCAACGTCCTCGTCTATAAAATGTGTTTTTAAAACATAGTGCCCAGAATTGTACCCCACAATAAGGTTATTGGGAGAAATAAATAAGAGAAAATGCTCTGCATATACTAAGTCTTGGAATAATTACTTAGTATAGCGGTAGCAGTATAGTAGTCATGTTTGCCTTCTTAATTGCATGTGTGTCATATTCTGTACCATGCTAAGCTTCTTGAATTACTGTAAAAATGTTTTTAGTTCTACAGTCACTCATCAACTTGCCAACACTGCAAAATATCTTACAGTAAATGAGGAATGAAACATTGAATTAATTCATTTTGTCACCAGTTTACAACTTTAGGAAAAAGGAGGCTGGTTTAGAAGACGAAAAAAAGTGAGTTGGTTCTTTCTCTTTATTTGTTGTTTTTTCAAATGGCTGGCATTTTTAAGCCCTTGTTTTAAAAGGAAAAGTCAGTCTTACAGCTGCGATTTTTCCCATCTTTATAGGAAAATATGGCTTTCTTAGCAACCAAGAAAGACTCCAAAAGGAAGTGAAGGTGATATACACATGATGTGATGTCACAAATTTGCTGCAAAAGCTCGCTGATGGAGCCAGGCCAAATGGAAAGGATTGCTGTAGGCAAGATTACAACATTTGTAAAATGTCAGCACAAACAAATCCCACCTATTTAAAGGAGGACAGGTGATGAAAACACAATGGAGCTAGTAGCTCTCTTTGCAACAAAACTTTAAAGGCAGTCATGTTGCAAAAAGAGCAAGAAAAGGTAATTAATTAGTGCTAGTTCTTGTTGTCCAGTAATGAAGAAAACACACTGTATAGCCATTCACTTCATTCTCATTAAGTTCAGAAGGTACTTCTCAGGCAAATACATCCATTTCATTTTAGATTATTACTTAGGTGAAGAATTGAAACCAGGAAGCTTGAATATAGCAAAGAACATTTTCTTCTAGGCCTTCACTTATATCCAGCTTGGTGTCCTACACTTTACGGGTAGCTAAGAGCTATTGATGATTTTGACCTTGAGATAAGTAATTAGAAGAGAAATTAATTCTAAATCGTGAGTAGCAAGAAATAATTTTAAATAATGTAATTTTATTTCATGGACTAAGGATAAAGTAGAGCAAGGATTAAAACCCACTCGATCACTGCAAAGACAGCTGAGTGTGGTGACACACACCTGTAATCCTAGTACGAAGTGAGGCTGAGGCAGGAGGATCACAAGTTCAGGCCAATCTGGTAAGTTTAGCAACTTAGAGAGACTGTCTAAAAATAAAAACGTTTTGTTACGAGGACTGATGGTGTAGCTCAGTGCAAAGGCCCTGGGTCCAGTCCCCAGTACTGTCCAAAAAAAAAAAAAAGTCCTACAATGTGCCTACCTGAGCCTCAGGTTCGTCACCTACAAAATGGGAACATAAAGGTAGAGCCACTCTCTTGACCTTAAAGGGTTCTGCGAGTTCACTGAGAACACATCTATCATACTCAACACAAGGACTGGAAAACTGTGTAAATAATCAGTAGATTATTTATAATCCTCTTTATGATATTCATCTTCTGTGTAAGTACATAGCCCTCCTTCAGTTTCCATGGAAGATGAGTTCCAGGCCTCCAAGAGATACCAATATCAGAGGATCCTCAAGTCCCTTATCCCTATGAAATGCTGCAGTGTTTGCAGAGTGCCTATGGACTTCCATATACTATAAATCACCTCTAGATAACTATAATACCTAAGGCAATATAAATGCTGTAAAGAGCTGTACTGTGTTGTCAAAAGAAAGTCTGTACATGGTCAGACTGTTACAATTTTTTCCTCTAACATTTTGGATCTGAGATTGGTTGAACCCAAGGATGCAGAGGTCCCAGGGATAGGGAGGGACAGCTGAAATCAGAGTTGCTGTAGGGAAGTAAAAGTTTTCCTTTATCCTCTAAGGGTCTCCAGCTGGACCTAAGAATTACACTGCTGTAAGACAGGTTAATATATATATATATATATATATATAAATATTAATGTTTTTTCAAGTACATGGAATACTTTACAGGAAAAATGAAGACCCACAGAACCAGTTATGAGGTCAGAGATTAGGGCTGGGCAAACTGCTTGGGCAAGTGGGCATGACCACCAATCATAGAGACCCAGGACACATGTACAGAGCACAGAATCTAGCATGACTGTGTGGGTTCCCAAAACCTGGATGTGGGACAGGCTGGACCAATCAGAAAGTGCTATCTTCGATTCTTCATTTATATCTGGCATAAAACTGAGCAGACTTTCCATAGGACAGTTTAAATCTGACATCAGGCCAAGTAAGTGTCTGATAGGACAACCATCCCAAACCCCTTGTTTGCATGGAAGAGAAACAATTTAGGAACTGAAGATACAGAAGACCTCTGCCATTATCCTTGTGGGCACCGTCAACAGTTCGCCATGAATGAAATTCTTTTCCACCTTCAATGAAGGTACATCCTCACTACTTTTTTGAGTGTCTCGTCTAGGTCTTTTGTCTGGACATCAAGAACCTGGAAAGAATCACTTTGGGACCCAAACACTGGGAACAAGGGCCAAAGTTTATATACTAGATTGGACTAGGAGTGGTAACTTAATTTACAAGTTTTGGTTGTAGGATTTCTCTTGGCCCTAACTCCCCCTTCCCTCTGTGATTGGAGTGTCTTACCCCTCCTACCCGGAAGGCACCTTTCACACAGGAGTTTTATCTCCTGCTTTCAAGGCTTTCCTTGCATTTGCTGCTTTTCAAGTGCTCTGAACTCAAAAATAACCAATCCCAAAGAGTTTTGGGGATGACATATTCTGAGGTCCTTGACTGCCTTAAATACCAGGGGCACAACTCAAGCCAAAGACAAGAAGTATATTTAAAATAATAATTGTCTGCAAGGTAGGCACTCTTGGATCCCTTTTAGTAATAGGGAAACCAAGCTACAGAGGGGTTAAATAACTTTTCAAAGGGCACACAGAACCCTTTTTTTTTTAATAGGTAAGGTTTTGCTGTGTTGCACAAGGTGGTCCTGACTCCTGGTCTCAAGCAATCCTTCTGCCTCAGCTTCCCAAGTAGCTGAGATTATGGGGATGGGTCCTCTTGCAGAACCAGATTTTGAACCCATCTTCCTTGACAGTTGAGCAGTTCTCCACACTCTTCAATGACTGCCTCACTCAGAAGGGGCTTGGAAGTCATCAAAGACCTGTCTGTCCACAAAACTCTCCAGATAATGAAGAAGGTATGGATTTGGGAAAGGAATCGGCTATCAAGATACACTTCAGAACCATCCCATCCCTTGATCCTCTTCCCTGCAAAGTAGGCAGAGGTTACCTGTAAGGGATCAAAGAAAGCTAAATGACCCCCAGACCCAAAGATCCCCAAACCACCAAAGGTTCTGAAGCTGCTGAGGCCAGGCCAGTGGAAGGAGGCTCAGGAAAAGAAGGGTCTGTCTGGGACCCAGCCCATTTCTATGCTAAAGATGAAGGAAGAATATCATTTCCCATAGAGATCATTGTAATACACAAATTTCATCAAAGATTTTTCTCAAACCGTATTTTTACCTAGTTACATATTTTTTAAATGCCTTAGAAAATACACACAAGTAATAAACATCCAAGCGACAAGAAAATAAGTCACTTATAATACCACCATTAGGCACAACCTCATTTAACAGTCTAATATGCTAATTTCTGGTTTTATCTAAATACATTCATTTTAATACTAAAGAATGACATCATCTTGTTATTGCTGTTTTGTAACCTGCTTTTCCAGATGATTTTTCACCCACTTTTTCCCGAAGCATGGGCACTTTCCCCTGAGTTCCACTTTAGCATTTTTGACAGCCACGGCCACAGTAATTCCCTTTGCCATGTATTAGAGTGCAGTCTCCAAATTGGAACTGTTCAAGGTGCTTCCTGGCTTTCTACTATTGCAAACAATGCTTCTTGTACAAACATATTTACCCAAATCATGATTATCTCCCTAGAATAAATTCCTAGATGTAAATTACATGCTTAGTTTTAAGGATTTTAATGAATACTGCCAAATGTCCTCCAGAAAGGATATACTGATTTATATTCCCACCAGCTATTTAGGGGAAAGCTCTCTTCCAAAACAAGCTACAAAAAGCTGCTCAATTATTGAACACAAGCAGCACTGTTAATGCATTGACCAGTCAAAATATGACTAGATTAGAACAAGAGCAAGTTTATTTTGCCCTCTCTACAGGGCTTACTTGCCTTCCAGGCAGTGTGTCATCTTTCTTCTACCCTCATTACTTCAAGAAAATGGGCCTCAGTGTATCCTAAAAATATCTACAATAATTATCTACAATTATGTCAATTAAATACGTACATTAAAAAATACATTTTTTAAAAGACAAATAACAGCTCTGACTCTTTCATTGGTTCATCCAAGAAACACTGGTTCCCACTTCTGTAGGCCTTTCCATGCTGCCTAGGTAATCTACTGGCTAGATTTTATCTAACTTTATAAATTCTTAGCCTTTGAAAGACATGATTGCTTTCTGGGTTGCTTGCTCAAAGGAGGATTCTTTTAAAGGTAAAAGATCTATTAATATACAAAAGGACAGTAGGGCAAATCATGCAGGATATCCCCTAATCTGTCTTCCTAGATAACTAAACTATCTGACCTCTGTATAAAAATCCACACCTAAAATCCCAACAGGTATGATCTCTTGGGTTTCTTACTGATAAGAAAGGCTCATTGATCCTGAAAATCTTGAGAGCCCAAGATCATAGTAAAAACAGAGTGAATGAAGCTGTTGTTGGGAGTTCTGGATCAATCTAGTTCCAGTCCATTGGAGAAAAGATAATTTATGGTAGAAAACCAGAATTAATTAGAATAACAATTTTGTTATGATTCAAGTGAGTTGAGAGTTACTAGACAGAGGAGGCACATTTAGTAGAACATGACTTATTCAGACATGCAATTCTTTCCTTAGCTCAGTAAAGCTAAGCATGGCAAAAATGCCAGGAATAGCTTTGCAATTGGAATATGCAATTTAAAATAAGTAAAGGTTACTCCCAGGTAGTTTATTGCTTTAACTACATCGAGGCATGTACCTGTAGCAGACAGCATAATGACTGTCATCTCATTTTTGGTTTGTGCCAAATATCTTCAGTTAGTTTTGCTTTATTGGCTTCATGCAATTTATTGCAGCACTAGAATGTGATTGTAATGCAACTAGTACTTTAGTTTTATCTTTTGCTGGTAATTTTTCTTCTTTATGGTGACTCTACTGTCTGCATTAATACAAACCATAGAAATTATACAGTGTGGAACCTTGTTTTAGGCAGTTTCTTTTCTCATGAAGAGCAGAACCATAAGAGCTAATTCCTATAACCCAGTGATAGCCAAATATGTGGCAGGGGAAGAGCATCAGCATAAATAACAGCATTTACAACTCAACAAAGTGATTTATTTGATGAAGAATTACTAGAAAGCCTGGTTTTCCCATTGATTCAAAAAGAGGCAAGGTATTATTTAAGATCTTCTAAGTATTATTCAAATAAATTCCTAGAATGCAAACCAAGTGGCAAAGGTGGTAGTATTTGGGGAAGACTGGAACCCTTCAGGTTTTCTTCTAAAATATGTTTACTTAGCCTGGTTTGCATTTATTGTTTTGACCAACTTTACAGGAGTGCTGGAGTCTGCAGGGGAGTTGAACTATTCCCAGTTTCCTGAAAGTTGGCTAAGTGATGTGCTAAATATAATTTTACCTATAGTTAGCACAGATCAGTAATATACATCATTTGCTTACAGGACAGTTTTCTGTGACAGGAAGAAAGAAGATTTGATCTTCTAGCCCTGCAAGTTTCTTATTCTTGGAACCTTCAGAGAAATGGTACAAGAAAGTAAGCAAATGAAGTCAGATTGGTCATTTGGGCTCTACTTCTCAAGCTCATCCTTATAGCCTGCCTAATTTTTGCTATAAGTAATTTATCTTGCAGGGTAAGGTGATATCTTTTAAGGGTCTCCTATTAAAATCTATGGGAGTTTAATACAGAAAATTATTATCAGTCATTACTTCTTAATAAAAATGAGTTAATCAAGTTGATAGACAAATAAATAGCAGAAACATGATAGAATAGCACGGGGGTAGTTACATTTGATAGTAGATGATAGTAGAAGGGAAAGTTCTAACATGAGCTCTGCATACAATTATCTCAGGTAGCAATGGGGGTCCAGAGGCAGCCATGAAACAGCTTAGGGTAGTAGACACCAGTAGACAGAAGGGAGACGGTTTGCCTGGACAATGACTGTTTGTTCTTGCAATGACCAAGCATTCAGTACTAACACTAACCTCCCCAAACTATTTGCCATCTATCTTACTGTAAGTAAATACTCTGTCCTCAGGCCCGGGATTTAGCTCAGTGGTTTCACCGCCTGCTGCGCAAGAACAAGGACCCAAGTTCGATCCCTGGTACCAAAAAACAAAACAAAACAAAAAAATACTCTGTCCTCAAGGTGAGTTCCAGATGTCAAGTTTCATAAGTCACCTTCTGGGGTCCATAGGATTCAAAAAATTACAACAACCACCAAAAAGCCCAATTCATACTCCCTCATTAGAGGCAGAAAACATATATTACTGATTGTCTCACAGTATATTTGAGCCACTAGGAGAATGGTGACCTGGCCTCTTAATCTGAGTGCCAAGAAAGAAAACACACAGATTTGACAAAATTAAAGAACTGGCATTCCAATTGGAATACATAGGAAGCTCAAAGAAATTTGTCCCAAGTTCAAAGACTCATAAACAATTTCATTTGCCAATAATTTACTTTTAAGGGAATTTGGATCTAGTTTAGTAGATTTCATGCCACAGATGCCAATAACATGACTTCTGGAAAGAATTGTAGAGAAACAAATTTTTGACAAATTTTTGAAAGAGTCTTTTGGAAGCTGTCAGTCCAAAGAAGACCTGTCCAGGATTCTTAGACCCCAGAATCCTCTGTGGCTAGGTATAGGAAATACTTCTACAACACATATCATTATCTTTAAGACAAAAAATCCACCCAAAATAACTGTTCAGATTACAGATATCTGTATCAGGGTTTACTAGAGAAACGTAATACAAGATACACAAATATATAAGAATTTGCAGATTGGTTTACAATAGCTGCCCATAGAGTCAAGTGTGGAAAAGTACAAAAGGTCCATCTGTGCACTGGGGATCTGAAGGATCCAGTAGAAGGCCTGGAGCTCCATGTAGTGTCCCTTGCAGGTCCATATCAGGAGGCTGAGGAGTCTGAGCTGGAATCCATAAGAGACATCCAAGGTGAAATTCAAGACTGGAGCTCCTCCAAAGAAGAGAGGAGCAGTCATTCCTTCTTTGTTTCCCTTTTATAGCATTTTGGTGATAATCCTCCCTAGGGTGGGTCTTCCACACCCAGAACTATGATGAGCCAATTTAGTGGGGTGTTTCTTACTCAAATTGACACAATCAATCAACTTTCACAGTCCCAAACATGAAGTAAAGCTTACTCTATGTTCAGGAAGGGTGTTTTTCAATTCCTCAAAGATTATAGATCTACTACCCTGAAAGTGTCATTCGGTGGAATAGTGCTTGCCAGCATGCACAACACCCTGGGTTCAATTCCCAGCACTGCAAGAAAGTAAAAAAAAAAAAAAAAACAGGCCAGGGATTTAGCTCAGTGGTTTCGCCGCCTGCTACACAAGCGCAAGCACCTGAGTTCAATCCCCAGTACCAAGAAAAAAAGAAAGTAAAAAAAAAAACCAAAGCAGAACAAAAAAAGATTATAGACTCATTAACATGCTGGATTTATTCTCAGAATTCCAGATTGTCTTCTTACAGAGCCACAACATCTTGTTTGAGGAGGAAAAATGTTTTAAGTTAAACTTAGGCGCAAGTACAACTCCACACTGTGCTTGCCATGTCTGATACACCTTGAGGAGTTAGTTACAAGCAATGGAAGACTTCATAACACATTTATCAGTCTATCATCAGCCTTCGATTCTGTGAACAGGGGCTATCTTTGCCCTAAATTTGATGATCATGGCAAAAGCCCCAAGTCATTAACATTGCCTATAATCTGTATTATAATACCACTGTCAGCATTCAAATGGCTAGGAATAATCTTAAGCAAGACTAACTCCATTTTTAAAAAGAATAAAGCAATATTTTCCAAGTGCTGGTACCTTTTAACTTGTATATGCGAGACAATTTAATTCTTGTTTTAGATGCACAGGATGCCTCCTTCCCACCACCAGTAATAGGAAGATGGATGGGTACCCTGGCAGTGAGGCTTTAGAACAGGAAGAGCCCAAAAACCTGGCTCCAACTGTTGGCTAATCACTGTCAAAAGGAACAGTGCAAATTCAACTATGCCAAAAAGAAATGATTGATTTGAGCAGGAAACTGTCAGTGTTCAATGGACAATACTACAGAGCTCCATCCATCAAGCTAGCACACGTGGCAATCTGGGGGTGAGATTTTTAGCTAATTCATGCTCGTGGGACCATCAGGAGGCTGTATGCTTCCAAAAAGCTTTAGAAGGGACTCCATGGGGGCCACTCCATGTCACGGAAGCTTTCTGATTTTCCTCACCCAAATGCTCCCTTTCTGGTTCTGTAATGTGGATTTATAGGATCACAAATGAAGCACTAGAGTGTATTCCTAGCTTCATTTGGAGGGAAATATTTTCTTGTCCCTGTCACCTCTGTGGCTTACCGCTATGCAGAGCTGAGATAACCTCCGCTTTAGGGCAGAAACACAAGCTTTGAAACATTGTAGCGTCATTTTCATTTTCCTTCCCCTCCCCCTCCCCCCGTCCTTCTCTTTCTCCTTCTTTTGTGGTGGTGGGGATGGAACTCAAGGCCTTCCCTGAGTGATATCTCCAGCCCCTTTTTTATTTTTTAGTTTAAGACAGAGTCTTGCTAACTCCCTAAATTGCCACAGCCTGGGCTCAAACTTTCAATCCTCCTGCCTCAGCCTCTCAGAAGGCTGGGATTACAGGCATGCACCACCTACATTAGTTTTGTAGCTAAAGTTCAAGAAATGCCACAGAAAGATTCCATTCTCATATTCTATAAATGAAAGATACAAAATTGACTATGAAATTTACCATAAAAGCTACCAAATGTAAGGAAAAATAATAGGCAATGCTTAATTTAAGAATGATTTATTTAAATGTCAATTGCAAAGAGTTTTTAATGGAATGGAAAAATGTATGTTACACAATATTAAGAGAAAAAATCATGACACTCAATAGTGTGTGTGTGTGTATAACATGCTTTCAACCACACACAATAAATGCATTCATAAATGACAAAAGCAAGATTTAAAGTATGTATTTCATGCTTTCCCTTTTCCACCCACTAATGGCAGAGAAGCCAGAACAATCAGAACAGTGATGGTGAAACTTTTGGAGACCAAGTGCCCAAACTGCAACCCAAAACCCACTTATTTATTGCAAAGTACAATAATAGCACTTTAATTGCAGCACTGCAGTTAAACCTGAATACTGAGGTTTTAGTTTAGAAAAAAACAACTCATACCCCTGGCTCACATGCCAACGGAGAGGGCTTTGCGTGCTGACTGCGTCCCATAGGTTCACCACCACTGAACTAGGAGGAGGTTTTAAGCAAAGAAGCTATGTATCTCTAGATAATAAAGACATGAGGGAGAGGAAGAGGTAAAGAGAAAAGACTCCGGTTACAAATGAAATCAAATGTCTTTTGAAAAGTGGTGGTAACTTATCAAACAGGTCCAAACTAGACTTTATCTGGGATTCTGGAACGCAGATAGCCAAAAATCTCCCCCGACATTACCAAATGTCCTGGGAGGAGGTAAAATTTCCCCCAGTTGAGAGCCACTGCCCCAAAGTGACAACATGAGGCCAAACGTAGGAAGCCCTCTGGAGAACAGAGCCAACTCTGAGCAAGCAGAACTGAGACATAAAGGAGCAAATTAGAGGGGCCAGGGATTTAGCTCAGTGCAAGTGCAAGGACCCGAGTTCAATCCCCGGTACCAAAAAAAAAAAAAAAAAAAGGACCAAATTAGAACGGGATCACATTGCTTGTGTCTGAGAAAAGCTTCCCCAATCTTAACCTTTACCTCTGTGTGAACTTGGAAACCCCTCCCCCCTTTTGTTTTCTGACTAAACTAGTTTTAAAATGAATTTTTTATCCTTTGCACCAGAAATCACACACTCTAAAGCCCTTAAAGTTTTTCAAGAGAATCGAGCAAACTTTGATAGAAAAATTAGATAAAAGAATCAGAATGCCTGAAAGCATCCCCAGCTGGTTAGAGGGATGAATTATCTTCCCAGAGCTTTATGTAATAAAAGAGTCATGGGAAAGAAATCAAAATCCTAGGGGACACCATTTGCCAGAAGGGAGTCCATGTTTACAACCGCTCACCGGATGCAAGAACCACAAACTGAGAAATGTATTTATCAGTTAGGGTTCACCTAATATCACAATTAATTATTGCAATATATTATCCAGGAACCTAGAAAATCTGAAGGATGGACATGGAATCCTCCTCCAGTAGGACATTTCTGAAAACCAGAGCACATGGGTTACCCAAAGAGAATCCATTTATACTGTCAGCAAAAAACTCACTTAAGGGCCCGGGATTTAGCTCAGTGGTTCCAGCGCCTGCCTCGAAAATGCAAGGTCCCACCTTCAAACCCAGGTACCAAAACAACAACAACAACAACAAAAATAAAATAAAATAAAATAAACTCACTTAACATATTAAGGTCTGGTGTTGATGGAGGATTCCAAAGAAAGCTGTAAGGTAGCCTTCCAGGCACATTGTTGGTGATGCTGTTATTGGTGTTGTTGCTGCCTATTGTTTCTGGTAGTAGGGATTGAATCCAGGGTCTTCACACTCAGCTATATCCCAAACCCTTTCTTACTCTTTTAATTTTAAAACGGGGTCTCACCGAATTGCTTAGACTGTCCTTGAATTTGTGATCCTCTTGCCTCAGTCTCCCAGAATGCTAGGATTACAGGCAGGTGCCACTGTGCCCGGCTCCAACTAAGGAATTGTAAAGAGGTGACAGAAATAAAAGCAAAATTGCCTTCTGATTACATACCACAGGCTACATTTGTTCAGGGTACCTTTACCTCCACTAATCACATTGGCAACTAATCCCAATGAGAGAAGAGACAACCAAGGAAACAAATCACAGGATGAATACCCTCAAGAAATTTAGACAGCTGGGCTTGTGGTGCAGGCCTGGAACCCCAGCATTCTTAGAGGCTGAGGCAAGAGGATTGCAAGTTTGGGTCCAGCTTAGGCAACTTAGTGACTTAGACCCTGTACAAAGGCCCTTGGTTCAATCTCCAAAACCATAGGGGGAAAAAAAAGAAAGAAAGGAAGAAAAGAAGGAAAGAAGGAAGGAGGAAAGAAAGGAAAAGAAATTTAGATCGTGGATAATCTTTTAGAAATCCTTAAAATAACTATGCTCTAACTTTTTATATAAAGGAATAGAATTCATCATACAAGACTGGACACTATGAAAAAAGAAGAGAAAACGTCACACAAAGACCTAGCCAAAGAGATGTTTGAAAATTAGTGAAACAGTCTGTGAAATAAAAACAATCAGAGAATAAGTTGCACAGTGGCCCGGACATCGGTTGGGGGGTAGTGAAGCGGCTCATAAATCATAAGAAACCATCCAGGGCCTCTCTGAGCTTTCCAAAGATGTGTTCAAAGACAGCGTCTCACCAGTGGGTTTCTAAGATCTACTCCTTCACATCTAATCCGCTGGGCCCTGCAATTGGGGGTTGGAGTAAGCTATTTCCTGCGGGAGACATTACTGTTTCTGCTCTGGGATGACTGGGACCATAACTCGGTCAGGAGGCAATGAGCAAGCAGGCCCTAAGAAAGATGAATGTCACCTTCTGAAGTATGATGGGTCTCCAGACAAAGGAAGCAAACCTTC
Source organism: Heterocephalus glaber (assembly GCF_053883595.1). NCBI lineage: Eukaryota > Metazoa > Chordata > Mammalia > Rodentia > Bathyergidae > Heterocephalus > Heterocephalus glaber. Next base: position 19,134,303 of record NW_028258381.1, on the reverse strand, counting down.
TCCTAGCAAAGGGAAAATTCTGCTTCTACCATCTGAGAGTTACAGAAGGGGGTTCCTCAGATTCTCTATCCTGTCCATTCAAACATCTGAAATCCAAAACTGTGTTTTCAGTCTCCTTAGTAGCTTTGCTCTCTTCAAGTTGAGTCCTGAGCCTGGATTTCAGCACTGTGTGCCACACAGCTCCAGGGGAGGATCCTTCTAGAGACTGAGTGCCCAAGCTGCAACCCCCAACCCACTTATCTGTCCCAAAGTGCCGATTGCCACTCTGTGTGCAATTATCTGATGCTTGGCTCCTGGGGCCATGCTGGGGTGACTTGGCTCAAGTGCCGACAGAGAGAGCTTTGTGTGCCTGCTGCAGCCCACGTACCATAGGTTTGCCACCCGTAATCTAGAATGTGGGGCTTATTACAGGGATTGACCTCACATAATTCTGGAGCCAGTTACGCAGTGTGTATGCAGCTGTTGTCTCTGCATCTGGTGCTGAGAATGAATTCGGCCAGGTAGGAGTCTGGCTCAGGGGCCAGGGAAGCTGGAGGTAGAAATCTGGTAGGAGCTGGAAGACCCGAGAGCCACAGTCTGCTTGCCTGTGAAGTCAGTGAGCAACAGAAGTGACCTTGTTCACCCTTTAGGTGTGACACGAGAGTGGCCTTTGAGAGTTCAAGCACACTTAGGTGCCCCAGGCTGTACAAGAGATTTATGAGAAATATGATTCCAGTTAAGCTAAGGTGACACAGAACAAATCCACCACAGCTCCTACGACAGTTAATAAACGTTAACCAACCATCAGATGTGGTGGCACACACTTATAATCCCAGCAGTTGGGAGGCTGAGGCAGGAGGATCTCTGCGAGTTCAAGCCAAACCTGAGCTACATAGGGAATTCAAGGTCAGCCTGAACTACAAAGAGAGACCCTGTCTCTGTTTCCCAGACAATATGGAACTAGATTTCCCCTGGAATGCAAGGGCTAAAACGAGGGCAATGTCCAGGCAGCTGTTGGGGGAGGAGGGGTCTCAGGGCTAGGGGGTCCCCTAGGCGACAGGGAGGGGTGCCAAGATGAGAGTAAGTCTGTGAGTCCTCATCCCAGTGGGAAACTGGGACCGGACCCTGACCTCTGAGAAGCCACATGAAATGCACCTCAGAGCCACTCTGAGGAAAGATGAACAAAGGGATTATTCACAGATAACCGGAGTGTTCCCTCCTCCTTCTCCCTTGCCACACTGGACAAAGTCTGCCCCATGAGATGCGAACACTCTCTCACTTTCAGGAGAGAGGGCTCCAGGGGTTTCCACGGGCAGGGTTCCACGGCTGTGACCCCAGAGAGGCCAGGACAGAAAGTAAAAGCTACGCATGGGACAGCCAGCCAGACGCTCTCCGCTATCCCCGCTATCCGGTTTCACCTGCCCAGAGCTGGTTGCCCCAGCAACAGCCCAAGTGAAAGGTGAGAAGAGAGGCGAGAAATGGGGCATAAGTGCAACCCAGGATAAGGAGGAAGAGGAGGGGGAGGGAAAGAGAAGGGTGAGCATTAGGACACAGAAATACTGAAAGCCTTGCTTCCTCCGATAATGCCTGAATAGGTAGAAAATGGAAGTGCACCAGACAGGATCGGTTTAGCAAGGAGGTGCCAGGCAGGGACTGTCAGACTATCCTACCTGAAGGTTGATACACCTGATCAGTGTTGGTTCACACGTATCCCTTCAAAGAATGTCGCCAGGAGAGCTGTCCTCCTTGCTGTCCTAAAGGCTGCCGATCAGCACTCACTTTGGCAGCACGTACACTAACTGATACAGAAAGGACTCACCTGCAGCCAAGATCCAGATGCAAATGACTCGTGTAAATGAAGGATCATAAGGCTAAGGACAAACACCTGATGCCTAAAGGACCCTGTTGCATACATTTGATTGACTAAGGTTTGAGAGAGAAACAAAGCGGGTCAAGGACTGCTCCTCCTATGCAGCAGGGGCAGGGGGCTGGTTGTGTAGAAAGGCTCAGAAGAATGAAGATCTAAATACCCTCGCCAGTGAATCATGCCAAGAGCACTTCATCACCGCTTAAACTCTTCCTTGACATGTTCCCATTTTCTGTTTTGTCTCTGAAGAACAGCTGCTGTGAAAAGGCGGGAGGCTGAGAAGGGGCTTATTGAGAACAGCCCACTTCTGGCAAGATCTGCCTCTTCCTGCCCCCATCCACTTTAGGAAGGCTTCCAGAGAGGAGAGCCGCTGTGCTCCTTTGAGATGTGTAATCCTTATCAAGGCAGCAAAAGGAACGATCACAAGGCTGTTAAGATAAAGGTTTGCTCTGATGGCCTTATCAAGGGGTAGCAGTGAGCAAGTTTTGTTGCTTCAGCTGCATTTAAAAAGTTCATTGATTTGAAGCTAATACCAAGTTGTCGTAGTTTCATGAGTAACAGCTTGTGGTTTGAAGAATCAAAGCCTTTTTTTCCTGAATCAATAACAGCAGATTCTCTGAGGTGGCCTGAGTCTTCTCAGAAAGGGGAAGAAATGGAGAAAGACACCCGGGTAGAAAGAAGGAGTACATTTGGTCAGATCCTCAATGGTCTTTAAAAGAAGAAAAACAGCATTCCCCCTCCAAAAACCTTCAAAATCAGCAGAAACTGAGCTTTTAAAAATTCAAGATGGCTTAGAAAGAGGCATTATTTGACAATAATATATAGATTAGATAGCATGTGCATACGTAGCATACATAATAAATTGATTCTAAGAGGGGAGGTCAAACTGAAGATTTTTTAAACATGTCAATTAATTAAATATTTACCAAATTTTTCCACAACCTAAGCTTAGTGCAACTTAGCATTTTCCTAGACCCACCTCCTTGGAAGACGTTGAATTTACTTCTCTTTTTTTCCCTGGAGCAAAAATACATATATTCAAGTAGTCTCTCTCTCTCTCTCTCTCTCTCTCTCTCTCTCTCTCTCTCTCTCTCTCTCTCTCTCTCCCTCTCTCTCTCTCTCTCTGTCTGCCTCCCCCATTGTATTACACTTGACCCAATTACAAAGAAATCTCTAGGGCCAGGGATTTAGCTCAGTGGTTCCACCACCTGCCCTGCAAGCACAAGGACCGGAGTTCGATCCCTGGTACTAAAAAAAAAAAAGAAATCTCTAATAATATCTCAGTATTATGCTGAACTTTGCAAGCACTTTCCTAGCCTTCTCCATTTGAGCTTCATAGTACCCTGTTACTCTGAGAGCACTGTTATTTTTATCCCTTTCTGAGTGAGGAGAAAACTGAGTTTTAGAGGGAATCTAAACACCCAGCCCAATTCTCCTGGTGGTACCCAAGGCAGACATCACTAATTGATCAAGGCACTCTTTCTCAAGAAGTTCAGACTAAGCCTCAGAACCTTCCCTTAAACTGATCTCCAGGCAGCCACTATCAGTTGATATAAGATGACATGAAAGATAAAACTTCTTTGCCATCCTGGAACCAAGTGATGTGCCCAGAGTTATAAAACTCCTATGCTTGATGGATTAAGGCCAAGTCATAGCACCTTTTTTATGAAGTAGAAAGTTTTTACCCCTATATGGGGATCTTGATATGTTTGTCACAACCAAAAGCTACTGCCCTTGGGGATTTTTGCTTCTCTGCACATAACTGCCAGACCTTATCCACACTTGCTACTTAAGTACCTTTAGACACAACAGAGCTCCCTGGAAATTTTAAATTACATGGTGGTTCACATTCTATTTCTATTAGACCATGTTGCTGTAGATGGTGGGTAGCTGTCAGAACATTTAAAGAACTGGATTAATTTAAATAATTATTGAGTGCAAATGAGTAATATAATTTCAAACAATGAAAATCCAAAAAAAAGTAATGCAGCAGGGTAAGGGGGTAAACAGTGACTTTGTTAGTGTTAGGATGAGCAATTTTAGAGTAATCAGGGAAGTCTTCTCTACGGAGATAACATTGGAGGGAAAACTTGAGGGAAGTGAAGGGCATGCCACTTGAAGAGCTAGAAAAAGAGTCTCCAGGGAGCAGCAGTAGAACAAGCTGTGGGTGGTTGAGAAATAACATGGGGAATGTGGTCAGAGATGTCAGAGAAGCAGGCAAAATCAGCTCACCTAAGGCCTCATAAGCCATGGGAAGGAGACACTTCCTATTCAATTTAAAGCAAATCTATTTGGCTCTTTTCTGTTGCTATAACAAATTACCTGAGGATAGGTGCTTTATAAAAAAAAAAAAAGGAGGTGTCGCTCACAGTTTTGAAGACTGAAGGTCCAAAATTGGCCAGCCCCATGTGTTTAGCCTCATGTTAGGGCCCCTGTATCTGGGTTACAGCGTGGCCAATGGCATTATGACAAGGCGGGTGCAAGAGGGGAAGATCATAAGGTAAGACAGGAAGCAAAAGAGATCAGAAACTAGATGTACTCTTTTATAACAATCTGCTCTCTCAAGAAACAACTCCCTGACCCTGCTATTTCCCTGCTGGGGATCTTCCCCAAAGAATTAAAAGAATCATACCACAGTGACATATGTGCGCCCATGTTCATAGCAGCACAGTTTGTAATAGCTCAAACTTGGAAACAGCCCAAATGCCCATCAACTGGAGACTGGATAAAGAAAATGTGTTTTTTTTATAAAATGGAGTACTACTCAGCCATAAAAAATGAGAAATTAGAGACATTTATAGCTAAGTGGATGCACATTGAGGCGATACTCTTAAGTGAAATAAATAGGACACACATGAATAAATACCGAATAGTTTCTCTGGTGTGAGAAATGGAAAGTGTAAATAAGGACTAAATGTATAATAGGTAATGTGAAATAGGAAGAAAAGGGGCAAAGGGGAAGGAAATGGGAGGGCTAGGGGAAAGGATAGAAGGGAGTGGGATTAATATGAGAAAATGGAAAAATAGGAACAAAATCTTCGTAAATAGGGAGGACTGGAGGGGTTGAAGGGAGGGCTGGGCAAGGGTGAAAAATAAGAACCAAGAGAGACTATGTAAAGGTGCAAATTTCCAATGATGAATGTCATTATATTGTATACCTAAAATGTACCAATGATTAGAATGAATAATAGATAATGCAAAATGGAAGAAAAGGTCCAAAGGGGTAGGGGTAGTGGGAGGGGCAGGGGAAAGGAAAGAAGGGAAAGAAAAAATGATGAGAAATGGAAAAAATGGAAATAAAGTCTTTGCAAATAGGGAAAGGCGGAGGGCGTGAAGGGAGGGCTAGGAATGGGGAAAAAATAAGAACCAAGATGCATTATGTAAAGGTACAATTCCCAATGAGAAATGTAATTGTGTTGTATACCTACAATGTACCAATAAAAGAATTTAATTAAAAAAAAAGAAACAACTCCTTCTGAAAGATCAGCATCAGTCCTTTCAGAGGGCCATGCCTCCTTGACCTAACCACAACCCACTAAGCCTTCCCTCTTAAAAGTTCTACTACCTCAACTCCACCACACCTGGGGACCAAGCTTCTATCAAGATATGAACCAATAGGAGACAAGCCAGTCCAAGCCAGAGCAGCAAGCAAAGAACCAGGTCCATTTTAAAGAGTACTGACCAGATGTGTGTGGGCTTGTGTTTTTGTTTTTGTTTTTGTTTTGAGACAGACTGGCCTCAAACTTCCTTCCTCCTGCTTCAGCCTTCTAGGTAGTTGGGATTACAGGTGTGTGCCACTGTGCTCAGAACAAATATGTATTCTTTTTGAGACAGGATCTGCTCTGTAGTCCAGCCTGGCCTGGAGTTCCCTATGTAGCCAGGGTTGGTCTTCAATTCTTGATCCTCTTGCCTTCCAAGTGCTGAGATTACAGGTGTGCACCACCACACCCAGTTCAAATGAGTATGTTTAAAAATCACCCTGATAATAGTGTGAAGGAGAGAATATTGCTAAGAGAACAAGCTGGGATAGTCTCTGTGATATCCCAGTTGAAGTTCTCCAAGAAGTTAGAAGTACAAGTCTAATGGTAAGAAGAGAACAGTCCCTAGACAGAATGACAGGCATCAATAGCTATTTTGGTTTGGGTTCTGCTAGAAACAAAGACAGAACAAGACAGGCAAGAGGAGGTCTGCTGAGGATATGTCTGTGAAGGATGTAAAGGAGGGAGGCAGAGGGATCCTTCAGGATATAACGCAGCTCTGACACTCAGAATGCCACACAGATCCCAGAAATATTTGTCCAGGACCATGGGGGTCCTTGTGACAAAATCGCCAGAGGAACTGCCCTGCCGTGCTTAGTCATTTACTGAGCACAGCCTGAGAATCGCTTGATGTCAGCAAGGTGTGGATCCAAAAGTGCAGCAGCTGGCACCTTCTGTCACTTATTCTCCCCATGCCATTCTAAGCAGCTGGTTTTCATGCCCAGCACAGCACCTAAAGTTGTGAAGGGTCCCATCCCCTTCTGCCCTCTCAGGAACTTCGCTCTTTTATCTTCACCATACTCATCTTCACTTAAACATGTTTTAGAAAATGGCATCATTAGAAAACTTCCTCTTGATCTCAAATCCACATACACCTAAGTTTCTATAAATGGTTGCCAACCAATTGTGTCTCTACTTTCTCATCTCCATTTCTTAATCTCTCAGCAGCATTTGATGAGGTTAATTATTCACTCTTTAACATACTTTCTCTTCACTGGTTTATGTGATGTCACCCTGTACTGTCATTCTACTCTCAGTATTCCTGCTGGCTCTGTACTTCTAAACCTTCTCTCTTTTCCTTCTCACTTCAGGATCTTCCCCTCCCCCTAGAATAACCTAGTGCCTTCTGGTAGAAGCTGACTTTCCACCTGGCCTTTAATCCTCCTTCCTCTGCAGCTTAAAGGAAAACTCTGGGGTCATTTATCTCCTTGGAAATAACAAATCCTTCCCTGCCTCTGCAAAATCTGTCCCTTCCAAATGAAAAAGATATGTTTCTTTGATTACTCCATTTTGATAGCAAGGTTAATCCTCAACACCTTTGTTCTCAGCCCCACTTGTCCCCTGGAGCACTGAGATGCTTCACTTTTGATGAATGGAGAGTTCCAGATGCTGTGATTTGGATGTGGTTGTTGCCCAAATTCATGTTTTGAAAGCCTGGTCCTCATCAGAGTGGTAGACATTTAAGAAGTATAATCTGGTGGGAGGTCCAGCTTCTCTGGTTTCCTGTTTGGCAGTATGAGCTCTCCCATGTGTGATGCTTCTGCCACATGTCATGAGGTCCTCAGCAGAGCTAAGCTGATGCCAGGATCATGCCTGTCAATCTCCAGGACTGTGAGCTAAATAAATCTCTTTACTTTCTAAAGTTAACATGCCTTGGGTATTTCATTATGGTAACACAAAACTGACTAGTACATTGGGGAAATAGAATTGCTCAGAATGAAAATCCTTAGATAATACATCATCTCAGTACTGATAACCCACCCAACACATCCACCTGTATGTCTCAGAGGCATGAAAAATATGACATGTTTAATATTTGTGATTCTCCCTATATCCATTTGCAATCTCCCCTAACCAAAAGAATGGCTCCTATAAAATTCAGTTGCTTAAGCCATGAATCTGGGAAATACTTCTATCTGCAACTTCTCCTTCACCCCTCTTACTCACCATCTTCAACGGAGGACCAGATCTTACTTCGCCCTTTCAATTTTCCCTCCTCTGCCTGCTTCTGTCTATCCCCACCCTACTGTCCAACTACCGTCATTCTCTTCTGTCTTGATTCCAGCCACAACCTTCTAACTGGTCTCTCTGCTTGCACCCTTGCTTTTTTTCAGTCCTTCCCTACAAGGCCAGCCTGATCTGACAAAGCCCAGCAGGTCAGACAAACATCCTACTCTGTGTCTGTGTTTGGGGTATTTTTTTTTAACTGGAGGTTTGAACCCAGAGCTTTCACACTGAGCTACATCCCCAGTCCTTTTTATTTTTTTATTTTTGAGATAGGATCTTTCTAAGTTGCTAAGTTCCCCAGACTGTACTAAAACTTTTAATCCTCCTGCCTCAAAGAATGCTGCGATTACAAGCATGCACACCATATCCAGGTGCTGTATCCTTTCAATGGTTTTCCATGGAACTTGCAATAAAATATAAAATGCTTAAAACATGACTTACGCATCCCCGTGTGTTTTATCTGCTGTCTCCTTCTTTAGACTCTGCAAGTTGCTCCCTTGGCTCCAACACTGGCCCGATGGCCTCTGTAGTTTTTTTCCTTTTTGTTTGTTTGTTTGTTTGTTTGGTTGGTTGGTTGGTTGGTTGGTTTTTGAGACAAGATCTCCCTTTATAGCTCAGGGTAGCCTTGATCTCACTATGTAGTTCAGGCTGGCCTTGGACTCACAGAGATCCTCTTGCCTCAGCTTCCTGGGTGCTGGGATTACAGGCATGTACCACCACACCCAACTCTATAGCTCCTGAACACCCCAAGTACTTTCCTCCCTCTGAATCTCCTCATATTGATGATCTTCTATTTCCCCAGCACCCATTCTTTTGCCTTCTACTCACTTTCCATGTCAGGTTCCTTAAACAGAATTTTCCAAGTGATCAATCTGATGAGAATTAAAGTGGGGAGAAGGAAATTTTCCAATCTGAAGTAAGTCTCCAAGTTACTCTCACGGCACCCATTTCTTCTCCTTCACAGCAACAATGGCTAAATGCGATTACAGTCACTTCTGAGGTTTGCCTGTTAAATCTTTACACATTAGACTGTAAAGATGGGACCTTGTCTATTTTGTTCGACATCTAGCACAATCACTAGCATGTAGCTGGGCCTCATTGTTTGCTAAGTGAATTAATGAACTGTCTAGAATAGGTAGAATAATAAAGGGAGAATGAAGAAGATAGAACCTTGGTTTTTCCCATGTAAAGAGAGGGCAGAGGAGGAGGAGACAGCAAAAGGAAGATCAGGAAAATAGAGTCAGGAGAAAAAAGAATTTGTGATTTCAAAGGAGTAGCAATTTGGAAGACAGAGCACAGAGTTTTCACTATATGCCTCAAACAGAAAATATGCCCGCACCATTTGGCAGTATCAAGCTGATCACACATATATCTATAGCCCCAGCATTTCTACTCTTAGGTTTATATCCCAAAAAGAGTGCATCCATATATGTACCCAAAAACATGTACAAGAATGTTTATCACAGCACTATTTATTAGAGCTAAACCTCAAAACAACCCAAATGCTCATCAATTTGTTCAGTAGAATCAATAAATCACCACACATTCACACAGTGGATTACCATATAGGAATGAAAATGAATGAATTACACTACCCATGATGACTTCTTCATGTATCTCACAAATGCACTGTGCAAAAGCAGTCAAATGTAAAAGAGTATATGCAGTATGATTCCATTTTCTTAAAGTGCAAAATGAAGCAAAAGTAATTTATAATTTTGGAACTCAGAATCACGGCTCCCCTTGGGGAGAGTATGGAGACCTGAGCCTAAGTGGCACTCTGGGAAGCTGATATGCTCTGTTTCTTGACACAACGTGTGATTACCAGATGAGTTGATTTCTGAATATTCATTGAGTTGCATATTCATGATTTGTTCACTCTGTGTTTGCTAGACTTCAATAAAAGTTTACTGAAAAAGACAACTTGGTAGCCTTCTATTTAAATTGCTTTAGCAGTACCTAAAATAGACCATTACTGCATCTTTTCAGGAAATAGAAGTGTTGATGTGTATTCCTCTAAGTGTGTATGTATGTGGGTGTTGAACAATGAATATTCTTCAGAATTGCAGTCAGGTGAAAGGAAACACTAAATTTATAATGTTTTCTTAAATAATTTGGCTCATGGACCATAGTGTTCCCATAAGAGAGTCTCTATTTGATGAGAGTCGATCTACTTGCATTGTTAGAAGGATCTTATGTAATCTCAACACTGTGCCACATCTATCAAATTCCATTTTTATCCTTTTCTTTTCTTCAGTAAATCTTTCAATCACCAAGGATTTTCTCTGCCCCATCCTTATGAAGGGTGATGGGTATTCAGAGAAAACTCCATGTACCTCCTCTTCTTATCTCTATTCTTAGGGCCTGAGGAATTTAGCAGGAATGCTTGCCAAGAACATCTAAACCACAGGAACAGGATCTGGGGCAAGACTGTGTGAGGCTTTTACCTAGAATAGCTGGAAATTGTATAATTAAAGGGTCAAAGGACGCCAGAACCCAGAGTGAAGAGAGCTCGTACAGGGAGTCAAGGATGGCAGGCAAGCTGAGCTCCGGAAGCAGACAATGAAGATATCAGGTGCAGACAGGAAATAGCCATAAAAATGGTCTAAGAGAGCAGAAGAGAACCAAAAGCAGCTGTGGGAGGGTTTCACACTGAATGCACTGATAAGATACATAGTCTCTAGAAATCTGAAAACAATAAGAAACAAACTAAAAGCTTATCTGGTTTTTGCTATCACTGCCCACCAGCAATTCTAAAAAGAAAATGTTAGTAGTAAAATACTCCTAAGAATGCTCCCTTTAGTAGTGTTTTAACAGTGGAAAACCTGAACAATGGGTAAATGGACCCTGGCTGTGTTTGTACAGGAACATCATCTAGAAGTAAAAGAACCAGCATTCCATATGCCACCCTGGACAACTCCATAACACAGCATTACTACCTGCAGACATCAACATCATCTAATGTCTTCGTTATTTTTTTCAGCACTGTTTTTTTTTTCAGGGCTTCATGCATTCTAGGCAAGTACTCTACCACTGAGCTAAAATACCAATCCTTTTATAAATTTTACTTTGAAACAGAATCTCATTAAATCACTCAGGCTGGCCTCCAACTTGCCATCCTTCTGCCTCTGCCTCCCAACAAGCTGAGATCATAGTATGCCACCCTACTTCTGGCTAGTCTAAGGGTTTTTATACAAAATTGAAAAACACATGAAAGTTATGTGTGGATCCTTGGTATAAAATTACACAACATGAGGGAGTGTGACAAATACTGGGGAGAATAGGCCTCTCCAGGTGGAAAGGAAGAAATGAAATCAAAAAAGCATACATAGGACATTGTTATTTATATGTGTGTGTATTCTGTGTTTAAGCCCATAGGCAAAGATGTTTAGTTCATTATATTTACTATCTGCTGTCTTTCTACATGTTAGAAATAATTTTGACACACCAAAAGCCCCAAATATTCCTACACGCCAGAGAGGGTTGTGCCCATTTGATCCCTCCTAAGCCAATACAGGTGAATGATTCAGAACAAAACCTGTGACATTTATGGAGGTTCTGAGAGCCTATTGTTATTGGCAGCACAAGATGGACATGGGGTTAGGTGAAAAGCTCCTGAAATCCTGGAAAAGAGGCATTTGCAGCATGTATGAAGACAAGATGACTTGCTCTTAATGCTGCTGTAGGGTAAAAAGGTTAATATCTATGTTATGCCCCACCACAAAACTCCATGCACAGATCCTGTTCACGTACGCAGGCAGAGGTGACTCAATTCTTACCAACTCTAAATCTGCAAAACAGCACGCCCATTGTAACCAGGCGCCATGACATTTTGGAATACGTGTTGGTAAGGTTCTCCATACTAAGCAGCTTTACAAGTTGTTATTAGAATCACGTTAGCTCAGCACTACAGTGAACGTCCCACGTCCATAGATGATTCTTTCCAAGAAACCTATTGGTTTGCTTTTCTTCTCTTTTCCTTCTGAATAGCAGCTGATAGACAAAGGGGAGCTGGCCCAGGCCTTTGATGCCAGTGCCAATGGAACAATAGCCCTGCTTGTGGCAATCGCCCTCTTTGTGTAGCCAGAATGCTGAGGCTGCCTCTCATTGGATCCAGTGTACGTGGGTGGCCAGAGCAAGGTGCATTTGGCAGCCAGATGTACATTCTGGGTGGTACAAGATGACTGTCCATATAGCTAACACTTGGGACTTGGCTGGAACTCCCCTGACCAGTGCAATCAGAAAGAGCAGATGGACTGCCTCCTTGTCCTTTGAAGATGATGTCCTTTATTCGGCTAAAGGGAAGAAACAGCCAACCATCTGACCTAGAAAGTATTCTCAGGCAGGCCTGCTTCTTTTTGTTCACATCTAAGAGCAATGGAAAGTGTACTGTGAAAGGAAATGCAGGGAGCTTTTTGCAAGGCACTGGAAGAAGCTGCAAAATCACCCTTATAGATGGACACCAGAGGTTCTATTAGGCACTGGGAGGTTCCCGACTATTTCCCTCAGGCAGTTCGACTCCGAAAGCATGCTTCAGGGAAACAGCATTTCTAGGGACTTCTGTGCTGTAGCTGCAGCTGCTGTTATGACTCCTGCTGCCACCAGAGCTCCTCCTCACTCTGGACCAGCCTTCCTCAGCAGGGCATCTAGCCCTGGCTGGCACGCTGGAGCACAGAGGTTTTGCCAGGCCCCCATCTATGCTGCTTACAGGGGAAGGTTCTGAGTTATGGTCACAGTCCATGGGGACCCAGCTGTGGCCAAGGTGGGCTGGAATCTAAAGAGTTTCTTCCCTGCCCACACTAAGCCGCAGGATTCCTGTAAAGTACAGCTACTGAGCCATGGCCCTGCCAACTAGCAAATCCATCTAGAACCCACCAATCACCTTCCACATCTTGGGCAGTGTTCCTCCAGTCTGTTCCACACATTGACGTTCCACACCTCTCTGGCTAACCCTGCTCAGAGAGTTGATCTTGCCGCATGACCCTTTGATTTTGGGAGGGAATTTGATCCCTAAGCCCATACTCCTCTCCCAGAGAGGCTCCCCTGGGATCTTGCTTATTCAACTCTTGCTGGGGTTGACAGGAGTGTGGAAGAACAGGGCTAGCATGCTGTTCCCTACACAAAGCCTCCCAGCGAAGATGATAAATATTATATCTGCATGTGTTACAATCCCAACAACACATTTTGTAATTATTATTCAATTTTGTATCTGTTAATGAAGATGAGAGAGTAAATGAGAATATTTATTAAGTTTGTTAACCTTATTTACTACTTATGGCTCTCCTTTTATGCTCCTGTGGATTTGAGATACTATCTGATGGTGTTTCTGATTCCTCTACAGGTTTGCTCCTGTTTGCTTCTTTTGAGCTGCTGTTGTCAAATGTGTTATATTTTTACTTGTTACAAGCTCAACAATAGAATTCCACACATATTGTTCTACGCATTTGCCTTTTAAATCAATTAAGAGAAGAAAGGGAAACGTGCATTTATAGTATATTTTATAATTGCAAAATTTCCTTTGTAAGAGTTCTTTCTTTTTTATTTTAAATTTAATTACTGTCTGGGGTCACTAACCTTCAACCTGAAGAAATTTCTTTAGTAATTCTTGTAAGGCAGGTCTGCCAGCAATAAATTCTCTTGATTTTTTTGTTGTCATTTACCTGTGGGTGTTATGTGTGAATGTTTCATCTTTGTGTATGTATGCATATGTGTTGGTACTAGGGATTGAACACAGGGCCTCTGCACTGAGCTACATCCCCAGTCCTTTCTAAAAATTTAATTTAATTTAGTTTAATTTTGAGACAGGATCTCACTAAGTCCCTAAGTTACCTGGGCCAGGCTCAAACTTACAATCCTCCTGTGTCAGCCTCCCAGAGTGCTGGGATTACAACCATACATCACCGCACTTGGCTTCATTTTTATTTTTAAATGATAGTTATGCTGAATATCAAATTCTTGGCTGTTGGGGGGTTTTTTTGGTACTGGGGATTGAACTCAGGACTTCGCAGTTGTGAGGCAGGCATGGTGCCACTGAGCTAAATCCCTGGCCCATGTTGGGTTTTTTTCTTCAAGCGCTTTGAATATGCCATTCCATTGACTTCCAAATGGTACCATTTCTAATGAGTAGTGAACTGTTAATCTTATTAGGGTTGCCTTCCTTGAATGTGAGTGGTTTTTCTCTTGGCAATATCAAGATTTTCTCTTTGCCTTGCAATGTTTTTACGATGCTGTGTTTACTGTGGAACTCTTTGCACATATTATACTTGAAGTCCATTGAGATTCATGTTTTTCATCAAGTGTGGAAAGTTTTCAGCTATTGTGTCTTCTAACGTTCTCTCTGCTTCAAATCTTTTTTCCTTTCCTACTCTCAATACATGTAAGTTGGTGCACTTAATGCCATTTCCACATTTCTCTGAGACTCTATTCATTTTCTTCCTCTGTCTTTGATTATGTCATCTCTACCAAACTGTCTTGAAATTTAGATTCTTTCTTTTGCCAGCTCAATAAGCTATTGTGTTCCTTTAGTGAATTTTTCATTTCTAATGTTGTGTTATTTAGTTCCAAAAATTTAATCTAATCCATTATTTCTCCTCTCCATCAATCTATCAGTATTCCCTGTTTCGTGAGATATTGTCATGATACCTTCCTTCACTTCTCTAAGTATAGTTTTCTTTACTTACATATTGATAATACTTCTTTGAAGTTTGTGCTAAATTTAACATCTGAGCCCTCTCAGGAGCAGTCTCTATTGCCTACTTTTATTATTCTTGAGTATGGGTCACACTTTCCTGTTTCTTGGCCTTTCTTTCTTTTTTGAGGTGGTGTCTCTGTTGCCCAGGCTGGTCTCAAACTCCTGCACTCAAGAGCTCCTTCAGCCTCAGCCTTCTTAGTGCTGGACCACAGGCATGCACCACCACACCTAACTCGTTGCCTTAGAGTCTTCATCTATTGCCCAGGCTAGTCTCAAATTGCTGTGCTTTGATGATGATTCTGCCCCAGACTCCTAAGTAGCTGGGAACACAGGTGTCCTGCACCAGCTGAACTCCCTTTTTGACTGGCTCATCCCTAAACTTCTGTATAAGGCTGTCTCCCTCAGTAGGATTCATACCCAGCTACTGTATTAATTTCCACAGGTAGCTGATTATTTGCTTCTGGGCAATATCCTGCAGCAATTAAATGCTGGTGTCTTTACAGGGGTATGTTTGAGGCGAGCTGCAAGTTTGATCCTGATAACAGGAAATCTCTCTTTTTCTCTGATTCTCCCTAATAAAAGTGTGGGTGGACTATGTTTAACTTCTTGCTCTCATGGAGCTACTAGTTTCCTCTTGATTACTTAGCACAAAAATCCCCATTATTTTCTAGACTGTATTTAGACTTGAGTTTTCCCACATTCTAGTCCTAGTGAACTCAGCTTCTGTTACGGTTTGTATCACAGGTGGAGCTTTTTGGAGATGGCTAGATTTAGGATGTGTGGATATAGATCAAAGGTGTGATGCTGGTTTTAAGGGTGTGGATAATGCAAGCCCTACCCTGGGTGTAGGTGGCACCAATCAACAGGCTTGTAGCCTGAATGGAATATAAAGTGACAGAAAGAAGGTAGGCTTGCTGCTTCACTGCCTCCTGTCTACCCTGCTGTGGACTGTTTCTCCTCTGTGATGTCCCTCTGCCTCGTCACCCTGCCTTAGATCCAGTTGACTTTGGACTGAATCCTTGACAAACCATGAGTGGAAATAAACATTTTCTCCTTTAACTTGTGGTTGTCAGGTATTTTGTAACAGCAACAAGAAAAGTGACTATGACAGCTTCTTTGGGGAAAGCTTCAGAGATCTTTATTCCTATGGCCTGCTCTCTCCCTGAATAAACTCTGCACCACTCTTCCAGAACTGGAGGTAGGGACAATGACCTGCTTCTCTCTGAGTATTTACTTTCTGAGTAGGGCACAGGGAAGTAGCAATAGCCTCAGGTCTTCCTAGGTTGCCTCTTGCAACATGAAACCTGTCCTCTATGAACAAGCTGGGATAAGGACAATTGTAGCCCTAATTTCTCAGTTTGCCATACCTATGATAGAGCTTCCACCCTAAAAGTTGGAGCTAGGTAGAATAAGAGATTCACACTTCTCTCAGTTGGTTTTGTTTGGATTAGAACTCTTACAACATGAAGCTGGGGGTGGGAGAGGTTGAGAAATGCTGGTGGCCTGCCTGGTCCTCTTGGGGAGATACAATAGCCTTCAACTGTGATTTGAGGGTGAGGGATTCCCATGTCCCTGGGTGCACCCACCCAGAATAAGTCACTGTCATAATGAAAAGGGAGATGAAAAGGACAGCAGGGAGAGGAAACAGGTTGTGGCTCAAATGTCACAGAGTCTCATTGTTCCTATTGATTTAGTTGATTTTGTTGAATAAATGTTTCTTCATTCACTGTATGCCCTTAGGACAATTTCCAGAGACTTCAAATGGTTGTTTTTAAATAATTTTCACCAGCTATGGTTGTTTTGCTGGGAAGAAGGTCCACAGAGCTTCTTATAGTGCCATTCAGGAAATTGTCTCCATTACACATTGTTTTGAATATTACATAATTTTAAATCATCCTTTTTTCCCTTGGCTGAATGCTTTTCTACATAATTGCAACCTCTTTATAAATGTCATTTCCAATTATTGCATAACAGCCCATTAATTTTGAATATGCCATTCTTTACTTCGATCAATTTTTTATTTTAAAACGGTTTTAGATTTACAGAAAAGTTGGGATGACAGTACAGATTTCTTACATACCCTATACCTAGTTTCACCTATTAGTAACATCTTAAATTAGTCCACAGTTTATTTTTGACTTGTTTCTAGTGTTTCACTGTTAAGTAATGCTGCAGTGAATATCTTTGTGCATACATGCTCTTTTGAATTTGTGGCTAATTATGTGTGATAATATTTTATTTATAATGTGAATTTTAATTAGTAACTTGGGATAATAATCACCTAGTCAAAGTATTTTGGAATATATTTGACTCTACCATCAAAATCCCTTAACTTGGGTCTCTTAACAAAATTGTGCTTAGTATCTGAGTGGTAATTAATTAGGTTGTGACTTTGAGGTTTGTTCAAGTAAAAGGTGTGCCTCTTTAGCATAACTGCTGCCAAAAGATGTCTTGGAGCTAAATCGTTTCTAAGAACTGATTGTAGTCCTAGGTACGAGATGATCCTGATGCCCATGAGCAGGCTTGTTCAAACTGAACCCTGTCAGTCACTCTTACTTATTAGGCCAAATATATTACAGGACATTTTCCAATTCAAACACAAGATATAGAGTCAAACAAAAATTATGTAAATTTGGCTCTATATGGTAGAATATTATCTACGCCTATGATTTTTCAAGGTGTGAGTCCCAGAACAGCAGAATTACTGGCCTAGAGAGGTTAGATGGCAAAAGCTGATACTAACATTCAGATATAGAAGTCAAAACCTCCAAACCTTAAAATCTGATATGCTTAGCCTCACATTCAGCCCCAAGTGCTTGTGTAAGTCTGTTGCAAACATTTCACCTTTTCCCAATGGATAACAAATGAAGAAAGGATATAAGATTAATCTCATGATAACCATTTGGGAGTGATCTGATGTAAGGAAAGCATATAATAAATTATTAAAGTTATAAAACCACTTTTTGGTTTTCAGTCTGATACTGACTGGAAGGAGATTGCTCAGAGTACATAGTGGGCAAACTCAATGCATTTTTTTCAGCTGGAATTTGAGAGCAAGGTCTTACAGCCTGTTTATCTCCTGCCTTGAGTAACTCCATGATGTACAGATAGATAGAGCAAGTTTGAAGCCTCCTAGGATTTATCTCTATTTTAGTCACTTTCTCATTGCTGGGACAAAATACTTAACAATGAACAATAAAGGAGAACAGGTTTGTTTTGGCTCATATTTCAGAGAATGCAGTCCACAGTTGGTTGGCTGCAAGACAGAAACAATATGGTGGAAGGGCATGGCAGACAAAAGCTGCTCAACTCCAGCAGCCTTGAAAGAGAGAGAGAAGCCAGGGACAAGTATCTACCCTTCTAGGTCACTTCTCCAACGACCCACCTCCTCTGACCAGACCCCACCTCCCAATAACACATTCAGCTACTGAACTCATAGCTTAAGTAGTCCACGATCCAATCACCTTCCAAACACATGAACATGAGACACTTTGGGAGGGCATTTTAGATCTAAACCATGACAGTGTTTTACACTGGAGGGCTACCATGGCACCTGAGTATGGCACCATGCTATCATCGGTAAATAGCCCATAGTGAATGACTATGGTGGAAGGGAACCATGGACACACAGACTGGGCCAATCACCCTCACAGAAGGCATGAATGTTTTTGAGGATCTGCCAGAAAGATTTCACCACCCACCTCCACCCCAACATTGAAGAGACTATCAGTGAGATAACATCAAAAATAGGGCTTGGTTCACAGCCTTCTTGTAAATGCCTGAAAGTGCAGTTTATCTCTGCTGTTTCTTTGTTGATTTTCTGTCTATTTGCTGAAAGTGGAGTAAACAGTATCCCTACTGTTACTATCTTGCCACTGATCTCTCCCTTTAGATCTATAGGTATTTGCTTTATATGTTTAGGTGCTATGATGTTGGGTACATATATATTTATAATTTTATATCTTCTTGTAGTATTAACCCTTTTATCATTATGTAACAACTATATTTCCTTTTTTTATAGTTTTTTATTCAAAGACTATTTGATATAAATATAGCAACTCCTGATTTTTGGGGGATGGAGGTGGTTCCATTTGCACAAAATGTTTTCAAATTCTTATAAAAGCTTCAAAGTGTAAGGGACTATGTCAGCTCTCAGCAAGTTTAGGAGTTTTTCCTAGAGTTCAAGAACTCTAACTTCTCCCTCTCTTGAGAGTAGAAATGGATATTGGGTGTGGGAAAGGTAGGGTATAGATGAGACTGAGGCCGAGCAATCCATGGAAACTTCTCCCTGTCCTGAGTGCAAGGGGTTGGATGTGAGGATAAAGGGTGTTCACAGAATTAACTCTGCCCAGGCCTAAAGGTAGAAAACTAAAAATGAAAGTGGATCTTGTCACCTGGAGGAACACAAGCCCAGCTAAGACTAGAATGGGGTTTGGCACCTGTCTTAGTTACTTTTCTCATTGCTGTGACAAAATACCCGACACCCAAAGTTAAAAGAGGAAAGGTTTCTTTAGCTCACAGTTTGTAGAGGTTTCAGTCCATGATGGGCAGGCTCCAAGGCAGGGTGGGTGACAGACAGGCATCATAGAGGAGAAACAGTTCATAGTGGGCAGAAGATAGCAAGCAACAAGGGACTACCGAAGGTCTTTCTATCCCTATATCTTATCCAGACTACTTAGGGTGGGTAGCACTCACACCCTTAATCCTTGTGTCCTTGATCCTAGCCTTGCACCATGAATCAGTCCCAGCGTCACACACCCTAGATCCAGCCACCACTGAAAATGGTGACTACGTGAGGCTTTGTGGGGGACACCTAGACTCAAGCCCTAATAGCACCCCTTTCTGAAAAAAGGGAAGGTTACTTTCTGATCTAAGGGGAAGAAGATGGAGATCTAAAAGAGCTGCAGAATCCCACTCATGGGTGGGCAAGGTGAATAAAACAGTTCTAACAGGTACAGCTCCCACCCCTGTCCGAGTACTTAATAATTACTATATGCTATTCCCAAAAGGGCAAGGGTTTGTAATCCCAAATACTTCTTAATTTTTATCAATTTGGGATACAAATGATGTCATGTTAGCAGGTAAGTTTGAATGTATCTAACATCAAATCTCACCTGCATAACTGTTAGATTTCACACCCCACTGGCACCCCCTTACCCCCACTCCCACCCCTGTTATGATCCCCTGGGAGCGCTCAGAAAACCTTTCCAGTGCTCTCCACCACCTGTGCCCTGCTCCAAACTGTCACCTCAGCCTTCCCCTGCAGCCAAGAGATCTGGCAGGTGCCTCAGTGGGCCACCCACAGGCAAAACTACTCTGGAACACCCTGTTACATTCCCAAGAGGAGCAACTACTCCTTTGTCACTTGTTCTATTTGGTCTGGGGGCCAGGAGAAATTAAGCTATCCATGCAAAAGAGCATTCTTGAGTTCAGAGACCAGACAGGTCAGTATGTACTTCATTTTTATGGACACAAATAGGTACCATGCAAACTGGCATTTCTAATAATTGCCTTTGATAAATCGCAGCATGCTACAGTGCTCTGTGGTTTCATTGTGGATTTAAAATTAAGACATATAATGTAGCTTGCACATGCAATTTTTGAATTTTTTCTCTTAGAGCTAATGTTTGCAGATAGTCAGAGAATATAATGATTATTGTTCACACAGGAAGCTTTGGCCTGGCAGAAGACTACAGAAGGAAACTGTCTAACAATAATTTGGCCTTTTACACTGGGTTCAGTGAGTTCTGCCTATAGTCAAGGTTATATAAAGGGTAAGAAGTAGAGGAGTGGAGAAGGAAGTGAAAGCTGTGGGATGATTATGGAGCAGCTGTTTGGGGGGGAATCTATTCATGTTCCTAGGAGATTAAACTGGTCAAGTCCCAGGATGACACTGGGTCACCTTAAATTTTTATAAAGCATCAAAATTTATTGTTTTAAAAATGTAATTCACAAATGTTCAAGCAAAACAAATAATTCAGAGGCATACAATAGTCATTCGTTTTTGTCCTCCTGTATTTGTTAGTCAGTGTTCTTGAGAGAAACAGAACCAGTAGGACATACCCATTACGGAAATTGGCTCCACAATTACGGAGGCTGAGAAGTCCCATGATACACTACTAGCTGGAGACCCAGGAAGCTAGTGGTATAATTCAGTTCAAGACCAATGACTTGAAAACCAGAAGCGTCAGTGTCGGGGAGCAGAAACAGATGTATGTCCTAGCTCAAGAAGAGAGAGAATTTGCCCTTCTGATTTTTGTCCTATCCAAGCCCTCAATGGGTGAGATGGTGCCCATCCCATTGGTGAAAGCAGATCTTCTTTATTCAGTCTGCTGACTGAAATGCTAATCTCTCCCAGAAATACCCTCACAAACACCCAGTAATATTTTACCAGCTATCTGGATGTTCCCTAACTCCATCAATTTAACACATAAAATTAACCATCACACCCTCCAATCTCACCATTTTGAGTTTGCCTTTCCTACTGTTTATTTAAATATATCTAAAGTTGGTCACATATTTAGAGTTCTGTCCATAGAGTAGTTCTAATCATTAGGTACTCATATTTGTGTCTCTAGTGCCAGGAAAACAAATTCACACCAGTGTTCAGAGCTGTAGCCAATAACCAAAGCTATCATGTCACTACCTGATATTTACTATATGCCAAGCATAATTCTTGGCTGCTTAGCTGTCACTTTATTTTTTCTTACAGCAAACCTATAAGATAAGTTTTACTATAATTCCCACTTTACAAATGGGAAGGCTGAGGCTGACATCAGTTAAGCAACTTGCCATTTTTACTATGAGATCCATGAGGACAGTAACCCTAATGTTTTGTTCACCATGGTATAATATGAAATAGACCCCAATAAACAGATCTAGGCTGTGCAGGTTCGTGTGGCTAGCAAGTGGTTAAGCTGAATTTGAACCGCTGTTCTTCTGACTCTTCAGCTAACACATTCCATTGACATCCTGGAGGCAGTGATCACAGGATGCAGAGGCTGGCACCTTTGGGTGCCCCTCAGCCTATGGGAATCACAGTGAAGCTCTCCTTTCTGAGCTTGTTCGCACTGGAGGGTGATGTCTCTCTGGCCTGGCAAATAACCCTCCTCACTGTGCTGATTCTCTCTAACATGGCTGTGAAAATGACTCTTGGCATTCAGAATGTCTACAAAGGAAGACAAACAGAAAAGCTTTCAAGAGACGGCCAGGGATCAGTGCTTCCACCTTGCTGATTGAGGAGAAACAAATGAAAAAGTAGATGGATGAACATGCTCTGTGTGAAACACCATGGACCAGGCATGTGCCCTAGCGGTATGACAGGTTGCTCCCTGGGTGATACAGTGATTTTGAACAGATAGACACTGAGGTACAATGACTGTCCATGGCAGAGCCTGCATGGTCTGGCTGCCCCAGACCATTGGCTTCTCCCACAGTTAGAATTCTGTGAAATGCCATATGCCTTATTTAAGTTCTTTGGTGTGTGACCTACTGGATCTATTTATCTGCTGTTAAAGCCACCTCCTGCTTCTTTGCATTTCAACATCTAGAAGTTAAGGCAGCCCAAGAAGAAATTAAAGTTGCATCTATGAGCTGATTTCCCAAAGTGATATTGAAAAAAAATGCCCCCAAGTACATGTCTTTCTGTATTTTTTTTTTTTTTTCCTAGCAAAAGCTTTGGAGAAAAATACAAGATTGAAGTCAAATTGACAGACTGAACTCCAAGTTGGTTGGAGGAAGGGGAATCAGGTTCCCGGAAGGTGCAGGGTACAGAAGAGCTTTGTGACTTAGGACAAGGAGGAGGAAACTGAATTTGCCTCCTAACTTGGCAGGATATGAGGGAAGAGAAAAAAGCAACACACAAGTGGCCTTAGCTGGCATGGAAAGAGAGACCCTCTCCAAGGTGGAGTAGCAGGCAGGACTCAGAGGCTGCTGACCCAGAAGAAGCAGCGGAGAGCTAACAGGAAGAGGGTCTCACACAGGCAAACCCAGCAGGCTGGGGTGAGACCAAGGCTTCTTAGTAATGGAGGTGGCTCTCTGAGAATTGGGGTCATGAGTGTGATGTTGGAAAGTAGAATCTTCTGAAAGATTCTGGGCACCAAGATCAGTTAGGAGCTTCCACAAGGGAGGCTATAGAGATGGTGGACAACATGCTGAGACATGCTGGACAACATCAATTTTATTACTGTCCTATCGACTTATGCTCAGCTATAGCCACAGGCCAAGAAGGCTGGCCAAGAGGGTAAGGAATACTATGTACTGTATTTTTTCAATTGCATATACAGCACTGTCTCAAACACTCAATATAAAGAACCAACGGCGTAAAAGCTGGATTAAAATTGAAAGTCTTGTATTCATTTCTGAGATGAGCAATTTTGAGACCTGTGCATTTTGGGAGCCAACCAGACACGGCCTCTCTTCCTGTCCTGGCAACACACACACAGGCTGTCCGTCCCTCGGGTTCTGTTTTCTCATCTCATTTCAATTGCCCCTGTCCACATTGAGGAAAACCAACGAGTCCTTAATATGTTCCTCTGCTGTTCCTCTGTTTGCCAGCTGGTTAATTCTCAAGAGGAGGATTGCATTTGAATACATGTATGGCCTTGATCGTATTGTGATGCTGTTCTCTGATTCTCCTGCTGCTACTTTGAATAATCAGTATTACAAAAAGAAAAGAAAAGAAAGAAATGGTTAACCTCTTCATTGGTCTTCAGCTCGGTAGCTCCAGTGAGCTGTCACCAATAGAGTTCCGTAACAAATGAGATTATACCTCTCTTCATTATCCACCCTTTTCGTCCACTTACAGTAGCAGGGCTGACTCTTTCAGGGATCACATCAATCAAATCCCGAGTTAGAGACATTTAAATTTAAAAATCCACACTCAATTGCACCTGTTCTTTTCCTGGCTACCGTGGTGAATTTGGGATTTGGATACAACTCCTTGAAACTTTATTTTTAAAGTAAATAGAGGATTGTTTTGAGTTTGAAAAGTTATTTCAACATGCATCCCAGACAGCACAGCCTCAAATGGAGTCTAAATGCAAACAGGATCCCAACTTGAGATTTTCGTTTTAGCCCAGCGCATTCAAAGCAGTAATCTACATTGTGCCATGCCAAGTGGTGAGTGACTGTTAGGAGGATTAAAGGATTATTTTTTTTAATCCACTGGAACTCAAGCCATGGCCCCTCTATCAGTAACATTAATAACTGTAATGGACTGAATTCTCATACCTCTTTTCTTCAAGATTCTGAAAATGTTTTGCCAAATGTAAATTATCAAACCACAGATTAATTTTTAGAGCTGGAAAGAGCCTTAGAGATCAACCAGACAACTCCTGTTTAAGTATGAAACTCAAGGACAAGAGAACTCCAAGGATTTGATCCAAGTCTCATAGCCACTTGTTGGCAAAGTAGAATTCAAGCCCATGCCTCCAGATTTTTAACCTAGGGTGCTTTCCCGCACACCCTCTGCTGTATGAACTTGCCTTCTACACTGGCAGCCCCTGGGAGCTTATCACAGAAGTCCCACCCAGACCTGCAGAATCGGCATCTGCACTTGAGCAGAGCCTTCAGAACCATATGTCCATAAAAGCCTGATAGGCCCCATTTTCCACCGCATTGCCACTTTCCCACAGTTCTATGACCTTGGCATCAGCCACCAGGACCACTTTCTCCACATGTCCAAGGAGGTCTAATAAAATAAGTACAATAATACCTTGGAAGGGCTGGCAGTGTGGCTTGCGGGCAGAACATGTGCGTGGCCTGCACAAAGCCCTGGATCCAATCACCAGCACTGAAAGAAATACATGAAAATAAAATAATAGCATGGAAACAATATTCTGTACTGAAAGAAAAATGCCACAGTTCATCTAACCATGGCGATGGAAGGAAAAGATGAGAGGAAGGTCCTATCCTCTGCAGTTTTTATGAAGAACTTAACACTGCATTTGGAAAAAGAGTATAATCAAATAGGAGACAGAAATATAACACCTAGGGAACAAACAAAAATAGATCCATTAAATTTGGGGCTGAGATCTTGAAAAATATCTGTAAGGTATAATATACATACAGTTCAACATATGCACCTTGAGACTGCAGCTAAATGAAATTTTACATACATATATGCTATTATGGGCTGAATTGTGCCCCTCTCTAAATTTGTATGTTAAAGTCCTATTCCCAAGTACTTCAGAATATGACTGTGTTTGGAGATAATATCTTTAACACAGTAATTAAATTAAATGAAGTCATTAAGATAGGCTCTGATCGTGTGTGACTGGTATCCTTCTAAGAAGAGATTATGACATACACACGGAAAAGGGAAAGGGATGACCATGTAAAGACACAGGGAGAAGATGGCCACTTCCAGCCAAAGAGGGCCTTCAAGAGAAATGAACCCTGTTGACACTTTGATTTCTAGATTTTTCACTCCCAGTCTGTATTTGGCACCCAGTTTGTATTTGCCCAGTCCTGGCAAACTAATATACACACCATGGAAGCATCATCCAGATCCAGATGCAAAACATTTCTTTCCAGCATCCCAGAATTTGATGTTAGTGACAGCTAGAAGCCATTTTTGGTGCTAAGTGGGAGACTCACCAAGGCCAAGTGGAACTATGAAAAGATTAGCAAAATGATTAGATGAGTAGACTAAGGTGGCAGGAGAGAGTAGAGGAAGAAAAAGTGGCAGGGACATAGTTTAGAATTTCCTTAAGTCAAGGAATCAATGAAAAGGTAGTGGTGAAGGGAGCTAAAGGGGTATTTTAAAGGAGCAGGAAAATGACAAGGATGAAGAAGAGAGAAGAATCAAAGTTATCTCCCAAGTTTTTATGTAGGGACTGCTATAGGTTGAATATGGCTTGTCCCCTCCAAAACTCATGCTGAAATTTGATTCTCCATGTAACAGTGTTGGGAAGTTGTGGAGCATTTAAGAGGTGATTAGATTCTTAAGAAGGATTAATGCAGCTCCCAAGGGACTGACAGTGAGGTCTTGCTCTCATGGGATTGAACTGGTCACTATGAGAATGGGTTGTTATCAAGGGCACTCACATTCTTTCTTACGCAGAGTCCTGCTTGCCCTTCTATTTTTTGCCATGAGTTGAAGTAGCACAAGGTCTTCACTAGATGCAATCATTCAATATTGTATTTCCCAAGAGCTGTGAGCCAAAATAAACCTTTTAAAAAATAAATTACCCCACATCAGGTATTCTGTTATACTAACGGAAAATGAGCTAAGATAGGACTAAATTGATGAACCATTGATGACAAATATTGGATATTTGGGGGAAAAGAAGCAGTTCTAGTAGGAATTGCTGATACTCTTTGAGAGATGATGGATTTGAGGGAATGATGACATATTCAAGTGGATGTGACATGCCCAGAAGATAGAAATAGAGTCATGTACTACATAACAATATTTTGGTCAAAGACAGACCATGTATATAGCAGTAGTTTCACAGATTACATTTGCCTAGCCATGCAGCCATCTAAGTTTGTATATCTACACTCTATGATGTCTACATAATGAGAAAATAGCGTAACAACTCCTCTCTCCAGATGTATCCCTGTCGTTAAATAATGACCTATAGGACTGGGGCAAAAGATGAATGAGGATAGGACTGTAGATATGACTGGGGCCTGACCAAGTGGATGGCATGTGGAGAAGGGGGAAGAGAGCCAAGGATGAATGGTAGCACAATAACAAAATAATAATAGCAGCTAACGTACATTAAGTGCTTACTGCCTGGCAGATGGTCTGGTAAAGGCTTTACATAAGTTATCTCATTTAATCCCCACAACAACCTTGGAGGGAACATTTGGTCATTATTATCTCTGTTCTACCAAGGAAGAAACTGTGCCTCAAAGAGATTAAGTAACTCACCTAAAGTCACACAGCTAGTATATGGCAGTTGGCTCACTGTTAGTGTGCTTAGGAGAAAGGAGTCAGTTGAGAGGAGTTCAGATAAACTAGCCTAGTGCTGCTCTATTCTGTTGTTTAAAATTCCTCACACCACACTGCTGTTTCAGAATAGAATGAGCCCCTGCCATCAGTAAGTCCCTCCTAACACTCAACCTAGAACACCACAGTTGCATTTCAATAAAGGATGCTACTGTTTCCCTATTCTGCTGCCTGGGGAGTTGGATCAACTATCTATGTTTATTATTATTGCACATGCTTGAAGACAGTTTATCTATTAGCAGCCATGTGTCACTTAACAAGGATACATTTGGAGAGATGTACTCTTAGGTGATTTTGTCATTGCTCAATCATCAGAAAGCACACTTACACAAACCTGGGTGGTGTATCAATCACTGTGTGACCTCTGGTAGAGTCAAGAGATGTATAGGGCTGCTGCCTGCATAACACAGCACATTGTTTTACAATAAATTTTGTTTTTATATGATGGGAAATACTCTAAAATGATTTTTAAAAACAGTAGAGACATAACACAGTAACACAGTTGTTTATCATTAACAAGGATTGTGTACTATCCATAACTGTATTGCTATACTTTTGTCCAACTGGCAGCACAGTAGATTGGTTTACATGTTTACATTTGTTTACACAAACACATGAATGATGTGTTCCACTGTGACGCGATGACATGACGGCTACAATGTCATTATGCAATAGGAATTTTTTAGCTCCATTATAATCTTATGGGACCACACTCATGTCTATTATTCCATCATTGATTGAAAAGTCAATATGAGGTACTTGACTATATTCTAGTATGTGAGCCTCTCTTGCTTTTCTTATACTTCTGCCTTGAGTCCAAGCTGCTCCGTCTCCAGGGCCACTTTTCTCTCTCACAGATCAAGTTTCTTCACCTCTGTAGCCTGTGGAACCAAGTACAACTCATACAAGACTCTGGCACTCGAAGTGCCCAAAAGTCTAAGGGAAAACAAGATTACTTTTCCATGAATGTACTTCCACACATATTTTGCAGTTTCAGAGTTGTCCATGTGCCTGAAGAAATGTCTTATACTGAGACAAATAAAAGACATTGACAGGTGCAAAACTCCGGACCATCAGTTTAGCCAAAAGGGTCTAAGGTCTTTCTCTCCAAACAGCCCTCCCCCCTCCTCCTCCTCCTCCTCCTCCTCCTCCTCCTCCTCCTCCTCCTCCTCCTCCTCCTCCTCCTCTTCCTCCTCTTCCTCCTCCTTCTTTCTTGTACTCCAAATTGATCTATCTGGGTATTAGTTTTTATTTTTTTCTCTAATTGTGCATTTATAAAATAGCACCTCATATGTACCCAGCAAATGTGCAAACTGTTTCATAATTAAAGAGATTTCTATTCCCTCAAATCTGGCATGTGTGGTTAAAATACATGATTTGCCCTGGGCTTTAATGGAATGTGTGGCTAAAGAGCCAGAACCCCACTCAGCATCACTAGCTAAAACAAGGCTCAGAATATCAATCTATTATTCTGGAAGCCCCACACTGCCACTGCCAAGTGACTGTATTTATTTGTGAGTCTCAAGAAAATCCCGTTTCTTTTAGTATACAGCAGGGTTCTTCAGAAAGACACAAAAGGGACATTTGGAAAAAACAAAATGCTAAATCTAGAAACATTCTGGGTTACTGATGGCTGGTTTTTTTCTTCCCAAGTCACCTGAGAGACATTTCTTGTTCCAAGCCAAGTGTCTGGCCATGAACATCATGACCAAATTAAACATTATAGCTATTTATAGCCATACTTGCATGTAGAATGCTAATAATGATCTTAACAATTACTCTTAACAAGAAAGAATTGCCTGTGTTTTGAACTTTATCACTCACAAAGTAATTTCACTTGTATAATTTTAGTTTAGATTCTTCCAATAACCATAGAAAGTAGACAAGGTGGGCTTTGGTATGCCCATTTTATAGGTAAGGAGACTGAAGCACATAGTGCTGAAGTGAGTTTCCAAATAGTAAATAGTTGGAGGGAGAGAGCCTTGCAGGCCATATTTACTTACAGATTGGCAGGAAGAATGAGCATAATTTAAAGAGTTATGATTTCTCTACAGATATCTACAGAGTTTAAGTGCTTAAACTAGCTATATTCTGTAAGTATTTGTGTAGTCAAGTGAAGTATCTCAAGGCTTAGCTGTTCCCCATCTTATAGATGAAATCAGCCAGGAAACTGTATATCACATACACTACCTCAAGAGTGCAAACAGAGCCGTTATCAATTTGAGACAAGAAGTATCTGATAAGGTTCAGTGTTGAAACTAAAGACCTCAACTTTCAGAATATAATACAAGGCCATTTTTGCCTCATTTATGAAATGGTCTTATAAATAGTCTGAATGTATTCCTTCCATGATGAATGTGGGTGACCCATTTCAACATTATTGTCAATAATTCACATTGACATTTTTATAGCACCTTAGTTTGTCAAAGCATACCTTTTATAATTTTTGATTCCGTCATAGTCCCTGTGAGCTAAATTGGTTCATGGCAATATTCCCATTTCTCAGACAAGGAAACCAAGGTACGGTTAATAAGAATGCATTCAAGTATTGATCGGCAGTTCCTACATTAATGATGGGGTACGATAATGAGAAAAAGCAGGTGTGATTCTGCCTCTCATTTCTTACAGTTCAGTGTGGGGGAATAATCAAACAATTGTGCCAACAAATGTAAAATCTCAACTGAATACTACATTGCTTTCATCTACATATTTCATCCAAACATTGTATAAGCCATGTGTTTAAAACATTCCATGACAGTTTTTTATGAAAAAAAAATAGAAGTAAAAATTGCACTGGAAACATAGAATGTAAGGATTAGGCCTTGTCAAAGAGACCTAGCACAACTTTGCTGGGGAAGTCAAATGATCTGAGGAAACAGAAGGGAAATATATGAAAATGGAAGGGATCACTGTTCCAAGCAGAGGGAAGGGCATATAAAAAGGCCCTGTGGTAGAAAGCAGCTTAAAATGACAGTTCCAAATCAGTACGGTTGCGTGGCAGAGCCTAGAAAGAAACAGCTCAACAGAAAACTAGGAAAGTACCTGCTGTGTGAAAGGCTCCTAAGCTTTCATTCTAATAGCAATGGGAAGTCATAAAAGAGGTGTGAGCGAGATGGAGGGTGAAAGTGAAATGAAGATCAACTATCTAGGCTTGTGCATGGTGGTGGCAAGGAGAATGCTCTAAGAGGAGCCAGTTTGTGGGAGACCAATCATGAATTTGGTTTTGAACACATGGAGCTTGAGATCTTAAAAAGAGAGCCAAGAGTGTGGTGAAACATAGAGGTGAGAGCTAAAGATACGAATCTGTGAGCTACGCTCCAGTAGGTGATCGTTACAGCCACCAATGTAGATGAGACAAGATTGCCAGAGGAAGATGGCGAAGTGAGAGGAAAGGAGTCTGGGAAAGAAGTTTGGGCAACTCCAACCTTTAATTGCCAGGTGGAGGAAGATAAGTCTAAAGAAGAAGAGAGTGGCCAGATTGCCAGGAGGAATACAGGAGCACAAGGTATCATGGAAGATAGAGGTAGATTTGCAAAACCAAGGAAATTGTTAATTAATTAATTGTTAACTAAGTACTGCCAAGAAGTTAATAAAAAAGACTGAAAATATATCCACTGATGGGCACATAGAGTCCATAGGCAAACTTAAGAGCAGAAGCAAGAAGCCAGATCACCAAGGGTTGAAGAAAGCCGATGATGTTATGAAGACTGAAATAGCAATTTCAATGTTTAGTTTTGAAGCTCACTTATATTCTAAGGCACATGTAACCAAAGAATACACAGTTGTCCCTTGGAATATGTAGGAGATGAGTTCCAGGACACCTCACAGATGTCAAATTCAGGAGATGCTCAAGTCTGTCGTATAAAATGGTATTGTCTTTGCAAAATAACCTAGGCACATCGGCCCATTTACTTTGAATCACCTCTAGATTACTCATGATACCTAACATGATGTAAATTCTCTGTAAATAATTGCTACACTGTATTGTACAAGGAATAAGGACAAGGAAAAGATCAGTACATGTTTTGTACAGGTGCGATTTTTTTCAAATGTTTTTGACCCACAGTTGGTTGAATCCTCAGATGCAGAGCCTACAAATAGGAAGGGCAGACTGTGGAATCTACAATAATGAAAACACAAACGGTAGTTTTTAGCTTGAATGGGAAAGTATGCAAGAAGCAAAGAGAACTTTACATTATATTTTCCCCGCCTTCCTCTTCTGCTATCTTCTTCCAAAGACACTCTAACTTGGAACCCGTGATCTCTGTCCTCTGGCTCTCTATCTCCACTGCTCAGGATCCCAACATGTTGGGGAAGGATTTGGTGAGCCAATCTCACTCAGTTGAAAAGGAATGATAGCTGCAGTGTGTTAACCCTCTGAGCTAGGAGTTTGCTCTTCTGCAAGAAACAATTCCTTAACAGGTGAGGGACATTGAGGATAATGTTTAGGATAGCCAGGAGTGGAGTGGGAAGCTCGAAGAAGGAGATAGCATGATGGGTTGGAAATATTAGTAACTTCCTGGGTAATCTCGAAGAAGTCGTTTCACCTCTCTGGGGCCAGAGTTGGATCAGATCCACCCTCTTCTGGCCCTGGCCCTGTAGATCACTGTAGCAAACCTGGTTCCAGTGGGTGGTTCCAGCTCATTGGGAAGGGGGAGAAGGGATGCAGAAAGAGAAGAGGGGGGCATTTTTCTTGCCTCTAGGAAGATGGTTTAAACTTAGGTTAAACTAGAATAAATCAATTGAGGTGTGTAAATCAGATCACATTTTAAGTGCTCCAAAAAGCTATTTTAAAAAATTCCTGAAGGCAATCTTCAGTCAAGTGAGGAGTCCTTTTGTACAAAGCATAAATGCCCCTGGATCTATTCTTTTTTCATCGTGTAAATACATCTATCAGGTTTCCATAAGGCACAAGGTACATTTGTGTCTAATAACAATGCGTAGCAGAGAAATGGTTGCGATGCTCTGATAAAGATTAATGCTTGACTTCCTCTTTCAATTCTTTTGTACACTGCACTTGGCTTTGAAAGTGCTTTTCTGTTTGCACTTCACTTTGAAATCACCTTGACGCAGTCACTTCATGCGGTAGATGCAGAAAAAGATGTGCTGTTACCAGGAGTAGGCTATGATATGCAGCCAAAACACCACCTCTAATTATGAACCATGGACTAGAAACGGAAGGGCCATGAGTAACAGAGGAGCGGCCTTGTGCCTGAGCTCCAGTATGGAGAAAGGCATTCTAGCATGCAAGATGAGACTTCAGTGATTCTGTCCTTATTGGCTTCCACTCCCAAAGCTGGCTAGCACTCCAGCCTCCGTGGCCAGTCACTACTTGCTTCACTCTGAGAGGACAAGCTGTCCAAACTCACCCATTAGTTAGCCTCCTGCATTTACACAAAACACATGGTGCCCTACGCTTCATCAGTACAGGGTCACTGTGTCCCTACATAGGGCAAACTGTGATGGCTGCCCCCAAACAAGTGCCTTCTTGCTCTGTACCTTTCCTACCTCAATCCATAGCCTCTCTCTCTTCTCTCAACAAACTCTGGACAGAGCCTTCTGATCTTCTGCCAGCAATCACTTCTGTGTTGATTAATACTTCTGTCTCACTCTACGCAGCGCCAAACTGAGCTGGGTTTGCCTCCTCCCTGTTACCTGCCCATCCAGAAGAACAAGAGCTGGGCAGCTGGACAGATCTGTTGGCCCAGGGCCCACCCTAGACATGAGATGATTAAGGAAGATAATGAAGAGTGAAGGATTCAGGGGTGAAAAATGACTTCTTTGGAATCCTTATTGATCTGCCAGCTGAGCTCTTTTTTATGTGCAACCTAAACTTGATATTTCAAATTGAAACTGACTCTTGAATAGCTCACGCAATTTTGGACCTGGCAGTGATTTTAGATGGACATTGCCTAGATGGGGAAACTGAGGCTCCAAGCATGGAAATGACTGGCCAAAAGTAACAGTGTAAGAGGTAGGGCTGGGACACTGAGCTGATGTTCTGGTCACTATCACAGGCTGCAGAACTATTTCCTTTGGTAGGACCCAAGTTCTATCAATAAGATAATGTCGGGGGCTGGGGACTTAGCTCAGTGGCCCCACACTTGCCTTGCAAGAGCAAGGTCCTGAGTTCAATCCCGGTACCAGAAAAGAAAACAGAAAACAAAAAAAAGCAACGTAAGATAATGTTGTACTCCTGCCAATATAAACAAGGTCAGACCACACTGGTATAATCTGGATATTGGATCAAAAGTGCCAGTAAAAAGCAGATGGCCAAGAAGGGCACAGTGTTTGGGGAGCCAACATCACAGAGAACAGCCAAGAAACCTTCTCTCACTTCATATTCATGCATGGAGGTGGAGCCACAAGATGATGCCTCAAATGCAGAGTCTCCTTCTGGGGAGAGCTACATTTTCTAAGAAGCATTTCATTTTAGGACTTATTTCTCCATGAAATGAAGAGTACCAGGATGGAAATAAGGGTCTGCAAGTGGGCCCTGTCAGTTGCAATAGGGAATAGCATTCTCACTTAGTGGGCAAGCCAGGAATGTGACCTGAGTTGGGGAGAAATGGAAATTGCCTGGAAGGAGAGCAAGGCGTGCCCCACCCACAGAGCATCAGAGATTCAAATCCCCCCAATTAAAATACAAACCACCCCAGGGGCTCTGGTCAGCCTCCTGTCAATGACTAATTAACACCTTGGCTTGCTTTATCACCACAGGGTTCCTTGCCTGAAAGTATATGGACAAAGGAAGGGGACTTGATTGTTAAGTTTGGGCAAAGACCTGCTCTGTATGCTTTTACGTAGCTACAGATAGGTCACAGATCATGGAGTTGCGATCCAGGGAAAGCAAGGCATCGCTTCATCTTTCTGTGCTCAACAAAGACTCTTGGATCCCCTTGTCAGTGAGAAGAGAGCCACTGAGGAGAATCAGCAGGAGTCCAGCCACTCAATGAACATTACTTATATGTACTTATGAGACAGCATGCACTGATTGATCCCCACAACCGGCCAAGTACAGGGCTAAGCACATGGCTGCAAGGAAGACAAAGGTACATCCCTGCCCCAGAGGAGGCCACAATCTAGCAAGGAAGAGCAATGACCACACAGATGACCCTAATGAAGTGGGATAAGGACTACATAAAGCAAAGTAAAATGAAATAAAATTTACTACTAATCTACTATGGCCCAATAACTTTAAACCATTCCTTCATTAGTTCACTCAACAGACATTTAGTAAATGACAACAGCAGCTGTGTTAAGAATATGAAGATGGACAGAAAAGATCTTTGCCCTTGAAAGAATCACATCCTACAAGGGAAAGATACATGGATATGCAATAACGGGAAAATAGTTATAGTTGCTGTTTCAGAAGTCTCGGTATGCACAAAAGACATTGAAAGAAGTTAATTCTTTTTTTTTAAGCAAAATATTTATTGGTTCATTTTAGATCTACATAATGGTAACATTCAGCATAGGGAATTTGTACCAGTACATGATATATCTTGCTTTCTTTTCTTTCCTATTACCCTCTCTTTGACCCCTGTTTCCCTCCTTATATACAAAAGCTTCGTTTCCATTTTTTCTTTTGATTTTCTCTCCTTTTTTCCTTGTCTCTTCTTTCCTTTCCTCCTCCCCTTCTCTTGTTCCCCTTATCACTTGAACATTTTCTTCCCATTTCCCAATGTCTATTGTATATTTTAGTCCTTATTGCCACTTTCAGTTTCTCACACCAGAGAAACAATATGGTAATTAAATGTGTGTATCCGATTTATTTCACTGAAGAGTATAGTCTCAAGGTTCATCCATTTAGCTATAAATGTCACAAATTCATCCTTCTTTATGGAAGAGTAGTACTCCATTATATTCAAAAACCACATCTTCTTTATCCATTTGTTGGATGATGGGCATTTGAGCTGTTTCCAAGATTTAGCTATTACAGATTGTGCTGCTATAAACATGGATGTGCATATATCACTGTGGTATGGTGCTTTTAATTCTTTTGGGAAGATACCCAGCAGTGGAATAGCTGAATCAAATGGAACCTCCAGTTTTAGCTCTTTGAGGAGTTTCCACACTGATTTTCACAGTGGTTGCACCAGTCCACACTCCCACCAACAGTGGAGAAGGGTTCCTTTCTCCCCACAGCCCCCCAAAAGTTAATTCTTAATGGCATCTCAAAGCATCTTGTTTTACACTAAGTGTATACTGTGAGTCCATTTACGTGAAGTTCTAGAAGAAGCAGAACTAAGCTACTAGGAACAAATTCAGTACAGTATTTGCCTTGGGAGAAATCGTGGCAGGTCCTTTGACTAAGAAACTACCTGGTGTTGTGGTAATATTTTTTATCTTGATAAGAGTTTGGTAATATAGATAAATACATTTGTCCAAACTCATCAAATGACATATTTAAGATTTGTGAATTTTTTTGTTTGTAAATTTTGCCTCAAAATATTAAATGATATTAAATGATACACACAATGAAATATTTGCAGTGTATGGAGGGAGGTGTCCTGATATCTGCAACTTAGTTTTGAATTGCATAAAAAAATAAGATGGATAGATGGGTGGATGGATGGAAATGTGTTAAATATAGTGAAGTGTCAATTGTAGAATCTAGGTAGTAGGTATGCACTGTATACGTCTCAGCTATTCTGAAAGTTTGAAATTTTTCAAAATAAAATTTTAGGAAAGTGAATTTGAAAAGTTAAATAGGTATTCCCCAGGCAAACAGGGTGAGAAAGGGCTTACACCTTTCCCAAGTACATCAGCCACATCTATTTTCCACCTCCTCTATAAAGTGTGGACACTAAATATTTACTTACCTCCTTCGCAGCAAGGAGTAGCCATGCAGCACAATTCTGGTCCATGAGACATTAAGGGAACTCTGCTAGTTCTCTTGGGAAAGCTTTTGCTTAGTTTGTGATGGCTCTTCCTGACTTCAACACAAACATGATATCTGGAGCTATGGCAGCCCTTATATCTATTGAGGAAAATCCAAAAGAATCAGGCTTCCACCTTGACATTATTGAGCCACAGAACCAATGTCAACAGCTACTCAATTCCAGACTTCTTGCTATGTTAGAAAAATAATTCCTTATTTGTTTTAGCCACTTAGTCAAGTTTTGTGTTACTGGCAGCTGAAATATTCTGAGCATCAGGAAGAAGTGTAAAAAGCCTGGCTTTCAAGTAATTGCAAGCAATCTGATGATTGGAACCAGAGCTTGGAAAGGAAAATGTGGAGCAAAAGAAGTAGCTGGCTGAGTGCAGTGGTGCATGCCTGTAATTTCAGCTACTGGGTAGGCTAAGTCAGGAGGATTTCAAGTTCAAATCCAGCCTGGGCAACTTAGTGAGACCCTGTCTCAAAATAAAAATAAAAAGGGTTGAGGATGTAGCTCAGTGGCAGAGCACTTGCCTAGTGTGCATGAGGACCTGAGTTCAAATTTTAGGGATAGGAAGAAACCATACTGGACTTCAGATTCTCTGAAGGTAATAGAGTTATGAAATGACATTTTAGAGCAGTGATTCTCAATTTTTATAATGATTAGAATTATTGGGGGTTAAAAGATATAAATTCCCACCTGGGCAAAATACAAATTGCCCATGCCTGTAATCCCAGCACTCTTGGAGACTGAGGCAGAAGGATCTCAAGTTCAAGCCCAGCCTATTCAGCTTACTAAGACCCTGTGTCAAAGTATAAAATTTTAAAAGATCTGGGGATGTAACTCAGTATGAAGGCTGTGGGTTCAATCCCTAGTATCCCCTTACCATCCTGCCAACTAGTTTCCAACTCCCACATCTAGAGATTCTGATTCTGGATGTCAGAGCCATACCCATGCCCCCTCCTTTACCAGCAGCCTCCATATCCAGTTTGCACACTGACAACTTCCTGTCTCCATGTTTCTCTGTCTCTCTTCTGCCTGGAGACTTTCCCCAGTCACAGAGACATACCACATGCAAACATGGGACACACCAGAAAGTGACAGACAGCCAATGCCCCCAAGAGCAAACTTCAGTGAATGAGGAAGAGAGTTCCAGATTCTTTGCTCATCAATGGGATGCTTCTTGGTCTCTCAGAGGCCTGTCCCCTAGGGGTTGAGCCCCAGTTGCCCACTGTGATAAATAACTCTAACATTAATAGATCCTTTATTGACTTTCTTTCTTCCCCATCTCCCTTCCCCAACCTCTTAAAAGTTTGCTCCTGGAAATCACTCTCCAATAAACTCCAGGGAATTAATCCTTGGCTAAGGCTCTGCTTTTAGCAGAACCCAAACTAGGACCCTGGCTGAGCATGCCTAGGAATGTGCATTCTAACCATCACCACTCCAAGCATTCAGACATGTGGACTCAACCTCAGTTCCTCTCCCACAAACAACTTCCCCAGTCGACACTGTCAGAAACATTTGTAGATTAGATTGAAATTCTTCAGCGGCAAGCAGAGTTTTCAGTTGAGTTGAGAGCAAGAGATTTAACCAATTCTCTAGCTAATTCAGTTACTCTATGAAAAGTTTCCAAACAGAAGCATTTTCAAAAATAAGTCCTAAATGTAAGGGCCTCAAATCAGCTTATGATGTTGAAAATAATAATAATAATCAGGAATTGTCAACAAAACCCCCAATACATAAAAAAAAATAAGAACAGAGAATCCTAAATGTTCTTTGTTGTTATGGCTTGTGTCTAGATGCCCCGCTGCCCAAAAACCTTCTGCAGGTGCAGTCATAGGTGGGGTTTTTCAGAGGTGCCTGGATCTGGAGTGTGTGATACTGGGATAGTGTGTGACGCTGGGATTAGGGAATGTGATTACTAAATTAGTCCACTGATTGACCTGGCATAGTTCTTTGTGTGGATATTGGGAAGGTCTACCTTGGGTGTGAGCACTGCCTACCCTAAGGGCGTATAGCCTGAATAGAATATAAGGGTCAGAAAGAGAGTTGCTGTCACGACTTGCTGCTTCTTTGCTACTTGGCTGCTTTGCTGCCTTCTGCCTGTCATGAAGTGTTTCTCCTCTGCCATGCCACCCTGCCTTGGAGCCAGCCAACTATGAACTGAAACCTCTACAAACTGTGAGCTAAATAAACCTTTCCTCCTTTAACTTTGGGTGTTAGGTATATTGTCTCAGCAATGAATAAAAGTAACTAAGATACTTGCTTGATGACATCCAGAATTATTTTATGTCTAAATTAAAGAATATTCAGTATATATTCTTTTAGTTGATTTTAGTGCAAAATTTATCTGTTACAGAAAAAGAAAGGAATAATAGATATCAGTGGAAGTAATGACTTTAATTGTGTATAAGAGTCAAGCAAAAATTCTCTTCTCTTTCTTCAACATTTCCTTACTAGGAAAAGGGAGACTCATCCAATATTTTCATATTAGCTGGACGTGGTGGTACATGTAATCCCAGCACTCTGGGAGACTGAGGCAGGAGGATTACAACTGAGCAATCTAGCAAGACTCTATCTCAAAATTTAAAAACTTAAAAAGGGCTGGTAACATAGCTCAGTGTGCAGGCCCTGGGTTCTCTCCGCAGTAATAAAAATAAAATCCATACCATCATTTGCCCTCAGGTTAGGGTTCTGAAAGGAGGAGCTGGTGGAGAAGGAGACGAAGGGACACAGAGGCGATCTCAAGGGCCATGAGCATCAGGGCCTCCTCTTTAAAAACTCAAGTAAGCTGGGTACATATCACTCAGCTATTCAAGAAGCTGAGGCAACAGGATTGTTTAAACCTAGAAGTTCAAGGCCAGCCTGGGCAACAGAATGAGACTCCATCTAAAAAATCCTACATAAACTGACACAAGGTGTCCTCCATGACTCCTAGAAATAAGCCATGGGGTGTGCTCTGAACATAAAAGGGCTAATTGAACATAATAAAAATAATGCAAGTGTTCATCAGCAACCCTCTGTACCCACCCCCAATCTCAGTGAAATAGGCAAAATGATAAAACTCCTGACATGCCCTCAATTTAATTACAACAGGCTGGAGGATGGAAGGAGAGTTGGGGGAGGTTAATTAGTAACAAGCCACAGGCTAGAAAACACAAAAGACCACTTTTTTCCTTGAACAAATGCTGAAACCTTAACTCCAGGCACTGCCCACCACCAGGGCCACTGGGCCCTGTTTACATCTAAACTTTCCGGCCTGTTAACCTCAAACAATCCGGAAGCAGTAATTAGCTTCTCCTTTGGCTGGTCCTCCTCCTACCCCAACGCTTTGCACACTTCTCCAAATCCTGCTTCTCTTATCTCTAACCAGTGTCAAGTTCAGGGTAAATGGTGCTTCCCTTCCCCAAAATTTATAAAAATACTGTCAGCTCTAGGTATTAGCTTCACCGCTGGCAGTGGCAGGAGCGTGTCCAAGGTCCTTGTTCTTTCTATTTTCTGGCTCATCTCTATTATGGTTCAGTAAACCTTTCTTTTATCTCAGAGATCTCTCTCGTCTCAGGAGTTTGGGTTTCACAAGGTTAATTATATTTCCACAAAGCTGTTTCTAAAATGTGAACAAATTTCCAAGAAGATGTGAACATTTATTTTTTAAAAAAACAAAGTATCCCATTATTGTAAGCTATGGCTTATGCATTAAAAAAAAAAACATCATTTAGCTGGACCTGGAGGTGCAGATCTGCCTGTAATTCTAGCGCTCTGGAAAGCTAAGGTGGGAGGACTGCAAATTCAAGCCCAACCTGGACAACTTAGTGACTCAGTGAGACCCTGTCTCAAAAGAGAAAAAATCATTTCTAGAAGTTTCCAGGGGCTGAGGGGATAAGTGGTAGAGTGCTTGCCTGGAATGTACAAGATCCTGGGTTCAATCCCCAGCACCACACACACACACACACACGCACACAAAATAAAGTTTCCAGTTGCAGTTCTAGGGGAGAAATTATTCTCAAGAAGGCAGGCTTTCAGACTTGCTCTGAAATACCAGCAGCGCCCAGCACTAGTGACGGTGAGCTGCATTTCATACCTCCCTGCTGCCGTGCTCTGCACCGCTACCCTGTCTCTGTGCCGTTGCCAGAAGAATCACAGGGATATTGTTCTGCTATTATCACAGGATGGTACACCTAATGCCACCAAAGGCAGGCAGGATGTTGTGGGGGCTTCCCATTAAAATCCTCACAGGGGCTGTCTTCAACCCTTCCAGCTAATATTGTCTTACCTGCTGTCCGGGCAAATAGGAAGATGCAGATTGTCAGAAAGAAAGTGTGGGCTACAGGGAAAGCTGCTGACTGATAGAGGATAAAAGAAGAATGCAAAAATACTACCGGATCAGCTTTTCTTTAATCCTAACAGAAGAGATGCAGGGGAAGTCTGCATTTCTAAACCTTAAATTAGTATGAGTGTACACTCTGTGTGTGTGTGTGTGTGTGTGTGTGTGTTCTGCAGTTGAAAAGTGAGTTTTTACTCTGAAGAAGCATATAATGCCACCAAAAACTCTCCCAGGAAAAGCTTAGGAAGAGGATATTTTGCTATAACAGGAAAATAAGAAATCATATATCCACACTTGGAGCTACAAGGGAAAAGGTAACTTTATCCATTGACTTGCTTTTATTGATCACCAACCACAAACATTTCTTTGAGACAAGTGTGGTGACACACACCTGTAATCCAAGCACTCTGAGATTAGGGAGGCTGAGGCAGGAGGATTGCAAGTTTGAGCTCAGCCTGGGCAACTTAGCATGACCCTGTCTCAAAATAAAAATTAAAGAGGACTGAGAATGTAGCTCAATACAAAAGCCTTGGGTTCAATCCTCAGTGAAGAAAAGCAAAATTCTCTGAGAGCCTGTGTCCCACATGCTTTTCTGGGTAATACAGACAATCCAAGAGGTAGAATTCTCATCCCTGGAGAAATTCACAGGGTGGTTGAAGAGAAATGACAAGAACATAAAAAGATAAGTAACAGTCATGTACCTGCTATGCAATAAATGACAATATTGAGGTCAATTATATCATTACAAAGATTCACATAGAAATCTCTCCCCTTCCTCAGGATATTTTCTTTAGTGGGGGTGTGCAGGGAAGGCAAGAACTTAATTACTTGGAGTAATTTTTTATGTTTGCACATAAATGCATAATGATATTATTGATCCTCTACTCAAACTCCCGGCAGAAACAGTTATGAAACCTGCTGGGACTCTGCACCTGGCAGGCTGGTTTCCCTATTCATCAAGGAGCCATGGAAAGAACCCGAGAATACTTCCTGCTCTGAGGATGTCAGAGCAACCTGGGGTGCTCACTAAAGGTAATTAACAGTTCTGGAAGATCAAGAAAGTTTGAGCGGCCATATGCAGCCTCATCAAATGGGAAGGAGATTGCTCCTCTTATCTCCAGATGTCCAAGTGCTTCACAAATCAATATTAGAAGCTGCATTTTATAAATTACGCCATCATGTGAGCTGTTCTGTGACTTGGCATGAAGGTAAAAAGGAAAGAAAAATGCATCTTTTTTTTTCTTTAAGAACTCTATTCAATGTGAAACCCAGGAGCTGTTATTTGGTCCTCAAATAAATGTCCATGTTAAAGCAATGAATACTCCACGTATTACTGTTATAAGAACAATGTTAGATTTTTTAAGTCTTGATGAAAGTATTTTCAAAGTTTAGTTTAAAGTGTTGAAAATAACAATATATCCCAGAAAATAATGAGTTTCCTCTTGTTAGCTGTCGAACTGTTTACTCCCATAACTGAATAATAACAGCACATCAAAGCCAGCAGTGGTAATTAAATGATTTGTGAACATAGGTTAACAAATTAGTGCATCATGATGTGTAATTGTCTAATTAAGATAAAAATGCTAGTCCTACCTACAAGACTGACAAGATAGCAAAACCAGAAGGAATAGGTAAAAAGCATTATGCTAAAGATTCGAATGTGTATAATAATGTCATTTTTCTGCTCACAACTTAAAATGGGCTACAAGCATCTTCCAGATCTTAAATGTCCAAGTTTCACAAATGGGTTTGAGTATAGTCAGCCAAAAGAAGAATAAACAATTATATAGTAGTGTGCATTTGTTATGATTTTGGGTTAAATTGGGAAATGTCTACATGATCTCCAGTTAATTTGTGTTTATTTGTTTTTATGACACTGGATGTTGAACCCAGGACTTGCACACTGAGCTAATTCACCAGTCTGGTCTTTTTGTTTTTGTTTTTGTTGTTGTTTTTTGAGACAGTCTTACCAAGTTGCTAAATTGCCAGAGCTGAGCCCAAATGTAGGATCCTCCTGCCTCAGGCTTTTGAATGCTGGGATTATAAGAATGCACCACCATACCCAGCTTTGTTCATAGTTTTCATATGACAACTACCACCATCCCAGGCCTGTGAAGGAACCTGAAAGAAATTTCCACTTTAGCCATCCAGGAACTAGATTTGTTTTTTAAAAAGCTAGAGGAAATAAGGAATATTCAGCCTTCCTCTTCCGTAACCATTTGCTGTTTATGATCTACTTATTCTATACATATTTACTAAGTGCCTATTATATGCCAAGCCAAGCATTAGTCTTTACAAGGGATATAAAGATGCATCAAACTTAGATGGTCTCTTAGAGAGTTTTCTTATTAAATGGTAGAGACAGTGTGAGGTAGGATTTCAAGAGAGGGACAGATAACTTCCATCTGGGAAAATCAAGCTGCGATGTCACTGTCATGTCAAGAGCTCGGTCTCTGACAGTGGGAAGGGGTGGTGGTAGAAGAGTTTGCAGGCAGAGGAAATGGCATGCACACAGGCACATGTCATTTATTGTTTATTCTGCCACCAGTTGGGAAGTTTAATCCTAATTAGATCCCAGAAATGAAGCCAGTTCTGTGCTTATTTCCATTAGCAATGGAAGCTGCTGGGCAGCTGAAAAATTTTGCTCTCTCAACAGCCCGTCAGAAACACAGCAGTGAGTTTGGAGCCCCCAAACTCTTTGAATCCTCGGTGATCATCTAAGCAATGGAGTCCCCTAAATATATACAAAACTGTATCTGCAT
Organism: Heterocephalus glaber; assembly: GCF_053883595.1. NCBI lineage: Eukaryota > Metazoa > Chordata > Mammalia > Rodentia > Bathyergidae > Heterocephalus > Heterocephalus glaber. The sequence goes on along the minus strand of NW_028258381.1, from coordinate 19,092,074 downwards.
AAATCTGAGCAAATAAAGAAGACTGTAAAATGCACACGGCACTCTTTCAGTCTCAGAGCAGTGCTTGTGACATTGTAGGCCACTTTCCATCCCATCCTTGGGAGGAGGAAAAGCATTCCCTCATTCCTAGGTTAGTTTCCTCTCCACTACCACATCCTTCCAGCTGCCTTGGCAAGCAACCTCAAACTGCTGGCTAAATACAAAGTAGGGATGTGTTGAAGGAAGTTTCCTGCTTTTCCTATTAGTTGCAAGAATTGGTACCAGTTGTTGGGCCTGTGTGTGTGTGTGTGTGTGCATGTGTGCGTGTGTGTGTGTGTGTTATAAATATGATAGCAGAGATGAAACTCTGGTTATTAATCCAAGTCAGGGCAGGAAGAAGAAAATATAGAAGTAAAAAGAAGCAAAAAAGTGGTTTCTATTTAAGCTTTTTGTTCTGAAGACAAAAGTTTATTTAACAGTGACAACTTCTGTCTTCTAACCAACACCAAGACATTGCCTCTTAAGGCCAGGGGCTTCCTTCCTAGCAGTAAGCCATTAACAATCAGTCTCAAAACCTAAACCCACTATTATTTCAGTTGGCATTGTTTAGTCATTCATAGCTCACATTCTAGTCATTGTAGTTTATCCCTTTTAGCCTAATATCATTGGCCATTAAGAAAATATTTGTCCACACCTTTGGAAATATGTATATTTCCATGTGGGTTATATGAGTAAAAAGGAATTTGGAATTGATTCAAATGGGGGTTATGAAGTGGTTGAACATTTGCAAACTAAGTTTCTTTCAGGAAGACTAGAGAGAAGGAAAAAGCAGAGATGTGATCCTTTGGGGTCTTTCTGGGGTAAGGAGTTCTTAGTGCCCACAAGCTGTTAGCTTACATCACTGTAATTGCTGCTATGATTGAATTAGTGACTTGCTCATTCACCCCAGTTCCTAGGGACTACCACTGTTTTCCTTACTCCAGGCATGGGTGGTGGGCTCTAGGCTCTCTGCTAAGTGACCACCTTGCACCAGGGGATGTTGGAAAAGTCATTTAATTTGCTGAGTCCCCAATTCTCCACTTTACTGGACTAAAGGAGCTTGAAGAAGGGAGCTGGAGATGGAGCTCAATAGTAATACACTTGCCTAGCAAGTATGAAGCCCTGGGTTTGATTCCCAGGATAAGAAGGAGGAGGAGGAGGAGGAGGAAGAGGAGGAAGAGGAAGAAGAGGAAGAAGAGGAAGAAGAAGATTAGTATTAGTTCTGGGCTGGGGATGTGATTCAGTGGTAGGGTGCTTACCTAGCATGTGCAAGGCTCTGGGTTCTATCTGCAATACTGCATAAAGGGGAAAAAAAAGGAGACCACAAAAGTAATTGTAAAACCTTGGACTTCTTGCCAAGACACACGATGAACTGGACAGGATACCTTCGTGGTGAAGCAGGCAAGCCACCCAGAAAGTCCCTTTGCCCACCAGAGTCTGTGATTCACAGGACCCTTCTCCCAAGATTAACCCATCAGCTGCCCATGACATTCTCAAGGGAAGGCAAACACAGCACTATAACAAGAATAACGAATTTGGCAAAGATATCCTGAACACAATGAGATGCAGAAGCAATCTGATGTCGGAAATGAGGAAAATAGTTTAAGTATGTAAGGATAATGAGTTATTTTGAGATTTTTAAGACATCTGATATTTTAAACATATATACACACATAAATTCATCTATCATCTATTCATCTCTAATTTGTACATAAGTGTATTTCAAATCAGTCAAATTGTTTTAATAAACCAAAATATTACCAGAGTAGAGCAAAACTAAGTGATCAAATTACAGTGAATTAGACAGAATTTCCCAGCAATGTTTTCTACTAATTTGTAGTCTATAAGTTTTATTATTATTAATTATGACACAACTTTTTAAAACTTCAACCTAAAACTTTGCCCACACTAAGAATTTAGGACACATAACACCTTCCATGCTATAGCATATTTAATTTCCACAGATCTAACATGGTGAGCTTGCTGGTTTATGGCTGCTTTGGGAGTTCACTTTTGGGATTTTGCAGTTTTACCATCTATTGAACATTTTAAAGTGGAAAGTGTAATGATTTATCTTCTGTACAAATTGCTTTTCTGATGATATCATTATTGGAATAAAAGTCCTTCTCTGAAAAGGAAGTCTGAGAACATTCTGTAAGGCTCTGTCTGAATAAGGAATAACATTGTAAGGACCAGAAGTTTCCCGAAGTGCAATAGACCTCTCTGTAAGGAGGGAATTCTCTCCCTATCCTTAGAAGGATTTCACCAGGTGCTGGGCGGCCATCCCAAAGACTCTTAGAGGAGACAGGGTCATTGGATGTGAGGTTAAAGGTAGCCTCGGAGGTACTGGCTAGATCTAAGACTTGTGAGTTTTGTGATCCAAGGACTCATAGGATTCAGTAGCTAAAATATCATCCTACCATTCCTTAGAGCCATGCACTTTCATGCTAGGATCCTCCCTTAGCAAGCCACTGCTGCCCTGCCACATATGTGCTGATGTTAGATTGTTTTCTGGCTTTTGGTCCAAAATGAAACTGAGTTTTATTTTGACTAAAGCAATTTTAATACATCTGGGAGAACCAAAAAGCTCTAATAACACACCTCAGGTCTTTGAAAAAAGCACATTGCTCCATAGCCAGCCTACGGCAAGAGAGAAACACATTGGCACATGTAATAAAATTTCTATCTTAGTCATTTACTATTTAGTGAAAGGCTAGAGGAAGTAAAATCAAACCTAGATGCAGTTCGATACCCAGGTCAAGGTTACAATGGGAGCAAATGATGAGTATTTCTGTTCATTTTCCTTGGCGCCTATCCAAGGCTGTGCCACATCTGTACTATTAAGCCTCTCTCAGGCAGCATGGCAGGAAACATGCTCTGTCTTCGCCAAGTTGTGGTGCCCCTTCTGGAGGAAACTGGCAGCTGCTGCGGACTGACAGGGTGCTACTTATAGCAAATTCCACAACTCAAGGGGAAAAAAATCCATCAGCCTTCATGCTCATCAGAGCTACGCTTCCCAGTGACAGGAAGCAGAAAGAGGGAAGCAACACGAGTGTGGGTGAAGGCATCTGCTACAGATGATCCAGCAGCATTTGGATCTTACCTCTGAAATGGGCTAAATAAGTCATATTGTAATCACCAAAGATGTGTGTTGAAAAATTAACCCAAAAAAGACAAGTAGAAAATTAGCTCTACAATAATAAAATCCCCTGAATTGATAAATTCAAGGTCAAGAACATATATTCTGATTTGCAGGATTTTGTGCCTACCAGTTGGAAAAAAATGAAGCCCCACTATCAGAGGCATTTAGTTACCACAGCTGTGTTCTTTTTTTTGTTTGGTATCGGGTGTCAAACTTGGGACCTTGCACTTGTGAGTCAGGCGCTGGTACCACTGAGCTAAATCCCCAGCCCAGCTGTGTTCTTTATACATAGATGACAGAACTGTCACTCAAAGCATCTAGGCCATAATATTAGAGAGATGGGGTCCAAAAGCCTGAATTAACATTTGATCTTATATATCTGTACCCTTGAATAAATCATTTCATCCTTTTTTTGAGGTGCTGGGGATCAAACCCAAGTGTCCCATCTCCTAGGGAAACAGTCCACCATTGAGTCCATTGAATTACATCCTCAGCCCTTGTTTCACCTTCTAACCCTTACCCTCAAAATCGACATAATAAAATCTACTTAACATGATTACTGTGGTGATTAAATTTTATAATTAATCTTATTATTTGAAAATTTTAATGAGCACTTAAACATGCCAGGCAGAAAAGATCTAAGTAGATATTTCTCCAAAGACCCACAAATGGCCAATAAGCACAAGAAAAGGTGTTCAACATCATTAGCTATCAGTGAAATGAAAATCAAAACCACAATCAGGAGCTGAGGGTGTAGCTCAATGGTAAAATATGTGCTTAGCATGCACAAGGCCCTGGATTTGATCCCTAGCACTCCAAAAGAAAGAGAGAAGAGAGAAAGAGAGAGAGAGAGAGAGAGAGAGAGAGAGAGAGAGAGACCTTATTGTATGCATGTATCAGAATGGCTATAATAAAAAAGGTAATAAAAGGAGTTGTTGAGAACATGAAGAAATTAGAACCTTTGTATGCTGCTAGTAGGAATGTAAAATGCTATAGTCTGACAGTTCTTCAATGGGTTAAACCCAGAGCTTCTATAGAACATAGAAATTCCACTCCTAGTTACATTACATGCTCAGGGGAAATGAAAACATAGGTTCATATGAAAACTGACATGTACATATTTGTAACAACATTACTCATAAATAGCCAAAAAGTAGAAGCAACTTCAATGTCCATCATTTGATAAATAGGTAAATAAACTGTGGTATGACTCTTTATTTATAAAAAAGGACAAAGTAATGATACATATTACAACATGGATGAACGTTGAAAACATCATGCTCAGTGGAAGAAGCTAATCACTGAAGACCACATATTGTACCATCCTATTTATATGAAATGTGTGGAAGAGGCAAATCCATAGAGACTGAAAGTAGATTAGGGCTTGTGTGGGCCTGGACGGAGGGTGGAGGGGCAGGTTTGGGGTGGTAACAGCTAAGGAGTGCAGAGTTTCTTATGGGGGTAATGAAAATAGTCTGAAATTTATTATAGTGATGCTTTCACAACTCTGTGAATATACTAAAAGCCACTGAATCATACATTTTAAGTGAGTGAATTGTATGGTATGTGGATTATATTTCAATAAAGCTATTTTTAAAAAAGTGAACCAGGCAATTTGCTAGGTACTCAATACATAATGAATGTGAAATGCACATGGTATGTGCTTAATAAATACAATGCAAACGCATAATGCCTCATTTAATTTGAATAAAGGGGAAAAATAACTTTTAAAAGGAATACAAGTACATGTGAAATATAGAAGCCTAAATTAATGTGCTAATTAGAAATAAAATAACCATAACTACACCATATCAGCATGTAGTATTGTACTGGGATATCATTAAACTGTACTTGAATGTACAGTAAGGCAAAGCCTTTAATGGCAATCATCTTTGGTAATATGCTATTGAGTCACAGTGCTATTTAAATGGAAAGTGAAGGCCATTACAAACTACACCTGAGAATCAAAGACAAAGAGATGAAATGACAGTTTATTAAGAGAAGAGATCCAAAGAGGAAACTGCCTCTTTGCCGGCTTGGTTCTTATGTTCTGAATGCTCATAATTCCTGCATTTTCCCTTCCCCACCACAGTCATACTCTCTGCAAGAAAATAGAAGTCTTGCTTTCTTTATCCTGGAATTATATATATATAAAAAAAGGCATTGCATACTTCCTTAGTTTTAGCCTTTCCCACTCTTCCGTTATCCCCAGGAGGCTAGCATTTCACAAGCCTCAGAATTATTGATGGGCGTGGATTCCACAGAAGAAGTTACCATGCATATCCTGTTCAAACAATATGTGAACAGGCTGGGGACAGATGCTGACACCTACCCCAGACCTTAGCATTCCTGTCTAGGCTTGACACTGCAGATAGGGCAAAGCGTCCTGGGGGAGCACTTTCACACAAGCAAAGGCAGTGTGCTGGAATGCTTCACATGGCAGTAGACAGACAATCTGGTGTGTGGCTCTAGAGGAAGGAGCTGGTGTTGTCCTGACTCCAGTAAGGACCAAATCCCTGGAGAGAGGGCATGCGTGTGTGTGTGTGTGTGCATGAGAAGTTTACTTAGAAAGCAAAAGTGAGTGAGCTTTGGGAGTTTGCTCAGTGACAGAGCACTTGCTTAGCATACATAAGGCTGTAGGTTCAATCCCCAGGAATCCCCCCCCCAAAAAAAAAAGATAAGAGAAAGAAAAGAGGCCACTGTGTGGAGATACAACAACAACAGCAAATAGAGCTGCAGTTAGAGATAAGAAGAAAAATGAGAGAGGGAGGGAAGAAGACAGGGAAAAAGTACAATGGAGTCTGTGTGTGTGTCTTAGTTACTTTCCTTGTTGCTGGGACAAAATACCCGATATCTACAGTTTAGAAGAGGAGAAGTTTGTTTTGGCTCATAGTTTCAAAAGTTTTAGTTCCCAGAGGGCTGAAACCCCCTTGGAGTTTTAGCTCCACGGCTGAAACCGCATGGCAGAGGACATGGCAGGAGAAAGCTGCTCACCCTATAGCAGCCAGGAAACAGAGAGAGAAGGAAGGAGGTGGGCAGGGAAACACACCCTTGCAGGTCTCCTGCCCAGGGACCACCTTCAACCTGGCCCCACCTTCTACCCGCACACTCAGCCATAGTGTTCCCCACCATTATCCAATCACTTTCCAAACACAGGAGACCTTGGGGAGACATTTCAGATCCAAACCACAACATCGTGCATTTAAAAATCTGCCAAAAAGAGAAATGTTAACTTTAAACACCAAAGAGAAAAAAAAGACCCCCTTCTGGTAAGACATCTTTCCTAAAGTGAAATGGTGGCAGGAGAAGCTAAAATATATTAAATATTAATATATGTTAAGAAGAAAAAAAATAAGGTGGTTAGCAAAGGAGAGAGATGGCACTTCAAAGCACTATGGAGATGATGAGTGGACATAAAATTATTCATCATGATATGGCAGGGGATGGAACCTGTGTGCTCAGAAGAAGGGCATGACAAGGACCAATGTGCAGCAGTGGGGACAGGAGGAGGCCAGTGAACAATGTGACAAGAACTTAGGCCGAAATTGACTGCATGAGGAATACAGCTAAAGAAGAACGGTCCAAGAAGACAAAGTAAAATCAGACTCAATAACAGAGTCAGAGAGAAAGAAACAACCATGATGTATCCCCAAATAGAAGCAGATTGAAACAAAATTCTAAAGCATTTACTGAAAGGCTTACATGATTCTGAAGAAATGTAGAGCATAAATATTTAATTGGGAAGAGCAAGAGCTTGAAAATAGACTGCAAGTTCTAAGCCTGAAAAACAAAACGAAAAAAGTTAGTTCACAATTTATAATTAAATTATGCTCCTTCTTTTCATTCATTGCTTGTTTTTTGTTCTTTGGGGGTTTTTTTGTAATTGAAAAATGCTTTCCCATAGCAACAATGTGACATTTGATGGCTAAGTTCCAAAAGGGACTCACACACGCATACAAAGAAAATCTCTTGAGTTATTAAAACTCTGACTTCAGGCTTGGGGGTATAGCTCAGTGGTACAGTGCTTGCCTAGCATGTGCATGCAAGGCCCTAGGTTTAATCCCCAGCACTGCAAAATGAAAAACCTCTCCATTCACAGTATCTCTACTTTTATACTAGTTCCAGGCTGAGCTCTGAATCCAGGGAGTGGGGAGCATATTAGTCAGTTTTCTGTTACTATAACAAATACCTTAAATAAACCAACTTATAAGTGAAAAGGGTTACTTTGGTCCCCAGTTTTGGAAGTTCCAGTCCATGACTAAGTGGACATAGTAGGGCTTTGGTTAGGGCTTTGGTTAGCTCATTGTAATGGGAACACATGACAGAACAAAGCCATTCACCTCATGACCAAAATGCAAAAGAGAAAGGAAGACGAGAGGCTGGAGTCCCACAATCCCCTCAAGAGTATGTTCCAGTAACAGGAAAAATCCCCCTTGGCCCTACATTTTAAAGGTTTCCATCACCTCCCAGTACCACCAAGCCAGGGACCGAACCTCTAACATATGAGCCACTGAGGGACAGTGGCTCTTTGCTACAGATCTGCACTGTCACAAAGACTCACTATAGCAAGAAAGAATAGGAAGAGCAATGAGGAAAGGAAGGGATGAGAAATATAAAAGAAGAAGACAAGGAAAGGGGAAAAAATGAAGGACAGTTTCCTTTTTCTTTCTTGAACACCTAGGCCCCAGTCCTTTGTCTTTGTTAGATATTGGGAAGTTATCTAAATTTATGGCCAACACTAAAGCGTCTACAATTCATGTCCCTTACCTGTCCTAGGGAGAGTTACTTGGAGGGGTTTTTTTGACAGAATTTTGCTCTGTTGCCCAAGCTAGCCTGAAACTCTTGGTCTCAAGAGATCCTCCTGCCTCAACCTTCCAAAAAGCTAGGGCCACAGGCATGGGCCACCATACGTGCTATTTACTCAGAGCAGGTATGGGCCACCATACCTGCTATTTAAAAAGTGTGAGGGAAGATGTCTGCTAGTGAGAATGTTCTAGTAGAATTCTCCTGACCATTCCTGCTCTGCAAAGCTTCATTCCTTTCTTTGCTTCTGTAAAAGAACCAGGGTTTGACTTGGAGCTTTGATGAATTAAGTGCACAAAGGTGGAGCTGTTGTGTGTAAATGGGATGATTGTGAGATGGAAAGTGTCTGCAATAGCAAAAACGATTTATTCATTTATGCCTAGAGAAGTGATGTTGTAATGTCTGGGTGAAACACACAGGTGGGTGGAACACTTTTATAATGAGGAAGTACTCCATACTGGTAAGGATTTCAAAGCACTGAACCAATGTGTCAAAATTGTGGGATTACTCAGATCCACAAGGAATGTAACAATTAAAGGAACTAGATGAACGACAGATAATTTAGAAAAGCATAGAGAGTCAACTTGGAAATTGAGGTATGGAAAGAGAAATTGTCAGGCAATTGAAAAGATATAAAAGCCAAGTGAGGTAGCACACACCTGTAATCTCAGCTACTCTGGAGGCTGAGGCAGAAGGCTCAAAAGTTCAAACCCAGTCTGGGCAACTCGGCAAGACATTGTCTCAAAATAAAGAATTAAAAGTGCTGGAGATGGAGCTCAATGCAAAGCTTTGGGTTCAATCTCTAGTACCAAAGGGAAACAAAACAAAAAAAGATATTACAAGGAAAAAGTGGTCAGAATTACTCAATATGAAATTCGCACAAGCAAGAAAATAAGATTAGTTCAACTATGAAGAAAGATAAGAATTACTCTTAGAACAGAGGAAAATGCAAAGAACATACAGAACTCCTGCTAGTTGGTATTTTGAAGGACAGTTGTTAATATCTAAAGTAAAAACAGAAGAGGACTAGAGGAAGGAACCTTCCAAGGGACATGAAAACATTTTAAGGATCTCACTGAGTCTCACTAAGCTGCTAAAAATTACTTGGTCTGGGCCTGGATTTATGATCCTCCTGCCTCAGCCACCCATAGTGCTAGGATTATAGGTATGTACCACAGTGTTCAGCTAGGAGAGATTTTTATTTATTGGTACTGGGGATCGAACTCAGGTTCTTGCGCTTGCTCAGCAGGCAGCGAAACCACTGAGCTAAATCCCCGGCCCTGCAGGAGAGATTTTTAAAAAGTAATTTCCCATTAAAGTGTCTTCTTACTGTTAATATTTTCAGGGGAAATTTTTCAAAAGCAACAATGTATTATATTATTTTGCTTGAAGGTTGGCTTCTATTTTTCAATATACCACCTCCACCAGGGTTGCATGCCTCGAAATTGCACCACTAAAGTAGCCACATACTTGGGGAGACTGAGGCAGGAGAATGTTAAGGCCAACCCGAGCAATTTAGGCAGACCATATCTCAAAAATGAAAGAGAGAGAGAGGGAGAGGGAAAGGAAGAGAGAGAGAGAGAATAACTCAATGGTAGAATGCTTGCCTCACATACACAAGGCCCGGGGTTCAATCCCTAGTACCACATACACACACACACACACACACACACACACTCACACACACACACAAAGTGGGGAGAAAGAGAAACAAAGTGGCTACAAATGAAAAACTTCCTTTTGTAATGCTTCTTTTCTTTTTTGTTTTTGAGACAGGGTCTCTCCATGTAGTCCGGGCTGGCCTTGAACGCACAGCGATCCTCTTCCCTCAGCCCCCTCAAGTGCTAGGATTACAGGTGTGTGCCACTACGCCTGCTCTGTAATGTTTCTTTGTCATTGGCTCTACAAAGTTATTTTCATTCACCTTATTTTCTAAGAACTCAGCAATTTTCCAACTTATCATCAACAACATTTAATTGAACCCCCTGCGATAGTTGGATGCTAATATCTTGAAAATTGAACTGAGACTATAGTCACCAGAATTAGATTCAAGCCTCATCTCTGTCACTTACAAATAACTTAAAGCAAGATCATTAAAGTTCAGTTCTTTCATCTCTTTATAAAACAAAAGCCTTGAATGAAAAGAAATTGCATGATCTTTTAAGCCCCTTATAGATGTGGTTATTATTCTCTAAAAGATACTTAATCTATAAAGTTATTATTATAAACTTGTCTTTGGGATGGTTTCATAATACGTGATTTTTCACATATTATTATTTTCACACATTATTGACAGCCTAAAATAACCTAAAATTTACAGAGGTATAGCAGGTAAGAAAAAAGAAAATAAATGGATCATAGCTTAAAAAGTATTATTTTTGCTGTAATATGGAGAAAATATTTGGATTTCATTTTATAATTTTAAATATAGAAATTATATAAATAGGATATAGTTCTCTTATTAATAATGTATAAATGTATGCTAGCAAATACATAATTATTAATAGCTAACTAATATTTTAAATAACCACTTAGTATTAATCATAGCTAACAAAATTCATATGTGTCAAATATGATGTGCTCTTCAATATAACATTTTGAGATTTATACTATTAATATTTTTACTTTACAGATAAATCTCTGAGGCTTGGAGATAGTAACTTATCCAAGTTCATACAGATTGTACAAGGTAGAGACCAGGGCTTTTCACTTTCAAAAACTGGATACTATTGTACATCTTATTTTGTGATTTGGTTTTGAATTTAACATGTCCTGCCTTTGGCTCTCTGTTTACATATTTACTGCAATAACTTCATTTCTGACGATAGTGTGGTATTCCTACATGTATGAATGCATTATAATTTATCTAAATGTTACCCTTGTTGGGCATGTTGTTGCTAAATATTTATTCCCATATACAAATCTTTGTACATGTAATATTTAAAGATTTATATCTTTAGATATTTCAAAAGAATAAATTTTTAGATATTATAATTAGAGTCAAAAGCTGAGCAATTTTACCATCAACTACGAGTTTCATTTAATTCTTTTAAAGGTAGTCTTCAGTCCTTCAAAGTCACCTAAAATGAGTGCTAATTAAATGCTTTATTGTTTGTTGCTACAACTAGTTCCTTTTGTGGTTCCTAGCTTGCACGTTTAAAAGAGAAATTCAAGTAACTGAAAAGAAATTTCAGTTGTTCCAACGGATAAAAGGATAGAAGGAGAAATTTTTTGTTTTCTCCATTCTTTGCAGAAAATTACAGAAACTGACAAAGAGCCAGAAAAGAAATTTATTCCCTCCATGGGTGTAGCATTGGGACTGAACAATACAGAAGAAAAATGAAATATTAAGCCCAAGTATTTTGGTACCAATAATTCTTTTTAAAAAAATTTATTGCATATACTTAAGGTATACCACATGTTTTGATATACATGTAAATAATGAAATGGCAATTATTGCCAAGCAAATTAACTTATATTATTCATCATGTCACATAGTTATACTCTTTCCTTTTTTGATAGCAAGTCAAATATTTATATATCTGTAGAAATATAGCTATTTGACCACCGATTTTTTTTTTTAAATCCTAAGTAAGAGAATAGAGTTTACTTGGGGAAGGACTTGAATTGGGGCTTTTCTGAAATGAATGGCAAGAAGGAACTTCTTTGGGTGCTAGAAATATTTTATATTAGTTCTAGATGATGGTTCATAGATATAAATTCATTTAGCTGCACACTTGAGATCCATGTGCTTTATGGAATGTAAGTTATACCTCCAAGCCAACAACCAATGTCAGATAGTTGGCAACATTTGTAAGCCAGACATCTAGGCTGGACCTAATTTTCCATTTTCTCTCAAATACTTTATGTTTTTACTATCATTTAAATACCATGTATTTAAGCAGTAAACACATAAACACAATAAATCAAACTCTGGAAAGCTGGCTGACATTTTTGTTTTGTTAAATATTTGTTTGACTGAATCCTGTTTCTTACTTAGCCAATGTCTAACAGTTGGACATTTAGGTAACCTCCAATGTTTTGCTATCCTCGCTCCTTGTACATATATTTTTGTGTGTGTCTTTATTGACTGAGGATAGATTCTCAGGAAGCTGTCTTTCAGGGATCTGAACAAAAAGAGATGACATAAAACTCTGTGCTAACATTTATCTAGAAGTTATATGGAGTACAACTTGTCTTAAAAGAGTGACTTTGATCAAATACTGTTTAGACCGGTTGGACAACGTTACAATAAAAGGTCCAGCATTAAGCATTAGCTCATCTTTAAAAACGACTGGCATTTGGAGTAGCCTCCCAAAGAACTGTGAACACCCTGATAGTTTGCTTTTCCTAAGTTCACCCAAAGTCAGGTTTTCTTCTTAGAAATTCAGCCTCAGCCTTTAAATTCTAAAGGATAAAATATAAGATATGGGAGCATTTCCAAAATGTTAGATTCTTTAGAAAATGTTGATCGAATTTCTGATAGCACCTCATCTCTTATTATCAGCTAAGCTAAATAGAGATCCAAGCTTTTTTAAAAAAAATTGGACAATATTGTACAGGCAATATATTCATGCAGCCGAAAAATTATTTGGATGCAGGTGTGTTTACTTTAACATTAGAGAGACCTGCTTTCTTTCTGCCCTTTGAGGGCCCATTCCTTTTGTTTCCTTGAACATCTATTTTGGCTGGTAACAGTAAGCAAAACCTAATGCTTCATTTGCATTCACTAACCTCTCAGTGCAAGAGGCTAGACATTTATTTGTGAACACAGTGTTGTAACATATCTGTACTTTTGGTTGGAATCCAGGTCATCTGTTACAATTTAGTGATGTTCTAAGCTTTCCCTTCCATCTCTTGGACCCTAAAATGACCTCGTCTTGGCGGAGCTTTACAGTTTCAACATTTACAGACAGATCCAGACTCTTATTCATCCTACCACACTGGGCTGTCACCAGCCGTTTCTGGGGCATGAAAAACATCTAAACTGGCAAACTTCAGAAACAGTAGGCATTTTTTTTCAGATGTATTTTGCCTCATTGTGACAAAAGGCCAACCTGTTTCCCTGTTTGAAATATGCAGCGGAGTTATTTTAGCTTCTGAACTTTTCCATTCTGAGCAAGAATTTATCTTGAGAAAAAGGAAAGAGGAAGAACAGGAAGAAGAGAAGGAATAGGAGGAAGAGGAGGGGGAGGAGGAGGAAGAAGAGGAGGAGGAAGAAGAGGAGGAGGAGGAGGAGACAAGGAGAGAGAAGAAATGGCCTATTAACTCTGCCTAGTAATTATAGGATCTCTAAAGCCAACAGCATTGGTCTGGATCTTACAACCCTCGCCTAGGTAAGAATGATCAACCTTACACCTTCCCCACAATCAGCTTGGCAAAAGAGGAGTCATGTCAGCAGAAATTGAACAGCTCCAGGAAAAAAAGATCTACAGATGCCAATGTTTATAGGTCCTGCTAAGGACAAAGTTAGCTCAAAGCCTCATTGCCTTGTGGAGAAGTTGTCTAGCTTGTCATTGTCATATCCTTTAATATGAACAGGTAGCCAGCCAGGCATTTGAGGAAAACCTTAAACATGAAAGCTACGTAGACCAAAGCAAACAATGATGGTGTATTTCAGGGGTAGGAGCTAAGCAAATGGAAAGAAATAGATTAAGAGGGCAAAAGGAAAACTATGAAGAGCCTCTAGAGGAGAAAAGAACTAATGTGATATACACATAAAACAAGAATAAGATGTCTTTAAAATGCCGTAATCAGAGAAAAAGGAATAGTTTATGGAAATTAAAAATTAGAAAGCAAGTCAGGAGTAACCTAATCCCAGCACTCTGGCAGGCTGAGACAGGAGGACCCCAAGTTCAACCCCAGCCTGAGCAATTTAGCAACTCAATGAGACCCTGTATCAAAATAAAAAAATAGCTGAGGATGCATCTCAGTATGAAATTCCTGAGTTCAATCTTAGGTACCACCAAAAAAAATATATACTAAAGTTGGGACACAAATTAAATAGAAGGGTTTCAAGAGAGTTGAAGAAATCTAGAAAATTAAGACAAAAAGAGAGAAAGTGCAAGAGGTAAAAATAAGAGGACCAGTCCAGATTTTTCAATATGAGTAACAAAAGCTCTGGGAGAATGAAGTAGAGGGAATTACAAAAAGCAAAAACGAAAAAAATACAAGCAAGGTATATTGTCATGAAATTTCAGAAGATAAGACATGAGAAGAATAGTCTACACGTTTACACAGAGTAAAAATAGGCCCTATATAATGAATTAGAAATCCCAGTGGCACTGGACTTGGAAGCTTAGAAGAAATGAATTAATGGATTCAATTGATAGCAAATTAATCAATGCCTGAAGAGAAATTATTTTCAACCCAGGATTTTGTTCCCCAATAAATTACCAATCGAATATGAGTATGAAACAAAGACATTTTTAGCCACTGAAGAATTTTTAATTTCTCCAACATTGGCCAAAACAAGGGAAAAATGAGTTAAGAGAGGAATTTTAGATGCAAGAAACAGGGAATCTAACTCAGAAGAGTGGAAAATCTAAGTGCTTAGATATTGATGAATAGAAACCCAAGAAGGACAATGATACAACAAAATAAGGGAGCTTGCCACATAGATTGGATGGTTCTGAGGGAAAAGTTATCAGGATAATAAAACTGATATGTGCCTGGCATACATATTGACAGACAGTAGAAATGCTGACTTATTTGGAAAGTTAAGTAAATTGAATAGAAATTCAAAGGAAAAGACTTGTAACTACAAGGACATACCAATTCATGTCATTAGGATGACTTATCAAAACAGGGAAAACAACAAGAATTGGCAAGAATGCAAAGAAACTTGAATCTTCATCCATTATTGGTAGGACTGTAAAATGGTGCAGTCACTATGAAGAGAAGTGTGGAGATTCCTCAAAAACAGATATAGAATTATCATGTAACTCAGCACTCATACTTCTAAGAATATACTAGAAGAATGGAAAACAGGCACTCATATTTATACATCAGTGTTTGTAACAGCAGCATTCATGGTATTGATAAGGTAGATACAACCTGGGTGTCCATCAATGGATGAATTGATAAACAAAATGTAGTACATATGTACAATGGAATATTACTTAGTCATAAAAAGAAATGAAATTCTGGTACATGCTATAACATGGATGAAACCTGGAAACAGTATGCCAAGAAAAAGAAGCCAGACACAAAAAGTTAAACTCTCTGTTAATCCAGTTACATGAGACACCTATAATGGGCAAATTCATAGGCAAAAAGTAGAATCCCAGGGATTAGGGGAGGGGAGGGAATAGAGTGTTATTGATTCATAGGTACAGCATTTGTTTGGGATGATGGAAGAGTCTGGGAAGTAGATAGTGGTGATGGTTACACAACATTGTTAATGTACTTAATGCCTTTGAATTATACACTTAAAATCCGCTAAAATGACAAATGTTATGTTTAGTCACCACAATCAAAAAATAAAGCTTGTAAAAGGAAGACAATGTAGTCACAATATTTTATGTAGTGTTGCCAGACCTCTAGGGCTTTTAAAAGCCCCCAGAAATTAAGACTAGCATGGGGTGTCTCCCAAGTATTAATTTAGAGAATGTAATAATATCATGTGAGTCAGAGAAAATAATTCTTAAGCATATGGGCTGCCCCCTTCAGCTTTCTAGAGATCCACTAGCAGATTATTGTGATGAGGGAAGCAGTGGAGTTGAAGAAATCTAGATTCTAATCACTTCTTTAAATCACTTTCTAACCCATTGCTTATATTTTCCCAATCTATAAAACAAGATGAAGAGCTGTTAGGTCAGTCTCTCAAAAGTGCTAATGCAAAGACAACATCGCTCATACAGTATATCCAATTTCCTGAAATGTTTTATTTGATCATCACACCTGGTGGGTAACTGGGTAAAGAAAATGTTTTGATGATGCTTTTGCTTAAAAACTGACATCTCAGCTGGGTGTGATGGTGCACATCTGTAATCCCAGGTACTTGAGGGCTGAGGCAGGCCAGTTTCAAGTTCTAGGCCAGCTTGGGCAACTGACAGAAACTCTGTACCAAAATCAAAAAGTCAAAAGTTCTGGGGGTATACCTCAGTGGTACGGTACTTGCCTACCTTGCCTGGGGCCCTGAGTTCAATCCCTACTACTGAAAGCAAGCAGGCAAACAAACAAACAAAAAACCCAAACAACATAAAGCTCTCCTGTCATGTCATTCCATATAGAGAGAAACTGAGGGTCATGTCTGTGTGGTAGGGATTGTACTGAATAAGAGGCAGGATGTGGGCTTCCACAGTGTGTTTTTCACTAGTTAATAAGACCTTGCTTTACCCTTAATATTTAAAGGAAAGGTGCTTGGATATCTGGAGAAACTTTCTTCAAAGTTCTAATGAGACAACAATCTTCTTAAAATTCAAAAAGCTTCAATTTCTTCAGGTATAACATGAGGGTACAATCTTCCTTGTCTACTTGACAGGTTTTTGAGGATTCATTGAGATATTTCCATTCATTTATTCATTCAGTAAATAGTCACTGTTTACTTATCATATATGTTGTGTATTTATCAATTATCAATGATAAGGATGGGAATGTAATCCACAGAAAAAGACATGGTCCATACATCCCGGTAGCTTCCAGTTAAATGAGATAGATAGTGTGTGTGAGCACATAGAACAATGCCTGGCACATTAGTAAATGTCAATAAATATTAGTTTATTGTGATGGAACTTTATGTATCAACTCAACTGGGTCATGGAGTGCCATGGTATTTGGCTAAACATGATTTCTAGGTATGTTTATGAGGGCATTTCTGGATGAGATTGGTGTTTGACTCAGTGGGTTTAGTAAAGCAAATTCCCTCCTCAATGTGAGTGAGCACCATCCAATCCATTAAGGACCTGAATAGAGAGGCAAAAGAAGGAGGAATTCTCTTTCTCAGTGTCTTAGTCATTTCCCATCCCTAGTCAAAATACCCTGACACACACAACTTAAAGGAGAGATTTACTTTTGCTCTCGGTTGCAGTCCATGATCAGCTGGGTCCAAGGTAGAAGCAGGAAGGCAAAGGGGATATCAGAGAAAAAGAGATTCAACCAATGACAGCCAAGAAGGAGAATGAAGGAAGGAGGTAGGGAGGGAGAAATATGCTTCCAGTTCCTTCCCCCAGTGTCCACCTCCTAACACCACATTCAGCCATGGATTCATCAGAGGCTTAATCCACTCATTAGTATACTACCCCCATAATCCAATCACCTTCCAAAAGCCCCAACTCTGAATACATGTGGCTTGGGGCAGGGGAACAAGACCTACATTATCATCCTCAATCTGACTGCTTGAGCTAGAACATTAGTCTTCTGTCCTTCCCTCAGACTGAGACTTACACCATCACTGCTTCGGGTTCTCAGGTCCTTGGACTTGGGCTTGAATTCCTGGGTCTCCAGATTACTGACTGAAGATTATGGAACTTCTCAACCACTACATCAACTAAGCCAATCCCCATGTTATGCTATTGGTATGTGCTATTGTTTATTTTCTCGCAGCACCTTAACGAATATACCAGCTCTTAAAGTAAGAAACCTGAAAGATACTTATGCATATCTAAGTCAGTGCCCTGAATCAGGAAACTGAATCTCAGTTACAAACTGATTTCTTAGTTAGTAACATGGTGTTACTCATATTCACAATCCTAGGCCATTGGTACGAGTACTGAAGCATAGTACTACCCTATAATATAAAATTCAAATGAGAAGCAAGTCATTCCATTTATCTTCCCCAGAAAGCTAGGAAATACTATTTTATGTCCAGGGCAGAAAGGATTCAAAAGTTTGGCAAAGTCCTGGGAACTTAAATTGTAAGCAGGGATAATACTGCTGTCTGTCACTGTCTACTTATTTTCTATTTAAAGAGTTTTCTCTTCCTAGTAGAGGGGGTTGGTTTAATAAAATATCAGGGGAAATGTCGAGTGAATATATTGATTGAATGTGTGATGATAAAACTTATCTTCTAATCTTTCTCCAGGTTTGCCAAACTGAGGGTGAAGGAAATTATTTTTAATATAGCCATGAAGTTCTCTTTTCTTTGCTTTGGGATTCTGATACTATACACATATCTAAATGACTTTTCTCCCAACAAAGGGTAAGAATTTGTAGATTGGAACCAGGTGTAAAACATTTCCATGTATGGTATTTTATGCCTAAATGTAAAGCTTTATCATTTCAGTTAGAAACAGTTAAGTTATTCCCATGTTAAATATGTCCACATTTTCCAGAGAAGATGGTCAAAATCCCTCAAGGGGGAAAAGCAGGAACCTTTATTATCAAGGATATGAAAAGATTTCCAAAGCTCTCAACATATGATACACAAAACAGAATCAACATGGGTAGATAGGAGGAATGAGGCTGCTTAGCCAAGCAAATTAATTTGTTTGTAGGATTCCATTCTCCACTATGAAACATTTCCCAAAAAAGGTTGTGTATAAAATGTAACAGTCTTATTATTGCACATCTCCTCCCTTTTGTTCAAGACAAATGCAATGTTAAAAAGGTTTTTATTCTGATGACCTAACAAAAAGTGTACTTCTGTCACATCCAGAGTGACTGATAATGTTCAGGCCTATCCATTACTCCATTCAAATAATAGGGTTTACTTGGTTTGAAGGTCACTTGGACTGTAATGTTGTTATTGTCTTTCCTGCTGCACTGTAGTCTGATTTAACAGAAGATGGGTGGAGAGAGGTATTGGACAGGACTCATTTATGGGCATAGTGTCACTGTCACCCCCTTGCTTGCAGTCCTGTCTCTCCTTGCTCATAATAAAAATACTATGACAGATTTTACAAGAGTAAGATGCTTGAGTTCAACCACAACTGAAATCCTCTTCTAGGTATTGTTTTAAATTAGAAAGTTGGGTAAAAATACTTACAGAACATTCAGATCTCAAGAATGCTTGTGTTGCTTGAAGTAAGAAAATTTTATATTTGGGGCTGGGGATGTAGGCTGGCGGTACGGACCTTCCCTAGTTTGCCAGGCCTTGGGGTTTAATCATTAGCATTGTGAAAAAGAAAAAAGAAAAATCATGTGTTATATTAAGCAGAGTGGTAGGAAAAGGCTTTTAAGCCAGAATTCAACTAATGTTCTGATCATTTGAAATTCCATTATATAGTAAACCACATCTTGGAAACAAATAAAAACATCCATTCAAGTTGAAAATGAAGAACCCTTCCTCTGTAGTTGATATAGGTTAATTTGTATTTCTATCTTGTCTTTTTTTTCTAAAAGGATATACATGACCTCACACTCCACTTTCTGCCTGTGCTAATTTCCTGCCATTGATTTGTCTTTAATTTCCAAAAATTTTAACATACTTCAGGTTTTTCTCTATAGTCTTGTTTTCATAAAGAATTGCTAGAAAAAGAGAGAAGTACAGGGAAGCATTCATTTATGAAAAAGTTCCAACCATTTTATTAAATTTAAATAGTTCAATAAATTCCAGATTGCTTTGTTAAAATAATTATAAATGAAAAAACCTTAAAAAGTTAAAACACAGGACTTCTGGTTTTAATTTTATTTCTATCACTGTGCTGTCTAACATTGGAAAAGATAGCATATCTCTCTGAGCCTCTGTTTATTTATTTGTATTACACCATTTTTAATGTTATATTCAATTAGGTAAATATATACAGTTGTCCTTCAGTATCTCCAAATCGATTAGTTCCAGCACCTCCCCCACCATGGATACCAAAATCTAAGCATGAACAAATTCTTCCTATATAATGGCAAGGTATTTACATAGAATCTTTCCACATTCTCCATATACTTTAAGTCACCTCCATACTACTTATAGCTAACAAAATGTAAGTGCTACATAAATAATTATTGCATAGGAACTTTTAGGGATTAATATAATTAAGAAGTCTGTATGTGTTCAATACAGACACAAAATTTTAAACAATATTTTCAATCCAAAAATGCTTTAATCTGGGGATGAGGAAGCCTATAATGTAGGGCCAGCTACATAAATGTCCTGAAAGAAGTCTACATGGCACTGTTCTGGTGTCCCACCACTGTGAACCCTGTCTCCCTTTGTTCTACACACTTGGAGCCCTTTCTTTTTACTTGTAGGCCTGAAGCAAAGCATGTGACTCTATTGTATGTCATTAAACCTAGGGCTTCTTTTCCGAAGAAATGTAAGACTTTGGCTTAATAAGTTTTCCCAAACATTTAAAAAATATTTTTGTAAATTTTAAACTTTCAAAAAAGGCATAGTACAGCAAAAAGCCTTATACTCTTCCTTTAGATTTAGCAACTGCTAATATTTTGCCACATTTGCTTTCTCTCTATTTCTCTTTCTGTACTCCTTCTTTGATATATGGGCATTGTTAGACCATCTGAGAATTTATTGCAGACATCCTGACACTTCTTCCCTAAATACTGTGGCATATATCTCCTAAGAAAAATGGCATTCATTTACATAACCACAATACAGCCACATACTTGGGAAATTTAACATTGATTTTACTCTATTATCTAAAATTATGCTCTATTCAAATTTCCCCAATTGTCCCCATAAAAATTCATGCTTTATTTATTTTATCCCAAGACCTAATCAAAGATTATCTGTTGCATTCAGTTTTCCTTTTTATTCTCCTGTGAGCTACCATTTCTCAGTCTTTTTTGTTTGCTTTTCATGATATTGACATCTTTGAAGAATTTAGGCCAGTTTTATAGAATTTCCCTGAAGTTAAATTTGTCTGACTGTGTCCTAATGATTAGATTCAGGTGAAATATTTTTGGAAGGAAAGACTGTGGGAAGTAGCTCGGTGTTATAGTACATGCTTGTCATGTGAAAAGCCCTGGTCTTAATACCCAGCACGATAAAAAATAATCATGACGGAATATTATTTAGGTATTATTGTGTCCTCAAGTGCCTCATGCCCAAAGGTATGTACTGCTACAATCCCCCCCACCCTGTACCAGGGATCAAACTCAGGACCCTGTGCTTGCCAGGCAGATTCGGTGCCACTGAGCTACATCCCCGGCCCTGTGATGTTGTAGTTGATGATACTAAATTTGGTCATTTGATTAGGCAGAATTTGCCAAATGTCTGCAATGTTAAAGTTCCATTCCCCTTTATGAACAATAAGTGATCTTGGGTGTGACTCTTTGAGACTTTGTTAATATCCTGTTTCCCAAATTTTCAGCATCCATCATTAATGGTGGTTGCAAGATTACTATATTTTGATTGCCTTTAACAAAAGCAAATTGTGAACTGTAGTAGACTAGAGTAAAAGAATTAGTGTGGTCTTGACCATGGACAAACCCGAGGCGGGGGGGAGAGGGAGAGAGAGAGAGAGAGAGAGGGAGAGAGAGAGAGAGAGAAAGAGAGAATGTGATGGAGGTAGACGAGAAACTAAAGTGACACATTGTGTGCATAGGTGCTTAATGTGCAGAATCCAAGAAAAATAAATTTTTGTCAGGTATTGAATAGAGCAATGCCCTACACTCCTACTGTCTTTGCAATTTCTCCATAGTATGAGATAGATCTGTAACGTAAAAATAATGAGTACATATCATTCAACTAATGCATTAAAATCTTTTCTAAAATAGTGACTTTTAGCTTCTCTTCTTTATTTCTCTGCCTTCCATCAAATTTCACTATTTCTATTAGATAAATTTCAGGCATCATTAATAGGGAACACAATGAGTAATGAATAGTGTGGGAAATATAAAAGTTTACAATCAATTTTATAGATAATGAAGATTCCATGTGATAAGGGAAAATAATAAATAATCTGATTATGTCTATTTTTAATCTTGAATCATTGTACAATACTTCTACATTTGCCTTCTTCGTGATTCTCTGAGTTGTCAGAGAATTCTATATCAATGTGTAAGATTTGTTATTGGATCATAGGGAGAAGAAATCAAATGTTGCAGTGAAGTGAAAACCTTCTGCATGGAAGATCAAAAATAAATAAATAAACCAGTGAATCTGCTAATGAGATTTGATAAAAAATTCTGGAAAGCACAGGTATTTTGATAAAAGTATTGGAACAGAGTACATGGAAAGTGAATTGTAGAGAGATTATGTGTTAAGTGACAAGCATAATCTGGCACAGAAAACTGGAAGAAAGACCATGAAAAAATAGGTCGGATATAATCGAACAATGAAAATAAAGAAATCTTTGCAAAGACTTCTTTGCTTTGATGTGTCTTTTTTGGTACCTTCATGTTTCTCTAATTTATCAGATGATTTGAACCCAAAGCAGGGAAAACAATGTTTTACTATGATGTCAGTATTTAAGGAAAAAGAGCCAGGAATTTGAAAAGTAAGCTTTTTTCAAATACAACAGGGTTATTGTCCCTGCTGTTGTGCTCCTAGGATAACTGTATAATTGTTAATTATGAACATAGACATAGTCATGGGTACAAGTTTTCCTAGAACAGTAGTGCTATGCCACTAAAACATGCATAATGGAGATTACAAGAACAACCAACAAAGTGGAGGATAGTATAAAGACTGAATGTTAAACTGTAGTATAGCAAAAATACACTAGTAAGCACCTGGAATTGTCTCATGAATGAATAATGAAATAGCTATGTTTTATTAGCTTTATTTAAAACTATCAAGTTGAACAACGTTTTTCAGTCCCCCTCCCTTTAACACTTTTGCAATTTGCTAGGGCAATGGTTTCTTTTTTCTATTTTCGTTTGAGCATCAGTGGCTAATCTGATTTTGGTGTTTCAGTAATTATGTCAATTAATGTGTATGGAGAGTAATTTCATTTGTTGAAATGGATACCAGGTGAATATGTAATTAGTAGAAGGAGGTCTCTTCAAGGATTTGTGTGAAATTTTCCAAGAGAAGCTATAATATGGAAAAGTTTTAAATCTAAATAATTTCTGGTTATTGACCAACCTGGCATTTGGTTTGTTTCTTAAGAATAAAATTAAATTATATCTTCTCTTACCAATCAAAGAATTTTAAAAATTAAAATTTTAGAACATTCTCCTATTAGTCAAAGATAAATTATGGGTGACCAACCATCCCAGTTTGCCCAGGATGATTCTAGTTTTAGTAATTAAGGTCTTGCATCCTGGAAACTTGTCACTTACAGGTAAACGGGCACACTTGTTTACCCTAATCTACATGTCTCACTTAAAATAAGTGTTATACTTGTCTGGGCATAGTATAACACACCTGTAATCCCAGTGCTCTGGGAGGCTGAAGCAGGAGGATCCACGTTCAAGCCCAGCCTGGGCAACTTAGTAACTCAACAAGACCCTATCCTAAAATATTAAAAAAAAAATTAAAAGCTTGAGGGTGTAACTCAGTACCTAGACACTGGGTTCAATCCTCAGTTATGAAAAGAAAAAGTGTTATATCTTAAAAACCTTTACTGTTATAATAATTTAACATAAGAAAAAGCAACTTAAAAATAAATTTCCATCTATACTACCACTAAAGTAAAATAAAGCAAATATATATGCAACTTTGTTCCTTCTAAAATTTACACAAACAAATAATATGGAATTTAATAATTACAAATAAAAATAATAGTAGTCACAGGTATGTGCAATTCTATGTTAATAAGTACATATTCTCCCAAAATTGTATGTATAATTTTAATGAATCCATTAAATTCTAACATAATGTTATAAGTTATTAAATCAACCTTCATTATAGGCCATTATCATTGTTCCAGGTCTTTCCCCTCAATTATGTTATAAAAATATTTGTACACAATATTCTTTACTCAAATGTAGGGAATTAAACTTTTAGGAAAAATTCTACATAGGGCAGAACTATAATGACAACATATAAGCAGTTTAAATTATTCAATAAAGTTTTCCAATAGCTAGTTTCTTACTAATTACCATTCTACTTGCTATTTCATGAAACTTCCCGGTAATATAAGCCCAGAAACTGGACAATATTTTTGTATAAATAGTTCAAGCAACAAAGTATTTGATTTTTCTGAAAATGAAGAAATCTTCAGACCAGGGATTTAGCTCAGTGACACCATGCCTGCCTTGCAAGCTCAAGGTCCTGAGTTCGATCCTGGAAGTGGAGAGAGAGGAAAGGAATGCAGAGGAGGTACATAGAAGGGTTCAAGTACTTTGGAAATATATTACTTCTTAAACTATTGGGAGAGTACATGATTGTTCATTATATCATATTGATATGTAATAATACATTGAAATATATATAAGTATATAAATTAAATTGCCACATATGCAGAGAAGAGGTTGTTAATTCTGAACGGGCAGTAACTAGAAAAACCTTTCTGGATTAGTTGGCTTTAATGGTTAAATTAATTTTGATAAGTGAGGGGAAATTTACTGAGTTTGGATGGCAGGAAGAGAGATTCTGAGATGATGGGCCAGCATGGGCAAAGGTGTGGAAGTGTTCTAGAAACAGCTAGCTTAGAAAGCACAGAAATACATAAAGTGGAATAAAAGAGTTTAATCAGGCAACTGGGGCCAGACCATCAAAGGCTTTGAACATAGCAGAAATACAATACTAGGTTTTGTAAATTGGAGCTTGCAAATAGGACAGGATTGTAATTATCATTATTATTGTGTGTGTGGGTAGCGGGGATCAAACCCAGGGTCTGGTATGAGATAAGCACTCACTCCACCACTGAGCTACATCCCCAGCCTTTCCCATATTTTATCAGGATGTTAATCTTATCTGAATCTATTTTACATGTAT
The DNA here is from genome assembly GCF_053883595.1 of Heterocephalus glaber. Classification (NCBI taxonomy): domain Eukaryota; kingdom Metazoa; phylum Chordata; class Mammalia; order Rodentia; family Bathyergidae; genus Heterocephalus; species Heterocephalus glaber. The sequence goes on along the minus strand of NW_028258381.1, from coordinate 19,067,391 downwards.
ACCATGCTCCAATAGAAATGAAAATAAAAATCCCAATTCATCATGAGTCATCTATCAAATTCACTACAAAAAATTCATCCTCAGGCTCATGATAAGTAATAAATACTAAGATCTCTCATTGATCACTTTAAAGAGTCATTTGAAGATTTTGCTTATGACTGTTCATTAATTTTTCCACTTGATCTCTTCAAGTGAAACTTCAGATAGAAAACATTGTCCTGAGAAGGACAGAAAGACTGGTTGTTGTTCTTATTTTAATCTAAAGCGTATTAAATTTTTCAAAGCTACTTTTTTTTAAAGGTGAGCATCATTTGGTCACTACAGGTAACTTTCATTGGCTTCTTATGGCAGAGTCTGAAAAATATGGGTTGATCGATGTGTCATTCATCAGAGACACCTGCAGAGATGATGAAAGTTTATGGTACAACATTATGGAAGGAGACACAACACTCAAATTAAACCCCACGTTCCTTTGTTTCTTTTTTTAACATTAAAACTGCAGTTTGAAAAACAACTTCCAGTGAGAAAAAAAAAATTAAAACAGCAGGTGATAATTAGGCCAAAGTTACAACAGTGTTATTGCTGATGGTCTACCTGTAAGTTAATTCAAGTTATCACTTCTCCCCCAGGAAGAGCTATTATTAAAAACAACTTAGGAGAGTTAAAGAAGGGATGTGAAACGTGTTAGTCTTCTTACTTGCTCGCTGGGAATCGGCATAGAGATGGCTCTATTAACCACCTCAGTCCTAGCACAGACTCACGCACAAAAACTGAAAGTTATAAACGACGAAAACATAAACCTTAGCTGCCTTGTGTTAAAAATCAATTTTCCTAATAAATTAAATTCAAAGATTATATACTGGTATGCAGTATCAAGAATGGTGTGCTAATAATTGCCATATTGGCAGAGTGAAGAGTGCAAGACAGAGGGATATAAAAATTTAGTAATTTAGAAAACCTGGTACCAAAAATAACTTTCATCAGTGAAAGGCTCAGGGTTTATTTCAGTCATTGAACTATAAAAGTATTCTCTGAATAGCCAAGGTTGAATGTTGAGTTATTAATCACTGATTTGAGTAAAAGGTGGGACAACTGGAGAAATTGTCATGGGTTAAGTAGTGTATTCCTGGACACAGATTAAGTTTTGTGAATTTGCAGAAAAATTGTTTTCATTACTAAGCAAGCAACTTCTTTTGGAATCATTTCTTTAGATTTATTCATTTATCAACTACAATCTTTTGGGGAAATAATTCATTTAGCCTTTTGCCGATATTTAGTATGAGCTCATTCATACTGCTCATATCAAGTTTAAGCTCCTCTTTTGTTCTGCCCAGTAAGAAATCTGATGACCTGCTATGTTTTACTCTGGTTTGCTATACAGCATTCCATTGTGTTCACACTGTATAGTTCTGTGTGAATCAACCACAGCTTTTTTTTTTAACTTTGGCTATTCAGAGAATACTATTATAGCTCATTTTCATTACTGTTGATGAACATTTGAGGAGTGTATAAATATATGAAATAACATTATATAGGCATTCATATGTACAAAATACCCACACACATTTAGACACACAGCACTTTAAAGCTTTTTATTGATGTATAATATATAGAGAAATGCGTGTACCAGAATAGTATGACTTTTCACTTGTGTTGAGCATACAAGCACCAGCTCAAACTGTGTCCCTCTCAGGCCTCACCCTCTCACGTGTAACCACTAGCCTGACTTTATTTTTTGTAGTACTGGGTAGTGAACCCAGGGACTTTGCACTGAGCTCTGTCCCCAGATCTTTTACATTTTTCCTAAGTTTGAAACTGGATCTCACTGAGTTTCTAAATTGTCCAGGTCAGGCTCAAAGTTGTGATCCTCCTGTCTCTCAGAGTGCTGAGGTCACAGATATTTGCCACTGCATCTGGCTTTATCCTGACTTTAAACGGCATAAGTACATTTTGTTTTTGTATTCTATATAAGTGAAGTCCTGTGAAACATATTCTTGTATGTCTCATTTCTTTCACTGAGCATATTTGTGAGATTCATATATGCTATTGTATTTGAAACAGACTGCTCATGCTTAGCATTGTAGAATATGTTCTGTGATAGGAATATACCACGAACTATCTATTTTATTTTGAATATTCAGGTCATTTCTGGTTTGGGAGTTATTATGAATAGTATTAATCTGAACAGCACTTTTGGTATACATTTGACATTGCTACATTCCTAAGAATGGGCCATAGGGTTTCCACATGTCTAACTATAGTAGATATTTCAAACAATTGCCCAAAGTGGTTGTACAATTTACATAGCACTTGACTTTGAAGAATCATTCTAAGAAAGGCGTTTCAGCCTAATTCCTAAGAGAAACACTTTTGATAGCATGCCCAGGGACCTGTGTTCGATCCCCAGCACTGGAGAAAGAGAAGTTTTGAGATCACTCAGCCCGAATTCAGCTTACCCCTAAACTGCCACACCATCTTGGACAAAAGGCTGAACTTAAATCCTCAGTTTATTCAACTGTAAAGTAAGTACCAGAGTAGATAATTTTTGAAATTTATGAGAACTGAGAAATTATTTTAATGTATTTGGAACAGTGACTAGTACATAATAAATACTTAGCCTATTATATGTTAGTTGTTAACTTCTCATTAGTGATTAAAAGACAAAATGGAGAATCAGAAACAAACATCAGCAATACCATCCACAAATTCTCTGATGGAAGAAAACTATGAAACTCTGACCCAACAGGCATTACTATTTCCAGTGAGTACTACACTTGGACTCTGAAAAAATAATTTAAACATTATCCCAAAATGCATTTGCAAATTACTGCTGCCAGAGGCAAGGTTCTTAGATGCAGAGTATTACCATCTATTTTTTTTTTTAACTTCCAGACATTATTCTTTAAAGACAGGACTGCCAAGGGCTACTCAGGAAAGTCACTAATATAATGCCTTTTATTATATTTGCCGATTTCACACCTTTCTCAATCCAATCTCGAAAGTTCTTGAATAGTGACTGTAATTGCAACGTTACTTCCTGGTTTTCCTAGATTCTTGGTTTGTATCTAAGACAACGTTCATATCCATAAAAATCGTAAAGACGAGCCCATGCCTTTGCTTTAAATGACAAAGAAAGTGGGTTTATTTTATAGGAGTGTGTTGACCTCAGCGAAGGTTTGTTTCAGCAGCTGCCAGATTAGCACCCCATTAGTTAACACAGGTACACTCTGTGCAAGGGTACTGCTTTAGTTAATTGCTGCAGGGGCCACAGGCTCAGTCCCCTTAGGTAATTTTGGAAGGTGACACTGTGTTCCTATCAAATTGAATCAGATCCCAAATATCAGTCACTATTCTCAAGAAATAAAGCACACAATCTACTTGAAAAGAGGTCATCATTTGAGACTGTGGTAGACCTGAAAGAGAACTTCTCGAACATTTAACTGGACTTCTATGACTTACAAGATGAGAAAAACAGTCATTTAAAAGTCTTGCCTAAGGTCAAAGGATTTGTTCTCTGGACAGGCGGTAAAGCTTGTCTTCTCATTCACAGTCCAGTGATTTCTGCTCCAGGTGCCCCCTCGAACCCCGCCCCATCTCTATCTCCTACCCAGATTTTATAAAGTTCGTGATTGGGGATCCAGAAGTGGGGAAGATGGAGTGTGACTTAAAACAAGGAAGGGACAACCCATTAAATTGTTAACTAGCATAAGAGGAGTGAGGCTTCCCTGCTAGAAGAAAAGATCAAAGAGGGAGGGCGGCCCTCCTCCGTTTGGGGTGCCACTGTATTCCTAGCACCTAGAGCAGTGCCTGGTAAACCAGGTAAGCCCTGATCCTTGTTAAATGGAAAAAAAAAAAAAATCAATCCATCTTAGGGATGTCACCGAGAGAAAATGTACCCTTGTTTCCTCTCTCACTTCTTCCATTATTACTAAGAAAACGTGCAGCTTGGATTCTAAAGAGAAATCATGTACAGAGCATGGCAACACGGTGCCTGGCTCATTGTGAGTAATTAATAAATGTCAGTTTATTTTTCTTCCTTTCCAAGTGTGGGCTCGGAAGGGTAAGCAGGTGCTGAGCCATGGTGTTTATGTGCTTGGGCAGAAAGTGAAATGAGTATCTTAAGAGGCCGGTGAGAGAGGCCTGTCGGTGTCCTTCTGATCTGCAGAGATCAATTCCAGTGCCCCGCAAGACGCACAGCTATTTTACCCACAGAGGCTGGTCGCTTCTGTTGATCGATTCTGGGTTGCAGTCAGCTTTTTAATACAACTTTTTATAAGCATCAGCTCCATTGCGGAGGGAGGAGGGGCAGCGGTGAAAAAGTAGGAAAGCACACCAGTCTCTTCCGAAGAAAAGTAAAAGCAGCCCGCGGCGAGGATTAAGGTTTGCGGGTCTAACGGCCCCGGGGCCGGCACGCACCCCCGCCCCTGTGGGCCCGCCCGTCGCCCGTGGCGGCGGCTGAGGTTCAAGTTCGCCCCCGTCGGCCCCGCGCCCTCTACGGCGAAGCCGCCCGCTCGTCCCCAAGGCCCCGATGGCCGACGAGGGGACCCCGAGGTCACCCGGAGCGGGGTCACTCGGCCACGCACTGTGCTACCACTTGGGGGAAAGTTTCCAATTCCGCCTGTGGGGCCTCCCAGTGCGCCAGGGCGGAGCAGAGGCCGCGCTCGGGCACCGGCTCCCTTTTCTGTCGCCTCAAGTCGCAACCCGTCCCCCGAAAAGCTCCCACCCTCCAAGCGCCCCTGCTCCCAATTTCTTCCTTTCCTCGCCGTCCGAGTCACCCGGGGAAATGCCCCGCGGGCCTCTGGAAGGAAGGGCAGGGAGGGCCGGAGACGGGGGTCAGGAGCAAGTGTCCCGAGGAAGGTGCAGCGGTGAGCGCGCGCGCGCAGGGGCCCGAGGCCCGCACGCGTCCTCCGTGCGACCGGCGGGCTCCTCCGCCGCCCTCCACACCCTCGCGCGTCAACTCCGCCGGGCTCCGTCCGACCCCACTCGGGCGGCCCCCCTCACACCCCTGTCGCGGCGCCCGCCGCCCCCAGTGCGCAGGCCCGGCCGCCCTAGCGCGCATGCCCTGGGCTCGCGAGCGCGCGGCCAGCCCCCAGCCTGCGCTTTCTACACACGCTACAACTGGGGAGGGGGCGGGGAGGAGGGAGCCCGGGCGCCGGCCACGTGATCCCGTCGGCTGGGGCCGCGGGGGCGGGAGCGCGCGGCGAGCGAGGCTCGGGGAGGAGGGCGGCCGGCGGGGGCGCGCGCGCGTGCGTGCGAGCCAGCGGGCGAGAGCGAGAGCGAGAGCGGGCGAGCGGGCGGGCGCGCGAGGCTGGGCTGAGGCGGGCGGCGGCGGTGGCCCGGCCGCGGAGGGGGAGGAGGAGCAGGAGCCGAGCGAGGCGGACGGGCGGGCGGAGGATGGGGCCGTGCACGGGCTCCCGCGGCAGCCGCCCGGGGACGCGCCGTGCACCCTCCGGCTCGGGGCTCTCGCGGCGGCAGCGGCGGCGGCAGCGTTAGCGGCCGGAGCGGCGTTTCCGTCAGCGCTTCTCCCTCCGGCGGGGCGGCGAGGAGAGGCGGCGGCGGCGGCGGCACGGGGACACCGGTGTCTCCCGCTGGAGATTTCTTTCTGCTTTCCTCGTCGACCGACTCACCCCCTCCCTGATTGATTTTTTTGAAGAAGGGTGACCTCTTCTCTGGGACTGGAAAAAACAGTATTTTTGGCGAAGAAGGGTGTGTGTGTTGGGGGGGCGGCAGCGTCAGGGTTTGCTTCTTCTCTTCTTTCTTCTCTTCTCCTTCCCCCTCGAAGCCCGAAAAGCAAACCCCACAACTGCTCCAGCATCCTCCTTCTTCCTCTTCCTGCGCCTCCCTTCTCCTCCAACCTCTTCACAGTTTCGCCCTCTCCTCCGCTAATGATTGCATTATTATTATGCTTCCTTCCCTGGGAGGGGGTCTCGCCCCTCTCCGATCGCTCACTAACCCTGGTCTCCCCTCCATGCAATTTCGTAACATTTTTGCAGACTGGGAGTGAGTTTTCTCCGAGGCGTGTGTGAGAGGTGGCCGGGGGGCGGGGGGGGGGTGTTTTCAAGTTCATTGCCCCCACTTTTCTCGAGACCTTTTCGGACCCGATTTTGGATCCCGGGGGTGGGGTGGGGGGAGAAGGGTGTGCAGGCGTTTTTGGGGGGGGGCGGCAGAGAATGGCCGCGGGGAGGGCTCCCCGGAGCCTCCCAGTCTCTTGATCAAAGCATTCCGCTATTCTGATTTATTGCCTGCTTGGTGAGTTATTTTTTTTCCCCTCTAAAGGAGACCTGTGTGTTCAGCCATTACTTTGCTCGGCGCTGCTCCCAGGCATCTCCGACCCTCGGTGCGGCGGGGAGCCCCACACTTGGGCTCTGCGCCCCCCGTCCCTCCTCCCCTCTCTCCGCCCCTTCCCCCTTTTCTTTCTCCTCTCTTTCTTCCCCTCTCTCCCTTCTTTCGGCCGCCGTCTCCTCCGCGCCCTCCTCGGGGCGGAGGGAAGCCGTGATCGGGGGAGGCAGGGCTCGGTGTCAATTTTTTTTTTCGGGGTGTGTGTGTGTGTGTGTGTGTGTGGCCGCGGCCGGAGCCTGTGGCGGGCGGCAGGCAAGCGGGGGGGGGGGACCCCGGCGCGGCACAGCCATGGATGGCCCGACGCGGGGCCATGGACTCCGCAAAAAGCGGCGGTCGCGGTCGCAGCGAGACCGGGAAAGGCGCTCCCGGGGCGGACTGGGGGCCGGTGGCGGAGGGGCCGGCCGGACCCGGGCGCCCTCGCTCGCCTCGTCGTCGGGCTCCGACAAGGAAGACAATGGGAAGCCCCCGTCCTCCGCCCCGTCCCGGCCCAGACCCCCGCGGAGGAAGCGGAGAGAGTCCACCTCGGCCGAAGAGGACATCATTGATGGATTTGCCATGACCAGCTTTGTCACTTTTGAAGCGCTGGAGGTAAGGGGGGTCCCCCCTTCCTTTCCCCCCTTCTCCTCCCCGGTTTCCCTTTATGCCTGACCCCGCTCGGCTGCGCCCGGGGTCCCCTGCTTCCCCCCGCGTTGCTCAGGGCTGTCTGTCTGTCTAGGCTGAGATCTTATTGTTGGGGGGAACGGGGGGCGCGGGCAGACAGGCAGCAGGAGGGAATCGCAAAACCGTGCCTGGTCTCCTCGTTTGCTCGTTCTGGCTGGCCTTTCCCCCGCGCCCCTCCCTGCACCCCCTCCGCAGCAGATGGGCAGAAAGAAAGGGGTTCGGGCATCACAACAATGCGCCCCCTCTCCGCCGATAGCTCTGCCCCTACTCCTTCCTCTTCTCCCTCCCCAATCATGGCTTCTTGGCTAGTGGAAGTCTCTTTGCTGGGTTTGGGGCGCCTGTGGACGGCTCTGTGTGTGCTTTCTCCAGAGCCATATGTCCATGTGTGTCTGTCTAGTGTATACCTTTCCTAGATGTCCCCGGGACGGAGACTGATGGGGTTTTATGGTTTCTTTGCCACCGCCCCCCCCGCCTTTTTTTTTTTTTTTTTTTGGCGAAGCTGGGGAAGGGGGCGTTTTCTCCTGGATAAGAGGGAGGAGGGGAGAGAACAGGAAAGGATGGAATATCTTTCTGTATTCTGAATGAGGCTCTATTACAGAAAAGGTTGATTATAATATTATCTGTACACATGCATGTGTGTGTCCATGAGTAATTTAGTTGAAGGACAGAAAAAGGTACACCAGGGAGGACTGGTGAAAGCAAAGAATAAAACCCTAGCTGGTTGCTGAAGGGCTTGTCACCAATTGTCCCTTTCCTTTTTGTGTGTGTGTGTGGTTTTTTTTCCTAAGTGATTGGCTGTGTGTGTGTGTGTGTGTGTGTGTGTGTGTCTGTGTCTGTGTCTGTATCCCTTAGGCACCTGCAGGCAGCATTCATTTTCCTGCTGGCCCAGAAGCTCCTGGGGAGGGGATTGTTGGGAGGAGGGGGCTTCAGGGAGACTGTCCGGGGTCACTGGAAAGTACCTTTGCCTGGACGCATCTGGTTTGGTGCTAGGATTGGTCATTGGCCTCTATAAATCTAACCGCCTCCTTTCCTTCCCCACCCCCCTACCTCCCTGTCCCCACCCCCAAATCACACACTGCACACAGAAGGCTTTAGGGTTTGCAGAGTTGGTCCAGTTGTCTTAAGTACAGAACCAAGGTGTGAGTTGTTTTTAGCTTTTCATGTATCTGATGCGATGATTTGAGGTTCCTGAAGGAAACTTTTCTCTTTCCTTTTGATTTTTTTGCTGTTATTGTGGTATTGTTTCAGATGTGCACTTGCAAGCTTTGTTAATGAAAGCTTAAATCTCACATACAGTAACTGTGCAGGTTTAGATTGCTGGTTCTGTGTGTTTGAATGTCAGGTTGAAGTAATTTTTCAAAAGGCGTTTTTCCTGTCAGTGTTCTTTTCTGTGAACTGCTTTTGGTTGGGGTTGCGGTGATGGTTGTTGGCCAGTGGTTGGGGAGGAAGGGAGGGTGATGGTGTTATTGGTGGTCATCATAGAGTTTGGTGTTAGTGACTGAATCAGTTCCCTTTTGGTGCAGAATTAGCTAAAATTTTTGAGTGTTCAGGGTTATCACTCAGGGTAATTCTAAGTGTAGCTTTCACTTTACGGAGATGGGTGGGAACTGTAAGGTGTAACCTGTTTCTCTTTCTTGCTCTAAAGTAGGAGTTGAAACAGCAGGACGTATCCTGAGAATTTGGTTCACCATTGCTGCCTATAGCTGGCTTAGGGAGGTCCTTATAAGAGGTGGTTACAAGTGGTTCTGCTTTCTGCATGGGTATCCTGTACTGCTGTGTGGCCCCTCGGATTCCCGTGATCGTTCTCAAAGTCTGCAGAGAGAGGGATATAGCTCATGCAGTTGTCTTTGATTGTTTTATTTGTAGTAAGTAGCTGTTTGACTGGGCTTGTGATGTATTTATATCTATATGTGCATTTGGCTTTTGAGAGAAAATGTGTCCATTCTAGTTTTTTCAAGCTTAAAAATCGTCAGTTTTTAAAGAAGACCAAGTTCAAAATGTATCATTAGTACCATTTCTTTCCTTGCTGTAATTAGTTTTTCTGCCGCTTATCTACATTTAAAACCCCTGTTACTTTGGTCAGATGAATATTATATCACCTTTCTATTTAAATATCATGTACATATCTGTGCATAGATATAGAAAGTCTAATTTCTAAAAAAGTTTATTTAGAATTTTATAGAAGAATGTGAACATACATGGAAGTAGACCAAACAGTGATATAAACCCTGTACATCCAACACCAGGTTCAGTTCAACAACTACCAAGTCATGTCTAATTTTGCTTCTTCTATAGTTTTCTTCTGCAGTCACCCCGCGCCCTGTGTGACACGATCTCATTTGTAAACATTTCTGTGTGTCTCTAAATTATAATGTCTCAAAACCCCACAATACCATTATCACTCCTAAAAAGTGAACAGTTCTTTTATATCAAATATCTTCTCAGTGTTCACATTTTCAGAAGCCCAACTTTTATAGGAAAATTGTTAATAACATTCTCAGATTAAAGGCACACCCTAGGGAAAAATCATTCATATTTGTCTGGTTCTTTGCCAAAGGTAGATATATTGGCTGCTTGTTATCACATTGTGTCCTTGTTGGATAGTTAAAGCATAGGTGTATAGTGGTTTCTCAAATAAAATCTTTGATGTTTCACTGTGCACGGTTAGGGAGATCCACTGAACCTGACCGAGAAATGTGAGGGCTTATTAGGGAACAGGCAACTAAACTATGAACTTAGAAATGCGTATTAAGCACATATTTGTAAATGTTAAGAATTATTATAGATATGAAGAGTTACCCTAATACACAGTATGTTTTTGTGCCTTGTGTTTAGAAATGAAAACAGTTGTCACCAAGTATCATCAAGGCCACTGCTGGTATGATGTTGTGATAAGAAACCAGAAATACTGCTTCGAACAGCTAGGCTTATAGCTTGTGCCATAGCTGACAAACTGTGGAGCAGCATACTATGGGTGTGATAATGAACTCTTTGACTCCATGATTTTGTTCTGAGAAGCTGATTTTGGGCTTCACTTTTTAAAAAGAGGCTCCTTACTCATAGTGAAATGTGTTGATATAACGAGTTCCAGTCTAGCTAAGGTTTTGCAGATACTAAAGTAAAAGTAATAAACTTGTCTACTGAGAGCCCACATTTTATGCTGATCACTCTTTAGTATTGTTGTAATCTTATTTAAGATGGTGAAAGCTTTGACGGTAGTTTGGCAGGTCCCATACTTTATAGTTAGTGAAACTGGCTAAGGTAGTTTCATATTCTGCAGGGACACTTGTCTTGAGTAATTGTGCCCTGAAGTTCAAGTGTGTGATTATGAAGAGTCTCATGATAGAAGATAAGAGGGTAGGTGAGGAGGCTAAAGTTGATCATGGTGTTCTTTTCATTATGCAGTTGAGAAGTAGAATTACCATTTGGATATGGTATTGTTTATTTAGATGTTCTTTGAATAATAAGATGAGAGCATATATCTCCGTATATCACGTGTAGTTCAAAAAAAGAGTTGCCTTTTAGCAGTCAAATTATAAATGGGAATGTTGGGGTCCTAGTACTGTACTGATGTACTAGATAATGATACCTTTCGATGCTTCTTTGGGTTTCTGTGTAGTTTGTTATTAGGAAGTCTTACGAGCTTCATGGCTGAAAGTTTGACTTTGTAAATCCATTATTTTCCGCTTTATTCCTCTTTTGTCTCTTGGGTTCTTTGGGCATTCTCTTCCATACAGCTAACCAAGGGAAAAAACGATGCAGTTGGTGAAATCAGCAGACAAGAGGCCTTGTGGAGTCTTGCAGGGTTGTGAAAATGAAAGAAAATTTATTTCTGGTGTGTAGAAGATCAAATCGAGACTTTTATGTGGTCTTCGTTTCCTAGCTTTTTTCCAGGGCTTTCTCACACATCAGTAGTCTTAAGCAGGCTATATAAAATTTGATATACTTATAACATACCACATTAATAGGATCTAATTATTATGACCAAACTTTAGTTGTTTAAAAAACAGTAGTGATGTTCCATATATCAATCACCGTATATTATGGATTGCTTAATAAGTGCAAGATACTATGAGTACAAAGGAACCTAAAAAAAAATATATATATATATATATATAGCAACTTGAAGTATGCAATTTAATTGATAAATTAAATCTAGAACCTACAAAATAATTTTGAAACAAAGTGCAACATGCTTTCAGAGACGAGAGTGGTGAGATAGGCAGGAGTCTTACCAGAGAAAATGGGTCCTTAGAAGGATGAAGTGACTGGGGTAGATAGGATGGGACTGGAGGACAGGAGAGCATTCTGAAGGAATATTGAGGAAGGCACAGAAACAAGACCATTGAGAAGATGCTCTGTGATTAGGACTTGGGTCAAGGAAGGGCTTATGGAAATGCAAACAAAAGTAAAAAGAGTTATATGTTTATGGGGTCAGGAGGCCTGTCCAGGCACGGCTCTTCTAACTAGTTGTATTGCCTTTCTCAGGAAGTTAACTTTCTGAAAACATTTTCTTCATCCATTAGTGAAAGTCAGAGTAGTTTAGAGCAAAAATCCTCAATTTGAAAGGGAACATAGCGTTGCAGGATGTTCAAAGATTGTGTTCCAGATGAAAACAGAGTGATCTGCCCTCCAATAATAGATTTTAGAACTTAATGAGTTAGATGAAATTAAATGTTTTGTTCTGTCATAATTGAAGGACTTTATTATGTGAATCTGAGTTTTGAATATCAGAGAAGGTAATGCAGTGTGCCTTATTTCCTAAATTTATTTGGCCACAGGACCCATTTAGTCTCAGCATAGCAATCTGTAATCCAGTTTGGGAAACTGGATGTTACAAGATTTCAAAACATTCTTCCAGATCTTGGAGTTTGATGATTTCTGAGTTTAGGATGAGTGGGCTGATGGTAGACAACTTGAAAAACCAGGCACAGAGACTTGTAGTTCTGTGGGAGGCTATTGCTTAAACAGGAGTGGTTAAGGGACTGTCATATGTAAATAGTGAAAGAGATTAGTTCCCTTCTTTTCCCCCTCACCTCTTCTACCTTCTGCCAGCCTTTTCATTGACTGTTAGAAACCCCACATGAGGTGAGTTTTGGTGAATGATTCTCATTAATATCTCTTTTCAGTGTGATAGCAGCCCAGTTCTGATGCCACCAAGCCCTCCAGCTGATGTGTTTTATCTTCTCTTGGTCCCTTCTAGTTTCATGTATTGCTGCTTTTTAGCAGCCTTGAAAAGAGGTTGGATGAGAAAGTAGGTTGACATTGATGTTAAAACAAAGGTTTTAGTGCTTGCTATGTATGAAGTGGTAATTCAAAAAGGGTCAGAACCTGTCTCTGTGCTACAGAGCCAGGGAAAGCTGTGAAGCCCTTTGGGTTGTTTCACTTTCTGTCTTGGAAAATTTGGCCATGGGGCGATGGAGTAAATGGGTCAGTTTCAGCATTTCACTTCTGATAGTGTACATAGCTTTAGGGTTTAAGAAGTCCCTAAGTGATGAGATTTGGAAACAAGGACGAGTGTGAATAGTGTGTCTGATTATCAATTCAAGAATTTTACCATACTTACTGAATACGTGTCACTGGAGGATATTTATATGAGATGAGGTCAAAGGTTGTGATAAGTTCACTTCATGGGGCTCATGTTAGCTGTAGAAATTACGTCAGCTAGTTTTGGGGAGTAACAGGATATAAATTAATTAGCTTTAGAAAAGAATCACGAAGTTAGTGATTGTGGTTTTGATCCTCTCTTAGTGGTGTTAGCTTTCTATGTTGGAAAAGGGTTAAAAAATGTGATTCAGGGAGTGTTGCAGGTGATAGATTCTGAAACCCCTCTATACAGCAGTTGTATGTGGTGTCAAAAATATATGATGGATATTTAGTTGGAGAAAATGTTAGGATTAGAAATAAAGTCCCCAAATGGAAATAAACAATGGAGGAGTTAAGGAAAAATTTAGGTCCCGAGGACTGCAAGATTTGAAAGCATGGGTAAGAGGATTGATAATGGTAGTGCTTCCTGGTGGAGTGAGTGTGCATGGGTGAGTTTTATTTTACCCCATTCTGAATAGGATCCTTAATATATTGAATGTAGTCTATGTAAGTGCCTTATGTTGTATGCTATTTCTCCTCTCAAGAAGCAGCGCCCCCCCCATTTAGGATTAAACATAATATACTGCTGATATTAGCAAAAAAAAAAAAAAAGCCTGGGAATTGGGATAGCAACTACATTAGAAAAAAATCTCCATTGTGTCGCAGAGAGAGAGAGAGAGAGAGAGAGAGAGAGAGATTTGAAAACTCAAATCATTGAAATTATGAAGAAAAAGCAATTAATGAAACCCAAGACAGGAGACAGTCAAAAACAATTTGAGGAGATTGTTAGCTGTTGCGGAGCTATTTCTTGTACATAATCTATACCTATTTTGGGAATTTTTTCTTTTCTAGAAGGGGAGACAAATTACGACTGAGAACCTCAGTGTGTTTTCTTTCTTTTAGATCTGAGCTCTGTTCTTTCTTCACTTCTTGTGTAAAACCTACAGGGCAGAGGTAGTTTCTATGTATGTCTTGGTATCTGTCAATATAGATCATTGTAGGGTTACAAAGAATAGGTCTTTATGCCATTTCTAACTGAGGAGGGAAAGTGAATTTCACATCATCTGATGAATTTGCTTGATTTGGAAGGGACGAGGCAAGTGTACTCTTCTGTGTCACAGGCCTGTTCAGGTCTCTGATTCCATCAATTTTCAGAGCATCTGGAGACTAAAAATCATGAGTTGCTACCTGCTTTGAAAATGTTTATTTCACACGTTAGTATATGTGGCAATTGTAATTTAGGGTCCAGTTAGATAAGCGATCCACTTGTTGCCTGCCTCTCAACATCTCTCTTCCTTTACTGTAGAGCTATGAAAATTATGGATGTAGATAATAGAAAGTAGGATTTAGAAAGTTATAGAAAATGTAGAAACTTTAAATTGTCTAAACTTTCATTATTTGAACATTGATAATTTGTTTGAGAGAAGATGATGTTAGTTCTGTGAGGGGAAATTGCTTGCCATGGTTTTCTGAGCTATTTTAGCTCATCTTTATGATTTCTTAGTTTTTATCTGAATTCTAGAGTTTGCCTGAACAAATATGGAAAATTACTAACTACATACAGATATTTTATTGTCATTTTGGCTTTTCACCTTACCTCATGGTGCTATACCTCCTTGGTACCTTCAGAGCCCTAGAAAACCCATATTCAGTAAAATTGGAGTTACAGAATAGGGACACACCTGAAGTGTATAAATAATGGCAAATGGCTAATGCAGGTTGGGGTTAATTTTTGGCAGAGAATGCTTGTGTTGTAAGTTCTGTGTGTTGCTACTCCCTGAAGCCCAGCCTGGAAAGACAGATTGTGACTTTCGGTTATGTGGGTGAAATCTGATACTTTCAGACTAACTTTTGAATCTGAGGCTAAATCATTGCCAGGATCAAATTGTGGTGATAAGATATCAGAGATGTGAGTTTTCTTGTTGTCCATAAACCTACCCTATTTTAGGCTTTTGTAGAATTTCTGATGGCAGAAATTTAAAACAAAGAACAAAGATTATAGTTCAATATTGCAGTTACCCCTCAATTGTTATGATGAAGCGGATTTTTTTTTTTGTCCTCTTTTAAGTCTTTAATGGTTGGTAGCTAACAGTTGCTGGTTAAGTATTGTTCAGTGAATAGTTTAAGTTAAAAATGTAGATGACAAAATAAAAACCCCAAAGAGATTGAAGATGTAGATAAACACAACTGTTGAACATTAGATTATCACTTGTTTTCCAGCCATGATAGAAACTCCAGTGAGTTCTGTCCATTTGTTCTGTACATATTCAATTGGCAGAAATAATAAAAGTCCAGGATTGTGCTTTACTAACAAATGATCTTATATAGTTTCAGTGCAATTATACTTTCCTTGGAGCAGATGGGAGAAACAAGCAGTTTTTGGTGTGGTGCATTGTCATGTCTTGCAGTTTACTCCTTCCTTATTTATTATAGTGGTCACTTTGGTTACTTGTAAAAATTACAGTTTTGAGATTAATGCACAGACCTCAACCTTTGGGAAGTATTATCCTAAGGTGAGCACCTAAACGTTTTCAGAGCCTGATGTGCTGTCTAAGCTGCTGTGGCATCAGAGGCACAGACCTCTTTAGCATCTCATTTTGCAGATGAAAACACAGTGCCCAGGGGTTAATTGACCTGCTCCAGAGCACACTGGGGGTTGAGCTCTGACTGTTTGGTACCCAGTGCAATGAGGAGACTCTACTTTCTCCTTTCTGGTAGTGGGTGGGTTCCATAGGGTAGGAAGTTGTGGATGGAAGTTGTTGAGAAAAAATATAATACTGCAAATAATGGTGAGCTCTGGTGATTGTAAAACTGCTTTTCCTCTAATGTTCTGATTATTAATATCAAGAACCTTTTAAAAGCATTTTTCCCTTCTACCCCACATTCTCCCTCAATGGTATATTACCCTGAAATTCATTGACCTTTTTCTATTAGGTACATTTTTTTTTTAAATTGCCACTCCTTCCTCTCTGTAATGAAGGTGTAAAGGAAAGTATAAATATTAGGGTGATAATATGATGGGTTCTTATTCTTGAATGTCTAGTGGAAAGATAAAAAAATTATTTGGACATAAGATGACCTTATGTAGCCACTTACAATTTTAACATCTCTTTTTTTCATAGGGGAGAGGGATATTTTCTTCATTTTAGCAATCCAGGGAAAGAAACTTGGAGCAGCTTAACATTCAGAGCAGAATATAAGAAACAAGGGAGCTTTAGAGTATGTTTGAGTTGAAGACTAAACCAAACTTTTTCTGAAGACTCAAAATATTAAATCCACATGATGTGTTGGCTAAGGCATCTTGTCTGTTTATTGCTGAACCAGAAAATTTATAACAACTGTTTGTCGTGTTATATATTTATAACCATTCATGTAGTGAAAAGTTTTCATGGGATTGTAATAACATATCAAGATGGATATAATTAAAACGGAAGCAGATTGACACCCTGAATTAAATGCAAACCATAAAGTAGGATACCTGAGCATTGTTCTTTTCATATTTACTGCAGGGGGCAGCCAGCCAAATATGTAAATAAAAAGACATTGACGAATTTCCCTGGGTGTGTATGTGGTTGCAGAGAACCTCCAACTATTTTATTAATCTTTTATCAAGCATTGTTTAGATTTGCAGCAGGAATGGAATGTATTAATTTGGCAGGACAAATAGCTTAGGACCAGAAAGTAGGGCATAATAAGGGGAAGACGTGATTGATATGCTGTATAACATATGTGACTGACAGTGGGGCTGAGTAATCTTTAGGTCTGTCCTTAATGTCCTTAATGGAGTTGTTGAAACAGGGTGTTTGCAGTGAACTTCAATCAGGGAGGCCCTGCCTCATTTAAAATGCAGACCGATCTCCACTTACAGTCTGGACTGGTATGTTGACAAAACTGGTGTAGATCGAATTTTTGTAAATTGGATCAAATGCATTGGGGGAATCTTGCTGTGAAAAATATGAGTCTTTTTTTTTTTTTTTTTTACCAAGTATAGAGGCCTTCCTCCCTGCAGGGAAGCTGAGATGTTGGAAGCTTTCGATGGCCATTGCTTTCCCTGAGATGTTCATGTGTTCCATGCTCCTGGAAGAAAGTGACTGAAAGATTTGCATTTTCTGTTCAAGTTTCATACCTCACTAGTCTGTGCTTCCAGGAATAATTGGTGGTGATTAGAATAAGCCTGCATCATTCAGATTTCAGAGCTTGGTTTTCAAGTGCATGCTAAGGAGGGCTTGCAGCTATGAATATGGAATGTGATTTCCATATCTGTTCCATTGGGGAGTCCAGGCATGTCCTAACCACTTCAGAGTCATGATTGTGTAGAGACACCCTAGCTATAATTTTTTATATGACAGTTCAGTTTTAAAATTGTAAAGGTGCCAAAAGCAGGGCCGTATTGTTATTAGGGAAGTCAGTGACATCTGTTATATCTTGTTAACCAGGGCAGGAAAATGCTTTAATCAAAACATCTAATTATGTCCTCTTAACTGATGAAATATCCTTCACTAAATTTTTGCAATTGGCCTTAATGGAAGAAGCTGGCCTCTACAAGAACTGTGAAGTAAATTTGCTCTTTTTGTTTTGGGGAACACCTTTCCCAAACCACAGTATGCTTTAATTTTATCAAGTTGCCCTTTGTATGGTGAGAATGGATGTTTTCAGAAGTTGTCTAAGCCAGCGTGAAGTTTTTGTTTTTGTCCTCTACTTGCTCTCCTAGCATATGAGGCCCCCAAAGGAGGTTTTAATTTCCAGATGTGAGCCTCAGAGGATTTGTGGTAGCTGAGAGCTGCCTGGGGAGGGAGCAAATGATAATTGCAGGTGAGAGGCAAGGGGATAATTCAGCCGTGTGCTGGGAGGTGTGATTTCACACCTGAATGTCAAAACCTGCTGTGTAAGACAATTGTGTTGTTTTAAAACGTTTTATTAATCTGATATAGAATGGACCAGATTGTTCCAGGTCACCTTCTCTTGAAGGAATTTGACTGTTTTCAGTGAAGTAAGTATAATATGATTCCAAAAATAGATTCTGTGTTTAAAAATAATTTTATGTAACATCTGAAAATATAAAAAAACTGTTTAACTTGGTAAATCTATCCATTTCTACTTTCCTTGATCACTTTTTAAAAATACTTTTACAATGTAACTTTTAATTTTGAATCACTCAAACTTCAAAACCAACCAACTAAAACCGTCATTTTATTTGTTTCCAGCCCAGAATTAAATTTTTTTTGAGATAGAGGGTCTGTCTGTGGAATTCTGGCTGACCTTGAACTCACTATGTAGCTGAGGTTGGCCTCAAACTCACACTGATCTTCCTACCCCAGTCGCCTGAGTTCTGGGGTTACAAGTGTGTGCCACTGTGCCCAGCCAGAATTAACTTTTAACTGCAGCTGTTACCTGGTTCCAGAGTCACAGATGATAATAATCATGATACTAATATTAACGATAGTATATTATTGATAATCTTAATTCTGGGATATGGATTAGGTTAGAGATTTCTTAGTTTTGGGAGCCTTTATTTCATCTTTCTGGGATGATTTTTCCGTGAGATTGAGGCCATTGTATGCCAGTTCCTATTGTAAACTCGTCAGTGAATTTGGTGCCCCGGGAACAGATGTGTAAAATTGAAGAATCTGACTGGTACCATCTCACAGGGTGTTTTGCATGTAAGTTTGTATTTTACAGTAGGTTCCCTAAGTATGTTGTCTCACCTGCTTTTGAATTCTTTGAGGAAGTGGCATTTGTTTGGGAATCAGTTGCACAACAAAAGTGACCTTATGGCTAGTGCTAGATTTTTTTATTTTGTTGTAAACTAATAGTCACTCCGTTATTCTTGGTGAGCGAGCATACTAAATAGCTTTTTCTTTTTGTATTGGAGAGGGTATACCCAGGGCCCAAGCATGCTAGGTAATCACCCTTCCATGGAGCTCCATCCTCAGCCCTCTTCACTTTTCTTGGTATCTACAAGTTGTCTACAAGATTATATTTCTTGGACATAGCTAGTGACAAGTAGTCGCATTCTTTTTTTGTCATTATTCTATGCACATCTGCAGATTGTTCTCCCCATTCCCTACTCCACCTTTTGAGTTTGTTTATACTACAGGGAGTATGCTAATGAATGTGGCATTAGATTGCTTCTTATGGCTACCTTCCTTATCTCCCCTAGGCACTGTTATACCTAGTTCTTCCTCTGGGACTTCAGTTTTCAGATGTGGCTGATGGATGATGACCAGCTGTTGGGCGATGGTAGTGGCGGTGGTGGTAGTGAGGACAGAATGGGACTGAGTTTTCAAAGGATGGCTTGGTTAATTTGAAGATGAGTCAAGTTAAACATTTTCCTGAAGGATCTTCTTCTTTGCAGGGAGGTGACAGTTTCTTATTAGAACCACCATGCCCCGAGAAACGCAGCCCTCCCTGCTCCAACTAACTACTTCAGTAAGCACAGTTACCCTTTTGCACATCTAAAAAGGAAATAGAGTTCTTCCTTTACGGATTGTAATTGTAGGGGAGACCCAAATCAAAGAAAGTCCTTTGAAATTTAACTATAACTATAAAAATCTAGTGTAATAGGAACCACACCTTTAAGTCCAGGGTTTTAAAGTTGATTTCTTATGCTTCAAATTTATGTATGTGTAAAACACGAGTTCTGTATTACCTCTAGGGCCTGACTCAGAATTGAAACTCTTAGATAGGAACTTTGAATTTTTTTTTTTTTGCATTTTACAGTTTCTTTCTTTTTTTTATTAGTACAGTGCATGTTTGTAGTACATAATATTTACATTACTTGTGTGGAGTTGGTACGTGTACACAATACATCTTAATTCCTTTTCCATTTCCTTTCCCTCTCTCCATCTATTGATTCCCTTCCCAATTGAGAAAATTCTGTCTCCCTACTTCCTACTGTCTTTTATTTTGCTCTTTACTTATATGTTGGGTTTCTCATATAAATGAACTATGCAGTATTTAAGCTTGTGTCTGATTTATTTCACTTAACATTATGGTCTTGAGATGCATCCATTTTCCTATAAATGACTCAATTTTTTCTTTCTTTATGGCAGAATAGTACTCCATTGTGTGTAAATACCACATTTTCTTTATCCATTCACCTGTTGTTGGATGTACAGGCTGCATCCAAGATTTTATTAAATGAAATGACATGGTAATTATTGAAAGTGCCAAGTGCTCAATATATACTCAAAAATGCTTGCAAAATTCTTCTACCTTGTCGTATCTTGGAATTTAGTAAACAAGAAAACTATTTAGATATAGTAATGTTGTACTTTAACAATTCATATTAATATAAAAATATTAAAAATGTTTACAAGAACATTTTTAATTGCATGTGTTTATATTGAAAGATACTTTCCCCAAATTTGTAGGACCTTCCTCACTTTCAGATTGAGTAAATTAATACAATTATTCTCAAATTTTATCATATTCCATATGTGATGCTATTTGTTTTGGTCAACACAAACCTTTTTGAAGTAAATAAGACAGGGGATAAGATCAGGGATTCTTCCAACAAATAAAGTATGAAGAAATTATTCTTAAGGTGGTAAATTTAATGGGGACATTAAGAAAAGGAACTTTGAATTTTAAACATTGTTTTGTGTCCTTCCTTGCCTCTTTGGTGTTTGTAAATACCTGTCTTGTGAAATTTTCGATTAAGGAAATATAGTAGTGTGAAGATAGACTGGCAAAGATGTGTGTCAGTTTCCCTCTGGGCAGTTCTCCACTGTTTACAAATGAATATTACTTTAGCGTTCTTGTTGTGGATTTATTGACTGTCCATATTTCAGCCATACTCTTGTTTAGTATGGTATGCCTGAGATTAGGAACAGAGAAATATATATTCTCTGACTGATTTGGAAATGACGTTGTTGAAATACAGCCCATATGGCCATTGAAAAATGGTTAGTACTGCATATAATTGCCTTCCCAATGATTTGCTTTGTCATTACTTCTGTCTTCCAAGAAGCACTCCTGTAGCATGCCGACAGCAGTGGTGTCATTAGAAAACATATGGACATACAAAGGCATTAAATTGTCTTTAGTTTAAGGATTAGATTACTATAGAGGGTGTTATAGAGGTGTTAGAGGATGGTCACCAGGCTTTTAATCGATGACTCTTGCTTAGTTCAGCACTGCTAGACTGGATGACAGAAATTTGTAAAGGTTCTTTGCACTTGTTTGCTGAGTATATTTTGTATCTCTCGTACAATTGTGAGAGGGGTGGTTTGTCTCCATCACAGTATTGCAGCCAGCAATACTTCTCAGGAGCGTTTCTCCTGACTGTTTATGCCTTGTGCAGAGTTATTTTCCAGGAGACTTCTTCAGCTTCTTTTTTCCTGAATGTGAGTCCAAAGTAGGCCAACCTATGAATGATTTTATTTGGGGGTCATTTAGATGGAAAAAGACTACAAAGCAGAGCCAGGAAGCCATGAGATGGCTGCCATGTTGTACAATCAATATCCTCCATTGTATAGTGTCTGTCTTTGCATGGGTTCCAAATCTGTCACTCCTCTTCATCCCTCTGTTAGAAGGAATGAGATAAATGCAGTCAAGAGGCTTAATGATAGCTTCCAGAAATACAGGTACCATGTGACGGGGCATGGAAAGATGCAGGCCTTTGTTCTTTCCATTAGAAGGGACTTTGGAGATCATGTTGGGCAGTGGCTTGGCGACCTTGGGGTAGACTGGGTCAGCTAAGCAATGTTCCTGACCTTATTTTATTAGGAAAGCCTCATCCTTCACCCTTTTTTCCCATTTCGTTTTCCCTCCCTCCCTTCTTCCTGTGGTACTGGGTATGGAGCCCAGGGCCTTTGCACTTAGCAGTATACTAAGTCCTTTTTTATTTATGTTGAGACAGGGTCTCAGTAAGTCACTAAGTTGCCCAGGATGGGCTCAAATTTGTGATCCTTCTGCCTCAGCTCCTAGAGTGCTGGGATTACAGACATGCACCACTATGCCTGGCTACCTGTTTTTATAAATTAGGGTAAGATTCTTTTTTGGGGAAGAAAAAGGTATCTGGATTCTTTTGTTTATTCTTTCATTAAAAAATATTAGTTTTGAATTTCTATGTGCTAGGCAGGTGCAGTTCTAGGAACAGGAGGTACTTCAGTAAATAAGAGGAATTGATAATGTTCTAATGGCCTTCTTTTTAGCAGCTGGAGGGCACATATTATACATAAGTCAGCAAGTGTATAATATGTTGGGTGGTGGCAGGTTTTATGTACAGGGTGGTATTTTTAAGGAGGTGATATTTGAGTAGAAACCTGAAGGACATGAGGAAGCAAGGAAACTGGATAGCCAGGGAAAGAGCATTCAAGGACAGAGAAGGAAAGAGAAAGGAATGGCTTGATATGTGCACCTGTAGGAGGCCATGTGGGTAGAAGGGAGCCAGTGAGGAAGAGGGGCAGAGATGGGGCAAGGGTCTGCAGGGACTTCGAATTTTAAACTTCAGTGATATGAGTGAATGAGCAAAAAGCAACTATCCAAAGCCCTCACTTGCCAACTGAAAAAGTATTTTTCAATTTCCTCAAAGTCACACAGTTGGTAATGAAACAAGACCAAATCTTACATGTTGTATTCCTTCATATATAGCTTCTCATTGTACCTTGCTACCATTGGTCCAGACCTCAGGAGGCAAGCCACTGCATTGTTCCTTTTGGACCCTATGACTTATGTCTGCTTTCCTGTTTATGGATATGGTTCTCCCAAAAGACATATTTCAAGAATATATAGGATTCCAGAGTCCAGGCAGCACAAATTAGAAAACAGCCTTCATCTGCCCCCTTTTGGGTAATTTAACAATAACAGCTCCCATTTGTCAAGGTCTTACTGCTTGTGGCATTCTCTATGCTCAGAGTTTTAAAAGCATTATCTCATTTAACCCTCACAACTTTACCTTGTGAGACAGGTAACATTAGTTTTCTTAATTTAGATTTGAGGAGATTGAGGTACAGAGACATTATGTAACTTCTTCATGGTCATTTACATAGAAAGTTGTAGAGAGAGGATTTGAACCCAGACCACGTGAATCCAGGGCCTGCACTGCCTCTCATGAAGGGGGTTGGTTGTCTCTAGATGAACTTTGTCTCTATAGATATCCTCTTCTCACACCTATGATAAGATAGTTCTAGGCCTGATTCCTGGTAGTAATGGTGTCTTGTCATCCCACTTCTGTGATTCCAAATGTTTGGATATACTATATAAATGATTTCACAGCCAGCCTGGCTCTGCCCTGGCAGCTCTGCTGATTTTAGGTGGATTGCTGGTTAAGCAGATGTCTTTGGTCTTTTTGAGCTGAGTTTGATGAGAGCATTTTTCAAGACCTGTACCATGAAGCATGTTACAGAATGCAGGTCAGCATTTTCAAGTCAGTAGACCAAATTGAATTGGTCTTGATTTTTTCCTTCACTGAAATAAAAGCCTCAGACACCATCAGTGCCTATAAGCCATGGGAATGTACAATCATCTTTTCAGTACTATTGCTTTTGAGGACCAATATGCTATAAGCTTGCTTTAAAATATATTTGTAGCCATGCATGGTGGTACATGCCAGTAACGTCAACCACTCAGGAGGCTGAGGCAAGAGAATTGTAAGTTTGAGCACAGCCTGAGTAATTTTGCCAGATACCATCTCAAAATATTATATATATATATATATATATATGTGCATGTATCTGTATTTTATGTATATGGAATAATACAGAGCATAACACAATCTACACTGGTGTTTCTGTCACTAGCTTTGATAAATCTTACTGCACCTTTATTAAAATTGAAGCTTATTTTTAGTGTGTACTGCTTGAGGAGGAACCCAGAGCTGGGATTCTCAAACCTGGTTGCACGTTCAAGTATTCTGAGGAACTTTAAGAGTCCCCATATCATGAGAGAGAAAGAAGCCCCGACTCGTAATCATCAGAAAGTTTGAAGGCTTACCCAGGGAATTTCAGTATGGAGGCAGGGCAGAGACCCACTATCCTGGAGGGTGTGTTAGTTTCTCTTCACCATCTCTCTCAGATGTTCCTGGCCTTTAGTTTTTCTTTTCTCTACTGCCTCCCTTTTTAGTATGCTTTCTGGGCACTGGGAGGTAATGTCTTGGGGAACATCTCATGATTTTGTCTTTCCTGTCCCATTACTATGCGAGACAAGCTGAGAGTACCTTTACCTATTTACCTGAAATCATCAAGCACTTGGGGACCAAGAGGACTGAGAGAGTCAGAGGTGTTGGGAGACACTGCCTATTGAAAGTGTTTGGGATAAGTGAGTTACACAGTTGCCTTGGAAGTCAGTGGGGATATGGGTTTCCATTAGAAAACCTGGAGTTATGCATATCTTTACAGGAAGGCTCCGTGCTTCTAGATGGTGGTCAGGGGCCTTTTCGGCCTGTGTCAGAGTTGCATCAGTGGTAAGATGTGCCCTGCCACGGGAATGGGTGGTTCTCTGTGACCTGCCGTCCTTCAGAAGTGCTTTCACTGGTGGGTTATGTCAGGCCTGCTTATTCCCTGTGGGCCTTAGCTCCTGGCAACATCCCCATCCCCTTTGGCCTACTCATCCATTAAAAAATAGTTACTGAATTTCTTCTCTGTGCTAGCTACTGATCTAGGAAATGGAGGTAAAGTAGTGAGCCAAACAAAGACTCTGCCATCATTCTGGGGCCCTAGGGGACAATGTTACTTTCTGGTGTCCTGTTCTTTTTTGGTGTCTAACACAAAAAGGTGGTCATAGAGGGCCTGTGTGAACCTTCCTTAGGAAAGCTCTAGGGCAGGAATGGCGAACCTTTGAGAGACTCAGTACCCAAACTACAACCCCAAACCCACTTACTGATTGCAAAGTGCCAGCATTGCAAAACAGCCTCATATCCACTGCTCGGTTGCTGGCGCTGCTTGGTAGCGCGCAGACATAGAGGGTTCGCTGTAAGTCCACACCCACTGCTCTAGGGGTACCATTTGTTAAGTAATGTTTGTGTCTGATTTGGCTTAAATTAATTCTAAGAGTTTTGATTATAAATGTTTTCATGAATTTATTGCTGTAAGAAAAGTTAGGCCCTGGGATATTAAAGTTTGAAGGGACTTTTGGATTGGTCAAATTTTATTAGCAACTTAACATGATGAAAATGATGTATGGCAAAAATTTAAGCTTAGAGAAGATGCTGAAGAAATAAGAATACTTGATTCTCTTACTGCTTGAAGTGAATCCCCTAATCCATCTGTGTGCTCATAAAGTTGAAGGAAAGGAGGACAGAAAGTGAAAGTGTATCTCTGGGGCTCTCTACTGGGCAAAGCCATCAGGTTCGTCTCATTGGAAAGACGTGATCAGAAGTGAGGTTCACGTCTGTCACAGTCTTCCACAGCAGTCAGGGGGACTGGGCACTGATGAATACCGTTGGAATAGAGGTGGTGTTTGGGGTGAGTCAATAAAACATGTTGAGAAGAAAATGAAAAGTTTGAGGGAAAAATTACTGATAAGAAAGTAAAGCTTTTGGCCTAAATGGAGGAAGAGGATGGTTGATAGGATTTCCTTCTTGGAGCAACTTCATCATCAGACATGGTTGTTGACCAAGAAGAAGAAAAAATCACATTATGTAAGGAACTCTTTATATCTCTGGGATCTTAAAAAGAATTATTTAAAAATAAAATAATGAAAAAGCAAAAATGTGTTGTTTACTAGCTTTTGGATTCATAAAGTAGATTTTAATTTTAACTTCAGGGTGTGGGAAAACAGGTGGGAAACGCGAGAGGTTCTTTTTGGTTTTTGTTATTCAAGGTGATGAAAACACTTTTCACATTAGGCTTTCCTCAGTGTGTTTAGAAATCTGTGGATTGATAGGGACTGTGTGCACTTGAATAGAGGCTATTACTTGTGTATCTGCCTGAACCAAAGGGTTTGGGAATACGTAAGTGTAGGGACATCTGAGGACTCAAGGAAGTGAAGATTATATCACAATTACTGTAGAGAGATACAAGATCTCTGTTTCCTCTTATTAGAAAGAATAGGATATGAGGGGCTGGGAATTTAGCTCAGTGGTGCTGCCACCTGCCTCACAAGCGAAAGGTCCTGAGTTCAATCCCCGGTACTAAAAAAAAAAATTATGGGCCAGGGATTTAGCTCAGTAGGGCTGCACCTGCCTTGCAAATGCAGGGTCCTGAGTTCGAGCCCTGGTACCAAAAAAAAGAGAAAGAATAAGATATGAAAGTACTCAGTTATCAGTTTTTCCCCTCACCATCAGCCCAGCATGAATGCAGTGATGATAATAACAATAACTAGCATACTTACTGTGGGCCAGGTATTGTTCTAATTGCTAAAAATCACTTTTGTCATCCTCACACAGTGGTCCCATAAGGTGTAGGTACTCTTATGGTCTCAGTTTTATAGGAGAGGAAACATGCACAGAGTTTATACCCAAGGTCATCTGGTGTGTCCCTGGAGCCCATTAATTCTGGCTCTGGAGCCTGACTTGAATCACTGTATAATGGAATTAAATAATGCTTCCTAAAGCGTTTTATTCTGGTATTGTTTTACTAGGGCTTTTACCCCTCCCTCTCCCCACAGTCAGAAGTGATATACATCTTAGTTGGTTCCTTATAATAGATGAAGAAACCAGGGTTCTAGTGAATTGTATTATATAATTGTTCTGTATGACCTAGTGAGTTAGTGGTAGGACAGAGGTGTGGAACCCCGGTTGCCTAATATATAGGTCATTGCTTTCCTCACTGTACTGCATTGCTTCAACTAAAAATATTTTAAACAGTTACCTGAACTAAAGTTTTGTAAACTTAATTTGTGTCACCTGTACTCCTGTGGATGAACTAGATTAAAATAGCTGTGTACAGCATGATTTTCCCCTAGGGAGGAGGTTGTAGACATTTTAGAAACTAACATTTGTCTGTGGAGTTATCTGACCTGTTCTAGAGGACATCTTTCTAGTCTTTGGTAGGCTCAATTAAAAAGTGGAGAGAAAGTATTTAGAAGAAATACAAGAGTCACTCTCTTGTTGTTTTGCATGCTTGAAGGTTCTTGGAAGGATGTTTGCTTTTTTCATTTAAGCCTTTTTACTTTACCCTCCAGTGGGACATAGCTAACTTAATTTTTTTAAAGGCCTAAATTCAAGTCTTCTTTAGCTATTGTTTGGCAAATAAGATTTAAAAACAAGGTAGAAGGAGCCACCTTGATCCTTTGGGTTTTAGAGTCTCCTACACTCAAGCTTTTTGTTTTTGTTTGTCTTTTTGCTTCATATTGTGATTCCTTTTGTTGTACCCTTTTTCTTTGGCTATTGCTTTGTTTAAGTGCCTTGGTATTTTAAAATAAATTATCCAGCAAGCTTCTCAGTTGGGCTCTCAGATAAAAGACCCCAGGGTAGGGCTGTTCCTGAGAGCTAAGTGGAGTTTATTGTAGACTCTTCCATCCCCCATTAGTATGGTTATCCAAAGCTAGAGAATATAAATCTCAAAAGGGAAATGTGGATTGTATTTAAACCTTCAAAGGCCTTAATGGGAACCTGGAATATCATAGGTAGAGTTTTGTCTAGAGTTGGAAACTTCGAGCTCTACTTTTTCTGAGTTTTTAGCCGAATGACTTTGCTCCTGTCATTAAACCTCTGGAAATCAAAACTGCCAATGACACAGTAATGATAATGAAAATACTGTCAGGCTCCCAGACTGTGTTGTGGAAAAGTGCATATTCATGTTTTGCCAGTGACCCAGAATCCCTTGTGGCCACAGACAAATAATTCAATTTCAGTTTCTATTCTTAAATTTTCAGGAGGGGGTTCCCAGTAAGAGTTACATATATTAATAATAACATATTAGCTTCCTTTTAGGGAGGTTGTAATTGTGAGAAAAAACATTCATGAAGGCTGTGGCCAAGCATTTTGTATTTGGTGAGAGAATACCATTTCAGTTATAAAAGCTACTGCAAAACTTTTAGGTAATGACACTTTCTGCCACCAATTTTGGGAATGGAGAATCTGGATTGGAATGTTTTCAAGTAGCTGCAGATCAAAAATTTTTGTCTTGCCCACCCAGTGGTTTCCAATGCAGTTGTATTTCTGCACCACGTCTTATTAAATGTACAGATTCTTGGGCCATGTCCCTGGGACTCCCTTATGCTAGGCAAGCACTTTACTACTCCCAGCAGTTCTTTTATGATGAGATCCTGTTCAGAAGTTGTGGAATCATTAGTTTAGAAAATGTTTTTTATTGTTTCCTTGGGGCAGTGGTAACGGTAGTGGTTTAAAATAATTACTGTGTTACCAAATGCTTTCTGAAAATAAAACATATATGCATATTTGTTCTTAACAGTTTATGCATTATGAAATAGAACACATCTGACAAAAATGTTAATATACAACTCAGTGAATTATCTCAAAGTGAGCATGCACATAACCAGAATTAGGCAAAGAAATAGGAAGTTGCCAAAAATATTTGGATATTTATTAACTTTCTCAAATTTCCTTTTTTATGCCTTCTCACATCCCATGATACTTGGGACATAAGTAAAAGTTGATAAAGTAATGTACAAATGAAAAAAGGATTCTGTGTGTGTATTAAGTACCAGGTGCTTCTTAATTACTCTTATTTCTGTATAATGGCTGTCTGAATCTTGTTTCTTTTTTTTGTTGTTGTTTTGTTTTGATCCAGCCTTCAGTGAGTTCCTGACAGTGACTGTTAAGCTCACAGTCTGTGTCAGAATTAGGTTCTAATGTCTATCTCTTCAGAAATCTAATTTAATGAAACTATTCTCACAATAGTTTTTGCAAGATGAATAAGGACAGATTACCAGCCCTGGCAGTTAGGATTTTAGTAAAACAAGTTTTGTCATTACTATCTGTGTAACTTAGTAAACACAGCTCAGTGGCCAAGATATTTAATTGTTTGGTACATGATGAAGGGTGGCTTTGTGGTTAACAGACATTAAAAAAAGCCCCCTCCCTATCCTAGAATAATCTGTCCATGCTATCCTATTCAAAGCCAGTGGTAATGATGTTTCCTTGAGGTGTTTTTTTTTTTTTAATTCCTACCTTTTTTCTCCCACCAAGGAATTATGAGATTTTTGGTGGGAGAAGTTCTGGCTATATTAAGCAGCAGGTTTGCCTGTGTGTTTTCTTTGGAAATGGATGCTTTTGATGCAGAGACTGGAGTAAAGCTTGCGCTTGAGTTGTGTGCCAGTGGAGGGAGAAAGCTGTCCACGCTTGCTGGCCTTAGTGACTAATAATTCCATGCCAGTGGCTGCACATCTGTACTTGCTGGCAGGCTTGTGGGCTCTGTGGATGTAAGAGCTGCTCTCCTCCCTGCCTCACACTCAACCATCTTGCAGATCACCACTATCCAGCTATACAGGTGAAAAGACTCCAATCCCCCTGCTCTGAATGGCTTTCCATCTTTCCAGAAGTACACCAGAGGCTTGTTTTGTTACAGTGCATTGATTAAATAAATATTCCTATGTGCATAAAGGAACTGAAATCTGTCATGGCACTCTGCAGTAAGCTGTCCATTAGGAGCAGAGAAACTACTGCCCACTTTCTCCCCTTTCTCTCTTCCTGCTGCCTTTTCTTTACAGATTCTCAAAGGTGGCAGTGATAGATAAATTATCTGACTTCTGCTTTCAGGCGTGTGTGAAGCAGGAGGGGTTGTGTCATGCTCTTTGGTATGGCATGCGGTTGGGGCAGTGCCCAAGGTGTATGGATAAGAGGAGAGCCTGAGTGATTTAGATTCGAAGGTTCTTTCTTGTTTCTGGGTTGTCAGACCTTTGTCTCTTCCCTTCAGCTCTTACCAGAAGTGGACTAAGGAAGGTCTTTCAAATTAGCTTGCCCTTCTTTTATGAGAAAGAGTGCTTCTGGCCTTGAAGTAGTTCTGTGAGTGCGGACAGACATGTAAACCACAGAGCCTCTGTGAAATATGCTTCTGTTGTGTCTATTTACAAGTTTCTTTCAAATGGTAGTGTTTTGGGAGAACATCAACACTGGGACAGAATAATAGGACTTCTAGCCACAGTAGTGGCAGTTTCTTTCTTGGGGGATTTTTTGGGAGTGCTAGGGATTAAAACCCAAGCCTTGAGCATGCTAGTTAAGCATGCCCTGTACCACTGAGGTACATTCCCAGCCTCTTCCTTGTTTGGGTAGGGGTGGAAAACTAGTTAAAGGCAATGTGTAGGTTTAAGAAACTATATCTCTATGACTGATGTAGAGAGTGTTATTGTAGTGCTTTTTTTTTAATAAGGTCTTAAGCACCTCAGTATTAAGGAATGTTTTATGTGTAATGTGTTATTATAGTTCCCTCTTCATACAGGATATTTGAAAAAGGACCAAGATGAGGAACAGCAGGAGGAGAAAGAATGACAGGAACTTAGGCAGTTAGGGTTGTGGAGGACACTGTGAATATTATTTTCGAATGAAGGAAGTGGCAGGCAGAGAAGTGTGATGAAGGAAGATGTTGAAATGTTAGCAACTTCTAATATCAGCCCTTAAGGAGTGGATTGACAGAAATGAGATGGGTGGCTTAATAAAAAAAAGCAAGGAGCCTTGTAATTGTGTGGATGGCAGTGAGACATAAGTGGGAAAAACTGTTGGAGGAGGTAAAGTAAAATCTCTCAGTGTGTCTTTTCTGAATGACTGGGTAATTAGTTGGAAATGACATTAACCTGAGCTTAATTGTAATTTTGCATAGTAACAACATGCCAGCTGTTCACTGTATTCTTTCCTGGTGATACGATTTAATTATTATTATTTGGGGGGGTATCTTTTAAGCTCTAATTTTCTGTTGTGTTTTCCTTTAACTCCTCCTCATTGCCATGTCCACAGCCCCCACAGTTTAGCAGTAATATCTGTTGCGTTGTTTACCACTACATGCTGAGGGCATGGGATGCTTTTGGGTTTGCTAGTCTCTTGGCTTTTTAAAACAAAGGCCACATTGGAAAGACATTGAAATAGGCATGGATAATTGGAAACTTTGTTGTGTTTTGGATTCTTCTACAAGGTTTTATCTTATATAAATAATATGGATAATTCTGGGTCTATCAAAGGTGTTCCAAATATCAAGTGAACAAGCTGAAAAGAAGTTAATTACAGCACAGTGATTGCTCTGATATAACCAATTATTGAATCATTAAATGTTTATTACCTTTTATATGCTCCTTTCCCCCATAAGGGCAGTTTCTTTTTTAAGTCATTAAAATAGAAATGGGATCTTAAAGAACAAATTCTGCTTAAAAATTTCCACAAGACTGAAGTACTGTATTAAAAAGGTCTTCTGTGATCTGACAGCTGAATAGCCTGTTTTTCTTTGGTCTGTTGAATTAGTAATTAATGAAATGTATTGCCTGAGCAGAGAAAATAAGATTAGTTTTGCTTAGGAAGTAAACAAAAGCAAAATATTAACCCCTAAATGCCCGTTAATATTAAAGTGCAATATAAGAAGTGTAAAAATACTCATCTCCTTGAATGATGAGCTCGAGTAACACTTATTTAATTAATTCATTCATCACTTTCTTGAGCACCAACATTATGTTTAGAAAGGAAAAGGGTTATGTAAATGGAGAGGAGGCAAGGGGCCCTATCCTCAGAGACACTGGGCTAGCAGATGCCTTAGTAACTATTGATGAAATGTAGAAAGTGATAGTGCTAATAATCTTAGCTACGTTACTTTGGCGAGGGGTGGTAACAGAAAGCTTGTTTTTAGTCTATGTGCTGCCAAAGCGAGCACAGAGAGGTTGTTTTACATTAAGAATAGAGGGAGAGTGGTTATGAAGAGAGGAATCTTTTGGAGGCCACTGTGCCATTACTTGGGTTTACAGCCCAGCTTTGCCACTTACTAGCTGTGTGACTTTTTTCTTTTTCAATCTAACTTTCCTTATCTGTAAAATAGAATAATGCATATGAGGATCATATGACTAATTATAAAATATGTGTGACGGAGTACAGCATACAGTGAACATCAGAGTGTGGTGGTGGCAATTCTCTGGCATGCTCGCCACAGTGAGCACACGGAGCATTCTCTGTTGGCCCACAAGCCAAGTCACCCCAGTCACCAAGCATCAGGTTTAATTGCAGTGTTGGTACTTTGTGATAAGTAAATGGGTTTTGGGTTGCAGTTTGGGAACTCAGTCTCTCAAAGGTTCCCTATCACTATTACAGTAGGTGGTAGTTGTTCATTTTTGTGAGATAATGCAAAAAAATTCTTTCTTAGGGAAGATGCTCTTTGGACCCTAAGGAGTGGAAAGATGTTTCAGGCATATCTTGTGTTGTCATGTGCAACCATTTAATTTATAATGCCTATAGTAATGTATGCTTGTGTAGCACCATTGTAAAAATATTCCAAGGGGTATTTACAAATATTTATTCCCAGAACAGTGCTTTGAAGCAGGCAGACCATTTATGAACATTCTCTGGAGGTGTGAAAGGCTGCAGAGAGAGCCTGTCTACTGCTCGTTACTGTTCTTTAATTGAGATGTGCTTGGAGCTTGGTTTTGTTGTGGGTAAATTAGACCTGTGGAGAGAGAAAAGTTTCTAAGTATTTAATTCTCTTTTTAATTCTTAGTTTAAAAATATTATTTATGGACAAATGTGGTAAATCAATTTTAAAGATATATTTCTGTAATTTTCAGCAATAGTGAAACTTGTTTATTCCCTAGTTGCCAGATCGCAGTTGAATTTATGTGAAGTTTATGATAATAATAATGAACATGAGTTGAATTCTTACTGTGTTCCACACACTACTGATGGTCTTAACTCTATTAGTTTGCCACTCGTGAGCCTCTTTTTATAGATGAAGACTTGGATTTGCCTGGACTAACAGTGTCCTTCACTGCCTTTACAAGACACTACTTTTAGGCCTCAGGATCTATAAAATGCATCAAATGCACAGTGTTAGAGTTCGGAGGAAACTGTGAATCTGTAAATGACAGAATTTTTGTGTAATTTGAACTTAGACCTGTTTGGGAATCTTGGGTCTACTATTTACCATTCAACCAACCCTTTTTGAATATCTTTTATTATTTATAATATGGAACTGTACTTCTTCCTGTCCTCAGGATTGTATGGAAGTTAATACTTATAAATTACCCGACAGATACTACAGATACTACTGGGTCTCAGCCAAAAGTATGTGGGATTCTTAAGAACTGGTTCAAACTAGCGGCTACAGTGGAATCTGGGCCAGGGCTGTAACTCTTACTAGTGGTTTTGGGGGCCTTGGTTCTCCTCTGGATAGAAACATGTTGCTGGGGATGAGGAAGATGTCAGACAGAGATGTGCCTCAGCTTTTCAGTAGAAACTATAGTCCTGGAGCTGGGGATGTGGCTCAGGGGTACAGCACTTGCCTAGCATGCTTGAGGCCTTGGATTTCATCTCCAGTACCAAAACAAAACAAAACAAAACAACCCAAGCAACAACAGCCTCCTACAATCTTGAATCTTCCTGTAGACCATCAGCTTGTCATTTGCCCTAGAAAAGTAATGTTATAAATGTAGTATGCCCATTAAGGAATTTGGTGTTCTCTTGAAATAACTTCCTAAAATAACCACAGGCAACAGGATTGTGAGCAACAGAAAGGGAGAGAACCTGCTGTTTGTGGTGTTCACCTTGTAATGTGTGGGGACCAGGAAATCTGGCACATGGTCAGGAATCTAAAATCATTCATTGTTTGAAGGAAAGAAAGTTTGAACAACTTCATTGAACTGTAGAAAATGGGGATGAGACGGGAACAGGACTTTCTTCTTTGATATGGTGATTCTCTGTGTTGCACATGCTGACCTTGAACTCCTGGGTTCAAGTCATCATTGAGTAGCTGGAGCAGGTGTGCACCACTGTACCCAGCTAAAGGACATAATTTTAAATATTTTAGTTTTCTAGGAAAGAAGTAATAGAGACATCTAATCAGGTAGGTTAAACCTAGTGTCTTTATCATCAGATCTTAACAAATAGGGCATAATTTATATCCTTGAAGGTGTTAAGAATGTAATTTTATTGTAAAACAAAATTTTATCCAGTCAGGAATTTCTATGGTAGAGCACTTTCATTTCTATTTTGTGATTTGAGCTTGTGGAGTGAGAACTTGTCAGGAGGGTTTAGTGAGACTGCTTCTAAGCATATAGAGATCTCACAGGCAGCTGTGCTAAAACATCTTGCTATAAAGTAGGTATGAGTAAATGTCTGGTTGTGAATCACAGTGGGACCTTTCAGGGAAAACAAAACCAAGCAAACACCACACACAGATATAAACTTTTCTTTACTACCAAGATTGTAAACTCTCCGGTACTTTACAGTTTCTCAGGCCGACTTGGAGCAGTGGGACAGCTTGCTTTCCCCACTTTTGTTTGAGCTTGTACCTGGTTATGTATATCCTTTCTTAGCAGCACAGAAAGTTTTTAGCTTCTACCCACTGAGTTAAGCTATATTATTTTCAAAGTCATCACAGAGCTTTATAAAAATTAAAGATTCTTGGGTATTGCCAAGACTTACTGAGTCTGAGTCTTGGAGAGAAGGTCCTGGTTCCGAATTCTGAACGGCATCCCCAGTAATTCTGTGAGTAATCATATTCGGAAATACTGAGATAGTGGACAGTTGTATTTTATTTCTCATCTACCCACTTATTCTTATCCATCTAGCCTCTCTGTCTGTCTCTCTCTTTCTCTCTTTCTTTCTTCTTCTTCTTTTTTTTTTTTTGTGTGTGTGTGAGAGCCTAGACTGGGCTTGCATTTGCAGTCCCCCTGCCTCAGCCTCTCACGGTGTTGGGATTATAGGAATGTGCCACCATGCCTAGCCGGCGATGTCTTGGGTGGATTAGAATTGGATGCCACACGGTCATGGTCATTTTAAGAACTGTACACAGAAACAAGAACATAATCCTTGTCCCATAGGGTTCACAGATTGGCTGAGAAGTCTTTAACTTTGGGTGGAACTTCAAAGGATGCACAAACTTCACAAAAACGATGGGTAGAATTTGTGTGTACACATTTTCCTACCTTGCGTCAGATTCTCTAAGGGGTCAGGGACCCATGAAAGGTTAGGAGCCAAGGTCTTGGGCTTGCACAGCTTTTCTTTTCTTTTTTTTTTCAGCAGTCACATTTATTTATTTATTTATTTAGTACAGCTTTTCTATACATAGCGGAAGAGGGAAAAAATTTTTTTGCCACTTACCACACTTTTGGCTTTTTGAGAGGCAACAGTGGCTTGAAGATTGCACCTGTTTTCTGCACCATTTAAAATATTTAAAGAAAAAATAGTTTAGCACAGGGTTGTGGTCAGAACCAAGACCAAGCAATATAGAAAAGTAGTCACTCGGTGAGCTGCTGACAGTGAGAGAGCCCAGCAGTCATCCTGAGAGGGGCTGCTTACCTAGGACAGTGTAGGCAATGTTCACTCCTGTTTCCTTACAGTACATAACTAGCAGAATTGTGCATAATAGTTCTCACCCCATGGATACTTATAAAGACTAATTGTGTTATTTTTATTGCATTCTAGCCCCAGCATGGTCATTGAATCGCCTAATTCCAAGATAACTTTGCCACCTGTACTGCTGATACATTCTTCATCTCCTAAAATCCCCAAATAACACTGTTCATCACAGAACAGAATTAAGTATTAGGGAAGTCCATCTTTAACTGATGCAAAAAGTTTACAAAGCAAAAACTACATTCTGGTGTATATAGTAGTCTTATCCTTGAGGAGAACTTTGTAATTCCAGTTTCAAATGAAGCCCTCCTGTCTATTCACCTATCCTCTATGATGTTCCTAGAGAATTCATCTTTCTTTGGGGAACAAAAATTCTTGAAGTATTATTGCCCCTTTGATGGTCCATTTTAGGATAAGATAGGTCTGGAAGAAGTGGCAGTTAGTGGAATTAAATTTTATTAATAGGTTAAAATTTGTCACTCATTTATTTGGACAAGTTACAGAACTTTGGAGCTAGGAGAGAATTGGAGGACTTCACTGTCAGTGATATCTTGCAACATCTTTTTAGATGTTCAAATTTTGTATCATTTATTTTAAACTTTTATATATGTTGCTTTATGTTACTCATTGGATTTTTTTAGTGGATATTTATCTCCCTAAGTCGATTTTAGCTGTCTAGCAGATAGTGATTATGTGTTCAAGATTTTCCTTTATAGTCTTCCTATTATTTAGCATATTGAACACATAATATACACAATAAATATTTGATTAATTAGGCATGCTGATTAATTATGTTTGAGAATTGGATCTCTAACAGACCAGAAGATGGAGTAAATCTAGAGTTTGAACTTGTCACATGCTTAGAAAGGTAGGATTATCAGGTCTCTCCTCTGAGCTTATTCTTTATGTATGTATATATGTTTTTATTTTGTGTTCACTGACAGCTGATCTCACTTATTTCTAGTTCTTCAAAATCTTATGTATTTAGAAATCTACAGTTACAGAAACATTTATGGTACAGTGACAGCACTTAAATTTCATTTGAGAAATGTTAAATGTGTGAAACTTGGGAGTTTTTATTAGTTATTGCATGCATCTGTCTACCTACCTACCTGCCTGCCTGCCTGCCTGCCTACCTGCCTGCCTACCTGCCTGCCTGCCTGCCTGCCTACCTGCCTACCTGCCTACCTGCCCTACCTGCCATACTGAGGATTGAGCCTACCGCCGTTGCACTGAGCCCCTGCCCTTTACATTTTTTGTTTTTAATTGTGAAATATGGTCTAAGTTGTGTCGAGTTGCTGAGGCAGAGCTTGAACTTGTCATCCTCCTGCCTCAGCCTCTCAGTGTGCTGGGATTATACTACCATGCCCACCTTTTAAGTACATTTTCTTCGTGTATATTTAAGGTATATGATATGGTGTTATAGTATGTATCTTAATTACTTTTTCTCATTGCTGAGACAAAATACCTGACACCCAAAGTTAATGGAAGAAAGATTTATTTAGCCCACAGTTTGTAGAGGTTTCAGTCCATAGTCAGCTGGCTCCAAAAGCAGGGCAGCATGGCAGAGGGGCATCACAGAGGAGAAACAGTTCATTGCCAGTTAGAAGGCAAAAGGCAGCAAGGTAGCGAAGCAACTTCTTATGTTCTTTTATATTCCATCCAGGCTACTTGCCTTTTGGGTTGTGCCCCCTGCACTAAGGGGGAGGCATCCTTAATCCTATCATCACAAATTTAATCCCAACATCACACAAACTAATCCAGCCACCTTCAAAACTCCCCACCTAGGACAGTATGAAGCTTTGGGGGGATATCTGGATACAAGCCATAACATTATGCATATAAATAGTAAAATGTTACCATCATAAAGCAAATTAACATGCCCAACATCCTTCCCAGTTATCTTTTTTCTTTTTTTGGTTTTGTGTCAACACCTGCTAAAATCTATTCATTTAGCAGGAATCCAGAATACATTACAATTTTTTTATACGTAATCCTCATATTGTACATTAGATCGTTCTATTGATTAATCCTACTTATCTACTACTTTGTATCCTCTGACCTACATCTCCCCATTTCTTCCCCAACCTAGTCTACCTGTGTCCCACTGTTTTTGCTCTCTGTTGCTATGCTTTAATTTTTAAAACAATTCCACATATAAGTGAGTTCATGTGACCCTTTTCTTCGTGTAGCTGACTCAGTTTATGGAATGTCCTCCCAGCTCACCCATGTTGTGCAACATGGCAAGATCTTGTTCTTTTAGAGCTGAATAATATTCTCTTGCATATATATGTACCACAATTTCTTTCTCCATTTGTCAGCAGACTGTTAGGTTGTTTCCATGTCTTGGCTACCGTGAATAATGGTTAAATTTACATGGTAGTGCAGATATCCTCAGAAGATAGAAATTTCATTTCCTTAGGGCATATGCTCAGAAGAGGATTGCTGGGTCATAAGGCACTTCTATTTTTAATTTCTTTAGATACCTCCACATTGTTTTCCATAATATTTGTACCAGTCTACGTTTACACACAGTGTACACAAGCTCCTTTTCCCTCTCTTTCTAACATTTGTTAATTTTTATACTTTTTCATAATAGCCATTTTAATAGGTGAGAGTATCTCACTGATTTTTTGGTGTTGCATTTCTCTGACATTTGTTGTTGATCAATTTTTTGTATACCTGTTAATGATTTTTTATCCTCCTTGGAAAAATGTCTATTGATCTTTTAACTGTTTGTTAATCAAGTTATTTGACTTTCTGCTATTGAGTTGTGTGAGGTTTTGTAAAATTTGGATATTAATCTCATCAAATATATAGTTTGAAAATCCTTTTTCTGTTCTGTAGGCTGGAGTTTATTTTTGTGGATTGTTTTCTTTACTGTGCAGAAGCTTTTTAGTTTGCTGTAATTCCATTTATTTATTTTTGTTTTTGTGGTCTGAGCTTTTGGTGTGACACCCAGCAAATCATTGCCAGGCCAGTGTCTGGGAGCTTTCCCCATTTGTTTTCTTCTGGGAGTTTCATAGTATCTGGCTATTTTTTTTTTTTTAAAGAAAGATCTCACACAGAATTGATTACAGATTCTATATATTTACTAAATAGATATCACCCTCAGTCTTTCCCA
Organism: Heterocephalus glaber; assembly: GCF_053883595.1. Lineage (NCBI taxonomy): Eukaryota > Metazoa > Chordata > Mammalia > Rodentia > Bathyergidae > Heterocephalus > Heterocephalus glaber. The sequence continues at coordinate 19,029,295 of NW_028258381.1, read as the reverse complement.
ATCTGAAACAGTTTTGTCAATTGTATTTGGGTAGAAAGACTATTGGAGGCTTTTAATGCATGGGGTGGCTATCGACTGTCTTCAGTTATCTTGAAAATCTGGACTTGCAGGCTTATGGGAGAGGGATCTCAACTGTGAAGGAACACATCACAAGCCATGCTGTTAGAACACTTGGGAATAGCAAGCCTGTGCAATAGGAGTTTCAGGGTGATATGTGTTAGCTGTCTCAAAGTATTTACAGGGTTGATTTCTGGGAGAGAGATTGAGATCCAAGTGGTTGCTTCTGTGCCCATTGAAGACAGTATTTGTATTCTGCATGGAAAGAATGTTTTTCCAGTAGTGCTGTCAGAGGGTCTTGGATTTCAGTTGCTGAAGACATTCTGAAAGGCTCATATCACTCTCCCAGATTATTGTAATGGGGGTTAACGTTGGGTATGAGTGAACTTTGAGATCTCTCCATCCCAAATAGACTATGATAATATGATTTTCAGAGTACAATCTTCTGAGTAAATCTGGTCATACATAGTTCAAAGTCCAGATCTACTCCTTGTAAAAAATTTTTTTTTTAAGAACTCAGTCTTGAGGGCTGTTTATTCATATCTGATCCTACGATAATCATATATATTGAGTTGGAACAAATTAAGCTTGTCCTCCAGGTCTCTTTTTATAGTTGTAGCTCTTACACTTAAGGTCAATTTAAAGCGGTTTCTTGATATTCTCCTTATCGGAGTTTCTGTGTTTGCAAATTGGAATCGGAATTGAGTGTCACTGGGATATATTTTTAGGTTTTTGTTTTTGTTTTGAGTCAGTTAAGTGAAAACCATCAGTACACAGGTTCATGCTTTACTTCCCTGATTTTGTTTTAAAATGAAAAAAAATGCTTAACAGCTTTAAGGGTTTGAAAAGGTTTTGTGATGTCTGAGAATAATAATAATATGTATTCCTATATTGGTGATGCGTCGTTGCAGCAAGTAGATATTTTGTAAAAAGAGGATTGGGGAGAAAGCTGTGTATGTGGGGGTCAGCCTTTTAAGGAAAGCTGAAGTGAATTCTCTAGGCACACAGTACCAGAGGACACCATGGATTAATGTTCTGGGCCCTAATTCAGACACTTGGCACTGATTGGTTCATCTCAGAACTGAAGTCTTGAGGATTAAGAGGAGAGAGAATGGAAATGCATCATTTTCTCTGCCAGCGGAGGTACTTAAACTAGGAAAGGAGAGGGGCTGTTAACAAATCAAGCCTTGGCAAGGAAATCCATCATGAGTCAGCAGTGACTCAGAAGCCTCCAAACTAAAGGTTTGCTGCCCCTGACATCTCTCTGTGGCCTACCTTTAGGGTCAGCTTCAGGTTACACTACAGAAAGAATGAGTCCTCTTTTGGCCCATTTTGACATTAGGTAATTAATTTGCAACTAGCTCAGTTAGACTCCAGCTCAGACAGTGTGTCCATGGCCTTTTAAAGAGCCTTTGTTTTGACACTAATTGAACTGGTTGTAGCAAAGACAGCTAAACAATTTACATTTATCTTTGGCAGGAGAGACTCTCCCTTGGTATGGACAGCCCCATTTTCTACTCCTTCTTAGTCTGGCACCCAAATGCTTTGTGCTTATTTTAATTTTATAATTTAAAAACTTTGAAAATGACAAAACCCACATATGCTTATTGTAGACAATTTTACAATTATCATTTGTCTTTCTATGCTTTTTCTCTTTTTAAGGGAATGCATGCATCTGTATTTATAAATGTTCTAATATTCTTTTGCAGAAATGGGATCATGCTTTACAAACCATGTTTTGTGGTGTACTTTTTTTTTTAAATAAGTTGGAAACGTGGGGCCAGGGATTTAGCTCAGTGGTTCTGCCACCTGCCTTGCAAGCGCGTGGTCCCGAGTACCATTGATCCTCAGTACCAAAAAAAAAAAAGTTGGAAGCACTGTCATTTCTACAACATTTTCAGTGTCTACAGATTAGTCCATTGTGTGGAGGTACTAAAACATATTTAACTTATTATTATTAGATACCTGAGCTCTTTCCAGGTTTTTCATGTTATAACTAGCCTTTTAATATTCTTGTTACTAAATCTTTGTTACTACTTATAAATATATCGATATTTAATTATTTGGAGAGTAGTGTGCATATTTTAAAATTTTTTGATGTGTACTATTGTACCAGTTTTTACTTTCTACAGTAGTGTAGAAGAGTTTTATCTTTAAGAGTACTGAATAGGGAGTATTAGCTCAGAGATGATGTTTTTGTTACTTTCTTCATTGCTTGGACAAAATACCCAACATCCACAACTTTAAAGGAGGAGAGGTTTATTTTGGCTCACAGTTTGTAGAGGTTTCAGTCCATCATCAGAGGCAGGGAGGATGGCATGTCAGAGGGGCATAGTGAAGGAGAGCTCCTCCTGTCTTTGGGGCGTAGAAGCGGGGAGAGGCAAGGGAGGAACTGGGAAGGGAGATGTAACATTCCGGGTCATACCCACAGTGACCCTTCACTTCCAGCCAGGCCTCACTTTCTACCAGCAAGCCAGCTATAATGCCAGTGTAATCCAGTCACCCTCGAAAGGTCCTGCCTGTGATCACATGAGGCGTTAGGGGGACATCTACATATAAACCGTAAGAGAGGACTTAAATCTCGCTCAGGGATTTTGCTATAGCCCCTGAAAATTTATGTCAGCCTCATAAATCTGTTGCCCATATCATGTGAAAGAAGCCAGCATGCTTCATATAGTATTGTATGAGTTTGCTCATTTTTAATGCTGATGTTATTTTGAAAAATTGTAGAACAAACAAGCAAGTAGCTGCTTTTTAAAGACAAAGTGCCTTTGTTTTCCTCCAGGGAAGCTTTCAAAACACCATTTTTCAAATGAGTACAGAAAAACTTAAAGAAATAGACTAAGATCAAATCAAGAAGTATATAGTTTTGCCCACTATATGAACAAAGAAATGTTTGGATCTTCTTGAAGCAGTAAAATCCACCGCTCAAGGAGCAGGGTAGCTGGCATCTCCGTATAGGGTGACTTGAGAGAAGCTGTCACAATGCCTTGTTTAAGTTTCTTTTAGAGTAGTCACTTTGTTCTCTAATTCTCTCTACTTGTCTAAACCACTAGGGTAGAATCCTAAAGAGCTGATGTTGAATCTTATTCTCTGTATTTGCAGTGTCTGAATGTTGGATATGCATTCAGACAAAAAGCCAGGTGCTCATTGTTGACTGAGTGAATAAATGAATAGAATGGATATGCAGGAGTGAGATTAAAGATCTTGTGGTAATTGAAGTTGGAAGACTAAATGACATCTTGCTCAAGAGCAGGTTAATGGCCGCAGCAGAAGTTGAAATTCTGTTTCAATATGTTTCCTAGATTCTTATAGTACTAGGATTGTATTTTTTCCCATGATGGTACTTTATATGATTATATTTAAAATCAGTATTAAATATCTCATTTCATATGTAGCATAATTTTCCTAATTCTTTTCTTCTTTGCTTGGAAATAGCTTCAGTTTTTGTGAAAATTCAACACAGTAGTTCACATTTCTTCTTTCCTTTTCTCTTTCTGAATATTTTCACCTATCCAGTTTCATTCTCAGTGGATATTTAATTTCCTCCAAGTAGTATCCATTTGCATGTTAAAATGCATTGACTTGACCTCTTATGTGGAGATTCAGGGTTTCACCTGCCCAGGAAACAAGGGATTGAGGCAGAAATTGAAAGCAAAGGCTTCACCAAAGGCCCAGGTGCTGCTTGTCTGGCTGTCTTTGGGTCCACAGTAGGTGCAGTAGGTGCTTGTTTTCCTTCAGAAAGTAGCTTCTGAAAACAGTTTCTGTTGGAAACATTTTGTTTGGTTGATACTGAATAATGTTTGCAGTGAAAGTTGGTTTAGGGTAAAACCGAGAAAAAAGAAATTAAAGAGAACTTTTAACATTTCTGTATTTTTATTTTTTCCTATTTCTTTAGCCTTTACCCTTTTTTAGTGAATTATCCAGAATTTTATTAAAATGTAAGTTCTGAAATTTAGATACCCTGGTAGTTAGACCAGCATGGGATACAGTACTCCTAGGTTCTGTAATATTTCATAGTATATCTCTTTATTGTACATTAAATGGTAGGGAAGTATAATAAAATGTACCTAGAGAGTGCTTATCTATTTTATGCCCTGTAACATTCAGTACTTGATGCAAATGTAGCAGATCTCAATTCAAAAAGGAACAAAATTGGTTCTAACCCAAGAGAAAGGAGTCAGGCTCATTTTCTGATGGAAAGTTCCTTGTTGGTGGCATATGTTCATCCAAAGGCTCTAAGGGGCTTTCAGAGCATCTGGTCCAACATTTTATATTATATTATATTTATTATAGAGAAAGAATTTGCCATGAGTTCAGCATCATTCAGCAGGTTAAAGATCTGTGGGTAGAAGCTAGGACTTAATACCTGCTTTGCTTTGTCTTTTCATTTCCTGATTATGGTTGAACTGTTCAGTGTAATTTCTCTTTACAAGAGCATACTGTGATATTTTGTTGGCTGAAACCTGTTATTGTCTCCAAAGGCACCTAAAGCTTTCCTGTTGTCCATTTTTCCTGGTTTCCCAGATCATTCTGTCCTTCTCTGAGGTGGGTTGGCTTCGACTAGAAGGAAGGCTGTGTTCTGACAGTTCTTAGAGAATTGTCTCTGATGATAGCATGGCTAACCTCTACGAAGGCAGTTAAAAGACAGTGAGAGGAGTGTTTCACTGACTGTGGGCTAGGGGAAGCCCTCTGCAGCTGCTTTTCCATCTTCAGTATACCTTGCCAGTTTAGAGATCCGACAGTCTTCGTTGGTTCTTAATCTTAACCTAGATTCCTAGATTCAGTGTTTGATCTCTGTCAAGCATTTAAACTGTTGGACCTCCATTTCCTCCTAAGAAATTCAGTGGGGATTAAATTGGATGATTTTTAAGGCAGTTTGTCTTGAATAATAATAATAATAATAATAATAATAATTTCTATTATTTTGCAGTAGTAGGGATTGAGCCCAGGGCCTTTGCACTGAGCTACACCCCTAGACCTTTTTTATTTTAGGATAGGGTCTCACAAAGTTGCTCAATTTTGCCCAGGCTGATCTTTTTTGTTTGTTTTGAGACAGGGTCTTATGTAGTTCTGGCTGGCCTTGAACTCACTTTGTACCCCAGCCAGGCCTAGAACTCCTCCTGCCTCAGCCTCCTGAGTGCTGAGATTACAGGCATGCACCACCATGCCCAGCTGCTCAGGCTGGTCTTTAATGCACTATCCTTCTACCTCAGCTGGAATTACAAGTGTGTACCACCACACCCTGCTGAATTATTTTTATAGAAGTTTTCCCAATCATCAAATAACCAAACATGGATTTCTGACAGCCCATTTTATTAGTTTTGATGGGCTTTTGTGGGAATTTGGAACACATCTACAGACTTTACTGTGATTAAGTTGCTAACAGTTGTTTACAGAGGTTCCATCAGGTGCTGTGAGGCTATAAAAGAAATAGTGTCCAGAGACTGGAGACCAGAAAGACTTCTTTATCTTCCCAGCTGGGGATGGGGAGGGCATTCTTCACTTCCTTGGAATTAAGCTCTGTGAGTGTAGGGCCTTTGTCTTTCTAAGTAAAACAGGGTTCAGTATGTATTGGTTGCATGAATGAAAGGATGAATCCAATTGTCAATCTTTCTTGTATTTACAGAAGATTTACCACTGAGATTTATCATTTTCATCAACCTATAAATGCTATTAGTGTGAATAAATTTCCCAGAAAGTATGTATTCCTTACCTTCTGTAAAAGAATGGGGCCAAGATATTTTGAGGCAAAGGGAACCATAAATAATACATTGCTTTCTTGATAATCTGCTTTACTATTAGCATATTGAAAGCACTGAGATGACTTTCAGTTCTTTTAATTTTTTTTTTTTTTGGTACCAGGGATCAAATTTGGGTCCTTGTGCTTCTGAGGCAAGCAGTGGAACCACTGAGCTAAATCCCCAGCCCAGTTCTTTTGTTTAATCTACCATTTTTCAAACTTATTTGACTTCAGAATCCTTCCGTTCCACTCTCTCATGAATAAATGTTAACATCTTTCACAACTTTGACTTGTGATATAGAAAAGTTTGTATAGAGCCTGTACATATGAAATGTGAAATCTAAAAGTTTGTAATATGGGACAAACAAAAGTAGCAACATTAGTTAAAAATAACTAATTTAATATTGATGTAGCTTATATGTTAAGCACTGTTCCTCGCAGTTGTGGATGAAATTATGGCACTGCTCTAGTGTTTTTCTTTAAAAAATGATTGCCTCATTACTTGAAAGAGTTTTATTGGTAGGTGGTAGAATAAAGGGAGTACAAGTGACTTAATACGTATGGAGGTTGAATGGTGGAGTTTTAACTTATGTCAAGATCTGCTCTGTTAGGCACTGCAGAGAAATAATGATGAAAGGGAGTCTGTGTCTGTTTCTTCAGGAGCTGGTTGTCCAGTGGAGGAGACAGACTTGTAAACAGATTAGAGCAATAAAGCACTCAAATGTGTAACGAACAGAAATAGGAAAGAGGAAGGAATGGTATTTTGTCTTCAGTTTAGAACAGGTTTGCTGTTCATGAAGAAGCCAAAACCAAATTAACTAGATCCCTTTAGATCTTTCAGATGGAATTTTACTCATTCAGACTCAACTCTTTCCCTGATCCAGAAGTAATTGCATCATCTGTATTCCCAGTGGAGCTGTGCCTCACCTGTCATCCACCTTTGTCACAGTCTGCTTTGTACATGAACTACTTGAGGGCAGGGCAGGTTTGTCTTTGTCCCTGCATCAGTGGGCCCTGTAAGCAAAGCCTGTACCAGTTACCCAAACTGCATGTTGGCTGCTTTGCTTATCTAGACTTGGGCAAGTCATTGTGGCTATGAAAATTATTCACTTTACATATATTAAGTAAATAAAGGTAGGTTTTGTGGAAAACATAAATTGGGAAGGTAATAGTGTTGACATTTTTCTCCTAGAATGTTTATATGGGATTTGTTTAAAGTTTTCTATTTCTTTTTTTAAAATGAACTAAAAAATTACACATCATGAAATGTTCTTTTCACATGGGTATTCTGTAGTCGTTAGCTTTTGTGAGTCTCTTATATATATCCTGTATTTCATCTGGAATACCATAAGAAAACATACATTTGTGTTTGGGGCCCAAGGCCAGGCTGTTGACTGATGACATTTCCCTTTGAAGTATTTATATCCATCCATTTACTGTTTGGGGGGGCAGAACAGTTCTCAGTATGGCTTAGGAAAAAACTAAACTAGAAGTTAATCTGACTTAGGTTTTGTAGCTAATTTTCTTTGTGACCTTGGGCACTTAACTTTCCAGCAACTGAAGAAGTCATACCAGAAGGTAGTCTGTTCTAATGCTAGGCAGGATTCAGTTCCATGGAGGTTTTTAAGTGGAATGGATACATTTTTAGGTTAAAGGACTTTGTTCATTTAGGTTTTTCCCTCTTTAACCTATTCTGGAGCAAAAAGACTACTTGTCATAGAGTAAAACTGGGTTTCCTGGAACTCTTAAAAGGCTGCAGTTTTTATTCTGGTTTTTGGTTTTTTTATTTTGAAGGGGAAAAAAAAGACAATAAAACTGCTTGTCTACATCTGTGAATCACAGAAGAAAAAAAAGACAATAAAACTGCTTGTTCACATCTATGAATTGGGACAGATCCAATCCATTTTCCTACATAAGTGTATATAATCACATTCAGGGAATGCTACAAATTCTTAACTGAAAGGGGAATATTTGGTTTGGGTTACCATCTGGAATCTAGGAAGATTGTACTTGATAGACCCATTTTGAATATTTTTGTCAAGAACTGAGACTACAAGTTGCCTTGGTTGGGAAGACAACTGTGTTTGTTTTATTTTACTGGTTAGAAACTAGTCACAGGTCCTCTCACCCTCAAGGGGTGATCCCACAAGGGCTTGGACACCAGGAGGTAAGGAACATGGGGGCCACTCTTAAGTGTCTTCCAGCTGCAAACATGAAAGAAACCAGATGGATTGTGATTACTGTTCCAATTGCTTCATTGAGTTACTTTGAAAATGACCCTTACTATGAACGGAAATGCCACCCCCCATCCATGTGTTGATGGCTTTTGAGAGGGGCCTTGGGAGATAATTAGATTTAGATAAGGTCATGAGGGTGAGGTCCTGCATGATATTAGTCTTTTTATAAGGGGAGCACAGGGAGCTTGGTTCTCCTGTCCTGTCACATGAACACATAGCAAGAAGGTGTCTATCTATAAGCCAGAGTTCTCACCAGAACCCTATTGTGCTGGTACCCTGACTATTTGGACTTCCCCAGCCCCCAAAACTAAGAAAAGCAAATTCTGTGTTGTCTAAGCAACCCAGTCCCTGGCATTTTGTTATAGTAGTCTGAGGTGACTAAGATATAGTCTATTTCCCTATACCATACTTATTCTCTGTGTAGCAAGAGATGCACAGCTAAGCGCAAAAGTAGAGAGGAGGTTGATGGTCACCCTCTGGCAGTTAGTGAGCCTGGGGGAGTGTGTTTTAATTGCAGCCATTCCCATTCTCACTGGCTTTAGTCACAAATATATGTAAAAGGCCCCTGGACCTTTTTGACAACAAAATGATGATCCAGAATGTACTGCCTTCAATTTTTAAGCATTGGACTACTAAACAGGAACATGTAAGGAAAACAAAATATTGCTCTTGAAAGGCTTTGATGGTAGGTAATTATCTTATGAATTCTTCCCCATTTATATTTCTTTTTAGCTTTCAAATTTCACTCATTCATTCATTCATTTTTAGATCAAAATAGGTAGTGGGGTCAGTAGCCTTCCCCTAGATTGGTAAACTTGCTTTACTTCTCTAATTTCTCCCTTGATAACATTAGAAAATTTACATCTATGTAAAAAGAATATTCACTTACAATTCTTAGCACATAATAGGCACTCAATGAATGACAGTATAGCCAACTACACAGGAATAACGTATGTGTGCTGCATTTATTCTCTTCAGCCCTCCAGTAACACGTGAAATTTATTAAAGATTTCTGTGTGTAGGAAGATTGGGCTGCGGAAGAGAACTGAGAAAATGTCACTATCTCTTTTCAGCTTGGAAACAAATGTAGAATTCTTGAATAGGGCTTTTAAAAACTTTTTTTTTTTTTTGGTACGGGGGATTGAACTCAGGACCTTGTGCTTGTGAGGCAGGCGCCGCACCACTGAGTTAAATCCCTGGTCCCCTTAAAAACTATTTTTAAGCCACTTACAATTTGTTTTTAGAAAGTTTAGTCAGAATTATCAAGTAGTATGGAACATTTTTTGATCAGTGTTTAATTGCACTATTTACAAGCATATGCATCTCTGCAAGGGGAGTACTCCCATGATTGAGAGGTAGGTTTCTGGGTTTGGGAAGCCCGTCTTTCTTTTTGTACTTAGGAGGCTGAGGGCACCATGCAGAATGCAGTCATGTAGAAGAGAGGACACAGGAGTCATAAATCTTTTATACAAATTCAACATTTTCGGCAATTTCATTGAAAACAAACCCTGAACAAATTTAGACCTGTAAAACCCAGCGACCTGGCGGTGGTCATTCTGGCACAGCAGGGCACCTGCCATCCTTGTGTAGACTGCTGTAGCTGCTTGGGGCATCCTAGTCCACACTCCCTCAGCTTCAGCACTCAGCTCTGGCATTAAAGGGGGATTTGCTTGAGGAGGGGGTAGGAAGGGAGGGAGGGAAGAGCAGAACAGAGATTTCCAGCCTGGGGCTCCTGCTGTTCCCTTAGGGGATTTAGAGTTTGTAAAAACACATTTAGCTCTCTGAATGGCAGCAGATAAATAGCAATGACCCTTAATTGAAAGGGAGGAGACCAAATGGTTCAGAGGTCAGGACTTTACAAGATGACTGGTGTCCTAGGGGTGTCAGTTGAAATGGTCTGGATTTCCCCCATCTTTTCCCTCAGCCTTCCTAGCCTGGAAATTTTGTGAGGGCAGGAGGAGGTACTGCTGACTAAACTGAGCTGAGTTAAATGTACTGTTGAGCTAGCTGGTCCCTAGGTGGGCTGAGATTTCGGGGTGGGGAAGGCCTGCCTAACCTTGTCTTCAGTGTACTACCACCTGACTGCTACCTGCAGTCTGCCAATTACTCAGTTGTGACACGAATTTACACATTTTTTAAACAGTAGGCTGCTACTGTTCTTCCTTATACGTGGATTTCGTCATTGTACATTTTGTGTCTTTAAATAATGTATTAGGAACATTTTAAAGTCTGTAAGTGCTTTTTTAATGAGAGTGTGAAGATTTTAATGGGACTAGATTGCTTTTCATGACATTTCAGAGTGACTTAATTGTAACAATGTTGAGAGGCTGTATTTTAAACTTTGCTAAGTGTGTCTGTGTGGATTACAGTTAGACACTTGAAAGAATGGATGGCTGGATATTGGAATCAGATAGCTTTTTCCTCATTATTTTCTTCAAATATTAGCTCTCTGCACATGTAGTTACACTAAACCAGGCACAGGTGAGCGTTCTCTTAAACTGTTTAATTTTCAAGTAGGAACAAAGGATAGTAACTGAGAGGGTAATTAGTGAGGGTGATTTCAGAGACAAGTTTTGCAAAACTTACTGTGGCAGTTGTGTTGGTCCTCTGACATTTAGTCTGTCCTTTTGCAGAGCTAGGAGGCCCAGGTGTCTGTCTTTGTCTGTAATTCTTGAAGTTCCTTCTCTGTTTGCTTAAAAAAAAAAAAATAACCTACCCAGCCCAGTGTGGTAGCACACACCTGTAATCCCAGCATTGTGGGAGGCTAAGGCAGGATTGTAAATTTAAGCCCAGCCGGGGCAGTTTATCCACTTAGTGAGAGCGTGTCTCCAAATGTCAAGATGGGCTGGGATGTAGATCAGTGCAAAGGCCCTTGAGTTCAGTCCTCACTAGTGAAAGAAGAAATAAACAATGACCTCTTGCCTTCCGTATCTCATTTTTCCAGGTATTTTAATTAGTGTTCCTAAAATATTGTCACTTTCCAGATACCAGTTTATCTTTCCAGTGAAGGGGATTTGAGATTTTTAAGTGAAGCTCAGTTTTTCTTATTGTTAAACAGTAGGGTTACTCAGAGGTCTTTTCCTCTGAATACATTTTAAGAAACTAGAACCTGTAGCAGACTTCTCAAAATTAGATCCAGTGGTCAGACACTTCAGTACCACTTTCAGGAGGGGCTTGTATTTGTTTTCTAAGGTGCCTTCGCAAAGTGGGTGACCTCAGACAACAGAAAAAGCCTTACAGTTTTGGAGGTTAGAAATGAAATCTGAAATCAAGGTATTGGCAGAGCTGGGGTCCCTCTGAGGAGAGAGGGAGTCCTTCCTTGCCTCTTCTGACTTTCTGGTGATTTGTTGGCTGCCTTTGGCATTTCTTGGACTTACAGATGTGTAATTCCGGTCTCTGGCTTCTTCACTGTGTGTTTACATGGCCATCTTCTGATAAAGGCATGCATGTTATTACAGTAGAGGTTCGGAGTCATCTAGTACGATTTCATCTTAACCAACTACATCTGCAACAGCCCTACTTCCAAAACTGTCAGAAACTGTTGAGGGCCTAGGAATTTTACATGGTTTTAGCGGCACACAATTCAACCCATAACAAGACTTTAAATGCCTAGGAGATGCTGATACAGCCTGCATGGGTTCCAACGCTTGGCTTTTGAAAGACCTACATGTACAATGGTTTATCAGTATAAATGGTTTAAAGGAGAGCAATAAATTAGAAACTCACACTCTCACCATCCAGCTTAAGAAATAAGACATTATCAGTACCTTGGAAGGGCCTAGAAAGCCTGGAGTATTTGTTGAAAAGATAGATTCTCCCCACAGGGATTAAATCCGGGAGATTTGGAGGAGCAATATGTATCAGAATTCAAAAACTGTTTTTTAATCCCAATACATTTTAAAAGTCATCATTGAAAATTTTACTGAAGTGTGGGGTAGGAGGCTGTTTTTTTGGTTTTACATTTACAAAATAAAAAAGATTCAGGAAAAGGTTTAATAACTTTCACAGCATGATAAAGCAGTCATTAGCTTCTCTTTCTTATGTTTGGAAGGTTTCCTGAAAAATCTTACCTGCAGTTTGTATAATTTAGCTAATTAGTTTAGGTCTGTGGCCCAGAGAGACTTATAGTGGTACACAATTGGATTTGTGGGAGGAGGATGTGTTTGTGTGAAGTGAAGGACCTATTATTGATTGTGCACCTTACACTCTTGTCTTTCTCCTGCGGATCTTGTGAAGATTAATATCCACTGGATAATTTTAAGTTTGTAAAATGCCTTGAGTTCCTTGGGGGATGCCGCTACATAAATGCAAATAAATTATGCAGCACTTGAATTTGGTTGTTCATCATTTTTTATAGTGTGTTTTAATTAACAACTTAGAGCTATTTAAGTTGGATGGCTGGGGAAAGGTTTTAATCACTCAGAGATAGTTAAATAAGTAGGTAGGAGCAGTATTTAGGCTGGAACGCATGAAGAAACAAATGAATGGAATGTCTTTTGGAGATCAGTCATGTTCCATGGCATTTGTTGAGCTGAGCTGTGGGTTAACGTTGCTTCCTATGTGTGTACATGTTGCTGTTAGAGAATTAGCCATTCTTTTGCTATTTGTGCTTTATTTTAGACTATAGATATCTTACACTCAGATATCTCTGGTTTTCCGGACGGAGTATTTTTTCTTATATGATCTAGGTACTTGGGGAGCAAGAGGCATCCCACAAATCACATATGCTTTTAGTTCACTGGGCTTCTGACAGACTAGTGAGCTGAGTTTTAGACTGCCTCTCTCTGCTTATTTAACGCAGCTTTGTGTTCCAGTGGGTCATACTGTTTCAGGAGCATTTAAGAGTAGAGATAGGACACAGCTGCCAATATCTAACAGTCCACTCTTTTGTGTACTATGTTGTTAGAGTCTTACTGTATGTTTTTTGCTCCACAGCCATGTGACTAGAGTCATGTCATCATCCTTCCCATGGCTGACCACAAGACAGACTAGTAACTTCTCATTTATTCACTCTGTATGTAGTAGAGCACCTACTAGCTAAGTGGTGAGGACTTACAAATTCTATGAAGTTGTTGAAGCAATGGAGTTCTTCATTGGAGAGCATAAACATTAAAAACAAAAGCTAAATTCGATAGTAAAATAGCTCTAATTTGGCCAGGGGTTTGGAGGATAATTGTAGGTTCTTTAAGAATCTATAACAAGGGGAACCTAGCCTAGCCCAGTTTTGGATTCCAGAAAATGTTTTTTTGGAAGAGCAACATTCAGCGAAATCTGGAAAGAATCAGCAAAAAAAGAGTACATTGCTTCCTGAGAAGCATACCGTAAAATAATTATTTTTCCCCCTGATCTTTTCTCTGCTCTTCTCACTGACCACAGAGTTTTATGTAGCCTGGAAGTTTTAGTCAGTTAAATGACACCAGTTGCTTTTTCATTTGCATCTCTTGAATGACCAGTGATGTTGAACATTTTTTCATGTATTTATTTGCTATTTCTACTTCTTTGTCTGAGAAATGTGTTCATTTCAGATGTCCATTTTTGGATTGGGTCTTTAAATTTGGGATCTTTTTAAGTTCTTTATAGATTCGAGATAGTAGACCTTTGTCTGAGGAAGAGCAGGTGAAGATTTTTTCCCGCATTGTGGGTTGTCTCTTCACACTGCTGGTGGTTTCTCTTGCTGTGCAGGAGCCTTTTAATAAGAAGAGATCCCACTTGTTGGTTGTTTGTGCTAGTTCATGGGCAACTGAGGTTTTGTTCATAAAATCTTTTCCTACACTGATGTCTTCAAGGGGTCTACCTAACCTCTGTTCCAACTGGTTCAGAGTTTCTATTTTAATATTTAGATCTTTAATCCATTTTGATTTTAGTTTAGTGCATGGTGAGAGATATAGGTCTAGTTTTAATCTTTGGCAAGTTGAAGCCCAATTTTTCCAGCACCATTTATTAAAGAGGCTATCTTTCCTCCGGTGAGGGTGTTTGGCTCCTTTATCAAAGATGAGATGGCTGAGTGTGTCTGGCGTTGTTTCTGCATCTTCTAATCTGTTCCACTGGTCCTCAAGTCTGTTTCTTTGCCATTACCATGCTGTTTTTATCACCATAGCTTTGTAGTATAGTTGCAGGTTGGGGATTGTGATACCCCCTGCCATGTCTTTGTTACCTAGAATTGCTTTTGCTATTCTGGGTCTCTTCTTGTTCCAAATGATTTTTTGGGATTGTTTTCTCAAGGTCCATGAAGTATGCTGCTGGGATCTCAATTGGAATTGCATTAAATCTGTATAGCAGTTTTGGAAGTATGGCCATTTTCACTATATTAATCCTTCCTACCCAGGAGCAGGGGATGTCTGTCCATTTTCTGATATCATCTTCATTCTCTCTTTTCAGAGTGCCATAGTTTTCAGAGAAGAGGTCTTTGATTTCTTTTGTTAGGTTGATTCCTAGGTATTTCAGTTTTTTGGATGCTATTGTGAAAGGAATTATTTGCGCTATTTCTCTCTAAGTGAGTCTGTCATTTGTGTAGAGGAAAGCTATCCAACATGCATTTATGATAAAAACCCTACAAAAAATTGGAATAGATGGTCTCTACCTCAAACTGATAAAAGCCATCTATGAAAAACCAACAGCCAATATCATACTAAATGGTCAAAAACTGAAATCCTTCACACTAAAATCAGGAACAAGACAAGGATGTCCACTATCACCACTCTTGTTCAATATAATTCTGGAAACATTAGCCACGGCAATTAGACAAGAGAAAGAAAAGGAATAAAGATAGGAAATGAAGAAGTCAAATTCTCATTATTTGCAGATGACATGATACTCTATGTAGAAGACCCCAAGAACTCCACCAAAAGTCTTCTAGACTTAATAACCAAATTCAGTCAAGTAGCTGGTTACAAGGTCAACACACCAGCTGCTTTTTTACATTGTAGATGGTTGGAGATTGGAGGCTATGGGAAAGGGTAGGAATTAAAAACTGTATATAAATCAGATAAGAGATGTTGAAGTGATTTTATTTTATTGAGATGATTGCCTAGTTACACTGGACTTTGATGTGCTGTTGGTGTGTTCTGATGACCTTTTTGGATGCCTTATGCTATTCACAGCACAATGGTGCTTTAATAGGTTAAGGGCTTAGGACAAGTAGCACTTTTAAAGGAAGTCCTCTGTACTCATTCTGTCTGTAGGAGATAACAAAGAGTTAAGATATCTTACTTCTTAGCCAGGAGTGATGTAGCCTGTCTGTAATCCCAGATACCGAAGAGTCTGAGGCAGGAGGATTACATGTTCAAGGCTAGCCTGGGCAAATTAGTGAGCACCTATCTCAGAATAAAATACAAGGCTAGCGATGAGCCTTAGTGGTAGAGCACTTGTGTGGTATGCGTGAGTTCTTGGGTTCGATCATCAGTAACAGCAAGAAAAAAATATTTTCAGATACAACTTCTCAAACTACTGACATGAGAACTGCCAGGAACCCGTTCAAAATTCACTTTTCATAGACCTCCTATGCCAGATTTTCTGAATTAGAATCTTACCAGTAGGATTTCTGGCCATTGTCAAGCACTCTAAAGCCACTTCTGTGAAGGCCAATATCTCATTCAGAGCTCCTAGAAAGGAAAAGGATTCTTATCATTTTAGCCTTACAGGGCCCCTATGTGATTTCCTGCTATCTTTCACCACCAGGATCAGCTATTTAATTTTCAGGGCCTAGTACAAAATGCAAATGTGGAGCCTCTTATTACAAAATTATTAGGAACTTGAAGACAGTGACAGTAGAGCATTAAACCAAGTTTGGGCCCTTCTGTGGGACCTCACAGGTTGTAAACCCATGAAGTTGGCCCTGCTTAACATACCTGTTTGTCCTTAAAAATGCTCAGTAGTAATGAACTGTTTATTGCTCCCTGTGTACTACACTGTGCTTTGCTTCTGTCCCTTGGGTCTCACTGTATGAAATGCTGTTTTTCACCTCTTTCTTCTCATCTGGGCTTCCCTCAGTCTGGTACAGACAGCATTAGAATTCTGTGCAAGTTTCCACTGAAACTGAGTGCTTTGAGGGGCCAGGTCCACTCCTCATCTCTGCCTTTAGCTGAGGCTCTCCCTCAGTCTTCTAAGTGTGTTGAATAAAATATTTTATCCTGGGGCCTGGAATTTAGCTCAGTGGTTCCGCCACCTGCCTTGAAAGCGCAAGGACCCGAGTTTGATCCCCAGTCCCCCCCCCCCCCCCCAATTTTTAACCTGAATGCTTTTATTTTCTTTTTCTACCCAGTTTGGGCAGTTGAACCCAGGTTCTTCACACTGAGCTACATTCCGAACTGTTTAAATTTATTTTTTAGTTTTTTATTTTGAGACAGGGTCTTACTTATGTCATTCAGTTGCCCAGGCTAGACTTGAAGTTGTAATCCTGCCTCAGCCTTCCAGAGTACTGTGATTACATATGTGTGCCATATGCTTTTCTTTTTCTTTTTTTGGTACCAGGGATTGAACTCTGGTCCTTGCGCTTGTGCAGCAGGCGGCAAAACCACTGAGCTAAATCCCCGGCCCCAACCATATGCTTTTCTTAAGGCCTAATTAGGGTATGGGTCACTGGAAATGTAGATTTGGTCCAGGGTGAGCTGTTACAGGCAGTGTTGTCCTAGGATTGCTGAAAGTCTAGGGCTGCATGGGCATGACTGGTATGAGACACTGTGTAAAGAATAACGTGTGAGATGACCTAGTGACATCTCTTGGCAAGTCGTGTATCCTCTGTGGTTTACACCTTTGAGAGCTGCTATCCTGCCTCTGATAACCAGTGTGCCCTTCCTAGAACTCTCATTGACCTCCAAGTTCTTGGGAACAACAACAGCTTTTTCTGAGCCACAAGTTCAAATGTGCTATTAGTATTACCTGAGGAAATATTTCTTTCGGTGGAAAGGTGGCCATTTTGCTTAGTAGTTAGTATTTGAAACTAATCATTTCTGGATTATTTGAACTAGGGCATTCTGGAGAATTCTCCAAAGTTTAATAACACAAGGTAAATGAAGTTATGGTTCTGTAGGTTGAGAATTAGGCCCTGCTATTTATTCAGAATAACAGAGTATAGTTCTACCTTGGGGATTAACCAGTGGTACCTGTGAATTTGGGTAAGGTCTGTGAAACTTCTTTATCTTATGATGGATGTGCAACTAAAATGTTCAGGAAAGTTAAACAAAATATTCAAAGTTGCTCTAGATATTTAGTGTATGAGTCAGGACTGGAATCCCCAGGTTCTGCCCCTCCTGAGGCCTTAGTACATAAATATTTGTTCAGATTGTTCTGTTACTGCTTTTGAGGATTATTACCTGGCTTTGACCTGATGGGATATGAAATTAAATATGTATGTAGCTCCCTTTCAGATTGCTTTCAGGTGGGAAAGTGAACAGATTGTCTAAAATATTAATGTCCAGCTTGAAAATATGTGAGTTGAATATAAAATTTTAAGGTTTTAGTTGCCACATTGGAAATATAAAAAGAAATAGGTGAGATTAAGTTTAATAGTACTTTTGTTAAACCTAAATACCACAAACTGATAATCACTGCAATGTGTCATCAGTGTAGAAATATTAATGAGCTATTTTTTATCAGTGCAGCTACTGTACTGGACAGTATAGGTCTAAAACATAGTGGCTAATAGATTTTACTTTTTTCTTCCTTTCTGGGCTAATTATAATCCATATCAGTTAGTATATGGGTGTAGTGATTAGTACAGTGATGTGGCATGGGAAAATGGAGGACATGGGATATAGGATGCTTACGAATTTTAGTGTACTAGGTGCAGGGGTCAGATGAGCCCAGAATCCTCCAACATACCTTTGCTGTAGACCTCTGCCTTTGGGCTGAGGATCTGAAACCAGTGAGTGCAGTATCTTAGGAGTACAGAATTCGCCTTGTACAGGTACATAAGTTGTCAGTCAAGGAGAATTTCTCTTGGCTTACCTCCTGTGTACACAGAGAGCTTCTGCTGATTCAGATCTTTGATTCCTTCAGAGTCAATTGAGAAGGAAGGTATGGGTTTTGAGATTACTAATCAATGCGTGAAATCTTCCTCAGGACATTTAATTACAATATAAAATATCAAATGGGTGGTATGATAATTTCTTAACCTATGTGGAGCATAGAAATTAGCAAATAAAGGTGGCAAAAGACCCCACACATACCTTTGTCCAGATCTGTAGTAGTTTCTAGATAAAGGCTAATATTTTTTTGGCTTGGGTGTGTTTTGAATGGACATTTTCCCTTCATTTTTTAGATCACCGCTCAAAGTACACTGACAAAATGCAGGGAGACATCCTTGATTAGATTAGGGCAGATTAGATTAAATCAAATGGTTAAAGCCTTTGGAGCCTGTAGCTTGCTAGAGACACCATAATGGCCTTCATAGCATCTCTAAATCCTATTAGGTAAGTTAATCTTATTGAAGATTTTAGGTCTGCTTAAGGCAACATTGTCCTTATATTCTCTCTGGTGGTCTCTGACTGTTAAGGTGAGCTGATATATCAACTCTCTTGAAATAGGTTGGTTTTATTGGTTTGGGATAAGTTATTTTAAATAACTTCAAAGCATTTGGTAGAGAGGACATTTCAAGCAGAAAAACTGTCTCCTGGCTGCCTTGTGGTTTGCTAGCTGTTAGTTTTTCTGCCAGAGGTTTTTTTTTTCGTGTGTGTGTGTGGGACAATCAGAAGAGATGTATGTAAATACTGTAATTGGAAAATTGACTCATGTGTTATTGTGGCAGGTCTTGTGGATGGCTGGGAGCTTTATTTTTAAGCTTTGTGAAATCACCTGTTCTATCCTGTATCCATTTTAGAGGTTGTCTAAAATGGGTATATATAATCACATGCTGGGTCTATAGTATGGTTGATGAACTTTGGTAGATGTTGGGAGTAAAATAAAGACTCTGAGGGGGCTGGATGTGTAGCACAGTGATAGAATGCTTGCCTGACATGTGCAAGGCCCTGGGTTTTAGCACTGGGGGGATTATAAAAAGAATCTTGGAACTTGGGAGTTGGAGGCATCCTTAGTAGTGATTTTGTGAGTATTTTATAGTTTTCTTATAAGTGCTAGTTGACTCTTGCCTATTCCTACAGATATAGTGACTAGTTTTCTGAAGCAAAATGTTCTTTTTTCACAGGCTTTCCTCTAATTTGTAATTTATGGACAGGCAGAGTATTGCAAAGGCATATAAATTCAGCCAATTTTATTATAGCTTTAATGTCTTTTCAGAAAAGGAAAAAATATACAAGAAATTGGGGCCACGCAGCTCTGAATGTATGTTAACTACATCCACAGTGAACACTGGAAGAACTCTGAAGAACTCTGAAGAACAGTGTTAAATTTGACTTAGACCTTTTCCTGATGATAGTTGGGTTAAGTGTAAATAATTTTAAGACCCACAAGTGATTATTATATAATGGATTGGCCTTTGGAGATGGCAGGGAATTTCTTTCTTATTTAAAAATAAGGTTCATAGTGTCTTAAGTAGGAGTCTTAGTGTCCACCATTAAGATCCTGTGAGTTAATTGGTTCATAAGCAGAAAATGAACAATGTCATGGTGCATTTGGCAGCTCTGTGAATATCCGTGAGAAGGTTTCTGCATTGAAGGGACTGACCTTGGGACTTCCAGTGCTTTTGTGCAGTGAGGTCTTACTTCTTGATGGAATCTAGAGGACTTACTGGCTCTTAATTTATTTCCCCCTTTGGGCTTTGTATGTTGCTCTCAGGCCAAGAAATGAATAGAGCTAAGTTCTTTACTTAACCTTTGTAGTGGGGGAATTCCTGCATCTGTGTCATGTCCCCAAAGAGGGCGCATTTTAGGTGTAGGCCAGACATGGAGTCTGAAGAAGAGTTATGATTGACTAATGAATGGCTTTGATTTACTTTTAGGAAGAAAAGTGCAACTACCGTATTGGATGAAGATAATATCTCTTTCCAGCACTCCTCTGTATCAAGTGTACGGTGTTCTCCTCCTGTATAGCACTTGTATTCTCAAGAGCTTTAGGGTCATTGACAGAACACTTCTCACTCTTGAGTTTCAGAGCATAACAGAGCACGTGTCTAAAGCCAGAATCGTAATTTTCTGTAAGTGTACTAAGAATTACTTTTCTTCTTCATATGTGCCTGCACATGCTCACACAATTGCAGCCTTCCCCCCAACTCAGTGAGGAGGAATAGTTCCTTTTTTTAACTTTTATTGATTCTTGATTTTATACTTTTCAGGGCTGCCTTTGTTTGGAAGCGGCTGCTGGAAGAATGTGTGCTCATTTTATAGTTGTGACCTTTTCTCCCATTGTCCCTCTGATGGAAGGCTACCCTGACTGCCACCTTCTCTGTGCCAGCTCAGCTTTGTTCTACTGGGTCTGTTGTCCCCACTCTATGAAGATGACCTCCTAGATTCTTTCTTGCTTAGCTCTGTAACCATTTTTGCCAAGGCATTCAAGATGGCAGAGGTTGGGGGCAGGAATTTGAATAGGAGTAAAATGGATTTGATGAAGAGAATTTTGTAAGGCTTCTGTATCCTATGCTAATAGTTTTCAGCTGCTTTGGAGTCAATATTAAACATTGGTCTGGTGTCTTTAGAGCTACTCTTACACTGGGCAACTATGTTTGTGTGCTTCTTCTCCCTCTTTTTGTCTCTATTGCTCCTGCCCAGTTTGCCACCAGTTCTTGTAAGTCTACCTTTTCTGCTTCCTTTTAACATCTTCCTGATTCCTTCCTACAGTTAACAGTTTATACTCCTGCTTGATCCCTTGGAACTGAAGAGAAGCCATCCTCTTTAGAGTTTGCTCTCATCCTCAAGGGGAAGGAGGGTACAGACCATTTCAAGTTCTTCCCTAGACCTTCATTGGGAGCTACAATAAAGCCTAAAGTTTATTAAGTTTTTAAAATCTGCCCAAAACAGTGACAAGCACTTTACATAGTTTATTTCTTATAATATTCAATTCAGCCAAATAAAGTTCATATGCTGTCATTGTCATTATTACACAGATAAGGAAATTGATGTCCAGAGAGGTTTAATAATGTGCCAGCGGGTACATAGCTGGAATCAAGTGATGGAGTCAAGATTCAAACTGGACTGCCTAATCCAGGGCCTGCATCTAAGTGCCCTGGGAAAGGCTGTGAAATCACAACTGGGTTAGCTGGAATCACTCACGGCAGCTTTCTGTATCTGTGAGTCTTCCCTTTACATCAACCTAAACACTTAAATCTCTTTATATTATTTTCATTTTTCTTAGTAAGTAGGGTGTCCTGGGTTGTTCTCTGATGATGGTAACTGTTTTAAAGAGCCAGAAAGACAGCTGTTAGAAGTAGGCTTTTTAAGCTGTAGTTCCCCTTGACTGTGCAGTCAAATAACAGGTCTTCTGACAGAGAACTAAGGCTATAAGTGCACTTGTTTTGAAAAGAGTAGTTAATTGGTGGAGGTTGTGTTTGTGTTGTTAATTTGTGTTCCTGTCTCAGTACTCTGTGAGTATCCACAGGCTCCATGTGTTGCTCAGCAGTCCTGTAAAACAAGGCACTCTTCAAGCACTGGCACCAGTTGGTGCACCTGAATAACAATAGGAAGGCTTGTTGACCATTTGGCACTTCACAGCCCAGTAATTAGAAACTGTAAAACAATAATACAGATATGAAGCAAATCCTCTGGTTAATAGAAAAAAACCCCAAAACTACAGTCCTGCTTTGTGGCTGAGTACAAAATCACAACTGGCTGCTTATACAGCAAAGCAAACACTTCAGGATTTTGGCAGCTGTTTTGTACATATAAAAGGCTCTAGGCTCTATATTAATTTGGGAGATGTCTTTTTTTAAAGCTGAAAACAACCATTGCCTAACTTGCTTGCTTTTAAAATTTACTGCCGTGGTTCTCAAATTTTGACTCCTGGATCAGGAGTTATCAGCGTTATCTGGGAACTGGTTAGAATTGCAGATTCTTGGGCCTTGTCCCAGACTGACTAAACCAGTGGGAGTGGGGCTTAGCAGTTTATGTTCTAATGCACTATGAAGTTTGAGAAACACTAGGGATTGGGTGGAGTAATTCTGGAGAAAGAAAGTGTGTGAGTTCCTACTTGGCACCACCAAAGGAGGACCAATAAATAGGCTTCTCTGTCTAGAGGTGGGATAGTTGTGTAGAGATGTGATATTGAGAATATGTGAAAGCTCCCTACTGTATCAGGAAGTCAGAGGGAATGTCTGTGGAGAGGGGGTGGGATTCCCTGGAGATCTGTTTGGAAAAGGGACTTTAATGGTGGGCTGTTACCAAGCTTTAAGACCCTGATCATTGTTTCATTCACCAGATGGGCTGTCCTAGTGTAACTGAACTTGGCAGGCCCATAGGTTGTATTGGACAGAGAAGAGGCATGGGGACAAAAGTAGAGCGTTGGCAGCGTCGCTGGTGTACTGTGCTCATCATTGTTAAGAACTGTCATTAAAACCTATGGAATGAACTCTTTTCTCTGTTATCGCCCTTCTCACTTTCCTATTTCCTTTCCCTATCTCCTGCTCTTTTGGAAGATGAGATTTTAAAAATAATTTTCTTGGGACTTCTTGGCAAATGGCTCCTCTGCCCTTTCACCACTGTGTGGTGACCCCACTGTGTTGCAGTTACACAGGTTCATTTCAGAGCCATTAGAAGTCCTTGTACAGCTGACCACTAAAGGTCTCTTAGGAAATAAGAGCTTGCCACCACAGCTAAATGAACTCTACTAGTGTTCCACAAAAGCTTAGGTTCCTAACACACTCTTTACATAGCTAGGATGACAGTATCTCTGTTGGGGAGAAAAGAAAACAAACCTGATACCAACAGAACTCCCATCCTGCGGTTTCTTGGTTACTATCTGGATTTACTAATTTTACATAGATTTAAAAATTTGTTTTGCTTGCATTTCCCCCCTACTTTTTTGAATCTTGAATTTTCTCATTCCCTTAAAAAATTAAAAGAGCATGGGCCATGTTGGCTGATGAGTTTATCCTATTCTTCAAGTTAATCATCTAACATAGCATACTGAAGCTGCAGGGACGAAGAGATGAAGGAAACAAAGCCCATGTCCTTTCTTACTTGAGGAAGGGGGTAAGGAGACTGAGGATTTGAGGGGAGGAAACTGATCTTCCCCCAAATAAATCACCTAGAAATGAATCACCCAGATCTTGGATTTCCTTTAATTCTCTCTGTGTTCTTAGGTGGGAGAACTTGCTTGGATATCTGGGATTTACTGTTTGATAGCAAGCCTAACATGCTTATTTTGGATTATTTATTGTTATTATTTTGGTTTTTGAGACAGCATCTCAAGTTGGCCTTGAAATCACTAAGTAGCCTGTGCTGGCCTTTAACTCACAGCAATTCTGGCTCAGCCTGGTGAGTGCTGGGATTACAGGAATGTGCCACCACACCTGATTTTGGATTTTATTTTATTTTCTTCTGAGGGGACTGTGTCCTCCTTGCTTTTAGGAGATGGTAGCTGTGGGCTTCTCTTTTCATGTGACACAAGGGGCTCTTGAAGAAGTCCGAAGCTCACACTGGAGTGTTTACATGACTGACTTAAAGCAAAGATGGTCCTTCTACTGGATGAATGAGAGGGTCTAAGCTGGTAGATATTCATGAGTATTGTAGTCTTTCTGTGTTGGGGCAGGAAGGCTGACCCATGGCCCTTCCCCGCCTGCTTGCCCTTCATCTTGCTTTAATTAACAACTGATGATGTGAGCTTGTCTCCCGGCTCCCTCAGCTACCCCCCTCAGAGCAAAACATCCTGCAGACAGTTGTGACAAGTAAGTCTCAAGACCCAAGCTTTGCTTGTTCTGAGGTAATTAAAATAAATCTGCCTAAGCATCTCCAAATGCAGATAAAGCCTAGTGCTGATTAGGGGTCACCCTGTAATAAACCTGATTTGATTAGGCAGAACCAGTGGTGTACAGGCAAATATTTGAGACTGTGGCTAAGCCAGTTATTTCTTTAACCTTTCACAGGTGGGATGGGGTGGGAGGAGTAGACTTGATTCTTTTTGTCTCAGGATACTTGAAAACTACTACCTGTGACAGCTAACGAACTTGGGTGCAATAAAAGGCAAGACCTGTGGATTTAACCTTAAGAGGCTCCGTCAGCTGCCACCTGGGATGTGCTTGCTTCCTGGCAGATCAATGGTGAATGGATTTTGCTAGGGGTCTTGGCCCAGAATAATTAAAAATGATGATACAAAGCGTACCCAAGCATGTTCTGATAAAGTCTTAGATGTGATTGGTGAAGGCTATTTTTTAAACATCACAATTTTCTTTATTAACATTTAATGCTGTCATAGAAGAGCCAAACTAGAATACTTTAGCATTAATAGTAAGACTCATTGGATTTTTAAGAGAAATTTCCTTCAGTGATCCATCATTGACTCCTGTCACATCAGGTACATTTCTCTGCTTAGCCTTTATTACGTATGTGTACTATACTTGCTGTTTTACCTCCATTGCTGTGTCTTAGGAAGCAGCATAATTTTCTTTTTATACTTGGTTTCTGACCAGTTGACTAGCATTCTCAGGTACAGGGGTAGCAGTCCACCCTGAGTCACTACCTTTGTTTTACAGTTGTTAACTAAGAATTATTTTTTTAAATGGTTGAAAAGACATCAAAGGAAGACTATTTCATGATACATGGGAACTATGTAGTATTTAATTTCATTGCTCATAAATAAAATTGTATTGGGATATAGCCATTATTGTTCATTTATGTTACTATCTTTGGCTGGATTTTGTGCTACAGTAACAGAGTTGCGTACAATGGACCATCAGGTTACAACCAGCCTGACATATGAACAACTTGGGTCAATTAGGTTAATGGAAAATTCATCTCCCTCTTGTTATCTATGGCGTGTACCCAGGTTAACATCCAGATCTCAGCTGTATTGATTTACGACCAACTTGAGTTACAACCAGCCCTCAGGAACCAATCGAGTTTATAAGGCAAGGGTCCACTATAGTTGGAATAGAGACCATGAGGCCTGAACAGCCTAAAATATTTACTATCTGGTGCTGTACATCTCCAAGTAATTTTCTGACCCCTCCCTATTATATGGCAGGCATGTAGTAAACACATATTGTTGGAATTATTTTAAAAATAAATCTGAAATTCCAGAGAAGAGTTCTGGTCCAAAAAGTATTCTGAGTTCAAATGAATGAGTGACTAACCTGCTTCTCTTGTTATCCATTTGTAAACTTAAATTTAGGTCTGTGTGATGCTGGTTCATTTCCTAGAGCTAGAAAACTACATAGTCTTGCTTTTTTGAGGAACTTATGTGTAAAGCGTTCTGTTGGTCTTTATTAACTTTCCAAGTTCTGGCGCCATGTTATGGGGTACAGAGATGCTAAGAGGCACAGAAAGGTTAAACTAAATCACACAGTAAAGAAATGCCATGACTCTTCATGGATTCATCTCTTTCTTTGTTAAGGCCATTCTTTATGATGAAAGAGATTTCATGTAAACCTGCTGATACTCATGAATAAACTACTGTCCAGTATTATATAATACATTATTTCTTATAGACACCAATATGGGCTCTTTAGTTCATTGCTGCAGAAATTGATTTTAAAAAATAGTAAATCCATAGTTCAAAAAGTAAACACTGCTGAGAATGATAGCAGTTACCAAATGTAAACAGTGTGGTCTTTGAGAGCTGCTATGAAATTGTTTACTGAATTAAATTATTATACTTTTGATATTCATATATTTGCTTCCATTGACTGTTAAGGGATATACTTCAGGGATGACTTTGGAATCTGGGTTTTATTTTGAGATAGTATGTTGAAAGTGACCAATTCCCCAAATATAATGCTTGGGAATTACAGGGCATTGGTGTATTCATGAAGAATGTGAGGAATTAGTACTTTATTAAATAACTTGTACATAGAAATATTAATTATCTAGTCTGCTGGGTTTTGATGAAGTAATTTGTCAGGAAGGAGAAGAAGGGACGGGTAGGAGATGGGTATAGTAAAGAAATATGGTCTGAGTGTTCCTAGAAATCTTAAGATCAGACACTTATTAAATTTTGTCATGTATATACATTGTTTCCTGTGGAATTCTTTAGGATTTGTGATTTCTTTCTCTCACCTTTTTCTTACTAAATAATTAAAAGGATAAAGTTCAGTATTTTGGGAAGGAGTGATTTTCTCAAAAAACACCACATACCACCTTATTGGGTATCTACTACAAGATAGGTACTTTATCCTTTTTTCTTTTACCAGCTTTACCCACAGGCCTGCTTTATAGAGGTAGTTTTCCTGTTTTATGGATGGCAAAGCTGAAACATAGGCTAATTGGCTTGACTGAGGTTTTATTTTATTTTATTTTGGGGGGTTTTTGAGGCAGGGTCTCCCTTTTGTAGTTCAAGTTGGCCCTGAACTCACTATGTAGCCCAGGCTGGCCTTGAACTCTCGGTGATCCTCCTGCCTCAGCTTCCCCAGTGCTGGGATTACAGACGTGCACCACCACTCCTGGCTCTTGACTGAGGTTTAATAGTTAGCAAAAGTCAAGTTTCAAGCCTACATCTATCTAACTCCATTTCTTACATTGGTTCTACCACTACATTTCCCCAGTTATTACTTTCTAAAGATTTCATTATTGTATGCGTAAGTACAGCCTAAGGCCATACCTCACTGTTTTGTGTGAATAAATCTCTTCTCATTTCAGGAACCAGCTACTTGTTTTCTTTTTCTTTCCTATTATATTGAACAGCATTCATTTGTTATAGTCCCAGGACCCTTAGATAGTAACCATTTTAATTAATACTAAGTTCATTTTCCTAGTTAATGGAAGGGGGCTTTAGGGTGGGGATAAAAATTTTAGCCAAGCTTTTGTAAAATCAATAACTTCCACTCAACTTAAAGTTTGCATTTGGTTTGTCATTGGTGGTCTGCGTCCCATCCTTCTTTCCTGGAACCCCAGAGGATTCTCAGAGGAAGAGCTGAGAAACAACATTCCAGGCTTAGATATTCCACATTCCTTGGGTTCGAGTGGAAGATTTCTGGGCAACGTTCTAAGACGTGTGTATTTTCATATTCATTTTCTATCCTAGGGCACCTGCTCAAAGCTCCCCCTTCCTGCTCTTTTCTTACCTAATGTGATTGGTATCCCGGGAGATTTTTTTTTTATAGCTGCTTTCATCATTTACATCACTGTGTTTTGAAGGAGCTTTTCTTTTCAAATTTTCATGTTTGACACAGTTGCAGACATTTTTTTAGTTATTTATAATATGTTCACTTCTGAACCTTTTTGGACTTGATAGTGGCAGCCTCCAGATGAGAAAAAGACAAAGTTTAGGAAGAGTCAGGAATTAAAGAGTATATTGTTTATAGAAACCAGTTACTATTAATTTCCCAGAATGCAAACCCTGCATGTTGAAATTCAGAATTCATTTGTTTTGAGAGGTGGTTCTGTATTGCCAGTGAAAAATGATCACTTGGACATATCTGATATGAAAGCAACAATAAGCCAATACAGAGGAATAGTGCATTTTTACTTTTTTAACCTCAAGTGTGCAGATACACAAAGCAGCTATTAGGCTTCTCACTTCCCAAAGTGACGGGAAGTAACTATCACTGACAGCTGTTGAACAGGCCAGGAATACCCAGGCATGATGGATGAGGTTCATGGAAAGTCTCCTGTGTTGCCCATAAATAACACTAGGAGGTCTGGAGAGAGTTCTGTATTCGCAGGCAATCTTTTTGATCTTTAAAAACATCGAGAGGATTAGAGGGAAGTAGAGTGAAAGTCTGGAAAGATTGATTGGTGAGGTGCAAAGATTCTGAAAAGACATTTTCTTGAACGGGAATTCACCTCATCAAAATATTGTGAAAACTCTAAAGAAAAGTAAGTGGAGTAAATTAGCAAGAAATGTTAGGAAGGAAAAATAATTTGTATAATTTGAAAATGTCTTTTCCACAGTGTCTCCTATTCCACAAAGTAAGGTCGTTGGGGAAGATAGGACAAATGTCTGAACCCTTTTCTACCACCATAGCTTCTCTTGATCAGTTCCCTCCCTTCCTCTGTAAATGCAGGCACTGTTTAGTACCACTTCCAGCTGGTACTGGTGGTTGTTTCTTATGGCCTATGAGCTGCCTCTGCAAATAGTTTATAAACTTAACAGAGATAGCAACTGGTAAGATACTTAAAAAAGAAAAAATTAAGGTGTAAAGCCCATGACCAGGGGACAGAAAATCTCTCCCTTTAAAGCCCCTGCCATTCCTTTATTGTGTAGTCTCATGTTTTCATTGAGGTAGTGTTCTACAGTTTAAGACAGGTTAGGATTTTATGTTCCAGAATTATGAACGGGGTGCCTGTGAAATTGATAAAAATCGTGCTGCATTGCTGCATGGGGAATTTATGTTTCATGTGGAAGACGTTGTGGAATATGTCTGTCTTTGCTATTTACTTATCACCTACAATGGTGCTGCACAACCACTCACTGACAGTGTTATTTTTACTTGAAATAGCATGAGCGTTAGAAGGAAATACCTCATGAATGTGAAGGGGGATTCTCTTGGGTGTATGTAATTGCAGTGATTTGAAATGGTTTCATAGGTTTGTTGGAGAAGGTAATTTTTCTTTTTTATTTGCTCCTTTTATCTTATTCTTAAGCCACAATTACTTCCTCTCCCACTGCCCATATACTTCTTATTCCTTTCTTCTTTCAAAGAAAACCTTCCTAGTAAGAATGAAAGGTATCTGGAGCTCTTTTTTTAAAAAAATTTTTCTTAATGGTTGATTTGACCGGTTAGTACTGTAGAGGAGGGAAAGT
Source organism: Heterocephalus glaber (assembly GCF_053883595.1). Lineage (NCBI taxonomy): Eukaryota > Metazoa > Chordata > Mammalia > Rodentia > Bathyergidae > Heterocephalus > Heterocephalus glaber. The sequence continues at coordinate 19,000,477 of NW_028258381.1, read as the reverse complement.
CAGAGCCACTTGATAGCATTTACTTTCTGGAAGGGCCAGCTGTCTTATTACAAGGATGAGAGTGCATTATTTCTGGTCCCAGGTTTGTTGTGAGTGTTGCGGGTGGTAGTGATGGCCCTTCAGCAGGGTGCTTAGCACTGCTGATACTTTGGGTTGGATGACTCATTGTGTGGAAATATCCCTTGCATTGTAGGATGTTTAGCAGTATTCCTGGCCTCCACACTGGATAGTAGCACCCCTGGGTGTGACAACCAAGAATGTCTCCAGATATTAACAAATAAGGGGCAGGATCACCCTGGTTGAGAAATACTGTCTTAGAAGAGAAGAAATGATCTGGAAGCACAGGGCAGCACAAATGGTTTAGGGCTGGAGCCTTCATTTATGCTTTGGTATATTAAAAGCTCCTCTCAAATATCATTGATAAGGGCATATTTAGATTATAGGAATTCCTGTGTAATCCATAAATATCGTTGTAGCCCTTCACCTTCCTTACACTACACATCTAGCTATGTTATTCTCCCTTATTTTCTAAATGACATCTGTAGTGAAATGTGGTTATCTTTGAGGTCTCTCCCGGCCCTCACATTTTATAGTTTTAGTTATTTTGGTTATAATAGGCTTTTTACACAATTAAAACTTTCAAAGCTAAAAATTTCTTTGCAATCATTTAGTCCATTTCTTTGGTTTCATTCACTTGATTCTATGACCAAATCAGGGCAGAAACAAAAGGTTGTTTATTTACAAGTGGACTTTGTTTTTCCGGTATGGAGGGTGGAACTCAGGACCTTGTGCTCACCAGGCAGGTGCAGCACCACTCAGCTACATCCCCGGCCCAGGTGGGACATTTTTATATGATCATGTTAAGAGAATTTATCAGAACAGATTTTTGTAACAGTGTTTCTCAAAGATGGATTAAAGGGCGGGGGATGTAGCTCAGTGGTTCTGCTGCCTACCTCACAAGGGGAAGGTCGAGAGTTCAATCCCCAGTACCAAAAACAAAACAAAACAACAAAAACAAACAAACAAAATTTCTCTCACTTGAAAAAAAAAATGATTGAATACAGGTGATAGATTACCTGAGCTTCCAATACATTTGTTGTTTGGTATAAGGCTTTTAAATGTTAATATTTACAGGATTTTAATATTCTTTTGCCTAGGCTGGTGTTCTTACTGTCAAACAGCTTTATGCTTCACAGGGAAACTTTGACTTCCCAGAGGGCCTTGGCTGATACTGGGATTGAATTGGAAAGCCTTCTAGTCCAGCTGCTTTTCAGGCATAAATTACAAGTTTTGTTTAGTTTTTCACCTGAGTGAGAGGTGGCTAAGAGGGAAATTTAATGCCTTTTATGGGTTATGTGCTTCACATGTGTTGTACCCAACCAGAAATAACGAGATACATACCAGATGTGAAGGTAACGGCTCATATAATTATGCTGGGGATCCTTTTCACCATTTGAGGGCTGAATTACATGGAGCTCATTTCTCAGCTGTAACAGGATTTAGTGTAGTTGTTTAAATTTGAAACAAGAGTTTAGGTGAAGTACCTGAGCTTGTGCTTTTACTGGAAGGGTTAGGTCCTGTATATTTTTTGTATTCTGGAGCTTGATAAACTGCAAAGTCTGCAATATTTAGATTCATGCCAAGGCTTAGGTAATGGAGAGATATATTCTAGTGGAAGATAACAGCTTGCTGTGCTTTCTGTGGGTTTTTGCCTAGACACCGAATTTGAAAGTATCCTGATTAACAGTGCTGTTCTTAGGTCTTTTAATAAGAAATAACAGGTCTTTTAGCTGGAGCTAAAACGTAATTTTGCATGTATTAAATATTCAACAGAGGGCTTGAACTGTGCTTGCTTTGGCAAACAAATAGATCCCCAAATGAATCAAATTGTAATGCGAACAAATTGAAATACTTGAGGATATGCTTTATATATTTAAACTTGTGTTTTAGCTTCCATATCTTCATGGTGTGTTCAGAAAAAATAAATCTTTGGCAGTGAAAAGGGTAATATTTCACAGTGCAGTTGTGATTCTGGACCTGGTCTATCTTTCCTTTCCCTCCCATCCAGGTCACAGTAAAAAGACAGTACTTAGGTGTTTGTTTCATTCTGGAAGATTTTTATACAGAACAGTCTTTAATGAAGCACAGCACATAGCATCATTATCATATTTCTAACATAGAGAACTCATTTTCAATTTTACTGTCAAAGAAAAATGACAAATAGATAATGCAAGAAAAACCAGATGGAATAACTGTATTAGGAGCTTAGTATGCATATTATGTGTCACATATTAGCATTCATTAAGTCAAAAGGGAAAAGAATGAGTTTTGCATACATGCATTAAACCCATACGGCTGGCAAAGTTCCAAGCTAGCTCTTGTGGATTAATTGTTTTATAACTGTTTTAATTAAAATTGTTCAGTATATGATTAACCTAAAAGTTTTAATTTCCACAAAACTGTTGAACAAATGAGACATTAATATTTTACATTAACTGTGGTGATATTGCTATGGTTTTCAGAGTGCCTGCTTGTTCAAGTAAAACGTGGCAAGTGGTAGGTGGAAAGTGCTCTTTGCTCAGGTTGTTATTAAAACCCCTATGAATCAGGAGTAGATCCCATAGTTGAACATTTATGTAGTCACCCACCACCTCTCATTCAGACTGTCATTCTGTCATACATTGTCATGTTAAAGGGATAACAAAAGAAGAATCAGTTTATTATGTGGTTTTCTCCCATTTGACTTCATAGTAGTGTTGATGTTGTAACATGTGAAACCCTTAGATAAGCGACTGACCACCGGGGACTATGAAATTATTGATGTTAAATTCTGTTTTTATTGTAAGAGGTAGGGACAAGTGTCAATTCTGAAATCAGAAGGTAGGAAAGGTTTGAATGAGCCATCTCCTTTGTTTACTTGAGGTTATTTAGACTGGCACCAGGCTAAGTTTGGAAAAATCATACCTCACTTAGCAAATGTTAAACCCAGCCCCAGCAAAATTTCACTGTGTGTAAATATGGCTTCTCGAATACACAGATTTGCATTTTTCTTGCTCATCCCCTGCCCCACTTTCCCACCTATACCCTGCCCCCATCCTAGGGTTCTTTAGATTATTAAAAGATTAGGATGTCTTTCCTCTCCCCACCTGGAGGCCTTGTGCTCTTCACTTCACTCTGTGGATTTGGGTCATGGTACTGTAAAGATTCAAGATAAATGGTGGTATTTGAACCCATAGAAGGATATTTTGAAAGATAAGATTCATCCTGCTCAGTAGAAAGGATTATGATAAAATTCAGGCTGCCCTAACTGTCCAAATAGTGATAAATTCTTTTGGATACTAGGCTGAACTCACTTGTTAGGTTGCATGACACTTGATACAGGCTCTTCCTTGCAAGTTTATATCTCTGGGAATCTAGGATGCAGCATCAGAACAACAGAAACCTATCTGCTTGGTGGTTACACTGTCAGCATCATATGACACTGTGATCATTTCAGATTTCAGCTACAGTCTTGGTTTGGTCTCTTTGTTACCTTGTCCAGTTGTTTTTGCTTAGTACCATAAAGTTTTCTGTGTTAGCCTTCTTTTCTGTTTTATATAATCATTCTCCTTCCAAAATTTCTTGTAACTTTTTAAGCACCAGATTATAAATAAATTATTCATATTTTCAGTATTTTTGAAGTTAGTAATAGGAGTACAATAATAAATCTTGTGCTTGTACAAGTTGCCAGAAACCAGCTTTACACAGGTGATTTTTTGAGATAAATGGCTTATCAAGCATGTTGCTATCTGTTCATTTCTTTAGGCTCTCTTGAGTTCTATCATTGCATGAAGTTAGATCATTAGAAATGCGCATACCTGGACCATATTATTTCGGTTCTTCAGAGAATTGCTGTCGTGGAATTAAGAGTGACATTTCTTGGTAAATGGAGAATAAGAGCACTTAGTTTAAGAATTCAGTATCCTAGGCCAGGGATTTAGCTCAGTGGTTTTGCTGCCTGCTGCACAAGTGCAAGGACCCAAGTTCGATCCCGGTACAAAAAAAATAAAATAAAAATTCAGTATTCTATAGTAGAAGAATTTTTTTTGTAAAACCTTATAAGGAATCTTCTATCGTTTTTTTTGGTATGGGGGATCGAACTTGGGACCTTGTGCTTGTGAGGCAGGCAACGGAACTACTGAGCTAAATCCCTGGCCCAGAATCTGATATCTAATGTTTCATATATATATATATATATATATATATATATATATATATATATATATAATACATATATGTACACAGACATTTCAAATACTCACATACAAAGAGCTTCTCTAAGAATTTGGCACCAGAAATAATTTTATTTTTTCTGACCAACATGTATGCATTTTTCTGTTAAATGTTTGAGCAAATCAGTATTATTATGTAACGAAAAACGATTGCACTGCCCTAGAAATTCTAAACTTTATACAGTATAGTAACCAACTTGAGATACTAGCCCTAAGTACTAGCTGATCAAGTTCTATTACTCTTTTCGTTGATGAGTTCTAGTTTGCATATACTTTTAACAGATTTTTTCTTTGATTAATAGCTGATTTCTAAGATACGATGCATCTGACCTGGAAGTCATATGGAGGGAGTATACCATGTTCCCCATGATAAAGAGAAATAATAAGAAGAGCTATGCATGTGGTTTTAGTCCTGTAAGACCTGACAGTCTTTGTGTTAATATGGTATATGTCTGGCAAGAAAGAAGTGGCAGAATCAGGATTTTGGCAGTAGGACTCTAGGAGTAGGAAAATGGTTGGGGACTTAGTGCTTTTATTTTACCTCTTCTCTTCATTTTGTTACTCTTTTGAATATGCTCTCTGTTCCTCTGCTTCTCATTTTCATTCCAGTATCACTGATTACTGTTGGGACAAACTTCCCAGCTATGGGACTGGCTATTTTCCTGACCATTTTTCTGACACCAGTTGTCCACTTGTACTTCCATAAAAACTATGCTTGTACTGCTCTCTATCCGTTAAATAATTGTACTTTTCTCATTTAGTTTTCTGATGCAAACACACTACCATATCTAATAATTCTTTTGCTGTTCAGTGCATCTTTTGTCTGAGGATGTAATTCAACAGATGTGCCCACCCAGGTGATTGACCTAATGGTTGTCACACAGAGAGTAGAGGGAGTAGGTTGTTTCAGATACTCTCTGTTGTTTGGTTGGTTCAGGCTTGGCGATTATAATTTTATTTTGCTGCTTTAATTTTTATGGCTTTTACTTGATTTTAAAAATATTAAAGTTTTTTTAATTTTTACTTTATACTGTTTTACGATTCTGAGAATTGAACCTAGAGCCTTCACATTGAGCTACATCCCCATCCCTTTTTTTGAGACTGGGTTTTGATAAGTTGCCCAGGCTGAGCTTAAACTTGGGATTTTCGTGCTTCAACACCCCAGGAGTGCTCGGATTATAGGCATGTGCCACCATGTTCAGTTTTTACAACTTGATTTTGGTACATGAAGATAGTATGGCTTCCATTTGGGAATGTTAAATTTCAAATCATGAAGAAAATCATGACTATAGCTTTAGTAATTCCTAGTGATTGTCACCAAATAGTATTTTCTGGAAGTCCCACTTGTATAAAACTTACCTTCTAAAGTGTGTGTATAGTGTACACCACAGCCTCTATCCAAACCTAGTAATTGTGGTTGGCCACTTTAAACATTACTCAGAGAAGGAGGGAAACTATTTATCCACTCTTACTGTACAGTGCTTAAAATACACACACCAGTACATTTAGGCACGTGGTAATTTTGGTGAAGATACTTTTACTCAAGATAAGTACATATTTTCTCTTCTCCAAGAACCTACCAATTTGCTTATAGTTCCTTGAAAAATTGCTATGAGGACCTTGTGATTGGTCATGATATTTGGCTAGAAAAATGGTACTGGAATTAAGTCAGCTTTGCCTGATGCTACCTGTGTTTCTTAACTTCTGATCAGCCGTATGTTTAGGCCAGATGAAGTAGGGCACATGATTAGATGCAAGTATGATCCTAGAAGAGATGCCAAAATCATGCTCTACTAAAAGTGTGAATTAATTTTTTTCTTTGAAAAAAAATGGACAATACAGATAATCACTTTGTTTAAAAAACATATCTTTCCAGTGTTCGGGTGGTGTGTGTGTGTGTGTGTGTATAATAGTAAACATATACATTCACATATGTATGTATATGTTTAATGTTTTGGTATGAAGATTGGGAATGGTGGGATATGCTTGTAATCCCAGCACTCTGGGAGACTAGAGCAGGAGGATCAGAAGTTTGAGCCCAGACTGGGCAACTTAGTGTGACACTTTCTTAAAATTTAGATAGATAAGATTAGATTAGATGACAGATAGATTAGAAGAGGGAGGGAGGGAGGGAGGGAGAGAGAGAGGAGAGAGAGAGAGGAGAGAGAGACCGAGAGAGAGAGAGAGAGAGAGAGAGAGAGAGAGAGAGAGAGAGAGAGAGAGAGAGAGAGAGAGAGAGAGAGAGGAGAGAGGAGAGAGAGACCGAGAGAGACCGACCAGAGGAGGAGTGAGGCCTAATTGGCCTCCTCTGGGAGCACAAAGGAGAAAGGCTGCACTCAGGGGTGACGCTCATTGCAGGTTCTAGGGAAAACTTAAGACAGCTGAGGTGAAGTTGTTTGCCAGAGCATGTACTAATGATACTGGAAAGCAGATAAATCTTGTGTTATATTGCTTGTACCCGTGTTATTGCTTGTATCCATGTTTGGGTGAATAAAGGTACCATCAGGCAGACATGGAGGCTCCTCTGCCTACTAGAGGTGAGCGCCCCCTGGCTGCTTGTTAAACTGACTCATTCATCCTCATTCGTCCCTGGGTCAGGGAGAACAAAGTAGCAAGTCTAGGTGCTTGAGCAGGCAGGGTGGGATCAGCAACAGGTGGTGCCCTAACTTAGGGCTCAGCCATAGATAGATTGACAGACAGACAGACAGATGATAGCTAGATAGGTAGTCCGGGATGTACCTTAGTGTGAGGCCCTGCGTTCAATTCCCAGTACTGCCAAAATAAATTAAATAAATAAATAAATAAAGGGTGAGTGTTGTTGACAAGATAGTTCTGGCTTCAAAAGCTTTTTGAAAGATGTTTTTTCCTTCTTAAAGAAAATGAAAACAAACTTCAATTTTTTTTTTTTAAATGAAGTAAGTTGCTGTTGCTTGTGCGGTGAGGTAGCAGATGGCCCTGACATCTTTATACTCTATTATTGGTTGTGGAAGTATCTTATTCACTCATTGGACCTATTTATTAAACACCATTTGTATGCCAGTTATTTTGTTTCAAATGTGAGGATGTAGGAATAGAGACCTGTTTCTGCTTTCTCAGCCTGGTGACATAATGAATAATAGGGCTTGTCATGTTGTTACTCCCAGGTTTCTGGTGTGTATGGGTCCAAGTGCTTCTGTGTGGATTAATTGGTTGTGATTTATGGTATATTGTTAAAACAGGTGATTTAGGAGCTTATATAGCAGAGTGGCTTCCACTTTACTCTTCTTAGCTCCCACAGAGTGTACTATGTTCTTTAATGTTTAGTCCTGGAGTTCAAAGCTTGGTGGACAAAACCTGAATCATGCAGAAACAGAAATCCTTTTCACACACAATGTGAGGATGACTAAGGACGTGTTGTGCTTTCATTCTGGTCTGGCATTGCCAAGGTCTCTTCCAGCTCTAAAAGTCTTTGGTTTTCTGAAACTCAGGTCCCTGGAGATCCTAATACTGAATCCATTCTCTAACATTACATGTCTAGTAGAGTAACAAATTTATGTTTTTTGTTTTTGAGATATCAGCTGAACTTTGGAGTATAAGTACACACTCAAGAATGAAAGAAGAAAAGTACATTTGCCCAGGGAATCAGATGAGTGAATATGTCTGTTGCTCTGCATGGGATGGCTCTCTTTACCTGCTGCTTAAAAAAAGGGTGGAGAGTCATTTCTTGTGGATTGAGCTTTGAGATAGTCATATTTGGCATAGAAAAACCTGTGGGGCCCAGGAAGAATTGTTCATGATCACACCAAAATATTTCTTACGTGGAATGTTCAGTGGATGAGACGACTGTAAGTTTTCACTTTAAGAAAATGTAAGAAAAGTTTTATGAACAGGTGTGTTCTTCCTAACTTTAGTTTTAGAGCGTAATTGAGCAGTATGGTTGCCCATTTCTTACTTGATTTGTTTATACTTCATTGTTATTCCCTTCTACACACATCCATGGAATGTCTACTTGTTAAGGCGTTCTAGTGAAGGAGAAAACTCAAGACCAAAAATCAACATCCCCAGACCCAGTACTCATTAATTATAGGTCCTTGGGTGTATTACTCAAGAAATAGTTTTTTCTTTAGAGTGGGATACTAACAGTTACCAAGTCTCTTTTACAATGTTGCTAATAAAATTTAAAAAGTATATAGGAAGTGTTTATTCTAAGGTGATAGTTACTGAAAAAAGGAATGAGTGGGAATTAGCACAGAATTAGCTTTTTGGTCACTGCCACTGCTGCTTCTGCATGTGTATGTATGCACATGTGTGTGTGTGTGCATGCATGTGTTTCTCTACTACTTTGGATTTGACATTCTAGTATGTAAGTTTGAGATTGATCTCATTTCTCTTTTGCTTGATGATGAAGAATGACAGGGCCCTAAGAAGATTAGTAGCCTGAAGCTGCTGTTGGTTCTTTGGGACAATTAGATTTGTCCTGTTTCCCTAAGGTCATTTGGATGAAGAAGTAGTTTGTGTAGAGACCACTAATTGTTGTGATATTTTGCTATATTTTATTTCATTTTAACTGGCATTCAAAAAAATTTTTGAGCTGACATAAAATATATACAGTGCAACAGAATTAAAATAGATGAGGAATTATGGCAAAGGGAGACATGTAGGGAAAATAAGATAAAGCCATATTAAAGCCAATGGGAAAAAACCCTAGTATAGGATCTTAAGCAATAGGTAGAATAGATAGGATCTTGTGCCACATAGTTAACTTCCTAGGAGGTAAGACAAAGAGGGAAACAAAGATTTCTGAGAAATCTCAGTGGAGAGGGTGAAACTGTGTTCTCTTATCTTTAATATACCCATCAGAACATACAACAGTGATTTGTGAAACAGTTGTTTTTGTACCATCTATCAAAGCAGACTAATAACATTGAAACAAAGCGCGATTTCAGAGAAAGAATAAATATGCAAGATCATGTGTTCCATGTAGGCAGCTCTGAAGGGCTTCCTAGAGCCAAGGACAACATTTAGAACTTGTCCGGGGAGGATAAGCTGCCTCCCCCGAGGCAGTCTTCCACAAATACTCTTTATCCCAGCTGGAGCTGGCATCAATTCCTGAAAGGTTTCCAGTGGTGTTGTGGCCAGTTAACTGGCCAGAATTCTAGAGACCCAGGGCTTGGAAATGCTTGTCTTGTCTTCAGAGTTAAGTGTCTTCCCTACTGCCATTATGTGTTTCTTGGTTTTGGCAGCTCTGCTACAAAGATTAGGCATGTGAATTGACGTATTCCTTTTGTTGGAGAGGGCAGCTGAATGCCAGTTGTGATTTTTAGGCTCTGGCTATACTGGGAACCACTGCCAATTTAATTCATTTTATATTAGCTACTGTGAGGACCATACTGGGTGTTAACTTTAGTTCATTGCTGTGAACAACTGAATGAATTAAAACCCATCATATTTGTTGAGTTTGTTCCTGGAGTCAAACAGTTGGTAAATGCTTTTGTTAGATAATTCAGCTTAAGCCCATGTGCCCACGTTTCTGTTTCCCAGTTGTTACTAGCTTTAGATCATTTAAAAAAACAAAACAAAACAAAACAAAAGCCTCCAGAAGACTGTGTTTTTTAAAACAGATTATATTCTGTGCTTTAGTGTGACACAGAAGGAGTCTGTCTGGTTAAGGCAAGAGATTGTGGTGCTGAAAAAGGGAATTGGCAGGCTTGCTCCTGGCATTTTTAGTCAAAAAAGAAAAGGAATGACATGCTGACTGTGGATTATATTAAAGGGAGCCCTGATCCTCATATGACCTTATTCCCTGAACCTAGACGGTTAGTTTGCCTACATGGCAGATGTTTTAGAGAGCTAGAGACAGACTTGTTCTGTTCTCTGCCCCACATAGGGGCCAAATGGAGAGACAGAAACCTGTTAAGAAGTAATCATGTTCTGGCCAGTTGCTTCCTTAGCTAGAAGCCAATGTCTATGGCTAAGTTTTGTGTCCAGACAAATTGCTTATAGGGAAATAAGAGTGTCTGACTAAGAATTTGGCCCTTAAATTGGGTCAGAGTAAGGCTACATTTGTGTTTCTGTCCATAACCTTATTGGTGAAAAGGTCTTCTTTTAATTATAAGGTAAATTTGCCAACTCATAGTACTGAGTTTAATGTGGGTTAAATACCGTAAAAGTCACATCAACTTTTTAATGTGAGTTTCTATTCCAGTATGTATTCCTCAGGCCAAAGGGGATTGATATAGACTATTGTGCCAAAAAATAAAAATCTGTCAACACCTAGAAGTCAGAAAAAAATAGTTTGCTGAATGTGTTTTGTTTTGTTGAGCATACTTTTAAAAATAGATGATTTCAGTTCCTAAGTTCACATTTTTGCCAAATACGAAAATTTTCAATGTATTGTGTACATTTGTATATTTACCACTTAACAATAGGGTGAAATAGGATCAGAAAGTCTGACTCCTATTTTGTAAAGAGAGAATCATAGGCACACTTAGTGACAGAGGTCACCCATAGGTCTGGGCAAGGTTAAAAAGAGAACCATTTTGTATTGATGATGACTTGGATCCTGTACTTAGGTGTTGTGTAGGAAACTTCATGTAATAGACAAAAAGCAATTTCATGAGTAACTCTTAGAATAGGCAAGAAGATAAAATGACTCTGAAGTAACTTTTCTGGAGTTTATATAGACCTTACAGTCTGGCTGCCACTATGTTGAGGCAAAGTGGTAAAGCTGTTAAGAGCAAGAGTTCTGGAAATTGATGACCTGGTTCTGGGTCTTGGTCTGACATCCGAGGTTGGATATGTGCTGCTGAAGCGAGTACTGACATCTGAGGTTGTGACATTAACTTCTACATGCTTATTGTCCTTATCTGTGAAATGGGGATGATGGAAGTCCCTGTCATGTCAGTCCATCAATAAATGTGAATTATTTAGAACAGTGTCTGAGACACTGTAAACATTCAACATATGATATTGTTATTTTTATATTACTGTTCTTATGGCTAGATGTGTAGCTTGCCTGAGGTTTCATTGCAAGAGTCTGTGCAGTGGGTGGGTGAGTAGAAGGTAAGGATTGAGAATCCAGTCAGTTATTTTTCATTTATCAAGCACAAAGAAACCAAGTACAGTAACAGTGGAGAGCATGATGAAACCAGATGTGTGGTAGGGACTGACTGTTTTATCTGAGTGCCTCTGGTGTATCCCAGGTGTACTGATTGCAGATCAGATGGCTTGAGAGAGACTAGTGAGCTAGATGCTCTGTAGAGAGGCTGTGAGAGGGATGAAAACAGTCAGGAAGGGATGTTGTGTAGGGATGGATTTGATGGCACTGTACCATGTCCACACATCTGGGCTTCTGCACATTTTTGTTCTTTGTGTTGTTACTGTATTAGTCTCGCGTCTTTAACCCTGTGGCTGACAGTTGCCAAGGGTACAGGACTTTCATAAGGTGGAACTGGTCTGACCACAGGTTGTCCTTGATAGAGTCTTCAGTTTTGCAATAAAAGGAATGAAGAAAGTGCTCACTTCTTTGTTCTGGAAATCTTACCAAACCTAATAAGGAGTCCCGGGTGTGCTAACCCCTTGTATACAAATGTGAGATCCTAACCTGTTTGTGCCTATGGCCTACTTCCTGGATGAGAAAGTAGCTTTGATGTTAGAACTTTTTACAATTGATAAAACTTGAATCTTGATATTTGTTTATATTGTTACTTTGGAAAAAAATAAAAGTGGAACAGGAACCTTTTAATCAGTGTACCTTGCCTCTAGGATTAATAAATCTTAGACGCTGAACAGATTCATCTGGATACTTAAAATTTCTCAAGGGCTCTCTTTCTTCATCTGGCAGAATCCTGTTCTCTTTCCCAGGGTGGTCTTGGTTGAGTTTTTGACTCTTGCACCCACAGTCCCATGATTGTATTTTTATACATATATATTAACATCTCGTAAGATTGACAACATCTGACAGATGAACGAACTAAGGAAAATTGAGGAATACATTTTTATAAAACTTTATATCTTTGCAGACCTTTTCTTTGCTTGGGCTGAAGGTGGTCTATGGATAAGCTGGAGGTAGATGGGAAAACTAAAGGGGCGTGTATGGCCTGCTTTGATCCTAGTGTGTGCATACCTAAGAAGTTGAGTCATTGGTTCTTGAACCTAGAGTTATGATGTTGAGTAATATCTTCCCAGTTATTCTGAAGGAGACCATGAAATTCAAAGAACAGTTGCATTTAACATAAATGTATAGTGTACCCAATGGAATACTGGGGGGGACGTATAGCACTGGAAACAAAGCCACCAGTTGAACACCCTTAAATTTAGCCTTGGGATGATCCAGGCAGTTTTTATAGAGATCTAAACCTTTATCTTAGTATGTTAGCATCTGTGAACAAACCTTTTATCTCCCCTCTCTTGAAATCACTTTCCACGAATTCATTATGTGTTTACAGAGTCACTGAGGCAAACCCATGTTTTGGTTATGCTTTTTTAAAAAGTGAAGTGTTTCTAGAAATAGTCACTCCCCAAACTGAGCACTGAGCCTCCTCTTCTGCCCTTATAATATTTCAGGCCTTGGTCTGAGTGGAGGTACAGAGATGGAAGTCTCATACTTCACATTTGTTTGAGGTCAGCTATGTCAGGGTATCTTGACTTCAGTAAGTCTGACAGTGTAAATATTACATTGGCAAGACACTTTTGTGTCTCTCTAGTCATATACATCCCTTGGGGAGGGAGCCGAAATAAAGAATGGTTTCTTTCAGTATCCTATGAAAATATCATTTTTTAAAAAATTATCTTTTTCACTGGACAGCAACCCTCCCATTCTTTCTTTTTCTTTTTTTTTTTTTTTTTGGTGTTGGGGATGGAACTCCGGTCCTTGCGCTTGGCGTAGCAGGTGGTGAAACCACTGAGCTAAATCCCCGGCCCAGCCCTCCCATTCTTATCATTCCTGAACTTTTTTTTCTTATAAAAATTATCTAAGACTCAACTTGCTATGTTTTATATGTGGCAGTAGATTTTTCACTTAGAAGTGAAAGAGCAGTGTATTTTTTTTATAGGTAGGTGTCTTTCAAAGAAATATAACTCAACATCCATTTTAATAATGAAGTCACAATGTACAATTTTGGTGCCATTTAATGTCAATTGAAAGTTACCCAAGAAAAATAAGTCTACTTGGATGCCTTGTGTAATGGAGCTTTGTGTATAAGGACTTCTGAAGAAATGTGGGCTGTCAGACCTGGCAAAGTATAGAGGACCTTGCTTATTACCACTCTTTGCTATGAATAGGGGAGCTGGAAGTAGACAACTGAGGTGCTTTGTCAGATGTTGAGTGGCCCCTGCTGGTCTCAGAGTTGCTCATCACCCTACTTTGCCTTACAGTGATAACTGATATTTCTGACAGTGAATCCAAGGAAAGCCCACGTTTTCTAGGGTTTTATGATCTTCAAAGGGAAGTTACATATATTACTAAAGTTTATGTTGAGTATTTTTTGTTACATTTTGTTTGTTTGAAAATTTGTTTGTGTACTGTTATAAAACCAGAGCAGTGGTTAATTTCAGGAGTAAAGAAAAGAGATGGTATCTTGTTCTCAATAAAAGGCCCACATGAATGAAAAGAGTTTGGGACACCTGCTGTGGTTAAGGAGATGGTAATGCTCGGATGGTGATCTTAACCAATTTTGAGTTTTGTTTTTGAAGCCAATATTTTTTACTTTGATGTTTTTAAGACATTCTTACAGCTTTCTGAGGAAGACTTATTTTTGGAGATATTGCACAATACTTACTCCTATAGGTTAAATGTATTGGGCTGTTGTTAATTTTGTAGTTATATTAAATTCCATTCTTTTTGTCTAGGTTGGTAAGTACCGAAAGAAAACTTGAGACAGAAGCAGGAGTATTTGCAAGTCACGTAGCTTTGTGCCTGAATGAAGGTTTTTATAAATGTAGTTTTCAAATGGATTGCAATTCACTACTGAGTTTTGAGATTGGTAATTTAAACCTGTGGACCTTTGCCAGTTCTCTGGAAGAGCCCTCTTTGAGACCCTGGACCATTGATATTTCAGAACAAGCTCTTTGGGTGAGTCTGGCAGTCATACTGATAAATTGCTTTTAAGATGCTTGGGGCTTAAGGACAATGATTTTGTAATACTCTTTTAAGTTCTCAGGCCAACCTCTGAAATCTGGAAGAGCTGATTTGAGAGGCCAGTATTCTTTAGGGCAGACGCAGGCAAAACTTATCACCTCCTTGATCCCTGTACAGGCGCTTCTGGGAGGAAGCCAGGCTTATGCTCTGGGGCCAGAGAAAAGGCACGGAGAATAGTTCTGCTGGCATTCTCAGTCTGCTAAAGCTACACTGAACTTTTCAAGGGGAATCTACAGTTATTCTTTAGCTGTCTACCGCCTCTTGAATTGACTTCTGGATGTTATAGATTGCACCACTGTGTGTAAAAGCACAATTTATGTTCTGTTTAATTCTAAGCATCAAGTTGCTCTTTTTCAAACTATTTTATGGCAAGGGGTGGTTTCTCTGATACGATTTCTGCTTTGAGTTGAGCAAAAAGATGACAAAATGGAGTTATTACTTAGCCACATTGCCTCGTATATGGACAAGCTGAACTGATGCCTTGCTTGGAGTTGGCTTGGAGTTTTTAAAAATTCAATTGAGGGCTTTATAAGGCTGTGCCTGGGCTTGTATTTCCAGTCTTTTTCAACTTTTATTCCTGTGGAAGGGAGGACGTGGAGCTGTGACAGATATATTGCCAGATAGCACACAATAGCACACAAAGCGAGAAAGATGGCGTGAGCCCCTCACAGAGACAGATTTACACTGTGCTGCCTTCAAACCATAGATCCATCCATTTCAAAGAAACAACATGCCCACTGTACTCCATTTCAGACAGACACAGCTTAAAAGAGAGATGCTGACTCCTCTGTTCAGCTTTTGCCAGTAATCCTGCATATTTTGCTGCAGTCAGTTATCTTTGTGGGGATAGGAAAGTTTGTTTGACAAATGAAAGCTTGTCTTCAGATTAAAGGTAGAAGGAGGGCGATATCAGTAGTAAGTATTTGGGCACACTGTTTTAGTAAAATATGTATATGTAGTTTTGCTTGGTTTTGTTAGTTTCCAGCCAAATGTATTATCAGTCGTGGAAGTGTCACTTATTTCACAAGAAAAACAAAGCTGGAGAGATTGTGATTGACCCAAGGCCAGATTGTTTGTCATTCATAGTTCTTTTTGGTTTTCTCCATAGGCCTGTTTCCTAGAGATATAGCAGAGCGGACATGTGTCCATGTCTTTCATTGACATTTCATAGGAGATAGCATTTGTGGTGTCTAATACTGTGAGTTCTGAAATCACTCTGCCAGTATCTTTTTTTTTTTTTAATCTGCCAGTATTTTTATACCTACATTCAAGCTACATTCCCTCTGTTCTTCAATTACTTTATCTGTAAAATAGGAATTCTAGATCTTGACCTTGGATGGTAGCTCTGAGTGTTCAGTTTCGTTAATACATATTAAGACACTTAGAACTGAATGTTTAGTAAGCCTGTGCTATTGCATTTTTGAAATGTGTACTGATCTCATGGAAAATGAATGATGTGTGATACCTGGTAGATTGATCTACAAATATTTCAAACATAGAAAACAAACCAAAACCAAAACCACAAAACCTCTGCTTGCATTAAAAAAAAATTCCCAGATGAACAATTGTAAGGAATAAAAAAAATACATTTGGGAATGATCTACATTTGAAAGAAATTGGGAAAACAGAAGACAGTGTGTATATAGTTTCACAGTTCTATATGTTGGGCCTGTAAAATATTTGTGTTTTAGTAATTCTTTTGGAGAGAAGTGGAAGTTGTATACATCATTTATGGAGTAAGTTTTTTGTTTTCATTTATTAAACAATTGCTTTTCTCAGTTAAATGTAAAGATGAGAAAATATTTTTATTTTTGTGGTACACAAGGACTCTTAAATGGAATCACTTTTTTCTAGTTTAACACTGTATATTTGTTTGAAATCTACTTGATCTGCCAAGAGGATAGCTACTCCTGCTTTTTTTCTGGTTCCTGTCGCATGGAGTATTGTTTTCCACCCTTTAACTTTCAGTCTATGAGTTTCCTTTTGAATTAAGTGTGTTTCTTGTATGCAGCATATTGTTGGATTTTGCTTCTTGACCCATTCTGCCAGTCGATTTCTTTTGATTGGTGAATTGAGACCATTGACGTTGATGGTTATAACTGAAATGTATTGACTTGTCATTGCCATGACTTTTTCTTGTTGTTGGGTTCTCCCCCTTTCCATTTAATTTCTTGTCATGCCAGATGGGTTCATTCTGCTTTGCTTCCTGGGGTTGTGATCCTCAATGTCTGTTCCTAGGATATTGTGTAAAATTCTTTGGAGTGCTGGTTTGGTATTCATGAAGTTCCTAAGGTGCTCTTTGTCATGAAAGTATCTTATTTCTCCATCCATTTTGAAAGATAGTTTTGCAGGGTACATCAATCTGGGTTGGAGGCTGTTTTCTTTTAGGGCTTGGAATATGTCACTCCAAGCTCTTCTTGCCTTGATGGTTTGTGTTGAGAAGTCTGCTGTGATTCTGATGGGCTTTCCTTTGTATGCGATTTGTTTCTTTTCTCTGACTGCTTATAGAACTTTGTTCTTCTGTTGTGTTTCTGGAATCTTAACAATTATATGCCTATGTGTAGATTTTTTTGATCAAGGCTATTTGGAGCCCTATATGCCTCACTTATCTGTATGTCAAGCTCTTTTCCCCTGCTTGGGAAATTTTCTGCCATTATTTCTGTGAGGAGATTTTTTATGTCATCTCCACTCTCTCCTGTTTCTTCATTGAGCCCAATCAGTCTTATGTTATTCTTCTTTGCATCATCTAGCAGCTGCTGGATTGATTTCTCATGTTCCCTTATAATTTTGAAGCAACTTTTCTTTTCCTGGTCACTAATTGCAATCTTATCTTCTATAGCTGAAATTCTGTCCTCACATTGGCTCATTCTGCTGTGTAGACTTTCAATGGAGTTTTTCATGTCCTGGAAATCTATTTGCATCTGTTTTATGGATTCCATTTGTTTCTTATGTTGGGATTCCATCATGTTCCTGAGCTCCTCTCTAGATTTATTAATCATGTCTTGCACTAGGAGCACAATTTCTCCTGTTATCTGAGAAATTATTTCTGATTTCATTTTTTCCAGATCCTCTTTTGTTGCCAGTTCAGTGGGTCCAGGTGAGTATCAGAGTGTTCCATCTCATTTCCCTTTGGGGTTGCTGTAGGTGATCTGGAAGTCTGGTTTTGAGACTTATTTATGTGTTTTCTCATTTCAACTGGGGCAGGGGGCTGTTAGCGCCTGCACGGATTACCTCCTCTGAGCTGGGTGAGGTGGGACAGGGGCCGGGAGCAGCGGTAGGGATGGTGACCCAAAAGGCCTTTCCTGTGGGCTGGGAGCAGCGGGAGGGATGGTGGCCGGGAAACCCCTTCCTCTGGACCAGGAGCAGTGGGATGGGGGCTCAGAAGCCTCTCCCTCTGGGCCGGGAGCAGTGGGAGGGATGGTGGCCTGGAAGCCCCTTCCTCTGGACCAGGAGCAGTGGGACGACAGCTCAGAAGCCCCTACCTCTGGGCCGTGAACAGCGGGACTCAGTACCTTGGTCTGGTGGTCTGGTGTCCTCTGCGACTTTGTAGTGTGGAACTAGGTGGCTGCCTGTCTGCAGCGGGGTGATTCGGTGTCTTGCGCGTGACTCAGGACCTCGGTAGGGCGTGCACAGACCTGCCTCTCTGCAGCGAGGTGATTCAGCATGTTCTGTGTGACTTAGGACCTTGGTAGGGCATGGGCAGACCTGCCTGTCTGCAGTGGGGTGATTCGGCGTGTTCTGTATATTTGTTTTTACATAGACATTACATCTTTTAAATGTGTTCTGGGAGAGCATTACTTTTTTCTGTTATATTGCAAAACTATAATTGTGCATATTTGTTATTCTCATAAATAAATGGCACACTGCCCTATACTAAGTAGAGATTCTATTGTAATAGAACTTCAGAAGTAATTCACTGATTGAAGTCATTTGTTGATTCATTTGTGAGTACCTAAGTGTAGTATTGTATAGGTAGAGATTTTCAGAGTTGGGTTTTGAGCATTTTATTTTGCAGTTACAGTTGAGATGGCAGATATACTAATTTATCTTGAGTTGATAAAAAATCTTGCAAGAATTTACCTTAAAAATTCTTGAGATTAATGACTGTCCTCAAGGACATTATCTTTGTTACATTTTGCATGCATACCCAGAAACACTTAAAAATATTGTGGCAAAACTCATAATATTTCTCTTTAACATTGTAAGGGTATAGTTCAGTAGTGTTAAGTACATTCATATTGTAATGAAAGAGCTTTCTAAAATTTTTTTATCTTTTAAATCTGAAGCTGTATATGAATTTATCCATAACTCCCCATACTTCTTTCCTCCAGCCCCCGGTCACTACCATTCTACGTTCTGTTTAAATAAATTTTTCTAGTTTAGATATGTTATGTAAATGGAATCATACAGTATTTGTCTTTTTGTGATTAGTTTATTTTACTTAGCCTAATGTCCTTAAGATTCACCAATGTTTTTGAAGTAACATTATTTCTTTCCTTCCAGAGACTCAATAATATTCCATTTGATGTGCATAACACATTTTATTTATCTGCTTTTCCTTTGATGGACACTTGGTTTGCTTCTACCTCTTGGTTATTATGAATAACATTGCTATGAACAATGGTGTGTAAATACCTCTTTAAGACCCTATTATTCTTCTGCATATGTTTTTCAGAAATGGGATTACAGGATCATATGACAGTTCTCTCTCTTTCCATCCCTCCCTTCTTCCTTTCCCCTCTTTTTCATTCCCCTTTCTTTCTTCCCATTCCCCCCTTCTTTTGTTGTGTGTTGTTGTTTCTCACACAGTCTCACCATGTTGCTTCAGGCTGGTCTCAAACTTGTGGGCTCTATCATTCTTCCTGCCTCAGCCTCCCAAGTAGCTGGGACTAAGGGATGTGCCATCATGCCTGGAATATTTTTTATTTTTGCGGAACCTCCATACTGCTTTCCATAGTGGCTGCAGCATTTTAGTGTCTCACTAACAGTGCACGCTCAGGCCTCACTAACAATGCAGACTCCTCTGGCCTGTCTTTTTAAGTAGCCCTTTCCAAACAAAGAGTGGTTCCATGGAGAATAGGACAGCTCTTAGCTAGGCTAGAATGGCTACTTTCAAGCTTCATCAAATCCATAGAATCAGCCTCTGCAGCACTGGTTAATTACCCTTGTTAAGATCATACTGCTGCACCAGGGCCTATAGATTGTCACCTAATTATGCACAGGATGTTGCCCTGGGAGTTGAGACAACTGGGCTTCAGTTGCTGTAAATGACCTTAGGCAGGTCACCTCAACAGGGCATTTGGACAACTTTAGACTTATGAAGGATATCGTTTCCTGCAGTTTTTGTCTGTAGGTGCTAAGGATACATCTGTGTTTTGAGAAACTGAACAGCAGATACTGTGCTTTTACGGATAGGACTAAAAATTGAGTCTCGGGACTGGAGCCCGGTACCTCCTGGCCTGGCATGCTGTCCCAAACTTAATTGCTGTAGGATGGGTTTGAATGTTTGAATTTGGTAAGAATTCTTCTTGACATCTTTGTCCTCTGTAATAGTCAGATGTCCAGGTCAACCTGTGGTAAATCTTTTTGTTTTCTCTGTAGAGCAGAAGCTAGCTGCTTAATCCTGGTGGTATGAAAATATTGGGTATCTATTGTCTTTTAGAACTTAGTACTAATTCTAGCCTCGTTGGCGCTCAGTACTCTTAATACTTACGGTTGGTCCCTTTAGTGTAGCTTTCTAGAAACCTGAATTACATATTTGAAACTTAGTCTTTTCAAAGGTGGATAGATCTTTTATATCTGCCTTCTCATCGGTAGAGCAGTGCTGCAACTACTGCTCAGCCTTTTGCACTTCTGTTTATCAGTATAGAGGCAGGGAAAGAGAGACTTAAAGTAAAAAAAAATTTACTTAAGTAAAAAAAAATTTTTTTTACTTGAAGGGTCATTCAGTGGAGGATGGTGAAATGTAGGAGCCTCCTTAAATCTTATGTTCCCCAGCTGTAAAATGAAGGCCCTAGACCAGGGGACATTCAAGGGCTTTTCAAGTTATGAGTCATATATTTTAAGACTGAAAATATCCCAGCAGGTTCTTATGGCATGATGAAGACCCTCTTTGAGGATAAGCATATCCTAGCTATGTGTCTTGGGGAGAAGAAGGCAAGGGAAGGTGATTGGGTGGGCACTAGCAGAGTATATTAGTCATCTTTATAATTGCTGGCACCAAATACCCAACACTGACTACTTAAAGGAGGAGAGGGTTATTTTAGTTTGCATCTTGAGAAGTTTTAGTCTATGGTCTGCTTGGCTTCAAGGGAGACACATCATGGCAGAAGGGTGTGGTAGAGCTGAACTGCTCACATCATGGTGGTTGGGAAGCAGACCACAGAGGAAGAGCCATAGAAGAGACAAGGGACCACATATAGTCTCCAAGGTCACACACCCCAGGACCTGCTTCCTCCAACTAGGCTTTACCTCCTAATAGCCTGTTCAGCCACAGACTCATCAGTTGATGAGGTTAGTGCCCTCAGAATCCATTTGGTTCCCAGGAGTCTCTTACTCTAGTCAGGTTGACAATCACAATTAACCAGCACTGGGAGCAACTGCAGAAAGGAGAGACTGGGGAGGAGGCTGTGGTAGTAATCCACATGTCGGGTGGGCTTACACTTTGCAGAGTGTGCGAGTGCTTGTACCTGGGACAGGGTCAAGCCTCTTTCTGAAATGGCAGCCCGTTTATGTCCTGGGAACCTCTTTGATGAACCTCTGCCCTCGTTCAGACCTGCAAGGGAGGAATTGGTAGATCCATGCCCTTTTATTTTTTTTTTTTTGTTGGCACTGTCTTCAAACCCTGTTGCCATTTATGTTTTTTGATGAATGATTAATTAGAGAAATAATCATTTGTAAATTGTGAATGAACCAGACTTTTGGCCCTGCCTGTAGGGAAATGGCACCTCTGAGCCGGGTGTAGTTTGCAGCCAGTACATCAGAGCTGTAGTATTCCCAGGCCAGTGATGAATTTACATGAAGCTCCTTTTCAGCATGTTAATGACTTACAGCTGAGTAACTGGCGAAAAATAAGAGCAAATGGGAGGAGTAAATATTTAATGCTTCTATATCAGTTTTATCTTCATGTAAAATGTACATTTTGATGTAGGTGGGAAATGAGAATCTTGGATTTAAGAAATAAAACTGGCTTGTCAGAGCTTCATTCTTTGTTTCCTTTTCTTTGTACATAATTAAATTAAAAAGATAAAATGAGTTGTTCCTGAGGTGGATTTCAGTAGGGGAGTAGTTTTTCTCTTAAGTTTTAAGTCATAAGATGCTATTTTTCTGGCAGTTTGAATCTCTTTGGTTTGCATCATTAAGTGCCAGGTGTGTACAGAGGCTCTTCTTTTTCTTCAAATATAGATTTCATCATGTTACTCTTCTGCTTAAAAAGTTCAATGACTTCTCAGAGGTTCTAGTATGGAAGTTGTTCTCAGTAGTCTGTCTTTCAAGGGCCTCTATGCTGTGGCACTAGCCCAGTGATGGCAAACCTTTTAGAGTTTTCAGTGGTAACAGCCTGCTGTGGCACGTATGCCATAGGTTTGCGACTACTGCATTAGTCTCTTTCCTGTCTTACTCCCTAAGGCAATTCCATGTGGACCCTTTCTTTAAGTCATAGTCGTTGACTTCTTGTCCCTGTAACATGCTCCCAGCTTGCTCACATTTACACCTCTGCTAAGATCATTCTAGGGCATGAAATAACTCATTTTTAAATCCACTCTTCCTCTGGGCCCCGTTCTAGAAGTTTCTTTGACTGTCTTCACTGGATGGTAGATAGCTCATTTTGGAATGTACAGAAAATTAAATTCTGTTCCTTCAAGTTTGCCACCTTTCTACCATAGGGAATTCAGACTGAGTCTTGCTTTGTCCCATTTCCTATTTATCATCTTCTGATTCTAAGCAAACTAAGCTATTTGTCCAGGTAGATAAGCTATCAGCAGTAGAAATTTCAGTTAGAAATGAATTCGGTGGGAAAACAGCCCTCAAGGATAATGTCATGCTTTCTGAGAGCAGAGGATTTTTATACAGAAGCTTTTATGGGATGGTCAATTAAAAACTTGGCAGCGGGCCAGGAATTTAGCTCAGTGGTGCTGTGCCTGCCTCATAAGTGCAAAGTCCTGAGTTCGATCCCCAGTACCAAAAAAACCAAAAAACTTGGTAGCATTCATAAAAAATGCTGCTTTAGTATAAAGCTGTTGGAAGTAGAATAAGTATCTAGAGAAAATGACCAGACCGTTTTACTCACTTGTTCAAATTGTCTTGGAATGTTAAGTTCAGGCCCAGATGAAACAATGCTCAGAGGAAATGACCAGGACAGGCCTTAAAACATGAAGGCTGGATGTGCAGAAGAGTACAAGGCCGGCCATGTCTTGTGTTGTGTTGTCACATATTCAAGAGGCTATATTCAGGAAGAGGTATATTTGATTTTTATGTATGGAAACAGAGTAAAGACAGTGACTGCTGGTTGTAGGTTATAGGAAGACAGACTTAAAACCAGTGTTAGAAATAATTTTTATCATAGTGTTTTGAAAAATGAAATGGATTTTCCCAGTAGATAGTAAGTTTCTGAAGAATGATGGGATGTAAACAGCAGGAGCAGAGGTACCTGTGGGAGAGACCTTTAGGGCAGATCATTTTCTCCTTTAGGGTGAGATCTTTATCATATGGTTTTGGTGAAAGCATTCAGTAGTTCAGACTAACAAATTTTACTCTGTCTAGAAATAGAAATAAATCCTGACATAGACCAATACATATAAACAGTATAGTTTTCTGACTTGATAATGAAATGATGTTGAAAAAAATATGAGGTCTAGAACCAGAAGTTCTTTTTTTTTTTTTTTGTACCAGGGATTGAACTCAGGTCCTTGCACTTTTGCAGCAGGTGGCAAAATCACTGAGCTAAATCCCCAGCCCCAAGAACTAGAAGTTCTTAACACTGGGTTCAAGGATCTCAAGAGCAGTGTTTAAGAATGAGGAACGACTTGCAGATTTTTGTGGGAGTCAGAGCAGTTTCAAAAAACATATTCAGTATTATTCTTTTATATTTGAGAAACTGGCCCCTAAAAGACTCCTGTCCATTTTGCATTCATGCAAAATGGATTTAGTCCCTCTCTAAGAGTTGCTAGTTTTAACAGTTCCAGCATTGCTGAAAAGTCCAAGTACAAAGTCTCCTCTGAGACTCAAGTCAGTCTCTTAGCTGTGATCTGTAAAAATCAAAAAGAAAATTAAAAGGTTTTCAACATACAATGGTACCAGGTAAACATTTCCGTTCCTGAAGGGAGAATTAGAGCATAGAAAGTAATGAGACCAAAGCAAGAAGAAGACTCAGCAGAACAAACATTAAATCCTGTAGTTCTATATCTAGCCCGTGGGGAAAGCTGTGGTGAGATGTGAGCTCCACTGGGCTTTGTATAGTCATGGCAACAACTCCACTTCTCTGGTACCAAAATCTGTCTTCGTCACTTTCTCCTCTGAGGGACAAAATACCTGGAACTTACAACTTAAAGGAGGAGAGTTGGGCCAGTTTCAGAAGTTTCATTGTGTAGTTGGCTGGCTACAAGGCTGGAAGGGCATAGTGGAAGGGGCAGGTAAAAGAAAGTGGCTCATTTCATGCCTGTCAGGAAGTAGAGAGAGAAGGGAGGGGCCAGGGAGGGAGACATACCCTTCTGTTCATGCTTCCAGTGACTCGCCTCCAAGTAGGCCTCATCTCCTAACAACGCATTTAGCATATTCATTGTAGTACCCCTGTGATCTAATCACTGTTCAGACACATGAGGGTTTTGAGGGACAACCTAGATCTAAACTCTTAACATTTTCCTACCTTACTTAGTGGGCAACCAGTAGCTAACTCTTGGTTATATTAAATAAAACAAATACCTGTGGAATTGCATATGAAGTTACAAGTGATTCTAGGACCCTACTTGAAGAAACACTAGTAACACAAGTAGGCCATATTGAATATTTTGAGTAGAATTAAGGTCCAGGAGACTATCCAAATAATACTGACCCTCTCTCATCAGTATGAATGTCTCTGATAACTGGATGCCTTTTTTTTTTTCTTTCTTTCTTTGTGATGCTGAGATTTGAACCCAGGGCCTCACACATACTAGGGAATTGCTTTACCACTGAGCTACATGGCCAGACTGTCAGATACCTTTTCTGTTTTCCAATTCCCTTATACCTAGTCCTGAAATAAGATCAGCTATGTGAATAATTGTTTTTTCTTCTCTTTTACTGTGCTTCTCCTATCAAATTGAAATACCCTGGCACTTTCCCTTTTGAAAACACAAAAGAGGATTAAGCCATATAATGGACTATTTATGTGTCAAATTAAACGTTTTACGCTGAGGCTGTTTTTGAGTTATGTGAGCAGTAAAAATATGTATTAAGCTGCCAAGCCTTTAAAAAATGCATATTATTTAGCGGATAGCCTGTAACAGTCTGATGGACCCATAATGGTGTTTTGAGTAAATATGCATTTGAACAATTTATGAAACTTATGTTTACATGTGTATTAAACACCCTTGGTAGGGAGTGACCAAAAGTTATTACCACTTGACAGCTGCTGTCTGGTGACCAATTTGAAATGAATCAGTGGATTCTCCTTAGTGTGGAGTGGACAGGTTTTCTTGTCAGGAGGGCAGATTGTGTGTGTAATCATCAGTGTGGGGGGGGCCTCAGCCCTGGAGGCATGGGAGTTGGTTGAATGAGGTGCTGGAGTCTCAACTCCCGAGTGAATTGCACCTTGGATTCACATGTATTATCTATTTTATTTCATTTTGTGCCTGGAATTTTTGTACCCAGGAATATTTATAGAATATAAGCTGTGCATAACAATACATTCTGATGTTGGAAATAGGAACCATGTTTATTTCTTTGGCATTTACTTTTTAATTCAACAATCTTGACATTTTTATGATAATGTACCCATCATTAATACATACTTTCATTTTTGTGTACTTCTAAATTTTATACACACACACATGTAAAGCTTCCCTTAAAATTAGGAGTGCAAAGGCCTGAGTTTAGTAGAAAGTGAGTTTACTTAGATGATCTGATTTTCTTTTTGTCCTTTAAATAGAGGTCTTCTGAAACTCATCTAGGTTTTCACTTTCAGGAGTTCCCTGTGGGCAGTACTGTTCTTCAAGATCTCTTTTTGAAGATGACCTTCAAAATTAATTTACAACATTAGGACTTTCTTCACTTTACTTTTTAGAAAAGGATTCTCCAATGGTATTTAAGCTGTCAGGGTAGCTAGAAATCCCAAGGAAGCTGTGGTGCCGTGAAGGGTGGTTTGGAGCTGTCAGACCTTTGTCCACACTTGGCCCGGGCGCTGCCGAAGATCTGTGCTGTACAGTGAGTTCCTCACGCTCTCCTGTCTTCAGTTCCTTCGTCTGTATAGTGAGGACCATTGTAGAGATTTGAGCAACAGGATATTAAACATCTGTTAGTGCCTGGTGTATTTTGGACATTGAGTAAATCTTAGCCTATTTCCCCCTTGTAAAGCCATAGGACTTTTTTGGCAGATATTTGAGGTACTGGATGTCAAAGGCAAATTTAGCTGAAAGTAGGTTGAAACTCATTAGTTAACGAGGTGCCTTTACCACTTACAGTTTCAGTATGACAGTGAAAAATACAATTACTTTTTCTTGCTTTAGAAGAAGACAGGTATCTTTGAAATTGAGTAAATGGGAATTAAAATAAGTACTGTTTTGTAAAGCAGGAAAATCCTTCTGGAACATTTTGAGTATTTCCAGAAATGAGTGTTTCATGAGAGATAAAGTGGTGGCTTATGTGTTGTTATGTACACATAGCATTTGTTTAGTCATTCTAAGTATATTAACAAAGGCACCAATATATTTTTAGATGGAAAATGTGGATAAAATACTGTATTAGATTTGTCAGCTTGCTAAGAAAATTGTTTTGCAAAAAAGCCCCACCAGATTAACAGTTTGAAAAGTCTTAATCTGATATTTGAATAGGGTTAGGTACTGATTTGGATTAATTTAATATTTGAGTTGTATAATTAAACATTGTATTTTTGATATCCCTTTAAAACACATTAACCAAGATATTAGTAGGCAAATATTAACATCAAATTTTAAAACCTGTTCTTTAAAACTAGATTGATGGTAGAGATGAATAGGCATGATGCCATTTTTTATTTATCATACCTTAGTAGGCCTTTTGATCATTTTTCATTTTAACAATGCATTAAAAAACTCACTGTTAGAATTAAGTGTTTTGACCAAAGTTACTGTTAATTGTGAATTTCTTGAAATTGACCATATAAATTAGTAGGCATTTTTAAATTATAATTTTAGGTATGGTTTTTTTTGCCGGGGGCTTCTGCATTATGGAGGAAATTAATAAGGGGTCTTGAGCCCCCACAATTGCTTGTTTTCAGGCTAAAATGGGAAGAAACCATTGCTGGCATTTTTGCTTTCTGGGCCCTGGGTGAATATATATTATTACCAAGCCAATATATTACGATGTAAAAATACCAACCCAGTATGTTACAGTGTAAAAAATGTGCTTTGCCTTAAATATCTGAACAGATCCTTGGTTAGCGGGGCATATGAATTTATGAAACCAAGGATGAGAGCTCACAATTTGGGGTGCTTTCTTCATTTTCCAAGGACAAGTTGGGTTTTGCCCTTAAAACAGAGAACCTTGATGCCCGAGGGAGCTTTGGCAGAGCTGTGGTGCCTCTGACAAATTCTGGGACTCCGGAGGACTCTGATCTTCCCTTGTTGGTTGGGTTACCCTCCTTAGGAAAGGCCAAGAAACTAGAGCACCCACCCATGATGGTGCCCTTAAAGAAAGATACCATCTTTCTTTGTGTAGCTGCCAAGTGTGTGTGAGCTGGGCTCCCTTCTCTCCAAAACACACCCTTTTTAGGGCACAGGAATTTTTCCGGACACAGGGAATAGAATAATTTTCAGAATAGCAGAGTAATTGGATGTTGTTCTTGAAATGACATTGATATCTCCATGTAAAAACAGTTACTCCTCCTCCTTTAAATAATCTGAGTACCCTTACCCTCTTATCTAAGTGTGCTCTTTAGAAACACCAGAGAAACCTTCAGATTCTCAATAAGGCATAACCTTCCACAGATGGGAGAATGAGGTCCTTCCTGAAGGTCTTTTCAATTGGAAACAAATGCAGAATGACCTTCATTCTGCCCTAAGAGCTTGATCTTGTCAACTTTGTGTAACATTAATTTTCTAATGTATTCTGGTCAGTTTATAAAAAGATTATTTTCTAGTGTCTCAGCTGTGGCCTGACCTTCTTATATTTTCATTGGTAAGAATATGTATGTCCATGCTGTGAGTGGAGAGAAATGGATTAATAAAATTCACTGAACCATGATGGCATATAGAATTAATTAACAGTTCCAGAAAAGCTGGCACATTGCTGTGTGCAAATTTTTACTTCCAAACATCTAAAAAATATTCAGAGTTACTTTATTCCATTGTCTGACTAATTAGGGATAGATAGGACTCTGCAGCATATATCTGTGCACAGAAACCATTGAATGGTTCTTCCCAAACTTCAGTTTGTATCACAGTCACCTGGAAAGCTTATCAAAATGCAGACTGGTAGACTTCATCCAGTTTCTGATTCATTGCCTGGTTGGGGCCTGAGAATTTGCATTGCTAACACATTGCCTGCAGTTGCTGGTCCATTTAAAGGATTCGTACTCTGAGAATCACTGCCTTAGGGTATCGATCTTGTGCTTTTACTTGGGAGGGGAAGGGGAACTGAATTGTAGTCCCTTTTCTTTTCTCAGAAGTGTTGGCTCTTCCAAGCAAGCATTTAATATTAGTACATACACTGTGTCCATGGTGCCAAGGACTGAACTAAGGTGCCCTAGGGATAAATAAAAATGGCCTCTGCCCTGGGGAACTCACAGTTGGAGAGTAGTGGTTAAAGTAAGTACTTAAAGTAAGATCCAGTAAGCATGATTAAATGTTCTGGAGAAGTAGTGTGGTGGACGTGCCAGGGCTAGCCTTTCTCTTAGGCTCTGAGGTATGGTTTAAGTCAGCGATGTGAACGTTTTAGAGCTTTCAGTGATAACAAACAGCTGGCTGTGGTACATGCATGTGTGCCATAGGCTCACCACCCCTGATTTAAGCTTTTTCTCAGCTTTACACCTAAGGAATAAGTGAAAGAAACAAGAATGTTCTGTAGCAAAGCATTTTGTTAACTCACCAGTTTCTTCTTCGTTTTTTCCTGGGCATCAGAAACTATGTATTCAGACACTCATGAATTGACATTGTCAGTTCTCTACTCCAGCTTTTGTAGGAGTGTTCTTTTTCTTTTCACATTTTAAAATTACAATTTCAGACACTGTCCACTCTGGCAGCAGGATTTGTAACAAGACTAAGTTAGGTGATCTTGGTTGAACTGATTTATGAGACAGCTTAAAAATTCATGAAGTACCAGGGGATCTTTCTGTAGCAGGATCAACATGCCACTTTTTTCATTCTTCTCCTGCAATAGATCCGACATTTTATGACAGGACAGTAGTTTATAGGGGAGCCTTCTAGATCATGACCCTGCTGTTTAAGACAGACACAAGGAGAAAGAGAGCGAATAGGATATTCCTTTTTTGAAGCCTTTGTTTTCTCAGCCCTGAGCAGTAATTTGGGTAAAGCAAATCTGTGCATTCCTCTAGTACTGGATAGAACTGTCTAGGGCATTTTCCTCCCTGGGTGATCTTCTACAGTCCTGTTGGTATTCTCAAGGAGTAGCTCAGCCATTAATAATGGTTTCGTAATTTAAAGCACAATGAAATGTGTCTTTGGATGTGCATAAGAAGCAGAGTGATATGGTTTGTGGTTCTGTCCCTTCTTTGTGATAGGCCTCTGTAGACAAGAACAAAAGATGTAGCCAAAACCAGTGATGGGTTATGTTTTAGTTATTTTATCGATTGTTCGTTTCTAGTCTTTGACATTATTTGCTACTTATTGATGTAGTAGAAAACCAAATAATTTTCCTAGGTAGCATTAGGTGAACTAGATTTTGATGACTTTTCTCCTAAAGCAGGTGTGTGTGTGTGTGTGTGTGTGTGTGTGTGTGTTTGTGGTACTGGGGAAAGGATCTTTCTGAGTCTGTATGTTTTCCAGGCTGGGTTTGAATTTATGATCCTTCTGCCTGAGCTTCTCAGAGTGCTGGGAATACAGGCACTACTGTGCCCGCCGGCATTCCAAAGGGTTTTAAAAATAG
Source organism: Heterocephalus glaber (assembly GCF_053883595.1). Lineage (NCBI taxonomy): Eukaryota > Metazoa > Chordata > Mammalia > Rodentia > Bathyergidae > Heterocephalus > Heterocephalus glaber. The sequence continues at coordinate 18,970,816 of NW_028258381.1, read as the reverse complement.
TCCTTACCCACTGAGTTGCAGTGTCCCTAGTCCCTATCATCTAATGTTGTCACCTCTGTGCTTTGGGCTTCTCCTTGCTAGGGTCTCTGATGTCACTATCTGGCTTTCCCACTTTGGATGCTGTCTTGGAGGATACCATAAGTGTCTCCTGGGTTGCTGTAATGGCCTGTGGAGAACACAGCCTTGTGGTTAACACAGGAGCGTGTGCACAGTCCCACTGGAGACAGTGTGGAGTGGAGTCAGTTCTGGTCAGCATCTGCCAACAGGTCAAGTGTACACATTAATGGAAGCCAGAACCACTTTGTTGTAGGTTGTATTTTGAGATTTGAATACATGCATTTGGGCTCAGATTTACTCACAGATAAGTTCTGAGCTTTTAATTGCTTAAACTGCTGAATTCTCTCTTATGTGTACTTGGTGAAAGATAGGTGAAGAAAGGTTATGGGTAGTAGGTTCATAGATCAGGAAACAGGCACTGATTATCTAACATAGGAGGTAAAATAGGTTCCCCAATATCACCTATAACTTTTGACTATGTCAATTTTTATGTTTACATTTTCTTTATATTATTTCCTTATTGTTAATACCAAATTTGTATGAGATCACATAAAGTGAAGTACATGAAGCAATACAAAGAAACTAGGAGAATTGTCACTAATATTTCCTGAAAAATAGAATTTGTGTAAAGGTGAAACTAAAGGGTAACCCTTTTGTTTGTGGGATTGATGAACATTTTTGCTCTTATCTTATAATTATTGATGTTTATTTATAAGTAGATAATACATTCATGATTCAAAAAACAAAGCTATATAAAATACAGAGAGAGATGTCTCTCATCCCTGGACCCACATGCTCTATTTCTCGGCCTCTGATAAGTACTTTATTTCTTATGTGTCTCCAAAGCAAATAGAATTACATTTATGTGTACTCTGTTTTTGTCCTTTCTTTACATTAGTTAATATATTATAAACAATATTTTGTTCTTTCATGTAGATATCAGTACACCTTGGAGATTATTTGATCTCAGTGGAGACAGCTCATTTCTTTTAAGCTGCATAATATTCCATTGTGTAATATTATCATAATTTAGTTAACCAGCTTGACACTTGGATTATTTGCAGTCTTTCGCTGTTACAAATGTTGCTGCAATGAATATTTTTGGTTCATACAGGCTTTCATCTATAGTGCATGTTCCTTTGTGGGATAATTCCCAGAAGCAAAATTGTTAGTTAAAATATGTGTGCATTTCTAATTTTGAGTTAATTGTTTAGAGTTTGTAGTAAGTTACATTCTTACCTGTTTAAAAATAGAGATCTCTTCATAGTCTTGTCAACAGGGTATAGTGACAAACTTTTGATTCTTTTTTGCCAGTCTGATGGGAGAAAATTAGTATCTTGAAGTGGTTATAATTTGCATTTATCATCCTTTCCTATGCCTGAGTTCTAAACTTTTTTCCCTGTCATCAGTAGTCCTGTCATATTCCTTGGCTGTTTTTCTGTTGTGCTTTTGCTATTGATTTTTTCTAAGTATAGTTTATTTTGAAGTACTCTTAGATTTGCAGAAAATTTGCACAGATTACTTTTTCTTTTCCTGTTGCCATCATTAATCTTTTAGTTACTTTAGAAGGTTTAGGGAGGGACAGGCCTTCTGGAATTCTAGTGCTTGTCATAGGTGTGTCAGCCCAAAGAAGGATGCAAATCCAATTCACAATGCCTTTGCAGCCTCTGGGGATTTCCCTTACAGAGTGACAGGGTTAGGAAATTCAGCTGAGCCTTCGCTGTCCTCCATTGTAAGGCCTCTGTCTTCCATTACTCTTTTTTTACTCATATCAGTTATTAACTAGAAAGGTTATTGCAGTGAAAACCTGGCCTTGAGTGTGTATTTCTTGAGATTTACTTGCAATAATAAATGTGGTTTTCAAGTGACTGAATCTTTCACAGACCAAGGTTTGAGCACCTTACATATTTGGTGGTTTCTCTCCCTCTCTGTATCACATGCTAATGGAGAGAATGAGTGGCTATAATTTTTCTGTAGCTTATTGCTACCATTCTGTTCTGTTAATTGGTTCTTGCAAGGACCTAAAATGTGGAGGCAAAGGCACTTTTCTCGGATGGAGACAGCTTTCAAGCCATGGGTTCCATAAGGGCCGATCTGCCGTCAAATCTAAGAGGACTTACTCTTGAAACAGACCTCCTGGATTCAAATTCTTGCTTTGCTACTGCTACCTGTGTCCTGTTGGATACGTTACTTGTTGTGATTCATCTCCTCATTTATAAGGTGGGTATAATAATAGTACCTGCCACATTGAGTGCTTGTGAGGATTAAATGTGATGCTACATGTAAAGTTCTGTGTTTGGCTGTGTGTAGCACAGCCCTAGGCATCATGAAAGCTCAGTAAATAATGGTTTAAAGTAGTATAAAGCAGTGGTGTGAAAGACCGTAGAATGAAATAGTGGTTGTGGACTTTTGACTTTTTCTTTTTTAACATCATCAGGCTTTCTTTCTTCTACAGTCTTTACCTCATGAGGAACTCAACCTACTAAGTGATATTCCATTCATTCAGGCAGTATTTGAGTAGTTGCCAAATGCGATGCTGAACAAGCTGATGGGCTAGAGCTGTAAGGTGCCTTTGGGGAGCTTGCACTCCAATAGGATCCTGAGCATGGGGGCTGTAAACTGAAGGCCAGCTGGCATCATTTTCATCCTGAGTAGACTGTGAGAAGGCAGAGAATTGAAGTTCATTATTCTTTGTCAGGGGTGATGAGTACATACATCATGCTGGGTGGTGTGGTACCATTTGAGCTGGGAACCATTAGTAGATTAAATAAGAATGGGAGAGATGTTCTAGGCCTTGATGACTAACCTTTATATAACATTTTTTATTTTGGGAAACATTATACATTATTTCACTTTGCCTCAGGTAAATCTCTTAAAATAGTTTTGAGATGTTGTCTCCAGTTTACAACTGAGAACAGAGAGGGTCAAATAGGTTGTCTTGTTTGCCAAGGGTCACGCAGCTCCTGGTGGTGGAGTTGGAGTTTGACTGTGAATCTCTGGGTATTTCCTTCTGGTGTCTGTCTATTTTTCACTGCTAAAGATCAAACCCAGGACCTCACACATGCAAGGCAGGTGCTCCACCACTGTGCTACCTCCTCAGCCCACTTTTGATCTCTTTTAAGTGAATGAACTGGCACAAACAAAGAGATTCTCTTAGAAGAGGATGTCAGCAAAAGAGAAGCCTAGAATAGTTCCTAGGTGTACCTAGCTTTAGAATTAGAAGGAAGCCTGAGATTAATAATATTGCCATGCTAGTGAGGGACTTCTGCCATGTGATGCTGGAAGCAACTCTCTGGAGAGGGCAGGCAGTTCCCCTTGATTATTGTGATTTGAGGGTGGTCTTCTGAGGACTGATTAGGTATTCACTGGAAAGCAGTTTTCCTGATAAGTACATATAAACAGACTGTAGTGTAGTATTTAGATGTGGTTCTTGTGCAGTGGTCAGAGGAGAGGCAGAGCCAGAGTGGAAAGAAATGAATGTGAGTGAGTGATTTTTAAGAGAGCCAGTGAGGTACAATCACTGTGAAAATCAGTATGGAGATTCTTCAAAAATTAAAAATAGAAATTCCATTTGACCCCTCTATTTTCCTTGTAGGTATCTTCCTGAAAGAGTTAAAGACATTGTATTACAGTGATACATGTGTACCTATGTTTATAGCACCACAGTTCATAACAGGTGAATCTTGGAAGCTGCCTATATTTCCATCAACAGATGAATGGATAAAGAAAATGTGTTTATACACAACCAAGTACTCCTCTGCCATAAAGAAGAATAAACTGGAGTCATCTGTAGGAAAATGGGTGTACCTTGAGACTGTAATGTTAAGTGAAGTAAATCAGACACACAAGCTTAAATATCACATGACTTTTTCCTATATGAGAAATCCAATATATAAATAAAGTACAAAATAAATCACAGATAATAGGAACAAGGGGCCAGGGATTTAGCTCAGTGGTTCCGCCGCCTGCCTCACAAGCAGAAGGACCCGAGTTCGATACCGGGTACCAAAAAAATAAATAAAAAAAATAAAATAGGAACAAAAAAGAAAATAGTTATTGTAATTCAGCATGGCCAATGTATCTAAAAGTGTACCTTGATTTAGTATAATTATTTAATATGTTTTTTGCCCTTTTAGGCTGCATACATCTGTGTTTATGCTAATTGAGTTGATAAAGATTTAAATAAATGTGATGCTGGCAAAACAGACAAACAAAAAAAAATAGGATGTGTTGTGTACATGTACCAAATCCCCACAATGAATGTAATCATTATGCATTGCAAACATGTAGTTAAAAAAGTAAAAATTAAATAAAAAAGAATAGCAACAACAAGCAAAGAAAGCCAGCGAGATCTTTGTCAGAGGTGCATTGTTAGTGCCTGTGGAGCAGTCACTTGAAATCCAAAGGACTTGGTATGTGGGAATTTGTTAGTTCTCCCTCACGTTTTCCTGAGGGTATCTGCTTATGTGATAACCTGCAGTTGACAACCATTAAAGTTCTGTTAATGAAGGCAAAACACAGACATGAGGTTGACTCCAGAGTGGGTCCCACATTTCCAGGAGTTGCAGGTCTAGTTAAGGAGACAGAATTGTTTACAGATAAGTACAAAGACTGTTAGTAGGGGAGGCTCAGAGGATGCCTGTGGCAGTATGAAGGGTAGGTGGCTCTGTAGGTACGTGCAGAGGAGAGGAACAGTACTTGGGCATTGGACTCTTGAGTAACCCTACTTTGCAGGTTTGCAGCTTCTCTGGAATCCTGCAGGATGGCCTATTTTGTGACAGCTCCTCTGGGCCATACTAATGTATCTAGAGGCCTATCAAATTCCTGTTTGGCTTTTTGCAGTCACTTGACTGGGTCTACTTTATTTGCCTGGTAAATGGTTTAAAAACAGGCAAGGTTATCAAGATGACCCATGGAAGGACATCCTGAGTGCTCTCTTGGTTTGCATTTCCTCTCACCAATGCAGCCTCTTCTTAAAAGCCTGCATATCCACCACTGTGTGAAAGAAAAAATTGATTTGTCACTGAATTTCCATGCCTCAACCTGAGAGAAATGTAAATGTATCAGCCTTTAGTACTCTGCCTTCAAGCCTAGATTTAGAGCTGATCGTTATACTTTTAGAGTAGGTTAGGTATGAAAATAGCAGTAGGTTGAAGAGCCAGAAGAGCTCTCCTCAGCTGGTTTGGTCAGGGTAGAAATACAAATATTAATACAGTTCACTTAATGAAATAACTCCGAGGGAAGAATTGTAAACTTTAGTAAATATCAGAAATGGTAAGTGCTGAAAATAAAAACTCTGTGGAGTTGTTTTGTTCTTTAAAAAGATTGTTTAGAAGTGTCAATCTGTTTGTTTTACCGGCTCTTAAAAATGTGTGTAAGTAAATTATTTAGAATATAAACTAATTAGGCAGACCAGCTTTTCTGTCCTTTGTCATTTTCTTCTTGAAACAGGTTTCATCTTGGGAGGTCCCTGTTTAGCTTCTGAAGTATATTTTGACTCCATCCTCTCCTTTCTATCCTCCTTTACTTTTGCCTCAGCTGCTTGTAATTCCTCCTGACTTATCACCCACACTGCAGTTCCTGTTCCTAAATTGTTCACTATGCCATCACAGTGGTCTTTCAGAAATCCTAATTTTGCATGTTGAAATGGTATCTAAGAAACCTTCAGAGGCTTCTTGATGTCTATAGGATACACTGTTTTTTACCCTCCTCGCTCCTTCCCTCTATTCCTCTCTTCTCTCCCCTACTTCCACCCTCCCCTCTCCTTCCCTTCCCTCCTGTCCCCTCCCTCGCTCCTCTCATCTCCCACCTTTCTTCTCTCCCCTCCCCACCCCCCCTCCTTCTCCCTGCGTTGCCCAGACTATTCTCAAATACCTGGGACCAAGTGATTCTCTCGCCCAGCCTCATGGGACTACAGGTGTTCAGCATTGCTCCAGACTACTATTCTCTAAACTTCTTAGTATCCTGTATGAAGCTCCTTATAGTCTACCTGCAAAATACTGTCCTATTCTCATTTCTGGGCTTTTTCTTCCTTGTGATTCAGCCCACAAAGCTATCTGCTCTTTGTACTACAAACAAAATTATAACCAGTAGCAGCTCTACATTGATAGGACAATTCAAAACTCCAGAAATGCATTCTGTAGTTGTACTACTAAGATCAAGAACCAAGAGTTTTTCATTTGCCTAAGGTCATGCAACTTGTTAAGTGTTAGCACTGGGATTCATATTCATATATTTTGACTATGGTTCCTACTTTATGTGTAGGTGCTTTCCTGATGTTTCCTATGCCAGGAATATCTGCCTTTTTTTTTTAAATTTTCAGGCCTGGGAACTTGTAGGTGGTAGGTTTTCAAAAATCTTTGTGCCTATGTCAATTTAGCCTGCTAATGTAATTGATATTAGCACTAATACTTCCTGGTAGAACTAGTAGGAGCTCTTTCCAAATCTTGTTCTTTATTTTCCACACAAATAGGAAGTGCCTAATAAACACTAGGGAATGAATACATGGATTGATGGTAGGATAACTACATGGATAAATGGTCGGTTTGTGTGGTTAGGTCCTTTTTGATTTGAAGAAAATGTCTCTTGGCCAAGATAAAGGTTGAAGAATTGTTACATGGAATAATGCATGTCATTTCACTTATATCAGATTGTACCCAGAAATGGCCCAATGAGCCAGAATCAACAAATATCAACAAAGTATCAACAAAGTATCAACAAGTATTAACAAATAGTTGGCCTTTCATTTGTGTCCAAATGGAAATTCACTGGAAGAGTTTGGAATGGATTTGTTCACAGAGACCTTTGCTTATTTTTCAAGAGTTAATTATCTGAGTTGTGCATGTATTAATTTGCTAGAGCTGCCATAAAAAGTATCAGAGACCAGGCGACACACCCAGCAGATACTTATTTCCTCACAGTTCTAGAGCCTGCAAGTCCTTCACTAGGTTTGGTTTCTTCTGAGGATGATCTCTTTGGCTTGTAGGTGTCCACCTTGCTGTGATCTTACTTCTGTATGCCTGTGTGTGTGTGCAGATTCCCCTTTTGACTCTTCCTTCTTTTTTGTGGTACTGGGGATTGAACACAGGGTCTTGACACTGAACTACATTCCCAGACTTCCATCCTTCCTTCTGGCGTTCCCTCCATCCCTTTCTTCCTCCTTTACTTTCTTTTTGAGGCGGATCTTGCAAAGTCACTAAATTGCCCAGGCTGGGCTTGAACTTACTATTCTTCTTCCTCAGCCTCCACAAATGCTGGGACTACAGGTGTGTAGGGCTGTGCCTCCATTGCCCTTTTGTTTTCTTCCTTTCGGCAGTTGTGTTTCGCTTGAGAGCACTCTGTAGGAGGAAGCAAGATGGAAGAAAAAATTTTATTTTGAAAGCTGCTGGTGAAAATGAGATTTTGATACTGCTTGTAGATTTGTATTGTCCTGGTATTATCCTGTTCTGGTATCCTGGACAGATGAAACCTAATTGTATGTTGGAGGACCAGAAAAATATCTATTCCATTATGAAGTAAAAAGGGAAGTTGATAATCCTACTGCTTTTAAACCAGTCTGGAAACTTTCTTTCAGCTCTTCCTCTTAGTAGTAACTCAAGAACTTGGTGAGCAGACTCAGGGTAGGATCCAGGACAGTTCAGACTTGGACCTCCTACCATGGCTAGCACCTGCTGGCACCTAGCAGATGTGAAATATTTGTAGAATTGAATTACTTTACTTAGGCAAGATACTTTGTTCTTTTCCAAACCTTTTTGTAAAGAGTTTTTAATCTGCTTTTTTTCTAATCCTGCCCTTCTCTTCAGTTCTCAGTTCTGGTTTATGTCTCTTCTTACTATTCTTTTTGTAATCATCAAGAAACTTATTAAATGGAGACAAAGTTGACTAGACATTAAATAATTACAGATGTGCAGCTGAATTGAGATAATGTCCTTTAGGAACTTACAGCTGCTTGTGTAGTATTTATTGTGTTATGAGATTGCACCTCATCTCACTTGGTTATATGATACCTAGAATATTGTAAGGTAAAAGAATGTTGAAGTGTCTGCCCTTCAACAGTACCCAAAGGCTGGTATATTCCTAGAAAACCAACATAAAAGGTTTTAGTCAGTCAGATCTGGGGCTGCAACCTCTGATATTTCTCCTTTCTTGGAATCTTATTTCCTTTGCCTTATTCTTGATAGGGAACACCTGAATTGCTTCTTGACTTGAGACCAGTTGTCACATTTTAAGTTTCTTTTGGTCACCTTAACTATGTAAAGCAAAAATGTCCCATTTCTTCCTAAGAGGTGTGCTGTAGTTTCAACAGTTAGCTCTTTCTGTGCTTTCGTTATCAGACCTTATCTGCATGTCCTAGATACAGATTTGCCCCTCCATAAGAATTCTTAGCTTGTGAATTTAAAATTGTTGTAGTCCAACCAGTTTGCTTTCTTTAGTTGGTTTCATCATTTCTAACAATCACTATCGGTAGCTAACAGTTTATATAATTGTAGGTACTGAGCTCAAAGTATAACTTAGTGTTGACTGTTAATAAAAGATTGCTTGATTACACTGTGAAGTGAGCCTAATGTTTATAATATCTGGCCCACACAGCTCTCCCTAAAGACATACAGGAACAAGGGATGTCATACAAAGGCTGGTCATTTGCCAGCTGTGCAGATTTGGGCATAGCACTTAAACACCTTAACCTTCAGTTTTCCATCTAGGCAGTTGTTAGAGTCAAAGAAATTTAACAAATATTTGAATGCTGACAGTGTGTCAGACTGAAGTCTGGATTCTGAGGATACATTTGTGAACAAAACAGACTTTGTGGTATTAACATCTGAATCTGGTTTTGAGTGGTGGGAGGACATGATAGGTATCATTTATGAAAAAAATTAAAATCTTGTGTGATGTTTTATTTGATAATTTAACTCTCCTACCTTGCTGGGAGGTCTGAAGAAAGCCAGTCCCTCTACTTGTTCATATCATGAGGTATCACGAACAGCCATCCATCTTGGTGGTTTTGGCTTTTTGCAGTGCTGGGATTCAAACCCAGGACCTTGCACATAGTACACAAGTGGTCTACCACTGAACTACACCCTTGGGTCTAGCCACCCATTGCTTTGACTGTTGAAAATGGCTAGAGTCTGTGCTTTTGGAATTTTGGAGTTAGCTATGGAATAGTGACTATAGACCCTTTTCCTCTGGGTCACTGCTTTATAGGCTGCCAGTGAGGTTGGAGGAGGAGTCTGTAAGAATGAGCTCTGAGTGACATGTTTGAGCCTTCGAATCTCTTCATGAAGCCCAGTTTGTTCAAGTACTCTGACTGGTTCAGAGAGGACACTGTGGTGTTTGGCTTACCACGTCCTGTCTGTTTAGCACTGCTTTGTTAATATCTGTGGAAATACAAGTAGGAAAAATACCCTGAGGCATCAGATCAGCCAGCTCTCCTACACTGTTTTTCACGAGTGACCGAAAGAAAAATCTTCTTGAGACTTTCTCTTCTCTTTGCGTGTGACTGCTAGAAACCAGAGACACTGGTACTCTTTCAGAGACACTATTGATAGCATTCTGCTAGTGGGAATTCGGTGTTTAGACATGGGAGGATACAAGTAACTGTATCAATTAGGGTTCACTAGAGGAAGAGATTTAATCTTGTATATATAGATATGTGTGTGTGTGTGTGTGTGTGTGTGTATGTGTATGATTTACAAAGTAGTCTTACAGTGGCCAACTGCAACAGGGCCATCTGCATGCTGGATAGTAGAGGATACAGTCAAAAGCTGAAGGCCTGGAGCTCACTGCAGAGTCCCCCTGTGGGTCTGTATTGGGAGGCTGAAGGTCCATGTTAGAAAGCTGGAGTCTGTGCCAGAAAGCTGGAGATGGACGTCCAAAGGTGATGGAGAAAACTGGTGCTCTCCAAAAAAGCAAAAAGTGAGGCTTCCTCCTTTCCCTTTTCAGTCCACCAAGGCTACAAGTCTGTTGGTCGGTGCCAGCCACACCCAGGGTGGCTCTTCTCTCTCCAGTCCATCATCCAGACACACTTGTAACTGTGCTAAGGAGTCCATTTGGTGTTTCTTACTGAAATTGACACTACAATTAACTGTCACGGTGGAAAAATACCATTTGCTTTGGCAGCAGCCAGAGTGATCATCTGGGAGTCTGGAGCTGTCTTGAGCATGGATGGTTGCTCTTGCAAGGGTACAGATGTGCCAGTCACCCCTCTCACACAGTGTTACCTGATGGGTCTGCACTATTTGAGGTATTTAAACCAGACCCACCACTCAGTTTAAGTTATTGTAAGAAATATATGAGGTCAGAGTTAAGACCCCATTTTGAAGTGGCACTGTACATTTTATTTCCTTTACTTTCTCTTAAGGAATGGGAATAAATACTTGATAATGAAGAAATACATGTTTTGGGGGCTTTTTGCTGAATTTTTATTTAGGACACTCTGTGTTATAGATGAAGGATATAGAATTTGTTTGCTTTTTGAGAGCCTTTGAGAAATTTGGTTATCTTCGATACACAACCAGTCCTACATTGAATTCTGTCTATTGCTACAAAGATAGGAAACTGAGGAAACTGAGTGTTACATGGTTGTTTATCAGAGTGCCCAAAGCAGCTCAGGCATCATCCCTGATGATATGATCGATGCCCTTGCTGCCTGGTTGGACGCTTGTGTACTAAGGATGTACTTGCTTCCTTGCTGAGAGCTAGCAGTATGTCACAAAGCCCAGTTGCTGTGAAGACTGTTGCAATGAGCAAACATAGGAGGATTGCACAAGATTGGCTAGTGACCAGGGTTCGAGTACATTGGAAGAATTGACTTGCTAGCAGAGAGGAAAAGTTTAGAAGTTTCTTACTGTTTGGTGGCATTTATCCTTGTGAAAGCGTGTTCCTTGCCCAGGAATGGGCCAGCATAGCACATCTGGATTTAAACTAGTTGTGAATCACAGGATGGGACTTTCTGTGGGTACTGTGTATAAATCATGAACCATGTGTGCTGTGTCTAGGTAAGAGTTGACACTAGAGGAATAAAAGCCTGAGCAGGAGGTGACAGTGTGCTGAGTCCTAAAAGTACAATAAGAAATGTCGATTCAATAATGCTTTTATGAAATGTAAGTTCTCACAGCTGATCATTTTGATATTTTAACCTGTAGGAGACTTTAGTGACTTCTTAAAAATAGCACATTTTTGAAATCATCGGAGTATAATATACATAGTGTGGATAAGAATGCTTATTTGTTTTTGTTTTGCTTTTTTTTTTTTTTTGGTGCTAGGGATTGAACCCAGGGTCTTTGCACTGAGTTGCATGACCAGAAACTTCCCCTCCCCCATCTCCCTAAATTGCCCATGGTGGGCTGAGAGTTTTCATCTTTCTCTGAGTTTGTTGCAAGAATGTCTGACTTCTAAGTGGAAAACACTCCCCTCCAAAAAAAGGGATTCTCCTGTATTGAATCTTTTCATTATGAGGATTTTGTCCTTTTAAAGTAAACCCAGAACTATAAACTTTTTATTATGGGAGGAGTGTGGGGTAGTGAAAAATGAGACAAGGTGGAATCCCCATTTCTTAGAAATCTTTCCTACCTTTTGAGCAGTGTCTGTGGAACGGATTTAACTCATTACTTCAATAGTATTAGACAAAACATCTTACTTTCTTTTTTTAGTTTCCACTATTGAAAAATTTCTCAGCAATGCCAGACCAGTGCCAAGTTAGCCAGGTACACCAACCCAAACGTGAAGTGATCTATGCTGACTTTTTTAAAAGGCCAAAAGATTCTCATTTTACTACTTGGGGGACTTTTTGAAAGCCAGCCCTCAAAATTATGGGAAGATCATTTTCTAGCTCCTTTTTTGTCAAAAAACAAAGCAAAATCAAACTAAACAAGTTTCCTTATTCCTATAAGTAATTTCTGAATTACCCCTTTATAGAGCTCACTTGTGTGCAGCTTGCAAGTGAATATCACTTTGAGAGCTACAGTTTGTCAGGCTTTAGATCTTAATTAGCTCCTGAGATTGCATCCTTTTGAATCTGTATACCACAGGTTGTTGGCTAGTTTTCCAAAAGCAATTAAAATGCCCAGTTATAATTAAGCTTGTTACCGGTTGTGTGTTCTAGTTTTAAAATGTATTTGGCAATTAAGGAAATGGAGATTGAGGTTTTTTGGCTTGGCATTTTGGAATGCGGTAGACCAGCTTCTACCTTGATCTATTAGAATGACTGGTTTGGGTATCTGGTAGTGGGTTGTATTATAGGTCCTGGAGTATTTATTGTTACTCCTTAAGTAAAAGAAACTTCAGAGTTTTATACAAAAGCTAATATTAGCAAATGTGAGTTCTGATTATTTCCCACTGGATATATGGAAATCAAACCTTTAAGTTCCAAATTGTAGTTTCTTAGCTGAGAAGTCCGTCTCTTACCTTTAAATAGATGGCTTGACTCTTGATAGTGAAAATTTAATTTGTTAAACTAACACCTCCATCGCTCTGGTTAAGTTTCAGTCTGGTTGTTGAAAGGGAGGTATGTGTAAAGTGTTGCAGGTTCAACATGTAGTCACTGTCTGTCTGAATTGTGCAGCAGGCATGGACAAGTTGTTAAAATGAGTACCCACCGTCTCAAAGTGAGATTTGTCTCAGCTGGCTTATGGGAGAAGATATGGCTGTCACAGTAATCTAGATGGCAGATACAGATCTTAGGGGTTTTCTTCACATGTATGTCTTTTATTCTTCTTTTCCTCCTGCTAACCCTTTTGGATTTTTTGGGGGATGTGAGGGGTGCCTTAGCACTAGAGTGGCATGATGGCTGTGACCATGGGGCAAATGAGTCAGTTAGTGCCAAGTAGAAATAGTATTTAAAGTGTAATAGAGCTTTTCTTGTTTATTTTGAAATGGACCACTTAGTTTATGTAGTGCCCGGTCATTGCCTTGGCCTGTTTGTGCTCCCATGCAATTAACATGAAAATGAAGGCTTAAAAAATGAGTTTAACATTTAGAGCCAGGTAGGAGCAAGGCTTCATAGGATGTTAAATTCAAAGAAAAAGAGAAAAGGCAGATGTTTTGTAATTACTATTTGGTTTTGAGGATTACTGGAAAGATAGGATCTTATTTTATATTTACTTCTTTCCAGAGTTCCTTTAAATTTGTGATTAATGATATAAATTATTTTCTTTCTTGGGCAGAGACATTAGAATTATTAGAGATAAACTTTTCTTGGGAAAACCACTGTTTCTTTGTGGTTCTCTAGATGTTTCGATGGTAAGCTTAGAATAGTATAGAATGCATTTAAAGGCTTATCGGTATGAGGGCATTTGTTTGGTTCTTTTAAATCCATTTACACAAGCACTTCCTGTGCTCCCTTTGTAACAAATTTTCTATAATTTATTTCTAGCTTCTTAAAAGCAGAGGGGGAAAAAAACCAATTAAATCATCAGCTTGCTTCTGTACTTGAGTTCTGCCACTTTTTCCAGTGTACAGAACAAAATAAAACCAGTCTTTGCTGCAATTCTATGACAAAAGATTATAGGTTCTGAAGAAATGACCATCCTTGAAATGTGTATTTGTGCATTAGATGTAGAATTTTATGGTTTAAAATACAGCATAATTATCATAAAGTCATACCCCTGAAATGAGATGTGTGGGTACGATGAGTCTAAGTTTTAGAATAAACAACAAAAAAGAAACAGGATTTCGAGTACCTGTCAGTCTTACTTGTAGGTCAGGTGGTTAGCTATGCTGTCTGTTGCCTCATAAAGCCATATAAGGCCTCTAAATTCAGGGTGGCAGCCCTTCTTTGTGGCTGTGTAGCCTTTGTACTCCTCTCATCATGGCACTTTATGTGCTGTTTTATTTGTATGATTTCTCAATTTAACTCTTAAGCTATTTAGGTCATGAGATGATGCTATGCTTTTTATTTATCCTTTTATTTTACTTTTGCTACTCTGCATTCTTTTCTAAAAGTTGAAGTACAGTTGACACACAGTGAACTTCACATATTTAAAGTGTGTGTTGTATTAAGTTTTGACATAGTAATTTACCCTTGAAACCGTCCTGCAGCCAGGATAATGAACATACTCACCAGCGTGAAGTTTCTTCTTGCCTCTTTGTAATAGTTCTCTTCTGTCTCTTTCTGTTCGCTATCCCCAGGCAATCATTGATCAACTTTTTATTGCTGTATATTGACATTTCCAGCAATTTCATATAAATGAAATCTTCTATAATACTGTATGTACTATTTTCTTTTGGTTGGTTTATTTCACTAAGCATAATCACTTTAAGTTTCATCCATGTAGTACTATATATATATATATATATATATATATATATATATATCTCGATAGTTTCCTTCATACTACTGAATAGTATATATTCCATTTTCTAGATTCACCAAAGTACATTGTTTCATCCATCTGTTGGTGAGCGTTTAGGTTTTTTTTCTTTTCTTTGCTCTTATAGGCTGCTATGACTATTAGCATACAAGTCTTAGTATAAACATATACTTCTGTTTCTCTTAGGTAAATAGGTAGGGTAGAATGGCTTGATTATATGACAGCTATATGCGTAACTACAAGAGCTTGTGGGTGTTCTTAGGTGTTTGTGCTACTTTACTATTCCCACCAGCTGTGTATTATCATTCCATTTCCTCCACATTTTTGCCAACACACATGACAGGTCAGCATTGTAAAGAAATTTTAGCCATTCTAATAGATACACAGTGAAATTTCATTGTGGTTTAAATTGCTTTGCTAATAATGATGTTGAACATCTTTTCATGTGGTTGTCTTCTTTTGTGAAACATCTGTTCAAATATTTTAAAAAATATTACGTGTGTTACTGGGAATGGAACCCAAGGCCTTTAAACTGAGCTACATCACTAGCTGTTTTTATTTTGTCACAGAGACTTTTTCAGTTCCTCAGGCTGTGCTCAAACTTGTGATCCTCCTGCCTCAGCCTCAGGGAGTGCTGAGATTATAAGTGTGGACTACTATGTCTGGCGTGGATTTTTTTTTATTACTAAGGTTCAGGGTTTCTTTATGGTATGTTGTGGATTCAAGTGATTTATCAAATATGTGATTAGAGAAGTACTTTCTCAGCCGGTGTATTTTCATTGTTAAGTATCTGTAAGAATAGATGTTTTAAATGTTGATGAGTTTGTTCTTTTATGAATTATACTTTCAGTGTCATAGGTAAGAAATCTACCTGAAATCTACCTAAAAGAGTTTTTTTTTTCTTTTTTAAAGAATATGTTCTGTTGTTTTGTTCTGTTTTTGGATGGTGGTAGGAATTGGACCCAGATCCTCTACACTGAGATATAGGGTCAACAACTTTAGAAAATTTTTAAGACAGTGTCTTGCTAAGTTGCCCAGGTGGTTCTTGAACTTAGATCTTCTTTTTTTTTCCCCTTAAATTCTTTTATTGATAGGTAAACAATACATTTACATTTATCACTGGGTGCTTGTACCTGTACATGATGGATCTTGGTTCTTATTTTTTTCCCCATTACCTGTGCACCCTTCACCCCCTTCCACCCTTCCCTATTTACATAGACTTTGTTTCCATTTTTTTTCTTTTCTATAATTTTTCCTTTCCCTCCTTTCCTTTCCCCTTCCCCTCCCACCAGCCCTACTCCTTTGGACCTTTTCTTCCTATTTCAAATTATCAGTTATTCATTTTAATCATTTTAATTCTTATTTACATTTTCAGTTTCTCACACCAGAGAAACTATTCTGTACTTACACATGTGTGTCCTATTTATTTCACTTAAGAGTATGGCCTCAATATGCATCCATTTAGCTATAAATGTCTAGTTTCTCATTCTTTATGGCTGAGTAGTACTCCATTTTATTAAAAAAACCACGTCTTCTTTATCCAGTTTCCAGTTGATGGGCACTTGGTCTGTTTAATAGCTAAAGCTTGGAAATTTAGATCCTCTTGCCTCAGCCTCCTGGAGTACTGGGATTATAGGTGTGTGCCACTACACCAGGCTTTTTGTTTAGAAGTTTTGTAGTATTAGGTTTTATATTTAGGCCTGTGGCTTATTCTTAATTTTCATATATGATGGAAGTATGGATTACGATTACTTTTTCATATTGTTTTAACGTTATTTATTTAAAAGATATCCTTTCTGTACTAGATTGCCTTTGTGCTTTTGTCAAAAATTAGTTGTCCAAACACTGACATTCCACCTCACCCCAAGAAGGAATGGCTGCTATCAAGAAATCAACCAATAACAAATGCTGGCCGGGATGTGGAGAGAAAGGAACCCTTCTCCATTGTTGGTGGGAGTGCAGACTGGTGCAACCACTGTGGAAATCAGTATGGAGATACCTCAAAGAACTAGGACTAGAGGTCTCATTTGACCCAGCTATTCCCCTGCTGGGTATCTTCCCAAAAGAATTAAAAGAATCATACCGCAGTGATATATGTGCACCCATGTTTACAGTGGCACAGTTCATAATACCTAAAGCATGGAAACAGTCCAAGTGCCCGTCAACTGGAAACTGGATAAAGAAGATGTGTTTTTTTTAAAATAAAATGGAGTACTACTCAGCCATAAGGAATGAGAGACTAGATACATTTATAGCTAAATGGATGCATATTGAGGCCATACTCTTAAGTGAAATAAATAGGACACACATGTATAAATACCAAATAGTTTCTCTGGTGTGAGAAACTGAAAGTGTAAATAAGAATTAAAATGATTAAAATGAATAATTGATAATTTGAAATAGGAAGAAAAGGCCCAAAGGGATAGGAAGTGGGAGGAGAAGGGGAAGGGAAAGAAGGGAAAGGAAAAATTATGAGAAATGAAAAAAATGGAAACAAAGTCTATGTAAATAGGGAAGGGTGGAAGGGGGTGAAGGGTGCACAGGTAATGGGGAAAAAATAAGAACCAAGATACATCATGTACAGGTACAAGCACCCAACGATAAATGTAAACATATTGTATACCTAAAATGTACCATTAAAAGAATTTAAGCAAAAAAAATTAGTTGTCCATATTATGTATGACCTATTTAAATGTCCAATGTTCTATTACATTGGTCTTCATGTCTGTCCCTTTCCCAGTACTTCGTTGATACATGTACTACCTTGTTGTAAAATTGAATAATGGCTTTCAACTTTGCTTCTTTTTTTAAAAAAAAAAATCTTACTTTGAATCTTGTTTCTTTGTCTTTTCATATCAATTATAGTACCACCTTGTCTATAAAAAAATATCCCCTGGGATCTTTATCAAAAATACATTAAATATACAGATCAGCTTGAGTAGAGTTGTTTATTATATTGAATCTTTTAATTCATGATCATAGCATTATTTTAGCCGTTTAAAATTTCTTCCTCTTAGCATTTTGTAGTGGTCAATGTATTTGTCATATGCATATTTTATACTGACTTTTAAAAAATGCAGCTTTCATTTAAAAGGCTGAGAGCCTCTTCTTTGCTCCTATTCTTATTATCTGTCAGTGTGACATCTTTCTGTTAATACCTATAGTTAATGTCATTTAGTCTTCAATTGTGTTACCATTACCTAAGTTTTTCCGAGGCAGCCAGGTTTCATTTTGAGTCAAACTGCCATAGAAAGCCATTGACTATCAAGTAACCTCACTTAGATTTAACATAAACAAGTGATTTTGAAGCAATTAATGTAGCTCTTGGTTGGCTAGTATGATTTTCTTGAGGCATAAGCAAAAAAGCACAAAGAAACAAAAACCTTCATAAAAACAAATGGTTTCAGAAATGTTCAGAGTAATTATAACTCAACTGTGGTTGAAAGAACAATTTTAAATAGCTGAGAAATCGATCACTTTTTCTTTTTTTGCTGGTTTGAGAGCAGCCAAAAGGACTTTAGTGGTTCTTGACGCACTATCAGTTTCCCTTAACCAGATGGCAATAAAAGACATATTTGAGGTTGGGAACAGATATTTTCTAGCTGGTGAAGTGCTACAGTGGAGGATGCTTGGGAGATCCATGGTTCACAGGAGAAAAGTGAAGCCCAAGGAGACTTGGTTTCTTGCTTTCTTGGAGGCTCATATTCTTAGTGAACTCTTTCTGCAAACCAGTCTCTTCCCAGAAACCAGAGAGATCCTTTCCCATTCATCATGTTATCTGGGGTCAGGTTAGGCAGTGAAAATGAAGAGACAAGGGATCGATGTTGAGTTATTAGAGCTGGGATGGTCCTTAAACTCAGAGTTGATGGTGCTACTGTCACCAGACTCAGTGGGTTCACCTCTTGGTGAGTGCAAAACTGATAATCACAACTAGAAGATAACAGAATGAAGAGAGGTTTATTATTTTTAAAAAGTAAGGAGCACACTGGGGATAATCCCCAAAGCAGTGTCTTTCTCCCCCACAAACTAAGCAACAGACTTTTAATCTTGGCAACTCATACTTATTCACGCACATCTCCACGCACTTATCACATTTACATCTTACCGGTCATCACATGCAGAGGTGGGTACATTCTTGAGCATCTCAGTTCATTGTTATGTTTCTTCATATGTCAAATGTTCAAAAATTAGCAGACAACAATGTCCTCGGGAGAATTTAGCATTAGAAAGGTCAAAGGTTTTAGGTTAATTACAAGGGCTGGGGCAAGATGACAGCAGTTTTTGTTGGCTCCTTGTAAGTTGCTCAAGTGGTCCTTAGCAGAACCAAAAAGCTAATGTAGAGGCAGGCCTTCAGTCATGTAGAGGGGCAGCGACTTTGCCCTCCAAGCTTAGGTGATTGTCCCTGAAAGTAGCTGCCTAGTGGCTAACAGAATCGGTAAGATCATTATGAGAATTTCTCAAGAGGGACAAACATTGATGATGATTTCTTCCATAAACTAGTGGATATAATTCTAAGTGATTCATGTGTATGTATTCATATAATCTTAACTTTGTGCAATGTAATAATACCATTTTGTGAATGAGGAAAATTTGACACAGAGGGACTAGGGATTTTTCCAGTAGATGATGGACGGGTGGGAAAGGAACTCACGTATTGGCTCTAGACCACAGATGCTTACCCACTGCATTGTTGGATAGATGGTCAAAGAGTGTGTTTATTATAAGGAAGTATTAAATCCCTCTCTACTAGTGTTGGGGTCCTTGAAGTTCAGTTTTTTTAGTTTTAGAAATAAGAGACTTCTGTCAATAAGATTAACTTTCTTTATTCCTGAAGTTCTAAATACAGAGCCTGCCAAAAATAGGTATACACACTTTAAGAAAAGAAAAACTTGTATAAATATTTTAATACTAAATTTATTGAGATATCCTGAGATTAACAAAAGTTACTTTTGTTCTCTGCAATTACCACAGGTGCTCAAAGTGGTGGCCATGAGCTTCCAGACACTTACTAGTATGGGGAACTGCTGCTTTGGGTAACCTTTTTCATTGATATTGCTGCACATGCATTTACAATTTCTTCTCTAAGGGTAGGCAATGTAGTGAATTTTCTGCGATATATGACATTCTCTAGGGTCCGCCATACAGAGTAGCACTATCTGTTGAAAAAACATCACACTGCTTTTGTTTTCTTGAAGTGTGTATACATTTTTCTTTTTGATAGACTCTGTAGTTCTTTGGAATGGATAGGTTTTCAAATTGTGAGAGGGGAGTGTGCATTAAAGTTTAATTTCTTTTAAAGCTCTGTCCTACAACTGCATATTATTTAAATACTTGTTGCACAAGTTTTTTCTCCTCTCTGAGAAGGACCAGTGATTCAAGCTTATATGAAAATAGAGTTGAATGTGCTTTTGATTTTGAATGTGGCAACCAAAGGATATATAGCAGTGTATATTTATATGAGGCCACAGATAAGCATTTTTCAAAAATCCTAGCCACTAAAATAAGCAGGTAGTGGAGAGCAGAGGGTATGGAGGACCTGCTGGCTCCAGCTGTTGAAGCACAGTGTGGCATTTGGCACGAGCTCCTTGCTTGTGGGCTTTTGAGTGTTTGGGAGTTGATCTGATGGGCTCTGAGCATGTGGCCCTGTGTGGAAATTTGATAGCCTTTCAGTTGCTCACTCCTGTGTTGGCACAGAGCCGAGCTTGACCAAAGCTCTTAGAAGAAAGGAAAACAGAAAATCTGGGCAGCATTCTGGACTATGTGGAGGATGGAGAGCTGAAAAAGGGTTGCAGGGAAGAAGAATGAAAGGAAAGAACGATGACTTTTTTTTTTTTGGCCACAAAATTAACATATTTACAGATTCCTGGAATTAGGGCCTCTTTAAGGAACTGTTATTCTGCCTTTTGCAGTTGGGGAGACATTTTCCAAACTTTGCTCATTTCCTCACTCAAGTGAAATGATATAATGCCCTTCTAATTGTTTCCATAATGAATTGTTATCTATGAACTAGTGCTCTGTGGATAAGGAGTGAGGGCTTATTACTGCTTAAAGCCTCACTTACTTCTTCATTGTGACAAAATTCCGGCTAATTAAAGGATGACAGTTAGTTTTGTAGAATTTTAGTGTTGGAAGAAATCTAGAGTCCTCTTAACCAGCTTGCCCTGCAGTGGCTTGCAATGCATTATTACATCTATTCCATGTGGTGCCTCTTTTGGTCACATGGAATGGCCTGCCTGGGCAGATAATGCCTTCTTTGAGCAACTTTGTTTTCCTGTTTGATACTTAGTATTTTGAGAGGAAGTCTCTTTTTTAGTGGGTCTATAAAGCCAATTGTTTCTTGTTTTACTCTCTGGGGTCATGTTGAATAAATCTAATTTCCTCTTTCATATTTCAAGCCCTTGAAATTTTTATTTTAAAGACAGGTATCAGGGGCCAGGGATTTAGCTCAGTGGTTTCACCGCCTGTTGCGCAAGCGCAAGGATCCGAGTTCAATCCCCAGCACCCAAAATAAAAAAAGACAGCTGTCATATCTCCCAAGTATTCAGATTCAGAAATCTCAATTTCTTCAACTGAGTCTCACATAAAACTATTTTGAGACTTCTCTCTATTCTGGTCCCTCTCCTGAGTATCTATCATATGACATGAAGAAAGAGAGACGAAAGGAAAATTTAACAGGACAATTTAAGTTCCAGAGGAATTGTCATATAAAGGAGGTTGGTAAGATCTTTCTCACCATCACAAAAAGTAGCCACAGCACAAGCTTATGGTTTCTTAAGAGATGATCAGGAGACTGCTCTTAACTTCATTGGTTTGATATCAAGTTTGATGTCAAGAAACCTGTTACAGGTAGTACAAAGTCTACAATGGGAAGTTGAGATGTTGCACCCTAGAGTTGTATAAAACAAGGCTCCAACCTTAGAATTCATATATTTTATATGAGAGAGTTTGTTCTCAGCTAAATATTATGCTTAAGGTATTCTTGCTATTGCTTGTCATCTATGCCTGATGCCTGGATTTTTCTTGTGTCAGTTCATTGCATATAGACATTGTCATGACTGCTGTAAATCACAGGGGGAAGGAATATGGTTCAGTGCTTTATGAAGGAAGGGAAATAGTGGCATAGTACAGGATAATTAATAGGAACTGGAGTGACAGTTTGATTCCCTGGTAGGAACCCTGGCATTGTTGGAAAAAAAAAATCACTTTATTTTTTTTTTCATAGAGAGAGGCAGCTGTAATTCTGGTTGGATGGAATTCAGATAAAAAGAACTGACATGCAAATTGACGATCAGACAGTGTGTGCATAGTAGTCCAAGAAGAGATCTGTAAGAAATGGCAGAGAACAGTGCAAGTAATATGGCATGCTAATGTTTATAAGAAAAATGGAAAGCAAAGAGGTTGGCTACCTGAACAATTGTAAATCTGTAATCTTAGCCTGGAGAAAGCAGGAAATGGGTTAGTTTGATGGATTTAAAGTTAACTTTTTGACATTTTTGAGATGAGGCCTACATTTTAGAAATTTCAGCCTTTCATAATAGAATAATTATGCATCAGCCATTTATGGTTATAGGTTTTCAGATTGTAGGTGATGAGACAGAATTTCTCAAGACTGTATGATAGGAGTCTAAGACTGGTTCTTGGAGAGGAGATCTAAATGTACAGGTATACTTCACCTGATCTACTGATGTGTTCTCAAAGATTTGATGAGAATTGCCTCCTAAGTTCTGGATGAAATAAGAGAGCTTGCCATTTATAGTAATGCTCTTAGAAATCATTTTCTAAAGTGAAAACCCCTTTTATAACCAAAGTCATGCTCAATTTATCCTTTGAGTAAATTTGTAAGTCTGTATATTAGATATGCTTAAATTAAAGGTATTTTTCTTTGAAATAAGATAATTATACAGCAGTTAAGCTTTAGAGTAACAGGAAAAATTGGGCACAGTTTTGTTAAGTCAGTATATTTTGTTTTACAGAGGAAAATTTTACTTTAAGAAGTTAGGTAGCTTCTGTTGTTACTATCAGAAAAGGTTGCCCAGTGTATTTGAGGAAGATTTATTAGGATCTCTTGAGAGAGCAGTAGAAATGTCTATGAAGTGTATTGGGAAAGTAGGAAATTTGACCCTAGCATTTATTAGGCTTTATTCTGAAGAAAGCCCAGGAAAGTGAAATGGAGTTCACTCTGAGAAAGTTGTGAAAGATTGAGAAATTAAGAAAAGACTTTTATAGACAGCAGAAGCCACAAGAAGAGTTCAGAGCACTTTGGGCAGAGTTTCCAGTCAGTCAGAGAGCAGCCAGTTATTATGCAGCTCAGTTTTACAAAAGGGGTTAAGAATGACCAGGATCAGGTTTGGTTGATCAGGTTTTGGGCGGGGACTGTATGTGATTTTACCTCTTTCAGCCTCTCTGCCATCATTTCCTCTTACTCTGCTCAAGTATTCCAGCATTTTCATACACACTGCTCAACATCATTACATTGACTTTTTACTCTGCCTAGAATGCCCTTACCCTCAAGACTCCTTCCTTCACTTGGTTCTAATTTGTGCTAGAAGCTTTCTCATCAAAGAGACTGTGGTGGATGAACTAATGGTCAACTTGTAACGCCCTGCTGAGCTGAATCAGCGTAGTCTGAGCGTGGAAGACCCACCTGGGGATTGTTGCCAGTAGCCATAAAAGGAAAACTGGAGGGGAAGATCATAGGCTGTTGATTTTCTAGGAGAAGCTTGCTGCGGGTGGTTTTCCTGATGGAACTTGGCTGTTCTCCTCCTCCAAGGCCTTGCTCGGGGCATCGCTGTCGCTGGTAAGGGCTGCTGTTCTCCCCAGGGGCGCTCTGATCTTCACCGTGAGCCTCACTTCTTGGATCTGGTGTGGATCCCTCAGCCTGGTGGCACAGAGCCTTCACTCCACTGGCACAGGTTTTCTGGCTTCCACCGCTGGCCTTTGGGCCTTCCCAGTGCAGTTCGTCAGTACGAACAATCATGAGACACTGCTGTGGGCTCTAGGCCTCTGGCTGGACTCATGGAGGACACTGCCTTGGGCTCTAAGCCTTCAGCTGGACTTGTGTGGCACATTGCTGTGGGATCCAGGCCCTTGGCCGGATTCTTTGGGCCTCTAGTATGTGGCTAATCTCTTGTACTCCTCCATATTTGACTTTTTGGGTAAATATCATAAAATAATTTTATGAACTATGTGTCCGGTATTAAATGTATTCCCTTGCCAAAACCCTTACTACAACAGAGACTGTTAGTGATCACCTTATGTAAAGCAGCCATATTCTCTTCCCTTATTTTTTTCTGCATCACAGCATTCATTTTTACCTCATTCACATGTTTGTCATGTTTCCCCCTTTCTCTCCACCAGCGGTAAATTCCACTGAGAGTTGAAGCTATTTATTTTGCTTACCACTGTTGTATTCCCAGAAGCTACTCCAAAGAAATCTGTGGAGTGATAGCTCTTGCATATCAACTGTGATAAGAGCTGGGAACAAGAAGAATAATACAGCACTAAGTATCTGTCCCATATTATATATTATATATGATTATGATAATTGAGATAGCCCAGTTCTGTCAGCTTTTAAAAATAAAATGAGATGATTATCATGTCACTGGGTGGGATTGGATGGGGACCTAAACTTGTCCTGCTGGGTAAGTTCTTGACTCTTGTCATGGAGAAAGAATTTCAAGATGTGTCAGCCTCTAAGGCGTAGGCATATTTATTAGGCAGAGTTAGACAGCAAGGGAGAATATGGAAAGGAAAAGGACTCCAGCATGAGCAGTTGGAGAAGGCTTACTCTGATGAGTTCAGACTGGCCTGGTAGCACAGAACAGGGACCAGTTTTATGGGGTGCTGTGTTGGCCTGGGGTCTGACTGGTAATTTTCTTAGTCCTGGTTTCATAACTCTAGAGGAATCTTTATGGCTTGAGAGGCAATTTGGTTCCCACGAGGTGACTATTCTTGCTTGGCAGTGTGACTCCTACAATTCCCATCATGGGGTAATTTCTTCTAATGGGGGAAATGATGTTATCATGAGGTGGTTGTGAGGCTCTACTTCTCCTGGAACTTGAAATGTCTATAAGTTTGGAGGCTTCTAGGCATCGCTCCAGGGAGTCTGAAACTGGATGTTGTAAAAACTGGCAGCTGTGTCCCTGCAAACTCTGAAAATTATTTTAGTTAAGTCTTATTTTGGTGTCCTCAGTCTTGAAGAGCAATGAAATGGACTGGATAAAATCAGGGCCAATAAACAACCTTGTGATATAGACAAACATTAAATGATGAACATGCCTACCTGCAGAGCTGAACAGGGATCTGACCCAGTTTTAAGGTAATAAAGGAGCCATAAAATGAAGGGAGAGATACCAAGATTCATGCTTTTTGAAGTTCATTGGTTCGTTGTATTCCTGTTCATATGTTAAGCAGCTATTTGACCTTGGGCAGTTTGTTAACCTGTGCTGCTGCTTTTTTTCTCCACAATGGACTTTGTGGATGTACTTACATTATTGATACGTAGAACAAAGTGTGATATTTGGGAAATTGTAAGAATATGTCCATTAGAAATACTGGGTAATATTGACAGTCATTTGTTTTAATAGAAGTGTATCTGAAATAGCTTCTTTACCCTGGAATATGTTAAGAACAAAACATCAAGTTCACTCATATCCTTTCTAGGAGGAAAACATGACCATTTCCAAGAGATGCTCAAAGGTTTTTAACTCAAACATTAGAGTAATGGCTTTTTGCTGCTTATTTTCTAAATACCAAAACATCCCAGTTTAACAATTGGTGAACGCTATTGTAGAGCAGTGCAGAAGCAAAAGGGGAGGTTTAGGTCACATCAGGGGTGTTACTTCATATTAAACCCAGTTCAGGCAGTCCCTTTCCAAAGGGCTGTTTATCACTTTATCCTAGGTAATATTGTGTTCATCATTCCTAGCAACTAGTGTTAGGACCCCCTCCCCCCAGGTTGTATGGAATAGCAGAATTGTGTTTTTGTGTATATATGGAATGTTATATAGGTTACATAATTCTCTGGGACCTTTTTAGGAAGTTTGGGAAACTTTAAATATTGGAATTCTTTCCTCTCTTTGGGAAAGGGAAAAGAAGGTATGTTTTATAAAGATTGCTTTGAAATATGTCTATCTTGTAGGGTTTAACTCTGGCAAATAACAGATTTCCTTAGTGGGTAATATATTAAGTTCCTGGGTTTTGACTGCCTACTTTCACTTATAGCTTCACCATTCTTAGCTATGTGATGATGAACATGTTTACTCAGTTTCCTTATTTTTAAATGGGAATAACAGTACTACCTGTCCATAGGGTGATTAAATGAGTAAATGTATGTGAGTTCCTTAGAACAGGACCGGCAATGGGAGCTCTCTAAATGTTAGCTGTTGTCATCCCTGGTTTCCTCATAGCCACTGGCATTTCTGAGGGGTTGTAAGAAATCTGGCTGAATCTAGATCTTTTCAGCCTGCTGTGTTTATCCACTAGAAATCAGAAAATGACTTGATGGCAGGGTGCTGAAAATGATTCAGTGGATAGGTAATCAGTTGCTGAGCTTCAACTCAAGTCTCTTGGCATCACATAAGGAGCAGTGCATTACATTCTGATGGCAGCTTAGTGAAAGGGATGAATAGCTGCCTCCTTCCTCAGTGGCAATTGAAAATCAGGCCAGGCAGCCTAGAACATCTGGATATTTCCTGGAGAGAGGATAGACATCTACAGCAAAGTGGTAGGGGGGTGGTGGGAATGGGGCCAGGAATAAACTGTGGAAGCATTGTGGAAGTGCTGATTCTAGCAAAGAGGAGGAATCTCAGGGTATTCCTGGGAGTAAGCAAAGGATTATGTTGAGGTAAGGGAGAAATCATCTGATTTACCACCAGTATTGTGGGTTCCTAATGGATGAGTCTCGCTTCCTCTCTGACCCTTGATTTCTTTGTCTATAAAAGGATGAAGTGATTCCTTGACTCTTTTTCTCCTCTAGACTCATTTCCAGAATTTCATTATGCTTGAATAACTGTGGGAGAAAAGGAGTGCTGCAGAATGGCCAGCTGTAGACCTTGTTGTGCACAAATGTTTAGTTTTGTATTCAGTTATTTCAAAGAACTTCTTGTTCAAAATACCATGAAGCATTTCACCACTGGACTTACGAGGGGAGTTGTCTCTTTAATCTCTTCATGTTTCCTTTTAGCAAATGATACCTAAACTACTGCTGTTGTCTTGTGCTCTTTAGATCAGCACTTTTGCAGAGAAATGAAAACATTGCACTTTTAAAGGCACAGAAAGCAAAATTACTGTACTGTCAGAATTCAAGGTTACAGAATTGGTGAACTTCTGGTTTGTTTTGCTGAGCAGAATGAAAAAGATTTGATTGAACGTTACTACCTAGGAATAAATATTAATAACCCCAAAATCCCTCAGTGGTCATTCCCCTGCCCTCCCCCCCTGCAAAGAATTTCAAATTGTGGTCTAGGGCTTATAGTATGAATATGCATATGACACATGTGGACTAATGGGGTAAAGGACCCTTAATTGGTGGTAGAGGAGCAAGTCTTTTGGAGGAGGGGATCCATATCTAGAGAGAAAATCTGTTTGGAGTCTTCATTTGTAGTATTATTTTGATAACTAGTTTGTTACAGTTCAGATACATATTTTCAAAACTGCCCTAGACCTTTAAAACATTATCTTATAAATACAACATTAGAAAGTAGTCATCAAGATTAGGGTTGAAAAAAATGAAGATCTGAAGTGTTCTTAAACTTTACTGTTCCACAGAAAAGGACTTATTAGATTTTGAGAGTTCCTGGTATCAAGTAGGTCCTCACCTCCCGACTGAAAAATACACTCAATGTATAGTCATCTTTTTTGTGGTGGGGAGGAGTTGTCCTCTATACCAGCTGACGTTTTAGTGGAAAGGTGATAGCATATTGATGTTAATTTGTGTATAAAATCAGTACAGTGTATCACGTACTTGCTGTTGGGATTTACCATGATAGATAAAGAAGTGGTCCCAGGCTTTATTAACCCCTCTTGAGTCAGGTACAGAAGTTTAAGAAGAAAACATACATGATCATGTGACTACATGCCTATTATTTCCAGCAGATTGCCTACCATAAAGTCCATGAGTGTTATAGATATGCATTAAGTACTTTAGAAAGATAGCAGAGAGGAGGCATTCATGAATTGGAGAAAGATCAGAGAAACCTTTGTGAAGGAGGTGGCATGATAATGATGTTTTGAACTGCAGCAAGGAGTAGGCAATGTAGACAGGCAGGGATGACATTCCTGTGAAAAGGAAGACCAGGGCCCAATACATGAGGATATGGAAATGTCTGGTCTTCTGTGAGGGCCTGAAAATACAAAGGACAATGTTGTTGGAGAGCTAGGTTTGTCTAAGTGGGCCCTGGGAAATGAATTTAGGCTCTTGGAGAGCTGTATCATCAGACTTAAGGGAAGATGTGTTAGGAAATTGCATTGAGGAATACAGCTCATTCTCCCAGATTTTCTCTTGCAATAGATGTACACTGTGCGGATCAAGTTACTTCATCACTGTCCAGTTAAGGTACATGTAGGAGTAGCAAGGTTTCATATTAGGATATTATGTGAGAATATCGGATATGCACAGCTTGCTTAAAACAATATGACACGACAGATTAAAGGACAGCTCAAATAAGAGAGGACCGGAGAGAGATGTTAGATTAGCCTTTCTTCACCTCCCCAAGCAGTGATTCTTAATGTTGTTACTAATTAGAAGGACCAGGAGATTTTATCTGTTATTTTAAGGTACAGCTTACATGTAGTGAAACATAGATCCTAAGTGTATAAAATCAATGACTTTTGACAAACACCCCATGTAACCCACATACTCATCAAGACAGAACATAACCATAATCTGCAAAAGTTCTTTAGTACCTGCTTCTAAGCAATGGATACCCATCCCTTCCTTAGGCAAGCACTGTTCTGATTCCTATTATCATAGTTTTACCTATTTTTGAACTTCATATAAATCAAATAGTAAGGCTCTTTTGTGTCTGGGTTCATTTTTGTTAACTTGTTTTGAGGGGAGGAGGCAACTGGGGATTGAATCCAGAGCCTTGCAATGAGCTACATTCCCAGCCCTTTGAAAAGAAATTTTTTTTTTTAATTTAGAGAAAGAATCTTGCTAAATTGTTAATTTGCCCAGACTGGTATTGAATTTGTGATCCTCCTGCTTCAGCCTTCTAGAGTGCTGGCATTAAAAACGTTTGCCATCACATCTAGTTTGTTAACAGTGGTTTTGAGATTGTTCTATGTTGTTTCGTGATTATTAATTTTATTGGTACATTTTAGGTATACAATATAATGACATTCATCATTGGGAATTTGCACCTTTACATACTCTGTCTTGGTTCTTCTTATTTTTTTTCCCATTCCCCTGCCCTCCTTTCAACCCCTCTGCCTCTCCCTATTTACAAATACTTAGTTTCCATTTTTTTTCATTTTCTCATATTAATTCCATTCCCTTCTGCAGTTTTTTTTTGGGGGGTACCAGGGATGGAACTCGGGACCTTGTGCTTGCGAGACAGGCAATGGAACCACTGAGCTAAATCCCTGGCCCCTGCAATTGTTTTTATGACCAAGTAGTACTCAATTGTATAGCTCTACCACTATTTGCTTAACCATTTTTCTATTGATGGGCATTGCTTTGTTTCAAAACATTTGGCTATTGAAATTAAAGCTGTAATGATCAGTCTTGTACAAATTTTTCCCCTTTTTTGTGGACATTAATCTTCATTTTAAAAAAATGTTAGATGCCTAAGAGTGGGATTGTGTCCTGTGATACATATGTATATGTTTATAAAGAAACCTCTAATTTTCCAAAATGGTTGCACTGTTTTACACTCAGCATTACTTTTTGAGAGATCTGGTTTCTCCACATCCTCAACAATATTTGGTATGATTAGTCTTTTTAATCCCCACCATTCTAGTGGGTATAAAATGGTATTTCATTATGGTTTTAATTTATGTTTCTCTGATCATTAATGACGGTGAGCACTGTATTTTGTGAGGTGTTTTGGTCATTTTTGGATCACTTTTACATTGTATTGTTTTGCTATTGATTTATATTCTTTTTATGAATTCTTCCAGTCTGTGTCTTGCCTTTCCAATCTACTAGTGGTGTTTCTTGATAAGCAGAAGTTTTAAATTTTGACAAAGTATAGTTTTATCTTACATTTCCTTACATATTTTGTGTCTTTTATATCACTCATCCTAGGTTACAGAAATGTCTTCCTCCTTCTAGAAACTTTATTCACTTTTTGGTTTGAGATTTTTTAGGTGTGATATAAGAGTAAAGGCTCATTTTCTTTTCATATACTGAAGTTATCCTGGGACTACTTGTTACAAAGACTTTTCTTTCCTTCCTCATTATCCTTGGTGTCTTTGTTCAAAATTAGTTGCCCATTTGTTTCTGTTTGTGTCTATTTTTGGATGCTGTATTCTGCTCCATTGATGTTTTCATTCTCCCAGTACAACACTATCTTGATTAGCTAGCTTTATATTGAATTTTAAAGTGCAGTAGTGTGTATCTTCCCTTTGTTTTTCATTTTCAAGATTGTTTTGACTATTTTAGGACCTGTGGTTTTTTAATATAGGTTTTAGAATCAGTTTAGCCAATTCTACAAAAGGTGCTTTACAAAATACCATGATACTCAGACCATTCTCCACATGCCAGTTAAATAAGAATCATTTAGAGGTTGAATCCAGGTTAACAGAATCTGGTTAACAAAATCCATCTGTTAAAATTCCCAGTTTATTCTAAGCGCAGCCAAAGTTGAGAATCAATGTGCTTACAAGGTTTTACTGTGGTATACTACAAAGGGAAATTCTGTCATCGATTACTGGAGTGGAAGCCATCCTAGTAGAATGTTTGTATAGGAGTAAAGTAGGCCCCCAAGTGAAAGAGATTGATGCTTATGAAACAGGAGAGTTGAACAAAGAAGAGATGGAGGAAGAGTGAGATTATGGTCCAGGAAGGAGAGTTCTCTCTTTGTAGGAGACATGGTATCCCCTTGTTGAGATGCTGCTTTGTGAGGCTTCCATCCCAGTTAAGTATTTTTCCACTCTAAACCTGCCACAACACATCTTTCAAACCAATAGCTTGAAAAATAAGGAATATCTTGGTAAAGTATATAAATACACTGTTTTAGAGATTATAATAGGGAAAAGTTTGTTAAATCTGTATAATGAACAGGATAGGCATTTCTAGATTGTGATGATTTATTTTTAGGCAAACATCAATTTGTCCATTCCTCCCATGGGCAGATAGTTCAGTTAAAAACCAAGTCTTCCTAAAATGAAGAAAAAAGGGACAAAAAATTTCAATCAAATAATTGGGAACATAGGCTAGTAAGTGCTTGCTTTGGGGTTTTATTATTTTTTTTAACCAGATATCCCCTTTGAAAAAGAATGGTTAGAACTAGTCAGCTGAGCTCTTCTTTCTGAGATACAAGTTCACCTAAACAGCTATAGAGAATTAACTGTAATCAGAGCTTTAATCTCAAATTTCTGTTCAGTGTTATAGAAAATGTTCTTTCCCAAGTAGAAATAGCATGGAAAATACTTTAGTGAGCTAGATTTTACAGCACACACAGAGAGCAAGTATCTGTGGTATACTTTTATTTTTCTGTATGTGACATGTTGGTTGTACTATTTTATTGTTCCTAATAGAATTAAAGTATACCACGTATAACACCTAACATTTTTCTTTGAGGCGTGTCTCATTTTAGGCATAAAACAGCTTTGATATTAGCAATTTACAACTGTTTTACATACATCTCTCTGTGTATATATTTTCTTCGAAAGCAGAGAAAGCAAGTGGCTTAAGGGTGAGAGGAGAATTGCTTTCCTTTCTCAATTTAGGATTGTATTTAACAACATACACACAAGCACAAATTCACACAGACACATTTCTTTCAATAACATTTTTTGTAAGAGGGAAAACCATTTACAGACTTCTCTTCAAGAAATCACCCTTCCATTTTTATACCTTTGTTTTTAGGATTTATATGTGCTATGAACATTACTTTTATGGTGGTATAATCCAGACATTGAAGTAATTTTATATTTTGCTTAACATTAAAAAGCCATTTCCTGTGTTGCTATATATCTTCATAATTAATAATTTAATGGCAGCATAATTGTACATCATATTGTGCCATACTTCATATTCTTGAAAGGTTGTAAGTTTTCAATTTTGGGATGCTGATACCACAAAGATCTTATTTGTGCATATAATCTGTCCTTCCTTAATTTCTTCAGTACATGCTCTGTGTGGAATAGAAACAGGGTACACTTATTGTTTTGCTCATAAGCTTTATAAGTATATCTTTGAAATGTATACTGTCCTCGGAAGTATAGGCTGCACTTGCATTGCCGTCCCCTTCCCCTTTCTTTTCTGCAGTGCTAGAGTTTGAACCCAGGCCCTCACACATGCTAGGCAAGTGCTCTGTTAACCATGCTACCATGTCCCTGGCCTGACTTGCCTTGAGAATGATCATGATTTATGTTTCTAGAGGTAAAAAGGTACTATATTTCTTTAGAAATAATAGCACTTGAAATTTTGTTCTTTCTTTTTTTTTTTGGGCACAAATTTGAGCCCCATTTATTTGCCTTCTAACAAATTGAATTGGAATTTCTTTTTCTGCTTTTTATTTTCTTCCAATACTGAGCTACATCCTCAGCCCTTTAAAAAATTTTTTTTGAGACAGGACCTCACTAAGTTGCCCAGATTGCCCTCAAACTTGCCATCCTCCTACCTCAACCTCCCAAGGAGCTGGGATTACCGGTTTGCACCAATGCACTGGGCTAAGGAGTAGAATTTCCTTTTTCTTAACTTAATTTATCCTTTGCCATATTTGTCACGAATACTTTCCCAAGTTTGTTCCTTTTTTACTTTAATTCTGCATTATAAAACAGTTTATGAATTTGTTTTTAAAGTGTTTTCTTCTGTGGCCTTAAGATGAACAAACTTGTCAGAGGTCTAACACCAATTTTGTTATTCTTCTCAGTATTTTGTATGGTTTAATAAAAAGAAATTCCTTGAATCTGTCTGAGCCTCGGTCAGAATATATGCAGTTTTCTTACCTGCCATGTGATGAAGGGCTGTGCGTTAAATAGGGAGCTGTGTGTTCATAAGTCTTGGGAGAGGAGCATAGGCAGCCAGAATTCCTGTCTCAGCTTCCTGTAGTGTTTACAAGTCTCTGTTTACTCATCTATAAAGCTGGGATGAGAATAACAAATGCAGACAGAATTTTCTTTAATGTACTTAAGCTTTCTCTTAAGCACTACTAAGAACCTCAGTTGGAAGTGTTTAAAATACCTAATAGCCATAACTTTTGATTGTTAATATGTGTGTACCATCATTTCTTGGATTTTTGTCAATAGCTAGAACCACATGGACTCTTTGTTGTTTTCTGAAACTAACCCTGACCTTGTGACCTGCGGACCTTGGTGATCTAGGTATGGGAAACAAAAACCTGTAATTTGCAGATATCCCTCTGAAATATGTAGTGTCTGACTCAGATCTGAATACTTGGTGAGGACTTTGGGGGCACGTGTATAAAAAATGTAGGAAAAAGTAAACATGAGCAGCACAAATAATGGATCTAAATGGTCTTTGACAGAAAGACCCAGCCCTGCCTTAGGTGAGTAATCTTACCTCACTAAGCTTAGTTTTCTTAGTTGTAAAGTGGAAATGGTATTTTTGAGTGGTTTAATTAAATGTTTGTGCAGTGGTGGACATGTTGCCTGACCCAAAATACTAAATGAACCTTAGATAGTATTATTTACATTAATAGTTAACATTTGTGTAACATTTATGGGCCGTGGGGCCCTTTCACATGCTGTTTCTCATTTGTAAATGAATCTGTGTTTTGTGTTTATGCAGAATGTTTTATTTTTTTAATGTTTTGTGGGCTTTTTATTTCCTTGCCTCAAGGTTGTTCTCTTCTAGGTACTTGCATAACCGTGTATACTTAGTTGGCATTTATCATACACTTTCATGCTGTTGTCTTTTTCTCTGAATTTAAAAGCTAAAGCCCTGTGTGAATACAAAGGTTATATCTTACTCATCTGGGCTTTCCTGTACTCATGACTGGAACAGAGTCAGGCGATACCATTACTTGCTTTGTGAGTTATCTTAGGCAAGTCAATCTCTGGCTTGCCAAAGTTGCCCTTTTTTCATCTATAAAATGGGTAAAATTTATGAAGGTTAAGCAGTGCATTAGGAACCGATTGGTATGGTGAATTACAAATAGTTTTCCCTGTACCTCACCAGCCTAGCACCATAGTTGAGGTTTGAAAGTTTGTATTCACTGACACTGAAGGACCCAAGTCTTCATTTCATTATCATAACACTTTCTTTTAAAAAGTGAGTATTGCTCTTTGAGGGGCAGTCACCATGCTTACTGCCATGGTACCTTGCTTTAAAGTATTTACTTGTCAGTGTCATAAAAGTGGGGCTGAGGTGTAGTTTATGCATAGATACTCAGAGCAGGCTCAGTGGTTATACTGAATCGCAGTGAACATAATATAAACTGTGGATTGGAGGGGTGTGAATGAGGAGAGTGAGCCACTAGAGGAGGCACTGGGGTGCTGGCTCTGTGGAAGACCTTTGGCTAAATAAGCATTGTTTTCTATGGAATTTCTTTTCCTGCTAGCCCTCACGTGTATCTGTGTGTGTCCTGGTGCTTCTTGGTTTTGTATTTTCTTATTTCAATCTGATTTCATAAACGACAGGGCTGAAGTGTTGGCTATGGTTAATTTCAATAAAGAAGACCCCAAATCAAGGTACCTGTTTCTTTTGGAAAAAGTCATGTTATGGGGAATAAAAGCACAGTATTTAATAAAACTCCCTTTGTTCATTTTGGAAAATGCTACCTTCGTTAATCCCCTAAGAGACAATTTATTATATTCTGACAGTATCTTTGAATGTTAAAAGAAAGCATGAAGTCTTAATTTACATTTCTTCCTGGCACAGTTTTCATTTCACAAGATTTGTGCCTTTAGGGAGAGGATATTTTTTCTCATAGCAGAGCAGGTTGCCTAGTGGACAGAAAAAAGTGAAGTGTTGCTTCCTTGAGCATAGGTGGGCATTTAATTTCTACTCAAGGATGTCCACTGAGAACAGAACCCATTTTATTTAGCAGCTTGCTTTTTGCTAATTGTAACATGCATGACGTATTTTCATCTAATCCATCCCATCTAGTCCTGCTCATGCTTTGGGGATGTAGGGAATTGGCTGTGGCTCAGATGAAGCGCATAAGTGATATGTATTTCTCCTAAGAGCATAGAGATGACAGGCTTCTTGTAGTGATAACTGTTCGTGTCTGCACCTTTGGCACTCCCCCGTTTAGTCAGTGGGCGGCCAGTTCAATGAAGGAGCAGAGAGGGAATTATTATTACTATTATTTTTTGGTACCAGGGGGATCAAACTCAGGACCTTGTGCTTGCAAGGCAGGCGTGGTGCCACTGAGCTACATCCCTGACCTGGGAATTATATCTTAAACTGTGATATTGTTCCTATGTGATTAACTCTCTGGTGGCCTCTTAAGTACAGAACAAATTTGTAATAGGAGCTTAATATCCAAGAGTTTTCATTTTATGAAGTCTGAAAAGGTGATGACTGGTTGTTATTACTTCAGTCATATTTCATGAGTGTCCCCTCAGTCCCCTTGTTCAGAGAGGTTTGAAGGTGATGATCCTGGAGAAACCCTCCCCTGAGAGAGGAGTAGTTAAGAGTATAGATAGCTTGGCATAATTTGAAATAGTATTGCAGGAGCATCCTGTTGAGATATTTTTAAATTGAGATGTGAATTTTCTGAGGTTTTTTGTTATTTGAACAGTGCATGTGGTTCTGCTGCATTGTATAACAGTACACAGTGTTAAGGATGTACCTCACAGATAAGCCTGGCAGCATCCCCAGTATGGGTATATTGCCCTTTTTCTGCCCGAATCAGCAAGGTGTTCATTTCCACACCTTGGTACAAGGGAGTCTCTCAACATTCAACACTGTTAAAGCACGCTTCCTGTGGTTTGTTTATTTTCTTTGGGGTTCCTTAATAGCAAATCCCAAACAACTCACTTTTTTCTAGTAGTATTAATGTTCTAATAGAGACTACATGTTATATTAAAGTCAGCGTAGTTCTGGACAGGAAGAACTAAATGAGACTTATTCAACCTCTTTTTCGCTGGTGTTTCATTACTACCAAGGATTTATAATGCAATAGCTTTGAGGCGAAGCTGGTAAGAATGCCAGCTTCGCTAATACTTAGAGTCATAAAATTCTGGATATTGGACAGGCTCTTAATTACTCTGAATCTGTCTTTGTCTTAATGAAAGTTGGATTGTACCCACTAAAACAAGATGGTGATGTTTGCATTAATCTCCAAATGTAGGTTAATATCTTTTTAAAAGCTGTCTCTTAGACAAGAGACCTGAAAATTAATGTCCCGTTTTTAGTTTAAAATGAAGAGCTCTTCCATATGTGGAGTTTGAAGGGCTGCCATTTTTCTGAAGTTGTAGATTTAAGTCCCAATAATAAGTTGTTTCTTTCTCCAAATCTTTCTGGAAAAGAAAAATTGTTTTGCTTTGGTGCTTGGGGATATCTATCTAATCTACCAATCTACCTCAATTTCAGAGTAAATAGATATTTATTTTATCAGTAGACTGGATAAATGGGGATTAGGGGCATGATGTATAGCTGAATAGTGGAAATCTTAATCCATTATTAGAAAAATCTCAGTTTTGTACATTATAATGTTACCAAGTGTGTATTTGTATATATGCCTGTAATGTCTAGGCACTTACATATTAAGGATTTCCCCAGAGTGGTAAGTTCTTAACTGACTTCAACTACAGGATGGAAATTTTCTTTTCCTTTTCTTGTCTCCAAAGTATACCCACTATGTAACCACTTAGTATTGTTTATTTCAGGATTCATTTCTGTGCTACAGACAGTCAGTGAAATTATAAGTTCTCTGAACAGATTTTTTTTAAAAAATTGAGGTTTTCTCAGTCTCTGACACACTGGCACCCCTTTCTCCCTCTGAAATTTCAATATGTAAGTATCCATTATGATATAGTAAGCAGATTCCACTTTGATTAGCCGGGCTTGGGGTAGAGGGAATAGGACTGGTTTTAAGAGGAGAAGTAGAAACAAATATAGCAAGTAAAAGGGAGCAATTATCTTCCTCTTACTAATGTTAAAAATATTGTCTTTTAAAAAGCATTTTAGTCTATTGATTTTGTAGACTTTTGGGGGGCTGGTATACTGAGGACTGAACCCAGGGCCTTTGCACTCAGTTGCAGCTCCAGCCCTTTTAAATTTTGAGACAGAGTCTTGCTAAGTTCCAGGCTCGGCTTGAATTTAGGATCCTCCTGTCACAGCTTTCTAGAGTGCTGGAATTGCAAGTATGCGCTCCCACAACTGGCATGATTTCATAGACATTCTTATGATGCAGTATTTATGTTACCAGTTAAGAACGATTTAGGGCATGTGTTATCAAAACATTTGGCTATCTCTTCCTGGAAATTCTGATATCCCTGGGATAGGTCCCAGGAATCCAAGTCTTAGAGTCAAGCACATTTAATATTCAGATGACTATTCCATCTTCCAAAAGTTTAAGTTTCCATATATAATTTCTATGTTATACTTTCTCTTTCCTGGGTCAAGTCTCTGACCCAACATGATGTTATGAGGGAATATCTTAAATAGACTATTGTGTGTAAGCCTTTATGTACAATACCAGCACTTTAAAACCCCTTTGGATCAGTAATGGCAAAAGAATGAACAGACACACTTGGATGGGCAGTTGCTCAGAAATTGGTCCTTGTGAATGATGGCATTGGGTGTCGGACCTGCTTATAAAAGGAGCGTAACCCCTGAACTCTCTTCAAATGCTTGCAGTTACCCTTTGGAAGAAGGCCTATACTTCTGTGACTGCACATAGTGGTACTAGGATTCATAAATGGATTCTGAGGGACCTGAAGTTAAATAGGTTTAACAGAGCAGACTAATTAACAGACTTCATGAGATTCTGCTTTTACTTCTATTAATTTTTAGCTCATGGAACAGTTATTGTCTCCCACAGTAACCTGATTTAGGGTATCAGTTAATAATAGAAGAAGAATGGAACTACTTAGGTAGAAGCTGTTTGAGGGCATAACTAAGTTAAGCCTCTCTTTTCCCCATGCCTAGCAGGCCCCTTTGCCAAAAGCCTTCAACCCCACAAAAGTGGCCGTTAACTGCTACAGACTTGTGTTCAGTGGGAGTGGCTCTGACATGGAGTCTGTGAGCTCCATAATGGTTGGGCTTTATCTGGCTTCCTGCTATGGATAGTCAGTTAGGGACTGGGCATAGAGGGCAGGGCCTAGTGAGACTTCCACTTAGTGAAAACTATGGCAGGCATTTGTATCATGTCCAGTGCTGAATGACTCTCTTGAGGTCTAACCTAGAAAGTATGTCATATCTGCATTGGCGATCAATTCTTCACTTGATCTTAGCCAAAAGGCCGAGAAGCAATTGGGCGATTAATTCTTAGATCTGAACATCAAGACTTGAGTGCAGGGCCTGGGTTTTCTTTAGTGTCGTATTTCTAGCACTTAGGACAGCACCTGGCATTAGCCGGTTTTTAGTGAATATTGGTTGAATGCACACATTTGTTGAAGGTGAAGATTGTTTAAGATTGTTCTCTGTTTTTCTGGATAATTACTTATTTAACTACTCATTTCTGACCCATACTCCCACCAGCCGCTCATCCTTCCTTCATGGCTTTCGTCTCCTCCTTCCTAATTCATATTTGCAAAGGGAAATTAGGAGATCAAGCATATTGAAGTAAACCAAACTTAGAAATATGGTGAAATTCCATAGCATGCAAATTGGGAAAATTATTGGCTGATTTCATTTGACTTGGATATTTTCTGTGATTTTTGTGTTATGATTTTCTTTTCTCAGAGAAAAGTGAGAATTTGTTGTAGGTTTATGGCCCAGATTAATCGGGCTATTTTGTGAAGCCTCTGAAGTGTTATCACTTTATCTTTATCCTTGCCTGCTATTCTGCATGAAAAGCATTTGAAGTGTTTTAGAGAAGATATAAATTTGCCTGTGCTATCCATGTCAGCATAAAGCTGATTAGCATTTCGCATCACCTTTGCAACTCATAAATCATCCACTTCCCTTCTCAGTGAGCAGGTTGTAAGTCAGCAAGGAAGCACCTGCTGCAGCCTCTTGTCCTGTGATTTAGAGAGCACTCCGGGCTATCTGTGGGCCTTTTAGTGTCCAGTAAGAATTTGCCTCCATGGGAAATGGGCAAAAACTCTTGGTGATCTTTATCCAGGAAGGTCTTGAGGGTGGCTCTGGACAGGAGAGGACTCAGACTTGCATTTCTAAAAGTAAGTCCAGCCACAGAAACAGTTCATTGGGTCTATTTGATGTTTCAAAAATTTGGAGGTGGTTGCCAACATTTAAAAGTCAAGAAATTTCACATAAAAATAGACATTTTGGGTTGTTCTTGGAAACTCAGAAGACCTGGCACCACCAGGCCATGCTCCATGCCCGGCTCCAGTTGGTGCTGGGAGCAGGTGTACTCAGAGAAGTAGTGGTGTGGGTTTTCCATTTCGCTCTATGTTCCACCACTCCTCAATTTTTTCATGAAAAGAAGTCAGGGTCACTCAAGGTCTTAACATTATCGGTACTTGAATTGGTAACACCCTGCTACATTGCATGAGTATATAGATTTAAAAAAGTAGCATCAACCACTTATATTGATTGTATAAAAACAGGAGGCTAACATTTACCGAGTGGTTATTTAAGGTAGTAGGACTGTGGTAACTAAGTGCTTATATATACTTAGTTATGGAGATCTTACACCTTCCCTAATTGTAAAGAGGAGGAAATTAAAACAGAGAGGTTAGATAACTTGCTCAATGCTACCCGGTTAGTAAAAATAAGTCAGGGTCTCCAAGATGTACTCAGAATTGAATCTCTACTTGGCCTGGCATTTTTACCCAGGCCTGGCTATCTCCAAACGTAGATCATACCCATACTATATTAGAAGCAGTGGGCATCAGTTGAGAAGGTGAACAACAGGGGCACACTCCTTGAATCTTCAACCTGTTCTTGGGAGAAGGAAGTAGTTACAGCCACAGCAGGATATTTGAAAGACAGCACTTTATGCTGAGCCTATTGATTGTCTTCACCCTCTTGTTTTTAAATAGGTTTTTTTTTTTTTTTTTTTTTTTTTTTGGTACCAGGGATCGAACTCGGGTCCTTGTGCTTGCGAGGCAGGCAGCGGAACCACTGAGCTAAATCCCCGGCCCAGAATTTTTCCACCTTCTTGTTTTGATCGTCCATTTTGTTGTCCTAGAATGCCTATTTGTCATGCATAAAAGCCTTGTTTCAGTGAAGCCAAACAAGTCATTGACATTTAAAATTAAATTGCAACAGGTACTGTCAATAGATAAAATGTTCATTGACAGTGCATCCCTAATTATATTGAGAGAACATCCTAATTGGGTATATTCTGCCAAATCAAATTGGAAACACTGGCTCTCTACCAGCAAATTCATTTTGATTAGCAGAAAGTTTGGGGTTCCACAGATCCCTCACCAATTTCAAAATCCTGGGTTTTGGGAAACTCTTTCATGATTATTTTGCTGAGGTTCTTTCCACAAATGGGAATTCTGGTCTCCTGTAGTGTCTGATGGCCAGGTGGAGAAACTGTGTCTTTGAAAGGGGCAGACCTACAGATCTGGGGTGGGGTAAGGTACAATGTAGGGAATTAGTGGTTAGCCACATTCCTGGGTTCTCCTTTTTTTCTTTTTCCCCTCTCTTATTTAAGCCTTCCTTTCCCCCTCCTCCTTTTCTCTGTCTTTATTCACTTTTGGGGAGAAGGGGTTTACCAGGGAGCTCTTATTCTGTATTAGGCACTATTCTTAGTGTTTTAAGTGAATTAATTTGCTTACCTCTCGTTGTATTCTAATAGATGAAGAAACTGAGGCACTGAGAGGGTAAAAACGGTTGTTCAAAATTACATGGTTTGTGTGCTTTTGAGAGAGTGGTGGCAGGCGGCCCAGAGGTCAGAAGTTTCATCTCCAGGCAGATATTTTTGCTTGTGCTCTCAGGGTAAACATCTAAGCCTCTGTGTGTCTCTGGAGGAGCTCAGTTCCTCTGGAGGCTTTGCAAGTAGCAATTTAGTTGGCAGGGCAGTTAAGTATGCTGGGTGCACTGTGCTGAGCCTCTGGGAAGGAGGGAAGGAAGGAAGGGAGTCTAGTCTTTGCTTGGTCATACATGCGTATTGGTTTGTAGCAGGCGTGATTGACTCGGGAATCGAAATGACTTAAAGCAGCTTCCCTGGAGAAGCTACCCTCACCCCCCACCCCGTTGCCCCGGGTCCCTTGTGAATAGGATTTAGCTGTGATTCAGCTGTTGCTCTTCTTTTGGTAATCATTGTGGAGGAAGGAGATGAGGGCTGCTATTAATGGCTTCTTATTTTGTTTTCTCCTGATCAGATATCCTGAAGTTATTAATATGCTTGCAAGATGCTCTTCGGTGGGTGTCCCTGGGTGGTTTTCCTAGGTGTACTGGACTGTTAGCTTTCTAGGATGGAATGTTTTAGTAGGTTCTGTCCTAAGAGATGGGTTGGTTGTTTGGGTGGAGGTTATTACAGAGCCCTAAGCAAGAGAATGAGATATAAACCCAATCTTTTGAGGATGGGAACAGCAACCTACCACTTTCCCCTCTTGCCCTGAAAACATTATCTTGCAATACCCCTCAGATATTAAAAGTGACATAGTAGAACTATTTACTAGGCAGCTAAATGCAAATCCCCCCTACTAGTTTTAATTAGGATTAAATCATATATTTAAATAATCACTTCTGTTACTAATAGCTGAACTTTTGATTGCAGGCCAGTGCCTCTTAGGGCATGAATGGCCCACCTCTGAGTCATTCCACACCTGCATATCAACAGAGCTGGATTCCGGATATAAAGGTTGCACACACCTGGGATTCAAGGGCATGACAGGCATGGTGAATCCTGGAAGATCTTTGTGCACTCTACCTTGGGGTCAGACAGGAAGGGTAGTCCAATCTGATAATAAATGGTTTGCACATTAAAATGGGAAAACAACAACCCAAAATACCTAAACCAAAACCTGCTTTTATTTTTATCCTGTAGTTTGTATTTAAAGGTCTGTTTTTTGCTTTTTTTCTTTAGTCCTTCCTATCTCTCATTTCACCAGTTATCACTAACAATTCGTATCAACACAGTTGAAAGTAAGCATCTGAGTTGAAGTTGATTTTTAAGGATTTTACTGTCAGATTTATGTTAATTCTTTAATATTTCTTTGATTGAAAATATTTGTAATTTGAGTGAATGCAGATGCTATAGTGATATGTAAAATGCTGCCTGTAGTGTATGTTGTGCCCGTGCCCGTGTGTGTGTGTGTATGTGTGTGTATGAAGGAAGGGTTGAATCTGCTATTTGGAGGATCAGAAACCATAAACTTGGCTTCGGCCCCCTCAGTGCATAACCAGCTAATGAAAGAGAGGACCACTAAACTCTCACTTGTTTTCAAGGGTAAAGGATTTAATAAAGACTGAGACTGTCTTTAGTAGGCCAGTGAGGCCTACTAATGTTGGTCCGAGGAAGAGCAACAGAAGACATGTAGTTTATAGCAACCTGAAGTGTGCCAGAAATATGACTGGGTGCCTTTTAGGTCCTGTGGAGGTGTAGCCGGCCCTGTTTGCCTTCTGTAGGAATGGGAATCGTGCCAAAGATGCCAGCTAGATAACACCAGCTGTTTCTTCAGTGTTCTGTGGACATGATTAGCTGTAGGTTTTGATCAGGATGTTGTTCGTAATGAAGTCTGACCAGCATCATTTAGACAGGAATGAATGAATGACAGCTGATATGTAAGAATGTGTCTTGATTGGCAGCATTTGGAACTAGTCACCAGCAGAGGTGGGTTGTAAGGGTGGAGTGGGAGAGAAGACCACTCTGACTACTAAGAAAGAGCTTATCTTTATTTAATGTACATCTGAAGATACTGCAGTTGAAGTTTTAGGCAATTGAAAGAAAGGAAGACACAATTGCAAAACATAAATGTTCATGACAAAAACACATTTAAAACAAAATGTCTTGTAATAGGAGTGTGGTGCACATAGTTTAGGTGTGAGGTGACCGGCTCCTCTAGTTATGAGAGAGGGCTTTCACCCAGGGATTATTGATTTTTTAGCCAAAATTTAAAAAGGCCATAGGATTGGATAATTTTACTTACAAAATTGTTATTCTCTTTTACTGTCTCATTTACTTGCTAAGCTACTTGGACAGATCTCTCTCTTTTTTTTTTATCTTGAAGTTTTATGGTCAGTTTATTAAGTTCAATGGTGAAAATTATCAGAAGAATATTCTCCTGAGAGTTATTTTTTCTTAGAAAAAAAAGAAAGGAATATTAAAAGCCTCTCAGTACAGCTGCAGATGCTGTGGCTGTGGAGCTCTCCGGAGATGGTGCATCAGTCCTCTGAGTCACTCCCTGGGCCAGCAGGGTTGTAGTCTGGGTCGTCCTCAACATCCTGCAGCTCCAAGTCATCCAGTTCCTGGAACAAAGACTCATCTACTTCCACATTATTTCCAGCATCCTCCAAGAAC
The DNA here is from genome assembly GCF_053883595.1 of Heterocephalus glaber. Lineage (NCBI taxonomy): Eukaryota > Metazoa > Chordata > Mammalia > Rodentia > Bathyergidae > Heterocephalus > Heterocephalus glaber. The sequence goes on along the minus strand of NW_028258381.1, from coordinate 18,927,771 downwards.
TGGATATCAGATGTGTCAAGATTATGATCGGTTTCAAACAGCTGTTTGCCACCTAATTAATTTTTTCCTGCTTGCTCTTCTTTTATCCATTTGTTTTTAATTTCCAAGAGTTCTGCAACAAACTTGGCTTTCCAACATAAGAAATTCTCAATTGTAACAGGGGTGCTGTGGAATAATTGCTTCTCTACTTCTTCTGCCTCTTTTTCTTTTAGTTTCTTTTCTTCCTCTTGTCTCGTTTTTATCTGATCTACTATTTCATTTAATTTTTCTTGCACTGCTGTCACTAGAGTAAAGATCATGACCACACCAAGATTTTCCTCAGCCTGTAATGCTAATAATTTTAAAATGTCTATGACATCATTATCTTCTAGGTTTTCCTGGGAAAAAAATTCATAAAGAGGAGCTTCATCTGGGTGTTTTTCACTGTATGTAAACTTGAGGGCAGTCTGGACAGTTTCATCATTGTCTCCAGCCTCCGATGTCACAGTGACAGTGAAGCTGGGTGGATTTTCTGGTGATACTGTGAAGGAGTTGGGGTAGATGGACTCCAGAGCCTCCAGCTCGTTTCGCTGCTCCTCACTGTAGTCTGTCATCACGGCCCTGGCTGCTGTCCATGGAGCACGCCGACGCTCAGGCAGCGCACCACAGCCGAGTCCCGAGGCCTCCCGCCAGGCCCAGCCTGCTCTGGGCAGATCTCTTCTACAGGAGCCAACAGTGAATAGAGTGCATGTATGAAACATGGTCTGTGATGATAATTTGTCAACTGGATTTGTTTAGGACTTGAAATTTAAATCAAGTGCATGATACCCTGAAAGCTACTTCTGTGTAATATTGGGATAGTGTTTTGCACATGAGGAGGGGGCTTGACTTACTGGATTTGAATCCTGATACCACCATTTTTTCTTCTGCTCCTTTTGTTGTGTTTTGTTTTTTGAGCTGGGGTCTATGTAGCTCAGGCTGGCCTGAAACTCACTATGTAGCCCATACTGGCCATGAACTTGTGGCAATCCTCTGGCCTCAGCTTCCTGAGTGCTGGAATTACAGATACGTGCTACTATGCTTGGCTTCTCTCTGTTCTTTTTATTCCCCCTACCGCCAACCCCCAATCCAGATTTGGTTTTGAAGGTATACATTATATTCTTTCAGTAGTTACCCTTGAAATTAAACTGTAATACTGTTAAGTCTGAAGTTAATCCGTATCTTAACTTCCTTGAGCAGTACAAGTGACCACTTATGTCTGGTCACACCTACACCCCAAACCTAAGTCCAGTATGGTATTTGTTTTACCTTTTTAAAAAGAATATACTTTAGACTTACTTATCCTTTTTCCAGGTGATATTTTAGATTTACCTGTATGTTGGCCAGATTTTTAATGTAAGATTCTTTTTTGCATCTGAGACCTTCCCTCATTTTACTGTTCTTTTACTCTGAAACATATCCTTTAGAATTTTCTTTGAGTAAATGTCTGTTAATAGTAAAATTTTTTAAAATGTAAGATGGCTTTATTTTGCCCTTCATCTTGAAAGGTAGTAAGTTGCTTTGCTCTTTCTGCCTCTTAGGACTATTGTGAGGATTATGTATGTTCATATCTACAGCCCTTAGCACTACACCTGGCATGTTTGCTCATTAAATAACAGCATATTCTCAGAAAAATATTGAACAATCAGATAATTCACAATTGGTTGCAGTGTTCATACTTTCATTGCCTTTTTCTGTTACTTTCTTGAAACTGTGATTTCACTGGGATTGAGGTAGAGGCTACATTTAAGCATTATCACAGTTTTGTTTTGTTTTTGAGACAAGGTCTAGTTATATAGCCCAGGCTGGCCTTGAACTTGCTGTGTACCCAGGCTGGCCTCAAACTTGTGGCAGTCCTCCTACCTCAGTCTCCAAAGCGCTAGGATTATAGGTGTGTACCACTGTGTCCAGTTGTCACAAATTTTGAACATAGGCAAACCTTGATTCAACTGTGAGATCAATTGCTTGCTGTTTGTGGATACCTTTGGCAGGTAACCTAAGACTTGGTTTCTTCATCTATTTATAATATTTATCACTTTTCAGAGTAGTTGTGAGCATTATTTTACGATTTCTCAGATTTGCTTTGAATGTTGCTTGAGAACATATTTAAAACTCTTAGCAAAGCCTCAGATAGTAGGTGGTTAATTTTTTTAATGTAGAAATGTTGCTAGCTTTTTTTTCTGCTGTTCTAGTTGTTTTTATTTGCCAATCCCCAAGTCCATAAAAAGGTGGAGTATCTCCCATGCAAGAAATTTTCTGTTCTGCTCTGGGCAGGCCTTCTGTAGACTCCTAGCTTTAGTTTGGAGGTCACACTTTGATACTTACCTTTAGGTGGAAAAACAGTTTTCTAGGCCCACTGTTTTGGTGCTTACAAGGCCCTCTTTCCCATTTATATGAAATTTGTTTGCTCTAGTTATTTTTGTAGCTTTGGGCAAGTTACTCAACCTCAATTTCCTTGCCTGTGTTACAGGACTCCTGGTGAGTTGTTGTGAGGACTTGAGTTACACATGTAGAAGCTTGGGAGCTTCATATGATACACAGGAAGTGCTCAGTTATTCAGCCTGCACCATTCCTGTGAACAGCCGGGACTGTCCTTTGGGTCCTGTTGGCTTTCTGATGAACAGGATGCATTGCCTGCTATGGCTTTTACTACAGTATTTAATCCCCAGGGCATGTTATACTAAGCTTCCATATATAACTTACTTCATTTGTTCCTTAATTACAAAGGCATGGGTTAGGTAGGACACATATCTTTTCAACCTTATTTTTGTATACAATAAAATGCTTAGGCATACAGTTCTGTGAATCTATCAGGATATCAAGCTGTAATATCCATCAAGATATTATAAAGCATTTCTTTCATCCTAAAATTTTCCTTATATTTTCCCCAATCTGTCATTCTTACACTGTGCCCCAAACACAGGTCTCTTCCTGTCACTGGAGAATTTTTTTAATTTAGGTTTTTTTATATAAATTGAATTATACATTATATATTCTTATGTCTGACTTTTTTCAATCAGCTTGACTATTTTGAAGTTTTCCCACTTTATTGGCATGTACCAGGAATCAGTTTCTCTTTATTGCTCTGTGGCATTTAAATGATAGATGTAGTGCAATTTATTTAACCATTCTCCTTTTGATAGACTTTCCAGTTTTCCCAGTTCGGAACTATTATAAGTCAAGCTGCTATGATCATTTATGTAGAAATCTTTGTGTAGGTAATGTCATCTCTCTAGAGTAAATATCTAGGAGGAATTTTTGGCTCTTAAAGAACATGCATCTTTACCCCATTTTTCCTGATCATGAAGAATCTAGGGCATAGTTAATATAGGTCCTAGAACCAGAAATGTACCAAACCTGGATTAGCATTTGGTTTATTCCCCTCTTGGCTTTTTTTCAGGACCTATTCCAATGAGCTAGTGCTTTTCACAGTTGTAGGGCACAAGAATTCTTTTAAAAGTAAAATATCACTTAGATTTCCCACAAACAAGCCACACTAAGCAATATAAGCAGTCTCCTCAGAAAATTTCAATAGTCACTTTTTGGCTTTTGTCCTCATGTTCTTAAGCAGAGCCTTTTGAGAAGTCTGTACTGAGTTTGGCTACTTCCTGCGAGGAGGGTTTTGGGTCCTCAGAGGTCCAGTCTTTAATCTCTGCTTAGTCTCCATTGTCTTAGTTGTTTCAGACCATGCCAGTAAGCATTTCATCTTTGCATTTTGGTAGTGCAAAAAGCAAGAAGCTTTTTCTGCATACACAATGCCTAGACTGGGTTGTATATCTGGTGAGAATAGTGACGTCACTGTGGCTCTAAACCAAGACTGGTAATGTACCTCCTTGATCCAAGGGCTCTTCAGGAAATGTAGGGCCAGAGAGGCACATTTAAACTCTTATACTATTTCCCTTTGTCACCTGGCAATATTTACAGATAGACCAGATGCCAGCATATTCCATTGCCCTATTCTAGAACAGTGATTCTCATCTTATGTTATCAGACCTAGGTTATGAAATTTGAAATGCTCTTTGCCTCCTTTCCACTGCTACAACTGTACCAGGTGATTTTAATCAACTTGCTTTCATTGAAGTGTACAATTTTTCTTCTCATTACATCTGCAAGCTCTCAAGTTTACAGACACGATCTCCTTGGCTAGACTAATATTACTTGGCCATTCTTGCATGCAAATTTAATACCTTGCTGTAAGTCTGTTGTGTTTTATGCAAATTCCAATAGAGATAATATTTTGGAGCTGTATATCAGAAATTACATGAGGGACAGTAATATTTGTGTAGGCTTTAAAAAAGTAGTCTTGCAGTTTGCATGGTACATGACATTTCTTTTGAAAAAAATGGGATTTTGAACATTCTGTGTGGATTTAGGAGAGATATCTTGCCAGTTGTGTTACTCATAATAAAAAGTCCAAAAATGCCAACCTATGCATGAACATTTAAAAATGATATTTGATTATTAGTCTTTTCCATATATTTGGAATTAACTAGACTCTTCCACTTATTCATTCATTGAATATGTGGTTTTAGAAGCTTTTACTCAGTGCCTGGCTCTGGTCTTGGCTTTGATGATATAGTAGCAAATAATAGTCTCTGTCTTCATGACACATACTTTCTGTTTGAGAGAAACAGACTACAGGCAGCTAAAAAGTAAATATTTGGTATCTCTGGTGACCTGTCTCTGGAGATAAAAGAGAAACCTCCGGTTCTGGAGGAAGGGCGGGCAGGTAAAGGTGCTACATGTCCTCCTCTTAGAGGGATGGGCCTCTCTAAGTGATATTTATGCAAACACTTGACCTGTGCAACTTTTCTGAGAATATCAATCTAAGAGGAGAAACTGTTAGGTACAGATGCTCTCAGTGGGTACCCTTGCCATGTTTGGGGAGTAGCAAGAATGTTACAGTGACTGGAACAGAAAGAAGTAGAGCAGAAAGAGGTAGAAGAATGCAGAGGAACGTGAATAGCAGAGGAGAGAGGGTGTCACAGATCATATTGGGGCTTGTAGGTACTGTAAGGAATTTAGCCTTTTCTCTGAGTGAGATGAGTGTCATGGATGAGGGGATATGAAATAGAGTCTGACCACTATGTTGCTTTATGGCAGCACACACAAACTTCAGCCATTGGACCTGGGGTGCCTTCATCAGCCATTGGAGTTCTGGACCTTAGACGCTGCCCATAGGGGCCTGGGGACCAAAAAGAAGCCAGAGTAAGACAGAAGACACTGACATTGTTGACATTTTTGTGTTGGACCATCCTAAGATTCTTTGCTTGTGGCAGAATTCTAAGTATGTGTTACTTGGGCCCAGGAGTCTATGTTCCTGTAAGTCCTCTAGTTGATCCTGATATACTCTTTAAAAAACCATCAAATACTAGGCCTACCCAAAGAGATTCTGCTTCAAGAGATTTGGCCTGGAGCCCAAGAATTTGCACCCTTCCCAAATTCTCAGATGTTGCCACTGCTATTGGTCAGCAATTACAAGGAACTTGGAGAACCCCTGCTTTGGTGGATAACTGCCATATTGTTAGCCACAAAGTTAACATCTGCACTTTTGCCATTTAACGTAGTGAGTGGCACAGGCTCTGAGCCAAGCTGCCTGGGTCTGAACCTCAGTTATGCCATTTACTGTTGTATGGCCTTCGACAGGCACTAAGAACAGTTCCTCGAACATAGCAGGTTCTCAGTAAATGCCACCTGTTTAATAGTATATATGTATATAATAATGTGATAGAAGTAAAATATGAGCAATTTGCTGAATATAAGCTCTGGATTAAGGGCATTATAAACAAGATTTTTTTGTTGATGTTTTTAGAATGACTTGGAAGGCATTACTAGCTCTAGTTTACACATAGGAAAATGACTTGTTTTCATGCAACTTCTAAGTAGCAACAGCAGATTTCAAATTCAAGTCTGTCTGGCAAGGCGACAAAGCTTGAGCTACACTACTGTACATGCTGCCCTGGAGTACTGGACTGGCCCTCACACAGGTTCAAATCTGAGTCCTGCTGTGGAGGAGGGGGGAAAGAGATCATTTGGGAAGGGTTTTAGTTCTCTATTAGGCCAGTTTCTCATCTGTAAAATGGGAGTGAAGCATGCAGAGTCATAGTGTTTTTGGACCTAATAGAATATCAGATGGCTTAGCATTTTTCATTATTTCCTTTATGAATTAAAAAATTAATTCAAAGCCAAATCCCATCTAGATAATGCATTTATGGAATTTTTCTTTAGAATTCTTTATAAGAATGGATGTTTCCTAACATGAAATTTAGTGATTGCATATTGTATGGAGAAAATTTTTTTATCGTGAAGTTCTTAGCTTTAGGAGAAAAAGTTCATGTTTACTTTATAAACTTTTTCTGCTCGCGGTTCTAGATTCCTTATCTGGGAGAAGCTCACATGATGTTGAGGTAAAACTTTTCCAGATAAGGCATCCATACAAAAGAATGAAGTGGGTATGTCTGGAGATGTTATGTCTAATTTTGACAAGGGCTAGTGTAGTCTAGAAGTTTGGAAATCTTAAAAGCATTACATAAAAGTCAGATGTTTGGGCTGGGGAAGTCGCTCAGTGGTGGAACACATTACTTAGCATGAGACCCTGGGTTCAGTCCCCTGTGCAAACTCCCCTACCTCATCAGACGTAACAGTAATGGTTGTCCTAAATTCCCAGTCATTCATGGATCAGATTATGGCAATTTCATTGCTTAAAACTCTTATTCTAAAATTGAAAGTCATTGATTGACAAATAGCTGCCACGAAGCTCTCAGAACTTCACTACAGTACTAACAGTTTTTGGTGAAGTGCCTCTGGACCCTTTATCCAATCTACTGTACAGCGATTAAAAGAGAAATTTTAATATTCTGAAGATAGACAGTTACAAGGAACTTTAATTGATGGAAGGGGGAAGAGCCACAGTACCTACTGAAATGAAAGTCCGACATTTGGGCGAACTACAGAGTCTGCCCTAATTGTCCTGGGAGTCCCTGAGGGCAAAACTGTTTGCAGTGACTCAGGTTCTTTTTTTTTTTTTTCCCCCATTAAGGTTATTGGTACATTTTAGGTATAAAATACAGTTACATTCATCATTGGGATCTTGTACCTTTACACGAGTATCTTAGTTCTTATTTTTTCCCCTTCCCTTGCCCTCCCTTCACCCCCTCCACCCTTCCCTATTTACAAAGACTTTGTTTCCATTTTTTTTCCTTTTCTCATATTTTTTCTTTTCCTTTTTTTTCCTTTCCCTTACTCCTCCCACTTCCCCTCCTCCTTTAGACCTTTTCTTCCTGTTACACAATATCAATTATACATTTTTAAAATTAACAATATCAAGATCTAGGAGACATTACCACAGATTTTACAGAATTTAAAAGGATATAGAAAGCATATTACAAAAATCCTTTTTGAAATAAATTTGACAACTTCTAAAAAGTACCTTGGAAGACAAATTAATGAAACTAACTCTGGAGGAAATATAAAATTTGAATAGCACCTATTAAAGAAAGTATATTCCTAGCTTGAAAACCTACCTATATGACAACAGCAGGATCATATACATTTTAACTGATTAATTATATCAAACAATTAGAGCAGAAAAAAGAAGGAACACTTCTCCCCTCATTTTAGGAAATCAACATTGTCCTAATCCTAAAACTGGATAAAGATAATAGAAGAAAACAGTATGAACATAGATAGAAATTTGTTTAACAAAACAAACTATTAGAAGTCAGATCTGGCAGTATGTAGAAAGTGGTTTTGTTATAAGGATGGCGGTGTTGTTTCAGCATTGGAAGATCCACCCCCAAAAGTCATCATTTTAACAGAGGAAAGGAAAAAGCCATATGATCCTGTCACTAGTTGGAGAAAAAGTATTGGACTAAATTCTACAGCTCTTCATGGTAAAAGCTATCAGGAGACTAGAAGTAGAAGAGAAACTTCTCAACAGATTAAAGACATGTACGCCATACTTCCAGTGAGAATGCCTTATATGAATGGAGAAGATACAATGCTTTCTCCTTAAGGTGGGGAACAAGGGCAGATATGCTTACTCTTTATCTGTCCATTAAACTTTGAAACCTAGACCCCACCAAAATAGTCTGGCAATAAAATGACACAACTAGGATAGAATTGGCAAGGTAGAAGCAAAATCTTTATATGTAGATGAAATGATCATCTACAGAGAAAATACTAAGAAATCTCTAGGAGACCCTAGGACTTGTACTTGAATTTAGCAGGATTAGAAAACACAAGGTATATATAAAAATTCAGGTCTGTGTATACTTGCCATAAATGAAGAATTGGATATTGAAATTTAAAAGTTATGTAGGAGTACAAAGGACCTAGAAAAGTTAAAAAAAAAACAAAACAGTGTTGGAAGACGTTTAGTACCTAATTTTAAGACTTCTTCTAAAGCTACAGTAATCAAGGCAGTGTTGGTGTAAGGAAAGACATATAGATCATTGGAATAAAACAGAGAATCTAGAAATAGAACCCCACATATATGGTCCACTGAGTTTTGAAAGATTATTTAACATTAGCATTTTATAGAATATAAACTCAATTCAAGAGCCAAGGAAGAGATAGTGTTTTCAGCAAACGGCACTAGAACACCTGGTATCTGTATATAAAAAATTAACCTCAACCCTTTATTCCATACATGAAAATAACTTGAAGGGATCTATGAACCTAAATATGAAACCCTAAAAGTATAAAACTTTAAGAAGAAATTATAAGGGAAAATATTTATGAATTCAGTGTAGGTAAGAACTACCTAGTATACAAAAAGCATGATGTATAAAAGAAAAAAATTGACAAATGAGATTCCATCAAAATTTAGAACTTTAAATGACATCATTAAAATGAAAAGTAGTCCTTAAACAGACCATATTTACAATGCATATAACCCATGACCAGAATATATAAGGAACTCTTACAGCTCATTAATAGACAACCCAATTAAAAAGTAGATATAAGAAGATGATAAATAGCCAGTACAGCACAAGGAAAGGTGTGCAACACTAGAATCAGAAAAATACTAATCAGTACAATAACAAGATTGAATTATACACTCATTAGGGAGATGAAGTTAAAAGTTTTAAAAGCCTTGTCCTGACTTTTTCTTTTTGTTGGATTCTCCCCCTTTGCATTTAATTTGTCACTCCCAATGGATTCATTCTGCTGGGTTTCCTGGGGTTGTGATCCTCACTGTCTTTTCCTAGGGTATTGTCTAAAATTTTTTGGAGTGCCGGTTTGGTATTCATAAAGTACCTGAGGTGCTCTTTATCATGAAAGCATCTTATTTCTCCATCAATTTTGAAAGATACTTTTACAGGGTACATCAGTCTGGATTGGAGTCTGTTTTCTTTTAGGGCTTGAAATACATCACTCCAAGCTCTTCTTGCCTTGAGGGTTTGCATTGAGAAGTCTGCTGTGATTCTGATGGGCTTTCCTTTGTATGTGATTTGTTGCTTTTCTCTCACTGCTTGTAGAATTGTGTTCTTCTGTTGGATTTCTGGAATCCTAACTATTATATGCCTGTGTGTAGATGTTTTTTGATCAAGTCTAGCTGGAGTCCTATATGCCTCACTTATCTGTATGTCAAGTTCTTTTCCCCTGCTTGGGAAGTTTTCTGCCATCACTTCTGTGAACAATTTTTTTATGTCATCTGCACTCTCTCCTCTTTCTTCATTGACTCCAATCAGTCTTATGTTATTCTTCTTTGCATTGTCTAGCAGCTGCTGGATTGATTTCTTGTGTTCCCTTACAATTTTAAAGCAATTTTTCTTTTCCTGGTCACTAATTGCAATCTTATCTTCTGTATATGAAATTCTGTCCTCACATTGGTTCATTCTGCTGCACAGACTTTCGATGGGGTTTTTAATCTCCTGGAAATGTGTTTGCATCTGTTTTATGGATTCCATTTGTTTCCTATGTTCGATTCCATCATGTTCCTCAGATCCTCTATTTTTTTATCTGTGTCCTCTCTAGATTTATTAATCATGTCTTGCACTATGAGCACAATCTTTGCTGTTATCTGAGTAATTATTTCTGATTTCATTTTTCCCAGATCCTCTTTTGTTGCCAGTTCAGAGAGTCCAGGTGGTTGAGTATCAGGTTGTTCCATCTCATTTCCCTTTGGGGTTGCTGTAGGTGATCCAGACGTCTGTTTTTGAGGCTTGTTTATGTGTCTTCTCATTTTCACGGGGAGGTGGGGTGCTTCTGGTGCCCGCGAGGCTCAGCTTCTCTGCCCCTAGGAGTGTGGGATGGCAGGGGAGTTTCCTTCCAGGTGCTGGGACCAGCTCACCTTCTCTGCCCTAGGAGCATGGGATGGTGGTTGGGGAGCTTCCTTCCAGGTGCTGGGACTGGCTCAGCTTCTCTGCCCTAGGAGCATGGGATGGCGATGGGGGGAGCTTCTTCAGTGACTCAGGTTCTTAAGAGAAAATTGTGTTATCAAAGAGAAGTGTAGAGGGTTACTCTTGCTATCTTTTAAAGAATAGACAGGAAATAATGAGTGCATCAGAAAGCTCTTGTCAAGTTTAGTTTCAATAAGAATTAGCTTAGGGGTAAGTTTAAGTTTAAAATTAAAATTTTAAGTTTAAAATAAATCACTGATAAACCATAAATACCTGTGTTCCTCAGTGGTGTGATTACATGTGTAGGGAGGCAGTGAGGTAAGGTGGAAAGAGCATGGACCTGTGAGATAGAGGTCTGACTGGAAACAGGTCACCTTGCCAGGCCTCTGAGTCCCAGCTTCTCTGTGTGTAGAGTGTTATCTGAAGAGTGGTTTGTTCAGATTAAATGAGATGATGACCTGCCCAGTGTGCTTGCCACAGTGCTTTACAAATAGTGATGAGGCTTGTAGATTTCAGGTTTCTGAAGATTTCAAAGGGGGCTTCACAATACTTTTCCATTTATAGACTCATATTTCCATGACTCCCCTCTCCCATCTCCCAACACCTTTTTGAACTATAATTCACAAATAGTAGAACTTACCCATTTAAAGAGTATAATTCAGTTGCTTTTACTATAGTCATAGAGTTGTGCAACCATCACTGCAGTCAGTTTTAGGACATTGTTATCACCCCTCAAAAAAAGAAATCCACACCCTTTAGCAATCATTGCTCTATTTCCCCATTTTCTTTCTCATCAAATCTTGTGGGTCCCACCTTCCTTTACTTCCCTTATTTCTTTTCATATTTGCCTGTTGCTGGATCATGTGGTTGAAATTCTTTGGATTTTTCTGTAAAGCCAGTTTAGCTTTTCTTCCTCACAGCATTTGTTTCTTTGAGTACTGAAACAGCTGCTGCAACCAAATGCAAGGCCTCACCATTTTGCACTTTGTGGCCGCTCATATGGCAGCTTTATTCAAAACCCCCCCTGTACTTCTTAAGTTATTTGTTTTATACAAAAACAGTTCTCCCTGGCTTACGGCTTCTCTGCTGCCATGTTGACAAATGTTGCTTCTAGTGAAATACACAAAAATAAATAACAGCAAGAGAGAGGGGAGCACAGAGCTAAGTGAATTCATTTTGCCTCTTGAGTGCCATTCTCATTTGTTTTAAAAACCACCCTGGCTTCATAGGAAGGAAAGGAGGGGCAGGAGGACTGTAGGAAATGAATGGGTTACATTTGATTTGGGGCTGATGGGGCTGAACAGACAATTAAAGAAGTATCTGGAAACAAGGAGTTTACAGAAATCTGTATATCAAGCAGATATTCAAATTGTTGACAGTAATCTCCATATGAGTCCTCAGATTTCTCATTCTGGTGATGATGGAACTCAAATTTATGTCTTGTTGACACAGTAGAAAATGACTAAGGTTGATTGATCTTGATGTGGTGAGGTGTGTGTTGGGAACTGGGAGAAGACAAGGTTGAGGGTTTGGGGTTCTTGGATTTCAGACTTAATGTCTGACCCAAATGTGAAGAAGGCAGACAGGATGCTGACAAGTATTGATTGCCTGTTATGTGTTAGATATTTCCACCCAGAAATTAGAGAGTGGAATGTGTTGGAAACGCAGTGCATCTAGACTTAGAATAGGCTCTTTTCCCACCATAATAATAAGCAATAGAAGATACAGAAGGAAAAAAGTGGGCAGAGAAATTTGAAAATTAACAGAAATAATAGAAAGCGGTAGATGACAAAACCATTTAGAAAAAAGAGTTGCTCATTTTTTTTTCCCCAGTTTTTAACTACATATCACCAAGAAAACTGCACCTACTCACAAGTGCACATGCAGCTTATTTCGGTTGGGTGCATTATAAAGGTCCATGGGACCAGTAGTGAAATAAAACATGTCCCTGAGTGTTTTATAAATTATCTTAATATGCGTGTTGGTCAGGTGGTAACTGATAAAAATAGCCTCATTGGTCGCACAAGGTATGGGAGGTTTGTTGGTCAGTACTGGGCTTCCATTCTGGATTACAGATTGATTTCTACCCACTTATTCAGTGATTTTTTGATGCTGTTTAGTTTGTAAATATTCTGTTCAATTATTTTTCTCCTTTTTTTTTTTTAGGGGGGAGGAGGTAGCTAATAATGGACACTTCTGGGCAAAAGAGATGAAGCAAGGGTGAGGTAGAAGGGGCTTTTCCTTATACTTTCCTTTGTAATTTCTGAATTTTGTTTAATGTACTATTTTATATGATAGTGGAAGGAAAGGAAGGATGTCTAGGCAGGTAGAAGGAAAGTAAGATGAGTGAAAGGATAAGTGAAAAGATGGATTATTAACTCCCTTGGTTGAGCCTGGAGGATTATTCCTCAGCATATGTAACTTCTGCAATCAAGTAGACTTGTGAAAGGGGCTTGCTGAATATATTACATCCTTAAATGTATTGCCAGATGCTGTCATGCAGACATGTAATGTAGTGTTTAGGGTTACGAGAGTGTGAAACTTAGACTTTCTGGGTTTGAACCCTATCTCCACCTCTTAGTGGCTGGATGTAACCTCGGGCCTTACCTAGTCTCTCTAGTATCTTTCTTTTGAATATGTGTCTTGGATACTTGTTAAAATGGTGGCTATAATAGTATGTATTTACAGAGTTGGAAGGATTAAATGTGTTACTTAATCCACATAAAGTTCTTTGTAGCAGTGCCCACTTCACAGTACAGGTATCCACTGGGGGGACTGGTTCCTGAACCACCTCCCCACGGATAGCAAAATCTACGGATGTTCAAGTCCCTTATATAAAATGGAGTGGTCTTTGCATGTGACTTGCACCTTGCACCTATCTTTTCACATAGGTTTTCTTCTTTTTTTTTGGTTTTTTGAGACAGGGTCTCACTTTGTAGTTCAGGCTGGCCCTGAATTCACTATGTAACCTAGGCTTGCCTCAAACTTCTGGTGATCCCCCTGCCTCAGCCTCCTGAGTGCTGGGATTACAGGTGTGCACCACCCCTTTGATGTATTTTAAATCACTTACAAGTTACTTACAATACCCGATACAATGAAAATGCTATATAAATAATTGTTATACTGTATTGTTTAGGGAATAATGGCAAGAACACAGATCTATGCAAATTTTTTCCCCTGAAACATTTTTATCCCTGGTTAGCTGAATTGTTTAATGAGGAATCTGCGATGCTGAGGGCCAACTATACTCACTGGAAGTTCAGTTTTATTTGATGATCATCACGGCTGCTGATTTGCCTCATCCGCCTTTCTTCCACTCCTTATTGTGTGCCAGAATTCTTTTCCTCAGACGTTTCCAAAGTGCCACTGTTCTGGGTATGGTGCGTTTCCTCTGAGTTGGCTGGCTCCTTAGAGTGCTCTTTTCTAATACAAGCGGGCTGCTTGGACTGCTGGGAGAGCGAGCATGCTGAGGTGGGCCCTTGCTCTCTGTGGAGGTGTTCATTCTCCCAGTGGGAGGAAACACCACTTGTCAGAACACGGCTTTGACTTGTCCAGGTTCCTGTAGTACAGATGGGACCTAGAGTCGCTCTGGGCCCCTTGTCATGGATCCAAGCCAAGGCATCATGTGCTGAGCCAGGAATAATACAGGAATTAGTCTTTTTTCTTTATACCAAGCAAATACTAAGCACTAATCAATCTACAGTTAACTCTGTATCTAATTTCTGAACCAGATGCCATGAATAACTGCCCCTAAATGTGTTTGCCAATAAAAGAATAAGTTTAGGGCTTTTAATCAATGCCACTTGCACTCAGTATTTAAGGTCAGAATCTTGTGTGAGACTTATTTTGATTAGGATAATTGTTGAGTTAAAAAATGAATAGTTTTTGAAATTGTGACACTTACGGTTGATCATGGGTGAATTAGTCTTTGAGAGAATGGAAAATTGTCAATTTCATAATCGTTCTTTTGTTCTCTCTTTGTCCTTTAGGTCACTTATGGAGAAATACGGCTATTAAGAGGAAGGCACTTTTTTTTCCAATGAGAAAAGAAATAAGAGACTAATACAAATTTTGAAGGAATCAGTAATGGAAGATAAGGGGGAACATTGGAAAAGAAGCCCAGTAGTTTTGAGTGGGGAGTGTTTGTGTTTTAGATAATATTAACATGTAATTTTGTGTCTAGGATAGCTTTCTCAAATTAAGCTGTGTTTCCTGGCTAAATATTGTGTTTTGCCTAGATTAAAGCATAGAGTTTGGAAAGATCTGGGATTTAGATACTGGCTCCACCGAATAGCCTAGGGCAAGTTACTTAACCTTTTGGACTGTTTTTATAATTATAGAATGGGGAGGGTAATACCTTCCTCACAGTTGGAAGACTTCATTTGGATCACATAAATAAGAACATGAAGCACAGTGCCTGGCATATAAGAGGTGCCAGAGGGGAGTTGCCTTCCACTTCCTTGCAGAGTTTGTCTGGCTCTCACGTATTTGTCTGGGGTGCAGTTGTATGCATGTAACATGGAAATTACCCCAGTGGCATTGAATTGGAAATTCTTCTGATTGGTTTGTTTGTTGTTGTTGTTTTGGGCTTCATTGAAGAGATCAAAGGGCTGAATCCAGAAGCTGTCCAGTACTGGAAAAGCTCAGTGGTTATTCTCTTCCTCAGTGCCTCTCTGAATGGATGGTTTGGAGTATATGAGAATTGGAAGATTACAGACACAAACTAAGCTCTGCTCCTCTGGCTCTGGTCATGGTATTTGTCTTTATCATGTTTCCACATCCTGAAAGTGGAGATGCTCATAACTTGGGGTGCTGTGATTGTGCTATGAGTACAGGTAATTTTTATGACAGAACTTTGTGTCAGGGAGCTCTAGAACTGTGTGATATACTTATCATCCCAAATGGATAACAGTCCTTATGAAAAAGTCAATTCTGTTTTACTGGGTGTTAAAAGGCTCAGGAAAATACCCTTTAATTCCAAAAAGATTTGATTCCAGTGTGCAGTGGGAGAACCTTGTACTCAGAAGGTAAGACATCTGGTTTCCAGGATGTCTGGGGGAGTGAGCCATCTCCCTGAGCGCCGGTTCTCAGACCTGCAGGCTAGGCTTACGGGGGTTATGATTACACTAGTCATGAAGGTTTTGTATCATCAGCCTTTGCATCTCCCAGGTTGGTCTTCTGCTGTTCACCTGCAGAGTTAACAGTGGTCTGTTCATTTGCCTCAGCTGTGGTAACCTTTTCCAGTAATTTTTAGGAAGACAGAGCTGGATCTGCCTTGCTTCCTGCCACTTACTCTGCTCTTCTCTGCAGAGTACCTTTGCTCTCCTTTTCCTACTCTAGTGACCTCACAGAAAACTAAACTGAAGGAGGAGGCTACAGAGAAGTTCAGAGGTCAAATCAGCTCTCTCCATGCCTCAGTTTATTCAAACTAGCATCTCTGGGAAGAGGTGCTGGTAGAGAAGGTGTGGGAAACTTATTGTATAGAAGCAGGAACTAAGGCCATGTTTGGAGGTGGAAGAAAAACCCATGAGAGTCACTAATAAGAATTATTTCTGTTTCTAGGTGGCTTTTGATTTTATCTGTTGGATATAGGGATTTGTTCAAGGATATTGAGTAGTAGGAATAGTATGAGAGATGCGTTTTCAGAAGTCACAGTTGCTCATGGTGAGGTGGATTATGGAAAATAGGAACATAGAAGACTGTTGGCACTATTTCAGGTAGGAGATTATATGGGACTTATCTATGTCATTGTCCTTGCAGGTGTCAGGGAAAAGTTGCAAAGGAATCTCATATTTGAGCGTTTGATTTATCAGGAACTTTTAAGTACTTTATGTATAATAACTCCTCTGATTCATACAACAGCAATGAAGGGAAGGTGGAGGTGGCATTTTTAACCATTTTGTAAATAAAACTTGAGTATCAGCCAGACGTGGTGGTGCACTGCTTGTGCACTTGGGAAGCTGAGGTAGGAGGATCTCAAGTTCAAGCCTTGTCTGGGCAACTTGGCAACTGCCTCAAAAAAAAAAAAAAAAAGAAAATGCCTGGGGATGTTGCTCAGTGGTAGAGTGCCCCTGGATTCGATCCCCCATATTGCAAAAAAGAGGTTCAAAGTGTAGGTATTTTTGTCTGAGGCTTCTAGAGAACTGTAAATTGTACAGTCAATTTAAATCCAATTACATACAACCGAAGGCCCTTTTTTTTCCCACTGTACCACACTATGGCCCTCAGGATGTAGTGCTCTATAGTGGTTTTGTATTAGCAAGTAACTTTGCAAGGAGTGGTTTATTAATAGTGATATTTTTCAACATTCCCATGAGATGAGGGAGCACAATTAATTACTTACCCAAGTGATTACAGACCTAGTGATGTTAGACAAAGTCACACATCAAGTGGTTTGGGAGAGAGCAGGCAGCAGTGAGGCTTGGAGTTGACCATGTGAGTTGATAGCCTTGCAGAAAACAAGAATTTACCAGCCTCACTTTATTAGCGTAGTCTTTCTTCTAGTTTGTAGATTAGAAAAATTATCAGGAGGTGATGTGCAAGGCAACTGCCGAAGGCCGAGATGACACAAAATGTGGTGGTATCTTGGGGTTACTTTATAATCACACTCTCTCCTGAAGCGTAGTCTTTTAATTAAGCCAACAGTCATCTCCACCAAAAACTAGGATCTTTACTAAGCATGGAGATTGCATTAAAGTTTTAGGGGGCTTTGATAAAAATCTCAACAGATTCCTCTCTTTGCCAGAAGAATTAAATTGTTGGACTTAATAGAATTCTTCATCCCCAGCTTCTTTTTTGTATTTGATTTTACAAATCTGATAATACTGTTGTTTGTCCTGCCTGGGATTACTTATGCTGTCAGAAAGTGCAATGTTATGATAAGAACCATGGGAAACCCTTGGCCATGACCTTGTGCCCCCATTCCTTAGCTACCATACTCTTAGTTTTTACTATTAACTTTACTTCTGAGAGATGAGTATATTGGGTAGCAGAGGTTTGGACAATGATGCGAAAGCTTTGCCTTTGACTTGGATAGATGCCTTGAGCATGTGGGAGTTGAGAAACAAATTACCGAGTATCTAGAGTTGGAACTGCATTTGGGTTGGGTAGGGGAGTGGGAGTGGAGGCCAAGGACTGGAAAAATGCTGAACTAAAAAGTGGAATGATTTCATAGTTTGCTAATGGTTGTCCCTGAATCTCACGTACTTTGCTTGGAAACAGAGCCATACTTTTGTCAAATCTCCACTACCTACTGCCTTCTCACTCTAAATCATAGAGTAAAGATAAGTAAGATTGGCATTGTGCAGGTGTGTCTGGTAGTTGTAGGTAGTAAAGTGACCACCTGTATTGTTGAAACCCTATGTAATTGCTAGTGGAATGATCTGGTTTCTACAGTCAGGATGCCAAGAACAGCAGAGAAGGAAATGGCAGTCATTTACAATGTCTTATTTAATCTTTTGTAAGTGCACCTATAGTTTGTTTGTTTGTTTGTTTTTGGTACTGGGGATTGAACTCGGGTCCTTGCGCTTGTGCAGCAGGTGGCAAAACCACTGAGCTAAATCCCCGGCCCTACACCTACAGTTTTAACAAAGGTGGAGAAGATATTACAGGATGGGAAAGAAATGCCTACAGACCGCTTGCTAAAGCCTAGGAAGGAGGAAACTAGTATTTTTGTGTTTTAGAAATGCTAAGAGCTTAGTTACATATCAGCAAGCAAAATATTGGCATTCACAACTGACTTTAGAAAGAAATGACTAACCTCAGGCCTCGCTCAGAATGAAAGGAGAGTTGTAGAAATGCTCATCAAAGCCCTTTGTGTGTTTGAAGCTCTAATGAAATCAGCCTTCTCCTCCAAGCCAGATAACTCTGTTCTCCTTACCTAATTTTTAAATCTTTTATGCTTTTGCCATCATTTCCCATTTCTTTGCTTTGAATAATACCAGTAGAAATTTATATCATAATGCAGGGATGATTTCTAGTAACTACTAGATTTGATCAGTAGATGATGGATGTCGAGTGCATTGTTAATGGCAGGGATGACCAAATCTTTTTATGTGCCTAGACTTTTTCTGCTCTCTTTACATATGTGTAACATTCCTGCTGGGAACATGCTGGGAACATGCTGGGAACATGAACCAGTCCATTGAATGAATGGAGATACAGTTGTTCCTTGGCATCATGGGGGATTGCTTCTAGGACCCTCCATGAATGCGTAATTCCCTTATAACTGATGCACACCTTTTTGTTTTCTTAAATAATCTCAAGATGACTTATAACTCCTAATACAGTGTAAATGGTTTGTAAATAGCTGTTATACTGTGTTGGTTTAGGGGGTAGTAACAAAAAAGTCTATGCATGTTTAGTAGAGAGACAGTTTTTTTTTCTTTTTTCCAAATAATTTTGATCTTTGGTTGTTAAAATCTACAGATACAGAACCCGCAGAAATGGGGGGCTGACTGTATACCTAATTTTGTGCTTTTAAGGCAGTATTGCTTTGGGCCAAATTGTTTTAAAAATCCTGTTTTTATTAAAGACGCCAAAATCATAGGAAAAATTCAGTTGATTTGCCGTAACATTGAAGTTTGTGTACAAAGGTTTTCCAGACATGGAGAATTCTTCCCTTCTTTGTTATTCTTTCACTTACTCTTTTGCTTCCTTCTTCTTTTCTCCTGTCCCTTGTTCCCTTCTTCTCATTCACTCATTCATTTAGCAGTTGCCTTTTCAACTTCTGCTATGAGCAAAGCATAATATTAAGTGCTGGAGATGTCAGTATAAATAAAATGAAGTCCCTGTTCTGAAGCTTGTATTTCAGTAGATTAAGGGCCATGATGGGCCAGGGAGTTAGATTTCCTTGTTGGGATAAAGCTTTCAGAGAAGGTTGGTTAATGGTTGTACAGGTGATAGAGGTAATGATCTCTCCCTTGTGAGGGACATGCTGGCAAAATAGGCTTTGATTTTTCACTTTCACTTGTATTTACATAAGCGTCTGAGTCCCTGTGTGACATTTTACCTGATGTGTAAAATTCCATTTGGGCAAGGTTTTGTCAGTTATCATTTATATCTCCTTTCTTGAAATTTAATTAGACCCCTCTGATTTATTTGGAGGAGAAGTAGATAATACACAGTATGTTTCTGTGGAATATCCATTTTGCTGTGATGTTGGCATAATAGTATGCACTTTATTTTTATTCTCGTGTGTTTGAACATTCTGTTTTTGAGAAATTGGTGGGTTCCCCTCTTTCCTCTGTTGTTACATTTTTTGCCTTTGCTTAAGTTAATGTTCTTAATGCCCCCTCTTCTTCAGTATAGATTTCAGCACTTTTAACACAAAGTACACTTGAACTTTACAAATGGATTAAAACCATAAGCCTGTGAATGATATTCATTCATTCATTTTCAGTTTATGTAGAGGATGAAAGAAGATATATTTTCTCTATATAAATTTTACACTCTAGTAAGAACTGTTTCTGTGAAATACGGAAACATAAGTGCCAGTCCTCTGGGGGCAAACATTTCATTGAATAAACAGCAGTGAGCATTCAGAAGATACAAATAAGGAGGTCAGTTTCTGCATATCAGAGAAGGCTTCATGAGGTTGCAATTTTTGATCTGGTTCTTGAGGGGTAAGAATATGTTTGACTTCCACAACTAACTGAGGAATAGCTGGACTAATTAGTTCTGCTCTTACTACAAGGTGTTGGTACTCTGTTGTATTGGGCTTGGGGATGATGGTGCCTTAGCAAGTTTAGCCTGGATTGATGAATGGATGGATTGATTGATTTTAATGACTCTGAAGCGGAAGCATATACATGATATTGACACCAGGACACTCTCTCTCCTTCCTTCCTTTCTTTCTTTCTTTCTTTCTTTCTTTTCTTTTCTTTTCTTTTTTTTTTTTTTGTACTGGGGATCGAACTCAGGTCCTTGCACTTGCGAGGCAGGTGCAGGAACCACTGAGCTAAATCCCTGGCCCAGGACTATTTCTTTTGTTGCCACTGTGGTTCATCAATAGGTTCAGGTAGATAGACTCGCAATTTCTATAGTGCTGCATCCCATCATTTTGGATTGGGCACATCATTGTACCATTTGCTTTCTGACTTAGACTTAGTTGTTTCAAAATGAATCCAGATAGGCTGTGTAGGTTAACTCCTCCCCCCAACCCCTGCCTTCTTTTCAACTAATCTGGAATAAAGGTGGCAATTAAATCTCTCTTATGACCATGTGTGGTTCCTGCCTCAGAACTAGTAGAATGGCCAGCAGGCCTTGCATGAAAATGTACTGGCAAAACCAAGAACAAAGAGTTTAAGAGTTTAGTGAAGCTCATTAATTAATGGGTTGAAATCTTCAGTGAGTTTTCCAAACTCTGTATTGTTCTTAAAACTTGTCTTTAGTTGTTATAGTTGCGGAGGTATTTTCTTTTTCTTGTAATCCCTTTCTACTATCTAGGAGGGGAAAAGACACCTGGCGAAATGGTCGGCATTCCTTTTTGTGCCTTGTATGCCCTCTACTAAGAGATCGTCAAGAGCAGTGTTATATCCCTATATAAACAATAGGCATGCTAGGTCAGCCCAACAATTCATTCTCCTCATTACTGTTACCTGGATTTGGGGGGGAAGGAAGAAGGAAGATTTGGTGAGGAGAAGGAAGATGCAGACACGGACAAGGATGATGGTAATTGTGATGACAAGAACATTTCTGAGTGTATGATTAGGACCTTGCGAGCATTTATCCATATGTCGACTCTGTTAGGAATAGATGCTACTGTTTTTCTTCATTCAGTTGATAGGACAGCTGACTCACAGAAAGGTTAGATAATTTGCTCAAGATCATATAGATGTCTGCGTTGGGAATACATGCTTTTAGTTCTGCTATACTGCTACATGAGATAATTGAGAAAAATGACTTAATAATTTGTGGTAATTTGTGAATAGGGCCTCAAAAGCACCTAGATGTCACCTGTGAACATGGCATAGTGTACATTGCGGAATCAGATCTCAGTAACTATAAACAGGTGTTCTGTTGAGTGAGACCATTCTTTTGGTGACCCTGTTATATAATGTGTCTTCTAGGACCATGTTTTATTTGGTGTCTCTCCCTCTCACCCCTCAAGAATAAAAAGGTCTTATTTTCAAGATGACAAAAAGTTTTGGAAGCCAAACTTAATCCCAGTTTTGCCTTTCTGTTCTTGAGAAGATCCCACACAAATAGAGGCTTTTAATTTATGCACTTTTGTAGTTTGTTTCTTGATAAATGAATAACTGAAAAAGAAAATCACCTCTTCCTTCATGAAATTGCTAATTGTCTTTCATCATATGTTGTGAACTCAAAGCAGTAAAAGCCTAGCCAAAATATAAACATCATAATTGATATGAAACCCAGTTATACTAGCACCAGACTTACCCAAAGTGAAGACTTATTTTATAATGAGAACAGGAGAACCATAATTCCAGACCATAGAGAAGCCCTCTTAATTTATTTAAATCGTTTATTTATAAATTATTGCTTTCTAGAGAGACTGAAAGGAGGGTTGATAAATGCAATTCCTACATGTAAAGAGCTCCTGCCCATTCAGGATAATTATAAATAACAGGAAAACATCCTCAGCATAATCTTGTATGTTGGTAGGACAGTAGTGACCCACTCCAGACTCTCCCTACCCCAACTCGTAATCTGGATCACGCTTCGCTGTGCTGGGGAATCTAACCCCTGGGCTAGGCAAGTGCTCTTCAGGAACCACAGCCCAGGCTCCCTAAAGTGAGTTTTGAGTGCAAAGGCTTGAATTATAAATTTCTAGTTGTAGTTATTTTGCTTAATATATAAGGCACTTTTCAGAGAAAATGGTTGCAAATAGGCTCCAGGGAGGTAAATTTTCCTAAAGAGGTACTACCTTCTCATTCACAGTTGGTCATCCACTGAGAGAATACTGAGAACTGAGTTCCTCTTCCTCTTTGCTAGGATCGGGTTTGTGTGGCAAATCCTTGGGCCCAGTACATGCTCATATACACATATACATACGTATCTTCAAAGGATAATGCATGCTGCACCTGCCTGGAGATGGCTGTGGACTTTGATGAGTCATTGTCCTGCTCTGAGAGGAACTGTGCCCAGTTCTAGCATTTACTCTGGATTCTCTGGCTAAAGAGAATCCTCTGGGATCCTGTGTGCCATCACCTTGTGGTGTGCAGCCATGTAAATATAGAATCTCCCAACTCTGTCACATGTCATATCTGTCTGGCTGCTGTGGTTGATTGGAATTGAAGACTACTGGTTGTTAATCAAGCAGTGACTGGCTGCAAGGGACACTGGTGTCTCTTGCTTTTCATTGTTTATTGATCTATTGAGTTAGAATGCCTGCCCTTTGGTGCTACTGTTGAAATAGGTCAGTACTGTTAGTAGTTTGGCAAGATTATCCTTCTGTGTGATTTGTGTGTATTTCCTTGATCTTGTGGAGTACAGGATTGGGGACTAATGGGTAATTGTTCATAGAAAATATAAAGAGACATAGATTTGAAATCAAAAAGGAGGTTTCGGAATGAATCACCCTTTTGAATACTGAGGAAATTGACCTTTTCATGAATTTTGGAAAATCCCTTTGCTCTAACAGTAGAGAATTTGCTTGGATGAGCTAGTGACTGGATCAGAATCAGGAGTTGTGGGTTAAATTTATTCTTGGCAAAGATAAATATTTTGAGCTTATATCTCTGTTCTTGTCCTCGTGCCTTCCAAGGAATCTTCATATTTTCTGTACAGTAGAGAGAGACTGTGTTAATAAAATACTTAACTGCATTTTGTTTTTATTAAGTGAAGTATGTGGTTTAAAAAAATCAGTATATTTATTGAGTACTTGTTTTTGGTCCTGGGGTTACAGTGATATATAAAAGAAACAACCCTCTCAGATTTCTGGTGATAACATTAACTTTAGTGGCCATTATTTGAGTGTACCAAGTCTTTAGTTGCTACAGCTGTGACATATTGGCCTGGGCTAAGAGGCTGGGATTTAAATCCTACTTACTGCCTCAGTTTACTGCATTTCTCTGTGCCTCAGTTTTTCCATCTGTATTGTTAGGAAATTGGGTGATATCTACGTGTTTATTGGGTCCTTTCCAGTTTTGTCATTTACTGTCTGAATTTTTGCAAACATTTTTGCCTACTTGCCTTTAATAGCTTCTGGCTACTTCAGTCACAGTGACTCTTGTTTACTTGGAGTTTTAAAAAATGTGTCTCTTGTTATCTGGTTTACTTTTACATATTTTATTAGTGCATATTAATAATATAGAATAATGAGACATTTTATTTTCACCCCAGCCTCCATACCTTTCCTTCTTCCTCCTCTATTCTGTTCCCTTTTCTCCATCTCTAAAAGTCTACATTGCAGTTTCCTATTTATTTCCCACCCTTCCTCCCTCCATCCCGTCTTCCAGTTTTAGATTAGTCATATAAGCGAAAACGTGATATTTAACTTTCTCAGGCTTTCTCATGTAGCTTAACATGAAGGTCTCCAGTTCCATCCATTTTTCTGCAGATGACATGGTTTCCTTTATGGCTGAATAATGCTCCATTGTGTGTGTGTGTGTGTGTGTGTGTGTGTGTGTGTGTGTATATATATATATATATATATGACATTTTTTTATTCATCTGTTTATGGGACTGTAGACTGTTTTGTAGCTTAGCTGTTATGAATTGTGCCTCTGTAAATATGGACATGCATATGTCTATAGGACACTATTTTTAATTCTTTCGGGAATTTACCAAAGTGTGATATAGTTGGATCAAATGCTATTTCTTAGTTTTCTGGGAAGTCTGCTGGAAGTATTTATTCTATGAAGTTTACATAGACTCCTGGCAATAAAGTTAGTCTTGAAGCTGCAGTGATGAATCAATGTTAAAACAATGCTATGGAACTTATTACTGTTATTGTTTTGAGACAGAGTCTCACTGTGTAGCCCAGAGACACCTCGAACCTCCAACGATCCTCCTGCTCCAGCCTCCAGATTACTGAAATTACAGGCATGGACCACCATTCTCAGCAGGGACATAATTTTTTAAAAATCATATGAAAACTCATTATTTTACAAGGTTGGGAAAGGAAATCTGGGTGCAGTGGCTGCACACTTGCAGTTGTAGCTACTCAGGAGGCTCAGGTGGGAGGATTGCTTGAGCCCAGGAGCAGTTCAGGGCCATCCCAGTCAATATCACAAGACCTCCATCTTTGAAAAAAAAGAAAAAAAGGCCCCAAAATATGGAGCTCTTTATTTAAATAAAGTCTTTGGTTTCTCCTGTGTCCTGTGAACATGATGGTACATTTGAAGAGACTTGCTGGTTTTTATCATTGTGTAAGAAATGCTTTTTCTGTTCACATGAATTCATAATGCAGAGTTATTACCATTTTTTTTTTGCCATGACAAGAGTCTGCTAAAGCTGATGGTGACTGTCCTTTTTTAAAATGTGGGTGGTGGGGCCGGGGATTCAGCTCAGTGGTTCCGCTGCCTGCCTCACAGGCACAGGGTCCCGAGTTTGATCTCCGGAACCAAAACCAAAACAAAACAACCAAAAAAAAAAATATGTGTGGAATCTTACCCACTCAGCCGCTCTGTTCATTTTTTCTATCTTCCTGGACTCTGTAGGCAGAATTTGGTATCTTGTTACAGCTCTCCTGAGCTTTTCCCTTTATTAGCTTTTACTCCCTATATTTTACAATTGTTAGCTGATTGTTTCCTCCCAAATTTC
The DNA here is from genome assembly GCF_053883595.1 of Heterocephalus glaber. Taxonomy (NCBI): domain Eukaryota; kingdom Metazoa; phylum Chordata; class Mammalia; order Rodentia; family Bathyergidae; genus Heterocephalus; species Heterocephalus glaber. The sequence goes on along the minus strand of NW_028258381.1, from coordinate 18,902,680 downwards.
GTGTGTGGATGTTGTAATCTTCAGAATATGACTTTGTTTGGAGTTAGGGTCTTTAAAGAGGTAATTCAGGTTATAATTGTGAGGTCCTATGCATGAGCCCTACTCCAAAATGATTGGTCTCTGTAAAAAGAGGAGATAAGGACAGAGGCACACACAGAGGGAAGGTGACATGAAGACCCAGGAACCTGTAGGGAAGGAGAAATGCCTCCAAAGAAACCAACCCTGCCTGTACCTTGATTCCATACTTATAGACTCCAGAACTATTAAAAAAATTTGGGGGGCGGCCATCACATTCCCTTCCTAGCCAAGATTCATTATCAGTTGGCCAAGGGCTCTTTTGCTCAGTTTGGAAAGAAATCAGAAATTGGCAAAGTGCAGCTCCATTGAAGTTTGTGGCTCAGGGCTTTGAATCCTAGTGGTTTTCAGCTTTTCATATCAATTCTTTGAGCATTGAGTGTCAGTATCTCATAGCTTTTAGTGCTATACTCCTCAGTGGCTCCTGGCCACCCCTTTCCATTTCTCAGCATCTGAGACTCATAGTTCCCTTGGTGGCTATCTGGAGCTCATTCAGCAGCTTCCACTGCTTCTCTGGGGCTTTTCTGCTGGTCTCTGCCAGTCACTTCCCGTTTCTGGTGCTCTTGGCACTTTGGTGTTCCACTACCCTCTGGAGTTCTTCAGGGCTAATAGCCCTTAGTATTGCCAGCTCTTCTTAGTGCAACTCATTCATCCTGCTGCTCTTGAGATAAGAATCACAAGTAGGCAGTAGGACCACTCAAGGCTTTATTGGAACGTGTGCTGCAGGCCAAGTAGGGGTGGGGTATACAAGAGGGACTTCCATTAGACTAGAGGTGGCAAACCTATAGCACACATGCTGCAGCTGGCTGTTTGTTATCATTGAAAGCTGTAAAAGGTTTGCCATCACTGCTCTAGACTAAACCAAGGAATATGAGGGAGTATTGCTTTTATAAAGGAGGAGCAGGGTCTCATGTACAGTTTTCCTGTATTTTGTAGATATATTTGGGGACTTTCAGAGTAGTCACATAGGAGGGTGGGATCATTTGGACTACCTTCAGGGTGGAGTCATCTGGAATAAGTCCATGTTTCAAGCCTCTTGTGGCCAAGGCTCCTTGAGTAGCAGTGGAATATCCTGGACAGCCTTAGTTGTCCTGGTGACAGCTTTAGCTGTCCTGGTGACAGCTTGGCCAAGAAGTGGCTGCAAGATTGATACCTCCATGCTTTTGTGTAAATGATGAGGTGGATAATATGACTGCAGTAGGTTTTTAAAATTTTTTTATTTTTGGTTTCTGGGGATCGAATTCAGGACCTTGTGCTTGCCAGGCAGGTGTGATACCACTGAGCTAAGTCCCTGGCCTGCTGTAGCTTTTAAGGTATCTCTCTCTAGAAGGGCCTGCTTTGGTGATCATAGCCCACTGGGGCTTGGGAGTTTCAGGGTTATAAGAAATGGGTCCCCATGCCTGCCTGATCCTTGTCCTGCCAGGTGTATTTTCTGGGCCTCTCTTCTGAGAGATGGTAGCAATGCTTGGAGTAGCCTGAGTGGGGGAGGATGTCACCTGGCAGAGCCCTGGGTCCTCTCACCTGGCCAAGCGGGCATCTGCAGAAGCAACTGCAGAGGTGGCAAGAAGTAGCTGGGGCTGGTTGTTGCGGGTTAACTGTTGTTCAGGGAGGTGTGAGAGGGAGGTGGTGAGAGCTGTCAGTCAAGTCACGCCCCTCTGGCCACAGCCGGGAGGGGAAGGGAAGGATTGGGTCTCCCATGCCAGAACCTACTGTGCTACACACCAGCGTTACAAAGCTTAGGGGTACAAGTCTGTTGGACCAAGTGGAAATGTGGAAGTAAATGAAGCTCAGCTTTTATTTTCCCACCTGTAAATGAAAGCTGAAGAAAAATGAATGTAATAACAATGTCATCTTATAATCACATCACACTTTTTAATAAAAAGTTTTAAAATACTTTTGGTGAACCTAAAACAGCCTCAGCATAGTTGACTGTTAGTTATATTGGGGTGATGCCCCTGCTGTACTTGGGCAAGGTGCTGGGGGGCTTGGGAGGTACTGCGGCCCACTGGTACATTGAGGATGATTGAGTGAGATCTGTGCACAGCCACAGATCTCCATTTTCCTGTCAACTGTATGCTGGGGGGAGAAGCCAGGGCTAGTGTGAGCTCAGGTCTGTTCTTACATGACTGAACTTGTAAGAACGGGCACCTAAGGTATCTTGGTTATATTGCTTAGTAATTGCATCTACTTATCCTCCCAGGCCTCACAGGCCATTGTTTCTGGCCCGTATATTTTGGGAAGGCAAGTCCTAGAGGCTGGGTTTTTATTCTCCCTTTGCCACTTAGTGGCTGTTTGATCTCAGACAGATTGCTTTGCTTTCTGATATCTTCATTTTGTCATCTGTAAAGTGGAGATAGTAAGAGTACACATGCCCCACAGGATATTAGTGATAAGAGTTAGTGTCTATGATGTATTTACCACATTGCTTGGCATATGCTGCTGCTGTTTTGTCAGCATGATTATCCCATTCCTCCCTTGGTGTATGGTTCATGCTCTGCAGTAGTATGCTGATGGTTTTAGCTAGCTGCCTTAAGTTGTGATAAGTTCCTTCCAGTCTGAAATTCCTTGTCACACCTAACATGATACTTTGGTCATGATTAGTAGCCTGTGAGTATCTTGGATTGAATTCATACAGGATTTGGTTAAGAATTCAAAGCAGAGTACATTTTCATTCTGACTTTTAAAACCTTTGAAGTTGGAGGGGGGCGGATCTTATTTGTTTCTTAACTGCTAAAGCTGCCTCATCAAGGTCACTAAGCTGGGGTCATCCACTGGGTGGCCTGATAAGGCCACTCACTCAAGGCTGTGAAAACCATTCCATTCTTGATGATATTACTAGTGTAAGTGAGATAGCTTTTGATAATTTTTTGAACAATTTAGGCCAGGTTAATACTGGCCAATAATTTTCTAAAGTGACGTGAAGTGGCAGGAGCATGATTTATGTACCTTGAGTTCCTGCTAGCTGAGATAAGACCTAGAGACCCAGAGGTGCCCTGGTGTTAGGAATGCTTGTAATGGGAGCTGCTTTTGTGCCAGAGTTGTGTGCTTTTTGTTTTTAAACCATCAAGGGAATTCCTGTGGTGATGAATGATGAAATGCAGGGCTGAACAGGCTGGTTATGGACATTACTGGGACCGTGCAAGAGTTCAGCTGGGAGGAGGACATTTTGGCTGGCTGTTATCTGGGTTGAAAGGACTGAATTAAAATAAAAAGTGGTATGTAGAGCAGGCCATACATATAAACAAAAGTGGTACTTGGCATTCCAGCCTGGTTAGGCTATCTGCATTTTCTAGGGTAGGTACTTGATAAGTGCAAAACTGGCATGACTTGAGCGTGCAGAACATTGCACTTCATTTATGAGGAAACTTCTTTTGCATTAGTGAGAGTGTTGCTAGCATGCAAAGTATGTGGTTGTGGGAATCTGGTATCAGGAAGCTGATGAATTTTTGATTTGAGGCTCTGGAAGAGAAACATACAGCTCCTTGAGTTTAAGATTGCTCAGTAAAGAAACAGTTTTGCCTCTAAAGCCTGTAGTTTGAAGGACTTACATCTACATTTAGGGCTATGAAACCAGGCCCATGATGGATGATGAATTCATTGTCCTTCACAGCTTTATAGCCCAAATTGTCACCAACTTTCCCCCCCTTACTTTCCAGGTTGCTCATGCAAGTATAGTCATGATAGCTGAGAATTTTAAAGAATTCTCAAGAGGAAAACAGATAATAGAAGGACTAACTTGATAATTTAGGAGTATGATCTTATGTTTTGATCTGTGGTGTTTTGTTTTAGGCCCCTTTTGGCAATTCTTTTCTTTTCTGTACCCCCTCATTACCAGCACAGCCTTTACACCCTAGGTTTGGTTTTGTTTCTTTGCTTTTCCTTTTGTCACCCCGCTCTTCCATGTGATACTGCAGATTGAACTGAGAGTAGAGTGCTGAGCTACATACCCAGCCCATTTTATAATTTTACATTGAGACAGCCTTTTGCTAAATTGCCTGGGCTGGCCTCAAATTTGCACTCTTCCTGCCTCAGCTTTCTGAGTAGCTGGGATTATAGGTGTGCACCGCTATGCCCGTCTCTACCCAAGTTTTTGATTAGTCTACATATGAAAAGCAACTGAGTTGCATAATTGAATTTCTATGTGTACATTCTGGTGAACTATGTTTAAATAACAACCTTTGTTTTAAAAAAGATTTAGAATTGTAGTAGAATATGCATAACAGAATCTTAATCAACTGTAACTATTTGAAAGTGTCCAGTTCAGTAGTGTTAAGTATGTTTAAATTGTGCAACCAATCTTATTTCCTATTACCCCCTCCCTAGACCCTGACACCCACCATTCCAGTTTCTGTCTTTGTGAATTTGAATAGTCTATGTACCTCATATAAGTGAAATCATACAGTATTGTGTGTGTATGTGTGTGTGTGTGAGAGTGTGTGTGACCGGCTTATTTCACTTAGTATGATGTCTTCAAGTTTTATCCATTCTGTGATATGTGAAAAGATATTCTTTCTTTTAAAGGACAAACAAAATTCCATTGTATGTATGTACTGCATTTTGTTTTTTCATTCATTCTTCAGTATGCACTTAGGTGGCTTCCACTTGGTTATTATGAATAGTGTTGCTAGGAACATGGATGTATAAATATCTCTTTGAGATCCTCTTTTCAATTTTTCTGTATATATTCCTGGAAGTAGAATTGCTGGATCGTGTGGTAATTCTATTTTCATTTTTTTTGAGCATCTAATATGGTGTTTTCCATAAACAGCTAGATTTTTAAAGAAATGCATTTAAATTCATCATTTGGATTGCCGAGCTGCTTTGAATTGTCCCTGGATGAGGTTCTCAATTGGTCACCTGCTTTAGCATACCTCTGAGGTAGCATGCACTCCCACCACTGTCCATGGCTCACTCTAGGCCTTGTAGGTTAGACCTGCTCATTAGATTAGAACCAAAGAACAGCTGTCCAGGATCCATGTCTAAATACAGTAGTGGAGAAGTAAGCAGAAGTGTAGAAAGTCAGAGTTAAATGCTCATAGAGATGATCACCTGGTGCTACGCTTCTCTTGCTGGATTATTTTTCTAATTGTGCTAGGGTTAGAGTTGGGGTAATATGACAGTCTCCCATGGAATCTGAAGATGATATTCTACATGTGTTCCTCCTAAAACTTTCCTCTACCGTGGAGGTTACATCACTGGAAGACTGTGTGAAACAATAATTCACTCTAATTCTCTACTAGTATGTACTTGAGGTAGAATCAAACAGTAGATCAGAAGTTAGTAACCTGTAGTTCAACACTGTGTGTCTATATGTCTGGGTAGTGGAGTGTAAAGGATGGGATTGAAAAGGGAACCCACAGATCCTTCTGTTCTCCACTGATTGTCCATCATGCTAACATGGATCCACTTAATGCTAAATGGGGCAGTTCTACTCTGAAAGTATGGTATGAGTTTTTGTAGTACTTGGACTCCTCTCTATCTGGGCCTTTTCATACTGTGATCTGAGGCATGTGCAGCTATCAGGAAGTAAAATAAGGATCATGCACCTTGCTCTTTTGTCTCTGTAGAACCCTCAGGGCCTGGGATGGGGACAGCGAATCCATTGTATATGCTGTCACCTGTTCTGTCTTTCTGTTCCTGGTTTATGGGCATGATCATTTGCTGATGTGAGCAGGTGCATTCTCTCTGAGACCTTACCTAGTAAACCTTTGTGGTAAAGTTTATATTTCAGTTAATTAGGGCCTCTCACCCACTTTGAGGCACACACTGTGCTTGTTGTCTAATGTTTTTTTACTGTCTGCATCTTGCAAGATCAATTTAAATGTCACTTGTGAAACTTTCTCAGATCCTTCCCTAGCATAAATTTGTTTCTGCCTCTTCTGTGCCCCACTTTGAAGTTATTGTCATCACTGCATCAGATCCATTGTATTATAATTATTCAGAACTGTTTCTCCTTTGTGAAAGTGTCAATCTTCAGTTCTTTCTGTCTTCCCTGAGACCTACAGGATTTGGTATAATGCTCAGTCAGTGGCACTTGTCTAGTAAATGTTTGTTTTATCGGAGAAGTGACTGTCGATGAGATGAGGTAAAATTAGCTTTGATCATGACTGTGACCCTTAAGAACTATTTACCCACACTTAAGCCATTTACCCTCTCATGATGGGAACATCATGCCAGATTGTAAAAACTGAAGGAAAGAATGACCATAGGTTAAAAAGTATTTAGCACTTACTTTATGCCAATAGGTACTAGGGGAATTCATCGAATTATTAGTTGATGAAACAGACATAGAGAAAGGAGGTAACCTGTTCATTTCAAACCTAGGTAATCTAGCCCCTGAATATATATTTATTTATGCATGAGATTAGAACTCATGTTCCAGTTACAGCTTTGCCGAGCTAGGACAGTTTCAACGCCACCAGCATTTGACTTACAAGCTGCAAAGTGTAGACAAATGAGTAGAAAAACCCAGGGAAAGTGAGTACTATGTCCTCGGATAAAAGAATCAGATATTAGTAGTTGAAATGGAGTGATCAGTGCGAAATGAATGATAGAGAATGTTGTGTGGACTGGGATTTGAGAGACACAGTTGCCTTGATTAAGAAGCAAAACTGAGGAAAAATGGGTCCCAGAGAAGGAAAGATGAGGATGAGATGGCTGGAGAAGCCAGGTTCCTGCAAGGAGGGGCCTAGTTTTATATCCTGCAGTGAGGACAGGAAAACATGTTCTGATGGAATTACCTAGTCTCACAGTTCTAGAAAGCATGCCAGTTGATTTCAAAGATGGAAGTCGAAGTGTTTAAACCATGAAACAAGTGAGCGAGTTTAAACACACATGTTCACTCACGTTCTTTTCCCCACCATATGCAGTGATGCAAAAATCAGCACCCCACGTCTCTTGACACATAGATCAAAGCATATTGTCGCTGTCTTACAACTCCAATAATTTCATTGAACTATACGAAGCTTAAAATTGATACATAGGCATAGCCCTGATTAACATTAAATGTTGCTGTCAGTCTGACATAGCTGGATAAACCAATATTGAATGATCTATTAAATATGTCACACTTGAACAAGGAGCATAAATCATATTATTTCAGCTATAATTAGGTAGGAGATAAAATCACAAATAGACAAATTTAGTGAATATTTTTTAGTGTGTACACAGCATCACTGGAATATCTTTCTTTGTTCCATGGGGAGAAAGAAGTTGACTGCCTTCCAAGTATTGACTACTGTCCAGGAAGTGGGAGATTGAGGGGTGACTTATGTAATGTTCACAGAGTGGGTTTCATTTATAAATTCAATGAGATTAGCTGCAGTCTTCCTGAAGTTAATGGCAGTGGAAATGCACCATTCTGCATTTAACTGGAAATAGCTAGCTCTACAATTTGAAGTCTTAAGTGCTCCTCAGGTTATGATATGTTTGCATTTATATCTCCTTGTCCTCCTTTCCTAGGAGCTCTCTGTTGCCTTTATTTCCTGGGAATAAATGATGCCGACTAGAGTTTGTGGGTGCACAGGGCAGTATATTGTGAGTCCATTCGTGTACTTATTTCCCGACCCACAGAGTAAATTTGATTATTGAGAATAAATGTGAGCTATAAACCACAGCAAAAAAGATAAATTATATTAGGAGGGTCCAGTGAATCAAGCTGTAGCCAAAAAATAGAGAGAATTGTAGTTCTTACCTCAGTGGTTGTTTGGAAGTGTAAAACACACATTAAACTGTGAAAACAGTTTCTACTATGTGGTAAGTATTTCCGTACCTGTCATTTAGTTTCATTGTTATAAGGAAACTAATTTATATTTTTTTGCCAGCTGGTCAGAGTGATATAAATGTGAAATCTAGAGCATAAATAGGTATGTGACTGGAATGTTATGTCTTTTTCCAGATAACTGGTATAATGAAGCACAAAGTAAAGTTAAGCAAATGTTCTTATTTGGGGCTAGCATATCAGAGCATGCTGTAAGCTGTGTATACTGGTCATGTTTTATTGAGAGGCTGTGGTTTCATTTTTTTATGGGCTTTTTTGTTGCTAGGAATTGAACCAGGACCTTGCCAATGCTAAGCACACACTGTGCCATTAAGCTATACCTCTGCTCCTTTTTGCTGGTTCTTGACATACCAGGTTGATTTATTTCAGGTGATATTGTTACTATATCAAAGGATATTTTTGCACTTTTATAAATGAGGACCATGAGACTTTGTGTGAGTGACAAAATAATTCAACAGACATTTAACAGATGTCTATGATATTAGATTCTGGGTATGTACACATGAAGGATTTGCCTAAAGTTTATTATGTCTTCGACACCACCTTCAGCCTTGAGTTCATAGGCACTTCCAGAAACGAAGGTAGAGGAGGCATAGAGAGAACATTCGTGGCTGCCTGAGACCTGCCTCTTATCTCCAATATAGTTGGAGCCAGTGGTTCTTTCTTGAACTAACTGGACTGTTGGACATGTACTACATGGTATGCAAAGTATTGGGCTAGCTACATAGAGTTATCAGCAGCTGCCTTTTGCAGAATGTTTCATAGAAGCCCTTTGTGAATTTCTGAGATAGTGTACTTATAAAACAAGGATTTCCAGAGATCTAATAGAGAACAAGAGAAGGATGACATTTCCTCCATAGGCCAGTGATTTGTCTCTCATTGTTGTGTATAATAACTTGTTCTCATCCCTCCCCCAGGCTGCACTTTGAAGAACTTACTGGCACTGTTAGAAGATAGATACAAAACCAATTTGTTTATGAGCACCAATCAGTTGCACTTAAGAAGATTTTATGTAAGTTAGGACAGGTTGCTACCTGAAGGAGTTAATGGACAGATGGTTTTAGAGTTGATCACAAAAGTAAATGTTGCTTTACTTGCTGACCTCTCAGTCCAAGGAGTTGTGTTGTGTTTTCACTTTAGGTCAAGGCTCAGAGCTTGCTGCAGGAATGAGTGTGGGTGACTAGCCCCATAGTCACCCTGACCACTCTGCACTCATGCCTCCTGCACAGTAATGTGAAATCTCTCCACCCCAAACCTATTAAGGGACCAAGTGATGTTTCTATATGTACACACAGGGTTTTCTTAGATACTTTCCATTTCAATGACCTACTGTCAGGAACAATCCTTCCTTATAGCATTAGCAAGAAACTAAAAGGGGAATGGTGAGAAAGGGGATTTGGGTTCCAAGGGGAAAATATTACTTGGGTGAGATACTTAGCAGAACACGTTCAGTGCAGCTAGATCTCAGTCACTGTTTTGAACACTGAACATTATTTTTCGTGATACAGGGTCTCATATGTAGTTCAGGCTGGTCTGGAACTCACTGTTCAGCCCAGGCTGGCCTCAAACTCACAGTGATTCTCCTGCCTCAGCCTCTGGAGGCCTGGGACTACAGTCATGCACCACCGTAGTGCAGACCATCTATCTGTGCACAAGTAGATGATTTCAGTGTAGCATGGAAACTCCAGAGTGGAAAGCAAACAAAACAAGGTATAGCGGTAACAAGCAGTTCTAATTCTGTACTGTAGTGTTGAGGATGTCTAGAAGGTTTCCTTGGTCAAAGTGAATATGGAGGACAGAGGGGAATTGGCTACACAGACAGAAAGACAGATCACTAGGGCAGAGGTGAACAGTGGTCTTTTGAGAAGAATCAGCTGGAAATCAGGTGGCTTGAGGTGGGGTGAGGCACAGGAGGGTTCCCTACATAATCTATACTGGCCTTGAACTTGCAATGCTCCTGACTCCGCCTCCTGAGTTCTGATATTATAGGTGTGTGCCACTCTACCTGGTTTGAGGCCTTTTTTTTGTATGTTCACTTGTTTTTGATGGGTCTGGTTGTTTCAGTTCCAGCTTATACCTACCTGTCATGTGACCTATTATTTTTTAAACTAAGAAATGGGGGAGTTCCATGTTTCCCTTTTGTTTGGGAAAGAACATGACTGTCCAAAGTCATGATTCTGCCTGACCTCTAATCACTTAAGCTGACAGAGCCTGAGATGTTCACAAGTAGTTAATGAAAGGTCTAGGATCAGTTCAGACAGTCACATGATCTAGTGCCATTTATATTGCTCTACATGTGAGTTTTACTCTGGATCTTCTCCTGTTGGGTTTATTCCTTCTCGTTAATTTGTTAAATGTTTATGAAGTAGTTAGAAACAACTAGTCTGTTAGAGGTATAAGGTCCTTCTTGTCATGAACTTTAAGCCTTAAAATGGGAATTAACTTTGAAAATGTAGACTGGTATTAGATTGTAATAAGCAGATCTAAGAAGTTAGAACTTAATGATTTATACTTCTCAACCCAGAGAGGATGCCAGTGAATTTCTGAATTTATACTCTAAGCCTCGAAGGCAATCCTTTTTGATTCCTGTGTTCCTTGACTTTATTATTGGAGGATAATGCCTTAGTGTGTTTGAATAAATTTTTAAAATGCACGCATGAAGGTAAGTTTATTTTGCATTGTATAAGAGAGTATAGCATGTAAAAATAAGGGCTCAGGAAGTCAAATAGCATGATGTTGAATCCTAGACCCACTATTTATGAGTTGTATGACCTTGGGTGATTTACTTAAACTCTGAGTGCTGCTTCTCTTTATATAGTAAATGATGATGAAAATCATTCCCTCATAAAAGTTATTATAAAGAATAAATGAGCCAATGTGAATAAAGCATTTGGTAATGTGCCTAGAACATAGTGTTAGCTATAATTGGAGAATTGCCTGATTGAGCACCCTTTGTTGGTCTGATTTTTTTCTCCTGATGACCTAGAATAGTGTGATCATTCCTGTACCCGTTTATGTATCAAAAATACTTCAATGAGCATTTTAAAAATGTACAGCCCCATGACTTCTGCTTCAGCCAAGAGAGAGGTAGATCCATTCCTGCCAGATCTTTCCCCTTAAAACAAAAACTTTGTTATGACATGTCAAAGAAGCTCATGAAGCCACTGAAAGATAGAAGCAGACAGCTACAACTTGGGGGACTTGAGGAATAACGTGGTAGTGAATCCCTTGGAATTCCTTACTGATGCCCATATATCTTAGAGTGGATGCTATTGAAACTTCCAGTCCAGTAATGCTCAGAAACATGGGCAAAAAAAGCTCTAAGAAAAGCCTCTTTCTACTAGCCAAGGGTGGGCTAACAATAGAAAACTCATTTGAAAATACCCTCCCTATTGCAGCAAGGGAAAAACCGCACTGCACATCCCTGAGGATATGGCTATGTACAGCACAAATTTCATCTTCCACCCTACTGCTTGGAAGGAGGCAGTATGCTTCAGTTCCTCTGATAGTGTCAACAGAAGTCATCCGGGTGCTGATATTCCATTCTATGTGAGACAGAACTAGGTAGTGCTCTGGGTGAGTGCCAGGGAATATCAAGGGGATCTAGTCTTAAACTGAGCTCTATCCCACCCTGAAGGACTAAAACAGTATGAGTCAGCCCTTGGCCTCACCTCCCCTTGCTCCAGTGGCTTTAAAAGGAACCTGACCTACCCCTCTCAATGTGGAGGAAGTGAAGCATTGCTGGTGAATGCCCCATTTTTAGTGGAAAGGTATTAGTAGGGCCAAGCAGGGAGCTGAACTTCTACCCTGCTGTGTTCAGCAGGCATTGAGATTCAGTGCTCTTCTTTTTTCAGTGTATTGTTCATGGGGCCTATAGGGAAGCATGGTCCCCTGCCACTACCACATTTCAACATGCCAGCTCAGTAAAGATGTCCAGGATAAAATTAAAAATAAAATCGCAAGAACCAGGAAAATCACGTGAATGAGAATAGCCAGTAGCATACCAGTACTAAGGTAAATCAGATGTTAGAATTCTGACAAGAAATTTAAAGCACCCATCATAAAAATGCTTTAGTAAACAGTTTGAACAACTGAAAAAAGAAATCTCAGCAAAAAGCTTATGGGCCCAACATGAAGAAAGTTTGGGGGTGTTGAAAATAATATGTATCTTGATTGTTTTATCTCTACTTGTCATATTTACCAGTTGCCTGGAGTGGTTAGTTTTAAGTAAATTATACCTGAATAATGTTGATTTACAAAATGCTTAAGACCAATCTTCATCCTTGGAGAATATGGCTCAGTAGACCGAGGATAGAATCCAAGCATTTTTTTCCTTTCTACTTTTTTTTTTCCTTTTGAAATTAATGCCCCAGGGGATTATGAGGCAGCTGGTGGCTCTTGGGATTCATGACCTCTCCAGAGGAGCCTAGGCTGGTTGTGAATTCTCCAGAATATGAATCTGTTAGCAGTTTGTGCAGATAGAAACTTGTTCTGATAAATTATGAATTACTAGATAAGTACTTACAAAGAAGCAGAATACATAATTAGAAAACATTAAGTGTATTATCCCCACATGCAAATAGTTTTTGGGTTGGTAATGGTGTGAAAAATATATGTGGCATCATAGAAGCTGTAAGTTGTGATGGTGGGTCATTAAAAAATACACCATTGTATGTTTTTATTTTTCTGTTCCCTTAGCATGTCTTTCTCTCCATTCCTTATCAGGACACTGTCTTCTTCGTGGCAGAATGAATTCTACATTTCTTTTATGTGAGCTGCTGTTGCCTTGGTAGGCATAGTTTTCATCACTGCCTTCTTAGAGTAGTGCTTTCTGTCAATATCCTGCTGTCCACAGTCATCTCAGCTTTTAGAATTCTTCCAGTGGCCTCACTTTTAACTTTCTGGTTATAGTATTGCCAAGGAAACCCATGAGTTTCCCCACCCCCCCACTGTTGGGCCACTTCCAACCCAGTCCTTTGGGAGAGTGAGGTCTCCTTATCTCTTCTTCCTTCTTTTTCTAGGCAGATTGGTTTGACTTGTCTACTCAGATGGGTTTTAGCAAAGGGAGACTTTAGGGTGGAAGAATTGCCCTGGAGGATGCTTTCATTCTACAGCACAACTTTGAGAACAACTAGATCATTTTCCTGGAGTAGAACTAAACTGGGGATTAGCGGTAGTGGGCCCCCTGTGTCTCCGCTCTGGCCCAGGTGAGCCGCCAACATTCATCTGGGTGCTAGAATAAAAGTCATTCTTTGAATCTGGTACTTGATTCCAAACAAGCCATGTCTAGGTGTTGGGAGAACATTTCTGGTAGTTCTTCTGTTTTGAAACAGCATCCCTAGAAATACCCTGGTCTCTGGTTTTGAATAATAGATGGCTAAGATTGCTCCTGGGTAGGAAATTTCTGAGTTCATCAAGGGATTCTCCTGGTCTAGCTAGAGATAGATCTGATCCTTGGGTCATTCTTGTGGTCTCCAGCCCTCCTCAATACCCAAGTGCTTACTTAACTGGTCTTTGGTTCTATTGTGTGTTTTGTATGTGTCAGATGACAACAGTAGTCAGATGACTACTGTTGGAGGTCAGACAGTTGTAGCATCTAATCATGTTGATTTTTGGTAGGGAAATTTATCTGTGGAAAGAAGCAAACATTAGGAATCTTCAGTCTGCATTAAAGACAGATAATACTTGAAAAATTTGCACATCATAAATGTCTCCAAATAAGTATGTGGTTTGTAGTTTCTAAGAGATTAGATTTTTCTTTCCTAATGTGGAAGTGTGACTATTAGTAGGAAGAAATAGAGGAAAATACAGTATTATGGTCTGTTTAGTAAGTCTTATGTAATTAAAACTATTCAGGGAAAATCTGGATGTGGCAGAGATGGTATGGGTATTGGGGAAAATTCTTAAGACTATTTTAAAATTTCATATTCTGTTGTTCTTTAAAGTAACATATAAGCCATGACTGCAATTATGAAGTGTAAGAAATACAAGTGGAAGTGATTTCTTTGTGCCTGAATCTCCCACTAAAGGTCTAACCTGCTTGTTTGTTCAGTAATCCTGAGAGTTAGCAGCAAGTTGCTCTCTCTTTACCCAGGCAGCCCTGGAAACTGAGATAACAGGAAATATCACGGCATATGGCTGTATCTTTGCTTCTTTTTGCCTTCCTTTTGAGATGCCTAAGGTTACAGGACCTTTCCACACTTCCCTGTGTCATGAAGCACAAGTCTTACCATGTATTGTACGCACAGCCATTTTTGTCACCTCTGTTGTTTGACTTATGGAAGAAAACCGTCAACAATCATTCTCTGGCCATCATTTATTCTTCTTGCTTTAAATGGGCTTGGATTTATCCTAATAAGCTTAACTATGTGTGTTTAGACTGAGGTGTGGCTGTAGGTTGTGTGCTAGTGATAGGCTGAACTTTGTTTCAGAAATGACTGTCGTTTTTGCATTTCACTTCCTTAAGCCTTTGTTTATTCATGTATAAAATAAAATGTGGTACTACACATAGTACTACTCTTTAATGTATGTGGATACTAGTACAAATTTAGGAACATCAATCTTTGATTAATAACTTTAGCAGTGGGCCTAATAGCATCGTGTTTGCTTAATAAATCCATGTTTGTTACATGAATTGGGAATATCATATTTTAATACCATGCATTAGAAAGGACAGAGAGTGCTAACTTCCTGAGCTTTACAAACTGTTGCTGTCTTAGTTTCCCCAAACATAGGTGAGAAATAGGGTCTTCAAAATAAAGGCATATCACTTCAATAAATAATAGGAATATATTTTCTCAACGTGTACTGGTTGTAACTACTTATCATCTAAAGAAGTCTTTGCAGCTAGGTATGGTGGCAAATGTCTGTAATTGCAGTACTCCGAGAGGCTGAAGCAGGAGGATCACAGTTGATTATAAAGTAGCTTGGACTGTAAGACTGTGTTAAACTACTAGAGTCTTTGTTGACCAGTTTCATAGGGCTGGAATTAAATACTGGAAATTTAGTGCTTGTTACAGTTTTAATCTTTTGTATTAAAATGATGTACAGTGAAAAGATTGTCCTGTGTGGGTTATAGGACCATTCTTCATTCACAGGTCCTTAGGAAATGTGATGCAACTCTGGTCTGACAGCATCATCTGGATTTTCCACCTAGGGCAAAGGAGAGGAGAGAAACCAGTAAAGAAACCCGATCTGACCATTTGATGCTAATTTCACAGGTGGCTGGTCACTGTGTGCCTGGCGTGGTTATTTTTAGAGCTGTAGGTGGCTATAGCTATACATACAGGTGTCTGAAAGGATGGCCTGAATGTGTGTGTAATGGTAATAGCACAAAAGTGCAATTGGGGACAAATGGTCACCTGTGAGTGTCATAGCTGGAGTTCACTGACATTGATTAGTAGCTGTCATGATTTTCACTCTAATTTCATTACCATTCCTAGGTCCTTTTGAAATGAAACATACCAATAGAATGACTGACACTCTTCTTTAAAAAAAACAAAAACAAAAAATTGGGGTCAATAGGACTTTAATTAGGTTGACTTACATATTGATTTCAGTCACAATTTAAAGTGTTATCCACAAAGCCATAAATTAATTACAGTTAGATTTCAGAAAGACTTGATCATTTTCACTTCTGTCCACCTTCTCCTCACTGTAGTGTTGGGGAAACAGGTCTTGCAAGGTCACACAACCGGCCCAGTTTCACAGCTAGCACTGAAGCTGGAACTGGAATCTTGATCTTGATTCTCTCAATTAAGCTTTGTTTATTTCTACCATATTACTTCTATGAGATTATCCTTTGTTATGATATTTTCTCAGAATTATTTTGTGGTTTGAAAAATGGTTCTCTTGATTTATTTTTTTAGTACTGGGGATTGAACTTGGGACCTTGCGCTTGTGAGGCAGGTGGCGGCACCACTGAGCTAAATCCCCGGCCCTCTCTTGATTTATTTAAAAAAATTTATAGGTACAATTTTGCTATATGTAACGATCACATTTATCATAGGGAATAATACCTGTACATAATATATCTTGATTCTTCATTTTTCCCCCATTCCCCTCCCCTCCCTTCAACCCTTCTTTCCATCCTCATTTACAAAAGCATTGTTGATATTTTTTCCCTTCTATTCCCTTTGTTTTTCCTTCCTTCCCTTTCCCTTCTCTCCTGTCTTGTTCCTCTTGCCATTTGATCATTTTTTCTTATTTCCCAATACCTTTCAGCCATTTTGGTCCTTATTTGTGCTTTCAGTTTCTCACACGAGAAACAATGTGATTTTTAAGCACATGTGTCCAGTTTGTTTCATTTAAAAGTACGCTTGCTTGGGCCGGGGATTTAGCTCAGTGATTTCACCGCCTGCCTCACAAGCTCAAGGGCCCAAGTCCGATCCCCGGTACCAAAAATAGTGTGCTTGCTTTATTTTAAAGTCTTGCTTTATTTCTTAAAATGAAAAAAAATGTTACAACAAGTTCCTTCTACTAATAATTTGTCTGCCCATTGCCAGCAGTTTTAGGAATAATGACAGTTCCTTTTGAGGGAGAGAGGGACTTATGTAGGTACTAGGGCCAGGGAGGAGCACAAAGGAGCAGCTAGTAGATACACGTGGAGGCAGTGGGTACTGTGAGTCAATTTGGCCTTGGCATCAGCCCTGGAGACCGGCTCTCCTAAGAATACTCTTCTTCTGTCCTGCTTTCAGCAGCCTGATAAAGAGCGGTAGAAGAATTGTTTAAAGTTTTGCTAGCTGATTATTTGGTACTAAACTGACAGGCGTCTCTGTGAAAGTATTTCCAGTCTCTTGAAGGCAGTTTCACCACATTACTTGTAATCTAAACTTACTGTAGGCTGTAATGGCTGGTTTTTGTTTGCTCATTTTTTCCCCCTTCTTGTCCTACTTATTTCAGAGGGCACACAACAAGCTCTGGAGAGGGAGCTGCCTTACTCTGGGCAACCATCTGTAGCTGCTGGAACAAGTCCCTTTGGGTCATTCGTTTTCAGGTTACAAAGCTGTAGTGTCAAGATTTGAACATGGGTTCTCTACTTGAATGATTTAAGCACCTTTCTGATCCTTTAGAATAACTTGGGGAACTTGTTCAAAGTATAGGCTCCTGGTTGCTACCTCTGTGAGTAGAATTCAGTAGTTCTGAAGAGGAGCACCAGATTTTAAAACCTTGATTACACTAGTTGAGTGACAGGTGTCATTCAGTCTCGATGGTTTTTGCATGATCCCCACCATTCAAAGATGGATTTCTGTCCACAGGAAATTTATTTGTACCTACAATCAATTTTCAATTATTTGCCTCATAAATGTTTTAAATCCCAGGTACTTTTTGCTGAGGGGGTTCCCAGGTTATATTCTTAGGCTCCCTCTTTTAGTCTTCCCAGGGACAGAAAGATAATTTTCTTTTTGAATTTAAGGTGAGAAATCTGCCATTTAAAAAATTGTACATTAGGTTATGATTCTTAAGGAATGTCCTTTTTGGGGAAGCAGCATTGTGATAGGTTGCCTTGAACTTAGGCAGTTAATTAGGGTCAGCTGTATGGTAGCTCTTACTTTTGTGTCATGCAAGAGTAACTCTCTTTTGAAATACTCTTTTGAGTCCCTAGGAATTATTTAAATAGGGTATAAACAAACATGTTTATCTCAGTAAGATTCTAGTTAGTTGGATTGGTTGTGTGTCCGCACTGGCTTAGATTTCTCTCCCCTGCCTTGGGCTTTACTTTTTATCCATATCCACATCCATGGTCCACATGCAGTGGGGCTCCTTGGGCATGCACAGCCCTGCCACGTGTGTAGGGTAATCTTTTTGACCTCTTGAGAACACATTGCTCTTTTTTTCTTTATTTCACTTATTCCGCTTGTCATCACAAAACCTACTGTGACTTGAAGCACAGCTACTCTCTCCTTTGCGCCATTGAAAATCTGTTTATGGTAAGAGTTATCCTTTGGAGATTAGATCATTCACTTTAGAGGGAGGAATGACTTTATAGCTCACACTGGTACAAGTCAGCTCAGGGATAACAGCCCATGGTTATGTTAGAAAGGGTTTCTACTCTGGTCCTTATAACCACATGGTTTATACTACTCTGGACAATAGCCATTTAGGTAGATGCTTGCTTTCCAGTTAACAGAGTGGTTGTCTGTTGGGAAATTTCCTGTTGGGATTCAATTTTCTTGGCTGCTGGTGTTTGTTGTGACTTTTGCAGCATCTTTCCAGGCTCTTGAATCTTTTCCAAGCAGGAAAGATGCAGAATGCTTTTCTTTACTTCTCTTCTTTTGGATAGTCCATGGCTATGAGAGAAGAACTTCCATACAATAAAAAGAGGGCGGGGCCGGGGATTTAGCTCAGTGGTGCTGTTGCCTGCCTCTCAAGGTCAAGGTCCCGAGTTCGATCCCTGGTAACCCCCCCCCCCAAAAAAAAGAGAGTAAAAGAAAGTAGCATGCTTATGGCATAAAGAAGCTGTTAGCAAGCTTGAGGCATATCAGAGAGATTGGTCCTAAGAATAATATTTACTGCCTTTCTGCTTTTGAACTTTTTCCCCCTTACCTTTGCCTGTTTCTGAGGTCTGGGATGTATCTTGAATTTAAGAACAGACTGTTTTTGATCATTTGAGTAGGTAAGACCATTCAGCAGGGAATACATGTACAGACTGAGATGTCTCTTAAAGCCAATTTGTAGTATGTTATTTGAAATGATTTCTTGAGTCGGCAGTGCATTTCTCCTTCAGATTCTCTGCCTGGATTTGTGCATTCATCTCCTGTTTTACCAGGTGATTTGCTTATATTATCCTGCTAAGAGAGCTCACCTCACACCCCAACCTTTAACTGCTACCTTCAGACACTCCAGCATCTTTTCCAGTGTGAGTTTGCATTAAAGGTACCTCAAAATGACATCCAGTGTCAGCTTCACAAGCTTGGAGACCCTTGGATTCCAGCAACATTTCCCAGCCTACTTTGTCAAGCTATTGCAGAAAGGATTACATGGCTCTTCACCTTAGTTTTGGAGGGACCCAGTCAGATGAATGGGTGAAATCCTTATGGAAAATAAGTACCCAGCTGCCAGTTGGAAAAATCTAAAACTTGGCATGATTTTTCCTCTACCAAATTGAAATACCCAGCCAGAAGAGCATCTCCCTCCACCCCCACAGTCCAGCAGCTATCCTTTTGCAGAGTAATAAGGGGATAGATGAAGCTATCTTCAGTTACCCTGGACTACATCAAGTTAGAGTCTCTGGATGGTTTTGCCCTTCCTCAATGAGGTTTGCTGCTGTTTTCCTTTGTGACCTAGTGGGCTCCTGACCTTGGCTGAAGGTCTTCTAACCTTAGGCTCTGAGGAGTGTCATCAGGGAGGTGTGTTTTGATTTCACATATTTCTTATTTCTTTGAATGGAAATGAGTAGCTGGTAGATCCAGAATAGTGCCAAGGGGAATTGGGGAGTTGTTCCTTGTAAATTTAGAGGAAGAAAAAACCAGACCCTGGTAGGCAGTGTTTGTGTATGGCTAATATGTGAGAGAACAGGAGTTTGTCTTCTGTGATTCTCTCATATCTAGGGAAGAGCCATGTGGCTTTCAGGGTTGAACTCCAGTGTCGAAGTCAACATTCCACTCATTTGTCACTTATTTCTTAATTTCACAAATAGCTCTTGTATTCTTAATCTTCTAGGTACTAGAGTTACAGCAGCAGTAAATAAATTTAAAAAGGCTCTTGCTCTTATGATGCATAGACTAAGTGAGAGATTGCTGCCGAAGACAGAGTTATAGTAGTGGTGGTAGTGATGAATAATATGAAAGGGAGAAAAACTAGCCAAGGAAGAAGATAGAATAGGGAGCTATTTGAGTAATTGTAGTCATGAAGGCTTCCTTGTAAATGACCACAAGGTAAATAAATAGCGACCATTGAAATGAGGAACTTTTATTACCTAAAATATTTAGAACATTTAAGATTATTAGGAAATTGGCTGGGGATTTAGCTCAGTGGTGCTGAGCCTGCCTTGCAAGTACACAGTCCTGAGTTTTTTTTTTTTTTTAAAAAAAAAAGATTATTAGGAAATGTTAGCATGAATAGAGACTTTAAAGATTTTCCCCCCTTAAGTGTGGAGGGTTTCCCAAGGAGAGAGCATCCCTTTTTATCTCTGGATATACAGTTATACAAGTAGCTAACATCACAAGTTTTTTCAGTGTAGATTGGGTTAAGCCAGGCTTCGGTTTTTTAAGGGCTTGCCTTTTATAAAATTGCTATTCTCTGTTATCTAGAGGTACCTGCCCACTTCAAATAGATATTTAGCAATTTTTGTTATTTTTTTTAATAGTAATGAGATGCTTTGGGGAATTACAGTCCCTCCATGAAGCTGATGTGAGTGATAAACAGTATATAAAGAATCCCTTCTGCACAGAGGAGTTCCAGTGGCGACAGACATAACTCAGTGTGCGTTTGACAGAACAGTGGCTTTCCACCGTCAGAAGGATGGAATGGTGCAGTGTAGTTCTCTGGATTGCCCTGATAAACAGGAGTTATATTTGTTGACAGAGTCTATGGAAAGAGAACAACCTGAATTTATCATGTCCCTGCTGTATGCTAGGTTCTTTGCCATTGGGTCACATGCTAATTATATCTATTCCACAAGACACTGGTTTTAAAAATATTTCTTAGTCCATTAGTGGGTGGCAACCAGCATTTAAAACAGGTAGAATCAAATAGATTCTAGTGCATGTTATTTCAAACATTTCTGATTTAAGCTGGGCATGATGGCATATGCCTATAAATACAGCTACTTGGAAGACAGAGATAGGAGAATTGCAAGTTCCAGGTCAGCCTGGGCAACTTTGTAAGACCTTGTCTAAAATAAAATAAAATATGGGCTGGGGATTTAGCTCAGTGGTTCTGCCACCTGCCTCTCAAGTGCTAAGTCCTCAGTTTGATTCCCCCGGTTCAAAAAAAAGGATGGGAATATACCTTAACAATAGAGCACTTGCCTAGCATGCACATGGCCCTGGGTTCCTTCACTAGTACTGCAAAGGAAAAAAAAAATTAAAAGGTGTATGTGCATACTACATACTTGCTTTTTGTGAGGGTGTGTGCATGTGCTCCGTGTGGTCACATCAGATCTGGAGAATATTTTTTATTACATGTTGTGCTCTAAAAGTTTCAAAAACATAAGCACTGTACGTCAGATGAAGTTTGATAACATTTCACAGATGAGGAAATTAAGACTCTGAAGTTGATACTGCCTGTGCTCAGAAGTAAAATTTGTCTTCAGCTTTTTCTGGCTTCCCACATTTGATTCAGGATACTGCAGTTAAACTTCTTAAAAGACTTTTTCTTTGTAATAATTTTCCAAGACTTTGCTGTTTCACAGAGACACTGATTTGCACCTCATTATTCTGAAATGAGAGGCAGGACCCCTCTTCCCCCCATTATAAGTTTCAAGCTTGACTAGTTTCTCAAACCATTTCCACACAGTCTGTTTCAGAAAGGAAGAGAAAGATGAGTCTATAACTCATCTTTACTGACAAACAAGGAAAGTCAAGAACCTCTTTTTCTATTACATCCTGGTGGTTTTTTTTTTTTGGTACTGGGGATCAAACTCAGGACCTTGTGCTTATGATTCGAGGCAGGCAGCGGAACCACTGGGCTAAATCCCCAGCTGCATCCTGGTTTTTTGAAAGTGGAGAAATGAACTGGAAGTAGTATTAGGATCTCTAAAGCACTCAAGAAAAACCTTGTTTGATGAGAATAGTGTTGGGAGAGCCATTGGAGCAAAGGATTCTGCCACCCCAATAAAATGTTTTCATTTTAATAGTCATGTATGTTTTAAGATGACCTCACTACCCTTTATTATAGTAATCTCATAATAACATTTGGTTACCCATTTTACCTGGTCCCTCAGCCTCCTGTGAATAAGATGAAGCTTTGACTCCTGGTTTAGGAAGCTGTTTTGGCCTTAAAGGGCAGACATTTTAAAGGCATTATTTTCCCTGGCTCTCCTTCTATCTTGCCTGGGGTCATTTTTGAATGAATTTGTGATCCATTCAGCTAGATTTTTTTCTTTTTTGCACAAAAGAAATTGTTCTTGCTGAAGATGTCAGAAAAATACAGAGAAAATCTGCTCCCTTATTATCCTTTCTATACTACTTTGTTACCTTGCCCTATACTGAAATCTAATAAAAGTGGCTTTTTTGCTCAGGATCCCATAGGAGTGTATTGTATGACAGAGTTGTCCCTGGCTAACTCTCAGGATTGTTAATGACTGCCTTTTTCTGTCCCTTAATAATTGGTAGAAAAGACAGCTGTGGAGAGAGCGTTCCTCCAGCTTGCAGGCTCATTAATACTAGCCCTATGAAAGATGGTACAAAGCTAGAAGGCAGAAGTTAGCTTTGCGAAGAGTAGGCGAGTTGGGGAGAATGAAAATAGAATTTTAGGGGAAGGGCAGCTACATCACGTCAGAGATTAGTCTTGGAGTTTGTGAGGTTTGAGCAGGCTTCAATCTAAAAGTTTATGTAGAAAAGCTCAAATACAAGGATGTGTAAACCAAGAAGTGATTATTCACTTTTAAAAGTCCTTACAGTAGAGTTCCTTTGGTATTGTGTGAAATTTATCCTGTAGGAGAGTAGGTTTTAGTGCAACTCTCCAAGAACAGAAGCATCTTAAGTAGGAGAAATGTCCTTGAAACCAAGTATCCTAAAGTCAGCCTTTGTTATTTGGCCATTATTCATAATTTTTTGTGTAATTCTAAGTGGCCTTGAAGCAGGTCATAAAAAAAGATGCTTCCCTATTTCTTAATGCCAAAAAGGAATAGTTAATTAAAACTTGCATAAATAGGAGAATCACGTACACCTGGGGAGCAAATATTCAGATTAACTGACCAGCTCAGCCCCGATACTTCTAGCACTTAATTTGATGAGGGAAATCATAGGGCACTTGATTTTCATTTTTTAAGAGCAGGAAACACCAGGTTTCACAGAAAATGCAAATTCTGTTACAACTAAATTGTTAAAGAAATATATACAAGTCTTCAGGCAAGGATACTAAACAAATTAATATTTAATGCCATCAACAAAGGTTTTGAGGAAGTTCAGAGGTCTTTATGAAAATGACTTTTTGGTGTTTAGTCCACAAATGTGAAAGATACATCATTGAGGTCACTTTAACAGTGCAGCTGAGCTTTTCAGGCTTTCCATTGTGTGTTA
Source organism: Heterocephalus glaber (assembly GCF_053883595.1). NCBI lineage: Eukaryota > Metazoa > Chordata > Mammalia > Rodentia > Bathyergidae > Heterocephalus > Heterocephalus glaber. Next base: position 18,879,640 of record NW_028258381.1, on the reverse strand, counting down.
CATTGGTGTATCTGAAAAACAGATAATTTATCTTAAAGTACTGGTTTTTAAACCTTGATGCACATTAGAATTACTTGGGAGCATTTAAAAAAATATCCATTCCCATGTTGCATCTCAAGCCAATTAAGTCAAAATCTAATGGTGGGCTCTAGGTGAAACTGATTCCAAAGGTTCACCAAGTTTGAGCCAGTGTATTAGGTGATCTTTAGTGTTAATTATCTTCACTGGATTTCTCAAAGGGGTGGTTAAGTACTAGGATGGTGATATTTCATGTTATTAATATAAGGAAGTCCCTACAGTTTCCATAAACATTCTCTTAGGGACAGTGAGACATGTACTTTTGCTGAGACCTGAGGCTATTGTGTTTTTCTTGGTGTTGTCACAAAGTAGTCCTCCACAGCTGCTTAGGATCAGCCTTAGTGGACTTCGTTGTGGCTGTTGGAGACTATAAGTCATTGCATGAATTCGGGAATTCGCTTTTCCACAGCTGAAGATCATATTGTTAAGGGTATATTAAGATGATTTTTGGAGCTGAGAATTTTTTTTCTGGTCCTGGCTGGTCTGGTCTTGGGAGAATGCCCATTGTCTTTCCAGCAAGACTAGAAAATGTTTACGCATTCCCTAGTTCCTCTTTGGAAGGTTTTAACTTTCAAAAGTTAAATTTTTAGATTTAACATGCACAACAAGGATGTAATTTGTATGTCTCACTGCCAGGCAGCGTGATTTACTTGTGGTACATGCATGACTGTCTCATTGGGCAGCTTGTACCGCTGGTGGTACGAATGGATCTAATCGCTTTTGTCAGTCTTTTTACTAATAAAAGTAAGAAAAAAGCCACCTAATGGGACAGTCATGCATGTACCACCAGTGGTTCAGGCCCACAGGAACATGTTAATGTCTGAACTCTCTGACTCTTGCCAAGTTGATAAATGACATAGTGATTAAGCATTTGTTTAAATTGTTTTATTTTTCAGCTTGGAAGAACTGAATATATTTCAAGGTGCTGAAACAGCAGAAAATCATGTTACACAATCTGTATTTTATCACAGTCCAAATTATGCTCCAAATACACATTTTGTGGAATAATGGGAAGGGTATATTTGGGGGGGGGGTAGGTGTGTGCATGTGAAGTGGAAGTGGGGAGAGAGGACAGAAGGAAGGGAAGAGAAAAAGAATGTGAGTGAAAATTAATCATGACCTGAATCAAGGTCTAAGCATATAGTAGGAAGTATATGGCAGTGGTGTTCTGAGTAAGAGCCACTTTCTAACTGTGTGACCTTTGGTAAGCTGTAATCTCTACACTTCAGTTTTCTCTCCTTAAACATCATAATTCCTGCCTTTTAGAACTGTGTGGAAGATTAAATGAGATTGTTCCTAAGGCACTTAGAACAGTGCCTACTAGCATGCGGTATATTTCAGTATTTATTAGATCATGGAATCAACTTTTCCTGTTAAGAATATTCCTAAACTATAAGGTCCAGATGATACTTTCAAAGAGGACGTTAATAGAGATGCTTCAACACCTTTAAATTACCCTTCTTTTTTCTTGCTCACAAAATTCTTGTTTGCTAATTTATGTTCTTCATTCTGTGCTGCTGAGTTGGAATTGCTTCTGTCTGGAGACCCAACTAGATTCCATCTTCACATAACTGAAACTAACAGTATTTCCTCTGTAGGCTCTGCCTTCTAACTCTTCAGTCAACTTCTTGGCTTTACTAATCTGAACCTACTTCGTTTTCCCAGTGCTGCCGAGTAGAGATTGCATGGGACTAACTGTGGCAGGAGGATGAACTCATAGTTTTTGATGCCATCTTCCAATTTATGTGTCTCAACCTTAACTATGCTTTAAAAAAATAGTCCTATGTTGCTGACGTATTGTCATCTGCCCTGACCCCTAAATCTTCCTGTGCTTCCTCAATTGAATAGGATCTGCTGGCACAGGGTGCCTTTGTGCAGTTTGCATTTAGTGCACTTGGCGAGTGACCTCCAGAACAGCTGTGTGTTCCCCCTGAGTAACACAGGTGATGATTACAGTGACAATCCTGCTGTTGTGTCCAGAGGTTTGGGGCTATAATTTCATAATGAAATTGAAAAACATGAGATACAAAACCTGAATACAGCAGAGTGATTATATTTAAGTATCACAAATCATCTCCCTGTGTTTTGTTAGGTGTTTGAGATTTGGCCTCTCTTTGTGGAGTGCAGTCACGTTATTTCTTGTGTCTGCAAAACTGAAGGCTTCTAATTTATGGCAAAAATATGGGAATTGCTTTCTTTTAATGGGAAGGTGGTAAGAATGGTGTTGAAATTGAAGGAGCTGGCTTGCTTCATTGACTAGAGTCAAGAGTGGAGGTTGTAGAACAGCTGCCATGAGAAAGAAATGCTTGGGTCTTTTCATGGTTTAATTCCCTGGTACTTAGATCTGACTACAGCCTCTTCTTTTAGCAGTTAATTGACGTACATAGGCTAATCTAGGAAATTCTGTAGATGTTCAGCAAACAGTACAGATGAAAAAGGGTGACTCCTTACCATACTTGAGGCAGGGTTTTTTGCAGGTGACTTACCTAGGGATTGTTTCCCAAGGGGAGTAGTGTCTGAGCTGGTCGATTTCCATTCATTGCCTGAGATTTTGTATGTGACATGCAGGCTCTTTTGTTGAACTGAATCCTTATGGAGTGCAGATTGGAGAAGGCAGTTTCGGTGGTAGCTGGCAAATATTCCCATGAGACAGGAAGCAGGAGTTAGGTTTAGGGTTATTCCTTAATATGAAGTTAGAGTAGAAACTAGTTCAAGGCTACTGCTAGCTCCTTCTCCTTTGTTTCTAGAAAACTTCAAATATAAACTGATGTTAGAAGGAAGCTATGAAAGGGATAATTATTATTGTCAGTCATTTACTGATTATCTACTAGGAGGCAAGCTCTTTTAATTTTGGTTCTTATCATTAAACTTCACCTTGAATGCTGGCATAAGAAGCATAGCATTTCCATCCATGTATACTGCCTCTCATCCTCAAGTAATTTCTCTAAACACAGGCCCACAGATTGTCCCTTCTTCAATAAAGCTTTACTTCCAGATTCTGTGAATCTATAAAGTTGAGTATCTAAATTGCCTTAAGCCAATGTTAATAGAAGTGTGGTCCACCAGTCACCAGTTTGGAATCACCCGGGGAGCTTGCTTCATTTCCAGGCTTCATAAGCATGTACTACCTACCAGTATTCTGGTTCAGTAGCATTTTTTACAAGTCCTTAGTTCTTAAGTACAACAAATTTTGGAGGATCACTACCTTAGGAATTTCTCTGTCAGGAACAGGACTATTTCCCTGGGTGTGCTTTGTAGAGATTCTCTTTGTGGGGATATGAACCTGTTGTTTAGTCCTGTGGCTAAGCTCCTTATATATCATGGGTGAAAATCTCGTGTGAAACGTCAACTTTGTTGAATCCTGCTTCCTCTGGATATTAGGAAAGCTAGACTTTGGCTGCTCTACCCACCTTTATGGACTACAGGTCAAGAAGAAAAAGTTTCAAGTCCAGTGTTTTCACTCTAGTCCTTCTAGGGAAGAGGTGGCTGGCCTGCCTGCAGCAGTAAACTTGCAACTGTCTAGGACCTGCAATACTTTGTGTGTCTACTGGAAGTCCACTGAAAATTCTATCACTATTCATCTTTTGGCATCTTAGAGTAATGTATATGGAAATATTAATTCAATTAAATTCATCAAACATTTATTATCCAGGTAGGCTGAAGTTTGTGCCAGGAGAACTACATAGTTAAGTGAAACACAGGTTTCCTGCCTGTGTTGTAATGATCCAGATAGTCTTGACACAGAACTGTGGTAAACACATAATAGCATTCTTCAAAAAGTGAAGTCTAAGCAAACCGCTATAGAAATGTCAGGGTGAGATTAATTAATTTAGATCAGGCAAAAGGCTTCTTGGAGGAATTGGCTTTAGACCAGAACCATGGCAGTGTCTCTCATCTCTGGTTGTGCTTTAGAATCACCTAGGGGGAATTTTAAAAAAATCCAGATATCTGGTCCAAATCCTAGAGCAGTTATCCAATTTTCTGGAGTCAGACATAGGCATCAGTGTTTTTTAAAGCACTGCACATGATTTTAATGTGCAACCAAGACTGAGATCCAGTGATACAGAAGGGTGACCAAGCTGTCACTTAGATAAAGGATAGGCAGGGAAGGAAAGACATTTCAAACTTGAGACAAAACCATGGGCGAGGCTGTAGAGGCACCCAAGTGAAAGCCCTGGTTGGAGAATGCTGATCCAAGAGATGGAATTAAAAACCGGTAGAGCCAATGTGGAGGGAAAATTAAGCTGACGAGTGAGGACTGAATTAAAATGTTGCCCCAAGGAATCTGGAGACATTGTGTCTTTGCATTGTTTTGAGAACCCTTTTTTTTCCCACCTGTGTTAAAATAGGGAACCAGTTCTGTAGCACCTCTCGCTTGCCCACGATAAGGGTAAGCCAGGGCAGCTAGGAGGAGGTATGTCCAACGGCCTTGGAAGCTTCTTTGCCATATACCTGCTGAGTCAAGCTTGAGCCATGCTTAAAACGTTGTCTCGGCATTTCTTCTTTGATATTTTTGTTTTGCCGAAACAAACTGAAGGTAAGAAGATATTGATGTTTCTCCTCCTTTTGCTGGGCTCCTGTGAGGATGATGTGCGAGAGATGCTTTGCATATTGGGGGCAGATGTTTGCAAGTAAAAGTCTGTTTCTGTGTTCTTGCAGCTGTGTCCATTTTGTGCCTGATCCCGTGAAGGACTGGTGCTTTCTTTGCTTATTACTGTTTCTAGGAAGTTAATTTGCAGGTGCTATAAATATGCATGGTTCATATGCTTCATTTACTTTTTCTCCCTTGAAGCCTCTCATCTTTATTAGGCCCTTCTTATTTGTCTGTTTGGTGCTTGTATTTTTTTATGTCACATTTTGACAGTAACAGTAATGGTAAAGCTACTCAATTATGCAAAAATCTTTCTGTGATTTGGGCAGCTACAACTGTGCTACGCAGGGGGAAGGTGATGCAATAAGATTTTCTCTCTGTTAGACGTGGAAGAACCAGGACAGTTCTGGAGAGAGTTCATTTTCCTCCATTAATAATTTGGACACTGTACATTAACAGACATAAACCTTAAAAAATAATATAGTGCTATCCACATAATGATTCATTCATTTATTCATCCACCCATCTATTCTTCCACCCTTTCATCTAGCTATTCCTTTACAGAAGGCAATAAAATATAGCAGTTAAGATACACACACTGAAGCCAGCCTGTCTGCATCTAAATGGTGGCTCTTTGAATTTTAAATCTTAGTTTTGTTCATCTTTAAAGTTAAGATATTAATAGTAACAACCTGACAGTGTTGTGATAGTTTAGGGATTAATGTATTTAGAGTGCTAAGAAAATGCCTGGACACAGGAACCTCTAATATTGCTGTTGTTATGGTTTCTAATATTAATCATTTCAAGGAAGTGTATTGACCCGTGCATCTGGTCCGTTGACTTCTGGCTTTATGCACTTAGAATTTGTAGGAGAGAAAAAGGCTTGAAAGGAAGGTCAGGGTAAATCATAGAGGGCTTTGACTCCAGGTTTTAGGATGTATAGAAAATGAGAAGTCCTTCAGCTTTTGGTCTTGGTAAGAGATATGGATCAGAAAGTTAATTTTACAATTTTGTGCAAAATAAATCAGTGGAACTAGAGTAGTTAGAGGCTATTTTAATAACCCAAAACACAATAAAACTAAGAAATGAATGAGAGTACTGTAGTAGCTACAGAAATTGATACTAGCATTTGGATGTAAAAAGTTTGTTCTATACATAGATTCCACTTGGCTTGAGAAGGAGAGATCAGAAATTAATTAGAAGTTGGAAATTTTTGTGACTTAGTCTTCCCTATCTCCATCCTTGGTGAGGGGAGAACTTGTTGTGTTTGTATCATTATTGTCTCTGGGAGAAAAAGACTAGTGGCAGAACAAGGATCTCAGGTATTTTTGTTCTTTGCTTTTACATGACTCATTAGAAATAGGTCCAATTAACTCTTGAGGCATTCCTGCCTGTTCTTTTTTCCACCCAGCTTTTCTGTGGAGTTGGATTCATGTACAAAATTACCTTGATTAAAAAATGAATTTAGGCAGTTGCTTGTAATCCTGGTTCAAGGCTGAGGCAGGTGGATTGTGAGTTTGAAGCCAGCCTGGGCAACTTAGAATCTGTCTTCAGATAAATTTTTAAGAAAGGTTTGAGGGAGTATCTCACTGCAAGGTACTGGGTTCAGTCTCCAGAGAAGACAGGAGGGGGAGGAAGGGGAGGGGAGGGGAGGGACAAGGCATTTATGGAGCCATAAATATTGAAACACTACTTAGAGAGGGCCTCTCAGGCTTTGACTTTAAGGGATTCTTTGTTGGGTTGAGGATAGACTTCATGGAGCTTTTTCAGATTTCAGAGAATGATAATTTAAGTTTTTGCTATTCATATGTCATCAACAATCAGTAGAATGTGGTGAAAACATGAGAACTGAAAATAGATCGAGTAGAGCAGAAATTGATAATAAGGGACTACATGGTTTTCTAGTCTTTCCCAGGATTGGACAGTTTTGTGGTGTGGTCTGGAAGAAGATAAACATTTATGGCCAAATTTAACTAAATTGAATAATTACGAGGTTAATGGAGACAGATTTGCAGGGTCACTGAAAAAAAATGCAGTTCTATCATCTTCAGTTACAAAGTGTAACTTCAGCAAGGACAATGGAATATTGCCTAGCAGAACTTTTTTGGGGGATTGACTTTCATGCATAGTTAGGCATATGAATCATTAAAAAATATATATGACTTTTAAAAACTTTGATGGTGTGACTATTTCTTTGTAATCTCCCTTATGCTTTCACTTGTTCTGATTTCAGAGTCTTTTTGAGATAAAAGTTGATTCAGTCTAGATTAGGTCCAGTTTGCCCCTCAGGTTTTGACTTAGCTGTGGTCCATAGGAATGTGGAAAGTATTTATTGGGAGGGCGTAATGGAATTGCATGTGCAGAGTCCACAGTGCGGTGGATATTGGTTCATTTGAACCCCCTCTTCCACCTTGGAGGAGGGACTAGCCATGCTTTAACTTTTGGTTTACTGTTCTCACACTTGACCCTTGAGAAGGTAAACATTTTAGGAAGATACTCTAGAGCCTGGGGACTTGGAGGTGGTTATAATTACCCAGAGTTCAGCTAGCCTGTTTTCTTGTCTGAAAATCAGTGGTTCTCATATTGCCAAGTGCTTGCCTATTGCCTGGAGTGTTACGTTTTCTGTACTCAAAGGGATATGGTCAGATTCAGTTTGAGGAACTTCCCTCTGGCCAGAATTAGGAACCAATCCTAAATATAACCCTGGACTTCTGTGCTCCTGCAGGGTCTAGGAGGAAGGCAGTGGGTCCCCCATGGGAAAATGTGAAGCTCTTGCCTCCATTTTGGTTCTTTAAAGTTCACACTGAAGGTAATGTTAGATATTCAGTAAAGTGGGAAGGAGGCTCCCCTGTCTCCAGGTCTTGTAGAGACAAAGGAGGTGCTTGCACTTGGAGGCCCTTGGGGATTTCTGATGTTCCAGAAGACCTTGCTCTCAAGGTCTGAGCTCTTGACAGCCTCATTGATAGTCACAGTATGATCACTACTGGCTTCCATATTTAAGAGGTTCCTAAATTTTCTTTTCTAATACTATAAGATTATGTCTTTGGCAGCTTCTCAAATTTAAAATAAAAGAAATAGAGGGAGGCAAAACAAATCCCAGACATTTTTTAAAGATTACAAATATAAACCTTATTTGAGAACAATGAATGAACCTAATTTATTATCTTCAGAAAGCTGGGCCTTTAATGTCTTAAAAAGTCTCTTTATTTTAGAATGGAAGGAGACTAGTAGAGTGAAAGGGGCCATACTCTGGGTATCAGGAAACTGCTCTGCCATCAGCTCCCTGCAACTTCTTGGACAGAGCCTGCTTCCACTTTGAGCCCTTTCCCTGTCTGTAAAATGTGTGGCCTGAGGCTGTTTGAGCCAGTGTTTTATGATCCTGTTGAAGGGCTCTGTGTCCGTGCAACTTGCCTTTCCCAGACCTTGTTGATGTGTGTCACAGTTGGGGGGGAATAGCATGCGGCACCTATCTGAACTAGCATTTTGCAAAGCTATAGTGTGCTAGTTGTAAAAGGAACTGAAGAGAACATGAAGTTTGCCCCTTCACTGATTTTGCAGATGAGAAAGATGATATCCCAAGTGACTTTCACTAAAGGCTGGGGTATAATTTAGGTTCTTTTCACTTTAAGATTTTCCTTTCAGTGCTTTTTAAAAAGCATTGTTGCATTGCCCCCTCGCTTATCCTTTTAGTGTTCCATCTTCTTTCCATTTCTCCTAGGATATGAGAGTGTGTTCAGTTGTGGTTTTGGGAAAAAGTGCTTCTAACTATAGAAGCAATTGCTTTTTATTGTGTATTCAAAAAGAATTTTATCGTGCAATGTCATGTCATTATGCTCAATTTATGGATGTATATGTATGTTAGAAATGTGGGAGAAGAGAAAAACCTTGTGTACTGTTGGTGGGAATGTAATTGCTTCTGCCAGTAAGAAAGTAGTATAGAAATTCCTCAAAAATTAAAAATAGAATTACTGTATGCTCCAGCAATGCCACTTCTGGTTATATGTCTGTAGGAAACAAAATCAGTATCTCAAAAAAACTACATTCTCATGTTTAATGCAGAATTATTCATAATGGCTAAGCCATGCAAACAACCTAAGCATCTCTTGGAATTGTTCCTGGACTGGGTGGTGGTTTTATTTCTGAGACTTCCCATTTGCTTTTGTTCCTTCTATCTGGAGCACTCCCAACGTGCTTACCTTTTCCCTGGATAATTCCTACCTATCTTTTAAATAAATCCATGTAAATGACACTTAAAATCTAAAGATAATGAAAAATTAGTTGACAACTAATTTTGGATTTAAGGGTTATTTTAATAATTCATGTATATATTAATATCCTGGTTATTTTCCATGTATTCTCTGAAACATTGAAATAAAACCAGTGTAAGGGAGATAAACATGTAACAGGAAATTTGTTTCTAACTACTCTTTCCAGGTCAGCAGGCTCCCAGCCACTTTGTGGCTTACAGTGTGTATCTTCTCTTGGATCAACTTTAGGAAGGGCCCTACTCAAATCTCCATTGTAGCAAGAATGTAGGCCATTTAAAAACATGTGATAGTTGAGATAAGACAAGAGCAAGGCTGAATGATTAGAAATCAGAACAGTGGGGAAAGCAAGGGAAGCAGTTGAGTTAGTAAGAATGGGTAAGCTATAATTGTACCTGGCATGACCAGGTACATCCCTGGGTGGAAGTGCCTAGCAGTTCTTCCTTTTGGGGTCTTCTGCCCTTCGGTGTGGATAGGTCTCTGTGACATGTGGTGCATCACTGGGACAAGATTGTGAAGCTTCCCTTTCCCACATACTTACTGTGGTTTGGTATTTATAAGAAATGCTCACTTGCTACCAGTCTTAGTTTATTGTCTTCCAGTCTTTCTGGCAGTGAGTATGCCAGAGGTCAGGGATTAGGCAAGGTTTGATTCATCTATACTCCCTTGATGACAGGTGGTGTGGGGCTTGGGGCACAGAAGCTCTTGACAAGAATTAATTTGAGTAATATGACACAGCAGGCCCAGGGTGGCCGAGCCCTCCCCACCTCTCCAGTCACAAACACAGCTTGCACCTCTTCTCCAACCCCTCCTTGGACTGTTCCTGAAGGCTCTGTGGTTTTGCTTGAGACTCTCCATTTCTGTATATTTCTTCTCTGGAAAGTACTTCCATCCCCTTACCCTTTCCATGGACAGTTCCTTTATATCTGTTTCATGGATCCATAAAAATGACCTGTCCTTCACTCTTACCTTCCTGCTCGTGCCTCCTTGGTTCCCTCACTTTCCCTGTAATTAACTCTTGTAGTTTTTAGTCCATATGCATTAATTATTACCACTGCTCAACTGTCACTCTGCCAGCAATGATTCTTGCTCCCCATTGTCTTTTCATTATTAGGGATAGGATGTGGGATGCAGTAGGTTATCAATAAACAATGTTGACTGAATAAGTGCATAATAAAACAATGTGTCATTTAGTGAGGTGATTGGGAAAGGAGGATACAAGTATTAATTTCAGTGGTGGTAATTAACATGAACAGCTTGAACTGCAAAGATACCAAGAAATAATGACAAAAATAATAGAAAAGGGATATACCTTGATATATTAAAGAGCTGTGATTTCCCAGTAGTGACCTAGAGCTGGGCCAGCATTTCTGCAAATAAATTTCTACTTTGATGGACTTATTTATATACCATAAATATATAAAACACAGTAGCTAGGTGTGTTTTATTTCTTTGCATTATAAGTTTCATTACGTTATATATGTATGAAACCTACGACATCTCACTAGTAGCAGTACAGACATGCATTTCTACATTTATTCAACATTCACTAAATTTTATTTATCTGTTGGTGTATGGCAGACACTGTTCTAGGTGCTCCAGATATAACAGTGAATAAAACAGCACTATGTGACCCAAAAGAACATACATTGTAGTGGTGGAGACTTTCCATAAAGAAGATAAATCAAATGTTGAGTACATTAAAAACTGGTAATAAATACAATGGAGAAAAATGAAGGAGTGAAGGAGGGCAGAAGTGCTGCTCTGTGTTCATTGGTCATAACGTGGGGCAGTTGGTGGGTGCAATTTGAGATTCAGGGGCCGGGAAAAGAGTTGCTGAGAAGGCAGCTCTTCAGTGACTGCCTGAAGGGGGTAAGGAGGTAAGCCAGGCAAGTGAGGTAGCAATGCCTCCTCTTTGGAATGTACTCAGAATCTTCCATGTTTACTACATTAAGTAGTAGACCAACAGGTTGGGATCAGAGGGGCTGTTTCATCTGACTCTATAAATGTTTCCTGTCTTTGGGCAGTTGCCCTGACTAAATGATGAAGTTTGTTAAGACTGGCATATTTATTTCTTGTTACAAATTAATTTTGTAGAAATGACCCTAGGGAGCCTTTCTTTTCTTCTCAGTCAGCATTCATGTGTTTTATCTGTGCATACTTTCTAAGCTCTAGTGAGTGGTGGAACCACCTCTTGTGTTCCTGGATGGCATGACATATTTTTTGTTAAAGTAGTGTATACAAGTCTTACCACACTGTCCCCTGCATGGGGAGGTGGTAACTTATATTTGCTCATAATGGAAGGACTTTCCTGTCTGCTTCTGTTCCCCTTGAAGGCTTACTTATCTTTTCTTTCTTTTCTTTTTGGTACCTGGGATGGAACTCGGGTCCTTGCGCTTGCGCAGCAGGTGGCGAAACCACTGAGCTAAATCCCCGGCCTCTACTTATCTTTTCTTTTCTAGCACTTACTATAAACTCATTTCACTACTTAATGAAATTTCATCTCCTATTATTGCTTATTTTGGGCAACTGTCTTATCTTTTCAACTACAGAAGAACTTAAGGTTCTTTTTGAGCCTTACAGTACTGGCTCTTCATGGAATGTGTTGTAGCCATCATTGTTTGCTCTTGGTCAGAGAGAGCCCTTGTCCTTTTTGGGTGAGTGAACCAATGTCTTGGTTTTCCAGTGTTTTTTCTTCTTTGCACTTGACCTGAGTGTGCTGCTGGAGAGCCCAAAGGAACGTTGTAGTTAGTAGGGGATTAGTCCTTTGTGAATTCTTCAATCTTTCATCATAAAGGTCTTTGTATAGAATGCTGGTTTTCTCCATATTGACAGTTATTCAGAGGATCATGTGTTGACTGTTCATGGCAGAAACAACATAAGTTACTTGCTGTTTCACATTTAATCAACGTTTTCATTCTCACTTACTGATCATTTCCTCAGACATCTAGTTGCCCACTTCAAAACAATTAGTGTATGTCTGATAAAACAGAATGACAAAGCCATGTTCAGCTGTGGATGGTGGAGTGGATGGTTTTGGGCTCCTCCCACATGGGGCAATAATCAGATCTGTGTCTCAGCAGAATTATAAATGCCTGCATTTCATGGCCTGCCTTAGGAATTGCTTTGCTTTGGAATACCGAGGTTGAAACTGCTGACTTGCTGTGTAGTGTCTTTTCTTTGGGAGTCTACTCTGAATGGTACCAGTTGGAGATGATTCTTGAATAAATGCCTCACTGTCACATGTCCTCCCTCTCTGGGGACTGTGCATGTGACTGGGAGGGGCATCCTGGAGCGCTTGATACCCACCCATATACCAATAGTCACTGGGTTTGCTTCCCTGCAATTACTTTGGATTGCTGTTCTAGAAATCTTTTCCATCTTGATTCCTTCCCTATTTCCTCTGCCACAAAATAAAAGTCCCTGGGGTGTTATAGTTACAGAAAATACAAACTGAAGACTTGTCAAAAACTAAATCCCTATCTTCCCATGCACAGTTAGTGCCAACAGAACCTAATTAAACTTACCCATTCTGGGGTGTTCTTAAGGAGGACTCTAGCAGTTTCATATGCTCTTCTCTTTGGAGCTTTTTCAGTCTCTTTAAATTTCCTTTTCTAGCAACATATTAAACAGGGAACTCTGAGGAAAATAAATGAAAGTATTGAAGTGAGAAAGTATGGAAACCAGGATGCCCCTGTGGAAACACACGTGTGCACATACATCTGTGTTTACTCCGGTTACATTTTCACAAAACACAGTAGTGCTGCTGCAAATAGCTTCCACTGGACAGAAGAGCTTTTAGTCCTCTTTGTGTAAAACTCACCGTACTTTTGATGTTACATTTGAATTCATTAATAGCTTCTGGAGCATGTGAGAGAACTGCCTCACTTGGTTCTTGGCTCAGCTCTGAAAAGTTGAGTTAAGAAAAATTTGAAGTGACACCTTGGTCCGAACTTCCTAAGAGTCAGAAAAGAGTTGAGATGATAACCCAGTGCTGCCTTGAATGAAGAGTTAAGTAGTAAGTACTCACTCGCCTAGACTTGGCTTTATCTTTCTCCTGTCTGTTCATTTTATTCCGTGGTGACAGCTAAAAAGTAGGATTGTGTGCTCATAGTTACATGGATAGTGAAAGTTTGAGTGTTCTGAATTGTGCAGATTTTGTCAGCTTACTTCTTGCTCTGTTTGTAGTGTCTCTGGGTTTCATCCCCTTATCACAGAGTAGTGGTTCTTAAAGTGTAATCTTCAGATCAGCAGTGTCAGCATCATCTGGGAACATCTTCATAGTGACATTACCAAGGCCCTACCTGTCTTCTTGAATCAAAACTTTTGGGGATGGAGTGTGTGAGGACCAAGCCAGCAGTCTGTGTTGTAAATCCCTTCCTCCTTCGATCTCATGTATGTTCAGGTTTAAAAAGCACTGCACAGATAGGCATAGCTTTCCTTTTCGTCTCTTGAGCTTGTACCAGTTGCTATTTTTTCCCAGGGGGACTCTGCCACTTAGCTACATCCCCAGCCCTTTGTATTTTTTAAAATTTTGAGGCAGCGTCTTGCTAAGTTGCCCAGGTGGGACTTGAACTTGTGATCCTCCTGCCTCAGCTTTCTTCAGTCCTGGGATTATAGCTGTGTTGCTACTGTGCCCAGGTAGTATTTTAACTCTTTCACGAGAGACAATGGTTACATCTTTCTAACTGTTCTTTGGTGCGGCTGGTCATCAGATACGGGAAACTGATGTGAAGATAGACTATGAATATGATCCACTGAGGCAGGGCCTTGTTGACTTAAGTAGCTGCCTTGGTAATAGGAAATAAGTCTGCAATGATATTGTACGGTTACATGGTAAGGCTTTTAAAACACACCAACTTTATAGCAAGTGCCTTGCTCAGTGCTTACATTTTCAAAATCACCTTTTATCTTTACCCCTCACCCAGAATTTTTTTATGAGAACTATATTTACTTTAGACAGATTACCTTGGCAGAGGATAGTCAGAAAGAGGAAACAGGTAGCACAAAAAGACTTTCTTTGTGTCTGTGGCTCAGAAGAAAATTCCAATGAGGAGTAAAAAGAAGTTTCATATTCTGAATGAGGTGAATGATTAAAGGTGGGGTAGTAGCTCGTACGGGAATAGAGTGCTGCTGTAAGAGAAAACCCAACTGTGAGGACAAGAGAACATGGCAGTAGGGGCCGAGAGTGAAGCTCAGTGGTGGCGTATGTGGGTAGTATGCATGCTGTGTGGTAGCCCTGGGTTCCATCCCCAGCATCAAGGTCTGGGTGGGAATATTTAAAAGATACAGCGATTTTTCAGGGCTGTGTAAAGAAGTACCTAAGCAATCTAGATCAGTTCACCTAAGGCTAGGAGTTGTCCTAAAAATGGCAGTTGAAAGCAACTCTTTCCAACTGAGACAAGTGTAGGAAGGGGAACATACTTTTCTCTAAGGAATGTAGATAGATCCCTCCAGGAAGGAATAGGTTAATATTAAATGATAGAATTTGAGCAACAGGGATAGGAAGATTTTTTTTCTTTTGAGTGAATCTCACCAGAGTCTTCTTTCATTAGCTTCACAATCGCAGAAGAAGGATAAAAGGAGGATATGAGTACAAATCTAAGATTTTCCTTTTTAAAGATATCTGAGGAAAGGTTTAGTAGGAAATGATGCAATGGAATGTGACAGTCACTTACATTTGAGTTCTTCCATGTATGAGGCATTGTTTTAAAGGCTTTATACATTGAATCCTTAACTCTTCATACATTCTTTAAGAGCTAGACTCTTCATCCTCATTTTATAGTTGATGAAACTGAGGTAGAGTTCGTGGTTAAGCAGTGTGCCCACAATCCTACAGATAGTAGATGGGTTTGAAGCCCTAGCATTTTCATGCCAGTGCCTTCTTTTTCACTGTAGTACTCGGTTGTATTCATGTATAGTTTCCTTCTTTCCTGTAATTTGAAGGTAAAGAGTTGTGCTAGGTCCTGGAGTTGCAACTCTGGGGTAGGGTTTTTGCCTAGAAATCTCAAGGTTGATGACTTTAAGATGTGCACAGTCTAATTTTATTTTTAGTCTTCTTCCTCCTTTTAACAATGAAGATTATGCTGAATTGAATGGAAACATCTGGATTCTAGAACTATGGATATTTGTTTACTTTGCATTAACAAAATGGAGATTTGAAATGCTGATTCATAGGTGTTCTTTTATATATGGCTTCATAACAGATTACTTCTCAATTTATCTAAAAAGGTAATACTTATATCTCAGTTTCTATGGGTCATAAATTCCTGTCACTTACTCTAGGTGATTATTAATCTGCTGTCATCTGAAGGTTGACCAGGGATTGAGGATCCAGTTCCAACAAGGCTTATTCTAAGGAAACCTCAGTTTCTCACCACATGGACCTCTCCACAGAGACCTCATATAACATGTAAACTGGTTTCCTCAGAATAAGATAAAAGAGGGGACTGAAGGGAAGGGAAGAAGAGCTAATCTTGTGAGCCATACACTGTCACTTCTGGCATATTCCATGAGTCCCGAGTCACTAAAGACAGCTTGCACTTTACAGGGAGAAGAATTGGGCTTCATCTCTATCTTTGGAGGAGAAGAATTTGTAAAACATATTGTTGCCACTATAGTAGGTGTGGCTCATACCTGCTGAATCAGGCACTATTGGTGTGGTAATCTGCATTTTTAAGATCCTCCAAATGATTTTTATGTAGAACCATGAGATATCAGGTAATATCCTGATAGGTGATGTACTCTGAAAGCAGATAAATACCATCATGGCATTACCCTCTTTTATTTAAGAGGCCAGAAATGTTTTTGACATACATTGTGTTCCAAGGTTTGTTTTTAGCACACAGTCAGGGGCTAAGTAGGTAATAGTGAATTATTTCCTTACATTTCTCTTCATCCAAATGGTCCTTTAGCTTTTCTACTGTTGTTCAGTTTGCCAGATGAACCCTACTCTAATTTAGCCTGTGGTGTCTTACCAGGTACTCTCAGTGTACATAGCCAAAATAGGACCTTCAACTCCCAATTAAAACAAATGAAGTTATGTGGCTGCACAGGCCAAGCCAAGGGATATCTGAGACTTTTTTCTTAAGATTCAGAGTGAGCTGGGCAAATATCTTTGGCTCATTGGCTCTGCAGATGCATACTTTGTTAGGAAATATAAGGGACAGCAAAGCAGTGGTTGAGAAGGACAGTAGGTTGCCTTCTGGAAGTTGGTCAAAGTCAGATGTCACACTCTTTCCATGTTAAATGGGGACTCATCTCTTGGCTTTGTGTGGTGCTCATGTTTTACTTCAGCATATGTCACCTAACCTCCTGAGACTTTTGGTGGGAAGTAATGGTTTCTTCTACTTCACAGCCATCATTTTCTCACTTTCCAATGAACATTAACTCTTGCCTCTTAGGACTGCAGCTGGTTACTCTTCATTGAACTGGTGGAAGCATATCATGGAAATATATGTTCCTCTTTCAGTCAACATGCCAACAACTCATCCAATATCCTCTTTACCCTAACTAAAAAAAGACAGATATACATGCTCCGATTCTGGGTCTCTTACATCATCTGATACTACATTATTAGTCTACGTACACAGTTAAGGGATAGAAGAAGAGGTAATTCAATATTGGCTGCATATCAAGAGAGGTTGTCTGAGTGCCAGACACTGCACCCAGAGTCTGTAATGATGCTCTGGAACAAACATGTGATAGAGCTGACATGCCCCAATAGGCACAACAGATTGTTCTGCTTGTAACCAATCAGTACTGCAATTAACAAATCTTTGTTGAACAACTGGGAAGCACCCTGGTTCACACTGCCCTCATCAGCTATTTGTTAGGCTAATATAAAGCCTCCTAACATCTCTGGCTTCAGGCTTGCCCTTGCCCCAATAAAATCAATTCTGTACATTGAAACTGAGTTATTTTTCTTGGAATAAACAAATTTGACTAGGTCACTGCTGCACTTAAAATGCTCTGGCTGATGTTTGTCATCCACATAGAGCCCACAGTCCCTAGCATGCCCTGAGAGGGAAGTCGTAATCTGACCCCTGCCTGCCTCATTCCAGCTCCCAGCATTCTCTACTTTGTGCGCCCCTGCCATGCCCAGCTCTCTGTGCTGCACACTAGTGGTCAGGAGTACTGGCCCCATACCTCAGAAGGCTTTGACTCAAGCTCCAGCTCTGTGACTTTGTAATTACATGATTTGGGGCAAATAAATTACTGCATATTTGTGAGCCCGAAGTTCCTTACATACAAAAATAAACCACTACCCTCACAGGATTCTTGTGATGGTTGACTTTTGTCATATTTAAAATGTACAATGTTTGACTAATAAATAATACTGAATAATTATTTCTCTTGCTGTCTTCATGTATGGAAAAAATCCAGCACATAGTACCTGTAAGGAAATATCTTTTCCTGTCTGAGCTTTAGTCTTTTCTGACAGGACTGGTTATAGAAGTCCTAATATTCATTGTCTCATGTGGGTGTGGGGTGGCATCAGTAAATGTTGGAAAGTAGGATTTTGAGAGACTGAAAGAAGGGCATGAATTAGGGGGCTTTAGATGTACAAAGGGTTATGTGTTTCTATATCATCTGTCTTTCATTTGATGAAGACTAATAACACCATTCTTTTTGGGAATAGGGAAAAATGGTGGGCTGATACTGAGCAGATTTAAAATTCTTATAGGCATGTGCCACCATGGCTGGCTAGTTTAGTTCATTTGTAAAATGGGTTTGTCATTAGAATTAATTCAGATTTTGTATTTGAGAACATTTTGAGGATTAGAAAGCACATTGTGAAAAGGGTGAAAACCAATCCTATGATTTACAGCACATTAATTTTTTTTTAAAGAAACAGTTTTACATTGACATACATTGCTAAAGTAATCTATATGAGTGAATATTTAAAATTTAAAACATTATTACAGTAAAAGATATATTCCTCTTTGTCCTCCTCAAAACACCACCACTTGCTGTGAACATAGCCATTTCATCCTTCTTGCCACTTTCTTTTTTTTTTTTTTTTGGTACTAGGGATTGAACTCGGGACCTTGCTCTTGCTTGCAAGGCAGGCGGCGGAACCACTGAGCTAAATCCCCGGCGCTTTCTTGCCACTTTCTAAAACAATTCTGCAAGTCCTCTTTTGTGCCTTTATACAGTGCAATAAAAAATATGATGAATGATGCTATTGAGTGGCATTCAGTGGAAAGGGAGTCATGTAATTATAGTGTGTCCTCATTCACCTTACTCACTGGATCTGGCTCTATGAGAATTCTGGCTCTTTCCCAGAGTCAAAATACTGGTGAAAGGTAAACTTTTTAATCGTTTCAGGACATTGAGGAACACAATGCAACTAGGAAAGGGGAAAATGACACTCAGGAAAGAGGACTTCCAGAATTGCTTCAGAAAGTGGCAAGAACAATGGGAAAGTGTGCTTGAAGCCAGGGGGACTATTTCGAGGGGCATTAATGGTAATGTATCTTTACTGTAATAAGTTTTAAAACAAATTAAATGTTTTAAAATCATACCTCATAACTCTTAGAAATGGAATTTTCCAGGAGAGAATCACCAGTGCTGGAAGCTTCTGTTCCTTCCTTTCATTTCTTCTGCATGTCTCCTTCAGGAGAGACTTAACTTTCTCAGGGGTTCTCTGGCCAGAATGTTTTTACTCTGTGCCATTCTCCAGTGCTGACTGAGTTACTTTATGAAACAGAAATCTGAAAGCCTCATAGGAAGAATGGTGCTTTTGAACAAGTGGAGTTTGAAACAGCTTGAAACCTGGAGCAAATTGAAACTTAACCTAATAATTTTGTCATCTGTCCCCTGGGGCTCGTGTTAGCCAACATACTGAACCACCATAAAGTTTAAGAGAAATTTTTGGATCTCTAGCACAGGTCTGGCATGAAATAAATACAGGGCAGTCTTCTGCTATTGTCTTAGTCACTTTCTTGTTTCTGGGACCACATACCCAACCACGTGGTAAACAAGGAAAGGTTTATTTTGGCTCACAATTTGTAGAGGTTTCAGTCCACAGTTGGCTGACTCCAAGGCAAAAGGGCATGGCAGAGGAGAAAACAGTCTATGGCAGGGCAGGCAGGAAGCAGCCTGCAGCGAGCCTTCCTTTCCTTTTTTATTCTATTCAGGGGACAGACCTATTGTTTGTTGCCATCCACACCTAGGGTGGGCCTTCCCCTTTATCCACACTCAAAACCATGCTAAGCCTGTGTTCTAATCTAGTTTTCAAACCCTTAATCCAGTGTCACACCTGTGACCCAGCCACCTCCCTAAAAGCCCCACCTATGAGCTAACCTGTGAGAAACATCTAGATAAAAATCATAACATCTATTTAGACACTTGAAATGGTTCCCTGATATTCCTGTACATATGAATCCAAAATCTCCACAGACTGGCTCCAAGCCTCCCTTTGTGATCTTGTTTTTAACGTTAACTTTCATGTCCCCCTGCATATCCATAGTAATTATTTTCCAGACTCCAGGATCTCCAGGTGATTTTCAGTTACAGCCTTAGCTTTTCTCCTCTGTGGCTCTGACCTTGCTCTACCAGCTACCATCATACCTTTCTGAGGCCAAAGATCCTGTTTCTGTCATAGCATGCCCCCATAAAAACAAAACAAAACCAAACCCAGGGAGAATCAGTCCTTCATTCCCTGTCCCATAGTGCTTCTTGCTTTACTTCTATTATAGCTCTTATCACAGTCTGCCTTATAGCATAGTCATTTCTGTATATTTTCCTGGTGGATTCAGAGCCCCTGGAAGGCGAAGACTGTGTTTATTTTGTGCTGTATTTTCCCACGCCCACAGCACCTGGTGCTGTAGGAGTTTAGTAAACACTGCTTGAATCAGTGGATGAATGAAATTGCCTCTCCTAGTCCAGTTTGCCATGCTGTAATGAAGATCAGGTGAATGCAGAATTTTGGCTTACTAGGTTTAGTTTTGCATAGGAAAGGAGTTTTCCAAGAAGCAGTAGTAGCTTTCAAAACAGAAATTGCCTTTAATCTTCTGGAAAACACATGCCAGCCCTCTCCATAATAGTCCCAATTACAGGAGAGCATCATGTTACTGTAAAAACACAAATAAACCCACGACAATACTGTGTTTGGGAGATAAAAACCACATGAAAGCTATCTTTCCCCAACTCTCCAGCATGATAATTAGGGTATTTCTGGAGGAAAAAAAGACAAGGAGAAGATACCAGGAAAGAACAAGTGATTCCATGTTTAAAGACACTTCTTGCTGTGGGAAAGGTGGGATTAGGGAATTTCATTTTCCATCCAGCAAAATAGGTGGGCTTTTTCCACCTTCTGCCAGACCTGATGTTGTATTGATTGTGTGATCTGATAAATTTGGCCCACAAGGGTTGTCAAAGATGGTGGCTTATTGAGAGAGCAGAAAATGTCAACCAGAAAGGGTGCTGTGAAATTTATCTCTGTGCCTCATTTTACCTAAGCACATCATATTATATCCTTCTGAATGCTGGTTCTTTGCTGGCTTAAGAATCCCCTCAGTGAGTCCATTGGTATAGGCTGCAGCTTTCAAGTGGATTTTGTTTATTTCTGGTCATTGGAGTGTCTGCCTGGCTCTTTTCAGCTCCAGGGCTCTGAATCTAGGCTCTTTTGAGGCCATAGTAGGAATGCTTTGGAGATAATGGCTGCTTCTGTCAGCATTAGTTAACAACCACGGAGGGCCAAATGCAGGCTGAACAGAACCCAGCCACTTCTCAGCACTTGTTTTCAGCACACGGGTCTATCAGCTTGGTCCTGGACAGCCTCAGGAGTCTCCTGGCCAATCCCTGATTCTGTGCTGCCTCCCTATAGTACCCCCCTTTTAATAATACTTTAGATCATGTCACTCCTCAGTTCAGAATCCTCCAGAGTGGCTCCCGTTTTACTAAGAATACAGTTCAAAGACCTTACTTACCATAAACTATAAGACACTGTACCATCTGGTGCCTGCTATCTCTTACCTCATCTCCTGTTATCCCCCAGATAAATCTTCTCTGATCCTCGAGTTGTTCTTGAAGCATGCTGAGCATTGCCATATTCAAGCCTTTGCATTATTCTTCTCTTAGCCTGGAACAGTCTGTCTCCAGATATAAACATGGCTCATAACCCTAACTTCATTCACGCCTCTGGATGTCACTTTGTCAGGGAAGTCCTATCCACTATGTGACCCAGTGCTAGAACAACGCCTGCCATGTGGCAAGCACTTAGGGAGTCTTTGTTAGATGCACAAGTAAGTTCTGACTAGAGATTCTAGCCAACTTGGAGACACTCTGTGGTCTAGGGGACAGTGGCCCTGGAGTCAGATATCGAGTTGAATATTGCTGGGTTTGCCTGTTCCTTCATTTGAAAGATGGTCAACACGGGGGAAATTATTTAACTTCTCTAAACCAAACCTTCTGTACTAGTTAAATGAGATTATGCCCATGACTCAGGATCATTCCGAAGAAGAGTAAGTCAGGTAATAACTATAAAGTTCTTACCATTGTTTATGTCTGGTACACATCTGGGAGGATTCCTAAATATTAGTTCTCACTCACCTTACTTTCTAGTTGGACAGCCACATCATGGGGGAAAACTATTTAAAAAATGGTTTGAATCTGATATTCTCAAGTACCTGTGAGTACAGTAGTTTGAATATATTTAAAGGACCTGGCCCTGTCCTTGGGATATGATAGGGCTTAATACACGTTCAGGCCTTAGCCTCTGTGTGAACTAGGGTAGCTCTGTGGGCACATAGGGATTTTCATAAACAGAAAAGGGAGAAGTCAGTAGGTGGCCTAAGGGAAGTTCACAGTCTTGCTTGTGCTCCAACAGGGACTGTATTTATGAAAGTAGAAACTGAGTCCAGGGCAGTGGGACTTTGGGCTATGTCAGCAAGTGTGGTATTTCCATTTACATTCTCAGAGTAAGTACAATTTCACCATTATGCCAGCAGTGCTCTCCTTGCCAAGAAAAATTGCATTGTAAATTTCTGGTTTAAAGATTCTGTAGTTTCAGGGAGTTGTTCTTTTTGTTGCTTTAACATTTTCTTGGTGCCATGTATTTTAAGCCCCATTGGTCTGCCTTGTAAATACTATACAAATGTTGTGAAAAGCTAAACCACATCATTTGTTTTCCTATTTTCCTTATAGGAAATGGTGATGTTTCTGACCTGGTAGTTCCTCTGCGTTTCTGCTCAGGCAGTTTTGTAGTAAGAGAAGGAGACTAAGAAAGTAGATTGTCAACAAAAAATCAGAGATACAGTCAAGAAAATATTTTCTGGACAGGGTTGTGTCAGGCCGGAAAAAAAGTCTGTGGCTGGCAGAGTGTCTGCATGATGTAGTCCTATTGTTTGGAGAGGGGCCTCCCATTGTACCAGTTGCCAGCTCCCAGCCAGGCCACCTGGGTGAGGGCCCTCTGATGCAGAGAACCCTGCACTGTCTGGAGGCGCTCTAACCCAGTATTGAATAGGACTCCGAAGAATAGAAGCTGTGTTTCTTTTTGTCACTGGGAGCCATTCTTTCAGCTTGCACAGTGAATGTGCACTTGGGGACTGAATTGGCACTTGGAAAAATCTGCAGGAACTTTGTGTGCTCACAGTATGTGCCCAGTGGCATCAGGGGAGTGGAACGTGCACTCTGGAGGTGTCTGGGGGCCTAGTGTTTGCAGAGGAGGGGTTTTCCTCTTTATACTTCAGGTTTGCCAAGAATGTGCTGCACTTGACAATGTTGTGGCCAACAGGGAAAGCATTCATGGCATCTTAATGAAAGGTGGCGCCTCCCTTTCCCCAGTAATAGACATTCTTTTCTTGAGCTAGGTCTTTTAGAAATGAAGAAAAAAGTCAATTATTTTTCAGTTAAAATTTTTTAAATAGTGATATCTCAGTTGCAAATTACCCTGGCTTTGCCATAAAGATGTTAACAGCTGGCCTTCTGACTTGGTTTTAAACTACCACCTTGCAGAGTAATCAAATAATATGCCAAACAATGATAAGGTACCAAAGACTTCATATCCTAGCTATGTAGCTGCTTTGTCTTCTTCTATAGCTAGAAAATGGATGTTTTCTGAAAGTGAATGGGTCTGTTCCCCTGTAGTGCCCTGCATCTTGCACATAATCTAACACAACTCTTATTGAAATTTGGGATTTTTCTACCCCGGCTTTTATGAGTGATTACAGTGGTGCCATGAAAACTTAATTCATTCCATGATTCTGGGGAAAATGGCCATGTTTGTGCAAAAAAAAAAAGGTCACAGCTGTGTTCCTCATCGGATGCAGTTTGCAAATAAAAGTAAAATTTTGCCAAATGCTTCTGTTTGTGAACTAAATTCTTTGCAAACAAAAGCTTTTGTGAGCTGAGGTACCACTGTGTGTGTTTGTATGTACATCTCCCATCCATCCATCCTTAAAGAAGGAGTTTGAAAGGGTGGAGATATTTGAAGCACCAGTCTACTTTTTCATCTTCACTATACTTCTTTGCCATCATTTCCTTAAATGCTTACCTGAAACTTAACATTTCAGCTGTGCATATGATCTACATTTAAATAGTGAAAGACAACAGAGCCAGCCTACTTTCACACTATTTACTCCTAGAACTTCTATCAATAAGTGACTTCCTGTTGGAACCATAATTCGTGTTTGAACCTGAGTGAAGCTGAGAGGTTATGTCATCTGAGGCATAATTTCCTGTTGGGGAGACTGGCCAGGGCTTTTCCTCTGAAATTCAGGTTCTGTAGAAACTAGAAGTGATGCCTAGGTTTAGGTATGTGGAGAGCCTCAGTTTCTTATTAAAGCTATTCACTATGAGAACACACTTTCCCCTTAGGAGACAGGTATCTTGGATCTAAACCTTTCTGACCTGTTAGAGCTTTATTTCCTGTTGATCTCAGGAAAAGAAGAAAC
The DNA here is from genome assembly GCF_053883595.1 of Heterocephalus glaber. NCBI lineage: Eukaryota > Metazoa > Chordata > Mammalia > Rodentia > Bathyergidae > Heterocephalus > Heterocephalus glaber. Next base: position 18,855,806 of record NW_028258381.1, on the reverse strand, counting down.
TTTTTTTTTAATCTGCCAAATTTTAGGTAAGGTGCCAGTATTTCAACATATATTAACTCATTTATATTCCAAAGGCCATGTCATCATCCCCTTGAAATTAAAATATCCACTCACATTCTGCCCTCCTCAGACATATTAGAAGAATATTAAAAGATCAAATCTGTTGGGGTTAGTATAGTATATTCCTTTATGTGTTAAACTCAGTTATTCTGACTCAGATCAGATTTTCCCTAGGGATGGAACTGGAATTTGTATGGAGTGGTCTAGGTTGAGGGCTGGGAATGATGGTCAACACCATACAAGTTCTGCAGATTGTTCATTTGAGGGCTCATGCATGGCATTCACAGCTGCTGTCAACAGTACATTTCTGTTCCATCCTGTCTAGTTCAGAAGTTCCATGGTACTGATCTTGGATCCTTATAAAGAGACTGACTTTTGACCAGTTGACTGACTACTATATAGCACTTTGCAATTTACTGAGAGCTTTCACTCATATTTATCCTGCACATCAAAATTGCAAGATAGGTTTTATTATCCTATTCTTTTCATAGATAAAGAAAATGAGGGCTAGAAAAGTTATAACTCTGTAAGGGTCTGTCTAGTAATTGACAGAGCCAAGACTCTAGGCTGGATCATATGATTGCAAATCCATTGCTCTTCAGACTCATTTAATACTGCACGCATCTACCCTCCTGCTTAAAGTATATAATTTACTTATACATTGCAGAGACACTTGATGGCATGGGATTTGAAGCCAGATGGCTGGGTCCTGGTGTCTGCTCACTAGCTTTGTGAGCTCACCCTTACTGTTTGCATACCCCATTGGCAACATTCTGTCTTCCTCATTCTTTATGAGGTCTTATTTGCTATTTATATATGCCTCGTGTTATGGAGGAAGGAGAAGTAGAACGTATTTGGCAAAGTGGTCATTTAAGGTTATAAAAACTATGTTTAGTAATTGGAGGGTTGTTGAGGATGAAATAGATTCCAGTGTTCTGGGTACAGTGTTCTGTGTGAGTGCCATAGGAAGTCAGATGGAAGTGACTTCCTTTGGGTTGTTGATGGAGTTAGACTTTTGGAGGGGGCAGGATTAGGCCTTGAGTTGGACCCAGTAGAATTTGGGATTTGGATTAAAATAGGGAACTTGAGCAAAAGTGGAGTTAGGAAATATAAATCAAGGCGTCGTCTGGTTGGAGAGAAATCTACTTGGGGATGTGGGTGGTCCAGGAGGCAGGTACTGTTCTCTTCCTGTGTGAGAACCTGCCTGTGAACCCCAGTAGCACACATATAGCCCATTCCCACCCTTGAAAGAGCCCTATAGTAACCTCTTTGTGTTCATTTTCATGTTCATGCTTATTTGACTAGAGATAAAGCCTACAGAGACCCACAGCCTGGACACTAGGTCTGAGTATGTCTGTGAGCTGCAACCTAGCTGCAGCCCCTTTGTTAGTGAGCTGTTTGTCTGCATTTAAGTGCCATTTACATAAGGAGCTGTCAGAGTTGAGTTGCCCCATGATTATTCCTTGATGTATGTTGAAAAAGGAAAAGAAAAGAAAACCCTGGCTAATGAGGAGCTGAGTTTCTTTTCTCCATTGATGACAGCTTCCTTTCTGATCTGATGGTCCGTCAGAAACTAAGGTGCTCTGTGACTGTGGGGTTATGTCCCCACTGAAGCTTGTCTTTCCCTCAGAGTTGTAATTGATGGGGAGACCTGTCACTTGTTATGCTGATGCTGTGCAGATTTTTGTACAGCTGCCAGGCAAGAGAGTTTTAGGACAGCATCTGATTGGGTGCAGGTTGTGGCAAAAGCGATAATAAATAGAGAGCTGGTGAGGGTAGATTTTGATTGACCCAAGATTGTATATTATTAAACTGAGACTGCATGTACATGTCAGTTTATGAAGAACAGGACCCATAATCCAACTTTGGGCTGTGAAAGTTTGGGTTTATTAAATGTGCTTTATATCACTATTAATATTGAAGAGCAGAGAAAAGTATTTGTAATCTTTTAATCTATGCAATAATGGTTTGGAGGGAGATTACCAGATATATTGGACTATTGTTTGCCCATAATTGTATTCAGAATTCCTTGAAACATTGATTTGTTTGTGGCATACTGATTTGGCTCAACAGTCTCATAAAGCTCTTTTATAGTCCTCTTTGCTTTGTATTTTCCAAAAATAATTGGGGAATAATAATAATGTGGCTGGTGATAAATAAGAGAGTAAGGTTGAAAGCAAATTTCTAGCCGAGTAGATAGCCATAAACATCATCTGTGCTCATAAACACCTGGGTCTTTGACCTTTTATGTTTATAAGATATTTATTGGGTCATGGGCTGTCTTCTTGGGGTTATCTCTTCATTGCCTTGTAAAATTTGATTGTGTTTAGTTAGTAGATTTTGAATTTTTGCTGAGTTGGAAAAAAAATTCCTCTCCTTAGTTTTTCTTGGAACAACCAGTTTGCCAACACAGGGAGATTTACCAAGGACGGAAGCTACAAGATTGTTTGTGCTTGAGTTCTATACAAAAGGAGGTGGGACCAGCAAGGGTAACTTTTGTACTTGATTAGGTAACTTTTCATGAAAATTACTTTTGCATGGAAGGGACTGGAACAATACATCCAATAAACTGAGTAGTGGTCATAGGTTTTCCTTTAAGTAGAAATGAAATTTTTGATCCAAATCAAGGAACTTTTGGTTACTGTTGCCACCTTACTCTTCCTTCTCATTTCCAAAACAGGGCTGAGGAAATGAGCCAGAGAGAAGGTCTGCAACTTCAGTTTTACTTACTTTAATAATGAAATGTGATAAAGTGCCATAGCTGTCTTCCATATTCAGCAGTTCTTTAAACATTTATTCAGGAATTTCTAGACACTCTGTCAACCTGTAGGTTCTTCCTGACGTTGTTTAATTATTCCTAAAAGAAATAATTCCTGTGAACTGATGACAGGTATTCTGGGCTGCCTATTTATCAACTGTTGGCTGTCTGGTTCATCATATATATAGTGGGTAGGAGGCATATGGGGGAATTAGGCAAGAAACTGCATTATTATAACTGAAGTATGCCCCAGTCTTGATGTAAATAGGAGCCATTTTATCAAAGGAGATTATTCTAATAAGACTCTTGTCCTATGAGCTTAATTGCTGCTGCATTTCATAGAGATTGTGAGGCATGCCTCCATCTGCCCTGAGTCCTCGCATGGTACTGCCTAAGTCATAGATACACATGATTGATAAAGTGCTGTTCCCACAGTGTCAGTCCATGATGGGCTATGCTGTAGGTATTACAGAGAAGTCCCATTGTAGAAGTCTGAGAGAACGAGACCCTTCAGACTACCAGTAAATCAACAGATATTTATTCAACACCTGTTTTTTGCCTAGTTTAGCGAAATGCAAAAGTATGAGTTTCAGACTCCAAAGGTACATTCTGTGTAGGTGGAGAAAGAGAAATTCAGGTCATTGGTTCTACATGTGGTCCACAGACAAGTAGTATTCTCATTCTCTGGATATTTGTTAAAATTAAGTTCTCAGGCATCACCCTAAACTAATAGAAATACTGGAGCATGAGGGGAGCAATCAGTTCACAAACCTTGCAGGTGAGGCAGGTTTATGCTAAATTTTGACAACCACTGCTTTAAGTTATCACTTTCAGGGGGAATAAATGAATAAAGAGGGATATACAGTTCAGAACTTGTTACAAGGCACAGAAAAGAGAAGACTCATCAGGATCCTAAGCTGGACTGTCAGTCCTGTAGGAAAGGAATCAAAGGAGAGCGCGATGGAAATGTCAAGACAACATTCCCAGGGAGAGGGATTATGGAGGCAGGTTTTGAGGAATGGATAGGAGCAAAACATGGAGAGGAGGATGAATGAGTGCAGATGTGATGGTAATGTTTCTTTTCATTTAAAACCTTAATATAGAGAGCACACAAGCTTGAGCCAAGAAAAGTACAAGTAAAATCAGATTCTGAGCAGCAGTTTTGCAGAGAAGAAAAACATTCCTTAAAAGATGGATTCTAGCTTGAGTTCATGTCTTTTTTTAACCCCTGGCAGGAGTACAGTTAATTGGGGCCAGGGCTCTTGGATCTGGAGAAGCTTAATAAAGCAAAGATCTCATTCTTCTGTCTTTCAGTGCTGGAATCAAATTTAGGAGCTCATGCATGCTGGGCAGGTGCTTCACCACTGAGCTTTATCCCCAGCACTCAGTTTGTCTTTAAATCCTAGCTGTGTGATATTAACCAAGACCTTTCTTCTCTTTGCCTCAGTGTTGTCCTCTATTAAATAGAGATAATATCAGCCTCATCGAGATATTCTAAGGATTTAGTGTTACAACCCCGTGTTGAATGAGTACTTCAGTCACTGATTGTGAGTGCTCAATAAATTATAGCCACTAATATTTAGGATATTTAATTTTATCATAAATACCAATTTTATCATTGTTACCACTGTGTGAGCGGGTACCTTTTGGCCCATTTGTTGTGGCAGCTGTATAAATTTGGTAGGAAGAGAAACTAGCCCCAGATGTTTGTCTTTTCTTTCTATATTGGTTGGCCTGGATTGTCTCTCCATCAACTCCACAGTACCTCAGTTCTGTGAACCTTCCTTGCTGGACAGGAGCATCTATCTATTTCTTTTATGTGAAATCATTGCCTTTCCTTTCATTTTAGTAAAGACATGAAAAGGGAGCAGTCAGATAAAGGACTTGGACACTTGGCACTCTGTGTTGACATTGTCATTTTGGGGTAGTTACTGGTAAAATTGAGCTTTGCCTTTCTTTCTGTGTATTTCCTGATCTGCTTTGGAGGGCAACTGAAGGCTGCGTTTTCATATTTGGAGATTGTGAAGCAAGACTTTCAGTGGTAATTTTTAATAATAGGTTTGTGAGGTTGAAACTTAAGCAGAAATGCTACACTTAGGTGGCTTCTAACTGGTGATTTTTGTGTGGACAGTAAGTTAAAATCAGGAAATATATTTAGTAACATTTCCTGGGCCATTCTAGAAATTTTTCTCTTAATTCAGTAAGTAGATCTTTCTTTAGGTTTTATGCAGTTATCTTTTCAGTAATAACTCTTGTGATCCATATGAGTGAGAACACACATCCTTTTACAGTTTTCGACCTCTTTTATTAAGTGAATTACCATTATCTGTCAATATAAGAAAAACCTTTCTGAAACAGAACAGTGGTTCTTACCTGGGGGTCACATTAGAATCACTTGGTGAGCTTTAAAAAATTTCAATGCTGGGCCATTTCCAGACATTATATAGTTGCCCTGGGGTTGGCCCCAGGCATTGGTGTGTGTGGTTTGTGTGTGTGTGTGTGTGTTAAAAACAACTCTAGGTCATTCTTAGGTATGACTGGATTCAAGATGACTAACTTAAAACCAGTAGTGTCTTGATAGAGGAAGCAGTGATATATATGAAAGCAGTTCTTGTTTTTCCCAGCAATAATCCCACTGTTTCCCATTGCAGTGCCTTTATTTTTTGGACAACAGAATTATCCCATTACTTGTACTTGGGTAACAGTTGAGAGGGCAGCAAATTTTCTCTTCTGTGTCTCTGAATCCTCTGCCATCAAGGATAGTGCCTTGCATGTACAAGATGCTCAGTGTTCCTTCTCCACTCTTGTCTAAATAACAGAATAGAACCCAGATTTACCAGCCCTTCATTTTTACTTTATCCTGAGCCTTTCTCTCAGTGGTCCATGAGGGAAGAAGTCCATAAGTAAATACTTTTCTTCTTCTAGGAGGAAATGGAAGAAGATATCATCTTTGAAATACTTGAAGCATAAAACTGATCTTCTGTTAAGATCAACAAAGACTTTAAGCACTTAGTCCTTAGAAATGTTGTGAGTTCTGCATACCAAATGGAAATAGGTTCTCTATTGCCCTGTATTTCACTCAGGATAATTATGATCTCTTTTTCCCCCACTCATTCCTCCCACACATTTCTTTTTTTCCCCTTCCTTTTCCATCCCCATCCCTGTCCCTGTCCTGTCCTGGTCCTTCCCTTTGTCTCTTTCCCCCTTTTTTCCCCTCCCTTCCTTCTTCCCCTTTTCCTGTCTCTTTCCCATTAAATTGGGACTTACAGCTATAGTTTTTTATGAAGGCAGAATGCTTTGAACATAGGTTAATATGGCCTGGGAAGTTGATAAACTGTTAATTTATGGTTTGTAAACTGAGAAGCTCTTATATATTAAGTAGAAGTAACCCATTGAAGTCTAATAATACTTTATAGTTTAGTGTTAATTTCCTACTAATTAGGTTTTAATCTTCTATGATGTATGGATTATCAAGGCCAATACTTGTCTCTAGTCTATGGAAAATCAAATTCAAGGCTAGGTGAAGCCTTGTGACCTGCCTAAGAGGTTGGAACTGGACCTTGGATCCACAGCTTTTGGTTATCAATCTCTTCAGTACGTTGAGCTTTGGGGATGCTTTATTTGGATTAGAACACCCTATAAATATGACTAATAACATCTCAAAGTTCTGTTTTTCGTAGATGTCATTTATATTAAATGTAGTTGCCTGCTACTGTGTGTGTACATGCATACATACATGCATACATACATGCATACATAAGATGTGTGGGTCTCTGCTCCGTTTGCCTCTGCAGTACATTGATAGTTGGGAATGTACATTTGGTTTAGTTAAGGGCGTGTGATCTTTTATTAAAAATTGTGATTTTTGTCTTACCAAAGAGACTACTTTCACTTTTAGTCTGTTGTGAATATGGATCTTTGTATATGGTGCTTTATTTCTAGGTAAAGTGTTTTTCTCAGTCCACGTAGTCTGCCTAGAAAGATAATGTTTAAATCTTAATCTATTCAATTTTAAAAGACTAAATATTACTGAGGTCCTTTGTGGATTGTTTTCTTTCACCTAACAAATGATGGAGTGCCTACTATGTGCTTGGTGCTCTTTATTGTTATTTTTATCTTAGGGAAGTCTAGTCTAAAAATAAAATTGTGCATCTATTAAGGGAGAAAGAGTCAACACACATTTAGCTCCAGGTTTGTCTTTATTGGGCATTTGGCCATTCAGCTTTATTAGCTTTTTGACTTTCAGGAGATAGTGTTTCCCCCAGTTGCCTGAAAGGCCTAGGGTGGGAAATACTTTCTTTGGTCCCCAATAATACCTCATAGAGAGGTGGGTGTGGCTGTTAGGAAGCTTGAAAAGAGCCACATGTGGGTCTTCTTGGTCTGTGTGATTTTTCTGTTCTGCTCTCCCCTCTCTTATTCACAAGCAAAGCTTCTTTTTGCTTTATAGTTCCTACATCTCGGAGACTGTTAACCAAAACAATCAGGGTCCAGGATTTCAAATGCAGAAAAGTGGTTTTTGTACTCAAGAGCTGCCTCTTTGTGTGCTAGAATGTGAATAGCATATTCACCTCCATCCAGTATAAACTTATCTTATGTAGATGGATCTGTGTTGTCAAAGAAAGAAGAAAGAGTATCAACCCTCACCCCATTCTGAAGATGGCTGAAGTAGATGCTTCAATAGAAATTTGAAGCATGGAGTGGGTGTTACACTATCACATGAAACTCTTACTCACAATATGAGGACCTAAAAAGGTGGGAGGGAAAAACACTTTCCATTTAAAGGGAAGCAAGCACTTGACTTTGTCATCTGTGATGAAGATTTAAAAAAAAAAAAAAGCTTATCTCTTTGGGTTGGTGTCAGAGGGCATATGTGGAATCTCATGGAAGAAGAGAAGTATTGTTCTGCCATTTATTTGTTGTACTTGAGCTAAGTCACTGAAATCCTTGATGGAATGTCTCTAAGATTGTTCATTCAAAGTTGCCTGTAACACTGGCCACCATATATGCTGGTTTTCATAACAGAAGCCTACCTTTTCTGTTTCATCTTGTTTCTTTGTAGATGAAGGTGCTCTGTAGTAAATTCATTAGTAAAAAGCTCCAGTCCTCAGTTCATATCAATAACATAGGTTGTGGGTAAATATTCCCTGAGGATTTGGTCAGTCCTTTGGGGAATATGGGCTGATTAGCTTTCTAGAGAGAGATACCAGATCAAATCTATTAGCTCAACCCTCATTCTTGAAGGTGGAACCCTGATTTTATTCAGCTGTTCACTTTCCATGTGGACTTGAATTCAGAGGCTACAATTTTTATTAGTTTAATAATATTTCCATTACGTATGCCAGCTTTATTGGCTTAGGAAAGTTCCAGTCTAGCCAGTTAGATATAGAAACTCATTGGAGGTTCTGGCAGAAGTTACCTTATTTTTGAAGATGAGAAAAGTATAGTTTCTATCTCTGGCTATTGTTCGCATATGGTGGTTTGAACTTGATAGCATCCACCTTTGAACCATGAGCTGTCCTAAGAGGGTAGACCAACTTGCATGGGATAACAGAGCTATAAGAAAGATAGAAAGAGAGTGTCTTTGATGATATTATTGTACTGTGGAATTGACCAATCCAGACCCATTCTACCTTGAGATTTTTTGTTATATGTGAGGAAAAAAAGAAAATGTAGTTGAGCTATTTTGTTGGACTTTGATTCTCACTGTCCAGTATATTCATTCTAATTGATAAACTATTGTATCTGCTCATCCAGGATGATTTTAGATGAAGTTAGAAAATGGTGAAAATGCTTTATTCTTTTTACATATGTGCTACAAACATGATTAATGTAAGTATCACCAATATTACAACATTCTATAATGTCTAGTGTCCTCGGACTGTCTTACTGCTTTTGGTAGCATTTTTCTGCACAGCCAAGGGACAGGTCATCAGGATAAAAAGAAGCCCTTTGGAAAATTTTGGGCGGATTTTCTAGCATGTTTTCCATATGAGTTGACATAAATAACTCCTAAAACTTAGTATGAGAGGAAAGTTGTTCCTTGCTGATAAACTTCTACTTTTTATTGTTGGAAAGTGGCAAAGTAACACAATATATTTTCCCTTTAAAAACTTTTACCAATAAGCTCCAATCCAACTTTAATGTTTAATAGTACTTCACCTCAAATTTCTAGTATATCTTCCTTTTAATTTTTAAAAGTTATTTTTGTTTATTTTAGTTATTTTTTAAATGGTCAATAATTTGTACCATATTTTCATTGGAGGCAGCCAGCCATCTCTGATTTCATTATTGAGGAAGCATTTCTGATTTAAGTAAGGGTCCCAAATACCTTGTACCAGAGCATATTTATTCCCTCATTTATCCATCCACTACACATTTACTGAGCTCTTACTAAAAGTCAGCCAGGCACTTGACTAGTTTTCTTTGGTTTGGGTATAGGGCATAAGGAAGCATGCACTTAAGAACTCAGAATTGTGGAAAATAATATTGAGTTAGGGGAAAGTCATTTTTCATTGCTGGTCCTGAGGAGAGTTTCAAAGTTGACTTAAGAGGTATTGATTTGAAGAATGCTGATGATATTCATCTCTGTTTCCCATCTCTGAACTAAATGTAAACCTTTCAAGGATTGAGAGTCAGGAAACCTTTATAATAGTGACAGCAGAGTGTTGGAATCAATATTCAACAGGGAAATTCTGGGATGGAGTAATAGATTATATATATGTTTTTTCATAGTTCCTGCTTGCCTTCCCTGAACCTCCTTCTCTCCTCCAAAAAGGGAGGTTAGAAATCCACCTTTTTCATTTTTTTGGAGGTTGTTACCTTTAAGTTTTTTTTTTAAAGGAAGGAATAAAAACAGTTTCCTTAAGTACTGTAATTATAATTAGGGAGTAGTGTTTGTTCTGTGAGTTATTTGCCCTGGTAGTGGCTGTGATAGAGGATTAGTGCTGGAAATAAGATGCCAAACTCCAGGGTGACTTCATCCCGGGAACTACAGAATTCCAACATAGAAACAAAAACCTAAACATTTGAACAACTTCATAAACGGCTGATGATTGCATGCCAGAGTTGGTGGGAAAGCACCTGCTTTTACTTGATAGTTGATTTTCTCACAAGGCCAAGAACTCTGAAGGATCTAGGTTGCTTTTTTATGTCCTGTGAATACTCCAAGCCTTGCTAGGAAGCCTTTCCTTATCTTCTCTAAGCCAGAGACAAGGTGACTGTTTAGGATTGGTATTTGAGTCCTCTGAGAATAATGTGTCTTTTTATTGGATAACAGTTAGATCCCAAATGGCTCATCTTTAAAGAGCACCTTAAAGAGAAAGGAGAGTCATCCTTATTGACAATGAAAAGTAAATTCCAAAAGGTTGGAATTTTTACCCTAAGTCTTCTACTTAGGGTACTGAGAGAATAAAATGTAGAATTTGAAGGTAAAAGTCACTCCAGTCACATTATTGCATACTTGAAAGTTACCTGCTTTTGGTCCTTGGCATGATTTAAATCAGCAGCCCTCAACCTTTTTGGTACCAGGGACTGGTTTTGTGGAAGATAGTTTGTCCACAGATGAGGTCAGGATTGGCTTCAGGATTATTCAGAGGAGCACACAAACTAGATCCTTGGATTCTCAGTTCACAGTAGGGCTCATGCTTACATGAGAATCTAATGCCACAGGCAGGGATGGCAGCAGTGGGGAGCAGCTCTAAAAACAGATTAAGGTTCACTTGCTAAGGAGCCAGTGTGCAGTCCAGTTCCTAACAGGCTATGGACCAGTACCTGCTGTGGCCCCAGGTTCAGGGACCCCCAATTTAAATGATAGATTTAAATGATGCTTTGTAACTGACTTGGTTTTTAGGGTTTTAACTCAAAAATTTGTCTCAGCAACTCTTAGCATCGTTATTTTTGTGTGTGATATTTTTCAAAAGACTCTTTGAGCCTGTGGTAGTCCCTAGTGGGTGGGTATTGTTCTGAAACTCTGAGAAGGACATACACGTGCCTGAAATACATGCTTCCCTTTTTTTCCCCCAGAGGAAATCATTTGTTAAGGTTGTGAATATGGATCTGGATTGAAGTCCTGCAGTATTTTAAACCTTTTCTTCCTCCATCTTTGAAAACAGCAGTGCTTCTTAATCTGGTCATCTATGATAGGTCAAAATAAGCATCAAAGGAATGGTAACTGAATATAAGAACTGGATCTCGGGAGTTATTTTTCTGCCTGCTGGGATTGAGGATATGTTGTTAGCTCTGGAATGGAATTACAGTTGCTGGTATATATGATGTGTCACATAGGAGATCTCACAGTCAGCCATGTGTGCTAAACACCTGATAGTTGTAGAGAATAATGCCAGTCAACTAATAAAAGTAGACTGTCACAGACTTCCTCAGTTCTCACTGGGGTCAGCTGATGTTGAAGTGCTGAAATACTTTTTTAGTTTTTTTTAAACTACTAAAGTTGTGCCATATTTTACTCCTTTAAAAAGCTGTTCCTTTTTTTTATTTTTGGTGATGTGACTTGATAAATTGGCAGCATGCTATTGGCAGAGTGCAATTTAGCAATTATAGTACTTGGTTTTATTAAAAGATCCTTGCCAGAATTTTGCCTTGTAAGAGAGATACTCTTACCTATTACTCTTCGGAAGTCTTCAACAATCACCTACTGTCCCACTTTAAATAATTATAAAATGTTGCCGATTGCCTGAGGGTAAAATGTAAAGATCAAAGAGGGATTTTGAGAAGAAAGTCTTTGGATTTTGAGAAGAAAGTTTTGGTGATGGTAAATACTAATTGGTTGTCTCTGTTGTTAGATGTTGCTTAGGAGTGTGTAAGCTTCAAAGAATATATAATTTCCTTCCTTGATGTCCACAAGGAGATCGTAGGATACTTAATTAAAAAGTTAGTAGTCACTTGTTATTTTTTTCAGTACTGTATTCTCAATCAAATGCTTGGAGGGCATATTACAGTACAGATTGGTGTACTGACTGTACTCCTTAGCAATTTGTTGGTTGTAGAATAGGGCCCAAGGATTAAAATTTCTAAAAGTTCTCAGTTGATACCCAGCTGCTGCTTTGGGAATTGCCCATTAAAATCTGGTATTGTTTCTCAATTCTCAACATCTTTCTACTCTTCTGTCATCCATGTAGCACATATGAAATTAGTCCCTCCAAAAGCATTCTTCACTACTGACATTATTTATAATTATAATTTGATTTTGACACTGTGAAAGTGTTATCATCTCTGAACCACAAATTCATTGTACATCTTTTTTCTTTTTCTTCTTTTTTTAATTAAATTCTTTTATTGGTACATTGTAGGTATACAACACAATTACATTTCTCATTGAGAATTGTACCTTTATATAATGAATCTTGGTTCTTATTTTTTCCCCATTCCTAGCCCTCCCTTCATGCCCTCCACCCTTCCCTATTTACAAAGACTTTATTTCCATTTTTTCCATTTCTCATTATTTTTCCTTTCCCTTCTTTGCTTTCCCCTGCCCCTCCCACTACCGCTACCCCTTTGGACCTTTTCTTCCTATTTTACATTATCGATTATTCATTCTAATCATTGGTACATTTTAGGTGTACTCATTGTACATCTTAGTGAAAGCCTTACCATATTTTGTAGACTTATTTTTGTAGACTTTTGATCCTGAAAATCTTGCTTGAATTTAAGATGTCATATGATATGAAAAATCCAGATTCTGATGAGTATATCATATTCCACAATATTATATTGTGAAAAATTTCTCCCTACAATATATCTACTCTCACAGTAGAATCATCTAGAAGTTTAGAAAAATTGTCATACTTGGACCCCATCCCAGATGAATTACATATGAATCTCTGGGGTTGGGTACCAAGAAATACATAACTTTTAGAAGTTTCCCAGGGGATTCCAGTAGGCACCTACGTTGTGAAACACTGTAGTAAGCTTTTGGAGAGGTAGAGGAGCAGGGAGACTTCGTTAAGTCTTTTACACTTATTTTAATCTCATCTCTTCTCTTCTCTTCTCTTCTCTTCTCTTCTCTTCTCTTCTCTTCTCTTCTCTTCTCTGTTAAGCCAAAAATTCCCTTGTCATTGTATTTTCATTTGCCTCTACTGCATTCTTTTCAAGTGGTAGCCTCATTACATTGTCATTGACTCTAGTCAAGAACAGTGCACCAGATTCTTTGTCCAAATGGATGGAATGGAAGGCCTCTATTCTTAAAGTTCAAATTATTTTAAAATGCAGTTATTTAGTTTGGGGTCTACTGAGTTATATCTCCTGTATATGATTTGAGCTTCCATTTTAGGTAGTATTCTTTACTTTTCATTCTTCATTCGCTCATTCTCACTTGAATAAAGGAACTTGTAGGTGATGTTTCCAGAGCTTCTGAGCCAACCCTTATTGCTGGAGAGGGGTTTAAGAAAGAGCTATGCTACCTCTTCATTGTTAACAAAATGAATGTTGTTGAATCACTTTATCCTGGCTCTGTGAAATAATACACAGGAGGAATTTCTGCTTTATGATTTTAATATGGTAAACTCTACTACTTGCTCTGGCGTGCTAGAATCTCTCTGTGTTCTTTTGCCACCACAGTATAATCCTAGCTTGATATGTAGCAGCTAGCGTGCAAGGCCTGACACTCAATCCAAGCCTTGATGCAGACTTCAGATACAAACTATAGAGCTTTAGAAGGCACTGTGATAATGCTAGGTACTTACCATTACTGTCCTCAATCTTCTAAAAGGAGTTAGGAAGTGGGCAATCACTTGTAAAATTTCTTATTGAGCTTGAGCCTGAAGAAACCAAATAAAGCAAAGCTAGTTTACTTTTTCTTTTCTTCTATCTTCTTTTGCTTTTCACATCTAGTAAATTATATTCTCACTGTTTCTTCACTTTCTGTTTCATTATTATCTTCCTCCTCTTTTCTTTCTACTCCATGCTTTCCCTCCTTCTTTATTTCTTTTTCTGACTTTGGAGAGCTAGGAATCTTGACTGGTATGAGAACTATCCAAATATTGGGATATGTATTCAAAGTGGACCTTGGATAGTCTCCTTTATGCTCACTTTCAGTCTAATTTGTAGAAGCAGTTGGCTGGAGATCAAGCCACAAAAAGCAGCTGTGCCTTAGAATTCATCAAAGGTGGTCAGAAACAAGGAAAGGAAAATTAAAATAATATCCTTAACCCATCTATAACCTTAGGCATAAAAGATGTATCACAAGAAGTGGCAAAATCATGGCATGTCTGGGACAACTTTCCTTTATCATGCTTACAGCAAATACTATATATAAGTACATCTCAGAACTTTGATCTGATTTTTCTTAACCCAGCACTTCAGGGAGAGGCCACCAGATAAGATGAATTCCTATTTTTGTCAGTAGGAGCTTAGAGGAAATTTTTGGTGAGGGAAAAGTATTACAGAAATAAACGATGTCTTTTGACATGTTTTGATTCACTGTTGAAGATTCATGCCAAAAGACTCCCATACCATCATAGATATTTCAGACCTTTCCTTTACTGCCTGTTAACCCAGAGATGTGACATGAACAAGATTTCTAGAGATGCCCATAGAGGAAGAATAATATATGGAAAACCTTCAACTGATTTAGGGTGAAAGGCACATGTCATTTGGGAATCATTGCAGATCTCTGGTCATATATAGGAGGTAAATGGTAGGGACATCAGTTTCCTGGAATTATAGTGGGCACTTAAAATATTGAATGCTGTATGTAGCACTTTGGAGATGAGGAAGATGTTTATCAATTCAGAAAAACAGGTGTCAGGCTGATTTTTGGGAGAGGGTGAAGAAGTTTGACAGAATCAGAGAATGGGGATAGTTCAGCAGCAGCGGCAGCAGCAGCTCATTGTCCTAGAACAAACTGCCACCTGACCGTGATTTACTGGCATGCTTGATGGAAGGACCATTTATCTGTTTCTTTAGTTGACTATCAGAAAAGCTTAAATAATTGTGTGTGTAGAAATGTCAGAGTAACAGACTTGGGGTCAAAGGATTATACCTTTTTATAAAACCATGCTTTGTCCTTCATTGGGAAAATGAATATTTCCTCCTAAGATGTATAAACAGGTTCCTAATCAACCCAACTGAGAATGCAGACACCATGTCACACTTTATGGATGAGTGCAAGTGTGCTGGCTGTATAAAATATGACTTGCCTTCTGCCTTACAAATTTGGAGAGATGGCCAATGAACAGAAAGTTGTACCCGTACAACTAAATATAAAACAACTTCATGCTGCCCGGTGTTACTGTGAGAGGATTGCTGTGAGCTCAAGGCCAGCCTGAAGTACACAGTTAGACCCTTTTTCAACAAAACAAAACAGCTTTATATTTATATAGTAGATAAAAATACTGTACTCTGAAGAATTTACATAAGTTAAATTATTTAATTTGGATTTAGGAACATTCATTGTCAGTATCATTGATGATAAATCCTTTTGTGATGATCCCTCCCCTTTTGGCAACCCCGTTGGAAAACCCTCAGTCATCTATATAAGATGATTCTTGTATGGTTAAATCACTCCAGTTTATACAACTATGAAGGATTAAATTGCCAGACCCAGTTTCTTAGGGACAGTGACAATGAGCTTTGCCATAGATGCTCAGGAAAACCTGCACTCACTTTCTGCACACATGGACTCCATCTCAGACTACATACTTTAAATGCGAGGGAAAACTTTGATACACTTTAATAATGATACTAGTGGTTACTTGCTGCTTTAAAGAACTAGTGGACACTATGGGGTGTCTGGCAGCAAAGGGTGCTGACTACTTCAGGGTGATACTTTGCTCTTATGTATGTGTGGAGTTTGTGCTGACTACTGTAATCAGGAACCCTATCTAATCAACTAAAAGAGACCTGGATTGTGCTTGGGAGTTTTAAGGAAGGCTTCAGGAAATAGAGACAAGGAAAGATTAGGGTCTAGCCTGGAATGATGGCTAAGAGGCCTAAGGGATGAGTCTTTTGTTGTTTTTCACCCCAAAATGGGAATAATAATCATTATCCAGGTCCATAGCAGCATTATGAAGATTTTGGTAATTGAGAAGCCATTGGTAACAATAGCTATCAATGCCACTAGTCCTTTGTTTCTTACAACCATAATCTTTTGAAGATAGTAGCATGGTATTTTATTTTTCAGATGCTAGGAGATGTTCATTTGACCAAGTTTATCCAGCTAGAACTTGGTATGGACAGGCTTTGAATCTAGATTTCTCTCTTCTGGTTACCTTTTGTTCTCTTTATGCTACTCAGGAGGCCCAAGATGATTCCAGCTGCTTCCTGCTTCATTATCCCCATAAGTGCCCGACTGAGAGGAGACTGCAATTGCCTGCTCCTCCCCCCCTTGCCTCCTGCTCTTGCCATGAGTCACTGCTGAGCCATTTGTGTCAAAGAAGAAAATGGGGGCTTGTGTGTTCTTGCTTATTTGTTGGAGATACCAGCTGAGAAGTGTTCATCAAGAGGCAACATGTTTGTTAAGGGATCACATGGTATATTTTAAAAGCTGTTAGCTCTTTCTGGCATTATTGATTTTATGCTTTATCATAAATAAGTTGACACTGAGTCTTTTATTAATAATACACATATTTTCCATTTAACTTTGACTGGTTAAATCTGGCATAAAATGGAGACTTGCAAACCAACTTCCCTGGGATATGTAGCTTCTCTAACAGTCTTCATTCTGAGGATATTTATTGAACAGGGTCCTCAGATCGTACTGTACCTGCTGCCTGTGCTCTGAACTAGATCTTCTCCTTTTATTTTCTCTTTTGATGGCATGGATTGCTTTGTTTTGCAAGTCTCTTAGGTATGGATAAATAATTGGAATGGGAACTGCTGTTTGACAACTGGAGAGTATTAAACATTTGGGCTCTGAATTTGTGATGATTTTAAATCATATAGTTATTTTAAGATCATATAGTTACTTTACAGATAAAGAAACATGTCTAAAAGGGATGATGATGATGGCGAGGATGATGAAAGCAGCCATAGTGCTAAAACTTGCTAAGCCTGACACTGTTCATTCTTTAGGTGTTGCCATATTTGATCCTCATAGTTAATGTATCAAGGTGTAGATAGAGGCATAGGAAGGTTTAGTTATTTGCCCAGGCCATCTGGCTCCATCAGAACCTTTGGTCTGTTTTACATCAGTAGTTTGTAGCTTGTTCTGAGTTACAAAGCTCACCAGGAATAGTCTAGCACTGAATCTCAATCTGTGGTGATTTGTGTGTGTGTGTGTGGGGGGGGGTGGTGGTACTGGGAATGCTGAGTTACATCTCCAGTCATTTTTACTTTTTTATTTTGAGATTGTGTCTTACTAAGTTGTCTAGGCTGGCCTTGAATTTGGGATCATCCTGCCTGATCCTCTCAAGTAGCTGGTATTACAGATGTGCACCATCACACATAGCAGAATTCCTTTTTTTTTTGATGGCTGAACTATGTCGTTGATTCATAAAATTCTTTCAGTTCTGAAAGTCTTCTTTATGTGGTTGTGTCACTGAACATAACTCCTCCACAACAGAATAAAAACAAATAAGTAAACAACAACAACTAAACCAAAAACTGGCTTAGTTGCTGAGGTTTAAAGGAGCATCGACCATGTCTTTCATTTATTCAGTTCTTGCTGTGGCTTCTGAGAAACCTGTATGGGGTATATTTAAATCCTTGCTTTAGTTAGGGATATGATCTTCAGATTTATGTATTTTTTGCCGTAATTAAAATTGTGATAGGAAACAGGTTATTTCTGGTCAGATCTTGTCCCATTGTCTTTGCTAGTGTACCCATTGGAGGCAAACTGTGAAGTTTTTTAGGGGGATTATTACAGGTTTGCAAAGTTGCTGTGGCTAATCAGAATTCAGGTGTGTGCTGAGCAGAACACATTCTTGACAGTCTGACTCCTCTCTGAAAATAGCTGGGATGGAGTTGGTACTGTGATCTATGCATCTAGTGAATAGTTACTTGCTGACCTCACTGCCTTTGTTTAGACATTTATTTATTTATTTTTTTGGTACCGGGGATCGAACTCTGGTCCTTGTGCTTGCGAGGCAAGCGGTGGAACCACGGAGCTAAATCTCCGGCCCTGCTTAGACATTTTATAATGCATCAGGGTCATCTTTCCAAATATTGCTTGTGTTATAAATACTTGATTTAGTCTCTTACTCAGTAGACTATCATCCAGTCTTCCATCTGTGCCTACAGCTCTGAGTATCGTTTCTGAAGGATATCAGTAGTTCAGTAAATGTCAATAGAAGTTTTTCCCTTTTTGGTAAGAGAGAAGGTATGGGGGGTTCCCCAGGGCCTAGCATATGCTAGGCAAATGCTGTACCACTGAGCCTCGTCCTCAGACTAGAAGTTTTTGAACTACTCTTTAGGGTTCCAGACTGTAGTCATAGATGTGTAGGTCAAGCAGGTTAAATATGACTTGACATGTCTTCTGTAAGACATGTCTTATTTTTGACTGTCTCCTACTAACTTATTTGGGATTCTAGTTTGTTTAAAAAAAGACACTAGGGGGCCCGGGATTTAGCTGAATGGCACTGAGCCTGCCTAGCAAGCATAAGGTCCTGAGTTTGATCCCCAGTACCAAAAAAAAAAAAAAAAAAAAAAAAAGATACTGGGCTGAAAGCTCATATCTTTTTGGAAAGTTATGGGAAAAACAAAACAAAAAAATCTAGTGTTTTTTTAAACTCCACCCCCATTAGACAGTTTTTTCTTCGTAAAAATAGTTGGAAAAGAGAAGTAATATGGAGATTATGTAGGAAAATCAAGTTTTAGCCAAAAAAATCACGTCCAGGCCTTGGGTTCAATTCCTTGTAGGTTTATTAGTGGTAATGCAGGTATATATGTTCATCCTGTTTTTTGTAGATGAAGGAAGCATTACAAGAAAGTAGAGGATATGGGGGCTTGGAGCTTGATGGGTGTGGGGAGACAGGGAGAAATAAAGAAGGAGATGAAAAATAGGAATCCAGTGGTTCAGCCATGGATCTTGTTAGGAATGCAAATTTTTTGATTCTAACCCAGACCAATGACTCAGAAACTGTGGGCCAGGCCCAGTACATGGTTTTGAAAACCACTGCTTTGGTAACCTTTGTTTTTTTTCTTCTTAGCTTGAGTATTTCCTACTGTTTTAGGTTTTAGTTGGTCCCTACAGTATGCTTTGATAATGTGTCCATGAGTAGGTCTATATCAAAGAAGAACTGTTGAGGAAACAAAAAAAATCTCATGTTCCAAAGAGCATTTCTCAGTTAAATTACGTGTTTTATTAGTGTCTATTGCTTTTGTTCAGATTAAGCACTGGAACAAAATTAAGATTCTTATCAAGGCTTGAGGTTATTAATAGACATTTCATTTGCTTAATACTAATTTAAAATGTCTGATATCTGTAGAGGAAGTGCTTCATAAAAACACATACTTGTTAAGTGGTCGGTCCACTAGGAGAAGCATTGTGAAGCCCACAGGATGCTAAGATTAAGCAAATAAATGCAGTTTTGTTGATCTCAGTATAATAAATGTAGTTGGAAAGAATAGTGAACTTCACAGTTTAAAGGAGCTCTACTGGTTAGAATGTAGATTATTTAGACATTAAAGAGGATGATCTCACTTGAATATAAAAACCTGAACAAATCATAATTCATGAGCCCACAGTGATGAGAGAGAGAAGCTATTGACATCACTGAGGATGACCATTAGCCAACTTCACATACTGAAAATTAGAAATAAAAGGAAAGAGTTCTACATTTTCTGTGCCTTTAATGAGAAACTAGATTTTCTATGGGTGATAAAGGCAAGCACTACATTACAAGTGGATACTAGCAAAGAGGATATAGAAGGGGCCGACATAAGTGGCACACACTTACAGTTCCAGCAACTCTGGAAGCTGAGACAAGAAGATTCCAAACTTGAGGCCAGACCTGGCAACTTAATGAGATTCAAAACAGAATAGAACAAAACACTCTTGTGTTAAGGTATTATTTGGATTTACTTATAGTTAGACTAAATTTACATGTGTTTTTAAAAGGGAGGGGGATAACTAGGGATATAGTTCAGTGTCAGAGAGCTTGCCTATCTTGTACAAGGCCTTAGGTTTCATCCTCAGTATTGAGGAGGGGGGCAGAGACATATGTTTATGAAAATACAGCATTAGCATATCAATATCTGCAATGTACCATGAAATATTTGATCTAGACCAATGTCATCAACATAAAACTGTAAAGTGAAAGGGTTTTGGAGAACAGAACAATATTAGGGTAGCAAACACTAACCTGTCAGTTACTAGCAAAGGGTAAGAAATGCCTTTAACAATGATAGTTACAACCTTAACTAAGTGGTCAAACTTATTAGATCTTAGGAAGTAGGTTACCCTGAATGATTGAGCCTCTTGATGTGATGTAATGTGAAGTACATTATGTCACCAATGAAAAGTTTTGCTGAAAATGTTTATAGTGAACCTAACTAGGTTTGCAGAAAGGTTAGAGAAACAAATTAATCCACATTAGGAAGAAATAATCAGACAAATCCAAAATGTGGTCAGTCTGTTGGTTGGTCAGTCAGCAGATCTGTCTGTCTGTCTGTCTCTGACAGGGTCTCACTTTGTAGTGCAGGCTGGTTTTGAACTCACAGGAGTCTTCTTGCCTCAGCCTCCAGGATGCTGGGAATCATAGAAATTTGACTATGGACTGGCTTTCAAATGACATTAGAAACTTGCTGTTAGTGTGTCATGTGTGACGTTTTCCTTTTGTTAGAAGAATAGTGTCTTTATTCTTAACAGATACATGTTAAGAATTTTGTCATGAAAGGGTGGATATCTGCAATTCACCTGCACATAGTTCTATGAAAGATAAAAGTGAGTGTATAGATAAAGCAAATTTTGTAAAACGTTAACAATTTTGAATTTAAGTAATAGGCATGTACGTGTCCATTTCATATTTTCAGTATGTTTGAAACTTTTCCTAAGTAAAAAAAAAAAGGGCTATCTGAATCCAAATAATTGACTATTACTTAGAAGTAAGTTATTTAACGTCTTTTGGGTTTCATAGCTGTAACTCAGTATACTATTAATAGTAGCATAAAATACTGTTTTAGTGATTAAATGACATTAGCATATTACACACATGGCTGTATTACCTCATGAATACCTCACACAAACTAAATGCTCATATATTTTTGTGATTATGTGGTGATTTAAAGATTAAACATCTAAGATTAGTAGCTATTGATTCAGCATAGACATATTCTTAAACATGGGATATGTTCTTAAACTTTTGGATAATGACTCAGTTTATAAAAGCTGTTCATTCACAGAAAAGCTTGGATGCAATTTTTTAGTTTTCTAGCTTATTCGAGTATTCATGTTTGAGGACACTTTATCTAAGCTTTCTTATCTAGAAATTAGGTGGTGGTTAATAATACTTTATGTGTAAGCCTAGCATAGTGTTGGTCTTCTGTAATCCCAGCTGCCCTGGAAGGTGATCCAGGAGGATCACAAATTTGAGGACAGCTCGGGTAATTTAGCAAGCCTCTTTTTCAAAATAAAAAAATTAAAAATGGTTGGAAATGTAGCTCATCATTTGTAGGTCCAATCCCCAGTACTGCCCCAAGCAAAAAAAAAAAAAAAGAAAAAGGTATCTTAGCTAGAAGTATGTTTATATCTCAATGTTATTGTCTAATTTGGACAAAAACTCAATGAATGTTTTAAAAGGCCTGGAGAGAAGTGAATAAAATGCTGAGATGAGAGAGTTTGATTTTGTAACAAACATAATAGACAAGCATGTTCCTATTAGTGTGACTCTCTTCAGAATACCTTAGGACAATACGTATGTACAAGTATTGAGCTCTTTATTGTTTAGAATATCTTTAAGATTTTTCCTTGAGAGGATGAGTTGTTTTTAGAAACATCCTGAGTTTTTTGCTGCTCCTTCTGATATTATGAAGTAAATTATTAAAATGGCTAATTCGTTTAGCCATTTAGTCATTAAATCACAGAAGTATGTAACAGGAAATGGTGAGGTGTGTTTTGCTCCACTGATTTTAAATCAGATGTTTCAGAAGTAGTTTGGTTTGTTCATTGTCCAACCCTACATCACCAATATTATGTGTGAGTATCTCTTACTTTATTTGAGTGGATTTGATGCATTTTTTATGGGTGTGTTTCTTTAGTCAGTGACTTTAAAGTTAAGCTTTGTGGTCTTGTGACCTTAGCAGCTAGACTTGATTCAGGTGTGTTGATTCAAACACAGTGGTAGGATCACCAGAAATAGATGGTGGGCAGTAAATTCCCAGTACCTGATTCTCTGGGGGCTGCCCATCCCAGCTCAGTATGAGCTATAAAACTTCATTAATAGCCAGGCATAATGGCTGGGGTTTACTAACTGATGATGAGAGCCTGAGTGTAGTTTTGGTTTATTTGTTGGGTCATAATGGAGGAGGTGTCAGGTATGGGGCAAGATCATATCCCAACAGAATCTGGGCAGAGGGCTGTATTTGGTGCCCTTGTCACACTTAGGTGATAGGCAGCCTTGGGCAGGCTGTCTGAGGTAAGATGAGATTATGATTCAGGAGTATGATGCAGGCCTAGGAAAGAGGCATTTGAATAACACTGTTGGACTTAGCTCTTCCTGTCAACCCACAGGAGGTAGCCAATGATACAAGGAATGTTACATGAAAATGTTATGGGGTGAACCAAATAAAATGGGTTCCTTGGTATTATGATTTGTATTTAGCTGTGCCCCAAGAGCCTCATGTGCTCTTAGGCAGGGTTTTTGAAGGTGATCAAACCTATGGGGGTACTACAGCTGACTTCTTGTTAGGACGTAGGGGCTGGTTAGAGGTAGGTCATGGGAGATATGACCTGGAAGTGTATATTTCCCTCCTAGCTCCTCCTTTCTCTCTTCTTCCTGACCACCATAATGTAACCAATTTTCCTCTGCCCAGACAACTGAGCAGGCAAGAATTGAAATTTACGAAATGACCTAAAATGAGCCTCTCTTCCTTCAGATTGTATCAAAGTGACTAAGACCCTTGGGTTCCAGAGCTAGTAGAAGGACATTCATGCTGAAATGGAAAGTAATGAGAAAGGTGGCCAGGGGGCGGGGTAATGGAGCGGTGGGATGAGAGGGAAGGTTGGAGGGGAGGGGGTTACAAAGGGGTTTGATTTTAGGATGGAGTTTTTCAACAACAAGTGTATATAAGGGGTCAAAATTTAGCAAGTTTATTGAAGAATACCATAAAACCTGTGAGGGTAGGAATATCTGTGTTGTTCAACACTAAGTATTTGTTGTAGAGCCTGGAAAACAGTAAGTATGCAATATGTATTTGTTGAATATGTGAAAGTGTTGATTGTATGACTAAAAGAATGAATAGAGGGGCCGGGGATTTAGCTCAGTGGTTTCGCTGCCTGCTGCACAAGCCCAAGGACCTGAGTTAGATCCCCGGTACCAAAAACAAAAACAAAAAGCAACAAAAAATGAATGAATAGAGATGATTTGGGACACAACAGTAATCTGTGGTGTTTGTTGGCTGACCAAGTTTCAGCATAACAGGAAGAATGTTAATATTTCATATTCCCTTAGAGCCAGATTTCTGAGATGTTTCATTTATCAATGAGGATACTTTCTGCTGGCTTAGCTCAGATGGTAACCTGACAGGATTTCCAGCAGACCTGGGAAATGAACGTGCCATGTTCACTGTAGAGATGAGAGAATGGAGATTCAGGAAGGTGAAGTGATTTGCATAGAGGTCTACAACCAAGAAGACCATAAGACCTCACACTAGGCCTTTCAGCTCTGGCATACAGTTCCTTCATTTTCCGCAGTTAGCAGGAGGGCAGTTTTGCTTTGAAAGTGGTTTGTTTAATGGTACATTTGTATCATTAGATGTTAGAGTGATTAAACATGAAGTGAGAAATAAGTAGTGGAAAATTCACATACTGGCCGATCCTTGTTACACTACTTTATTCCCTTAGTTATTATTTGGCTGATTGAATAATGAAGATGATAAAGCTGAATGAGTAGAACAATTTGTAATTTAAAGAAAATCCTTTATTCTACTTATCAGGCTACAGTTATTAGAAAGAAATAGAAGCCCCAGTTCATCTTAATATAGAATACTTATTTAGGAGAGGAGATATTTCAAATGAAATTAGCCTTTCCTTTACTTGTTGTGCTGGAGACAGTTTTCATTTCGCCTTCTCAGTACTTAAATGGTTATTGCTTGCAAGGAATCTATCAGTATAGTCTTACTGATAATGGATGAAAGAAGTTAATCAGATACCAAAAAATCCAAAAATGTGTCTAAGAAGGATGTGATCTTGTAGTTTTCAGTCAGTCAGGGAGGCCTGTGGTACAGATGGGCTCAGCAGATAAAACTGTCATGGTTTTCAGAAGTCATCCCAAGGCAACAGAGAGGAAACATGGCAGACACTGGAAAGAGATCCCCTCTCAGATGATGAGTAATATATATTTTATATTCATATTAATATTTCATTGGAGAGAAGGTCAAAATCTACATTTAAATGGAAATATTTAAAAAGCAGAAGCATAATATTTGACTAAGTGAAACACTCAGGGTTTTCAAGAACACAAGCAATACCTCTGGGACCTTAGCTCTCCAGACATGTTGTTTCTTACAACATGCTAGAAGGTTTGAATTGCTTTAGCCTTGTGGGCGGATCTTAGCTCTGGCCTTTTAGAATCTTAATTCCTCCACTCCCCCTCTATTTGAGTCTGAATTGTGCTACATATTATCTAACATTATGTCCTGTGAACACTGGTTTCCTTGAGTTCTATCGGCTGTCTAGAAATCTATTTTCCCTATCCTGTGAAATGGACAAAGTAAGGTAGTGGAAATAGGCATAAACAGAGCACTTCTGGTTTTAAGTAACTGAAAATCCAACTTATAAAGTATTGCGACAGGAAGTTGGGAATAGGAGAAGTACCAGAAGAGATTTCATAGGCTCAAAGATTCAAGTTCTGTTCATCCTTCATTTCCTTCTGCTGTTCAGCATGTATTACATTTCACCTTTAGACTTGTGATCTATTGGTTGTAAGATAGATATTTATCTTAGTTCCAGGAATAATGTCTTCATGGCATTCAAACAAGAAGTGAGGATGCCAGGAGCAAGAGAATCCTCTTTGTTCTTTTCTCTTATCAGAGAGGAATATTTTCTCTTTTTAGAGAGGAATATTTTTCCTCAAATCCTGCAGAAAATTTGTCCTTATAGCTCATTGACCAGAATTGGGTTCCACTTCCTTACTCACCTGCCAGCCACTGTTAAAGAGAATCAAGATGAGCATGATTAGCTTAGAACACTCATGCTTGATTTTCCGAGGCTGGTCTCATTACTGTAAGTGCAGTATAGTATTGACTGCCACACTGATGCTCTTGTGGGAGTATCTTGAGTGTGAAGATGCACAAACACACAACTTGCCTGGGTATTTAGTTGATTGGTTTCTAAATGACTATTGTAACATGAATTAGATGTGACTCTGGAAGAGGAAAGTTGATAATGTGGCCTTTTCCTGGAGAAGTCATGTCAGTGAGGGTGTTTAGGATGTGCAGGACTTTAAAGCTGTACTGATCAGCTAGGACCACAAGGGGTAGCCCTGTGGTAACCTGCACAGAGCTGGAATGAGTGGAGTTTGTTCAGCGATCACAAACCCTTTCCTCTTTACTGCTTCCTCCTATTTTCCACCAATGCAGTCAGAGGCAGCTACTCCTGTAATGCACACAACTCCTGGGATTCAGACCATGATTCTGTTTTAACACTGTGCACAATTCACTTCTTGCCAGGCACTTGAGATAAAAAGACATGACTCATAATTCTTGTTGTAAGAGACCCATGGTGAAGAGCTTCACTGTTCTGGGTATCTCTTGCTTTAGAATGAAGATTTAGACTAAGTAACCACTTTCCTCCTTTGTCACTCTCAAGTTTATGATTATTTTTCAAGTTTATATATTTGTTTCTTTTTTTGTTAGGGTTTTGGGGGGAGGTTAGTACCTTTTGTTAAAATACATTCTATGTACATTTTGCCTCAGGTGTACTGGTATTCACAAACATTCCACTGTCAAGTGTGGTCTGAAAATACAGAGAAAAAACATAGTTGATTGTGATTATTCTGGATTATGAAACTCTCTTACTGCCACCAAGATCACATTAGCCTTTCTGGCAGTCATTGGCTTTTTACTGGATTTGTAGTCAGTTGAAATTTCTAAGAACAGAATTTGAAATATTACTTTGCAGAGATGTGGGCCACTGGACTTCTGTCACATTCTTCCTCAGGGTTTTCTTCCTTAAGTCAGTGCCTGGCAGTGGGTCCAGAATCCACACTGCTGATAACAAGCATTGTGTCATTTGAGCACTCACTCTGTATGAGGTGTTAAATGCGGAATGCTTTACAGGTGTTTCTTTATTTACCCTTCATCTTTTTTTATTAGTACAAGTTTTGGATACACGAATGCATTTATCACAGGGAATTGGTACGTATACACGCTATGTCTTGGTCCTTTTTACTTACCCTTCCTCCCCCCCACCCCCCGATCCTCTCCCATTTCCACAAAGTGTATTTCCCTGTTTCCCATTGTCTAGGTATTGTTTCACTTAATTCCTAAAGTGGCCTTCTGATTTGGGCCTTATTAATTCCCATTTTAAAGATAAGAAATGGCATAGAGCAAGCTAAGTAGTTGGAATAATATCATGTAGTAACTAGTGGTCAAGGGAAGACTAGAATCTAGGTAGATGAATAGCAAAGCTCAAGCTCTTAACCTTGCAGTGCTATTCATGATGTTTTGTAATTCTCCCTCCTCCATCTAATATCTGTATTGTTGCTTTAAAATATTACTGTCTGTTCTGTCATTCAAATTAGCTTATAAGAACATACTATATAGGACAAGAATTGACCTTTTCATCATTCACTCATTCTTAAAAATTCAGCATGTCTGACTGAGTCCTTGAGGAGTCACACTGTTGGGCTATAGAGAGGAATAAGATGTGGTGTCATGCCTTTGAGGAGTTAACAAAGCCATGTGATAATGAGAACTAGGCCTGAGATTTTTGTGCCCTGATAGGTTCTGTCATTCTTTGTAGGTTACAGAGAAGATTTTGCATTTCATTCTAAGTGTGATGAGATCAGAGTATAACATCTCCCATACTTTGGTTCACTTTAGCCTCTAAAACAGGACTCATAGTTGGGCCTCAGCATCAGTACACCGCTGAGGCCTTCTTTATTCTACCTACACTACTTCACTGGCATATTTATTTTTTCTTTCTATCATACTGATTCAAAAGGATGGTGCCCTAGGAATGGCAGCCTATGAGCTTACTTTTATACTGGTGTCACTGTTAATCTTGATTGTCAACTTGATTATCTTGAAAGCTGCCTATGAGATTAGAAAGCGCACTTCTGCATGGATCATGGTATAAGCTTGAGAACTACGTCAGGAATCTGGCCTCTTTGATGTTTTTCCTCCCCTGTTGGCTTCCCTATTTCATGAGTTGAGCAGCATTCCTCTGGGATCCTTTTCCTCCATAATTGTTTTTGCCTTGGAGCCAGCTGACCATTTACTGAATCCTCTGAAATTGTGAGCCAAAATAAACCTCTCCTTCATTAATTTGTAGGAGTTAAGAAATTTTTATCAGCAATGGAAGGCTAAACAATACAGCTAGAGAATAAAAGACTGGACGGAAGCCTTTGCTTAATTTCGTTAGTAGAAAGAGTAGGAAAGCTCAGCAAAAGACACTTGAATATGAGAATGAACAGGGAGTAAGAGATGAGGGATGAAGACAGAGAAAGGGAAGCTGGGGCTCTCTGAACTTGCAGAAGCCTGCCTTTGCTTGCACTTCATCTGTAGAATCTCAGATAGCTCTTCCCAGGCCCTCTTTCCACTCAAGTACTATGTGATCCTTTTATTTCTTGCCCATTTCTTTCCTCAGTTTCCTCTGAGGGTCTTCATCATCCCAGTGTATTTACTTTGGAAAGGGGGGCCCTTCTGATACCAAAGAGAGAGAGAGGTACTGAGGCACAGGATAAAAAGAACAGCCATCTGTAAGCCACTATAGGTATCAGCAGAGTCTTGTAAAAGGTGGCCTACATTCCTCCTTCCTTACCCTTGGGTTGGGTCTTTTTACCTTCGAGTGGCAGCTCCCATCCAAGGAGACGGCTCTTCCTAACAGAAGGGAAGCCAATTGCCGTATGTACTGTGTTGCCCCTACCCATAACCCCATTAAAAGGTTGTAAATAGTACTATAATGATGTCTCAGTCATTTGTTTTGATGTATCCAAGCTTTTAATAAATCAGCCACAGCTTGCTTAATAGGAATATGAGAGCACAGCGCATTGCTGCCAGCAGCTGCTAGTAAATTATAAAGCATTCATCTGTTTTACAAGGGAATTAAATGTTTGTTCTCTTTTAAGGGATTATGACTAAACAAGGGTGTGTGTGTATGTGTGTGTGTGTGTGTGTGTGTGTGTGTATGTGTGTGTATTCATTTGCGTACATACACACAACAGCTTGTCTGACCCCAATGCCCTCCCAAGTGCAGTGGCAACCCCAGGTACCCGGGGAACACCTGTAACCAGAGCTATATGAATTAGAGTGCCCCCATCTAAACCCTGTCATCATCGGTCTCTGCTCAGTGTGCATCTCCAAAGCAGTGTTTATTGGATTACATTTTTCTTCCACTTCAAAGGATTCTGTGAAATACAAGTCCCATCTCCTCCTCTCCTCTTTTTCCTTAAGACTGTCTAGGGAGGGAGCATTAGATAAACCATCTGCCCAGCATGACTGACATTCAATTGTGTGCAAAATTGAGTTAGCCTATTTTATTGGACTTTTATGTTTATATTGGAAGTGCACTTTCCCTCTTTAGCATTATTTGCTTTATTTGTGAAATAATCTTCAGAAGAGAAAGTATCAGAGTATACATAAAAACAGGAGAGCAAGCTAACGAGTATTCAAGAACTAGCATCTACTTATTTTGCAATTTTTGACAAGTTGTGAGTTTTTGAATTTTTCCTTATTAAAATTTTAAAATATTGCAGATTCGTAAGAAGTTATGCACGCACACACACACACACACAAACACACACATATATATAGAGAGAGAGGAGAAACAGGATACCCTTACATGTATAGAATTGTGTAACCATTGCTGTATCAGAATGGATAACTGTCCATCATCACATAGCCTCTCCCTCGGGCGCCTCTTCCCTGCCATTTCCTTCACTCCTTGGAACTGCTAAGGTGCTTTCTGTGCCTATGTTTTGTTTTAAAATTATTAAATAAATTATTACAATATTTATAAATACAAGCTATTATGTATTATATATAGACATTATTACAAATGAAATGCAGTATACAGTATGGGATTTTGAGATCAGCTTTGCCTGTGTGTGTGTGTGTGTGTGTAATGCTGGGGATCGAATGATTTTAGGTTCTTATCAGTGTTATGCCTTGAAATCCATCAGACGTGTTGCTTATACCAGTAGTTCATTCCTTCTTTCTGAGCAATAGTCTGTGATACGGATGTACCACAGTTTATTTAATCATTTACCTATGGACATTTTGGTTGTTTTCAGTTTGGGGTTATTATAAATACAGGTTCTTTGAGCAATTATTTCCAAGTTTTAATATAGACATAAGTTTTTATTTTTATGGGGTAAATGCCCAGAATTGCTATTGCTGGGTCATATGGTAAGTATATGTTTAGTTTTTAAGAAATGCCAGACTTTTCCAGAGTGACTATACCAGTCTGCATTCCCAGCAGTAGTATATGAAAGGATCTTGCTAATAATTGTTTTTCTTCATTTTTCTGCTGTAGAGGTGATTGAATCCCGGGCTTTGAGCACAGTAAGCAAGTGCTCTACCACTGGGTTGCATCCCAAGCCCCTGGGGTTTGGTATTGCTGTTATTTTTTATTTAGCTATTCTAATTTGGTGTGTACTGATAGCTCATTTTGATTATCTTTTATTTGTCTAACAGCTGGTGATGTTGAACACTTAACTGCTTACTTGCCATTTTTGTACCCTTTTTGATGAAAAGTCTATTCATCTATTCTGCCTGTGTCTTCTGAATTGTTTGGTTTTCACTCTTAAAACTTGAATTCTTTTTATATATTCTAGATATGAATACTTTGCATTGGTTCACAAATATTTTTCTCAACCTGTCTTCTCATTCACGTAATAGAATCCTTCACAGAGCAAAATATTTGAATTTTGATTTCAAATTTATTCTAATGTTTATTTTATTTGGCTTCTGGTGTCATGTACAAAAACTTCACCAGACCCTACAGTCTGAAGGTGTGTCCTATGTATTCACTTTAAACTTGATAACTTGAATTTTACATTTAATTTTATAAGCTACTTTGAATTAATTTTTGAAAAAGGTACGAAGTTTTGGATGAGGTATATTAGTATTTTTATTGCCTTTGAATTATCCAGTTGCTTCAGCAATATTTGTTTAAAAGACTTTCTTTAAAAGTAGTGCAGGGCTGTAATCACAGCACTCAGGAGGCTGAGGCAGGAGGATTGCTGTGAGTTCCAGACTAACTGGGGCTACATGGTAGTGAGGTCAAGGCCAGCCTGAACTACATAGCTAGACGTTGTGGTTTTTTTGTTTGTTTTGTTTTTTGTTAAACCAAACTCTGGGTATTGTAGCTCAGTGAGAAGGCCTTAGGTTCAATTCCCAGTATGTGGGGTGGGGTGGGGTTGAGGAGGCCACACTTGTATGTGGCTGTTTCTCAGTTTTCTGCTCTTCTGTCATTGGTATCTGTCCTTTTTTCAATCTCTTGCTTATATCATTGATTAATATAACTGTGTAATCTTGAAATCAGATAGTTTCTTCCCATTGTAGTATTCTTTCTCAAAACAGTTTTAGGTATTCTGGTTCCTTTCTGTGTAAGCTTGTCTTGCCATGTGTATTTTAGAATAATCTTGTCAGTATCTATAAAAATCTTGTGGGGATTTTGATGAGAATTGTGTTAAATCTGAATACCGAGTTTAAGAGGTTTGCCATCTTTGTTATATTGAGGCTTCCAATGTATTAACATTTTATGTCCTCTGTTTATTTAGATCGTCCTTGACGTCTTTTCATCAGCATTTTGACGATTTTAGCATACAAGTTATTATACTTGTTAGATTTATGACTAATTATTTCATTTTTTCTGAGACATTATAATGACATTGTACTTTTAGGCTTGTTTTCCATGTGTTCATTGATAGCATATTGAAATACAATGAAAGACACTTGACCTTGTACCCTTGACTTGCAGAACTTACTTCCAGATTTTTGGATATTACTTGTGATTTTGTATGTAAACAAGAGTATCATCTACAAATAGGGCTAGTTAATTCCTTTCTCAAAGTTTTGCCTTGTCAAACACAATTTAGAAAATTGTCTCATCTGTTTTTTGGAATTGAAAGACAAGAATGTTCAGTCTTCTATTAGCATTCCATACGTCCCTGAGGTGCTGTTCATTTATTTGCAGCACTTAATCCTTTTAGTTTTATTTTATGATAATATGCTCTCAGGCTTTTATTACTTGAAGAAATATTTAAGATTTCCCAATTTTGTCATTTAAAAATGTACAATCCAGTGGCATTAAATAGATTAACAATGTTGTACAACTTTTACCACTATTTCCTGAAAATTTTTTTCACCTCATACAGAAACTCTGTACCCATTAAGCAATAGTAACTCCCCTTCGCCTTTCAGCCGCTTTTTCTGTTTCTCTCACTTGGCCTATTCTAATTATTTCATACAACTTGAATCATAATATTTCATACAACCTGAATCCTGTCATGTCTGCATCATTTCATGTATGTTTTCTTTTCAGGTTTAGGCATGTCATAGCATGTATTAGAACTTTCTTTTTAAGGTTGATCAATTTTCTGTTGTGTGGATGAAACATTCTGTTTATCTGCTTACCTGTTGACACTGGTTGAGGTGGAAGTCCAGCTGTACTGACACGATGGGGTAGATCTGTGACAGCTGTTACGGCTAGAGAGGAAAGTCTTGGCTTCCCACTCAGCCTCCTCTGACATGGTCCAAGCTCTAGAAGGCTTGGGGGAGAAGGGCTGGGCATGGGTAGAAGTTTGGGATCCTCATGTCACCTTTACTGGTATAGGTGGGGTTGAGTCCACATATTACAGAAAATTACATAAAGGTTTTCTCTCTTCCTTACCCACAGCTTTCCTAGTAGTAATAATTTGTTTTAATTTGAAGATATTGATAGTTCTTAAATTAGGTATACCAGTGCCTACTGTTTATTTATTTTTCCATTCTATTTGCCCATGAATCTCCTCTGGCATTTAGTACCAAATACAGTTACAAAATGAGTATTTATAAATACAAATGGTACCTGAGCTATAATGGTTTAACTTGTAATTCTTTTTACTTTACAGTGATATGAAAGCAATGTATATGTACAGTAGAATCCATACTTGGAACTTTGAAAATTTCTCCAGGCAAGCCATAGGTAGTAGGATACTCTCAGTGCTGAGCAACTGCAGCAAGTGGCAGCTCAGTCAGCCACATGATCATGAAGACAAACAACAGATACTCTATAGTGTTCTGTGTTGCTAGCTAGGTGTACTAAGTGCATTTTTCTTTTTCCCCCATGTATATTTTTATTAGTACATATTAATTATATAGAATTGGGTTTCATTGTGACATTTTAATAATGCATGTAACATGCATTGATTATATCCATCCTTCTTACTATCTTTCATTATCCCTCCTTCTACTCCCCTGATCTCCTTCCACTTATCTAATAGTCTCTTTTCTACTTTGATATCATGTTTTTTTCTACATTCTATATTTGAGGGCGTACTGTTGATTTTCACTGTAAAATACAAAACTTTATTGATGAATGGCCCATTTCTTAAAGTTCATGATTGTTTTCTGATGGGAAAAATGTACAAAATAATAATAGCAATAGAAATAATAATAACTGTATTTATTATGCTGAATGCTGATTAAAGGAAGGTTCTTGTCTATAAATTAAGAAAATTACCTATGGGCCCCATTTGATGTGCCTACTCTGTATAAAATGAGGCTTCTAAAACAGATTAGAGCATAAAGTTCCGTGGTTAAGTACCAAATAGATCTTGCTGTTCTGAAATTAATATTTTCTGTTTCATGTCTAAGGAATCACAGAATTTTGTTACTGGATAGGCATTTAGGGATCCATTTGCCCAGCCCAGTGATCTTGCATTCAAGAAACCTGAGGTCTCTAAGAGGTCAAGTGACTCTTGTGATGCAGGCAAGAATAGAATTCAGCCTCAGAACTTGAAGGCCTGGGTGGACCCTTGTTATTGTATCACGCAGTCTGCATCTTAATCATAGCTTTTGTTGATATCTGCTGGGATGGTGTGAATTGCAAAAACATTGATTTTTGTCTAATTTTTAAATTTCATTACAATATCATGCTCTTTTTCCCCAGGGTTTTTTGGGTTTCTCACCTGAGAATATTAGACAAGGCACTTAATATCGTTCATCCCTAGCTTAACTCTATAAAGGTTTATAAATTGCTTTACCTAATTCATGTGACTTTGTTTCTTAGCTTAATAGACTTCAAACGTTGGTTGTTATCTGTATAACTGCCAGAGTTAACTTAAAGTGAATGCCTTTAGATAGATAGACTTTTATTCATTTCACTTTTCATTGAAAGGAAACCTAGGGCCTGAGAATTATGGGCTCTTGCTGTAGGGGCCCCTCATCCAGGCTTTCACCCTTTCTTCACCAGTCATAAAGATGCATTAAAAAGCATCTGCTTTCCCGTCATCAGGGTTGGCAAGTCTTAGGCACCCTAGGTTGGCTCTTTGCACAGTGGAATCATTTCCATTTTAAAAACGTTATTCTCTTTGGTTGAGACACAGTTAACCTATCTGTTTTCCTAATTGTGGTTCTTCTGAATAGAATAAATAAAATTTGGAATCTGGAATAAATAAATAAAATTTGGAATCTGGAATAAATAAATAAAATCTAGAATCAATAAAATTTGTCTCTTTCCACACTAAATTCTCCAGATTCAGCCATTCATCACTTATTGAATTTTAAATAATTCACTACTTTGCATGCTTCGTTTTCTTGCTGTCCCTTTCACGGTGACCCCAATACTTCAGAAGTAGGCTGAGTCATAAGCAAGTGGGACCCCTTGTTTTATTGTGAATGGGCTGAAGCCAGGGGCTTACTCTTGAGACTCTTTCCTTCAGCCTGGATGCTGCTAGGGAAAAAGTGATCTCTAAGGCAGGCCTGGTGCCCAGGAGCTGGGCGCTGGAAAAGCACACTTATATAGTACATTTCCTCCTCAGTTTTTAGCTGGTTACTCGAGTCCTTATGACTGAAGATGAATATATAAAATGCTAGTCTTGATTCTTGCAGTCTGTTTCTGAATTATTTCACATCTGGCATCACTCATTCTTTTTTGGTATTAGAAACCTTCAGGTCTCTAGTTTTCATTGGCCCTCATCTTCTAGCTTTGTATTCTAAGTCACACCAAAGCTAATTATGTAAGAAAACAGTGACAAAGAAAAAGAAAGAATGACAGATAGAATGAACTCAGTGTGCTCAGTAATCCATAAACCCTTTGTCTCGTTTCTTTGGTCACATACCTTGGAGTGATGTAATTGTGAACAATAAGGGACGTGTAGTCTGTTTAAATATACGGTTAGGACTTCTCTCAACCTCACGCTAAACAGCCCCTTTGGAATATCTAATGAAATCTGTGTTCTTGCATGCTGCGTTAAAACAAAGCAGGCAGTCCTGGAAATGAGCCCTGAGAGGTATTATTTCTATATGTTGGCTTTTATTTGCTTGTTTGACAGTGTTGTATAAATGAAAGTCCTGCTGATACAGCAGAATCACTGGGAGTTATCTTTGTGGTATAACTTCTCCCTCAGCGGTTTCATATTAGACCTGCTGCCAAACTCTCTTGAAAACAACGTAAAGACAAACCGTTTTCTTCTCACTGATAATAGGGTAGATTTTATAATTGCTTTTCATGATGAGTGCTGAAAATGTTTGTTTATTGTCCTAGAGATATGATTCTTTCATTAGACAAGGGGAATATAAGTAGCTAAAATTGATGTTTTCTCCCTCCCTTCTTCCTTCCCCTCCCTCCCTCCCTCCTTGCTTCCCTTCTTTGAGACAGTGTCTCATTCTAGTTCAGGCTGCCCTGGAACTCACTGTGTAGTCCAGCCTGACCTTGAACCTGGGATCCTCTTGCCTCAACCTCTTGAGTGCTAGGATTGGCATGTTCCATCATGCTTGGCTTTAAGATAACCACAGAGGGGAAAAAAAAAATATATATATATAATATATAAATATACACAATATATATTATATATAAATATATAATATATATAATATAATATACGTATAAAAATATATATAAATGTATATATATCGACGATTATACAGGTGTATGTTTTTTCCCAATAGTTGGAATTAAATTAGCACTTTTAAACTGTTACTTGATAAGGACGCTGCCCCCTCCCCATGTAGTGGATAGTACCAGTGTGCTGAGGGATTTTTCTCCTCAGCTGTATGATTAAGGAGAAATCAAGCTGCCAAAGCTCAAGAGTGCATGTCTGGCCATCTCCAAGCCTATATACTGCCTTATGGACATTCTGATAGCACCTGGAACACCATCTTGTCACCATGAGCACAAGTATTAGAGGTGTGGGATTTGAGCTGTGCCCTGTTCTTTACCTGTTCCTTGGTTTCCCAACCTCCTAGATAAGGTTGTCACAAGGACCTAGTATGTGGCTATATCAATGAAAATGTATCATTACTTCTTGAGAAATACTGCAGTTCTATTTGCTGTAGGTTCAAAATAGATGGCAGCTGGGTGTGGTGCCACATGCCTGTAATCCCAGCACTAGGGAGGCTGAGACAGAAGGATCATCATGAGCTTGGGGCCAGCCTGGGCTACATAATGAGTTTAAGGTCAGTCAGAACTATAGCGAGACCCTGTCTCAGAAACAGACAAACACCAAAATAGTTGTCATCTTTATGTGTTTAGTGTATCAGAAGTCTTTGTGGCTGTTGCTGCTGTCGGGACAGTCACCTGGGTGTCATTGCCTTGAGAGTAACAATAATGGTTTAAAAAATCAGGATAGAGCTTAAAAGTTCTTCAAGACTTTTTTTTTTAACCATCTGCAGTACTCCTTTTCAAATTTCCAGTTAGGTGGGAGCTAAGACTCACCTATCCTAACTACTGATGTGTTTACCTCCTCTTGTTCTCCTCAGCTATAAAAATAAAAGGATGGACTTCCTCCCTTCATGGTAACTCTCTGACTTGCTGTGGAACCTCACGTTAAGCAAGTAGAAAATCTTGCTTCAGCCTTTAATTTCAAGAGCCTTCTTGCTGAGCCTCTTTAGGCTGAAAATAGAATGGCTGGAGCTGTTCCTTCTCTTTGTCCCTTCTAGTCCTATCCCAAGTGGTATTTTCATTGGGTGCCAGCAGAGGAGGGATGGTGGCAGGCAGGCCAAAAAAGTAGCCTTGCAACAAGGAAGAGAAGTGAAGGTACTAAAGAATAAGAACATCTGGAGTGCAGCCCTAGAGTAAACAGGGCTTCAGAATATAGCCGCTAGGCCTGCTGTACGCTTTTGTATCAAGAAGGGCTGCTCTAGGCTTCTACTCTGACCCCTTTATGGTCAGAGACTGAGTGTTGAATTTACTTCTTTTTGCCCCCACAGTGCTTTGTATAGAACTGGACATCATGTAGATACTAATTGTTTCTGCTTTGTTTAACTTCGTGGAAATCGTTGCAGTTGTTATAGAAAGGGTCCATGCTTGTACCATCTTCATCATCATTCCAGACACAGTGCTCATTGAAGCAAAAGGGCTTGTCAGGACAATCATTATCATCATTATGAAATGAAAGCATGAGATATTAATTGCTCTATAAAACTTGGGGATATTGTGCTTTTGAAAGGCTAAGCAGGAAGATTGCAAGTCTGAGACCAGTTTGGCAACTTGGCAGGACCCTGTTTCAAATAAAAAGTGCTGAGGTATAGCTCAGCATCCCTTAAGTTCAATCCCCAGTACCACCAAAGCCAAAACAGAAACAAAACAAACAGAAAGCAGAGGGAGTTTAAAAGTGCTGTAGTGGGAGGATGGGCATGTAGCTCAGTCTTTGTACACCTGCCTATCATGTGTGAAGCCCTGGCTTCTATCTCCAGCACTGCAGGGGGGTCAAAAGGTTCCTGGGGAAATCTGTGTGGATATGCTTAAAGTTATTTTAAAAATAGGAAGTTATTCAGGATGGGAAGTCAGTTTATGTAAGAGCTTTATGTGTTAGTCATATTATGGTTCATTGTTAAATTAAAACAAAAAGTTGTTAGCTGCCACATCTTCTGTTTTACAGGATAATTGTCTTCCAATGCATTCTGAAAACTGGTCTGAGAGTTTGGTGAAATGTTGAAGATGACACACTGAGAGAGAGACCGTGCTAGTGGTTGTTAGAGATTCTTATTCTTAGACTTATATTCATACATTTGTAGCTGCTGCTGATTCTAGTCACCTCCATCTAAAAATAGGCATGAATACTTAATCTGCTGCAGATGACTGATTAATAGTTTTAAGAGAACAAGAACATTTATAAGCATGTCTCCTGTTTGTTCATTAGAAGAGTCTTTTACTAATCAGTTGACTTGAAGAGCCAGCCAGCTAGGTTTACAGGATACTTGATAACTGGATAAGTTCGCATCAAATAGATGTTACTATGTTAAATTCCTCTGTTTTTTTCATGGCCAGAGTGAAAAAACAAGCCTAGCTGAGTTATTTGAATTTTAATCATGTATAGGACTGACAGTGATTTTGAGGGTCTAATGCAAGGCTCCTAAACTCTTACGTTCTTGGGGCTGGAGAGGGAGCATATGTAAAAAATTTGGACAGGTTTAAGCAAAAGAGAGCAGTAAGTGGGGTATTAGTAACTGGAGAAATATTTAGATCCTAAAGTTTTAAGGTTGTTATTCCTGTCTGTCATAGACTTATAAGGGCTTATTGGCTGTCAGTTTGGAAGTCCTAGACCCTAAGCATCAGATTTGAATCTCCTTTTTTTTTGTTTTTGTTTTTTTGTTTTGTTTTTGGTACTGGGGATCAAATTCGGGACCTTGCACTTGCAAGGCAGGCACCGGAACCACTGAGCTAAATCCCCGGCCCGATTCTCCTTTTTTTTAAGGGTGACAGTCCAAGCACAGTAGGAAAAAGATAGCTAGTGATGGCTAAAGCCTGAGGCTCTACAGGTCAGTCTGAGTTACTTCCACTATATAACAGTGGTATCTAGATGAGGAGACAAGAGCATGCTGATTTCAGTTACAGACTTTAAAAACCCTGCTTTGAGCTTTGTTTTTGTTTTTTTTTTTAATTTAGATAAGTATAATTAACATATAATAAAGTGCTGTAGTCTTAAGGAATAATTAAACAGATTCATATATGTGTGTGTATGTATATTTTCATGTCACCACCACCCAGACTACCACCAGAGTTGCTTCATGACCTTTTCCAAACCCACCCCCAACCCCATCCCCACACAAGCACAGGAATCACAATTTACCAGGGAGCCCTGGCACGTCCCCTCACTTGCAGAGCTGGTCCATCTGTCACTGGTCCTGTTCCTTTTCTCTCTTGTCTCTCCTCAGACTGAATTGTAAAGAGCGATTGCATACACAAGGGTACATGTTGCTTTTTTTCTCTCCACGTAACCCAACAAAATGTTGAATGTCTATAAAGTGAGCTCTCTAATTATGCCAAAGCCATTGATTCTCCGAGCTGGGTGCCAGCTCCCACAGGATTTATAAGATTCAGAGGGTACTGCTTTCTGCATTGTCAACTGCTTTATACAAAAGCATGTTTAGGCCACATGATATTTCTAAAGCTATTGATTATTCACAGGCTACTTTTCCCTCTGAAAGAAGTTCAGATGTCTGATTTCATGATTTTATTAAATCAGAGGCCCATATTTCATTGTAATGGGGATGAAACTCAAAATGTGGGGGTGGAAGCACTGAAAATGTAAGTAACACAGCATTCAAAACAAAGCCCATCTCATAAGTAATGCAGCTTCATAAAAAAAATAGTGGATTCCCAGGCTGAAGCTGTTAAGCAGATTTTTATGCAAGGCTTCAAGTTAGTGAAAAAGCAGAATTCAGTATGTCCTCCTCTTTGTAGGAGGAGGTGGGAAATAATGCTGCTTCCTCTCCTCATTCTCTTCTGAAGTCAATGCTGGAAACCTGTAAATGGCTTTTGGCTGTTTTATAGCACAGGGATTAACATAGAATTAGTGTACTGCATGGTGATTGGGAAAATAGGGAGGATGCCACAGTCTTTTCTTTTGGGAGGGAAGTGGTTCTCTTGTCTGTGAATGTTCTTAATACAGGAGCCTGTCACTTTGAAAAATGCACACACTGTACCATCTTGCAGTTCTAAAGGTTAAGTAAGCATCTTGAGCAGTGCCCCACTGCTTTTGTACTTTCCTTAATGTCAGCTGATAAAGGATTATTGAAAAAAGCTTGCAAGGAGATAAAAGGCTTGCAGGTTGAGGTTGAACAATTGAAATTTTCTGTTCCCAGTGTAGTAAATTACCAGTGGCAGATTTAACGTTTGTTAATTATCAGAGCAAAGTACTAAGGATTGTTTTCTTTTGCCTAATTAATTACCTCATCTGGAGTGGAATGTTAATTCAGATAAATGATTATTTCTTAATACCTCTGAAGCTTCCTTGGAGTCTCCTGCAATTGCCAGTCCTGACGTATGGTTTCCTCACATTTTTTAGACTTAGTGATGGAGTTCGTTTGCTGTGTTCTGCTTAATAGAGCAGGAGTTTGCTTCTTTGATTATGTTCCTTATAACTAATTTGTTGAGTTAGTTTCTCATGTCTTCTGACTTGATATTGGGCGCCCTTTTAAAAAGGCCTTTGGAAATGTCTACTCTAGTTTTCGAAACTTGTTTTTCACCTTCAGTTCATTTTACTTCCTTTTATCTATTCAGAATGCTAGTGACAAGTTTGTTTTCCTTAGACCCTGGTTATATAACCTGTAATAGTTGTGAAAAGATAATATTCAAAAAAGGTGAAATTATAACTCACAGTTGCAAAATATGTCATCAATTTTATTTAACTTATTTTCAAATGGTGGAACCAAACAGATAAAAATGGTTCAAGGGAAAAGTCAGAGATACTTATGTGGTGTAATGTTGAAATCCACAAATAAACAAGAACCTGACTTCTTCAGAAAGAGTGGCTAAGGATTGTTTCTCCAAAGGACAG
Source organism: Heterocephalus glaber (assembly GCF_053883595.1). Taxonomy (NCBI): domain Eukaryota; kingdom Metazoa; phylum Chordata; class Mammalia; order Rodentia; family Bathyergidae; genus Heterocephalus; species Heterocephalus glaber. Next base: position 18,815,729 of record NW_028258381.1, on the reverse strand, counting down.
AAGTTATTTGTATATCTACAGACAGATTTTAGAATTGTGCACTTGCAAGCATTCCTGTAGGATCGGACTCTCCTGGAAGCAGGTCCAATAATCTCTTGCTTATTTCATTAGCAGAAGCTTCTCCACCTATAGTTTTATATGAGATTTTAGCCCAAATTCTGAGAATGATATTTTATCTTCAAATTACAGTAGAGAAAAATTATTTGATTTATGTGTGTGTGTGTGTGTGTGTGTGTGTGTGTTAGAAGGAAGCTCAAAGATCAGTAGGGAGATCAGCAGGTAGATCTGAGCTCTGGAGGTAAGAGATAGCCCCATGTGACCCACTCACATGAGCTGCCTCTACTCCAGATACAGCATTTGTTTTAAGCCAGTCTTTTCATAAAAATATGAAAAGGCAGCAGGATTCTAAGATTATCTGGAGGACAAATTCTGGAACCAGATTTTTTTTTTTTGGTACTGGGGATGGAACTCAGGTCCTTGAGCTTGTGAGGCAGGCACCGGAACCACTGAGCTAAATCCCCAGCCTGGAACCAGATATTAAATAGATAGTTCTGTTTCTTTTGGTGCTGGCAAGCTGAGTTCAAAGTAATGCTTGGAAAAATATTTCCTGAGACAGGAAGCTGTCTGTTGGTGAAGAGACTTCTGAAACACTGTACTCAGGGACTACCCAATCCTACCACACACTACCTTTTCCTGTTCACCCAAGTCTTGCGAAGATAATCAGAACTATGGGGGAGTGGTAGTGTTTATGAATGCATATGCGTGTGGCTGTATGTAGATGTACATCATGTACTTACGTAAAACCATATTCACATAACTATACAGAACACTAATTGGCTATGGGGCCCACAAAGGTTGATAATTGTGTGCATGTTTCTAAGGCTTTGCTATGTAAGAGTCTCATTATTCTTGAAGAGTTTTATGATTCTCCAAAAGTTTAAGATCTCCTGACAGAAACTGTGTCTTTAGTGATTATTCTGAACTTATGTGATCCCCCATGTACACAAATTTTAAAAAGAAAAATTCTAGGTGAAGATTTCACCTAATTACAAAGTCTGCTACTGTTGCCACAGGTAGATTGAATAGTATGGCAGCCTTGCCTCAGAGCTACATAGGTTGTGTACGTTCCTCCACACACCAAGCTGAAATGAAGCCACAGGGAAATAAAAAGCACCATAATGTCATTAAGTCTAACAGTCCTGGGATTGGGGAAAGGCTCACCCAACAGCCTTCTGGCTTTTGCATTCCCTTCTGGTCTCAAATGCCTCTCAGCCTTGCAGTCTGCTGCCCTCTGTCTTTGGCTGACCTCTGAAGTGGGCTAAGTTCTAATGCCAAGAAGTAGTGTGTGAGTAAGAATCTGTGTCAAGCAAAATAAATCACTGCTCCCAGGAGACATTGTAATTTCTAAGCCCAAATACACCTTCCACCTTGAAACCCAGATTCAGCACATGTCAGGCTGGTGCCGCATCTCCAATAATTTGTACTTTCTTCCAACATTGGATAAATTGCTGTGAGAATTTTTAAATTCAAACACTCCCACATTCACTTTGCTTATGAAACTACTGCAAAAAACAAATCCCCCCCCCCACCCCCCGTGCAGCCAAGTGAGAGAAAATCAATTCACAGTCGAGTTTTTGTTGTGGTTTTCCTCCACACTGGAGAAGAGATGGTGTAGCTTTCTCTTGCTGCAGCCCTGTGCTGGGTGTGGTTTCCTTGCCTTAATTTGTCATCTGAAAACAATTTTGTTCAATTAAAGATTAGAATTAAATTTCAGTTGTAGAGCTTCTGTGAGGAGGAAATGATGCATTAATGAACACACAGATGTCATTTTGCAGCCATGCTGTTTGCAGAACAGTTTCTTCAGGATTCAAATAATAAAAGGGGCCACGGAAACAGGAGGATTGTTTACCCGTTGGCATACTAAGCAAAGACTCGCATTTATTTGGAAACCATTTATCATTCTGTATACTAAGAGGCAAAACATACTTTATCTAAAATATTTGAAATAATGTTTCCTAAAATCAGATAACATGAACATTAATGCCAGGTGCCATGCAGTAAATTGCATGCTGTTGGGGTGGCACTGATGCTATGATTTGTGATGCTAATGATCAATCTAAAAAGATGAGAGCTGAGTATAAAAAGGCTATTCTTGAAAAGAGACGAGGCACTAGAAAATTGAAAATATAGTGGGAGAGGGAAAAAAAACGTAGGATCATATTTCACTTATTGGAGTACCCATCTGCTCTTCTGTACACACATTATGTAAGTTTTACCCTATTACAAATATCCCACAGGGTGGATAGGAAGTTCCTATATCTGTTTACAACTTTTTTCTTAACACTCATGAATGAACAGAAGATTTATGTCTTATGTCGGGAATGTTTTAGGATAGTAGGCTTTTAAATTTCTTTTTTAAAGGGTGTTGTATTAGAATATGATCATCTAGTACTACTTTTCTTGAAATGAGTGATGTTCATGTCTTCTAAGAAGGAGAAAACAGCACTTGAGATGAAGAGTTTGGGCTGATGGAAGCAAGGTCTGTGAGACAATATTGGCTTGTATGGTCTTTGGGACTGGGCCACATGCATACACTTTGGCACTTATGATTACTATGTTTATTTCCAGAGGGTTCCCAAGACTGTGGCCAGTGTGTCCTGAGTCACTCTTAGGGTTTTTTGATGTTATACAGAATTTCTTAACTGTATTTTTAATAGAGGGCTCTCAATATCAGGTGGCACTATCCTCGTCATTGATGGCAATGTGGATGAAATTTTACTTGAGACCTTCTAATTTTCTTTTTCAAGGACTCCTCATTTCTCTTACCTTATTACAAAAAGTCTCCATAATGTTTGTTAAGAGTTGATGGTTTTCTCCTTTCTATGCCTTCTATAACATCACATTTTTCTTTCTTTATCTACATTTTCTGCAAATGTCATTCTCTTTCAGTATCAATTCCTTTTCTAACTCTGAACTGTGTACACCACCTTGATCTCTATTTTACTATCTTTTCATATGCAGACCTCATCAATGTGAATCACCAATTATCAAAGCACCAGTGATGTCCCAATTTCTATTTCCAGTCAGAATTTTTCTTCTCAACACTATCTTCATGTATTTCAATCTGGAAGTTTTATTAGAACTTCATTGGCTCTAAGAACAAGTGTATCCTCTCTCCATTTCTTCCTCATCTTTCCTTTTTGACAATGATACCCATATTTTTCATGTTCTTTGTTATTTGCAAGTTGTTTTTCATTTGTTTTGCTTGCTGTCTAGTTTGTATGTTCATTACATGTTACCTGCCCAGTCGGAATAGCCTCTTAACTGGTATATCTTTTGCACCAAGCCATTTCTTATTTCTTGTGTTCATCTTATTATGTTTATACATTGTTTAAAAATCTCTAGTGGCTCCTTATTACTGAACAGATAAAGTCCAAACTTCCCAGGCCTGGTCTTTATACAGGTAACTAAAAGTCTTTTCCCTCACCCCTCAGCCACCTGGCCTTGTCTTTTATTAACTTTCCATGATAGGTGCATGCTCTGTTCTGCTCATTCTCTCTTATCTGCCTTTCAAAGTTCTGCCCTGTGAAAGCCCTATCCAGATACCTCTTCTGGCAAACCTTCCATAATTGCCCCTTAGCATACTTTTTGTGTTCCAGGTGCAAATGATGCCTTCTTATCCATTAGGCCACTTGTCCCACAGTATAAATAATTATGTAAGGATCTTACCTCTCTGCTGGATTTTCTTTGTCTTGATGGCCTTTGTATTTTCAACAGAGCATATTCTCTTAATTTTAAATTCAATACATTTTTGGGAGTTCTTGTTGGAAAAATAAGTTACAGAGAAAGGCCTTGCACATAACAAGTACTTTATTTGTAGTTTGTGGAACTGAAGTAACGTTCTGGTGCACATTTGCATTTGCACCTTACTCAGGTTTCCTATCACAACTGATACCTTACACCTATGGCAGGATAAGGCTAGCTAGAAAGGTGAGAACATTAAGTCCAAGCTAACTTGATTTAGAATGTGAGAGCTGAGATCCAAAGATTTATTTTCATCCTCCCAGAAGTTTCTAGTATAGCCTAGCATTATGATTTGCTCAGCAGTGCTTTAGTGCAGAAACATGTGTTTAATGAGCATTTAGAGCACAGGTTCGCAGGCTGGGGTTCAGGTCCATTGTCCTTTCAGTGCTCCATGCTTCTGTTAGCATGGTAGGGATTCTTGAATCACTCAGTGGTTCTTCAGCACATTGGAGCAAGAAAAAGAAGTCCAGGGGACAGGAGTCTTATGCCAGGCTCAGCCCTCAGCATGTTCTGCCAGGCTGGTCTGGGGCCTAGTCTGGTCTGTCTTGAAAAGAAGATGAAGGACCAAGGGGAACTGGGTTGCTTAGCAGCATCCTTTCATCTGCTTTGTGGTGAGCCACCTTAGGTGTTCTGAGGGTCAGGAGGCTTTTCTCTGCTGTACTAGAACCCCGACTTCCTGAGCTCATTGTTGAGGTGGAATCTACAAGGCAGGCAGACCATAACGATTTGGTGGGAACTTGTAATCTTGGGGCCATTGTTTCTGGGGTGTCTGGCTGGGATCATCATCAAGGGCAGATCTTTGAATGGCCTCCCTTAAACTAAGCTATGGAGTAATTAATACACATTTCGATTCTGTTGGTTAGAGGTAACTATGTAGTTTCAATCTTCTACATATGGATTATCAAGTTTTCCCAGCACCATTTGTTAAAGAAGCTGTCTTATCTTCAAAGTATATTTTTTGGCCCCTTTGTCAAGAATTAGATGGCTGTAGCTGTGTGGGTTTATTTTTGTGTCCTCTCTTGGTCTACATCTCTATTTTGGTGTCAGTACCATACTGTTTTTGTTACTGTGGCTTTGTATATATTTTGAAATTAGGTATTGTGATGCCCAATTTTCATTGCTCATTTTGCTCAAGATTGCACTAGCTCTTCTGAGTCTTTTTTGTGTTTCTATATGAACTTTCAGATTTCTTTTTTGCTCTGAAGAGTCATTAAAATTTTTATGGGGGATTGCATTCAATGTAGAGTTTACTTTCAGTAATATTGCTCTTTAAGCCATATTAATTCTTCTGTTCCAAGGACAAGAGAGATCTTTCCATCTTCTAGTGTTGTCTTTAGTATTGTCTTCAGATTCTTTCTTCAGTGATCTGTAATTTTCATTTTAGAGGTTTTTCACCTCCTTAGATTGATTTTTAAATACTGTGCTACATTTTTCTTGACATTAATGTGAATTCAATTGTTTTCCTCATTTCTTTCACAGTGAGTTTCAATATTAGTGTATAGAAAAGCTACTGTTTTTAAAAGTATTGGTTTTGTACCTTGCTGCGTTGCTGAGTTTGAATATCAGATCTATAGATGTTTTGGAGGAGTATTTAGAATCTTCCAAGTATATAGTCACGCCATCTACAAATAGAGACAATGACTTCTTTTCCAATTTATATTCTATTTATGTATGTATGTGTGTATTTATCTGTCTATTTTTGAGACAGGGTCTCACTATGTAGTTCAGACTGCCCTGGAACTCACTATGTCTCCCAGGCTAGATTTCAAGTACTATAACGAATAGGAGTGGTAAGAGTGGACATTCTTGTCTTGTTCAGATTTTAGAGGAAAAGCTTTCTGTTTTCCCCATTAGGTGTGATGGTGTAATGTTTTAAGTAAGGAAAATTTCACATTTAAATTACTAGCACGAATACTACCACTCATTTTTCTAAACTTGGCAGTGCAAATTTTTAATGTAGATATAACAATATTCAACTTATATTCAGAATCACTAAATTTATGCAATGTATTCTGCTTCATAGGCATACAACACATTTCACTTTTAAAACAGCATTGGGAACACCACACAAAAGTAACTCAACTGTTTTTATTTCACTAGTTGATAGGTGCACATTCAACCAACATTCTTTACTTTCAGTTTTTTATGCATAAGAAAGGACTTATGGAAAAGGAACTTGGGTTTCCCACTTTCCTTTTGTGCCCTCATTTTCAGTGTGTTTGGCTAATGTTATACATAATACTTGTGTAAAAGGATATGGTAGAATTTATTGGTCATTTGTGTTTCTTGGAATACCAATTGTCTTATTTCTACCTTCAAAACCAAGTTGTGGTTCAAAAGCAAAAATACAACCTCCCATGGCTGTCCATGTTTCCTTTTAGTTTATCATAGAACACACTATCCTTGTACTTTGTTTCTTACTGAATTTCCGCATATGGAGGACTTGACAGTTATTCTAGGTTGGTGGGGCATCATAAATACTATTTGCAAATGGGCAGCAAGGAATGTCACAAACTCTTATCACATATATTTCCTCTGTTCATGCACATATTCTGCTGTGTCATCCAACTTCACTTCCACAACAGAGTTTAAAAATAGAATTATAGAACAACAGCCTTTCTGAATGCTGGGCCCTGGACAGTTGTACGGGTCACATACTATGAAGCTGGCCCAGAACTTGATTAGGAAGGACAGCAGAGACATACAATAGGCCTGATACCCTTCCCTGGTTTTCACATCAAGAAAAAGGCTGAATAATCGTTTACTTTGACTGTTTGAAACCCTGTCTTCAAAAGGAGAAAGTGTTAGAACATTGATCCATTGTGGCTTTCCATCCTTTATTGTAACTTGCTTAAATGTTTTCTTTTACCTTGTTCTCTTCTTTTTATGTTGGTTATGTCCTTAATAGGTCAGTGTCAGTATTACATCTATTTTAGGAGTTGGAATTAAAACATATGTTTCTGTGTTTGGTCTTTAAAACATTTGGAATATTATCTGTAGTATCTAAAATAGTATTTTAAAGTAGCCTTCTAAAATTTTAACCCTTTTTCTCAGTTCTACAAATCATTTTTTTATGATTGTCATCTTCTGAGAAAATATGTGCTCTGTTTCTCTTAAAGGGATGCAGATTAATACCCTGTGTCCACTGTAGTCTTCTTCGTGGTGGGCAGAAAATAGAACTTGTAGAAGGTGCAGTTAAAACTGTTCTTCAATCAGTAAAAAACCTTCTTTGCCTTCTAAGTTGAGGACCCTGAAATTAGTTGACTTTCATATTCAGGGTGGGATGAAATCTGTATTCTAACGAGATTCCTTTTACTAATCAAGAGGCATCACCGCTAATACTTTGAGGAGAATGGGTAAATGTTCCAAGAGTTACAAGTTCAGAGATGTAGCTTGACAGAGTGCAATACCTAACAGATCTGTCTCTTCTGAAATAAGACGGACTGCAGATGGGTAGCATGGCTCTGTGGCATAGAAGTTGGGAAGTTTAGTCACTTTTAGCTGTGGTTCACAGTCTTGATGGCACCATGGAGGAACTTTTTGATAATTGCTCTTAGAGATCAAAATTTAGTTGCTGCTGACTGGGCTTCAGACTTGTTCTCTTTCTTTTCCTTTCTTTTTTTTAAATGATTTTCAGGAAATTCAGTTAGTAACCAGAGTTGAGAGCTACTGTCTCAACATCTCCAAACCTCAAATTCTTCATCTGTAAAGGCAAGACATTAAGTTTCTGATGAAATCTGCTGCAGTGAGATCTAAGCAAATATAGTAGAAGCACAGCACCTGAACAGCAGAAAGTACTAGTATCTATGTGAGCTGCTCTTATGGCCACCTTACTAATTCTATCCTGAGACTAGAAGCTAGATAGACATGCTTTTGTTAAGATTGAAACCTGTGTTAACTTGTTACAAATGCTGCAGGGAATAGAAATGCTATCTACGCTAAGGGAATGACTTGGGTTCCATTAGAATACCGTGTATAGCTTCTTACCTCCCAGGGAGAATGTGTCAGAGAATGGCTGGAATTATAATCTACATATGTGCAAGATTCACCCTTGAACAGATAACTAATTTTGAGGAAAAAGTTAATTTATTCCTTCCTATAATGTAAACTGGTGTTAATACCTCATTAGTCCTTTGGCTAGATAATGAAGATGTGATAACTGTGGACTAAAGGGGTCCATAGATCGTCAGTGCGATGGAAAAATACATGGAAATCGTAATACAGATGTACAAGTGTTGTGTTAAGGATGATGGTCGCCTTAAAGGTAAGTAGGAAATGGCCAAGCTGAGAGGGTTGGGTGGGCTAAGGAGAAGACTGTTACTGGCAGAGGAAGTTGTAGTTTTAAAAAGACTTTGGGGCACTTGAGATGATTGGGAAATGTGTGATAGTTCAGGATGTCTCAAGCATAAGTGTATAGTAGAGAAGGAGCACAGGAGATAGTGACAAAAAATGAGGATAGAGCTGTCAGTAGGGCCTCAATCATGGAATGTCTCGTGGATCAAGGCCAATGGAGATTGGAATTGGGCAGTGGATAGCCACTGAAGGTTTCAGTCAAGGGAGTAATATGGCTACACTTTAGGAACATCACCAGTTCATTTTTTTAAAATTAATTTTATTGGTACATTTTAGATAACATAATGAAACCACTCATCATAGGGAATTTGTACCTGTACATGATATATCTTGATTCTTCTTTTTTCCCCTAATCCTCTCTTCTCCCTTTAATCCCTCTTCCCCTTATTTATAAAAGCTTTGTTTCTATTTTTTCACTTCTGTTCTCCATTTCTTTTTCTTTACCTTTCCTTCCTTTTCTCCTCTCCCCTCCCTTGTTCCTCTTCCCATTTGAAAATTTCCTTCCTGTGGGAACATCACCCATTCTGCAATAAAGTGCAAAACCAGAAACAGGGACACTGGATAGAGTGTTGTTAATAGAGAGTGTGGAGGTCTGAAGTAAGGTAGTAGCGTTGGAATCACAGAGAGGTAGACAGGTGTTAGGGAGGTTAAGAAAGTGAAACTGATGGGAGTCAGCCTCAGGCTTGCATCCATTTCATGTTAGATATCTAGGATGGCTACGACTGAACTCACAGTGCTCCTTAAAAAACTTCAGTGGCTCTTTACTGGCTATAATCTGCCCCAGTGATAACCTTGTTCCTCAGTCTACCCCCCCCCAGAATTTTTGTTCATTTTATCTTGTACTAGATTCCTTTGTGGATTCATTGATCATGTTTTACCTATTTATTCTTCCCCTGCCACCATTTTTTCTGATGAGCCTTTTGCTCTCCATGTTCTATCTAAATTATTGTACTTTAGTATTTAGGTATTTGGCAGGATATGAAATAAATACATGTATTTGAAAGTACAAGTTAGTCTTTCTCAAATACTGGATCTAATTTTGTTACTCAGTGTAAGGTATCCACTGTGTATAGTAAATTAACTTTTTTATTTTTTAATCTAAATTGTAGAGTTTGGTATTTTTCTGTGGAGAATTAAAGAAATAATCCAGTAAGTTTTTGTTTTGTGGTTCAGAAGAGAAGTTGTATCTTGATCCCATCCTAGATAGATTATAAACTTAGTGCTAAGATTTCTGGCATATTATATGACTATTATTGTTAAATTGACCATGATCTTCCCTATCAGAGTATCAACATAAAACCTAAGGAACTAAAAAGATTTATTTAACAAGCCCATGTCCTGGTTCTATTTTTTGTATAGAGCTTACGAAATGAAAATGGCTTATAGGTCTCTTTGTGAAACAAATATGTTGATAGATGTCCTATATAGAACTGGTGGCCCACTTGAACCTTACAAGAGAACATCATTATTTTCCATCAGTGGAACTGCATGTGCCGGTGGGGTGGGTAGTACATTGTAATTCTTCTATTCTCATAGTCATGTCTAAGAGTACATTTATAAACACTCACAACTAGTTCATATTCATTGATAATTTCTAATTTCAGACTTGTTTCATGGATACATACGGAGGTTTGGCCCTTGCCTTTTTGATAAAGTTAAGAATTCATTTGATTAGTGTAAATTAACAAAAACAGCTATGATCTAAAATACTAAATTTTAATTTCTAAGGTATGTTTTCAGTGTTTGTACAACAAATTTCTGTTGAGTAGCTGCCAAAGACTAGAATTGGTCCTATGGGAGATTTTATACTTTCTCCTGAGGAGTTCATATCCTTGGAGTAGTACTGATGATAACTATATAAACCACCTAATTGGTCTGAAATTGAATACAACTTATACAACTGGAAGTGGAGTAAAGATTCAGTCCCTCTTCCGGTCAGCATTGAGCTAGTATCCATGGAACTATGGCAACACTGAGCTCCACTAATGAAATGCTAGGTCATACAGACCTGTGCGAATAGAGTTGCAGTGACAGGACAAAGTGGGATTTCTTTATCTACTGAGAAAATCATGTGTTGGCTGAACAAGTAGTATAACATGTTCCTTTTTTTTTCTGTTTCACTACAGTCTCCTATACATATAGGGAAATCCCTAGTTTTATTAAATCTATGGGTCAAATCATGCAACACTTGGCATGTTTGACGGTTGCCCACTAATTAGCTTGGGACTTGTTACCTAGAGGTCTAGAACTCTGAAATCTTTTTTTTTTTTTTTGGTACTGGGGATCGAACTCCGGTCCTTGTGCTTGCGCGGCAGGTGGTGAAACCACTGAACTAAATCCCCAGCAAGAACTCTGAAATCTTAATTATGTCATTAATATAAAAAATGATCATCTGACGGTTGTTCTAAATGTGGTATATTTCTTGCAGCTTAGTGATTTATTTGCCAAATATTGGGATTTGGTTTCACAAAGCACACTTTTGTACCTCTTAAGTATGTAGGCTGCGAGTTTTTAATGTCTGGTTGCTATATCAATACATCACTTAGTGACAATTTTGAGTGTTAGGAGCATGAGGTGTTTAAAGAAGTATGAGAAAAGTTTTCTGTCACCAGGGTATTTGCTTCCATCTGTAGTTAAAAACAGAAGTCTCCGTGCTGTTTTGATTGTATACCCCTGCTGGCAAGATCATTTAGAATAAGTGCCTCTACTATACATATTTTAATATGTTAAATTTTTACGTATATACTGCTGTACAAATGTAAAGATCATAAGACAGACATAGAATTAAAAATTGTTGAATGAGATGACAAACACATTAACATATACTCAAAGCTGTTTTATTTCTCAGTGAACTGCCTTTATTGATCACTGATGTAGATAGAAAATACTAAGCATGCTTGGGAGGGAAAAGTCACCCCTAGGGCATGTGGAGAAGGAATTATATGTGAGACATAACCAGGAGTCATGCACGGCATGGAGGACAGAGTTGGTGCCATCAGTTTGGTGCCAGCAGCAGAGAGCCATGGAGTGGTGTACAGGAAATCGCAAGACAGAAGAATGCTCTTCAGAGGTTCTGGGTGTTGGGGGCGGGGTGTTTTCAGGTGGAAAGAATGTGAAGAGACAGGTTAGGATCCTGTTTCTATAGTGCAGCTCTGAGTTGACAAAGGCAAAGAGGGGGGTTGTGGGGAGGTAGAGTGAGGAACTAAGTGAAAGTCTAAAAATTTCCCACATAACCAGCAACTTTCTTTTAAAGAGAAAGTGAGTGAGACTTGAAGCCTGCTGGAGAACAGTGGTATGTAGTAGGGGAAATTTAAGGAAGGGAGAGGAAGGGAGAGAGCTGGCTACATTCCCAAACCTACTGTCCAGTTCCACCAAAGACTTTTTCATGAAGGTAGCATTGTTTAGGAAGTGGTTTGTTTACTTCCATACTCTTTTTAAAAGACTAGCTAAAAGGAACCAGTGCTCACATCCAGGCTTGAAGCTAATCTTTGAGGAGCTAGAAAATATCTTCCCCATCACTTACCTACTTTTAAATTGGAAAGTCTTTTCTTTCACTGTCCTGCAGCAGGAGTTAACTGTGTAGCTATTGCCTAGGCAGTCGAGGTGAAAGGGATTGATCATGGGGCTTCCAGAGGTCAATCTAGCATAACAAGCAGAGAATAAACCACATGGCTGTCCCTGAGAGGCAGAATTTCTTCCTTTGGACAGGATAGAGTTTTAATTGAATCCAAATCACATCTCTCATCCTATGAATGCTGGAGAGCAGTATATTTTAAACTAGGAACAGCATCAATTATGTATTATCCATGATACTAATTTACCCTGAGTGTGTGTCTCCATGCTGGCATTTTATCCCTGCATAGCCAGTGATGTAATGCTATTGTATTCCTGTACTCAAACAATAGCTCTTAGGGTTTTCTAGTGCTGTGTTTCCCTGAAGCTGTTATTTTAAAAATATGATCTAAAATATTTACTCAGAGATAAAATGTTGTGTGGCTTTTGAAAAGAGGAGGAAGAAGTAGGGATTTCTATGGCTGTGGCTCCTCCTCTCCCAAGGGCCTTGTGGATATCTGCTCTTAGATAGCTGTTTACTCAGCATTGTGCTTGGAGATGTAGACTGGGACTTGTCCTATTGCACTTTGATGCTACTGCTCGGTCTCCTCTTTGGTACTGTTGTGTTCCAGGAAAAATTTCTGGAAGTTTCAGATATAGACGTTTGAAATTTTGAATGTTTGCCTCCAAAAAATGTAGGCCGTGTCTACTGTTTATTCCTCCCTTTGCTTGTGTATTCTGCCTCTTCCTAGGAGGACAAATCATAGTTATGGCCCAGGTGGACTGAACATTTCTTTGGTCTGACACTTTTCTGAGCACTTTATATTTACTTATGAAAGGCAAAACAATCCTCTGAGGTAAATACTATGATCAGCCCTATTTGTGAAAGGTTAAATAACTTGCATAAGGAGAATATCATATGCTTTTGAGTAAGACACTTTGGGCACTTGCCCTGCCACTATGAAGCATAGCCCTTAGTCTCTTCCTCTGAAAATAGATTCTTAATACTCCCTGCCTCCAGGATTGTACTGGAAATGTGATTCTGGCATGTAGTAAACTTTAGCACCTTAGCGACCTGTCTCCATGCCCCCCATATCTTCATCATAATCATCTATTCAGAGCATCATATGAGGTACTTTAAAGCCCTGACTAAGGAAATCTCAAAGGATAGTTTGCTTCAGTTGTCAAAGAATTATTGAGGTACATCTGTCTTTCTGTGCAAGTATTATAATAGAAGAAGGAAAAGAAGAGAGATGGTGAGGCTTTTTCTAAAGCAGAAATTAGGTACAACTTTTTCAAACAGATAATTTGTTGTCCTTTCTCCGTCCTGCTTCCAGGGGGTGAAGGGGAGGGGGAGATGAATGGAAAGAGAGGGTGATAAGAATGGTGGTAGAAGAAAAAGTAGCCACCAAGCGTGTGTACAGAAAGCACTCTAGCATTTAATTAAAGCCTGAAGCCCTTTATCAGCCAGAAACTCTTCTCATGGTGAGAGGCAGAGAGCCTTGTCAGTGTCTCTAGACTTATTTGTATAATTCAGCAGCTGTTTCCCTCAGACGCTTACCACACGGGGTTGGGTTATAAAGACATATGAGTAGAATCGCCAAGGTTCAGACACTTGTGTTCACTGTTCAGCTGAGAGCCACTTAGGCTGTTCTTGTACAAATGCATTAGATTATGGTTAAGCAGCTTATGGACATAAAAACACATTAGGACTTTACAGCACACTATAAATTATAGTTTTTGCAGCATTCACAGCCACAATCCTAAGTAATTACATTCATTAATCTACTACTAAGAGCACATAAAGTTGCCTCCCAAACAGTACTGTATGTGTCAGTGCTCAGCTGGGAAGGAAGTCTTTTTCCTCCTCCATTTTTCTATCTCCCCCTGTTCCATTACCCTTGTGCAGGAAAGTTTTGGATGTTAAATTGAGAGATTGTCCATGAGAGCCCCACAAACCCAATTTTTTTAAGGTTAGGCTTTAAAACACAAGGCTAAAGGCAGCCATGTAGGTAGTACGTTGAACTGTCCCTGGTAACTATTTTGCATGCGTTAATTTTCTTTTTTGAAACAGACAGATGTCTCATTTGGAAAGCTAGCAGGGGTGAAGCACTTGAAGAGATTTCTGATGATCTTTTAGGTCTTCTTTGTGCCCGTCTCTGGAGATAGGTAACATGACGAGTTTTTAAGCTTTAGATCCAGCAAGAGTACAAGTTGTTGCCCCATTCTCACGCCAGTCTTCCCTGATGTTTCCATCTTAGGGTTGCATGTAGTGACAGGAAGTGCCTTTCTGCCCCTGCCCTTCCTTCCTTCCACTTTTCTTTGGAACTTTCTTTTGTTTGTGTCTCTCATAAATTACAGAAGGGAGATTTAAGAAGAAATGCTGGAAGTTTATATGGTGGTGTTATTCTAAAAAGAAAATAGTACTTTCTTTACATTATTTTAAGCTACAAAGACCAAGTGATTTTCATAGCTTTAAAATCAAATCAGCTGAATAGAGGAAGTATGGGAACTCTGAGGCTCAAACCACAGAATTAAGTCCTGGGCAGTGCTGAGACCACATCCCAGGCTCCTGATTCATTTCTGCTCACCTGTTATGAGGGCTGAACTCCAGAACCACGTGGATCTGCTTTGAATGCTGACACTATCTGCATGACTTTGGGAAAGTTAATACTTAAAATGTTAATTAACTTTGATGGAGCTTCTTCTATATTCTGGGCATTATATTAATTCATTTAATCCTAATAGCCACTTCATAAATTTGGTGCTGTTATTAGCCTTTATTTTATATATGAGGAAACTAAAGTTTCACAGGGTATTCTGGTAATTAAAAGAGGCATTATAAATGCAATGTGCAGTATGTTGCGTGGCACATTCAAAGACAGTTAACAGGGATATGTATGTGTGTGTGTGTGTATGTATATATATATATGTGTGTGTATATATATATATATATATATATATATATATATATATGATCCCACCACTAGTCTTCCAATGCCAAGTGTAACCTTTTGTAATGGCTAACAGTTTCCCTTTTTAATGACTGAGAACATGATTATATTAGAGAAATTTCTCACTTATCTTTATTTATCATTGATTTACTGTCTACTTTATGCCAAGAAATGTCCCAGGCTCTTTCCAAAGATTTCCATAAAGGTCCAACGCTGTTCCACCATTCCAAGTTAAGATATGGTGTAGGAGGGCTTGGAACTTTGCTCAAGGTCATAAAGCCACAAAGTGGCAATGAAAGTCCTTGGCCCCAGATACAACTGCCAAAGCACCTGGTTATCGCAGGATTCAAATGAGCAAAGACAGAGGAAGAAATGCAAAACAAAGAAAATATGGGTGGCAGTGAATTCGTCAGCTTTCTTGGAATGAAGTGTCTGTTGAGGGCAATAATCTGGGAAACTGATAGGATCTCTATCAATAAAGGAATCTGAATGTAAGAAGCTTTGGCCTTTGTGTACTTAAAGGCAGCCTTAAAATGC
Organism: Heterocephalus glaber; assembly: GCF_053883595.1. Taxonomy (NCBI): domain Eukaryota; kingdom Metazoa; phylum Chordata; class Mammalia; order Rodentia; family Bathyergidae; genus Heterocephalus; species Heterocephalus glaber. The sequence continues at coordinate 18,800,529 of NW_028258381.1, read as the reverse complement.
AAGGCAGATTTGTTGCCCTTTTGGGGTGGGTTGCAGAGTTCTTTTCTTTAGCAGGCAGGATGACACTCTTACTCCCTGAGGAACTGGGAAACATTTGGGGCTCTCCATAGCATTCAGTGGTGTTGTAAGGCTGGATGACTGCCGAGGGAAAAGTGGTTGCTCTGGTGTATATCAGTATGCTGACAAGGCAATGATAAAATTGCAGGGTTGTATCAACCTCAGCATCTTGTTTGCAGTCTAGCTCTTCCCCCTCCGGACAACATAGCTGTCACATTGGATTACTGTTGAAATCATCAGAGTTTCCTGGTCATAAGAGCAGAGTATGGCAGGGCCCATGTCATCTGTGGGATAAAGTGTACGAGCAACAAGATAGAAACTGGACATAGGAAAGAAAGTCTCCTTTAAACATGCTGACATTCAATGTGTAGTTTACCAAGGGCTCAAGTGATTTCCTGAGTAACCTGTATGCTCAAGTACATACCCTCCCAGCCTCACACAGCAGGTCTGGCCTTTATCACTTCGAGTCCTGCAGAGTGTTGCTGGCTCATAGTGGTATTGATGTCAGCTTTAACAGCCATCATGTGTATTGACTCCCCTACGATTACATGTGTATGTGCTGTTGCCAGTTTGTTTAGTGAATGATTACCTTTCATAAGCTGTGATGGGGATTTCACCTTCATGAATATAATTTGCTGAGCGTGTGGTGGCATCAGTAAATCCTCCTAGGATGGGGAAGGGTTGATTTGCCTACCTCCAGATGATGTCTTCCAGACCCTTCTCCTCATAGAATTAAGGGCCAGTGTTATAGCACATGTTTTTGTGTGAGAGAACAGAAGGAAATTGTTTAAAGTATATACTCCATGGAGACATTTTATAAGATATATGCCAGTAATGAGCTATAAGACATGCATCAGGCGTGGACAAATTGGGGTATATAGTTAGTAACTCAAAACTTTGCTGAGTTCATGGTGGACAGCTCTTAAAGATAAATTAAAATGGTATCTCTTAACAGTGGGGGACATTTTCAGAAGGGACTCTCAGTGCTTTCAGCAAATCCTGTTGGCTTATGTTTTTATATAGCAGTTATTTCCTCAAATTAGATATCCCTATTGCCTAATGGGTAAACACAGAAAGCATAGATTATGAGTTAAAAGTATTGACAGCATTTCAAGGGCTATCAGAGAACATTTAATTCAGTTTAATTTTGTGATAAATCTTGTGTTTAATCCTCTGGTTACTCTGTAATCATGTCTCTATTGATCTTTTCTGAATGACTGCCTGCAGTTTAATAAACTTTACCATTAACTCAGAGCTTCTGAAGGGAGAGATTGATTCCATTATCAAATCTGATAGAACCAATAAGTACATCACTAAATCTATCTATAGGAAGCTTTGGTAGAGAGACAAGGCTATGGCTTATTTTTTTAAAAAAAAAAAACTGGGTAAAATTACAGATGTTGTTGCATAATCTAATTGCTTTGGTGTTAGCGTCTGATTTCCTTATGCAAACTGACACTGTCATTCATCTCTCAAATCAATATAGTAGCCAAATGAAAGGGCAACCTCTTTTCATTTCTCCATCATGATTGTAGATTTTAATTTATTTTCATTGGAGAGATGGATTGAGGAGTCGGTTTGGTCTGTGTCTCAGTTCAGTGTATACATCTTAAATACTTTTCTTGTCTGTAATCCTGCAGGATAGTTCAATTTCAGTTTGATTTTTATCCATATGATGTTGAAGGAAGAAATACTATCAAGATAAGGCCTGAAATAGAGAACTGAAATATGGAGGGAGAGAGGAGAAGGAAGGGCAAGTACAGAATCATGGGCTGGAGTCCTGTGAATAAGCTCCAGGACTTGGAAAACATTCAGTGAAATCTTCCTTTGTGTCTCCTTTAGCACTGTAATAGGGCATTTGTAATATGTGCTGGGTAAACCTTTCAGCTTTTTCATTTGTAGGCATTTACACGTTCTAGCATTATACATTAAACTTATTTAAGTCACATTGGCAGAATATATGAAATTCGGGATTTGTTCAGGTTCCTTTTTTTTTTTAAGGTCAGAAAAGTGTCATTCTGAACTGCTTTTTACCACAGAATGAAATAGTGTCAGCTTTAGAAGAAAGGCCTAGCTTTTATTTCTGTAGATTTTTATTGCTGACTTGAAGCCTTTAGAAATAGTTCATGCATTTGATACGAGGGTTAAGGTTTTTCTAATTATGCTTTGCAGGCGAAGTAGAGGCACATGGAAGGATTTTATAATGAAATAATATTAAACTAAAATTTAAAGTTTCTCATAAACAAAATAATATAATCCGGACACAAAGATGGCCATAATGACTTGGCATTAGGAATGAAAGTGGGATTAAAACTGTGTGAACTCTGAATATGTTATCAGTTGCTTATGCTCTGATTTTGAGGTGTCACTTATTTACTAGGCCTCAGCTTTTTCTCTTACAATATGAAAATAATGCTGCCTACTGTATAGTTGTTAGGAAAGCCAATGAGATATTGATTTTAAAAGATACCATAAAGTTTTTTGAACTTTGAATAGCTATACAAATACCAGTGGTTATGAAGAATCATATATTAAGTCTTTGTTTTATATCTAGAAATGGTCTGAGTCTTCAGTAAATTCATATCTATTTCTCAAACCAAAGCCTAGTTCAGACAAAAGAATGCAAAGGGTATGCGTATATACAAGATATCTCACACAGATGTTTAAAGAGGTGGAAAATATCTGGAAGAATACCTGCTGAATTCATGAACTACAAGCTGCTTTTTTTTTATTGTTTTCCATATGGTAAATACCTTCCCAAGATAATAACATAAGACAGGTTGAAGAAACCTAAGAGATCATCTGATGGATGACTCGAAATCTATAGATACAGAGATAGATTGGTCTCTGCCTTTTAGAAGTCAATTAAAATTAGGATCAGAATGTACATAACACTTGTTCATGGAGTAGGAAGAGATACTTCCAGGTGTTCCTGTTGCTTTTCTGGATCACTCTGCCAGCAGTCCTGCAAAGTTGGAGAAAGTTGCAGAATACTACTTACCTAGTAATTATTTCAAAGTTGTCCACAAACCTAACAGAACCACATGAAAAATTTGAGCCATAAAGGGACTGTTTTCTATCCATATATCTTGTATACTTGTACTACATATTATATGTGTATTTATACTCAGGACTTATGTAGCCCAAATTTTGTTCGTGTTGCTTTTTCTTGGCTCAGAATCCTAAATACCAAATTTCCTTGCATAATTTTCTTTGTCTGCTGAATGAACTGAATGAAACCCCACCTCCTGATGTGTAGGAAGAGAGAGAGAGGGAGAGAAACAGATTCAGACACAGAGACAGACGAACACTTATTTGTTTTCCTAAGTGGGCTTTCTGGTATGTGGTTCCTCTTTCTAAGCCATCACCTCAGTTTCTAGGACAGCACAACCAAACTGACCAAAGTCAAGTGTCATGATGTTCGCTGCTGCTTGTAAATACAGATTTGCCTAGACCCAGAAGGAGCTATTGGTGTCTTATAAGGAACTTAACTCTCTTTCTTCTTGGGAAGATTGAGGGAAACAGCGAGGACCAGGACTAGAGTAGCATGGCAGAAAGGAATGGAGCTCTTTTCCATGGTCGAGATTTCCAATATTTTGCCTTCAGCTGTAGTTAATTTCTACTGCATCTTTTTAAAAAAAATAATTAAAGATTTAGGTAAGGCCAGTAACTATTTTAGGTTGGATCCCTGATGTATATATCATCCTCTCTATTTTTTTTTTCATAATGGTAATGGAAACTGAAAGAACTAGTGAACAACAACTGAGTGAACAAATGAAAGCTAGAATTCCTGTCTCATGATGCCTCCAGGACAGGGAAGTAACCATTCAATATACATCATTTAAGTAACTAACAGTATCATTGAGCTAACTCCTGAGTACTTCTACAGACATTGCTTATTTAAAATGAAAGTGTGATAGTATGTGAGTACCTGAGAAAGAGAAGAAGTTAGGTAAAGAAAGAAAAATGCTTCATTACTAATCTGATCAAACATGAGGGTGTGAGGAAGGTTTCACTGGCTAATCAAGGTCCTTGTCTGGAATATCAGGATAATAGTATTAGACACTCCTGATTTTTTTATAAATAGGGAGGTTTGAGACCTGGCAAATGGCTTTGATATCAAATCACAAAGATGGTGGCAAGACTAAACATTTTGTTTCTCTTGTATTTAATAAGGCGATTTATGTTATCTCTTTAGTCATCTGTACAGCCCTGTTTATGTAGGCCTATTTAACATATATGATAACACTAATGGTTTCACCAGAATGTATATATAGAAATTTAGTTAGATAAGTTTGAAGGTTCTTGGATAGAAATCTAAAAGAGGAAGAGAGAAATGGAATAGTACAGTTTGTACTATGGTGGAACGACCTCTACAGTGAAAGAGACATCAATGATAATTCCATTTCTCTAATTCATTTTTTCAGTAACAGCCTTGTATTATGTACCTTGTACTCTGTTGTCTACTCGGAAATCTGAAAAATGACAAGTTGTAGTCACTGTCCTTATGGGGATAATTCTGAGAACTACAGAAAACCCAATTATTTTTGCCATAATATAATAATTACATTTAACACTTTTCACATCTTTTATACGAAATGCCTAGTCAAGAAGTGAATAATGTCTGTTCCAGTTTACACCCCTGTCAGCAGGGTACCAAGGGTTCCCTTTGCTCCTCACACTTATCAGCACTTATGTCTTTTTGATAGGAGCCTGCACGTTAGGCTGAGTACTGTCTTGTTGTGGGTTTTGATTTGTATGTTTCTGACAATTGCTGAAATTGAACACCTTTTTCCGTGTCAGCCATTTGTACGCCTTTTTTTAAAAAAGTCTACTCAGATATTTTAAAAATCATATTTGTAAATAGAGAAAATAATGGCTAATTTTTTCCATTAAGTTTATTGGTACATTTTAGATATACAATACAGTTACTTTTATCATTGGGATCTTGTACCTTTACATGATGTATCTTGGTTCTTAATTTTTCCCCATTTGCCTGCCCTCCCTTCACCCCCTCCACCCTTCCCTATTTACAAAGACTTTGTTTCCATTTTTTCCTTTTCTCATATTTTTTCTTTTCCCTTCTTTCCTTTCCCCTACCCCTCCCACTTCCCCTACTAATAACGGTTAATTTAAAAGGAGTATCATTAAAGTTACACTTTCTCTCAAATTTGTATGTAATCTTAATGGACTAGAGTTAGTAAAAAAGAGTAATGATTCGAATGCTTTGCCTTCCTGTCTTCAGGCAGCATCACCCTCAGAGAGGCTTGAGAATTGCATGGTGCATCCTTTCTCTTCTGGCATCCATTACACTCTCTTCTGATGTGTGGTTCCACTCGCCCTTTTGGACTTGCTCTTTGTGTACGTAATTGCCCTAAAGCCCTCACTGATGAGATTTTCTGCCTCAGTCATGCTGTGCTCAGCTTTCGGAATGTTGCTTGTATTAAAGGAGTTAATTTTTTTTAAGGTTTCTTTTTCGTCATGCTGTATTTCTCAGATTATCTGGAGGGACTGTAATCCAATTTTAGGAACTCTTCAGGGCTGAGAGCCTAAACTGTTTTAAGCAATAGCATCTGGTAGTCAGGGACTCAACCACTTTGAGCGTGTTAAAGTCTAACAGCAGCCAACTCTCAATTATCTATAGGCATGGGAGACTGCCGGGATGTTTTCAATTCACAGAGTGTGCAAAAATCTCACTTAAGCTGATAGTTGTGTTCTCATCCTATAGCCGAGCTTAGGAGAGCTTCTCCGTACTGGTGTGGTGTGGGTTTTTTTGTTGTTGTTGTCTTTTCTTCTCTCCTGAGACTGGCACTACGCTTTTCGCAGGTGTTGTATGTACTGAATTTATCAGTACTTTCTTTATTTTTTATCCTTTCTTCCCCTGTTTGGATTTACCTGTGTGTATCATTATGTATCACATATATTTTAATAAGGGCCTTCATTTTTTTTGCATTTAGGAGCACTAACAGTGTATTAATATTTTCGTTGTTTGCTTTTTGATGAATGCACTCATAGAGAAAGAGACGTGACCATCTAGTAATCAGGGTATCAAGAAGAAAGACAACAAAACTTTACAAAGGATTACTTAGAGAATTGACTGTTTAGACATAAAAAAGAGCATGATGTGAACTCTACCTGTCACTGATGATGATGTGAATGCTGAGCCCTTCTCATTCTGACTGAGACATTTGTGTTCATGGCTGAGTTGTCTTTAGGTAAAGTTTCAAGGCCACATTTGTCCTAAAGCTAATCTTTCTAGTGTGTAGCCATCCATTTGTTTTAGGAATCTGAACTATCTGTTTCTTTTAATGGACATTGAATGTAATAGGTTATTAGTGATGATGATATGCCAGTTGAGCATGATGGCAAGGTTGCCATTATTTAAAAACAGATTTTTTGAGATCAAATTGACATACTAGCCATCCACATGAATTCAAAGTATACAGTTTGGCAAGTTTTGACCTGTGTGTACACCATTGACATAACCAAGACTATGAACATGTCCACCGTCCCCAAAATTTCCTTTGCCCCTATATAATGCCTTTTCCCTATCCCTCTCAGACAGTGACTGATCTCCTTTCTTATCACTGTTGATTAGTGTACATTTGCAAGAGTCATACAGAATGTACTCCTTTTTGTCTCTTTTACTTGGCTTAATTATTTTGAGCTTTGCTTCCATTGCAGAATGTATCACTAGTTATTCCATTTTATTACTCTGTGGTATTCACTGAATGGCTATATACCAGTTTATTAATCATTTTCCCTGTTGATGTACATTTGGCCTTCCAGGTTTAGGCTCATTACAAATCTGATAATGAGCATTCATATGCAAATGTTTTTTGGACACCTGTTTGTATTCTCCACACAGCCTAGGATAGAATGGTTGGATCATTGGCAGGTGTATTTGAAAAAAACACAAAACTTCTGGGTGTGTGGTACTGTGGATTGAACGCTTGCCAGGCAAATGCTCTAGGACTGAGCAGCATCACCAGCCCTTTTCAGTTTATTAGAGGCAAGGTCTTGCTCTGTTGTCCAGGTTGGTTATCTCAGACTCCCATGTAGCTGGGTATGATGTGCACCAGAGCGTCTGGCTATTTTGAATTTTTTTTTTCTGTACTGGGGATTGAATACAGGGATCTTGTGCTAAGCTACATCCCCAGGCCCTACACATACACCAGCAGGCCCAGCTTACTTTGAACTTTTACAGAAGCTATTAGACTGTTTTGTAAGGTGATTGTAGTATTTTACATTCTTACCCAGTAGTATGTTGAATTTCTCCGTACTCTTACCCATAGGTATTATTATCATCCTTTTTCCTTTTGACCATTTTGATATATGTATCTCATTGTGGTTTTAAATTATACTTCAGTAATGACTATGGATGTCATGAACTTTTCCATTGCCATCTAGATTTTTTATTTAGTGAAGTATCTATTCAAATCTTTTGCCAACTTTAAAAATTGAGTTTTGAGAATTTTTAATATATCCACTATACCGATGTTTGTCAGAAAAACAACTTGTAAAATTTTTTTTCTGTAATATGGCTTGCCTTCATTTTTTGTTTCTTTTGAAGAGAAGCTTTAATTTTTGATGAAGGATAATTTGTCAGTTCTCTATGGATTGTGTTTAGGGTATAATATTTAAGAAATCTTTCCCCCACCCAAGGTTACAAGATTTTTCTCCTTAAAGTTTTATAGTTTTGGGTTTTACATTTCGGTCATATTATGTTCAGTATTAATTGTTCTATTTAGTTTGAAGTATGGATTAAAATGAACTTAGTTTGCATATGGTTACTTGTTCCATCACCATTTATTAAAATGGCTGTTGTTCCACAGAATTGCATTTGCTTCAAATCAAGAGTCTGCCTATGTGTGGGGTCTCTTTCTGGATACTGTTCTGTCCCCTTGATCTCTGTTTCTATCTTTATGCTAATGCAGGGATGCAGTTTTAATTTGGTGTGAAAGATGGCAGCACGAAGCATCCTATTTGCTCCTTACCTAACCCATTTAACTAAAGTAGTTCATTGATTTGTCTGCTATCCCTATTGAACTGCCTCAGTTTGGAAATCCATTTAGATATTTATTAGAAAGGCCAAAGTATATGACATATAGTAGGTATATTGGTTTTTTAAAAGATATGAATATTTGAGATTAATTTTTCAGTACCATACTGGATGTTTTATAAATTCCTGTACATAGTCTTCTCCACTTGTTAATAAGTTTAGGTCTTACAAGTCTGTTCATAAGTCAGTTTGCCCAAAAGTCCAAAGTGGGGCGCTAGTGTAGATTTGGGTTGTAACAAAGCTGTATGTTTTCTAAGTTTTCACTTCTTATCATAGTAGACAGTTACACTTTTTTTGCACTGAGGCACTGATGGAACCAGTGTTTGTAGAAACTATCAAAAATGGTACAAATTCTGTACAATAAAGCAACCAAGGACTTGACAGACTAAAATGACAGCATACAATCTTTACTGTCATTTGAGGTCAACAGGCATAGCACTTTTTCTTTTTTCCCTGGCTTTTTATTTTCTTTGTAAGTCCTTAAGATCGAATAACTAATAAATGATGTTCTGTTTAAGCTGTGTCTCTCTCTGTCTCTCTCTCTCTCACAAACGCACACACACACACACACACACACGCATGGACGCACAGGCATATGCAGGCACACATAGCACAGATGCTTTGTAAGTGATGGCATCTCTCATATTAATTTGGTTGGAAAAATCAGAAGGAGACTCTTTCTAAAACTCATTTCATGTATGGCAGGCAAATTGTGTCCTCATTTTCTATTGTCTCTGTCTTTATCTGTAATCAGCAAATGGAGCCCTGCAGCCTACACAGTGTTTCATCTGCAATTTGTTGCTCTCCCTTAGTTTGCACAACACTCAGCCATCTCATTTTGAAATTTAAGAGTGTGGAGGAAGCCTTTGGTGAAAGATTGTAATTTGAGAGAAGGGAAAGTCAAGAGCAAGATCACCTGTTTGGAAGATGGCAGATGGCAGGTGTGAAGGGAATTGCTTTGGTGTGTCAGTCTTTGAGTCTCTCAGTGACTGTGCTGCTATGACCCTGCCCCCCATCTCAGTGACCTAAAAATTACAGAACTTCAGCTATTCAGGAAACCTATCGCCATCTGTTGTGAAAGGCGTTTACACTTAACCCTCTATTGCTAGCAAATATATATATATATTTAACCATTCAGGCAGTCTTCAGTTGGTGGCTGATTGGCTTTCTTTCCTGCTTCTTCTTAGATTATCAACTAAATGTCACCATGAAGTTTTTCTAGATGTTTTTCTTACCCTTCTTCCATCAAACCCTTTCTCTCCCAATGCTTGTATAGTAAGGCAGGTTTTCATCTCCACCCACTTATGGTCCCTGGGTAGGAAGGAGGAATTAAATTGACATGAAATACAATAAAAAGAGAAAAACATACATTTTTACATATGTATGAGAGCCCCCAATAAAACCCCCCAAAAGCAGTAAAACCAAAATGCTTATTTAGAAGTGAGAGTTGTGGGAAAGTAAATTAAAATGTGTGAAGAAAGGTAGCTAAGAGTTATTTTAACAAGATCTGTTTGTACACATTTTTTCTAGGCATGTCACCCCATTTCTGATAATAAGAAAGTTTCTTCTCTCTTGCTGTAGGGAGAGAGCATCTTTCACAGGGGAATTTTCTCTTCTCAGCATCTCAGTTGATAATGTTTCTTTTCTCATGGTGGCTGTAAGGCAGTGTCCTTAACTGTATCCGCTGTTTTTCAAGGGCTTCAGTTTAAGGCAATCCTTACACCAAGTGGTACATATTCTGGTAGCATGTTCTGCCACCCTCCATTCATTTGGTAAATGCTTCCCTTTCAGAATATGGGGTATAGTCATCCTATTTTCAAAAAGTCCTCCAAGTAGCCAGGTGTGCACATATCTTTAATCCCAGCACTCGGGAGGCTGAGATTGGAAGATGCATAGAAGTTCAAGCCCACCCTGGGCTACATAGCAAGACCCTGTCTCAAAAAAAAAAAAGCTCTTCAGGTACTTCTGATGAACAGTTTCCTTTGGGAACCACTAGCCTACCTATATCATGGTAGAATAATGAAATAATAGGCCTTTGTAAATTGCTATTCATTGATCCAAAAAGGTTATTTTATAAACCACATAACTTTTCTTATCATATTATAGCAGTAGTACTATAGAGAATGGCACAGTTTCTTTAACGATATTATTAAGTTAGTTACCACTACTAGGTTGGTGTTATGTATATGTATATATGTATATGTGTACACATACACATGTGTGTATCATTTTGGAACTGTTCTGAATGTTGATAAGGTGATTAATTTATAATGAGTCTTTTTGTCTTTGATTCTTATTGTTTATAATTAGGCATTTCAGTCATTTTTTTCCTCCAAGACTATCCATGAAAAGTTAAATGATTACTTCATCCACAGTAAATAGTCAATAAATGTTTATAATGGGAATGAACAAACAGTGGCCTGGTTTATTCAGGTTTATGACAAAGGGAATATATAGAAATTCATAAAGATACAGCTTTTAAAATATTAAGATAATCTCTACTCTGCAAATATAAACTTTTTATATAATTAAAACTTTTCCAAGTCTCTGTTTTCTCATACCTCTAAGTCACCACCTCTATACACCCTCTGATCCACTCCGACCCCCACCCCTGTGAAAAATCTTCATATTAATTGGAGCTAAAATGATTGTACTGCTGTTGCTAAGACTTAAGCAGGTCTCTTACAAGCTAATGTCACTGCATGGGGTCCATTTGTTCTGTGTAGCTATTCTGCAGTACAGGGAGAATGCCTTGATTAATATGCTACGTGAAAATAAAATGGATTTGGAAATATTATAACATATTCTCATAAATATTAATTCACATTTGTATGGAATTGCACATAATTTTAAATATACTTTGGAGGCACCTTCAGTATGAAAGATTTGTCTTTAGAGACCAAATTTTTTAAAAAGCACAGTTGATATTAAATATCAGTGGTTTATTAATCTGACACTTTGCATGTACATGGGGTGCAACAGTAGGTGGGTTGTAGGACAAAGCAAGGGTTTTCTTTTACCTTATAGCTTTGGTATTACTCTTAGAAAGTAGGGCAATTTAATCATTATATAGAAATGGCTCAGATGGAACTCACCTGGTTTCTTCTGCCAGCATTGCCATTATTCCTGAGTGTCTTTTCATGATAGCTGACTATTTTATTTAAATGTGGATTAAACACAGAACATTTTTAGCTGAGCAGGTATATGACATAGCCACTCAAAGTAGTGGACAGAGGACAAAAGAATTCAATTCAGCCGACATTTGTTCAACCTTTACCAAGTGTTAGGCATAGGATGCAAAAGTCTAAGGCCTTGAAATCAGTGGCCTTTGTACTTGCCTTAATCTCAGTTTGTCCCCTTCTGCACTTCTCATCACATCCTCATTGCCTCAGAACTTGCACTCATAGCAGAGGGAAAATCATTTGCAGTGGTAGCAGCTAGAAGTTAGATCCAGAACCACGCATACTGGCTATTTATCATCTTATGTCTACTTTTTAATTGGGTTGTCTATTAATGAGCTCTAAGAATTCTTTATATATTCTGGTCATAGGTTATATGTATTGTAAATATGGTCTGTTTAAGGACTACTTTTCATTTTAATGATGTCATTTAAAGCTCTAAATTTTGATGGAATCTCATTTATCATTTTTTTTTCTTTTATACATCATGTCTTTTGTATACTAGGTAGTTCTTGCCTACCCTGTATTCATAAATATTTTCCCTTATAATTTCTTCTTAAAGTTTTATACTTTTAGGCTTTCTTATTTAGGTTCATAGATCCCTTCAAATTATTTTTATGTATGCAAATAAAGGGTTGAGGTTAATTTTTTATATATGGATACCAGGTATTCTAGTGCCGTTTGCTGAAAACACTATCTCTTCCTTGGCTCTTGAATTGAGTTTATATTCTATAGAACTTCTTTAATATTCTTAGGTCTGTTATCTTTGATATTTTCTTGGTCCAAGGATAGGTCTTTCTCCCCTTTGGGATTTCTTACTATTTCTATGATCCTTTTTGTATGCCTGCAGTGCCTGCTAAGTGCATTGGTTTCCTGCCATTATCAGCTTTTCTAGCTTGCTTTGCTATTTATTGGTGGCAATTTAAAATATTTTAAAAATCACTACTGTATTTTATCATTACTTCGCTTTATAGGTTTTGGTGTCTTAGCTAGTTTTCAGCTTTATGTATTTAGCGAGCATATATTGATCATCTATTATTTGCCTGACTTATATGAAAAATTTTTATATAAAACATTAGGGTTTATTGATATTAGCTGCTTAATCTTTTCCTTCTTTCACTTTCTTTTGAGGGATTGCACTACCAGCTGCACAAGGCCTATGCACAAGCTGTTCTCTTGGCTCAGCCTTTCAGATCTAGATCAAATAACAGTCATCTCTTCAGCCCTAACACTCTACTGTGGTGTACATTATTTCCCCCAGTTTTAGCACCCTTTTTCTTTTAGAGCAGTGCAGTTGGTTTGCAGTTCCTATATATTTGAATGATGTGATTAGCACTTGTCCCCTAAATCCTAGGACCTCTAAGGTTAGGAAGTTTTTTTTCACACATTTGTCTTCCCAGCACCTGTATAGGTGAGTACTAAGTTTATTCTTGGCATTATATTTAGCACAATATTTGTTGAGTAAAGGCCTGAGAACAGAGTGTTTTGCATGAAACACTCCCTGAGTCAGCAGCACTTCTAAGAGTCATTCTAATAGGAAAGGGAAGAATGTGGAAGGTAAGGCTAAAGAGTGTAAAAGCGTGTCTGAGCCCATTCAGGTTGTTAAAACAAAATACTGTAAATTGGGTTGCTTATAAAAAGAGAAACATTTATTTCTCACAGTGTTGGAGGCTAGCAAGTCTAAGATCAATGGGCCAGTGGAGTCAGCATCTAGTTAGGCTGGTTACTCATAGATGGTGCCACTTAGCTATTCTTTACGTTGTGGAAGGCACAAGCAAACTGTTTAGGTTTCTTTTGTAAGGACACTGATCTCATTCATAAGGGCTTCCCCTCATAATCAGATCATTCCCAAAGTCCCCTCCTTGTTGTATCATCTTGAAGGGGGGTAAAAATTTCAGTATGTGAATTTGGAGGCATCACAGATGCTCAGGCATTTGCAAGGGCCTGAGTGTCCAGCTAACAGGCATGACTGATTTGAAGAGTGATGTGGAGGAGCACTGTATATGTCAGGTGGTGAATGTTGGGGAAGTAGCATAGGACATAACTGCCTTGGAAATACTGGCTATGGAAGGGAGGAAAGAGAAAGGAGTATTTGCAGAAAGATAAGTAGGTAATGGGTAATTTTAATTTTGGTTTATTTTATTTTTAAATGTGCCATTCTGATGGCAGAAACTGAGAGTGAGGAGCATTTTCTGTTTGAGAAGGATCATATCCATTCATTTATAAATGATTGAGGACCAAATCGTTTTCATTTTAGTATTTAGCATGTACAGCATTTCTTAGGGTTCAAATGACACATCAAGTTATTTGATGTTTTGTGAATCCATTTTGCACATAGGCTCAGGGTTGCAATGACTTACTCCAGGTCTCCTAACGAAGACTCTTAGGGTCTGGGCTGAACTCAGGCCTTTTGATATCTCATTGTGTCCTGAGCTGCCTGCAGGCACACAACTGTACCGGGTCTTGTGGACTGACAATCTGCTCTAGAATTTCTACAGGTGTGCATCTCCATTCTAGGAAATTGATTACCCATCTTCTATCCATCCCCCATTTCCACCCACATACAAGGATAAATGAAAGTTCTTGCTGTTGGTTGGAGTTAGTATTGTCATTACATTTTGCAAAGAAAGTGGAAATTAAGGATGCTCAGAATAAAGTGTGGTAAAAGTATAAATGCATTAAGGAAACATTTTAATCATACTAATTGACAGTTTCTTGCTGGCTTACATCCACCTGGCTCTGATATGTTCAGTCTTCTGCAATTTCTTTTGAATCCAGCATTCACTTAGTACTTTTTTGGGGTACAGTAATTGATGTGACAATGTGGAAAGTAAGTGTATTGAGCTTCCTGTGGGAATGTCATGTGCTGGAATCCCACACCAAATCAAATGCAAAGCCACTATCCCAGGCACCAGTGAAATCACTCTTAATGGACAGTTACTTTGTCCTTTTTTAGTTTTCTGCCCAATAAGAAGAGATAGGGTTTATTTGTGGTGGCCTTAAGGATTCAGATAAATTAAGCACCATGGTTCATAGTTTTAGGTATTATATCCCATTTTTCTCTCTCCCCCACTTTTTACTAGTACTGTTTAGCTTGTATTTTGGGTGTGACCCTAGATACCTGTGTAACCACTTCTCTTTACTTTTCTTCTACAGAAAGATGTAGCACTTAAGCCTCAGGAACGTGTGGAGAAAGGCCAGACTCCCCTGAGTAAGAAGAAACGAGAAGCACTTACCAACGGCTTGTCTTTTCATTCAAAGAAGAGCAGGCTCAGCCATCCACACCACTACAGTTCAGATCGAGAAAATGACCGCAATCTCTGCCAGCACCTCGGGAAGAGAAAGAAAATGCCGAAGGGACTCAGACAGGTGAGGAAGCTTGAGTTTGTTCTTTTCTATGGCCTTCCTCAGGTGCCCATTGCTCTGCGGATCTTCTGAACAGGTGGAGAAGATATCCTTGGTGGGAGGCAAAAGTGGCTGCTCGACCTCAGACTGAGTGGTTTTTATTAGGATTTGAAACTTTATGGTGATGCCCTTTCAGTCAGATGTTCTCTGTGCAGCAAAGCTCCATGCTGGTACGACTGGTGGTTACGGCCAACTGAAATCTTCATAATCATCAGTATGGCTTGTGCAGAGAGGGCATCATAATTACGACAGATGGAATAGGGACATTTGGCAACATACTGTGCTCAGTTCATGGTTCTGAGGTGCTAGAAATGATTGTGTGTGCCAGCTGTGCCTTGAAAAAAAATTGGTATTTTCCATGAAGCTCAAGTATTGTGGCATGTGAGGGAGCGTGGGCAAAGAAAGGAGTTGACTTTCGGTCCCTCAGTTTTTCTCTTAAAGCCATAACTCAGGATTATCTTTGTGATCTGCCGATGAAAGAAAAGTCTTGGAGAGTGGCTTTCTGGCTTGTTAATAATTAAGTTTCAGTGATACACAAGCAATTACAGCTCTTGGCATTTGGAGAGCCTTTCTGCTTGTGGAAATTCCCACATGAGATGGATTAATAATAAAAAGCAAAGTGGTTTATAACAAATTTTCTGCAGTAATATGGAGGCTTTAGTGCCTTTGGAGTTTACCTGTATCTTGGATGTGTTTTGTTTTGGGTGAGACTATTGGGTGGGATTGACTATCTGTTGAAGGAAGCTGAGGAAGGAATTTGGGTTCACAGAGCAGGTGTTACTAATTAGAAATGGAGTGGGTAATTTCTAGATTGCAGATGTTTCTTTTCAGAGGGAAAAGTCTGAGCTCATACAATATAGTAGTTCTACAAGCTCACAAACCATTAAAATTATATCATGAGTCTATCTAAACACAAATTCCTGGCTCCTCTCTAGAATCTAATGAAGTTTGTAGATTAAGAAGCTTTCTATTTGATAATGGTCAGGCTGATTTGGAAATCACTTTCATAAGGCAACAAGTGTATATTTTGGGTGATGATTTTTAGTTAAGAAATTAGAAAGATCAAAAGCACCAAGAAGATGTAATTGGCAGCTTGGAGTCAGAGTTCAGCTTACTGAGTAATGACAGATATTACTATGGAGAAACACATGGAGTAATAAGTTTCAGTATAGACTTGAGGAATCCAGTGAAATGCTCTCAAATCTGACACTCAGGGAAGTATTTGCAGAGGTGCACATGCATTCTAAAATCTCAGGTTGGAGTTGTAACAGTAATTACTAATATTTATCTATACTTGTATCCAGGTTACAGTAATTTTGCTACAGGCATTCATTGAGGCATCTTTGGATGCTATAACCTGTAATTCATACTACAACCCTGCCTGGTAGGTAATTATCATGGTTAATTTACAGATGTGGAAACTGGGGCTCCGAGAAATACGGTGCTTTATCAGAGGTCATCTAGCAGTGAGAGATAGAGCCAGGGTTTAGACTCAGATCTCTCTATCCCCATTGTTTTCTTGGTTTCCTCTGTACATTCTTTTCTTTTCTTTTCTTTTGTACCTGGGATCGAACTCAGGACCTTGTGCTTGGGAGGCAGGCATGGCACCACTGAGCTAAATCCCTGGGCCCTATACATCCTGCTTTCTTTGCTTGAGATAAAGATTGTGCATGAAGAGAAAGAACTGCAGGTCAGAAGATGGAGGAAGGAACTACGCGATTAATTTGGTCAGCCTGACTTTGGCCGTAGAAATGACCTATGAAGGCAAACAAGAAATGGGATAAAAGTACTCAGTTCAAAGGTGGATAAAAAGAGGGAAAGTTTGAAAGTAACCAAATTTGGATGAAGATTCCTTCCTCCATTATGTGAGAAAAGTAGTTATTCACAGTGGAGAGAAATTTTAGTCTTACTACCTCCTCTTTCCCAGGCCTACCTGCCCTCCCAAAGGGGTATTCATAAGCAGTCTTCTTACTCTGTCAGGCAAGAAACCAATTTATTTCTGACCTGAATACCAAGCTGTAGGCTCTCATTTTTGATTCCCTTTCTCTCTGACTTGATCTCACTTTTCCATTCTCTCTTCTCAAAGTTCTTCTTTCAATTTTGTGAAGCTCTGAGAGTTTCCATATTCATGATCATAAAAGAATGCTAGGATGGTGTGCCTATAATTTGAGTAACTTTTGGTCTTAATGGTTAACCGTCTGGTACTAATGGTATTTGAAATCACGGTTATTTTCAGTTTAGGTAATATATTTGAAAGGCAAATATATTGAGAATTTGCAAATTATAAAGAAGGAAATAACAAAAATATTTTTTGTTTATTTAAGGGCTTTAAAGTAAGAAGCATTTTCTCATCTCTAATGTTGATGGCTAAATATACTATCCAATCAAGTGGGTATACTATTTCCAGTAAGAAAGAAAGCAGAGGTTGGTAACTGGAATAATGTCATAATACTTTTCATTTGTAATATTCCTGGTATCCTATGTGCTATTATGAAGCCCTAAACCAATGACTCTGGAAAACGAGGGATTGGGATTAGAAGATTTCTCAGTCTCCTTTTTTGAGTTGCATGATTCTTTAAATTTATGGATAACACAAGAGAAATACGATGTTGTAGGAGTCTCTAAGGGAAGAACATAGTAGTCTGAATGTAATTTTGTTTTAGAGTCTATCAATCTATAACTTTCAGCTCTGTGAAGACATTTAAAGAGAGGAGTTAGATGCATTTGTAGAGGTATGGTTAATCCTGTGTCCACCCAGACAGATGCTTTCTGTTTTGAGATCATTGATTTTATGATACAAGTGTTTAACAGCCATAGTAGATATTGAAAAGTTTCCTCCAAGAATAGGTGAATATTGCTTTCCTATCATGGTAGATGCCTTTACATCTCACAGTCACTTTTTCCCTGCCTTCTTTGCCTTTTACCAGATAAAGTAACTGAATCTTACTATCTGAAATGGAAGGGGACCTTGAGATGAGAGTGAGTCTTGAGGAGCATTTCTAAATTGATGATTTGTCCTTTAGTGCCACTTATTGAAGGGAGTTATGATCTGAAGAGCTATAAATAAAAGCAGGCAGTAGGAGGTGTGAATTTAGTCTTTATGTCTCTTGACAAGAAATTAAGTTTGCATCTTATTAGGAATTGGTACTTCCTAAGCAAGGACCTTAATACACAGCTTTCCTGTAATTATGGGAAGATGTTACTCCAGTATGATTTTTTCCCTGAGAATCCATTGAAAGCAACTGATCTTTTTACTCTGAGAGTACAATTATGTACTTTTAAGAGAAGAAGGTGTAGTTTTTAAAATCAAACTGCTTTTTTTTCTCTTTCTTGGTTATGAAACCTCAACTTTTGTGATGTGTTTCTATTCTGTCAAAAGAAAGCTTTTTAATCAGAATTTAACTTATTTCCCAGATTATGTTTTTAAGCATAGATACATACTGACTGTATTAGCTTTCCTGTCACTGGGACAAAATACCAGACATACACAACTTAAAGAGAGATTGATTTGGGCCCATGTTTTCAGAGAGTTTGGTCCATGGTAGGACAGCTCCAAAGCAGAAATGGCATGGCAGAAGGCCTGGCAGAAAAAAGGTGCTTAACCCATTGCAGCCAGGAATGAGAAGGAGCCAGGGACCAGAATACAGTCCTCCAGGTCATTCCACGACCTGCCTCTTCTGACCAGGGCTGACCTCCCCAGAGCATATTCAGCAATGAAGGCATCAGTGGATAAGTATGGTGTCCTCATGATCCAGTCACTCCTGAAAGCCCCACCTCTCAACATGTGAGACTTTGGGGGCACATTTTAGATCTAAACCATAATACTGACTTAGAAGATAATAAGCTGGCAATTACCCTTGCGAATGATGAGGTTTTTTTGTTTGTTTGTTTGTTTGTTTTTTGAGACAGGGTCTTGCTATGTAGTTCAGGTTGGCCTTGAACTTACTATGTAGTCCAGTCTGGTCTCAAACTCAGCAATCCTCCTGCCTCAGCCTCCCGAGTGCTAGGATTACAGGCACGTTCCACCATGCCTGGAAATTGCATTTTTTGTTATGCCAGATTTGAACACTCTCCTTAATTCCCAAAGGAGTTTTTAAAAACCAAGGAAGATAAGAGCAAGTTACTTGTTGCACAAAATACTGCATGTCATTCTGACCTCCCTAGCGTTATCTTTGACCTGCCTAGACCTACTAAGTTCTGTGATGTGAGCACCTAGACATTATATTAAAAAGTTTCAGATGTTACTAATAAGACCACGGTAGACTGTTTTTCCTCTTACTTTGATTTGGGGGTAGGGAAATCAAAACCAAGGTTGCATAAGTCCTTTTCTGTGTGTGCATTGTTCTCTAATTGAGGAACACAAGGAAGTCACATGCTGCTAAGCTTACCTGCCAAATTATATCTCTCTAGGAAGCAATTTTTGAAAACTTAACCCTTCCAAGAGCATTGAGTGAACCCGATTTTCTTTCAATATATTTAACTTCTAAACCACAAGGAATATTTTAAAAATGTATTATTTTGCAATTTAAAACACAGAAAAAGCAAAGATGTTTTAAAAATAGAGCAGTAATGATGAAAAGTTGATGATAGTTCAAAGAACTCTCAGATTTGGCTCCAATTGGATTTCTAAATCTCCATTTAGTCCATCAGTCTGTCCTTTTTCTCTTGTAAGAACTGAACCAGAGGAAATAGCCTGAAATGTAATAGAAGTCATTTTTAGGTTATATAAGCTTTTCTAAAGAACACTGCTTCTCAAAATGAATGAATGGATGATCAAAATTAATTTGAGAGTTTTCCCTCTTACAGAGTTTTAGGTACCAAAAAGCCATTCATTGGGGCAGAATTTCCCAGAGAAGAGCTGACCAATTGGGATTTATTTTAGTCATAGGTGAATATCATTGGCGTGGAAAATAAAAAAATTTGGGGATCTGTCAGGAAGTGCAGCAGTTATACTCTGGGGGAGTCTACAGCAGGTAGGACCCATGTGGGATAGCCTTACATGGTTTCAAAGCTCTAAACAAGTTGGTCTGGATTGGTGTTGCTTCTAAGGGATAGAAATTTGCTTTTCTATCTGAAAATCCAATGTGGTGAAGTCAGACTTGGTGGAACACATAGTTGACACTGTAAATTGTAGGCACCAAAAGTGCCTGCTGATTTCTAGAAGAAGGATCAGTCCTAATGCCAACTCTTTAGAGGTAGAGCTGTTATTAAACGTGTGCGCGTGCCTGCGTGCGTGTGTGTGTGTGTGTGATTGCATTTGCTTTGTGTATTGGCATTGCATGTTGGCCTTTTGCATAAGTGGTTGTGACTAAGATATCAGTTGTGTTTCTACTCATTCTGATGGAGTAGTGTATCCAAATTCATGTTCCTTCCTACTGGGAGTGCGACTGCTACCAGAGGCTGGTCCTTTATTTCAGTGAGACTTACTCATGATACCTGAGGAGGTCTCTGTGACATTCGTCACTAGTAGAAATTACCTTGCAAAGGAGATTTTATAATGGAAAACTTTAGTTAAACATATCCAGTTCAGTTCACATTTCTAAAGACCTGATAATTAGTTTGGGGTGCAAATTTAGGCCAAAAACTGCACAGGTGGTTATTGAGCTTGACTCTAGAGTCTGCAGGTTTTGAGGAATCAGAGCGTTTGAAATATGAATGTAATTTGGGATTATACTTTCATAATGGAAAGACATATGAACTTTGCTATGTGCTCTTTCATAAATACATTTGTTATAATGGTTAAATGCCTGAAGGTACCTTGAACTATTTACTATTAAGAAATCTGAGGCTCAGTAAGCAAGTTTTACCTCATACTTCAGAATTTCAAGTTTAATATGTTAATTGGGATTCCATTAGCTTTTGAAAAATTGTGTAGTCACGTGAAGGTTGCAAACTGTAATACTGAATAAACTTTTTTTTCCCTTAAATTCTTTTATTGGTACATTTTAGGTATACAATACGTTTACATTTATCACTGGGTGCTTGTACCTGTACATGATGTATCTTGGTTCTTATTTTTTCACCATTACCTGTGTGCCCTTCACCCCCTCCATCCTTCCCTATTTACATAGATTTCGTTTCCATTTTTTTCTTTCTCATAATTTTTCCTTTCCCTTCTTTCCTGTCTCCTTCCCCTCCCGCCACCCCTACTTTCAAATTATTAATTATTTGTTTTAATCCTTAGTTTCACTTTCAGTTTCTCAGAGTAGAAAAACTACTTGGTATTTACACATGTGTGTCCTATTAATTTCACTTAAGAGTATGGCCTCAGTATGCATCCATTTAGATATAAACGTCTCTAGTTTCTCATTCTTTATGGCTGAGTAGTACTGCATTTTATTAAAAAAAAAAAAACACATCTTCTTTATCCAGTTTCCAGTTGACAGGCACTTGGGCTGTTTCCAAGCTTTAGCTATTACAAACTGTGCCGCTATAAACATGGGTGTACATATATTGCTGTGGTATGATTCTTTTAATTCTTTTGGGAAGATCCCCAGCAGTGGAATAGCTGGGTCAAATGGGACATCTAGCCCTAGTTCTTTGAAGTAGCTCTTTACTGATTTACACAGTGGTTGCAGCAGCCTGCACTCCCACCAACAATGGAGAAGGGTTCCATTCTCCCCACACCCCTGCCAGCATTTGTTATTGGTTGATTTCTTGATAGCAGCCATTCTTTCTGGGATGAGGTGGAATCTCAGTGTTGCTTTCATCTGCATCTCTCGAATGACCAGGGGTGTTGAATATTTTTTTCATGTATTTATTTGCTGCTTTTACTTCTTTGTTTGAGAAGGGTCTGTTCATTTCAGATGCCCATTTTTGAATTGGGTCTTTGAATTTGGGGGGTCTGATATTTTCCAGCTCTTTATATATTCTAGATAGTAGTCCTTTGTCTAAAGTACGGCTGCTAAAATTTTTTTCCCACATTGTAAGTTGTCTGTTAGCTCTGTTGGTGGTTTCTCTTGTAGTGTAGAAGCTTTTTAATGAGATGAGATCCCAGTTGTTGATTCTTTGTGCTAGTTCCTGTGCTACTGAGGTTTTGTTCATAAAATCTTTTCCTATGCCATTGTCTTCAAGAGTTCTATCTAACTTATCTTCCAGCAACTTTAGTGTTAATGTCTTAATATTTAGATCTTTAATCCATTTCAGTCTTAGTTTACTGCATGGTGATAGGTACGGGTCTACTTTTAATGTTTGGCAGGTTGAAATCCAGTTTTTCCAACACCATTTATTAAATAGGCTATCTTTCCTCCAGTAAGGGTGGTTGGCTCCTTTGTCAAAGATGAGGTGGCTGAGTATGTCTGGAGTTGTTTCTGCATCTTTTAATCTATTCCACTGATCCTTGGGTCTGTTTCTTTGCTGGTACCATGCTGTTTTTATCACAGTAGCTTTGTAGTATAGTTTCAAGTTGGGGCTTGTGATACCCCCAGCCATGTCTCTGTTGCCTAGAATTGCTTTTGCTAGTCTAGGTTTCTTTTGATTCCAAATGAAGTCTTGGATTGTTTTCTCTAGTTCTGTGAAGTATATTGTTGGAATTTCAATCAGCTTTGCATTAAATCTATATAGTAGTTTTGGAAATATGGCCATTTTCACTATATTGGTTCTTCCTGCCCAGGAACAAGGGTTGTCTTTCCATTTTCTTATATCCTCCTTGATCTCCTTTTTCAGAGTGCTGTAGTTTTCAGTGTAGAGGTCTTTTGCTTCCTTTGTTAGATTGATTCCTAGAAGTTTCATTTTTTTGGATGCTATTGTAAATGGAATTGTTTCCCTAATTTCTCTCTTAGTGAGTCTGCTATTTGTGTATAAGAAGGCTATTATTTTTTGAGTGTTGACCTTCTCTCCAGCTACTCTACTGAATCTGTCAATTAAGTCTAGAAGTCTTCTGGCGGGGTTTTTTGGGTCTTCTGTGTGAAGTATCATATCGTCAGCAAATAATGACAGTTTAACTTCTTCCTTTCCTATCTTTATTTCTTTTATTTCCTTCTCTTTTCTAATTGCTGTGGCTAATGACTGAATAAACTTCTTTATGTAAAATTCTTGTCTCCCTTGCTGAAACTACAGAAATAAAAATTAAAATGCACAGAAAAGATTGAGAAAATAAAAATTGGTTCATTATCTCTTTTGAAATCTTGCCTGACCTGAATAAGATGCCTGCTTTTAACATCTGGTTATTGAGGATCCTCAGCCCACGCTTGTCTCTGTTCAGGAATAACTATACAGTAGTATATTGGAGGTATTGGTTAGCATTAGGATTGAGAAAACCAACACCAATATATAGTTATATAAAGTGTGAGTTATATCCAGGGTGGAGTTTGGGGGGTTTGTTTCTGTTCCTTCTCATTCCTTTTCCCTCGTCCCTTCTGTCCTCCTTTTCCTTGTCCCTCTTTTTTGAGATGGAGTCTCACTCCCAAAATTGCTCACATAAGTCTCCACTTTTTGTTCTGATCTTTTTATCTTAGCCCCCTGAATGAGGGGACTTCAGGTGTGTGGTACCAAGCCCAGCAAAGGATGTTTTTGTTTAACTTGGGCATTTGGAAACAGTGATGATTTATTTTTTTCATTCTGGAAAATCTGATATCCTGTCTCCTGACTCAAGACATTATGGTCTAAAAGTGATGTCCAATCTTTTTAGAGTTTAGTGTGATCTGCAACCCCAACCCACTTTTTTATCACAAAGTGCCAACATTGCAGTTAAACCTGAATACTGAGGTTTTAGTTTAGAAAAACACAACTGATCTTTTGTCTGAAAAAAAGATAACATATATGCAATAGGTTTGCTACCACTGGTGTAGGATATCTTCTATGAACCCCGAGTGTTCAGAAGAGCAAGCATAATCATCTATGGAGTGGTGTGGCAGTTGCCATTTTAGTAAAAATCTCTGCAAAGTCTCTCCAGTAAGGGCAGAAATCGGTGTGGCTGAGTGTGAGGTAAGGCTCTGTCCACTGCACTGTGAGCCTGCTGTGATTTAGAGCTAAAATGTCCTTCTCAGTTCTCAAGTGTGGACAGTGATCAGATCATGGGGGCAGTTTATTCCTCAGTGGGTTAATTCACACATGAATCCACATCTGAATGTGCTGTTAGGAAGTAGAGCCTGTTGGAAGAGTTTGCTCACTAGCACGTGGCCTGGAAGGCTGTATCTCCCTTCCTTTCTCCTACCTTTGCTCTCTGCTTCCTGGCCTTCATGATATGAGTAATTTTTCCTCAGCTATTCTTCTCTGCTATGCATTTTCTGCCTTAGAGCCAGCTGACCCTGAAGTGAAACCATGAGCTAAAATAAATCTCCACTCCTTTAAGTTGTGAGTGTCAGGTATTGTATCCTAGCGATAAGAAAGTGACTAAAATACAGCTCCATTGGAACTCAGTGCTGAACACCTTCTGGTAAAACTGAAGATGGAAGACGGGACCATTGTGCTTCCAGCTTCAGAGCCTTGGTGTTGGCAGCTAAGTTTGAGGGAAGCTGCTGTTTTAGAGACACCTTGCTAGTTTACATGTGTCTGAGGAAAGAGGACCACTGTATCTTTGAGCAGAAAATCCTTTCAGTAGAGCACTGGGCTTTGGAGTGGCAGAAATGAGAGACTTAACAGTGATGGCAAACCTTTTAGAGTTTTCAGGGTACTGAAAGCCCACTGCAGCACAGGTGCTGTAAGTTCATTACCACTGGACTAGGACCTGCAGAGCCATTGGAGTACAAATCACGCCTCCTCCAAAAGAAGTGTAAACATTGACTTAAAAAGGACATGACATGTACCTACTGCCTCATCAAATAAAACCTATAGAAAAAAATAGGCTGAATAGAGAAAATAAAATGCTACAATTAAGATAACAAGCAATAATTCAGCTTAGGTGTTCCTGATCCCTAAATGAATTGTGTCATGAAACTCTTTCCCAGAGTAAGAATTTGAGGGGTATGTGTGTGCATGCGTGCGTGTGTGTGTGTATGTGTATAGAAGTTTATTAAAGGTTATTTAAGTCCCATTTTTTTTTTTTTGGTACCGGGGATCAAACTCAGGACCTTGTGCTTGCGAAGCAGGTGGTGGAACCACTGAGCTAAATCCC
The DNA here is from genome assembly GCF_053883595.1 of Heterocephalus glaber. Classification (NCBI taxonomy): domain Eukaryota; kingdom Metazoa; phylum Chordata; class Mammalia; order Rodentia; family Bathyergidae; genus Heterocephalus; species Heterocephalus glaber. The sequence continues at coordinate 18,775,772 of NW_028258381.1, read as the reverse complement.
CAACCCAAGTCCCATGTATTTTTAAGGAAGTAAGAAAAAGCAACAGGAGTGGTTCTCAGTTCTAGCACCCATACATTTCTACAGTAACACTGCTTGAATAGTGAGGGACAATGTCTTTATCTTAATAAGGTCTGTGTAGTGTACTTTTGGTAATTGATGAAGGTAGGACAGTACTCCTTTTCTTTATTTAAAACTACCTTTCTTTTTTGAGACCATTTGTACATTTTTCCCTCTTGCATGTGGTCTGATCTCAGCTGCAGAACATAAAATAAGCCGTTATGAATTCTCTATTCTTTGTTCACAGCATTCCTATCTTCACACAAGTCTGTACATGACAGGTACTGCGTGGGAGGTGGGAGTGGGTGGGTGACTCTGTGGTTTGCAGTAATGTTGGTGGGAGCTGAGCAGATGGTTGTGATAGCCACGTGCTGCGAGATTCCCGTGGGAGTTGATGGTGGTGACAGGCGACTCACAATGTGCTATTTACAGTTTGGGTTTGCAGTCTTTTGGTGACATCTGAATGCTCTTTAGCAACTGCTTTCATTACTGCCTTTCGAGGAGCTGCTAATTGAAAATGAAATTGTGGGTGGGCACAGGCAGGCACAGGCATCTCTGTCTGGTAAATGTTACTTGAGAACTGATAGATATCCTGATGCCCAATTTGTAAATCTTTGTCTAAAAAGGTAAAGCCAAAGGTGCATTTGAGAATTTAGTTACGTGCGCATAGGCAGAGCTGAATTTCACACCCTTCCCAAAGAGTCAAACATACACTACTGGGGTCAAGAACAACCTATGGCCATGCCCAGAGATCCAGGCCATCCACCCACAGCTTACCTGTGTGTGGTTAAATTGTGCAGCTGTGTTGGGGTCTTATTTTAAATCTGCTAACATTTTACGGTATTCTGTATGAGCTTATCATAGGATATCTTCATCTATTCCTCTAGCTATTTATATAGTTCCCATGTAGGAAAAAAATGGTTATTTGCTTTCTAAAACTTGAGGATATTACTGTATATTCAAGTTCTTACATGTAACTTTCCTACCTGGAAATATTTTCATGCGACAGATCTTTATTGAAGGCATTGAGGGCCTCCAGGCACAATGCAAATACTGATTTGATTGGAATTTGACAGTGGATGATGATCTCGATTCTCTTACGGCTGCCCCCAGCTGTGGGATTGCAATTTGTACTTCATCTTCAGAGTTGTTACCTATCGCATCAGTAGCATTATTGACATGGTAGCTTTCCTAAGTGTTTATATACTGAGTTGTTTTACTGTCCATTCTCAAAATAGCTTTGTAGAGAGAAATCTTGTGCTGAACAAGGAATGACCTCCCTCTCAGTAGTGCTGTTAGTTCTCTTTTTAACTAAATATGAAGATAGATACAATAATATTGCATTCTTTTTAGCCTTTCCTGGAATATTTTAGTTAATACTGGGAAAATCTATGGTGAATTATATACTTTCTTTTAGTAGGACTGCTGTTTGCTCTGAGAAAGCCCCTGAGGTTTTGACTGTGAGGACCTTGATGACACACCCCTTGCTGTACTTAACCCTCAGTCGCATTAGACCTGGTTTTTCACAGGTTTCCAACTGTTTTAATGCATTATCTGAGCTACTTCTGGTTCCAACTATGTTTAAAATAACCTATCTTGGAATTCTAAATGAATTCTGAGATTGCCTATTGATGCAAGTGCTGATGATTTTGTACCAAGTAGATGTAACAGTGTTCTTGCAGGAACTCTGGGGCTTTTCATACCTGTGGGTGTGCATCCTCACACTAGTGGCCACAAACATGCTCATAAGAGCAGAGGCTAAAATAGCTCCCGAATGCTGGCAAGTACTGTCAGGCCCCACCTGATATCTTTCAGGAGGCCTGATACGCTGTGCCATGTGGCCTGCTGAAACATTTTACCTGCATTCATTGATCACAGCACTGCGGAAACTGCCACTTCTCCCCTGGGTCTGCCTGCAGTGACGCTGATACAGTGGGTCATTCTGTAATCACGGCTGCACCTGCTTTTGTTCGGGAAGTGCTTGCGCCATACATCTTGAAGTCATGTACTACAGAGCTGGGCAGGTCCTAATTGCTGGTGATGGTTCTGAAGGGCAGAGATGGGCTGTAATTAGTTTGAAGAGCAATTAGCTGCATTTTTTGAGTAGGGAATGCAAAATTATACTTCTCAAAGTGTGGTGTTTGGATCACGTCTCTCAATACAACTCTGAAATTTTTATTAAAACGTAGATACCAGCTATCACTACAGGGTCCCAGTGCAGTTGCTGCAAGGGTCACCCTTCGAAAGAGAAACTGAATTGTCCTCAAGGTATAATTGAAAAATTAAAAAATTGCTATCTTGTTAGTAAAACTTGTGAAAAATCTTAAAAATTTTATAATACATCTTTTGTGAAGTTCATTTCACTAATATAGGATCATGTACTTACTCTATGCATTTATGAATTTAGTTTTTCCAAACTATTAGCAAGAAAGACATGTTTCTGCCACATGCTGTAGACATTATAGTGAAAAAAATGTTTTCCAAAATGACTGCTTTTTCTAGAAATTTACTAGAGTGATTCTGATAAAATAATTGTGTTGGAATCTTTCCTCCTTCGGTTTACCAGTGCCATCAAATAACACAGCCATTTCTAAATATGTTATTTGGAGGCTTTGTTTTTCTTAGGTTCAACTTACTTTCTTCTCTTCCATTCTAGACAATGATGTGGAACTCTTAAAGTCTATGAATTTTATGAATCCCCACAGATTTCAGATATTGGTAGTATTCAGTGGCAATATTTGGGGTTGTGTGTGAATGAAATCTGAAAATATTGTCCATGCATAAATGGAGGTTAAAGACTATTGCTTTCTCCATAACTAAGAAAATTTCATTTCAATAAAATATACTTGAATTTCTCTACAAATTTAAAAAGAAAACATTTTACTTTCCCAAACTAAACAGAGTAAAAGCCCTCAGAAGAGTTTTTAAGTAGCAAAACCTATACTTTCACTGTGACAGTTGCTTGTGGTGTGTCAACAGCAGATAGCATTTTTTTTAAATACATTGTTAGGGGAACAAAAAGCTATTTCTCTCCAGATGAGTGCAGTACTGAACAGTTGCTAGTGAAATTGCCATATGATATGAGAAAGTTAATAACTTTTAATTTGAAAACACTAACAAGTAGCAAGGAAAATGGAAAAAGCCTCTCTTTCTCAGGTGTGAGATAGAGCTGGGTAGCGGGCCTCAGGTGCATTGTTGGGAGGTTGTATGGCATCTACTTGCATAACTTATCATTACATGCTTTCTATCCCCCTGTTATTAAACCCTAAATATTTCTCAATTAGGCAGTGTTACCCTGGAGGCATGTGAGAGGAGAACATCTGGGACCATTTAAAGAGTGTGTGTGGGCTGCTCCATGATTCTCAGGTAGAGTGAAGGAACAAATTGACACGCTGTGATATTAAAGGCAGTGGTTCAGAGTTTTAAAAAGTTTTCTCCACTGAAATTCTCTTTCTGCTCAGCTCTGACCTGTCCTTCAAGCCTGACAGTCTCTTTTTCTTTAAATCTTTGACCTTGTCTTCAGCTCTTTGGCTTTCATCTTACTTTCTTCTTGTATGTAGCACCTTTTGTTTACTTCTTGAGCCACCTAGGGTTGTGTGGTCTCTTCTGAGTCTTTGCCTGTAGGTTTTTTGCTCCTTTGCTTGTGATAGTTCTTTCATTTACGCTGACCATTGTGTCTGGATTTTTAAAATTGATGTTTGCTTTACTTTAATTTTATTGTAAGCCAATGCACAAATACATAAAAGTTGTACATATTATTGGGACACTATATAATGTTTGACACAGAATTTATAATGTTTAAAAGATTAAACATATTTCTCTTCTCAAACGTATTTTTTTCTTTGTGGTAAAACCCCTTAAAAATCCTGTTTTTTCTGTATCCTTTTGAAATAAATGGTACACAGTTATTTATTGTCACCATACTGTTCAGTAGTATCCCAAAGATTCTTGCTCCTATCGGACCATAGTTTACTATGTATTGATGGAACTTTCCCTTTCTCCATTGTCCTGGCATTTCTGTCCCTGCCCTGTGATAACTGTACTACCCTCAACTTGGGGTCCACTTTCTATAGATAGTACATATAAGCAAGATCATGTGTTACTTGTTTTTCTGTGTCTGATATATTTTACTTAATGTAATGATCTCTGAATACCTCCATGTCACAAAGAACAGGATTTTATTCTTTTTAGTAGATGAATAGTAGTCCCTTGTCCATGAATCCATTGTGTATAAAATCTATTTGTCAGTTCATGGACCCTCACTTGTTTCCATTTTCTTTCTAGCTGCCTCTTCTGCTTGCTGCTCCTCCTATATACTAAACTGGAGCCATGGCAGCTATTTGGACAAGCCCTGTGTGTTCTCTACACTGTGTCTTCCTGTACTTGCTATTCACTCTGTTTAGAATGTTCCTCATATTTGTGGCTTACTGATTTAGAAGAAGGTCAGCTTCTCTTTTGAAGCTTTTATGAACTTCTTCATAATTAATTGCATTTTCTTCAGAATTCCCATGAACCTTTGTTATAACTTAGTGTCTTAGTTACTTTTCTCTCGTTGCTGAGACAAAATACCTAAAACCCAAAATGAAAGGCAGAAAGGTTTATTTGGTTTGCAGTTCATAGAGATGACAGTCCATAAAAGGCTAGCTCCAAGGCAGCATGGCACATAGCAGAGAGACAACAGTTTATGGGGGTGGAAGACAGCAAAAGCAACAAGAGACCTTAAGAGTGTCTCTCTGCCCTTTTTATCTTATTCAAACTACTTAGGGTGGGTAGCACTCATGCCCTTAATCCTAGTGCCCGCGGGCCTTGCACTGCACCTTGAATCAATCACACATTCTAGATTCAGCCACCGTTGAAAAAGCATGAGGCTTTGAGGGGGGGCATCTAAACATAAGCCATAACACTTGGGTTACCCCAGGATTTATCACTTAATCTGGAACATTGTAGAGAGAGAGCTGTGGGACTGTTAATAATTACTTCCACAATAATCATAAGTCAGGGTTTTCTAGAAAATTGGGATATATGATCAGTATTTGGGATTCACTTTTGGCCTTTTCGTATTCTACTCTGTTTTAAAGTTGGCTGTTTAACCATCCTTCTCTCAACCTAAATGTCCATCTCTCTGGAGACATAATTTTATAACATGCCACAGGGCCTAGGCTTACATTTCGTGCCAGGAAGTAAAACTTATAAAACCCACCTACTATCTTTTACTTGAAGACCAGAGACACCCTTCTTCTGCTTCCAGTTTCCATTCTTGTCCCTTTCCAATCCAGTCCCACATACCACAGCCAGAGTGATCTTTTGAAAATATGCATTTGATCATGCATTTCCCATATGTTAATCCTGTCACTGGGTTCTTTCATGGAAATTAAATTTGAGATTCAAATGATGATAGTGTTTTGTTATCTAACCCTCTTTTTGCCATTTCATCTCATGTTATCCTTGCTTCCTGGCTCCAGACCCCATGACCGTCCTCTGCTTCCTCTAACATGTCAAGGGTACCTTACAGACGCTGCTCTCTCCATCTGAGGCACCCCCTTCTGTGTCCAGTGTTCATCCTGAACTGAAATAATCTCTTCAGACAGGCTTTTCCTTTCCACATTGTTTAACAGGGTGGGGTGGGAGGGTGAGTCTGTCATTGGTCCTTTCTCTTTTGCATTCACATTTTTAACTTTCTAACACTTAATACAAATTATAATTACAGATTTTTCTTTTCTGTATCTTTCCTCATATCTGCCCTTCCTGGTAGACTCCAAGTTCTCTTAAGAAAAGATACCAGATCTGTTTTCTCCATCACAGTGTATATAATACATTGTTTGGCAGGTAGAAGAAGGTGATCAGTAATTAAAGTTTGAATAATAAGGGTTTTTTTCCTAGTTTATGGCATTGCTACCTCCACACTCTTGTTATATTTCAGCTTTATTTGGCAACCCAAAAAAAGAAAGGAAAAAAAATACAACATGGCTTTGTCTTCCCTCTGTGGAGATACGAAATGCAGAATGCAATACCAGTCAATAGATACATAGCAAGCAAAAAATCCTTCCCTAACAATCTTTGCTCCTCAGGTGGACGTCATCTGCCATCTCTGTGGAATACATCAGGAGTTTGTTTTCCCAGTGCCTTAGCCCATTGAGACAGTAGAATTGCTAGTGTAGCCATATAAAGCTGTCCTTGGGAAACCACAGCTTTCCACTTTTTCAGAGATAAAAATGATCCAAAAGAGACCAAACAGCAGGTACAGAGTGGTGGAAGTTGGGTTGGAGTGAGGTGGAATTTACTGAACACTGTTGTACATGATTTGTCTGTGTTCTATTTTTTTACTCTAAGAGTACAAAATATTTTTAGTATTAAAACATGAATAACAGGTCTTTTCACTGTAATATTATTGACTTGCGTGCCCTCTCTCTAAACTGTTTTGACCTTAGAAAATATTTTATTTTTATTTCCTTTTTAAGTGGCCCAATTAAATTATTCTCTCCGTATTCACTCATTCAGCAAACATTTTCTGAGCACCCTTTATGTGCAAACCCTATACAAGAGACTCTGATATAACAGAAAAGGATGCATATAATGATAACTCTGCTCTTGGTGTGTTTATGGCTTGGTAGATCAATCCTGACCTCTCAGAATACTCTTGACAATAAATGAGGGTGAGACTGGAGGATGAAGTGCAGTTCAAAGGGAGGCATGGTTGAACATCTCTTAGAAAGTGAATACATTCAGATATATGCTGTAAAGTTCTTTGAAATGGTTTCTTTCCCACTGTGCCATTTTCTTGACCTCTGTTCTGCCTTTCAAAGAAATTTTCCAGAATAATGTTATATCCTCTTGAAAGCATCAGTATCAATTAGGAAGTGTTGTGCTTTTTATCAGTTCTCTTGGATTGTAATTTTTACAAATAAAGACTTTAGAATTACTTTATTTTTTCCTCAGATATAATTTACTAGGAATTACCTGGCCCAATAATTTTATCCTTATTTTTTCCACATTATTAAAATCTTAATAGTTCTCCAGTGTTTCTAGAAGCATTGATATCTTTATTATGGACCAAAAATAGGTATGTTTTTCTAGAAATTATTTTAGTTGTGGACACTGACCCAACTATGTATTCCTGGAAGTTTTGACATAAAAATTTATATTTCTGTCCAGAGATGGAGCTTTTTTAAAAAATTCACTGCTTATTGGTACATTTTAGGTATATAATATGATGAGATTCATCATTGGGAATTTGTACCTTTACATGATGTATCTTGGTTCTTATTTTTTCCCCTTCCCCTGCCCTCCCTTCAGCCCCTCCACCCTTCCCTATTTACAAAGACTTTGTTTCCATTTTTTCCTTTTCTCGTATTTTTTTTTCCTTTCCCCTTTTTCCTTCCCCTTCCCCTTTGGACCTTTTCTTCCTATTTGAAGCCAGAAACAACTGTCACTATCATTTTTATATACTTGGAAGTAGGTTATTTTTAATCCAGGTGTAATTTCAGAACAGGAGTATTTTAACAGAACTTTAGAATGTTAATGTATAGGCAGAATATTGATAATTAAGTGATGTCAGCAGGACATTATAGAGCAGTTCCTAATTTACTAGCGAGTTACTTTTTCTGAGGCTAGTTCATAGATTCTTTTTTGTCTTTGGAAACGCTGTGTTACTTGGAAAGTGTTACAAGTGGTGGTTTCTCAGTGAATTTCTTAAGAAGCTATTTATTCCATAAACTTCACCCTCTTTCTATACTAATTACTGTCCCTTGACATTTATTCATTAAATATTTACTGCTGATGTACTGCTGTGGACAGACATAACTGAGTGCTCGGGATACATTACATTAATAAACTAAACAACAAAAATCTCTACCCTGATGGAACGTACGTGCTGGAGGATTCAGTAGAAAACTTCCATTTTAAAGTCCAGCCTGGCCTTTTCTTCTCAGCTTCTAGATTGGTAAATACAGCTGCTTATCAAACTGTTTTCATTTGAATCATCCATAAGAATTTCGAACTCCACATATCTCTCATTGAACTCTGTAATGGTGGTCTTCAATTTGCACTTTCATTTCACTGGCCTCCCTTCGTGTTTACACCACCTGTGAAGCATCCAAACCATGAAATCTGCTCATGCTGGAAATTTGGAAGTCACAGTTTTCTTCTGTTCACCCCTAAATTTCCATGACTTGTAGAGTTCTGTGTAGTTCTCATTTCTCCCTCCCCACTCAGATTTTTTTCTTTCTTTTTATTTGTACAAATGTGCAGTGCATAATGTTTACATTTCTTGTGTGGAGTGGGTACCTGTGTCTAACTCATCTCAGTTCCTTCTTTCATTCCTCTTCACTCCCGTGCCTCTCCCTTCCCTCCATCTATTGATCGCCCTCCCATTTGTCCACTCACAGTTTTCTGCCTTTTCTCCTAGTGCAGCAGCTCAGGTTTTCTTTCTCGGCTGTTGCATTATGTAGTTATTTTCCTGTCATTGGAACAGAGTACCCAACATTCACAACTTGAAGGAGGGAAGGTTTACTTGGCCAATGAATTTCAGACACTGAAGTGGGCGTGGCGTGGTAGAAGGGCATGGCTGAGGAAAGCTGTTCATCCTTGGCAGCTAGGAAGCAGAAAGAGAGGGGAGGAAGCAGAGACGAGAATGTACCCTTCCAGGCACCCCAGGGACCAGCCTCCAGCCAGGCCCTGCCTTCTCAGAGCACATTCAGCCTGGAGCTCATCAGTAGATTAATCCACTGCTGGGTGCAGCACCCCTGTGACCTTCCAGAAGCTCCGCCACTGACACCTGAGGCTTCTGGGAGGCAATTGAGAGCTCAGTGATAGCACGTGTTTTATGACAGTAGCTTCTTACCTGTTATCTCAGACTCTGCTCTCGCTGTTCTCTTGGCAGGGTGCACACTGAGTCTTGTTACCTACTTACTTGTAGGTTAAACTTCAACTTTCTTTATATAGTGTAGAAGCCCACATATTTCATTTTCCTTTAGGAACTTTTCCATTTATTTTGAAGGGCTACCTGATCCCAGTCCTCCTATTACATCAGTCGTAATTTATCTTCTAAAATGTCTTCCTCCATCCACTCCCACAGATCTCCGTTACCCTGATCTTTGTGACAGATAAGAAGCATAGTCCTATTAACTTAGAATAATGTGTTTTGAAAAAGACGTTTTATAACCAAGAAAATGTTCACTTTGTTACAATGTAATGTGGTATGTGGACAAGAAATTGAAACATTTTGGAGGACTAAGCGTTTATGAAAGACTATTGCCAGTTTTGGTGAGATAGCCCCAAAAGCCTGAAAGGACCATGTTTTTTCTTTTATGTAATTCTTGAACAGTCTTGGTGGTGTTTCAAATGAGGATTATAGAAAGCTATTTTTGTCAGTGAAAAAATTTTTTCAAGCCCAGGAACTGTAAGTTAAGTGAGTTATGTGGAGTCTTTCCATCATTATGAAGTAACTTTGCTTCTGTGTGAATGAATACTTAGAGATTCAAACCAAGGAAAACTAGGTATGATTTGAAGCTCATGATTGTGGTAAATTAATATTGAGAAGAACCAGGTATTTAGCTCAGTGGTTTCGCCACCTGCTGTGCAAGCACAAGGACCTGAGTTTGATCCGCAGTACCAAAAAACAAAACAAAACAAAACAAAACTGAGAAGACAGTTTACTCATGCAAGGGGATTTTTGTTACCAGTAAGTTGTATATATTCTGTAAGAGTCCGTATGTAGGAGTGTGTGTGTGTGTGTAGCACCAGGGACCAAACCCAGGACCTCATGCCTGCTAGGCATGTGCTGTCTTGCTGAACTGCATCTCCACAACAACTTTGTAAATATTTCAAGGTGCGATTTATATAGCTTCATTTGAAATAAGCTGCCCAAAAAAGTGTGAAAAGGTTTATTTGAAGTAAACAGTATTATAGTTCCCTAGGCACAATTATTTCATACTTTGTCTCAGTGAGTCAAGCAGAAAGCAAGGATAATCAAAATGTTTGTAGAAAACATTGCTCAGATCTATAATTCTAGGATTTCAATACCTGGACTCATCATTTATTTGCTCTAGCTTCCACATTCCTGTTTTGAAAATGTTTTCAGAAGATATCTTGAACAGGCCTTGGTGGCACAGTACTGTGATTCCCACAGTCTGGAGGCTGAAGCAGGAAGATTGCAAGTTAGAACCTAGCTTGGGCAACTTAGACCCTGTCTCAAGATAAAAAAGCACTGGGGATGTAGCTCAGTGTGACTCAGTGACACATATACACTCACATCCAAACTCTCCCTCTCCTTCTCCCTCTTTTGAGGGTACAAGTAATGCGTTTTAGCAGAATAAAGTAGTGATTCATGAAAAAAATTCTTCTCCTGCTCATTTCCACATCCTTTCAGAATCCTACTCAATTGGGATTAGAAATACATCTGTGGATAAAAAATTATAATAAAAACTTTCATATTGTTGTGTTGTGTTTAGCTATTTTCATAAGTGCCAACCAAGCTCACCTTTCTTTCGTGACAGCAACATGGTGTAAAATTGATGGGGCTATTATTCTATGAGTGAGAAAAAAACAAAAACTCTATTGAACACTTCATATTAGGCCCCTTGTACTTCTCTTCCTCTCTGACCCCCTCCCTCCCTCTCTCCCTCTTTTCTTCTTTCTCTTCTCCCTTTTCCTCATCCCTCCCTCCTCCTTCCCTTCTCCCTTCTCTCTCTGGTCCCTTCTCACCTTCCCTCCTCTCTTACCTCTCTTTTTCTTCTATGAAATGCTGTTCTGAACCTGTAGATAACTGAGGACAAATTATGGCTATTGATATGAAAGATTTTATTTATGTTCTTTTTTCAGCAATTGCAAGGATCTTCATTCTGGGCAGTAAAATAATTCCTCCTAGATTTCACATGTTGGGAGCTCAAATACGAGGAAGCTATCTTCCCATTGTTTCGTGGCCAGTAGTTTGAACTCACTTTGAGAGATTTCTGTTCTCATTGCTGAGACAAAATGCAAGATACCCAAAGTTAGAGGGGAAGGGCTTTATTTGGCTTACAGTTTGTAGAGGTTTCAGTCAATAATCAGCTGGCTCCAAGCCATTGCAGAGGAGAAACAACATGGCATGGACAAAGTAGCGAAAACAAGGAGGGAGTTTTAACACTTTCTTTCTGCCCCTTTTATCTTACTCAGATTAGCAAGATTAGGGCAGTGCCAAACCAGTCACTCACTTGTAGTGGTTTAGAAATCACACACCCTTAACCCCAGCAGCACACATTCCATATTCAACTGCCTCTGAAAAAGGAAGTCCCACCTCATCCCCATGAAGCTTTGGGGGACATCTAAACACAAACCATAACAATTTCTTAAGCTCTGCATCTAATTAGTTGGAAAGGAGAAAATTTTGTTGTAAATATACTCAGTGAAGAAAAAGATACCAGTCTATTAAAGGTAAGCATGGACTCTTAGCTGTATGTAAAGTGGAAATCAGGCATGGGGTAGTTCTTGGGGCCGCTGAAATTACTGTCACCATTTTCTGTCCTCTTCTTTAGAACCCTCTAAAATGGAAGTTCTGTCTGCTAACTTCCAAGATGTTACAAACCAACTGCAGGTTCTTGATCAGTTGTGCTAGCAATCAGAAATGGCGAATGCAGCTGCCATGATGTTAGTATCTCTGGGTTTGTATGCTAATGACTCTCATCCCTCTGTATTACAGCTCTGAGGTTTGAATGGCTGCTCCTCCTTTCATAGTGTTACAGCTTGTGTTGTTACAGCTCTTTGTGGTTCCCAGGCAATACATTCAGCAGGTGGTGCTCAAAGTCCTCTTGCCAGCTTTCTGGAGCTCTTCAGCAGTTTCCAGTGCCATTCTGGGACTCTTTTGGAGGTCTCCACAGGTCTCTCACTCTCTAGAGCACTTTGGCAACTCTCTGACTAGCTACTATGCTTACAGCTGATAGGTATTAGGGTCATCAGCTCTTTCTTAAGTGCAGCCTGCTCAATCCACTCTATCCAAGGTAAAAATTCTAATAGATGATAAGATCGGACCAGTGAGGCCTTATCATGACCTTTGCAGCAGCAAAGGGGGATAGTGTGCAAGAGGGAGCCCTTCCAGACTAACCCAAGGAGGGATGCTCATATAGAAAGGAATAGGTCTGTAGATGCACAGTTTCTTGCATTTTTGGACTTTTAAAGTAGTGGTGGAGGGTTGCAGTTCATGTGGAAAGGTTTCCGGGAAGAGTAATTTGGAGTGGCTTTATGGTGAAGTCATGTGGAATAAGTCTGTGTCTGATGCATGTGGAATCCAAGGTAAATATCTCCACACACAGCTGTGGATGTCTAGGACAGGCTTAGCTGTCATGGTGATAGCTTGGCCATACTGTAGGAGCAGCAGATACTTGACTGACAGCTTCTACCTGTTCTGCAGATGGAAGTGAACAGAAACCACAAAAGGCTACCACTGCCTCCAAGGAGTTTCCAGGAGCAGTGGCCATTGCTGATTATGACCCACAGGGTTTAAGGAGATGGCTGTGCCAGGTTTGGTCCCTGATGTTCTCCTTGGGTGGCATGTCCTCTGTACTTTCTCAGGGCGGTGGCAGCAACACCTAAAAGTCTGGTTTGAGGGAAGGATGTCAGGCTGTCAGCCAAGCAGTGGCTCCTGTAAGGCTTGCAGGAATGAGTGGTGGCCTAGAGGGCAGTTGGGGAAGCTGGTGGTGGAAAGATGCTGGGGTAACTGCAAAAGTGATGGAAAAGATTCTGGGGCCGCTTGTTCTGGATCATCCTGGAGACTGGTAGGGCGGAGGGCCTGATGGCTGTCATAAAGATCATGTTGCTCTGGCTGTCAGAGGATAAGGGGAAGGATTGGGCCTTGTTTTCTTGTCTCTTATTTGTTATTGTATCAGTGGTGAGGCTGTGGGGACACTATTGGGAAAAGAGATTAGGAATGAGGAATATTGGGTTGCAAGTTCTGCCTTATCACTGTTGCTTTGTATGCCCTTAAAGAAGTAATTGCTCCCCCTTTGATCTTTGTTTTTTGTGACTGCATAAAAATACATATATTATCTATGTCTCTTAACATTTTATGAAAAAGATACACGTGCTAGAATTCTTAAAACTATTTTTTCTTCAGTGTTAAAAAGTAGATTTTTTAAAGCTATGAATTGCCTTAAGTTTAGTAGTATTCATATTTAGGTAAAGCTGTACTTAAATATATAATGCATATAAAGAATAACATCAAGTTTTCACTTATACAGTAATGACTCTTTGATAAAATTATGATGTGCGTATGGTTATTAGACTACTGTGGATCCTGGAGGGTACATTACATTGGAAAACCTTGAATGGAGTGGGTCTGTATGTACTGTTTATGCAGATGATAAAAGCCTTTTGCTGAGTAGAGATTAATATCCAGTGGTATAACTTCTTCGTTTGGGGACTACCTGTTGGCAGCAATCTGAGCATTGTAATGTTGGTCTTTCAAATTAAAGTTGTAGAAATCTGCTTATTATGAATAATTCATAATAAAGGAATGTAATGAAATTATTTCTAAATTTTATTTCTTTTAACCACTAAGATATGTTCTGAACATGTTACGTTTTTAGTTTTCTAATTTTTCTTTCAATTGTGAGGCATGGTGTTGATTCTTTTGTTTTTGGAAAATCCTTTGCTGTACCCCATTTTTATAAGCGGAGTGACATGTGTAAGATAGTATCTCTTCACTGGAGCAGCTCAGCAGTCCTTAGGTGGAGCGGTTGTTCTGTTGGCCTCCTCTCCCTCTTCCTTCAGTTACCTTCCTCTAGTGAATGTTTTGTGCGCATCCCACATGCCCAAACCATTGTGATTACGAGAGGCATCTAAGGATTATAAGAGACAGCTGCTATTTCCCAAGGACTCATTTTAGAATTGCTTGATTACTTTGGAACACTTTAAAGTAAACAAACTATGAAAAATACACTCTGTGAAAAGTTGCTGAATGATAGATATGCCCTTAGTCTTTCACTAATCTCCCTTGTGGCGTTTATAATGCCATCTATTTTTCTTGGGAGAGTTTCCTTACAGCTGTATTTGTGATCTTTGACTGGGATTTATGAGCTGCCACCATTAAGGCCTCCCTCTGGCTTTGCCATCAGAGATTGAGGGTTGTGTGTGGTTTGCTTTTATTTGCTTACTATGTGGGAGTTTTTCCTAACCAAACATATGCATCAGCGTTTTTCTTGATTTTTATCTTTTTTAGCCTGGATTATTAAGAGAATATATGAGTTGTGAAAATTTCTTCCTGAAATTGAGGAACAGACTTCTGAAACAGAATGCATTGCGATTGCTTGGAGAAATGTATGTCTCTGGGTTTTAGCAGTTATCTTTGAAGATATTTTTGTTTTGTTTTTGTTGATACTGCTTTTAAATTTAACTGTTACAACTAGGACAAAGGAAAAAGTTAAATCTAAGAATAAATATGGTGGGAAGTGGAGGAGAAAAATGAAGACACAATAAAACCATTCTGGATTTATTGATGATTTTAAGATTAGTGTTGACTGATCCCAAGGAATTTTGAGATATTCGCCACAGGGTACTCTGCATTTGTTGAATTCTCACACATCAAATTGCATCATATATGGCTTGTTTTCTTTACACACATACTGTATGAAAGGCTTGGACCTCTGGCTAAGCCAGTTTTTTGGGGTTTTTTTGTGGTTAAGTATAAACTATTAGCAACTACCTCTGTCCACTCTCTGCTTCTTGACAGGCTCATGGAAGCAATTCAAATCTGTTTGCATTATTGTTCACCTAACATAAACTGATCCTTTTGTTTGTAAGAAAGATTTTTTTCATTTGGTAAAACAGGTAGTACAGGATTGACTTTAAACTGAACCTTTGTTTTAAGACTTTAGAAATGACGTATTTAAGGTTTGCCACTTTGTTTTTAGCACTTTTCTATATAGGCCCTGGTATGTAGTATTGAAATATACAATAAGCATTGACGTAGGAAGAAAAACCACATTTTACACTCTTATAGGACTCAGATACTTTCACTTTTAAGAGTGAATTTTGGTTGTGGCCAATTTAGAAACTGTCAATTTAACTTAAGATTGTAATGGTAAATTGCTTTTCTCGATTATGTATCAGAATAAGTGCTGCTCTCAGTATAGATTTCTGCATTTCTTTATGAAGGCTATTTACTTATAGAATATGTACATTTTTTAGAATAAGGTCTGAGTAACCCCAGGCTGGTTGATGTACTTGTGGAAAAGAAGATTGGAAATATACTATCTCTGATTTGATTTTGTACAGCATATTGAATATATTTATATATTCCCTTCACTCTGGTATTGGTTTGTTTTTCTTAGAGTAAAGGGGAAATAATGTTGGTGTTTCTTTGAAGATTTATATACAAAGGAAAAAGAAACGAAGGAAGTGAATTTTTATCTTTGAAGCATAAATGAATCAACGTGTTTGAAAATGCTTAACAAGTTATTAGACTGACTGGTATACATTGAGTGCATACTGTGTACTTGCATCAACCCGAGGATGATTGGCGAAACCATCACCTATTCCTGCATTTCTTCCTTTTCCGCCTTTTTTAGTTGTTGTTCAAGAAGTAAAATTGATATAAACTAGACTGTATGTATTCTGAAGTGTTTTTGTTTAATATGGTGGGAATGTAGTAAAAGTTAATTTCTCTTACATATGTATATCCCATTTTTCTGGAGCAAGCAGTTTTTGAGATGGTTTTCTATTCTCAACTGCATTGCCTTTGTAAAAGTATAGCTTGATCATACACATGTAGTTTTAGTTCTAGAGTGTCTGTTCTGTTCTGTTGGTCTATTTGACTTTATTTTAATACTGCACAGATTTTATTACTTTAGTTTGCTTTATAGTAAAACTTGAAGTCAGGTAGTGGTAGTCCTCCAACTTGGTTTTCATTTTCAACTTTTGCCTTTTCTAGGTCCTTTTCATATGAATTTTCGAACGAGCTTGTCAGCTTCTACAAAGAATCCTGCTGGGTTGTTCATAGAAATTATATTGATTCAATAGGTTAATTTGGGAAGAATCGACAGTTTAAAAATACTGAGTTTCTAACTATTGAATTAAGGATGTATCTCTCTTCCTTTTCTCCATAGTATTATGTTGTTTTTAGTATGCAAGTCTTTCACATTTTTGTCACCTGTCCTCTTAAATATTTATATTTTAATGTAACAACAAGTGGTACTGCTTTAAATTTTCTTTATTCAATGTTGAGATTAGTTTGTAGAAATAGGGTGATTTTTGTATATTCATCTTTTATCCTTCAATCTTGCTAACCCCACTTAGTTGTAGTAGTTTGGTAGGTTCTTCTGGATTTTAACCTTCAGTAGCATGTCTGAGAAAAGTAGCAAGAAATATATTTTAGAGTTTTCTTTATCAAGATAGTCATGTGATTTTTCTGTTTTGGTTTGTTAATATGGTAATATTTTGGTCAGGTTTTTGAATCTTAAAGTAATCTTTGTGAATAAACTCCATTTTTTATGATTATTATTTCTTAAATGTTAGACTTTTTGCTAAATATATTTTAAAGAGTCTTCACATTCACATACATATTTTGTGTTTATAAATAAAATTGGTCTGTTTTTCTCTGCTTCTTTCTGCCACCTCCCTCCCCAATTATATTGGTATGACTGGGGTTTATCAATTTTACTGACCTACTTGAAGAGGCTTTAGTTTCATTGATTTTTTTCTGCTGGTTTATATTTCATTGATTTCCTTCTTCCTACTTACTTTGGGTTTACTTTGCTTGATTTTTTTCTGTGTTTTCAAAATAAAACCTTAGATCATTGATTCAAGATCTTTCTTTTCTCATACAATGCCTTAAACATACCCCAAAATGCTACATTACCAATATTCCACAAATTCTAACTTTTTATGTTTGTATTTTCAATTAGTGCAAAATACTTTCTAATTTATCTCTTGATTTCTTGTTATAAGGGGTTTTCAGCATTGTTATTTTCCAAATATATGAGGATTTGCTAAAGATCATACTGATACTGATTTTTAATTTAACTTTGTTATGATTTTTTTTGACAAAAGCACTCTACATTTATTTGTTCTCAATTTATAGCCCAGAATATGGTCTATCTTTATAGATGTCCTCTGTGAACTTAAAGACTGTAATTTTCTTCAGTAGTTGGGTAGAATGTTGTGTAACGTGCCAGTCAAGCCATGTTGGTTTGTAGTATCATTCAGTTTTACTGTACCTTTACTGCCTCCCCTTCCCCTCCTACTTGTATCAAGAGAGATGTATTCAAATCTCTGAGTACAATTGGGTTTTGTCTCTTTCTCATTCATGTTAGCAGTTCAAAGTTTCAAAGTTCTGTTTTTAGGAGTATAAAGATTTAGGATTGGGCCAGGGATTTAGTTCAGTGGTTCCCAGCACCTGCCTCACAAGCACAAGGTCCTGAGTTCGATCCCTGGTACCCCCTCCCCCCCAAAAAAAGATTTAGGATTGTTATGTATGTTTGATTAATGTATCACTTTATTATTATGAAATGACCATCTCTATTCCTGCTAATAATGTTTGCTTTGAAATATATGTTTGAGTCTCTCACCGTCATTTGTTTTCTGATAGTCACATCTTTGTTTCTTTTCTATCTTTTCCTATTTCTGGATCAATAAAATATTTTTAAGACTTAATTTTATCTCTTGTTAGCTCATTAGCTATAATTCTTCATTCTGTACCTGGATGCTTTAGGGTTAATCCTCTATGTATCTTTAACATAGAGCCATCTACCTTCAAGTGATATTATTTCATTTTATGTGTAGATTTGTTGCAGTTGCTGTTCTCTTGTACTTATAGTTTTTCACTTCCAGCCTTTATTCTTTTGATGGGAATTTTACTTTCATGTATGTTAGAAGTCCACAGTTCATTGTTATTATTTCTGCTTACAATGCATTACCTTTTATAGACATTTTAAATTATAAGAAAACCATATTCTCTGTGTGGTTATATTTCTTTATCCCTTTATTCCTTTGTATAGATCTGATTTTCATCTAAACATTTTCCTTATACCTGAAGAACTTACTTTAATGTTACTTGCTGAGGTAGTCTACTGATGGATGAGCCTTCTAGCCTATGTACGCTTGAACATGCCTTTACCTTGCCCCTAACCCGAACCTCATTCTGAGTGGTCAGTTTTCTGTCAGTACTTAAAAGATGTTGCTCTGCTGTCTTCTTAAATTATTTCCAGTGAAAAATAAGTCATTCTTTGTTCCTCTTCACATTACAAACCTTTTTTTTGACTGCTTTTACGATGTTTTTATTGCTGCTTTTGAGCACTTGGCTATTCTGAGCCTTAGTGTAGTTTTATTAATCTCTTTTTGTGGTTTGGATTTGTCAGCCTCTTTGATATGTGCATTCATAATTTTTATGAAGTTTGTAGAATTTGGGTCATTATTTCTTCATTATTTTGAGGTAGATCTCTTTTACTGCAATTTTTCAACAACCACAATACCCAGATATTAGGTGACTATGTGTGTGTCTCATTATGGACTGGTGCTATTTTTATTTTTCTTCATTCTTTTTTCTTTGTTTCATTTTGCGTAATTACTGTAACTGTGCCTCAAGTTTCCAATATTTTCTACCATGTCTAATCTATTATGAATACTTTCAAGTATATTTTTGTCCCTGACATTGCAGTTTCATTTCTAGATATGTGATTTGAGTGTTTTTTAAAATGTTAATTCTTATATCACAACTATTTGAATATATAGGACATAAGTATAATAGCTGTTGTTTTTTCATTTGCATTTACTTTACATGCCAGTTCTGGGTCAATTCTGTTTTGTGATCATTCCATTCATTATGGGTCATGTTTTCTCCCTTGTTGTATACCTTGTAATCTGTGATTGGATACCAAGCATTGTGAATTTCACCTTGCTGTATGCTGGATATTTTTGTGTTTTTGCATATCTTCTTGAGCTTTATTCTGGGATTCAATAAAATTAGTTGGAAACAGTTTGACCCTGTTGAGTCTTATCATTAGGATTTGTTAATGAGAATCTGGGAAAGATCTCAGTCTAAGGAAAATTATTCCTCAGTATACTGAAAGATCTTCATAAATATTCAATTAAATATTTTATGAAGTATGAGTTTTCCAGTCTCACTGGTGGGGGTGAGCATTGGTCACAATTGTATATGAGCAACAGGAATTGTTCCTTCTAATCCTTTTGGGTTTTTTTCTCCAGCCATGTGTCGTTTCCTCCTACTGTGAGTTGATCTGTACTCTTCTGTATTCTCAGAGGAATAGATCATTATGTGATTCTCTTCTCTCTTCCCCTTAATCTTACAAACCATAGCTGCTCTTTACTGTCAACTAAATCTCAATTCATGGAATCTTCCAGATTCTGCCTTAGTTCCACCTCCTTGCATTGCATTCTGTAGTCTCTCCAGGCAATTTGTTGGTGCACTCTAAAGGCTCTTCTCATTTCTTCCTGAATCTCAGGGATCATTGCCCCATGTCTGGTGTCTTGAAAACCATTGTCTCATATATTTTCCTGAGTGTTTTCAGTTGGTTCAGACAGGAGTGTATATCTGGTTTCTGTTACTCCATCTTGACAAGAAGTGAGTGGTTACCTCTATTTCTTTTATTGATGTCACTCATCATCTGTCTACTTTTGCCTAGCCCAAGACCATAATTTATTCTTCCCTGCCTTCTCTCTTGATCCAGCAACTTATTTTCCAATTCCTGTTGGCTCTCTTGCTTCTGAATACAATTTGATATTTCATTTATAGTTAACAGTAACACTCTTAAGAGAAAGATCACCACAATTACCTTAAAACAACAAAAAAAATTGGAGTAGAAGAAATGTTATCGAAATAGTTCAAAGTTGTGGTAGCTTTGTGCTATATGTAATTTAAGTGCTTAGAATTTCTTAGGACATTTGAATTCAGTGAAAAATTTGTATGTCATATATGTTTATAGAGCAGCATTATTTCATGATGAGTGTATTTGGTTAAATAGGTTTTAAAATTTATTTTGCAATACTGGATATTGAATTTTGACCTTGTACATGACAGGCAGGTTTTCTACCAGTGAGGTACATACTGCTTGAGTATTTTGAAGAAAATAGGTTTTTCCAGACTGAGCCTTAATGTTCCTGCACATTTGGGTCTTTTATTTACACACACACACACACACACACACACATACACACACACACACACACAATTATTACTATTGTTTGCTTTCTTGTTTTCCCTGCTAGTTTATGTGCTGCTTGAAACCAGATTTGCTATTCTTTCATCTCTAGAACCTCACACAGTATCTAACATAGGGCTGTTTAGTTAATGTTTGATAATTTGAACTATTCAGTTCAAGCGGAATTTTAAGCTCAGTGCATTGTTACGGCTTTATTTAGAATCTCTGCATTATATAGAACTCTAACTTTCTCCATTTTATAGCATAAACTGCATCAACATCATTGTAGCCTGTTATTTGTCTTTGGTTTGTTTTGAGAGAGCTGTCAGAGAATGCACTCTTTGTTACTTGGAATTACTAGCAAACTACTGTTTTGCCATTGATTAGAGTGACAGTCTTTTCTGTTCTACTGTATTTGGTGTGGTATTTAGTTATAATCAGTTAGTTTTCAGGTGCAAGGCTTACTGGATTTCCCATTATAAGTTGTTGCAATATCATTGACTTAGTAGGGGACCTGGGGAAGGTTTTTCTTGTTTTGTCTTGAGGGTCTTACTTTGTGAAACATTTATTATCATCTATGACTAGCCCTTGTGTTCTTCCTTGTCTGTATTCTAACTCAACACCATGTGTTAAGAGGAAAATCATCATAGTGGTCAACTTCTGTTAAATTCTCTTCCAGAAATATTGGAGAAAGAGCTCTTGAAGATTAAAGACAGCCTTTGAATTTGAGATTGGTGACTCTACATTGGCTGAATAATCTTAGAATTGATGACCCCCTTTTTAGTTCATTGTTGTTTCACTTGGTAGAACAAAATTGCCTTGTTTTCCTTTTATTGCTCATCTCCTCCTTACAAAGTAGACTATAGTAGTGCTTCCTCCCTGGACACATGATTGTTTTATAATCTCCCAAGTCTAAGGAATTGGGTATGCATGAGCCCTGTATGTCTGGAATTGTGATGTCTGTCTGTTTATAATCTTCATTATCCTTGCATTCATCCAGTTCTAGACTTTTAACTTGCTCACATTGCATGGTTCTGGCTCCCTCTGCAGCTCCAAATGGAAAAGTGCTTTGATGTGTTTTGTTGCTGAAAAATCCAGCTCTCAGCCTTCTTTCTTCAATCAGACATTCCCAGCTGATATACAGTTGATATATATATATTTATATATATTTGGTGGGGGTGGGAATGAGGCAAGGCTTATTGAAGCCTTATTTCAGGAGAACCCCAAGATGTGAGAAAATGGTAAGGAAGATAGGGAGAAAAGTCAGAAGGGGCAAGGACAGCTGCAGTTATGAATTTGAAAGTTAGTATATATACAAGTATTTACTCTAAGCTTTTGTGAAGATATCAAAGAATTGCAGATTAAAGGCCTAGAGCCATTTTAGAATTTCAGGACCATCTTATTGAGTTACTTTGGAACCTAATGCACAGCTCAGCTTAATAATTTGTGCAGTTTATCCTGTAATATTGGTGTGGCTTTTGAACAGTTAGTACAAGTTTGGCTAGGCTTAATGCCTATAGACTTCACGTTCTCCTTCATTAGAATGAATGAATAGACCAAATAATGTTCAATTGTAATCTAGATTTATGAGTGCATGGTAGTAGATTTAAACTTGATTTTTAAAATATGTTTAGAGAATTTGGCTTTCCCCCCAAATCTAGAGCTACTAGCTATTATTATAGCAGAATGATTTCTGGGTTTTAGAAGAGAAGTTTTGTGTTTTTAAAGTTACAGTCACTGTGTTGACCTGGATAAGAGGAGAATTTCTGGACACATTTTGTGCCAGTGTAGTAAAATCATGTATATTCATATGTGGCTTTTGGGATGCTAGTATGTTCTGCTTTGCCTTCCAGGGGTAAGTACATGTATATATTTAGATTCATTACTTTTATTTCATAGATAATAGGGTGTTCACTTAAAAACCATACTTTTGGAATTTTATATTCATAAAGTCTATTTCGGACCCTTGAAACATGACCTTTTGTACTTAATAAGTCAACACCATTTGGCTTGTTCAGTTTTTTTTTTCTTCATATAATCCTTTTTAGGATATAGAATTCCTGTCAATTGAAGGCTGGTCATTATGCATTACTTTCTTAGCAGCTTGTGACACTCCTGGCTCTGTTTGAAATAAGTCTTGTAAGTTTTTAGAATAAAAACAGTAGGAAAATCTCTGGGAAGTTTTATTATCCACTCCTCACCTTTTTTTCCCATCTTCTCTGTTTGATATGTATAAATTTCATCTTTGTTTTTGTGCAACTTTTGTTCCTTTCCCCTCTGCATTGTCACAAAACCTTTTCCATACATAGAAGAGTAAAACTAAAAATTACTGCTTGAAAATGTAGTACTTGGTAAAATTCTGCATGACTTGGTACTATTTGCTATCTAATGTAGTTATAAAGATGTAGATTAGAAATTTATTTTTGCTATTAAACTTAAAAATAATTAGCCGAAGTATTTACATTTTATCCTGAAAAGAAACTCACATAACCTCGTTGATTTGTGTGAGAAGTAGCACTCTTCTCCAAAGGTCTTCCAGAATTACTTCCCCTGTCTATATGTCAGAAAGACTGTAGTCTGCAGAAGTGGAGGTGACACTAAGGAGGAGAAATTGCTTTTCTTAGATGAGTTTCTACAAAGCAACTCAGTATAAGGTGTGAAATTTCATGGTTGCATGTTTCTGTCGTAGCCCATGTGTAGCAGTCACAGACTCTGAACCCAATAATGTATTTCTATTTGGACAGACATTGACCTCTTTTTCTGGGCTGAAACAGTGAAGCAAATCAGTTTTGGAAGCTTGGGTTATAAGAAACCTAAATTAGTTTGAAGTGGAATTATCCTGATGAAAGGGCAGTTGAAAGCCCTTGACACTGGACAGAGGATTGTCTAGTGTCTAATCTTGGCTCAAAATGCACCAGCCATAATGAGAGTCATTATGAACTGCTGATCTTTTACCCCTCCCCTCAGCAGACCCTATTAGACTTGCAAAAATAGCAAACACTGTGAGTGTTTGGCATGGTGCCTGCTGTGTACTAGAGGAAGAAAGCTTACCTTGTTTGTGCTTCAACCAGATACTGGTGCATCCTGTTACAGTTACGCTTAGTTCTGAGCTCCTCTGTTCAGTCACATCTTGACAGATGCTATCATGGCCACCCCTTAGCAAGACAAATGCAGCTTCTCTGCAGGAGTTGGCTTTTGCCCACCTGTGCTTGCCAACCCCCTAAACTGAAGTGCCTGTGTACACATGGAAAGGTAACAGCCTGTGCCATTATGCGGGGACTACCTTTTGAGTTTTTCCTACTTCTAAAAGAGAAGTTATAGGTCTGTTTGTTCAGATAAGTGTGTGAGCCCTGAATTTCTCTTTCTGCTTTTTCAATAGCAGATAATTATGCACCCACTGAAAGTCCCCAGGAAAGGTCTCTATACCTTAGAAGTCCACCTCTCTGCAGGTACAAAGATAAGTAATCACATAATCAGAATTTTGATAGCTATCTGCATAAAGACTCTGGGAACAACAAAAAAAAAATCTCTGGGAATGTGTTTGGAGAGAAAAATCCTCCTTTAGGGAGGTTAAATATTACTGAGAAAGTATGGTGTACATGTTCCTGGAGCCAAGGTTAAAAGAAGCCAAGTGGTTAAAAATGAATTTGATGAACCTAGTTTGGGAGCTGATTTTGAAAGCTTCTGAAAATGAGAAATCATCATGGAATTTAAAAAATGATGAGTAGCCTCTTCAAAAAAATGTTTAAAGAAGCCTTTTGCTAGCTCTCTGGAGAATGAGATTTTTATATTTAAAAAATGCTTAAAACTGGGGGAATGCTAGTCTGTGCATGAGATCCTGAATTCAAGTAGAGAGAGTAATTAAGAGTAGGAAGAGAGCGAGAATGTTTAGGAATCTTATACATAGGACTTAGCTAAAAACATATATTAAAAAAGTGAGAAGAGAAGTAAAAGAGAATAAAGAGGAAAGGTCCGTTGCTTTGACCTAAGACTCCTGAAAGAGTATTTACAAAGCAAACAGGAAAGGTGGAGCTGGTTTAAGGGATGCATGATGGTTTCAGTTTGTGGCAGATTAAGTTTAAAATACCTGTATACAATATATAGATATTAATGAAGAAATTTCACAGTAACATTTGAACCTAAAGTTCAGAATAGGTCAGCTTGGCACACAGGTTTCCGTGAAAACCTTCATCCAATAGCAGTGCTAATGCAGGATAAGGCCTACATTCTAAACCAGCTGTTACCTGCTAAAGGCGGTATTTATTGTATTTAGCTCTTCTGTCCAGAAAGCCATTTACCATGAGTCCCTCTGAATTTGAACACAGTGAATAATGTAACAAGAAGTCCTGTGTATTCACCATTTAGGAACCAATTCTACAGGGACACAGTTGGAAATTCCTGCCCTTTTTGGTACTGAGCCTTTCTGGAAAGAGTGTCTCCTAGATTTTCTTTATCCCAATAAATGAAATATTTAAAATTCCTTCCCTACATAAATTTTGAAGAAAGCAACTCCTTCCCCTCGAAAAAACTCCAGTCCCTTCTCTCTTAGTTCTGGCCCATCATGGTCAGTTTACCTGATTTTTCCACCTGAGTTGTATCTTTCCTTTGGAACTCTCAGATATTTTGTTGGCTGATTGTAGTTTCTGATTTCCTAGGGAATTTCTGAGTCAGTTTATATCCAACAGTAAATTAACAACTCATAAAATGGGCATCAGTGATAAAGACAATAATGTAAGAGTGTATGAGTCAAAGTTCTATTTAAAAGATACAAATATAGGGCCAGGGATGAAGCTCAGTGGCACAGCATCTGCCTGGCAAGCGCAAGGTCCTGAGTTGGATTCCTGGTACCTAAAAAAAGAGATGTAAATATAGATTGTTTCAGTAAAGAGTTATTTATCTCACTTCCTTTCTTCCTCCTTCCACCCTTCCTCTTTCATCCTTCCTCTCTTTCTCATCTTCCCCTTTCACTCCTCCCTTACCTTCTCTTCCCTCTTCCTTATTAGGTATAACTGATAGAGTAGAATCACAAGGCTTTTAGGAGTTGTGTGTAATATAGCCAGATGACTATATGAGAAGGCATGAAGTAGTATAAGGAGGGTCTCCAAAGGACACCCTCCCTTCCTGACCCTTGAGAGTCATCCACATCATCTAGATGTTTTCATTTTGAACTGCAACAAAAGTGGGGAGGGAAATTGAAGGCAGCTTGTTAAATCACTTTGACCATTGATAAGTCTGTGAGAGATAGAGATTAAAAAGTAAATGTATCTGGGGAGGTGTTTAGTCCTGGATAAAGCCATGTTTGTCCAGGCTTTTTGATACCATTAGAAACCACGTATTTTCTTGTATTCACTTTAAAGATCCATGGAATGGTGTGGTTTAGGTGCCTTTCAAATCTGTCTTGACAAGAATGTTCACAGGGACACATGGCAGGACCTGTCTGCAAGAAAAGAAAAAGTACATATCGAATGAAGATACTTTAAACCAAATGATTGTTATGGGCTTATGTTTTATAGATATTCTTGAGGCCCCTTGGATGGGAGCATTCTGGGGAAGGAACATGGGAGTATGGACTTCTACATTGAGAATAGGAGAGGGCCCATTCATCATGTTTCATGTCTTTGAATACAAATTTAGGCTTTTTATTATTAACTTTATTTAATCTGGTAAAGGTGGTTTTACCAAGAAATGTCTGTACGTCCGTTAAGAGTATTGCCATGCCATCTGCCTGTTCTGTTTTGTTTTGTTTTGTTTGGGTACCGGGGATTGAACTTGGGTCCTTGTGCTTGCACAGCAGGTGGCAAAACTACTGAGCTAAATCCCTGGTCCCTCATCTGCCAGTTTTGAAAGCCTTCAGGTCCTCTGCCACCAACCATTTTTGTACCTTTTTCATATGTCATGGTAAAGTCCCTGTGGCACCTTGTTCTCCATTTGTTTCTGTTTCAGTTTGAAATGTGGCAGAGAAAGGCAGAGTGCACTAGGGAATTCTGGTACCATAATGTGCTGTGAGAGGACATGATGAGATGTTTTTGGGTGGAAGGTTCATGCTACATGACTCATGCTTTGTCATTTTCTTTTAAGAGTTCTGAGCCTTTAGCATAATCCTGCTCAATAACTATATTTTCATTGCTTTAGACATACTCTTCTTAAAATCTTTCTTGAATTCATGAACTTGTAATAATTGTCCTTTACTTATAGGACCGATTCTGGAATGTGAGGTCTGAGTAGTCTAATTGTGAAATACTTTTTAGTCTTTAAACCCATTATTCACCCCAGCATTCATCTTCCTAGGCTCTCTCCTCCTCTAACTTCCCATGGCTGTCTTCCTGCTATTCTTTTATCTCCTCTGTAAAACTTTAGATTCAATGCTTATTATTATCATGCACCAGGAAACTATCTTTACACTGTGGACTATGGGTCTCTTATTTTTGTTTCTGCTGTTGTAGGAGCAAAGTATGATTTTTAAAAAATAAACATTGTCTCTTCTTTTTTGGAAGAGTATGAGTTAGCAAGTTACATATTTGATGAATGATTCAACTCAGCATTGTGGGAATATAAATAAATCTGAAGAGATGACCTTGCCCTGAAAGAGTCTACAGTCCAGAGAAACCCAAAACTAAACATGAATGAAACTGGGCATAACTGGATATCCTCTGTTCTAGAGAGGAGGTGCTCTTAGGGAGAGAAACAGTGTAAGGTAGCTCAAGTAAGTAGAATGAGCACAGAGTTGAAAATAGGAGGTGTTCCATGGTTGAGGGAAGTATGTAGGTGGAGTAAGGGCTGAGTGTTGTAGATAAATGGAGTGGAAGCAAACTGTTCAGCTTTGAAGCTACAGAAAGGAGTTTATAGGGTCAGTTTTTTGTGGTTGAGTAAGTAAGACAAAACTGTGTGGGTTGGGTGGAAGGGAGAGTTGTAGGACCACCCAAGAGGAACTGCTGATACAAGCCAGCCATGGTCGTTGTGGTAAGGATGATGAATGGTGATTTGGGAAGCTATATCAAAGAACGAAGTGACAGGGCTTGGTGACAAGTCAGTGTCAGTCTTACAGGAAAGGCTGTTCACGTTTCACACTGGAACATCATAGTGCTGTGGGTATATCTAGTTTAAGTCCATCTGGGGTGTACAGGTTTTGATTTCCTAATGATAGTCTATATTTGCACAGCAAACAAAACTTGTAAACACCTGTATATAGCAGTCACTTCAAATTGTCTTCAGCATTTGTATCAACTTTCTTTCCAATAAATGCAGGTGGCACCAAAAGTGCTCAGCCTATAAACAATGAATCTGGTGGACTATTCAAGGACTAAAATTGAATCATCTTTTCTCCTATTCATTTTGAAGGACAAGCATATACTTAACATAAGTATTTCAAAAGGAGCCCCCTTAAATGTCAGATTCTCTTAAGCCGGGCATGGTGGCACATGCCTATAATCCCAGCACTCGGGAAGTTGAGGCAGGAGGATCACGACAAGTTTGATGCCAGCCTGGGCTACATAGTGAGTTCAGGGCCAGCCTGAACTACAAAGGGAGACCCTGACTCAAGAAGCCAAAAACCAAAAAAACCCAAAAACAAAACAGAGAAAGAAAAAGAAATTACCACAAATGTCAGATTCTCTTGAGGCTTAAACTATTCATGTTTCAAAAAAATCATTATAATGCCAACAGTTTGGGAATGCTGACTTAGGTCTTACCCTACCTCCCCCATCTTTTCCTCTAAGTGTCCCCTGTCTTGCTGAAGTGACTGGTGCAGGTTCAGCCCACTTACTCCCTGCCAGGGGATAAACTTGACACCTTTTGCTTTCATGAAACACTATCTGTGTGAAGTGAGCTCTTTGATCCACAGTCTTCCCTGTTGAAGCTAGAAAGGATTAAGGAACACCTCTGAGTTGATGAATATTGGATGAGGTTTATATAATTTAAAATTGTACTCCAGTTAACCCTTTCATTTAACAGAAACAATAGAGGCTTGTGTCATCATGGTTCCTTTTAAAGCATGAGGTATTATGTCTGCTCTGGATGCATTTTTCTAATTTACCTAGGATTGAGTGTGGGAAATTAGAAAATGCTAATTGACAATTGTTTCTTCTTGTCACTTCACAAAGAGAATTAGTCTCATACCCAGTGACAATCCCTAATGTGACATACTGAGATGGAATTGGGATCATTTAGTGTCTTTGTATTAGACACTGGATTTCTAATGGTGAACAAGGCACATATTTCACTTGTCATGAATAACAACGTTAGTAGTAATAATATGACCAACAAATGTTTCTTGAGTACTTATTATATATGTTTCTATTCTAAATATTCATTACTTATTTTAATTCTCATAATTTTCTGGCGATGATGGTGAACCTTTCAGAGCTTTCAGTGATGCAGACAGCCCCTTGTGGCACATGTGCCATAGGTTTGCCACCACTGCCTTATGGGATTAGTATTAGTATTACCTCCATTTTATAGGCAACAAAACCGAGAGATTCAGTAATTTGTCTAAGGCCTCATAGCTTATACATCATGGAGCCTGTGTGAAACTGGTCAAGCAGGTCCAGGACAAGACTGTTCCAGCATATGTGGTAAGGTGGCCACAAGAATGGGCCTCTTTTCCCAATTATGTGATCCTCTGATGGGAGAGAAAGGGATATAGTTGATAAGTCCTTTCAAGTATCTGAAGCTCCCTGAGAATGTGTAATAGGGTGAATCAACCTAGGGAAGGGAAAGAATGGGAAGACTTTCCGAGAAAATATCCTTTGAGATGAAAGTGAAGCATGAATGGATGCTACAAAGGTGAAGAGTGGTAGAAAAATGCCTATTCTGTCCTGTGCAGTGGTAGTCATAAAGTGGAGAGAATAGAATATGGTGATTTTGAGAAACAACTTGAGTAGAGGCCATTAGAAGGGTGGAGAGAATGAGAGTATGTGTCAGAGTGATGCCAGCAGAGGCCAGATTACAAAAGGTTCTGTAGTCCTGTGTGAGGGATGTGGGTCATGGAAGTGTCCAGGATGAAAGGCAAAGAGGAACATTAAAGGGATAGAAACATGAGAATGGTACGGTGAGATGGGCTGTTTTTTAGTGTGTGTGTGTGTGTGGTGCCGGGGCTCAAACCCACGGCCTCGCTCTTGCCAGGCAAATTCTCTGCTACTGAGCTACATCCCCAGCCTGAGACATGAGTTTTGCAAAGGTGCTTTTGAACACTGATGTTGTCTCCTGAGTCATTGAGGGTGAGAGTGAGTGTAGGAAACAAAGTTAACAAGTGGATCACCTGATCTGGGTGAGAAATGATGCTTACCAGCTCAGGTTGTAGCAGTGAGGATGGAAAAAAGCTGACATGCTTCTTAGATTGAGAATAGGAGGTTGAGTTATGGGAGAAGAGGAGAAAGAAGAAAACAGTGACAATACGCAAGAATAGGAAGAAACTTGGAAACTGACCAGACTGGACCATGAAAAAAAATATCTACCATGAAGTGTATTCGTTAAAAGCAAGATTGTGCAGGAGAATATAGATGAATTGTGTCATCCAGATATGGATGACTTTGGCCAATTAGAGAGTGATTCCTGCTGAGAACATGGAGCTATGTGTAGACAGCTACACACACATGCACTTGTGAGTGCACCCACCTACACAGATTTGTGTTGTTGTTGAGCATTAGGCCTTCTATGATAATGTCATTTCAGAACTGAAGTTTTCTTTCATACTACAGGCCCCTGAATATGGTGTTATTGGTAAGTACAGTCGCACAATTAAGCCCCCACACTGAGTTTAACACTAAGTCAAAGGATAGAATAATCTAAGAGTATCTGGCAACACTGCCCAACAGTGAAAGGGGCATGTGAGTGCTGGGTCCATGCAAAACTTCTGCCTGATGCAAGGGAGAAATGTGAATTATCCACGTGGGTATCAGTTCCAGTTTTATCTTTTCTTTCAGCTCACTCTGCTCACCTTAAAACACTTTCTCTGCCTAGAGCACCACCAAGAGCTTTGTTTTCATTGTTCATTGGCCATTTGAGATTGTTTTCTGCTGAAAGTAAGGTATTGGTCAGGGTGAGATAAGTTCTAAGTAGAGAGGAAAATGTTTATATCACAGTCCATACAATGACAGCAGCTCTGGTCTGTCCTGTAGGTGTCTGAAGAATTTTTGTTTTGATGGTTCTTCAGACTTTTCAAACCTCAATTTGTAGTAGTGATTTTAATGGCCATGCATGAGAATGTGTTTTTTTCCAGTAGTATGGGGCTAACCTCAGATATAAAGGCAATTATTTTGGGAGAAATTAAATGTGATTTTTTTTAAAACTGGGAAAATAGAGTCTTTCACAACATTGAACTTACTGAAGGGAAAATAGTTGGACCAGAATAGATGTCTCACTGACTCAGAGTTGTTATTTGTGATTGCTTATTTTATTCTTAAATTATTGAATGTAGCACACTTTGCTCAGGATCATATAAGGCAGTTTGGGAAGGATAGAAACAGAAAGAATGAACTCTCCCATCAGGTACCTGAGTATCTGCTGGTGAGTATTTTATATTTTACTGTCATACTGTGCACAGTTTTCACAATGTCCCCCGTAGCTGTGATACATTATTTGATCCTAGTTTCCTCAGATCGGCTTCTGAAGTTGTTTTCTCTATCTGTAATGGCCCATCTCTCCCATTCCAACATAAGATCCTTGAGAACAAATATTTGGTCTGTTACATCCCTGGCTCCTAGATCAACATCTGATAGACATGTGTTATTCATTTAATGCATTTAGTTGGATAAGTGAATGAAAGCCTTATCTTCTGAATATCAGTAATAACTGTTTATAGTAGGCTTTGCATGCTCCCACTTATGTACAACGGATTGTGCTTTGTGCCAGGTTTTCACTGATTTATAGTAGCTGGTTTTAAGGGGGAAAGTTTGGGTTATTTTTCTTTCTAAAGAAAGTGGGTCTTTAAGTTGAAACTACAGGGTTACTCGTATTTGTGATGATTTTTTTATTAGAAAGAATGCCCATTAGTAAAGCATTATTACTGCCATATCTGACACCTGCAAGGGCTTAACTGGGATGGATGCTGAGCCTCTGCCAAGAGGGCTTTGTCTCCCACCAGGCTCCAATTCCAACAGTAAAGTAAGCTGAGCTGTGGTAGCAAGGCATCTTGGCAGGGGCAAGTGTAACATATTTCAACTGATGATTTCTGCAAGATTTGTATGAGTTTCTGTATGACAGGAATCACAACAAAGCTATTACGTGACTTGTGTCTAAAGCTATCACTCAGATGGAGCCGTGAAAATCAGTTTGCATATGTCAACAGTTTAATCTTTTAATATACTTGCCAATGGAAAACTGACACTGGAATTATTTTTCTGTATTTACTGACTAGCAGGATGTGGTTATCAAGTGCACTGATTGAAAAATCTTTAAATTCCATTCTTTATTGGGTCCATATGTGTGTTTTCTTTCCCTGGCCAAATCTATTTGTACATTTATCCACATGTGTATGCATATATACAGAGTATAGTTTTCTTGATATGTCTGTGTTATGTATGTATGTATTCATACAGAACCCACATGCATATTCATGAGCTGTTTATGTTCTTATGGATTCAAGTGTAAGGGTGTTGGGCGGAGTTTCTTATCTGTTAACTGAGAATAATACTACTGCCTGTCATTTAGACTTTAGTAAAGATTAAATTAGTTAAGATGTATAAAGTCCTTAGAACAGTGCCTCATACATATAAATTCTCCATAAATTTTAACTTTTTAAATTTTAGAGTATGTTCTTCATTCTCTCTGCATGAACATAGAACTGTTGGTGTATCGCCCATTATAAAAAAATAAGGTTCAAAGAAAAGCTAGCAACCTCAAAATTATTGCTTCATTCATTTGGTGAATTTACTGATACTCAGAAATGCCTACAACTAATTTTTGGCCACATAGGGAATATCAGTATTTGTATTTTTAAATCAAAGCCATTTATTAGATAGTTTAGTAATATTGATTCCTGATACAGAAAGTATTTCTCTTTCTGAGTTATCATTCCCTAGGGGCTATCAGTGAGATATTTTCAGTGAATACATCATTTTCATTGTTGGATTAAAACAGACATATTGAGAATTTTAATTATGGGTTTGAGAGAAAACAAAATTTCCATTTATTAAGAAAAAATAGGTGAGGTATTGAGTGGCCAAGTAGAATATAATACAGAGGAACACAAAAGAATTTGGAAAATCAGATAATAGACACCGAGAAAGACAGTGACAAGCTTTCAGTAAGTAATGATACTCATTGGGGAAAAAAGAAATGAATAATTAATCAGAGTGAGTATATGAATTGTGACACGAAATTGCTGTTTAATAGTTGTTTTGAGTTGTATTTGTTACACTACTAAGGGAATAAACCCAGAGATGCACTACCAAGAGCTACATGTCCATCCGTCTATCCATCCGTCCATCCATTCATCTATCTATCTATCTACAGGGTTTCCACTCAGTGCCCCAGGCAGCACTCAAACTTGCCGTCCTGCATCAGCCTTCTTGAGTGCTGTGATGAATTGTGATGAATACTTGTTTTTTAATTTTAAAACAGTTTTATTTAGATATATTTCACATACCATAAAATTTACCAATTTGATGTATATAGTTCAGTGATTTTGGTGTATTCACAGTTATGTAGCCATTACTACAGTCAACTCAGAAAACTTTTTATCATTCATAAAGAAACCCTGAACATCTGTAATAAGTCACTTCACATTTTCCTCTCAGTTCTCCCAATTCTTGGCAACCATGAGTGTACTTTATGTTTATATAGATTTGCCTGTCTTGAACATTGCATATTAAAAAAATCATATGGTATTTCATATTTTGTGACTGTCTTGTTTCACTTGGAATAATGTTTCTAAGATTATGGCCATATTGTGGCTAAGTCAGCAGTTTATTCTTTTTCTCTCTTCAGGTTTGTTGAGTTATAACTGACAAAACTTGAATATATTTAAAGTATATAATGTGGTTACTTGATATATGTTTACATTATGAAATAATTAGCAAAATCAAGTTAATATATCTGCATCCATATTTTTGTTGTTGTTTTGGTTTGGTTGGGTTTTTTTGTGGTGAGAATTCTGATGACCCATTCTCCTAGCACATTTTAAGGATGTGTACAGTATTATTAATAGTAATCACCTACTGTTCATTAGATCGCCCAGAGCTTACTGAGCTTATATGTGAGTGTTTTTATCCTTTGCCAAAGTCTCCCCATTTTCTCCCCATGTTCCAGCTCCTGACCACTACCATTCTGCTCTATTAATAAGTCCAGTATTTGTGTAGATTGCCCATATAAATGAGATCATACAGTATGTGTCTTTTTCTGGCTTATCTCACCTACATAATGTCTTCCAGGTTTATTCACATTGTTGAAATGGGAAGATTTCCAAGACTCCAAAGAAAAGGGGACTCCCGTACAACGTTAGTGGGAATGTACATTGTTGCAGCCCAGGGATCTAGCTCATTGGTAGAGCACTTGTTCAGTATGTGCAAGGCCCTGGGTTCAGTCTCCAGGGGTAATATATCCTTTCAGTACCAGTACTTGGGTATATATCTAAAGGAAATTTACTCAGTATTTTGAAAAATTATCTGTACCCCATGTTTATTGCAGCATTTCTCCCATTAGCCAAGAAATACAAACAACCTGAATATCTGTTGACAGGTGAATGGGTAAAGAGTATGTATGTTATATATGCACACACGCATATATAGTCATGGGATAGTCATAAAAATACATTACTTTTATTGCTAATTTATGTTCCATTTAATGTATAACACATTTTTGTGATGTCTTATACACAGAAGCAGTAT
Source organism: Heterocephalus glaber (assembly GCF_053883595.1). Taxonomy (NCBI): domain Eukaryota; kingdom Metazoa; phylum Chordata; class Mammalia; order Rodentia; family Bathyergidae; genus Heterocephalus; species Heterocephalus glaber. Next base: position 18,741,769 of record NW_028258381.1, on the reverse strand, counting down.
ACATTTCTGATGTTTCCTTTCATCTGGTTTGAACAGTCGTGCATGAATTATCAATATTCCCTCTTTCTTATGAGGCAGGAAAAGCCATCATGTTGGTAAGACTGTCTACCAGTTCTCTCAAGTTCTCTCCACAAGGTCTTTACCTCACTGAAGATCCTGAGTGGGAACTTGTTTAATACTAGGATACACAGTGCTTTTCTCAGCAGACAGAAGTGTTCATGTGTTACCAGCAGTGTTTATTATCCTTATAAATGCATTGTTGATAACTGTAAGTGTTGAGTCTGAAGGGATTGAAAAAGAGAGCCATTGTGGTCACAGACACATCACCTAATCTAGTGTCTGTCCTGATTGTGGACCTGAGCATGTACATCAATATCAGCCTGTGGGATAATTATGCCATGTACAAGGATTGGAGGGAAATAAGGCTTTTGGCAGTTCAGAGGCTGCCCTACTTTACAAAACAAATTGCTGAGGGCATATTTAGCATAGGACAGAATATTTATGTTGCATATGTAGGCATTTTGACAAGAAAATTTACTGATTGTCTCTGTGTAAAAATTTGGGATTTAAAAATTAATTGATTACTAAATGACAAGTAAAAATTTGATTGAGGGAAATTATTGCTAAAGGTCAAATAAATTATCTAAAAGCAATGATTTCTTTGGGAGAGGCTGTGGACAATAGGGTCTCACTCTTTGGTTCAGGCTGGCCTTGAACTCATTATGTAGCTCAGGCTGGTCTTGAACTCATAGCAGTCTTCCTACCTAAGTCTCCCAAATGCTGGGATTACAGGTATGTGCCATCACGCCTGGCCTAATCATACAATTATGAAAAGTATGGTAGTATTTCTGAGCTGGGGTGTAGCCTACTAGTAAAGGTTAATGTGTATGGCTTTGGGTTCAGTCTTCAGCATCAAAGTGGAAGACAAGGTAGTTTTTTGCAGAATTTCTACTTGTATAAGATATTATAAAAATAAAATTGTATACTGGCCCAGTTGTTCCAACTCACTAAGCAAATAATATTTTAGTGCCTTAAATTTCCACATGAAGCCATGAAATAAATTGTTGAAATTGAAGCTCCTGGTAATCAACATTTTAAGGATAAGTTTATAGTATAGGTTTGTTTGCTTTGCTCTGTAAACAGCTTGCATATATTGCACAGTGAGTTTGTGCTAGACCCTGTTCTAATCCCTGTATTTGGATTAGCTTGCAGTTAGTGCTGTTGTTACCCCCTTTTTTATATATAAGGAAACTGAAGCTCTGAGATTAAGTAACTGGCTCAGTGTTACATAGTTTGTAAGTGGAACTTTCTTCATCACTTCCCGGTTGATATAATTTTATATTTTTAAAGATGCTTTACAGTTTCATATTTTTCTCTGTTGTTCTTTTTCAAGTCTTACATCTGCATACAGATCAAGTCCTGTGATTTAGTTCTTCAGAATTAAATATATTTAAACAGTCATTTGACTGTAATTGTGTTATGAATGGTATCTTTTAAAAGTGACCACCAGGTGCTTCAGCTGTTATCTAATTACTTAAGGATTAGGGAATAAGTGGGTAAAGAAGAGAAAGTTAGCCTCTACCAGAATAATACCAGATAACTGAGAGTGAATTGTAGCTCCCTCAAACCCATTTTGCCAGTAGTATTGTTCCAAAGATGTTCTTTTATTTCATCCACATTGTTGGTGCATATCCCTATGAGAGTTTATGCCTCTATGGATCAAAGATACTAAATACTGGAAACTTGAGTGCCAGTTAGAATTAAGCAAACAGAGAATACACCTCCAGAATGCAAGCACACTGCTGTAAAGCACACTGACTATATAGTATTATTTGTACATTGTAGAAGTTCTCCTATAAAACTTCATTCATCATACATTTTGATAAACAGGAAACAAATAGACCAAGAAGGGCTAGGCTTTCGGTTTTCTGTTCCAAGAAGGGCTAGGCTATTCATCTGTCCTGTCACATACCCTAGCATCTCTAAACTCCTCTGTGCTATGATTTCCATATCAAAATAAAGAAAGTGAGTTTAACTAATTTTCATAATCACAGTAAATCTTCATGGTATCATTTAAGAAGGAAGAGGCAAAATCTTCTGTATTTATTTTATCATTTATTTTATCTTATCTTTGTGTCACCTAAACCTTATTGTAACTTGAACTTATCTACTGTTTCTACATCACAAACCAAATAATAAAGAAGATGGATATAACCTAGTGTGTGTATGTAATTTATGTGACATGGCCTATGTAAAGTTAAGGAAAATTGCCTGCAGGATAGTCTCATACTTCATGAGTGCAATAAAATATACTGAGTGCTTGTGGTGCTTCATTTACTGTGCCACCTGTTTTTCATTAATTATCTAATCTTTAAAATCATCCCTTTAGGTAAGTGCTACTTTCATCCACATTTTTGTAGATAAGGTGGCTGAGACATAGAAAAGTTAAAATTACTTACCTGAGGTTATGGAGCTAGCAGTTAGCAAAGGCATTGCTTCTAACCACCATGTAATTCACCTCGTTCACTAAACTACATCAAAAGGTTTACTTTTGTGTTCTACTTCCCAGCTTGAGACACTATCAGATGAATATTTTAAGCCCAGAATTGATTTTGTTTGGAAACATTTAATGGCTCCTAATGTTATCAGGAAATTTCCTATCATTTCCCAAGTTTCCAGTCACACATCACATTTTCTGTGAACCTTCCCTGAGGTTCTTTTGAAAGAGTGTGTAGCATTTTGTAGTAGCATTGCTCTTCGGATTCTCCTTCATCTTCTCTGGGCCTCTTCAGAAACAGATTTTCAGGTTCATTTATTGGTAATTGTTCCTATTTCTTTTGCCTTAGTTGGTTCTTGGTGCATAGTAAAATAGATGGTTGTCGAATTGAACTGGATGTTTAGTAAATGTATGAATTTAATTATGATATGTATTTCCTGGTGAGCACAGCAGATACTTCAGGAAGGTCATTGTAACCATTAGGTACCTGTGGAGCTTCTCTATTTGTCAGACTGGGAATTCATGACAGCATTCTTGTAAGACACCAATTGAATGCATGATTGGGGTTGATTGCTTTCTAAAGGTTGCATAGACCACATTGTGTCATTGTTCCCTTATAAATTGCCAACGATAATACCATAGTGAATAGAATAGAGCAGTGAGCTTCATTTCCATTTCTATGTGATTTTTAAAAATATGGCATGGGAGGGGCCAGGGATTTAGCTCAGCAGCATAGCGCCTGCCTGGCAAACACGAGGTCCTGAGTTTGATCCTCAGTACCAAAAAAAAAAAAAAAAAAAAAAAAAAAAAATATATATATATATATATATATATATATATATATATATATATGGCACAGGATCTGTGTACCACACTTTGTGAGCATCTGTATGCGTCGTAGTGCTCAAAAAATCAGACTCTCAAAATTGTATTTACTAATTTACATTCTATTGAAAGTAGTATATGTAAGCACAAGGAATAATCAAAATCTGGTTTAGCTACTTTCTAGGTGTATGAATTTGGGCAATATATTTAAGTTTTTCAACACTTTTTTTAAATTTTTCAAAAGGAAAAGGTACATTGTATTGGAAGATTTGTGGCATGAAATACTATACTGAAGAAGTTGTTAAATTCTCAAAAAGTTCCATGATTACTCTGATAATTTTTGGCATATTTGTATGTCTATTGAATAAATTTTATTCTACTTTCAAACTTTAACAACTTAAGCATATTTTCTCTGATGACCTTATTATCAATCACTATCACATGACTTCTGGTCCAGAGTTCCAAGTAAAGGCCAAATAATGTCAGGGCATGCTCTACATTGATTTTTGTAGGAGTTTGAGTAAAGATGAGGAATGGAGCCATTCACAGGATGGCAAAGTTCTGCCATGTCAGTTAGTACTATATTTATATACTGAAGCACAAATTTAGGCTTGAAAAGAACAGATATAAAGGAAATTATAGCACTGAGTATAATTTATAGTGTAAAAGTATAAATTTATATTTATACTTCTTACTTTGTATTTTGAAAATTTTGTGGTCCCCATACTTCTTGGAATAAAGGTAGAAAAAAAAAGATACTACAATAACTAAATTAAAGAAATATGGTGAGCTCTTGCTAAATTATTAAGATATTAATGTGATTCCAAGGGCAGATAATTCCTGGGCAATAGCAGATATACTAGACTTTCCTCTTAAATATCAGCAAGTTTGGACAATTTGGGAGGGGTGGAATTAATTCTTGAAGAATAACCTTTTTGTCTGCTTCTGTTATTTAAAATCTATATACGGATAACCATTATAAATTAATGAAAAATGCATTGCATTGAACTAAGAGTCATAATACAAGGCTCAGTATCTTACTTCTGTGACCTTGGCCAGAGTTTTTGCCTCCCTGGGTTTCAGTTATTTTCTCAAGTCTTCAAAATTGTAGCTTTGGACCAGATCCCTATTATGTTTTCTTGACAAATGTGTCATAGTAGTAGGAGCTATGTGAACCAGAGTAATGAACATAGTAGGCATATCTTCTTGCTTACCTGTCATATTTATTTTACCTGAAGCTTCTGGCAAAAAATTAATTTTATTCCTAAACAAACATAGATTGAGAACTAAAAGGAACTCATATGTCTTCATTAGTGTTGAAAATATAATACTTAAATTTAAATTCACACTAACAAGAGGCCACAGAAAGAAATCTCTTATTTATGATCACTATTTTCTGCCTCTGAGGTAACTGTGCTTAACAATTTTTTTAATTTAGAGTTTTCTTTTTAATTAATGTGTAATAGTTGTACCTATTTGTGGAGTACAATATGATATTTCAATATATGTATATGGTGTGTGATGATCAAATTTGAATAATTAGCTTTTGCATCTCCTCATATATGTTTGGAGCCTTTGAGCTGCTCTCTTCTAATTCTTCTCAAATATAGAACGGGTTATTGTAATCTATAGTTACCTTCCTCTGCTGTAGAACGTTAGACCGTATTTCTCCTATCTCCTTTTATATTTGTACCTGTTATCTAACCTTTATCTATTCCTACTCCTTATCCTTTCTAGCCTCTAATAATCACTATAGTACACTCTTCTACTCTGAGATTAACATTTTTAGTTCTCACATATGAGAGAGAATATGTGATATTTGTCTTTCTGCCCCTAACTTATTTCATTTAACATAGTGTCCTCCATTTGCATGCCTTTTGATGCACATGACAGAATTTCATTCTTTTTATTGTGCATATATGCTGTTTTGTTCGTTCATTTCTCTGTCAGTAGACACCTCAGTTGATACCACATTTTGGCCTTTATTAATCAGCATCTCTTTAATATCCTGATATAAATTCCTTTGGATTTATACTCAGAACTAGGATAGTTGGATCATATAGTACATCTACTTGCTTGGTGGTTGTTGTTTTTCTTTTTAAATCTCTGTACTGTTATTCATAATGACTGTACTAATTTGCATTTTCACCAACAGTATATAAGAGTTCCCTTTTTTTCCCCGAATCCTTGCCAGCATTGTTTGTTTTCTAACAGTAGCCACTATGATAGGGGTCAGATGATAGCCCATTGTGGTTTTGATTTGCATTTCCCTGAGTGACTGCATTGGTATTTTAAAATACATTGTTGGGTATTTTTCTTTTTCTTTTGAGGAATGTCTATTGAAATTATTTTCCAATTTTTAAATTGAACTATTTGTTTCTTGTTGAATTTTCTGAGTTCTTTACATATTCCTTATATTAATCTATTGTTAAATGAATAGATATTTTCAGATATTTTCTTCTATTCTTAAGGTTTTTTCTTCATTCTGTTGTTTCCTTGTTGTGCAGAAGCTTTATAGTTTAGTGTAATTCTACTTTGTCTATTTTTGCTTCTGTTGTTTGTACTTTAGTGATCTTATCTGTGATGATTAATCTTGATTGTCAACTTGATTGGCTTGAGAGGTGCAAAGGAGATTGGTGAAGCAACCTTCAGTGTATACCTGGGTGGGTGATGGGCATGTGGCCTTAGGGACTATAAGTGGTCTCTAGCCCCTTCTTCTTTGGCTCTTCACCTGCTCTCTGTTTCCTAAATTCCATGAATTGAGTAGCTTTCCTCCACCATGCCCTTTCACTATGATATTTCTGCCCTGGAGATAGCTAACCATGAACTAAACCATCTGAAACCATTAGCCAAAATAAACCTTTCCTTTTCTTTCTTTTTTTTTTTTTTTTGTGGTAGTGGGAATCAGACTCAAGACCTTGTGCTTATGAGGCAGGCGTGGTGCCACTGAGCCAAATCCCCAGCCCTAAACCTTTCTTCCAAGTTGTATGTGCCAGGTATTTTGTTCAGCAACAGAAAAGTACCTAGTACACCATCCACAAAATCATTACTTATATCCATAGCATGAAGTATTTTTCTCATGTTTTCTTCTACTTGTTTCAGAGTTTTAGGCCTTACATTTGGCATTCACTTATTTTGAGTTGATTTCTGTATGTGGTGAGAGATAGAGTTCAAGTTTAAATTCTTCTCTATAATGGATATTCAGTGTTCTCAGTACCATTTATTGAAGTGGCTGTCATTTCTTCAAACCCATGTTTTTAGTGCCTTTGTAAGTATCAGTTGGGCCTTCATTTCTGGAATTTTTATCCTGCTTCATTGGTCTCTGTCTTGGATTTTATGTTAGACCATGCTGTCTTGAGATCAGATATGTGATGCCTCCAGATTTGTTCTTTTTCTTCAGGATTGTTTTGACTATTCAGGGTCTTTTGCATTTCCACTGAATTTTAGGACTTTTTTCCGTTTCTGTGAAGAATGCCATTGATACTTTGAGGGGTATTGAATCTATAAATCATTTTCACTGTGGTATAAATCTACTTTCCCTTAATATAATAAAACATCTGAGACAATTAACTTATAAAGAGAAAAAGTTTATTTTGGCTAATGGTTCTGAAGTTTCTGGTCCATGGTTGAGTGACTCCGATGCTTTCTACCCCTGGCTAAGCAGTACATCATGGCAGAAACACATGGAGAAGTAAAACAGGAAAGGAAAAAGGACTGAAGTCCTACAGTCCCCTTCAAGGGCATGCCCCCAGGGACCACTAGGCCCCATGTCCTAAAAGTTCCACCACCTCCTAGCGCCACCCTGTGGACCAAGCCCTTAATACAGGCACCTTTAGGGAACACTTAGGCTGATTATGACAGGACATTTTAACTGTTATTTTTTTTCTAGTTCATGAACATAGGACATCTTTCCATTATTTTGTCATGTCTTCTACAGTTTCTTTAATCATTAATTTGTAATTTTTATTGTAGACATCTTTCACTTCATTGATTAAATTTATTACTAGGCATTTTATTTTGTAACTATTATGAATGAGATTGCTTTCTTGATTTCTTTCTCAGCAAGTTCATACTGATGAATAAAAATACTACTAATTTGTATGTTGATTTTGTGTTTTGCAACTTTGTTAAATTTGTTTATGACTTCTAAATGTCTTGTGATGAAGTCTTTGGAGTTTCTATATGTATGCAAAAATAGAGGGAATCATTGCATTAAATGACAATTAAATCTTCCTTTATATTGTCAGGTTAAGTAACTGTTGTTTGAGAACATTTATATTATGAATTTCCTCTTTTTTCTCTCTCTTTCTTTCCTCCTTCCTTCCTTCCTTTCTTTTTTTTTTTTGTGGTATTAGGGATCAAGCTCAGGACCTTGCACTTGCCAGGCAGACGCAGCACCATGGAGCTACATCCTCAACCCTTTCCTTTTCTTTCTCATTAATCAGTGATATTTTCTCCAGAAGCATGTCCCTGTGTTTTATTTACATGAAACATAATTGTTGTTTGACAAGAATTGTATTAAAGTGATTGTGTCCCGAAAGGATGGTGCTTAGTGTGGCAACTAGAGAATGGTGAGGTGGAAGAGTAATTTCATGAGCACTCTAGACATGTTTGATGCCCCTTTCAAGTTCCGCTGCATCCATAAAATGATTCTGTGTTTCTAATGCCCCTTAGTGTATTCCTTCGACCACCCCCCTTCCATTATAGCTAAGATTCTGATAGAATAGAAATCTATCCTTCTGAGTTTAATATGATTTCTTTCCTTTCTGTCTGCAGCAACAATAAATACTCTTGATGGCAGTTGCTTTATTAAAACAAGAGCTTAAAAGATTAAAGAAACCAGTAACAGCAGTTAGAAAGAGGTTTGAAGGCCTGTTTTTCTGAAGGTTTGCCTTTTCATTCTGGTGTAGAAAATTGCAAACAGGTTGTGTTCAGCAGCTGGAAATACTCTCCAGCATCTGGAACGTCACACATTCTGTTCATTTCCATTTATTGCAAGAGTAGCCAGCCTGTGGAGGAAACTGCAATCAGAGATATTTGAACTCTTCTTGTGAGTAAATCATTGGAGCTGTGGATTTAGCTCAGTGGTGCCATTCCTGGCTCACAAGCGCAAGGTCCTGAGTTTGATCCCAGGTGCAAAACAAAACAAAACAAACGAAAACATAAATCGTTGGATTTTTTTTTTTGATAAAAATTTTCTTGTAGAAATGCCAACTTGTTCTCCCGCAGTTCTTCCAGTAGCTTTACTGAGCACTTAACTTCCCATCAGTTGCTAAGGAGTAGATTGAATAAGGGCCTCCCGATGACTTGCCCATTGACACAGGAATTATTTGGGCCTTTAGTGACTTCCTACTGTGGAGTCAAGGCTTCCTCTAAATCTCCTCTTATACCTCACAGGATTTTCTCCTTATGGGTTTATTCTGTGGATCTCAGGAGGCCCTGTCTCACTACTGTGTAACTGATCTCTGTTGTGCATTTTCCTCTTATTTCTTTTCTTTTTTTTTTTGTACCGGGGATCAAACTTGGGTCCTTGCGCTTCTGAGGCAGGCGGCGAAACCACTGAGCTAGATCCCTTACCCCACTTCTTATTTCTGAAAGCTGTTTTAGAAATTGAGATTGAGGAAATCCAGAGGATATGCTGATTCATTGTCAGATTATTAAGCACAATTAGACACCACTTAATAAATGCAAAGAACTTGAAGTTAGATGTGGCCACTGCACCCATTCTTCCACCTTCATTTTTCGTGTTGCCATTTGAATATTTGAGGCAGACCAAGAAGCCTCTTCAGTGCCTTCATCTGTAGGGATGCCCATGGCCCGCTGCTCCCTAATTATGTAGCGGGGAAGGGCAGGGCCTGTGACACATTGCAGAGTGTTTGTCCCTAAAACAATCCAGATCTTTTTTCCCAATTTCACTGAGGTGGTCAACAGTTAAAGATGTATATACAATTAAAAATTGTATATATTTAAGGTGTATAATCTGGTGATTGATTGATTGATGCAGTACTGAGGTTTGAACCCAGGGCTTCCACAGTGAGCTGCATTCACTACTCCTTTTTAAATTTTATATTTGAGGTAGAGTCTTGCTAAGTTTCCCACATTGGTCTTGAACTTGCAAAGCATTACCCCAGTTAAGTTCCAACTTGTGACCCTCCTACCTCAGCCTCCCAGACTCACATTACTGGCATGTACCACCAGACTTGGCTATAACTTGATGAGTTTATGTAAGTATACAATATAAAGTACCAAAGTCACCAAAATCGAACTAATTAGCATATCCATCACCTCACGTGGTTACCATTTTTCTTTTTGTGGTAAGAATACTTAAAATCTACCCTCTTAGTAAATTTCAATAAGAAATAATGTGAATATAGTTGATAATGGTGTATACTAAAAATCACTTTTTAAAAAGTAATGTAACTGGTCGAATAAAACAGGACTGCCAGTTTAGTTGTTAGTTTGTTGTTGTTGTTGTTGTTATTGTTGTTTTTGCATCTTCATTAATTTCTAGAGGGACAAGAGAAACTCAGAGGAATTTTGACTTACTTAGGGTCACAAAGCAGGTTAGTGGCCTAACCTTGTCTAGAACACGTACCTATTCATAGGGCTGTTTGGAAAAAAAAATTAAATGATCCAAATCCAATCATCAGTGGCACTTGTGGTCTTAGGTCTGTACCAAAAATGGGTTTTATGTTTGGTGTCTAGTATTTTAGGAATATTAAAGTTGATTTAGACCTTGGGTTAACCAAATGGACTTGGGAATTGTCAGTGAGGACCCATCATATGGCTAGAACAGCTAAGTGAAGCTTCCAGACAGATCGATTTGTAATTTTTCTTTACTATGATAGGGCTTTTCTTGGATTTCTAAGTGAATGTATTTTGCAGTTTGTTTACAGATGGCTTAGGCCATCTTCATGAATAATAAAAGCTGTACCATAGGAAGCTAGAGACTAGGAGGGGCCATTTTTGTAAAAGCAGTATTGCATTCTTTTGTCTCTTTTGCTTATATTTTCCGGAGCCTCAGGGGTATACATGTGTATTCCAGAAGAATTGGGAGAGGGTCCTAGTAAGGTTTCTCAGCATCTGTGTCCCTTTAACTGCAGAAACTCTTCTCTCCTGCTCCCCAAGGGGTTGTAGCAGAATGCCGGTTAGAATGGTTTCACTCTGGACAGTGCTTCCTCTTCTGCTAATCTTTGATTTATATTTTCTTGTATATTTAAGCTTCCCTAGTAAGGTTTTCTGCTCTCTTATTTAAGAGGAAATCATCCAATATTAATACCTCCTATGTGCCACGCTGTCTCTGGGAATTTTCCTAATTTCCAGTAGCTCCCACACCTACCTCCTCCTAAGAGAAGTAGAGTTAGTCTTTTCTTCTTAGGTAAAACAGAAGAAGCGTGAAGAATCAGTCTTCCTTAAATGATATGGTTAGAAAGTGCGGACCTGCTACTCAAGTGGAAGTCTCATTTACGCCCAGTGTCCTTTCCAGCATGCCGTAGCTCCCTGCTTGCCTTCCCCCCTTCTCTCACCTGGCATTTTGACAATCCTAACTGTGCTGATATCCATCCCAGGCAGCATCCAGATTCTTTCACCTGGATGAGATTAATGGTGGCACACACGTTAATCTCACAACTCTGGGAGGCTGAGGGAGAAGTTCAAGCCCAGCTTGAGTAGCTTAGCAAAACCCTGTCTCCACAGGGCTGGGGATGTAGCTCAGTGTGAAGGCCTTGTGTTTGATCCCTAGTACTACAAAACAAACCAACACAAAACAAACACAAGCTCCCCCCCCCCCCGCATTCACATAGTTAGAAATGCAAATCAAATGTACACACTAACATACATGATTGCTTAAATGCACATGCACACCCGGCTTATTATATATACATACACATAATCGAGCTGACAGTTTCATTAAATGACGTTCTTACCACGTACTGTGCACTCTAGTAGTTTCTTTTTCTATTCTCCATCAGTACACACCCAGAGTATGATTACTCACTAAATTCATTTTTCAATCAAGGTCACCTGTAGTGAAGCACTGATCTGGAATGGAGATCTCCAAGGTGAGTATGTACTTTCTCTCAAGCCCACAGAAAAATTTTAGGATAATGCGTTGTGGCACAGGGAACAAAAACAGAAACTGTGCTTTGATTTATTTTTATCTTTAAGGCAGACATTAAATAATATTTTTTAATATCTGAATTGACAGTGTACCATGTTCTAGACTGTGAGATACCCAGTCCTGCACTGTGCCAGGTCCTAAAGGAAATTCACAAAATGGTAGATACTGTGAGCCTTTTTTTATTGGTGGTGTTGGGTGTGTTCCAGTTTGTGTGGCTCACCTTTAAGCAAAGAGGACAAGTGATTTCTCAAACTTACTTCAAAGAAACAAGAGTGGGATAATAAACACAAAGCAACTGCTAGAAAATGGCAGGGCTAAAATTTCTGTTTTTTATGAGCTGCTTATTAACCACATCATTGGGTACAAACAACAACTATATAATCATAACTAATAAGAAATCGGTCCCCAAATGTTACAGAAAAATGAGAAGCTTAGGTTTATATTTGTGGTCATTAGACATACCGTGAGATATTAACTGATGCCATTATGTTGACTAAAACATTAAGAATTTGCTCATTTTTTTCTTTATATCAAAGCGTAACTTATTTATTTGTATATTTTATGATGTGCACAATATATCACTAATATCTATATCTATTTGTGTGTATTTATATATGTGTATCTCTCAGAGGAATTTATTCCAAAATTTTTTTGACATTGATAAACGTTCCCAAACAAAAACTTTTGGAGGCCATGTTTAGTCTACTCATAGAGAGAACCCCTTATTGTTAATGGGTATTTTGGGGTCTAGGTAGAGAGAAGAGGTAAAAGGTAAAGATAGAGGAAGTAAGTTTGAAGTGAAGGGTGTTCACATACAAATTAGAGAATAAGTCTTCCTGAGTGAAGCTGGTTCCAAGGTTACATGGTCAGGTGTTTGCATTGCCTTTATGCTTACTGTATGAGTCCTCTTCCTGGCAAAGATAAGAAGTCCTGGGGCACATGGTTTGGAGAATGTGTTTTTGGTTGGATTTCACCACCTTCTGTAGATATAGCCTATACAAGTAAGTGTATGTTTCAGCCCTGGTGAAAAGATACTTGGAGAAAAGAGTAAGAGTGAAGGACCAGAGACAATGAGGCCTGTAGTAAGCAACAACAACTAGTCCCTACTCTTTTATTTATTCATCCATTGGACAAATTGTTCATGAAACTCTGTGCTAACCATTTTCTACTTCTGGAGCTGGCATGCCGTATACACTGGCCAAATCCCACCTGCTATCTTTGTGAATAAAATTTTATTTGGAAGGTAACTGTGCTCCTTTCTTTTCTTTCTTTTTTTTTTTTTTTTTTGGTACCGGGGATCGAACTCGGGTCCTTGTGCTTGCACAGCAGGCGGTGAAACCGCTGAGCTAAATCCCTGGCCATGTACTCCTTTCTTTATGTATTTTTATGGTTAATCCTAAGCTATAATGGAGCATAGTTGAATAATTAAATAATAAGTCTAATATACTATTTGGCCTCTTTCTGAAAAAATTTGTGGACCTCTGTACTTGCATATTAATCAGTACTTGTTTCTGGTGCTTCTGCATGATAACTAAGCCATGGGCTCTTTGCTGTCTCTCTCTTGTGCACTGTTTACTGGAAAACACCTTTATCAGAGCCAAGTTAGGGCAGAAGGGGAGAAGAAAAGCACATAGCTAGGCACATTCATTATTTAGGTCTGTATACCAGCCCTGTATTGTAGAAAAGAAGGGGAAAAGACTATAGGTCTGAAAACTTTGGCTCTGAAATCAGTTTGTTGTGAGGACTTTCTCTCCGGGCCTCCGTTCCTGTGAATCACACTCTGGCTAAGAAAACACACTAGGTCAGGGATTCTCAAACTCTATCCTGCCTAGGAGGCCTATTGAAGATTGTTGGTCCCACCTCTAAGGCTTCTGATTTCATGAGTCTAGAGTTGTGAATTTACATTTTTAAACAAATTCTCAGGTCACACTGCGGTTGCTTATCTGCAGGCTGTTGTGTTTCAGGAATCATTGGATTAGATCTTAGGAGTTCCTAGAAGAGTAGATTAGTTGGTCATCTGTGGGATACACAGAGTGAGTAGGTTGTTTTTCTTTTTGGAACCTACCTCTCATTGCTCAGGAAAGTAGAGGCTTGAGTATACACTATAAAGAGTGACCTTTAGAGCGGGTCCATAGCCTAGATGGTTGTGATCAGTCTTACAGCGCAGTGTAGAAGAGAACCTATTAAGGCTAATTAGTTTCCATAAACTTTACCCTATCCTTTCTACCTCAATTTCTATTCTTTGCCTCTCTGCTTTGTAAACCTTTTGTGTCATTCATTATCATTTTCTAAATGATTATTTTCTTTGTTACAATAAAGTGTTAATGTTTAAAGAACTATTCATGCCAGAAACTATGCAAATTGCTTACAGAATAATCTTACTAAGTTTTTGGAAGTTCTGTTTTCCTCGTTTTGTAAATTAGTTCTTATTACAAATTAGGGACTAAGTTAGCAAAGTAGTGTGTGTCCTGGACAGTTTAGAAATTCAAACAGATAGTCAAATGTGATTATGCATGTCTGTAATCTTAGCACTTTGAGAAGCTGAGGCAGGAGGATGGCAAGTTTGAGTCCTGCCTGAGCAACCTGATGAGAGCTTGTCTCCAAAAAAGAAAAAAGAACAAATGTTGGGATGTAGCTCAGTGCAAAGTCCCTGGGTTCATTCCCCAATATCGCCTTCTCCCTCTAATCCACACAGAATGATCCATCAAAAATCAAGTTCATGAGGTCTTTGTTGTCCTCCCCTCTGTCTCTTACCTCCTTTTCCTCTTAACTGTTCGTTTTCATTTTTGGATCTTGGACCTTATTTTGACCTAGTGTTCTTTTTCCTTGGTTCATGAATGCTAGTATTACTCCATCACTGAAGCTCAGGAGTTTATCTGTGCATAATAGTGTTGCTCTTCCTCTTCTCTTCCAAGGGAAATAATTCTCTAAAGTATTTTACTATCTTAAAAGTTTTTTTAATCTATATTTCTAATTCTCTTACTCCATAATAACCTTCTTGAGAAAAATTATTTTGTCTTATTTATTTAGTTTCTTAAGAACCCAGAACTCTGTCATACAGTTGTCATTTCATAAGTCATGGTTTTACTAATCAGAATATAAGACGAGGATATGAGTCAAGGTCTACCTCTCTTCGCAGTATGGCTGCTGTGTTTAGGCTTCCCACAGCCTTAGGCTTATTCATCTCCAGTCTGATCTAGATGAAAAAGGAATTGTTTAATAGGAGACATTAGTTGTGAGATACTTTGTCTAATTCTCCGTATCTAGTGTGCTATTAGTGATGATTTTTTGTTTTGTTGCGTTTTCATTTTTAACTAGAGTTCAAACAAAATAATTTTAGGCAAAATCCTAAGAACATTTGAAAACATGGCATTTCAGGTCTAATTTTCGTCTTTGCTTTAAAAAAGTGTATACAGCTATAATTACTAATTGCAGCATTCTAAGTAGAGGCAGATGATGCATATGTTTGTGACAATTTTCCAGAGGGAGAGCTAAGTAACCAGGCTCATTTTTCCATAATGTAAATGTTATTCACAAACTATTATCATAATTGATGCACCAAGCCACGTGGGGTAAATAATGTGTTGTGTGTGGGAAGCAAGCTAGTAGTCAATGAATATTAAAGAACAAAACCACATTTTAAAACAGAAACTGTAATTATAATCATTCTGAATTCATATTCCACAGCCAGTTATAATAACTTGTCTGCCATTTATCTGTGTAACTCTGTGTATAAAGGCAGTAGGTATATAAGTCAAGTTGTACAGAAATACGTATATACCCATTTTATAAAAAGACTTAGTATTGAACTTCAGAATCATTATTTTTCTGCAAAAGCATTTGATGCAGAGTTTAGATGAACATGAGCAGTACTAACCAGTAAAATGTATATTGATGGGAAGGAACAAAATTTAGTTTTCTTACTTTGGCTTTTGTAGATGTATTATGTCTACCTGGAATGTCTTCTTGTTCCTTCCCTTGACCAAATCATTTTCTATACTTTCTGTTGAGTTTCTTTTTTGTAGGAAGTCTTTCTTATTCCTCTCTAATCCTTCTTACTGCTTTCTAGATGCTTGTCAACTTCTGTGTGTGGTATATTGATTTGTACTTTTGCGATGTACTATTTTACAAGAGTAGGTAATAAGTCCTTTCTTGTGTATATTATTAGTCTCCCCAACAACACTGTGAGGTCATTTTAGCCTGGTGTATGTATGTGAGTGTGTGTGTGTGTGGTTCCTTATGGAAAATGGTTAATGCTTAGTGCTGTCCATGTTTGAGTTGGCTTTTCAATGTGAATTGTTGGCCACTTACTTTTGTGTGTCAGATGCTGCATTTTTATAAAATCTTTTGTCCTGTGTCACCACATTTTTGAAATATTAGTAACCTCACTGGAAAGAACTAGATCCAGTTGGTGTGGAGTTTCTTTTCTTTTTTTTTTTTTTGGTGCAGTACTGGGGATCAAACTCAGGACCTTGCACTTGCAAGGCAAGTGCAGCACCACTGAGCTAAATCCCCACCCCTGGTGTGGAGATTTTAATGGAACACTTAATCAGAAATCTATAGTTTGGCTTCTGTGAAATACATGTTACTCCCTCCATTTCTAACAAGTTCTGAAATCAAGGGGAAGGTGCTACCTTGATCCCTTGAAATCGAGTGGTTTTGGAATATGCATTTTAGACATAGACAAGGCAGAAAGTAACTGTGTTAGAGTTTATATACTTTTATATTTTAAAATAAGCTATAATATATTCTTAGAAACCTTTTAGAAAAATCTCTTCACCATTGATCTAGCTCTTAGTTACAATTTCATTATACTCCGATAACTTCCTCTGACTATATAGCTGTTTCTTCTATACTAGACACATATTGTCTTTCTTTTTTATAGCAAAGAAAATATGAACAGCTTCCTGTTAGGTTTCTTAGCTCAAAAGTCTCTGGCCCTTAATGTCAGAGTCAATTTATTCAGCTAGTTTATACAACTGGACATATTTCTATAACAGAAACTTGAGTAAATAGAATGATCCTTAGCTTATTGCTTACAGAGACAGCCTGTTGTATGGCTGGTGTAGCTATTCCTCTCAAAAGAAGAATATCGGTTTTAGCATGTTTTTGTCCCTTTAGCACATACTTAAAGAGTTGAATCTTTCTGAGGGCTTTTGGAAAAACAAATGAAAGCCAACAACAATAACAAAACAAAGCGAAGCAAAACAAAATACCTTATACAATCTCCAGGAAGTCTAAAGATCACCTCTATAAAAGTACTAGGTTCAGGAATTAAGCATTGTGAAAGACACATTGCCATGAACCCCCCTCAAAATACTTCCCCTCACTTTGGACACATTTATCCCATCATTCTTGCCACTTTCTGAAGCAGTTTTCAAAGTCCTCTTTCATTTCTTTAGTTGCATTATTGTGGCTGCCTTGAGGTCCTGAATTGATTCAAAATGTTTACTTTTCACGGTCATTTTTACTTTGGGGAAGAGCCAGAAGTCATGTAGCCAGATCTGGTGAACAAGGTAGATGAGGGCATGCTGTAAAGTTTTTATAAGCTTGTATTTCTGTTTGATGCCACTTGGCAGCAGCATGCACGGAATTTTTTATCATGCCTTGTAAATACAGCCATGAAAGAGGACTTCCGAAACTACCTCCAAAAGTGGCAAGAACAATGGGACAAGTGTGTTCAAAGCAAGGGGGTGCATTTTGAAGGGGCTTAGTGGCAGTGTGTCTTTTACTGTAATAATTTTTAAGTTTAAACATTCATTGTATATTTTCATCACACCTCATATCTAGGAGTGGACACTTTTGAAGGGTAAGAAACCCTAGAGTTTACTTTTATTCATGCTGTTTCCAGCTTCAAGTCTTTATACAGGACTTCTCTTGAGGCCATTCACCTTCGGAATCCTAGATGGGCCAAAGGCCTGATTTCCTGGAGGACTCTGGAAAGTACTTAGCTCAGAGCTGGTGCCTTTTGAGCCTGTTCTTGGCAATGAGCCCTGGCTTGTTTCCTTCCAAGTCCAGTGCTCTTAGGAGCAGAGAAGAGGTCAGATGCAGATAACACAGGCATAATTTCTGACTCCTGACATGCTCAGCTGATATGTACTTCTTCTTTACCCTAAGGGTTTGAGGAAGACTCCCTTTATCATGGAACGTAATGATTAGCAAAGAGCATGCAGGATATGAGATTGATCTGGCTGCAACATCTGTCACCCCATTGATCACCAGGGTTGATTTGGCTGATCTGGCTGGCTAGGCGGGTGTCCCCTTCCTCCCTCACTGCTCCATGTGCGTCCCTCCTGAAGCTGCACACTCAGTTGGAAGAGGACGACCACCCCTGATAGAGGAGGACCGTTTCCTCCGTCAAGGGTATACAAATAGCTGCGCTCCCCTGCTAGAACCTCCAAAACAAGCTCTCAAGAAAAGAGCATGAAACTTTCTTATTTAGTTTTCTTTTCTTTAGACTTTAGGATGAAAACCTTTCTGCTTATACTTTAGCAGTATCTCTGTAGTTTGAATTAAGTTCAGTGAAGTAATTTTAAGCTTTACTGTTAAGCTAAGCTTCTGAGCCTCTTCATTTACATATTCTTTCTTGGAGGGTCAAGGGAAGCTTTAGTAAAATGTTGAGGTCTGAGTTAAAAACTTGAGTGCATGTGTGTATGTAAAGGTTGGGCATGAATGCGTATACTTGCTTGGATATGGACTGGCATGTTGACAAAGAGAACAGTCATTTTCAACAGAGGAAATGCCACATACAGAGGCTGGAAGATGGCTGTGGCTTTTGACAGATAAATGAATCCTTCTGAAGGTTTTATGAGAGCTGTGGCTAGTTTGCTGAGAAAAGGGAAAGTCCTTGAGCACCATCATACCTCTTCAGACTCTTACCAGGCATTCAGATGCTTTGCCAGAGGAAATACTGTGTTCCAAGTGCAGCTGCAATGGAAATAGAGTTCTTTTAGTGCAGCTGAAGCAATTTCTCTTACATAGATTGTCCTGTTTTAACAGTAATCTGTCTGTTTAAAACAAAACAAAAAGGCAGGTGGGAGTTGGAAGGAGGAGTGTATGCCAGGAAATGAAAATGAGTTGCCAAAGAAGCCTATCTCGTTTGTAATTTCAGAGTTGTTAAAAAGCCTCAATTGCTATTTGGCTATATCTCTGTGTATGTTTTTGTGAACTTCTAATTCTCCAGAAACTTTAAAGATAAAATACCAGTCAGACTTTTATTAGAGAACAACTCCTGTAGGAAATAATGACTGCTTTGAAGCTTAGAAGCCATAGCATCTTTTACCAGCTAAGCCTTCCAAGGAACTAGGCTGACTCCTGGTGTCCTCTCTGGTTCTCTCCCTCCCTTCCTTATGGCTCATGAAGCTTTCAACCTAATCAGAAGATGACTAAGCCCCTCTCGTAGCAGGTGGAGTTACTGAACAGAAGTTGAACTGATGTTTCAGTAGTGTTTCCAGCTGGCTAAAGCTACTAAGCAGAGGTCAGAAGATGGTGATATAATGTAAGATTTTGCATTTACCTTTTATTAAGCTCAACTGTGAACATGAAGCTATGTTTACTCCTTTGCAATGCTGTGACCCCAGTTACTTATCACAGAAATTATAATCTTCATATAGAATTGATTAATCTCACTTTATAGAAAAGGAATTGAGTTAGAGAGAGATAAATGATTATTTTGCAATTATACCTGGTATTGGACATGGCTGACATTGGAGCTGTGATTCTTCAATCTCCAAAACTATTTATGTGTAAACACTGTGTGTCTTTCCTGTAAAGTAACTTTTTGTCTCTGCCTCTACCAAGTCTTGTTCTTCCCCCTTTTAAGATGATAGCCAGTAATCTACCTCTTAATTTCAGCTTTTATTTTCTTCCCTCTTACACACTATGTCTTATACTCATGCAAACATTAGATATTTAGGGATAAAGTAAACAGAACATCTCTAATTCTCACTGTTCCATGATCATGTTATGGTATCTGAAATTAGTAACCTAATAGCCCTACAAGTCTAGCAGAGGACTCCTGTGTTTTGTTGTTGTTGTTGTTGTTTGGTACCGGGGATCGAACTCGGGACCTTGTGCTTGTGAGGCAGGCGCAGAACCACTGAGCTAAATCCCTGGCCCAACAGAGGACTCCTATGTAAAGTGGTGTGATGGGGCCAAGAAATCTTGTAGACCCAGCTAAGTACAGAGCAGCTGTGAGATCTTGTGAGCTCTTGGTGAAATTCTGTGGTATCTGATCCGGGTCGGTTCCCAGCCTGGGAGACACAGCCTTTATCAGGACACTAAGTAAGTCACAAGTGATTACCTTTCCTGTGAATACTATTTTTATGCATTTGTAGAAAGAATGACTAACAAAATAAAAATTTATTAAAAAGCATTATTAAATTCATACTGATTTGTGTCTTTGATCACTGAATGACTGCTAAGATTTAGTATGTTAGCACATGAGAAGTTCATTATTTTTTGTACTGAGAAAAAGATCCTCCTGTTGAAGTTTAGATACTACTAGTGTTCATGGACTCTCCCCAGGTTCTGCCTTCACTAGACCTGTGAATGGGTCAGCTTAACTAAGTTCTAGCTGTTTTGGAATCTTGCATTATCTTACTTTCCTTCTTCTTTTTGAGCATTTGGCATTTGGCTTTGTGACATTTGGCTTTATGACACAAGGGAAACAATCACAAGAAAATGGACTGGTGTTCAACTACTCTCCCATAATGTGTCCTGAAGACATGATGTGTTTTGCCAGCGTACTTCAAAGTACAATTGGTCAGTGCTCTCTCTGTCTCTCTTGTTGTTTCTACCCCCATTTTCCTGTGAAACACTGGACATCTTGCTAGTCTCTGAAACCATGATCGCCTCTGGCTTCCCTTTTCTCCTTTTTTTCGGGTGGTGGGAAGGTAACCTGGAATTGAACTCAGGACCTTGTGCTTGCAAGGCAGGCGGTGCCACTGAGCTAAATCCCTGCCCCTATTCCCTTTTCTCCTTATCCCACTTGTGTGACTTGTGTAATCCCTTTACCACCTGCCTTATCAGCACTCTTAGTTCTTTGAAGTTCTTGTCCTTTTGCCCTTTTCTTGCCAGGAGCTTATTAACTGTTTGCTCTCTTGAGACTCTTGTTTCATTTGGGAGAAACCAAAATGTTGGACTGTTATCATTGTAGATCAGCAGGCCTCAGCATGCAATGTTTTGCAGGTATTGCCTATCAGTCCATTTACCTAATTGCTTTCTCTGTCCTTTTGGTGCAAGTTTCCAAACTCTTCCCCACTCTCCTTAAGGCTGCAATGATAGTAAACATTTAGGGACTATTTAATATATCAGTGGAAATAGTCTAAGGACTTTATATGCATTGTCTTATCCCTGTTCTTGCTGTATGACCTAGCTTTTCCTCCTCATCCATCCAATTATCCAACAAATACTAACAAAGCATCATCTGTATTCAGGCCTCTGCCAAGCTTCAGGCTTTAACTGTGATTGAGGTTGATTAGGGACTTCAGTCCACAAGCCTCTGATTCACAGTAAGACACAGAGAGGTAAATAGCAAAGTCGGCATTCTATGATAAATGCTAAGAAAGGGACAAGTTCAGAACTTTATAGTTACATCCAACCCATACATGGTGATGAGAATAAGGAAGACTTCTTGGAGAAATTAAGCACCAGTCTAAAGAGTCAGAAACTATGATGGAGGACCAGCAGGTGTTCTAGACAAGAACACTTCAATGCTGCTATGATTCCAGGCAATGGAAGGAGACCATTAAGCACATAGGAATTGTTCTCAAACAAGTTGGAGGTCTTCTTTCTGGTGTGAATTCCATAGACTCTTTTTTCTACCTCCTATGTGATCTATATCCTCAGATATTAACTTGAATTAAAATCCACTGAGATTCATAGAAAGAAATCTTGGGGAATGAGTTTTGACACATTTGCTGTCAATCTTAATATGAAGTTTACTGTGCACTTGTGAAGATACTCTGCTGAAATAATATTAGACTGTTGGGGAAGCTTAGGGGAAAATGCTGCTTCAGAATTACTGTAGCGAGGATTATAATTGTGACTTATTCATTCAAGGGTAAGGATTTCTTTTTCTCCATCTCTCCCTGCCTTCCTCTCTCCTCTTGCCTCTGTCTTCGTTCCTTTTTCCTGTGATACTGGAGTGTGAATCTAGAGCCTTCACACTGAACTGAATTCCTTGTCCTTCTTGAGACAGGGTCTCACTAAGTTCCCAGGTTGTCCAATTTGGGCTTGAACTTGTGATTCTCCTGCCCCAGCCTCCCAGAGTGCTGAGATTACGGGTGTGCCCTATTATGCCCAGTTAGGGGTAGGGATTATTTAGGACAGCCTTTCAGAGACAATAATTCCTAAAAATTTGAGAGCTAAAATGAAACTGCTTGCTTAGGGAAATCATAAAAACAAATAGCAGCTTCACAATGAATATGTACCCCTTCCATTTTCCATCATGACAGTTAATAGGTGACAGTTTAGTTCTTAGTAGTTTGTTAATGCCTTCAAACACCTTGGATGAAGAAAGCATGATGTGCCTTATATGAAGCGTCTGTAAATCTGTGTATTTGATACATCTGTGACCCAGAGCCAGGGAGTCAAGCAGTGGGCCATGCAGGCTCCTGGTCTTTTGTAGGTCGGAAAGGAGCATGAACCCCCTTGTAGACTTTTGCTCTTCTAATTGCGGTATAGACTGCCCTTTAGCTTCAGTACTCCCTTCAGCTTTAGGAAGAAGCATGGCACAAAGGAAGTGAATGGTAGAATATTTCAAACTTTATTTAAACCACTTGGAAGATGGAGGCTGATAATGTCATATATTCAGACTCATCTTATTTTGTCTTTCTCTTTCTCAGGAGGGATCGTTTACAGCATCCTATGCAATCTACTTTTAAATCAGATAGATCTTAATTATTTTGTTCTTAATATTTAATTTTCTTGTACAGGTGTGGGAAGTAGGTAGGAGATATGTACCATCATATTATTAAGTGGGTTTTTTGGGCAGAATTTAGCTATTTATTATTTCTACTCTTTCACATATCCAAGACTAAGTAATTCACCGAATCAAATCCAGGCCCACTGATCACTCCAGCAGACTGTTCCTACCAGATGCAGTTTCCTCTTTGTCTTAAGACTTCCAACAAAGTACAAATATTTAACTTCTTTGACCAATTTGAGCAATCATAAATTTTCTCCGATAGAAAGAGTCACTGTTTTCCATGTACCTAAATGTCTTTAGTAAAACCTTACAATTCTGAAAAAAAAATCTATAAAGTGTCAGTCATCTTTTAAAGCTGCTAGTTCCTTCAGCTGAATTCTGGAAGCTATTTTAGCTGCTAAGGGAAGAGCAAACTGTCCCCAATTTCTCTTGCTCTGGCTCTGAGAGGTTGGAAGATACTGTTTGTTTCTTTGTTTTTGGTACTGGGGATCAAACTTGGGACCTTGCGCTTGCGTGGTAGGTGCCAGAACCACTGAGCTAAATCCCCGGCCCAAGGAAGATATTGTTTCAGTTGGAAAATTTAAAAATGGATTCAGATTCACATTTTATTAGAGACTGGATTGTTTTTAGTGTTGTAATCTTTCTGAAAGTGTGGAGAAAGGTCATCTCATGGTCTTATTTTGGCGATCATGGGGTTAAAGCTGTGGCAGAGTTCTTTCTCCAGACCCAAGCTCTTGTCAGAATAATGTTTGGCCAGGTGTTAAACTGTGTCCAGAGGGGAGTTCTGGAATTCATTATTCATCCCTTGGGAGGCAGTAGGGCAGAAGGGAAAAAAGAGGCTGTCCTTGTGGGAGGACACTGGAGCCAGGGCCTGCCTCCTGCCTTACAGACATATGCCATTTGTGTTGAGGGCATCGGAAGTCCATTTGAGGAATTCTCTTGTCATCTAGCCAAGAGAGGGACACAGAGGGAGCAGGAGGGAGGGAGAGATGGGCAGGTTGGCAGGCAGTCAGGGAGTGCGGTTTCGCTGAGCAGGATCACAACACAGTGTTTTAGGTGCTAAGGGAAGGAGGGCAGGAAGATAAAGGAGGAGGTAGATAGGTTTGAAATAGTGTGTTTCCTGGTTTTCTTTGTTTTTTGTTTTTTTGGGTTTTTGCCTGTCTTGCTCCTCCTATGTTTGAATACGTGCCATCCTTTGGAAAACTCAGGATCTGAAAGAAGCCTTTGCTGATATACCTTTATTTTTTTCAGCTCTGTACTGTGGGATTTCCCCCTCTTGTTTTTTTCCCATCTTCTTTTCCTCTGAGGGCAGAAGGTGAGAGAGACAATGATCAAGTCAAGCTGGTTCCATGTTAAATTCAAGTATGCAGAGAAGGTAAGTCAGTATGTTTGGTTTTTCCCAAGGGAAACCTGCCACCTCCCCCTGGTCTTCCCATGTTGTCTACTCCACTAGCCACTAGTTTTGGAGAAGCAAATGGAGCTGAGGAATTTTATTTGGGAATGTGTTTCCTCTAGCTTAATGATTCTTGGATGGAACACAGGCTCACCGCTTGCAGTCTGACATTGCCACATTGCTGCAGACCCAGAAGAAAGAATCTTCAGACCCTGTTCTGCAGGCATTATTTAAAGAAGAAAAATAATGAAGCTGCAATAGCAGGAAAGGCAGGGTATGGTGCTTTAGTTTGAATAGAGCATTTTCAAGAGGGATATTTGCTATGAAACTTGATACATTTTTGTTCTGAAATAAATTAACAGTCATTTTCCCTTAACTGTAGTTTGCTTCTAACTTTTAATTTTTGTTTTTATTTAACTGACTTTGTTCATTAACGTGTAGAGGAGCTTTGTAATGTTGTTTGGGTGTAGAAAAATATTCCATTTTATGACTACATATGAGAGTTTTTTAACTTTCTGTTGGGGGTTATATGTTAGAGTGAGAGTAAATTTTAGTTGCACCTGAAATTTAATATTAAATTGTGTTATGTGTTAACATACTCTTTACCGTGCTTTAAGGATAAAAGTATACACTCTATAATACTTCTTTACCTCCATGGGGGTGTTTTATTTCTTTTTAGTTCTGGACCCTCCTGTGTTGCTTCTGTTGGGAATTTGTAAGGGTAATAATAAGATTTCCAAGAAGATCCTAAAATTAGACCTATCTTTAAAAATTTTTTTTCTTCCAATTTGCTTGTTGAAAATATTGGTATATTTGCTATAGACTTAACCTGGGGCCCTAGAGTATGGAATCATGATATGACAAGATAGAAAAAATTGCAATAATTATCTTTATATTTCTTGTGATTATTTACATAAAGGGGTTATAAATGCCTTCTCCATTCATCTAGTTTTAAAAAAGTTAGAACACTATGGGCTCATTTTTTCCCTGAATTGTTTCTTTCATATTAATTTATTTTTGTTCAGAAGATTTCTCCTATTTCTCCATTTTAAGCCTATTTGTATTGTTAACTAATAAAACTATTATAAATAAAATACCATTTTCTTGTGAATGGAATTGGGAAAGATTATCACAATTAGTGGGATTTTAAATTTTTTTTGCTTAGAGGGTAACTTTCCTTTGTTGAGCTTGCTATGGTGTTGTGAATTTTGATATATTGTATTCTGTCTTAACCTTTTTTCATCTTCAGGGTTCTTTCCTAAGAAACTGAAAGTCAGAGTTAAACCACATGAATAAACTAATAATACTGAAAGGAGAAAAGCATGTCAAAATTATCTTCATAGAAGGAAAAATACATTAAGTTAATTGCTTCATTTGAATTACCATATTGCTCTCTGTTTAGCACCAAACAAGGAGAGAAAGAATCATGTACTAACACAGAAGTGTGATATAAAGCTGAAGAATGTAAAGCTGTAAATTAGATACCTAACTGAAGAAAAATCTCCTTCTTGATTTTATTAGGGTGGGTTAAAAGAGAAACAGAACTCTCAGTCTCGTGTTTGACATGCTTAAGGTGCTCCAGATATCAGTGGTTTTCAGCAGAACTTTTAAAAATTTTGTTCCTTCACAAGGATTTGTTTTTTTAAATCTACATTGTAGTATTTTCCCCAAACTCATCAAAATGGATTTCATCTGGAGAGATAAAGTCTTAATGTAAATACAGGGAGAGAGATGCTTACAAAATAAATTTACAAAACAGCAACAAAAAACAATGCTTACTTGAATCAAATTCTCCTGTTCCCCCTTTCCTTCTCATTTCTACATATATTCTCCTTGTGGAATTTCCTGTGTCCATGTATTCTAGTTCCTATGTCTGATAATTCCAGAATCTCTATAATTAGTCTAATATTTTCTTGAGCTCAAGGCACATCTATTTAATTGACTAGCTTATATATCTGTCTTAAAGTTCAGCACATATCTCAAATGCAGTGTCTCTAAGATGAAGTGCATTTCTTCCATAATCAAACATTCTTTTTCCTTTATATTCCGCACAGTAGCTAAGGCAGCACTGTCCAGTCCATGTGTTCCCAGAGGCCCTGTTTTACTCCTGTTCTTCAGTTCCCTTCTGGATTATTAGAGAAGCCGTATAACTGATGGCCCTCTGAGATTTATGGTTGTTTGTGGTGTTCCCTGACTGCTGTACTGATCTTCTTTAAAGATCAGACCAAGGGGCCGGGGATTTAGCTCAGTGGTTCCGCTGCCTGCCTTGCAAGTGGAAGGATCCGAGTTTGATCCCCGGTACCAAAACAAAACAAAACAAAAAAGATCAGACCAAGTCTCTTCTTCCTTTGCTTGCTAATGTCTGCCCTTTTCCACTTAAACATTCTTACTTGATCTCCCTCAACAGTGCCATCATTTGTCTTTGCATATGCATAATGTGTCTTATTATAATTATTTACCATTGTGTGCCCTCTGTAGCATCATACAATCATAAAAATATAGAACTGTGTGATTTTTTTAAAAATTCACAATCCCAGCACATTCAGATGGTAAATTATTGCTTTAATATTAAGTCTATGACTTTTTTCAGGAGTCTGGCAAGCCTGAGTTTGAATTCTGCTGTAACAGTTTATAGTACTTGTAATATATGACTTTGACCAATATATTAAATCCGAAGAAATTATTTCCTTTTCTTAATAAAGAGAATTATCATCTAATTTTAAATTTTTAAATTTTTAAATTTAAGATAATAGATTCCCTTGCTGTTGTAAGAAATAATACAAAGAGATACCATATGCCCTTTACCTTGTTTGTTACAATGATTAAATGTTGTAAGAATATGGTAAAATATCACAACCAGGACATTTGGGATTAATACAATAAAGACATAAAACAGTTCCATCTCCAAAACAATCTCTCCTTTCAGCTTTTTATAGCCATACTACTTTCCTCCTATCTCTATATTCACAATCGTAAGCTCTTCTCAACCCATAATTGTTTTGCATTTTTATAATTTTATCTATTCAATTATGATATATGAATGGAATCAAATAGTATATAACCTTTGGGATTTTATTTTTTCACTCACTATGATTATCTAGAGTTCATCCAAGTTGCTGTATACTCTTTATTTTTGAGTAGTAATTTATGTACCATTGTTAATTTAATCACTTTATCCATTAAAGGACATTCATGTTCCTGTTCTTTTACAAAAAGAGCCACTGTGAATAGTTTTGTATACATGTTTTGATGTGGATGTCCATTTTTGTTTTTCCTGGATAAATCCCCAGGAGTGCAGTTGCTGGGTGGTATAATATTTGCAGAGTTCATTTTTTAAAAGCCACCAAACTTATCTTCTAGAGTGTTTCTGGTATTGTCCATTCTGTTCAATGCAGTGGATGAGCACTCTAATTTTTCTGTATCTTCATCAACATTTGGTGTTATTCCTATTTATTTTAGTCATTTTATTGGTGTGTAGTAATATTTCATTGGGGCTTTCCTTTGGAATTCCCTAATGGGTAACAATTGTGTGTTTGTTGTTTTAATATGTTGTTTTGTGAAATGTGTCTTACCCATTCAGTCTTTTGCCAATTTTGTATTGGAATTTTAGATTTTTTTTTTTTTGGTACTGGGATTGAATTTAGGGTCTGGTGTATCTGTGCTAGGCATTTGCTCTGGCCCTGGGGCCATCTTCAGCTTTAAAACTTTAGCATTTTTACCATTGAGTTTTCAAATTTTTACTATATCCTACCTACTAATTTTTTATTGGATATGTGGTTTGCAAATATTTCCCAAAATCTGAAGTTTAACTGTGCATCCTCTTAACAAGAGTCTTTTGCAAAGCAAAATTTTTAATTTTTTTTCATTAAGTTTATTGGTACATTTTAGGTATACAGTATAGTCACATTCATCATTGGGATCTTGTACACATGATGTATCTTGGTTCTTATTTTATCCCTCTTCCTCTGCCCTCTGTTCACCGCCCCCCCCCCCCACATTTCCCTATTTACAAAGACTTTGTTTCCCTATTTACAAAGACTTTTGTTTTTTCCTTTTCTCATATTTTTTTCTTTTCCCTTCTATACTCTTAAGTGAAATAAATAGGACACCGAACAGTTTCTCTGGTGTGAAAAACTAAAAGTGTAAATAAGGTTCAGAATGTATGATTGATAATGTGAAATAGGAAGAAAAGGTCTAAAGGAGTAGGGGAAGTGGGAAGGGTGGGGAAAGGAAAAAAGGGAAAACAAAAGTTTTAATTTTGGTGCAGTTCAATGAATGGATTTTTTCCTTTATATGTTTTACTTTTGCTGCCAATCTTAGAACTCTGACTATCCCTTAATATTTTCTTTTCCTGAGTTTTCCTAAAAGTTTTATATTTTACATTTAAGTCCCATAATCCATTTTGAGGTTAGCTTTTCTATAAAATGCTAAATTTTGTTCAAAGTTATATATGCCCAGCTCTTTTTTGTATTTTGAGACAGGGTCTCCCTAATTTGTCCAGACTGATTTCGAACTTGGGACCATCTGCCTCAGCCTTCTGAGTAGCTGAGATTACAGGCTTGCATGACAGTGTACAGTTTTTTCAGGAATTTTTAACTTAGGCATTTCATTTGTTTAATAGTTATTAGGCTGCTCAAATGATCTTTTTCATATTGGGTGAGTTATGGTAGTTTTTATTTTTGAGGAAATCCTCTACTTAATCTAAGTTGTCAAATTTAAGTGCTCTTCATCCATTTTATGTTTGCAGATCCTATTACCTATGACATCCTTGGTGTACTAATTAGTATTTATATCTTTATTTTTTATTTGCTAGTCTTGCTAGAGGTTTGTCAGTTTTATTGATCTTTTCAAAGAACCAGTTTTTTGTTTCATTGATGTATTTCAGTATTTTCTTATTTTCCTAACTGGATCATTTCTTTTGTCTTGCTGACCCAGGGCTATTTTGTTGTTCTTTTTTTTTTTTCGGTGTTCTTGAGGCAATAGATTACATTATTGATTTGAGACTTTTCATATTTTTCAATGTGAGCTATGAAGTTCCCTTGAAGCACTGCTTTATGTTCCACAAAATTTGACATTTTATATTTTTACTTTCATTCAGCTCAGTGTGTTTATTTTAAATTTACATTAAGATCTCTTTGATGCATGGTTTATTTATAAATATACTGTAGTTTTGTTTCTAGGTTTTTGGGCATTTTCCTGTTATCTTGGCTGCCCATTTCTTATTTGAGTCCATTGTAATCAGAGAACCTACTGTGGGATTTTTACCTTTTTAAATTGCTGAGATTTGTTTCTGGCCCATCATGTGGTCTTTCTTGATGTGTTTTATGTGAGTACTTTAAGAATTTATATTTTGCCTGGAGGGGAGTGTTTTGTTTGGAATATATCAAGTAGATTCTCTGGGTTGATAATGTTGAGTTTTTCTCCATCCTTGATTTTCTGTTTTATCAATTGTTAAAATGTTTCCTTCACATATTTTTTGGCCCTGCTGTTCAGTGCAAGTACATTTTAGGATCATTATGTTATCTCAGGGGAGTGACTTTTTTTATCAAGTAATGTCCCTCTTTGTCCCCGGTAATTTTGTGTGCTTTGAAGTCTATTTTATATGATATTAAATATGTTTATGGGATAATAGAGAGCATGCAGTCCCACAGTCTGCTTCTTGCAAGTTAGGGAACCAGGAAAGCCAGGGGTAAAATTCAGTCTGAGTCTGAAGGCCTGAAAGCCTGTGTAGCCAGTGGTACAATGTTCAGTCTGAGTCTCACAGCCTAATAACTGGGGATTTCATGGTATCAGTCCTGTCCTGTGCCTAAATGCCTAAGAGTCAAGGGCACCAATGTCTGAGGACAGGAGATGAAGGTCCCAGTTCAGAAATATTTCCTTCCACTGCATTTTTGTTCTATTTGAGCTTTCCATGAATTAGATGAGGCCCACCTACCCTGCTGAGGGCATCTTCCTTATATTTGTTTGTTATGCTTGGCGGGGTGGGGCAAGGTCTCACTATGTAATCCAGGCTGGCCTCAAACTTGGGATCCTCCTTCCTCAACCTTTTGAGTGATGGGATTGTAGGTGTGTACCACCACCTCTGGCTAGGCTATCTTCTTCAATCAGTCTACTAGTTCAAATACTAATCTGTTCCAGAGACATTCTCGCAGAAACACCAAGAAATGTTTTACAAGCTCCTTAGTCCAATAAGATTGGTACATAAAATGAAGAATTATTTATATTTTTTGCTTTTGTTTTCTATGTGTATAGCACAGAGTTGAATCATATTTTTTCTTCACTCTACCTACCAATCTATCTTCATTGTTGCATTTTGACAAATATTTGATATATTAACCTTTGAACTTGGGTGTTTTCTGTTTTCTTTTTTTCTCTGCCTTTCTGTAAATTTGGTCTAGAATTTCTAAAACTCCACTTTGATGCATCTGTAGTGCTTTTGAGTATTTTGTATGGTATTATTAATGGTTTCAAAACTTACCATGGTCTAATGGCATTGGCATTTGAAATTTATCAGTTCAAGTGAGGTGTCAGAATTCACCTCCTTTGTTCTCTCCTGTTTTGTCCGTTTTATGTCAGTTTACATTGTTTTGTTTACTGTAGCTTTGTGATATGTTTTGCAAACAAGATTGAGTCTTCTTTGTTCTTCTTTTTCAGAATTGTTTGGTATCCCTTGAGATTACATATGAATTTGGATAAATATTTGTATCTCTACAGACAATCCTATTGTGATTTTTTGTTTTGTTTTGTTTTGTTTGTACCAGGGTTCAAACTCAGAACCTTGCACTTGTGAGGCAGGTGCATTGCCACTGAGCTAAATCCCTGGCCCTTCCAATTGTGGTTTTGACAGGGATAGTATTGAATTCATAGATTTGCTTTTGATAATACATAGTTGTCTTAAAAATATTAAACCTGTAACAATATAAGGCTCATGGCCAATCTATGATCAGGGGATGCCTTTCCACTTATTTGTGTCTTTAGTTTGCTTATTTATTTTAAAAAATGTTTTAAATGAGTTTTTAACTTTTGTTACTGAATATTGAATTTTGTACTTCTAAAATTACCTTTGACTTCTTCATAGCCTCTTTTACTTTGCTGAGATAGGTTTCTTTGTTGTAGCTTTCCAATTTTTCTTTGGATTCAAATGTATGTACTCATTTTCTGAAGCTTTTTATGATGAGTGCTTTAAAATCTTTGTTAAATAATTCTAATAACTCTGACGCCTAGGTGTTCTTGTCTATTGATTATTTTTTTTCTTTCAAGCTAACACTTTTGTGGTTCTTGGGGGTATGGAGTGATACTTCACTGAAATCTGGATATTACCTGTATATTTTTTTAAAGACTAAATCTTATCCACATCTTCTCTCTCTACCTGTTTTTCTCTGACAGTTTTTTTGACAGGCAAGCAAAGTCCACCTTTCCAGTGGTCCTGTTTGTGACACTGATAGAGAAAGCGTCCTGTTAGTGCTGCAGTGGAGTTTCTGCTTCTCTGCAGACCTCTGCTGATGTTATGTTCGTGGAGACAGATAGGTGTGTTTTATGGCCTTCGTTGACACTACTGGAGATGGTTTAGTTAGATGAATTCTGTCTAGATGTCCCCTCAAAGCCTCATGTGGTCATAGGTGGAGCTTTTCAGAGGTGACTGGATCTAGGGTGTGTGATGCTGGGATTCACTGTGTGATAGTGGCTTTAGGGATGTGTGATTAATAAATTAGTCTACTGAGTGGTTTGGCATAGTTCTAGGTGTGGATAATGGGAAGGTCCACCCAAAGGATGGGTAGACTGGAAGGGATAAAAGGGAGAGGCAGGCTGTTGCTGTAGCTGCTTCAATACTTTGCTGCTTTGCTGTCTTTTGACTGCCATGAACTATTTCTCCTCTGTGATGTCCCTCTCCAACTATGGACTGAAAGCTCTACATACTGTAAACTGAAATAAACCCTTCCTCCTTTTACTTTGAGTGTTGGATATTTTGTCTCAGCAACAAGAAAAGTAACTGAGATATGGTGGAATGTTGAAGTCTTGACTCCAACATGTGCCTTGCTAGTTTGCTTATTTTCTGGTGCTTTGGATAAGAGACCAAATTGTTTTTAGGGCTTTTTTGTGTTCTTTTGCTGTTTCTGGGTTTCTTGCTTCTTCAGTTCTAATCTGGGCTTATGTGATGAAGAAAAAAAATCCCGTGAAAATCTCAGTTATGTTGTTTTTTTGGTCTTCAGATTTTGAGCCCTAGTTTGTCTTTTTTTTACCTTTCATAGTCTAAAATATCACCTTTCATCTATAATGTCCAGGAATTTTAGTTCTATTTACTGTTTATAAATAAAAGTGTGTTTACTCCTTTCCTGGAAACAGGAATTCCTTAAGATTCTTTTCCCCAGTACTCAGGGCCTTTACACAGAGTTATATTTTCAGCTCTTTTATTTTTTATTTTGAGACATGGACTTGCCAAGGCTGGGTTGAAACTTTCATTGCTCCTACCTCAGTCCTAGGATTATAGGGATGAGCCACTATTCCAGGCTCTTGAATGCTATAATGTTTCTAAGTATTGGCATCACACAGGGGCTGAGTATAAGTGCTCAGAGGAGGGTGATAATTGTCTTTTATTGCCTTCTTTATCGTTTCAAATTGAAATGTCAGTCACACTTTGCTAAAGTGTGCTAGAAGCGCCTCCATTATGTGTTTACCTTGCTTTATGTAAATTGTATTATCAATCATGTATACTTTTGCATCTTCATACTCCTTTATTGCTGTTCATTTCAGATACAGATCCCTAAAAGCAACGCCATATTTGCAGTAGTTTTTTCCAAGCAGTTTTGCCAGTGCATTTTCATAATGAGATTGCAATTATTCATTCTGGTTTTATTGAAAAAATATTATCCATTTCAGTCAGAAAAAGGATAGTAGAGGCAATAGTTTTTTTCTTGAGCCATTCATTCTAATGAGGTATTGCATTCCTTGGAGGAAAATTTTCTCTGTCTGTCCCCCCCACCCCTGTCTTGCTATCTCTAGCTCTAGCTCTAGCTCTAGCTCTAGCTCTAGCTCTCTCTCTCTCTCTAGCTCTAGCTCTAGCTCTCTCTCTCTCTCTCTCTAGCTCTAGCTCTAGCTCTCTCTCTCTCTCTAGCTCTAGCTCTAGCTCTAGATCTCTCTCTCTCTCTCTCTAGCTCTAGCTCTCTCTCCCTCTCTAGCTCTAGCTCTAGCTCTAGCGCTCTCTCTCTCTCTCTCTCTCTCTCTCTCTCTCTCTCTAGCTCTAGCTCTCTCTCTCTCTCTAGCTCTAGCTCTAGCGCTCTCTCTCTCTCTCTCTCTCTCTCTCTCTCTCTCTCTCTCTCTAGCTCTAGCTCTATCTCTATCTATCTCTATCTCTGTTTCCCATTTGTCTAGACAGAGTCTCACTATATAAAGTAAAGCCTGGCCTTGAAGTTCTTGAAGGTGTAGCCTCAACTGGCCTAGAACTCCTCCCAGAGTGCTGGGATTATAGGCATGCACCTCCATGATTGGCTTAAACTATGGTTTTTTGATTTGATAAGAGGTTCATGTAAAAAAATACTGTAAGATTGTTTTATTTTTTTATTTTTATTTTTTTTGGTACCAGGGATGGAACTCGGGTCCTTGCACTTGCGCAGCAGGCGGCGGCGAAACCACTGAGCTAAATCCCCGGCCCAGAGATGGTTTTAAATATTATTGTACCTTGTTGTCAGTCTTCCTTGGAACCCTATGGCATATATCTCTGTAAATTTAAAGTATGAACTCTAACTCAGCCTTTAGCTTCAGAGTTAATTTGAAATTGATTTACACACGGTGTTTGGAAATTTACAAAATCATGATGACTGCAGTTAAACCTTTAGTAATATTTTATAGAATTTTTATTGGGTTCCTCCATTTGAATAAAGCAATACATTTTTATCATAAAACCAATTGGAAAATTCAAAAGAATTGAAACTATGGAACAAAGGCTACAGAGAATGACTGTGAATTCCTTTATTCTCATTTGATAGAGGAATTTACAGGGAAGAACTTTCTACCACCCTTATTTGTTAGTTGGTAGAGGAACACTTCCCCTCCCTTCTTCAGTTCCTCCTCCCTGTCTTTTGTGGTAGTGGACATTGATCTAAAGTGTGCTCTATTACTGATCTAGATCCCCAGTTCTTTTACTTTTTATTTTGAGGGTGGGTCTCCCTAAATTGCCCAGACTGACCTCTGACCTGCAGTCCTCCCGCCTCAGCCTCCCAAGTAGCTGAGATTACAGGTATGCACCACTTTTGGCAGTGGAATGCTTGGTTTCTGAGACAAGAAAGTACTTAATCTTTTCACCAGGCTGTACTACAAAATTGTTCATCCTCCTTAAAGTGGAATCATTTCAGTGTAAAGATTGTTTATATTTTTGACAGCTCAAATAAAAACATTAAGAATGAGCAACTCCCCAGAAGTTTTAAGGACTTCATTTGCCTTGGAAAGATTTCAATTACAGTCCTTTTTTTTCAAGTAAGTATAAGGTGGTAAATGGAATCCTAGTTTTAAATGTTAAATTTGAAAAGCACATTATGAGCAGTGTACTTTGAAAGTAAAAGATGCAGCAGATCTAAATCAAAGACTTGATTTCAGATTACTTCTTAAGAGTATGAGGAGGACTACAGCCAGCAATTGAGCCACTTGTTACTGACGAGCACACAGTACATCAAATGAGGCTTTCATTAAGTCTTGTTACCCTTATGTGCCCCCAAGTGCAGTAGGTATCATTTAACAGGCTATAATAGCTCCCTGTTGAAGGTCTGCTTGCTATATAGCTATAACAGAAGAGGAATATTGGCTTCTGTTGCCTTTTTTAGATGTTATTTTGGTCTATTTTGCATTTGTTTATAGCACTTGTTATAGCAGTATATATTTTTAATGAATAAATCAGAGGAGGGATTAATAAATTAAGCTTCCTAAATTGGAGATTTTTGCTATGCACACATGAAGCAAATTTTCTATCCCTTCTCTTTCCAAAAGGTATCACCAAGCTCTCCTTACCAATCAGCAACCTTTTAAAACTCATCATTCTCTGTTATTCTAGAATGAGATTATATACCCTTAGACTAGCCTGGAAGTGTCTAAGATGCTATAGAAAGAGCAGGATAGATAGTTCAGTGTTACAGAAGGGTTGAAGGACTTGAAGTTACGAGAGGGATTTTTGTAACCTCTCTGTGCTGTAGTTGAAAGATCTGACCTATGGAATATATATATATATGAGAAGCATTCAAATTCCATTCAGTTTACTTCTTAGGCCAGTGCAGATCTGGTTATATACTTTGTTGTTACTGCTTTTCGGTACAGTAATACTTCCTATCTGATGTTATCTGTTTTATCATCCATTTATAACCTGGACCAGAGTAGATAAAGCTTGAAATTATGAAAAGAAAAAAAGTATGCTTAAATTTTATTGTATGATGATTATACATTCTTTCACCAATCTTTTGATGTAGAGCAGTAGTTTGCATTTTAACTGCACATTAAGACTACCTAGGGAGCTTTAAAAATGTTGTCCAAATACCAACCACAGTCCTGGTTCAGTTGGTCTGAGCTGCATCCTTGACATCAGATTTTATTCAGAGATCCCAGGAGTTCACAGTATGCAGTGATTACTGGCTTGAGAAAGGTTCTATTAACTTGTTTTGCAGTTCTTCTATAAACTACATCCATAACACATAGATAATTGGTCATGAGGGTTTATTAAAAATGATACAACAGTTTAGATATATGTGAATAATTTGAGTTAAGATTCCCCTTTACAGTGTTCTATATTTGTCTCATGTTTAATTAAATAACATTTTAAAGGAACCGCCTTCATTAAACCTTTACTGTGCTTAGCTTAATTTTCATAGAATTTCATACTCATTGCTGGTTCACATACAGTTGATTAAATCTGTATTTTCCATAAAAGTAGCATACACAGATTTGGAGTAGTGTACTATGGTGTACTGGTGTCTTACACAAAGTCTGACATCTCACTAAGACTCCTTAAGTATGATTTGCAAAAGAAAGGGGGTCATTAGTTAACCTAGCTGCTCAATTGAATGGAAGTTACTTAAAAGAGCATTTATTGTAAGAGATAGGTACTGGGCTTGATTTTAAGCCAGTTGATAGTCACACAAAACAAGGTACAGTCTGATGTTGGGACTTAACGTACAGGTGTCATAAGTATAATCACTATTATCTCATGAGTGAGGACAGTTTGTTGCTCATGATTTTTATATCTCATTTAAGGGTCTAGATGGCATTCATTATGAATGTTCAATACATGCCATTAGTGCTTAAGGATCTTGAATTCAGTCTGTGTTTGGGTCACATAACTTCAAATATATGCCACATTCAGTTTGTAAATAAACTATAGAATAACTTAAGACTGAAATTCAGGTGTGAATAAGAGTTATTTCTTCTTAAGGCATACTAACAGTAGATACTAGAGCCTTAGTTGGTCCTTCCTTAATAGACAGCAAGATTGGTTAGGCCAATCAAAATATATTTCTGTCTGTGTGTGCATATCTTGAGTTAGTCACTCACTATCAGTTGTTTATGGCAATTGATTTTACACTAACCTTTTACTGCCTATTTTTTCTTAATCTTGTTAATATCTATTTGTTTTGTCTTCTATTCAGATTGTGATTTTCTTTTTTTCCTCTTAAATTCTTTCACTGGTATATTTTAGGTATACAATACAGTTACATTCATCGTTGGGAACTTGTACCTTTACATGATGTATTTTGGGTTTTATTTTTTTCCCCATTCCCTGCCCTCCCTTCAACCTCTCCTCCCCTCCCTATTTACAAAGGCTTTGTTTCCATTTTTTTCTCATATTTTTTCCTTTCCCTTCATTCCAGATTGTGATTTTCTTGAAGACAAGGAATCTCATCTCACTGTGGTGCAATGTGTACAACACAATGCAATTTTCATAATATATTCTCTGAATTAAATTTATTGAATTAGTCCTTGGAAATAGGCCCTAAGAGAGCTGGTTCTGAGAATGCTTTGCTTTGCTTTCTTTCCTAGGAGGGTGTGCAGTGTAAGCAGCCGAGTGCAAGTTCCCTGGTCTGTGCTTTTCCTTTCTGACTGCTTGTTAGATTATCTTTCTGGAAAGCTGAGCTGTTTAATACAGCGAATACTAAAGGGAATGCATTCCTTTCCTCTCAGGGGACCTAAGTAGTGTTTAACACCACTATAAAATCCTCACTGTGGCTTTCTGTAGTGTAGAATTTGTCTAAGAAAGATTAAAAGAACAAGGAAGGCTTCTGTGTGCTGTTTCTTTTTCTTTTCTTCCCCACCTCCTGCTCTAGGCTATCTGCAAAAACATGGAGCAGTATGTATATTTCATATGTGTCAGTTTTAGAGAAAAATAAAAGGCAAAAGCAAGGCAAAGCTTGCCAGTGGGACCCATCACCCACAAATAAAAGATTACATGAAAGAACTTGGTTCTGTCCAGCCTGCTACTTTTTACACTCAGTGAACGAAACAAGGTGCCAGAGAGAAGGCATCAGTCTTGGCATGTGGTAAAACAATGAGTTGACCATTTGCTTAATGGTGGAAAACTAAGACGACAGAAATTAAGGGCTTCAGAGAGGATTTGGGCACTGTGTTTAGAATCTTTGTTATAATGCTTGAGAGCTTCATTATAGCGAGTGACATTCAGCAAGAATAAGAGAAGATTTTTTAATATTTGGTTAGGTTTTATAGTATTAAGAAAAAACTTAAAAGAGTTTTAGCACTGAAGAGCTGTTCAGTTCAGCCCCAGAAGTCTGGAGCTGAGGGGAAGAAGCCCAGAATCACATTTAGAGTTGGTAGTCAAAAATGAGACCTTAACTATGAAGTATGTAAACTCTCCTGGAAGCTAATGGTATAACCAGACTTGGACTTTTTCTTCCATATATATTTTTTTCTTTATTTAAAAAAACTGCTTTCCTAACCTTGAAAAGACTTTTAATGTTTGCATATTCCTTTCCAGATGTGCTTATCCTTATTTAAATTTTATCACTAGTTTTATATGCTTTCTATTTCCCATTTTTCCTAGGGCATTCTAATGTTTTTATGTAACAATTGTCATAATTCTTGTGGGTTTTCATTATAATTTTACTAAGTTATTCCCTTCTTGATGAGCACTGGCATAGACTTGAGTTGTTTTTTTTTTTTAAAAAAAAAACCCTTGATCATAAAGGGGAAAGCCACAGCAAACACCATGGTGTATATAGTTTTACATTCCCTCGAGATTTTTGCCCCATCATTGAAATTTCTGGTAGTGACTTGAAGCAATGGGGTAGACTGTAGCTTTGAAGATTTGAAAGCACATATTCCTGCAGGGCTGTGTGGCTTGAAATGTGCATGCTAAATCCAAACAAAAACCTCCGTTAATCTTTGTTGGTGGCAGAAAAAATGAGTCTCAGTGTAAGACTTTGTGTTTCTTGTGAAATTGCTATTTCTACAGAGAAACATGAAAGCATTTTTATTAGTATAACTTACTAGCTTTATTAATGTTGGACAAAAACAGAACATTATGAAAATGAAATAAAACAAGTTTTATGGGAATTTATGTTATATATGTAGATGCCCTATTTATACACACATATAAGTAATTTTTGCACAGATATATGTACTAAAAATTATTGCCTACATGAAAAGTATATTCAGAGAGATTCTTCCCCCAAGAGTCTAGGACCATAACAAAGACCAAATACATTGCATTATAAAATATGTCGGTGATTTATCAACAGTACTGATTTCTTTCCTTGAAGTTTATCTGGTGACTGATTTAAATTAGTGCTCTCTTTGTCTGTGGAAACATGTGTGGAACTACTTTTTTAAGGTTCAAAAATGTCAGCATTTTGAAAATTTTGATTCAAATTGTGTTGCTTTACTGTATTTTCAGAAATCTCTTGGTTGAAAAGGGAAGATTTAGTCTATAAATCTGAGTTTTCAGGTGTTCATAAAAATTTCAGTAGGATCTATAGTTAGTGCTTGTTATAACAAAAATCTTTCATGGTTCTGGTGGTGTTAAGGCCCATGAACATGTTCCCTTGCTTTCTTCCTCCCCCTTCCCTTTCTCCTCCTCCCCTCCCTCCCTCCTTCCCTCCCTTTCTATATTAGTTTCAAGAAAAGTTTGTTTTACTTCTTTATTATATATTTTTTTAACCAAGGAGGTCAGGAATTTTCTCCTCTGCTGACTATAGTATGAGGTGTCTATGGGGTACATGGGTTCTAGAAATTTCTTCCCCACCCTAAGGCAGTTTGTGTGAACCATCCGTTTTGGTAAGAGGTGTTCCCTTCTACTCATGACTATCCCAGATTACCTTTTCTGGAAACCCAGTTATTTCAGTGCCTACCATTTTTCCTAATCATTTGTGGGTCTCTGCAGATAAGCGTTGTTGGGGGGGCGCACTGGGCAGCCTCTGTAGTGTACCATTATTATGAGGTCTTTGTTTACCCCACTGGAGTCTGGAGGTGATTAAGAATAACAGCTGGGCAGTGATTTAAGGTTTTGGAAAGGAGTTTGTTGGCAGTTTTTTAAAGAAGAGAAATTGATGATTAAATTTTTAAAAAGCTACTTCGTATTTACCCTTGTCTCTGAAACCATTGAGAAGGTGTCCAAGTATATTG
This sequence comes from Heterocephalus glaber, assembly GCF_053883595.1. Taxonomy (NCBI): domain Eukaryota; kingdom Metazoa; phylum Chordata; class Mammalia; order Rodentia; family Bathyergidae; genus Heterocephalus; species Heterocephalus glaber. The sequence goes on along the minus strand of NW_028258381.1, from coordinate 18,702,396 downwards.
TGAGCAGCAGTAAAGACAGTATGCTGTATTTTAGTGTTGTTCACCTTCCTCCACTGTCCATGTACAGAGGTAAGGAAGTGCATCTAGCACCTCTGTGGCTCTGCCTTCATAGTACCTTGAGTATGTGAACTTTCATTAGTTCTAAAAATAGAACTAGAAATATGAACAGTGTGTTGGAGCTACAGGATTTGCTTGTTTTCATTGTGGTTTGCAAGTATCAGCTAATATGATCTAACACAGATCACACTGTAGCATTTTCATGCTTGAAGTACTAGAGGACTTCTCATTGTGTTGAGAAAAATTGTAAATACTTACTTATAGTCTGTGAAGCCCTAAGCGCTTCCTGCCCATTTCCATTTCTATTGTCCCTCTGTGTCCCCAAGAGTCCCTAATTGACCTTCTTTTGTTTCTTGGCCTTGTTCACTCTACCTATATTGCTCTGTCACAAATTTTCATATGATATGCTGTATCCTACAACATAGGCCTAAATTCAAACGTTACCTTTTCAATGTGGTTTTCTCCAACTACCCATCTAAGTTTGACGCTTTACTTAAGTTTTACTCTGTCATTCCTTTCTTTTTCCCCTTAATATCTCCATCTAAAATGACCTCCTTTGTAGTAAGTGTTTCAATATGTCAAGATCCCTCCCCCCTCCAATATTGGAAACCTTACTCAGGAATATGCTACTATTGAAGTAGATTTTATTTTGAAACTGGGTTTTGTTAAATTGTCTAGGTTGATCTCCAACTTGTGACCTTCCTGAGGCATCTTCCTGAGTAGCTAGAATTATAGGCATGCACTACCATGCCCAGCTTATTTATTTATTGTTTATCTTTGTCTTTTCTCACTGATTGAAGGTTAGTTCCATGAAAGAAGGTTCTTAATGGACATTTCTCACTGTCATGTCCCCTGTACTCAACTCAAGGCAGGTAGAGTAAAAATGAAGTGTATTTTCTAACAGTCTTGTCTTTGTGATCTAAATTTTTCCAGGAGACATTTAGGATATCTAACAAAATGAATTTAGAATTTATCCAGCCCAGCCATTCGTTAGTTTGTAGAGGGGATCTTGAGTCTGTAACTCAGCCAAGATTACATAGCTGGGTAGTGCTAGAGCTGGAATTTAGTGTTAGTTTTTCTGGCTTCTGAAGTGTATCACATAGTCATTTAAGCAATACAACAGGTGTCTCAGGTCTTTTGTACATATATCTGCAATAATGGATAATATTTAGCACCAGTTGTCACGTACCACTGGTTAAATAATTTATTATACATGCCTTACTATAAATTATAAACTCCTCAAGGGCAGAACTTTTGTTTGATTTGTGTTTTGCTATTTTCTTGGTACCTAGAATACTGTGTGAAAAGTGATGGTCACCCACTAAACATTTAATGAATAAGTTGATGTATGAGAACAAAGTAATTGATTAATGGCTATTCATGCTCCAAAGGATTTAGGGTTAATAATCTGTCTGATAGAGTACCATAACCCCTCTAACTAGCTGGTACTGTAAACTGAAAAACTAGATTATTGGCTTCCTGTTTAATTTTCATTACTGTGGGAGTAGTAATATATTAAATGCTCTCAGCTCAATGATTTACTAACTTAATGTGAGTGATTTCCCTTTCCTAGGAGCTTTTTAAAATTTTATTTTTATTTTTTTCTGGGGATTGAAATCATGATCTTAAGTATGAACTATGCCCATCCTGTGAACTCTTTGTGATAAAGAGGTGGACAGAGTACAAATTAGCAGAATAGAATAATGTTGGGGAAGGGGTAAGAACTGCAAGAGATGTTTCTCAGTGGCAGAGTGCTAGCCTAGGCTGCAGGAGGCCCTGAGTTGAGTCCTTAGCCCTGAGGGGAGCAAGAGAAAGGGGGAGGGGAGCATAAGGGTTGGGAGAAGAGAAGAGAAGAGAAGGAAAGGAAAAAAAGGGGAAGAGAAAGAGTGGGATAAAGGCAGGGAAAACTTGAATTTAGTGACTGTTCATGTTCAGCACTGTGTGCAGCACTCATGTAAAGTTTTAAGAGAGTAAGCTGTTGCTTTGTGGAGGAATTGTTGGCTTCATGGTTCAAAATGCAAAGCATTATGTGCAGTTTCTATTATGTCACTTTTTCTTGTTTGTCACTTAGGCTTTGATAAAGCTGTTAAGAAAATAAAGAGATCTGGTGGTTTTCAGAACTAGATTAATTTATCATGCAGAATTCTAGTTTATATTGAAATTTGTTGTAATCATGGCTGTAAAATGAAAATGTGAGTTCTTTAGAATAGCTATTAGAAAACAGTTTCTAGCATAGTATCTGTCATAGAATAGTTAAGCAATTAATATTTAGTGTGTGTGATGAGAAGGACAGAGACGGGATAATGTGTCGTGCATGTTCACCTCGTCATTTAAACTGTGAGTGCAGTCAAGCTCATTGTTCCTTAGATTGTTTATTTTTACTTTGAGGCTTTAGATGGTGTCCTTAATAGTTGTTGCTACCTTTCAGATAGGTGCAGCTGGACGTGGGGCAAAGACTAAATCTGTTTTCAGTTAGAAGGAAAATAATTTTAAAAAACAAAGAGCAGTACAAAGTTGTAGTCTCAATTTGTGCATGCAGCTTTGTCTTCTGTGCTTCAGTTGCCTTATCTGTAAAATAAGCCTACACATGTGTTCTTCATTGGGTTGGCTGATGAGAATTATGGATGTAGTCTGTGAAAAGGGGTTTAGACATACTGAAGTCATGCCTCACTCAAGGTAAGTGTCCACAGTAAAGTTAGCTCTCAAGGCAGGTGGCTATCTTTGTGTAGCTTGAGAGAGGCTGAGAAAGTGGGTCTAATCTGCTGTCAGTAGAGGAAATACTGTACGTATAGAGGAAAAAGAAGAATATCTTTTAAGAAGGACATGGAAAGATTGTGTTTAATCCATGTGAAAGTCAGTCAATTTATTGATGAAAATGAAATTGTCAAGAAATTGGAGCAGAGACACGGAAACCGGGAAACTTCCTCTGTCTTTATCTTCCAGAGGAGTAAGAATAAGAACCTCTTTTTCTTCTACTCCTCACAGCATATTGAAGTATAATTTTATTTGTACAGTTAAATGATTTGAGGTTCAGAGAGGCAAACTGAGGTGATGCAGTGTAGGAAAGCATTTCTGAAAGATTGGGTAGAAGACATCTGGGCCACAGCAGCGTGAATTAGGCATTTTATTATCCTTTTAGCCTTCCTGAAATCGGCTATGATCAGCAGAACTTCTCCATCTATCCAGATGTTCTGTAAGAATCAGGAACAGCTAAGTGTAAGAAAACTAATCTGATCACAACAGAGGAATGGCCCTGTTATCATTATATCCTGAATGGACACACCAGTAGGTAGCCCATTGATGAGAACTTCCTTAAAATATTTATTTTGTTAACACATTTGAGGAACAATGATATGTTTTTGTTTATGGCATGACAATAGAATGAAACTGTAAACTTATTGCTTGGAGTTTAGATAAATTGAAATATAAGGAAATTAAATACTTTGTGATATAATTACATTATTTGAAAGGTAAAAGTTGTAGTAGAACCAAGAAAGACATTGGGAATCATGTGATCCTGATTCTTTAAGGATTTGGTAAAGGAGGCTGAGAGATGGGCATTTATTTCCCCCAAAATTACATTTAAAAATACAGAATTTTCCTTGATATTTGAGTACTTTCTACTCTAAGACATTTTTTCCTTTATTTTAAATAAACCAGATATATATCTGAGGTGGAACATACTTCCTCTGTAAGATGCCTAGTGTTTTTGTTTCTCTGTGGTTTGTACATATTTACATAAAGGTTCACTTCAAATGGGAAGATACACTAGGAATGTCAAGTGTTGAAGGCCCCCCCATCCCATAGTTATGTACCGTTTTTAAATCAGTACATTGGTCATACCCTTTTGACAGCTTTGCATGGGTAATCCTGTCTCTGTATCACTGGCAGTTGTGTCCCTGTGCAATGGAAAAGCAGCATCATATTCTTAGCCCAGGAACAATGGCGCTGTTCCAAGTGAGAACTGGCGATTTCCTGGTCGTTGCTCATTCACAGATCTGCTGATCTTGCCCGACCCCATGATTACAGTGTTACTATTGCTCTTTATTTTCTGCTTTTGAATTTATAAAGTATTTTCACATCTTACCTATTTTTGCTATCAGAAGTATCATTTAAAGTAGGTGTTATTAACTTAGCATTACAGATGTGAGAAGCAGGGCTTAGGTAAATTTGGAGTGGTATAATCAGTGAAAGAGCAAGATTTAAACTCAAATCTTCTAAGTCTAACATTTGTTTGTAAACTGGAATGAATAAGAATAAAAAGCAGGTGATATATACTGACTGATTAGGTTACATGTGAAGGTTAATGGATCTCTAGCATAATAATGGTAGGGCTGGAGTAGAGGGGTAGTCCACCACGTATGCCTCCTAATGATAGTTTGAACCATCATCTAGGAAGGCTTTGTGAAGGTAGTGATACTTGGGGAAGATTAAGATATTTGAAAAAATGATAGTTGCACGAGACCTGTGGAATCAGATAAAAAATGGAGGGTTACATAAATTGGTGCCACCTCTCTGCGTCTTAGGCCCAACTCAGAATTTTATTGGTTTAGGTATCAGAGTTGAGGAGTAAATTGAGCTAAAATCATCTGCACTTCAAAAGCTCAATGTGTCCAATTCTCTGTGTTCATTGTTCAGCAATACCTCCTCTGTATTGGCCTCTTATGATGAAAAGACAAAGACAAGTGATACTCTTTCAACTCAACAATCCTGGGAAAGAGCAACCTTGATTCTTGTTTTTTAAGAGTAGGAAGTATTTACTGAGAGAAAGAGCTTCTGTCTATGAGAGACAGAAAGGGGGCCAGAAAGTGGGTTGCTCTGCAAGCTTGATTCTTACTATGTTCAACAAAAATTCTGCCACCACTCCTCTGCAGTCTTTGATTGGTCACAGGGCCATTCTTAAATTGGTCACTTGAAAATGATTAATTAGATTCTTATCACAACTATATCCTTTGGTGAGGTGACACTCATGACCCTGTTATCATTTTCCAAACTGCAAGGTAAGTAGGGTTAGTTTTTCAAAGGAACCCTGAGCTACTGTTTTTTTATATTAATTTTATTGGTACATTTTAAGTACCAATATAATATAATGATATTCATCATTGGAAATTTGCACCTTTACATAATCTCTCTTGGTTCTTATTTTTTCTCCATTCCCCTGCCCTCCCTTCAACCCCTCCATCCCTCCCTGTTTACAAAGACTTTGTTTCCATTTTTTCATTTTTTCATATTAATTCCATTCCCTTCTTTCCTTTCCCCTACCCGTCCCACTTCTCCTTCCCCTTTGCCCCTTTTCTTCCTATTTCATATTGTCTATTATAGCTTTTGGTCCTTATTTACACATTCTGTTTCTCACACTAGGGAAACAATTCAGTATTTACACATGTGTCCTATTTATTTCACTTAAGAGTATGGCCTCAGTGTGCATCCATTTAGCTATAAATATCTCTAATTTCTCATTTTTTATGGGTGAGTAGTACTCCATTTTATTTAAAAAATGCATTTTCATTATCCAATCTCCAGTTGATGGGCAGTTGGGCTGCTTTCAAGTTTTAGCTATTACAAATTGTGCCACTATGAACATGGGTGCACATATATCACTGTGATATGATTCTTTTAATTTTGGGGGAAGATACCCAGCAGGGGAATAGCTGGGTCAAATGGGACCTCTACCCTACTTCTTTGAGGTATCTCCATACTGATTTCCACAGTGGTTGCACCAGTCGACCAGTGGAGCAGTGTTCCTCTTTCCCCACAGCCCCACCAGCATTTGTTATTGGTTGATTTCATGATAGCAGCCATTCTTTCTGGGATGAGGTGTAATCTCAGCGTTGTTTTCTTCTGCATCTATTGAATGACCAGTGATGTTGAACATTTTTTCGTATGTTTATTTGCTATTTCTACTTCTTTGTCTGAGAAAGGCCTATTCATTTCAGATGCCCATTTTTGGATTGGGTCTTAAAATTTGGGAGGTCAAATTTTAATAAGTTCTTTATAGATTCTAGATAGTAGACCTTTGAAGAACAGCAGGTGAAAATTTTTTCCCACGTTGCGGGTTGTCTCTTCACACTGTTGGAGGCTTCTCTTGCTGTGCAAAAGCTTTTTAATAAGAGATCCCACTATTCTTCCTACTCAGGAGCAAGGATATGTTTCCATTTTCTGATATCCTCATCAATCTGTTTTTTCAGAGTGCTGTAGTTTTCAGAGTACAGGTTTTTGATTTCTTTTGTTAGGTTAATTCCTAGGTATTTCAATTTTTTGGATGCTATTTTGAAAGGAATTGATTGCCCCATTTCTCTCTCAGTGAGTCTGTTTCTCATGTACAGAAAAGCTCTTGATTTTTGTGTGTTGACCTTGTATCCAGCTACTTTGCTGAATTTGGTTGTTAAGTCTAGAAGATTTTGGTGGAGTTCTGGGGATCTGCTAGATAGAGTATCGTGTCATCTGCAAATAATAACAATTTGACTTCTTCATTTCCTATCTTTATTCCTTTTATTTCTTTCTCTTGTCTAGTTGCTGTGGCTAATGTTTCCAAAACTATATTGAACAAGAGTGGTGATAGTGTATATCCTTGTTGTTCCTGATTTCAGTGTGAAGGAATTCAGTTTTTGACCATTTAGAATGATATTGGCTGTTGGTTTTTCATAGATGGCTTTTATAGATTAAGGTAGAGACCATCTATTCCAATTTTTTGTAAAGTTTTTATCATAAATGTGTGTTGGATTTTGTCAAATGCTTTTTCTGCATCTATTGAAATGATCATATGGTTTTGGTCCTTGGCTGTATTGATATGGTGTATTACATTTATTGATTTGTGTATGTTGAATCATCCCTGCTTGCCTGGGATAAATCCCACTTGGTTAGGGTGTATGATCTTCTTGATGGTCTTCTGAATTCTATTTGCCAATATCTTACTAAAGATTTTTGCATCTATGTTTATTAGTGAGATTGGCCTATAGTTTTCTTTTTCAGTTGGGTCTTTCTCTGCTTTGGAGGATCAAGGTGCTGGTTGCTTCCAAGAATGAATTTGGGAGTACTGCTTCCCTTTAAATTTCACTGAAGAGTTTAAACAATAGTGGCAATAGTACCTCTCTAAATGTCTTGTAGAATTCGGCAATGAAGCCATCAGGGCCTGGGCTTTTTTTAGTTGGTAAGATTTTAATTATGTTTTCAATTTCATTGATTGATAATTGGGTTGTTTAGAATATTTAGGTCTTCTTCATTCAGCTTTGGTAATTCATAAATATCTAGGAATCTGTCCATTTCTTCTGTGTTGTCCATCTTATTGGCGTATAGGTTCTGGAAGTAGATATTAATGATCCTCTGGATTTTTGCTGGGTCTATTGTAATTTCCTCCTTTTCATTCCTAATTGCATGAGTTTGGCATGTTCTTTCCTTTTTCTGATAAGGTTGCCTAAGGGTTTGTCAATTTTGTTCTTTTGAAGAACAAATTCTTGGCTTCATTGATTTTTTTGTATCATTCTCTTAGTCTCCAATGCATTGATTTCTCCTCTGATCTTTATAATTTCCTCCCTTGTATGAGCTTTGGGTTCATCCTGCTTTTCTTTTTCTAGAAGCTTGAGGTTCAGCATCAGGTTGTTTAATTGGGCTCGCTCTGTTTTCCTAATATGAGTATTCACTGCTGTGAATTTCCCTTGTAAGACTGCTTTCATTGTGTCCCATAGATTCCAATATATTTTATTCTCATTGTCATTTAATTGTAGGAACTGTCTGATTTCTTCTTTAATTTCCCTGTGACCCACTGATTATTCAGAAGTGTGTTGTTCAATTTCTATGTGATTACAAAATTCTTGTGGTTTCTTTTGCTATTGATCTTCAATTTCATCACACTATGGTCTGATAATATACAGGGGTAACTTCTGTTCCTTTGCACTTACTTAAACATGTTCTCTGAGCAAGTATATGGTCTATTTTGGAGAATGACCCATGTGCGGCTGAAAAGAATGTGTATTCTGATTTTGTGTGGTGGAACAGTCTGTAAACATCTGTTAAGTTCATTTGTTAAGAGTTTGATTGAGTTCTGGTATTTCATTGCTTATTTTTTTGTCTAGTTGATCTATTTGTGAGCGTGGGGTATTGAGGTCCCCCACTACTATTGTATTAGTGCTTATTTGATTTTTCATGCCCATTACTATTTGTTTTATATAGTTGGGCACACTAGTTTTTGGTGCATATCTATTTATGATTGTCATCTCTTCCTCTTGGATTATTCCCTTTACAAGGATGTGGTGTCCTTGTCTCTCAGTCAGTGTTGGTTTGAAATTTGCTTGATCTTCAAAGAGGATAGCTGCTCCTGCTTTTTTTCAGGTTCCTGTCACATGGAGTATTGTTTTCCATCCTTTAACTTTCAGTCTGTGAGTTTCTTTTTGAATTAAGTGTGTTTCTTTTTGTTGTTGTTGTTTGTTTGTTTGGTTGGTTGGTTTTTGGTACCAGAGATCGAACTCGGGACTTTGTGCTTGCAAGGCAGCCAGCAGAACCACTGAGCTAAATCCCTGGCCCAAGTGTGTTTCTTGTATGCAGCATATTGTTGGATCTTGCTTCTTGACCCATTCTGCCAGTCTATTTCTTTTGATTGGTGAATTGAGACCATTAACATTGATGGTTATAACTGATATGTATTGACTTATCATTGTTATGACTTTTTCTTTTTGTTGGATTCTCCCCCTTTCCATTTAATTTCTTGTTGTGCCCAGTGGATTCATTCTGCTGGGCTTCCTGGGGTTGTGATCCTCATTGTCTTTTCCTAGGATATTGTCTAAAAGTTTTTGGAGTGCTGCTTTGGTATTCATGAAGTTCCTAAGGTGCTCTTTGTCATGAAAGTATCTTATTTCTCCATCCATTTTGAAAGATAGTTTTGCAGGGTACATCAGTTTGGCTTGGAGGTTGTTTTCCTTTAGGGCTTGAAATACATCACTCCAAGCTCTTCTTGCCTTGAGGGTTTGCTTTGAGAAGTCTGCTGTGATTCTGATATGCTTTCCCTTATTTGTGATTTGTTTCTTTTCCCTAACTGGTTGTGGAAGAATTGTGTTCTTCTGTTGGTTTTCTGGAATCTTAACTATTATATACCTATGTGTACTTTTTTTTTTGTCAAGGTTAATTGGAGTCCTACATGCCTCACTTTTCTGTATGTCAAGTTCTTGTCCCCTCCTTGGGAAGTTTTCTGCCATCACTTCTGTGAAAGGTTTTTTTTGTGTCATCTGTACTCTCTCCTGTTTCTTCATTGAGTCCGATCAGTCTTATGTTATTCTTTGCATCATCTAACAGCTGCTGGATTGGTTTCTCATGGTCCCTTACTATTTGAAAGAAATTTTTCTTTTCCTGGTCACTAATTGTTATCTTATCTTCTATATCTGTAATTCTGTCTTCACATTGGCTCATTCTGCTGCATAGACTTTCGATGGAGTTTTAAATTTATTTATTTATTTATTTTGGGTACTGGGGATTGAACTTGGGTCCTTGTGCTTGCGCAGCAGGCGATGAAACCACTGAGCTAAATCCCCAGCCCTTGATGGAATTTTTAATCTCTTGGAAATCTGTTTGCATCTGTTTTATGGATTCAGTTTGTTTCTTATGTTGGGATTCCATCATGTTCCTCAGCTCCTCTTTTTTATCTGTGTTCTCTATAGATTTATTAATCATGTCTTGCAGTATGGGCACAATCTCCGCTGTTATGTGAGAAATTATTTCTGATTTCATTTTTTCCAGATCCTCTTTTGTTGCCAGTTCAGGGAGTCCAGGTGGTTGAGTATCAGAGTGTTTCATCTCATTTCCCTTTGGGGTTGCTTTAGGTGATCTGGAAGTATGATTTTGAGATTTGTTTATGTGTCTTCTCGTTTCAATGGGGGAGGGTTGCTGCTGGTGCCTGTGCGGCTCACTTTGGCACTGGGGGTGGTGGTACAGCAGCCCAGAAGGCTCCTCCTCAGCACTGGGGGTGGCTCTTGAGCTACTGTTAACTAAAGAATGAACAAAAGGTAATAAGGAGGCAAAAATATTAGTTGGACTTCAAGTATATATATTTTGTGTCCTTAAATATCTCTTTTTATGCTAAAGGAGGAGAAGAAAAGTGATCTCTGTGAATGCCTTATTGCAGAGTAAAGTAGTGGCAGTTTCCCCCAGCAGAGTAAAATGTCAAACAAAACTCTGGACAGTAACCTTGAGAAAAGCAAGATCTTTAAAGAAGAACAGTGTAGCATGTGGAGAAAAAATAGTAAAGCTAGTTTGTTTAAGCCTGAGGAAAACCTGTCTTGTGCTTGTATACATCCCTCAAGGAGCTTCAAGGACACATGGAGGAGTTAAGGAATATATATTCATAGATTTTTCTCCGAGACTTTGTTTAACAGACTTGAACAATATGGGGTGCTAGATTAAAATACTGACTGAATACCAAATCCTGCCTAATTCTGTCAGCAAAATTTTAAAAAATAATATTATAAAATAAAGTGTTAATAGTGGTTCCAGTAATAATGCATAAATAATTTTTCCATCAGATTTATGTGTTATAATGTAGAAAGTTCCTAAATCATTTTTCTTTTCTAAACTAGATATTTTCCATATGAAATTAAGAGCATTAGAATGGAAAATAACACAAAGTTTTTAAGCCTAGTTAAGAGAATATTCTCAGGGAAATTTTCAGATATCTACAAGAGCTAACTCTTTTTCTGTTAGCTCTGCATGTCAAATTAATTATCTTACATACACAAGTAAACTTTTAGCTTTAACAGTCACAGCTTCATTATCATTATGTTGCAGAATTGTACTTGGTCTTATATCTTCCTGAATTCCTCATCAATAATGTGTTGTCCTCAACTTGTGTGGTCTCAGGTTTTAAAACAAACTGAAGTTGTTTCTGCCAATTTCTAATCACTATTGCATTTGTAATAATAAATAGTAGTAGTTGGAAGTTTAGAAACAGTTGAAGATTACCTGGTTCCAGAAGTATGTGTGTGTGTTCTCATATGTCTTTTTGAATATATTAGAATAAGAATAAGATGTGGTGTTTTTTTTGGTTTTTATGGTACCGGGGATTGAATTCGGGTCCTTGCACCTGTGGGACAGGCAGTGGAACCACTGAGCTAAATCCCTGGCCCAAGATGTGTCTTGATTAGGCATATTACTTTGTTCAAAGTATGTAGAAAACATAGAGCAGCAGTTCAGTGGGATTTAATATACAATAACTATATTTTGATAAAATTACTGACTCTTAACAATTCAAGTAATAGCTTATCTCCTAGTTAATAATCCGTTGATTTATAGACAAACATTTCTCCCTATCTTCCTGCTTCCCAAGGACCTTATCTTATAGTCCCTTCCATGAGATAGACAGACCAGGAATAATAATAAAGGCGACCTGGGAGTTTGTATAGGGTTTATGCATGTGTTTGCATTTTTTCTCTTTTACGCTTGTTGGGAATGTTTATAAACCCTGGAAGAAAAGATCCTTTACTTGACATTTCTGATAGCACACACTGGTACTTTATCTCTCATGATGCAGTAGGTCTTCTCTTGCTTTGTAGGACCTGACTACTAGAATTGTTCTTAGTTCAGGAATTTCCAAGTTTACAAAAATCTGGCTGTACCAAGCCTTATGGCCTTAAAAGCCACTGTTGCTGGAATTTCCAACACTGGCGTACCTATCAGAGCCTGGCCCTGTCTCTGGGAAGAGGAGGCTTTAGAGCCACCACTGATGGATCAATCACATGGTTTTTCTCAAAAGAGCAAACAAGTACTCTTTGTTTAGGCTCACTAATGTTTGGCAAAGAAATATGACTGTAATTATGTATCCTAGTTGTTGTTCTTCTCTCCCCATCTAGTTCTACTTTACCCACCCCAAACTTCATATAAAGCAGGTAGCATTAGTTCTGAATTAAATGTCATGAATGAATAATAATTTCTTTCATTTGCACAGTAATTAAACCTGTTAATGCTGACTTAGTGTTTTACTGAACTCTTAATTCAACTGGAAAATTTGGCCTTTGTGAATGCAAAGAGGAGTCAAAAATAGAAATTAAATACCTCCTGAGACCATTAAGGAGGATGCTTTTAGAAGAGTCTTTCCCTTCTCCTGTTTCTCATCTTGTGTTTGCTCTCTGCTTTGTGGGATACTTAATACTTACGAGTTCTTCCACAAATCATTCTTCACTTTTTGTGCCTGGTGGTGCCTTGACAGCAACGTACCCCAGGGACAAGCCTCACAACCCCCTCTCTGGCTAATCTTCTCTGAAATATTACAGTTCTTTCTGTTTCCACGTTTTGTTTCTTTCTCACCCTACAGTTCTAGTTGGTAAGTCAGTTGGTCTGTATGATCATGATTGGTATCCTAAAATCCACCTAAAAGCTTGACAGTTACATTCAAGTCAGAAGAATTTTAGAAAGTTATGTTGCTCTCCTCAAGTTTCTGTTTTTGTATTATCTAAATCTTTCAGCTTGTCTCAAAATTTGTCTTTCTCTAAGGTGAGTCCAGTAATGTGAGTTGGCATCACACTCTGCTGTTCTTGGAAGGAAAGTACTATAAAATACAACTCGTTTTTTATCTTCTTTCCTGTGAGGAATGACTGGCCACTTTAACAGTTCATTCCTAGAACTCCCTCCACAGGAGCTTGGTTGGAACAGAGATGGTTTGAGGTGCTGTCCCACAAAAAACAGTGCAGGTAGGGACTCTGGAGTCCTCTTCATAAAGCTGCTGCAGGAGGCCTGCCATCATTGTGAGGAACCCTACAAGGAGCTTTGCATATCTGCTCCCTTACTCTGTCCAAGTTGCTGGCAGCCTAGGCTAAGTGACTGAGCCTGTTGGAGTCTGGAAGAGAAGCCTGATTCTGTTCTGTGCAGATTCTGTCCTGTTTAGACTCCTTTCAGAGCTGTTGCTCGGATTGAGACCATGGGTGTGGAAGGCCTGGCATATAAGTAGAGTCAATAAATATTAGTTTCTTACCCTCATCTTGAGACAGAGGATAGAAGTGTTCAGAGTAGTTTTTTTAAAAAATATTTTGATCAAGGAATCTCCTGCAAATACTCGCACCCACTGCCTTGTACCAGTATGTATATCAATTTGTTTTTTCCCTGTTTCCCTTCTTCCTTCCATTACTTCTCTCTCCTCCTTTCCTCTCAGTTACACCAGATTTATTCAGAGTAGAATTTGCCTTATAGAAAGTTGTAAAAACTTTAAACTTGGATTCTAATACTTGAAATATTTCTACTATGTTTGTTAGGATATAGACATGTGGATGTTATAAAAAAATAAACATTGTTTACTCACAAACTCAATTCATGTAAAAATACATATCCTGTAATGCACTCCAGACCTACTAAATATGAATATTACAGTCTAAATCTTGGGTTTTCAAATTTGGCTCCATGTTGAAATAACTAGGAACACTTGAAAAAAGAAATATAGAAGTATAGGCACAACTCCTTGACTAAACAAATTGGCACATATGCAGGGTTTGACCTGAGCATGATTTCTGAAGTTTCTTTGGTAACTAAATGCTCAGCCAGTGTTGAGATTGAACAATCTATCTAGGTGCTTTTTAGTATTTGAAACCAAAACTATTACATGAACTTGCTTAGTTCGTTTAGTCTTTACAATAACCTTGTGGAATGCAGCTGGCATTGTCCTTATTTGCAGGTGAGAAATTACAGGAGCCTGGGAAGATAGGAAGTGCTAATGAAGAATGGGAGTAATTTATTCTTCTAAATCTTATAAGAAAATGGTATATATAATATTAACACCTACTTGGATGCACATTGTTTTTAACTTGATGGTCACAATCTATGTATGAAACATTGTTTTTCACATGATCTTAAGCTGACCTAGTCAGTATACCTTGGAACCAAATATTTGTGCAGAGTCCCTTTGAAATGCAGACACCTTCAGATAGAGTAGTTGATTGTTAAACTTTGTTGGAAAGAGGATCAGCTTGAAATTTGGAATATATTGCTGACCTATAGACTCTGAGTGACTTTGAATTGTCCAGCAAAAGTATTTTAACAATTTGCAGTTTTGAAGTTTAGAAGTTTTGGAGTAAGCACTTTATTTACCTTATGCTTTATTTTATAAGTCGTGCCTTTTCACTCATGAACTCCTTTAGAATGTGTATGGTTCCTCTTTTCCTCACTTTTTGTTTTCAAGGGACTCTGTTTATAGATGTCATTGTTGCAAGGGACTGATTTGATTATTCTTTCTCTGTAAAATTGATGATGATGTGGAGCAAATGTACCTCAAATTATAAACTCACATCCTTAAAAAAATACCTTGTAATTCTCAAAGCACCTCAGGTGGAACTTGTATAAAGTCTTCTGATTGGACAGCCAGTGCGAGAAAGCCACCCTTTATTATTACCCCAAAAGTCTTCCCTAGTTTTCATGTATTAGAGGAGTTTGCTTAAAGGGGCCAGGTTCTGAGTGCTTCAGATTATTAATTTCATTCTGACTAATTGTGACGAGGTTCTTGCATATACATGCATGTATCTATTTATTGTTCAAGAAATAATCATCAAGTTCCTCCTATATGTCTGGCAGTGTTGTGGCATGGTAATAGCATTCAGACCAAATAAGGAAAAATCTCTACTTTCTTGGAGCTTAATTTCTAATGGAAAAATGTAGAAAAAGTATATATGTAAATCTCATAGGTGAGAAATACTCTTTAGTGAAAAAAGGCATATAAAATTAAAATATTAAATTCTGAAGAGTGTACAAATGTAATTTTTTTCAAAATGTACTTTAACAGACCATAGAATGTTGACCATAAACAAATGTTTAAAACTATCTTTTTGTATGAAACACAGTGGTGCTTTCCTGGAACAAGATATGTTTCTTGTGGATATGATTTTTACATCATCACTCAAAAGTTCATTGGTGACAAGAAAAAAAACCCCACCAAAAATAATCTAATGGAAATCGCAGTAGAGTTTTATATGTTAAGTGGTTAATCCTGTCCCCAGTGCATTATGTAAAATACCTCATAACTGCACATGAAAAAGACCTAAAAAGTTTGCATGTACAATTAGGCACTGGAAAAGCTGCAGCTTGTGAGTTATTGAAAAGTGATAGTGAAGGGGTATATGAAACCAAATGCAAGGTTGTTTACACCAAAGAGTGACTTCCGATGCACTGTGAACTGAGGTAACTGGGAGATGATTCAGATGGAAGTGGAGTTTTCTGAATTCCCTTGGGGTGTCTTCTGGATGACAGAGCACACAAACAAATGGCAAAATTCAAGCTGGCCATGGTGGCACCCATTTGTAGTCCCAGCACTCTGGGAAGCTGAGGAAGAGAATCACAAGTTTGAGCCCAGCCTGGGCAATTTAGCAGTCAAGCAAGAACTTGTTTCAGAATTTATGGGCTCAACCCTCATTCTGCCCAAATAAACAACAAAAAAGTGGAGACAGTAAAGAAAAATAACTGCTGAGTTCAAACTAATGTTATGTGAGGCATATTGGAGTGAATTTGTATTTTCAAAATTAGCTCTATAGTAGAAGTCTATATAAAGAAGTATGATTCAGTACAAGTAGAGTGGAATGACTGTAGTGTAACTTGCAAAGGATGAACTGATAGAAAAATTATACAATAGTTGGATCAAAACAAGATTTGTATCTTGTGTCACAAGGCCCTTCAATTTTGCCTTATTCTCATAAAGAGCTAAGATGAATTACCACTAATGAAATGTTAATTCCATATAGTTGTAAAATTAAATTTAGTCATGTAACTGAAAAAACAGCAGTGGGACGTTTAATCCTAGTGAGGGTTAGAAAATGCCTTCATGGTCTCATTACAGTGTGGAGTGTTTGCCTTCTCCTTCAGTATGGGATTGTTTGAAATGAAGACACAGGGGGAGCAGAAATTATTCAATTCTGTATTATCCCCTCATCTTTTCTTGAATAGAGAGATAGGTGTTTCTACCATTCATTGATAGTATTGCACCCAAACAAGGAGCAGAATAATAAGAGCAGATGATTAAAGAGAGTCCCATCTGCCCCATCCCCAACTTTTTCTCTTCAGCCTCATTTCTATCCAGATTAGCAGATGGCTCCAGTTCTTGGCCACTGTCTCTCATTTTCTGATTACAAGGAGTTGTTCTTTTGCCTGTCTCTTTTAAAACAACAGCAACAAATAACTGGTAAGGTCTGACTATATCCCTGTTGGTCAGGCACTGATTCCTGAGGACTAGACAGAAGCTTGGCATTTGCCCAAGCCTTCTGTATTGCATTAACATGGTTCTGGCTGGCAACAGAAAGGTTGAATTAAGTTGGGCTTTAAATACTGGAAGGCTTGTTCGGTGGTGGCTGGAAAAGGGGCTGCACTAATCAGCTCCAAAAGTCTAAGGCAAAGCAAAAACAGGGACTCTGGTAAGTTTTGTCCTGATAAAGACTATAAAGGAAGGTAAGGAAAGTTGATTATTACCAATAGTGGGTGGCCTAGTGCTGAGCACTACAGAATGCAGGATTTACTAATTTCCAGTGTTGTTTGTGTCCTACTCTATGAAAGAAAATGCAGTGGTACCTTGGTACTCATCAGTTGGTTCCAGGGGACCCAATTAATATTGACAATGATGAATACCAAGCAAATTGTTTTGTCTGAAAAGGGTAGCCAGTCACAAGGCAAACAACACTGACATGTTCTAGCTTGTGCATAGGCTACCAAACAAGCAAGTACCAGGATGAAATTTTCCCATCAAAATGCATTAAGTACGAAATTTGATGAGTTTCAAAGCAATGGTTTAGCAAGGTATGACTGTAACCTTTTTACTAAACAGGGGAAAATAAGATTTGACAGATGAAATAGAAGTTCAAAGTAGAAGAATATATTGTGAAGAAACACCTGACTACTTGCAAAGAATAGATTAGAGGTTTCTAAGGAAAACAAATTATAGAATCATTGTAATCTCTGAGGCAAATACATTTTAGCTTTAATAAAACAGTTAAGTAAATTCTGTAACTTTTGAGTCTGCAGTATTTCAGAACAAGTGATACAAGTAAACACTGAAGAAAGTGCATTATTAGCAGACAGGGAATAGGACCTATCAATTACTCCTTAGCACGAGTGCTGAGCATAACAACTCAGAGGCCTGTCACAGACAGTTCATTTGGACTTCAACAAGAGTTCTGGTTGCATCTCCCTTTATCTCTATGAACAAGTGCAGAGATATAACTTGAATAGCATTGTGATTATCAAGGTTTCTAATTAATTTTATAAATATTTCCATGGCCACTGGATAAGAACATTTGTTTTATTCTGGATATAACTTTGTGTAGGCTAATTCTATAATTATAACAAATCTATAATTCCTTGGCTTTGTCCCACACAGATTTTGGTCCTTGACTGAGATGAAGATATACGTAATTTTGAATGATGCAAAAGCAGGAGTGGTCATAATCATGGTGGATGGAAGAAATAAGGCATACCTCTTTTAACTATCTTGAAAGTGTCCAAAACAATATTTATTAGGGCTGAAAGTGAATACATTTGACAGTCCATCTGTGAAAATAAACATCTGAGAGTGATAAGAATTATGATTTTTAACTGATCGATCAGGTATGTCAGCAGTGTGTTGGTGACTGGCAATAAAGTCTTGTATCTTAATAATCCATTTTCATGTATAGTGACTGTGTATTTGAAAAAAAAGAGAATGTAAAATTTGAGGGTAAGATTTGCCCAGTCACAGATAGATTAATAATGACATTCTCCATATTTCATCTTGTTTTACATTATAGTTAATTTTTAAATTTTAAAGATCCAAATGCAATACTTGTTAAAATTCAGTGATTCAAAAACTACTTTGGTAAGGAGAGGGTAAAACTACCCAGAGGGATTTTCAGTTACTGGGTTTAAATACACTTAACTTTCCTATTTAAAAAAAAAGATAAACAGTTGCAAGAAAAAATCATTGGATATATATAAAATATTCCCTGTGCCATTAAGGAGTAACAAAAGGCATGTTTCCTTTTTGGTAAAACCTAATAAACTAACTTGAAAAAATTTCAGGGTTATAGGAGTATAAATTTGATCAACAAGGCACATCAGGAAGAGCATCTGACTTTCATGTTTCATAGATGAAAGTACCAGTGAGAAAGGGACATGAGAATGATGATGAAAGTTTGGCAGACTTAGAGGCAGAGTCTTTTAAAATGTATTCTTGGAAACTGCTCATTACTCACTTAGACTATCTTATTCTGATTTCAAACCTAAGTTCCTTCTAGTTCTAAAATTCTTTTGATACTTGGAGATCATTTTAATTTATTGCTTTTGTCTTAGAAAACTGGAACTTAATGTTTAGGTGCTTTTAAAATGTTTGGATATAATTTAGTTGACTGAGTTTTCATTCTCCCAGTAGCCTTCCCATAGACCTGTAATTTCCTTAATTTCCTGAAGGTGTTTATTTCTCCAGTATCCGGTGTGTTACCTGGCACATAATAGATACATAATAATTCTTAGTAAGTATTAAGATATGTAGTCTAGATCTTAAAAATCATTTTTTGCACAGTAGAAATTGAGTCTTTTTTTTTTTTTTTTGGTTTTTTGGTTAGTCTTAGTAAATAATTCATCAGTTCTTGGTTTACCAAGAGAAGATGAGGCCCCACAGAAAGATACTTTCTGAGATTTAGTAGAGAAGCTGAGCCTGGAAATTGGCACATCGTTCTCACTCAGTATCCATTTCTTACTCCATTCTTACTCTGCTTCTCCTGATGAGTTCAGTAGCTGAATGTACTGACAGGACATGGGGCTTGGTTGGAGGTGTGACCTGAAAGGGTGTGGTCTTGTTCCTGGCTCTTCCTTTCTCTCTTGTGCTTCCAGGCCGCCAAGACCTGGGCAGATTCTCTCCATCAAACCCTTTCACCAGCCCCTTCCTGCCTTGGAGCCAGTCAGCTATGGACTAATACTTCCCAAAACTATGGGTCAGAAGTAAACCTCTCCTCGGTAGTAATTGCTATCTTTTATTCTCCAGGGAGCACAGATCCACATTTGTGCTTCTGTCATCGGGTAAACATGTAGGCACTGTTTCAGGTATACGGAGTAGCCATCACAGGTGCCATTTAAAGGGGCAGTTTTGACAGACAGTCTGGAACTCACTGGACAGGGCCTGAGGGGGTTTCTGAAGCTGAGATAAGGAACATCATCCACCCTACCCATAGAATAAGATTGCAGGTTCACTGACTCCAGTTGCAGAAAAAAAAAATTTCAAAATGCATCAGTCAGAGGCTTGGGAAGGATGTATTAGACAGATATTATAACAGGTACAGTTTGGGCCTTCAAGAATAGTAGCAGTCACAAAGAAAGGAACTGATGGAACAGGCCATGTAAGGCATTGCTGGCCTCATAACGACTTTGGGCTGGAAATCTTTGAGAGATTTTTGTGTAGAGCAATCGTGGTGTATGTACATTTTACTGGGATCACTTTTGCTACTATGTTAAGAGTAGGGACCAAAATGGAAATAGGGAGACCAGATAAGCAATAAAGCAACATCCAGTGGAGGGATGTTGGTGGCTTAGACCAAGGGGTACCATTTACTCATTTGTTGTAGCAGGAATTAAAAGAGCTGTTAGAAAATAATTTCTAACTTCTGTTGAATATGTATATATGCCGTATATTGTTCTAAACACTTAAACATCATTTCACTTAATTCATGTGTGAACCCTCTGGTGTTTAATCCATTTTATAGATGTGGAAATGAACTAAACCAGTCATTTTTCTTACCAGTACCATATTTTTTGTATCATTGTAGCTTTGTAATATAACTTGAAATCCAGGATTTTGATACCTCCTGCTTTATTTACATTCAAACTTGAGATGTCTGGCCTCTGACACCTAGTCCTGTTTCATATTTTAAAAATAAGTGTCAAGAATTGTCCTGACCACTGACATATGAAGATATAGAAGATATGACCTGTTCCGTGGAGGAGCTCATTATGATTTGTGATAGATCAACTTCTAAACAGACACATGCTGTGTAGGGAGCTGTGATAACAGATACGAGCTGTTTTAATTCTGGGGAAAGATTCACTTGCTCAAAAAGGGAACTTTGGTAAGCGAAGTAGACCACAACCTGAGTCATCAAGGCTGTGCTGACTCTTGGGGAAGGCCACCATCTGTGCAAAGTCACAAAGGACAAGAGAGACACTAGTAAAGCTTGAAACAATGAAATTCTCAATGTGATTTATGGCATTAAATAAATTAAAATTTTACCCAGTGTAATTTAAGTATATTTTATGTGCCTGTGCTACAGTTTTTTCAAAATTGGTTTTATATGTTTAGCATATGGAGCAACTCAAAATCAGATTTCATTAACACCATATGCCCATCCTTTGAAATTCTAATGTTGGACCCTGTGTGTTGTATGTAACATATCTACTTTCTGACATCAGAACCTCACATTTAAAATGGAAGTAAATCCATCTGTGTGCCTGTGTTTAGTGAAGTGAGTGAGGAAGCAGGGTCCACCATTTCCAGGTTGTCAGTCAGTGTGTAGGGTGCCCCACCTCCAGACACTGCTCATTGTAGAGTTTTGATTCCTGAGCTCCTTAGTTCTACTCAAAACCTGATGTTAGTGTGACTTCCAGATGGTAAACATTTCTTGAAAGACACAACTGGAAAAAGTTTCGCAGAGGCTCACATGATGTTATTCCTACATTTTTTTCCTCCCATGGTGACATTTAAAATTCACTCCACATTGCCTGTAAGAAAAAGGAGGAGGGAGAAAAGCCTGCATTTGATAACGTTGTGTATTCCATTGAAGAAAGAGATTGCTTGAAAAAAGAAAGGCAAGCTTTCAGATGTTGTCTGAACAAAGCTATGGAAATGAGACGAGAGCAGCATCTGGAGGTTTTCAAACACTGGAACATGGGTTGAGCACTTCTTTTGGTGTTGGAGGAGTGAAAAGCTGTTTCCTGTCATTTCCCATCTTGTCACTTCCAGTACCAACATGTTGCTGCTTCTTGCACCAGCTGTTGTTGTTGTGTTCTTCCCCCCTCCACAGACAGATGGTTCCAGAGCTTCGATAATACCCTTGCTCCAGTCCTAAAGTTTGCTATGTGATACCTTTATAAAATACATAGTCACATCCCTCCTGCTTACTCTGTCCTGTTAACAGAGTTGGGAAGTTTGTGGAGGGAATCCACTGGAGAGTTTTAATGTCTTATGGTAAATGGCTTTTACAGGCCCCATCTCTGTCAGTGTGTCCATTTCATTTCTAAAGTTACACTCAGAAAAGGGGATAAGGTATAATCTTTGCTTCCACAAGACTTTGTCTGTACTATGAACCCAAAATAGGAATTTTTACACACTACCTTTTATTTGCTGTACATGCGATTGATTGAACCCAGGACCTTCCCACTGAGATACATCCCCAGCCCTTTTAAATTTTTTTTATATTTGACACAGGAGCTCGCTAAGTTGCCCCAGATGTATTCAAACTTATGATCTTTGTACCTCAGACTCCCAGAATGCTGGAATTATAGGTGTGTCCCACCATGTCTAGCAGAATGTTCCTGTTGTTCTTATTCACCTCCCTAGGTTTTAATGGAGTAGGTTTTGGAAGAGTTTAGATACCATGTTTTCATGTCTTTTCAAATAGAGCAAGCTATTTGTAATTAATTGCTCTTTTTACATGTATTATTTCAAATATTTCTATTGGACAGTGAGGACAGGAACTTAGAAATTAATGCAGAAAATGCCCTACACAAAGAAGCAAAACATTTGATGGAAAAAAAATTTTGGTTTTGTTTAAACTTTGTTACATTTATCACTATAAAGCAAAAATAACTTCAAGGAGAGTTGTCTTTTCTCTGTAAATAACAGTTGCTTTTGAAAGCATAAAAGTAACATTTTTGGTGAAAAAATGTAGAAAACCTGTTACAGAGAAAGTAAAATTACGTGCAATTCAATAACCATCCTTTTGTTTCATGTATTTCCTTATAGCTTTTTTCTTCAGTTATGTATGCTTGTATTTCTCTCACATACTTACAAACTTACATTAATTCTTTGGCTATTTTTTTGTTTAGATTTGGTGACATAGTACTTACTGTGATAATAATACTAGCTGAGATTTATCTATGTGACAGTCACTGATATAAGTGCTTTACATGCATTGTACATTCCAGTTCTCATATCATTTTTACAAAATAAGGATAGTTTACTTTTGTTGTAGACATGAGGAAAGTGAGGCTGAGAAACATTACACGATTTTGTTCAAGGTTACAGTACATGCATGGGAAATAGGAATTTGAACCCAGGCACTGTCTCTATGCCCATCTTTGTTTTTTTTTTAAGACTCTTTATACATACTGTCTAAGGTTTTCTGTCAATTTATACTTTTATTGTTCATAGGAAGCTTTATTATACTCTTGCTATCTTCAGATATCATATGTGTTTCACCTTCACAGGTTTCTGGGTAAATGATTGCTCAGTTTTTATATTTAATTTTGGTGACTAAAAAGATTGGGCATTTTTCCTGTTTTATTGATCATTTTTATTTCATCTGTAAATTGCTTATGTCCTAGACTACTTTTATTGACCAGTGAAAGTTTTTGTGTAGCAATTTATCAATGATAAGTATATTAAACTTTTGTCATGTCTGTTTAAAATATGTTCCTTTTTTGAAAAAATATTTACATCAACTCTAATTCAAATATGAAATACATTTCAATGTATGATGTAAGGTGAGACTCTGAATTTATTTTATTGATAGATAATACCTTTTGCTAATCTATTTTTGAAATATTATGCATGCTATAGCACAGTATTCTTTAGCAAACTGTGTTATGTATTTCTTTTATATACAGTGGTACCTTGGTCCATGAACTTTATTCATTCTACAGTTATGGAAAAGATGGCCACGTTTGTGTTTGTGTGAGAAAGGTGGCAATCCATGGTTATGTTTATCCTCAATGCAGAGTTTGCAGACAAAACCAAATTTTTGCCAGTCACTTCTGTCTGTGAACCAAATTGTTTGCAAACAAAAGTGTTTGTGAACTGAGGTACCACTGTACTAGCATCTCTTTAAACACCCTTTTCTGAGCCGGTGATCTCTCAGTTCTTATTCCTAGAATACATTTGAATGATTGTGTGTTTATAAAATGTTCAAAGCACTTTAAGTGAAAGTACCCATGTATCAGCATATAAAAGCTCACATCCAAATGTCAGTATGCTCTGTGACTTGACCATATCTCTAGGCGTAAGTCCTATCACCATAATTTATGGCAAAAGGCCTTGAATCAGAAATTTAAATTTTTAAGGTCTTCAAAATTTTGGAAAGTGAAATTTCACCATTGATTCCACAGCTGAATCACTAAAATTTTTGCAGTACCTTGAATTTGTGAAATCTGTATAAAAATGTTTTAAAATGTCTTTACTCCTGGATTTGTGTTTTTATATGCAAAATGCCAAGTTTGTGGCATGTAACCTACCTGGATATGACCCATACTGACATAGCTTTTAATCTTCTAGCTTAAGGCTTCACTGGAGCAAAGAAAGAGAAAAAAAGAAGTTTTGTAAGTTTCAGTGAAGTTTGAGAGGGAAAAGTGATATTTGTTCAATATTAGCATAAAAAATAAACTGTTTAACTTATAGTTCCAGGTATATTTTTCTAATTATTAGCAAGCCTTAATAACCACCTAACTTATTCTAAAATGTTAGTTTGATTTATTTAAATGAAGAACTGGTTCTTAAGATTTTCCTTCTGTGTACTTGGTACATACACCAAGTACAGTCATCTGTGATGAAGATCTTCTGTAGAAGAGAAATGAGAAGGGAGACATACCTAATGCCAGCTTTGTTTTATCAAAATCTTCTCTAATAAATGTTCTGTAATAAAAAGTGAGGCCCCTTATTCATGAGCCTAATGTAGTATTATCTTCCACCTTACATCTGAGCAAAATAAGACAGATCAAAGTACTTGCACAAATTTATATGGCTTGACGATGATGAGTCAGGACGCCCACTCAGCTCTTGGGAGAGCCAAATTGTTATTGGTGACACTTGCATTTTGAGGGGGGTTGCTTCTGAGACCAACAACCTGAGGGTGTTCAAGTCCCTTGTATAAAATGGCCTATTATTTGCTCATAATCTGGGCATGTCCTTCTGTTACCAGACAGGGTCCAAGGAGGTTTCCCAAAGAAGAGAGGGGGAACAGTGGCTCACCCAAACTGCAGCACAAGTTGGAGGTTCACTGATTTCTTTCAGAGATGAAGAGTTTCGAGCACATACCAGGAAGAGACATAAAGAATTTAGTAGAATTTTTAAGGTACACACTCAGAACTAATAGAGTGCAAGCCCTCAAGAGACAGAACAAGAGAAAGAATAGTACATCATTCCCTGGGGCTGGGTATGTTTATGGGTATTTGGGGGTGGAAATCTGTGAACTTTTGGAATGTATGGAAAGAGGGGTTCAATTTGCAGGTCATAGGCATGGTCCTTTCTACAGGCCAGGGTGCTGGCACATTTACAGATGATGAGTCCATTCATAAGGGAAAGGCCCAACTTACAGGGGAAAGGGGGTGCTTTCATAGGTGAAAATGATTTTACAGGTGAAAAGGTCCATTTACGGGTGAAAAATATTGTGTCTGTAAGGACCTTAGCAATTTTTTGGAATGGGTTTGTGTCCTGAAGCTGCAGTTTAAAAATATCATTTTAAAGTTAAAATTTTCTTTGCCTCCTTTCTACCTACCTGTGTATTTATTTCTTATAACCTGCCTTACTTCCATACAAATACTACTGTATCTTGGTTACTTGTGACACTTAATTTGATGTCAA
This sequence comes from Heterocephalus glaber, assembly GCF_053883595.1. NCBI lineage: Eukaryota > Metazoa > Chordata > Mammalia > Rodentia > Bathyergidae > Heterocephalus > Heterocephalus glaber. The sequence goes on along the minus strand of NW_028258381.1, from coordinate 18,677,579 downwards.
TGCTGTGTAAATTGTTGTTCTACTATATTGTTTAGGGATTAATGACAAGAAAAAGTTTGTACATGTTCTACACAGAGGCAAATTTTTTCCTAATATTTTTGATACATGGTGTGTTTAATTTGCATATTCAAGCCTCCCAGTATAAAGGACCAACTGTACTATGATATGGGGAGCTCTAGCCCTTCCAGATTTTAGGGATTTGCATTTCTACCTTGCCTACAGGTAAAGAATTTATCTCCGGTGTATATTCAGAGTGACATGTCAATATATTTTTAAAAGTGGAGCATACTATGCAAACTTAAGACTTTATTTTTATGATTCCTTGGGAACTAACAGAGTTACCTGTTTAGAGTTACATGATGCTAATTAGCAAAGCTACCTTATGTGGAAACCTTATTTTATCAAAAGTATGCCTCAGGTATGTCATAAAGACATTTTTAAATAAAAGAAATGACTTTCATTTCTCCTAGTTCAGTAAATGACATTTGAAACACAGTTATCGGTTTTGTGTTCTTTTCCACCAACTAATTGTAATCTTTTCTGTAATCTTGAGAAAAATGGTAATTTTTTAATCTCAATTTATAGCGAATATTTTAGAAACTTCATTCTAAGTGAAGCTAGTGTAGTTGCACATATCATTGTAGTCATTAAGACTATTGCAAAAATCTCCACTCTTGCTTCTCTTTCTCTTTTTCTCTCTCCCACCTTTGTCTTTATCTCTCTTTTTTTTTTTTTTTTTTTTTTTGGTACCAAGGAGAGAACTCAGGACCTCATGCTTGACAGGGAAGTGCTGTGCCACTGAGCTAAATTCCCAGCTTGCTCTTTTCTTTTTTCTTTTCTTTTCTTTCCTTTCCTTTTCTTTTCTCCTTCCTTACTTTCTTTCTTTTCTTTTCTTTTGTTTCCTTCCTTCCTTCCTTTCTTCCTCTGTTTTGCCTGCCCCTCTGTTTCTTTCTCTCTCCACATTACCCTTCTGACCACTTTAACTTTGGGTACCTGTATGACTTGCTTTTGGCAATTAAATGTGAAAGTGCCTTCTGGGCATCTACTTTACAATGTTTTCTTCTTCCACATGAAGATTAACGATATCTGAGGTGGTGGCATTCCTTTAACTTGGGTACCTCAATGACTATGATGAGCTGAACTTCTGCTGACTCAAAATTGACATAGAGTGTAGATGAGAAATGACCCTTTATTACTATCAGCCACTTAGACCACGGTTGGTACTTTAGCATTGACTGTTGTATTCTGGCTGAGGCAGAGATGTTATGTGTCACACAGATCTTTCGGCTATTAAATTAAAGATATTCTGTTATATCCACATTGGATACTATGTGGCACTGCCAAACAGAATTTATCTGTTCTACAGTGCTCACAAAAAGTAGTTGGAAATTGGGAGGAAAAGCTTGTATGAGGAGCAGGGAGCTCAATGCCCAGGAGCAACTCTTCATTGTTGTTGAGCCAAAGGAGCGATTTACTTGACTTTTCTGAGTTATTTTCCACACAGACTTGATTTGCTCTGTAGTCATAGAGGACTGCCACATTTCTAGGAACCCTTACTGAAGGCTTACCTTTGAAATAGGAGCAAGGCCATACTCTTAAGTGAAATAAGTAGGACACACATGTGTAAATACCAAATAGAAAGTGTAAATGAGGACCAAATGTGTAATAGATAATGTGAAATAGGAAGAAATAGTGCAAAGGGGAGGGGGAAGGGGAAGTAAGAGGGGCAGGGGAAAGGAGAAAAGGGAAAGAAAAAAATACAAGAAAAGGAAAAACAGAAACAAAGTCTTTGTAAATAGGGAGGAGTGGAGGGGTTGAAGGGAGGGCAGGGAAATGGAGGGAAAAAAAGAACTAAGATACATCATGTACAAATCCCCAGTGATGATTGTGATCAGAAGGTACACCTAAAATGTACCAGTAGACTTAATGAACAAAACAAATTGGAGCACAGTCTACTTATGTTTTACTCTGAACTTAGGGAAAGGGCACGGTGCGTCCTGAGGGCCAGATTTTCAGCATTCACTACATAAGGATAAGGGAAGCCAGTGAGGATGGAAATAGTCACTCAGTCCTTTTGACCAGTGAAGACATTGAGTTGCTTAGTTCTGAGTTAACATCTATCTCTGACAAGCTTGAGGAAATGAATTTTGATTAAAAAAAGCTGGCACCAGGTATGTCTCTCTTATAACTGTGCCCTTTTTCAGTTGCCTCATTTCTATCATTGTTTCCTTGTTTTTCTTGTTTCCTCTAATTTAGCTCACCAGGGTCTTTGTAATGGGAAGGAAAAACGTGTGTGAGTCACTATTCTACAGTTTTGAAATCGTTTTCCCATGACATAGATGACAGAAATAGTAGATGTCAAATTAGTCCAAAAAAGTTGGCATAACCAATTGTAAAATGAAATTACATTAAAAGTTACCCGAAGGGCCCCGAGCTCCACTGAAGCCTAAGCTGCCTGGGGCATGTGCAGATGGGGGATAGATGACATGGGTCTCTGTTGTTGGTGGCCCGAACCGAAAGTTTTTGGCTTTCTACCATCTTTTCATATTTCACAGTAATTCTCTGCACATTCTATGCATCACCTGGACATCTGTGGGTTTTCAGTTTCAGAGTGACTTTGCAGCCTCTTTCTCTTAGTAGAAGGTGGAGTCTCCTCCATTGTTGCCTGTGTTTGACTTGTCGGTGTTTGCACTATCATAGTCTATTCCATGCGTCAGTCAAAGTGGGGATGAGCATGAATCTGAGAGCCCTTTCACCCTCAGGCTACAGTGGCCCAGCTTCTCCTGTAGGCCACTGTTAAAAGAGGGTCTCCAGCCATAGGCTTAAGTTCTCATCCTTGCTCCTTTACCTCTGTGCACATCAGCCTTCTGCAACATAGTAATGGGACGAGACTGTGACAGGCACTACTGGGGCATGTTAGTGAGCTGAGGAGCAACCAGAGAAAGGTGATGAGTAGGCACTGTCTGACAGTTTTCCTGGGTGCACAGGACAGGATGAGTGCCAAAGAGTAGACAAGCAAGGGGAAGCAAGGCTTCACTCTGCCATCTCTTGCCTCTTGGCCTTGATATCTAAGGTAGTTTTTATGCCTCTTTTCAGCTTTTATTGTTAGCTCTTTCTTTATGCAAAGGTCCTCTTTATTAACTTGTTTCTCTATTGTTTAAATCACATGATTTAAAAATATGTTTTGTGAAACACATCATACAAAATGAGTATGATTGTTTAAATTTTAGTTTCTATTAGTACATGTTGCAATACATGATGATTATGTTCACCATGGGGCATTGGTACAGTGTATGTACAGAACTCATCTTAATCCCTTTTTCATCCTCATCCCCTCCCCTCCCCTTCCCTCCCTTCCTCCTGTGATCTTGAGTGTTCTGCATCAATTAGGAATCATCATACATTCTTTCGTGTTCATTTCTGGTCTTTTTTTTTTCTCCCCCCCCCCCCCCCGCCTTTTTTTGGCACCAGGGATCGAACTCGGGGCCTTGTGCTTGCAAGGTAGGCGGCGGAACCACTGATCTAAATCCCCAGCTCCCTTCTTATTTCTTGATGTTTTTCTCCTTACTCTTCTGTTCCTTTTCCATTTCTCCCTTCATCTTTTCCTTAGTATATTACCCGCACCTTTTGTTGTGTGTAAGAACCTCAGTGTTCTATGAAAAGGATTGAAGGCTACTTGTGGAGCCAATGTAGAAAGTAATGTCCTTATCCTTTAAAGGTACTGTAATTGTTTTATGACTGGTTTTAGAAGACTCTTTATTCTTTGCAATCAGGCAGGTCAAGTTAAACTTATTATTTGAAAACACAGCAGGCTGACAGCTTGAAACATCTTGTCCAAGATCTACAGGTAAAGGCAAACCATGTTATATGATCAGTATGTGATGTTGGTTTTCTGGTCTTGGTGTAAAAGATTAAAACAAGAGGGTTTTCTAGAGTTTGTGTTATAGAGAGCTAAGTGCTGGTGAATTGGAGAGCATGTCTGCATGTGCATGTTGGTTTTGCGGGGTATGGAGAAATTAGAATATTTTATATAGAAAATTTCTGTGTGGTTATTTTTCATAGCTGCTAACACATTTCAATGGGAACATTCTTTAATGGAAGAATTCAGTTCCCTTTAAAGTTTGGTGCAGCAAAGTGTGAAAATGCAGGACACAGCTGGAAATTGACAGACTCTGTGTCAGAGGCAGCTGAACTAGTGGTGATGTGGAGAGTATGATTTGATTATTAATATATTCCTGTGACTGTAAGCTTGCTTGCTTTCCTAAAGTTGGTGGGAACAGTTTACTTAGAATATAAACACTGAGGACTACTTGGGTTGAGGAAAAGTCCTGTCTCCTAAAGTTTATGTTTTATTAAACCCAGAGCAGCCAACAGAGGAAAGGAGGAGCCTGGAAGTGCAAGGTAGAAATTCTGCTTAGGTCAGGATCACCTTTCACTCTACTCTGTCCCTGTAAGAATATTGGATTTGAATGATGGCCACAAAAGTGGCATGACCTCATCTAATTACTTCTGTGCCCCGACTTTGACTAGCGTTCCTTAATGAAACCTCATCCTGACCCTTGGAAGGTGAAATGGGAAATGGACATTGCTTTGATGAATTGGGGGAGATTTTCATTTCTTAGCTTTCCACCTTTATGATATCCAGCATACCTACTACTCCTATTCAACTCTTGGCAGTTTGGAGTCTTACTTCTACAGCTATTTATTCAGCAGTCTTTTTTTGTCTAAACTTTTTATCCCTTAAACACATTTATTCAAAAGAAATATTATATTAATATAATCAGAAGGCAAGTGTGTTGTGCTGTAAAATAGTAATTTTAAAAATGGATACAATGCAGTTAAAAGATGAGATTCTATGTAGATACTGTTGCCTGTGGAAGGCTGCACCGCAGGCTAACACTCATCTTTCAGTAAAAAGGGAGCTTAGCGAGCCAAAGGTTTTAATCTAAAGAAGCAGCAAGTGAGGCACTGTCCTTAACTAATTAGCAGGATTTAAAAGGAAAGACCTATCTCCCACTGAAGCTATTCATCTTAGTTGTTTCCTTTGAATGGTTTTGTAGATGGGAAAGGATATATTTAAAATTAAAAGTGGCTTACATAGATATACCTGAAGTATTTTTCATTCTTCGTTTTCTTGTTCTTGCTGCAGTATTTTGTTCAGTGCTCACATGGATACTTATTTATTTATTTTTCCCCTATTAATTTTATTGGTACATTTTTGATATACAATACAGTTATATTCATCATTGGGATCTTGTACCATTACATGAGTCTCTTGGTTCTTATTTTTTTCCCCTTCCCTTGCCCTCCCTTCACCCCCTCTACCTTTCCCTATTTGCAAAGACCTTGTTTCCATTTTTTTCCTCTTCTCATATTTTTTCGTTTCTCTTTTTACCTTTCCCCTACCCCTCCCAATTCCCCTGCTCTTTTAGACCTTTTCTTCCTGTTACACAATATCAGTTATACATTTTTTAAATTACAATATTAAGATCTAGGAGACATTACCACAGAATTTACAGAATTGAAAAGGATATAGAAAGCATATTACAAAAATATTTTTTGAAATAAATTTGACAACTTCTGAGAAGTACCTTGGAAGACAAATTAATGAAAACTAACTCTGGAGGAAATATAAAATTTGAATAGCACCTATTAAAGAAAGTATATTCCTAGCTTGAAAACTTACCTATATGACAACAGCAGGCTCATAAACATTTTAATTGATAAATTATATCAAACAATTAGAGCAGAAAAAAGAAGGAACACTTCTCCCCTCATTTTAGGAACTCAACATTGTGCTGATCCTAAAACTGGATAAAGATAATAGAAGAAAAAAGGATGAACATAGAAATTTGTTTAACAAAACAAACTATTGGAAGTCAGATCTGGCAGTATGTAGAAAGTGGTTTTGTTATAGGGATGGCAGTGTTGGTTCAGCATTGGAAGATCCACCCCTAAAAGTCATCATTTAAACAGAGGAAAGGAAAAAGCCATATGATCCTGTCACTAGTTGGAGAAAAAGGATTGGACTAAATTCTACAGCTGTTCATGGTAAAAGCTATCAGGAGACTAGAAGTAGAAGAGAAACTTCTCAACAGATTAAAGACATGTACTCCATACTTCCAGCAAGAATGCCTTATATAAATGGAGAAGATACAATGCTTTCTCCTTAAGGTGGTGAACAAGGGCAGATATGCTTATACTTTATCTGTCCATTAAACTTTGAAACCTAGTCCCCACCAAAATAGTCTGGCAATAAAATGATACAACTAGGATAGGATTGGCATGGCAGAAGCAAAATCTTTATATGTAGATGAAATGATCATCTACAGAGAAAATACTAAGAAATCTCTAGGAGCCCCTAGAACTTGTACTTGAATTTAGCAGGATTAGAAAACACAAGGTATATATAAAAATTCAAGTCTGTGTATACTTGCTATAAATGAAGAATTGGATATTGAAATTTAAAAGTTATGTAGGAGTACAAAGGACCTAGATGAGTTAAAAAAAACAAAACAGTGTTGTAAGACGTTTAGTACCTAATTTTAAGACTTCTTCTAAAGCTACAGTAATCAAGGCAGTGTTGGTGTAAGGAAAGACATATAGATCATTGGAATAAAACAGAGAATCTAGAAATAGAACCCCACATATATGGTCCACTGAGTTTTGAAAGATTATTTAACATTAGCATTTTATAGAATATAAACTCGATTCAAGAGCCAAGGAAGAGATAGTGTCTTCAGCAAATGGCACTAGAACACCTGGTATCTGTATATAAAAAATTAACTTCAATCCTTTTTTTTCCATACGTGAAAATAACTTGAAGGGGTCTATGAACCTAAATAAGAAAGCCTAAAAGTATAAAACTTTAAGAAGAAATTATAAGGGAAAATATTTATGAATTCAGGGTAGGCAAGAACTTCCTAGGATACAAAAAACATGATGTATAAAAGAAAAACATTGATAAATGAGATTCCATCAAAATTTAGAACTTTAAATGACATCATTAAAATGAAAAGTAGTCCTTAAACAGACCATATTTACAATACATATAACCTATGACCAGAATATATAAAGAATTCTTAGAGCTCATTAATAGACAACCCAATTAAAAAGTAGACAAAAGAAGATGATAAATAGCCAGTATAGCACAAGGAATGGTGTGCAACTCTAGGATCAGAAAAATTCTAATCTGTTGAACCCAGTGAGAAAGAACCAACCAGAGACTGATATTAAATCCACACAAGAGTTTATTACCAGCCGGGACCCGAGCCAAGTATCGGACTCCAGCATCGCATCGACTGGGGGGAGACAAACATGTTTTTTATACCTTTGAGGCCAACAGTTTCTAGGCACCCCTACGGGATAGACCTAGTAAAGCAAGCAAAAGGTACAGAAGCAGAATGTCTTGCTGTTAGAACATTTGTAGAACAATAGTTGATTAATTGTTGTTTCTAAGAGTCTCTAAGGGGAGGAGGTTTCTAAGCTTTCTCCTTCTGAGTTCATCTAAAGGGTAGGCAGGTGTGTCAAGCAGCAATATGGAGTCTGTCTTGCTAACTGATGTCCTTCATTCCCCACTGGTTCTTGTAACTTAATTCTTTGATTCCTGTATTTACTTTGAATTTTTTTAAACATCTTTTAAAATCTCATAATTTTGTCTCAACACCATCAGTTTAACTGTATCAACCCTCTGTCTAACATATTTAGTCAGAGCAGTTATAATGTAAGGTCCCACGAGCAAAAACAGAAGTAAGATAACTAAGGGACCTGCTACAGCAGAAAGTAGGGTAGTTAACCATGGGGACCAGTCAAATAGATTTTGAAACCAATTTTGATCCTTTTGTTGAGCATATTTAGTCTTTAAATTTTCCCTGACCATAGCTAAGGTATCCGTAATGACACCAGACTGATTAGCATAGAAGCAACAGTTTGGTTTTTTTTTTTCCCTAGGGCTACATATAACCCTCCTTGTTTTATGAACAGGAGGTCAAGTCCCCTTTGATTTTGCAGGACCATCTCAGCTAGGGAATCAATCTGGTTTTTTAATCTGGAGATTGAGTCTTTCAGGTGACCCAAATCTCTGGCTACTTGGTGGCTTAGGGCTTTAAAATTTGTGTCCTGAAGGATCAGGGAGGAAGTTCCAATAGCCACTGAGCCAGCTATTCCTAATCCCACCAGAATGGGCACTAAAACAGGGGCAGCCTGTTTACTCCTGTAGTGTTCAGTGGTTAATCCCAGATGTTTGCGGCCCCCTTTTTTATTATAATACAAGACTTGTGGAACAACATACACAGTGACACAAAATAAAGTGGCAGATTGGGTAGCCAAGACTGATTTGGGAATGTATTTAGTCAAGTCCTCGGTGCAAGCAAACCAAGCATATCAGGACCAGGTCTCCTGGCTTGAAACCATGGGGCTGGAAGGTTGCAAAGGTTTTTTTCTCGAGCCTGTTGTTTTGTAGCCTGGATCTCACTCTGAAGAATCTGTAAGGCTTGAAGAGACTGAAGTAAAGAGCCACAAGAACTCTCTGTTATCTGTTCAAGGTTTAACTTAGGTAGGAGTGGCGGTGGCCTCCCATACAGGATTTTAAAAGAGTTAAACTTGTCACATATGGGGCACATCTAACTCTTAACAAGGCTAGAGGAAGCAGATCAGGCCACCTACTGCCAGTTTCTAGAACATATTTAGTCAGGGTTTCTTTTAGGGGCCTATCTATCCTTTTTACTTGCCCTGAACTTTGTGGGCGATAGGCACAGTGTAACTTCCAATTGATATGTAGTGCCCTTGTCAACAATTTGGATATCTGTGCCGTGAAGGCAGGCCCATTGTCGGACCCCAGGTAATGAGGGATGCCAAATTGGGGAACTATCTCCTGGAGCAAAGCCTTAGTTACTATGTTGGCTGATTTTCCACAAGTGGGGAAAGCTTTTACCCAACCTGAATAGATGCCAACCAATACCAGTAAATATTTGAACCTATTGCTGGATTTTATTTCAGTGAAATCAAGTTCCCAATGTTCCCCTGGCTCTCTTCCCCATAGTCAATTACCTTTGTTCCTTGGTCTTGCCTTGGAGTTTAACTGTGTACACACCTGACACGTGGAACTGATGTCCTGGACCATAGAGGTCAGTCCTGGGATTGAAAACTTAGAGCTCATTAGTCTTTTTAACTTTGATTTTCCCAGGTGAGTTAAGTGATGTAACTGATGAACAAGTTGTCGCCCCAGGGCTTGTGGGAGACAAATTTGTTCCTTTGTCCCTTTCTATCAGTCTGAGTCCAATTTTGTACCCCCTCACTTTTGATCTTCCTCTTTCTCTTCTGGGGTATATGTGGGCTTTTCTGGCAGGTAACCAAAGGGCCAGACAGGCAGAATGTCTATTGGCCCCACTGGTTCTTTGCCCACCCTTCGGGCCACGTCATCGGCCTCTTGGTTACCACGGGCTTCAAAGCTGTCTCTTTTTTGGTGGCTTTTGTAATGAATAATGGCCAACACCCTGGGTTTCCAAATTGTCTCCAATAAGGCCAAAAATTTTTATATAGTTTTCCCTTCTGATGTCAATAGCCCCCTCTTTCTGTAGATGTCGCCATGTACATAGGCAGTGGCAAATGTATACCAGCTGTCAGTGTAGATGTTTACAGCCTTGTCTTGACCTAACAGGGCTTGAGTTAAGGCTATTAGTTCAGCCCTCTACATTGAAGTCTTTTGGCTTAATGCCTATGTCCAGTGTACCTGTTTTTCTGGACTGACTATGGCCACCCCTGCATACCTGATTCAGTCTTCCATGAAGCAGTTTTCATTGGTGAAGAAGGTCTCATCTGGGCTTTGCAGGGCAACATCAGTCAGATCTGGGCTGTTGGTGGTGGAAGTTGTCAGAGTGTCCAGATAGTCATGGAGGGGCATGCATATGAATCGGAGTCTGGGAGTAAGGTGGCTGGATTGAGGGTCGTTTCTCAGGTGAATTTGATGCATGAAGCATCCAGCAACAGGGCCTGGTACTGAGTCAGGCAGGCGTTGGAGAGCGATCGTTCTGGGGCTCCTCTCAGCAATGTTTCCACTGCATGGGGTGCGGTGATGACCAGGTCCCATCCCAGGCTGAGCTTATCTGCCTCCTTGACCAGGAGGGCAGTGGCTGCAACTGCCCTCAAACAGGTAGACCATCCACCTGCCACAGGATCAAGTCTTTTAGACAGTAGGCCACAGGTCTGTTTCAAGGCCCTAATGCCTGAGCTAGCACTCCTTTGTCTATGCCCCCTCGTTCAGCCACAGACAACCAAAAGGGCTTGGTGACATCAGGTAGGGCCAGGGCTGGTGCTGACACTAAGGCTTTCTTTAAAGCCAAAAAGGCGCCTTTCCCTTTTTCTGTCCAGAGGGACTGTCTCTTGTGTCTGGAGTGCAGCAATAGTGACTTTCCCCAGTTTCTTGGCTAGGACTTCCTCGGGGTGGGGGGGGGGGCATCATGGTTATCATAAACTTTCTGGGCTATGCTCAGGAGTTTAGTCTTATTCTTTCCCTCAAATCCCTCTAATTTCTGTAATTTTTTTTGTTTTTGTTTTTGTTTTTGTTTTTTGGTACCTGGGATCGAACTTGGGTCCTTGTGCTTGCACAGCAGGCATCGAAACCACTGAGCTAAATCCCTGGCCCTCTGTAATTTTTTTTAATGCCTGGGGCCAACTGGGAAACAAAAGCCAGATTTAAAGCTGCTGCATTTTTGGGCACCTCTGGGTCAATAGGAGTGAAAACTCTATAGGCTTCCAAGAGTCTCTCCAAAAATGCAGCTGGAGACTCCATTTTTCCCTGGCAAACCTCACTTACCTTACTCAAGTTAGTGGGCTTTCTGGCCGCTGCCCAGAGTCCCCCTAATAAGTGCTGGTGGTAGGTCCCCAGCCTCCTCTTACCGTCATCATCATTGGGGTCCCATTTGGGGTGTCACGATGGAACTACTGTTTCAGCCTTGGCTGAATGCCCTGGAGTTCTGGGAGTGATGCCGGGGTTTGGCCCCAGGGCCTCTTTGACTGCCTGTTGATATATGTGGTCCCACTCCTCAGTGGTGAACAGGATCTGTAAAAGCTGCTGGCAATCATCCCAGGTTGGCTGATGGGTATGAAAAACAGACTCAAGAAGAGATTACTGCCTGAGGATTTTTCAGAGAAGGGGGGATTTTGATGTTTCCAATTGTAAAGATCACTAGTTGTAAAAGGGACATAAATCAGACCTCCCCTGGGCTCTGTCTGTTTTAAAGGAAAAAGGGAGGAGGAAGATGGGGCTGATGGACCGTAGTCCTGTCCTGATCAAGTGCCAAAGGTCGATCAGGACCTGTGGGGCCCTGACTCCCGTGACCACATTTCAAACCTTGCGAGCAATGTGTACAGAATAAGTTCCCAATGGGGGCCAACTCCGAAACTTGGCCATTCTGATTGACACAGAGTTCGCAATTTGCCTTTAGAAAATTTCATGCCATGTTCATCTTCTCTGTCTGTGGAATAAATTTTTTGAAGTTATTCAAAACACAATCAAGTGGAGTTCCTTCTGTGGACTGTGAGGAACCCATTATTTCAGCCTGTGAAAACACAAAAGGCACACAAAGCAAGCAGACAGACAACAATAAACAGACAAAAACAGACTTTGGCCACATAAACCTCTGGGGCCAAATGGATTTGGACCCCACCCAGGGAGTCACTCTTCTGAGGACTCCAACCCAGTTGAGCTTGCTTGCTGTCGTGAAGAGGCTCTAGGTAGGAGGAACCTGCGCCATGTCTGGCTTCCTCCCATCTACCCACAGTGCACTAAGAATCATTTGATTCTTACCTCTAGAGGCTTCCCAGATAAACTCCTGTGGGTTGGTTGATCGGCAATAGGGCCCGACTGGGACCGACCTACCTGGGGCCCCAGAATACCGTCATGGTGGCCTCTCCTTCTGCAGATCGGTGTCCAGAGGGGCCAAACATCGCCGATGTCCGATCCTGGTCTCTCCTAAAAAGAAACAAAGGCTCCAAGATAATAAGCTCCAGAGCAGCTGGCTGTCTCGCTGGGGCCTCCAAGTATGTTGCACCCAGCAAGAAAGAACCAACCAGAGACCGACATTAAATCCACACAGGAGGCTTATTACCGCCCGGGACCTGAGCCGAGCATCGGACTTGAGCATCGACTGGGGGGAGACAAACATGTTTTATACACCTTTGAGGCCAACAGTTTCTAGGCCCCTCTATGGGCTAGAACTAGTAAAGCAAGCAAAAGGTACAGAAGTGGAACGTCCTGCTGTTAGAACATTTGTAAAACAATAGTTGATTAATTGTTGTTTCTAAGAGACTCTTTAAGGGGAGGAGGTTTCTAAGCTTTCTCCTTCTGAGTTCATCTAAAGGGCAGGCAGTTGGGTCAAGCAGCAATATGGAGTCTGTCTTGCTAACTAGGGTCCTTCATGATCAGTACAATAATAAGATTGAATTATGCACTCATTAGGGAGATGAAGTTAAAAGTTTTAAAAGCCTTGTCATGGCTTTTTCTTTTTGTTGGATTCTCCCCCTTTGTGTTTAATTTGTCACGCCCAATGGATTCATTCTGCTGGGTTTCCTGGGGTTGTGATCCTCATTGTCTTTTCCTAGGGTATTGTCTAAAATTTTTTGGAGTGCCAGTTTGGTATTCATAAAGTACCTGAGGTGCTCTTTATCATGAAAGTATCTTAATTCTCCATCAATTTTGAAAGATAGTTTTGCAGGGTACATCAATCTGGGTTGGAGGCTGTTTTCCTTTAGGGCTTGAAATACATCACTCCAAGCTCTTCTTGCCTTGAGGGTTTGCATTGGGAAGTCTGCTGTGATTCTGTTGGGCTTTCCTTTGTATGTGATTTGTTTCTTTTCTCTCACTGCTTGTAGAATTTGATTCTTCTGTTGGATTTCTGGAATCCTAACTATTATATGCCTATGTGTAGATGATTTTGATCAAGTCTAGCTGGAGTCCTATATGCCTCACTTATCTGTATGTCAAGATCTTTTCCCCTGCTTAGGAAGTTTTCTGCCATCACTTCTGTGAACAGTTTTTTTTTATGTCATCTACACTCTCTTGTTTCTTCATTGACTCCAATCAGTCTTATGTTATTCTTCTTCAGATTGTCTAGCAGCTGCTGGATTGATTTCCCATGTTCCCTTAAATTTTAAAGCAATTTTTCTTTTCCTGGTCACTAATTGCAATCTTATCTTCTGTATATGAAATTCTGTCCACATTGGTTCATTCTGCTGCACAGACTTTCGATGGAGTTTTTAATCTCCTGGAAATCTGTTTGCATCTGTTTTATGGATTCCATTTGTTTCCTATGTTCGATTCCATCATGTTCCTCAGATCCTCTATTTTTTCATCTGTGTCCTCTCTAGATTTATTAATCATGTCTTGCACCATGAGCAAAATCTTTGCTGTTATCTGAGTATTTATTTCTGATTTCATTTTTCCCAGATCCTCTTTTGTTGCCAGTTCAGAGAGCCCAGGTGGTTAAGTATCAGATTGTTCCATCTCATTTCCCTTTGGGGTTGCTGTAGTGATCCAGAAGTCTGTTTTTGAGGCTTGCTTATGTGTTTTCTCATTTCCATGGGGGGAGGGGGGTGCTTCTGGCACCCATGAGGCTCACTTTCCCTAGGGAGCTTCCTTCCAGGTGCTGGGACCGGCTGAGCTTCTCTGCCCTAGGAGCATGGGTTGGTGGTTGGGGAGCTTCCTTCCGGGTGCTGGGACTGGCTCACCTTCTCTGCCCTAGAAGCCTGGGATGGAGGCGGGGAGCTTCCTTCTGGGTTCTGGGACCGGCTCAGCTTCTCTGCCCTAGGAGCCTGGGATGGAGGCAGGGACCTTCCTTCCAAGTTCTGACACATGAATATTTGTTAAATGAGTCAAGATTTCTGTGTTGATGTTCAGTTCCATTTGCCCCTTCTTTAAGTAGTGTATTCTTTTTTTCTCTTGCTTTGGTGACATTTGGGTATATGTGCCTCTCCCATTGTGCACTGTCTGTAGCACACTGGCCCTCCCGTCTGCTGGTGTGTGTTCATGCACATAGGCCCCCTCTTCCTATCCTCTGCCTGTAGGCAAGAGAACAGAGTGAGGTGTCTTGTTGTTTAGTCATTCTTTTCCTGGTGTTGGAACCAGATTTTGGACAGTATTTTGTCCCAGAATACTCTACCTGGAACACTGCAACTGTCATGGACTAGTTTTTCAGGGCTTATAGTTGCAAGTGGCTTCAGACAAGCAAGCTTTCACACAAGCTGCCTGTCATATGAATGTGATGTCTTTCTCTGTAGTCAGTCATGATATATACAGCACTAAACTGTTGCCATTTTCTTGGAAGTAGAAAACTAGCAACATAATGTTTCTTTTCCATCTTTGGAAATTCCTAATATCCAGCTGCTATGGTGGTAGCAGTTGTCAGCTGCTTTATTTTGATCAAACAACACTATCTTTAGTGTGAAGAAATAAAATTAAGTGATTGTTGTCCTTTGCCCAATGTCCCCAAAGTCCTGTTACATTCACTTTATTTATGTTTGTTTTTAAAATCAACCTGAGCTAATTGAGCCACCTTAATTGGTGGGGGCAAAGTATTATTTCTTTTTATATGCTCTGTGCCTAGGACAGTGCCTGACAGGATTAATATGAACAATAACTGGTAAACATTTTGTGTTTATCGTATTATGTTTTAAAGACAACCTCAGTCCTCACAGAAATTCAGTGAATACTGAGTACTATCATTGTGTTACCTTTTACAGATGGGAAAATACAAAAAGTTGAGGTTAAGTAGTTGCATAAAATCTTGCAGCTGTTAAGGTGACTTAGCTGGAATTTCAGTGCAGTTGTGTCTGAATTCTGAGCTTACATTTGTAACCACTATATGTAGTGCGGTTAATAACTTCTTCAATAAATGACAGAGTCCTTTATTCATAAGCTTTTATAAGGACAATAAAAAGAATTACTTGAAATGACACAACCCATGTTGTGAGGGGATTGTCTTTTTGATTCACAGTTCATGCAAAGAAATAACGTACAGCAGACTGTGATAATATACCAAACAAATTGAAATTTCATTCTTGAGTGAATTATCTGCATGTCCTTTGAAAAAAATTGGTAAAGAATTTAACTGGTCATGGCTGATGGAAATGTCTGTATTCTGATTCTGTCTGATTTTATTCTGTAAGTATTCATGTTTTTCAGCATGCACTAAGTCACCTCTTTTTGCCTTATGCTTGTGTCATGTAGGACCACGTTTCTGCATTCTGACTCTGTCTTCCTGTCTATAATTCTTCAAAATAAAAATTTTAAGTTCTGCCTAAGGTTCATGTTTCTAGAAGTTACTGCTGGGGAACTGAAACAAGACTACTTGGTCTCAGAGTGAGGGAACTGGTTTTTCTCAGAAGGTAGGTTTCACTAGTGTGGGAGGCAACTCTCAAGATACCACAAAAACTACACAAAGATTGTTATTAAAAGCAGAACTCACTCTGCAAGGAGAGGACAGGAAGGACACACACTAGACAGTAGTTCTAGTGCTCCAGAGAATGTTTTCTGGATGGTAGGGGAGATCTGAGTTGGGATGAAAGCAGATGGGAGTGAGGTCAACTTAAAAGAGTTTGATGGATAGTAGTATTCTGGGTTCATTTTATGATATGTAATTGACATTGTTAGCTAAGGAATGGATTTTTAGTAATTCCTTCTGTAGTACCTTAGTGCTTGTAAGTACATTTCTTTCTTATTTAGCCACCAGTATTGTGTAGTAGTTTGGGAGGAGATTTGGGAGTGCTCGAGAGGTGAGGATGATGATGAACTTATCTGGGCTGCTCTGTGGGCTAAAGTTGATTGGGAAAATGCACCACAAAAACAGAATTCATGGATGATTGGTCAGAAAGTGGGGCTGTGAGCAGTTCATCTTGTTTTCTTTGCTTCTGTCACACAATTCTGTCTACACGTCATGCAGTTCACCATGGAGAGAAAGAAAAATTGTCTGCTTCCCAGACAACCATTTTTAGTGTTGCAGAGATTGGGTAATTACTATGACATATTACTGTTCAACTGTTCAGACGTTTCTACATATCTGGCCTTAGGCATCAATCTAGATTAAAGCTTAATACTTTTCCTTATTTGTAATATAACCAAATCAAGGAATGAAATAATATTTGACCAAATAAAAGATTGTGTTAACTTAAGGAAATGAATGTAGTTTTTTCTCTGATTTGCACATAACTTACTTTTCTTTCTTCTTTTGTTTTTGAGGGGGAAAGGTTAGGAACTGAAGAGTAGTACAATATTGTGAATTTCAGATTATATTGATCACACCAAGTTTAGCTTCCTCTGGTTATGTAAATTAGAGATTTGTGGTTGAGTGGAATTGATTTTTCTAAGACTAAATTAATCACAGTCCTTAATCACTGTAACCTTTAAGCATCGCATACCTGGCTACAGCTGTGGGTCAGAGCAGTGTTGCTCTGAGCTTAGCTGTCATTTTATGAAAGGCCAAATGCCCTTGATTTGTGAAAACAAGAACTCCCCTGTACAGGTTTCAGAGTAGGTTCCCTGCCCTACAGGGATGGGCTGGGGCATCTCCCACAGGGCTGAGGGGCTGCTCTGTCCTCTTTAACCTAGAGAAGTTTTCTGTTCACATAGAAGCTATTTTCTGCACACAGACACACACACACACACACACACACACACACACACACACACACACACAGCATATCATCAAACAGCCAGTTACTCCATTATGCCCACAGAAGGACAATCTTCAGAGCTGGAAACCAAATTATAGCGTGACAGTTTACAGTAATATATATATTTTCCTTATTTATTCTTTGTCCTTTCTGTCATCTCCTTGCAGAGTGAGTTCCGCTTTCATTTATAACCTTTATCTAGTTTTCTTGGTATCCTGAGAGTTGCCTCCCATGCTAGTGAAACCTGCCTTCTGGGAGAAACCAGTTCCCTGGCTCTGGGACCAAGTCTTCAGTTTCCCAGCAGAAATTACTAGATGTATGCACATTAGCATGAATTAAAAATTATATATATATATATATGTATATGGATTTAAAAGATCATATTTTATACTATTTAGAAACATCTGGTAGATAATTTAGAAAGTATCTTAAGGCATGGGAAGGTTATTGTACTTTTCAGAATTTATCCCAACAGTCTAGGAAAAAAGGGTCAATACTGTAGAATCTAGGTTTTGTTTTGTATGTGTGCTTGGTTTTTTTGTTTGTTTCTTAGTGAGGTTTTTTTTTTTTCTAGATGCTCATTTCAGTTCCTTGGTCTCTGTTTCATGCAGCCTCCCAGAATCAAACCATCATTAATCTTCCCATAGAAAAGCAAATTATTTGCCAAGTTTAGTTGGTATATCTGAAAATATTTTTGTGTGTTTTTTTGAAAATCCCTCTTCAGAGTCTTTCCATGAAATTTTTCGTACAGTATTCTTTTTGTTTTTATTTCTTCACCATCCGTAACATGTTCTTTTTGCTTTTCTTTATTTGAAGAATTCCACATTGACAGTTGTAGGAATTAAAACATATTCAGTGTAATTAAACTCTGCTAGATCATCTTAAAATTTAGGGATCATCTGGATTTCACAAAATCAGACCTTACTAGAACAAAAAAGTACACCAGGGACATAATGGTAAACTTCCAACTACTTGATTTTATACATGAAGAAACCAAGAACCATAAGATTAAATAACTTGGTGAGATCATTTACTATTACCAGTCCAAGACCAAAACCTAGGTAATATGATTCTTGTTCAGGACTCTTCTTCATGTTGTTGGCTTATGTCTTCAAAAGAGATCTTTTCTTTATAGGTATTTCATAATCATATTCTAACAGCAAGCAGTGCTTAATAAATCTAACTTAAACTAATGTACAATGAGATTGATCTATAGTCTTCCTTAGTGAGTTACTTACTGTAGGGAGAGAAGGTACCTTCAATTTTATTTTCAACATGATCTTTGGAGTTATGTTCCCCATTCCTACCATGTGTTGGTTTGCCTATGTCCACTTCATTTCCCCTGATGGGCCAATGATATTCATAGCAGGATTACGTAGTATTCTGGATTTAACACAGGATCTGAAGCTGGATCTTCTGGTTCACCCTTGGCCTGACGCTACCTCTGTTACTTAGTTTTCTTAACATCTCTCTGTTGTAAACCTGATACCTCATAAAGTTGTCAGGAGAGTTAAATGAATTATTAAAAAGTCACATTTATACGATAATGCTGGGCTTGTGAGTGTTTCTTGAATGTTAGTATTGTGATAATCAGTTGATTTTTAAAATTTCATATGTGGTTTCACATGATTTGTAGGGGATGCCAAATATAATTCTGATCAATTATTCCATCAGTTCTGTTCAGCTTATATCTGATTTTCTTGCTAATAGCCCGATACCATGAACTGGAGTTTTAAAGTAAAGGGATTTATTTTGATTCACAGTTCTGGAGGTCCAGTGTCCAAGTAGAAGATCCAGTGATAGTGATAGCTTTCTTACTGGCATAGTTTCCGGATGGCACAGGGGATCATGTAGCCTGAGCTAGTGTGCGTGTGTACACTCTGGTCTTTCTCCCTCTTCTTGTAGAGCTACCAGTATTCACTTATGGGGGCTCCACCCTGGTGACCTCATCCAATCCTAATCACCTCCCCAAAACTTATCCTCTGAAAACACCTTAGTCGGATTAAGTTTCTACCTTCTTAATGCCTGAGAATGTGGATTAAACTGCAGTATGCAGTTTGGAGGGAATAATCAGTATGGAATAGCATAGCTCTTCCTTTCATAAAATTGATTTGGTTACAGAGTATCTCAGTGGCTCAGTTCTAATACTGGTTTTTCTTCCAAGTTTTGGTTATAATTATACCACAGCATCCAATCTGGGAATATCCAAGAAAGAAAGAAGGAAGGAAGGAAGAAAGGGGGGGGAGGAAGGAAGAAAGAAAAGAAAAGAAAGAAGAAAGGAAAGAGAGGAGGGGAGGGAGAGAAGGAGGGAGGGAGAGAAGAAAAAAGAAAGAAGAAAGAAAAGAAAGAAGAAATAGCTACTATTATGAGTCACAGGAGCACATGGTACCTACTTCAGATTCCATTTTTCTGGATAGGACCTTTGACAGTTTCCTGTTACCCAGATGTTTGTAAGAAGGGAATTTCATAGAATGTAGTATCAACAAATCAAAATTGTGGAATTGCATCTTAAAGAAACTCCACCCCCACTTCTGCCTTCTACCTACATCCCTGCATAATATAGCAAGGATGTTTCTTTTTTTTTTTGGTACTAGGATTGCAAGGGTGTTTCTTTAAGATCTGTTGTTTGGGCTTGTTTCATCTTAGTAGTTAAAATAGACTTGGAATTACCAGTTTTTAATCAGACTTCCTAGGAGAGAGTCTGTCAGCTCATGAGGGCTGTGTTTGGCTCATCATCATATATGTTGCACAAGGGAATAGGTTTCTTTTGTTGTTGTTGTTGTTGAGTGAATTGTGAGTGCTCCAGGAAAGGGAGAGTCCACAGGATCTTATTTGACCTGGAATTCTCGCAAGTCATTCCCTACTTTCCTTATCTTATACCCACGGACTGCTCCCCCATTCCACAGTGTCCTCCCAGTAGAAGATGCTCTAGGACAGGGTGGCAAAATGGCTCACCAGCACTGCTCTAGGGCCTTTCCCTAGCACCTCTTGAGCTCTTCCATATGAACTTCCTTTTAATTATCTGTAATTCCTTATTAGGATTAATCTGCCTATACTTGTTCTTAACGAGAAGATTATAGTCTGAGAAGTGGGAAGCTAGATGAGAAAGAAGGGGGGCCCTCACAGGGAAAGAGGTTATTTGTAGCTGAATCTTTGTCCATGGTTCCCTACATACATCCTGAGTTGATGCCTCCTGATGCTTTCTTCACATACTCAGTGTAATAAGATAACACAGAAAAGGTACAAGTATCCAAAGGATAGGAAAAATGATTCTAAACCTGTTTAGCTCAGATCATAAGGTATGTACAGCACCTCCTTCCTGTTGTTCCTCACACTGCCTTTCTTGGGTCACAGCCTCTTGGTAGTATTTAATTGTGTTGAATGTTTCTAAATTGACTTGTTTATTTAAGAAGATTACCCAAATTTGCATACAGCCCTCAGCCTGCTTTGAATCTCCTTTAGGAAAGGAAATGTAGATTCAGATACACAGGTTTATCTCTCTGACCTTTAGCTAATTATTAGATTGAGATAAATATGTGTAGTTGACAAATTGCCTTTAATAATATTTAATCTGCATGCTGACATTAATGTTTGGTTTAGTGTCCCAGTTCCATAGAGGCAAAGAGCATGGAGTTTTATCTTAATTTGACCTATTTAAAAGGTGTTTGTGGTTCAGAGTCAACTTTTGATTAACTTAATAGCATGTTTTACATGGAAAGCAATCAAATATTGACGTATGAAACGGCTACTAGATGACATATTTCCTAGTGTGCCATAATTGGCAAAAACATTGGAGAAAAGTTGCTAATAACTAAAATGCAACAAGAAGCTTATAGCTTTCCCAAATCCAATACTGATGATCAGTAGTATCTGGTAGAAGGCTCTCATTTATCACCATAGATTTTGTTCACTGAACTTCAGTAGGTATTAGGCTAATAGATTTTAACCTCTTTTTTTGATTTGCTAAATTACATCAAAGGGTACAGTAAAATAAGCTCACCACCCATTTAAAGGAATGAAAGACTTTGGAAGCAACATTCTTAGTGAATCTGCTGTATGCCAGTCAAGTGCTAGATGCTTTGCCTTTTGTTTTCCTCTTTAAAAGAATACACAGAAAACTCTCTAACTGGTACTTTCGTGATGACCTTTACTTCTGTGTGTGTTTTCTAAGAGCATTATCACCAGTAATAAATGCAGCTTAACTTCTAATCAATTGGTCAAACAGGAAAACTTGAATGAAGTAAGATCAATAACAACTTGCTTTATGTAGTACATTGAAAACCAAGCTTTGCCCACTTCTTTACAGCATTGCAAACTGACCTGCTTGGTGAATACCCGTTTCATGCATTTATTTCTATAGGCTGGAAAGGGTCTGCGTCACTGCGTGCAGTTGTGTTGCTGTGGGGATGATATATTGAGAGGAGGACTCAGGGTAGTGACAGAAGGCTTTCAAGTCTGCTGCCCTGTTCACCTTGTGACCATGCATGAGTTCCTCAGCTGCTGTGGTTTGACCCATGGGGTGACGAGTTAGAAAATGGAAAGCACTTAGAAGATAGTCTGGCCCTTTATAAGGACACGTGAATGGTGTTTTATTTTATTTTACTTTTTATTTTTTAAATTTTTTTTGGTACTGGGGATCGAACTCAGGACCTTGCGGTTGCAAGGAGGCAAGCAGCAGCACCACTGAGCTAAATCCTCGGACCTAAATGGTATTTTATTTATTTTTGCTGGTGTTTAGTTGGAGGGTTAGAAGCAACATTCATCCAACAAAACACTACATACACTAAAATGATTTCCAAGTGAAACAATAAATATAACAAAGGAATGTCTTGACAAGGGACTAGAGCTGAATTGAATTCATCTGAGTGTCCACTGTGCTACAAATCCAAGCCAAGCAAATGCAGTTTCTTCACAAAAGGATGTTGACCTATGGAGAAAAAAATAATGTAAATCCAGAGATCTTTAGAATATTCTGGCAACCTGTAATCTGAGATGTTTTAATTTTCAACCTTGAGAGAAGCTTCAGGAATTAAGAGTAGAGGGAGCATTATAAACTGCATTTATGTAAGAAAGCATATACAAATTATTCAAAAACCAATTTGATGGTCTTATGGGTGCCATAGAAACATATGAGAGTGCTTTCAGGAGTGCTTTTATCCTACTGCCAGGCTCCCCACCTTCTCCCTTACAGTTCTGGGTGCTTAAAAGTTTATTTTAATGATGAATATTTCTGCTTGCCTTTATGCTAAAAGACCAGAGGCCAGATTGAAAAGGCAGTTCTGAGTTTATGAGAAAATAAGTTATAATGCAGTCCTAATTATGTCTTAATGTAATTTTTTTTTTTGAGGGCTGGGTACCAGGGATCAAACTCGGGACCTTGCTTGCGAGGCAGGCAGTGGAACAACTGAGCTAAATCCCCAGCCCTGTCTTAATGTAATTTTGATGTGGTAGTATGCTCTCAAACAAGCAGGTACTGGTGGCAAATTGATACAAGTATTTAGTAAATTGGGATCTGGATGTATTACATGAAATTTCAATCAAACTGCAAACAGTGTTGCTTTTAAAGCCCTTTGAGTATCGCTTGACAGCAGCAGGGCAGTATTATGAGCTTTTTCAGTTATCATGGAGAGTGCTTATGAAGAGACTGACCCAAACTTTTTTGTAAGGCCTGGTCTCACTGTGTTGCCCAGACTAGCTACAAATTCCTGGGCTCCAGCAGTCCTCCTGCCTCAGCTACCCAGTCATTAGCTGGAACTTCTTGAACTATCATCCCTGGCTGACCCAAACTCTTTAAACTGTACCATTTGATTGATGTTTTTCTTTCCTCTTTCTCCTTTTCTGTCTCTTTTGTCTTTATTTCTCTTGGCTGTGTGTCTTGTTTTTTTACTGCATATTTTGATTTGAATTCTTCAGATAAAGAAAACCAGTGGGTGGGGTGGGAGGTGAGTGTGCATAAAGATATTGAAAGGAATTAGCTGGCATGGTTGTGAGGAGCTGGCAAGGCCAATTTCTGTAGAGTAGGCAATAGGCTGGGAACTTGACGGGAGTTGATGCAGTCATGCTAACTTTAGACAGTATTTCTTCTCTGAGAAACCTGAGTTTTGCTCTCAAGGCTTTTAACTGAATGGATTGGGCCCACCCATATCCCATATCATGAAAGATGCCCTCCTTACAGTTAGCTATCTGTAGAGATGTTAACTGTGTTTACAAAATGCCTTCATAGCAACCCATAATTTTGTATTTGATTAAATAACTGGCTGCCAGGGCCCCACCAGATTGACACATCAACTTAACTGTCACATTGGCTCATTTTGTCTTCCTAACCATGTCTCTCTCACAAACACAGATGAGGTTATGAGAATCATTAGTGTTAACTTCAGGTCACAGGATAATAATGTCTACCAATAATTAAGTATTATGCCTAATTTTAGATATTTTATGTTTATGATATAATTGAACCTTGAAAATTCCATGGATTGCAGTGAATGAGGAAACTGAGGGTCAAAGAGCTGCTAGCTACCTAGTAATAGAACTCTCGATTCAGACCTTCATCTGTCTTCTTTGGTTAATGTCCTCTCTTCTGTATGTTCTTGTCTCGCCAGTGATTACCCCCCATCATCATTGGTTATAATGCAGAATTTCACTTGGAGTAAAATTTTGATATCTCCATACTTATTAATAAAAGGCTTTTTTTCTTTTTCTTTCCTTTGTTTTTTAATAGGATGCTCAGGAAGCTGGTTGAGCAACCTGGGTTTTTGAATTGGATAATTAAAGATGAAATGGGGTGGCCATCACTGTGGCAGGATGAAAAGATAATTTCTGAACTAGGCATGGTTGGCTATAAGGAGCACTGCCTTCCGGTGCTCACCAGCCTGTTTTCAGATGAATGGCTTTCTTGTCTGCTGCCAGATCCTTAACCATGTAACTTTACTCTGAGTGTCACTCACACAGTGCATTTGTTTACATACTGGCTATCCGAAGCTGCACTCGGGCAGGTGTCATTTCAACCAGGTGATTCTTGTATTGAATAAATTCGATAAAATGGTCATTTTTATATTTCCTGTTATATTATAAGAATTAACATAAAATATGTACTTTTGGTCATCCTGTATTTAAGTAATTGGACTAGTACGCAGTTAATATGCTGGTGCAACTGGTAACAGTGAATGACGGTATAGCTGTAGGTCCGGTGCATGAGAGTTTGGCTGGTGCTTACCACATACTTAATCTACAGCCAGGTTTTCTCTAAAAAGGAAAGCTTTCCTTAGTTTCACTGAAGGAGCTGGCCTCATCTGCAGACACTAGTTCTAATAATAATCTTTCCTTTGTTTGTGTCTCTCAGCCATTGTCTTCTGTCTCCTTTGCCCTAGCTTCAGTCATTGAGAGCAACTTTTGCTATGCTGTTGGCAGTTTGAAATTGATTTGGACAGAAAGAGGTGAGCGCAGCCTGTGAGCTCCCTCTGTGGAGGTTGGCTCCTTGCAGCACATGGGAGGCAGTGCTGGAGAATGTTAGAAGTGCAGACAGGAAGGGCTTGCTTGTGGTTCCAATGCCTAATTGGAGATCTGGGTTGGCAATTTCCTACAGCTTGGCATGGAACAATCTCAGTGTTATTGTAAATGGTGCTTGCCTGAAACCATGCCAATTTGAGTTCTAGCAAATCAGCTTTAGGGATCTTTTTTTTTTCTTGACAGAGTTTCATAATTTCAGATGGCTGGATTTTTGAGGAGTTTTACAGCTACCAGGCAAAGGTAGACATTGGGTATGTGTATGTGTTCCTTTTTGTTTTGTAAACAGGCAAGGCTTTATAAAGAGAGAAGGAAGAAGAAACCGAAGGAAACAGAGACAATCTTGTCCAGGACATGAAGTTTTGCAGATACCAAGATGTTGGCTTATTGATGCTTATTGGCTGGTTGGTTTTACTGGGTAGAATTATTTATCTCTGAGTTGAAGATTTTTACAATGCCTTGCTTTTGAAACTCATTATTCTTGTTTTTTAACTTTGTCTGGTTTTCCTTGAACTGCTTTAACTACTGTTGGTGTATTTTATTAACTCCTTTTCATTGTATAGCCCTTAAATATTTGTATCTCTTAGTGCTTCTTCCTTGATACACTTTGCTTCTCACTTCTCATATTTCCTTGGACTTGCTTCCACTACGTTTTTAGCCAGCTCCTGTTGGTGGTTCCCGAAGTGTGGTCCTCAAATCAATATCAAATCACATCATCAGCCGGGAGCTTCCCGGAAATGTTTGTACCAACCTTAAAACACTAAAAAGAGAATCATGCATTTTACATTTTGATACATATTCTCAAAGAAATTATACACATTTTATGGGACTTAAATAAAGCAGATCAAGCCTGTATTCCTAATGGTTTCTTTTCCATTTGTATTATATAATGGAAATAGGATGATCTTTGTCAGACAACTGAGAAAAGCTCCTGTTTGTTTCTTAATCCATGTACATAAACCCCAGAAGGCCATGGAAAATTGTGCTTTTTCTTTTCTGGCTTAAGTACAAGAACTAAGACCCACTTTAAATGCTTTAAGGAATTTTGTTTGTTTTTAGTAGTAAGAAAATATTTAGGGTAGAGAACCTTATTTCAGCAAGGGGTCAAGTAAATTGGAACCGAGACAGTCATGTTATCTATCATTCCTTTGTGGCCTGGCCTGGTTCCATTGCCAATTTGCTGTCCACATTTAGCAACCATTCTTAACCATTCCCTCCCTAGCCCACCTCCTCATCTTGTTTGTATGCTCTCTCCCTTTCCTCACTTTCCCTCTCCTTCTCTACCCATCCTTCCTTCTTTCTCACCAGTTCTCAAATATAGCAGAACTGTGAATTTGAGTCAGACATCTGCAAATATTTTCTGTAGAAGTCCAAATATGAAATGTATAGTGTTTTGGTAGTCATATTGTCTCTTTTGATACTCTGCACCTCAGCAGTTGTAGCCATGAACAATATGAAAATGAATGGGTACGGGTGTGTTCCACTAATTTGCCAATCTCTGACCTATGTCATTGACGTACAGATCATGTATCATTTTATGATGCTTTAGGTTGCAAGAGTTCCAGGGATCTACATTCAGATATACACACCTGGGAAGCCTTCTCTAGTTGTAAGATGATCTGTAGCAGACCTCTGCAGGTTTCCCCCATTGGCTTCAAGTGGTATCATATTCTCACACTTACATTGGTCACTCAGAGTGGAGTAGGACATCCATGATTGGCCTAAACACACGAGAAATCACCTGTTGTTGAGAAAGAACCTGCTTACCTGACTCTTGTGACTACACAGATGAGGATGTTTAATAAAACCATTGAATTGTATGTTCAGTTATATGATGAATGTGATGGAACGTAGGCTGCATAACCTATTTGTTACCTACTCTTATCTCATCATATTTCCTGATACTATTCAGACTGATTTCAATTAACCTTCTGAGTATAACATGAATAGAATATATTAATGAATATAGTGACTCTGGATAATCAGCCCAGATTTATGTTGTAAAACTCAAGTTTTTCCACGTACCTCTGGAGCCTGCTCGTTGTGGTACCCACAGAGAGGCGAAACAAAATATAGCAGGCATTTCATTTGAAGGAAGAGTTCACCATGTACTTTGCCTTCTTGAGAAGGAGGGAATGATTACTGGGAAATAAAGAAGAACTAGCTTTATCTCATACTTAAGGATAAAATAATGAGACCTTAGTGTTCATCATAAAATACAGATTAAATCAGTTGCTGCTCCTATCTATTGTACCGAAAATTCTAGTGTATAATAATGAAACATTTTTAGTTTCCATATTAGACACCTTGGTCTTGGTTTAGAATGTTTTGACAGCCCTTTGTTTTTCACAGCAGGACCTAGTATCTCAGGGGTCTTGGGCTAAACTAATTATCCTAGTCATATCCTGCAGAAAGGGATCCCACTTCTCCTTTTCTGAGACTGCATTGTTGTCTTAGATCATATGAGACTGTAATACAAATGGCCTTTCTGTTTTTCTGCTTGGCTTTTCTACAGTGTAAATCTATCCTCTAGAAGATACAAAATGCCTTTCTTTTACTTGTCGAAAGATTTTTCATAAAGAAAGGGAGAGAGGGCAGGGACAGGAAAAGAAGCCATTAGCATGATGGGACATGCTTCCTGTCCCTTCCTGGCCCAGGACTCACCTTGGATGTCTGTGTCCCCATTGGTTTATAGTGAGGGCATTTGAGAAGGCCTAACTAACCCTTGTCCATATCTTGGTTTACACTCTATAAAATTGGATCAGGCAATGTTAATTCAATTAATGACCATAGTGAAAGTTTGTTTTAGTGTGCACTGAAAATAGGAGGGGAGCCTTTAATAATCTATGGATTTAATGACTGCAACTTTGAAGAATGTTAAACTAAAGTGAAGTTTGAAATGGCTTGTTAACTGGGTTTATTAGCTGTTGACCTTCCCTTTCAGCATAATAGTGGCAGTCAGACCTAAGAGAGCACTAACATCTTGATTAGCATTTATCTAAAGATAGGCTGCTGCCTGTTCCACAGTAAATTAGTTCAGTCAGCCATAAAGAGCTTGAGAAACATTTTCTGCTTTATAAAAAGAATTAGACGTTAGAACAGTTCATCTGGCATCTTGCAGTGAAGATGGATTGAGCCCCTGAATGTGCTCATTTGAGGAAGGCGCTTTGAGGATACTGAGTAATTGAACAGATTTTCCCACAAGATTGATCAGAGACTCTGGATTCCCTGCACAATTGAGTGATACCCTAATTTTTGCCTTCTAATAAGAGCGCCACATCTGCTCCTATTTCTGTGTTTTTCTTCAGTGAAACTGAAAATTCATTTCATTAGCATCTACTATGTACTGTATATCCTTAAGGAATTAAAAAATAGGATCTGTTGGCCATAGAGTCTATGATATGGTTGAAGAAATGAAAACTACAATAAAATATTCTGATCACTAACGATAAAGGAATTGAGAAGAGACTATAATGACAGCTGCCATTTCTTACATAGTATGTTCCTGGAGATCATCTTAAGAAATGAAGCATATTTTCCCAAAGAGACAGTGTAATGGTAGGGAGTAATGTTTTTGACCAAAGTCTTGGTATCAACTAAGTTTTTCTCATAGTGGGTCATAAAAGCAAAGAGCCAAAAATTATGAACCTTTCTAATCATTTTTTAAAAACTTAAATTATGATCCAAGTCCTTTAAGAAAGGGCATAAATGTACTCTACAGTTGAGTTTTATGAGGTGCCCTGATGTACTATAAAGTATACTTAGAGCACATAAAATTCTTAACTCTGCTGTATCATAAATTTGACCTCATTGGAATGAATAGTCTCACTATATAGCAAACATTAATGAAACGCTTAATTAACATTCCATCCACTTGCCTTTTTGGAGTTTCAAAAGACTTTGCAGAGACTGTTTCTGTGACTGGGTTTGTCACAAAACCAAAGAACCAAACCTTTTCATGAAAACTGATACCTTTTCCTCTTACTAAATGTTTCACTAGAGACATTTTGTTCAATTAGATTTAGGACCCTGAATCTGAATTTTATACCCAAAACCCATGATCCCTTAAAAAAAAAAGCTATTAAAACAGCTATTTGATGACCTCATTGTGGCCCCCTTTTGACCTTTTTAGCTACTGTGAATATGTATTATTTATGTCCTTGCATTCTCCCCAACCTAAAGCCCTTGGGGATAAGTACTTTGAACAGTGGTGGAGTATAACTGTGGGAGAGCTGTAGGACTGTACACTTCAGCATTTATGACTCCATAGCAAGTATTCTCTTTCCCTCTAGCTTTCCCTGTAATTGTCCTGTTGTTTCACTTTATGGCTTTATCTCTTTAGGTAAAGTCCCTAGGAAATCAGGTCAAGACAGCCTTAAACAATACATTAGATGAAAGAAAAGCCATTCCTAGAACACCATATATTATTTGAGTATTTATATCAAATATGCATAACAGGCAAATCTATAGAGATAGAAAATAGATTTGTGGTTGCTTAGGTCTGACGAAGATGGAAGGGAGAGTGACTGCTAATGGGTATGAGGTTTAATTTTGGGTAATAAAAATATAAAATTACATTGTATTGGTGGTTATACAACCATCTGAATGTACTAAAAACCTTCATGCTAATTCTGGGTTTAGTTTAATTTTGTTTTCTTAATTGCTGGAGGTGCAAAGTTTGTTTGAAAACTTCTCTTTGAGGCAGGCATTTGTTGCTGTAAACTTCCCTCTTAGAATTGCTTTTTTCTTTACTCCACAGATTTTGGCCTATTGTATTTTCATTTTCATTTGTCTTAAGAATTGTTTTAATTTCTGTAGGAACCAGAATTTATCCCCAACGAGGGGTGGGGGTGGCAAATGAGGGTTAAAGACAAAAGACACAAAGGTAATTTGGAAGAGGAGGCCCCAGGGACTCTGCCTCTAGTGGACAAAAGAGCCCTGATCTGACAGTAGTCCTCACTTTTATTAGACTTGCACAAACCAGAGGCCAGCAAGCATGTGATCCAGGGCTTAGCCAGTTCTCATAATTTGTAGACTGCACCCGAATGTGTATTTTCTTTTAGTCAGACCACAGCTGTAGTTGGTTTTCTCCTTGAAGCTGACTGGTGCAGGCAGGCTAGCAAACAGACCTGGGGGAGGGACTGCTTGCTATCCCTCCCCCGTGTCCCAAGGAGAGTTCACCCCAGGCATTAGTCTTTATACCTGGTTTCCCACAAATTTCCTGTTTCTTCATTGAGTCATTGGTTGTTCAAGAGCATGCTTAATTTTTATGTTTGGACATTTTCTGAAGTTCTTCCTTTATTGATTTCTATTTTTATATCATTGTGATCTGAAAAGATACTAGATATCATTTTGATATTCTTAAATTTATTAAAACTTATTTTTGTGGCCTAAATTATGATCTATCCTGGGGAAAGTTCCATGTGCATTTGAAAAGAATGTGTGTTCTGTAATTTGTATTAGGTCCATTTGGTCTGAAGTTTCTTTGTTGATTTTTCTGTGTGGGTGATCTGTCCATTCCTCTGGTGAGGTCCCAAAATGTTATCATATTACAGTCTCTCTCTTTAGCATTATTATCTGCCTTAGGTACTCCGATGTTGGCTTACATATAGATTTATAATTGTTATATCCTCTTGTATAGGTTATTGTTATAGAATTACCTTCTTTATCTCTTTTCCATAGTTTTTGACTTAAACTCTATTTTATTTGATATAAGCTCTTATTTTCTTTTTATTCCATTTCCATGGAGTATCTTTTCTGTCTCTTCACTTTCAGTCTGTATGTATCCTTGTAAGTGAAGTGAATTGCATGTGGGCAGTATATAGGGTTTTTTAAAAAATGCATTTGTCATGTTCTGCATGTTTTAATTAGAGTATTTAATCCATTTAGATTTAAGGTAATTATTGGTAGATAAGAGGTTACTACAATTTGGTTGTTTTCTGCTTATTTTGTAAATTTTCTTTTCCTCTTTCTTTGTAATTAATTTTTCTTCAGTATTGTTTTTTTTCATATTTAGTGTATCTCTTATAGGCTTTTGCTTTGGTTACAATAGGCTTACAAAAACCATCTTATAGTTCTAGCACTTTGTTTTAAGTGGATTGCAACTTAAATTTGACCACATTAAACAAAAACCCATGGTTTTAAATATTTTCCCACCCCATTTTGATTTTAGTTGTCACAATTTACATCTTTTGACATGGCATTTTTCTAAGAAATTATTGTAGTTACTAATACTTTAAATAGTTTTGTTCTTTTAATCTTCTAATTAAAATATTTTGTTTAGACACAGTGATTATGCTGTTGAAGCATTCTTGATTTGAATACATACCATTATTCCTCAATATCTACTGGGAATTTGCTTCAGGACGCTCCATGGCCAGCAAACTCTGTGGATGCTCATGACCCCAATGTAAAATGCTGCAGTTCTTCCATATAATGTAGGCATCTTTCTATATGCTTTAAAACATCTCTAGGCTACTTATAATACCCACTAAAATGTGAGAGCTATGTATATGGATGTTACACTATTGTTTAGGTAATCATGACAAGATTAAAACATCTCTACATGTTCAGTACAGGCATAATGTTTTTCTTTTAGTAGTTTTGGTCTGCACTTGTTTGAATCTAAAGCTACAGCATATGCAGATACAAAAGGCTTACCATACTTAGTTTTACAATGTGTTTTATACTTGTACGTGTTTCATATTACTCATTAGTATCCTTATCTTTCAACTTGAAGAATCCTCTTTGGTCGTCCTTCTAAGACACATCTGATAGTGCTGAACTCTTGACAACTTTTGTTTAGCTTGTAACTCCTCATCTTTCCTTCATTTTTGAAGGAGAACTTTGCTGCATACAGTATTCTTGGTTGGCAGATTGTTTTTTCTTTCCTTCATCACCTTAAATATATTATCCACCTCCCTCTTGGCCTCTAAACTTTCTGCTGAGAAGTTACTACTAGATGTATTGTAACTGCCTTACATTTGCATCATTTATTCTGCTTTTAGATAATTTTTCTAAATTTTTGGACCTTTGGGAAGTTTATTATAATATGTCTTGCATGAGTCTTATTTCGATTGAATTCTTGGTGACCTTTGACCATTGTATACCTGGGTATAGATTTGGAAAATTTTCGTTCATTTCTTGAAATAAGCTTTCTACACTTTCTTCTTTCTCTGTTGCCTTTTGAACTGCAATGAATTGACTGCTCTTTTGATGTCCCATTAATCCCATTATTTCATCATTCCTTTTTATTCATTTCCCTTTTTTTTCTTGGTGTGTATTTCAGTCTCACTGATTGTTTCTTCTATTTTATTTATTTACTCTGCTATAGATACTCTTTGAATCTTTCATTTCATTGACTATATTTATCTGCTTAGAATGTCTGATTGATATATTTTTAATTATTTCAATCTGGTAAATTTCTGAATTGTTTACGTTTTTTAAAAGTGCTCTTAGCTTCCTTAAAACAGCTAGTTTGAATTGTTAAGTTAGATCATATAACTCCATCCCCTTATGGTCAGCCATAAGCCCTTTAGTTTGTTCATTTGGTGAAATCATGTTTCCCTGGTTGCCAGTCTTTGTAGTTGTATATTGATGCCTGCATGGTGATGATGTAGGTATTTATTCCAGTCCTCTCAGGCTGACTTGGTCTGTGATTATCCTTCATAGTATGCTTTCCCAGAAATTCTGAGCCATCTATCTCTTGTGGTCCCCAAGCCTATAACCACTTTTTCCCATTGCATTGCTAGGGGTCATTCCAAGCCCAGATCATTTTGGCCAACGCAGTTAAGGCTGTCCCATTAGGGGCTGGTACAAGGGTAAGGGTTTGCTTCAGGAATCTCAAATAAGTCCATCATCCAGTGTGTGACAGTTGTGGCTTCTTCCATGAATAGGCTACTGCTGAATCAGTAGAAGGCATGCTAGGTTAGCCATAATGCTCAGATTTGTGACTGCAGTAGTATAGAACTGAGACAATGAGTTGTTTCAAGTTCACAGCTGAAACCAAGATCTTCAGGCCTAGCCTCAGCGTTATAGACACATCTCTTAGTAAGTTCTTGGGTGAATGGGCCTGCTCTTATGTTGCAGTTGATAAGGGATAGAGCCAATTTATAAGACTATATCAAGATTCACAGAATGGTCAAGATCAGATTGTTATCATGCAGATAACACTTCTGGACAGACCTCTCTTCAGATATTTATGCAAGTAGAACTTGTCCCCAGAAAAGAGACAAGGAGACAGCAATCAAGATCCAGGGCCATTAAAGAAACTGCTGAGGGTCGGCATTTGGCTAGCTTGCCACAGGGACTCAGATGGGCACATGTCCCAGCAGGACGCTGCTTAGTAGAACACTTCCATTCCACAAGTGGGAAGGGCTGAAGCTGAACTTTACAGCTAATTTAGAATCTTTGGGACTTACATTGGCAAGCCTAGCCTGGTGATACCATTGGACAAAATTCTTGGGAGTTCCCGATGTAGGCAAAATTGCTTATATATCACACATAAGAGAGACCAGAGCTGACATTCAAGGTATTTTATGGAACTGCAAAAAGCCTGTCTAACAGGAGTTCCCTGAACTGGTAGTATAACTCAGGGCTGTGACAATGAAGAGTTAGAGCCAAGCTGGGACCCCTTCAGGACCTGCAGTGGGACAGAACCTGACAAGACTGTCTTGATGACTCAAACAAATGCTTCTCCCAGCATTCTTTGCTCAAGTGGATCAGTTCCCTAACAGTGTTATAAAGGTGCAGGAGCTGAGACAGAATCCTTTCAAGATTTGGTATGGGTTGGAAGCCAGCAAGCACATCTCAGTGATTTAGATAAGGGTGTCTCCCAGAAGTACTCTGAGAGGGTTACTCCCAAACTGTAGCATATAGAGAGCCTGGAGCTGAGATAAAGTCCCTTTGGAATCTCCTGGGAATTCCTGGCAGGGCTGTCCCAGTGGTTCAGAAGGGCTCAATTCCTTCTGTGTAGCTGTGTGAGCTACTGTATACCGGGGCCGCAGCTGAGAACAGCTGGGAGCCTAGTTATCAGGGTAATTTTAAAGAACACTGCCAAGACCAGTATCAGCAGATAGAAGAGCCTATTTGCCAAAACATTAGTGTGCATGATTCCTCCTGGATCCCTTAACAGATGGTTTCAGTTTTAGCCTTAAAGCCCATAAATCCGACCCTTGTGAGCATGAAGCCATTTATGGGCTTGGACCTAAGAGCACAGCTGGTGGATCTGCCACCTTGTATGTGAATCTGCACTGTCAAAACCACCTTCCCTAGGTTGGAGCTCCACTGTGATTTCTCATTCTCTTACCTAAATCTGAAGGCTCCCACTGAGAGTCTGTGTGCATATGTGCAGAATTCTTGCTATTGGTGGGGCAACATGATTGATGTCCTCCTCTTCCGAGATCTTCCTTAGAAAGGCCTAAAAACTGTTGAGTTGTATACTTTAAAAGGGTGAATTGTGTGGTATTCCAGTCACAATCTCAGTACAGCTATTATTAAATATTGGTATTATGTTTCATTTAGTTAAATGTTACGACCAAACAGGGAAAGGTTTTAAGCAGCAAGCGTGTTCAGTAATGTAAGTTTAGAGTGACCGTGCCTATGTTTACGTAAGTATAATGTGTGTGATCCAAATTGTGCTGTTATGATGTATATACATGAATTTTAGAGGAGGAAGAATCTTTAAATGAGAGAGTTCACTTTGGACAGCAATGGAATGTGGAGCAAGACCTGTGAGGCTCTAGAATGACAAGTTTGGTTAGATCCTTAGAATCCCTGAAAAGATTGGCCAGTGTCGGGTATTCCTTGATAGAGGAAGAAGTACAACCAAAGTTGAGAAGATTTAAGAAAGTAGAGACTTTTAAGGAGGGAATTTTATATCCTGTTGTCATTAGAAGTGTAAATGTGTGGAAAAAACGGAAAAACAAATAGGAAAGAATCCTTTATATTATAGCAGGAGGCTATTATCAGCATTTTAGAACTATTCTGATAGAGAACAGAACAAATTACAAAGGTAAGTGTGGATTTTCTTTTAACTATTTGATGTTTATCTGGTGTTCTCTAAAAAATCAGTGTTGTGGGAAATATGAGTCCTAGATGAGGAATTGGGACTCCAGAGAGGGTTATGTGAGAAATTGGGAAAGCTGTTTTATAACTTCAACTGTGTTTCTTTGAATGTTACATAAATAAGTAACTCTATGAGCCTTCCTTCCTCCCTTGATTTGTCTGTCTTACCTTGTGAGGATTACACAAGACTCAGATCAGATAACATATATTATGGCTTAGATCAAAAGTGTCCCTCAGAAGGCTGTTGTGTTCAAAGGTGGGGCATTGGAAGGTGATTAGATTAAGAGGGCTGAAATCATTAGAGGATTCATCCACTGATAAGTATATAGCTGAATGTGCTGGAACCTGGTTGGAGGAGGTGAGTTGCCAAAGCTATGACCTGGAAGGGTGTATTCTTTTTTTTTTTAATTCATTAAGTCTATTGGTACATTTTAGGTATACAATATGATGACATTCACCATTGGGAATTTGTACCTTTACATGATATATCTTGGTTCTAATTTTTTCCCCATTCCCCTGCCCTCTCTACAACCCCTCCACTCCTCCCTATTTACAAAGACTTTGTTTCTGTTTTTTTCCTTTTCTCATATTTTTTCCTTTCCCCTACCCCTTCCCCTTGTACTTCCCCTTCCCCTTTCCTTTTGGACCTTTTCTTCCTATTTCACATTATCTATTATGCATTGTGATCCTTATTTACACTTTCAGTTTCTCACACCAGACAAACTATTTGGAATTTACACATGTGTGTCCTCTTTATTTCACTTAAGAGGATGACCTCAGTGTGCATCCATTTAGCTGTTCTTGTCCCGGGCACCTTCCTCTCTCTCTAGCTTTCTTCCTACTCTTCTGTTTCCCAGCTGCCATAAGGTGGGCAGCTCTCCTCTGTCATGCCCTTCGCTATAGTATTTTTGCTTTGGAACCAGCAGATAACAGATCAGAACCTGCAACTCTGAACCAAAAGAAACCTTTTCTCCTTTAAGTTTTTATTATCAGGTATTTTGTCCCAGTAACAGAAAAGCCAACACAACAGATGCTCATCTTACTCTATTTGGTAGGATTATAACAAATGTCTGTCAAACTGAGGGAGTGAGGGAGAAAGGAAAGTGCCTAGTGCACTGTAGAATGGTGTATGTGAGGAATTGGGTGCCTTACTTCTCTGGATAAATGGTGAAGGTTATGAAAGAAATAAGAGTTATTACATCAATACTGTCTGTGCTTATGGATGTTATTGCTATTTGGTTATTTTATGGTAAATTTGGAGTCGCCTCTCGTGTCAATATCTTATATCCTTGTACCTACTGACACTCTTAATAATAATTTTTTTTAAACAGGGTCTTGCTCAGTAGTTCAGGCTGGCATTGAATTCACTGTGTAGCCCAAGCTGGCCTTAACTGGCAGGGGTCCTTCTATCTCAGCCTCCTGAGAGCTGGGATTACAGGTGTGTGCCAGCACACCTGACTTCCCCCTGACACTTTCGGCAGTTGTTTACAGTTGACAGGATTGCAAATAAAAGTCAGACTGTAGATGGATTGATTAGACTCTTTCTTATGACTAAACTTTTACCCGAGACCAACAGCCAGATCAAACATTGGTAGTTAGGCATGCCTTGAGTGAGAATGCTGTATTCAGAACAATTTTATTTTTGTTAAGTTTTTGACTTAGCGGCATTGATTTTGAGGTACCATTCCAGTTCAGATTGAGCATGCCTAATCCAGATATTCAAAGTCTGAAATATACCATCAGAACCGAAAAAGTTTCAGATTTCATGTTTTTAAATGAAGGATACTCAGCCTAAAGCTTCTGTACACATTGGGAAATCTGAAAATAATGAAGTGCTACATAATGGTCTTAAGCCTTTTGGATAAGGATACCGAACTCGTGCAACAAATTCCTTGTATCTATGGCAGTCAGCAGTTCTATCCTTGGTGGAGATTATGAGTGCAGAACAGTAGCATTCTCATTTCCTACTTTATGCCACCCACTTCTGTGATGCCTTCTGTGAAGAATTCTGCTGCATATAAATTTCTTGTTGTTTGGTTTTTCAGTCCCTTTTCTTGCCTTGCTCTATCATGTCCCCTTATCTGGGTTCCTTGCCTGGCTGAGCTTCCACCTATCTCTTCATCTCTAAGTGGGGGGTGTATGGCATTGACCTGTGGTGCTGGAGGCAGAGTTGAGACACTTGACCTAGCACCTTTCATGTACCATGCACTTTTTGTGGGGCTGTTGCCTAAATGGGGGAAGTGGAAGCTCTGAGGTATTTTTTGTTTTATCTAGACTTGTCTTACTGTAGCTTCAGCAGGATTTATAAGGCCATTGTGAATCATACTCTCAAAAGTAGAGTGGACTCGTGATTTTTTATAAACAGTGCCAAATTAAGCTTAAGAAATAAATTTTAGTGTTAACTGTGAGACCCTAGGTCACTGCTGCTTCCTCCTCTCTTATTAATGAAGAAATAGAACCAACTAGCCTTTGAATTCTTCCAGTTCCAAGATTTATATAATGAGGTAGTCTTCATTGTGCAGTTAGGTCCTGCCCTTTCTCCTTCCCTCTGAACACAATCTTCCTTTAATCTTGGATGGCTCTTTCTTCCCATCTCTTTCAGTCTTTCCTCTGTCCATCTTTTCATGAACCCTGAAAGGTACTGTCATGTTATCTCTGAGGCCAGTGACATAGTAGGAGCTGGATGTACAGTGTTGAAAAATACAAACATTGGTCGTACAATAATGGAATTCACAGTTTTGTGGAGGAAGCCCACAAATATGTCATAATTATATAGTTCAAAAGGCCAGGAGAGATGACTGTGAGTGGGAAAGTGAGTGGGACAGTTTAAATGCTTTTCTCAAGTCAGACCTCCCAAAGGTAGAAGGACTGGCCAGGGGTGGGTTGAAAGTTAGAGTGTCATGGCAGACACTGGGCCGTGCCCTGAAAGCTCTGAGTGGCTTTCAAGAGCTTGGAAGGGCAGTGTGGCTTGGAGTGTGGTGGTGCCAGTAAGACTGGAAGGGCATGCAGACATTGAGGCCAAGTTACAAATTCTGCATTTCATGTTGAGAGCAACAGGAAATAGAAGATAAATTTTCAGTGATGACAAGATGAAAGTACTATTTTATTTGGCTGGAGCAATTAAACCCTGATAGGTTGTGTGTGTGTGTGTGTGTGTGTGTGTGTGTGTCTGTTTGTGTCTGTGGTGCTGGAGATTAAACCTAGGGCCTTCACACTGAGCTTCATCCCCAACCCTTGTTAAATTTTTTTTTAATTTTAAGAAAGTATCTAAGTTGCTAAATTGCCCAGGCTGGGCTCGAACTTGTGTCTCCTGTCTCAACCTCCCAGGGTACTAGAATTACAGCCATGTGCCACCATCCTTAGGAAAACTTCATAGTTTTTAAAAATAATATTTTAATTTTACATTAATTTTAACACAAAATAATATGCCAGGCTTAAAGTGAATGCAATTTTAGTCTGGGCAGGAGTTATCTGTGTTTTATTTTATGTTTTGATCAGAAGAGAAGCCTTGATTTTCTATTATGTTTTTCTTCCTCTGCCCTACTCTGATTTTAGTCACACCCTCACTACATTTTCTCTTTTCTTTTCCATAGTCCTTTGGTCCTTGAAATGCTGAGAGGGCAACATTGCAATCATCCATAAGCCTTGACAGCAGATGTTACCTAGGCCTATGAGTCGGATTCTAGAGGGCTAGGAATTCAGATTAGGTAAAAATAGAGGGCTTCCTAATGTATCTGAGAGGAATGCTTGTCCAGCATGAATTCCTAAGCCAGTCAGCAAAACCAGTGTCGGTATCTTACTTTCTCATTGCTGAGACACAATATCTGACACCTGCAAATTAAAGGAAAGGTTTGTTCTAGCTCTCACAGTTTGTACAAGTTTCAGGGCATAGTCAGCTGGCTCTAAGGCAGGGCAGCATGGCAGAGGAGCCTTGCTCACGGCATGGAGACAGGAAGCAGAGAGAGATCAAGGGAGGAGAGAAGGAGATATTCCCTTCCTGGCCACGCCCGCAGTGACCCACCTCCTCTCTCTGGGCTTCCCCTTCCAACATGACATTTAGCTGTAAGCTCTTCAGTGCATTAGTCATGGTCTCATGATCCAGTCACCTTCCAGAATCTCCCTATGAGTACATGGGGCTTTGGGGAACATCGAGTTATAAACCATAACACTGACATAACTGAGCTAGGCACTGAGTCTGACTGAGCTGGCACGGATTGGAACATTCTTGCTAATTCTCATGTGGTTCAGTTAAATGCAGTTATTTAGATGTATTCATTGCAAATAACACTTTGTTGACATTTGGTGGGCATGCCGTGGTGAAAAGAATGTAAAATGCAAGTAGATTCTTTCCCTGTAAAACTGTCATCTAATTTGGTACTGGTAAATATTTGACAGGTGGTGTTTTTAAAAATGATTGTATTCATACAGTGTACAATGGAGTATGATTCAGCCTTAGAAAAGGAAAGAGTAGATCCTGCTATTTGCCACAACGTGGATGGACCTGGAAAACATTATTCTAACTGAAATAAGCCAGACACAGAAGGGAATTTTTTTGTATGATCTAACCTCTGTGTAGGATCTTTACTAATTGTCAAAAATGCAGAGATAGAGAAAAATCCCAGTGCTTTCCAGGGTAGAAATAAGGGCGAGGAAATAGGGAAAGGTAGGGCGAGGAAATAGGGAAAGGTAGGTCAGAGGATACAAAGTAGCAAATATGTAGATGACCAAGTCTGAAAGGTCTGATGTGCAACATGAGGACTATAAGAATAGTGTGTGATATTCAGCAAGTATGCTAAGTGAGTAAATGACAGCAGCTTTTGCCAGAGAGGGAGAAAATGAGCAGATAGATGAGACATTTTAATTTGTTTAAATATAGTAACCACTTTACTGGACATATGGACTTCATATAGTATACTTTAAATATACTAAATAAAAATTGTAAAATAATTATACTTAATACTATTTTAAAATATAGATCATTTTAAAATACTGTGAAATGTAAATGTTTAAAATTATTATGGTCCCTTAAAATTCTCAACCATTCCTCTACAGATTGTCAAGTGGAAGTTGCTGGGGGTTTGTTTCGGTTTTTTTTAGCACAAATGGTAAAATCTGGAGACAGGAATTTTGATATAATGGATTATAAAAAAAGGTCATGACACAGTGTGAATCTTTACCCTGCTCTACCATTCCTAGTCATGTCTCAGTTTTCTAATTTGTGAAATGAAAATAATAATATTCACTTTTTGGAGTTAGAGTTTAAATAATAGATTGCATATAAACCCCTGAGTATAAAACCTGGCCATTATTAAGCACCTAATCGATGTTAGGTGTTAACAGTATACAGACCAAGACTTGGGCTTTTGACAGCTTAATCTATAAACATCCTTTAATACTCCCTTCACTTCCACCTTGCTTTAACTTGAATTAGAGCCACATTGAAAGGTAGGATGGAATTCAGAAAGGGGGAGTGAGACAGTGGGTAGAGTGCTAAATTGACAAAGGATGTGTCCTGAGCAGTGATGTTTGACAGGAATGATTCTGACAGGTGAGTGTGGAATGGATCATCATGGTGAGAGAGAGAAGAGGTGGGGTGGAGAAACCAGAAGGCCCTAGCAAGAATCTCCTCCCTTCGGCCTCCCTTCCAAGTGGAATCCAGATGTTTCCTTTTCCTTGTCTTAGTCTTACCTAATTATGAAATAAGACTTTTAAAAATTGGTTCTTTTTGTATGGATTATCTTTATATTGATTAGATGTCAAAGAACCTAACATCATGGTTTTGTAGAAAACATGCGTGGATCCATGTTCATAATGAGAATGCTACCACACTATATGCCTGTGTCTGTATGTTTGTGATTTAGGAGCACACATGATGCAGAGCTAAAATTGTAGGCTGTGCTCTCTGATAGTTCCCAGTCCAGCTCCATCTCTTAATAGTCATATGATTGTGGGAAAGTGAGTCCAGTTTTCTGAGTCCTGGACGCTTTGTCAAGTAGAATAATGAATGTATTATGATCATTACAAAAATTGGTGTAATATGTATAAAGAGGCCCTATCAGAATGCCTACCATTTGGTAGGCACTCATCAATTTTACCTATTGTAAGCATTATGTAGATCATCTTTATTTAACTTAGTTGTAAATAGGGATTAACTACAAAGGGAATCCATATTCCAATAGTAAATACTGAAATCTTAAAATTCATTACAGACTCTTCAGATTAAGTTCTTCTGATCATGGCTCAGTTTTAATGATTGTTTTGTTTTGTTTTGTTTTTGTGGTACCAGGGATCGAAATTGGGACCTTCTGCTTGCAAGGCAGGTGGCAGCACCACTGAGCTAAATCCCCAGCCCTCAGTTTTAATGATTGAATTTTTTAGATAGTAAAATTATTTGAAGAGATTTTTTTCCTAGTACCTATTTATTTCCTGTAATTTATTAAAAATCTTGAAGTTAATTTTTTGTATGAGAGTATCTTGAGGGAGAATTGATTCTTTGAGATTAATTATAATAATTAATTTTCATTCAGTGCCTACTAAGTGTCATATCCATTCTTGTTGGACACAGTAAAACAAATAGCCAAACATCATCTCACTGCCAAGGAGCTCACAATAGAACTTGCGTGTGTGTGTGTGTGTGAAGAGGAGGTTACAGAAAATCAAACGTCTTAGAAAAGGCAAAACTGGAGTCTGTGGAAAAAAATAAAACAAAACAACAACAGTGGTCGTGAGGAGGTGTAAGAAGGATAAATTGACAAGTCAGAGAGAAGTTTCAAGGCAGTGAAACTGCGCCACAGTGGTGTATACATCTTTATTGGTTTGTCAGAACACATAGAAGGTATAGCACCAAGAGTAAACCCTGGTGTAAAGTAGGGCGATGGCATGTCACTGTGGGCTCCATGATTGTAGCAGGCTGCAAGGGTGTTGATAGAGGGGGACACAGTGTTTGTGTGGGGACAGGGAGTAGTCAGAACTCTGTACTTTCTGTTTAATTTTGCTGAGAACCTAAAACTGCTCTAAAAATAAAGTTTATTAATTAAAAGATGGAAAAGAAAAGAGGTGGTCTTACTGCTTTGGAGCTAAAGCAAACTGTACAATAAAAGGTGATTTTTTAAAAAAAACAATACACTTACTGCAGATGCACTTTGCTTTACCGAAATGCAGTGTGTGATATTCAAAACACATTAGGTAATAGCCATTTTGTAAAGAAACTGCAACTTTTTTTTTTTTAATTTTTTTGCACTGGGAATTGAACTCAAGTCTTCACACTTGCCAAGCAGGCACTGTGACACTGAGCTACATCCCCTGCCCTGGAACTGCATCTTTTACAAGAGGATTTAATGGCTTTTTTAAAAAGGCATCTTGGTTTCTTGGTAGATCTTGGGTCTAATTCCTTGTCCCACAAAGAACCTTGGTGACTTTGGCCCCATCCTGGAATCTCACTGGCTATAGTCTATAGTGAAGGGCTTAGGAAAGGAAAATGGCACACTGTTTCAGTAATTTGCTTTGTTGGGCCAGCTGTTGGTTTTGATGGACTGGGTACCCTCGAATGGAGTTTGAAGGACTGGGGCACCATTTCTATGTTCTGGACCAGATCCTTTCTCAGCTGCTAAGAGTGTGTGTGGAAGTGGAAGAGCACAAGATGAGATGATCTCTGTAGCCCTTTTTACTTCAATTATTTCATTCTGTAGTATCTGTACTTCTTTGATTTTTGAACATTTAATCTATACAGAATTTTTTAAGTTAAAACTTTAAATTTTTAAAGAAAATAACCGATGTATACATACAGTGATCAATGAGAAAGTAGAATAATTCCCACCCTCCCAATTTTGACCAAGAATGAAATATATAAATTAGCTTCCTCTAGTGATAAAACTGCAAAATGTTCATGTGAAAGAAACACAGGTTAGTAGCACCATCTACAGGCTACTGAAGAGGAAAGCTTTCTGTGTATCTCTCAAATGCAAAGGGTTTGTGGAAAAGGGAATAAAAACAGGCTCATCCTCTCTTTCAAATATAGTATCTGTAAAATTTGCTAATTTCAGTATTTTTTATTCTTCATCACTCATACATTTATGTCTCAGTGTTCATTCCTTCAGTTATCCTGAACTAAGGGAACTTTGACCTGATTATCTATGTTTTCATGATAGATCCCTTGCTTAAAGATTTCTCTTCCTCTCTGAAGTAATGCTCTAACTATAAAATGGATATGGATTCCAGAAAGATTATTTATAGTCTTATACTATAAGACCTGGGGGTGGATGTGGTGGCATATGCCTATAATCCCAGCACTCAGGAGGCTGAGACAGGAGGATCGCCATGAGTTGAAGACCAGGCTGGGGCTACATAGTGAGATAAAGGCCAGCCTGAACTACAAAGCAAGACCCTGTCTCAAAATAAAACAAACAAATAAGCAAAAAACCCTGAAGCATAGTCTGCCAGCAAGGGTTATTTTTCCCTCTTCTGTATACTCACAGGACTTACTACATCATTTACTTCCATTATGGTAGGAAAAGTAAATGCGGACATTTTTTGGTTGTTTTTTGGTTTTTTTCCGTCCTGAGGATCAAACCCAAGGGGCCTCTACAGCTGAACTATATCCCTAATCTCCCTCTCCCCATCACCTTTAAAATAAATTTATGTAAGGTTTGTTAAGTTGCCCAGGCTGGCCTTGAACTTGAGACCATTCTGCCCCAGCTCGGCCCCCACCCCCCAGTAGCCAGTATTGCAAGCGAGCATCACTGTGCTTGCCTTGGAGTAATTTGATGTGTATGTATGTGTTTACCTTTTTTTTTTTCAGTGATGTTGTTCTTGATGTATTACCTCATGGGCTCAAAATGATCTCTTGAGTCTTTTCTATCTTTATGATTCCATAATCAAAAAACAGTTTTTTGACAATTATTTTATTTTTATTTTTATTTTTTTGGTACCAGAGATCAAACTCTGGACCTTGCTCTTGTGAGGCAGGCAGGGGAACCACTGAGCTAAATCCCCGGCCCTTTACAATTATTTTATAAAAATCTGGAAACTTATCCTGCTACATATTAATGGTGGAATTAGTATTTTTATTCCCTGATACCTTAGTTTCCTAATTTTTGTTTTGTTTGCCCATTTGTAAATTGATATTACTATAAAACCTAGAAATTTTTATTGTAGCCTTTGAAATAACGGGTTATAAAGTATTTATGCTATTAGGAAGTTGCAATTTTCTATCAGAAATAGTCTATTAAGTTAATAATTGACACCCTTGCAAATTATTGATAGAGTCACTGCTTTG
The DNA here is from genome assembly GCF_053883595.1 of Heterocephalus glaber. NCBI lineage: Eukaryota > Metazoa > Chordata > Mammalia > Rodentia > Bathyergidae > Heterocephalus > Heterocephalus glaber. Next base: position 18,634,069 of record NW_028258381.1, on the reverse strand, counting down.
TTCTGTTTTGGTTAGTAGTTTCTGGAATACACAGAGCAGACATCCAGCGAAGTGTTTAATAATACAGGGAGCCACCTAACACCCCCCCAAACAAAAAGACTGATCATAAATTATAAAGAATAGAAGAATTTTACTTTAGAAATGTTATGTTTTAGAAGTCAAAGAGGAATAGAGATACATAGTGAGATATTGTGGTAAACTGAAGAGAAAGTAACAGGATAAAAATTGGCGATAAGATTTTTAAAGTACCTACTGAAACAGGTGTGGCAGAGACTGTCACTCCACACTGGAGTCAGGAGTGGTAGTAGTTTAAAGTTTGTGTAGTTCAGTTGATGATAGCTTATACTTGGTAATGTTTATATATTTTCTTAACTCATTTTTGATGTGTAAAAAAATAATTGTGCATAAAACACTGGAGCATTTCTCTGAAAAAAAGTAAAGTACTAGTTCTCCTCTGAAAAAAGGTTTAAAATGAAGCACACTGCCATATAGTTCCACCGCTAATATTTTTCCCTCTTTTTCTCGCACCAGATGGCACTGTTTAGTTCTATTTCACAGTCTTGTTCTGGAACTTTCTTTAGGAGAATCTGTTTTAGTCCAGGCTCACCAGTGACACCTCTGTATTCTGCATGAAGTCTTTACCAATGCTTGTAAACGGCCATTGACTCAGAAATGAGCTGTTTATTGGAGGTCCTGTGTCTCTTTCCAGTTGCAGGTTTGCTGTGAAGTGAGCCTCCTAAAGCAACTGAGAGGAATCTACACTCCTCTCATAGCATTCAGCTAGTATTTTGGTTGGAGATGCATCAGTGTTGATATGCAGCATCCTCATTGGCTAGTTTAATAATCTGAAGCATTTTGCAATTGTTTAAGGAGTAGCAGTGAAGCAATAATCACAGGAACCCACTCATTTTTATGAACTGTTGTTGATCTTAAAATATGTTATGTCAGTGTATTGAAATTTAGGTTCATCAAGTTAGTTTAAGAAAATAAAATGTTGAGCACTATTCTGGCATGTCTGTTGATTCCCAGGGCTGGGTTACAAAGAGATGTGACCAAACCTCTGATGATGATACTATATGTGAGTGAGGTGGGTTCATATCTAGACTCACCTCTAATGCACATAACATTAAGACATCTTATTAGGGAGGTAGAATTAACTTTATGTCACATGGTATGCCTTAGCTCTGCTCTTTCCCACCTCTCTCCTATTCCATTTTTTGAATAATAAAGAAACACTGGGCGTAATTACAGGATACATAGCATCAAGGCTGCTTCTCCATTTATTGTTGACTTTCTTGAAAAACCATGTTTTATTTGCAAATTTTGAAGCTCCTTTAAACACTTCCATTTTGGGAACACTTTGGTTTTGGTAGTATATGCTCTCTGCCTTGCTTTTTGTTGCTGTGTACGGTAGTCTCTTGGTAATGTCATAGTTTGGGGGTTAGGAGTAGAGATGGAGAACCCTTTGTAAACTGTGCCTATGAATACACAAATGAAAGCTGGTTATTTCTGACTTTAAAGGAGAACAATTAATATATGTTTTTAGCCACCCTTCTCTCCCTTCCTCCCATGCTCTTGCTGGCACCAGTCGCTGAGAGACATAGCAGCTCTCCAACCGCCCGCCCCCCCCCCCGCTTCCTGCTGCAGTAGGGGTGGTAGTACGGGTGTGCAGTTTCTATGCTCAGGTCCTACACACTGAGTCACAGCTCTCTGTGGCAGCAAGCACAAGACAGAATGCTTCATAAATCAGGGCCCTGGATTTTATTAGAGTGTTTATGTAATCTCAGTTTATATGCTGTAATTCTTGCTGCGTTGCCTAGAGTAATTCCCAAAGAAGATGCTTGTTCTTTTTCCCTGAAAATTTTCTAGCATAGGCTTTTGTTTTGACATTATCCTTCCGTCACCTTCTGCCTTTCTTAGGAGGATTGGTGATGGGGGTGTCACTAAAGATTGCTTTTTACTGACTAAATTGTATAATTATGCAGCATAAGTTAGATTCCGTATATACTAGATATTACCACTATTTTTAAGTAGAGAGGGAAAAACTTCTCTTCTCAAATGAAGTTTTCATATTTTCAAGATTACAGAGTGGTAGGCTAACATGTAATTAATTGTTGAGTAAATGAAGCATGAAGGGGAAGCAGTCTGTTATCCGTGGGAGCTCCTATCCCTGCCCCTTATACCTTACCCACCCCTGGCCAATCTAATGTTGATAGAATCAAATTGACTGCTGAGAGAGAAAATTCAGACTGGGAATTTAGGGTGAAATTGGCTTTTAACTGAAGAAAATGTCAGGGTAACATGACCAGACTCAACTGTATTCCACGTATATAACTACATGGAGAGAATGTCTGAAATAACGACAATTTCAGTTACCCCACAGCATGTTTTCCAAGATGTAGCAACATATTTTTTACTTCTCAGTTCTTTCTCTAAACCTCATGTTAGGGGATGAAACTGCAGCTAAGGAAAGTTGGACCCACTTTGATTGTATGTATTAGAACTACTCACTCTGCCAAGTAGCACATTTCAGTTAGTAATTAATATTTGGTCATAGCTGCAGCTAGAGGTGTTATTTAGATGCATTCTTATTCTTTCTATTTTAAGGAAGATAGTTATCCACAGGGGAAAGTTTATGAAGGAAGTATGTGAACAGAGCCATCTTTGTATATTCAACTATAAAATGGGATAACTTCTTTAGAAATTTAGTATTATAGCCACTTGCCACATGTAGCTATTGGACATTTGAAATATGACTAATCCTTATTGTGATGTGTTATAAATGTAAAATGTACAATGCATTTTGGTGCTTTAGCATATTGATTACATGTTGAAATACTAATATTTTGGATACTTGGTTAAATAAAATAAATCATTGAAGTTAATTTCAAAATCTCTCTGCCATTGTACTTTTTTAAATGTGACAGAAAAAACATCAAATTATAAATATGACTCATATTTGTGACTCACGTTATTACTGGTCAGTGCTGTTTCAAGTTGCATTATCCAACAGACAAGTATACTCAATTCAGCATTCCAAATTTATACATTTAAAAGAATACACTGTGCTTTCTGATAAAATGTTACTACTCAAATTCATGACAAACCATGAATTCAGCATAGTCTTTTATGTGTGAGGGAATAATGATCAGAATACTCTTGAGTGAAAGATTCTTCATCTGTCCAGGTTCCTTCTTGATACCTTTTTTTTTTTTTTTGGTACCAGGGATTGAACTCAGGTCCTTGTGCTTGCGAGGCAGGCAGGCGAACCACTGAGCTAAATCCCTGGACCCCACTGAGCTAAATCCCTGGCCTGCTTCTTGGTATCTTAAAGGGGAGACCTCAACGGATAGTGTATGGTGGTTAGGAGAGGGGCCTCCTTATCATCCATGTAATCTGAAGTGAGTTAATTAGCTTCCCTGTGCCTCAGCTTCCCTGTATGTAAAATTGCAGTACCAGTAGGATATAACATGCCCTAAAAGGCTCTGCGTATTAAGTAAGACAAAATGTGTAAAGACACCCTGGGACTTGGACATATTACATAAGTACAATTTAAGTGTTAGCTATTATAGTGATGAATATTACTATAATTATCATCATCTTGTCATTAAAGTATGTACAGCTTTGATAGATTATTCAAACCTAAATTCTGTTCATAAGCAAATGGAAGCTGTTGGCTTTTAGCAATTAGTCTGACATTTTTGTTGAAACTCAGAAGCAGCAGGCAATAATTAAAAATGGGAAAATAAATGAACAAGAGGGAGAGCTCAGTTATTGGGACATATGATTAGAACATTCTATAAAATGAAACCTCTGGTAATTGAAAATTAAACCAGTTCTCTACTTGATATAAATTTAGGAGTACTGAATTTCTTTTTTATCATTTTTCTTTATGATGGTATATTGGTTAGCAATTATGAGGCCTTGGATGTTATCCTTATATTTGTTATATTCTCGTGAGGAGATGATAACATTGTACGACTGTGTCAGAGAGGGGCAGTGCTGAGTATTGGTGGTCCTTAAGAAGAAATACGTCCTCAAAAATCATAGCATAGGCCAGTTTTGCCTTTGCATCATATTTAAAATTATTTACATTTTTTAACATGTCATATGAAATAACAAGGAATTTATTTTATTTGGCTTTTAAAAATTATTCATGTAATCAAACAAATTTATTGAGTACCTCCAGTATTCCAGCAAGAATACTAATCTTCAAAGAGCTCAGAGGGATACACACTTAGGGATGAATATTCTAGTACAGCATGGTGCTATTGTAGAGGAACTACGTATACTTGTATATTTATATTTATTTATACCCCATTGCCATGTCCTTGTACCATGAAGTGACTTTAATACAGCTATGCGCCAAGGTAGGAGGTGAAGAAGCCAAAAAAAAAAAAAACCTCATGAAGAGGCCCAGTTGGACTCTGCATTTTATGTAGTGGGCAGTGAGAAGAAACTGTGAGGCCTTTTTAGCTCCCAGGCTCGGGATAAATGGAGTTTGGGGTTTGTTATTTGGCAACATTTCTCCTAGTGACAGTGATGGAGCATGGATGGTAGAATGGTAGAGTAAAGAAACTTTGTATGATATAATCAAAATATGGTGAGACGCTGTCCCTGAAGAGTAAGTTAGGTGAAGAAGTAAGAGATAGGGAGGATTTGAGGAATCTTAAGACAAATCTCCAACTTTTAAATGTGGAAATGTCATACGGAGACCACGGGGCGATGATAATTCGAACTTGATTTTCCAGAGTAAAATAGGCTAAAAAGTTAGCTCAAAATCTGAAATTAGGACATCTAAAATTGAAGGAGCTATTAAACTTAGAGGAGCATGTGATAATAAGCTGTACTGTTTGGAATATGGGACTTGTGTACAGGAGAGTGTCAAGACTAGAGGCATAGCATACTTCACAGACTCAAGGTCTAATGGTAATGTTGAAGCATGGAGGGAGGAGAGATGTTTCTTACCTCCTTGGTAATACAAAATCATAAGCTTGTTCAGAAGATTTCCAGACACTTTAGTATTTCTTACACAACCCTTTAATGTGTTTCTCTTTACTTTTTTTGTCTCCTTTATAAGAATTACAAGAACTCTATCCCATACATACCCCATAGCCCCGATGTTTGCTGTTCCCCTCACTTCCCATTGCTGTTGTCTCCATTACAGAACATGTGTGGTTTCTTATGTTTGCAAGGGTTCATGACTCTTTAATATCTAGCTCTTTAATCTCCATAGCCCAGTAGTAACTCTGTCCTTGAGCCCATAAGTAATTATTGTTTTCTTTTCTCCCATAGATGTTGAACTCCTAAAAAACAGAGGAATACCTTTATTTCATCTTCCTAGTCACACAAAGTACTTGCAAAGGTGCTCAGAGAGAATTTTTAATTAATTCATTTATATATGAGCCACAGATGTTGTATTAGTGATTTTGAGGTACATAGAGAAGTATATTACACTTATTTAAATATAATGATATGCAAAATTTTTGTTTCCTTTTTTCTTTTTTTTGGTACTGGGGATGGAACTCAGGACCTTGCGCTTGCGAGGCAGGCACTGGAACCACTGAGCTAAATCCCCGGCTCAGCAAAATTTTTGTTGAATGTAGGCAGGAATAAGATGAAACGTGAGGTCTTTATCAAAAAAATTTTAACTGAAAAATCAATATATATCCCTTATAGAAAAGTTGATTGATACAGGTAACCTAAAAGAATAAATATTTATAGTTTCACCGCTCAGTGATCTCTTGATTTCAATCTTTCAAATCACTTTAAGTGTGCACACAAAATAACAAAAGCAGAATCAATGAGTGCATGTTGTTCTGAATTTTTAAAAAATTACTGCTTTGTGCATCTTTAAATATCAGTAATGGGTCACTTACTAAATAGCTAATTAAAAAGTAGACCAATATATCACCATATAGTTTCCTGCTATTGGACTTTTTAATTGTTCCCCATTTTCCACTGAAATGATCGCATTTTGATGACCAGTGTAGTAGTGGTGTTATATTTATTTCTATTTAGGACCTTTTTGGTGAAATGGAATGTATATCTTTATTTTTTTAAACCTGTATTAGCAAATTATCTCTTGGGAAATCTCTACCAACCTACCTTACCACTAGGTGAATTCTTTCATCATATTTTTAGGTTTTAAAATATATAAAGATAATTAAGTCTGCTACCAAAAAAATGTCAAATTTAGGCCTGAAGAAATTACTAGTAAAAATGATGACTTTTTGTAAATTTAAATAGTTATGTTAAATTTAGAAATAATCTTTTATGAATAATTTTAAGGGTTTTAAGTATGAGAAACAAGTTTTGCAGTCTTTGGATATTAGGGCCATTGTGGGTATACAGTGGGTGCTAATGTAAAAGTAAGACTCCTGTCCCAGCTCTGTCATGAACTGAGCTTCTTGAGCCCCTTGTATGGTTGCTTCTCAGCTCTAACCAAATATTTGTTTGCATGAAACCTTGGGTCTAGGCCCATGCATTTTAGATGTTGGTAGATGAACTTGGGTTTGAAATAATTCCTCCTTTTTTTTTTAAGTAATAATGTCTTTATTTTGAAACAACAGGTGCCAGCCTAGTGGTAAGAACATGCTTCCGCCTGTGGGGGAGAGGGACAAGTGTCTGGCCCGACTAGATCTGTAAAGCTCAGATGTTTAGGATGTGGTTCTGAAGGCCTCATAGGTGACACAGCTGTTGCTGTCCTCATGTCCTGCCAGAACAGTCTCCACCTCCTCCTTGGTCATCTTCTTCTCCCAGGGTGATGAGGACGTTTGAGCTCTGTGCCATGGCCTGCTGTTTCCCAACTTGTCAACCCCCCCCGCCCCCAAGTAGTCTTCATATGTGCCTTGATCCTGATTCTTGGCCACTGCCTGGAACATGGGCAGTTATGTCTCAAAGTCCACACACCTGGACTTCATTTCATCACTCTTGGGGTTTCCTGGGCCCTTGAGCACCTCAACATTGGTGGGTCCCTGACCTAGGGCCCTTATCACAATCCCACACTGGTTGCATAGAATCTTGCCATCACCTACTTGATAGTACAGTTTGCAGGCTTCCTTAAATAACTCAAGGTGGTCTTGGTTAAACTCAGTCACTTTGAAAAGATCCACAGGAGGGCTCCTGGATTTTCACAGGAGCCTGGGGTGCAGCTGGTTTAGCCTTGGTCTTGGCTGGAGGAGTCCCTACTGCTGGCTTGGCAGCAGGCTTGGAGTATAGGGCTCTGTTGGTTTCTTCAAGGGAACGTCTTTCTTCAGAGGCATAATGACTGGTGGTCAAAGGACAGTGTGTGGATGCGGGGTGGGGGGACCCATCTCCCCCAGAGGTTCTGTGTAAGGGGCAGGGCCAGATAATTTCCACTTCTAATTTCCCTGTGCTAAGAAAGATCCTTTTTATCTTCACTACCTACATTGAATAATTGATGTGATTATTTGTAAAATTATTAAAACACTCCTCTCCCAACTCTTTCCAAGTTCTTAATGGATCAAATATAAGTCACGGTATGTTTTGAAAAGCTGGCCAAGCCTCTGAGGGAATGTAGTCTTTAATTCTTACTAAGTAATTCGCTCACTTTTCAGACTACTTTGCACATCAATCACAAAGAAACAGGGAGAGACTAACACACTACCATTTGATATTATTGTCTTAAGGCCCGTACTGGCCTTGCAATGATGCGGTGGTGATCTTTTGAAGTGCTTTTGTCTATTGAATAAATCTGTAACATGTTTCTGGACCGACTTCCCACTCTCTTTAAATGTCAGTAAGAAACTCAAGAGTACATAAAGCCACAAAAACAAACTGTGGTCGGAATAAATACACTGTTTTGCTGGCAAACTTAAAAATTCACTTGCGGAATCTAATAGCTGTAGGCAGGAGATATTTATTTAAACCAAGATTTAAGTGTGGCTTATTATGTTTATAAAGTAGTTTAACACTACTTTTCTTTAAAATGAGCTTTTAATTTAGGAAAAGAGAATTCAGGTTTGTTCCCAGAGTAGAAATGACTGGATATCATGGGGGTGGATAGGGTTTGGGGTTTGTGTGGGTTAGAGTCTATTTATTCACTATAGTCACTGGATGAATTTAAAAGCTTTCCCAGATGGAATTTATGAAGTGAAATTTAAAACTAGTGTCCTGTGTACTATACTCTGTGGCCACAATCAACCATCAATTTAAAAAGAGATGGAACAGAGAAGATTCCGCTTATATATGATTAGTATTGTGCAATGCAGTGTGACATACATAGATTGAGCTTAATAGTAAAGTGGTATGTCAATGTCCAATTTTGTTATATAGCTCCTGGTCCGTGGCTAAATCCTGGAAATCATCATTTCTTGTTTTATTTTTGCAGTGCTAGGAATAGAACCCTGGGCCTAGCACATGCTGAGCAAGCACTCTACTACTGAGCTATACTCCCAGTAGTAGTAGTAGTTAATACTGCTTTCCAATGCAGAGTATAATCCATTCTTGATACCTAATTTCAGATATATTGACCATAAAGAAGAGTAGCCAGGGAGAAAAATAGGGGTGACAACTGACATTTCCTAGGTAGTTGATCCTAACTCTCTAGGCTCTAAGACAAGTGCTTTATCTTCTCTTTTAATTCTGCCCATAATCCAGTGAGGTACAGATGGAATTGTATCCATGTTAGAGATGAAGTACTTGGAGAGAGATTTATCCAAAGTCAAATACACACTGAGACACATGCACGTACACACACATATGTAGGGTTGCTGCACACAGTTGTACAACTGTTTCACTGCACGAGGGCAGATGACTAAGATAGCAGGTAAAGATGAGATTGGCCTAGCTGAAGGAACTTTTTTCTAATAGTGCTAACACCCATATATGCCTTTATTGGCTAGTGGCTGAGTTGGGCTTTGAATTGAATCCTTTCTAGCTCCAAAGCTCATGTTGTTTTTATTATGTGGTGTTCACATATATGACATACATATGTGTTCTCTTTGAATTTCTTATTGTGCCCTTTGAAATAATTGAATTTATTCTATACAATGCAAAAGTGATTTTGCATGATCTAAAATTGTTGGAAAACAAATGTTGAATTTGTTCTTTTTTGTAGATAGCCTGATTTCTTAAGTTGTAGGTGGGTACCTACCAGATAAGATATGTTAGCTTATTTGATAAACTTTCTAAATTTTTCTTATTTCTTATATATACACAAATATATATGAATATTGTGTTTGATATAATGGCCCTACGTAGATTAATTGTGATATAGAAATGGAATAAAGAATTGTCTAGTAGACTATAAGGACATTAAATGCCTGAAGGGTCATAGGAAACTTTTAAACTGAAATAGGAACTGTAGTAGCATTGTATTATCAGAAAACCTGCAACTCAAATTTTGACTCAATACCATGGCCAACATATAAGAGTGAACTGACTCAAAATAAACAAATAAAAATAATCCAGCCATAAAGAGGAAAAAATCCAATTAAAAAAGATGTGCCTATTTTCCCTTCTTCCAGTGATGTCTTAGAGCACTTTAGTTTTCTGTGTTTGAACCTCAGCCTGCAGAGTCAGCCCTGAGTAAAGGGGAAGCACTGGTGAGTTCTATGGGTTGATTCTGGGAGACTTATTCTGAAGTCCTCCTTGAAAGGCTTTCTGGAAACTAATTTTTTCTGCCACCATCCTTTCACAATAATTTCCTCAAAAATCCCCTGATGACATCCATATTGTATATCTCATGATTGTAGGTGGCTGTGCAAACATTCTTAGAGCCAGCATTAGAGGCTAGGGTGCATGTCTCAAAGTCCTACATGCTTTCTGTATGAGATAATACCAAAAAAGTCAGAAAAATGACTGTGAGACAAGTAGTAGTGCAGAATCATTAGACTGAAAATTTTCTGTTACACCTTATTGCTCACTTGCTTTTCATCCAGCACTCTATTCTTTGCTTCAGCGATCTAGAGAAGCTCTGCTGTATAGAAAATTTTAATTAAATTAGAGAAATAAAATCAATACATATTTCTTAATATAAAATGAGAAATTTCAAGTAATAATAACACCAAGTATCTTTCTTAAGTACTCAATCCGTGCTTCTATACCTTGTTGTGTTGCTCTTAGAAGTCATATTCCAGCTCTCTGAGTTAGAGTGGGAGTGCTGTTCCTTGCTCATGGAGCCTCTACTCCGAAGGATCTACCTCTGGGCCTGAGGCCTCTACTAGACCCTTCTAGTAGCAGTCACTGAATGGATTTTCCATTTAAATACCCTTTCAATGTAGACCTCCCCTCTAGGCCAGGTACCAAAGTAAATAGTGAGCTATAAAATCCAAACCAGAATAGTGCATCTTCTTTGCCATGTGTCTTTTTGTATGGCAACCACAATTTCGGGCGCTTTTACATAATCTGAAACTGAACATCAGACACCAAATTTAGCAACACAGGAATTATATGTACTTTTGTATTATGATTATATCTGTGTTCCCACGTTCTAGTGAAAGAAAGGAGGTATAATTTATGTGGTACTGAGGTTACTATGGTATTCGTGAAAACCAGAAGGAAAGTCTTCTTTCTCCACTTAGTACTGTCCAGTAGAACTTTCTGTGATGATGGATGCTTCCTGAATCTGTGTCATTTCTTTCCAAAGCCACCAGCCACATATGCAGTTATTATGTGGCTGGTATGACTAAGGAAATGAATTTTGAGGGTTTTTTTGAAATTTGAAGTTGACTAGCCAATTGTGGCTAGTGACTACCATATTGGGTATCATAGGTACTGTACACATTGTTTTTCCCTTATTTTTTAAGTTGGCATTTTAAAATGGTTTAAAAATTCCTATCTTCTTTACTTGTCCATTTCCATCTTCTTTTTTATTCAGTCCTGTGGGATTTTCTTCTGTTTTGCCTTTCCCTATCTTCTTTTCATCCTTTATCTTCTCTCACTTCTCTGCCATCGTTTGGCCATAATTCCATTAAGTATTATCATTTATTAAGGTTTTTTACCTAGATTTGTCTGCCTCAATTCTCCTTCTATCCATAAGACATGAGGTCTTTGCAGACAGGCAGTGTTTACCAAAACTCCTGATAATAATTGTTACCTAATAAAAATGAACCAAAAGTAATTGAGATTTTTCTGAAAATGTATTTTTTGTGGACTGCTGCTTTTTCTAAGTACACAAAAAGACTCCTTTGGCAAATCATTCTAGACAGAATAAATAAAAAGCCATCATATTAAGGCAGGGGATTAGGGTGTGGAAAACTGACCAGGGAAGTGGGCATGACCTGTTAATTACAAAGTTTTAGAACACAGGAGCACAAAGGTTCCTAAAGCCCTGCAGGTGGAGCCAATCAGAGAGTGCTGTTTTTTACTCTTCTTGCGAGAACTGCTGCAGGTTTTTGAGAGGAGGATCCAGACTGCCTGTCAGCTTGAAGAGCGGGAGATGTAAAAAGAGAGCCACCATTGAGCTCATGGCCACTGTGTTCTCTCTTTCACAGTGGTTCACTCTCACCCTGTAGAGTGTACTTCTTTTCTTACTTTCAGTTGGCCCAAACTCCCCCTCTTTCTTTTCTTTTCATACCTTTAGTAAATGTAAAACCTCACTACCTTTTGTGCTTGTCTTAACTAATTTTTTGTTCAGGACAGAAAGAACCTAGAAACCATCTGTCCAAAAGGAGTCTCCAGCACCCCAAAAGCTGGTAATGGTATTAAAAATGTCTTAAACCTAGAGTCCATAGTTCTGGTTTCCAGAACTTTGCTAATAAGCAGATCACTGAACAGCTTCTGTGTGTTTACCTTTCAGTAGAGGAATTACTCCCTTCCTTAAGTATCCTGTTAGCTAGCACCCTCTACTTCTGATTCCACCGTTCTGGGTCTCCCCCTTTCTTCTCATCCTCCTCACGTCTTCCCCTTGTGTCCCTCCCTTCTCATGCCTTCTCTCCTTAAATAGGAGTGATACTTGTCTCTAGTCACATTGCTCCTTCCTTCTACTTTAATGCACATAAAAGTACCACTATGGTTATGTAAACACATTGACTTTTAAGTTAGATGTTTTCCCTACTTAGAGTCATAATTTTTATCTCTTTAAATTTCAGATATACTTTCAAGCCTCAAGTGGCCTCAGTGATTGTGGCTGTTCTTTTGTAGAGTTGTTGTTTTTGCTGTGTATACTCTTTTATACTCAGAATACCCATAAGTTAAAGGTCACTAACATGCTGTCTAGTTCCCAGACAGAAGCTGTGCTCAGTCATCTAACTGCCCTAGACAGAAAAGCAGTTTTTCACCCCTCAAGGGTTAAACAGGTTTTTATAGCACTGGTCAGGGAAGTTTTTGAGGTGAGAATTGACTGGATCTGATAGTTATTGGTGCCAAGTCTCTTTCCATGTTAGAGCCTTTGCAGTTGTCATTCCATGGCCCGAAATGGTTCACTGCATGGATGGATTTTAACCTTTGTATTTCATTTGAAATGTCACTGTGAGTGGCTTTCACTGTGTACTGCCTTCATTGCCTTCACCCTGATTTTTCCCTTCCTAGCACATGTCCCTCAGTACGTGTTTCTGTCTTTCTCTATCACTGGCATGTAAGAATTTCCTACACTTGTTCTGTGCTGTATCATCAGTGACCAGGACCACAACCAGGAAGTGATAGGTATTCAATAAATATTGTTTTGTTGAATGTAAGCGCATAGAAAAATATTAGTGTGCAGTACAGATTTGCCAGGTAGGGGTCTAGGTTAGTTAACTAATACTAGAACCAAACAGAAAGTTTCTACAGCTTGCATTAAGGACCTGAGCAAGAATAAAGGACTATGTTTGTGCGCTGAGAGTTGAAGTCAGGGGCTCTCAAATGCTAAGCAGGTGGTCTACCACTGAGCTACACCCTTAACCCAAAGGGAGCAGATTAAAGGCAGATTGGCATCTGTGTGAAGGAGGTCTTTCTAAATGCTGCTGAATCCATCAAGCTTTAAGTAGCTTCCCAAAATGGAATACTGTATCAGATAAAGATCAGGGTCGATGGCAGGGTTCTTAACTAATTCATTTTGAGGCACTTGAGTTTGAGTTCTGTGTAAGGAACTTTTTGAGTGTTTAAAAGCTGAGTGCTAATGATGAGAATAGAGCCTAAGGTTGGACCTACACGCTTTCCCGTTCTTGCATTTTAGGTTCCTATGACTAATTATTATTGTTAACATATTCTTCTGACATTTTTGTATATATTTATACATAACTATAAAAGTTTGTTTTCGTTTCAAAGGTCTTTGCATAGTTAGGGTTTGGAATTTTATCCAGCCTGGCACCCAGGGCCATATTTTTTAAAGTGTGCTGCTCTTTAGGCCTGAACACCATGCACAGCAGGTTTCTTGAAATGTGCTCATCCACCCTAGTTTAGCAGTTATCTATATCCTTACAGCTCTGCTTGAACTTGAGCTTGATCTTGTCCTTTGTAAGGCCCAGGTATTTTTGCTTGTCATTTCATTATATGCAATTTACCAAGAAAAGTTCAAATAGTGATTAACAATGGCAGAACTTGAAATGTGGAGGAACTTGGGTAATGCCAGCTCACATGTAGAAATTTTCAGAGGTTTAATGCCAGCTGACCTGGTTGATATTATCTCTAGGACAGTGGAGTGGCAAGTTTTACAAAGGTACATTTTCTAGATGTCCATGAATTTCCCGTAGAAGTGATAATATAAAAGGGAAATGGTCTATTGTGGCATGGTTCCTTTTTCAGGGACTCTACATATATTATCTCATTTATTCTTCAAAAAATAGGGCCAGGGATTTAGCTCAGTGGTGCTGCCAACTGCCATGTAAGAGCAAGGCCCCGAGTTTGATCCCCAGTACCAAAACAAAAACTCAGATGGGGTGTTTCCATTCCCACTTTAAGACAGGAAGCTGAAGCATAACATCCACTGTCCAAATGGTAGCTCTGTTTTCTACTTCACTTTTCAAAGGTCTCCTAGTTCCCAAACCCTTTTTCTCCAGTGTCATATTATAAAATGCATCCCCAGTATAACAGGGAGTGTGTTTTTGGGAGACAGTACTTTTAATGAGCTTACAGGGCCTGATGCATGCTTATGCTCAAAATATTACTGTTACTATTATTATTAGCTTTTTCCTTCTAAGTTTCCCTAATGTCTAAAGAGTTAACAAAATTTTGGTAAAGGAGTGATATGAGTATCAGGTATAGTAAGGGAGTGATACCTCTGTTATGGAAAATGAAAGACATTTATTCATGGGAGAAATCTAAAGGAAACACAGTCCATTGGAATGGCTGTATTAGTGATAATACCTCCTGTATTTTGGAATAATTCTCAGATGAAGGGTCTTGCTTTAGCTAGGCATTAATAAAACTAATGTAAGCATTTTTAAAAACTGTGATTTGAAAAGGATATTCTATAAACCTAATAATACAGCCAAGCTGAATTTTCACTTAAATGTTAGATGGAGCCAGCTGTGTGCAGGGACCGATCTAGCTCAGTTCTGTAAACTCTACCACATCTGAAGTTTCGCAGTCATCCACGGCCTCATTCTATCAACTGAGCAACATCCAGGCCTCATTTAAAAACAAAACCAAAAACAAAAACTAGCAACTTAATTCTCAGGTAAATTTTCCTAGAAAGTATTAGAATAAAAATATCTTTCCATATATGTCCCCTAAATAGCGTTATTTGAACTCTAGGAAGCATTTGCGATCACTTTCTATTATGATTGGAAAGAAAAATAAAATTATTTTGGAATTCCTATAAAGACTTTTGAAACAGAGGAGAACGAAGTTGTAATTTGTCCTTCAGAAAGAAGCATGTCTGTGTTTATCTTCTGCTACATGCTGCTTTTTCCTTTTTATATTAACTTAAATCACAAAAATCTTATTTTCTTGTCTTTCCATATTAAGAGTAACCAATTTATGGAAGATTAAGTTATGATGTGGCTAGTGTTAGACTTCTGTGGATGAAATAAAAAAAAGTGTATCACTTTATATAAAGGAGTTTTTATATTAAAATTACATATATTTTAATACACTTCATTTATTTATTTTTAGCAATTTTAGGTTCACAGAAAAACTGCACAAAAAAATACAAGGTTTTTTTCTATAACTCAAACACACTGATTATCCATACCTCCCAGGCTTCAGAGTTGGTATATTTGTCACAGTTGATGAATGGACATTAACACATTTTAATCACCTGAAGTCCATAGTTGAAGTTATACATTCTATGATTTTTTGTTTTTTTGGTGGTACTGGGGATCAAACTCAGGTCCTTGTGCTTGTGCAGCAGGCAGCGAAACCACTGAGCTAAATCCCCAGCCCCATTCCGTGAATTTTTACAAATGTATAATGTCATGTATTCATCACTATGTCATACAGAAGAGTTAACTGCTCTAAAAATCATCAGTATTTCACCTATTCATCCTTCTCCTTCCTTCTTCCCCACTCCACCCCAATCATCTCTATCTCCATGGGTTTGCCATTTTAAGAATGTTCTTTAAGCTGGAGTGGCTATCCAAACCTGTAATCCCAGGTACTCTGCAGGTTGAAGCAGGAGGATTGAAAGTTCAAGGCCAGCCTGAGGAACTTAGTGAGGACCTGTCTAAGAAACAAAATAAAAAGGTCTGGTGTTGTAGCACAGTGGTAGAATGACCCTGGGTTCACCCCTCCCGCCGCCCCAGTCAGAGAGTTGCAGTTCTACTATATGTAGCCTTTCAGGTTGACTTCTTTCACTTAGTAGCCTGTATTTAAGTTTCTTCTGTGTCTTTAAATGGCTTTATAGCTTGTCACACCATATAGTACTCCACTCTCTAGATATAGCAGAGTTGTATTTTTAAAAATCTATTTATTGTACCTACTGAAGGATATCTTAGTTGTTTTCTGGAAGTTATAAAAACAAAACTGCTATAAACATATGTAAGTTTCTCTGTGGAGATATTAATATTTTACATTTTTTTAAATTTCAGATTTCTCAATATAATAGTTTCAAGAGTAATATCAAAGGAAATGTATGAAAGAGGAGGCATCTGAGTAGGGCCTTGGTGGATTGGTCTGAACACAAACTGGAGAAGGTACATCATACTGTTGATGGTGCAGCATTTGATTCCGCCTCAGATTGGAGTTCATGGAAAATGTAGAGACATTGTGGATGACAATGCTTTTGGCCTCTTCAGTGTTGGGTCAAAGGAAGTGGATTTTCATAGTGAGGTCATAGGGACCCGTGACAGATTTTTGAACTGGGAAGTGATGAATAATGTCACTTATTTAAGCAGCTACTTAAGACTTGCCTTGACTTTGCTTAATTACAGATAATTGACTTAAAAGTAATAACATGACATTGACTAAGCAGTATGACATTATTTTAATTGTCTACTAGTTCACCAGTTCCCTTGTAACTGATTCAAGTTAATGATATTTTTCTATACTGGGAAAGAAGCATTTAGCATTATATTTTGTTCTGATATTCATGGCTCTTTCTGTATACATTCTAAAATTCTACAGCATATAAAGCTATCCTTTTTTGACATTTAGGTTTCACAGATCCTGGTAACATTGAGCTAGAAGTTAATTTTTTAAAATGTACTAATACAATCTTCTTTTGCTGTGGTTCACTTCTTTCTTTAGAACTAACAGGTGTAAACTCCACATAAAGAAAGAAATAGTACCTAAAAGGAAAAAGATTGTTATAAGGACAGTTAAGTGAACAGGAAATTGCATTTTTTGCGCAGGGCTACAGTGAAACTTAAGCAGCACACCATTCTTTCTGCCCTGGTCTCTCATATTCCCTGTGTTGCTTTTCCCAGGCTCCTGTCCAGTGCAAGTGTTCAACGTTTCCTGCATCCTGATAAAGGCTGTGTGATCCAGTGAAGAAAATACCAGGAATGGTTGAAAACCTTGTCCTGTTTCTCTTAACAGACTTTGTGACCCTAGATCTGTCTTTTGGCATCTTAATGTCTCATTTTTTCTTATGTAAAATGAGGAATTGATTGGATCTGAAGATTCTTGCTGAATTTTTTGTGAATATGGCACTTTAATTAGAGGCAGATGGTAAAAGTTGGTGACTTCTTAACAGTCCTTTCAGATTCAGTGTTGAGAGTTCAATATTAGAAATAGTAGATTCATGTGTACAGGTAAAATGGAGAAAATACACACTGGTAGTGGTGTGAATGGTAATGGTGTGAATTGGTAATGGTTGAAGTTAAATCATATGTTAAGATCTCTAGCAAATGTCTGATATACAATAAAAGGTGCTCAGTAAACAGCAATTCCTCAATCCCAGTAGCAAAACAACCTCATTCCTCCTTGTAGCATTATCTTTCCATGAATTTAAACAAGTTAGTATTTTAATTTTCCTCTGGAGGAGGGAAGAAGAGGTGTTAGGTTTGTATTAAAATATGAAGTTAATTAAAGCTTCCTATTAAAATTTCAAGACGGAGGAAGAGAATGGAGCAATGTGACCATAATAAATAAAGCAAATAGGTCATTGTGCTTCCAAAACCTTTTATTCCTTGTCTTTTGGTAGCTTCTGTAGTAGGAATAGGTTGAAAAGATACTGCTATATTATAAATAATAAAAGATACTTAGGAAAGTATTCTACTAAGTACTATAGAGACATGGGATACTTAATACCTTTAATATCATGGTTTGATGAGAGGAACTTCCTAATAGATTAGCTACTTACTTTGTGAATTTAGCTTGAGGCAGGCTTGTGGGTAGAATACCAGTTATTTCTTTTCTAATCTCTCTTGGAATCTTTTCTTTTACATAGAGAAAATGCTTTTACTTTTCATTTGAAATACTCCTTTTTTTCTGAATGACATCGAAGTCAGTTACTTTATTTTCTGTACAAATAAGACACATTTATCCCAGTGCACATTTTTTATACAATGACCGGTTTTGTTTCCTAAGCTGATCATTCCTCAGTGACATTTATCTCCATTGTGGCATTTCTAAATTATAGCCCATCTCTGTTATGTTAAACATGCTCATAAGCTCTTGGAGTCTGTAAAATAGCTGGCTGTTTCAGCATGTGATAAGCTTTAGACTTGCCTCACTCTATTGTTAGTAAAGAGTTACATAAACTGTCCTCTGTTGTTGTGGGTTAAGGGGTCAGTTGTTGACATAAACCTGGGTAGGATCTGGAGAGGAACTAGGCCATGCACTGCAAGGCAGAAGAACATGGGCCTAGACTCTTTTCCTCCTAGTATTACTGTCCTGACTCTGGTTGTTAGCCTGCCTTATTAGGTCATTTGTCAATTGGATTAAGAGACTGAGCCAAGAGACTGTCTTGGTTTCCCCTTTGTTAAGGTGATCTGTGATTCATTACTTTCAGTGTGAAGACCAAGTATGTTTCTGTGAATTGTAAACTGCTGCATAAGCACATTTGAGCCTTGTTTGTACACAGTTCAGGCTTCGTAAGGCAGCCTGCCACCATGCCCTTTCCCACCATCCCCACCAGCAGCCTGCAGTGTGCTGGCAGTCATGGAATCTGACATTTGGCATTAAAGGTAAGTAGGCCTTGTTTTCATCAGATATGATCACCAAAAAGTTTCTATTTGCAAAATAAACAGATTGAAGGAGCTTATCAAGGGGTGCTAATGGGGTTTTTAGTTAGTTTCATGCTTGGTTTTTTTGCCTTCAAAATTATCCACTTTAGGGATCTTTTAAATAGCAAGTTACCTAACTGGATTTCAGTGGGATTTGATAGATGAAAATTCCCTTTATACACTTAATAGATTGTTATGTTGGTATAGGACAGTAATGAATAGCAAAATTGTAGAGCAAGGTCAGAATCCCAGCTTTCGATCTTAGTGGGTGTATGGCCATGGGCAAGTTATTTAACTTGTCTCAGACTCGATTTCTTCAGTGTTAAAGCACAGATCACAGCGCCTCTTCGATCACAGTCCATACCCAGAGTATTTTGGATGGCACAGACAGAAAGTGCCCTGTGAGAGTAACACACACATCGTACAAGGACATTGTAACAGCACCTCAACGGCAATATTTACTTTAAGGGGCATTTGGTCCGAATTTCTGTTTTGCTTTCTTCTCTTTTCTTCTTTGAATGTGTTTGTGAATTTAAAAAAACAAAACAAACAAACAAAAAAACACTAAAAAGATTTTGGGATCCTGCTTGGTCACATTTCTCTTGCTCCCCAGCTTGGTGTGATTGATTATCAGTCAAAGGGCCTGAAGAAAATCAAACCACAAATTACCCTGCCTTGGGTAATGGCAGGGGTTTAGAGAGCATCTTCCTAACTTTTTCTTTGACTTTTCTTTTCTCAAGGCAGCCCAGAGGAAAGGGGAGGCCTTTAAATTGCTAGATTCTATATTCTTAGAATGACCACATGCTCTTGTTTCAGGAACATACTAGAAGGCATCATTTTACTTTAGGAGACCCAGACCTTGTCCCAAATGGATGTGGGTTTCAGCAGAACATCTTTAGCTTAAGAAACGAAGGATATGGATCATGTTTAACATCTGCGCTTCATTGGGCCATTTTATCCTTTTAGTGAGTCTTGTTTGTCTCTTGTCTGTCAAGGGCTCATGTACACTATGCCGATTTAGTGCTGGCTGGAGAGCTTAGAAATGCCTTGCTTGGCACTGTCAGCTAAACCTGAATCAGTGTCTCCTGTACTCTGACCTGTCTACTCAAAGGCAGGTTTACCCTTTGCTCTCCTACTCATTCTAATAGGCAGAAAAGCTCAACTCACCCCAGCTTTTCTACAGGGGTCAGCTCCAGAAATAGCTCCTTTAACAGTGGCAATAGAAGCAACACAAATCCTGCAAGCAGATAGTTTACAATGGCTTCTTTTAGGCCTTGGAACAAAAGGAAGTGGTTTATCTTTACTACACACCAGGAGCAATAGTACTTTCTGTCATTTACTAGAAAGTTTATCACTGCTGAGAACCAGTGCCTAGATTTCCTTTATGCAGATGCTTTTCAGAGGGAATGCCTGGCATTGGTCATTTTCAGTTTCATCTGAAATTGTAATTCAGGGTTATTTGGACATATAGACTTAAGAATCAACATGGTACTTCATGGACCCTGGATGAATAAGATGCCTCCCAAAATGTATGGTGAAAAAAATTTTAAGGGTTACTAAAGAGGAAGTTCCCTTGTGAAATTTTGCTTTGGATCCTAACATTGTACCATATGGCAACTATTTAGACTTCCATGGAACTTTAATTGGTGGTGTCATGAGTCGCCTTATCATCTGTTCCCATCCCTCTAGATAATTGGTGTTGGTTTGTCAGTGGGTTGCATGTTTTCTCTAAGATTTAACCCCAGGGGATTATTATATGCATATTTAGAATGCCAGAGCCATAAATTATTGAATGAACATATGACAGAATAATTGAAGAGATGAATGAAAGAATGACCATATGAACAGACATATGAAGTGGTGGTGGCATTTTGTTATGTTTATGTGAAGAGCACCCTAACATACCACCTAAGCAAGTCACTCTTAGAATCTTACTCTATCCTACCATCTTCACCAACAATTTTGGTTAACCCCAAGCTTCCCCAGATATATTTTGGTGGTATATTTTATTTTTAATCAACCAGGATAAAAAGGAAATTAAAGAGACAAACCCCAGTACCTTAAGTTAATTTGAAAGTGTAATTTATTTCTTATCTACCAAAACACAAGGGAAAATGTGAAAACTTTGTCAGTTAGGTCCTTTTCTGAATTGTATTTAAGTTTTGTTAAAAAAAAGTTCAAAGTCAATTGCAATGTCTTGTACATTTTATTATAAACTGACAATTTATGGGCAAATCAATGGGGTACAAAATTTTGATTTATTAATACAGTGGAGAATAATTAAATCAAACTAGTTAAATATTCATTATCTCAACTGCTTTTATTTTGTGATGAGAATATTTTCAATTTACTGTTTACAATTATAGGAATGTAAAATACTATTATTAATAACTATATTCACATTGTGCATGAGATTTTGAGCCCTATGACCATCTTCTCCTCCTCCACTTTAGCCTCTGTTAACCATCATTTTACTCTTGGCTTTGACAAGTTTGGTTATTTTAGAACCCACAAATAAGTATATGCAATATTTGTCTTTCTGTGCTTGACTTATTTCGCTTCATCTCATATTCCTTAATTCCAATCGTGTTGTTGCAAATGACAGGATTTTCTTTTTTAAGGGCAAATAGTATTCCATCATTGAACATATATCTTTATAGTCCCATCTGTTGGTGAAAATTTAGGGTGATCCCTTAAGTTTGCTATTGTGAATACTGCCTTCATAAACATGAGAATGCATATCTCTCTGACAGACTGCTCTCAAATCTTTTGAATAAATATTTAGAAGAAGGGTTGCTGGATCATGTGAAAATTTTACTTTTAGTTATGAGTGAAAGAGAATTTTTCCATTTTTTTCATGTAAAGAAAGATATTTTGAGTCCATCTTTGATACAGAAATTGATACAAACCTGAATATCTCTTGTATGCATATGAGGATCACCTTTACAACCTATTTCTAAAGTTTGATTTTAACATCTTACTTTCCAAATCTGTAACCCATAAATAATTTAAGGAATCTGAAGGTTAATCAGTTAAAAAAAAAAAAAGCTTTGTAGGACCATGCTTTCTTAATTCTTTCTTTTAACCCTGCTGAGACTTATTTACAGATTTCTATAGCACCATGAAGTGTGGTTATACCCAGGTCAGTGCCCAATTTGGAGTCTTGTTAAACTTAGGTGATGTTGTTGGATGTGTTACACAGTACATCTTGCCATCTAAGCATTTAGTGGGAATCATTTTCACTTCTTCAACAAATGTTCTTAGTGGAAGACAAAGGGACAAAAAGCACAGTTTGATTATTTTATGATTGCTTCCTTTTAACCAAAAGAAGATTATGAAAAGAATACTTTCTCAGAAGGCTTGTACCATTTAACTTATATCAATCAAAATAGCTCAGTCTACTTTAAGTCTGGTTTGGGATAAGGTGGGAATTAAATATCAAAGAATGCAGTATACATAATAACAAAAGGAAAGGAAAGAAGGGAATTAATATGAGAAATGAAAAAAAGGAAACAAAGTCTTTGTAAATAGGGAGAGGTGGAGGGGTTGAAGGGAGGGCAGGAGAAGGGGAAAAAATAAGAACCAAGAGAGATTATGTAAAGGTGCAAGTTTCCAGTGATGAATGTCATTATATTATATACCTAAAATGTACCAATAAAATTCATTTTAAAAAATAATAAAAGTAACAAGTAGGTACCATTTGTCCATCTCAGAAATTAGTAATGATTTATGGAAAGGAAACTTCTGGGAAAGTGTAGTGGGACAGTTACTTTAGGACGCCTTTTGGAAAGTCTTTTTGTAATGTTTGTCAAGAGTCTGTCAGTGCTGATGACTTTCGATCTGTTAATTCTTTTGTCTACAATGTTATTCCAAGATGCAATAAGATGTGATGAAAAATTTCCTGCAATCTAAATACCCCACATCATGCCAATATGTAATTATTGGTTGTTAATTTTGCATTTGTAATTTCATACAGAGTTTAAATAATTCTTTCAAGGGATACTTAAAGGAAAATACTGTGTATTAATTTTACTATTTAAAAATATATACACAAAAATGGTATTCAAATTATGCATAGAAAAAGAAAAAATAAATCAAAACCTGGTAGCAAATGCACCCAGATGGTTAGAGACTAACTTTTGATTGGTAGAGGCTAAGTAGATTTATTGTCTACCAACAGTATATATTACTTTTGATAATCATAAGTTACTTTGTTTAAAAGAGTACTGTGTCGTTTGTATCCCTTCTGATAGATTATAACCGTAGTGTTATAGACTTGTTGGGACATTGTCCTGTGTCTTCAGAGTGGAATTAATAATAATTACTTAATAATGAATGTAGCTTAACAAAAGAAAGCCAAACATATCTGTTAGATTATTAATCCAGTCACTTCAGCTTCCTATCACATCTTTGGCCGACATGCTTTCCTACCCAAGCAGAGGTACCTAACTAACCACAGAGAAATGCTCATTTATGTCACAGTGAAATCCAAGTGATCAGTTGTTTTGCCTTGGGCATGTCACTTTGTAGAAGTAGGCTTTTCAGTCTGAGACTTTTCAAAAAGTAGTGATAATCCAGAAAGATTGATGTAGTCCTTCTGTATTAGGTTTCTTTTCACCACTAAGACATTTGACTGGCACTTGCATCTTAATGCATCCACATAGTCTTCTAAAGCATTTGGGGTCTAGGTAAAACCACTCTTCCCTTTTAAGTACTCTATTGTATGTGGCCATCTGATCCCAAGCTCTGCCTAGGCTTCCAAGTGATTAGGAGAATTGGAGGTTGGGGTGACAGAAGTTAATAAGGGGATTCAGGAATTCATACATGTAACAATGCTGTTTCTCTCTTTTAAGCAGACAGTATAAGGCCTTTTGCTCTTGATGGGATATGTGAGCCAGATAACTCTTACTTTAGAATCACTGTCCAAGGAGACACTTGAATCCCAAAGTGTGCCAAATAGTATTCTAGACCCTCTCAAAGATGGTTTCACACATTCATTTAATGATCACTTGGTCTTTTAGGACCACAACTCATTAATTTCTAGCAATGTAATCTAGAATCAGTTAGGTCCGATTTTTCCTTTGTAATTAATCATAATTGCCCAGGCTTTATTGTTACCAGTAAATGTCTAGCTCAGTAATTCTGTCCTACATTAGCCGTCTTCATTCCATGTAATTCTGTGGATACTTTAGGTGACATTTCTCATTATAGATTAGCTATTTCTTATGGATCCTGTCAATAGGGGATAATAATCTTGAACTGAAATCACAACTTTTTATTTGGATAAAGAGTTGTCTGTCAAACATTATCAAAGTGTTTTGTTTTAAAGTTGTCAAAAGATGACTTATTAGTCACTTTTTTTACCTTTTTTTCCAAATTCTAATGCAGCAGCATTAGAACATAAGATATTAGACATGCTGCTTCAGTTACTAATTTTGCAAGTATCGTATTGAAGACTATCCTGTTACAGGAGGATATTTCTTAAGGTTTTTCAGATCAGATTATTTTAAAAATTATTATAGAGTAAAAAATGATCCCTCATTTTTTCACATCTAAATGTAATTAGAAATTAAATGAGAGTAGGTCAATATAACCAAGATTACAAACCATCAAGTTCATTTCCTAATTCTTTATTGCATACAGGATAAACTCCAAACCTTTATTTCTTGTGGGGGGCCACCTGAGCCTGGAAGTTTTTGTTCTTAGCAGGAATTTTATTTTATTTTATTCTCCTTAAATTTTTTTATTGGTACATTTTAGGTGTACAATATGTTTACATTTATCATTGGGTACTTATATCTGTACATGATACATCTTGGTTTTGGGGTTTTTTTTTCCCCATTACCTATGCACCCTTCACCCCCTCAACCCTTCCCTATTTACATGGACATCATTTCTATTTTTTTTCCTCATAAGTTTTCCTTTCCCTTCTTTCCTTTCCCCTTCCCCTTCCCACCACCCCTACCTCCTTGGGTCTTTTCCTATTTCAAATTATCAGTTATTCATTTTAATCATTTTAATCCTTATTTACAATTCAGTTTCTCACAGTTGAGAAACTATTCAGTATTTACACATGTATGTCCTATTTATTTCACTTAAGAGTATCGCCTCAATTTGCATCCATTTAACTGTAAATATCTCTAGTTTCTCGTTCTTTGTGCCTGAGTAGTACTCCATTTTATAAAAAAAAAAACACATCTTCTTTATCCAGTTTCCAGTTGATGGGCATTTGGGCTGTTTCCAAGCTTTGGCTAGCTATTACAAACTGTGCCACTATGAACATGGGTACATATATATCACTGTGGTATGATTCTTTTAATTCTTTTGGGAAGATCCCCAGCAGGGGAATACTGGGTCAAATGGGACCTCTACCCTAGTTCTTTGAGGTATCTCCGTACTGATTTCCACAGTGGTTGCACCAGTCTGCACTCCCACCAACAATGGAGAAGGGTTCCTTTCTCCCCATACCCAAGCCAGCATTTGTTATTGGTTGATTTCTTGATAGCAGCCATTCTTTGTGGGGTGAGGTGGAATCTCAGTGTTGTTTGCATCTGCATCTCTTGAATGACCAGTGATGTTGAAAATTTTTTCATATATTTATTTGCTGCTTTTCCTTCTTTGTCTGAGAAGTGTCTGTTCATTTCAGATGCCCATTTTTGAATTGGGTCTTTGAATTTGGGGAGGGGTCTAATTCTTTTCAGTTCTTTATATATTCTAGATAGTAGTCCTTTGTCTGAGGTACAGCTGCTAAAAATTTTTTCCCTCATTGTAGGTTGTCTCTTAGCTCTGTTGGTGCCTTCTCTTACAGTACAGAAGCTTTTTAATAAGATGAGATCCCAGTTGTTGATTCTTTCTGCTACTTCCTGTGCTACTCAGGTTTTGTTCATGAAGTCTTTTCCTATGCCAATATCTTCAAGAGTTCTACCTAACTCATCTTCCAGCAACTTTAGCATTTCTGTCTTGATATTTAGGTCTTTAATCCACTTTGATCTTAGTTTAGTGCATGGTGATAGGTATGGGTCCAGTTTTAATCTTTGTCAGGTTGAAATCCAGTTTTTCCAACACCATTTATTAAATAGGCTATCTTTCCTCCAATGAGGGTGGTTGGCTCCCTTGTCAAAGATGAGGTGGTTGAGTATGTCTGATATTGTTTCTGCATCTTTTAATCTATTCCACTGATCCTTGGGTCTGTTTCTTTGCCAGTACCATGCTGTTTTTATCACAGTAGCTTTGTAGTATAGTTTCAAGTTGGGGCTTGTGATAACCCCAGCCATGTCTCTGTTGCCTGGAATTGCTTTTGCTATTCTAGGTCTCTTCTGGTTCTAAATAATTTTTGGATTGTTTTCTCTAGTTCTGTGAAGTATACTGTTGGAATTTCAATTGACATTGCATAGAATCTATATAGTAATTTTGGAAGTATGGCCATTTTCACTATATTGGTTCTTCCTGCCCAGGAACAAGGGATGACTTTCCATTTTCTTATATCCTCCTCAATCTCCCTTTTCAGTGTGCTGTAGTTTTCATTGTAGAGGTCTTTTGCTTCCTTTGTTGGATTGATTCATAGATAATTCATTTTTTTGGATGCTATTGTAAAAGGAATTGTTTCCCTAATTTCTCTCTCAGTGAGTCTGTTACTTGTGTATAAGAAGGCTATTATTTTTTGAGTGTTGACCTTGTATCCAGCTACTCTACTAAATCTGTCAATTAAGTCTAGAAGTCTTTTAGCTAAGTTTTTGGGTCTTCTATGTAAAGTATCATATCATCAGTAAATAACAACAGTTTAACTTCTCCTTTCCTATCTTTATTCCTTTTATTTCTTTCTCTTTTCTAATCACTGTGGCTAATGTTTCCAGAACTATATTGAACAGTAGTGGTGATAGTAGGCATCCTTGTCTTGTTCCTGACTTTAGCGTGAAAGTTTTCAGTTTTTGACCATTTAATATGATGTTGGCTGTTGGTTTTTCATAGATAGCCTCAATCAGGTTGAGATAAAGACCTTCTATACCAATTTTCTGTAGGGTTGTTATCATGAATGGGTGTTGGATTTTGTCGAACTCCCTTTTTGCATCTATTGAGATGATCATATGGGTTTTGTCCTTGACTCTGTTAATATAGTGTATTACATTTATTTATTTACAGATGTTGAACCATTCTTGCATCCCTGGGATAAATCTGACTTGGTCAGGGTGTATGATCTTCTTGATGACCCTCTGTATTCTGTTTGCCAGTATCTTGTTGAGGATTTTTGCATCTATGTTCATTAGAGAAATTGGCCTGTAGTTCTCTTTTTGGGTTGGGTCTTTCCCTGGTTTTGGAATCAAAGTAACACTTTCTTCCAGGAAAGAATTTGGAAACCTTGCTTCCCTTTCAATTTCCTTGATGAGTTTCAAGAGTAATGGCATTAGTTCTTCTTTAAATGTCTTGTAGAATTCAGCAATGAACCCATCAGGACCTGGGCTTTTTTTGTTGGTAAAGTTTTTATTACATTTTCAATTTCACTCATTGTAATTGGGATATTTAGAATTTCTATATCTTCTTCATTTAACTTTGGCAATTCATATGCTATCTAGGAATCTTTCCATTTCTTCTGTGTTTTCCATTTTATTAGAGTACAGGTTCTCAAAGTAGGTATTGATGATCCTCTGGATTTCTGTTGGATCTGTTGTGACTTCACCTTTTTCATTCTTATTTGCATGGATTTGAGCCTTTCCTTTTTTTGATAAGGTTGGCTAAAGGTTTATTGATTTTCTTTATTCTTTGAAAAAAACAACTCTTTGATTCATTGATTTTTTGTATCATTCTCTTAGTCTCCATTGCATTGATTTCTGCTCTGATCTTTATAATTTCCTCTCTTGTATGAGCCTTGGGTTGGTTATGCTCTTCTTTTTCTAGGAGCTTAAGGTTTTGCATTAGGTTATTTACCTGAGTTCTGTTTTCCTAATACAGGCTTTCATTGTTATGAATTTCCCACGTAGAACTGCTTTCATTGTGTCCCATGGATTCCTATATGTTGTACTGGCATTATCATTTACTTGTAGAAATTGTCTTATTTCTTCTTCAATTTCTTCTGTGACCCATTGGTTGTTCAGGAGGATGTTATTCAATTTCCACGTGTTTGTGGGAGTTTTACAGTTTCTTATGTTATTGATCTCCAATTTTATTGCACTATGGTCTGATAATATACAGGGAGTAATTTCATTTCTTTTACATTTACTTACACATGACCTATGAGCTAGCATGTGGTCTGTTTTGGAGAATGACCCATGTGCAGCTGAAAAGAATGTGTATTCTGATTTTGTGGAGTGGAACACTCTGTAAACATCTATTAAGTCCATTTGTTCAATAGGTTCGTTCAGTTCTAGAATTTCATTGTTAATTTTTTGTCTAGATGATCTGTCCATTTGTGATAGTGCGGTATTGAGGTCCCCTACTACAATTGTATTAGTGCTTATTTGACGTTTCATGTCCATTAATATTTGTTTTGTATAGTTGGGGGCATTTGTATTTGGTGCATATATATTTAGGATTGTCATCTCTTCCTCTTGGATTGTTCCCTTCACCAGAATGTAGTGACCATCTTTGTCTCTCTTAATTAGTTTTGGTTTGAAATCTACTTTGTCTGCAAATAAGATTGCCACCCCTGCTTTTTTCTGGGTTCCTGTCGCATGGAGAACTATTTTCCATCCTTTTACTTTCAGTCTATGAATTTCTTTTTGAGTTAGGTGTGTTTCTTTTATATAGCATATTCCTGGATTTTGCTTCTTAATCCATTCTGTCAGTCTACTTCTTTTGATTGGTGAATTTAGGCCATTAACATTGAGAATTATAATTGATAGATATTGACTCATCCTTGTCATGATGTTTTGCTATTGTTAGCTCTTTTATTTCTTATTTTTTCCCCCTTTCCTTTTAGTTTCTTACCTTGCCTGGTGGCTTCCCTCTGTTGGGCCTCATGAAGTTGTGACCTTCATTGTCTTTTTCTAGGATATTGCTTAGAATTGTTTGGAGTGCTGGTTTGGTGTTCATGAAATTTCTCAGGTGTTCTTTGTCATGGAAGTATCTAATTCCCCATCAATTTTGAAAGATAATTTTGCAGGATACAACAGTCTAGATTGGAAGTTATTTTCTTTTAGGGCTTGAAATACTTCACTCCAGGCTCTCTCCTTGATTTGAGTGTTTGTGTTGAGAAATCTGCCATGATTCTGATGGGCTTTCCTTTGTAGGTGATTTGTTTCTTTTCTCTAACTGCCTGTAGGATTTTGTTCTTCTGTTGGGTTTCTGGGATCTTGACTATTATATGTCTAGGTGTAGATTTTTTTTTTATCAGGTCTAGTTGGAGTTCTATATCCCTCACTTATCTGTATGTCCAATTCTCCACCTCTGTCTGGGAAGTTTTCAACTATTACTTCTGTGAACAGATTTTTTTATGTCAATTGTACTTTCTCCTGTTTTTTCGTGAACTCCTGTCAGTCTTATGTTATTCTTCTTTGCATCATCTAGCAGCTGCTGGATTGAATTCTCATGGTCCCTTACTATTTTTAAGAAATCTCTGTTTTCATGGTCCTTCATTGCAATCCTGTCTTCTATATCTGATATTCTATCTTCAGATTCCCTTAATCTGCTCTGCATGCTTTCAATGGAGTTTTTAATCTCCCTTAGGAGAAATTTTAGTAAGGTTTTGTGTTGTTTGGTATTCTGTGCTACCCAATGACCATGTGTGCCTAAAGGGGAGAGGATGAGGAGATGAGGATTACCTGTATAATCACTCTGGCGCTAACTGAGGATGGTAGCTATGATTCAAGGATATACGTATTTATTTCAGTTTGAACAGAAAGTATTTAGATGGAATATTTAGAATATACCAGGAATAATAGAAGGTCTTAGCATTTGAGAATGTGAAGTCTTCCAAAAGTATTTTTTCAAATAGCGTTGTCTTCGTACAATACTTCTCTGAGGCAGATCAAATGACCCTCAAGAGCTTTCTAGGTTTTTCTAGACCTAATAGTCTATAATGAATGCACTATTTTTGTTAAATGGTCAGTTTGTTGTCTACCATCTGCTCAGAAACCCTGCCAGAGGAATCTTAATTCCATCTGGAAATTCTGACCAGTAACTCTCAGGATCTTCATACAACTGAGTTCCTCACTTTGGGTTCTTCTGCTTCTCTAGTTGCTTATCCTTAGGGTTGGAGGTAAGGAGAGAGCCTTTTGTGCAGCTGAGTTGACCAAGGAAGAATGAGATGTTGATAACTGAATCTGGCATCCCAGAAAACTACACTCTCCTACCTTCCCCTCCATAGCACCTTTGTGGGCACTTCCTTGTTTCTGGAGAACATTGACAGTTCTTGACGGCATATAGCACTGATTGCTCCCTGCAGTGTGAGGAACTCTTGCCTCCCTCTTCCCTCTCTCTACTGCCAGAGAGGTCACAAAGTGTCTGTCATCGGCATAGTAGTGTTGAAAAACTAGATTCTCATTTTAGCAAGAGACTTAGTGGTAGTTGGTTGTCAGCATGTTTTTTTTCATATTGGCTTGTTGCTACAGGGTCTGATGCTGGCAGATTACAACTCTGTAGCTAGTCATTTTCCATTTATTTGAACCTATTTCTCCAGTCTACTGAGCTTTCACTGGCTAGCATCAATTCAGACACGTTGCAATTCCTCAGAATCTCTATCCCCATCAGATGGTTCGATCTATGAGAAATTTAGCTAGAGGCATTTAGACAAAAAAGAAATATTGTGACTGGGGAAGCATTTAAGTTAGAGGAGGCAGCCAGGGCTGTTTTATTACTTAGGCCTGTGTTACCTGTGATGACCCATGAGAGTGGAGAATATTGATCGCTTGTCACTCAAGGCATTCAGCAGATTGCATTGACAAAGCTTGGCAGGTCTCTAATAGCAGGGTTACTGGCCTTGGCTGCAGCCCAAGGGAAAACTGCAGGCCCTATTGCTTGATGGCCTTTAACTCCTATAGAATTGGGAGAGAACACTGACAAGAGCAAAGACATGATTTTTATGGTTATAAATGATTTTTCCTGCTTGTTTTCTTCTCTCCCTTTGTAATTTCATTTCTTTTCTCTTCATTTCTATCTTACCTTATTTCTCTGATTCCTGCTAGCCCCTCCTTTCTTATTATAGATGGTGGAAGCATTGTTTTGGGGATAATATCCACAGAGTGTAGATTAGAGGATGCTTAGCAAACCTAGCATGAGGCCTGAATTATTCTCTCCTTTTGGGACTGCTTGTGTGCAACCATATTGTGTGGGCTGGCAGACCTCTAGATAGACTTGGACTTGTTCTTTAGATCATTCATGGCTGTTGTCTTCTAGTTTCCCCTTCTTGACACAGGTTTCCACTCTTCTCCATTCCCTAGAAGTCAGACTTGGTTCAGACTTTTGACCTTCCATAATCCTGAGGTCCAGCTGAATGAAATACTCTGATATCTAGAGAGATAATCACTCTAATTCCAACAGGAATGATTTCAAAGATCAATCAATAACATTATTTCATAGACACTGTCTATTTTAACCAAGTATTCAAATTATTGCCAGTATTCAAGTTTTCATTTCCCCATCTGTGGAGGTTGACCTCCAATGGAACATTGTTCTATAATTAGTACTTCTGTATTGCTACCATTTGCTTTATGAAAAAATGTCTGGATTTTCTGTGTACCTTTCTCTAAAAGAACAATCAGTTTTGTTATCTTGCCTGTGTTTCTGAGGGTAGAAATAATATTACCCCCATTTTAAATAAGAATAAGTTGATGGATAACTACTCTCCTAATCACAAATGATTTCAATGTTTTAATTCCATATTCTCAGTAAAATTGCCTGTCCTCTTGTAAATCAGATACAAGCCGACAAAGATGGTATGTATACTCTATATCTACCTCTCAGTGGCTGGCTGGTTTTTCCCTCCTCTCCACTCCCCTCCTGGGTCCTTCCTTTCTCTCCTCTTCCTTCTCTCTCCCTCCTTCTTTCTTTTCCCTTTTTTTCTTTTCTTTCCTGTCCTCTTCTTTCTCCCTCTTTCTCGTTTATATAATAATCTTTAACTGGTCATCCCTTACCTCCTCTTCTTTGCAGTGTTTTACCCTGGCCAATATACTTTCCTGACTACTTTTATACATAATTAAGAAGATTCTGACTTTTGCCTGGATTCGTCTCTAAATATGTATATTTGATGTACAGAATTGACTACATGCTTGTTTTCTAGGTTCTCAAGAAACATAGGCCAGTCTGAATACTAAACTTTCATTGGTTTTATATTTACATTCCAGTATTTTGTCACAGATTAATTCTGAGTTATTGGAAGGATTATGTAATCCCTCTGACCCTCAGTTTCTTCACTTGTCAAGTGGAGGATAATATTGCTTGTCAAAAATACATGAATTAAGCCAGGTGTTTTGGCACATGCCTATAACCCCAACTTCTTTGGAAGCAAAGGCAGAAGGATCACAAGTTCAAGGCCAGCCTGGGAAACTTAGTGAGACTCTGTCACAAAAAAAAGAATGTGTCTGTGGAGGGTGGGCTGTGGATATAGTTTACTGGTGGAACACTTACCTAGCACATGTGGGGCCCTGTGTTCAATCCCCAGTACAACAGCCAGAAAATGATTATGGTATGTGAAATATATCTTATTAAAATAGGAATTAGCTTTGTTGAACTTATGGCATAGAAACTTCATTTTTCTATCTTATGCACCTATAAAGACCTCAGAAGGGACAATGAGAATGACTACTTAGGCCAGTATTTGAGGACTAGGTGGTACTCCTAGAGATAGAAATGTGAACATTATTACGGATGGCTGTGTACCTATTAATATTCTATAACACTTTGAGCCACTTTGAATTAAAACACCTATCTGTGAAAGGTTTTATAATTCATATGACCTGAACTAATTTATACCTAATTAGATTTTGTCAACTGAATAATTCTGTCTCATGTTGCTTCCACAGAATAATTTAAGCAACTGCATTTTATTCTCAAAATAGCTGTAAATGTCAAATTAATTTTGTTGACACGATCAACATGTAGAAGAGCTACTGGCAGAATTGTTTGTCAACTGAATCTATTCTGAGTCCCCACAAACGTGTAGATTGATCATGGTTTAGCTGATTTTTTGCAGTTTTTGCTTTCCTGGAAAGAAATCATTGGCAGCACTTACAAAACCTGTTAAAGCATTTCTGCTCATATTGTTAGACATGCTTTCAAGTAGGAGATTTCCCCTTCTCTGCATTATACATGTAATGTCTTTTGTAAGAGTGAGACTGGCGCCCATGTAGCTGTCTCAGTGTTTGTTATATTACCCATTGATGTCATAGTTG
The DNA here is from genome assembly GCF_053883595.1 of Heterocephalus glaber. Lineage (NCBI taxonomy): Eukaryota > Metazoa > Chordata > Mammalia > Rodentia > Bathyergidae > Heterocephalus > Heterocephalus glaber. The sequence goes on along the minus strand of NW_028258381.1, from coordinate 18,601,254 downwards.
ACACTGACTGTATTAGCTCTTTCATTGCTGAGACACAGTACTTGATATCCACAGCTTACAGGATGACAAATTTAATTTGGCTTGTGGTTTCAGGGTATTCAGTCTTTGGTAGACGGATGTGGTGGGATAAAGCTGATTAATTCATGTTGGATGGGAGGCAAAGCAGGGTTACAGGGCCAGAGAGGACAGGGCAAAGGACTAGACATAGACTCCCAAGCTATGCCTCTGTGACCTACAAGACACCCCTAAAAGTGTGCTTCACCAATCCCCTCGTGCATCCTAAAACCAATCAAATTGACACTTTGCCCATTGTTATTGAGTCTCACCTTGTTACTTTGGAGTGTTTTCCCAGTTGGAGAGCCTATCCTTCTCTCTATAAATACCTGCCAAAAGACTAGTATCTTTGTAGTTTACTAGCTCACTCTAGTTATCCCATTTATTTCAAATCCCTTCTTTTTTTTCCATTAAGTTTATTGGTACATTTGAGGTACACAGTACAGTTACATTCATCATTGGGATCTTGTACCTGTACATGATGTATCTTGTTTCTTATTTTTTCCACATTCCCCTACCCTCCCTTCACCCCCTCCACCCTTCCCTATTTACAAAGACTTTGTTTCCATTTTTTTTTCCTTTTCTCATATTTTTTCTTTTCCCTTCTTTCATTTCCCCTACGTTTCCCTTTTCTCCTACTCCTTTAGACCTTTTCTTCCTATTTCACAATATCTATTGTACATTTTGATCCTTATTTACACTTTTAGTTTTTCACACCAGAGAAACTATTCAGTTATTTACACATATGTGTCCTATTTATTTCACTTAAGAGTATGGCCTCAATGTGCATCCACTTAACTATAAATGTCTCTAGTTTCTCATTCTTTATGGCTGAGTAGTACTCCATTTTATAAAAGAACCACATCTTCTTCATCCAGTTGATGGGCAATTGGGCTGTTTCCAAGTTTTAGCTATTACAAACTTTGCTGCTATAAACATGGATAAGCATGTATCACTGTGGTATGATTCTTTTAATTTTGGGGCGAAGATACCCAGCAGAGGAATAGCTGGGTCAAATGGGACTTATAATCCTAGTTGTTTGAGGTATCTCCATATTGATTTCTGTGGTGGTTGCACCAGTCTACACTCCCACCAACAATGAAAAAGGGTTCCTTTCTCCCCACAACCCCACCAGCATCTGTTATTGATTGATTTCTTTCAGATCTCTTCTTTTTTCCTATCACCCCAGTCTTCTAACTAGAAAGGTTGAAGTTCTGTTGTTTTCACCCTTCTAAACCTTGTAAGGCTGTGACATATCCTGGCACATGGAAAAAAATGATACTGGGCAGAGAAGGTGAGCCAGTCCCAGCACTCGGAAGGAAGCTCCCTGCCTCCATCCCAGGCTCCTAGGGCAGAGAAGCTGAGCCGGTCCCAGAACCTGGAAGGAAGTTCCCACCTCCATCCCAGGCTCCTCGGTCCCAGAACCCAGAAGGAAGCTCCCCACCTCCATCCCAGGCTCTTAGGGCAGAGAAGCTCAGCCGGTCCCAGCACCCAGAAGGAAGCTCCCCTGCTGCCATCCCAGGCTCCTGGGGCAGAGAAGGTGAGCCATGTGGGTGCCAGAAGCACCCTCTCTTGTGGAAATGAGAAGACACGTAAACAAGTCTCAAAAACAGACTTCTGGATCACTACAGCAACCCCAAAGGGAAACGAGACGGAACAATCTGATACTCAACCACCTGGACTCTCTGAACTGGCAACAAAAGAGGATCTGGGAAAAATGAAATCAGAAATAAATACTCAGATAACAGCAAAGATTTTGCTCATGGTGCAAGACATGATTAATAAATCTAGAGAGGACACAGATGAAAAAATAGAGGATCTGAGGAACATGATGGAATCGAACATGGGAAACAAATGGAATCCATAAAACAGATGCAAACAGATTTCCAGGAGATTAAAAACTCCATCGAAAGTCTGTGCAGCAGAATGAACCAATGTGAGGACAGAATTTCATATACAGAAGATAAGATTGCAATTAGTGACCAGGAAAAGAAAAATTGCTTTAAAATTGTAAGGGAACATGGGAAATCAATCCAGCAGCTGCTAGACAATCTGAAGAAGAATAACATAAGACTGATTGGAGTCAATGAAGAAACAGGAGAGAGTGTAGATGACATAAAAAAAACTGTTCACAGAAGTGATGGCAGAAAACTTCCTAAGCAGGGGAAAAGATCTTGACATACAGATAAGTGAGGCATATAGGACTCCAGCTAGACTTGATCAAAATCATCTACACATAGGCATATAATAGTTAGGATTCCAGAAATCCAACAGAAGAATCAAATTCTACAAGCAGTGAGAGAAAAGAAACAAATCACATACAAAGGAAAGCCCAACAGAATCACAGCAGACTTCCCAATGCAAACCCTCAAGGCAAGAAGAGCTTGGAGTGATGTATTTCAAGCCCTAAAGGAAAACAGCCTCCAACCCAGATTGATGTACCCTGCAAAACTATCTTTCAAAATTGATGGAGAATTAAGATACTTTCATGATAAAGAGCACCTCAGGTACTTTATGAATACCAAACTGGCACTCCAAAAAATTTTAGACAATACCCTAGGAAAAGACAATGAGGATCACAACCCCAGGAAACCCAGCAGAATGAATCCATTGGGCGTGACAAATTAAACACAAAGGGGGAGAATCCAACAAAAAGAAAAAGCCATGACAAGGCTTTTAAAACTTTTAACTTCATCTCCCTAATGAGTGTATAATTCAATCTTATTATTGTACTGATTAGTATTTTTCTGATTCTAGAGTTGCACACCATTCCTTGTGCTATACTGGCTATTTATCATCTTCTTATGTCTACATTTTAATTGGGTTGTCTATCAATGAGCTCTAAGAATTCTTTATATATTCTGGTCATAGGTTATATGTATTGTAAATATGGTCTGTTTAAGGACTACTTTTCATTTTAATGATGTCATTTAAAGTTCTAAATTTTGATGGAATCCCATTTATCAATTTTTTTCTTTATACATCATGTTTTTTGTATCCTAGGTAGTTCTTGCCTACCCTGAATTCATAAACATTTTCCCTTATAATTTCTTCTTAAAGTTTTATACTTTTAGGCTTTCTTATTTAGGTTCGTAGATCCCTTCAAGTTATTTTCATGTATGGAAAAAAAGGGTTGAGGTTAATTTTTTATATACGGATACCAGGTGTTCTAGTGCCATTTGCTGCAAACACTGTCTCTTCCTTGGCTCTTAAATTGAGTTTATATTCTATAAAATGCTACTGTTAAATAATCTTTCAAAACTCAGTGGACCATATATGTGTGGTTCTATTTCTAGATTCTCTGTTTTATTCCAATGATCTATATGTCTTTCCTTACACCAACACTGCCTTGATTACTGTAGCTTTAGAAGAAGTCTTTAAATTAGGTCTTCCAACACTGTTTTTGTTTTTGTTTTTAACTTTTCTAGGTCCTTTGTACTCCTACATAACTTTTAAATTTCAATATCCAATTCTTCATTTATGGCAAGTATACACAGACCTGAATTTTTATATATACCTTGTGTTTTCTAATCCTGCTAAATTCAAGTACAAGTTCTAGGGGCTCCTAGAGATTTCTTAGTACTTTCTCTGTAGAAGATCATTTCATCACATATAAAAATTTTGCTTCTGCCATGCCAATCCTATCCTAGTTGTGTCATTTTATTGCCAGACTATTTTGGTGGAGACTAGGTTTCAAAGTTTAATTGATAGATAAAGAGTAAGTATGTCTGCCCTTAGTTCCTCACCTGAAGGAGAAAGCATTGTATCTTCTCCATTTATATAAGGCATTCTCGCTGGAAGTATGGGATACATGTCTTTAATCTGTTGAGAAGTTTCTCTTCTACTTCTAGTCTCCTGATAGCTTTTACCATGAACAGCTGTAGAATTTAGTCCAATCCTTTTTCTCCAACTAGTGACAGGATCATATGGCTTTTTCCTTTCCTCTGTTTAAATGATGACTTTTAGGGGGTGGATCTTCCAATGCTGAACCAACACTGCCACCCCTGTAACAAAACCATTTTCTACATCCTGCCAGATCTGACTTCTAATAGTTTGTTTTGTTAAACAAATTTCTATCTATGTTCATACTGTTTTCTTCTATTATCTTTATTCAGTTTTAGGATTAGCTCAATGTTGATTTCCTAAAATGAGGGGAGAAGTGTTCCTTCTTTTTTCTGCTCTAATTGTTTGATATAATTTATCAGTTAAAATGTATTTGATCCTGCTGTTGTCATATAGGTAGGTTTTCAAGCTAGGAATATACTTTCTTTAATAGGTGCTATTCAAATTTTTTATTTCCTCCAGAGTTAGTTTCATTAATATGTCTTCCAAGGTACTTCTTAGAAGTTGTCAAATTTATTTCAAAAAAGATTTTTGTAATATGCTTTCTATATTCTTTTCAATTCTGTAAAATCTGTGGTAATGTCTCCTAGATCTCAATATTGCAGTTTTAAAAATGTATAACTGATAATTGTGTAACAGGAAGAAAAGGTCTAAAAGACCAGAGGAATTGGGAGGGGTAGGGGAAGGGAAAAAAGGGAAAGGAAAAAATATGAAAAGAGGGAAAAAAAATGGAAACAAGGTCTTTGCAAATAGGGAAGGGTGGAGGGTGTGAAGGGAGGGCAAGGGAAGGTGAAAAAAATAAGAACCAAGATACTCATGTAAAGGTACAAGATCCCAATGATGAATGTAACTGTATTTTATACCGAAAATGTACCAATAAACTTAATGGGAAAAAAATGAAAGAAAAAAATTATACTGCTTTTATAGCACATTGAAGTAAATAGACAGGACTTCTTGATGCTGGAAGGTGGCTGGATCAGAGGCTGTGACAAATGTTAAATAGGAAGGGATACAGATCCTGGCATGCATACATTCCTGGAGGTTTTGACTTAACCAATTCTAAATTTAACCAATCTTGGTAGGCATTAGAAATTTGTTCACTTGGTGGTATTTGGAATTAATGTCCCATTTGGAGCTCAGCATTCCATTGCACTGTAGGGACAATCTCTGTTTTCCTCCAGTCATTCCCATTTGAATCTAGATGTTAGAAAGTTAAGATTTCTACCTTGGATGCCTTGGAGTAATAACTTTATTGATCTTTCTCCCAAGAGAATAAATTTGTATTCTTTCTTTAGCTTCCGCCTAGGAGCTAGTTCATCCAGAACAATTCTCTTCCTCCTGTATGTCAAGAGACTGCTTTTCCATTGGCAACAAATACCAACACAGCTCAGAAATTGTTGACTACAGTTGTGCCCCATACAACAATTTTGGATCTTTAAGAGAGTAAATCAGTGTTGTTCCTGAGTTCCTTTAGCCCACACATATGTACTTTGCATTTATACTGCGGCGGGGGTGGGGGGCGGGCAATACAGAATCAGGTAGCCCTGATTATGTTTCTTTTCAGCTTTTTCCAGTTGCTCCACTGACCTGCTATTGATGTCCCAGCATGACTACTAAATATAGGCATTCAGTATTGAGTGTAAGGTATAAATCTGTGAACTACATGTGTTCCATGAATACATGAGCTACTGATAAAAAATAAGGTCATATAATTGTTGTATCTACATATGGCATATATATGTTGTGTGTGTATATATATATGTATGAGTGCATATATATACACATGCACACATTTACTAAGTATTCTTGGCGTACAAATAAAGGCCAGAATACTTCTGATACTAATATGCATAAGAGAAAAGAGAGTAAACTGTAGAAAGTATGAATCAATTAATGTGATATCATCCCAGAAAATATTCTAGTAGGTATTACTAATTTATGCTTTTTGAAGGGTTATTAAGAGAAAAGAAATAGTCATCACTGGAAACCAATGTAGAGTCACTGAAAATATTATCTCTGACTGTATTATTTCCTTCAAAATAGTTTTGGCAATCTTTTCCTGTAAAGGCAAGATATTTTAGGCTTTTAGGGCTATTCAGTTTCTGTCATAACTACTCAATTCTGTCATTGTACCTGAAAGCAGTTATACACAGTGGATGTGTTCTGTTTATCAGCAAAACATTATTTATAAAAGCAGGCAGTAAACTGATATGGCCTATTGGCCACAGTTTCTAAACCTCTGATTTAGAAGACTGTTTTAGATAATGTGTATCTGAATGTTTTCAAGTAATTTTACAAAGCCTTTCATAAGATCTTTGTAGAAAATCTGGAGAAGTCTGAAGTTAATAACAGTGTACTCAGGCAGAATTATAAGAGGCTGAATAATTATGTGAATGTGAAAAATGGTCTGTGGTTTCATACTTCAGGCTCTTGCTTTGAGTTTGTCAACATTTTCATTTGTGACTTGAATATGTTTGGAATTGACTTAGGGATCACATTGTGTTAGCCTGATGCAGAGAGATCACTTATACTTTGCATGACAGGAGCAAGATGTCCAAAGGTGTCAGGTTGGAACAATAGTTCAAATCCAGCAAGCTGAAATACTGAAAAGAGATAGATATGAAATCCTGTATGTGGAGCTAAAAATGCATTTTAACAGTACAAATATAGAGTGAAAATACAATTTAATATCACCCTGAATGAACAAGGTTAGAGCAATATTCCAAATAGATTGCATGCAGACAAAGTTATCCAGATGGTTGAAGGGACTCAGAGTCATGTCCTATTAGAAATGGTTGAGAAAACTCCAGTTATTTAGCCTGGAGGAATATATGATAACCATCTTCAATTATTTAAGGGAGTGTTGTGTAGAAGAGGAATTGGACTTAATTCAAGGGGGTGGGTCTCAAAGGACACAAGAAAGGGCAGTGGGTAGAAGATACAGTTGGATCCAATATATAAGGATGAAGTTTCTAACAATTTGAACTGTCCAAAAGAGGGATGGGCATTATTTGGAGGATTTAGATCATTGGGAATATTATAGACACTAGTGGCTGACCTTGCAGGGATGTTGTGAGGGAATGTTAACTTGGGCTCATGATTGGGTAAGATGGTTTCTATGGACACTTCCACTTCTGAGAGTTCATAAAATATAGGCTTAGAGAATACATGCTACCTTCTGTGTCCCAGTAGTTGACAGAGCCCAAAAGAGCTATTTTGAGTCTTGCCAAATTTATATGATTGAAATGCTGAAGGTATATATCTGTATTTGTTTCTGTACCTGTCATCTCCCTGTAATTTGCTGTAAACTCTTATCATGTTAGCTTTATAATCTCACAAGTCCTAACAAATGCATTATGTGAAATAGGAACAAAATAAGTATTGAGTTAACATAGGTGGACTAAAAAGTGAGATACATCCCAGTATCTTTTACTGATCTTAGTGTCATAATGCAATCCCTTGGTAGCTGATCAGAGATCATAGCTGTGAATCCCTAATAGATTGGAGATGTAGTTGAAACAGATCTGTACTATTTTTCTCTGTGACATACACAAATGTCAGCACTTTACCAAGTGTGAAACGGCTGCATCATCAGACCAGGATGTTTTGTCTCATGGATGGTTATGCATTGAGCACTTTCTCCTTTACTGCTCCCTGTGCAGGGATCTCTACCAAATTAACTCTAGACATTGGATAGTTTGAATATATTTTACAATATTAATGAATGTTGTATTCCTAAAGTAGTCATATACTGTCATCATAATTCTTGAAGATTTAATGCTGAAATGGACTGTGGATCTACCAAGGTCTCATTCTTTTATGTTTTGTGCTTGGGGAAGTGGTAAGGTATCATGGCCCATTTATCATGCATCCCTCTGGGCCTATAATCAGGGTTAGGCAGATGGTATGTGGTCAGTCAGTGTTTCTTACTTTAGTAGGACTCTCTGGTTAGCCTTTACTCCTGTTTCTGCCTAATTTAGGAAGGCTTCTTTGTTCTTCAAGCCAGCATTTTCTTCCTCTTTTGCGTTTACCCTGCTCTATGTACCTCATTTTTACATTCAGTGTCATTTTTCTGACTGTGTGGATGATACGTTTGAATAGGGTGGAAGAAGGGCCAAGAAAAAGTTCAGTCTCTTTCACTATTAATGTCTCCCCCAGGATGAAAAGGAGAACAGGGAAGCCATAGGGGTAAAGAGGAGTGCAGGATGGCAAAAAGAGAAAGTGAAGTGGTAGGGAAAGTAAAAAATGGGAGAAATCTACTGAGAAGACTTGGGTATTGAAGAATTTTGACCTTGTGCTATATAACTTCTGGGTCCCTTTTTGTAAATTTTGGTCTTTTTTTTTGTACCAGCGATAGAACTCAGGACCTTGTGCTTGCAGGGCAGGCGGAGGTTTGTTTTCATTGAATTCTTTGAGTATGAGCTAAAAGGGCGTTTGGACTTTGTGTGTGTGTGTGTGTGTGTGTGTGTGTGTGTGTGTGTATTTGTATGTATGTATATATGTGTATATTAGAAAATAAAAAAACAGTTAACAGAAGGACTTTTTCTTTGTTACCCACCCCCCAAGTTTTTGGCTCAGTTGGTAGAAAAAGTGGCATAATGTTGCTAGGGTTAGCTTTGCTTGTAGAGAAGTATTTGCCAGTCCTTCTATAAAGTCGTAACTATCAAGCAGGACAGCCTGCTCATACATGACCTTACAGACTGCACAGCTTTATGTACCATGTATCAATTGTGCCTGATTTTTGTAACAAAAGGATTATACTTTATTAGTATGGTGGAACTGGTTGCTAATCAGCTCACAAGAGAAAAGTATTATTTTAGGAGGTTTATGGATTGATTTTCAAACAAGTTTTATTAAAATTGAGTTATTTAAACTTACCATGCTTTTAATATAATTTACCTAATTTTAATTAATATTCAAAACTTATCTCAAGAAGTTACATTGTTATGTGGTGGAAATACTGCATCATGGTGTGGTATCGAGCCTTCTCAACTTTTCACATTCAGTGGCATCACTTTGGTAGCTTGAATACAGCCATGATTGGATTATTTACAACACAATAAGCTGTAGAGATCTATACTTGAACTCTTGTTTAGTTGGTACTATAGACTTAGAAACATGATGAAGATGTTATTAACATTGTATAGATTCAATTTAATAAAGTGCAATATCTGTATTCATTTCATTGTAGGATAGCAAAAGCAAGTTGGGGAAATTTCCTTCTGTATTTTAAAACTATTTCCCAGCTCACAAAGAAGTTATTCATGTCCTTGACAGTTGAAGTTATGTCTTGTCATTCGTAGCTGTGATGCGTTCATTTTACTGGTTCAAGAGTTACAACCAAGTTTCACCTCTATACTTACTATCTTAGTTACTTTCTTGTTACTGAGAAACAGTACCCAACACGTATAAATTAAAAGAAGAAAGGTTTATTTTGGCCTACAGTTTATAGAGGATTCATTTCATAATCTTCTTGCTCCAAGGCGGGGTAGCATGGCTGAAGAGAGAGAGCTCATGGAATGGCAGCTGCAAGCAGAGAGAGATCAAGGGAGGAAGGAGGAAGAGACACCCTTCTAGGCCATGCAGCCAGTGACCCATCTAACCCAATGATGAGTATCACGCCCTCTGATCCAGTGACCTCCCAAAAGCCCCCACTAGGGCCCCATGAGGCTTTTAGAGTACAAGAACATATAAACCATAACACTTAAATATAATCATAAGGTTTTTTACAAATGTAAGAATTCCTTATTTTTTTTAATTTTTATTTTATTGGTATATTTTAGGTATACCATATAATTATACCTATCATTGGAAATTTGGACCTTTACATAATCTCTCTTGGTTCGTATTTTTCCCCCTTCCCCTGCCCTCCCTTCAACACCTCCATCCCTCCCTATTTACAAAGACTTTGTTTCCATTTTTTCATTTTCTCATATTAATTCCATTCCCTTCTTTCCTTTCCCCTACCCCTCCCATTTCCTTCCCCTTTGCCCCTTTTCTTCCTATTTCACATTACCTATTATACATTTTAGTCCGCATTTACCCTTTCAGTTTATCACACCAGAGAAACTATTTGGTATTTATACATGTGTGTCCTATTTATTTCACTTAAGAGTATCGCCTCAATGGGCGTCCATTTAGCTATAAATGTCTCTAATTTCTCATTTTTTATGGCTGAGTAGTACTCCATTTTATTAAAAAAACCACATTTTCTTTATCTAGTCTCCAGTTGATGGGCATTTGGGCTGTTTCCAAGTTTTAGCTATCACAGACTGTGCTGCTATGAACATGGGCACACATATATCACTGTGGTATGATTCTTTTAATTCTTTGGGGAAGATCCCCAGCAGTGGAATAGCAGGGTCAGATGGGACTTCTACTCCTAGTTCTTTGAGGTATCTCCATACTGATTTCCACAGTGGTTGCACCAGTCAACTCTCCCACGACCAGTGGAGCAGTATTCCTCTTTCCCCACAGCCCTGCCAGCATTTGTTATTGGTTGATTTCATGATAGCAGCCATTCTTTCTGGAATGAGGTGGAATCCCAGCATTGTTTTCATTTGCATCTCTCAAATGACCAGCAATGTTGAATATTTTTTTCAGATGTTTATTTGCTATTTCTACTTCTTTGTGTGAGAAATGTCTGTTCATTTCAGATGCCCATTTTTAGACTGGGTCTTTAAATTTGGGAGGTCTAATTTTTTTTAAGTTCTTTATAGATTCGAGATAGTAGACCTTTGTCTGAGGAACAGCAGGTGAAAAATTTTTCCCCACATTATGGGTTGTCTCTTCACACTGCTGGTGGTTTCTCTTGCTGTGCAGAAGCTTTTTAATAAGAAGAGATCCCATTTATTGATTGTTTATGCTAGCTCACGGGCAACTGAGGTTTTGTTCATAAAATCTTTTCCTACACCAATATCTTCAAGAGTTCTACCTAAACTCTGTTCCAGTTGTGTTTCTATTTTAGTATTTAGATCTTTCATCCATTTCAGTTTTAGTTTAGTGAGTGCATGGTGAGAGATATAGGTCTAGTTTTAATCTTTGACAAGTTGAAACCCAGTTTTCCCAGTACCATTTATTAAAGAGGCTATCTTTCCTCCAGTGAGGGTGTTTGGCTCCTTTATCAAAGAGGAGGTGGCTGAGCATGTCTAGAGTTGTTTATGCATCTTCTAATCTGTTCCATTGGTCCTCAGGTCTGTTTCTTTGCCAGTACCATGCTGTTTTTATCACAGTAGCTTTGTAGTATAGTTTCAAGTTGGGGATTGTGATACCGCCTGCCATGTCCCTGTTACCTAGAATTGCTTTTGCTATTCTGGGTCTCTTCTCGTTCCAAATGAATTTTTGGATTGTTTTCTCAAGGTTCATGAAGTATGATGCTGAGATTTCAATTGGAATTGCATTGAATCTATATAGCAATTTTGGAAGTATGGCCATTTTCACTATGTTGATCCTTCGTACACAGGAGCAGGGAATGTCTTTCCATTTTCTGATATCCTCTTCAATCTCTCTTTTCAGAGTGCTATAGTTTACAGAGAAGAGATCTTTGATTTCTTTCATTAGGCTGATTCCTAGGTATGTCAGTTTCTTGGATGCTATTGCAAAAGAAATTGTTTGCCCTATTTCTCTCTCAGTGAATCTGTTGTTCGTGTAGAGGAAAGTTATTGATTTTTGTGGGTTGACCTTGTATCCAACTACTTTACTGAATTTGGTTATTAAGTCTAGAAGACTTTTGGTAGAGTTCTTGGGATCTTCTGTATAGAGTATAATGTCATCTGCAAATAATGACAATTTCACTTCTTCATTTCCTATCTTTATTCCTTTTATTTCTTTCTCTTGTCTATTTGCCATGGCTAATCTTTCCAAAACTATATTGAACAGGATTGGTGATAGTGGACATCCTTGTCTTGTTCCTGATTTTAGTGTGAAGGATTTCAGTTTTTGACCATTTAGTATGATATTGGCTGTTGGTTTTTCATAACTTTTATCAGATTTAGGTAGAGACTAATTTTTTTGAAGGGTTTTTATCATAAGTGTGTGTTGAATTTTGTCAAATGCATTTTCTGCATCTATTGAGATGATCATATGGTTTTTGTCCTTGGCTCTATTGATATAGTGTAATACATTGACTGATTTGTATATGTTGAACCATCCCTGAATCCCTGGGATGAATCCCACTTGGTCAGGGTGTATGATCTTCTTGATGATCTTCTGCATTCTATTTGCCAGTATCTTATTAAGGATTTTTTCATTTATGTTCATCAGTGAGATTGGCCTGTAGTTCTCTTTTTTGCTTGGGTCTTTTTCTGCTTTGGGGATCAATGTGATGCTTGCTTTCAGGACTGAAGTTGGGAATATTGCTTCCCTTTTAATTTCATTGAAGAGTTTAAACAGTAGTGGAAGTAGTTCCTCTCTAAATGTCTTGTAGAATTCAGCAGTGAAGCCATCAGGGCCCAGGCTTTTCTTAGTTGATAAGTTTTTAATTACATTTTCAATTTCATTGCTTGATATTGGGTTGTTTAGAATTTTTAGGTCTTCTTCCTTTAACTTTGGTAATTCATATGTATCTAGGAATCTGTCCATTTCTTCTGTGTTTTCCATCTTATTGGCGTATAGGTTCTGGAAGTAGGTATTGATGATCCTCTGGATTTCTCCTGGGTCTGTTGTAATTTCACCCTTTTCATTCCTAATTGCATGGATTTGGGCCTTTTCTTTCCTTTCTCTGATAAGGTTGGCTAAGGGTTGGTCAATTTTGTTGATTCTTTCAAACAACCAACTCTTGGCTTCATTGATTTTTTTGTATCATTCTCTTAGTCTCCATTGCATTGATTTCTCCTCTGATCTTTATAATTTCCTCCCTTGTATGAGCTTTGGGGTTGTCCTTCTCTTCTTTTTCTGGAAGCTTGAGGTTCAGCATCAGGTTATTTAGTTGGGCTCGTTCTGTTTTCCTAATAAGCATATTCACTGCTATGAATTTCGCTTGTAAGAGTGCTTTTATTGTGTCCCATAAATTCCAATATGTTTTATTCTCATGGTCATTTAATTGTAGGAACTGTCTGATTTCTTCTTTAATTTCCTCTGTGACCCATTGGTTATTCAGAAGTGTATTGTTCAATTTCCATCTGTTTATGAAATTCTTGTGGTTTCTTTTGCTATTGAGCTCCAATTTCAGCACACTATGGTCTGATAATATACAAGGGATAACTTCAATTCCTTTGCACTTTCTTAAACATGTTCTCTGAGCAAGTATGTGGTCTACTTTGGAAAAACGACCCACGTGCAGCTGAAAAGAATGTGTATTCTGCTTTTGTGTGGTGGAACACTGTGTAAACATCTGTTAAGTTCATTTGTTCAAGAGTTCAATTGAATTCTAGTATTTCATTACTTATTTTTTGTCTAGTTGATCTATCTGTGAGAGTGGGATATTTAGGTCCCCGACTACTATTGTATTAGTGCATTTATGACTTTTTATGTTGGACAGTATTTGTTTTATATAGTTGGGCAGACTAGAGTTTGGTCCATATATATTTAAGTTTGTCATCTCTTCCTGTTGGATTGTTCCCTTTACAAGCATGTAGTGCCCTTCTTGGTCTCTCTTAATCATTGTTGGTTTGAAATCCACTTGATCTGCCAAGAGGATAGCTACTCCTGCTTTTTTTCAGGTTCCTGTTGCATGGAGTATTATTTTCCACCCTTTAAGTTTCAGTCTATGAGTTTCTTTTTGAATTAAGTGTATTGCTTTTATGCAGCATATTGTTGGATCTTGCTTCTTGACCCATTCTGCCAGTCTATTTCTTTTGATTGGTGAGTGGAGACCATTCACATTGATGGTTATAACTGATATGTATTGACTTATCATTGTCATGACTTTTTCTTTTTGTGGGATTCCCCTCTTTGCTTTAATTTCTTCTCGCACCAGGTGGATTCATTCTGCTGTGCTTCCTGGGGTTGTGATCTTTATTGTCTTTTCCTAGGATACTGTCTAAAAGTTCTTGGAGTGCTGGTTTGGTATTCAGGAAGTTCCTAAGGTGGTTTTTGTCAGGAAAATATCCTGTTTCTTCATCAATTTTGAAAGATAGTTTTGCAGGGTACATCCATCTGGGTTGGAGGCTGTTTTCCTTTAGGGCTTTGCATACATCACTCCAAGCTCTTCTTGCCTTGAACATTTGGGTTGAGAAGTCTGCTGTGATTCTGATGGGCTTTCCTTTGTATGTGATTTTTTTATTTTCTCTAACTACTTGTAGAACTTTGTTCTTCTGCTGCATTTCTGGAATCTTCACAATTATATGCCTATGTATAGATTTTTTTTTTAATCAGGGCTAGTTGGAGTCCTGTGTGCCTCACTTATCTGTATGTCAAGTTCTTTTCCCCTCCTTTGGAAGTTTTCTGCCATTACTTCTGTGAACAGTTTTTTTTATGTCATCTGCACTCTCTCCTCTTTCTTCATTGACTCCAGTCAGTCTTATGTTATTCTTCTTTGCATTGTCTAGCAGCTGCTGGATTGATTTCTTGTGGTCCCTTACAATTTTCAAGCAATTTTTCTTTTCCTGGTTACTAATTGCAATCTTATCTTCTATATTTGAAATTCTGTCCTCACATTGACTCATTCTCTTGCGTAAACTTTCAGTGGAGTTTTTAATCTCCTGGAAATGTGTTTGCATCTGTTTTATGGATTCCATTTGTTTCCTATGTTAGGATTCCACCATGTTCCTCAGCTGCTCTCTAGATTGATCAATCATGTCTTGCACTATGGGCACAATCTCTGCTGTTATCTGAGAAATTATTTCTGATTTCAGTTTTTCCAGGTCCTCTTTTGTTGCCAGTTCAGGGAGTCCAGGTGATTAAGTATTAGACTGTTCCATCTCATTTCCATTTGGGGTTGCTGTAGGTGATCTGGAAGGCTGGTTTGGAGACTTATTTATGTGGCTTCTCATTTCAGTGGTGGCGGGGGAGGGGTGCTGTTGGAGCCCGTGCAGCTCACCTCCTCTGTGCTGGGAGTGGTAGAATGGTGGCCCAGAAACCCCTTCCTCTGCACTGGGAGTGATGGAACCGCAGCCTGGTGGTTCCTACCTCTGGACTGGGAGCAGTGGAACTAGAATTCCTTATATTTTAACTAAAGCATTCTGTGAGGTTTAATTTTCTGTTTACTTGGAATATACAAGGGAGTTTACTATGTACTTTGTTATTTGTAAATTATTTGCTATATAATTTATATCAGTAAAATTCATAATATATACACCTCACAAAGAGAAAGTGAGAGACAGAGCAAGAGAGAGAGAGGAAGACATCATTTCTCAGGAAATAAATACTACCAACTGCTTAAAATCCAAAAGGGAATCAAGCTCTGCCTTAGGTCAGTGAAGATCTTGAATATCTGCCCTTGTTCACCACCTTAGGGAGAAAGCGTTGTACTTCTCCATTCATATAAGGCATTCTTGCTGGAAGTATGGAGTACATGTCTTTGATTTGTTGAGAAGCTTCTGTTCTACTTTTAGTCTCCTGATAGCTTTTATCATGAACAGCTGTAGAATTTAGTCCAATATTTTTTCTCCAACTACTGACAGGATTATATGGCTTTTTCCTTTCCTCTGTTAAAATGATGACTTTCAGGGTGGATCTTCTAATGCTGAACCAACACTGCCATCCCTATAATAAAACCACTTTCTACATACTGCTGGATCTGACTTCTAATAGTTTGTTTTGTTAAACAAATTTCTATCTTTATTCATACTTTTTCTTCTATTATTTTTATCCAGTTTTAGGATTAGCACAATGTTGATTTCCTAAAATGAGGGGAGAAGTGTTCCTTCATTTTTCTGCTTTAAATGTTTGATATAATTTATCAGTTAAAATGTATATGAGCCTGTTGTTGTCATATAGGTAGGTTTTCAAGCTAGGAATATACTTTCTTTAATAGGTGCTATTCAAATTTTATATTTCCTCCAGAGTTAGTTTTCATTAATATGTCTTCCAAGGTACTTCTTAGAAGTTGTCAAATTTATTTCAGAAAAGATTTTTGTGAATTAAAAGAATCATACCACAGTGATATATGTGCGCCCATGTTGATAGCAGCACAGTTTGTGATAGCTAAAACTTGGAAACAGTCCAAATGCCCATCAACTGGAGACTGGATAAAGAAAATGTGGTTTTTTTATAAAATGGAGTACTACTCAGCCATAAAAAATGAGAAATTAGAGACATTTATAGCTAAGTGGATGCACATTGAGGCGATACTCTTAAGTGAAATAAATAGGACACACATGTATAAATACCATATAGTTTCTCTGGTGTGAATAAGGACTAAATGTATAATAGGTAATGTGAAATAGGAAGAAAAGGGGCAAGGGGGAAGGAAGTGGGAGGGCTAGGGGAAAGGATAGAAGGGAATGGGATTAATATGAGAAAATGGAAAAATAGGAACCAAATCTTTGTAAATAGGGAGGACTGGAGGGGTTGAAGGGAGGGCTGGGCAAGGGTGAAAAATAAGAACCAAAAGAGACTATGTAAAGGTGCAAATTTCCAATGATGAATGTCATTATATTATATACCTAAAATGTACCAATGATTAGAATGATTAATCAGTAATGCAGAATAGGAAGAAAAGGTCCAAAGGGGTAGTGGGAGGGGCAGGGGAAAGGAAAGAAGGGAAAGGAAAAATGATGAGAAATGGAAATAGTGGAAATAAAGTCTTTGTAAATAGGGAAGGGTAGAGGAAGTGAAGGGAGGGCTAGGAATGGGGAAAAAATAAGAACCAAGATGCATTATGTAAAGGTACAGTTCCCAATGAGAAATGTAATTGTGTTGTATACCTACAATGTACCCATAAAAGAATTAAAAAAAAAAAACAAAACAGCAAGGATCAGGAAAAAAAAAAGATTTTTGTAATATGCTTTCTATATCCTTTTAAATTCTGTAAAATCTGTGGTAATGTCTCCTACATCTTGGTAATGTAATTTTAAAAATATGTAATTGATATTGCATAATAGGAAGAAAAGGTCTAAAGGAGCAGGGGAAGTAGGAGGGGTAAGGGAAATGAAAGAAGGGAAAAGAAAAAATATGAGAAAAGGAAAAAAATGGAAATCAAGTCTTTGCAAATAGGGAAGGGTGGAGGGGGTGAAGGGAGGGCAGGAGAATGGGAAAAAAATAAGTACCAAGATACTCATGTAGTGGTACAAGATCCCAATGATGAATGTAACTGTATTTTATACATAAAATGTACCAATAAACTTAATGGAAAAAAAAGATCTTGAATAAATGGTGACATTTTTATCTTCAACAAGACAAGAGCTTCAAAAGCAGTACAGGAAGCCCTCTTGATTATAGAATACAAGTCAGGATCTTGAATGCTGCCAACTGTAGCTCACTTGAGGGACAAAGTATTTTTGAATTTTAAAGCATGTCTACTGTTTTTAGAAGCATATTACAGGGTATTTAGAGGAAAGTGTTAAATGTCATTAGAACCTCATCAAGGTCTTAGAATCCAGCACATTGAAGATAATGAAGGAGCTTTGGACAAAAAGCAGGCAGTATAATTTTCCAAAACAGTTAATGAAGGAACAAGGGCTGTGCTGGAGGATTTATCTGTTCTGATTTTCTCTCAGAGCTTAATCACAACGAGTAGGGAGAGGGCCAGGGTGGAGCTAGCCTTTATTTTGCATTGGTCTCAGAAGTAAGTAACACACTCATGGGGAAAATTTTTTTCCATTAAGTTTATTGGTATATTTTAGGTATACAATATAGTTACATTCATCATTGGGATCTTGTACCTTTACATGATATATCTTGGTTCTTATTTTTTCCCCATTCCCCTGCCCTCCCTTCACCCCCTCCACCCTTCCCTATGGAAAACTTCTAAAGGAGTAGGGGAAGTGGGAGGGGTAGGGGAGAGGAAAGAAGGGAAAAGAAAAAATAAGAGAAAAGGAAAAATGGGGAAAATTTGGTATCCTAGGACCATCAATGTTGTAAATCAAAATTCTTGAGATGAGAGGAAAGTAATTTTTTAAAATGAGTAGAAATTTGAAACAAAATGCTCTTCTGTTTCTTTCTTTATAATTGCTAAGACAGTTTAAGTAAAAGTATATATTTGTGAGAGATTTTGGTTAAAAGAAGGAGTATTTCCATTCATTTGTAAGACTTGGTGGTAAGGAATATTTTTTAAATCTACTTTAACTATAAACAAAATGTACTTGGTAACGTTTATAGGTAGAATTGTTAAGTGGTCTAAAAACTTTGAAAGTCACTTTTAATGAATAGCATCAGAATTTTGATAATGGAATGGTAAATATAAATAATAAAGATTAGTTGATGGCAATTTTGTTTACCCTCAGGAAAGAAAAAGAATTTGGTGGATTTTCTGTGAACTGTGTATGTTTTAAAATGCTGACCTGTCTGGTATTGAGGTGTGTGTGTGCGTGCATGTGTGCCTGTGTGTACACATGGTTGCATAGAACCGGCGGTATCATGAACACTACGGCTCCGTACTTCAGAGATCATTACAAAAATATTTTATTAATCCCAAGAAAGACTAAGAATGTAACTATGAAAATAAAATGGTTTTTGAATCCTCTGTTGACTGCCTACACTATTGACTTGCTAATACCTGGAACTTCCAAATTAAATTTTATGGAATATGGATTATTTATTGTAATCTCTTACAAGGAAATCCATTTTACAGAGTTTTCCAAAGTCATCCTATGTTGAGGGTGAGGCATTCCTAATTCAAGGCAGGAGTCAGGCAAAGATCATATGTCTCCCTCGAGGAAAGAAGGAGGTTTTTCTTGTTGAATATGTTTTTAAAATATTTATAGATACAGCTGGACTTTTAGTACTTCTGGGGTTTTAGTGATGGAACTCCCAAAGGACTAAAATTGTTCCAAGCAGTCTGAACTATGTCTGAAGTTCAAGAACAGTATACATTGGATCTAAAGACTTTAATCCTAGTTGGAAACTTTGAATGGGAATGTTGGCCTTATAGTCAGTCCTGTGTTTCCTGGACTTTTCGTTAAAAGAATACCTTCTTGCCTCCTAGCCAGCCCTGAATTAACTGGAGACAACCTGTTCTTCTCTACTAAATCTGCTTTTAATATAAAGTCATTAGTGCATTTCTAAGTCACAAAATGGAATGACTTTTCCATCCATCTAGTGACTAGATATTTTATTTAGTGCCAGTCACTTGATTTGGTGCTGAGAATGCATTAGGAAATGAGGCAGAAATATTTCTTTACATTCAGCAACTTAGTCTTCTGGCATCATTTACGTTCTTCCCCGAAACTGTGAATTCACTAACTTTTGTTTGGTGAAATTATTGATAACTTTTTAAATAGTGATAGCCCCCCAACCCTCTGATTCTGCCCTAACCTTCATTTGGGTTGTTAATTTATTTTTGTGAGACTTTTTGGTTCATTTCATATGACCAATACTTTCAGGTTATTTTCTGTCTGTACAAGAGCCTGAGTAAGTACTCAGGAAACCCAGGAGTCTTCTCTCATCACTCTTGGATATAGTAGTACCTTCTTCCATCAGGAAACCATCAGCAGGATAACAGGAAACCAGTCATCATGGGGCAGAAGGCACTGAAGTGTGCATCTTGCAAGGAGGTGACAGAGCAAGCTGGCTTTATATACTTTAGCCAGATTAGTCCTAATTCCCCCGATTCTCAAATTTGTCTTTTTAAAAACTGATCCTATATCATATATGTATGTAATTGTGTAAACACACACAATTACTCAAATTTCACAAACAGTAATACAGTATGATAAAAGGACTCATACTGATTTGTTTTTAACAACTTTATTGAGGTATAATTGACATATAATGAACTGGTCATATTTAAACTATATACTTAAAGTTTTGACATATGCATGTACTCATGAAACCAACAGTGTTATCAAGGTAATGGATATGCCCATCTTATCATCCTTTAAAATTTCCTCCTGTCCCTTGTAATTCTTCACTTCATCATGTCCCCGTCCACCTCAATTTACACCCCAGGCAATCTCTAAAATCTAGACTTTTAATACAAATGCAGTTATGCAACATGTACTTTTTATTGTTTTTTTGTCAGGTTTCTTTCAGTATAATCATTTTTAGATTTATATTATGGTGCATAAAATTGTTTATTCATTTTTATTGCTATTTTCTATTGTATGGATATCCTGCCAGTTTGTTTCTGCATTCACTGGTGGTAGCCATTTGAGCTATATCCAGATTTTTGTTTTTATAAATAATGCAGCTATGAACATTTGTATGTAAGTTACAATATACATTATTTTCTCTTGCATAAATACCTAGGAGTAGCGTGTTTAGATAATGTATCAGGTGTATAGTGGACATTTTCAGAAACTGCCAAACAATAATCAAAGTAATTGTATCATTTTATAGGCCCAGAGGAGTGTACGAGACTTCTGTTGTTTGCATATCCATTCTAATACCTAATGTGGTCATTCTTTTTAATTTTAGCCAACAGCCATGTAATGATATCTCATTGTGGTTTTGAATTGCATTTGATTAATGAATAATGATGTTGATCATTTTTTCATGTTAACTTTTCGTGTATATGTCTTCCTTGGTAAAATATCTATTCATATCTTTTCCCCATTTTTAAACAGTTGTGTTTCTTGTGAAGTATTTTACTCTGGATCAAGATTTTTATCAGCTATATGATATGTATTTGCTCCAAATTTGTGGCTTATTTTTTAAAATTCTCTTAACAGTGTCTCTCCAGAGTAGAAGTTTCAAATTTTGATGAATTGAGTTTAGCAAGTTGTTTTTATAGATCTTCTCAGTATCATATCTAAGAACTAGATTTTATTCCAAGGCTACAGTGTTTCCCTCTATGCTTTCTTCTAAAGACTGTCTTTTTAAAAACTGTCTTTATCAACTGAATTGTGTTTATATCTTTGTCAAAAGTTAGTTGTCTGTGTATCAATAAGTCAAATTTTATAGTCTCAATTCCTTTTTTTTTTGATGCTGGGGATTGAACCTGGGCCTTGCACATACAAGGCAAGTGATCTACCACTAGGGTACATCCCTAGCCCTGTAATAGTCTTAATTCTGTTTCAGTGATCAATTTGTCTACTGTCAAAATCACCAAACCAAGGTTCATGGAGTCAAATACAACTCACATCCTATTTTTATATAGTCTACATGTTAGGAATGGCTTATATATTTCTGAAGGGGTTTTTATGAAGAAAGAAATGTGACAGAAGCCTTATGTGTCCAGAAAAGACTAGAATATTTATTCTCTGGCCCTTCTGTGAAGAACGTTTTCCTAAGCAATCTGTTTTGACACCAGTACCTTATGTTTGATTGCTGTAGCTTTACAATATATTGATCTGGTACTGTTAGTCTTTCAACTTTGTTCTTCTTTATCAAAGTTGTTTTGACTATTCTTGGTCTTTTACTTTTCAGAACCATTTTAGATTTAGACTTTTAGATTTTAGAACCATTTTTATATTTCTTTAAAAAGCAATCAGTAAGATTTTGATTTATAATACAATCAATTTGTACATCAATTTGGGGAAAATTTACATTTTACCAATATCTGGTCTTTTAACTCATAAACACAGTATGTTTCTGTATTTCTTTACGTATTCTTTACTTTCATTGAGAAATGTTTTGTAGTTTTCAGTATATAGGACTTTCATATGGTTTTTAAGATTTGTCCCTCTATATTTCTTATTCCATTGTAAATTGCATTGTATTATAAATTTCAATTTCTGATTGTTTCTTGCTAATATGCAAATATACAATTAATTTTTATATATTATATATCCTGTAACATTTATAAATTCCCTGTTTAGTACTTAGTGACACTTTTATGAATTCATTTGTATTATATATATAATAATATCAACTGCTAGTAAAGATAATCTTGTTTCTTAATGATATTTTTATTGCTTAATTATCTTATTCCACTGGCTAGAATCTCCAGTACAATGTGAATAAAAGGGGAACAAGTGAACATCCTTCTTTTTACCCACCTTTACCATCCTTCAGTTATCCACCTGCATTCATGATGTTACCTGCAGATTTTCTATGGATAGATGTTCTTTATCAAGCTCAGGAAAGTTCCCTTCCATTTCTTATTTGATGAGAGAATTAATCAGAAAAGAATGTTAGATCTTTGTCAAAGACCATTATGAGTGTGTTGAAATGTTGTTTCTTGATTAATATTCCACACTGTGAAACTTTTATTCCTGGAATAGGTATCACTCCATCAGCATTATCCATTTTTATTTTTAATTCTGAAACAGGGTCTCCCTGAGTTGCCCAGCCTGTGCTTGAACTTGGGATCTTCATACCTCAGTTTATCAGTATTGCAAATGTGCACCAACAAGTCTGACATAATTATCCTTTTTATATATTGTTGAGTTTAATTTTTTTGTAGTCTCTTTTCAGTGTCTTTGTTTTTTTGTTTTTGTTTTTTGGGGTTTTTTTGGTACTGGGGATCAAACTCAGGACCTTGTGCTTGCGAGGTAGGCAGCAGAACCACTGAGCTAAATCCCCAATGCACTTTGGTTTTGATATTGGGAGGATTCTGGTATTATGGAGTGGGAGCCTTTTCTTTCCTCCAGTTTTCTAAGGGAGGTTAGAATTGGTAGTATTTCTTCATAAATTGATATATCAGTGAATTTCTTGGGGCTAGAGTTTTCTTTATGGTAAAGTTAAGGTTTTAATCTGAAATATTCTTTCTTTCTAATACAATTTAATGCTATCAATTTCCTTGTAAGTACTATTTTAGGTGTATTTCACATAATTTAATGGCATATGTCCTCATTTTTATTTAGATAAAAATACTTTTCAGTTTCCCCTTTAACACCATTGTGGCCATAGAATATATTTTGTGTCATTTCAAATACTTTGACATTTGTTCAGATTTGTTTTATTTCCCATACTATAATCTTTTTTTAGACAGGGTCTCACTGTGTAGTTGAGGCAGGCCTTGAGCTCACTATGTAGCCTAGGCCCTCACTGAACATGTGGGGATCCTTCAGCCTCAGCCTCCCAAGTGCTGGGATTACCTAGCACTGTAGTCTTATCTTGATAAATATTCTATGTGTGCTTGGAAACAATGTTTTCTGTTGTTATTAGATGAAATGTTCTTTAAATGTCAATTATAAATGATAATGTTCAGATTTTCTTATATCTTCTTGATTGCCTAGTTTTTCATCCTATCAGTTTTTTAAAAATGATATTGAAATTTCCACGTGCAATACGCCAATTTGTCTATTTTTCCTTTCAGTATTTTTTTTTTTAGTTATTTTTTCTTTTTGTGGTGCTGGGGATATCATTTTTTCAATTTTGTTTATTCTTTTGAAGAACCAAGTCTTGACTCCATTTTTTTTTGTATCATTCTCTTAATCTCCATTGCATTGATTTCTGCCCTGATCTTTATAATTTCCTCCCTTGTATGAACTTTGGGTTTGTCTTGCTCTTCTTTTTCTAGAAGTTTGAGGTTTAGCATCAGGTTGTTTAATTGGGCTTGCTCTGTTTTCCTAATATGCGTATTCACTGCTATGAATTTCCCTCGTAAAACTGCTTTCATTGTGTTCCATATATTTCAGTATGCTGTATTGTCATTGTCATTTAATTGTAGGAACTCTCTGATTTCTTCTTTAATTTCCTCTGTGACCCATTGGTTATTCAGAAGTGTGTTGTTCAATTTCCATGTGTTTATGAAATTTCTGTCGTTTCTTTTGCTATTGATCTCCAATTTCATTGCACTATGGTCTGATAATATACAGGGAATAACTTCAGTTCCTTTGCACTTACTTAAACATGTTCTACGAGCAAGTATGTGGTCTATTTTGGAGAACGACCTGTGTGCAGCTGAAAAGAATGTGTATTCTCATTTTGTGTGGTGGAACATTCTGTAAACGTCTGTTAAGTTCATTTGTTCAAAAGTACGATTGAGTTCTAGTATCTCTTTGCTTGTTTTTTGTCTAGTTGATCTATCTATTTGTGACAGTGGGGTAATGAGGTCCCCTACTACTATTACATTAGTGCTTATTTGATTTTTCATGTCCATTAGTATTTGCTTTATATAGTTGTGCGCACTAGTGTTTGGTGCATATATATTTATGATTGTCATCTCTTAGTCTTGGACTGTTCCCTTTACAAGGATGTACTGTCCTTTTTTATCTCTCTTAATCAGTGTTGGTTTGAAATCTATTTGATCTGCAAAGAGGATAGCCACTCCTGCTTTTTTTAGGTTCCTGTCACATGGTGTATTGTTTTCCACCCTTAATTTCCAGTCTATGAGTTTCTTTTTGAATTAAGTGTGTTTCTTGTATGCAGCATATTGTTGGATTTTGCTTCTTGACCCATTCTGCCAGTCTGTTCCTTTTGATTGGTGAATTGAGCCCATTAACTTTGATGGTTATAACTGATATGTATTGACTTATATTGTCATGACTTTTTCTTTTTGTTGGATTCCCCCCCCCTTTGCTTCAATTTCTTTTCATGCCCAATGGATTCATTCTGCTGGGCTTCCTAGAGTTTCGATCCTCATTATCTTTTCCTAGGATATTGTCTAAAATTTTTGGAGTGCTAGTTTTGTATTTATGAAGTTCCTAAGGTGCTCTTTGTCATGAAAGTATCTTATTTCTCCATCAATTTTGAAAGATAGTTTTGCAGGATACATCAATCTGGGTTGGAGGCCGTTTTCCTTTAGGGCTTGAAATACATCACTCCAAGCTCTTCTTGCCTTGAGGATTTGCTTTGAGAAGTCTGCTGTGATTCTGATGGGCTTTCCTTTGTATGTGCTTTGTTTCTTTTTCCTAACTGCTTGTAGAATTGTGTTCTTCTGTTGGGTTTCTGGAATCTTAACTATTATATGCCTATGTGTAGATTTTTTTTGATCAAGGCTGGTCGGAGTCTCACATGCCTCACTTATCTGTATGTCAAGTTCTTTTCCCCTCCTTGGGAAATTTTCTGCCATCACTTCTGGGAATTTTTTTTTTTATGTCATCTGTACTCTCTCCTGTTTCTTTATTGAGTCTGTTCAGTCTTACGTTATTCTTCTTTGCATCATCTAGCAGCTGCTGGATTGATTTCTCATGGTTCCTTACAATTTTCAAGCAATTTTTCTTTTCCTGGTTACTAATTGCAATCTTATCTTCTATATCTGAAATTCTGTCCTCACATTGGTTCATTCTCCTGCGTAAACTTTCAGTGGAGTTTTTAATCTCCTGGAAATGTGTTTGCATCTGTTTTATGGATTCCATTTGTTTCCTATGTTGGGATTTCATCATGTTCTTCAGCTCCACTATTTTTCTGTCTGTGTCCTCTCTAGATTGATCAATCATGTCTTGCACTATGGGCACAATCTCTGCTGTTATCTGAGAAATTATTTCTGATTTCTTTTTTTCCAAATCCTCTTCTGTTACCAGTTCAGTGAGTCCAGGTGGTTGTGTATCAGATTGTTCCATTTCATTTCCCTTTAAGGTTGCTTTAGGTGATCCGAATACTGTTTTTGAGATTTGTTTACCTGTCTTTTCATTTCAGTGGGGGGGGATGCTACTGGCACCCTTGCGACTCATCTTCTTGGTGCTGGGGGCAGTGGTACAGTGGCCTGGAAGGCTCCTCTGCAGTTCTGGGAGTGACTCTGGTCTTCAGCACAACTATGTGGTCTGATGTGCCTTTATTGCAGGTTCTCTTCACGTTTCCAGTGGGCTTCAATTTTCATCAAGGAGCCTGAGAAAACCCCTCTTTCTGTTGTTCACTTCTGCTCTATCTTCTGGAGATCAGGACAATGGCCTTTATGACCCCCTGTGCCTCTGCAGTGTCGGGGTGTCGTTTTTATCAGTTTATATCTCATGTATTTTGAAGCTTTGTTATTAGGTATATAAATGTTTGATTGTTATCTTCTCTTATGGATTGTCTATTTTATTAATATTCTTCAATCTGAAACATTTTTGCCTGATACTAATACAACTACTCTAGCTTACTCTTTCTTTATCCATAATTCTTTTCCCCCCCAGTATTGAGGATTTAATTCAAGGCCTTTTGCACTGAACTACATCCCCATGCCCCCCTACACCTTTTATTTGAGACAGGGTCTTGTTAATTCACTAAATTGTACAAGTTGGACTTGAACTCATCATTCTTGTGCCTCAGCCTCCCAGAATGCTGGCATTATGGGCCTATGGCACCTCATCCACCTCCAGCTTACTATTTTTTTTTGTACCTGGGATTGAACTGGAGACCTTGCACTTGCGCGGCAGGCACCAGAACCACTGGGCTAAATCCCCAGCCCCTCCAGCTTACTTTTGATTGTTTTGTTTCTTTACATTTAGAATGTGTTTCAAATGAGTTTTTATTTTTTTATTGAATTCAACAATCTTTTCCTTTTTAATTGTGAATATTTAGACCATTTATATACTTCATGGCTGTTGATGGTTAAGTTTGAATATTTTATTTTGTTTTTGTTTCTATTTTATTATTTTTTGTTCTCTTTTTCATTTCCTTTTAGAAGTCGGTTGAATATTTTTAATGATTATATTTTATCTCCTGTCTTTGCTTTTTAGTTTCAACCCTTTTTTACTTTCTTTGTTTCATTAGGGGGTATAAGTACATTCTTGTTCCTTACCCTACAATGGGTTACATCTTGATAAATCCACCCCCATAAGTCATGCATTACATGTACATAACCTAGTGAATAACATAGCAGCATAGTACTCTGAAGTGTTAGTTTATCTTCATGACAGTATGGCTAACTGAGAGCTGCGGCTTGCTCCCACTACTAGGCATCTTGACTAGCCTTCATTCCACTAGCCCATTGAATGATCAAAATCTAAAATATGGTTCTTAGTGAATTCATATAGCTTTGGTACCACTGTAAAGTCATCATAAGTGGATCCATCATGTAAGGAGAGCATCTGTATCTTTCACTTGTCATTGCCTACATTTAAGGGATATTAGACCAGTTCATACATAGAATAGATACTTTACTATTGTACACTTCTATTTCCCCCCCTCTATGTTTTTGTGGTCAAGCAGTTTTATTTTTTTTTGTATGTCATAATCTCTATATTACAGATATTAATTTTTAATTAGCTTAATTATCTTTTAAAGTGACTTTGTTGTTACCATTTGTAGTGGTCCTCATTCTTCTATAGGTACATGTATTCTTATCTAGGGCACCCTTTATCATTTTTTATAATGCAGATCTGCTCATGATTAATTATTTTAACTTTCGTATATCTGAGTGCAAATTGTATATGGAATTCTAGATTGATTTTTTTATTCTCTCTAAGTAATTTAAAACTATTCTACTGTGGGCTCAATTGGTTTTTATTAACATGAGAAAATCAGCTATGGTGTCATCATAACCTTTGTCTTCTGTATTTAACCAGTTTTCCCTCCTTTGCATGCCCTGTTTGTTTGTTTGTTTGTTTGTTTTGTTTTTCCCAGAACAAGATCTTGCTTTGTTTTAGAATGGTCTCAAACTGAACTTGCTGTGTAGCTCAGGGTGGCCTTGAACTTGTGATCCTCCTGCCTCAGCCTTCCAGAGTGCTGGGATTACAGGCATGTTGCACCTGGCCTACCTTCTACATACTATTAATAATTTTAGATGAAGATTCCTGAAGGTCTTTGTCTTCCTAACGTTGAATTTGTATGAAGGCTGCCATCTTGTTGCAATGTAGAATTTACTGCTGAGATGTATAGGTGTTTAGTTTGTAATTTGCTGTGGTGGTAATACAAGGGAGAGAGAAGAGCCTTACATACTCATCTGCTAGCTATCTAGTAGAGAGGATCATTCTCTTAATCTCATTTACATTTTGTCATAAGTACACCAAAGTTACACAGGCAAAAGTCAGATCCTCCAAATTAGGTGAGTGTGGCAGTTACAGATTTCTGACAATGGATATGATTGTTTAAAAAATGTAATCTTACCAGTACATTTTAATTTTCTTCCTTTTTAATAAACCATCTCTGACAGATGAAAAAGAATCTGTGCTGTAGCTCACATTTCTTATGGTAGGCAAATTTTAGCCATAAACTTAATTATGACAAAATTTTTCAAATGACTCCAAATTTGGGCACTTGATTTCAGAGGATACACCAAGTTCTATTTTTGAGCTGATAAAATCCTTCTTCTGAAAGCATTTGTTTATTATATTACAACTTCACATGAGCTGAGCTCCATCCTGACCCAGTGTTAAGTGTCTGTGGTAGATTTCATTACATCCATATACTGGAAGTCCTGCCAATATACTGGCAGCAAAATCCTAGTGGAAAATAAATGGCAATAAAAAAGAGAAATGATAGCCTGTGTGAGTGGTGAGGAGCACAGCTTTATTGAGACTGGACAACCCCAGAGTAGTGACTTGGCATGCAGACATGAGCTTAAGAGAGTGTGAGTGAAAGCTGATATTGGAATAACGACTCTGTGGCACAGACATGGGAATAATTTAATTAATTGCACTGAAATTTCTTTGATGAATAGTTATGTGGTGATAAGCATGAGGTTGAACAGCAGAATGAGTCTCAGCTTTTTTAATGGGCCAGCACAGCTGCATTTTTGGATGCCTTCCCACTTTATTTTTGCCTGCAGCTCTCCACTACTTTACTTATCCACATCTCTCCAGCTAGGCACACCACCGTGAGGCTCCCTCTCTTCGTCTGCAGAGCTAAGGGGCCAAGTACATTTGGCCATGAAAAGCCAGTTGGTGACTGCTTTGAAATGAAAACCAGATCAAATGAAAATTGTGGGATGGTTTTCTTATGATGGCTGCATCCTCCCCTCCCCAAATCTTGGGGATGCTTTTACAGAGTCTTTGCTGCTAAGTTGTATAAAGATTTTAATAAAAAATTCTTGTCCCTGGAGAAAGAGGCATGTCTTTGTTGTCAGAGAGCTAGAGGGAAATGAGCAATGCAGCCCAGCTGGAGCACCAGCATTAATCCCATGATTCCTAGCCCATATTTTCAGACAGATCAATTACTTATGGCTGTAACCAATCTCTCACCGATTTCTTGCTGTTCAGGCTCCATTTCCAGACTTGGCAGCTGACATGGCCTTCCAACTTGATAGGACTTCAGCTGCAAATCTCTTCAGGTCTGCTGCCTTCATTCATTGACGTTATACAAATGAGTTATTAAATAAAAATCAAAAGTCAAAGATTGTGGGTGGTAATCTCTACTTGGCTCAGTTACACCCGTGGATCTAGGCAACATTTGCAGTTGGATTTTAAAAAAAACAAGATAGATGACTCAGTTGTCTGACTTCCTTTACTTTTATGGACAGTCTTGAATGAGAGAAAAGCCCTCTCTAGAGGGAAGAAATTATTCACAGTGGATGCATTCCTTATCAACTTCTGAGTTGAAAGATTAACTCAGAAATGGAGAGAAAGGAGATTATGAGGAGACACAAAGGGCTTGTATAGGTGAGCTGTGAATAATACATTTTACACTAAGTCACCCCTTTTCACCTGCTAGGCTACCTGGGCCTAAGGCTAGGAGATTCTGTATCAAAAAGAGGTGACCCTTGCTAAAACACAGGTGGCATGGAACGTATAAGCTGTTTATAGAGTATGTCAGTGTGTGAATATAGCACTTCTGTGAAGGGGCTAAATGCAATACCCTCTGAAGACTACCTAGAATTTATTTAGTGTCTGCAAGCTGTAACTATTCCTGTGTGTGGTGAACCCTTCATTCAGGCCATTCAGGCCTCTTGGAAGAAGTACTTGGGGACCAGCTAAAGGAAATCAGAGAGTTCTTTATGTGACTTGACTCACTTTAGACACACAGATGTGCATCTGTTGGTAAAGTGTGTAATTGTCTCTCTTTGTGTGCTTCTCTTTTATTGTCCTTCCATCATTTCAGTCCCCAATGTATAGTTCTATGAGGACTTTTCTGTTTTACCTTTATGACCCACATTTCTGTTTCCCACAATAATCAATTGTGAAAACTTTACAGAAAGGAGAACATAGACATCTAGAAAAGATAAAGGGTTTTATGTTTATCATAGGGGGAATTATGTGTTTATCTGTATATTTGTATATATTTCTGCCTTTTGTGCTTGTTGGACACTGGTATATGTGTTGAAAGCTTTCTCCTATATGGGACCCATTAGTGGTATCCTTTTGGAACAGGTATTCATGAACTCTGTTCACAGTTAAGGAAGTGAGTCCCTGCTGTTAAATCTAACAAGCAGTTTCCCCTTGGGCTTGTTGTATTACTTTGGATTGATTCTAAAGAAGGAAAAAAACGCACACACACACAGAACATACTTGTTTGATTTGAAAGTTAAAAATTGTGTCTCTTTGCCTCTCCCTTTTATCTCCAGCCCTTCCCTGACATCCCAAAGTGAGTAGTAAAACATGAGTCAGATGATATGTATGGTAAAACTGCCACAACTCTTGGCCTGATCCAGACTTGATTTTTTGTGGCTTTGCATTTGTTATAATTCATTAAGCAGTATGGAAAAGAGTCAT
Source organism: Heterocephalus glaber (assembly GCF_053883595.1). Lineage (NCBI taxonomy): Eukaryota > Metazoa > Chordata > Mammalia > Rodentia > Bathyergidae > Heterocephalus > Heterocephalus glaber. The sequence continues at coordinate 18,570,922 of NW_028258381.1, read as the reverse complement.
CGGTAACCATACATGACAATACCCCATCCTCAGATCTTGCCAGAAATTGAAAGTTTGGGAGGCAGTAAGAAATAAAAAGGTGAGACTTATAGTTAGTTCAAGTTGCTTTTTTCCTCCTTGAAATGTTGCTTGTCTTATTAGGAGTTCTTTAGTGAACAAAATGTAATGGTAGCTTGGAGAAATTATGGACACTTTCCAGCAGCCTGGAGGGAAAAAAGGACTTAGGAGTCTGTAAGCTTTATCCCCTGGTTGCAGTTAGGAAGCCAGTTGACAGTATAATAGGCTTTTGGAAGTGGGTGCGATGGTTTGTGTGTTCTGTTTGATGTTGCAAATACCTAACCCTCAGGGAGATCTGCAAAGAGGATATTGTGTTCTTAAAGAAAGGAATAGATTAACCTGGAATGTGAACTGAAAAACTTCTGAATTCTAAAGGACTTAGGTGTAACCAAGAAGAATCTCATTTACTTATATGGAAGCATCATTTGGCTGGCTGCCTCCTGAAAGACAAGCAACAGCCTGGACATTTTTTTGTTTTGTTTTGATTAATGAAAAGATGATCATCAGTAAACTTGAGAGGATTAGATTACAGGTTAAGGATGTGTTTGCATATGTGTGTGTCCACAGTGTATGTGTGTGTGGGGGCGAGGCTAATACTTTCTTTGAAGACATGTGCATACCCATACACTACAAGTTTTACAACTACTTGTGCTTCTTGGAACCTAATAATCCTTTTCTTCATATTCAGATTTATACTCCTGACACATTTGGATAAGATACACACTTGGTATTTTGGCTATTTTAAGCCAATTCTGTCATTCATGAATATATGCCTTCATTTCAAACACATTTATTAAGCACCTGCTATATGCCAGATACTATACTAGACATTGGGGATATTGTGGTTTTAAAAAAAGAAGAAATATAAAAAAGGACAATGACGGCTCTACTGTAGTTTATAAGGTACTGGAAGACAATCAAATAATCAGGCAAATATACATCTGCACTGTCTTTATATTGTCTTTGTGTTCAATATAAGGTTACTGAGCTCCTCTAGATGCTCTTATTCTATGATAGGCTCTTCAAAGACAAATAACCTTGCAACAGTTCTGTTCAAGTCAATGACTTGCCATTTATAGAGAGTAAATGAGTTTACTTATGGAATTGAGCAAAACCCCTGATCCATGTAGGAGCTATACTTCATCTCTGGATATTAACTTGGCATATGATTCTAAGATAGCACCCCAGAAGAACATTCTGTTGGGCCCTTATGTGTAAGCCATGATATACCAGTAAGATAATGTTACAGCTTTTCTCTCACTAGCCTCTCTACAACTCTGAGTTCAAGATTTAGCCTGCTTCTTTGTGAACTGGGATTAGTGAACCTCTCTGAAATAGAATTTCCCATGTGCAAAATGGGAATTGTTGTACTAGTTCATGAGATTGTGAATACTAGTTCATGGGATCATTCACATGAAAATATTTCATAAAGGCGACTAGTTGTTGAGTTTAGACCATTTATACTATTATTTCAGACTTTGTAGAGTGTAACACTTGTTACGGTCAACTGTGTTCCATGCTTTTAAAGCCCTAAAACTCAGAAGGAAGTTAACTTCAAGTTCAAGTCAAGTATAAAAATCATCATGTCTTTTTTCTAGCAGAATGTTCAGAAGAATTAGCATAAAATGTTCAAATTAAGGCAGAAAGAAAATTTTTCTAGATGTGGACTAGTTGGTATCAATATGTATACACCATTCTTGAAATCCAATCTTGGCTAGCATTGATGTCAATCTTTGCTGTCCTGCATCTGATTTCTGCTTCTTTGACCTTGTATTTTTTGTTCTAACTTGAGGGATGAAATTGAAAAGAATCATTATGAAAACATTCTCAGTGGGTTCTAACACCTTGGCTCAAAGATTCATGCTGTGCAGCACTGAACAATGTGGAATAATTAAAAGAATCATAAATATGAAATCACATAAGAACAGTCATTATTTGAATGAGAAGCCTTCATGTGAGATGATACTGGGTGATGGGAATTGGAGAATTCTATTTTCTGAGAAAAAGTTCATATGAATAACTTAAACACTCAATATGTGTCCTGTAGTGGATGTTGTATCTGCCTGAACTGTGATATGATCTCTTGGCCTTCTGACTCTTTTTGTTTAAAGGGCTTAAATCACGCTATCTTTGGAGTTAGATGGCCTTTTACTAAGATTCTTCCCTTAGACTAAATTGAAAAAGTTCATGGTTTTTGATGTCTTTCACTCTTCTCTTCCCTCTCCTCTGTCTCTGTAAAATATAAAAGTTATCACAAAGTGCTTTGACTGACTTTGTATTATCAGAAATTAATTGGAGATCATATTTCATTTGTCTTTGTCATTGATTTGTAATACTAAATGTATCTGTGCAATTCATGTGTGGTGTTATCTTTTTTTTTTTTTTTTTTTGGTACCGGGGCATCGAACTCAGGTCCTTGCGCTTGCACAGCAGGTGGTGAAACCACTGAGCTAAATCCCTGGCCTGTGTGGTGTTATCTTATAATCAATATGTACTCTTCTCTGTATTCTACACATTGTCAGCCTCATTCTTGTCTAATAGTCAATAATTAGTGAAAAATTTGAATGAGATTTACTTTTGTTCCTTTTTCTTCCCACAATTCTGTCTTCTTCAGGATAATTCAGGTCTGAATGGCTTGCTGGTCATAAGGAGCTAAATTTAATGTTAATCCATGGGCATGCTCCGGTCTACACACTTGGCTTAGCTTCTGTTTCCATGTAGGCTACTTATAATCATCCGGATGCTCTTCTATAGATACAGTGCAACACTCCAAAAACACTACACTCTAGTGTAGAGAACTACTGGTGAGACTGTACAGAACAGATCACCTTGCAAATACCTTAAAGTCTTTGATAATGGAAGCTCTTACTAAGGCAAAATCTTAAATAATATGTAGAATCAGCATACTATCTCCAAAACACTTGTAGTATTTATTAGGTGGGTGTGAGCTGAAGGTAAGCTCCTATTAAAAAAAAAGTCTTTGTAATGATTAGTAAGGGCTCACTATAATTTAAAGTATTCTTTGGAGTTTATAAATATGGTCTCATAAAAAGCCTGAATATAAGGGAACTGTGACTTTAAGTCATTAGAAGCCCAGTGGTTTGATAAAATAACAGGAAACAGACAATTTATTATGAGCAGTCTCAGTAGCTCTGGATTATCTATAAAACTTTTATGGTCTTGCCCAAGTGGCAAGAAGCCATAAAACTTGCTTGAATGAGGGACTTGTTAATTTACTTGTTAAAGCAAATTAAAAATTTATAAGTGCTTTTAGGTAAATGAGATCTTCTCTCATTGCTGCCCTTGTGGGGCCCTGGAGTCCTAGGAGGGGAGAGTGGCTATGCTCAGACACCACTGCAGAACAATAAAAGCTATTAAATTGTTCCAGTTTATTACAACACAGCCGTGCAGCTGTTGGGGCTAGCTGTGGGGTACCAGTAGTTGACAGCCTGGAGTTTCACTAGGCTTCGTGTCCCACTCTAAGGAAGGAAGGAAGGAGGGAAGGAGAGAGAGGGGCAGGGAAAGAGAAGAGGGGGAGAGGGAACAGCCAAGAAATGAGACAGTGTTTTACCTTTGTAATTCTCCAGTAGTTAGTAATATAGGTTATAACTTTTTATTTTTCCATGACTTCATGAATTCAGATATTTAAACTATTTTTGTATACTCAGAAGTATTTCTCTTTAATTTTGTCAGTTATCCATACATGTAGATTCCAATCCATCTTGATGCCCTTTAGCCATTTAGTGTTTATGGACAAAGGCCAGGACTTAGACTGTTTTTAAAAGCTCAACAACATTTACTGAAAATTTTTTTTTTACCTTTCCCATATCTAGCTTCAAAATTTAGGAGAAAGAGATAAGGAGGGACATCTGATGCATATCCTTGATGCATATTTGACTCCAAAAACTAAGTACAATGAATATAGGCAGAGGCAGATTTTCTTGTACTTTCCTGTGGATAAAATGTCAGCTTAGGTTAAAATTCTTGGATCTAAACAACTTCCTTTACTTTTGTTTCCAACATGTCAAAGTCGTTCCCAAGGTGACCTCTTCCAGGGGTTTTTGAATGGTTACTTTGGCTAGTGGGAGTCATTTTTCAGCCTTAAGTCCTACAATTCAAGGAATCTTGTTCTTACCTCCCTTAGAGATGCTTTACAGTAGGAAGTCTTCTCCTTATCTTTGGATTAGCCAGGGTCCAGGGAAATAGAAAATAGTTTGTTCTTCCACATACATCAGAAATTTGTAATTACTCTTTTGTGTATGTAGGTTAAAATATTTCTTATATCTCAGTTACTGACCACTTAATATTAAATGATGTTTATTTCATACATGTTATGGGTTGGATTTTAAATGTCCCCCAAAGGTCTCATGTTAGGAGGTGAGATCTAATGAGAGGGAGTGAATCATTGAGAGTGTGACATAGAAGTGTGTATACTTGTTTTCAGCCCCCTGCTCCCTTCACTCTCTTTGCTTGCTAGAAGCCATGGATAAGCAACTGGCCTCCACTAAGCCCTTCCACCATGCCATTTCTGTCTTGGAGCTGCCAACTATGGATGGAACTCACTGAAACTGTGAGCTAAAATAAACCTCTCCTTCTTTAAGTTGTGAATGTTGGATATTTTGTCCGAGCCATGGGAAAGCTAACTAATACAACAAGTATATTTAAATTTTAAGATCTCTCCAGAAAAGATAGTTTCTGCAAATATTTTCTAATATTGCCAGCCACTGCAAGGAAACTGATGTTTTATAAATTTTGAGATTAGAAATGATAAAAATGCTATTAGGTAGTAGTATTCATTCTTCTACATTATTCACCCTTCAGTTACTTATATGTAACATATGTATCCAAATTCTGATTTGGATTCCATTTGGAATGATATTTTGAAAGACATATTATTGGCAGTAAAGTGTCAAAGAAAATTGGTAGAGTAATAAGTAAATATGGTAAATATATGTGTATTTTTGATGATATTCCATCAAAAGTGCAACACCATTCAAACATAAAGATTCCTATATAAAAATAATTGATTCTTCTCCTGGTCACTGTTGTAGTCAGGGTTTTGGAAAGGGAATACATTTAGTACAGGACACATAATTTATAGGATTATTTTATGATATTTACCCAAAAAAGTCAGATACAGAGAAGTGTAAAAGATTAGGCACACACTAGAGGCCTGAAGAATCCAGCCAAGGGCCTGGATCCCACACAAGAACAGCTGAAGGCTTAGAGCCCGAGGCAGTGTCCTCCGTGAGTCCAGCCATTGGCCTAGAGCCCACGGCAGTGCCTCATGCTTGTCCGTACTGAGGATCTGCACCGGGAAGGTCCAAAGGCCAGTAGTGAAAGCCAGAAAACCTGCGCCAGTGGAGTGAAGGCTCTGTGCCACCAGGCTGAGGGATCCACACCAGACCCAAGAAGTGAGGCTCATGGTGAAGATCAGAGCTCCCCTGGGGAGAACAGCAGCCCTTCCCAGCGACAGCGAGGCCCGAGCTCCTCCTCACACAGGCAAGCTTACATCAGGAAAATCAGCATCAGCAAGCTTCTCCTAGAAATCAGCAGTCCACGATCTTCCCCTCCAGTTCTCTTTTTATGGATATTGGCAGAAATCCTCAGGTGGGTCCTCCATGCCCAGCCACGCTGATTGGGTTCAGCTGAGTGTTACAAGTTGACCATCAGTTAATCCACCAGTCACTACTTTCATTATTTCAAATATACCACTATACAGTACCACTGTATGCTTATTGTACCTCTTAGCAACGTCACAAGCCTCTTACTACTGGCTTCAGTTGTAATGCTCTTTGCATTCGTAGAATCTCATCTCATTTAGAGACTCAGCAAAAATAATTGGGTATAACTATCTCTGCACAAATTATGTGTTTTAGGACGTTTTCTGGACCTGGTTTGTATCCTTCATGGGTAGAACTTTTCATTCGATTAACCCATAGACCTAACCACATAGTCTGTGGAATTAGAGAGCATTATGGGCTGTCCCATTCCTTTGTTCAAGAGGATCAAACTAAATTCCATGCACAGAAAAATGGATAGATTTAAATTTTTTAGAATAGAAATAGCAAATGACATGGGCCAGAGGTCAGTTGCTTGGATCTACAGAGGAGATGGTTACAATGTGATGATAATGTGGTGTGAAAGCCAAAGACAGCTGCAGGGAAGTAGTGGCAAACCTTTCATGGTTAAGTAGCAGCACTTCAGTATATTTGGTTTTAAAAGAGTTCAGGTTAGAATTTTAGTGTAGATACTCACTCGTTAGTAATATTGATATATGTTGTATAATGATTGCTTAATTGCTAATTTTCCTTTGCTAATTGATGTTTTTCTATAAAACCAAATTCTTTAGCTCTTTACATTTATTGAATGCCATCTGGCTTATGAATTTTCATAAGAACTGCCAAAAAGAAAAAAAGAAAAAGGTGCAGACTCCCTCTTCCTGCCTTTCTCTTAAGAAGGTAGAGAATATGTATCTATAATGGCTTTTTAAAGCTGGAATTATTTATTTATGTATTTATTTTGGTACCAAGGATGGAACTCGGGACCTTGCGCTTGCAAGGCAGGTGGTGGACCCACTGAGCTAAATCCCTGGCCCTATAATGACTTTTTAATGTGTCTTTAGAGATTTTTTTTAGGGCTTTAAAATAAAATATCATTCCACTAAAAATACATCCTCTGTTTCCCAACTAGAATTTCCTTCCCACAGTCACCTCTGGCCATTTGTGGCAATCTAATCTTTTATTCTTCTATTCAAATATTCTCTTTGTAATTATTAGACAAATATACCTTTTAAAATATGTTTAACCTGATTGATAGAAAAATGCTATATTTATTTATTTTTTTAAATAGCTTTATTCACTCATAACATTTTGGTTTATAGACATCATTAGAATTTCATTCTACAATAGCAAAAGAAATACAGTGTTTATGTCATTGATTTTCTTTTACCACTAACTATGGGCTCTGAGGCATTTCCTTGTATATAATTGTGTCATTACAGGTTTTTTGCTCAGATTTACATGCACACCTGTATGATTGCCTTATTCACTAGATAGACTTTAGTAGCTTTTCAAAAATGGGCTAGTGTTCATGACTTTGTACTCCTTTTCTCCTAATAATCTTTAGTAAATACTCAAAGCTAAGTTATAAATCAGATACAAATTATACTCTTAATATTAATTAATAATAATTATTAAGGTAAAATTGTACTCTTAATTTAAAGAATTACATCACCTTACTCTGGTAAAAATGGTAATCATTAAGAAATCAAATCATAACATGCTGGGGTGGTATGAAAAAGAAACACTCCTTCATTATTGGTGGGAATGTAAACTAGTACAACCACTATAGAAATAAGTATGGAGGATTTTCAAAGAATTGAAATTAGAAATTCCATATGTCCTAGCTATCTCCTTGCTAGGTATCTTCCCCAAAGAACATCAGACTAAGAGATCATCCTTAAGACATCATACTACAGCAATACTTGCATACCAGTGTTTATAGCAGCTCAACTGATAATGGCTAAATCCTGAAAGCAGCCTGGATACCCATTAACAGATGATGGATAAAGAAAATGTGGTATCTGTATATGATGGAATACTACTCAGCTTTAAAAAATGACAAATTTGAGACATTTGTAGGAAAATAGATGCACCTGGAAAATATAATGTTGAGTGAAATAAACCAGACACACAAGCTTAAATGCCATATAGTATCTCTCATTTGAGTGAGACAGAGTACAAGGAGAGTAATAAAGGATGGATAAGAGGGGACAATGGGATAGATCTCTTGCAATAAAGAAGTGGACCAAGGGAACAAAGGCAGGGGTTGAGGAGGGGAAAGGGGAAAACAGAATGAAGATATACTATGTACAGGAACCTAAAACCCTCAATGAATGTAAACATATGCCATAATATGAGCTAAAATTAATAACGTCGACAAGAATGGAAAACAGGATAGGGGAATTGGAAGAGGGAGGGAGGAGAGAAGAGGATGGGGATTTAAAAAAGAAAGAAGCTATGGTATGTACATGTAGCCACTTCCCAAGATAAACGTAAACTGCATGTATTGCAAACTTGTACTAACAAAGTAAAAAAAAAATTATGTGAAAGAGTACTTCAATTATGAAGTCATTCTGTGAAGAAAGTTAAGACAGAATTATAAAATTTATCTCTCAAATTGTCATATGTAACCTCAACCCCACCAAATTTTGTATTGGTCATTCAGAATTGAAAGTCATTTTAATAAAAATATCATCAAGATATGTGATGGCATTTACTTAATTACTTCCATTACAAAAATTTCAGGTTAATAATGTCAGATTTGCTAATTGTTTACTTTAATGCTCACCAAATCAGAAAATATTAAAACTGTTACCTACCCAGAGAAATAGAAACACTGCAGTTGTCTGTAACATGTCTGCATTGCCCATGAACTATAATGTCACTTGGGAGGACATGATAATGTTTTAGAAATAACACAATTTCTGGAATAATAGACCTAGCTGTGAACCCCAGTTATACCTCATATTTGCTTAATGTTGGGTTCATATGAGCCCCACTTAACCTTAAAATGGTAGTAATTATATATGTGATAAGTTGTTGGTAGAGGAACTTGCAACTTAATGAGCAAAATAGTTGGTACTGTCAGGCAGCCAGATTCTAGGGTCAGTCTACCCCCCGTTCTGGAGTATCTTAGTTGGGAAATTCATCTCTCTGACTTTTAGATTGTTTGTTTCGAGGACACATGAAAATGTACTTACTTTAGAAGATTTATGTGAAGATTAAATTAGATAAGTATATACAGTTATTAGAGAATTGTGTCATTGTAGACAAAAGTGAGCAACATTCTTAGCATCACAAAGATGAAAATAGCTTCATAGTAACTGGACATCCTGTCTTAGCCTAATAGAAATGAGAATATGATATTTCCCATTGCTCTTTCCTGTTCTTATGATAGTTGTCTTTACATATTGCCAGGATGGTAGAAGCGTCAGACTAGATAATTTGGGGCAATTTTAGACAAAAATTAGTTAAGTTGTTCAGTACATACACCTTTTTGAGTAATAGCTCAATGAGAGTTTCTGTTATATATCAACGGGAGTGTGGTATAAGGTTTTTTTGGAGGAAAATCTAAATTAGAAATTTAGATATGTTCTTAAGTTGCAAATATATGTACATCAAAGCTATTGTAAGAATAAATTTAAGTCTGATAGTATACGTAGTTTCAGTACACATTGGCGAAATAGCCTGCTGAGTGCTGATTGAAAACAGTTGTTAATTCTCTACTTCAGTAAATTCAGAGTGGAAAAACTTTCCTTAATAAAGAACAGATTGAGGAGATCCAAGACCTTACTGTGTGGGAATTAATGGCAGATGCGTATACTGGTAGTTAAAATGTTTCATTAGATGTTAATGTCTTGCTGTGTTTTTAATTGTTCAGGAATTAGCCTCTAGAATATTAAAACCATCTGTTTGTTATCATGATGAAACAGAATGCTTAAATAGTTATTAATTTGTGCTTCTTATCTTTTTTGAGAAATAATCTGTAAAATTTTGATCTGTTTGGAGTGTAGGCAATTTGGAATGAGTATGTGAAAACAATTTTAAAGCATACAGTGTCCCAAATAGCTGAAATTTGTCTTTTTTTCTTACGTGCTGCATATATATTTTATACTTTATCCCTGACCTTATTTTTTTCTCCGTAATGTGATGAGAATGATAACAGAACTGGATTAATTTATGATTAAAACTGAAGACCACACTTGCACATACTGATTAGTTTTCATTGGGGAACAAGATAGAGTTTATACATTTAGAGCAATGAAAGAGTTGAAGTTTTTAGTTCTGAAGATGTACTTTCCCTGCTGTTTCTACCAGCTCTGTATCACCACTGAGGGCTGTAGATGTTGGTTGTGTGGGTTCTGTTCTTAACTCTTTACTTTTGCGCCTTAATGATTCAGGAAAGTCTTCCTCATATTTTGGTTTTTCAGTGTGTAAATTAGGAAACAGTGGATTCATTTATTGAGATGCGATGCTTAGAAACATATAAAGGTCACATATTTGTTTTATTTAGAGGGCACAGAAATTGATTCCTTTTTTAATTACATGACAGAAATATTTTGTCTTCTCATCACTCAGTTTGATTAGGAAAAATTACTAACTTTATAAGATTGTGCAAATCTGACAAAATCATGCCAATTTTGGAAATTTTACTTATGTGAGAATCTTTCTGCATCTTGGTGAAATATCATATGTTTAAGCTAAGAATTAATGAGAGTTGAGAAATTTCTGATTATTTATATAAGGTTCTTTTACCTCACTTGGCCCTTATTAAAAATTGGATTATTCCATTCCCTAAGTCTATTTTGTCCAGATTGAAAATAGGAGATTTTGATTTTTACTTTCAGTTTTCTGACACCATGTGAAAATCAACTTGGAACTTAGAAGTGAAGTTTGTTAGAAACTCAAAGACTCTAATTCAGGTTCCTCACAGGCCAAGTTGGTAATAGATATTAAATTATGCAGGGCAGTGCAAGGTATAAGGGCCTTCCTGGTGCAGGGATGCCTTTATAACTGCAGAGTCAATTCAGGTAGTTCTCTTGTTTCCAGGAGCACAGCCTGTTGCTAAGTGGTGATTCCTGATACCAGAGGTCACATAAATCATATCTTTGCAATATAACAAGAACAATCATATTATTTCTCCATAAAAAGTACCTTCTTTAAAAATTACCCAGGTGATTTTACAGTACAATGGACCCTTGAGTTAAGAACTGCCTGACATACAACTTGGGTTATGACTGGAATTTTAGTTTTAACTTGCGACCAAAGTCTTGAATTATGACCTGAATGCCCGCCACTTGTGCTTCCAGATGGCCTCAGATACAGATCTAACCCTTAAAGAGTTCTGAAAGGAACATTACAGCATCCTCTCCTGTGTGGGGTTAACTGACAAGTCCTGGGCCAGTGTCTAAGGACACTGAGAACTTCCTGTGTACAGGAGAGAGACTTTGAAGGCTGTGTAGAGGAGCCTGAGCCTTCAGCTGACCAACTTGAGCTACAACCAACCCTGGCAAATGAATTGAGTTCATAAGATAAGGGTCCACTGCAATTATTTGCATAACTATTTGGGTTTCTTTCATAAAGATCGTGGTTGTTAATATTTGACAGTGTTTGATAGCGCACAGTTTTAAAGTTGCTATCATTGTATGCTGCAAGAAGATTTTTACTGATTGATTTTTAGCAAAATAAGAAAAGGAATTTTTAAAAAGCATGTTAGGAGGTACCATAAATAGGATTTTTAAATGCTTCATATTATCCAAATTACTTGAAAGTGCCAGTCTCTTCAGTAAATACATATAATAGTAAGCTATTAACTTCGCTTAGTAGTGGTTTTTGACTTTTTGCTAAACAAGTAGTTTTAAAATTCTCCAGTGCCAGAATAAAGATTTCTTAAACTAGCTGTAATTATATGCTATTCTCACTTTATTTTACAATACCTGACTCTAAATAAATGACATATGATCATTGCTTTGAGAACAAGATCAGTGATAGTGCATTATGAAGAATAGGGAATTTAAATCTGATTTGGTATGATCACTAAGCCTGGAAGTTAACTAGTGCCTGTGCCACTTTTTATGATACTGAACACCAAGATTTTTTGTTTTCCTTATTTGCCAATCTTAGAAAACTAGATTTTTATGACTCACACTATTTGATAATAGCTCAAGGGTCATTCTGTAGGTTATTTTAATGACCACCTTAATATAGCATAACTTAAAAGATTATACATATTTATTAATTAAATATTTATTAAGTAAATTCTAGGTGCTGTTTTCATCTCAAGGGATAGAAGAAAATAGTTTAAAAAGTTCTCATGTGGCTTCTAATCTAGTTGCAATATGGGAGTAGGGGTTAGACAAAGAACAAGCAAAATTTACAATAACTAAGTTGTTAAGCAGAGGCAGTATTGCTATTGTAAATAGGAAGATTAGGGAAGTCCTCATTGAGAAAGTAACTTTTAAATAAAGATCTAAGGGAGAGAGATTATAAACCATATGACCTTCTGAAGGTTGAACATGTCAGACAGAGTAGAGTAAATAAATGCAAAGACCCTGAGTTGGAAACATTGTTGGCTTGTTTAAAGAACAATGGAGACACCAGTGAACTCTTGTACAGTGAATAATGGGAGAGTTAGGTAGAGTGAGACATTGCCTACATTGCCATGTAGTATGTAATAATCTTGATCTTTAGTCTGAAGATGGCAAAATGTCAGAAGATTTTGCTAAGAATAAATAGGGACATGCATTAATTTACTGTTTTATAGGAGCATTCTGGCTTCTTAGCTGACATGGATTGAAATGCAGGGTAGGGACATAGCAGGATGATTACATCAGAAGATGTTGTAATGATCCAGGCAAGAGATGATGGTAGTTTTGAGCAGTATGGTAACTGTAAAGGAAGTGAAGCCATTAGAATGGTGAAGATGCCATCCAGTAGTAATTGGAAATATTGAGACATTATCTTTGGTTATTTTAAGTTTGAAATACCTATTATGTATCAAAGTAGAATTAGAGGGTATGGCTCTGAATTTACATGATCTGAATTCTAGAAAGAGGTGGGCTAAAGATACAAATTAGGCATCATCAGCACATATGTACTATGTAAAACCATGAGACAGATGAAATCATCCAGAGTAGTAAGTATGGATTGGAAAAGAGAACGAGATCTGAGGACTGCCCTGGGGCATTTCAACTTTAATAGCTGGAGAGATGTAGAATATCCAGCAGGAGATTGACAGGGAGTAGCTAATAATAAGAGACAGGAGGAAAAGCCGGAATGAAATAAAGTACTTTAAGGTTGAAGGAGTAGTTAATTGTGTCAGTAACTACTGCTGCATCAATAAGGTGGAGACTGACAATGACTACTACTACCTTTAACATTGTTAAGGTCATCGATGACTGGTACTTTGGTTGAAGCCAGGCAAAAGTGACCTTTGCGATGGACCTTATTCTGCCCTTCTTAAGCCACTTTCATTCCTAGAGTGGAAGAGTTTGATAGACCAGCCATCTCCTTCCCTTCTGTACCATGCTACTGGGTATCTGGGACACTGAAAGTTCCAGCCCAAATATTCTCAATCCTGCTTCTTCTAAGATCTGTTCACTTGGCCCGTACTTTTAAGCAGGGTTTACCACAGCTATGTATACCTAGACCCAGTTGGGGCCAGTGGAAGTTGGAAAAAGTAGTTGATGCCCATGGAGCCTCCATGTTGGGCTAGGATATCAGGGATGTATAAATGAGGCTTTTTGAGATAAGGGACAGAACCATAGGTGGGAAGAAAAGCCCAACAGGCCAGTGGCCAGCTCTTTCACATCACCTCAGTGAACCTCAAGGAGCTGGATGTAATGTATTTCTGTAGTTCCAGATACTCAGGAGGCAAAGACTGGAGAATTGCAAGTTTCTGTCTAGCTTGGGTGACTTAGCAAGACCCTATGTCAAAATAAAAAATAGAGAAGGTTGGCAATGTAGCTCAGTTGTAGTGCACATATCTAGCATGTTTGAGGACCTGGGTTCAATATTTTAGTACCAGAAAAAAAAAAAAGAAACCACAAACTTTCCAGGAATGCTGAATTTTAAAGGAGAGTCTGACATTCAGTGTCATTATACATATTCATTTAAACAAGGTACAAGGATAGGACATGTTTCATTTAGCATCATTTTAGCTTGATTTACATTTTTAACTATTGAGACAGTGTTGTGTGTCTCCTGCATCCAGCTCCACAACTGCTTTTGATAGACTGATGTTAAACTTGACGGGACATTGTTAGGATATAGAGGGACAGAAGTCCCAGTTGTTAAACAGAGACTGAGAGAAGAATTGGTAACACCAAATATAATGTTTTTTATAATTTCTTATAAAGGATAAAAAGAAATAAAAAGGTACTTAGGTGTCTTGGATTTGTTTTTTATTTTATTGGCTGCTTTTCTAAGGTTGGAAAAATAACAGCCAGGCTCTTATCCTAAAGAAAAGGATTGTATTAATTTGCTAAGTCTACCATAGGAAAATACTACAGAATATGTAGCTTAAAAACAAAAATTCATTTTCTTACAAGTCTGAAAACTATAAGATGAAGATTGAGGTATTATCCCACTTGTTCTCTCCAGAGTCCTCTCTGTTGTCTTCTTGTTGGGTGCCCCCTTGGCTTTTCTTTGGTACATGTACATCCATGGTGTCTCTCTCAGCACCTACATTCTTTTCTTATTGTTAGGGTACCCATGAGGATAGAGCTCTTGTGGCCAGTCACCTCTTCATGCTGGACCAAAACAGTGGGAAGCTGAAAATTAGTTTGCTGTCAAAATTTTTATTTTAAAAATATTTTATTGACAGTGTTGTGTTCTTACTTTGGGAGACATGTATAATCTTTTTTCTTTTTATGATCTCAGCAGATGTTAGAAGTGATTCATACTTGATTCTTCACTTCTTTTTTTTTTACATCCTTCAGTTAAGTAATGAAGTATTTGTTTTATGAGTTCTTTCTCTCCCTCCCACTTTCTCCTTCCCTCTCTCCCTACCTCCCTTCTTTCCTTCCTTTCCTTCTTCTTTCTTTCTTCCTGCCTTCTCCCCTGCCCTTGCCAAGATGTTCTAGGATCACCTTATTTATGCAAACCCTTAGTTGGCCTTTTTACTGTTATAGAAGAATGGGGGGAGGGTGTGATGGGGAGGCATAAAGCACTTTATATTTGAGAGTGATGACTATTTTGAAGAATGCCAGATTATTTTAAAAGTTATTTGAAACATTTTTTCTTACAGAAAAACATAAAAAGTTGTGTGTATCTTTTTATTTTTATAGTCATCCTTGAAAAACCAAATGATATTGTTTCAAATTTTCTTTTTGATAATCAAAATCTCATTTTCAGAAAGCTAGAAACTGTGCTAAAGGAGTCAATTTCTTCATCAGATTATTTTTTGCATCACATATGTGTATTCTGTGTGAATTTGTGAGTCTATTTGAAAATAGATTTATCTTTTTAGGCCACAGTTATACCAAAGGGATACCAAACACCTTCTGTTCATTTTGGCTTTTCTCTTCAATCCTACTATTGCACATTGCTTGTTTTTCCTTTATAGTTTAGACCCATTTTTTGGTCCAAAATGAATAGTCAGATATGTTACCATGCCTTTGTCAGCACAATTCAACCTAGGAATAGTAGCCAAGTGGTAGATTGAGATTTGAGTTACGTATCGAGCACTGCTTTTATATACATCCCTCTCTCACCTTTGCATTGTTAGGTTATGTATCATAATACTCCCTTCGGCAAATCAGAGAGCAATGATTCTGTTGATAAGCGGTAGAACATTACTTAGTTCAGCTTTCAGGAATTACTGCACATATTCTAAGAGTATCAGTCAATCAGATTGTTCCTGATTGTCCTAATTTCTTCTTGTTTATGTTTGAAGCCATGTAGTCAAATTAATTTTGGCTTATTTAGCTTTCCTGATTTTATTAACTTACTTTTCATCCTACTATTCTGAACTTCTTTAAATGTTGACTACTATAGTCATACCTTAGTACTCAACTGCTTTGAAACTCATGGCAGTTCTCGTACTTTTTTGTGTGGTAGTTGACACACAGTTAGAACTTGTCAGAATTGGTTGCCTCATAGCTCAATACCCTTTCCAGTCGAAACAATGTGTATGGTACTCCTTGTCTTTGGTATTTGTTGTGCCTCCTGAAGCCAATTAGTATCAAGTAGCAAGGTACCACTACATACGTGTTTGGCAAGTGGAAGCATTTCACTATTTTTCATTTCCCAAGCTAATAGCACAACTATCTGTACAGTTTTAATTGTTTATTCAGAAACATCATTAACACAGATAAATGACTTTCCGAAGACCAAACAGGGAAATACCAATCAAAACTAAATTGAAATTCCACCTCATCCCAGTCAGAATGGTTATCATCAAGAATATAAAGAACAGTAAATACTGGCAAGAATACTGGTGTATGGGCAAGGAGAAGGAACTCTTTTGTACTCTTCGTGGTAATGTAGATTGGTACACCCACTATGGAACTCATTATGGAGGTTCCTCAACAAACCAAAAATAGAACTACCATATGACTGTGCTACACCACTGTTTCATATATATCTAGAGGAATTAAGGTCGGCATGCTTTATGGGTATTTGCATATCCATATTTATTTTGGTATAATTCCCAATAATTAAGATATGTAACCAGCCTAAGTGCTCATCAGCAGATGAGTGGCTAAAGAAAATGTGGTATAATGATATGTGTATGTGTATATGTATATATATATATATGTGTGTGTGTGTGTGTGTGTGTGTGTGTGTGTGTGTGTATATATATAGAGAGAGAGAGAGAGAGAGAACCAAAAAATGTATACACACTTCAGGAAAAGAAAAATTTGCATAAATATTTTAATACTAAATTTATTGAGACATCATGAGATTAATACAGGTTACCTTAGGCCTCTACAATTACAAGAAATGGTCCAAGTAATAGGTATTATCTTCCAGACATTTATTAGTATGGCAAACTGCTAGCAGTTGTTTTGGGTAACCGTGGTCAATGAGATTGCTGCACGTGCATTTTCAGTTTCTTCTCTAAGAGTAGGCAGTGTACTGGGTTTCTGTTTCCCAATCAAGGGTAACACCTTCTGTTGAAAAAAATAATATTTTTTCTTTTCCTGAAGTGTGTATGCATTTTTGGTAGACTCTCTCTATACAAATATTATTTACCCACAAAAAAGAATAAATTATATCATTTGCAGGAAAATGGGTGAATCTAGAGGTCATCATGTTAAGCAAAATAACCAAGACTCAGACAAGTATCACATATTTTCCCTAATGCATGAAATCTTGAAAAGAAAAAGGTGGCATGAAAATAGAGGGAGACTATTAGACAAGAGGAAGGAAATTTGGAAGGATGAATGTGATCAAAATATGTCCATGTATGAAAATTAGATTGTAAAATTAATGTGCACAAGGAAGTTTAGAGCTCTTTGGGATATTTAAAGGTGTTGCAGAGTTCATTTAGAGCCCTACAGGAAACCTCAGAATTCCGAAATAGGATATATACTCCTTTGAGGAACTAGAAGCCTGGAATGAGATTACTTTTGGACATATTGCACTGCACCATTCACGTGATTCCTCTCAAATTGTGGACATAGATAACTTCTCAACATAATTTATTCTTCTGTGAAAATTTTGATGGATTAATGACACCTGCTGGGCAACTAGCATCTTTTTTGAATTTTCCATATCTAAACTGAAAAGATTGGCATAATGTGGCTCACAAATGATTGGCAGAAGTGTAAAGAAGTGTTCCACCTTCATGTGGTCCAGGGTGGTGGGCTTTGTTACATATTCACTAACAGTGAGAAAGCCATGGATCATGATGTTTCTAATTAGCCATTAATGATAGTTAATACTGTAATGAGATTATAGTCAGCATTTGGAGCATATATTGTTGACAATGAAATCTAATGAAAAACTGACTTACATTTCATAAAAGCAATTTTTATGGCTAGATTCTGTGCCTCTCATCCAGATGCTCATTTCCTTTGATTGTCTATACCCTATAATATTCCACTGGGAAGAAATTTCTCAAATTCAAGAATGGGTTACAGTATTTTTTAAATAAAGTCCTTAAGTACCAAGGGTACCAGCAAGAAATCTCATTGTATCCATTATAGCAATAGCATTCCTATAATAGCTACAGTGGGTGCTCAGACAAATCAATGCACACAATTGATTTTTCTCAGGTCTTTAAATGTTTAAGCCAATACCTGACCTTTGCAATGTCTCTTGATTGTAGGTTATATCTGGGACTTTCAGGTGAAGAACTAAAACTTGTGATTTTTGTTACGCTACCCCAAATAATCCTTTGGATGTGGGTGAAAATACCAGTTTGAAAATAATACTCACGGGATTAGGAATGAACACGTCTTGCTTGAAATATTGTGATTTAGCTTTAGTACTTTCTATAATCAGTTCATGTCTTTGAAATATTGAGCTGTCTGGCAGCTTAAAATCCTAAGTTTCCTTCAAACTTGAGCCTGGCTTTGAAGGAGAAAGGAGTAGCATAAGGGTGGATTTTCTGCAAAGCTCTCTGGAGAGAATTCACTTAAATGCATTTGCTAGCAGGGCACTGGGAATGCTACAGGCTGCTTCATCTCAGTCCTTTTAGGGTTTTTCTTTTAGCCTAGATCAACATTTAGTCAGATAATTTTTGTCAGGGCCACAGAAGTCTGTTTTGGGGCCTTGTTAAAAGTATCATTTTCCTTTCATGAAGAATCATGGAAAAGGACCAAATGCACTGTCCAGGTTTATTGAGCCAGTTGGAATATTAGGTAAAGCCTTAATGCTTTTACTCTCTTACTTTCCTGCTGGATGTGTATTTCTCATCTAAGTTGGAAAACTGAATTTTTATAAACATCTCTTTAATGATATCAACTACTACTTAATAAGAGTCCTTTCTTTGTGAATGTAGTTGGGTATCATATATGTAGAAAATACTAATACACTGTAAAATCTTTATTTCCATATTAATGTAAACATCTAAATGGACAAGAATTAAAACAGAGAGAGCAGCGGGCAGTAGAGAGATGGGTTTTAGTCCTAGAACCTTTTCTACTTTTTAGCACATTAAATTGTTTCTTTGTCCATATAGTGGAGGTAGTTCTACCCACCCATACTTAAGTTAGAATCAATGCAGTATGAGTTTTCATATGTTTTAAGAATGTCTTCCATTCTACATGCAGATTTTATTATCAGAATAACTATATTTAGAATAAGCCTTTTTTTATCTTAAAAATGTATCGTAATTACCAAAGGCATTTAAGGAAGAAGTACATGCTAACTAAACTTTGAAAGCATAGTTTTAAAAAGCAAATGCAAGGGCGGGGTTTAGCTCAGTGGTGCCGCCACATGCCCCACATGCACGAGGTCCTGAGAACAATCCCCAGTACAAAAAAAAAGCAAATACAGAAAGAGCCCTTCACATATCACAATGGAAGAGGTAAGATCTGAGCTTTAAGAAACATCTTGATTTCAGGTATACAGAGAACCTGAAGGTACAAGTTCCAGATAGAGAGAATCTGATATGAAAAACCACAAGGCAGGAATGGACTTCAAATATTTAAATAGAGAGAAGGTGGTGTTCATTGTAGATAAAATCCTCTCTTAAATATAAGTATAAAGTTGAAAATTTGAAAAGACAATATTCTGACCTTTTGTTCCATACTAATTTAAAAAGGCTCATACACCTTGTACTTGTACTAGCTTAGAAATTAGTAAGTTTAACCTCAGCTTGGGAGAAACCTAAGTTCTTAAGGGTTGAGGGGGACAGAAAGTAAAATTAGCATAATATTCTAAGCTTCATCACAAAAGATTTCCTGGAGAAAGGGATTTTAGAGGAAAGTGATAAGAAAGACTTGTAGAGATATAGGAAGTAAAAAAGAATGCTCTATTCTGGGATTTGGACAATTGATGGATGTTGTGAACTGCAGTCATTAAAGAAGCATATGAATTAAAGCATATAAAGCATATAAATTAAATTAATGTTAATTCATACTCTTCATTCATTTTCACTGTTTTCCCCCTTGGCTTTAGAGCCACTTGAAAACCTGTAGGCAAAAGTTTGCTATCTATTGCCTGTTCTGTTCTTTAAATTCCCATCTTGCCTAGAAATTGAGATTGTATTTTGAGACTTTCTGTTTTCTCATCATGTACCCTTTTCTGTTTCTTCCTATTTTCTCACAAAGGGAGAGCCTGTTTTCAGATGAGACTCCTATCGTGCTGCTATGCCTTTCTCTGCTTCCTACATTTGTCACCTCAGGAGTGTCTTCCCATTTTCTTCTCAGCCATATGAGCTTAATCCACATTTTGAATCTGAGGCTTCAGAAATCATTTCTCTGAATGTTAACTGGTTACTTTTTGGTTTTCCTTTAGTATGAATTTCCTCATGTTACTATATTTGAATTTGTCTTGCTAAAATGAGAACATTATAAACAGGCGATGGGCATTACTTGGCTTCATGTCTGAAAATGTGGTCCCTATATGTGACTCATATCTCATATAAAGGGGTGGTTTCTAGATTCTGTATGTGTGTTTATTTTTAAATGAAAAATCAGACCTGGATAAATCTGTAGAACATCATGAAAACGAGAAACAGCTAGTAGTGGATATCTAGAAAGCACTAGAGCATAATGTCAGAAACTTGCTTCTCTGTGTCTCCCCTGCCCTTCTCACCCGCTTTCTTTTGGCTCTAGCACCCTATCTCTTGTGCTTGGGACCAGCCCGGCCACTGTGGCACTGACGTGTACGTGCTGAATGAGTATTAATTTAATTTACTTAAGTGGTGGGTATTAATTGATAACGTTTAAATGTCCTGCAGTAGATTTCCAGAATGTTGTCTGAAAAACACAATCATAACATAGTTTCTCAGAGGTTGAAAGCTAACATCGCAGTGTCTCATCATCTTCTCCTAGAAAAAAAGCCTTCATGTTTGTCCTGATTTGTTGTTTGTTAGAGAAGAGAAGGGAAGAAGTAAGGTGGAAAATCATCCTACATATAATCTGGCTTTAACCAATGTTTTTGGTCATTTTGTTGAAAAAGAATCACAATGGAGCAGAAGAAAAAAATCTGAGGAAAATCTGCTTTCCAAATCGTGGAGTTTGGATAGGCATTTGAGTTGTTAATTTAAGGGTGTTCATTCTTTTCTCTGTGTGACATTTCTTTTTTTTTTTTTTTGGCTTAAATTCTTTTATTGGTACATTTTAGGTATACAATACATTTTACATTTATCATTGGGTGTCTTTACCTGTACATGATGTATCTTGGTTCTTATTTTTTCTCCATTACCTGTGCACCCTTCCCTATTTACACTTTCCTTTCCATTTTTTCCTTTCCCTTCTTTCCTTTCCCCTTCCCCTCCCACCTCCTCTATCCCTTTGGACCTTTTCTTCCTATTTCAAATTATCAATTATTTGTTTTAATCATTTTAATCCTTAGGGTACACTTTCAATTTCTCATATGAGAGAAACTATTCAGTATTTACACATGTGTGTCCTATTTATTTCACTTAAGAGTATGGCCTCAATATGCATCCATTTAGATATACACATCTCTAGTTTCTCATACTTTATGGCTGAGTAGTACTCCATTTTATTAAAAAAACCCACATCTTCTTTATCCAGTTTCCAGTTGATGGGCACTTGGGCTGTTTTCACACGCTTTAGCTATTACAAATTGTGCCGCTATAAGCATGGTGTGTGACATTTCATGGTAGGTGTTAGGCTTATCTTACTCTCCATTTTTCCTGTGTCAGATTGCCTCACAATGTTCTGAAATCAAGAATGTTAAAGTTCAGACTCTCAAGTTTTTCACTACTGACAAGGCTCACAGATCAGGAGCTGAGAAGCACTTGTGTGAGACCACTGACTTTTTACATTTTGTTCTTTTTCCTTTAGCTCAAGCCAGGGCAGAACAGCTGCAGGGACAGTGACAGCGAAAGTGCCAGCGCAGAATCCAAGGGCTTCCCCCGGAGCAGCTCCCGTGAAAGGCTCAGCGATGTAAGTTAAAAAAAAAAATCAAAGCCAACAGAGCACACTGTTGGTTCAGATTTCACTGGCATCACACCCCTGCCTTTAATCATTTGTGTGCCCAGATATTGCAGCTCACACTTTCTTGCTGTATGCATGTTGACATGTCACAGTTGTGGTGTCATTTAAATTGTAGTTTATCCGAAAATGTATTTGGATGGATTATAAAGTAGGTGGAAGTGTCTGTTACCTTAGAAACAACAGATTACAAAGGAAGTGTTCATATTTTATTAGTGTTAGAAATGGGAGATGGTATCATTTAGCTGTGGGCTTCCTGTAATTCTTCATTTAGGAAAATGGTAACAATTCCTTTGTGTCATTTTTTTTTTCCTGTAGGAAGGGATGACTAATCCTGGCCATTTACTTGGGAGAGAAGGAATTAAATTTGCTAACCAGTTTCCATGGGGTAAACCTTCAGGGAGCAAACCATACTCTTGGAGGTTCCTGTCAGGCTTGTAGACCTAATTCTAACCACTCCGCAGCCTTCAGCCCACCCACCATGGAGAGTCCCCTCTGCTTTTCCCAAAAACCACCTGCCCCCTTTGTACTCTCTTGCCTTCTTCCCCTCATGTGTTATAACTATTCTGAAAATAACAGTGTAAAATGGATGAAGTAGAGAGAAACTTTTATTATCGTTAAAAACAAAGCAACATTAGTAGATTAAGTGAGATAGTAGTCCCATGAAAGGAAGAACTAGCAATTCAGTGTTCAAGTGTTAAGAAATAATAGAGTTATGATGTATAGTGAGGAGAAAAATACATTACTTCTTGTCTTCCTTTTTTATTTTTTTCATGTTGTCTAGAGCAATGGTCTTTATTACAGTATATACAATGAACCATTGTTACAGAATGAAAATATTAGTACTTATTTTTCATAAAAAGGAATTATACTTTATTAATAGGGTAATAAACAGGGAGTAGTTGATGTATACTTTTTAAATACATGTATCTTAGAAGTGTATACTCACAACTTCTTCATTTTTTTTCTTCCTGAGAGGTGTCCACTTGCATAAAAGATTGCAGACTACTGCAGAATACTGAACCATTCCGCATGATAATACAGCATTTGACATTTTATCAGCCAAAGCAGACAACCCAAAGACACAACCACTTTCCTAAATGTCTGTGTTGTTTAGGGTGAGACTTGATGGGTAGAATATTTATTCAGACAAGAGTTATAAGTAGAAGAAACAAAATGTAATTATTTTGTAGTATTTTTCGATAAGTTATTTGTAGGTAATTACTTCCCCTTATTCTAATGTGATACGATATTAATTAGATAAATAAAGAGTACTAAGTCTTGTGCTGTGAATACAGGTGTTTTTATGTGTAAAATAATGTTTGTGTGTTCATGGGTTTCTTTCTTTTGTGATAGAATCATATACCCATAAAACCTCACAACTAAGTTTTTAACAGCAATTCTTAGTGCTTAAGTAGCTTGTTCTTCCAGGGTTTCGTTATGCTTTGAATGTGAGAAACACTGACTCTGAACATTATTCTATGGTTATTTAGATTTTCTTCCTACAGTGGAGGTATGAAAGTCATGTCAATGCAGTGGGCAAGAGCACAGTCTTTTAGATCTTTGAAGTGCTTGCTCTGAACTCACTTTGCATTAGATCCAGAGAGTGGCAAAAAACTACATATTCGTGAGCAGGAAGACTGAGTATTATTGAGATGTTAACCCTACCCTAATCTATTTACAGAATCAATGTATCCTAACAGAAATTATTTTTTGCAAAATAATTTTTTGATTTGAGGAGCTGAATAACCAATGCAGTCTTTATAAAGACGAAGTAGGAGGAGTCACCTTCCCAGTTGCTAAACTTTACTGCAAAGGTGCATAATCAAATCAGTGTGGTACTGGTATAACATTAGACAGGACAATAGAGTAGTTTTGAAAATCTGGAAATGGGTCCATGATTATCAGGCCAATTCTTTGGACAATAGTACCGATTATTCAGTGGGGAAAGAATTTTCTCTTCCACAGATTGTGCCGAGAAAATACAATTTTCACATGGAAAAAAATGAATTTGGACAACTACATCACACAGTTGAACAAAAGTAGCTCCAAATGGATCAGCAGCCTAAACATAAGTGCTAAAACCATAAAACTGAGAAGAAATCATGCAGATACATTTTCATGAGCTTCTATTTTACAGTGGATTCTTAGATAAGATTCAAGCAGCATAAAAACAAAAGAAAGATAAATTGGACTTAAAAACTTGGCATTAAAGGATGTTATCAAGAAAGCAGAAATATAATGTATAGAATAGGAAAAAGTCTGTACGTCATATAACTATTAAATGTTTAATGTCCAGAATATGTAAAAAACTCTTACAACTCAACCGTAAAAGTCAACCAAATTAAAAGCTAAACAAAGAATTTGAATAGATGTTTCTGCAAAGGAGATACAAGGGAGCAGCAAACACATGAGAAGATGATCAAAATCATTTGTCTAGAGATATCCAAATGAAAACTATGAGAAAATACTTCTTTAAACATGCTAAGATGGCTATTAAAAAAAACAAGAGGTAGTGTTGGCAAACATATGGAGAAGTTATAACACTCATACATTGCTGGTAGGAATATAAAATTGTACAGCCCCTGTAGAAAATAGCACCCTCCTCAAAAAGTTAAATGTATGTAAACTTACCATACAGCCCAGAAATTCACTTTCTCAGAAGAATTGAAAACAGGAACTGAAAGAGGCTTGTAATCCGGTCTTCACTGCAGTATTACTTCTAACAGTCAAAGGGTAAAACATCCAGTGTGTTCTGCAGCAGATGAATGATAAAGAAAGTGTGATATATACAGTCAGTGGAGCATACTCAGCTGTAAAATGGTTTGGCATCCTGATACAAAGTACAACATGGATAGACCTTTAATGTATCTTGGTTAAAAAACACAGACGTGAAAAACAAGTATTTATGACTCCACTTACCTGAGATGTCCTTAAACAGGCAAATTATAGTAACAAAAGTAAAATGGAAGTTGCCAGGGGTGGAGAGTTATCCCTTCATAGTTATCTCTTTGGACTGATAAAAGCTTTTTGGAAATATAGCAGTCACACAACATTGTAAATGTAATTAATACCACTGAATTAAACACTTGAAAATGATTAAATGGGTAATTATGCCATGTACATTTTAGCACAATTAAAAAATATAAAAAGAAAAGGTTGTAAATCATGTCATTCTGTATCAAGCCAATGAATAAAACACATAAGAGTTCATATTGTTTAATTATTAAAATTCACTTTTTGCAATAATATTATTAAAAATAAAAGACAAATTACTAAAAACAGTACCAACAAACACAAACCAGTTGGTACTTAGTAAGATATTCCAAGACTATCAGCTACTTATTTCCTGAGATAGCAGAGACTTCCCTGGGGCACTATGCCAGTGTAAAGTTTGTTGATCTGAAAATCTTTGACAAGTCAGCCTAACAAAATGATTCTTTTTAGGGGCTAAGGATTTAGCTCAGTGCCAAGGCACCTACCTCGCAAGCACAAGGCCCTGAGTTTGATCCCTGGTCCCAGGGAATAAAAAAGAAATGTAAACAAAGTAATTACTTTTGACAGCAGGGCAGCCATACCCACATTCCAAGAATAAAGATGTCACTGTTTTTGCTTAAAATGAAATTACAGTGAAACCTTGGTTTGAGAATTTATTCTGCTTGTAATCCAAAGCACTTGTATGTCAAAGCAGAGAAAGAGAGACAGAGAGAGAGAACCATCTGTGATCATGTGGTACTTGGTGTGATGTACTAGTCATATTGCTTGTTTATCGAATTAAAATTTCTCAGAAATGGGGAAGTGGGAGTGGCAGGGGAAAGGAAAGAAGGGAATGAAATTAATATGAGAAAATGAAAGAATGGAAGCAAAGTCTTTGTAAACAGGGAGGGGAGGAGGGGTTAAAGGGAGGGCAGGGGAAGGGGGAAAAAATGAGAAAAAAAGTTTCTCAGAAATGTTCACTGGTCTTGCAAAATATTCTCAGGCCAGGTAACCCAAAATTCAAGATCTGATTGTAGTAGTTAATTACTTTATGAATATCCGAGAGTAAAGAGGTTGAGTCAGAGACCACTGTTGGGTTTTAGTTTTGGTTTTTAAAGAATCTCCTACATCACTTTTTATCAGGCTTATTGTTTTTACTTCTTGAACATATGAAAAATATTTAATGAAAAATGTTTAATGTCTTTGTGTACTAATTGTGTCTATTTCATTTGTTCTTCTCATTATTGGTCATGTTTTCTGCTTTGCATGCCTGGCAGTTTTTATTAAATGCCAAAATTATGAGATTTTCCTTTTTGGTTGCTGAGTATTTCTGATTTCTATCAGTGTTCCTTATGCTGTGATGCAAACAGGCTACTTGGAGATAGTTTCATTTTTTCTGTTGTGATTTGCTTTTGTATTTATTTGGGTGGGAACAAAACAACCTTTATTCGAAAGGTAATTTTTATCCAGTACTGAGTACCTAACGCCTGAGCTATTAAGAGTGCCCCCCCCCGAGTTGGAATACAAAAATTCCCTACCTTTTGGAGCTTGGAAATGGTTCTCCCAGCTTCTTCCACTGTTTGTTTCTTTCTGAGTACTCAGATGCAGACTAGAGGGAGCCCTCTACAGATTTCTTGATTCCTTTTCTAAAGCTGCCATCCCACTCTCCTCAGCTTCACTTGTAAGAAATGAGTTCACTTGTGCAGACCCAAGGAATGGATTCAAAAGGCAGGAAGACCAGCAAAAGCCAGGCTTTAACTGAGTCTTGCAAGGCTGAGTGTCTGGTAGAGAGGCACACCCAAGGCAATTACAGGGAGCAGTAGAACTCCTACACGCAGGTTCCTTTCCCCTTTTGCTCTTTGACTGAGTACTATGGGGGTGGTTGCTGCTTAGACTCTTGGCCCATTCCCTCTACAAACATTGGGTTTAAAGGCAAATGATTAAGCCATAGGTGGTAACTTCTTAACTGCCACTACTTTTCCAATGGAGTTAGCATAGTGAAGCCATACTTTACTGACTCTCTACTTCTCAACCCTTTGTTTAGAGACCTTTTCAGATGTCTGATCTCAGACAAGTCTGCAGGCAAGAAGGCAGTTTTGTCTACTAACAGTTTTCCACTCATAGTTAAAAACTTTATCTTGAAAATGGATCACTTTAAGTTTCTATGTCTTACAACCTGGGCCTCCCTGGTTGTCAATTTCCTCTTCTCAATTTAGGAGGATACTGCTTACACACCTCAGTTAACCCTACCCCATACACACTGTAGCATGAAAACTCTCCAGGCATTAATCTGGAAAAATTGTAAGTTATCTTACTTGTTTCTCTTCTCTCAAATACTGTCCTATACAGTCTGTTGCCCAATATCTAAAAACTCTTATTTCATACAACATTTTGTACAGATTTTTAGTTGCTTGAGATGGCAAAGTGTATTTGATTTTTGTTATTTCATCATGACCACTACTCACTTTTCAGTTGAGATAAAATGCCCAACAGTTTTCCACTTCAGTCATATTTTTAGACACTGTGGCAGTTGAGACTCTCAAGTGAGGCTAATCATGATACTCTAATAGTCTGGCTGTGTTTTTTGTTTTTTTTTTAATTGGACAGGCAAAAGGAATAAGAATAAAACACTCCAGAGTAGCTGGGAAATTTAACTTATCAGTAAAGCTTAAAAATATCAAATGTACCTGGTTTGGCTAAGTTACATATTCCCAAAACATGTAGCTGGGAAGGAAGGAATGATTGGCTACAAGGACTTGCATAATGTTCCCCTCATGGAAATACAGTAACTTATATTAGTCATTAAGGAGACAGTTAAGGGAAATATTTGAATATATATTCATGATGAATTCTTCAAAGGTGGAAATATTGCTTCTCATACAGAATTTTATAATAGAAGAAGCTGTCAAAACTTAGGGGAGTAACCCTAAAAACTTAACTGCACAAAGCCTCAAATTAGGAAATGAAAACAAGTATTATAAGTGGCCAAAACCCTATATCCAAAAAGGTCACTGTATTAGTCGGGATCACCCAGAGAAACAGAACAGAACCAGTAGAACGAGGTTTCTCATAAGGAATTGGGTCACACAATCACAGAGGCTGAGAAATCCCAAGATCTAAGACCCAGGGGAGCTAAGTGTATTTCTAGTCTGAAGGCTGGCAGATTGAAAAACCTGGAAGGACTGATGTTTCCTTTAAGTCTGAAAGGAGGAATAAAAAAATGGTGTCCCATTGGGAAACAAGCAGGAAGAATCCCCTCCAGTCTAGGGGGAGGGTCAGCCTTTGGTTTGACTCGGGCCTTTAGTTTGAATGAGGCCCCACCAGCATTGGGGAAGCTATTTACTTCAATCAGTGTAATTGATTTCAATGATAAACTCATCTAAAAATACCCTCACAGAAGCACTCAGATTCAAGTTTAAATATCTGGGCACGCTATAGCCCAGTCAGGTTGAAACATAAAATTAACCATCATAGTCACATTTTGAGGTTCCAGTGGAACATGAATATTAGGGGGATGATATTGAACCCACTATAGCTTAGTATTCCAAAATCCAGTGAGATATATTAAAAAGATTGGAGTTAAAATTTTTTTAAATGTTTAGTTTTTATTTTTTTCCAATAAGGTTATTGGTACATTTTAGGTATACATTATGATCATGTTTCGTCATTGGGAATTTGTACCTGTACATGATGTATCTTGGCTCTTGTTTTTTCCCATTCCCCTTCCCTCTCTTCCACCCCCCCACACCTCCATATTTACAGAAGCTTAGTTTCCGTTTTTTCTTCTTTTCTCATTTTTTCTTTCCCTACTTTGCTTTCCCCCACCCCCTTCCCTACTTCCCCTTCCCCTTTGAACCTTTTCTTCCTATTTCACATTATCTGTTATACATTTTGGGCCTCATTTATACTTTCAGTTTCTCAGACCAGAGAAACTTTTCAGTATTTACACATGTCTGTCCTCTATTTATTTCACTTAAGCATATGGCCTCAATATACATCCATTTACCTATAAATGTCTCTAGTTTATTATCTTCTATGGCTGATTAGTACTCCATTTTATGTCTTAAAAAAACATCTTTTTTTAATCTAGTCCCCAGTTGATGGGCATTTGGGCTGCCCATCAAGATTTAACTATTAAAAAAATACAGTAATAGTGGGGGACCTCAATACCCCACTGCCACAAATACATCAACTAGACAGAAAGTCAACAGCAAAATACTAGAACTGAGCCAAACTTTTGAACAAATGGACATAGTAGATGTTTACAGAGTGTTACACCCCACAAAACCAGAATACACATTCTTCTCAGCTGCATACGGGCCATTTGCCAAAATAGACCACGTGCTAGCTCATAGAACATGCTTAAATAAATGAAAAGGAGTTGAAATTATCCCTTGCATATTGTCAGATCATAGCACAGTGAAATTGGAGATCAATAGCAAAAGAACCACAAGAACTTCACAAACACATGGAAGTTGAATAACACCCTCCTCAACAACCAGCGGGTCACAGATGAAATTAAAGAAGAAATTAGTTTCTACAATTAAATGACAATGCCAGTACAACATATGGGAATTTATGGGACACAATGAAAGCAGTCCTAGGGGGGATATTCATAGCAATGAATGTACATATTAGGAAAACAGAGTGAGCTCACCTAATGCTGAACCTTAAGCTTCTAGAAAAAGAAGAGCAAGATAAACCCTAATATCATATAAGGGAGGAAATTATAAAGATAGGAGCAGAAATCAATGCAGTGGAGACTAAGAGAATGATACAAAAATATCAATGAATCAAAAAGTTGGTTCTGGGCCGGGGACTTAGCTCAGTGGTTTCGTCACCTGCTGTGCAAGCGCAAGGACCGGAATTCAGTCCCCGGTACCAAAAAAAAAAAAAGTTTGTTCTTCAAAAGAATAAATAAAATTGACAAACCTTTAGCCAACCTTATCAAAAACAGGAAAGAAAAGGCTCAAATCCATGCAATTAAGAATGAAAAGGATGACATTATAACAGATCCAGCAGAAATCCAGAAGACCATCAACACCTACTTTGAGAACCTGTACTCCAGTAAGATGGAAAACACAGAAGAAATGGACAGATTCCTAGATACATATGAATTACCAAAGTTGAACCAAGAAGATACAAAATTTCTAAACACCCCACTATCAATCAGTGGAATTGAAAATGTAATTAAAAACTTACCAACAAAGTTTCTCTTTTATATGAAGGATTACAAATGAGGTGAGAAGAAGAGTGAAATCAGGGCGAGAAGCCAGAAAGCTGTTGGGGATACATGAGCGGTGCTGACAGTCTGAACTGGGGATGACAGAGAGTTGAATAGTTGACATTGGAAGTGACCTAGCATTTCCACGCCTGATTTTATTTTTCAGGTAGTTGCTCTAGTTTTAGTTGATTTTCCCTAGTAAATATATTTTGTATGTCTTTGTTAGCTTTAATAATCTTATCTCCAATGTACATTTAAGATTTTTTGTGCTTTCCCTTGTCATTGTTTTTTTAAATACGATGGCACAACCTTTCAGTGAACTTGTACTGTGACCCTTGTAAGAAACTTACTTGTTCATGTAATTCCTACTATGGTTCTTCTCCTTTTTATTCCCAAGAGAGAAGTATAACATGGAGATGGGTAGGGAGGAATGTCAGATACAATTTGGGATTTGCAGTAATTTCCAAATATTCAGTTTAAATTAGCCCTAAGTCAGAACATACATGCTCACCTGTGGGTGGAATAGATATCCTTCATGTACTCTGGGAGCTGTAATAGTAGCCATGGGCTCTCTGTGTGGATCTGTAATGAATGGAGCACATACATTTTAGATGGATAATCAATTCTGAAATCCCTTGTAGTAAGCAGTTAAAAGAGAAATGTTAACTTCATGAGTTTAATGAGTAGCTTCAATGATGGCTTAGTGACAGAGATGCAAAGAAAGGCAGGCAGGGGTGCAGTGAGAAAGCAGAGAATGAGTTTTTAATGAATATCCACTTGCCGACTTGAATGTTACCAGGAACAGTCTCCTTCCTGGAAAATGTGTTGCAGCTGCGCATCCTATTACTTTTCCACAGCCCATGGTAGCATGGAGACTGAGGCAGAGCAGATTTCTGAGAAAGCTCTCCTTTACAACATAATGAGATCCAGGAGGCTAATTTGCAGAGATTGCTGGTGCAGTGGTCAAATCTGCAAACAGATAAATAAAAACCCTAGCAGAATGAAAAGACTACGTTGAACAGGAGATGGTTTATAATGAGCCCAGAAACCACATGCCAGACAGCCCACTGACTGGTATCTGTTCATATCGCTGCCTTCTCAAGCCAGCCACTACACATGTTCATCTACCCTATTTCTCAACTTCTTGTTAGCCCTCATTTCTACCTACTGCATTCAAAATATGAATAATTTGGCAACTGTACCTCTTGAAGCAATGAGGCCCATTTCATTAAACAATATAACTATTTGCATAAACATGTGAATATGGTTTGTAATGATTTATTACTTTTTTTTCTTTGAGACAGGGTTATTGCTAAGTTGTTAATTTGCCCATACTGGTCTCAAACTTGTGATCCTCCTGAATCAGCCTCCAAAATTGCTGAGTTTAAGGATGTATGGCACCATGTCTGGCCTGCTTCTTCCTTTAAAACAAAAATTTCCTCTTAATTTTTCAAGTCTCAGTTTGAATCAGCCTTTTCTTCATGCTGTAGCCAGTTTTGCTAAGTTGAACAGTGTTTGCTTGAGGTCACTAGATAAGAAAAATGGAAGTCCTCTCTCTTTTTTTTTTTTTGGTACCGGGGATCAAACTCAGGTCCTTGCGCTTGCGCAGCAGGTGGAAAACCACTGAGCTAAATCCCTGGCCCATGGAAGTCCTCTCTTGTTAGAAATGAACTGGAAGAATACAGCAAGTTAAAGTGAATTTGATTACTGAAGAATGATTTTGTAAAATTGATAGGGCACCACCGTCTTTCAGCTTTTCTAGGCTTTACCTCTTGGTATGTCTGTTCTCCTGTAATAGGAGAAAGCTATACCACTCCCCAAATAGATGTCTGTAAATGAATAACAACACAATTCAAAGTATAAAAAAGTGTTTGTCAACATTTATGTAAAAAGTGTATGTAAAAAAAATCTTTGTAGCATAATCTGTTGTTACCTGTGATTTGGAGGTGCTTATATAATTCCTGACTTGAAAAGTTACCAGTTTCAGGTATTTACAGCTCAGTATTTAGACAGAGCTATAGTTTGGGCATATATGACTAAGACTCATTTTCTGAGTCTTTTGGGTAGCAAAGGCCTCAAGACGTACATAATGCTGATTATGAGGATCAGTTAAATCTTGACTTATCTCTGTTGCTGGCAACTTCTCTTTGCTACATGTTGGTGGTGGGGATCCTGTTGATGACCAAAGGCAGTGTCCCTCTGTGAATACAAGGCCTTGGTCAGAATCTTGAGGTTGGAGGACTGGGCGAAAAGAAGTCTATTTACTTAGTAGCTGTTAGTTCCATGTAAATTGTTTGACTAGTATTGAAGAAAGATGGCAGGTAGCAAAAATAAAAATGTGAAGAAAGAATAAGAAGAGAGGAAACGTCAGTGCTATGGACATGTGGCTAAGTTACTTAGAAGAGGGTTCTTCTGTAAGGTTTTCTGCCAGGTGTAGATATCACAGCTCAATGACACAAATCTCTACTCTTTTTGTTTTGTTTTTAAATGTTGAGTACAGTAGGTTGGCAGATACAAACACCTTCTTATTCTAAGATTCTGCACACTTTCTAGCAAATGCTGAAATAAATTCCGGTGGATCTTTAATATACACATGAGGATCCAGAGTCTGTTCCTTCATGTGTCTGCCAGTGTTTGTGTGTGCCCATGTGTGTGTGGGAGGAGGGTTATAAGACAGGGTGCTTAAATGCTTTGTTGCATTATGTTAATTCCTCAGCAGTGCAATCAAATTCATGTCGTAATTAAAGCTGTCAGTTGGAAGGCAAGCCAATCGCCACGAAAGCACAGCATAACAAATGAAGTGAAATGATTCTGCGTGTAGCTATACAATGCTTCGCCAGGCATGAAATTAAATAAGTAATTTGATGTTGACATCAGAAATTGAAATGATACCCACTGTTCTCTCATTCAGTCAGACCTGCATAAACAATAGCCAGAACAAATATGCACAACAAAGCCTTCTTCTCCACCCGGCTCCCTGAGTAATGTACAATATATATGCAAAATGAGCATAACAGAGCTTTCCTAGACCCGAAGGATGTCATTTTCCTTGGTATACAGTAAGATGGGGTGTATGTCAGGATAGGGAGGTAGGTTTGGTGGGGGTGCTTCTCCTTCTGAGATAAAATATATTTGCAAGAATTGGGGTGAATGGAATAAACATCCTGTGATCTCCCTAAGTAATTCATCCTACAGTGGATTTCCTTCCCAGGAACATGACTTTAGGCAGGTAGAGACCTAATGGCTTTAGCCTTCACCTCCTCCTTGGAGGGCTGTGGGTGCTGAAACCAGGTGATTCTGTCACGTGGGTAACTGCTGGCCTGAGAACCAGTCTCTGACTGCTGTGGATCTCTCTTCATACGGCTGATGGGGTCTAGAACAAAGCAAGATTTTAAAAGCCACGTATAGTGTGCCAGATCGCACTTCTCTGGTGCTGTATTCCTCTGAGCTTGTCTGAAACACTGAGGTGAAGGTACTTCTGCTCTCGGACCCGTATTTAGGAATGCTCTGAACCATGTTGCACTTGTTTGATGTGGACTCTGTTACAGCCTTCTATTTCCTTCTCAGATAGTTTTGGATCAAAAAAGAATCACATCTACTGTAGTTATGAAAATGTCAAATTCTCCTAAGCCTTTTTTCCCTGTGTAGTCCGTTCATTCCTTTGTTTATATGTTAATTCAAAAAATTCTTATTAAGTGCATCTTGTGTACAAGGCATTTTGCTGAAATCTGGGGAAGCAGTAATGAATACACCCAATAGTTCTTTCTACTTGTGGTTTGTAGAGGTAGGGGTCAGGATGAGGAGGTGGAAGAGCTAAAAGTGAACTGTAGTATGAAGGAGGAGGTCAGGCCACACTGGAGAAGGTGTGATACCTAACCTGTGCTCATTAGGTAAAAGGCTTCCTGGTACAAGTATGGTTAGGTGAGACCTGAAAACTAACTCACTACTGGCTTTACTCTTTTTTTCAAATTTATCTGGGGCCTCTCTTAATCACAGAGAGGATGTGATAGTTAAAGAATTTCTAAGTAGAAGTTTTAGGGGGAAAAAAGCATGGAAACAAAGAACCTTAGACAAGTTTGAAACACAAGCAGTGTTCTCTTTTTGCTCTTTTTCTCCAAATAACTGATACCCTGCATTCATTTCAGAATTACTGTTTTTTTGGTTCCCTGTGTATCAGAATTATGGCTGCCTAAATTGCTATTTGTTGTAACTAAAACCTTCAGAAAATGGTGCTTTTAACTGCTTCTCTTTGCCCACACATTCTTTGCATTTCAGTATACTAATTATGTTTACAAAATGTCTCATTTTTGAAACGTACTGTGTGTGTACTAACTGGTTCCTTTAGGGAATAAACTGGCAAGTAGGTCATACACTGGAAAAGTCATCCAAACCCATTGGGCTTTTTATTTTCAAGTCAGTCTGGGGTTTTTCCTTTGCCTGCCCCTTTGCGGCCACAAAACTGAGTAGCTTGAGACCAGGGCATTGAATGTCAGCAAGTCAGGGAGGCAGGCTGATGCATGTCTGTTTAGTCTCAGTGCAGGGCGAAATGCCATCATTAATTCATTACCCAGCTGCCTGTCAAATAAATTGGCAATTACATCTACCGCAGAAGCTTGGAATTCAGTAAATAGCACGTTAGCATCTCTGAGTTGTTGAGAGATGTAAAGGGGAAAATTAAGCAATACAGTGTTTGTATCAGTAGCAGATGACAAGGGGCAGCACATGCTGGTGATGTGATGTAGTGATGAAAAGCCTGCAAAGGGCTGGTAATGAGCTGTGTGGATTGGAACGTGTTAAAAACCATTGCTGATTTTCCACTTTGTCTTTATGCTTTATTGCAGAGTTCAGCTCCTTCCAGCTTGGGAACAGGCTACTTCGTAAGTCTATCTCAACTTCCACATATGTGCTTTGTTTTTGTCATTGATTCACTTCTATAATGAATGCTCATTAGAATGTAAAAAAAACTTAAGAAGTCCCCTCTGAGTCCTAAAGAGGAGTCTGATTTCTGACTTCCGTCCTGTTATTAAGACCTTTATTTTTAAAGGACATAACCTGCTGGGCCCTAGGGATCATCAGTCTTGAAATGTGTGCCTGGTTCCAAGCAGATAGAACGTTTTCCCTCTACCTAGCAGTGCAGGGGACACAGGGAGAGTGGATCGCTCATACTGTCTTTGCTCCATAATTGTTTAGTGAGAAGTACATATCATGGAGAAGATGGAATTCAGATTATGCACTGAGGCATTTACTCACTTTCAAGATCTCTTAAAAAATTTCCTGTATGTACAATGAACTACTTTTTTCTTTTATAAGAGGCATTTCAGTGAATGTTTTCCATCACAATCTAAGTAGATATCCTATAGATTTTCTTTGTAGCAATCATTTAACTCATTTTAGCAAATACAGGTGTAATTTTTAAACTCATTCTCTGTCCTTTGGGGAAGAGGTGGAGGATATGACATACTTCGAGATTTATCAAAATATCTTTCATTCACAGAGAAATTGTTACTTTTATTTATAGCAAATTATCCTCTTTGCGTTTAACAATCCTTTTCAGGATATAAATGGGAAAGAATTACAAATAAGCTTTCTTTACACATCAAGATAACTTCTGAGTGTAGAAGTTTATGGTGGGATTTAGGAAAACCTGATTAGTGTTCTAAATAAGGAACACTAATACTGTAATGACTGCCTGTTTAGTATTTTCTATGAAAATAAAGTGGAAAATAAGTACTGTTTCTGTGGTTTCTGTGTAACTGCTTTTAACTTTTTTTTTCCTCTAACATGCTCATTACTCTGATTTTCTTCTGCTCACACATTTCTGTCCATATATTTATATTAAATGTATGAAAACTAGTTCATTTCATTGAATAAATAAATCTTTCCCAAGCTTGGCAGAAAGTGCATTTTCTACATCTTGATTCCTTTTTTTTTTTTTTTTTTTTTGGTTTTGGTCTTAATCTATGGTATGAGAGAGAAAAGGATAAAGAAAATTTGGGACCTTCTTAATACCGTTACACACTTAAAGAGTTTCTCCTACTTATTGTGGCTGAATATTCATGCTTACAGAAGCACACAGGATACATTCAGCGTCTTGCTTCAGCACTTGAAAGAACAGACTTAGTACCATCTGTCATCTCTTCACACCAGCCTGGATGTGGGTTGAGATGTTGGAAGGAAAAATCTGGAGGCTGCATGTCTATTTTCCATCCAAAAGCTAAATTCTTCCTCTTTGCTTGCTTCAGCAGAAGCAAGGCCAAAGCCACCACCTTCGCCTTGAACAGTCTATTATTTTTTATTGTCCATATGATTATCCTAAAAGAAAAAAAGTCATTTCTAGTAACGATGTGATTTTTATTTTGCTTTTTGTCACTTACTTTTCTTTCTGGTGATGTTTATTTTTATTCTGTAATAACTAAAATGTTCTATGGGGTAAGTATCTTTAGGAACCCAAAATATTTAACTGACAACACTAAGCATAAAATTTTGTCCTTATTTAGATAAAATGGCTCATGGACTTGTTTTCCTTACATCAAAATCTATCATGCTATTAGCTTACATGGAGAGCATACATACCAGATGTAGGTTCAACTATCAAGTATGAAAAAAAACCCTTATAATGTGTTTCCAATAATATGATTGTTATGTTATCAAAATTCAAAATGTATTGATTTTGTTGCCAAGTCTTCAACAAAAGTAGTCTCTTTTTCAGGTCTTATTCCAACAGTATTGCATGTAATACTTAATTTTAAGTACTGAATGTGACACTGGAGCAGCTCACTCATTTAAGTAGAAATGATATGTTCACAACTTCTATTAGTTTTTTTTTCCCCAGTATAATCAATCCACTGTGTTTTGTGATCTATGATATCATGGTAGCTATTTACTTATGTTTGTAAAGAAGACTTAACATCAGGTAAGTGGGATAGTAATATTTTGAGTCCATCCTTAATCATTTTTAGCATTTCTTTGAAATGTAGATGGAGGGAAATCACCTACAGAGTGAATGAGCTATTAATGTAATTGAGTCGTATAGTGAATTCTGGTATAAAAAATTTGAAGGCACTCACATGTTGGGCCTAACAACCTGGAACTGTTTCCTTCAACACGCTCCCATGCCCCAACATCATTCTTAACTTCAGAGTCTTCTGTTGTTTAGACATCATGCTTCTAGAGAGCTTTTAGTAAACTAAGGTAAATGCTGCTTGTGTGTGTTAGAAGGTGTATTAGGAGACACCTATCAGAGTGTATGTGCAGGTGAGTCCCCGTGTGTCTGTATGTGAGATACACATACACTCACTCCCACACTCATCCACCCTGGGCCAGAGTCAGTATATGTTACTTTCTTTCAGGGCTTTTAATATATTAGTAGTGATAAATTAAAAGGGCTTTAAGAAACCTTTGGGTTTTTTAAAAATCTAGTTGTATTTGTTTATGTCTCCTTGGTTTTGTGTTCCAAAAATGTCTGCTTAGGTCTGTCACTTTTCCAATCCGTTTAAAAGCAGATTTGAGAAATGAGAACAGCAGCTAAATCAGTATTTACATAAGCATATTGCAAAGAATTCTTAAAGTAGACAAAATAGAGAAGGATTGGAACAAACTCTCCACATTTTGGGAGCTTTGAATAATGTGGGTGTTATACACACAGAGAGACATACACATATATATATTCATTACATACTCATGCGCAGCTCTGTTCATATTCTAAGTATAAATGAAATTATAGAGTAGTTGGAATCAGTTTGCTTTTATTTTACTTTTTTTTCTTTTTTGGCAAGCATACTAAAACTTGTTGGAATGTGTATAGGATTTTCTTCTTTTTTTAAAGCATAAGTGTAGGAACTCATTTTTTTTCAATTTAAATATTTTAGGCTATATTCTCTTCTTAAAATGTATTTCATTGTGAATAATTTATAATAAAGATGTTAGAGACAGAATGGTATTTAAGACTCATTTGTGACGTTCAGCAGGTTATTTGTTTATTTCTCGAGCTTGAGTGCACCCTTTCAATTCTTTTTTCTATTGAATCCCTTTCTCTTCCTTCCCTCTCCTCTCCTCTCATCTCTTGTTCTCCTTCCCATTTCAACAAGTTCTTCCTACTTCCAGTATCTATCCTCCATTTTGATTGAATGGCTTTTCTGAGATCTCAGAGTCTGTTTCTCCATCAGTGCCTGCTTTATAAAGTTGTGAATATTTATTGAGGGAAGACATTTAGTGCATATATGGCACCATTGGGCAATGGCAAACAATAAATTTCCTTTCCGTTTTTCATACTTTAATGTGTGGTGTGATGAACTTGGTTTTATGAAGTAGCTGTTCAATGTTATGGTGACAGAATTACCAGAAACAATCAATACAAAAGTTGATTGTAGGAAAGAAACATTTTATTCTCATGATATTCCTCTTGTAACTTTCACAGGAGCCTACAGTCTTTTGTTTGGTGTCTTAGTTACTTTTCTCTCATTGTTCTGACAAAATACCTGACAAAGTTAAAGGGGGAAAGGTTTATTTGGCTCAGTTTGTAGAGATTTCAATTTCAATCAGCTGACTCCAAGGCAGGATGGCAGAGGGGCAACAGTTTATAGTGGCAGGAAGACAGAAAAAGCAAACAAACAAGGAAACTTTAACAATGACTTTCTGCTCCTCTTATCTAGACTACCAGGATTAGGGCAGTGTCAAACCAATCAGTGTACTGGTTTAGTAATCACACACCCTTAATCCCACCATTACAAACTCTAGACTCAGCCATCTCTGACCACATGAGGCTTTGGGGGAACATCTAGTCCCAAATGATAACAATAAGTTATATATCAAGTCACTCTGTATATGAACAGAGATATGATGTACATCCTCCGTAATCCCTTATCATGATGATGTAGGAATGACCTCTTCTATAGACTGGCCACACATTATACTTTCCTTTAATTGATTTAACAGAGTTACTTGTCTGCTTTCTCCCTCAGGGTATTTAAAGCATATGTGCCTCTTAACAACTGCTTAACAGCTTTTAGGATCAGCTTGGAGGTTAAGGAACATTTTACTCATTATATTTAAGCTTTATGAGGTTCCAGCACATTTTTGCTGCTCTCTGAGACTGAAAAGAAAAGTAGGTGCTTTAGCTTACCTGACAGAAGCAACTGAAGGCACTAGCCTGGAAAGAACAGGGAAAGCACTGTAGTAGTGGACAGTAGTGAGATATCTCATCACAGGAAATATCTGGACTCATTCTCTGCAGGCATTTGACTATATCTACCAGTAGTTGGAGCTACTTTTTGGGTGACCATTACTTGGCAGGCTGGACTTGAGCTCTAGCATGAAGGAAGTTAAGGTCTGACTTGATACATGCAACATGTTCTGTCTGTTTCTCCGGCTAATTGTTAGCCTTCTTTCAGGTTTGAATTGAAATGGATCCCACTTTTCCAAATTCTGCGATTCAACGAATAATTTTTCATCATTCTCACTTGGATCACATGTAGTAATGACATAGTATTTATGATGGAACCAGCTCACTGCTATTTGATGATAGGTAAATTACCATATTGTATAATACAGGAGAATTGTACAGTGATAGATATCTTAAAGTGGGATTTGGGTAATCTCTTTTTTCCAGTTAATTTATGTTGATAGTGCTGGTAAAAGGCAGAAGGTACAACATGTTGACCTTTGTCTTTTTATCTTAGAGTTATAAAAATCATAAAGAAAAAGTTCTTTGACTTTTTCTTAGTTTGTGACTGTTGACTCAATAAATACCTCTTTTCCTTTGATCTGATTTGTGTAACTCCCCAAACTAGTTTTGATATTTGTTTGTTGCTTCTTTTTAAGAGTAGATTTTGATTGTGAGGTGAGAAAAGAATGATTTCTTAAAAACTAAAGATTTTTTAACATATATCTTTACTTTTGTCACTGGGCATTGAAGCTGGGGTCTGGATCATGCTAGATAAGCATTCTTCCACTGAGCTATATATCCCCAGACCTAGGATTTTCTTTAAAGAGACACACAAATTATTTGTATTCACAAATTATACTTCCCTTTAATTGATTTACCAACTGACTTTTTGCCTTTTAATAAGTATTAAGAATTTTTCTATTAGGCGCTTTTTAAGGTAATATGGTATGTTCAAAATATATGGTGAATATATATAAAACAATTGTATTACAGTAGAAATTACATTACCATTAACCTCATTCAAAACAGTCCCCCTTGCTTTGAATACACCTACCTATCCCATCATTCTTGACATTTTCTGAAGCAGTTCTAGAAGCGTGAGGTGTGATCAAAACTTCAGTGAATGTTGCTGCTGAGTGCCATGCAGTAGAAAGGCGGGCTTGTAAAAACGTGATGATGTGATCACATCCTCTTTATTCACTGGCTCTGGAGCCATGTGAATTTTGGCTCTTTCCCAAAGTCAGAATGACTATGAAAGGGAAATTTTTTTGAATTGATTCAAGACATGGAGATAGCCACAACCCAACACAACTGAAGACATTCATGAAATGGGACTTCCAGAACTGCTTCAGAAAATGGCAAGAACAATGGGATAAGTGTTTTTGGTAGTGGTGGTAGGGGGTGTTTTCAGTAGGATTCATGGCAATATGACTTTCACTGTAATAATTTTTTTAAGTTTCATTCACTGATATGTTTCATTCACACCTTGTAGATGTAAAATCTGTAGCCTCCTGTCTCAAAGAACTTAGTCCACCTTAAACCCAAATGTTTTCCTTCTTTTATGATGATTTTAAATATTTCTGAGATGCATTTAAATAAGCAGATTGGAACTCTCCAGAGAATCTAACATTTATTTCAATAGGTTTAACTCCAGAAGTACAGGTACATCGAGTTTGCCTTCAGTTCACCGTCATCTAAGTCAGAAAGAGTCTATTTCCTCACCTACAAGTACTTGCTAGTGATACTGGGGGAGGGTTTTGTTATTTCAAGTGTTCATTCATCACCTATTTTGTTTTCTGGTTTTTTCTTTTGGTACCAGGGATTGAACTAAGGACCTTGCGCTTGCGAGGCAGGTGCCAGAACCACTGAGCTAAATCCCCGGCCCTATTTTGTTTTTATATTCAAGGTAACACCACTTATTTTTACCACTTCGCCTCATGTAAGACTCTAATATTCATATTTATTCATAATTAACTCTGGACAAATGCTCCTCAGTTATTCACAAGTGTCTATTACAGTGGAAATATTTTTGAAAATCTAAATTCTATTTAGAATCCCAGCAGGGATCTCCAGTTATGATTAGGGCATTTGGACTCACTTACAAAGATTGAGTTGGAAAACAGCTCACCAGATGAATGATTCAATTCATTTTAATGCACAAGGACAATTTAAACGTCTATTTTTAGCTCTTAAATTGCATCATATGTAAGATTGGCCCTCAGGTCAGGACATGCAGTTGAATTTGATACAAGGTAAACTTGTCAGTCTTTTGAGAAGGGTAGGTAGAATACTTGGGGAATGTACGTTAGGGTCAATTAATTGTAGTAGGTTTATGTTCTGTAGAACTTGATGGTTATTTAGATACTCACAGGTTAAAGAAAAGATGGAAAAAAGGTTGAGACGGGGGAGCAACAAACATAAGAATAGAGAAATAATGTAGTAGTGCAGAATTATATTGACCATATCACACTCTTGAAAAAGGCAAGAGGTAGGTTGGTTAGAAATGATGACTGAGTATAAGGGATGTGAAATAAAGTCAGGGGAATTGGATGAGTGGGATGATGATTTATACATAAACTTGAACTTGATTTAGTGACCAGTTACAGGAGAAAGATCTCAAATCAAGAACCTGTGGTTATACAGTAATGGTTTTATTTGGAATCTCAGGGAGCAGAAATCCAATTGTAGAGGGATAATTAATTTAGAAATGAGAGCAGACATTTTGAAATTCAAATGTTTATTTAATTGTAACTTAAAATCTGGGTTGTTACTAGTGTATTTGAAGACAGCTGTGTATTGTGAAGAAACATCTGGGCAAATGAGATGACGTGTTCTTCCTCTTTGGCCACATAGATTTGGAGGGGAAAACCAATTTAGAGAAAACAAATTTAATGAGCAAATAGACAAGACTATTGGTAAAGAGCCTTTATTTCTAATATTTCAAAATCTATGATTGTAATTACGCCTAAATGTCTGCCACATGGGACCAGTGCTATGAAGTAGCCTTGCTGCCTTTCTTTGCTCTCCTTTGAGTCACAAGTATGCAAGAGCTGTAGTATGTGAGTGAACACTGCTCTTCATTGTCACCATTGAAAGAAATTTTGTTTTCAACTGAGTGGTCAGGTCTGCCTTTCTTTGAAATGTATCCATTATTAATATATGACTATTCACAGTGTTTCAGTAGTTCCCAAGAACTATATGAAAGGACCCACAGGCAATGTCAGACCCAAAGTTTGTTCTGAGATAGATTTAAATGGTCTGGAGTTTTAGTGCCTTATCAATCAGAAGTTTTCAGATCAAAGGTTTCATTCCTTTCCGTAACTGCTTTAAAAAATGTTTTTCCTGCAATTGTAAATTAGATGCCTCCCATTCCATTACATAAGAAACTTAGAGCTTGGTGAAACACCAGGAGTATCATTTGGAAAGAGGTTAGAAAACACAACTGGGGCTTGTTAAAGAGGAAAAAATGCTATTTTAACTCCAAGTGCCACATTTTCCTGTAGTCAGCTTTAGCAATAAACAAGAGTTATTGGAGGCTTAGATAGTTTCAGACACTTCACTTATCTCCTAGTACTTGACTTCAGAAGTCAAACATTTAAAATGCATTTTACCCGCGTAAAAATGTTTACCCATTTAAAATACAATGTCATTTTAACAAAAGCACCCTGGTGACAAGCTCTTTAGATACCATACAGTTAATAAACTGGCAGGTCTTGTACACATATGTTTGAAAACACCGGCACAGTTACGCAAGGGTTGGCATTATAAATCATTGTTAACAAACCTCAATTTGGTTAGTAGGCTAATGAATCATCTCCAGTTTTCCTTTAGTAATTAGCTTCACTAATGGTCATGTTAAAGGAACTTCCTTTATGTTATACTTAATTTCTGGTTTGAAATCTTTGGTGTCTAATTTGCAGGATGAAAAAACATACAAAAACCATTTCAGTCTCTGTTGGTGACTCTTGTAAATTCAGATGTAAGGATTGTGGCTGTTTTCAAGGAGAAGCATTTGCCAAAGGTGATGACTATCTAGTAGTGACAGATTTGAATGGAGTGGTAAAGCCAGATAATTGTAGTGTTTCCTTCTAAGTGCACTGCTGTGTATAGTGCCCTCTGATTTTAAGGAGCCATTAAAAATGCAGCAAGGCGTAACAGCTGTGGTTCCTACTGTATTCCTAATATTTCATATGTTCATCACATCTCATAAAATCTTACCCAGACCAACAAATGACTACTACTAATGTATTCAGCTGAACTGCCTCAGAATGAAATTGGAGAAAATCTGAATCCTGTAGGTAGATACCATTATGGAGACCTAACGAGAACTCACCCAAGCTTATGATGTGCCATATTTTTTACATTATTCCTTAGCATTCTGTTTGTATTTTTAATCCCTTAATAGGACATTTACTTTTTACCTTTTGTGAGAGGGCCCTATCAGTAACCTAGTTTTCCTACCCTTGTGGCACAAGAAGATAGAGTTGTATACTGTGCATACAAAGTCATAGAAAGTTAGCATCTCAACCGTAAATCCAAAGCAGATAAGAAACTTGGTTACATTA
This sequence comes from Heterocephalus glaber, assembly GCF_053883595.1. Taxonomy (NCBI): domain Eukaryota; kingdom Metazoa; phylum Chordata; class Mammalia; order Rodentia; family Bathyergidae; genus Heterocephalus; species Heterocephalus glaber. The sequence continues at coordinate 18,527,294 of NW_028258381.1, read as the reverse complement.
GAATTGTTTAAAATACTTTTTAGTAACTTTGTGGCAGAAATAGGTTTTGGGCAGGAAACTATAATCTTTGGGGGGGAAAAAACAAACATTAGCACTAGAAGATTCTGAGAAGTGAAAGCTTTGGTAATTTGGTGATTGATATCCATTGTTATTTTGGTTTTGCATAGGTTTAGAGTTACAAAACTTCTGGGTTAAAAGGGATTTCAAAAATTACCTTGCTCAACTGACAGTATAACTCAAAAAGCTAAATACTGAATTGTGAGGGTCAGCTGACAATGATGGATTTGATTCACATCCTGGATACTGCTCTTCTTTTGGCAAAGTTGAAAATCACATCAGTATTCCTGCCAGCTACATTACACTGTTCCTTTGTCTTGATGACAGTGACTCTTAACTAAGAGCTCTAAGTCTGTTTCATGTCTCATACATTTAATCTTTTTTCTCTGAAAATTCAGTTGGATTTTCAGTCTTAAGCAGAGGACCTTTTAAAAAAATGTCTTAAAGTTTATCATACTTCCTACCCTTGGCCTGGTGATTCTGGCATTTATTGTTGACCCTTATAGTTTTACACTGGTGAAAATCACCTGTATTTGTTCTTTCTTGACAAAATAATTTCATTGCTGTTAGTCTTTACTACTCATTGTTGTCTCTGTATTGCCTCAGCTTTATGGGATTCAGCATATGTTGGCCAGCTATTACAATTTCTACACATTTATTTATATTGATGATTTTTGTCTGGAGCCCTAACAGAAATGAGACATTTTTTTTCTTTGTTTTGTTTAACCATAGGTACATATGGAAACCTCTTTGGGACAATCTGTGAACATATTTAACATACTGTACCTTTTCTTTCTTGTAGTCATCTTGTCTAGTTGTTTAAAAAATTAAGTGGATGTTCTCTGTGGTCAGGTATGGAAACCATTGTTCTGCTACTTCATGACAAAGTAACTGACCTTTAAAATATACTGACCATAGATTTAGTTGTGATGTGGATGTGTCTATGGTAGGCCTCTTCATATTATTCTAATATATATGGACAGTCTTGTCTAAAATACTTTACATGAATGGATCCACTTAAAAGTAAGATACAATTAGTATTCAAGCTTTAACAAATATACTTCAATAATTTAAAAAAAGAACTTGCTATTATTTTTAATATTTGTTATGTGCAATAGTGTCAGTATGTAGGAGTCATGACATATATTTAAATGTTGAATACAAAAAGATACATATTTTTGACATTTTTGCAAATTCTGAATTGGTTGCTATGGCCCTGAGATTAAGGAAGTTTTTGTTACATTAATCTCTGCATTGACTGTCATCACATTCTGTTATCTTTGACTTTAAAATGAAAGATTAAATCAACTTCTCTTGGGGGGACTTTCAGTGTCAACACATATGTGAATGTGCTGTTCACACTGTTATACCTCTAACTAAACGGCTGTATATGTTCGCTATCCTTCTGTGCAAGTCAAGGTGCCAGTTATCCCCTGCCTGTGTGCTGTTTGAGTGAACTTGCTCAGTCTAAAATCACCAGACAATAAAACCAGTGCAAAGCTACTTATCTATTTGAATCTTATAAGTTGTGGTATAAATTTTCATCTTCTTTAGGCCTTTAAGCTAAAAGTATCTCCGAGTCTTCCTCAGCTTGGGTAGTGGTCAGAGTTGGATTTCCCTAATTCTCATATTTTATGGCTCAACCTATATCTCAGTGGTTGATTCTCAAAGTTTTCTGCTCCCCCTCCAGTGTCGGAATAAGACTTTAGTACTCTTACAGAAAGAAAATTAAAATGTGCCTTATGTGTTCCTACTCTGATGTGTACATTGTCTTATTTTGTTCTGGGTAAGAGTTTTGGTTATCTTTTTGAGCTTCACTGACTGTAATATTACTGATTTTAGTTAGTATGGATCTCATAATGATTTTCTCTCCTGAAAATTTCTGTTTGTAACATATTGCTCCGTATATGGCATATTTTTCATTACGTACTTGAATTAAATCCAAGATATGATTAGGAAAAAGTGTTTATTGAGTGCTTAACGATGTGCCTGAAATTGTTCTGAGATATTTACACATATTAATTATTTAGCTGACACAGTGACTTTACTGTTATTGTGGATAAGAAAATTGAGGCTCTGATAAGGTAAGTAACTTTCTTAAAACAAGGATGAAGATTCAAGTAAATAATTAAACCTTATAAAATGATTCACAGTAAGCACCTTGGAACATATGCTGAATGGTAAGGTCTGTCTCCACTTGTTTTAGCTCACTAACTAGACCTGAAAAAAAGGGTCCTTATCCATTAACCTTTCAGTCAAGCATAGAACCTTAGCCCCTCTCCGAAATAAAAGTTTTAGTAAGTGTTCGTGTAGCCATGCCTCATTGTTTGTACAGACCCTTAAGGCCTGACCCAAGCAAGGAGCAAAGTCTCAGATTTCCTAAATCTCTTTGCTTATTAGAATGCCTAGAAAGATTTTTAATAGCTTTTTAATTAATAGATTTTCTTTTTTTTGAAAACTTTCACCTTCACATAAACAATGAGAAGCAACAGAGTTGCTTTCTTTTCCTATAAAAATGCACATCCTCTCCTGCTAAAGACTTCCTGTATTAGAGTGGTAAATTTGTTGCAACTGATAAACCTACAGTGACCTATCATGATCACCAAAAAGTCCATAGCTGACATTAGGGTTCACTTTTGGTATTGTTCATTCTGTGGGATTTGGCAGATGTTTAATGGCATATATTCACCATTATAGAATCCTACAGAATAATTTTATTACCCTGAAAATCCTCCTTGCTTTGCCTCTTTCTCTATTTCTCCTCCCTTAACCTCTGGCAACCACTAAGGTTTTTTAAATTTTTCCGTAGATTTGCCCTACCCAGAATATCATATACTTGGATTCATTGAATGCATCCAGTTTTCATATTGGCCTCTTTGACTTAGTAATATTCATTTAAGTTTTCTCCATGACTTTTCATGGCTTGATAGCTCATTTCTTTTCAGTGCCAAATAATACTGCATTGTTTGCATATACTGAAGTTTGTCCAGTGATCTACTGTTGGACCTCTTAGTTGTTTCTAGCATTGGCAATTATGAATAAAGATGCTGGAAGTATTTGTATATATAGGCTTTTGTGTGGATATAAATTTTTTATTCATTTGGGTAAATTCAGAGTATTACACTTGCCAGACTTTAGGGGAAGTATGCTTAGTTTTGTGTAAAAAAAAATTTGTCTTCTACAGTGGCAATACTGTTTTGCATTCCCACCAGCAGTGAATCAAAGTTCCTGTTTTCTACAACCTTGCCAGCATATGGTGTTGTGAATATTTTAGATTTTGACCCTTTTAATAGTTGTCCAGTAGTATGTCATGTTTTTGTTGATGTTGTTGATTTTATGTGCGCATGCCTCTGTGTAGTTCTGTTAAACATAGGGTCTGGGCATGTTAAGTGCTTTTCCACTGCTACACATCCCCAGCCCTCGGTGTTATTTCAATTTTCAATTCCCTAATGACATATGATGTTGAACCCTTCTTTATATGCTTACTTTACATCTGTATTTCTTCTTTGATGAAATGTTTTGTTTTGTTTTGTTTTTTTAGGTCTGTTGCCCATTTTTCAGCCAGATTGCTTATTTTATTGTTGTTTATGTGTTTTTGTATTTTTTGGATAGTAGTGCTTTATCAGATTCGTGCTTCATAAATTTTTCTCCTACTCTATGGTTTGTGTTCTTATTCTCCTGACATTGTCTTTCACAGAGATGTTTTATTGTTAATGAAGTACAGCTCATTAATTATCTTACTCATTGATTATGCCTTTGTTTCTACAAAATTATCTTTTGGGTTGGGTGTGTACCTTAGAGGTAGAGCACCTACTTCGCATGTATTACACTCTGGGTTCAATCTCCAGCACCGAAAAAAAAAAAATTAAAAGAATAAATAAATAGCCGTCTTCATACCAACGTCACTCAGGTTTTCAGTGTTATCTTCTAGATTTATTCTTTTGTATTTCATATTTAGATATCCCATTTTTAATCACTTTTTGTGAGGGGGGTGAGATCTCTGTCTCATTTCTTTGTGTATGGTTGTCCATTGTGGCAGCGTTTTTTGACAAAAGTTATCTTTTTCCACTGGTTGTCTTGCTTCTTTATCAAAGATTAGTGGACCATATTCATGTGAATCTGTTTCTGGAGTCTCTCTATTTTTCACTGTGCTCTGTTTGTCTTTTCTTTTGCACTAGTAGGTCTTGGGCTTGAGTCTTGCCTGTCTTCCAAATTTGTTATTCTCCAATATTGAGCTGGCTATTCTGGCTCTTCCATCTTTCCATATAACCTTTAGCTTCAGATCGTTGATATCTACCAAATGACTTGCTGGGATTCTCATAAAGACCATGTTGAATTTATAGATCAAGTTGAGAAGTACTGACATTTTGACAACACTAAGTGTTCCTATCCATGAATATATCTTTACTTAGTTCTTCTTTGACTTCTTTCATTAGAACTTTATGGTGTTCCTTGTTTAGCTCTTGTCCAAGTTTTGTTAGATAAATGCTTCATTTTGGGAGTTCTGATTTGAAACAGTAAAGGTTTTGAAATTTAAAATTCTGCTCATTAAATAGTATATAGGGGTGTGATTTACTTTTGTATATTAACTTTCCATCCTTCAGCTTTACTATAATTGATTAGTTCTAAGATGTTTTGTTGTTGTTGTTAATTCTTTTAGATTATCTACATAGTTATATAATCTGTTAACAATGAGTTTTACTTTTTCCTTTCTAATCTTTATATCTTTTATTTCCTTTTCATGTCTAATTGGATTACGTAGGACTTCCATTATGACACTGTAAAGCAGTGATGAGGAGAAATATCCTTGCTTTCTTCCTAATTCTTCACAAGAAATCTCTGACTTTCTCAGCATAAAGTTCCTTATCTATAGGTTTTTTTTCAGAAGTTCTTTATCTAGTTGAGAAAGTTCCCCTGTATCCCTCATTTTGTAGTTATCATGAATGGATTTGGATTTTCTCAAAAGCTTTTACTGCTTGTATCCATATGGTCACGTGATTTCTTTCATTAGCCTATTTTGTATGGTGATTATGTTAATTGATGTTTGTATTTGAATGACAATTTACATGTACAATATTGTACATGGTAGTTCATAATTCTTTCTATACATTGCTGCTTGTATTTTATTGATAATTTTTATTTTATATTCATGATATCTATTGGTCTCTACATAGTTTTCTGGTAATGTCTTTGATTTTAGTTTTTGGATAACACTGGAATCATAGAATGAGTTAGGAATTATTCTCTTTGCTTCTATCTTTAGAGAATTGGTATAATTTCTTCCTTAAATATTTGGCTGATTCACTAGTGAACATTTCTGGTTTCAGTGTCTTCTGTTTGTGAATTTTATTAATTATTAATTCAGTTTCTTTAATAGAGATAAGCTTATTCAAAGTATCTATTTCTTGTGTTAGTTTTGGCGATTATACCATTAAAGAAATTGGTTCATTTCATCCAGGTATCAAATTTTTGTGTACAGAGTTGTTTATAATAGTCCTTTATTTTTGTTTTAGTGTTCATTTGATTTGTAATAAGGCTCATTTTTTTTTTTCCCCTCTGCAGTACTAGACATTGAACCCACCGGAGCTCTACTACTGATATTGCCAGCCCTTTCTTTTCTTTTTTTTATGTTTTACTTTTGAGACAGGACACAGGATCTTTGCTAAGTTGCTCAGATAGGACTCAAACTTGTGATCCTTCTGCTTCAGCCTCCTTCTGTGCTGGAAGTTGGTACACGTACATAACACATCTTAATTTTTTTGTCCCCTATTCTTCCCCTCCCTCCCTGCTTCTTCTAACTGTGTCCCCTTCCCATTTGCAAAACCTCTGTCTCCATATTCTTTCCAAATTTTTATCCCCTTTCTCTCACTATCTATTCCCCTTCCCATTTGAAGATCTCCCTAGCTTCCATTATCCTTCTTTCATTTTCATCCTTATTTATAATTTGGGTTTCTTATATACAAAAGAAATCATGCCAAACTTGTGTGTCTGATTTATTTCACATAATATTATGGTCTTGGCTCTACTTACCTACAAGTGACTCAATTTTATCCTTTTTATTGGCAGAGTAGTACTCCATCATGTATAAATAGCACATTTTCTTTATCCATTCATCTGTTAATGGACATATAGGCCACTTCCAAGATTTACCCATTATGAACTGTGCTTCTATAAAAATAAGTATGCATGGATCACTGTAATATGATATGTTTACCTCTTTCAGGAAGATATCTAGAAGGGAAATACCTGGGTCAAATGAAATTTCTAGTTTTAGTTTTTTTAAGAATTCTCTGAACTGATTTTCATAGTGTTTGTAGGAGTTTACATTCCCTCCAACAATGTAGAATGGTTCTTTTTTCCCTGCAGCCTTACCAGCATTTGTTATTATTTGATTTCTTGCTGATAACCATTCTTTCTGTTGTTTTAAATTACACTTATCAAATGATCAGTGATGTTGATCATTCATTGATGTATTTATTGGCTGTTTATACTTCTTCTGAGAAGTGCCTATTCATTTCAATTGCCCATTTTTTGATTGGGTCTATAATTTTAGGAAGTCTCACTTTTTTGAGTTATTTACATATTCTAGGTATTAGTCTTCTGTTTGAAAAATAGCTGGCAAATTTTTTTCTCATTCTATAGGTTGTCTCTTCATTCTGCTGATTGTCTTTTGCTATGGAGGAGCTTTTTGATTTTATATGATCCCATTTTTTGATTCTTGGTACTATTTCTTGTACAACTGGAGTTCTGTTCAGAAAGTCCTTGCCTATGCCTGTGTCTTCGAGAGTTTTACCCTATTTTATCCTCTAGCAGATTAAGTGTTTCTGTGTTAATATTTAAATCTTTTACTCATTTTGATTTTAGTTTAGTACATGGTGAGAGATACGAGTCTAGCTTCAGTTTTCTGCTTGTGGATAGCCAGTTTTCCCAGCACCATTTATTGAAGAGACTATGTTTCCTCTGGTAAATGTTTTTGTCTCCTTTGTTGAAGATCAAATAGCTGAATGTGCCTGGGGTTGTTTCAGTTTCCTTTATTCTGTTTCATTGATCCACATGTAAACCTGACAATTTCGGTTTCACAATATTTCTTTTCAATGTTTTTACTCCTGATTTTGTTTGTCAAACTATTATTAGCTCATTTTATTGTTTTCCATTTCCACCATTCAGCAATAGGCTCATTCTTGGTTCATTTACTCATATACATAAGTGGAATTATTTGTATTTTTTATTGCTCTCTTGTCTTCTACTTTCTAACCTCCACCCTTGTTTTGTCCTGTAAAGGAGTGAAACTATAGGAGTGAGATTTAGTAATAAGGGACTGCTTCACTGATCACTAAACATACATTACAGTGCTTTAAAATGCATTTGAGGTCATCATGTTGCCAATTAGTTTGATTACAAGCATGTAAGCTGTCACATATAAAACCTTCCACTTCCTAGGTTTTGAGATTCAAAGTATGAAGACTGAGGTCTCTACACTTATCTGCTAAGTGCACTACTCACTTTTAATATTTGGAAGAAAGCTTTATATGTTTCAAAGCTGCTGCTATTTTAGAGCCTAGAAGTGTGCGATTTTGCAGCAATGATAGTCTTATCAAAAATACTTTTTAAATAGGCATTGTACAGAAGTAAATGAGATGACAACACATTTGCAAGTCACTAAAACTTGGTTATCTAAATATCATTTGGTGACTTTTGTTGGTGAGAATTACAAACTTTGAAAGTCAGTGGAGCCCCTTCCCTGACAGGCCAGAATTGACATCATAATGTACAAAATTTTTCATTCCTATCATTTTCTTCAGCTTCGAACATTGTAAAATAGCTGCTGTAAAAAAAGACAAAGTGCCAAAGAGTGCTGTAGATAATGTATATTGTTCCTTGGAAGCACATATTTTTTAGCCAATTTGGTAAAAATGGTCTCAAAGTAAAGGTTCTTTCATCTGATGTAGCCTCTTTATTTGCATGGGTAAACCAAGAGTATTTATTTTGTGTATATGGCCCTTTTAAATTTTGTTTTATTGTTTATTTTTAGCAGGAATACTGTATTTTTAAATTGTTTTATTATATTCTTGTTATTTTTATTCTGAGGCTGGAAATCCAAGCCCAAGAAACTCTGCTACCTAGTATCTGTAAAGTACATCAGGATGGTTTATCTCGGCAGGTATTGTAAACCTAAGCCACATTAAGTTATTGCTTTTTTTGGTACTGGGGATCAAACGTGGGACCTTGCGCTTGTGAGGCAGGCGGCGAAACCATGGAGCTAAATTCCCTGCCCTTAGTTCCTTTTCATTGTGTCCTTTCGACTGAAATGTGCATCACTCTCAAATAGGACATTGCAGGCCCTTGAATGCTTCTATATCTACTGTGGTACACTAGGAAGACACATTTTGACACATTTCATTCTTTTTCACACTCTGGTTTTTCAAACCAAGATAAGTAAAATTCACTGAGTTTTTTCCACATTATTTTTCTTCATAATTTGGAACATACTGATGTTTAATTAAGGAATGATTTTCAGTGGCTATGTGAGAGCAGAGGTAATTCCACAATATAAGATGTTATTAGTATGCAGTGTGTTCATTATTGCTAGTTTTAATGAATCAACGAGTATTTAAAATTATTTTTGTTCCAATTTTTAGTGCTATAAATACTGATAATTATAACCCACATACAATCTTAAGTGAAATAAGTTCATTGAGGCCCTAAAATAAGTTTTTAGAGAAAAGTATCTAGAAATCAGAAATCTTCAGAAACACTCTTAGGCCAAAGGTGCTCTTTTCCTATTACAGAGTAGTCCATTCAGTTAAATTTCTCTAAATCTAAGTAGAAAAGTCAACAACTCCTTATATTATCTGCAACTAACCAGAAGTATCCAAAGTAACTTCTCTGTTTAAGAAATGGGGGAAATCTCGGGGTAGGGGTAAGGGACTAGATAATTGTAAACTGCGTTTCTTCACATCAGCATGGTGCCAGAGATCATAAAGAAACATAATCAACCTTCTGTAGTCACATACATCTCCTGTAGAACTTCACAAAATAACAGAAGCAAACATATCCATTAGCCTGACCCAAAGATAGTGCCTTGTCTATAGCTTATAAAAGTATGATGCAAATGAGTAAGATTTTAAATTATGATGAGTTATCAGTGTTTCTGTAGTCTATCTTAATGAGAATATACTAGGCATCCTGTAAATATCCATTAACCCAGTATCAGCCTAATATTTTTAAATTACTTAAAAATCTTAGAAGTAAAGTTCTGTATATAAAACATAATTATGGTTGAGATAATATATATCAGATTATTAATTCAATTTGATCAAACAAAAGGCAAACAAAAAATAATGTTAACTTACTTGATCATTAAACCTGTATGTAATTGGGAAGTAGATTTAATATTGTGCACACATACTGTACTTAATATTGAGAATTCAGAGAATACAGGTATTTTTATTAAAGCAGAATTCACTAAGCTAATCTCATTTGGCAGGTTGTACCTAAATTGAATGAATTTGAGTTCATAAAATATTTCTCATTTGGCTTCTGTAAGAATTTGTTTTTTTAATGAAGCTCATTTATAGTATTAGAAACTTAAATTCCTTGATTTGGGAGAATTTTAGGAATACTGTATATAAGCACTTGTACTCAATTAGCTCATTACAGTTACAATCCTTCAATTTTAGAGACTTTATAATCTAATCTTTAATACCATCTAGAGGTAGGAAAATATTAACACATACAATGTGTTAAACAGGTAAAGCCATTTCTGAATTATAGAGCATCAGATACATTCATAGTGAGGTAATAGCTTCAATTCTAGAATTTTAACTGTAGGTTAAGTATGAACTTCAAAGCAAAAAGTTTCAGTAGTTCAAGTTAAAAAGAGCTATTCTTCCTAATGGATACACTATTCTTAAGTGTTTGAGCTAAAAACAAATAGGTGAATAACCACAATAACAACAAAACAACAAACCAGAACGTTTTTTCTTGTGTGTTAAGTAATAGAAATCCACACTTAATGTTTGGCACATTTTATGCAGAATTTTTCTTATATTAAACTGTATATTTCTAGTTAGTATTGTCATTCTCGCTGAAAAAGTCAACAGATGTATTCTAGTCAGCCTTTACTTTATGTTCTGTGGCTATCTAGCAGTAGTAGATAAAATGTCTCCACCTCCTGACATTTATAGCCAATCAAATTAATTCATAGTACGAGATAGTAAGTGTCTAAAGAAACATAGTCATGAAGAGATGGGGGCTTTCTGCCAAGAGGTAAAAGGATTGAATTTACTATCCTATGATGAAAAAAGAAAGAAAGCCCCAAATACATGGACCAGTGGTTTGTGATACGCTGAATGTAATGGGGTGCAGGACAGTGATCTCTGAAGGAAAGTATACAAATGTGATGATCCCTATTACTGTTCCAACTCTCACCTTTACAGACTTTCAGGTCTCTGTGCAGGGCAAGACATGGAGGTGGGGAGGAACTCTAGGGTACCATGTGGTGCTCAGTGGATTTCCTCCATTTGGAAAAGATGCTGAAAGTCTGGGAAGAACAACAGAGCTCGAACTCATAGGACTGAGGAGGGAGATGCTCAAGGAGAGAAGGCCACAAGTCTTCAGAGGATTGGGTCCACATACTTGGCACTTACTTAGCTGTCGCACTTGAGCAGGCTGAGGCATGAGAAAGTGGTATGGGAAACAATGCCTACTCTCACACATAGCCCAAAACCCTGTGTTCCTACCAGCAAGAATAGAAAGTCTCTAGATCCATTCAAGGACTCTTGAATAAATTACATAGTATGATCTTAAGATAGTATTGAGAGGGCCGGGGATTTAGCTCGGTGGTTCCGCTGCCTGCCTTGCAAGCGCAAGGACCCAAGTTTGATTCCTGGTACAAAAAAAAAAAGATAGTATTGAGAGTATACCATGAGTACAGCTCTAGTCTCTCCTATCACATTCAAAAAGCAAGAGCTGATAAGATCAAACTGTTTTGTGAGGAACTTAACTGAAGTCTAGAATACTTTGGAATTCAGTTAAGAATTACTGTACCTTCAAGGTACCAGGAGACTGACTTATAATGAGAGTATCAATCAAAACTGACCAAGAATTTATATAGATGTTAAAATTAGAAAAAATATTTTAAAAGTTACTATAAAGCATTTGATATATTCAAAAATTAAAATAAGAGCCATACTAAGCTACTTTTATAAAAACTACATAAGAGATAAAAAATATATGAGATATAACAGCAGATTAGATATTGCACAAAAAAGATGAGTAAATTTGCAGTCATACTGATAGAAACTATTCAAAAGGATACATGGAGAGAAGTGGGAATCTAAGAAATAAACAGCATAAGTCAGCAACTTTCTTCAGTTCAGTATTTTATAATTGGAGTCTTCAAAGAAGAGAAATGAGAGCGGACAAAAGTACTTGGAGAAATAATATCTGAAAACTTTCCACATTTGATGAAAGCTAACCCTAACTGTAGAGAAAGTACAAGGAAAGACATAGGTATAGGGCCACAAAAATGAGAATGATGACAGATTTCTTTTCCAAAAAGAAAAAAGCGGATAATTGAACAACAACTTTACAGTTTCAAAGAGAAGACACCACCTTAGAATTGTATTTCTAGTGAATGTCTCTCTCAAATGACACTGATAAGAGTATCTAATGATAATCCACAGACTGGGAGAAAAGTTTTACAAAGTATTTATCTGATAAATATCTTGTAGCCAAAATATATAAAGAAATCTCAGTATTCAGTAATAAGAAAACGAACGACTCAGTTCAAAAATGGGCCAAAGGGCTGGGGATTTAGCTCAGTGGTTCCACCACCTGCCTCACAAGCGCAAGGACCGGAGTTCAATCCCTGGTACACCCCCCCCCCAAAAAAGTGGGCCAAAGATTCAAACATACACTTTACTATAAAAAGATACACAGATGTAAATAAGCACCTGAAAGGATGCTCCACATCTTTAGTCATTCCTCAAAAAGGAAATGAAAACCACTATATACCAATTAAAATGGCTTAACTGAAGATATTGGCCCATAACAAGAGTTGGTGAAGGATACTGAAGAATTGCAACCTTTTCCACTGCTGGTGGGAATATAAAATGCTCAGTTGCTTTGGGAAATAGTTTTGGCAATTTCTTAAAAAGTTTCATATATGTCTACTACATGATTTAATCATTCCACTCCTAGTTGTTTATCCTCAGATTTTTAAAAAGTACAAGTCCAGATAAAGACTTAATATGAATATTCAAAGTAACTTTCATTGTAAAAAAACCCCTGAAAATTTCCTGTAGACATTATCGCTTGAGTGAGTTAGCAGTTTTGTATATCTGTATGGTAGAACACTACTCAGCAATAAAAAGGAACAAACTTGATATACATGTAACAACATGAAAGAATCTCAAAATAATTAGGCTGAGTAAAGAAGCTATATGAAAAAAGAGTACAAATAGAATGGTTTCCATTTGTATAAAATACTAGTAGATGCCAGTTAACTTACAGTGACATAAAGCAAATCTACGGTTACCTAGAGAGGCAGATGCAAAAGGTTTGGGGAAGAGATTACAGAGACATGAGTCAACTTTTAAAATAATTAATGTTTGTTAATTGATTGGGATAATGTTTCACAGATATTTTTATACCAAAATTTATCATATCGTAGAATTTTATTTTTCATTTATGCTTCGATAAAAAGTCACAAAAACCAATTCAGTGCTGTTTGTAATGGCACGGGATCTGTTTGTGTCTTTCCCTGACTTCTGTGTTTAAATGTCCAAACCTATTGCACCTAGCACCTTTCTGTATCAGACAACTAAACAAGAACTCACTCTGAAGAAAGTCAAAATGCATGTTTTCATCAGAAAAGTATCTCATGATCTTTTGTGAAATGTTCAGAGGTCCATGATCAGGCCTTGTAAAGCAAATACATCCTGCTTTAAAGAATTAGGGGACCGAAAATGCATAGAAAGGAGCCCCGTAGTTTTTTGGTAGCCTTTTATGTCAGAGCTCAAAATTGCTGTCTGATAAAATGTAGGCCACCAGATTGAATTACTTCATTGAACCACTGCTGTCCTCTGTTAATGGTAATTGCACAGATACAGCAGTCTTTCTGGGCAACATCTCAGATATTTACCTCCTACTGTTTTTCAATTCAGACCTTTGATGAAAATATTCCCAGTACTTCTTTAAAGCAGACTCCAACTGTCTTTCTTGACAAAAGCAAGGTCTCTAAATCAGATCCTGACAATTTTTGACACAGCAGTCTACCCAAATCACCTTTTACCTATGTCACTATGTCATTTCCTGAAGAAAAAAGTGTCCATCAGAGGAGCAATTTCTGTAGGTTTTGGGGGGTAGAAGGTTGGATTTGCCAGCAAAAAAAAAACAAAAAAAAAAACAGAAGAGGAAAGGAGGAAGGTAATTTCTGCTTTCGACTTGAGTTGGAGGAATATAGTTAGGGGTTGACCAGATCCAATAAACAAAATAGGAATTTTACTCATTTTCAAGGGCATTTTTATGAAGAGATATCTTTAGATATTTGTTGTTTTTAAGATGATAATAAATACAATTTTAATTTAATGATTTCTAAAACATTACTTTTAGGAAGGCAGTGAATCAGGATTAAATTTTTATTCTTCTGTCTGTTAGTTTACTGTAATCTAAAAATATTAAGAAGTTTCTTTTTTTCTCAGGGACCCAGCTCAGTTTCTGGCTTACCTAAACTGAGCAGACTACATCTTACTCATAAAAGTTGTACAACAGGACTGGGGATTGAGCTCAGTGGTTCTGCCACCCGTCTTGCAAGCACAAGGACCCGAGTTCGATCTCCAGTACCAAAAAAAAAAAAAAGAAGATGTACAACAATACTTCAACTAGGGCCATGACCCATTCTCCATTTGACTCATGGTGGTGTGGTAGCTGGATTGCAGAATGTGGTAATGGGGGCAAACATGGTGTGAGATCAGCTGGCTCAGCCTCAGAGTGGAATGAACTTGCTGCCTTATCTCTTTGGCTAGTACTGGTTGGACACTTTCCCCCCTTTTGGGAAGAGTATTTTGGTAATTGGTTTCTTGGATCAAATTGCAGCATCATATGTCTGACTGATGGGTTAGCTTTAGGAGCTATGATAGTTTCTCTGGGGCTTTGCTTTCCAGATTTGATAAGTGAGCAGCTGACAGCACAGCACGCACATTCCCTGCTGCCAGTCTGATTTTGTTCTTCCCAAGTGGATGCCTCATTACAGGAAAGCCTTGGAATGTCGTTTGCCAGGAATATTGTTGGATAGTGGCCTTCTTTGGCTCCCCTGGTATAGTAGAATATATCCGATTTACAGTGGTCTTGTCCAAGCCTCATTCAGCTTTTGGGATAATGGTGTGCAAAACCATGGGCTGAGTGAGCACTGAGGAAAATTTGATTTAGAAATGAAGCATATCGTAGAATCTAAGAGTCAGGTCCACTTTTGAAGGCCAGTGAAAAGTTCCAATGAAGTTGTCCCTAGGTGGTAGTAAGGAATAGGAAAAGAAAACCTTTTTTATTGAGTGGCTGGCTTCCTGTGTCCTTTAATGCAACTACTCCTTACTGTGATTGTGGCCTCATATATGTTAAGAGTAGAGTGTCCATGAAGAGCCTTTTTCTTTCTTTTTGTAGAGGTCAAGGTATTTTCTCCTTTACTCTGTCTGGCTCTTTTCCCTGACCAAGAGCTTCCTTTTATTGATTAAATATTATGTTCTAGAAGTTTTTCTTATATTACTGTCTTCCTTGTGAAGTGGTTATTATTATTATTATTACTATTTTGCAGATGAGGAAACAAGGCGCTAAGTTACTAGGCAATCTGCTTTAGATCTCAGAGCCAGTTAATTCCAGATGCAACTTTTAAACCTGACTCTGGAACCCTCCTGTCCACTCCCCAACCCCCCAAAACACTCTTGTCACCTTGTGGGGAGAAGTCCCTCGAAAAATTATTACTGCCTTTACTATTATTATTATCATTTACAAATATTATTTATATGTTTCTGGTTTATTTAGACACTATTTTTACAGAAATCCTCAATACATATAATGATGGGAAAACATTATTATTAGATAATATTTTGGTTGACTTTTGTTTTTGTATATTGACTACTTAATTTTTGACAACTACCTTGGTAAAAAAATTGCTGAATCCTCCACAAATTTGATCTTGATATTAAATGGATAATTATTAATATAAACAATTATTTATATTAACAGTGGGTCAGGAATATGTTGATGGATTTTTTAAAAAGGAGAAAACTTTCTCTTGTGTTTTTTCTTTTTAGTTTTAATTTGTATTAGTACATGCTTGCAGTACATAATGAGTACATTTATTATGAGGAGTTAGTACACACACATAATGCATCTTAATTCTCTTTTTGCCCCCTGTGCCTCCCCTCCCTCCCTGCTCTTTCTATCTCTTGGTTTCCTGAAAATTGGTACTCTTGTAAAGAAGCCTCCACTGGTGGCTTATTGCCCTTTATTCAGAATTCTTTTTCTTGGTATCTTTCTGGACTGTCCTTCTCTTCATTTGGAATCAAAGGCTATGAAGGGAGCAACCAGAAACATAAGTGACTAAATAGACATGATCAAAGCGTGAGCTCCCAAATATCCAACCCTTGTTCTTTCCCATGGGTTTTAATTCTTTAAATTGAAGCATGGGTTTACACTCTGCAAGGGTGAGCTCAAACTCAGGAGCTCAAAAAAGGGACTGGCCACCAGGTCTATTTGAACATAAGAAAGGAAGCAGTGTGGATTCGTTTGTATAAGGATCACTTGCACTTGGAGTAGAACTTCAGTCCAGAATGTTACAATTTGCCAGGCAGGCAGTGATTCCAGTTTCTGGCCTTATAAGGATATCTGAAACATCCTGCTGGTTTTGTTTGCTAGTGTGTGACCAGCGATCACCTAATGTCTATACCTAGTTGTCTCCACTCACAACTTCATCTCACCCTTGTTAAAGAGGAATGAACACACACACACACACACACACACACACGAATGAACACAAGTGACAGCTTCAATGAACTTTTCCTTGAAAATGCCATTCCCTCTTTCCCACACCCTGTCTCATATGACTGTCTCATATTCATTTTGCTTCTTGGCTCCTCCTCCCCCATACTCTTCTCTCTGATGACAGAGTAGGCAAAGTCCAAGAGAGATACCAATGCCAGTAAAAGCTCAATTACTTGCAGCTGGCGGTGCCACCTGTGCCTATCAAAATTCAGCCAAAGCAATTGCTTTCCCAGAGTGCCCTATTTTGGGGAATTGGAAAGTGGGGAAGGGAGAGCATTGGGCTAGGAAAAAGAGAGAACTTTTCTTTTGGCTCAAGTAGGAATATGAAATTGTGAATGCAATTACACGTGGTCCCAAACCACCTCTTTTGCCTCTTCATGTGTTCAGAGTAGCTCAAGAGATTTTGAAGTTAAGCATTTGGCCTTTAAGTAAGCTGAGATAGAACCACCATTAGCACACAGATCTCTTGTAGAACTCATGACTCACAAATTTGTATCCTACTGTGATTGTAATATAATCGGGGGTGCTTATGATTTCTTATTATCATCACAAGATTTCTCTGCTTCCATGTATGTCCATTTTATTTTACTTAGTCATTTGTGTTCTTAAAGAATAATTTCTCAATTTTGTACTCTCATCTTATAAAAGGTTTTTCATGTAATTTTGAAAAAGCAAATCAAATGAATATTTTATCTAATATGACATTTTTCTACAACTTGCTAATAATTTATCATATATCTCACTATTCTTTGTTAAATCATTCCTATTTTCAGTCAGATTTTATCACTTGTATCTTGCTCTTCCCCTTGTATTTTTCTTTTTTGTTGTCTTTTTCTTGTTTCTGTTTATTCATTTTATCCTCCTAGAGCCTGTAATGACTTAGGAACTTCTCAAGGTCTCAGTATAGCTCAATAAAGAATCTTACTTTAAAGGGTGCTTTTAAATTGAATGTCCATATTATGTTTGTAATTGGGTATAAGTCTACTTGGTTTGAGAACCACTACTTCATGAGTCTTTTTGCTATGTGATGAGAGTAGGGGAGAAAGAACATTGAAGCAAATAATTATGTGAACAAGTTTTCCCTCTCAGAAGTATCACTGCACACACTTGGGGTGCCAGATCTGGTTCTGGAAAAGGGTAGTATTCCATGCAACACCAAGTAGAAAAGCCCACCTGCTGGGACATTATGTATCCAGGGAAATGCAGGTAAATTGGAATGCTTTGAAATTCCACAGATGAGGCTAGGAAGTGGCTGGATCAGAAATATTCTTGTTAAAGAGTTTGTATTCTGTAATGAAAGTGATGGAGAACCACTGGAGGATTTAAAGTAGTAGAGAGATGCAGTTAGATGTGTGCATGTGAGTTTGGTCACTCCGGTAGTATTATGTACAATGGCTTTATAAGCATGAGACTGGCTTCAAGAAAGATTCCAGAAAATGTATTACGATGACGGTGTAATTGAGGGAGAAGGGAGACAATTCTAAAGGTAAGTAGGATATGGAATTGACAGGACAAAGTGAATGAGTAAGGAAGTCAGCGGGCTGTATAGAGACTGGTCCTTAAGGACAGCTGCCAGATATTTGCTTTATACAAGAGCATGAATGTTGGTAAGATTCACTGAGAGATAGGGTTGTGAATTAGAGCCTATACTGAAGTCCTAGATCTGCCACTTGCCTATTGAGTTACATTTGGGGCACAGAGATTTTTCTAGAAAGGCCTATGAGATTTCCATAGAGTGTGAAGACAGAGCTCAAGGAAGCAGCATGCATCATATGTGTGGTTTGGTGTTCCATAGTGTCACGGATCAAATCTCTTTTTTAGGGAAAAAAACATGTGATAATTAAGACAAGTGTTGAACATGTAAGATTTTTGTTTCTGTATCATCTCCCTATAGGACTACAGACTGACTGGATAAAAGGCAATAAATAATCATCTACCCATGATGTATTCCTCACATTAATATTAGTGTATATTATATATTTATTTGGATCACTGCATAATTTTAGAAAACTCTGGATAAATAGCTTTTTTATTTATTGCTTTGCATTTCTTTTTGATTGCTTTTGCTATAGCATCAACCTGCATCTTATTTTAATCATCTGCTCTCAGAGCACTGATGATTCTGCAGCCCTATTAGAATACGTCTTGGGAGATTCCACTTATTTAAGACTGTTTCAAGGGCATTTGGTTTTAGTTGATGGTGTAGCACGTTTGGAGGATGTCATGATTACTATCCTGTTGAATCCCTCACACCTTTAAAGCAATTGTTATCTTCTCTACTAGCTCATGAGACTTGTTAGTTCACTATTTGTGGGTGTTACAAAATGTTGACAAGACCCTAGTGTGAAACACATGTGGTTAAACTTGTCTGAATTTATATGTCAATTAAAATAAAATGGCCTGAAAGAGTAGATGAATTTGAATAGAAGCTTCAGGATTCTAGAACAGATATGGCACATGGAACTTTTTAGGTCAACCCTTTAATATTTAATTCAGGGTATCATAAACAGGAGAAAGTATGCAGTATTGCATAATTCTGATTTGTTAGCATTATAACTGATAGCATTATAAATATAATCAGCTTTTTGTTATACAAGCACCATGTCACAGAAAGCTAGGAATATTAGACAATGAATTTGTACAAATTTGTGAAGGAGGAGTTTACAGAATATACACATTATTATTTATCAAAAAGAATAATTTATGAAATGTTAAACAGTGAAATTTTAAAACCATGTATTTCTGATAAACTTTGCAATTTTCATTAAGCATTGCTAATCATATACCTAATGAGGACCATAGAATTTTATTGCAACTCAGATATAACAAGACTATTCTGTCCATCAGGTGAGGCTATATAATGATGCCAGCATGGTCTCTTCAGTTTCATTCCCACTGCTGTTGTGCAGTCTTACATGGGTGTTTGAAGAATGTTCTCCTTTGCTTTGGATTGCTGCCATCTTAGATCCACCTAATCAAATGATTGCTCTTTGCTATATTTATTAACCAAAAATACTCCTCTTTTTTACCTGTGGCTCTTTAGTAGCTTCTATAATTTAGGTGATATTTGCCCAAATATCTGTACTCTCACCTTCATACTAGAAGATTTAATAACTTAGTAGTGTATTAATAAAATCCTCAATGATAAATGGATTTAGACTATTCAAAGGACATGATGTAGGCACTCAAATACTGAGAAAGGTAGCCTGCTGTATAAAGACAGCTAGGATTTAATTATCTTTTGATTTAGTAAGTGATACTAGATCTTTTTTCAACATGAAAGCTCATCCTTAATTTTAAATGTGCAAATTCTCCACATGAAGGTTTTGTCAGAGTTCACCTTCTTCAAAGTCATTGGAAGAATAACTCCTAGCTCATTAAACAATTCCCAAATTACCCAGCTAGCCTCATAGATTTTGTCTGTGCTGGCTTGTCAGGTGGCATAGGTGACTAAATTTGACACTGGAAAAAGATGGCCTAACAATTTTTTCTTTTCACACTGTTACAAGCTTTACAACATTCCATCCAAAGTATATCATGTTAGTGTTGACTTTTCTACTCATGGCTGTCATTGTTAGAAACTGTTCTTCACTAACATGAAGACATTTGTGAAAAGGCCTTCATCAATGCCTGACACTGGTGAATTGAAGAATAATATACTAGCTACATAAAGCTGTGTTTATTCCTCCTAAGCCAATCATTGTCTTTTGCAGTGTTTCCAATGAAATTGTGATTTATTTTTTAGCAGACTCTTCTTTGATGGAGCTGTGATTTGCAATAATCTTGTCATGCCAAGCTCAAAATACTACTAAATGAAGACATTTGTGGAAGGGAATGATTGTAAATTGCATGCAAATTTCAACTCGGCTGGAATTAATCAATACAGAAACAGAACTTGTGTGTTCTTGATATAATGATGCTGAAACTAATCCCATGGAGTTCTATTTCCATAGGAATTAGGCTTTTATTTTGATTTGTCTCCCTTTTTTTTCCTTCAAGACAAAGTCTTGTTTTTTGAGTCTTTTAACAATAACTTCTTAGGGGATAGATAGATGTTATAAAGGAAGCAAAAGTAAAAATCCAGCATCTGACTTCCCTGTGGGGCCGTCTGGTGTTTTTTTTTTTAATGACTTCTTTCCCCAATTTTTCTGCCTTTTTTTTTTTCTTTTGTGGTACCAGGGATCAAACTCAAGTCCCTGAGCCTGCGAGGCAGGCAGTGGAACCACTGAGCTAAATCCCCGGCCCTCTGCCTTATTTTTTTTCACACGCGAAGTTCTAAGGCTTATGAGATAGCAGGTGATTTAATCTTGATTATATCTTAAATATGCAACATTGGTTTCTAAATGGACTGCTGTATCATTTCATAGGATGAGCAGCCTATTTGTTAGGGTTATTCTGGCTTACCTTGGATTGATATTTTTAATTTGTGTTTTTATTTTATTATATTATTATTTTTTTGGTACCGGGGATCGAACTTGGGTCCTTGTTCTTGCAGGGCAGGCAGCAGCACCACTGAGCTAAATCCCTGGCCCTTAGTTGTGTTTTTAGATATTGCCATAAAGTCTGACTTTCTGGAGAAGATATTACTGTCATTGACTTTTTTTGTACCTACTTAAATTTACAATATTTGTCATTTTCTTTGATTGGCAGGATTAGGCTTACTAATTTTTTTTTTAATGCTTGGCTGTTAGGTTTGTTGCCTTTAGATTATTTGTTCCTCACCTTGTCTTCATTCTGTCAAGAATTTGCAGAAAGAAGGCCTTCTTGATGTATTTTGTATCACCAGTGCCTCAATGTTGTGACTATAAATCCTGAGAATCTGACAACCTCTCAACCCCTTTGGAGTACTTTAAGGCTTCTTTTATTTATAGCCCAGTTTAAGGCCCAATGGGTAACACTCTATAACCTATAATGATATCCAGTGACCACATGATGTAATTTATTACAAAATGTTCAAAAAAGAATTACATGGACAGTTTTGCCTGTTAAAGAAATGAATTGCTGGAGTTACTGAAAGGGTTTCCCTAAATGGTTAACCAGTAGTTACCAACATTCTTTTTCATTGGATCACCAGAAAAGTGATTGCCGCCTTCTCCTCCTCCTCCTCCCCCTCCTCCTCCTCCTCCTTCTTTTTTGAATGGAGGAATGACAGCCTCTGGTGAGACCATTTTCAGTTATTACTTGATCAGAGGAAAATATAAAATTGAAGACACTTGGGGAGGGTGCTAGGGATTGAACTTAGTGCCTTGGCATTGGGCTATTTCCCCAGCCCTTTTTTTAGTTTTTGAGACAGGATCTTGCTGAGTTGCTCAGGCTGGCCTTGACTTTGGTGATCATCCTGCCTCAGTCTTCTGGGGTTCTGGGATTATAGGCATGTGCCACCTTACCCAGCTGAGGATGGGTTTCTACTGAGGGATAGATATTGAAAGAAGAAAATGTTTACTTTGAAGAAAATGTTTACTTTGAAGAAAAGTCTGAAATGTGCATTTTTTCTCTTCTGCATCTTTTTTGGAGAATGTTGAAGAAATGAAAACTTTTGATTTGTGCTTCTAATTAAGAACATAAAAATTCTCTGCTTGTCTTCATTCTTGGTTCTTCTGCTGCTAGTTTCCTTTAGAGTCTTCTGCTGTGTTCACGTCTAGATTTTCTCAGACCATCTATAATTGCCAGTATGAATTAGAGCAAGTGACTACCAATTTGATTGTTGCATTTGATTGTATCATTAGAGGAAAGAATATTTCATTAAAATGATATGCTACCATTATAAAGGATTAACATGGTAAATGGAGGTACAAGAAACTAGCATATCAGCATATATCTTTACTCATACTACCTTTGAATGAACCTCTTTCTGAATAGTCCTCTATGCATATATATTGACAGAAAGATGAATAAAAATTACTAGGTAGGAATTAATTTCATAAAACTGAATTAAAATACATATGAAACTGATGTTTCTCTTGGTTTCTGATTCGCTTTGGTGTTTTCAGAGGAGACTCTGCCTTTATTGTGATAGGCAGCAGAGCTGGCTAGTGAGGATCAGGATAGGTAAAGATCTATAGTGAGGGGTGGTAGACTGCTGCCTGTTGGCTTCCAACTACAAAGTTTGTTCTAGATAAGTTAACTGCGGCCGGAATTGGTCAGCCTAATTCCTACAATTAAACATCCTAGATGAGATGTCCCTGGGCTCAGAATTAAGAGGAGTAAGTGTAGCATGTAGAAACTAAGAGAGTAGACGTTCCAAACTGGTGATAGGCACATTCATACCAGAGATTCTTGTTGAATGTTGGATTCGGGGGGGGGGGGGCAGGGCACCCTTTAGATAGCTTGTAAAGCTGATGCTGAAGCAGAAATTGGATATTTAGATTCTAGCTCTGTCATGCCCACTCCCCTAATATTTCTCAGATACTGAGCTATATGTCTTTGGAAGAGGAATAAGAAACCTGTTTGCTTCTCTAGTCCTAAGCAAAGATCAGGTACTGTGAAAAAAGGACAATTAATATTTCCCACTTTGATATGAAACCAGGCAAAAGCCATCAACCACTGAGAGAGATTATTGTGCCTAGGATTCTACACTGATGGGAAACAGAGATCTGCTGCCTCTGGCAGAGGAACAAAAAAACTTGAATGTGCCCAAGGTATTCCACCAATCCAAGACAGCACTTGGATTCTACATGGGATGGGTGTGCAGTAGGTGGCAAAAGTTGCCTACTATTGCACAAGAGGCAACAATGCTAAGTCTCATTCTTGAAGCACAGATATATAGGTCCAGGCTAAGGCTGTTTTTGGAGCAAGAGAACTGAAAAGTTCTCTCCCCCACCATAATCCTTGAACCTTCAGAAATAGATAGTAGCAGTCTGTTGTTAGAGGAAAGTCAAGAGAATGGGAAGAGACAGATATATACTGTAATGTTCATGTTTAGGTCCTACTGTAAGTCTAGGGCCCTGAGATATACTCTCAACACTTTTTTAAAAATAGTAGTTTTAGATTTACCAAAATATTACACGTATGTAGTGTATATCCCACGAAAATGTGCTATACATTATTTGATGTAATTATCAGAACTAATGAACCAATATTACTACATTATTAACTATCTTTAATGTCCTTTTTCTGTTCCAGCACCCTATCAGTGTTGGTATGCCACATTGAATGCTTAGTCGTTTAGGCACTTTTGTATTGTGACAGTCAGACATTTTTCTTTGTGATGACCTTGGTTGTTGTCAAAAATGCTGGTCAAGAGCGGGCCATTGTGGTGCATGCCTGTAGTCCAGCACTTGGCTAAAGCAGGAGGATCTCTGGGAGTTCAAGGCCAGCCTGAGCTACATAGGGAGAACTTGTCTCAAAAAAAAAAAAAAAAAAAAAAAAAGGTGCTGGTCAAGTATTTTGTAAAATTTTCCTTGGCTGTTTGTTTTCATCCTGAACTGCACTGAAACTAATAATAGCAATAACAAAACCCAAATATAATTTAAGTACTGATTATATTTATTTAGGACCCTCAGCTCATGCCACCAGTGTTAAGAGCCTGAAGAGAAATAGTTATCCATTTCTAGGCAGAAATTTATTTATCTCCAATTTCCTTACATATGAAGTACAGAAATAATAAACAAGAAGAATATAAAGTGATTTTTTGTCAAGAAATGAAACTAAGTATGCAAACAACAGATAGAGACTTTGAAACAACTGGTAAGTAAACTAAAAGTATTACTCATAGAAAAAGTAAACAGTATACACAAATCAGTGGGGGAATATCAGTAAAGAGATGTAAGCTATCAATAAGATTTAAATGCTAATGCTAGAAGTGAGACACAATATCATCTGCAGATGTTTCTGTGGTTTTATCAAGAGATGGAAGCAAGAATCAGTGACCTCGAAAATCAACCAACAGAAGTCTTTTAAACTAAAACAGAGCAAAGAGTACAAATGCAAAAACAGAGCATTACTTTGGAATATTATTCAACAATGTAACATATTTGAAGAGAGAGAAAAATATGACAGAGGAATTATTTGAAGAAATAGTGTCTGAGAATTATCCAAAACAAAAAACAACAAACCATAGATCCATTCAGGATAAATACAAAGAAAAGGATACATATGTACATTGAAGTCAAACTGTTGAAAACCAAAGATAAACAGATAATCCCCAAGACAGAGAAAAAAGAAACATTACTTATAGATATAAAGAGGGAATAGCTCAACAGACTCAAGCTCCTGAATTATGTAAGCTAGGAACAATGAAATGAAGTCTTTTCTTTTTATAATTTTATTTTACCATACTACAAATAGATATAAACTATTAAAAGGTAGTTTACATGTATAAAAAATAAAACAAAATTTTGTAAGAATAAACATTGCTAATACACTGTGTACCGTAATCTTAAAAGAATGGTCAAAATATTACTCAAAATATGTCATTGACAAAAAAGACTATTTACAAAAAAGAAGCAAACAGACAATAGCACAATTTTCTTTCAATGAACTAAGAGTACATGGTATAAATGAAACAAATTAGCATATATATTGCAATGTTTTTGAAACAATAGAAAAGATAATTTGGGAAATTATTTGAACTTTACTTCCTGTTGATCTTCTATTTTGCTGTCTATCTGTCTATCCATATTTATTTATTTATATTTTCTCTTTTAAGAGAAACCAGATGGATGCTACTTGAGAACATAATGATAAGTGACATAAGTATGATGAAATCTTTAAAGAACTGAAAGAACAAATAACTTCAACCTAAAATTCTATATTTAGGAAGAATTTCTTTCATAATGGAAGGTAAAATTAAGACTTTATCAGGTGAACATACATAAAGAGAATTCTTTCTTAACAGAGCAACACTACAAGAAATTTTCAAGGAATTTCTTTAGGACATAGGAATATGCTGTTTTACAGAGTATTTGGTTTTATACAAAAGAATGAAGAACACCAAACATGTAAAAATGTGAATAAATGTAAGACATTTTCCTTTTCCTTTTAATCTTTTGAAAAGAGATTAGAGCAAGGGTTGACAAAATGTCCATAAGCAAAATCAACTTTCTACCTTTTTTTTTTGGTAGTCTAGGAGCTAAGAATGCTTTTAATTTTTTAATGATTCTAAGAAAAACCTTGGGAAAAATCCTCAAAATAATCAATGAATATGCAACAGAGACCAGATATAGCTTACAAAGCCTAAATTGCTCACTATCTGCTCTTGGTTTAAAGTAAAAATACTAATTATATATTGTGGGATTTGCAACATACGTCAAAGCAAAATTGTCACAATAATAGCACAAAGGACCAAAAGGAAGAAATGGAAATGCACTCTTGTAAAGTTTCTCGCCCATACATAGAGTAGTATAATAAAATTTCAAAGTAGACTACAAGTTAAGAGTGTGTACTGTAAATGCTAGAGCAGCTATTGAGAGAAAAAGGTGAAGCAAGATATAGTTGATATATTGACAGATAAAATGAAATAATGAAAAATGCTAAACTAATAGAATATTTCAGAGAAGAAACAAAAAATGGAGCATGTATATACTCATTCTTAGCAATAATTTCATGAAATATAAACAACCTCTGTAAATGCAGATATTATAAAATTGGATGGAAAGTAAAACCCAATTGTGTGCTGGTTACAGTTTAGATCTGAAATGTCCCCCAAAGGCTCATGTTTTGAAGGTTTGATCACCAGTGCATCAGTGCTCAGAGGTGCAATGTTTAGAGGATGATTGGATCATGAAGGTTTTGACCTCATCAGTGAATCAATCCTTTGCTTTATAACATGATGGTATTACCTGGGAGGTGGTGAGAACTTCAGGAGGTAGGAGCTACTTTGAGGAACTAGGTTTCTAGGGCTGTGCCCTTTAAGAGTGTATCTTGTCCCCAGACACTTCCACTATCTTTCTTTCTGCTTCCTGAATGTCATGAGGTAAGCCCTTTGCTCACCAGTCCCTATCTACCACAGGTCCACAAAGAACAGAGTCACATAACTGAACCCTCTAAAACTATAAGCCAATTCAAATGAAGCGTCACTTCTCTAAGTTGATTTATGTCAGATATTTTGTCACAGTGACCAAAAGCTAACAGTGCTGCCTACAAGAAACCCTTTTTTTTTTTTTTTTTTTGGTATCGGGAATCCAACTCCAGACCTTGAGCTTGCAAGGCAGTCAGCAGAACCACTGAGCTAAATCCCCGGCCCAAGAAACCCATTTTAAATATAAGGACATAGCTGTATTAAAAGTAAAAGCCTGGAAAATCATATACCATATAAACCCTAATCAATGGAACACTGGTGTGGCTACATTAATATTAGACAAAGTAGACTTCAGAACAAGCAGTGTTACCAGACATAAAACATGATGCCACACAATTGATAATGACCAAAGGATCACTTCATTAGGGAAACAGTTCACTGAGAAAAAGGTGTATGTACCTAATTACAGAGCCTCAGAATGCATAAAGTGAAAACTAATAGAACTGCTAAGAGAATTAGATCCACCAGGAAAGCTGGAGATTTTCACACCCTTTCCTCAGTAATTGATGGCACAGGTTAACACAAATTAGGAAGGATATCAAAGACTTAAATAACACTATCAGTCACTTTGACTCAGTTGTCATTTATAGAATACTTTCCCCAACAACAGAGTATAATTTTTTTTAAGTGCACATGAAATATTTATTAATTATAGACTATATTTTAGATATAAAATAAATTTCAGTAAACATAAAAGCATTGAAGATGCAAATTATGTTCATTGACCACAGCAGATTTAAAATTAAACAATGATATAAAGACATCTGGAATCTCCTAAAATACCTGGAAATTCCCAAAATATCTGGAAATTAAACAACATACTTCTAAATTATCAATAAAAAAGAAATCACAAATTTAATGTGATTTCTCTGTTTAAATACCTCATGTTTTGTAGCATTTAAAATACGCAGAGGTGCAGGGCTTGGCACTGCACGCCTGTAATCCCTGCACTTGAGAGACTGAGGCAGGAGGATTGGTGTGAGTTCAAGCCCAGACTGAAATACATAGCGAGACCCTGTCTCCTCCAAAATAAAATATGCAGAGTTGTACCATGTACTACATATACATATATAACCATTGATAGGGACATTGACTTTGAGTCTGTACTGATGCAGTACACAGTGCATAGTAAGTGCAGTTGGATAAAGGACATAGTCATTTGACTTATTTGTATATCCCAAATTTGTCTGCTAATTAGACTGAAAAAATATACCAGAAGCCTTGTGACATACTCATAAGGAAGTTATCAAGTTTCCATGAATCTAGTTTAGCTTTACATTCCAGTAGTTCAGTTGGATATTTTGTGATTGAACTTACCATTGTTCCAGTGTGACTTGGTTCTTCTGATCTATGACCCATTAGTCAACATTAACTGTATATTCTGAACAAGCGTCCCTTCCCCCTGGTGGTTTTTCAAACAAACACTTCCCAGTAATTATAGCTGCCCAAGTAGGAAGCATTAGGACCTGAGTGATATCAACAAGCAGAATCTTTGTTGGGCGCGATGACACACACCTGTAATTGCAGGTACTTGGGAGGCTGAGACAGGAGGATCACAAGTTTGAGATTAGTGTGGGAACTCGCAATACTTTGTCTAAAAAACAATTTTTTAGGGCCAGGGATTTAGCTCAGTGGAGCCTCACCTGGTTCACAAGCACAAGGTCCTGAGTTTGATCCCTGGTACCAAAAAAAAAAAAAAAAAAGATTTTTTTTAAAGGGCTGGGGAACTAAGTCAGTGTGAAGGCCAGCACTGCAAAATACAAGTAAAATTTTGTATAAACCAGTGAAAATAAGAGATCAAAAGATTCTCTGCTTTTATTGGTCAATAAATAAATAATTTGAGCATATATTTTGAAAGAACAATATGCAATTGAATAGCGATAAGATAACAAATTCTTACTGTGTGTCTGAATCAGTCTTGAAAAGTCTTTAGAAATTTGCATTAGGTTTAGTCAGACATATTTTTGATAAACAATATAAAGTGGAATTTGTGGACTCCTGATTGAGTTAACTTTTGGTTTTGTATTTCTTTCTTCTGGAAATACAATTTATTTGCAACCCTACTAAACTGATGGAAATTTCACTACTCCCTGTGAAAGATCCACCTTTTACAATGTGTCCTTAAGCAGATACAGGTCATATAACAGGAGTATAAAACTGGGGCCTAGGACTTGGGTTCACTTTAGTGATTTATTACATGCATCAAACATGGCCAGCCTATTTCTAAAATTTATTTGAACAAGAATTTTTTTTAAGGGAGAAAGATCATTTCTGGGTTGAGGACTTCAAATTTTCTATTTTTGGAGAATTGTTATAGAGTTTATGACAACTAATTGGTAATCCTGTTGTAGGGGACAGGGGCAGGATTTCATCACAGGGCCCCAAGGCTGTGGATTCCTTTTTCTTCTGCCATGAAAATGCAAAGAGTTTATTTGCAGTTTGGCCAGATTGGGACGGCAAGTAGTCTGCACCCCAGAGTGTACAGAAGTCTACTTTGTAGAAGGTGTAGAAGAAAAGCCAGGAAATACATGTAGGAAGATTGAGCTTGGCTTTGGCCAGGAAATGTTGAGTCTTTCTTAGTGCCAGGGCTGGGGGATGTTTCGGCTATCAGTAGGAAGTAGCTGGAGAAACAGCTTATTTTTAAGAAAATACTTAATTGTAAAGATCCATTTTAACCACTGAATAGTTTATGCTGAGCATCGCTTGGGCAGCACATTTGTTTTCGTACTTGCCATACCCAGCATTGCTGGGGCAGATGTCATTTCAACCAGTTAATTCTTGTTTGCACAAGATACACTCACACATCTGTTTATTTGTTTTATATCAACTATTTTTTGCTTATTTTTCTATTTAGAACATTGTATTCACCTTTGATGTTCATTTCTAGTGAAGTATAATAAGTTCTGGTTATTTTCTTTTACTAATTCATGTTTATTTGTAAAACATAACCTATAATTTTGTGTTACAGTTTATAAAAACTCTTATTGTTAAGTACATTAATTTTTATATTTCTCCAGAATTCACTGACACTATTTTACAATACAAAACAGACACATTTGGGACACTGAGACTGAATAGGAAGGAAGCACCGTGAGCTCTGCAAAAGAAAACATGGAAAAAGGGAGAAATGTTAGCATATCAGAGAGGGAAAAGTCTGTGTTATGAAATGAAAACATCTCCTTATTTTCAATTATTCATAATGCAGAAATGATAGAACTAGAAAGAAGAAACAAAACTAAAAATTCTGATAGTAGTCAGTGATTATAATTCTATGGATGGTGTTGACAGAGCTGACCAACATCTAACAAGCTATCCTGTAATCAAAAGTCAGGAAAAAATATTATAAAATATTTATACATCTTCTGTACCAAACAATATGGAACTTGTTTGTTATTTATTCAAAACAAGAAGGTTCAAAAAATCATTTACAATTTAGATTAGGTCTAATAGACCAAATAACTGAAAAATACAAGATAGCGAAATGCCAACCAGGACATCCATCATCGACATCTTCACCATTACATTTAGTGGGTAGACATTTTATTAAAATTATGCCACCCACAGAAAAAGAAAGGAAAAGGCCAGCACAACAGTGTAAGGAGTGTTGTTCAAAGAAAGACAATAATGCAAAAAGAATTCAGAAAGAGACTAGATACTACTGTCCAGATTGTAATGTTGTGTTGTGTATTGAATATTTTAAGGTATACCATACACCGACAAGTTGTTGAATAAATTTGATAAAATTGTTTTTAATTTTCCTGTTATCTTATAAAAATTAACAAAAATATGCAATTTTTGGTTATCCTGTATTTAAATAATTGGACTGCTAAGTGGTTAATATCTCCATTATAATACCTTTTTAAAAAATTTCTTTAAAAGACTTGATTTTTTAATTTCAGTTAACAATTTTTCTTAAAAATCTAGTATGCTACCATCCTTACTCATCTGAAATCTTATTCCTTTTCTTACCCTGGGGCAGACTTCATAGTCATAAATTTAATGTTATGGTTTGATTTTTTAAAATTATGCAAGTCATATGACCATAAAATGCAGAGGGTTCATGAAATACATTCAGTGAGAAACAGAAATAATTTATCATGCCTAGAATTCATTTAAATATCTACCCATTCATTATATGAGTTAATCTTCATATTAAGGGGTATACTTCTGCATTTGATCATAATACTTGCTAATTATTTTGTTAGTATTACTTGGTAAATGAAAGTTGGCAAATCCTTGGTTGAGATGCCACATATGTGTGGGTTACTTACAGAATTTTATTTGCTGCTTAATTTTCTATTATTGCATCATTTCCAAAATAGCCTCAAGATCTAAATACAATAACAGTAAAGTTGTTGAAAATTGGAAACTATAAAATTCTCATTTTGCTAGGAATCGGGGTTGGGATTTCAAATAGTAGAGCTTAGTGTTTAAACAAACAAACTTCATTTTTTTCCAAAAGGCAACTTGATAGCCAAGTATAAGTTTTAAGCTTTTATATTATTTCCATTTGTTTTTTGATAGTAATGTTAAGTGAACAGGCATCATAAACCACACACATTTATGTTAAAAGATCCAGGCTCTTTCTTTAATATTAGATTCACTAGGGCCTAGTTATCTTGTCACTTTTTTTTTTAGTTCTCTTGCTTACACTTTGAATAGATTGAAATGGTGGGGCAGAAAATAAAATAATGGTCCTTACTCCCATTTCAGTGTTGAAAATTTACTAAATAGTGGATAGAAATTTTAGCCTTGCATGTCCTCTGACCTGTACTATAGTTGTCTGCATATCTCATGGAGAAATACTCATTACTTACACTGTATGGCTAAACTGACTAAAAACAAGTAACTATGAATTTTACTTCAATGTGGGAGATCAGTACAGCAGTGTTCTCAAACACAGACTGCATACTATTGTCCTCAGCTCACAGGCAATGATAAGTTAGAGACTTCAGGTAAGCAGAGACAAAACTAGGGTCACAGTAGTAAATCTTTTTCCTTTTTTTCCTATATTCTGCACACCTGTCTTTTACCTTTTGCATTTCTATTCTGAGAGGAATATAAGGAACAGCACTAAGGGTGGGAGCCACTGCTGCTAGATTGTTGCCATTAACCAGCTTTCATGGCTTTTGTGGGAGCCTTCTTTTCATTAGTATTTGCAACATGTTCACCAACAAAATGATTATGTTAGGCAGAGACATCACATCACTTACATTTCATAGCTCAGTGCAATTTTCATAAACTGCGAGGCAACATCTAAAAAAACATGACTCAGAATTAGAGTTTCAGAAGATTATTATATAGACATTATTTCCCTCAGGTCACGGGCTTTAGTCAAATTTGGAGGAGAATGAAATTGCCAACAGTGAAAAGCAGACAGAAAGGTATGAGTTCATGAGCAGAGAAATAACATTTTCATTTGTTCCTTCCCCATGGGAAAGATTCAGCATTCCGGTAAATGGAGACGGTTATAAGAAATGAATTTTTGTCAGCAGGGATGTGATTTTAAGGCTCACTTATCCATTGGCAATCTAGATTTCTAACCCCAGGAATCTAGGAAATTGCTACAGAATGTAGTCTTTATTATAAACAAGTTTTTTTTGTACCCCCCTCCCCCTTTTTTTCCTTGGTCAGAGATTTTTAAGGCAGAGGACTGCATTTCAGTGGTCAGATGACTGCCGAATTTCCCCAAATGCCCTGAATTGCCTTGCATTGCTGTTGCTTTGTGGTGGTACCCTTTGCTTTCCTCCTTCCAAGCCTTCCTCACTCTGTCCCCTTTCCTGACCATCACACCACCCTCCCCCATCAGCTAGCACAGCACTGACAGTACTGGAAGGCACCGACAATGACAAGTGAAGGGCTGTGGCGCCCCCCTCTGTGGCAGCGTTTGTAGGATGTCTTGTGCTGTGGCTTCTCTGTTCTCAGGCCTTTTGTGTGTGTGGACCTAAGAGGAAAAATGGCTTTCCAGGTAGCTCTCATTTTGCCAGGTATACAGAAAAGGATTTGCAAGGTTTCTGTAGGGTAATCCCCGACCACCTTCCTCATAATTAAACACTGTTCTTTCAAGGGAAATTTTATTTTCCTTCTCCGGATGCATCTGGTGCTTCTCAGCCCATCACTCATTCAAATTCTGAGCAGAGGTTCTCCCGCCTGCTATAGTACATCCTTGGCAGCAGAAGATATTTCATATAACCTAAACCCTTCATTTCTGGAGATGCAGATAGGTTCTGTAACATTAATCTCACCGTTATGTTTTTTCAATTTTTAATAACTTGAAAATACGTATATCTAATGCCCTCTTCCCCTGTGCATTTTTGCCTATCTCTCTGAACACCATGAACTATTTGCCTGGCCTGTATTCTTATTAGACAGTGTGGCTGCTTGCCAAAATTGACTGAAAGTGAATTGCATTGGCTTCATTATTATTACATCTATAATGTAGTAATTTTGGAAATTATGGTTATAGTTGATTAACAAATGAGGATTGATGACTCTTAGTTCATTGGATTTGGCCCATAAAATTCTTGACAACCCATAAACTTCTTTTCTAAACTTCCAAGGATTCTAAAAGGAGGGGAGAAGGGATGTTAGGGCGAGGAGGAACATCTATTTTCTGTGCAATCCGTACAATCACATTTTTTGACTCATAGTGTATAATGTAGTAAAAGGACTCAGTGACCTGTCCGGAGTGCTGGTATGCTGAGATTCTTTTTCTTCCTAGTGATTTTTTCTTGAAGTGGGAAGTCCCTTTTTTCAGGGATTGGGTTGGTTGGGATCATCAGTTAAAGAAAATACTGGGGGAGGGCTTTCTTTTCCTTTCTCTGCAATAAACCATTCTTGGCATTTTGTGGAGTTCTTTCTGGGATTAAGTAGGGAACAGAAACAGCAACTGGAATATTTATATGACAAAAGCATGTATTTCTCATTCCTTCTTACTCCCAGGAAGCTCATTTCTAATTTTTTTTTCCTTTTCTTTCTTTTTTTTTTTTGGTACCAGCAATCAAACACAGGACCTTGAGCTTGCAAGGCAGGTGGCGACACCACTGAGCTAAATCCCCGGCCCTCTAATATTTTCATTGAGAAGAAGTAGTATGATTGTCTCATAGAGAAGCTGATACCATGAACTGTACTTAAATTTCAATACAGTTTGGAACTTTCCTGGTTTCTGTGTACCACTTTAGCAAGAGTGAAGAATCCCATGAACTGATGGCTTTTTGCAGATGTTCTCATCAACTTAATGAGGTTTTAATAGAGTTACTGGCTAGAATAGGATTGTTTTTCATTAGTTCCCAATGAAGGATGGAATATTGTAAATATAGTTATTCATATCACAAACAAGAAAGCTATGGACATTGTTAGTATACTAATTATATTATAGCAATAGTGTTATAAGAAAATAGTCGGTCACCTGAAATTTACTCATTAGCTGTAGCTTTAGGGTTTTCTATCTACCCTCTGAAGCTCAGCTTTGTATTCTTGATGCTCAGTAGCTCTTAACTACAGAGAAATTCTTGAACCTTTTGGTGTTTGATTCTTCTTTTGTAAAACGACAATATCTCTGCCTGTCCAAACCACTGTTACTGTTTTTTTCAGCAATACTTGTGTGACTAAAGTGTTATTACAGGATATGAATTTCCAGGAATAATTAATCTACTTTGCTTATGCATATAATTTCATAATACTTAGTCTTCTTGATTAACAAGATAATGCAGTAAAATCTTTGTTAACTGCAAATGTTGTGAATTTAAATTTAGATTATCCTGAAAATATATTTATTTCAATATGCTTGCTCTTGAAAAATCTTTCTGTAAAGAATTCAGTATATTTTTGTCTTAGGGAGCAGGGTCTAGTGAGTATAATTGAATCTCTCTCTAATGTTAGATTGTCTTGCATGGCCTTGGGACCCTGATAATGCAGTGTAGGTGTCTCTAAATCACGAAGTAGATATAAAATAAGATTCTTATGGGAAATTGAGCTGAATTTACTCTGATTTTAGGCACCATATATTGTAAATTGTTTTTCAGTGAGTAAGTTTCTTACAAGAATTATTTTCTCAGTGTCTTACATCTTCATTAAAGGGAAATAATAAGTTCACTAGCCACACTTATCAAAGTAAAAAGTATCATTTTGCATAACTAAGGCAAAATATCTTCATTATGTAGACATCTTCACAGGAGACATAGCAACTTAGAAAGTCTAACCTCATTAAATCATATAAAATGAAAAAATAATAAAAAGGGCTGAGGATGTGTCTCACTGGGAGGGCCCTGGGTTCAAACCCAAGTACCCACCTCCTCTGCAAAAAAATTATTTATTACTTTCCCATTGCTGACACACAATACCTAACACCTGCAACTTAAAGGAGGAGAAGTTTATTTGAATCTCCGTTTTCAGAGTATTCAGTTCATGGTTGGTTGACTCCAAGGAAGAAATGGCGTGTCAGAGGAAAGCTCCATGGCAGCCAGGAAGCAGCGAGCAGAGAGGGAAGGGAGGAACTGAAATAAGAATACATCCTTCCAGGACATGTCTTCATGGTCTGCCTCTTCCAACCAGGCCCCACCTCCTAGCAGCACATTCAGTTAAGAACTCATTAGTGGGCTAAGCCACTGGTTAATATAGCACCCCTGTGATTCAGTCACCTTCCAATTGTCCCAGCTCTAAACATGAGACTTTTAGGGAACATTTTAGATCCTAAATGATAACAGTATTATTTGGCCTAAGCAAAACAAAATATCCTCATTACAAGAACATCTTCACAGGAGACACAGTAACTTAGAAGACCTGAGCTGATTAAATCATATGCTTCTAGTTTTTCAAGAATTTTAGACAGCCTACAGCACCCCGTATTCCCACGCAGACTCCCATGCAACTACTAAGCAGGCCCACCCCTGCTTAGCATCTGAGATTAGGCACATTCACAGTGGTATGGCCATAGACAGTGTTTCAAAAAATTTTAAAGGAGATACTCTCTGTCAGTAAGCTTTTGCATTTTGTAAATAATCGTGATACCAGGTAGCAGTTACTGAATTTCAGATGTTTGCCAGGCACTGTTCTGAGCATGTTTCTGGTGTACATGTTATTCCTTGCAATACCCTTTCAAGAAGGTATTATTGTCATCTCCATTTTTCCCTATGGAAACTAAGGCTCAGAAAGACTAAGAAACATGTTTTTGGTTGTGTAACTACTGGACGGGTGTGTCAGAATTTGAACACAGCTGTGATGTCATGACTACATGCCCTGATGGCTCGAGCATGAATGTTTGTGGCGGTAATAGAAAAGATCATATTAACTCACTTTTGCTATAGGCCTTGCATGGTGTTTACACAGAAAATTTCATTCCTATTATCTTATTTGGTTTCAAAACAGTTGCTACTCAATAGTTTTATTATCCATGTTTTATAAATGAGGGAATGAGTCTCAGAAAAAGTGAAGTTGTATCCCAAGATTATATAGGTGCTGCTATGTGATGAAACCGAGATTCAAACTCTACAGGCCAAATTCTGATACCATTAAGCAAAAGAATGTTATCTCCAAAAAAGGTTATTCTTGCAGCGCATAAGAGATATGTTTCCTATATACTGCCCCAGCCCTAGCAAAGATTTGTTTTCTTTTTGAGTTAAGCCTATTTTTTTCTATATCAGAATTATCTTATTCTCTCTCTGGGCTGAATTTTTCTAAATTACTGTAGTATATGAGCACACTGATTCTTCTTCCTATTCGTTTTTTGTTTGATTGGTTTTTTTTCTCAAGTTAACATCATTCTTATTTTCATTATTAATTTTCCTTTGCGTTTTAGGTTCCTAATATTAGTCCTTTCACTGAAAGCCACTTGCAGCATACCCTCAGAACATTTGAAGAAAAATATGAATGGCAGCACCACTTGGACACCAATTAAAGATAAATCAGTTTTTAAGTGAAATCTGTCTTTAAGACTGCCAGAACACGGAAGGTTGATTCTCTGTTTTCTTCACCATTTCTGACATCATCTTTGTAGAAGTTGCAATAAAAAGGGATCTTAATGGCAAGTTTTTTTTCTTGTAACAATGAAAGAATAGCCAATTTTTACATAGTTAAATGCATATTATAAATATAAATTTATATGCATTATTAAAGAGATCAAATGCAATTCTAGAGGGTCCTGCAGTGTCCTAGCGAAACGCCAGAGTCTTGCAGTTGTCATGTGCTTTGGAACGCCTTGGCAGCACACAGGCAGCATCGCAAGGCCGTTGGCACTCTTGGGGAAGTCTGTGTCGCGGTGCTGTTTGTGATTGAGTTTTTATGGGCCAATCCTCCCCATAGCCTCACTTTCCTGGCTTGTCTTCTCTTCTGATGGCTTTGGCACCACCTTTGGCTCAGCAGACACCACAGGCTTCACAAGACTCAGTAGGGACCCAAGCCATGACACCAGCTCTCCCTCTCCCTGCAGCACCATCTGGCTCCTAGGGAATTGCAACTAAACCCTGGGTGGCTAATGCTTGGATACATCCAGCCAAATCTGGACAAATGGAGAAAGAGCATAGGTTTGTGGTTCTGCACATAGTTGACACTCTCACGGGCAAATCATAGAGTTCAAATAAATATAAATTCATTCCTTCTCCTTGGTTTTAGTGGTTAATTACTCCAGCCTTGAAGAATGTTTGTTACCTGTGGGGAAAGAAGTGGGAGTTCTTTAGGAACCGCTTTGATTATCCAGAGATGTTACATTGTGCTTTTCTCCTCATCCATTTTTAACACCTGCACATCATAGCTTTCCTGGGCACCTCCAGCAGTGTCACTTGCTTTCTTGGCAGACCTGAGAGACTCTTAAACTGGCTGACTTCCTCATCCATGTGGATTAATTTTACTACATGATAATGTGGCAGATGTTTTCTTCCAATCTCTGGTTTACCTTTTCACAGTTCTGGTCGTAAGTGGTAAACTGGGCCCGTATACTTAGTTTATGAAGTGGGATTTCCCCAGAAACAGAAATCAGAGATAGAAATTTAGTAGAACAAAGGCTCCATCTTGTGAACACTGATCACTAAGCTTAGTATAAATTTTCTTTCTTTCCTTTTTTTTTTTTTTTTTTTGGTACCAGATATTGAACTCAGGACCTTGTGCTTGCAAGGCAGGTGGTGGAACCACTGAGCTAAATCCTCCGCCCACTTAGTATAAATTCTCTGACTTAGAGAGAATTATAGGATCCTAAGACCAATTCTTCCCAGCATGCAACCAGACTTGGGTTGCAGACTTCAGTACAAATGCTAGGATTAATGCTTTGGTGGAACAGGAAAATGATTTCAGGGTGATATTATATCACCTGTTCTCAGATTCTGAAATCTAGCTGGGATGTTCAACACTAACTTTTTGCATAGTCCCTGTAGGCCACAATTCTGTCCAGGGTATTGGTCAGAGGAACTCTAATGCCATAATAGATTATGTTCCCAACGCAAAGGAGGAAGAGTCCTCTGCAGAATGCTACACAGAGAAGACTTTCTTTGCTCCTCCTAGTACACGTGGTAGGCGGGGAAATAGTTTATTGTGAAAGTCTTTCAGCCACAGGTCTTTCTAAGGCATATTTGAACCCTCATGGGCAACCAAAATAAATAACAGCCTAATAAACTTCAGATTTTCAAAAACAAGTTACCCTATTGTATTTCTGTACAGAGAAAATTATGAGAGTATTACAAGACATTTCTTATTCTTCTTTGAATTACTTCCCAAGTTGTCTCATTCCAATTCAGTCTTAAGATGGAAG
Source organism: Heterocephalus glaber (assembly GCF_053883595.1). Taxonomy (NCBI): domain Eukaryota; kingdom Metazoa; phylum Chordata; class Mammalia; order Rodentia; family Bathyergidae; genus Heterocephalus; species Heterocephalus glaber. The sequence goes on along the minus strand of NW_028258381.1, from coordinate 18,489,441 downwards.
AAAATACTTTATCATGTGAAGAATTAACATAGCACAAAATTCAGTCTTTCAGAATGGAGGGTAAGGAAGTAAATTTTCTTGCCAACTTTGAAATTTTCTTAAACTATATACATACATACTTGGTTTTTTCCAGGGTTAGTGATAGATACCGTCTCTGTATTAACTGCAGTGGAAGTCTTCCATCCTAGCTTCCCTTCATTTGTTTGTAATTATACTTGTGGTCCACCTGGTCCTCTTGCTAGTTCACTCACTCCTTTCTTTGCTCTTGTGCCAGTCCTTCAGTTGCTCATCCTCTCGGTTTCTCTCATTACACCTGGTATCTCCTGTTGCCTTTCACAGTCCGGTACCAGGTACATGAGTGGCAACCTGCATTCTGCCTTCTCTTCAGCTCCACAAACCTGTCATTTGCTAAGTCCGGGATAACTCAGGGTCTACTGCCTTCCCTTTTTATAGCTCTTCCTCAACCCAGTTCAGTGTGTTATCTTGTCCATTTTCTTAAATGTGGCTACCATCAAGATGCCTATGACTAGCCGTATTATATTTGCTTCATTTAAAAAAATGTGTCATTAAATAAAATTAGGACTAAAAGTATAGTGAACAGCCATATACTCATCACTTTTCCAGGAGCTTGACGCCCTCATTGCTATTCTCATCATGGTCTTCTTCCACAGCTCAGGGGTAATAACTACAATTCTAGGTTCAGCTTATATACTCCTTTATACATAATTCACATAGGTTATCAATAATATGTCACAAGTTTATGTCTCAAAAATTGTATCGTACTGTGTGTGTACTTTTGTAACTTTTTAGCTGACGATTGTATTTGTGAGATTAGTTCAGGTTGATGTGTTTTCTCTTCCATTACTATAGGTATTCTGTTTTAAGCCCATGCCACCATTTTTGTATCTTGTTTATAAGCATTTAGATTGTTTTCAGATTTTGTTATTATGACAGTGCTTCTATGAACCCTCTTGTACACATCTCACATGCATCTATTTATTATTTCAGCAAATTCTATTGAGCACCTGTTTATGCTTGCCATGGCTGATCAAAGACTGCTGAAACTAAATTCTTACTGCAACCAAGTGCACTAAACAGGATACACAGGCAAATTCTGTTGCAATATCTTTTCACTTGTCCCCTTGGCTTTCATTTTACCCTTTCTTTGTCATCTTTCACAGTTATGCTCAACTTAACTTCTTAAACACGGTTCTACTCATTACTATTATCCTTGAAAACACTCAGTGACCCCCTGTTGCTCATGTGATGATGTTGGTACTCCTCACTCACCTTTCAAAGACTACTGTAGCCTAGCTATTTTTGTTCTTGTGTCCACTTTACAACTCACCTACACAACCTTATATGTCAGCATCATTTTCTTTACATACATATCAGTGATGTTTATCTTTCCAATTTTGGACTTTATCCAGAATATTGAAATTTTACTCAGTTTTCACAGTCCAAATGACATTCTTTTGTATCCATACATGTCCTACACCCCATGTCTGATTCCAGGCTTATATTGTATTTAATTGGTTAATATATTTGTTCAGCAAAGAGCAGAAACCATGTGTTATGTTGAACATAGTAGGACCTCATTAATTAAAATACTAATAATAATGAATTGAATAGATCATTTCATCTCCTTTTAATGGTTCTAATTGGAAGAAGGAGTAGAAAGAAGTGAATGTTATAGTATTCTATTGTAGTTTTTAAGTGTTTCTTATTCTCAGTTATGTGCTTGTAGCTTACTCACCAGGCACAATTGTTAACGACATCAAAGTAGGACAAGTTGAAAAGAAACTAACTTTAGTAAAATAGAGTCTCTTCATTTAACAAATAAAAAAATACATTTTAAAAAAGAAAAGATTGTATTCGGAACATCCTGAAGCCAGCCCCCATTCTTGTCTCATCTCTTGGTCAGCCCCTTTCCAAGTTTTGCATGGTGGTACAGGTTGATGACCTGTCACTGTGTACTTCTACTTATCTTCCATCCCCAGGGAAAAGGCAGATTGTAGCTGCGTGTGAGTCAGGGGAATGCCTGAGTCCACTGTGTTCCCGTTTTCATTTTGAAGGAAATGGGAGAAATGAGGCCAGTGGTTTGATAAATTATATCAAAAATACTTCCTTCATGCTAATGGAGTGTGAAGAAGCTGATGTACTGAAGATGATCTATAATATTTCATATTTCTCTGAGGAGAAAAATGATAAACTTGATGATGTGTGATTTATTCATGTTTCTTTAGATGAGGAAAAAAATCCTGAAGTCAACTGCCTGTTTCTCACTCCCAGAAGCTGCCCTGTGGATTTTGCACTGGGATTGGAGGCTGGGCTTGTTTGGAGAAATGCCTAGAGAGACTTTGATTAATCACCAGACCTTTGGCAGTTGGTTGGGAGAGGGTAATTACACCAGCATCGCTGCTGTTTTATCATCACTGTTTTATGGCTTTACACCACCAGGTGACAAATGTGTTAATTATTACATTTCTTATCCAGGACCTCTCTTGGCTAACCCCTCCCCTCGTGGTGTTGGCCCTTAGTCCTTCCCTGCAGCTCAGCCATGGACAGCAGTAACTTCTGCAATCAAAGAACTGTTCTTTGGAAGCCATGCTGAGAGGGACATGGTTATCAGCCCTGCTGTGTGCAGACTCTGACCACAGGGGATCTGGTTAATTCCCTTTCCTCTTCCTTCTGCCCATCACCCTTTGGGTCAAGTGCTGCTCGGAGCCAGAAGCTCTGCTTCCTTCTTTAATAACTGAAAATGGCACCCCTGACTGGGCCATCTCACTCTAAATAGCCCCCTGGAAGAGGTTAGAAACAGAGGTTGTCTTAGGCAAAGAGATTTAGCAGGTAAAAGTGTTCTTTTTCTTTTCTATTTTGTTGTTTGCTTTTTCTTTTTTCTTTTCCTGCCTCTTCTCTTTTTCATTTTTTTGCTATCCCTTTCCCTGCAGACCTTAATCCATAGTAGAACAACTGTTTACAATCCCCACCTGGCCATTTCCTTCCTGGACTCTAACCTTTCTCTTAATCATTGTTCAATTATTATGTCCATTTTCGCAAGACTTCTGTTAATATATTTCCAAATTTAACTTTCTTGATTATGTGTATGGATACAAAGGTTTAAGGATGACCTTTATATGATTAACAATTTATATTAGAAGACTTATGGAGACTCATCACAAAGGTTCTAAAAGGGTACTATTCGTGGGTATGGTAGAAATTTGAAAGGAAAAGGTCTTCTGGGTGTCAGGACACCTGGAATTGGTAATTGGTAATTTTTTACACATTCAGGCAGAATAAGCTAAATGGATGATTCCCTGAGAAATGGCTGTCCATCTACCTCTGTCCTTTATTGAGTCTGAAATTGTACATTCATTTCTCCAAAATCTGCTCTAATTCCATTTGCACACATCATACTGGTGGTTTCAGGAAAATAGATTTTATTGTATAAATAGGTTTCAGGTTCTTCTAGTGGTTTAGAAATTTATTAAAGACATCTTGGAATGTGATTTGTGGGAATCTATTAATTCCCATTCCTTGGGTCTCTGCTAGAGAATTTGTCTTCCACTCATTCCTAACCACTTCAAGTGAAGATAATTATTAAAACAAATCTAAACAATTCTATCTTTAAAAAGTCTCCTTAAAAAAAGAATCTGTACACACACATAAACCAGTTTGGCTTGTCTTGTAGTGGAGCAAACATGTTTTCTTAAACATTCTGGGTTCATTGCTGAGGTCTCTATAACGAAAGAAAGATTAATAAGAGGAAAAAGGTAATTATTTACTTAATAAATTTTCATGTGACAAGGGAGTCTTAATAAGGAAAGATAGTCCTGAAGAAACAGGTTGAAGAGTGGGCATTTATTAGAAATGTAATAGGACAAAGTGGGTGTAATCCAATGGCAATAAACTTGGCAAGATTTCACAAGCCATGTTCAGATTCTTCTCTGCATTCCTTTCTTGTCAAACATAAGAATATTTCTTTTCCCCCGCTACAGGGAGGGCACCTGTCACATAAGGGACTTATAACCTACTTTAGTGGAAGTTGAAAAAGATCCTTCCGAAGTTTCATGACTTGCTTCAGGGAGGCCAAGGTCACTGAGACCTTCCTGCCTTTTAATATGTCAGAATGATATTACAGAGGTAGTGTGTCCTAACCTCTATCAGTTTTAACACAGATGGTTCACTCTTAGAGTCTGAATATCTAATAGGGTAGTTTAACTGCTCTATATGTTAATTCTTCATCAGTAAACAACCACGGTATGAATGTCAAATAATGGAAGTGGAAGTACTGTTTTTGCATCAAGTGTCATGTAATATATTGTATTTAACTTACTATTGTAGGAGAAGTAATATTGTAAAAGTCTTCCATTTGGCTGATACTTTTCTCAGTTGCTTTCTTTGTAGGACCTATCTTCTGTGATAATTTATAGTCAGGCCATGTTTAGGACTTCACATGACAGGAGACGTCCCACAGAAGAGTATCATAGAACCATTATCTGGGCTCCCACACCCTGCTGACTGGCACAGCTTGAGAACCCCCCTGCAAATTTAGTTAGAGTTTGCATGAAGTATTCTCACTAATTAACCTTGGGGTGCGAGAGTTTTCTTCTAACCTTTCCCTGGTCAATATAGGTTGGGGCCAAAGAAAGCTTCACAAGCCTGCCTATAATTTAGTGACACCAGTTCAGTGAGAGCTGAAAGAACTGAAATTTATAAACAGAAGTTTAATAAAACATAGAACTCAGTAGAAGTATTTGATGAGTAAATATATATTGCAGTTTGGCCAACAAAAATGGGTTATAGAAGGAAATCCAGACCAATAAGGTTTTCTTCAACAGACCCATGAATTGGTACCTCAGAACTTTGTCTTCATCTCTTATGCATTACGGGACCTGTCAGTTCTTCAGTCAACAGCTTTCCATTGTCAGTCATCTGATCTCCTGCTGTGGGGAGATGAAAGCAAGGGTAATTATGACTCCTAGCCTCAAGAAGAAAGCGAGTTGGTTATGTAGCTATGAAAAGCTAAGTAACCAGAAGATATGGAAAGTAATACCCCTCAGGAGGCAAATACCACGACTGAAGCACACAGCCCCTGTGGAAGAGCTTGGGAAGACTTCCTGGGAGTTTCCATATCCACAGGAGGATTTTGGTTTCTTTCCTTCCATTTCTTGTAGAACTGGGGCCCATGGCTTTTGCCCTCTGGGTATGTTTTGTTTATTATGTGTCTCCCCCAGAATCCAAGTACATGAATGTGTTCCCAGTTTTGTGTTCGCAGTTTTTTGTTCCCAGTTTTGAGAACATGATCTATCACTTTTTTTATGTATATGTATTTTTGAATGAGTAAATATATGAAACAAGGAATCTCAGCATGAAATTCTCTTCTTCTAGGATAGACAGGGTTTTGATGTATTTGAAAGTTTGAGGCTTGTTCGATTTTTTTTTCCACTCCAAACCTTCCCTAAAACCAAAGAAGAAGAAATTCCCTCATAATCTAGTGGCTACAGAAAAGAGCACTCAGGTTTCTTCATCTTTCATAGGTTAGAAGTATCCCCCTGAGGAAACTGGGAGGGCCCTTTTTTACAATTACAAATCTCTTTTTTGTGGTTGACCTGGATGCTTCTACACATTTCTTTCCATGATTCTTTTCATTTAAGCCTAATTTTTAATACAATCAATACTCATAACAGAACTATTAATCTTAATTACAATTCCTAGTGAAAGTAAGTCAGATTTGCCAACAAATGTGACTGTTGGATGCTTTGAAAATACTTGTTTGTGTAACACTTTGCATTATAGTTATTTATGCATATCTTTCCCCACTCAGAACTTGAACTTCTTGAAGTAATGTTTTATGTATTTGTATCTTCATTGCCTAACAAAGCGTGGCACTTAATAGACCCTTCGCGAATATATTGTGGGAATTAACTTGTAGCACCCTTGGCATCTCTCTTATCCATCAGGGACAGCAAATAATTTGAGCTGTCAAAACCACCAGTATGAGTTTGTACACAGATGACATTAAACCATTGTTTTCTGACAGTAATTAAGAATCAGATCAGGGACTTTTTGAGGCTTTTTGTGGTGTGTGAGGCCACTTGTATTACTATTGCAGTGGTAGGACATGTATTATGTTCATCTAGAGATTGAAGAAATTATTTATAGCTTACCAAAAAAGAAGCTTAAATGTGCTCATGTTGATGCTATATATGATTAAAATCCGTCATGAAGCCATTTCTTTATATTCTACTTTTGGAGATTATATTATGATAAGCTTTAAGCATCAGTAATCTAGACTATAATTAAGTAGTTTGGACCTTATCAATTGACTGATGCATGATAGAAGTCTTGCATGGTTCTCCCACCATGTCAGGTCTGCTACAGTGCTGTTGACATATAATGCTTGCCAACTGAGGAACAGGGTGAGATTGAGGGAACTAGAGTCAGAGTTGAAGCATTGAAATTTTACATTTAAAAAAAGCTCTGCTTTGAGAAACGATTTCCAAAAACATTATGGTCCATTGTGAAGTAGATAATTACAGAAATATTTTAGTATGTATTGAGGCCTACCTTTCAGAATGAAATTTTGACATTGATGGTGGCAAGTGGTAGCTTCTCCTTGGCTTGAACTTTATCATTTTGGGAGCCGAGTATATCATCTGTTTAGCTGTGTACTATAGGATTACATTTTAGGAGGTTTTAATATGATCTGTAATAAAAACCTGAAGTTGTCTTTCTATTTAAAAGCCAAGAAACTTTAGCTAGCTATGTGTGGGAATCCCTTTTCTGCAGGTTTCCCCTGGAAGCCACTCGGGAGCCTGTCATCCTCGGTTGATGTTATGTATTGATTTGCTTTAAATGAAAATCTTCTGAGGACTTAATAAGGTCTTTTTCCTGCTTAAGATAAGGTCTTGTTGGAGTATGAGTAAGGTAATAATAGTTGTTATATTTTTGGTTTTTTTGTTTAATCTGTTGTTTATTAATATTCCTGGACTAAAATATAAATTGTGCAGATATTGCAAACTCATAAATGTAATACTGATAATAATGCTTCTAACATACCATACTCAATATATATAATTTTAATAATATACTTACTCTTAGAGCAAATTTATATGGTATGTAATTATTTCTATTTTCTACATAAGAAAATAGAGGCAGCAGGGGTTAACTCACTTGCCCAAAGTCTGGCAGCTAATAAGCAGTAGTAGCAGGACTCCACCTTGGGTTCTGACTGTGAAAGCCATGTTCTTAACCATAGTTCTGTGCACTGCCTTTGCAGACCTAATGCAGCTTCTCAGCCTAGTGAATTGGTAAGAGGCAATCGGGGAAGATACTCCAAAGAGTTTTTTGGGTCATATCCTCTTAGAAACTCATTCTATTATTCAATAAAATATGTGCTGAGAACTTAAATAATGGAAAAAAGAGTGACACGGAATTGTGAATAGCACCAGTGACACCGAAGAACTTCTCACTCCTCTTTCCTTGGATAATTTTCTGATTCTACCATGATGGTCATATTTGTAAGAATAGTTATGGTCATGTTTAGGAGAAGTTTAAGGACACATTGATATTTTCTGCTTGATCTCAGATACAGACATATACATATGTGTATGTCTATATACAGTTCCATTTCCATATATAAACATATCCATATTCATATACACATATGTCTTAGATTATATGAAAATACACTAAGGGATTACCTATTCATTCATTTATGCGGGCCTCTCATGAATTTATTTTTTCACAAGGACTTGTCTTTCAGGTGCATATATCGACTGTAGTGTGTAGCCTGGATTATGCATATAGACAAATATTTTCCTCTTCCATGAGGGGGCCATCTTGTGAAAAATTAGCCGCAGATTTTCCACAAAGGGAGCTTTGTCACAGCAGTTACTACTTCTGACATTAAAAGCACCTGAACACTTTATTCAAGTTAATATTTTCTTAAACTACATGAGTTTTAAGGTCTTCTTTGTTGGTATTAGATGTACAGTTGTCAGTATTTAGAGTAGTAAGAGGAAGAATGCAGATTGTCAGGCACATTCAACTGCTTTTATTTAGAAAACCAAGTTAGGAGTGCCTGTGGTGAGTAGCTGGAAGGCATCTTTGGAATATAGTGAAGGTCAGCCTGTTGGGCCGTTGTTGCTCCTGCCAGAATGCCTTTTCAGCTTATCCAGCAAAGGTAATCCTGGAGTATATTTTTAAAGATGCTAAGAAATCCAGGTTCTTAATAAACAAATTATATTAAAACCCTAAGAGTTAATTAGCAGATGTTAAACCTTACATTTACTTCCTTCTCCCATCACATTGATTAGTACTGATAATAGCACTTGCTAAATGCTTCTATATGGAGAGGAATGTTTGCCAGCCAAGGTTGTTCCTACCTGTATAATGAAACATACATTTTTTATTGAAATGTAGGGTTTTATGAATCCATAGTTCCTGCTTTAGGTAAGATCCAGGCTTGAAACACCAGGTTCTTGTAAAGGAGAGGATCTTGGAGGAAGAAGAGGTAAAGGCTACATTGATTGACAGTGGTCTGTGACTGGGGGAGTAGATGAAAGTGGTGAGATTCACCAAGGGTATGTTGACACACACCTGTAATCTTAGCAACTGAGGAGGCTGAGACAAAAAAGGTTACAAACCCAGGGATTGAGCTCAGTGGTTCCGGTGCCTGCCTCGTAAGTGCAAGGTCCCAAGTCCGATCCCTGGTACCAAAAAAAAAAAAAGATTACAAACCCAAGTCCAGTTTGAATGACTTAGTGAGACCCTGTCTCAAAATAAAATTTTAAAAAGAGGATGGGAATGTAGCTCAGTGGTAGAGCACTTGCCTAACATGAGTTCAGTCCCCAATACCAAAAAAGAAAAAGTCAGGTTATCTAATGTGTCAATATTTTCAGAAAGAGATTGAGGATGACATGTTGGGGGAAAAAGGGAATAATGTTCTCAGTCAGTGGAAATGGATATTAGTTAGGTTATCTAGGAGTACATCTGATCAACAGCAGATGACAACTTGAAAAAAAGAACAGTCATGTTTAATGAATATATATATATATATATATATATATATATACACACCATGAATTTGGAGAATGATGAGAGTAGTATCCTATATCCTTTTTAGTTTTCTTGAGACCTTAGTTTAAGAGTTACTCTCTCTACTCTGTGCCAGCCAGTGGGCAAAAATGAGTGTTCTGTTTCCCTGTTAACTCTTTATTTAAAAATTTGATATGTATTTCTCTGTCTGTCTGTAGTAGAAGAAAGGTACCCATAAGAATCTTTGAGGAAGCCAAAGTATTCCAGAAAATGTAGGAATTGGACCAAGAACTACCAGAATTGTTCAGCATTAGCTACAACCTGATGAAAAGAAAGAATGTCCAGTAACGTGTTCCAGAGGTGCCATCAGTGTAGCAAGAAAGGCTGACGGCACAGACACAGCCCTTGTTTCTCAGGAGGATGTACCTCTAAATGACACTGGCACTTACAGTGAGGTGATAATGAACCGAAGGGATGTAAATCAGAAACTGAAGAGTGTCATCTGATGGCCAAGACTTGCTAAAGCATGAATTGGAGAAAGGAGACGGGCAACACCAGAGGACAGCAAGTACTGTAGTTTTTTGCCTTCCATAAGCCAGACTCCCTGCCGTGGCAGGGAACCTTAGTCAGGCAGCAGTTTGATTGCTGATTTCTTTTTAAAGGAAGGATTCTTATATAGGAATAAAGTCAAAGTCATTTCTTTTTCCATGATTCTTGATTTATTACTGAGAAAGACAGCCAAGTACATATTTCATGAGTAGCAGTCATTTTGGTGGAATTTGATGGGTTACTTAAGGCTTAGGGCCACACTGATGCCTAAGATACCATTTGGATGACAAAAATATACTGTAGTTGTGTGAAAGGTGTAAGGTAATGTATTTGTTGCCTGAAACTCAGCTTTGTCTCCTTTCTTCCCCACAGATACATAAAATTTTTGAGACAAGGTTTCATTAAGTTGCTCAAGGTGGCCTCAGAATTATGGTCCTCTTTCCTTAGCTTCCCAGAGTGCTGGGATCATAGGAGCACTTCTCTTGTCTGCTATCTTTAGCTATGAAATTTTTAATAATATATTAAGGCGGGTGGCACTTAACAGTTGTTCAGTTTCTCCACTGAGCTTCTTTTGTTCATTCTTTGATTTGGGGGGACAGTAATATGGTTTGGCTGTGCATGTGTCGAAAGCCTGGTTCTCGGTGTGATGATGTAGGAAGGTGGTGAGCCTTTAAGAAGTGTGATCCAGTTGGAGGTGTTCAGCTCATTAAAGGTATTGCCCTCAGAAGCAGTTAAGGTCGCTCTCTTCAGAACCCTTGATTAATGCTCTCTAGGGGGTGTTATAAGAGGTGCAAGGCTGGCCCCTCCTTTTCTCTCCTGTGATCTGCTGCTGCTTCCACTCCCTCCATAGTCCAGTCCAACATCAGGTCCTCACCAGAGGCTGAGTCCTTGAGGCTGCTTGATCTTGGCCTTTCAGCCCCTTTCAAAACTGTGAGCCAAAATAAACCTCTTTTTTTGTAAAGTAATTTACTTTGTGTATTTTGTTATCACAATGCAAAACAGACTAATACAGAGGAAGAACTGAATGTAGATCACCTGAGCTGTGAGCTTTATGTTTTGAAGTCACCTTGTCCTGTCTGTGTAGTGAAGCCACCTTCTGCAGATCTGTGTATTCCAGCAGGAAGGGGTGATTTTGCCATGATGCAGTACTGCTTGTGGTTTGGGGGAGAGCATGGCAAAGATGGATAATAGTAGCAAGATCTGATGATGTGTTTAATATCCCTGAGAATATTTACATAGTAACATTTAGATCACATTTGAGCACAAGAAACTATAGAGCAAAATGTTATCTTTCAAATAAAAACCACAAATGGAAGAAACGTTGCTCTTCAAGGTTGGTACCCTTTGCCTGCTCCCGTTTTCCTTTGCATTTTCTCCCATACTTGAGGCTTTTGCCAGTGGTGTGGTAATGTGTCGATTGACACTCGGTCATGTGAAGACCTTCTCTAGCCAATGCCATGCAGACTTGACTTTGCCAAGGTAGATATTTGAGCGTAACAAGAAATATGACACATGAAGGAGTAAAGTGAGGATGCTCTCATTTTCTTTCAAATATGATACTTAACTTAAAACTGTCTTGTCCCAGTTGGCTCATCTCATCTCCTAGCAGCTGTTTAAAATTCCTTAATTGCCCAGTGCTTACTCAGCTATCATTTCACAAATTTCCTCACTGCTGTATTTTTGCTGAACTAAATTCTGAAATATCTCCTATCCTCGGCTGTGCTGTGCTGAGCTGAGTTCTAGTTATCCTCTTTTAGTACGGGCTTGGCTATCATTATGCAGTGTGTTTTTGTGAAGTGACAGTTCCCTAAATGCCACTGGAGTTGATGACCATAGACACGGGCACCTGGTGGACCCTTGAATTGCCAGTTGTATTACTCTTCTTTTTACTGATGTTGGAATTCTGTTCAATTCAACATATTCTGCTTCGTGCTTTTTTCTAAAATAAAGAAACGGCCGTTTTCTATACAATTTATAATGTACAAGGCTGTGTAACCTCATTGCTTATAATTTTGTTCAGAGTGAGGAAAGTGAGAACTTCAGCATAGTGTTTTCATTCCTTATGGTTAATCATTTCATACTTTATTCAGCTTTTCATGTTTTCTTTTAAAATATTGTAAAACTTTTACCAGTACTTTTCTGGAAAATAATGTAGACAATAGTGTATATAGCCCCTGAGATTAGACATTCTGCTCTTTCCTGAAGCATCAGTATTGTGTATTCCCCAAGTACTGGATTTAAGTATAGTATATTGTTGAGGGCTTATTAAATTCAGATTCAGATATTATGCTCTTTGGTAGCACAATGACATATTACATTATATATGATGCTTGCATAATGTGATCCACTGCTATCTTAGTGATGTTAAAGCTGACAATAAGAATCCACATTTCTGCTTATATGTCAAATTACCAAACTCCTTTCATATCTTATTTCATAGTCATGCATTACAGGAATGTGTTCTGTACACTCTACAGTCTTTCTGTTTCAGTTTTTCTTTATTCATTCAACTGTCATGATTACCAGAATTATTCAAACTTTTATGTTATATATGCTCTTGTCCTATGTTTATAAATGCAAAAGATAATTTGCAATCATTTTAATTATTCTAACTTAATTTTACATAGATAATTTTTTCATTTAAGAAGACATAAAAGAAGTGATCATATAATCCCAGATACTCGGGAGGCTGACACAGAAGGATTGTAAGTTTTGTCCCATCCTGAACAACTTAGCAAAATCCCATCTCAAAATAAAAAATAAAAAGGACTGTAGATATAGTTCAATGAGTGAGAAGGCCCTGGATTCAATTCTCGGGACCACAAAGGAAAAAAAAGTGACTGTTGGGTTCAGATGCCTGGATTTTGAAGTCCAGCTCCATGCTTTAACTATCTCTAACTTGAGCTAAGTGATTTAACTTTAGCAAGTCTCAGTTACTATCACTGCATAAATGGGGTCAGTAACATCTTCCTCAAAGTGGTCTTGAAAAGATGAAACAAATTCATGGAGAAAGTACCCAGTCTCAGAATTTATAATAGGTGAGTAAACATGTTAGGTACCTTCCTTTTCTTAAAGACAGTTTCTTTTATTGATTGATTGTATCTTTGCCATCAAAGGGGAAAAATCCTTCTCTCATAAAATTTCTTTGGAAATGCATGAATTTAGTGTAGGCCTTCTAATTCTGACAAATAGAATATTGATTTTGAGTTTGTGACTGTAAATTTGTCCAAATGAAGTGAATGTTTTATGGTACTCTTTTCTGGTCTCTTAGTTCTCATGACATATCTTGAGGAAACAAAGTCTGTATGTAATAGCAGAGCTCTGCTACCTTAACACAGATGTGGAAAGTGAGAGGCTGAGAGATCACAGCACTAAGAGAAAAGGATAAAAAGCTGCCACCTCATCATGCACACTAAGAGTAACCTGAGAATGGAGGAGGCTGCAGTGCTAATTACCTTTAGCATGTTTAAACTCTCACTTCTCACTCCTCAGTGAGAAGAGAAAATCCTTATTGGTCTGAACAAGTCACACTGTGCCCTGTGAAAAGCTGAAGGCATAAAGGAACTCTGAAGACATCACCTCCACTGAGACTGCTGATGTTTCCAATGGCAGATGGGCAGATGGAATTCTAGTTCAAGAAGCAAAAGGGCATGGCAGGGGAATCAGGGTGATGTAGGGAGGCTTCTTACATTCATTATCTTCTTTCTTCCCTGTAGTTTCAGCCCACAGGCAAAAGGCAAGCAAGACTTGAAACCTAGAGAAACAGCCATTACATAGATATTAGCAACAATCAGAGAAAGCCAGTACATGCAGAGGGGAGAGAAGAAAGCCAAATGGTGAGAATGTAATCAGCCCAGTGGGATCCTTTTGGTCTGTAGTTATAATCATGGATGGCATTCTCCTACCTTTACCTTTCATCCGGACCAGTGCTGAATACATAAGGAACTGCTGTTGTAATGCCAAACCTCTGGTCCTTGAACTCTAATGGCAGACTGCCTTGACAGTCTGAAAAAATTCCTACAGAACCCTGAGTCTTTCTTGGTTGCTTAATATTATCCATAAATATGTGCCTGTTTTTTACAATGAGGAGAAGGAAATTGCTTTTGAAGACACAAGAAATTATTATGAATCAGTGAAGCAAAAATGCAAATAAATTTGTATCTTAAACACGAATACTACTTGGTGAACCCTTGCTACATGGTACTGAATACAAGCCATATTGCTTTAAATGCCACCCCTGCTTTCTAAATGATAATCTCATTTTACAGGTAAAAATCTTGAAGTTTAGAGAGGTAAAGTAACTCACTGAAATGCACATAGCTTGTAAGCAGCCAAACTGAGAATTAAGGACAAACCATCTGATTCAGAGCCTAAATGGAGGGCTTTTTAGAAGGATAGTTGCTTTTTGCAGCAAGACAAAAGTACCCAACACCAGGAAGAAGATTGTAAAGAAATGTTAATCCCGCAGAGGCCACCTATAGATTAAACTCAAAAGCAATATAGTTTTTTAACATGATAAAGCAGGCATCTGTCACCCACTAACTATTTCAGATAGATTTGCCTCTGGGGCAGAAGGTACAGTGATTCTTATAACCTGCTGTCGGGGCTATTTAAATCTTAGACTCAATCTAAAATTTACTTTAATAATCTTTTTCCTCCTGCGTATTATGACTTTTCTTCTCTGTGAAGAATATTGTTCAGCACAATGAATTCAGCTATGTCTTAGGTTTCCTCCTAGCTGCATTTAATATTCAAAGCACTTTCTTTTCCTCTGTCCTTGATTTACCAAAATCTGGGCTTGTCCTGTGACCAGATGAGAAGGACCCCATCTGTTAAACCTGGAAAGTGTCAGGTGAAAAGAAAGTTCATAACTTGAGGGACTATGAGCATAATATTCTGTTCCAAAGACCATCTCCTTTGTCTGTCTTTTCTACACTCCACTTTCAGCGCCTACTTGAGTAACCATGACCAAGTGACAGGATGGTTATAAGACTTCTAGGTAAGGGCCAGAAGGAAGGAGTGTGGAAGATGCTTTCTCCAGAGACCATGGTGACACTTTGGTGCGTTTATAACTTGTTTGCTATCTCTCACATCCCAAAGAGTAAGGATTTTAATTTTGAAGATAAAAGTAACTACCTTCAGTGGGAGAATCCAGATTTCTTTTGACCCAAAAGATAATGTAGGATGACTTATGGAACCTGAAGCTAAATGTCAAATGTAATTAAATGTTTCTGTTGTGTCTTGCCTTAAGAGGGGAGCTGCTGAATTCTAGTAAGGATTGAGAGCTATTTGTGGTAACTCATTTGATTCTTTCCCACATTATAGAACAGGCATCATCTGAGGCAGCACAGAAATTGTCCCTGGAGGGTGGGGAGGATTCACATTTCAAAAATACTGAAATTATTTCTACAGCATGTTTTTTGTACCTGGTTTTCTCAGTACTTCTGCTTTTTCTTGAAATCTCCACTTAGGTCTGACTCTAGATGGTGACAGGAGAAAAGTAAGGTGATTTTTGCTAGAGGTCCTTCCCCAAAATGCTCAATTAGGAATTAACTATTAAGTGGGAGAGGTTTGGTTAATTAACCTGAGTACTAAGGATTAAGAAAAATACAGAGATCATAACTTATGTCTTTCTGTGTGAAAGTAAAGCGAGGCCTGTGATGCAATGACAGCTACCCCTTGGAAATGTAAACCCAGATTAGAATCAAAGTAAGTCTTTTGACATGAATACTAAATCTACTTTGGATGGTAGAAGAAAATGGGATAGTTTTTAAATTCTTGCCTTTAACCTCTAACAACATATTCCAGAGACTTTGAGTTTCAAGAAAGTTGCATTTTCCAGTTGATTTCTTATATTCTGTTTCAATGCAAAAATACTCTCTGGGCAGTCAGATTCAAGTCTTTCAAGAAAAGGAAAAGCTGGCTTGTCTGCCTGTTAGCTACTGCAAAGTGTATAGGTTCCTGCTGTTTGGTGTTATTACCCACAGCAATAAGGAAATACCTATTGTTGTCTTTATCTGGAGAAGAGAAGCCCTTAGATTGGATTAAATGAGGTGGCTGTGCCCTTAAGAAATACAAATATTAGAAGTAATGAAATTATGGCAGCAGGAATTAATACTCTGTCTCTTTCATCAGAGCAGTTTTCCTCTCATTTTTTTTTCTGTAGGAGGAAGATGTGGAGTGAGAGAAGAGCACTGATCTGTTTGGGGAAAAAGTATCACAGCCTATTAGTTAGAAGCAATGAAATTGAGTCAGCTTCGGGGACTCCATTAAGAGTGTGGTGTTTAGGCAGACTGTGTCCCTAGATAAAGTGTGCTGTTGAGGAGGAGAGTACACAATGAAATAATTGGGCTTGGGAAATCAACTGTGCTTCAGCAGCCTCATATCTCCTGGTGGGGAATGAGGAAGGGAGATACAGAACCCACCCCTTCTTTTGGCATAAAAGCTATACTGAATAAAATAGAAGGAAATTTCTTACTGAGTAGATAGACTGTCAGTGTATTTTGAATAATGAAAACAATGGATGTAATTAAATTTGGTGTGAAATAGTAAAGACTCAGATCATGGAACTATCTCATGCTATGTTATTTTCAAGGCATCTGGTTATTTGATTGCAGCATAATTTGTGTTTGCTCAGTAATGACAGCATCTCTAGGGTTATGCATTAAGGTATTGATGTGCCTGGAATTAGGTTCGTAAATAAAACATTATTCCCATGTATTTATTTTCAGTTTAAAAAGTAAGTTGAAATTAGCATGAACTAGAGTGACTTTTCCCATTAAGATTTACTGATAGGCAAAGTTTTGTGGACAGTGGCTGAGGCGAGACTCAGTAGTTCAGGTACTATTAATGTGTAGCCTCCTGTATATCTTTTAAGGTCAGAAAGGTACAGTGATGGCAAGTTCAGGGCTTTTGTAGTTATTCTTATACTCTCTCAAGAAAAAGATTTAATACTCTCGAGAAAAAAAGATTCAAGAAGTTATTGTCATTGCTTTTTGTTGTTGTTGTTGTTCTGGGCATAGAACCCAGTGCCTACACATGGAGTTACATCTCAGCCTTTTTTTAGAGAAAATTTTCAGAAAATTTCAGATCATTCTCACTAAGTTTCCCAGGCTGGGTTCAAACTTTGATCCTCAGCCTCTCAGAGTGTTGGGATTATAAGTATGGGCCACCATGCCCTGCTTAGAAGTTATCTTCTTTGCATTTGACATATGTAGTAATATAGCTAATATTAACAATAAAGAGAAATAGCATTATGGCTGTTAATTAATACTTTTTCATGTGCCAGGCATTTAGCTTGCTAGGCACTTTATGTTTGTGGAAACACACACATGTACTTATACGTATTTCTTAACATATGAAAAAAATCCCTTTTTGAGGGATATGAAATTGTGCTTATTTTCACCTTAGCCATCTACTTGCCATTTGTTTGCTGTCTTCTTTGAACATCAATTTTCTCAGAAAAATGAAGAAACTGGACCAAAATAGTTGCTAAAATCCTATCATTGACATACACATATACACTCCTATAATACTGTACTTGAAAAATCTATTTCTAAAGTCACTGTATAAATGCTAATTGTTTGAGTATATATGAATACACAAATATGTCCACATATATATCCAGCAAATTTTAAAACATCAATCCTTGTCCCTTGTCAGTTTTGATTTCCCTAACAATTTATACTAATTGTTGTAAGATGGTGGTACCCATGTCTTGTAATCTAAGAGAACAGTGTTATAAACTGAACAAATGTATATGTTTCTTCTGTTTCATATTTTCATCATTGTAAATGTACATTCCGAGATGTCTTTAGAGGAAAACTGGGTTCATTATTCTCAACCAGAGTCTTCACTGTTGGATTCCCAGATTGCTAATAGCAGATTGCTTGACTAGATGTCTACAGTACAACTACAGGGCTGTAAAGACACGGTCTATTCCCTCACAGAGCTCACTTTTCTTAAAAAGTCCTGTAACACAAATGAATTAAATAACAGAGTCAGCTTTTAGCATAATCCACTTTGCATTATTCCTGCCTCAACAGAGGGACAGACAGAAACACAGAGGCAGAGACAGAGTGTGTCTGTGTGAAAAGAGAAAGATTGCTGAAAAGTAACAGGTGCTGTATTGCTCAGTAAGAGGCCCTGTATAACATGTAAGAAAATCTTAAGTTTAAAGGTTTTAAATCCCATAGCATTCCTGTTGGTTGATTGTTTTTCTCCCTCTGAATTGCATACTCTTGAAAGTTAGCAACCTTCTATTTGCCAGTGCAACCCAAGGGCCTATAATAAGCACCTGGTAATCAACAAATGCTGAACTGATATATAGATTTTCCTGATCATAGAGATGTGGTACTCTACAGGAATGAAAGATCCATATACAGATGCCATAGTAATCTTGTTTCTATGTTCTGCTACCTGTGGATTTAGTTATTTTAGGTATTCTGAACTTCTAGAAAACAAGACTAATATTTAAAAATTTTAATTTTAATTTGATTTGCAGCAAATAAGGTAGATTATTTGAGTTTGATGGTTGTGTTCATCACTTTGTTTTCACTACTGAGTTTGCTGAGTTTGCAGTAAGTAACCAAAAATATGTGCATTGTTTTGTTTTTCCCACAGATTTCTTACAGTCCTTGTCAACTGTCAGAGTGTAAGGTGCATGAGGTCAGGGAAGGTGTCTATATGATATGCTCTGAATTCCTAGTGTTAGCATGGGCTTGTCATATAGCAGGGACTCAACAAACATTTGTTGAAAATAGGAGAAATGAATAAAAACTTGCATTGAGCACAACCCAGTTTCTCTATGTTTAGAGTAGATATATGTAACCCCACCTAGTGGTAAAACCAGGTATTTTCTGAAGTCCACCCTGAACATTCACAATCAGTAAATTTGTTGAACATCTTTTGGTGCCAGGTAGGAGAGAAAAGATGAATAAATCATATTCCAGTTCTTTTGATGACTCATGATGAATGAGACAGGCACATACAAAAATGAATATAATATATCCGTTAACTAATATCACTTTAGTTCCCATTTCCTTGCCCATAAGATTTTGTGTTTGTAGCTAAAGGCAGTAGCCATCTTTAAATCTCTGGAGGCTATGGAACATTGACGGTGAACCCTTTAGAGACCAAGTGCCCAAACTGCAACCCTAAACCCATTTATTTATCACAAAGTGCCAACACTGCCCATATGGGTGTTGTTACTGATGCTCAGCTGCTGGGGTGACTTGGATCGTGTGCTGACAGAAAGGGCTCTACATGCTCACTGCAGCACACATGCCATAGGCTAGCCACCACTGCCATAGGCTACAGGTGATTAGAGGTGTGACGCAGCAACATTGGCCTGGGAGTGAACTCAACTTGAACAGCAGCAATTAAAACCAGTATCATAAGCATTTGTTTAGCACTTCTTTTATGATGAGCACTAGTAATCTTGTTTCTGTATTCTGCTACCTGTAGATTTAGTTATTTTAGGATTTCTCATCACTTCATATACATTATCTCATTTAATCCCTTTAATAATCCCATCAGAGTAGTAGTATCTCCATTTGACCACTTAGGAGACTGAAGATCAGGTAGGTTATGAAATTTACCTATGGCCACACAGCTAACGAGTAGTGTTGTTTTAAACTCAGGCCCTTGACTGGTGATTTTGATGATTACAGAGAAATATACACACAATAATTATGGCTGCCTTATGAAAAGGAAAACTTAATTTCTGCAAGCTGTATCAGAGAATACTTCTTAGAAGAAGGAGCATGTAAGTTGGGCCTTAAAGAATGTTGTATCTTGAACTGGGTACGTGGTAGAGTCAGAATTTGAGTATTAGATTCAGAATAAGAAAACTTAAACACCGTCTGTTTCAAGCCCTTAATTTGCATACCAGAAAGCTGGGATCTCTGCGGTTGAGTGACTTGCTGTAGGACAGATAGCTAATTATGGGCATTGGAGCCGTTCTCCTAACTCTGCCAGCCAGTGTTGTTTCCTCACTTTGTGCACACCAGCTCATGTTCGGTTTTTCATAACCACTTTGTTTTGTTTTGTTTTGTTTGAGGTACCAGGGATCGAACCTGGGTCTTTGCGCTTGCACAGCAGGTGCCGAGACCACTGAGCTAAATCCCCGGCCCAGTGACCACTTTTTAATATGATTTCCTAAAATATTTCACAGACTGAAAATGTATGATGATAATACTAAGCCAGGAAAGATTCAAGTCAGGCATGGAAGAGAGGGATATTAGAGATTTATAGAGATGTGGAGATTTAGACCTTTCTATTTTTCTAGTATTTGTGGTATTTTCCCTCTGTTTCTGCTGATAAGCATAGACAATTGAGAATTGAAAAAAGATAAAACTCAAAAAGAAAAAAATGGTTTAAAATGTCCTAAGGACTAGGGCTGCTTCCCATTAGATTTATTATTAAGTAAATAACCTGAGGTCTAATTCTCAGTAATATTATCCCAGTCCTTTCTGTCACTCACCTACAAGGATAGCATAAGGTAAAATGAGACAAGATGTGTTAATATACATATATGAAACAGATGCAAAGTACTGGCAGACTTGTCTCTTCTTCAGGTGCGAAACTGTTCCTTGCCTCAAACTGTGGTACCATTATGTAGTTTTGATGTTTCATTAGCTGAGTCATTGTGTCAGATTTATACATTGCTAAATAATCAGTTTGGGAGTTGGGTAAATACTCATTGGAGAAACATTTATATTACTCTGAGTGCTCCCTGTTAATTCTTTTCTCTTCTCAGATGGCAATCTAAGTCCAGAACTTGAAGTGTTTTTTCTTCCCTGTTTTTTTCTTTACTCTCCTACTGATTTAAAACAAAACTAAACCTGTTCAGTAAAGTCTGAATCAGCATATATTTTCATCACTTTGGTATAGTCTTTTTATAGACCAGCTAGATTACGGTAATTAGCCTATGCATTTCCTCATTAAAATGTCATTAGTGAAATGTTTGTTCTTTTAAGATCTTCCACATAAGGTTTATTGCATTGCATTCTGTCATTAACAGTTTACCGGGAGCCACATGTCCTATTTAGGTATGAGAAACAAAGTTTACTCTGGACTATCTGAAAGGTAACGGCCAAAGTGCAGACTTGGGCATAGATAAATCTCAGTGTCCACATTGGGTGGGCCCCCACTTTATGTGTCAGCAGTAATACCTGGTAGTTCCTTTTCACATTGTCTACTGGGAACCTTTTAGGTATATGGGCACCTATCGATTCTAGACTTGTTTGAGAGACTCATTGCACCAATTTTTGCTGTTAGTTTTCTTGGTAGGATTTGGGGCAATTCAAAAATTGGTAAATGAGAATAAATTTATTTTCTACTATAGTCATATGAAGTACAGTACTGAACAAACAAGAATATAGGCTTTAGAATCAGACCATCATGGGCTCAAATCCTAGTTTCACCATTCACTGGTGGTATAACTTTGACTGTTATGATACTTAACTTTATAAACATCAATCATCTCAAGTATAATATGCAATACTCTACTGGGATATATACCTTATGGACATGTTTGTATGTAGTTAACACTACTATCTGAAATATATGATCTAATATGTTACTTTTACAATTTAAAAAGTACATGTATTTGCATGAATATTCCCCCTCCATTTTCTTCATAAACATCTTTGACTTTGGGCACTGGGGATGTAGTTAAGTCGTAGAGCTCTTGCTCTTACTATGCACAAAACAGAGTTCGATTCCCAGCACACCATATACACACACACAGACACACATGCATGCACACATGTTCACGGATGTGCATGTGCAACGAGAAAGGAAAGAAACAAAATTTCTAACATGAGCCAGGTGTGATGTAATGGTCAAACTTAATCTTCAGCTTGGCTGGATTAGAAGGTTCCTAGAAAAGAGATTGGATCCTGGGGCTATACACTCACCAGTGAATTAAGCCTAGGATGTTCACAATTGAATGGCTATCAGAGGTGGGACCCAGTTGGGTATAACTTACTGCTCGCATGCCTGTGGAGGATAGTTCTAGCTGCCTTTCTTCCCCTGTTCTCTGTTTCCTACTCACCATGAAGTGAGCAACTTTGCGCCATCAAGCCCTTCTGTCATGCTGCTCTTACATTGGAATCAGTTTACCATGATTTTCAGACCTGTGACCCAAATTAACCATTTCTTTCTTTAAGTTGTGTATGTTAGGCATTTTGGTTACAGCTGACTAATACATGAAGCACAGTGGGGCATACCTCTAGTCCCCACTATTCAGGAGTCTAAGGCTTGAGGATCATTCCAGCCCAGACATTTGAGGCCAGCCTGCACAGTATAGTTGAAACCTTATTTCTTAAATTTTTTTTTTTTTTTGGTACCTGAGATCAAACTTGGGACCTTGGACTTTTGAGGCAGGTGCCGGAACACCTGAGCTAAATCCCTGGCCCCTGTTTCTTAATTTTAAAAAGAAAGGAAAAAATAAATTGTAACCTAAAGTTTATTTCACTTACCATTTTAACATTATTTCTCTGACCAGCAAGTTGAAGGATCAAGTAAGGAAATGCACATTGATGACCCCATGAAACAACTAGATCATTAATTAAGTAGCTACAAATAAATTGCAAAAATACATAGAGCCGTCTTTAAGGCTTTCATAGCATTGCAGTATTCCAGTGGTTTCTTAAAGTAATTGTATGTCATCTTTTGTCTGATAAGGGAAAATTCAGTTTATTTAAAAATCAGTAGTTTAACATCTACTCTGAGCCACACATTGTGATTTCGTGCTAGAAATGTTGTGCTGAACAAGAAGAGAAGCTCTGCTCTCAAGGAACTAACACTCTAGTGTAGCAAGCTAGATTGTAAACATGTAAAGAAGTGAGTTATTACTTGTGATAGAGAGGATAACTTAAGACTAATGTCATAGCATATGGGTAGTCAAGATTTGAGCAGAGGCCTTTTGAAGAATGGGAGAAGGAGGTGTAACTATTCCAAGCAGAAGAAATAGTAAATATAGAGCCCCTAAGATAATAACAGAATTGGTGAGTTTGATGGACAGACAGAAAGCTTTCATGTTTTTACCTTTTAATTGCATCTTTAATACACCAGTTACAAAACAAATTATCTTTCAATCCAATCTCTCTTACATCTGGGTCTCTCCAGTCTATTTTAGTGTCATTTGTTAGTTATCTCCCAAAACTGAATGTTTAGCTCCTTTCTCAGAAAAAAGTTCAAGGCATTTTTTTCTGGCCCTGTTTATTTACCCTCCCCCATTATAAAAATAATGGGCCTTATTGCAGAAAAACTATAAATACAAGAAATTAGAAGATGGGTTTTTAAAACTAATTTATGGAAACAAAATTTTACATGAAGGTCATAGGAATTAAATCATGTGCATTCTGTCTCACCTCAAACTCATAGGCATTTGCTGAGGGCCTTTACCCCATGGTACTAACATAGCTTTTGTAAAGAATAAAGGGCAGTTTGCTATCCTCTCCCCCTTCTCATCTCCATCTCCTTATTCTACATGCAGATGCAGCAGTGCTCTTCCAAGTAAAGTTGCAGCAATGCCTTCTTTCTAAAATGAAAGCATTTTCCCATCACGATTAGCATCTGTTTATAGAATTGTTCATATTTTCGTAATTAGATCCTGCATAGAAATGCAAAGGCTGCAATGTAAAAGGATAATGAATCTTTATTGCACAGTTGAAATCAGATTTCTGCAAAAGGCACTTTGAAAACAGTAATAAGCAGAGACATGTATTAAATCACCTAGATAAGGCACCCTCTTTATATTTTCTATTTATAAATGGAAATTACGACTACCCAGTGGATTCCATGTGACATTTCCTATTACTAGCAAAGGTTTTTAGCTTTGACCATAGAAGTTATCTAAATTCAAAAGTCTCTGTGGAATGAAGACTCTAAAGAATATTTCTGGAAGGGACCAAGACAGTGTGGAGAGGGCCTTTTGTCTTTTTCCTTTGTCTGTGCACTCTGGCAGAGGCAAAGGGTGGCAAGTGGGAGAAGAAAGAAGCCATTTGAAATAATCATGTTTTAATCAGGAACCCCACTGTCCATTTTACATAGTAACATTTTAAGAATCTTCTGGTTGATATTCTTGAGAACTAAGCTCATGTCCTTGAAGCAAGCTCATCTTTATGTTTCCCCATTGTATGCATCATTTCACGGCAAACACAGAATTTATTCCCAAACTAAACCCTCCTTGTGTGATTATCTCTTCACTCCCTTGGTAAGCTTCAGAAAACTGGAGGAGAAGGAAGCCTGGGAGGAGGGGTAAGAAAAACTGATCAGGAAGCCAGGAAAGTCAGTGTCAATGAGCTTCCCAGGATGGATATTATGGCTGCTGGGCACCTAGGAGAATGTCGTGTGTCTTCAGTGTCTATTTTACATTCAAAGCTTTATGTAAGATGGCACTGGCGCCTGGACTGTGCTTAGTATCGCTTTACTCTCAGGCATGCCAGACCATTTTAGCATTACTAAAGGGAGAAAACCCTATGTATTTCCCCACGTCTAAAGTGTATCTTTTCAACCCTTCTGTTTTCCCTTTCTTCCTTTCCTCTTACTGATTTTTCTCCCTTACACAAACTCCCCTACCCACCATCTTGACCTGTTTGTTTGTTTGTTTGTTTTAAAAGCAAAGAGCTCCTTATTACAAGAGCATTACAGAGAACAAATTGAATAGACTTTTTTTGGACAATAGTATCAGTTAACAACTCAGACCTCTGAATGAAGCCTTCCAGTGTTGCACACTCCTAGCCTTTCCATGAAAGTGGAAAGACCTCATTTGAAGCTAGTTTTGTGGTGGCAGGATCTGAGCACTGCTGAGTGATAACAAAAGGGAATAAATTGATGCTAAATTTGGAGACCGAAAATACCAACATGTTTCACCTGCTTGAACAAGATCTTATTGTTTTCCCGAGTTGCTGCCTGTGCTTTTCCTGTGATTCGGAAAGAGGAACGGGTTGTCTGGCTGTCTGAATTCATGACGTCTGCTTAGCATTTCACCAGCTCATAGTTGGAACTCATGCCTCTGTTGGAATTCTTTCCTTTTCCGTCTGCCCCATTAGTAGGGAGGCTGGGGCCAACCTCCTGAATCGATTTGCATACTTTCATGTTACCTAGCTCAGATGACATATGGCAATGTGGAACACTGGGATTTATTTCTGTCCCCTCAAATGAAGTTCCCCCAAAACTGGACAACTTTGGCATTTGTTTTGTGTTACAAAAATTCCTAGTTCCTTTTTTGATAGGCAAAAGCAACAAAACTTTGGCGAAATATCTCCAATTAGTTATTTTAAAGAGAACATTGACTTGCCTCACTCTCTTTTTCTGTTTTTATCTTCTCATAGGAAAAACAATGTATGTTGGATCTTGCAGCACTGCATCATGTAAAATGTCCATTTAGGCACACTTCACTGAAAATAATCAAGTCATTTTATTATTGTAATTCTGTAATTTTATTCTCTATTCTTTTTTGGTTCTTAATTTCATTTGTTATCTAATTTTCTCAAAGTTGGGACATCACAGCATCATCCATGTGTAAAAAGAAGATAGATATGATAATACAAAAAGTAACTGGATCAGTGTGAAGTGGTATGAAAAGCTATTTTATTATTTTTTGCTTGAATTCTTTTATTGGTACATTTTAGGTATACAATACATTTACATTTATCATTGGGTGTTTGTACCTGTACATGATATATCTTGGTTCTTATTTTTTCCCCATTCACTGTGCACCCTTCACCCCCTCCACCCTTCCCTATTTACATAGACTCAAAAAGCTATTTTAAATGCACCTCAACTTTGACTAATACTAATATAGAAAAATAATCTTTTGGGGCAATACTAGTGATTTCTTATTTTTCCAGCCCGTTTTTGTTTATATGTTTATTTTTTATTCTAAGATGGGGTCTCCCTAAGTTGCACAGGCTGGGTTTGAAATTGAGACCCCCCTGCCTCAGCCTCCTGATATTCTAGGGGTTATAAGCATGCACCATTGTACCCAGCAAATCTTTCTCTTTTTAAGGAAAATTCTTTGTTGTTTTCTTTAGAGCTATCCACTATGGAATAAGAGAGCTCTTAGAAATGTCTCTTAAAATGGGAAATAGTTTTCTTTGGATACACATGGCATATTTTTTAATGGATCCTAGCTGAAGGTCACATGTCTAAAGGGCTTTAGTATGGGCTTTAGACAACGGGCCTGAGTGCTTGAAGTGTAGTTTTATTTGTACTTGTAGAATGGCCTTAGAAAACATCCTTACCTGCCCAAAAGTAGAGAATTATCATAATGGTAACACATATAATGTGATAGTAAGAAAAACGTGAGATGCCAGATATGGAAGTACTCAGTACAGTACTCAGTACAGCATTGGCACCTGGAGGTCCATAAATATTTATATCATTTCATTCCAGAAGATAACTGCTATCCTTCCCAGGTTTGTGCAGTGCCCACAGAGGAAGATTTGAATTAATTATGCATTTCCAAGGTCTTTGAAATAGAGAGATTTGTCAGACAGTATACTGTATTTTTTTCTTCCCTTTTGCTTTACAACAGAAGAGAATTTATTTTGAACTCTGTGCTCCAAGCTGGTGGCTTAATTAAGCAAGTTTAATGACTATCACAGAGGCTGTGGTTAAAAACTGGCAAACATCATGTGACTATATTGGTATCTCTGAGCAAATAAAGAGAAAAGACAGGTTTCCACCCAACCACATTTTCCCCTTCTCTTCCCTCCCAAGCTCATTCTTGCACTGCAACATTTCACTTATAATCTGTTAATTAAATCATTGCATTCCATTTTATATAATTTTTAATTTAGCATTCATTTTCAACTTAGCTTTTGGCTTCATTTACTGATAATAAACAGTGTTGCATACAACACATGTTCCACAAAACACTCAGTCATACACATACAGATGCCAATAATTTTTTCCAGTATGTCAGGCACATTAAAATTAAAGGCAGCATCTCCCCTCACCCTTTCCATTACTGAATGTGCACCCTGTTTGAATAATACATACTTCCTGACCGTCAGCAGTAGGCTAATGTGTGAAAATTATGTGCAGCATGTCACTGGTGCCTTTTTGAAAATTCATGGTTTTCCCAGACACTGTCTGTAGAAGGTTTCTGGAATGGTAACTCCCACACCTCGGATCTGCACCTTTGGCTCAATATATACACGCAAGAGAGGCTTTCTAGATCTCTGTGGATTTATAATCATGTGTTCATTACTGAGAAAAAAAACTGTAGTGTGACATTCAGATTATTCCTTTTTAGCTTATCTTTTGAATCGTAGTCTGAATGTATGAGTATCATTAGCTTTAGGTAAAATCTAAAGGTTTCCAGGGCTTTGAACTGCAGAGTTCATGGACCACTTCAGAAAGACAGATGCCTGTGTTTGTGTGGTTGTCCAAGTCCTTTGCATTCATCTTCTTTCTTTATTCATGTGTGTTGTTTGACCCTTATTTAGAAAAGTTTTCATGATTGCATCTGATGTAATAACATGTAGTAGCTTTGGTGTCTTTGCCCAGCATCTGTCATCAAAGCAGGTATCCGTGGTCATAGTCTTTCGGACACTAGCCAGTGAGTCGGCACAATTCACTGAGCATGCTCTCTGTGCTAAGGAGTGTGGCAGGTGCAGGGTTGTGTAGGTGACCAAGACTGGTGTGATCTCTTCCCTGACCAAGATGGTATCCAGTATGAAAACAAACAGGTCTTACAAGTATTGGCTACACAGGGGCAAAGTATGCAAAACCAATTCTCTCAGAAGTCTAAAAGGTATGGCCAGGGAGACCTCACCTTGTGTGGAAGTTTGGAACCCCATCCCCAGTCTTGCAGCGTTTAAGCTCATGTGTGAAGGGTGGCTTGGATTTTGTGAGATGCAGAAAACAGCAAGGAGGGACATTGTGTACCAAGTTCCCGGGCTTTAGAGCACATGGCTAGTTTCAGTCCTGAAGAAAGCAAAGGACAGAGTACCATGAAGTTAGCAATGATTTTACAAGATCATATATAGTCATACCTTGGTATGCAACTGCTTTGAAACTTGCTACTTCACAAATTTTCACACAAAAATTTTGTCTCTGTGCTCATTTGGTACTTGATGTGCAAGCTAGAGCTTGTCAGCATCTGTTGTCCCCTGACTGACTACCCTTTTTAGCCAAAACAATTTATTTGGTGCTAGTTACACCTCCCAGAACCAAATAATTATGAGTGCCAAGTTATCACTGTAGCACCAAATGGGAATGCTAAATGTCATCCTAAGGGCATTGGTAACAGGGAGATTCCACATAGCAACTCACTCAGTAAGATTTATTTGTATTTAGAAAACCATCACTGTGTAGAAAATGTTTGGCAGAGTGGTTGGAGAGACAGGTCAGGAGACCACAGCAGTGCAGGAGAGAGATGGCAACAACCTGGCTGACACTGGTGGTGAAGGTGGAGATGGTAAGGGTGGATTAAATTTCAAGCTCCTCAGGGCTGAAATGGATAGGACTTTCGATCAACTGAATTTAAGAAAAAGGAAAACATCCAGGATAACATGACACCTAAGATTCTGGTTTGAGTAGTTCAGTAGATGCTAGTAATTTTTCACGTTGAAGGTGAAGTAATAGTTTTGTTCCTGTGTCAGGATTGCTATCTGAGTGTGAAGGCCAGAGGTCATAAGCTCATAAAACACATGGCATTAAAATTGCTTTCAATAAAATATTTTCTGGTTCAGTTGAACAGTGGAATTTGGCTCAAATAATAAGAGTTTTCCTAATCTCTCTTTTGATTGTTGTCTGCTGAAAGCCTAACATAGCAACTCACAAGGTGGCCCATTCAGAATTTCAGAGGCTGAAAAATAATTTCAGAAATGCCTAACCTAGTTTTAACCTAATTTTCTTTAGTATGTGTATCCTTGAATGTCAGTGCTCTATAGTATTCCGGAAAGATCTTTGGATTTTTCTCCTGTTACCTTTTAGTGCTTCTGTTCCTGAGTATTTGCAACTATTCAGCCCTCCTCATACTTTAAATTGTGGATATTTTCTTTCTACTCCCAAACTTCCAGTATGTACAACTTACCTTTTATACTGAATCTGGACAGAATTTTGGAAGGAAATGTGGATCCTGAAAGGTGCAGGATTGTCTTAAAGTCATAGCCCACTACTTGCTTGATGTTTGATTTCTTTCATTTTAAATAGATGAGCCATAGTGGATGCTCCTGGTGCCCTGCCTACACCCCCATTATCCTTCCCTTTAGTGCACACTGTCCCTGCTTCCACTTGCTAATCTCTGCATTCATTTGTCCATAGGTTTCTCTTATCATTTAATTCTGCCTTTTCCAAGAGGTAGGCATGAAGTAAAAGGGAGCCAGTTCCTACCTGAGCAACCCTCAGCCAGTGACTAATGGGAGTTGTGTAAATAAACGAGCGCCTTTGCCCTTTAAATGAGATAACTCTAAGAAGTATCCATTCTGTGCTGGCTTCCAAAGTCTCCCCAGTGGAATTAGCTGCTAGTTGCCCATAGTGCTAGTTGGCTTAATGACACACAGTTGTTCCCTGCCTACTGTGTTTGTTTTACTTCATCGCTTCTCTTCTGTTTTCCACTTTACTTCCTAAATAAATTTTTCAGGACCTGCTCTTGAGCGAATCCAAACTGAGATAACCATTGTGAACTTTGGTTCCCTCATCTTTAGAATGATGGTATCTGACTAGTTGATGCCACTGAGTACAGTTTAGTACATAGTGCTGAGTGGCACACACTTTTTATTCCTAGCCCATTTTAGTTGTTTTACCTCCAAATACTAAAAACCAAAAACCTGTATTTCCTAGAATCACAGATAGGATTCTGAGTGTGAATGAGGTATATTTGCTCAAGATTTAGAAGGTAAAAATGAGGTATAGGCCCCTATTTTTGGCTTTAGCTCCTTTTGTCTGACAAGCAGCTTAAGGAGAAGATATTTCTGCAGTGGTCCTCAGTGTCCTGTTACCAGCTTCTTGAATGTTAATAGGCGGTTCCCATACAACTTCTTCATCCTGGGTAACACTTTGCCAGTGTACAGTTATGCAGTATGCTTTCAGTGTTTCCCAATAGATGCTTAAAATCACTCTACAGCTTTTTCTTGTACATACCTACCTATACCTATGACAAAGTTTAATCTAAAGGTTAAACACAGTAAGAGATTAACAACTTACCACAGATTTTTGCAACTTCAGCATAATATTTTGTTGTTATTGTGGTTTCCTTAAGTCAACAACTTTTACCTTTTCACTTAAAGGAAGAACTTTACAGCTCCTCTTTGGAATAACCAAAATGCCAGCTTCACTACTCTTGCACTTTGGGGCCCATTATTAAGTAACACGAGGGAACCGTTAACATCCAGTACAGTATTGTGCTAGTCACCCTGATAGACAAGGTGGCTACTAAATGACTACCAGGCAAGTGTCTTATTATATAGCATAGATGTGTGAGACAGAAGGATGATTCATGTTCCAGGCAAATTAGAGTAGGAGAGTGCAAGATTTTATCATAGTGCACAATTTAGGTATGAATTATTTCTGCAATTTTCACATAATGTTTTTGGACCATGGTTGGCAGAAAGCGAATTGAAATATTCAATAGCTCGTGTGTTTTATTGCATACTGTACTGAAAGCAAAGAATGGTATGTTTATATGGGTATGGTTTCGCACCATCACAAAGTTGAAAAATCCTAAGTTCAACCATCTTAGGTCAGAAACTATCTCAGTTCCTAAACTCATGTGGTTCCAACAATGACTTCTTGTCACTAGCAGAAAAAAGACAACCCTATCTAGTGATTTTTATAAGAAGCTGTTTCCCACATCAACACCTTTGTATTAGTCACTTGTCCATCACTGGGACAAAGTACCTAACACTTTTCAACTTAAAGAAGAAGAGATTTATTTTGGCTCCTGGTTTAGTCCAAAGTCAGCTGGCTCCAAGGCAAAAGCAGCATCGGGGGAAGGCATGGTGGAGGAAAGATGCTCAACCCATGGCAGCCAGGAAGCAAAAGGAGAAGAAAGGAGTTGGAGACAAGAATACACCTTTCTAGTCACTCCCCCACTGACTCACCTCCAGCCAGGGCCCCCTTCCTAACAGCACATTCAGCTACTGAACTAATCAATAGATGAATCCACTGATGAGTATGATTCCCCCATGATCTAGTCACTGTCAGAACACATGAGACTTTAGGGGAATACTTTAGATCTAAACCCTAACACTTTTACTATTGAAAATTTCTCAAGTGGTTTCTGATTTTTTTTTTTAACCTGAACTCTGATAGAGATGTATTGAAGCAGGTTTGAAGTCCTAGACCCAGAAAAAAACAAAATATACAAAAACGTGGCAAGATGGTCTGCTAGCCTGCCACATGTGTATGCTACTCCATAATTCAGGGTCTGCAAGAAAACAAGGCAACTGCGAATCAAGTTACAAGACAGTTAACAGTGCTTCAGGTCTTGAGATCCTGCTTCTAATTCATGGAACTTGCCCTAACTCCCCTGTACATTCACTTCCCAAAGATAGGAGTAGAGTGACACTTCCCTGTTGAGTACTATATCATTTGCTTTGAAACAGATGACATTTTACTTTTCTTCCTGGCTTAGAGATAAGGTGAACTGTGGCAAAGTGGAATGATTTGACCACCCTTGATATAAGGAGAAAGGAAAGATTTACAGCCTTCTCAGTTCCTTATCCATCAGTAATAAGAAAATGAGTGCCTAAATTGCTGGGGCACAGAGAGACACCTGAAGGTCCGCACACTAGAGTAAGCCAGGTTCCTGCCCTCGGGTCTGTGATAGCCACTAAGGAGCACATTCCCACTTACTGTGTTCCATTCATTATGTTAATTTTCCACCAAGTCCCAGCCCCACCTCCACCAATTATTTTTGTCTCGGCCTTCTAATTACAACATTATATGACCATTCAGACTGATACTAATTAAATCATTACTTAATTCACAAAGTGTGTGATAATGCTAATGCTTCTTGTCAGCTGAAATTACAACATGGCACCTACTCCCTTCATTCTCAATAGAAGGGGCACGGGTTGATTCCTACACCAAGAATCTTATGCTTCCCCTCTAATAGCTAGCTGACCCATCATCTGGACCTCACCTTTTTCAGAAAATAGAAAAACAATGACAGCTACAGCCATGCGTACCTACAGTTCATCACTATCAAATAAGATAGTGATTTTCAGGTTTTGTGCAAAGTGCCTTGATATTTAAGGAGAAATCGTGTTAAGTCTTAGGGTAATATTTGCTACCATATTTTCTTGTCATTTTTTTCATCCTACATTATTTTTAAGAGAGTAAAACAGTAGCTTGTCTCTTTTTTCATTTTTAAAACAGATTTGTTTTCTGCTCAATTAGACTTGTGATCACAAGAACACAAAGTAGTATTTTTCTCCTTCTGGAGAGAGACACTGTATGATGGGCAAATTGTCAGGAATAATTACACCAAATGATGGAATAAAATCCAATGGAAAACATCTCTCTTGCTAATGATACATTTTTATTTAAGACACAATGAGCATCAAGCACATTTATGACAAGGTGAAACTGACAAGTGGCCCTCTGCCATGATTTTATTTTTAATTGCTAGTAAACTAATTAGCCAGAACAACATGTTGTATAATCCACAGAACTGTCTCTCATGTATTCTCCAATAAAAGTGAGATATATGATGTGGAAAAGTTCTTCAAGAGCTAGCCAAAAAAAAACTTTTAGAATAGATGTCACAGAGGTTTGACTTTTCCTTGCCCATAGAATAGCATGCTTTGAGATTTGAATTGGAATTAAGAAGGACAAACAAATTTTATTTTCAAGACCAAATTGTGCATCAAGATAGCAACCGCTTCCTTAAATATATTTAACTTTCATGTAACTGACTCATGTAAGTCTGAGATTCACACTGCAGGACTAAGGCTTAAAATCCACCAATGATGACTTCTCTATTACAAGGGGGAACAAACTTTTTCTGTAAATTGACAGAAAATATTTCTGACTTTACAAGTCATTTAGTCTTTGTCATAACTACTCAACACATATTATAGAGCAAGAATAGTCATGGACAGTCCATGAGTAAAACAGTGTTCCAGGAGAATTTTATGGACACAAAAGTTGGATTGGAAGAATTCTCCTTTGTCACAAAGTATTAGTTTTTTGATTTTTCTCAACTATCTAAAAACATGAAAAACGTTCTTAACTCATAGGCTGTACAAAGACAGTGGGTTGGATTTGGCCCAAAGGTTATCATTTCCAACCCTTGCTCTTGTGCCTTGGTGGATGCCAGGCAGAGTTATTAGTTCATTTCTTTAAATTTTGCTGTGTGTCAAGCAGGGTGCTCAGCACTGAGAGTTATTCATAGAGTCAGGTCCCTTTCCTGAAGAAGCTTACAGTTAAGTTCGAAAGGACATATGGGCAAGACTGAGTCATATAGTATTCAAAGTTAAATAGTAAATGTCATTCTGTGATAAAAACCATTGCAAATTGAAAAAGGGAGATCACTTCAGCTCACTGAGACACTCTGCTGAGACATGACTACTTAGGGGAGGTCGACATGGTGGGATATCAGCTGGACCCAGCTGAAAGAGGCTATGGACCTTGAGCTATCAAGAACATAATAGCTTCTTGGGGGTAGGGACTTGAGATTGTGATAATGTGAATTATTCCTCTCATTGCTCTTTTCTCCCCATTCTTTCCCACTTCTTTATTTGTTAGGAACATTTCAAAATATAGCATAGCATTAGAGAGTTTTACAGTTCATACATAAGTACTCACCATCTAGATCCTACCATTAATAATTTGATATACTTTTAAAATATTATGTACCTATCTTTCCATGTTTTTTACATTTATTTTTGGCTTATTCAAAAGTATTCCAGACATAAGGAAATTTTCTTTTAAGTACTTATGCGTGCTTATCACTAACTTGATTTAATATTGGCTTACAGAGTATTTTTCTCTTCATGTAACATTTATATACAATTAAATGCACCAGCAATAATTGTACCTTGCCTGAGATTTAGCAAGTCTTATCCTTATTAACCCGAGGAACCAATGTTCTAATTTTCTATGCTTTAGATTAGTTTTGCATATTTTAGGATTCATACAGACGGGCACATGTAGACCTTACCATTTGGTTTCAACATCATATATTTTGCCTTTACTTGGTTGGTATACTATTCTTAAAAGCAGAAAGATCTAAATGCAGTTATTTCCCCAGAGGAAAGTGTACTCTTTAGTGCAGCTGTCCAATGTTCTACTAATAATAACATTTAAAAAATTTTGTTCAAATGTATACATCTATGTAAACTTCAGTAATTATTAAATGTCCCGTGGATTAAATTTTTCACATTAACATTTCTTTAATGTCTATGATGCTCCAGAATTTTACAAATTTCATATTATTTAATTAAAATTTTTGCAAAAGATACATCCTGTTTTCACAGAAGACCAAACTGAGGCAGGGAACTGAAGGAGTTAAATGAGCACGAGGTAAATTGTCAATAAATGTTTGTCAGTTTTTCACTTTCATTAGAAGAATACAATAGGAAAAGACTAACATTTTTTTACCTCTCAATGTTGGCACTGCAGTTGTCAGTTGAGGAATGAAGATTGCAAAGGTAAAATAGGGGTTTGAGAGATGAATGTGTTGGAGCTGCTTTGTGACATTTTTTCTTATCAAGAAAGGGACAAAATGTAGATGTGGAGATGTTCGCCAGGAATCTTCATTTGTTCTTTTATACAAGAGGGAAAGAACTGGAACTACTTTTAACATTTGTGATTAAAATGTAAATGAATTTTTTCCTATAGAATAGTAAAAAATCTTAGCATTGGAAACTAAAGGATGATCCAAACTTTAGTATAATGTTGTAACTGGAGAAGTTATATTTATTGAAGGATCCCAAGGTACTTTATGAATGTCAAATCATTAAGCCACTGAACTCTGCTGCAGTTTTAGGAAATTACTCCATGAACACTATATTTCAAGATTCTACTGCTGCTTCTGAGAGTCCCCTTAAGGTATGGAGAAGCCAGATATGATATGTGTTAAGAGGAGAATCACCTTTATTTGTTTATAGCGGAAATGTTCATATTTATAATATTGGAGCCAGCTCATAAAGTATTTGAATGTTCTTTCTTCTGCTTCGTGATAATACTTCTTTGCCTGGAAATTTGCATTATTGTTGTTTTTGCTGGTTACTTTATCATCTTTAACAATGAACTTCATATGCATTTGTGATGTGCAGAAAAAACAGGAAACATTTAATGTTACTTGGGAAATAGTGCTTAATACAGTTTAGTTCACACTCTTCATACTTGGCCCTTTTCGGGGGCATGGTCCTCCTTATTAGTTGAAACTGTGTTTCTTCTCATTAGTTTTAGAAGCTTATTTAAACTAAAAGATTTATCTTATCAGCAACTTCCATTTAACTGCTTGGATTTAAGAAAGAATTCTGCCCCTCCACCCCTTTAAAATAAGTTTTGCCCAACAACTGATAAAATGCCAGAATAGTTTAAGTGATGTGTTCTTTTGGGCTTAGTCTGTATACATGCAAATAGAAACAATAAAATATATTAGGTTTTTCAATGTCTTAATTTGTCTCTTCCTAATTTTTATCTAAATAATTATTAAAAGTCAATTAGGGCGTGTCCTCCAAAATATTAGACTAGTGTGATTACTGGGCTATAAGTTTTCCTTGGCTATAAGTTATCTAGATACCCTGTTTAGTGCTTAAATTTCTATTAAAACATTATTGAAGAGTAGTCATCTGCCTAAATGAGAACTGATTTATTCCGTGACCTAGATGCTTTCTCATATAAAAATTCATAATCCACTTTGGTACTTCAGTTGTTGAAACCTTATGGAATTCTCCAAGGCAGCTGCCACTGGATCTGCAAATTTGTAAGTGGCTAAAGAGATGTTGGTCCTTAAACATTTGTACAAAATTCAGTTGTAGTTGACAGTTTACTAATTAACAACAGTGTTATTAACAACAACTAAGCATCAGAAACATCAGTTATTGTACAGAGTATTAATTTACGGATTCTTAGGATACTTGAAAAATTCCTTGACTGATAAAAATGATTGTGTTACACATGTTTGCTGCTCTTTTGCCCTAAATTATTACCAACATAAGATGGCTGTGTTCATATAATTTCTGTTCTCAATTTGGTTCAAGACTTGTATAGCTCCCAGTGGTAGATTTTGCAGTTGTATTGCATGATTAAAGTGTCCATCAAAACCTTACAGTTGGTAAACAGAATTAAAAATCCATCTACTGGCTCTGTAAACTGCACAGAGAGCTGTAAGTTCCAGAAGAAAATAGAAATATTCTAATTAACTGAAGGAGGACTTAGCAAAGCAAAGCAACTAGTTTGTTCAGATGAACATGTAAATGTCTATTCATCCATGACATGGCTGGACATTTTTGACATCTATTGACACTGTTTCTTTGCTTATAGGATTATAAGCTATTGTGCAACAGGGAACCGAATCCTGTAGCAGCTTCCCCACCCACTTTTAAGAATTGAATGTCATAGACTTATTTTTCTTAACATCATTTCTGCTGGATTCAGGGCATTTCAAATAAAACAACTTCTGTGAAGGTTTTCAGACTTGGATAGCTTTATTGAGTTGAAGAATAACTAGGTTCACTCACCTGCTGTCACCTCTTTACTATAAGGGAATTTTGTCTTCATTTCTTCATCACAACAGTTAGTGAATGCTTACTGTACATTGGCACTATGTTACATATGTTGTATGTATTATATATAATTCTCAAACAGTATCATTTTTTATCCATTGTATGATGAAAACTTAGCAGCACAATGTGGTATAGTGCTATAAATAATAGAACAGGAAATGAACCCAAATCTCAAAATATTCCTTATGATAAAATAAATTTTAATTGTCCCAAAGGTGACTGACATTTAAATAAATTCTTAAAATGAATGTGTAGGCTTAAGTAGACGTGAAACATAGCTTAAAAACGTTAGGGTGAAGGTAGTTTCCTGGGATTTTATCACAATTAAGACATTTAAAAGTGTAATATTCATTTCTTATGAATTAGTAATATTCCTATCTCTTTTTTATTAGACAGGATCTCGCTATGTAGTTCAGGCTGGCCTTGAACTCACCATATAGCCCAGGCTGGCTTCAGACTCACAGTGATCCTCCTGCCTCAGCTTCCAGAGTGCTGGGATTACAGGTGTGTGCCACCACACCTGGCTCAGTAACATTTCTATCTTGAGGCAGGAGATTAAACTACATAGATGACTAAAAATCACTCTAATACATTTAATATACCCATCAATGCTTTTAGAAAGCATAAAATAATTTTTAATTTTAAATTACTTATGAAATTAAATAGAAAGTTATAACAATACTTATATTCCCACCATACCAATATTATAAGTACATATATTACACAAAGTCCACCCAAAATGAATGAATGTATAATTTAGTGAGTTTCAGTAAATATACAGAGTTGTGTAAAGATAACCATAATTCATTATTAGAACATCATGTTACAAAGGTTTCATTAGCATGCCATCCTCTGTAGTTTCTTAGGGTTGAACACTCTAGGATTGATTTACAGTCTCCCATTTTTAACATATGTGCTCATAGCACTAGTTTAACAGTGAATTTCATACATTGTGTTTTTATTTTCATTCAGTTAAAATTTTTTAAATTTTTCATGTGATTTATTTTCTGATCCATTAGATAATTTGAAAATTGATGATTCATTTAAAAACTATTTCTCAATTCCTGAAATGTCTTCTTGTTATTTGTTTCTAATTAGAAATACAGAAATATACTTTATGTAATTTCTTCTAAAATTATTGATATTTACTTTATGACCTAGAATGTGATCTACCTCACATAGTGTACTATATGTGCTTGAAAAGAATGTGCAGCGGACACCTTTCTGTGTGGATTGTTCTGTATCAGGTCAGTTTCTTGATTTGTCATCTGGATGTGTTAATCATTATTTAGACTGCTATATTCAAGTTTCCAGCCATTACTGTTGAGTTGTTTCTCTCCCTTTAGTTCTGTTAGGTTTTGCTCTTTTGGGGGGATATATACACTGTACTATACTATGCTATACCATACCTGTAGAATGTATATACATAGTGTGTATATGTATATATGTATACGTATATATATATATTCTTGTTGAATTGAT
The DNA here is from genome assembly GCF_053883595.1 of Heterocephalus glaber. NCBI lineage: Eukaryota > Metazoa > Chordata > Mammalia > Rodentia > Bathyergidae > Heterocephalus > Heterocephalus glaber. Next base: position 18,451,663 of record NW_028258381.1, on the reverse strand, counting down.
GTAGATATTTATTTGCTCTGTCTTCTTGTTGAATTGACCCTTTTTGCCATTATAAACTTTACCTCTGCTAATATTTTTTGTTTAAAATGTGTTTTGTCTGATAGTATATTCATTGCAGCTCATATTTCTCTTTTGTATCTTAGTCATTTCTTTAAATTATTTTTTGTGTTTGAATCTAAAGTGTATCTTCTATAGAGTACATACAGTTAGGTCCTTTTATTTCTTTAAATTCAGTCTTAATATTCTTTTCTTTTTGTTGTTTTCAATCCAGTAATAATATTATCAGTGATATGATTGGATTTCTTTATTTAGATTTTTAAAATATGTATCTTTTTATTCTACTGATTTTCTTTTGTTCTCTCTTTTATATTAAATGATTTTTTTTAGTATATGATTTTAATTTTTTTGGTTTTTACTGTATTTGTAGTTAACTATCTATATGGTTACTACAGAATTATACTATGTGTCATATCATATTACAGTTTCTTGTACTTTAATATTAATATAAGAGTTTGTTTCAATATATGTTGTCATCCTCCTGTATATTATGATCGTCATATATTATATCTGTATATCTTGTAAATCCAACTGTGCAAAGTTACAATCATGCTTTAATACAACTTGTAAAGATGTTAAAGAAAACAGGAGAAAAATAAATTTATGAAAGTTAAATATATGTAATAACCTATGTGTTTACTATTTCCATTACTCTATATTTCTTCCTGTATATTTGAGTTATGTCCATGAAACTCTGTTTTATATGATCTTTGTATAGAATATTCCCCACAACACAATTTTATAATTACTATTTTATGCATTTACCTTTTAAAATGATTGAGAGAAGAAAAGCCAAAAATACATACAATCTTAATATATCTTTGCTAGTGATTTTTATTTCTTCATATGGTTATGAGTTACTGTTTAAATTTTTATGTTGGTCAGCTTTTTGTTGCTGGCACCAAATATCGGACACACAAAATTTAAGGGGCTAGATTTAAAAAAAAATTTGTATTTTTATCTTTAAAGTTCTTTTAATAGTACGTGTTTGCAGTACATAATGACTACAGTCATCATGGGGAACTGGTACATACACATATTGCATCTTTTTATTTCTCTTCCACCTCCTCAGCCTGTCCTTTCTGTCTGTCCTTAGAACTCCTTCCCATCTGCAAAAGATCTACCTCTCTATTTCCTATCATCTAGTTTTTATTTTGTTCTTTATTTATACTTTGGGTTTCTCATATAAAAGAAACTATATTTAACCAGTTTGATTTATTTCACTTATCTTTATGTTTTCAAGATGCATCTATTTTGGGCTGGGGATTTAGCTCAGTGGTTCCGCTGCCTGACTCACAAGCACAAGGTCCAGAGTTTGATCCTCAGTACAAAAAAAAAAAAAAAGATGCATCTATTTTCCCAGTTATTTATAGTATTAATATACAATGTTTAATATTATGTATAATAATAATATAGATACAAAGACAAGCTAAATATCGACACACAGTAAGTATCTACTAACTGCAATAGCTATACTACCATTAAAAATAGAAAAGAAATCCAGCTGGGGATTTAGCTCAGTGGTTCCACTACCCACCTGGCAAGCGCAAGGTCCTGAGTTCAATCCCCGGTACCCAAAAAAAAAAGAAAAGAGTTCAACAACAACAGCATTTACTCAGTTAAATATCTAGATTAATAATGCTTAATTGTAGTAATAATAAAAATTGAGGGATTGGGTAAAAGGAAAAATGAAAGAAGTAAAATTTGAAAAAGTAAGAAAAGGAGTATGAGAAGAAGGAAAAATGTAAGATAAACAGTCCAACTGAAGAATAAAATGAATTAGGTAAAAGTAAGAAAAAATAAGAAAAAGAAAATAACAGAAGAGAAGAATTTAAAAAAAGAAAGAAAACCAGAAAACAAACAAACAAAAAAAACTTCCTCCATGTGTTGGATGAGTGGTTTCTTTACAGGTCTTGTAATACTGAAATCTGCCGGGTGGAGGGGAAGGATTTTTTGTTTCCACATCGTGTGTGTGTGTGTGTGTGTGTGTGTGTGTGTGTGTGTACATGTACTGAGACCTGCCCTATCTTTCCTGCTGGGCAGAGTCAATCAATGGTATAGATTCTTTTTTTGGTACCAGGGATCAAACTTGGAACCTTGCACTTGCGAGACAGGCAGCGGAACCACTGAGCTAAATTCCCGGCTCAATGATATGGTTTCTATCCTAGGGCCACATTCACTCCGACAGCTCTCAGTGTCCATGTCCCTCTATTGCCCCAAGTCCCTACTATCTCCAGTTAGCTCCATGGCCTGTGTGCCCGAGAAGTGATCCTCTTGTGCCAGAGGCCCCTATGAACACCCTGAGGCGTGACAACTGTCTAAGCCAAGTTGAATCCCTGATCTTGTTGGCAGATGGGCGAAGCAAACAGACCACTGAGCTCTATGCTGGATATTGGCAGTGAGGGGAGGTGGGTCAAGCAGTCTGCTGGATTTAACGCCAGCAATTTCAGACTCAGCCCTCTCAGAAAACCAGACATGACTGGCCAGAATTCTCACACAGAATCCAGGACCACTGTGTCCTTCCTGGCCTGACCTCACCATTGGTTAAACTTTCCAGGAGGTCTGTGACTAGTCTGCTCTTCTCTATGACTGTGTCTTGTGGTAGTCTCCCATCCAGTCAGTTTGGTAGGGTGGCCCCAGAAATCCTGAAATCGAGTCTTTCTGTGCCTTCCAATTCTTACAGTTGCTTATTCTTTAACAAGTAAGCTCTTCCCAAAATGGCTCCTGATTATATCCCTCTCATAAAGCAGGCACTGCATTGAATCTCTTCTCCAACTCTAGCTTGCCAGTTAGAATGGGTCACTTTGAGAGTAAAATTCCACGTTGTATTTGCAGCTTACAATACTGTGGCCTTTTCTGGGGCCTAGGGCTGCTGGTCTTGTTTCTCACGGGGGCTGCCGACCCTCTCCTAGATTTCTTTGTGTTTGTGGAGACAGGTCTCCTACCTAGAAGCCTGGGTTAGTGTTCCAGACTGCTTTTATCTTTTCTCTGCATTGTCTGTGTTTCTCTGTGATTTCTAGTATTCCCACTGACTTTTTTTTAACCCTCAGAGGTCTCCTTCCTGTGCTTTTCAATAAGCAGTTGTTTTCCAGCTATTCGGATTTCAAGCCCTGGAGATGCTGTAATATATTGCCTGTCTTCACACCAACATTTCACCTCCATAGAGCTTTCTTTTTACCTCAAGTTGTCAGCCCCTGGTCACTTACGCTGAGAAGGGCAGAAGAGTGTGGCAGACAGAGGAAAGCAGTAAGGTCCTTCATGGCATCAAGGAAGCAGTGACTGGGGGAAGAGCTAGAGATGAAGGGGCTAAAGAGTAAATGCCATCTTCAAGGTCACACTCCTATGGCCTCTTCTTCCTACTAAGCCCTGCCTGCTAATCACTCATTCACCCATTGAATTTAAGAGCAGATACTCCATCTATTTTTGAGGTGTAGAAATTTTGGTTGACAATTACTTGTTTTTCTTGAAAGTGATCTCCCAGTTTCTTCTGCCCTCCATTATTTCTGATTAGAAGTCAGTGGTGAATCTTATTTTGTTTCCCTTATACATTGTGCATCATTTTCCCCTTGATATTCTCAAGGTCTTTTGTTCATCTTTCAGCAGTGTCATTTGAAGTGTCTAGATGTGAATTTCTTTGTCTTTATCCTACTTAAATTTTGTTGAGGTCCTTGTATATTTTAAATTAATGTCTTTCATCAAATTTGAATGTTTTTGACCATTGTTTTCCTCAAAAATTGTGTTCTACACTTTTCTCTCCTTTTTTGAGCTCTAACGTATATATTTTGTATGCTAGGTGTTATGCCACAGGTCCCTAATGCTGTGCTTAATCATTCTTCTTTCTCCCTGTTCTTCAGACTTATAATCTGCATTGATATGTCTTCAAGTCACCTGACTCTTACTTCTTTCACCTCAAATATGCTGCTGTGGCCCTGTAGGGATTTTTCATTTGAGTTATTATAGTACTGAATTTCACATTTTTTTTGGTCCATTTTTAGAATTTCTATTCCTTTGTTGATATTCTGTATCTGATGAATCATACATTTTTTCCTTTAATACTTCAAACTTTCGATGGGCCAGTGGTCTTTAAAATTATTAAATATTTGTTTTATGTGCTTTGATGTCTTTTACATCTAGACCTCCTAGAGATAGTCTTTTTTTGTTTTGATTTATTTTTCTTCAATACTGAGCATTGTACTGAACCACATCCCCAGCACACACACCTCCCTTTCAGTCAGTGTCTTGCTAACTTTCTTTCTTTCTTTTTTTTTTTTTTTGGTACCAGGGATCGAACTCAGGTCCTTGAACTTGTGAAGCAGGTGGCGGAACCACTGAGCTAAATCCCTGGGCCAAGAAATTTTTTTTTTGGTATGGGGGCTCAAACTTGGGTCCTTGCACTTGTACAGCAGGCGGTGAAACCACTAAGCTAAATCCCTGGCCCTCTTGATAACTTTCTAAGCTGCCCAGCCCTATTGTGATCCTCTTGCCTCAGCCTACCAGAGTTCTGATATTATAGGCATGTCCCCCCATGCCTACATAGAGGAAGTTTGACTGAAAACTCTTGTCTTAGGCACTAGTGAATTTTTATTTTTGGTATCTCTTTTTAGTCTGTCTTATTCTCCCTTCTTACTGCTTCCTCCTGAAAATGGACATTTCAGATAGTGTAGCAACTCTGTTCTGGTTTTCCTTCACTCTCCCTTTCACATATAGGTAGAGTGGTTGTTTTCTTGAGTTTCTTTTCTCGTTTAATTTGTGTTGTGATATACTGATTTGCCCGAAACAATTTATTTTTCAGTTTTTTGGGTTTTTTGGTACCGGGAATCAAATTCAGGACCTTGTGCTTACGAGGCAGGTGCAATGCCACTGAGCTAAATCCCAGCCCTTTTCAGTTTTTATTAATGTATGCTTGCGGTGCATGATTACATTCATCATGGGGGGGGTACATCTGTGTAACACATCTTAATTCTTTTATCACATCCTTCTTTCCTTCCCCTTCCGTCTAGGTCTTAATCCCCTTTTCCTTTTGCAAAAGATCTATTTCCTTATTTCCTATCATCTGTCTTTTTTTATTCTTTAATTTACTTATACTTTGGGTTTGTCATACAAGAGAAACCATCCAGTATTGTCTGATTTATTTTACTTGCTTAACATTTGTCTCAAAGTGTATTTAATTCCCTATGAATGACTCAAATTTGTCTTTCTTTGTAGAAGAGTGGTACTTCATGGTGTATAAATACCATGTTTTCTTTATTCATTTATCTATTGATGGATATATAGACCACTTCCAAGATTTTCCTATTATGAGTTGTGATGCAAAGTATTGAGACAGTGCTTCTAAATACTGTGTGACTGGCACATAGGTGTGCATATATTGCTGTAATATGAAGTCTTTAACTCTTTTGAAAAAAACTTTTTTATGGCTGAGTAGTACTCCATTTTATAAAAAAAACCACATTTTCTTTATCCAGTCTCCAGTTGATGGGCATTTGGGCTGTTTCCAAGTTTTAGCTATTGCAAACTGTGCTGCTATGAACATGGGTGCACATATATCACTGTGGTATGATTCTTTTAATTCTTTGGGGAAGATCCCCAGCAGTGGAATAGCGGGGTCAAATGGGACTTCTAGTCCTAGTTCTTTGAGGTATCTCCATACTGATTTCCACAGTGCTTGCACCAGTCTACACTCCCACCAGCAGTGGAGCAGGGTTCCTCTTTCCCTACAGCCCCGCCAGCATTTGTTATTGGTTGATTTCATGATAGCAGCCATTCTTTCTGGAGAGAAGTGGAATCTCAGCATTGTTTTCATTTGCATCTCTCAAATGACCAGTGACATTGAACATTTTTTCATGTATTTATTTGCTATTTCTACTTCTTTGTCTGAGAAATGTCTGTACATTTCAGATGCCCATTTTTGGATTGGGCCTTTAAATTTGGGAGATCTGATCTTTTTAAGTTCTTTATAGATTCAAGATAGTAGACCTTTGTCTGAGAAGGAGCAGGTGAAGATTTTTCCCCACATTGTGGATTGTCTCTTCACACTGCTGGTGGTTTCTCTTGCTGTGCAGAAGCTTTTTAATAAGAAGAGATCCCATTTGTTGATTGTTTGTGCTAGTTCATGGGCAACTGAGGTTTTGTTCATAAAATCTTTTCCTACACCGATGTCTTCAAGGGTTCTACCTAACCTCTGTTCCAGCTGGTTCAGAGTTTCTATTTTAATATTTAGATCTTTAATCCATTTTGATTTTAGTTTAGTGCATGGTGAGAGATACAGGTCTAGTTTTAATCTTTGGCAAGTTGAAGCCCAATTTTTCCAGCACCATTTATTAAAGAGGCTATCTTTCCTCCAGTGAGGGTGTTTGGCTCCTTTGTCGAAGATGAGATGGCTGAGTGTGTCTGGCATTGTTTCTGCATCTTCTGATCTGTTCCACTGGTCCTCAAGTCTGTTTCTTTGCCATTACCATGCTGTTTTTATCACAGTAGCTTTGTAGTAGAGTTGCAGGTTGGGGATTGTGGTACCCCCTGCCATGTCTCTGTTACCTAGAATTGCTTTTGCTATTCTGGGTCTCTTCTTATTCCAAATGAATTTTTGGATTGTTTTCTCGAGGTCTATGAAGTATGCTGCTGGGATCTCAATTGGAATTGCATTAAATCTATATAGCAGTTTTGGAAGTATGGCCATTTTCACTATATTAATCCTTCCTACCCAGGAGCAGAGGATGTCTGTCCATTTTCTGATATCATCTTCAATCTCTCTTTTCAGAGTGCCATAGTTTTCAGAGAAGAGATCTTTGATTTCTTTTGTTAGGGTGATTCCTAGGTATTTCAGTTTTTTGAATGCTATTGTGAAAGGAATTATTTGCGCTATTTCTCTCTCAGTGAGTCTGTCATTCGTGTAGAGGAAAGCTATTGATTTTTGTGTATTGACCTTGTAACCAGCTACTTGACTGAATTTGGTTATTAAGTCGAGAAGACTTTTGGTGGAGTTCTTGGGGTCTTCTATATAGAGTATCATGTCATCTGCAAATAATGACAATTTGACTTCTTCATTTCCTATCTTTATTCCTTTTATTTCTTTCTCTTGTCTAATTGCCGTGGCTAATGTTTCCAGAACTATATTGAACAAGAGTGGTGATAGTGGACATCCTTGTCTTGTTCCTGATTTTAGTGTGAAGGATTTCAGTTTTTGACCATTTAGTATGATATTGGCTGTTGGTTTTTCATAGATGGCTTCTATCAGTTTGAGGTAGAGACCATCTATTCCAATTTTTGGTAGGGTTTTTATCATAAATGCATGTTGGATTTTGTCAAATGCTTTTTCTGCATCTATGGAGATAATCATATGGTTTTTGTCCTTGGCTCTATTGATATAGTGTATTACATTAATTGATTTGCCTATGTTGAACCATCCCTGCATCCCTGGGATGAATCCCACTTGATCAGGGTGTATGATCTTCTTGATGATCTTCTGCATTCTGTTTGCCAGTATCTTATGAAGGATTTTTAGAGACATTTATAGCTAAGTGGATGCACATTGAGGCAATACTCTTAAGTGAAATAAATAGGACACAGATGTGTAAATACCAAATAGTTTTTCTGGTGTGAGAAACTGAAAGTGTAAATAAGGACTAAATGTATAATAGGTCATGTGAAATAGGAAGAAAAGGGGCAAAGGGGGAGGAAGTGGGAGGGCTAAGGGAAAGGATAGAAGGGAATGGGATTAATATGAGAAAATGGAAAAATAGGAACAAAATCTTTGTAAATAGGGAGGACTGGAGGGGTTGAAGGGAGGGCTGGGCAAGGGTGAAAAACAAGAACCAAGAGAGACTATGTAAAGGTGCAAATTTCCAATGATGAATGTCATTATATTGTATACCTAAAATGTACCAATGATTAGAATGAATAATCGATAATGTAAAATAGGAATAAAAGGTCCAAAGGGGTAGGGGTAGTGGGAGGCACAGGGGAAAGGAAAGAAGGGAAAGGAAAAAATGCTGAGAAATGGAAAAAATGGAAATAAAGTCTTTGTAAATAGGGAAGGGTGGAGGGGGTGAAGGGAGGGCTAGGAGTGGGGAAAAAATAAGAACCAAGATGCATTATATAAAGGTACAATTCCCAATGAGAAATGTAATTGTGTTGTATACCTACAATGTACCAATAAAAGAATTTAATACAAAAAAAATTATAAAATATTAAAAAAAAAAAAAAGAAAAGAAAAATACTTAGCACGGGAATAGCTGGGTGGATTGGGATTTCTAGTTTTAGTTTTTGAGAATCTCTATACTGATTTCCATTGTGGTTGTACTAGTTTACATTCCCACCAACAATATAGAAGGGCTCCTTTTTCCCTGCAGCCTCATCAGAATTTATTTTTATTTGATTTTTGATGATAGCCATTCTTTCTGGAGTAAGATGAAATCTCAGTGTTGTTTTAATTTGCATTTCTCTAATAGCAAACATTTTTGAACATGTTGAACATTTTTTCATGAGCTTTAACATATGTATTTTGTAGGCTTGATATTATACCACAGGTCCCTAATGCTGTGTTTATTTTTTTTATTCTTTTTTTGTACTTCTGGGTAGTGTCTATTTATTTCAGTTGCCCATTTTTTAATTGGGTCTTTCATTTTGGGAGGTCTAAAATTTTAATTATTTATTCTAGATATAATTCAATTATATTCTATTCAGTGTGTAGGTAGTAAATTTTCCCCCCATTTTATAGGTTGTCTCTTTACTGTTTCCTTTGCTGTGCAGAAACCTTTTAATTTGATACAATCCCATTTGTTGATTCTTGGTGTTTTTATCCAGTGCAATTGGGGAATGCTCTGATTCTTTGAAGCATATTTTCTTCATGATTTGTAGTTACTCTTGTCTCTGCTTCATTGAGTTCTTCTTCTCCCCACTGCCTCTTCGATACATCTAGCTTTTTAGACTTCACCACTAAGTCAAAATAGCCTAGTGCTCAAACAGTGGTCAGAGGCAGTTTCTCAACACTTTTCACCCCATGTCACTATTTTCTTTTTAAATGTATCCTTCTAGGCCATCAGAGATAAATAGGATTTTATCAAGGTGCTCTTTCACTGTTAAATTTCCTGCATTGCCTTCATTTATCAGTAATGAGATTGTAGAGGCAACATTGCCTTTTCTGATTGTTTGCTGTTGGGATCACTGTTGTTTTTGATAGTGCCTTTTCTTCTATGCTCCAGAAGAAATCTGTCCTTTTCAACAGCACACACTCATCTTCACAACTTACCTCTGCCGGTCCATCTTCATGACGGAGCTCATGTGGGTGGGGACTTGGAGTAGCACCTCACTAAAACAGCCAAAAGCTACAGACTCTCACTGCTCTTTTTGAGGGTCAGTAACTTTCCTGAATAAGCACCTGTTGGTTTATCCCTTGAATGAATTTCCAGTGTCTTTACAGGGCGATTTTTGATACATTAGTCCAGTTTAATTGTTTATTTTTGTGGGAGGGATTGGCCAAGCTCTTTATTTAACTATTTTGGGAGTTTTTGCTTCCTTGAGGTGTTTATTTTTTTAAACATATGTGCTGCAAAGTACACTCATTCTAATTATACACTAAATACTATTTTATATTTGAAGATATTCTTTCAGTCACCACTCAGATTAAAATACAGAAAATGTCCAGCACCTCATAAGCTTCCCTTTCTCATCTCTACTCATCCTACTATTCACAAAAGTTTTGATTTCTGTCATCTAAATTCTTTTGGTAACCCCTAAATTTCATATGAATGAGAATTTGTAGTATGTATTCTTTTACATTTAACTTCTTTGACTCAACAGGGTACCTTTGGAAATTTATCCGTTTTTGTGTTTAGCAGGTATATTTTTTTTACTGCTGTGTAATATTTTATTTATAAATATGAAACGGTATTTTTGTCATTAGACATTTGAGTTGTTTCCAGTTGGAGCTATTAATAAATCTGCTGTGAACTTTATTTTCTGTGTATTTCTCTGAACATATGTGTGTACAATTTTAATATCAACAACAACATAATGAATGTATAATTTGGGCTCTTTTGTTAAGTTTAGCATTATATTAAGTGTTTTGTTTCTGTCATTATCATTTCAAGGACCATTAACTAACATTTTACAATATTTTTCAGGTGAGCATACTGTAAGCTATTCATTTTTTTAAAAAAAATCAAAAGCCTGTTTTAATAATTAATCATGAAAATAGAGGTAGCAGTTGATAATCAATAAATAGTTATTTTTGTGGACATGGTGGCCCACACTTATAATCCTAGCTATCCCTAAGGCTGAGACGGGAGTTTCCTAAGTGAAGGTGTATCTGGGCAACTTAAAACCTGTTTCAAAATACCAAAAAAACAAATTTAAGGGCTGGAGGTCTAGATTTGTGGAAGGTCCTGAGTTCCATTGCCAGTAGTTAGTAAATAAATAAATAGTTGTTTTCGGTGTTCTTAATGAAAAACCTTAGAATTATAAATTTTAATAGTTAATATTCAGTCTGAGTTAAATGGAGTGTATTGGGGTTTTTTTTGCCCCATAAATGTTTCATAAGCTTGTGATATCCAAATATAAATAATATAATTTTTATTATACTACTGCAGGAATTACGGAGTCATTGGTCTCAAAACATGCGTATTAAATACTGTATACATATATATGTATGTGTGTGTGTATTTCATATTGTATTAGGACAAACTCTTATATGTAGTATTGCATATAAATGAAGCCATGTGACCTTCTGTGTGTATCTTAAAGAATTTAAGCACTCGTGTAACGCTTGTGATGTCACTTTGCCCTCTTGTTTATACCTTCTGCCTCTTGTCACCTAATACACAGTGCTTATGCTTATGCATGTGCATTCCATGTCCCTCTGAGTCCTGGGACCTAACTACACATTATACTTGGAGGATTTTTTTTTCTTTTTTTTTTGCCTGTGGAAATGGCAAAAATATAATGTGTATTTACTTTTAATCATAAGGTGACTTTTATCCCCTCAAACATGTGGAGGCTTCTGATGGGTAATTTAAGCTGTGAAGAACACAGGAGAATGTGAGAGGAAAGAACTACCTTAGTGAACCTAACATAAACATGACTTAGATTCCAGCTATTCTGAGTTTAGAGATGGAATTGTAGACATATAAATTTTGTCAAGATTGAGCCAATCCTTTGGCTTTTCTCTGATATATTTTTTCCATTAACAACACTGTATATTTCATCTCTACTTTCACACAGTCAAAGCAGAGGTCTAATTTTTAATTTTTTCTCTTATTTATTTTTTGATGCTAAAACCATTCCCTTAGGGTCCTAATCGTGTTTTAGGCTGTGAAGATGATCCATAAGGTTCACCATGGCTGAATTTCCCCTTGCTAGTGAAAGGACACTCAAGATGCAGATGGCTTACATCAGGCATGAAGTAAGCTGCATTACAGCCTCACACTACCTTTAGTGCAGTGGTAACATTTGTTCAGTGTGTGCTAGTTCACCTTATCTGGTAGTCATGGTAATATATATGTATACTTTTGAAGTGCTCAAAGTTTCAAAGAGAAAATTCAGCTCAATATGAAGCCATCACAGCTGGATACCATCATGCAGCCTATACCAGTTAATCTTAATTGTCAGCTTGATTGACTCAAGAGGCTCCCAGAGAGGTGACTGGATCACGGGGCACTGTACTCATTGGATGAGCCCACTGATGTTCATAGCTGGATGTGCTGTCAGGAGCCCATTTGGATGATGTGGGTCATTGGGAGTGTGCCTTTGGAGGACGTATCTGTCACTGGAGTTCTGCTGTGCTCTGAACTGGCTGCCAGCTTTGTTCCACCAAGACCTTCCATCATGATGTTCCTTCCTAGGATCCAGCTTGCTATGGACTGCAACCTCTGAATCAAGGGCCAAACCAACCATTTACTCCTTTAAGTTGCATGTCTTAGTCATTTTGTCCCACCAATGGGAAATACCCAGTGTCATGGTTTGGTTTGGTTTGGTTTTTATAGTACAGAAAATTGCATCTCAGGCCTCATTGCATTTCTCAATCACTGAAGTACACCCCCCACACACACACACCTTTTATCTGGGACAGGCTAAATTGACCAGGCGTCCCTTAAACTCAGTGTCTTCCTACCTGAGCTTCTTGAGGAGCTGGAATTGCAAGGCGTGCAACACCATGCCCAGACCCACTGCCATGGTTTTATTGGTAGGAATTCTAACTAGAGCATGAGCACCTAAGTCATATTTGAGGATCAGAAGTCATAAATATTTGTGCCTTCAGTAGGCTGTGCTTTTCTGATACTTCGGTCATGGCTATAACTAACATATATAAGTTAATATTTAGAATATTAATTTTAGCATGTAATTTACACCTTAGAATAGATCTAGACAAGGTTGAGCACCTGCCAAGATTTTTTCTTTTAATTCAGCCAATATTTACTGATACCAAAGACAAGTACATTACCAAAAAAAAAAAAAAGGAAAGAAAAAAAGAACTACAGACCAATATGCAACATCGTCAATGAATACTGATACAAAACTCATTAACAAAACACAAACAAACCAAATTCAACAGCACGTTAAAAGGGAGGCACCAGTGACACAGTTGGCCCCTGGTTGCTCCCAGCCCTTTGGCGGCAGGAACCAGCCCAGGAGATCCAGGCAGCACTGTTAAGGCGATTCCTGAAGTGGTGGCATTGCAGCCTTCTGCCCTGTTCCATTTTGGCCTCAGGTCCAGGTTTCTGGCCACCTACTCGGGGCAGCCCAGGTTCCCCAGCTGGCAGCCCTTGGTGCTTCCCAGCTGCAAAGCAGGTTTCTCAGAACATAAAGGAGAAATATAGTCGCTGTCAGATGTGCAGACACTTAGAAGTTGTTCTCAGTCAAAGTGAAACTTGGGCTTCATCCCTGGATGAGTCTGCCAAGATTTTTTCAAATCTTGGGATTACCCCATTTTTAGGACTTGTACTTCTTAAATGTGATTTATATTTCTGTATGATTCCTTATAGAAACTGTCCGTTGTCTCTGTGTTCTTTTTTACTGTGTGACCTCTGTGTTTTCTTTTATACTTTATCGCTCTACTACCACATAATAATAATTACAATAATAATTAACACCTATTACACATTTATGTATACCAAGTGCTGTTCAAATTACTCTTACATGTAGTTTCTTATTTGCTATTCTTAACCGGCCTTTGGTATTTTTATCTACAGTTTATAGAGGAGATGGATCCTATATTAGTCTCTCCCTCTCAGATCATCAGACTGATCTTAAGAAAGTCACATAAGATGGATCTTGTAGGCTGCTGCTCCCACTCCCCAGCTCACACTCATTCAGTCACTGCTAGGCTGGGAGTGGTGGTCTTTTGAACACTGTTGGGCTAAAAGAGATCTACAGCCATGCATCCCCTTCATGGAAATCTCATGTGCTGGGAGCGTCACTCCTAGAAAGTTGTTCCTCACAAAGGAATCTGGATAAAACAAGGCCAGAGGCAGTTAACTCTGCTCACTGTCCAGTGTCAGGGATGCAGTATCAAGATGTGAAAATGTGGTTTTCTCTTGTGGTTGCAAAACTAGTCACAGAAAAGATTCATTAGTTACTGTTACTGATCAAGGGGCTTTCCTCAAAGTTCACCTGTTATAAAAGTTTAGTATGCTGATTATTTGCAGCAAAACAACCTCCAGCACTGGGTGAATTTGTTGATGAAGCTGTTTCAGTTCAGCTTTTGTGGGGATGCACAGTAGCGGTTCATAAGGGGTGGGGGACCCGGTGGCTGTGTCAATGTCATCTTTCTTCTGTCACCTTTTCTTGTTACTCAGTAATTAAAGCATGCATTATCTATATTTTCTGATGGATGCTCTGCTTCTTTTTCTAGGTATGAGAGCAGAATACTTCTTTGTGCTTCTATGTTACTGTGACATGGAAGGGTAACATACATAGAGGATCCAGAAGATGGTTGTTGAATGGCACTCACCATACAGTGGGCCCTTGATAGCCATTCTGCTGACCATCCCGAGGGGGGCTCGCTGTCTGTGTTAACTCTCCATTCTAGGAGTTTAGAAACATTACTGAACATATTGGATGTTTGGTGGTTTGAGCTGCTTTCTGCTATGAGTTTTTTCTGTTTTACTTCTTTTTTACCTCATTTTCTCTCTTTTTTGCCATTTTAACAGAACTGAGTGTGGCTACTACTGATAATGATCTTCCAGTGAAACAGGCAAAGAGAGAGAGAGGCTGAGCTGGCATGGGTGCTAGAACGATGAATGAGAAGAAAGTAGTTGGGACCCTTGAAGCATATGAAAGAAAAAAGTACATGAAGACAGGCACCAAAATTGAGGGAAAGTAAGGAAACCAAGATATGCAACACACAGTGACCACTTTCATACAATGGAATGGATTACTGATGTTCTCTAATTATCTTCATTGTGTTTTTTATTAGTTTAATTCAGGTGATAATGGCAAGAACTTTAGCAGTTCCTTTTGGGTCTGCTTAGGAATTCCAGTTACTTTTCACTTTCTTTGGAGAAATTCATCAGAACTTTTCTCCTGTAGCATCTTTCTGCCTTTCATTGTCACTAAGGCTACTTGTTCATTCTGCATTCAGTGGGGTGGGAATGCTCAACTTCTCTTTCTCATATTGGACTACTTAGTAAGTTTTCATTTGAAAAAAGACTTCATAGGTTAAAAATTTAGAAAACACTAGATTAAAATTAAAAATTGAGAAAACACTAGTATAGCAAACAGAGCTCATGATAGAATTCTGTCTGATGGAGTGTCTATACTCACATGGCTTTTTTGTTTCAACTCTGAGGCTCTTTATTTTTTCCACCTGTAAATTTAACATGTTGAACCAACACAATATGAATCCTTCTTGTTCTAACATTGTACTTTAAGTAAAAGATTTATCTGCAAAAATTTTTTAAAAGGGAGATGTGGATAATTCATATATTATAAATACTCTATGAACATTATCTCATTCCATTCTTTCACAGCCCACTTCTCAGATGGGAACTAGTCTCGGGGAAATCTCTATTTCCTTTAGATCACAGGGCAGTACGGTACAGTGGTACCACAGATGTAAGGTCCATGAATCTTAACTTCTGTGCTGTATTATTTACCTTCTCCCTAGTATCCAGAATCGTGTGTGCACCATGGTTACGCTTGATGAATATTTGTTGAATAGATGAAATCGATGATTAGAAAAACTCCCAGAGTATTTTAAAACATGACTTGTTAGTAAAAATTTGAATTTATTTTTCTGCCTTCTTTTTGGTATTCAAAGTACAGTACCATGCTTTATATTTCTAATGAGATAGAATAGGAACTATCAACATTGTAGTGTGGCATCACCTACAGTTTCACTGGTGAGTGTAATGGCCTCCTGTTCGGAGTGGACATGGCACGTGCAACATTTTGTTGGGAATTGAAAAGCAGTTTTCACCCATTTTGAAAAAGTTAGCTTAACACTGTCTTCCCAGTATAAAGCACTTTCTTGACCTTATAACCTCAGCCAGCACACTTGGGAAAGGGGACCTACAGTATAATAATTTTTACTTTGTGTTTTCTGCACTGCTTTGCTTAACTCTGTCTTGCCACTCACTTTCTTCATAAAGTAAGTGTGGTACAAATATTTCTAATTATTGTACACTAGTAGATATGGAACAGATGTAAGGATATTCAAGTCCAACCCCTTCATTATTTACATGAAGGGAACTGAGTCCCCCTAGTGTGATCTCCTACTGGACTCTAGCCCTCCTGAAGTTGTTCACTATTGTATCATCCATGTCTCATGGAGTATCTCTGCATAATATGTAGTCAATAAAAAGCTTTTGCCTTTTTCAAAATCACACAACTAATGATTGGAGAGCTAGACTTTGAACATAGCATTTCCTAGTTATTCATTGTCATATCTACAGTTATTTCATTGTAGTTCAAAGGGAGTCAGCTTCCAGTCTTTAAAACACAATTACCTTTCAGCGCATTTCTGGTAAACAAACAGCAGCTGTCCCTCATTGGCATCACCGCAGTTTCACTACTGAGCCTTTCTAGAAACTGACGCTGTTAACCATTCTGCTAAAAAGAGGACTCTTCTACTCACATGATATCCTGGCTGTGTCCAAAGTGTAATATTTAATTGCATTTTCTTAATCTTTACCACTGTATTGCTAAGCTTTCTAATACCTTCAAAATACCAAATCTCAGGCTTATCCTAATTAAAGAATCTCAATTTAATCCATATTGCATGACAATTCAATTTGTTGATTGCTTTTTCTCCCCCTCTTTGTGAAATTCCCGTCAAATGTATTAATTCAACATGATGAATCCTGTATTCAACCCACTGGAGTGAATAATTAAAATTAGCTGATAAAACTTTCAGCAGAATTACTTTGTGAAATTGCTGAACAGATGTGTCATTTTAATGAAAATCCACAGACAAGCTCCTTCTCCCCCTCGGCAGGATAAAAATATTATCCCCTCGGCACATACTTAATTTGGTGGTAAATACACTCGGAGCGATTGCTGGAAGGGAAGAAAAAGCAACTTGTCACACTTAGTAACTTGATTTTTCCCCAGCATGCAGTAACAGCTATCTACAGTAATTCATAGTGCTCTATTGTTGCTGCAAGTCCCAAAGAGAACTTATTAAAATGCAATAATCTCCTATTTAAACAGAAACAATAACCATTAAATTTCCTGTGGATCCAAAATTGAGCACAAGCCCCATCTGGTAAGAGTGATTAGAGGCCTGATGAGGGAATTTAATTTGCAACATTCAAAGACTAAATCTGAGCAGATCTTGTCACCTGGGACTTGAGTGCTGCTTGCTGTCTTCTTAAAAATCTCGACCTAAACTGAAAATGGAATGTAGAAGTGAAAATGTTACCCAGGGGCCACCTCCAACAGGATTGTGTTTCATTATGTCTCCAGCAGGCTTAGTGAGCAGAGGGGATTTTAAGTGCTGTCCGCCTCGGCTTCCTTGGCAAGCCCTTTTGACAGGGCTGACACTAATGCTGTCACTTCCTGCGGTGCCCTGTGCATCATTAATGTGGCCACCCCTTTTAGGTCCTGGCCTCTCTACCCCTCCCTTCTTATCTCCTTTCCTCTTGCAGCTTGTCAAGTCCTCTGCCTAACTTTAAAGGTGTTCTCAACATCTTAAGAGCCTCTTTTCAGCAGACCTCTTTGAGTGCCCCTGTATCTTGCATTTCATTTTATGTCTGCTTATCTGTAGACAGATCTGCCCTCCTGGATTTATTGTGGGCTTTTGTTTTAACTCTGAGAGAGCTAAAACTTGTTGCTTGTCATTAGGAAACAAAGGGTCATTTCCTCCTCTTCTCAGTTCTCTTATGCCCCTTGCTTATTTATTCTGCTTTCTAAATTGCATAGGCTCAAGGTGTGCATGCATTTGTCAGCAGAGAAATGTTTACATGCACATAGACTTGTTTGTGGGTGGTTGTGGCCCAATCAGACAGCATCATGGCACATCTATCATTTTATCAATTAGTAGAAACCCCCTACTAAATATTTTCTTTCAGCTGTAGTTCTTGGTGATACGTAAATTGCCAAGAAGGAGGTAGTTACCCATATGATAAGAATTTGGATGTTTTGCTGACCAGCGGTGACCTTCATCTAAATTACAGGAATCTCCTTAATCTTCAACTCTTCTCAGTTTAACTTCTCCTGAGTTCTTGATATATCTGTAAATATCCAGCATCTCTCAACATCTTTTATAATTTTGCAAAAATTTTGTACAGATTTTCAGTCTAGCCAGTGTCTTCCCTGTCTCCCTTTCCAGCATCTTCTTCAGACTCCATCCTTTGGGGCAGGCCACATCTTGGTAAACCCATCCATCAGCTGTCCCTGACCTGGGCCCTGGCACCTACTCTAGTTCATCATGGGTCTTTTGAGAAAATAATTTCTTCAGTTCTCCTGTATAGTTTAGAAAAACAAGATTTTTTTTTAACCCTTTCTACTTCTTTCTTCTTCCCTATCATATAAATTCATGTAGAGCCATCCCTGTGCCTAATTTTTTGGAGTGGATGGAAGGGTCCATTCCATGAACCACATACCATGTGGGATTCTCTAAAAATCACTTGTCATTGATCACCTTTAAGGCAATGAATATAAGAATGAGACATCTGCAACCCATCCCTGCTGCATGTATTTACCTGTACCTGGAAAAGTACAGCATAAGCACTCAAATGTTAAGTGGCACTGTAGTTTAAATAGTAATGGGAAAGGAGTCACTGGGGCAGATGAGATTAATGAACTGCTAAATATTGCAATCAGAGATGTGAGTGCAGAATAAGGAGAGATGTCCGAGTACTGGTATAGTTCACAAGTATGTCTGAGCTAGTGAGCTAGAGTGACATTGTTGCTAAGCACTACTCCAATCAGCCAAAATCTCCCAACCACGGTAGCCCAGGAGCACAGGTGCTAGGCCAGAGAAGGAGACTTAATACAACACAGCTGGTTTCACTATGGGGCATCTTGAAGAGCCCTGGCTACAATTGATGTAACCTGTTAACTAGTAGCGTGGACTTTGATGTTAGACACATCTGGATATGAATATTCCTGAACCACCCTTAAACTTTTTGGGAATGTTTTTTAACTCTTTGAGTCTGAGTTTCCTTGGTTGTAAAATGGTTTTTAATAATATTTATGTCATAAGGTTTTCGTGCTGATTTTGTAAAGTGGCATGTGGAAGGGGCTAGGTAAATCATGGCTGTGCCCAGGTGGACAGAAGGAATGAATTAAATACAGAACAAGGCCTGTGGACTCTTACTGTACTTCCTCCTCCCTGCCATTCAGCATTACTTACAGCTCTCTAGAAACTCTCCCTCTTGATGTTGGTTTAGCCTCTTTATATATCCTTCCTTAGCCCTATTCTCAGTTTATCTGTTCAAGGCTTGAATTTCATTTTTGGTGTTGAACATATGACTTTCCAGGCTAACATTGCATGCACAAGATGGTCACTTGAGAAAATAGATATGTGTATGTATAGAAAACACAGGACAGACAGACACCCAAAGGTTCACAGCAACCATCTTTAATTTATGGGGTTATGGAGAGTTAGTTTCATTTTAAGCCTATAACATACTTGCAGTAAAAAAAGTTTGAATAAAATGGTTTCCAATTTAAGTTACCTTTTTACTCATAACTGTGAAATCAGAACTCAAATAAGAAACTCAAGGACTGCATCCAGTTTATGTTTTGAAGAATGGTAATAAATTGGTCTGACCCCAAGCATAAGCCCTGTTGTTTGGACATATCTGACAATGAACCCCATTACCATACATTGAGGAATTCATAATGTCAGTAGTATTTTATACCTACGAAGCATGACTAATTAGGGGAAATCTCAGCCACTCTTCTGTGTATCTCACTGACAAAATCTTCATAGCCTTGAAATCTGAATTGAGGCATAGATTCCTCCATGCCCAATGATATCAGTATTGGTTCCTCTAGTACGTATTTGCCCTCTCCATTTTGGTTTTAGGCCACAGTAGTAGAATTAGAGCATATAATGAGAAAAAAAATAATATCACCTCATTTTTATTTTTTTAGACTATTTGTTGGCCTAATACTTCATACTTACTTTTGTTCTAAAGGTAATTTTATGCCATATCTTGAGGTGTCAATATAAGAGATCTTATTTTTAGCCCCATACACTACAGTTATTTAAAAATGTTCTGTAAAATATATCCCCTAGATAAAAATGCTTATTACTTATTTGAAGTTTAAAAAAAAAAAAAACAACTTTCCTTTGGTAAATAACCGCCCTTTCTGTCTTTGATGTGACTATTACACTCTTGGTTTGGGTTCTTTCTCCATTCCTTCATCCCTAGCCCACGTGGGACTCCTGTAAGAAGAATGGGAGGGGGTAGAAGCATAGATTTCTTAATAAGTCCCAAAGGTAATCGAAAGAAAGCAATGCAATATGAAAAAACTCACAAAACATTCTCTTGTTTCTTTGGGGAATACTTAATGCACATAAGGTCAGGCCTTTGTAATGTTAATTTGAGAGTTGTAGGAAGAAAGCCCATCATTTTCAAGAGTAATGTTGCTTTATCTGAACAAAGCTTTGATTTACAGAGAAACGCGGTTCCAGCACACCTGCATTAACCAGTCCCTCAAGATGCACAAGCTGCTTAGTGGAAGGAAATGCTCTACTCATTATCCTGAAGACATTCAGCTTAAACTGAAGGAAGCCTGCTAGAGGTCCATACAACCTGTGGTCAAAACAACCTGTTCAGTTTGGGCATGGCACAGCCATTACTCTTTGAGTGCTTTGGTCCAGAGTAACAGCACAGCTCAGCAGATGCAGATGCCCCTCCTCTTCCAAGATTGGCTTTAGGAAGGGAGGCCTCACCAGACAGTGCGAGCATAGCTACTGTAGGTGTCTTTGGGTTGTAAAGACTAAACAGACATTGTTTTCCACTGCAGGAGTTTTCATTGTCCTCACCAGCCAGTAAGCCTCCATATTTCATAGAGGAGAGAGTGTGGCTGGAAGGAATATATGCAGATCCTCAACCCCAAACGGCATCCACACAAGTGGTCATCCAGTCCACACCAGAATGGTGCCAGGGACTGACAGTTATCTTTAGGGGCAATTTACTATCTCCATCTTCTTTGGTTCCTTCTCTCTTCCGTTCATACTTCTCTTTTCTTCAATCTTTTCATCTTAGTCTACTTGTTGGGATTATATAAATCAGAAAACATTTTCACAATAAATATAATTACACAAGTAAATAAAATGTGACTATCTCTTGTAAATTGCCTGATATATGTAGATGCTCAATCACTTCCTCCATTCCTTTCTTATGCAAGACAGCTCTTCTACTATTTGAGACAGTTATGAAAGCCCTTCTGAGTTAATCTCATTCAACCTAGTTTGTCGTTCCCTCATTTTCTTAGTCTCTCTCCCCTCAAGCTCTTTCCCACTATGTGTATGCAAGTATGTCTTAAAGCATAATATTCAAAACTGGCTATAGTTGTCTATGTAATCCGCTTTGCCAACTTTTTATTAAAGAATGAGGAAAAGGAATAGAGAAAGAGGGAAGGAATATTAGGCTTTTTCTAGAGGATCCAATATATGGAAATTACCCTTGTTTTTCCTCTAAAGTAGTAAAGGTCACAACAGTAGTTGCAAAACCCATAGGCTGCCTACTTCTTTCCACACATTCAGCATTACTATTCTTGCCTATTTTACCCTTAGGCATCCTTTATTTCTTGCACAGATGGTCTCACTCAGGCCTAACAAAATGTTTTAAGCTTTGCATAAATTAAAACAAGAGGTCTCTGAGTACAAAAGTGCAACTTTTTTTTTTTTAACTTGAGAACAACTAAGTTGGCATCTTCTAAAAAACTACTGCCTCAAGCCAAGCTTCCATAATCAGTTTTCCTTAAAAAGACAGGAAGGAGGAGGGGGAGGAGGGAGAAGAAAAGTACATGTGTACCAAACACAGAAGCATTCCTGCTGTTTTTAGTTTCTCTGAAGGTTGAGAAACACAATAGTGGGTGACTCAGCCTGAGAAAATAAATTTGGAAATTATTTTGTAGGCTAAGGATTTCGAGGTTTCTTCATTAGTTTAGTACGTAACAAGAGTTGGGACAGATAGCTTGCAGGAATTTCCTCACTGTGCCCTATAATAGGGTCAGTTGCATTCAGGCTAAATTTGACTGGTTTAAAGAAAGTGAAAGAGATATCTCAACTCCATAATAACATGTTCCAAAGGAATGACTCATGAAATATCCCATTCTTTCTGTAAGTGATAAACTTTGATTCTCGAAGACAACATAAAATTCCATGTTGCTATACACACATAAATCCCCTTGTGTACATATAAGTAACTTTTTAATTGCTAACAGTTTTTGAGTACTACCCATCATTTTTTTATTAGTACAAGTTTGCTGTACACAATAATCACATTCATTATGGGAAATTGGTGCATGTACCTAACACATTTTAATTCTTTTTACTTCCCCTTTGCCTCATTCCATTCATATAAAACTGTGAAACAATTAGTACAGCCTTCTAGAGACCTTGTCTCCCTTTTGATTCACACATTGTCATCAAAAAGTTAGTGGTACCAATCTTCTCTACTTGTGCTGTCTACTCTGCACAGGGCTGATTTATGTTTATAATCTGTCATTTTTAATGAAGCTTGTTGTGAATTCATGAGCCCTGGTTAACTGTGAAGTCCTTCAACAAGGCCTCCTCCTTTCTGTTTCAGCTGGATGACATGTACCCATGTGTGACCTCCTGCTCTGTCCCGGGTACTATGTGAATTATTTTTATATACATTAGTTATCATCATCCAATAACCCCTATGCGCCCACTTAAAAAGTTTGAAAATAAGAGTAGAAAAGAAATAAAAGCTGTTTATTACGCCTTCACTTCCATTTAACAGGTTCACATATTATCTCCTGATCTTCGGTGTTTCTTTACACAATAGCAGCCATGCTATAGATAGATCATATTTACATGTTAATCTAGATTCCATTCACCTTTTTTCACTTAACCTAATAATGTAAGCGTACTCTCATGGTATCAAAATTCTGTTAAACTCAAGCTATTTTAAACTTAAATTAGAGAGGTCTTTATAGAATTGGGTAATGTTATACATATATACTACCTTTAAGACATATAAACGACCTTTAAAAATAAATCCAGTCCTTGGGGGCAGGGATTTAGCTTAGTGGTTTCGCTGCCTGCTGTGCAAGTGCAAGGACCCGAGTTTGATCCCCAGTACCCTAAATAAATAAATAAATAAATAAATAAATCCAGTCCTCAAATAAAATCCTGCAGCCAAACTGTGTTCCTTTGTAATAAGGACAGTGTTTTCTGTCTTACTGCATCTCCCAGGAATCAGCCCTCAAAGGGCTCAGTGATCAAACTGCGCAGTTACTCAGGTCTTGTTTCTCATTCTGCTAAAAGGACACACATTTTAGCAGTTTTTTGAATGGCTAAGGGATAGCAAGAACTGATGTCATGAGAATGTTGGCACAGTTTGATACAATCGATATGCTCTGTGGCTTTTTGAGTCCAGTCTGTTTATGCATAGCTGGTACCTGTAATCATCCAAAAAGTGATAAATTTTCACTGAAAGGGAATAGTCCTTTGATCCTTCTCTTTGTCTTTGAACTATTAAAAATAAGCTAAAGTCATCTTAGAAGGATCACAATTTTTTAAAAACTCTTGTCGTAGTAACTCTAGCCAGGTAGGGAAATCCTAGCTCTTTTGAAGAATATATTCATAAGTTACTACTAATAACCAAATGCTTTTTAGGCTGTGATTAAAACCTTATGATGGAAACTGGCAGCACTTGTAAAACCCACAAGTCCCAGATCTTCAAAAACTTAGGATTTTCTTAGAATTGCATTCACTATTAAATAATTTAGAAAGATCTGATATCTTCATGGCATTGATTTTTCTAATCCTTAAATAATATTTCTTTTTATTTATCCTTTTTGTCGTTGAATAAAAGTTTTAAAATTATTTTCTGTGTATTGTATATTTGCACATTTCTATCAGATTTATGTCTAGGTACTTGATTTTTTTAGTGCTGTTGTGAATAACATTTAGAAAATTATGTCTACAACATTTCCTTGTTAGGGTATGTACCTAAAAGAATTGAAAGCAGGGACTTGAACAGATACGTGTGCACCAGTGCTCATGACCCCACTTTGACAGTGGTCAGTAGGTGAGAATAACTCAGATATCCATCCGTAGATGAGTGGATAAGCCAATGTGGAATACTCACACATACAGTGGAATGTTGCTTAGACATAGGAAGGAAGGAAATGTTGGCCCAGGCTACTATATGAATGAGCCTTGAATACATTATGCTAAGTTAAACAAGTCAGTCACCAAAAGACAGATACTGTGTGATGCCACTCGTATGTGGTGCTTCGAACAGTTAAACCATAAAGACAGAAGGTAGACTGGTAACAGCAGGGGCTCATGGAAGGAGGGAATGGGTAGATACTGTTTAATGGATATGAGGCTTCAGTTTGGGACAATAAAAAAAATTCTGGAGATGGATGGTAGTGATGACTGTACACTATTGTGGCTATTTTTACCATTAAAATGGTCAAAACCATAAGTTTTATATTAATGTATACTTTCAGTAAAAATTATGTTTTAAAACTTATTGCTGCTATATAGGAATGCATTGGATTTTTTGCACATTGAGTATTAATCTAGCAAACGTGCCAAACTGTCATTAATTCTACTACATTCTTCATCTAGACTTCTGTGTTACATATATAATGAGAGTTTTACTTCCTCTTTTCCAATCTTTATACTTTTATTTCTTTATCTTGATTCACTCGATTATATATGACTGACAATAAAATTTACAAATTCAATAAAACTTACAAAGTGATGACAGCAGGACCCTTTGCCTCACTATTAAGCATTTTGGATGTTTTCCATCAAATAGGTGATAGAGTTTTTTATTGCTCTTTTTGTGTTTCATTTTGTTTGTTGATAGCCTTTACAAGATTAAGTAAGTTCCTTTCTATTTCTAGTTTGTAAGATTGAATTTTTATCCAGAGTAGCTATAGAATGACATACTGAAATGTGATTTTCCTCTAATCTGTTCATGTGATAAACTACAATAATTGATTTTCTAATGTTAAATCAATCTGTAATTCTTGGGTTAAACACAAATTGATTATGATGTATTATATTTTTCACACAGTACTGGATTCACTTGACATTATATCTAGGATTTTTTCATCTAAGTCCATGAATACAATTGTCTTTTAATCATTTTCTCAAATCATTTTTGTAAGGGTTGACATTGAGGTTATATTAACCTAATAAAATGAATTGCAGAATGAAATTATTTCTGCCCTTACCATTTGGTAGAATTTACTGTTTAAACTAAAATTGTCCAAATTTTTCTATCTTAAGACTTTGTAGACGCTCTAATCTCTGTAATAGCTACTCAGTCCTCTCGTCTTAGTGTGACAACAGCCATAGACAATTCAGAAATGAGTGGGTGTGCCTGTATTCCAGT
Organism: Heterocephalus glaber; assembly: GCF_053883595.1. Classification (NCBI taxonomy): domain Eukaryota; kingdom Metazoa; phylum Chordata; class Mammalia; order Rodentia; family Bathyergidae; genus Heterocephalus; species Heterocephalus glaber. The sequence goes on along the minus strand of NW_028258381.1, from coordinate 18,426,608 downwards.
AGGACTGTATTTAAAAAATGAGGCAGCAGGCCAGTTTTCATCTGGGGGTAACTGGTTTAAACGATCTGAAACAGGAATTTCTTCATAGAAAGATTTGTTTTTTCTTTCCATTTATTTAAATGTTTGAATTCCCTTGAGATATTTTATACCTTCTTGCATCAATTTTATTATGTATTTCCAGGAATATTTTCATTTCATTAAAGTTTTTAATTGATTAAACAAATACTTTTTATTTCATTTTTATCATTTATTCCATTATAATTATTGTACTTTATTTTCTATAATTGATTATTGGTGCTATTTAGGTTTTTGTATTTGTTTTGTCTTATTTTCTAAGGATTTTTCAGTTGCCTCCCCATACAAATGACTTTTATCTTTGTTTGCTCCTCCTTTGCTTGTGTTTTTCATATATATATATGTAATATATATATATATATAATATATATATTTAATTTTTGATTTTTTTTTAGCCCCTTTGGATTTTTTTAAATCTTTTTGAAAATTTTTTGAATGAATGCTTAATTCACTGTTTTAGCAGTGGTGGTGCCACTCCTACCCAGGATGGGGCTTCTGCCTTCAGTAAATCCGTTCAGCCACACCCAGACTATGCTGATCCAATCAATGGACTGATCCAGCATCACACACCCATGGTCCAGTCACTTGCCAAAGCCCCACCTGTGAGCTCATGAGGCTTTGGGAGACATTTCAGATATAAACCACAACACACACCCCCAGCACCTTTTTTTTTTTCATTAGGGTTCTATGATTGCTTTATTTTTTTTCTTAAAAATAAAGATGGGTTCATTCTTTTAATTACATTTTCAATTTCATTGGTTGATATTGGGTTGTTTAGAATTTTTTGGTCTTCTTCGTTCAACTTTGGTAATTCATATGTATCTAGGAATCTGTCCATTTCTTCTGCGTTGTCCATCTTATTGGCGTATAGGTTCTGGAAGTAGGTACTGATGATCCTCTGGATTTCTGCTGGGTCTGTTGTAATTTTACCCTTTTCATTCCTAATTGCATGGATTTGGGCCTTTTCTTTCCTTTTTTTGATAAGGTTGGCTAAGGGTTTGTCAATTTTGTTGATTCTTTTGAAGAACCAACTCTTGGCTTCATTGATTTTTTTATATCGTTCTCCTAGTCTCCATTGCATTGATTTCTCCTCTGATCTTTATAATTTCCTCCCTTGTATGAGCTCTGGGGTTGTCCTGTTCTTCTTTTTCTAGAAGCTTGAGGTTCAGCATCAGGTTGTTTAATTGGGCTCATTCTGTTGTCCTAATATGTGTATTCATTGCTATGAATTTCCCTCGTAAGACTGCTTTCATTGTGTCCCATAGTTTCCGATATGTTGTATTGTCATTGTCATTTAATTGAAGGAACTGTCTGATTTCTTCTTTAATTTCCTCTGTGACCCATTGGTTATTCAGAAGTGTGTTGTTCAATTTCCATGTGTTTATGAAATTTTTCCAGTTTCTTTTGCTATGGATCTCCAATTTCATCCCACTATGGTCTGATAGTATACAGGGGATAACTTCAGTTCCTTTGCACTTACTTAACCATGTTCTATGTGTGAGTATGTGGTCTATTTTGGAGAATGACCCATGTGCAGCTGAGAAGAATGTGTATTCTGATTTTGTAGGGTGGAAAACTCTGTAAACATCTGTTAAGTTCATTTGTTTAAGAGTTCAATTGAGTTTTAGTATTTCATTACTTATTTTTAGTCTAGTTGATCTACCTATTTGTGACAGTGGCATGTTGAGGTCTCCCACTTCAGTTGTATTAGTGCATGTATGACTTTTCATGTCCATTAGTATTTGTTTTATATAGTTGGGCACACTAGTATTTAGTTCATAGATATTTATGATTGTCATCTCTTCCTCTTGGATTGTTCCCTTTACAAGGATGTAGTGTCCTTCTTTGTCTCTCTTAATCAGTGTTGGTTTGAAATCTACTTGATCTGCCAAGAGGATAGCTACTCCTGCTTTTTTTCGGGTTCCCATCACATGGAGTATTATTTTCCACCCTTTAACTTTCAATCTATGAGTTTCCTTTTGAATTAAGTGTGTTTCTTGTCTGCAGTATATTGTTGGATTTTGCTTCTTGACCCATTCTGCCAGTCTGTTTCTTTTGATTGGTGAATTGAGACCATTAACATTGATGGTTATAACTGAAACGTATTGACTTGTCATTGCCATGACTTTTTCTTTTTGTTGGGTTCTCCCCCTTTCCATTTAATTTCTTGTCATGCCAGATGGGTTCATTCTGCTTTGCTTCCTGGGGTTGTGATCCTCAATGTCTGTTCCTAGGATATTGTGTAAAATTCTTTGGAGTGCTGGTTTGGTATTCATGAAGTTCCTAAGGTGCTCTTTGTCATGAAAGTATCTTACTTCTCCATCCATTTTGAAAGATAGTTTTGCAGGGTACATCAATCTGGGTTGGAGGCTGTTTTCTTTTAGGCCTTGGAATATGTCACTCCCAGCTCTTCTTGCCTTGATGGTTTGTGTTGAGAAATCTGCTCTGATTCTGATGGGCTTTCCTTTGTACATGATTTGTTCCTTTTCTCTCACTGCTTGTAAAACTTTGTTCTTCTGTTGAGTTTCTGGAATCTTAACAATTACATGCCTATGTGTAGATTTTTTTTTGATCAAGGCTCTTTGGAGTCCTATATGCCTCACTTATCTGTATGTCAAGCTCTTTTCCCCTGCTTGGGAAGTTTTCTGCCATTATTTCTGTGAAGAGATTTTTTATGTCATCTGCACTCTCTCCTTTTTCTTCATTGATTCCAATCCATCTTATGTTCTTCTTCTTTGCATCGTCTAGCAGCTGCTGGATTGATTTCTCGTGTTCCCTTATAGTTTTGAAACAATTTTTCTTTTCCTAGTCATTAATTGCAATCTTATCTTCTATACCTGAAATTCTGTCCTCACATTGGCTCATTCTGCTGTGTAGACTTTCAGTGGAGTTTTTCATGTCTTGGAAATCTATTTGCATCTGTTTTATGGATTCCCTTTGTTTCCTATGTTGGGATTCCATCATGTTCCTGAGCTCCTCTCTAGATTTATTAATCATGTCTTGCACTAGGGGCACAATTTCTCCTGTTATCTGAGAAATTATTTCTGATTTCATTTTTTCCAGATCCCCTTTTGTTGCCAGTTCAGTGTGTCCAGGTGGTTGAGCATCAAAGTACTCCATCTCACTTCCCTTTGGGGTTGCTGTAGGTGATCTGGAAGTCTGGTTTTGAGACTTATTTATGTGTTTTCTCATTTTGAATGGGGGGTGGGGTGGGGACCAGGGGTGTGCTGTTGGCGTCCACGCAGCTCACCTCCTCTCAGCTGGGAGAGGTGGGCCAGGTGCCAGGAGCAGCAGTAGGGTTGGTGGCCTGGAAGTCCCTTACTCTGGACCAGGAGCACTGGGATGACGGCTCACAAGCCCCTACCTCTGGGCCGGGAGCGGCGGGATGGAGAGCAGCCCAAAAGCCCTTTCTTCTGGGCTGGGAGCTGCAGAAGCGATGGTGGCTGGGCAGCCCCTTCCTCTGGACCAGGAGCAGTGGGATGGCAGCTCAGAAGCCCCCACCTCTGGGCAGGAATTCTTTAAATGCTGAGAGCTTGATTAGCTCCAGTACAGTGGTTCCAGCCCCTTTTTTGAAAGCTGTGCTAAGGGTGGAGCACAGGGCCTCACAGTAGCAAGTAAGCATCTACCACAAGCAACACCTTCAGCCTTTGTCCATTTTTCTCTCTTTGCTTTTCTTTGCATTTCAGACCTTCTGTCTTGGATCATTTTTCATTCCAGTAAATTACATCCTTTAGTGATTTCCTTATCTGGGTTTTGTTTTATTTTTTTTGTGCTACTAGGGATTGAATTTTTGAGTAAATTGAGATCATGCTAGTGTCTTCAAGATTCTATATTGTTGTTGAAATCTCAGCTGTCATTTAATTTTGGTCAATTCAATGTAACTTGGTCATTCTCTGAATGTAAGGCTTCTTTTTGTCTTTACTTTTCTACCATTTAATATGTTCCTAGGTTTAAATTTCTTTTTCCAATTTCCATTTCAAATGTATTGACTTTGTCAAGTTGGTTTTTATTTTTATTTTATTTTATTTTTTTTTGGTACTAGCGATCGAATTTAGGTCCTTGAACTTGCGCAGCAGGTGCCAGAACCACTGAGCTAAATTCCCGGCCTTCAAGTTGGCATTTTTTCATAAGTTTTGAGCAATTCTCTGTTTAAATTATTTTCAAGTACTTCCTACATCCCATTCTCCCCCTTTCTCTCCCTCTCTTTCTCTGTTTCTCTCCTCTTAAAAGTAATATTCACTGTTTGATATGCTTTATTTCTCTATTTGTCTTCATGACTCTTGTATTTTCTGTACCACTTTTAGGATAATATCTTCTAGTTATTTTCTAGTTTGTTTGTTTGTCTCTTATATATGATCTGCTGTTGAGTCTGATTACTAAGGGTTGTTTTAATTTTGATTAATATATTTTTGTTTCCATAAAGTTTTTAAAGTAAGCTTTTTATTTAGAAATAATTTTAAACTTAAAATGATGGTAAGGACATAAACTATGAATAGCACCAAGTCCCCTTACCCAGTTTTTCTTGTTCTCATTTCACTGTTTGCTTATCTTCTCTCATATATATTTTTTCCAGAACAATTTGAGGATAAATTGCACACATTATGACCCTTTCCTATAAAATAACTCAGTATATTTCTTAAGACTAGGGATATCCTCTTACATAATCACAATATAATTATCAACTTCAATAAATTTATCTATATGATATTGTTGTCTAATTAACATATGTCTTCCCATTTTAACTGTTGGCCTAAATTATTGTTTATAGTACTTTTTGTACAAGTACCCTTTGTACAAGATGCGGTCTAGGGTCAGGTATTTCATGGAGCCATTATGTCTCTTTACCCTTCTTTAATATGGCACACTTCCATAGTGTTTTTTTTTCTTTTGCCTGACACTGACATTTGATAAGAATGCAGTTTTTACCTTCTTCCTTACAACTTTTTCTTTAACAAATGTTTGTCTTTTTAGCTTATTTGTTATTTTCTTATGCATATTGATATTAATAGATACTTACATAAAATACTATAAAGGTCACAATATCCATCTGCCCTTCTTTGATGATAATAATTTGATCACTGAGTCAAGTAGTTCTTCAGTTTTTCTACTTATGATTACTGGTCCCCCACTCTTGGAACCAGTAAGCAGTGTTTTAGGAGATCCTTTAAAAATGTACAACTAGGGCTGGGGATTTAGCTCAGTGGTTCCACCGCCTGCCTTGCAAGCACCGCCCGATTGCAAGTTCAATCCCCAGTACCAAAAAAAAACCAAAACATACAACTAACTTGTTAATCATCACATCCCACCATTGTTGAGTGTCTGTTGATGAAAATTGCCTGATCCAAAATAGTTATAAAATTAAGATTTGTTTTACATTTCCAGAACTTCTTTCACATTTACCAGTATTTGGTATTCTAATATAACCAAGAGTCTACCTTCCTTCTTTTTTAAAAAATATTTAATTTGCTTTTTAATTTATAAATAATTACATGTGTTTATGGGGTACAGTGTGATGTTTTGATATATATTTACAATCTGGAATGATTGAATCAAGTAAACTAACAAACCCATCACCTCGTGTACTTACCATTTTAATGGTGAAAACATTTACAATTAATTATTTTGAATTGTGTGATGTATTATTATTTATCATAGTCACCAGTGTCTGAAATGCATCACTTAAACTTACTCTTCCTGTGTAACTGCAACTTTGTTCCCTTTGACCAGCATCTTCTCTTTCTGAGTGGAAACGTGTGGCTCAGCAGTGTGCCACTTTCCCACCGTGCCTGAGACTCACACCCAGTGCCAAAAGCAATACACAGGGCCCCTTGTCCTTCCCTCTCCCTTGTGCATCCTCTGGTAACCATCTCGCTTCCCTCTCCTTTCCTGAATTCAACTTTGTGATAGTCCACGTGGAAGGGCAAACATGCAGTATTTGTCTCTTTGTGCTGGGTTTCCTGAATTTTGCACAATGTCTTCTGTATTTATTCACCTTTGTCTCTTTTTTATCAGTCCATGTTTGTAGTACATGTTTGCATTCCTTGTAGGGAGTTGGTACATGTGCATAATACATCTTAGTTTTATTTACTTCCCCTTCCCCCCTTCCCTTCCCCCTCCATTCATCTCTTGATTCCCTTCTCTCTTCTTTTGTACATGTCTGCTGTCCATAGTGTTTGCATTCCTGTGTGGAGTTGGCACATGTACAGAACATCCTTTTCCTCTTTGAGAGAGATCTACCTCCCAACTTCCTGTCATCTACCTTCTACTCTGCTTTTTATTTATTCTGTGGGTTTCTCATATTAGAAGAAACTGTGTGATGTCTAAGCTTGTGTGTCTGATTTATTTCACTTAACATTATGGTTCATCCATTTTGTCACACCTGACAGGATTTCCCCCTTTTTAAGGCTGAATAATATTCCACTGTGTATATGCACCACATTTCCTATAACCATTTTCTCTAGTGTTGACAACCAGATTGCTTCCATATCTTAGCCACTATAAATAATGCTGCGGTGAACATGGGAGTACAGGTACCCCCTAGACATACTCCTTTCAATTGCTTCAAGTGGAATGTCTGAAATGGGATGAAGGGGTCATATGGTAATTCTATTTTTAGTTTTCTAAGGAAGCACCGTACTGCTTTTCGTAATGGCTATATTAGGTTATATTCTCACCAGCAGTAAAGAGGGACCCTATTTTCCCCCACACTCTTGCCAACACTAGTTAACTTTCATCTTGCTCTTCTAATGGATATGAGCTGATACCTCACTGTGGTTTTAATTTGCATTTCCCTGATGATCAGTGATGATGAGCATATTTTCATACATGTTACCCACTTGTCTGTCTTCTTTTGAGAAGTGCCCATTTAGGTTCTTTGCCCATTTTATTTTTGATTCAGTTACTCGTTTTCTTGCTAATGGAGTTATGAGTTCTTCACATTCTTTGGATATCAGCCCCTTGTCAGATGTATGGTTTTAAAATATTTTCTTTCACTCTACAGGTTGTATCGTCATTTTGTTAATTGTTCCTTTTGTTGCGCAGAAGCTTTTTAAATTTCACACATTTCCATTTGTTTTGTTGTTATTTATTTTGTTCTGTTTTATGGCTTTGTTGCGTGTGCTTCATGCTCATAACCAAGAAATCATTGCTAGAGCAATGTTGTGGAGCTTTCTCCTATATTTTTTTCTAGAAGTTTTACAGTTTCAGGTAAAGTTTAAGTTTTCAATCCATTTTCAATTGATTTTTGTATATGGTACAAGTGTCTAATTCATTCTTCTACATGTGATGTCCAGTTTTTCCATCATCATTTATTGAAAAGACCCTCTTTTATCCAGTATGTTTTCTTGGTACCAGTGGATTTTCTTGACTCTAAAATGTGTGGGTTTATTTCTAGGCTCTTTATCCTGATCTGCTGGCCATCATCATGCCTGTTTTATGCTGTTTTGATTACTGTTACTTCATAATAGATTTTGAATTCAGGTCCTGTGAGTTTTCCCTTATTAAAAAGATCTTTGTGTGTCAATGATTTATGAATTTCTATTTATTCAAATAGACTTGAACAAATTACTTAATAATTTTAGTACTCATTGTCACAGATTTGGGCAATGGTAGCAAAATAGAAGATAGTTGCCTCCTGTGTCCTTAAAATGCATTCTTTTCATTGTTTTGAGCATTTTGAAGCATAATAAGATTTATTTTGTATCTTCTCTTCCTTAGCCCTGAAATGGAAAAAAGAAATTCTGTTTTCTTGGTTTTCAGAACTGTTGACTTTTTAAAAGATTTTTCTCAAAACATTACATGTACTTAGTTTCTGTGTCTAAAATTAAGTATCTGAAGTATTTGCATTGACTCATGTATCTCTTATATCTGTCATCACTCACTCATCCTATTGTGTTTCCTTACTTGTTTGGTGATTGTTTTATTTTATTGTTTTTGTTTTTTGTTTTTTGTTTTTTTGGTACCGGGAATCAAACTCAGGTCCTTGCGCTTGCGCAGCAGGCAGCGAAACCACTGAGGTAAATCCCGGGCTTGGTGATTGTTTTATTGTGAAGTGCTCATTTTTCCTGGAATTCTGTAATAAGCCTTTGATACATAGCATAAAGGTGGCTGTTACCATTTGGTTCTTTTCATGCCTCTAGCAGAACTGCCAATATGGGACCTTTTTATAATCTCAACTTGAAGTTTTTCAGACCACTCCATGTAAATTAAATCTTTAAAATTATATGAGGGTCAGTTTATAATTATGAATTATCAGAAGAGTTTTTTGGTGTTGTTGTTGTTCTGTTTCTCAGTAATATATTTGAGATGGGAGATTTTAATTGCAATTTACTTGTGTTGGAATGTAGTTTATTTCTTGTTCTCCTGAATATGTGGCCCGGCTTTGTTGAGAAGTCTCCTATTGGATTTCTTAGCTTGGGTGGGCCTTGTGCTATGTATTCTCTTGATGCTTGGATTTGTGAGAACTCAAAATGAAAGCCAAAATTCAACTCAGTTTGGAAAATACTCTAAAGATAAAACCAAAAACTAAAACATTTTATTTTCCATTCTTAAAATTTTTCATATTTCTATCATTTACTTGCTCTCTAGCTCATTGGTACAGATCATAAGAACATCTTACAATTCAGTATATTTAGCTTTTATGTATTTTCAGCAAAGTATCTGCCTTGGTACCTAATTTTCCATGGCATAAGGCTGGAGATTGTCACATTCCTACCAATCAGTGGCACTCAAACCTGGACCAAAATACTCTAATATAAAAATCAAGTAATTATGTTATTTACCCCCCCAAGATAAAAAATGTAAACATTAGTGTAATTTAAATTGCTTCCTCCATTCTAGTCTTTGCTCAGACACTTTCAAATATATTCTTCCTTCTTAAATAGGATTAATAATACATTATTCTATGAGGCTCTACAAATAGCTTCTTGTTTTGCAGAGTGCATCATGAATTTCAGGTGATTTGTAACCTGACCAGGCTGGAGAACTGCTGATGCAACCAAATGTAATCACTTAGTGTTCTTCCTAAGCACCCGGTGCTTCTCTGATTTACTCTCCTGGCTCTCTGTACCAGAGACACCATCCATTTATATGCGTTCCAATGTTAACCATTCTTTGGGGGCAGTTTTTTCAAAAGGCACTTCCACAAACTTTCTTTTATTTTTCTCTGTTGACTTGTATGAGTTCCTTTACTTTATAAGTTCCTGAAAAGCTGGTTCCACAAGTGTTAGCTTTGTTATATTTTCTTCTGTATAGAAGTTCTTCTATATGTTGAAGGAAATAAGATGATAACAACACAACGGAGTAGCTGAATTTTTGCCTACTGGACTGTTTTAATTCCCAAACCTGGTTAGTAGTGTTGCAGTTAAATTTCTCATCATAGAAGGAAGAGTGACTGAGTAGGTCTCAGTAGAACCTGATTTCTTTCACCTACCTTCTGAAATTCCGTTATGGAATACAGTGGGCGTTGAGGACCACAGAAGCAAGGATCACCTTGCTGGCATTTGAAAAAAAGATGAGTAATTAACTGAGAAAAAGTTGATGATGAAAGAAATTTTGCCCCCTCTTTTCTACTTCTCTCCACATGGTGCTTCTTCTGAAATTTGCACTCCAAACCAGAGCCCCACAAATAAATGAGTCTGCAGTCCTTTGGCAAGCAAAGCTTTCTCTCAGTTGTATTTTATGACTTCAGCTGCTGTGGAAACTTTTCTTTCCAGAGATGGTTTCCGGTAATATCCTTCAAAAGCTCACATTGTACAGTTTGACTTCTTCCTCTTCATTGTTGTATTAGCTTTGCTTTGGGGGGCTTTATTCTTTATTTCAGCCAGTTTGTGGAAAGAGACAATTTTTATATAGCTAATTAGATCATTATTTTGTTGCATACTAAATTATGCTTATCAAGAGCACCATTGACTTTGTATTTTCAAAACTAAAAATGTGAGAATAAACCATTTTCCAAGATTTTTAATTGAATACACTGAAAAAGAGTAATGCCTAGGATCTATTAATTATTGGATTATGGTCTTATATGGAAGAAACCAGCCTATAACTTTCTCCCATGTTTTACAGCATTTTTGCTGAAAACTTTAATAGACTTAAGTGTTCTGGAACTAGGGATTGAAATCTTATCTTTCCCTGGACACCAGGGCTTCTTTGTTATGGTGTTTCCATTTGTGGCATAATGAATGTGTAGGACGCTAATGATGTGGTCTCTAGGTGTTCTCCTACTACACAGAACACTGATAATGAGCTTCGAGTAATCGAGTACGAGTCCCTGAAGATGAATCCTGATTACCTTTGTGGGGCCATTCCGCTCTGCTCCTTTCCTCCTTGATGTTTCTGTAAAGCACATTTGGATTTTGAAGAGAGTATTGCGTATTTGACTTTTAATTAGATTTGCAGTGTGTTGGGTTAATAAACTAGGGCTCCCTCTTCTTCAGCTTACACTAGAGGAATTGTGTGTGGATGTGGCAGGGGGGCCGGGGATGAAGGTCATGTGGGATGCCTCTTCCCTCCTGCCTCAGTCAGCAAGGGAAAGTTTGTAGTGGCTGAAGGTTGAATTCTTCCCATGGCCCATAGCCACAAACAGCTTTCAAGCTGCCAAGGACCTGCCACACTATCCCATCTGCTCTGCTTAAGGAGACAGTGTCGGAATGAAATATGAAAGTTGTCTGTCAGGGCCACTTCAGGATCTTAGAGCTTAGTACTCTCTGCTGACATTCAGAAAACAGATTACCTGGCTGATCGCACCTCTGTGTTTCCTGTAATGTTAGTCTAGGATTTATGAGGACAACTTGGCTTTTTCTTAATCGGTTTCCCTCCCAATTGTGTGTTTCATTTTTGTGTGTGTTTAGGCATGCTTTTCCCTATCATAGTTCTCAGATTCATGGTGGACATAGGGAATACTTCAACATCTGTAACCCACCCTGGCTCTCAGTGTGTTGGAGAAGTGAGGCGAGGAGAATCCCCTTCACATTCAACCCACAAAAGGGTCTTTGAACTTTTATTTTGCTCAGTGAATCCACCACCTCTCACATCGTTCCCCTAATGTGATGGGTAGTTCTTTCCTTACCATTTAAGAAAATTAGATGCCCAGCCTTTGTTTTGATCTTATTAATTCTTAAATGTCACTTACATGATGGGCCAGGCTTTCCTCCCTACTATAATTGTGTAGCTAGACCTTCCTTATGTCTCCCTCTCCTGTTTTATTTTGAGTATGCTACTCTTCCTCATCTGTGAATCCAAAGTTCTGGCATCATTTCTCTGAATCCTCATCAGCGTGAGAGAGTAGGAATTGAGGTAGGCTGAAAACATGAAGGGGGCAGAGGTTTCCTACTCATCCCCCACAGGGATTCTTTATGGGCATAGGTAGGCTCTTGTCCAACTCCTGGCCGACACAAGCATGGACAATGTGGCACAGTTGTTGCTCTGCATCTCGTGTGAGACTGCTGCCCCGTTTTTGTTTAGCAAGCTGCTATGCCAATTTACTATGCATGTTGTTACATATTCTGCTCTAATTTGACTGCCATTTTGCTTCAGCGAGACGATGATTGTTTATGGCAGGGATGTAATATGTTGTCAGCACAGGTTACTCGCTGCTTGTTGGCAGTGGCCTAACATTGCCTGAGACATGGTGTCACAGTGAAATGGTTTGACAATGTTGAGACTGTAGTTATGTTAGACAGTAACAACCATAGAGGTCAAGAAAAGGCATCTAAGGGACTGTGTTCATAGGGGAAAGATGGAGAAAGAATACTAAGTAGGAGAGTAGGAAATGCCATTAAAGTGCTTCATTTCACACAATTTTCGTAATTTGGTTTGTTTTCTGTGTGCAGTGTTGATTCAGCTGCTGCTAAGGAGTAGAAACACATTTTCAAGTTAGACATGAATTTCACTCAGTGGGTCACTTTTTTAACACTCTTTGAAAGTTCTTAAGCCTGCCCAAAAATGCACCAGACCCTCTTGTATATGTGAGTCAAAGAACTCACTGGACCCCTTTACCAGGTTTCAGATTTAGAAGTGATCTAAAGAACATCTTATTACTCTGTTGAACTGTGTTGTGGCCACCTTTACTTGTAGGAAAATGCTTTGAAAATGGCATTTGTGTTCTGGCTCTGAGAAATTCTCAAGACTCAGCCATGAGTGTGACCACAATTTTTTTTTTTTTTTTGTACTGGGGATTGAACTCGGGTCCTTGAGCTTACGAGGCAGGTGGCAGAACCACTGAGCTAAATCCCTGGCCCCATAATTTTTGATAATAGTAGACAAGTTAGATTTTAACAGTGACTAGAAAGCTCTATAGACTTTATAGACTCTTAAAGAGTCTATAAGACAGTGTCCCTAGCAAGCTTGATGACACATTTAGGAATTTTGAATGGATTTTGTATTTTCTTATTCCATTTTCTGCTGCTATGACAGACTACAGTTTGGATAATTTTCAGTAGACATTTATTTGAGTCACAGTACTAGAGACTGAGAAGCCCAAAAGCATAGTACCAGCATTTGCAGGTATCATCCCATGGCAGAAGGCAGAACAAGACAGAGTCGGGTAACCTTAATCTATTCATGAGGGCTGTAATCCCTTTACCTAACTACCTCTTCTAGACCCAGTCTCTGAATAGTATTGTACTGGAAGGAGGTTTCAACAGGAATCTTGGGAGGAACATTTGAACCATAGCAATATTGGTTACTGGTCCTTTTCCAGGGAATCTGTGAAGCTGGCTTTCTGGTTTGGTGAGATAGTTATGGACAGAGTCTCCCTCATCCCTCCAAGTAAGGACTCTGCAGAATGGTACCTATCATAAGCGTCTCTGAAGACCGGGTGGGTTCAGTGGTCTCTCATGTTACAAGTTGCTCTGAAGGAACTCACTGTGACTTCTGATTCCTTTTGTCTATAATTTTCCAAGCAAGTAGTTTAGAAAAATAATCAGAATTCTTAGTAAGGACCTTTTCCCTGTGTGATCACCTCGGAGTGAAGTGTAAAAGCAGCCTTTATAGTGTCCATGTTGAAGGACATCAGAGCACTTGTGAGCTTAGCATGCAACTTGCAGTCGCCAAATAGGCTCCCTTCTAGTACCAAACAACTTACCCTGAGAGATACGACCTCTGGGATCTTCCCAGCCTCTTTGTTTCATTTCACACACCAGTCCAGAACTTGGAGAACAGCAGGGTTTATTTTTTTTAAAGAAAAAAAAGCCCATCCAGCTCTTAAATTTGATCACTGATGTGTTCCTCTTCATCAGGAAGCAGGAGTGGGGAATGGCACTGACCTCTACTCATTATCACGTCAAGGGTCTTGTGGTCCGTTGAGGAGAGGCACTGTACCAAGCTTCCGTTCTTCCCTGATGGTGGTTCTGGCAGATTTTTTGACGTTAATGTTCATGGTAGGACCATGGTACTCGTTTGACAGAATGACTCATATCTGATGCCAGTTACCCCAACAGGTGCCTCTTTGTTGACCATTTCCTGTCAGGATGGGCTGAGGAGAATGGTGTGTGCTAAGGGGTTTGAGAGAATTTTTCTCCCGATGTTGACATTACTCCAGTATAAATCAGAATGCTGAGAGCTCTTCTTTTACTTAGATCTCACAAAGCTTTTGATTCACTGTGTCTTGGCCTCATCACATTGGGGAGAATAGGTCCCACCTAATTTGAGTGAAGTCAGGGAAATGTCTTGTAAGTATGGGTCTGTGGAGAAGGAAGATTTCTCAAGATCGCAACTATAACTACTGTTCAAACTTCGAGGAAAGCCAGCACAGTGTATCCCCCAGTAAGCCCAGCATGCTGGGAGGTTGACGTTGGAGCCCATCAACAACTTTGCTACTTAGAAAGATTCTGTCTGTAAAAGTGAAGAGGGGCAGGGAATGTAGTCAGCATAAAGGCCCTGGGTTCAGTCCCTAGTACTGCAACAGACAAAAACTAAATCAGGAGGTGTGCTCTAATGTAGCATTTTCTTATAAGGTGCTTTTCTTCCATTTTGTAATAAAGTTTCTTCTACATTTACCCTATACCACAGCAGTTTCTTTCATTCCTAGGTAGTCACCTAAGAGAGATGAAAACATGTCCACACAGTCTTACACACTCATGTTCATAGTAGCTTTTTTTAATCTGTTTGTTTTTTTTTTTTTGTAGTATGAATGATTAAACCCAAGGCTTTAGCACTGAGCTACATCCCCAGTCCTTTTAATTTTTTAAAAATTTTGAATCAGTTTCACTAAGTCGCTGATCTGCCCAGGTTGGGTTCAAACTTGCAGTCCTTCTGCCTCACCCTCCCAGAGTGCTGGGATTATAGTTATGTGCTACAATGCCCTGCTTGATGCATGTTTAATGAATGGTAGCAGTAAAATTGATAACTATCATATCTGAAATCTCTTGTTAAAATATATATTGCCAAAAGTCATAAAAAAATTTTGACGAGTGATCTTTTGAACTAAAACAAAATATTTTCATTATTGTGTATATGTGAAGATGATTCCAAACAAGCCTTTCCTTAATAACTGACCACAGTAGAATAATACTGTTGGTCTCTACATTTGTAATGAGGGCAATTCTGGGTCATTGAGGATTGGATGTGGGGGCCCTTTGCGCCTGCAGTGATATTTATATTGTGAACATGAAAGATAGTTGTAGGGAGCATTTATTGTATTTATCAAGCTTAGAAATTTCCAAAGATGTATGTGTGTGTGTGTATTTGCAGTAAGTACTATTAGTTGAATTTTAGCCCTGTGTGTATGCCTAACCTCTGAGGAAGTGGATTTAATGAAACAGGAGTTTAGCACAATACACTCAACTGTAATATTACAATGCTACTCTTCTCCAGTGGCCAGCGTCTAAGATGGTGTTTCATTAGTTAAAGGTTCACTGAATATTTTGGACCAAATAGCTAACTTGAGTTCTCACCTAATCTCTGTTTCATAGAGATGTCCATTATAACATCCTTAGGTCAGTGTAATACACCTTACATTGCTGTGTCTCTGGTAAATATTTATTTCACATAAATGGGAAAATTGGTAGATTCCCTTAGTAGAAACATGATATTGATATTTTTAAAGTAAACTTAAATAGGTCAGAATTTTTATCCTCTAGAGAAAATTTCACATCTGATTAAATAGTTTACATAAACTTAATCTTTTTTCTGCTCGATGCATTATAATCTCAGATATTATTCATGTAGCTATTCCTCTGTGAACCATAAAATGTTCATTTCTTCAAAATGAATATGAAGCTCAAAGCATTAGAGTTCTTAAGAGCATAAAAACTTTATTGCTTTGTGCTTAACATTTTTCAAGTAACTTTGGAAAGCTGAAACAAATTTTGCATTTAGATTAATGGAAGATGTTTTCCATTTGAAGGAGCTGGCAAGGGAGCAACAATAACAAAATCCCCCAAGGTTAAAAATGTAGTGCTTTTGATTCTTACCAGGACTGTGTTAGCAGAACAATCATTTCTCAGCGTGGAAAGGTATCATAATTGGTCTATACAGTGGCAATACTGAAAACGAGTATGCTTCAGAGAAAGCTAATATGACTCTACTTAATAATTTCCTTCAAGAGCCTGAATTTAAATGTATATTCTACCCAGCTTGAGGCAAACAATTTATTCCTATAAGTTCTAGTGGAAGTTACCAGGGGGTCATACAATTTATTTTTGTCTTGAAGTTTTCAAAACTGTGTAGAACTAAAGACACATTCACTTGCATTGTTCCACTAGTAATTTGATCCAGTTGGCAATGCTGTTTTCTCTTCTCTCCAGCTCTATTGTATTGGAAGAGTAGAAGCGTCCTGAAAATACTGTGACACAAATTTCTTCACAGAGATGTTTCTTCTTTCTATTGAACCTCAGGCCTACCTGTGAACGTTTACATTCTTTAGCAAGCTGCTAGCCAAAATGGACTTGCATTGTAATTCTTTTCTTAAATATGATGCTATTTATCCTTTGCACTAAGATGACTTTGTTTTCCAGTCCCTTTGTTTGTATGAAATTTTTTGCCGTGGAGTAAATTTTAAAGGCCTGCCAAAGAAGAGAAGGGCCTAGATAGTGTGGCGAACAATGTGAGATGAAGTTACATTTTCAGCAAATGGCTGGCAATTGTAGTGGAATGTCCACAGCCATTAGAGGATGCATCAAGTACCAAGGGGAGACACGGCCCCTGCATTGGAAGTCAATAACATGTATGAAGGAAACAACAGAATTTTTGTAGTGAGGGGAAGGTACAGTTTGATGATACTTCAGTGACTGTTAAGTTTCACCCTATACTTACAGAAGTGGCAGTAAGTTAAACATCGAGTTGCCAAGATAGTCAGAAAGGATGTGGTCTCTGTAACTGTACCAAGCATTATATTTTGAGGCATTCACCTTTGATTTATTTCATAATCCCTTAGTGATGGAATTCCTTAAAATTAATGGTTTTAAAAATAACATTTATGACTAAAGTTAAAACCCAAGAACAATGATGGCTTCCAGTCTTTAGATCTAAAAGCTGGAAGATTGAGAATTACTTTACCATCAGCTTACTGCTCACTCTGCAAGCTGGGACAGTGACTTGGAATGGGGAGATGAGGTCCAAGCTGCTTCACAGACAGGGGCCCTTGGCCAAACCTGGAGGTGAGGCTGTTCTCGCAAGTCCGTCCCCTATAGGGAGCAACTGCGTCTGCTAAGGGTCTTGTGCAGTATGCACTTTGTCCTTTTGTAATGTAGTAAATTAGAGTATTTCCTAACTAGCTATTTGCTTAATAAAATGAGTGATATGGCAAAGCATTAGGGCTAAAATGTATACATAATCACTGCAAAGAAAAAGTTGTTTCAGTCCCTTCTCCTCAGCATTTTAGATCAGCTCTGCTAATTAGAAGCCGGATGAGATGCTGTTGCCTTCTTCTGTTTATTTCTTTGCTTTCTGTGCTAAGACTTTTAGTGAGAAGCAGGGGGAAAAGCCAGGCGTCAGGAGGGCTAATGTTTGTCCCTGAGTTGTTGGGACATTGGCTATTGGCTGGGCCTAAGGAACACTGCATGATGGTTTTACAAAGGACTGCTCACTGACACCCACTGGGGAAGTCGAGGTTTGCAAAATTTGTGTGATGATTCATATAGGAAAAATTACCACTAAAGGCCATTTAAACACTGTGAAGACAGTCATCTCTGATTTCTGCAGAAAGTAGAGTAAGTCAGTTGCTTTTGTTTTTTCTCAGTAAAGCACAAGTCAACTATGGCTGCAGCTGCAGTATAAGTTATGCAGTCTGTGACTATATACACTACATTGTGAGTGGTGTCCTCTGGCTTATGCAGTGCGCAGCCCGCAAAGCTGTATTAGGCAAGACAGCAGTTCTCTAGGAATATTCTCTAGGGGATTGAAATATGTTCCTATAAAACCGGTACAGAATCTTCATGGTAGCATCATTCATAATAGCCAAAAAGTGGAAAAAATTCAGATGTCCATCACTCAAAAACGGATAAACACAATGTGATATACCCATATAATAGAGTATCATTCAGCCATGTAAAAGGAATGGGGTACTGGTATGTGCTACACTGTGGATGAACTTTGAAAACATTATGCTAAATGAAAAGCCAGATGTGAAAGATCACACATTGAATGATTTCATTTATATGAACTGTCTACTGTAGGTAAATTTGTGATCAGTTGCTGGGAGTGAAAAGAATGTGGGGAGAGACTTCTTAATGGGTATGAAGTTTAATTTTTAGTGCAATGTTCTAGAATTAGATAAGGGTAATGGTTGCATGACCTTGAGAAATACTAAAATCTCAGTAAAATATACAGTTCAAAATGGTCAAAATGATGAATTTATATAAACTTTATCTTACTTAAAAATTCAGTAGCAGAAGAAAGTTTCAAAAAAAATTAACCCAAGGAGCACAGAAGGGCATGCAGGAATGCTGTGAGGGTTATGTAATGTTATAAAAGTAGATTGTACAGTTGTGTGCTTTTATTAAAAGTCATGCAGCTACACTCGTAAGATGTGGATGAATTTTATGGTATGCAGTTATACCTTAGTAACTATATGAAATCAGTGCTATGATATAAATTTCGGAAACATCAAAGGAGAGCTTTTCAAATGTGAGTTTATCATAAGTAGTGTTCAGTGGTTTTTTAAGTTTCCTTTGATTCAGTAGGAGCCCAAGGTGCAGAAACACAGGAGCCCTTCCGTGTCCGGTGACCCTGGGCTCTGTGAGTCAGGTGTGTCTTTGTCCCAACCAACTCAGTCCATGGTGACACCACAGTAACTAAGCCAGTTTCTTCTGTGCAGACAAGTGGCTCTGGTGATAGTTTTTGCACATCAAGTTTTACCTTCTTTTTGTGCTACTTATCCTCAAAATCTGATTTGTTTGGTTACAGACATCCTGGTATCACCTTCTCTTACTCTTTTAGTTTAAATATCTATGTGCTACAGCCAAGTTGCACTGCAAAATCCTCTCAGGTCATTGCTGTTTGGTGCAAGGAAATGACATTTCCTCATTACCAGTCAGGAATAGACTCTGAGTGTTGAGGGGTTTTTTCCTGAAGCGTGGAATAATATATTCAAACTCTTTTCTCTGTTACCTCATTGCTTGGAACTTTTTTTTACCGAGTGCTGACACCAGACTCGTGCTGTATGGACTTGAGTCCCAGGAAATCTCATGCTCCCGCCAGGACGGGGAGATTACAGGAAGGTGTGCTGACTCTCCTTGTAGACTCACAATGTGCTGATGCGAGAGCAGGACATGAATGGGCTTTGAAATGCCTTTTTCCTTGAGCTGGGCTGAGAGGAGCATAGAGGCAGCCAGCTCCATGGCCTGAATCTCGTTAGCCTTGTAACAGTGAGAGAGATAAGTAGATGTGACAGTTATGAATGATCCTCTGCCATGCACTTTCGCGTTTCAGCTCAGATAAACTGACACTGCTGTCAAACACCAGCTATGGCGGCTGAGACCTCTGATGAACCTTCTAATATGGTAAATGGGAGTCTTAATTCTTCATTAACTGGAAAAAGGAGATTTGGCCATGTAATTTTCTCCTTGCTGCCTGTTTTAAAGATTCCAATAACCCAGCATTTACAGTTGAGTAGTCAGGGATTGCTTTTTTCCCCCCTACACTTGCAACATGCAGACTGTGAAATCTGAGGAAACGCCGCTTAAACCCAGACTTATTGCCTTGGTTATCTTTAATGACTTTGAAATGTATTGGCCTCATTATGGAACAGTGCAGTTATCAATTCCTCTAATTAGGTGATGTGCTCCCATAAGAAATTTAACATTAAAGCACAAAAAGGGACTAGTGAGAGGCATCCATTGCTGGCAGTCTTGGTATCAGTGTTGAACTGAAGATGCTGTTCTAACCACTTCCCCTGTACCCTGCCTCTGGCTCCTCCTTGCAGCCTATGGCATCAGCATTTTTTCTCTTTCCTAAAGAGCTTTATGTGTTTATAGCACCTCCAATACATTTGATGCCCTTTGAGAGCTTCTTGGTGGTAACCCGTGTGCCTTGTATTAAATCAGGAGCTCAGGAGAAGAGGAAGTGGACAGTTTGTGCTTGAGTGCCCCAAGTGTCAGTCCGTCTCTTCCTTAGCTTGTGACTCCTTCTTGTAGAGCTACAATAGCTTGTTAGTCTTTCTTATGTCATTCTGTTCAACTTGCTTCCTATAAGTGGCTTAGCAAGGCTTTTTCTTTTTAAAAAAAATACAGAATTTTAAATTAAATAGTTAATGCTGTTTCACTCATATTTTCCAGTTGCATTTCCAGGGAAAGTAGATGAGCTGTCTGGGCTTAGGCTGCAATGAAGAGACTTTTAAGTCTCGACCCTTCTTTTCCTCAATCACCTATCTGAACAACAACAGCAAAAGGCAACCTCCTCTATGGGGGACACTGTACTGCTTAAGTAATGTTTCCTAATACTTACAAATCCTTAGAGAAAACTACAACAGAAGTGTAAGAAATTACCTTTGCAGTTAATATATTATCATGGCTATTATTAGCACCATTATTACTACATGGGACTATTCTTTTAAACTGGCTACTTGAAGATGTATTTTAGATCTCATGAACAAAATTTACCTTTAGTGTAACAGTGCTCAGCTCAGTAGAGTGCCCTGAGTATAAAAATATGGGAGAGTAGCTTCCTTAAAATACACGATTCTGTATTTTGAGAAAATACACAATTCTGATTCAGGAGTGTCAGCTTTGTTACCTGCAAGGAGGTCCACTCCTAGCAAGGAAGTGTTAGGACACAAGCTTTGAGCATCTCCTCTCAGAACTCCTTCTGCTCTCAGCAGGCTCCTCCCTCCTCACCTGGGCTCTGGGAGTAGTCCTCCCCTCTTCACAGCACCGTGCTGCAGGGCTGGCCCAGCCCTGCTGCTCTTGTCTCTGCCATGCGGGTTTCCTGTTATCTTAGTGGATACCTTGATCAGTTCCTGTTATCTCACTCTGAGCTTCCCTTCCAAGAGTGAGATCTTGCCACACAGGTGGACAGCAGGAGGAGCCTCTGCCTCCTACTGGAATTCTTGGGCATTGGAAGCTCAGCTGCCTAAGTTGGAATTCCAGTTCTGTCACCTGCTTTCTGAATGATCTTAACTGAATGAGTTACTTAACTTCTCTGTCCTCAGTTTCCTACCTATACAATAAAAATGATAACAGTACTGATCTCATCAAAATTCTCAGAGAAGATTAAATGAATTAATGCATGCAAAGTGCTTAAAATAGTGCAGGTCACATAATAAGCATCAATTCATGTAGGCTGCTACTGATTTTACTTCTGCTACCATTACCATTGTACTGTCTCACCTCTGTCATACACTAAACAGCAAACCAGATCTTTTGGTTCTTGTTGAATCTATTCTTCTTAATGGCCAAGCCCTCCTATTTGCTATAGTTTTCTCTTTACTCCTATACAGTAATATGTGAAATTATAAATAAACAGAATTGATCTCCATGATATAAAAGAGATGTACACTATATCAGCCTGTCCTTCTTCTCCTGTCTTCTTCGTGGGAACTGTCCTGAAGTTTCATTAAATATCTTCTTTAAGGTAAGCCAGTTACTAGGAATATAACAGATACAATTGTCTGTTGGGTTGTATTCATTGAGTTGCTGCCCAGGAAAGAGGTACTTGCCAGATTCCTTCTCTCAGGTAACAGCAACAACAGAAAAAGTATCTGTTGATGGCTTCACCGAGGGTGTGGCGTTAGCCTTGGATTTTGAAGGATGAGTCAGAGTTTATCAGGCGAGGAAGACTGAGAAGAGCATCCCAGGCAGAGACAGTGCATGTGGGAAAATGGGTGTGGGGCCTTCATGTGCCATGAGGGCAGAACAGGAGTGGCAAAGGTTGTTAAGAGATTGCCTGGAAGACTCTGCTTATGGTAGGAAGCAGCCGGGAGTTCATCCTTCGGCCGTCTGCAGCAGGGACACAATCTGATCTCAGCTGCCGCTCATTCTGATGTCTCTGTGGAACAGCATCTTGAAGAAGGGCTAAGACTTGAGCAGGGACACGTCAAGTGGCTCTTCAAGTGCTGACCGCCCCGCCCTGCTCCTCCTATCGCCAGCTAGCTTGGCTGTGCTTCTGAGAGGCTGGTTTCGGAGCCGACTTCCCAGCAGCCCCTTGAGGACGTGGAGAGGGTGCGTGGAGGGAAGACATAATCCTTAGGCTGCCCTCATTCCACCTTAATCTTTTAAAAGAGGCGGGAGCAAAGCTGCTGTCACAGTGGGCTTGACTGAAGACAGCAGTCCTTGAGCATCCTTCCCTGAATTGCTGGCGAGCTTGGTGCTTGGAGAGGAGAGGAGATTAGAATAACATCCTCGTCTCTCATCAGTGAGAGGGCAGGGACCCTCACACCACACCGGAGCTGCTGTCCCGGGGCTCAGCCTCTCCTGACAAGTGTGCTGCAAGCATTTGGGGTGTTCTGTGCCTTTCTTTTACCTCACTTACTTGAAGAAGATGAGAATTTGCTTTAAAAAAAAAAAAAAGCCCAGAAAGCTTTGTAAAATGGCATTAAAACAACAACAAAAAATCTCACCCTTTGGGCCTCTGTCTTACAATTATCTATATATTATTTATATATTATTTTAATGACTTGAAGAAAATCAGCAGAATTGCTTATCCTTATCAATGATACCGTTTTACCTCTCTCTGCCTTTTCATCTTCTCTTCATCTCTTGCAAATTGTTATTTCTGGGGTATGATTATTGTAATTACTGTGAGAAAATGGATAAAAAAGCCATGACAATTTCATGCTGTAGTATTATTATGCAGGTTGTTTTTTTAAAAGATGACTATACCTCAGTGCAGTATTTGTTATTCCTAAATGATTATGCTAGAAATACTAATCAAAAACATCTCTCTCCAGAACAGCACTGTGGCCCTAACGTCAGCGGCTGTTCCTTTGAATGGGGTTGCACAATCTTTCATCAAAGAAACACATCACCCGTATCCCTGTCTTTAAAAACAGCAATTATGTGTAAATGCCTCCTGATTTATTTGAGCCAGGGCCACTGGCCAGTATGAGTCACTACAATTTATTGCTAACCGTCACTTTTACATGATAGGTCTGTAACAAATATCTGCCGCATATTGTTAAATTAATCTTCCATTTAAAATTAATGGAGTTAGACTCCCCAGGTTCAATGTAATTTCGTGTTCACAGGCAGGGAAGGATGTGCACTGCATACAAAATGAGACAAGGCCCAGTGCCCTAATCTTCCATCACCTTGAACCTGGAGACTAGGACGCGTCTCAGCACCAACTAATGAGATTGAGCCCACATCTCTCCTGAGGATGCTGGCTCAAAGAAGCTTTTCTGCTCAGCAATAGCAGGCTCTGTCTTATTTTAATAATTCCTCAGATATGACAAGTCTGATGTTATGTATGAAAGAGTTGGGCTTGAAAAAGAGATAAAATGAATTTTATATCATTACTTCAAAACCGAAGCCAGGAGAAGTTATGTTGCCGTTAAATTAAAAAAAAAAAAAAGGACAGGAAGCATTTTAGTCATAAAATATAGTAACTATAAACCAGGCATCATCCCTTCATTTATTTTAACGCACAGTCACCTTAGATTTCTTTTCTGTAATTCTTGAGCCTATTCATGCATTAATCAAAATAATGTGGATGAAAGCTGGAGCTTGTTCAATAAACATTTAGATGAAAATATCAGAAGGAACATACAGTTCCTTACAGGATATGTCACGCTGAGCCTCTGAAGTCCCATCATTTGTTTTTCATACCCTCTTTTGAGAATGCATCTTTCTTCTGTGTACCACTAACCTCCTACTAATCAGCCTCTGACAGTTTACAAATGATTGAGTCAAATTATACTGGGCTATTGGGTTCTTGGTTCTTTATTTCTTAATCTTTTACAAACTGAAGGACTTAAAGACCTGACAAAATGGGTTTCGCTTTCATACAGCAACTGTGGCAGTGCTGACAAATGGTTGCTGCTGTTCTTGACTCCCACCTGCTAGGTACTGGGCATTGAGCCCAATTCTTTATTTCATATTTTGAGTGGGGCTTCGCTGCATTGCCCAGGCTGGGCTCAAACTTTGCAGTCCTCCTACCTCAGCCTCCCGGTGTGCTGGGTTTACAGGTATGCACCACCACACCTGCATTTTTCCTCAATTCCTAAGGAATATTGGTCTCCAGAGACAATGGGATATTTTCCCTAGGTAAAGAGAATGTTTCCAGAAAGACAGTGAATTATAAAGTATGGTGAAGGCACAGAGAAACTTCCCATTTTCTCTCATTCTGTGGATTTAGTTCTGGTTTCTATGACTTCTGTTTATTTCAGAAAGGAATTCTGAGTATCTATACTATGTGTCTGATTTATAATGCAACATTTGATTGATGCTAAAACCTTTTCCATTTTGATTTGCTGCAATATAGGCCCATAGTAACATTTCTAAAGAAGTAGCATTGGAGCTGGACATGGTAGTTCAAGCCTGTAATCTGAGATATTTAGGAGGCTGAGGCAGGAGGATCATTAGTTTGAGAACAGCCTGGCTAACTTAATAAAAAAAAAAATTTAAGTCTGAGGATATAGCCTAGTGATACAAGAATTTCCTAGGATACATGAGGCCTTGAGTTCAATCCTAAGTATCATAAAAATATAAAGAATTAACATTGTATTATCCATAGCTTTTATTATTATTTTATCTAAATTTTATACCTTAGAATTCTGTTTCCTCATAAACTATACCTTTCACTAAACACAAAATGGAGGAAAAATGAAAACATTGGTAGAAGTGTCAAGTATAGTCACTGGTTAACTTACTGCCACTTGGTAGTTTTCAAAATTACATCTTTTGATAGGCTGTTTGTATAAAATATTTTCATAATGTTGCTCTTGCATAAGAATTAAAAATCTCGGGGAAATTTCGGAACCAGGTAAAGTGGGTGAAATGATGATAGTATAGATTAGAAAGTAAAGACATGAGTAGTAGTAGTAGGACCGCTCTCTTCAGGAGCCTGACTTGCTTTGTTACTTGGTGACCTCTCTTTTGATGTTTTCAAGTGGTTTGGATTTCTCCTGCAGGCCCCAGAGGAAGCACTAAGTCCCAGCAAGGCCCCTTTCTATCCCACTCACAGCTTCCTTGCCTCAAGTTAGGTGTGTGCTGCCTTTTGGCTTGCCTGGGCCACACTGAGTGAAGAGGAATTGTCTTGGGCAATAAAAATATACATAAGTAAGAAAACCTCTTGTTAAAATATTTTTATTGTGACATTAGAAAAAGAGAGGGTAGCAGGTTAGGCAAGTCTGGGCTGTGTTGTTTTTGTTTGCCGTACTGGGGATTGAAACCAGGATTTTCGCACTGGGCCACATCCCCAGCCCTTTTTGTGTTTGTGCCTTTGTTTGTTTGTTTGTTTGTGACAGAGTCTTCTTGAGTCACTAAGTTATAAGGCGGTTTTGAATTTGTGATCTTCCTGCCTCAGCCTCCCAGAGTACTTCGATTACAGGTGTATGCCACTACTCTTGGCTTTTATTTTCTCTAAAGCTTTTCCTTCTTATTTTTGTTCCTTCTCTTAAAAGGATTTCTAATTTTGTGCTTTAGAAACTTCATCTTGTTGAGATTTTCTTTTTTGTTGTGGAAGAGTGAGTAGGTTGATATTATCAAGCTTTAGGTCAGGGATAGGTTTATAGCTCTAAGCTTTAAATCAGAATGGAAGCAATGGAATGGGACCTCTGATCTAATCCATCTCCCACTTCATAGCTAATGCCATGGAGGCCTGAAGAGGTTAAGTGTCTCAAAGTCCAAAATGTATCTTTATGAGAATAGTGTGGTGATTCCTCAAATAAATAAATACATAAACATAGAATTACCATCCAATCAGCAATTACATTTCCGAGTAATAGCCAGAATTGAAAGCAGGGAATTGAAAAGATACTTGTACACCAGTGTTTACAACAGCATTATTCATAATAGCCAAAAAGTGGAAACAGCCCATGGAGACAGGGATTTAGCTCAGTGGTTCTGCCACCTGCCTTGCAAGCACAAGGTCCCGAGTTCGATCCCCGGTACCAAAAATTAAAAAAAAAAATTTTTTTTTAAGTGGAAACAGCCCAAATGTCAATTGCTGAATGGATAAACATGTGTTATATCCATACAATAGGCTGCAATTACTTACTTTTAAAAGGAAGGAAATTCTGACATATTATACAGCATGCATGAGCTAATAAACCTTGAAAACATTATGCTGATTGCAGTAACCCACACACAAAAGGACAGATATTATGAGATCCCACTTATATGTGACACTAGAACACTGCCAGGAGCCGGTGAGTGGGGAGTTCATGTTTAGTGAGAATGGGACGTCACTTTGGAGTTATGAAAACATTCTGTAAAGGATGTCAGTGATGGTTGAATAATAACATGGATGTACATAAAGCCAGTGACTGCATAGTTTAAAATGGTTAAAATGGAAAACAAAATTGTATGTTGTACCATAACAACACACACACACACACACACACATACACACACACACACACACACACTTATTATCTGAGAAAATATCCAGGCAGTAGAGAGTCTCTGTCTTCCACTCCCATTGCTGTAGCTAACATGAAGATATTCCCCAGTGTCAGTTTTACACCTGCTCTCTGGATGTTTTGAATATTAATCTTTCCCTTTCTCATTTCACTTTTCTTTTTTGATGCTTGTGTACCTGCTATATGATAGTTGTAAAGACTAAAGATACAAATAGCGCTGAACCTAAGAAAAATTTACATGAAGTATTTTAAGAATATGCATATAAAGTATTCAAAGCTATTCCTATAAAATATTAATGCTAAGAAAAAATAAAACCATCCCCTATTATGCAAATGCATAAAATAACTGTCATCTCATTTAGGTAGTTTTTATATTTTATTCTCTGTTATAACATGTATCAGAATTTCCTTGTCATTATATGGATAATACTGAAGTTTGTTTATCCATTTATCAGTTGAAAGAAAATGGTCTGTTTCTACTTTTTCAGTAATTTTGTTACTATGTCATCCAATTTTATAAACACTTCCTGGCCAAAGCAACTAGTAGAATGTACATCTCTGAATGGCTGATTGTCTTTATTTTGTAGACTAAGAAAATCCCCAAAATTATTATTATAAAAGCGTACAGCAGGGCTAGGGATTTAGCTCAGTGATTTTGTCACCTGCTGCGCAAGCACAAGGACCCGAGTTCGATCCCCGGTACAAAAATATAAAGAAAGAAAAAGAAAAAGAAAAGGGTACAGCAATATGTTTCCTTAAAAAGGGCAAATAATAGGTTTGAGTTTCAAAGAAGAGAGTTTATCAGTCTGAGACTAAGTAACTTTGGTAATTGGCCTTTAAAAGGCACATAAGACTGCAGGAGGCAAAAACGTGTGCCCGAGGGTACAAAAGGATCGCAAGGCAGGAGAGGGACAGGTGCTTTTGGAATGATCCTTTGCGGTTTGTTTGCAGTGTGAACTATGCATGGGAATTACTGCTGGAGAAGCACACTGAGCTCATTGGTTGAGGGACTGTAGGCCACACTGAGGGGTCTGTATGTGTTATATGTGGAGTTTAAAGAGCTCCTGGGATGGATTTTTCTAGAGGACAAGTGCTTGCCAGACATAGGAGAACAAAGCTAGAGTTGTAACCTTAATTGGCTGTCTGTATAGAGGTACTAATTGAAGCTTTTGGATGAGCAAGATCATGAAGGCACAGACCAAGATGGAACCCCAAGAGCATTTCTCTTCTAGTGGGAAGAAGGGGCTGGTGAGGAGGAGTAGTCAGAGACTTGAAATAGAAGATTAAGTAGAAATGAGATCAGGAAGGGACTTTTCCAAAGAAACCTGGGCAGGGAGTGATCCTGAAGTGTTAATGCTGGGGAAAAGACTTTTTTAAAAAGATTTTTTTTAAAAGAATTGAAAAAAAGACTTTTAAAGAGGATCAAAAAAGAGAGGAAGTTCTTGGATTTTCATTAAGACTCCTGCTATCCAGTCTGACTGCATTCAATGATGTAGCAATTAAAGAATTATAATTCTTAGGGGTCCTTCACACTGTCCCTTTCAGTGCCTTTTGTGATGCCATGGTCATCTAATTGGTTGAGGCATATGAGAAAGCTTCATTGAAGACAATACTATAGGGAAGCTTTTATTGTGATAGAAAGGGACAAATAATCAGTTCCTAAGTTACGTATTAAAGTGAGTAGATAAGAGAAAAAAAGAAAGAACATGCAAGGCAAATTCTAGACTCTTGCTGTTATTGTAAGTCAGAGCCCAAACTATGTGATAGAGAGATACATAAGTAGCAAGTGTCAAAAATCACATTGGAAATCTAAATATCTGTCAAAGAGAACAAAGAACTATCAAGTTAAGAGTGTGTTAAGAAGATTTAGATTTTATATGACTTTTTTATTAATTATATCAAATAGCACTGATTAGAAATAATAAGCATTTGGAGACATCTCAGGTGATTACTGTCATGAACAAGTCCTCCCTTTAATCTGGTGCACTTTATTCTGATGCACTTACTTTTGGGTAGGATGTGTACCTGTGTACATCACAGACATTTGTGAGTACTTTTATTTTATTCCATCATCCTCAAGCAAAATATGGGATTGTTTTATTTACATTAGACCAACTTGATTTTATAAAGTACAGCGAATAACCTTCCAGTGAGAATATTTGTACATAGCAAGAGTTGTAGTACGTGTCTTGTGTCTTTTAAAATGAAAATTCATTTTAAAAGTATTTAAATATCAGCCCGGGGATTTAGCTCAGTGGTGCCAGGCCTGCCTGGAAAATGCAAGGTTCCTGAGTTCCATCCCCAGTACCAAAAAAAAAAGTATTTCAATATCAAGTATACCTACTTGTGTATGTAACTGAATATGAAGATAAAATTGTCAGTACAGGAAATCTCAGGAATTCCATAAAAGTATTGAAAATCAGTACTGTCCTTGCTTGCTGTTTCAGGAGTTTATTGACTACTCGGATTACTTCTCAGTAAGACCACTTCTCAGTAAGACCAATAAAGAATGTCAATCTGTCAAAAAAAGAAAAAAAAGTCACCATTTCTGCATTTCTACCCCGTACTGTTAAATAATCAGGTTCATCTTTAGAAGAAAGATTCTTAAGTGCTCTTAACTTGTAGCAGTTTAGGTGAAATCATTTCATTAGAATTTGCTTTATTTCTGTCTTTTTGAATGACACTTTCAGCAGTGTCTTTAACGCGGGTCTTGGGATTTTGCACACCTTTGAGCAAGCCTCTCCCCTCACCCTTCCTGCCTCTTAATAAACCTCAAAGCTCAAATAGAGACCATGAGGTTCTGAAATCGGAAAGTTTCTGCCTTTAGCAGCTTACTTGATGGGAATAAAAATGACTGATGGCCCTCTCTCCTGGACCCTTTTGTTCGATTCAGCTATGATTATGGAGCCTATTAGCTGGAGTTACAACCTATTTAAAAGCAGTGCTTACCAGTAATGGGGGCCAAATGATTTTGGAAAGTTCAAATGTACTGGACTCCCTGCAGAAATGAATTCAACCCTGAACATATTGCTGCAGAACCTGAATGAGGCTGCTTCAGTGGGACCGAGAGGATTGTGAACTCTGTGAGAAATGAGTGGATAGTAGAATTCGAGATCAGCTAGATGTTCGGCTCAAGGGCAGTCTCAGCTCTGAAGTTCATCACAGCAGTTTAATCAGGCTCCAATGAGGAGGTTGCCCAGAAAGGAATCAGCCTTCTGTGTGACAGGAAAACAGTTTATTTAGAAGATTCTTTATTTCTAGTAAGTCTGGGTGGCAGGGCTTCCCAGGGATACACTGAAATGAGGGGACTGCTGCACTTGATAAGTGAAAGTACTTTGGTTTACCTTGGTACAGAAATTGAAATCTGGAGAAGATTCATACCAGTCATAGTCTTGTCCAGAAGGAGCATGAAATCTCAAAAGCTCCAGCTCCTTCATCTTTCAGAATAAGCAGACTAGGGTTCACCTTTGGCTGTAGTCGTCAGGTATTCTCTCCTATTGTGAAATTATTTTCACATGAAATATATGTGGGTGTTACATAGCGTGGCAATAAAGAGTGTGAGCTTTAGAATGAGCACACCATGGCCAAACCCCAGCTCCCCTCTTTGCTAGCTGTGTGACCCATATTCTGTTCTCTTTTCTCTTTGTTTTCTTTTCTTCTCCTCTCCTCCCACCCCCTACTTTTCCTTCTGTTTGCCTCCCTTCCTCTCCTTGTTTTGCAGTGCTAGTGAGTGAACTCAGGGCCTCATACATGCTAGGCAAGTGCTCTACCACAGAGCTTCCTCCTGACACCTGTTTAAAAATTTTATTTTGAGACAAGATCTTGCTAAATTGGCCAGTCTGGCCTCATGCTGCCCGAATTTCCCTAGTAGCTGGGTTTATAGGCATGTGCCACCACATCCAGATGACCCATAGTTTCTTTGGCTATAATATGAGAATGGAAATGCTAACCTCACAGGATTATAGTGAGAATTAATACGTACTAAGTGCACATCAGTGTCAGCACATATTAAGTTGTCAGTAAATAATAGTCCCTTGTGGCTTTTGGACTTTGTCATCATCTTGTCCCTTTTTTGCCCACTTTTCTACTCTCTTTTTGACCAAGACTGTTCACTACTTTAAGAATAAATAAGTTAAACCCTGTTCAGGGGTCTTTGGATTCAGAAATGAAAAAAAGAATAAACATCTGGAGATTTGGACAGCTGATTGATCCTTAAGAGCCCAAACAAAAACATTCCCTTCCTCCACCTCACATTCCAAGTGAGTGGGTTATAGAATGACACATTTTTGGCAAAGAAACATATTTTGACAGACAGTTTATGACTGTACACATAGCATGAGAAGAATATATTAGTTCTTTTTGTTATTCACCAGCTCCTAAGAATGTATAGGTATTTTGTCTGACATTGATAAAATTAGAAAATAAATATACTAGATGTATTCCGAATTTACTCCTCCCCCACCTTCAAGGCTCTGGCAGATAATGTGCCTTTGTGTCTCCACATCCATATCTGTGTCCTTATCTTTTATCTGTATCTATTTATCTGCCTCTGTGTCTGCATGTGTATGTGGAAAGAGACTTAATAGAAATGAGAACTGGGATCTAAATTATTAGCTTTATGGAGGCCTTATGCAAGAACCCAGTGATCCCTGAAATTCAGGGCACTCAGATAAAAGCTACACTCCAGAGAGTTTCGAATATCCTCTTAAAGAGGAGCCTCCTAACCTACCCTGCCTTGTACCTTGAGGCCCTAAGGGGGTGTATCTGGCCTGCAGTCAGTACTAGCTAAATGCATGGAAGGGGACCACAGAACAACCCCAGCCATGCTATACCTTGGAATAAGGACCTTGCCCCTTGACTATATCATAGGGCCTTGGAGGCTCCTTGCTTTGATCATACCTTGCTGAGAAGAAGAAGAGATAGTAAATATTGGAGAGTTTTCTTTTCTGGGGTTAAGGGGAAAGGGTGAAAAGAAGAGCATAGAAAAGACATTCCAGAGAAATGACAATGGCTAACAGTTTGAAAACCTAAGAGGCAGGACAGGGTAATTGTGTGGACTTGACTTTAAACATTCATGATCATTCAGAGAAGAAAAGGAGTATAATCTGTTTAGGGTGTGATAATCCACTACTCATTTTCTGTCATACTTAACAAACGTGTTATTTGTTTAAAACAATTTAAAATTTTAAGGACTTTGAAAATTCAGACTAATGTATAAAAGCTATATAGTATATTAATAAACAAATGATAGCTGTTTAAAGAGCATTTAAAGTCTCTTGTTATATTCCTCACCTGGTTCTGAGGAAATTAATTAAAGGGAAAAAGGCTGTGTAACTTGCAGTTTAGTTTTGTTGAGGAAGCCAGTACCGCAATCTGTTTACTGCCCTCTCCCAGGACACACCTCCCTCCCCGAATGACAGCAACAGCAAGACAGAGCAGACAGCATGGGTGCGTTATAGGGTACAACATGCATTGTTGGGATTGCAAGGATGTAGATAGGGTAGATTAAACTGAAATCCTTACTTTGAGTTCCTGAGCTATGCTCATGGATGACAGTGTGTGTATGCACGAGCATGTGTATAAGAGAAGACAGGAGAGAGATTTATTCAGGGTGTCCATGGCTCCCCCGGGCCTGGTGGCATCCATCGTGGGACTTAACTCCTTTCCCAGCAGAATTAATGGCAGTACAGGCTTCTTCTGGACAAACCTCCCAACTCTTCCTGCCTCTACCAAAGTCGTCACCACATTCACTTGTCACACAGCACCCCCTACTTCTCAGTACCAATTTTTGTCCCTCACACGGGCTGCTGTAAGAAAACACAATAAACTGGGCAGCATGTAAGAAAGAGAAATTTACCTGTCATGGTCCTAGAGGCTCAAGCCCATGATCAGTATGCCGGCAGATTGAGTGGCGGGCGAGGGCCTGCTTTTGCTCAGGGAAGCTGCCTTCTAGCTGTGTCCTCATAGCACTAATCCCATTTATGAGAGGGCTTCACCCTCAGGAGCCAGCCACCTCCAGAAGGCTCCCCCTTTAATACCATTCATTGCCTTGGGGGTTAGGACTTGAGCGTGTAAACTTGGGAGTCATAAATACATCATGGCACATGCAGGAGAGACAGCAGGCTAGCATACTTGCCATATTTAGCTGACAGAATATTAAATGAACTGTTTTGAGGAAGGATTTTGTGGAAAGAAGGAGTAAAGGACAGAACAGGACAAAATATGGAGAATTGCTTTCTCCTCGGGAAATGCCTCCAGCCTCTAACTCAGTGTGAGGGCCTGGGGTTAATCCCCAATACTACAAATTAGTTAATTAAGTAAGTAAACAAAGTGAAAAATGCCTGATGTATATCAGCCTGCAGTGTACATGTAGATATTTTACAGAAATTGTTAACATTTTAAACATTTATTCTATTAAATCAGACCAGTTGTCAAAAAATATATATATAGTAGATGCTATATAGACACAATATGAATTTTTATTCTATTGATGAGAAGTTTATATCATTTAAATACTATCATAAGGATAATTTAGAATCCCAAAAAGCTATTGTTGGCTCTATTCAGAATATTAACTTATGTTTTCAATAGAAATATTTAGATGGATATATTGTCAGTGTGTGTGTTTCTCTGGAAACTGGTTTAGATAAAGGTGGGATGGGACCACTTGCTCTACCTGGAGGAAACAGTATTAGTTGTTTGTTTGTTTGTTTGTATATGTTTTGTTCTGTGAAAGGAACGATTGATGGTGCTTACTGCGTGATTGATCTGCCCTTCCCCTCCCCATCAGGAGAATTCACTGCTGCAGTGAGAAAACCATATTCCACCTAATTGAAGGTGCCATCACTTGGAAGACACAACATTATTTTATGTACCACTAGGAAAACATACTAACAATTAAACTGACATGCCATTGATTTTAAGATGCATTCCAATTTCAGAGATGATAAGTGCGCAAAAATGGGCATTTTTGGAATTGATAAAATAGTGTAAGCCCCGTGTGGTGTGTATATACGTGTGTGTGTGTGAGTGTGTGTATTTCATCCTTTAAAGTTGCTTTTAATATTTGTTTGATACAGTTCATTTAACATGGTACAAATCTGAAGTCTCCATGTAAATGAGTCCTTTGGAAAGCCTACTTTCTCCGCTTTTCAAAGAAAAAAAAAAAAAGAGTCAGGTACAAGAAGGCAGATTTACTTTAAAGTAAAAGCCTTTTTTCCAAAGAAGAAAAAAGAATTGGGCAAGGTGGTGCATGCATGTAGTCCCAGCACTCTGGAAGGCCGAGACAGGAGGATCCTATGCCTAAGCCCAGCCTGAGCAACTTAGTAAGACCTGGTCTCAAAACAAGCAGTACAGTGTACTGAGGATGTAACTTAGTGCAAAAGCCCTGGGCCAGTCCCCAGTACCACACAAATGAATAAACAAATAAAGAAGTGTAAGGTGAAAGTGTGTGCTCTTAATTAACAGGCAGCAAACTACTATGTTAATTAACTGTGAGAGAAGCAGATTACTAGTTTGGCAAAATCCAGTAGCTTATCTAATTTCATGGTTATGCTTCTTGTATGGCATCTTCCAGTTTTAAATTGCCCACTCAACCTATATTTTTCTCTAGTTTTATCATGTTGAAATTTACCATGTGTTTATTTTACAACAGCACAAAAAACTGACAGTATATAGAGCAATGCTGGATGTTATATGTCAAGTGGTCAGAAAATCCTGCAGGTTTTTCTACTTCAGTACCTATCCCCGTAGTAATTTTTGGTGACTGCATAGTATGCCATCAGGAAGCATCAATGTTAACCGTGCCCCGTATAGATGAATATTTAGATTGTTTGCAGTTTTCACCTCAGTAACATGGCTCTGTGTACTTTTTTTTTTTTGTCACATCAAGTGATCATTTTAGGATCAGTTCCTAAACTGATCGTTAAATTTCTGGTCAAAGGCTAAATTTTTTTTTTATAATAACAATGTTATAATTATCTCTTTATTTATTTATTTTTGTACCAGGGATCGAACTCGGGTCCTTGAGCTTGTGAGGCAGGCAACAGAACCACTGAGCTAAATCCCCAGCCTCAAAGGCTAAATGGTTTTAATATTAGTATGTGTGCTTGGAAGGGACCATGACTCTTCATGTTCAACACTACAGGATATCATCTTTCCCACCTCTTAGCCAGCTGGTTTGGGGTTTGGTTAAAAGACACCTATACTTGGCTGCGCTTGGTGGCACACACCTGTAATCCCAGCTACTGGGGAGGCTGAGGCAAGAGAATTGCAAGTTTGAGACCAGCCTAGGTGACTTACAAGGGCCTGACTCAAAATACAAAATAAAAAAGGGCTAGAGATGTAGTTCCATGGTAGAATGCCACTGTATTTAATCCCCGGCAATGGAAAGAAGGAAAGAATGAATGAATGAGTGAATGAATGAATGAAAGAATGGACTATTTTTGGTTTTTTCAGCATTTAAAAAATTATAGTTAGAAGTGAACACCTTTTCACACATGTTTGGCCTTTTCAGAATGGTTCTTGACAACAGAAAGAGCCAGAGGTTCTCAGGGGCTTTCACTCTGCTTCATGGAATCCCATGAGCTTTTGAGGAAGCTTTATCAAGTTCTTAGAGATAAAACTGTCTTTTCTAAAACTCACTGTGATATGGAGATGGGATCTGGCCCACCCTGTTACTCCACCTTCAGGCACTGATGAGGAAAGGTGGCATAAGAAAGCCAGGGAAGATTTGAAAGATTCCCTCTTATTTAGAAACAGAACCTTTATACTTCTGACTGCTTTGTTTGTTGCTTCTGCTGTTTTTCCTTCTCCTCTTCCTCCTCCTCTTCTTCTTCCTTTCCTCCTCCTCCTTTTTTTCTTCTCCTCCTCTTTTTTCCCCTTCTCCTTCTCTTGCACTTTGTGTTGAAAATGTATATATTTTGAAATCAGCCAGCTAGACTCAGTTTAGATATTCCCAGTTGTGTCAGTAACCTTGAAAGCCTCCCAGTCAGGTGCCCATGAGCATTTGCCTTCTTCCCTCTGTCAAGCCTCATCTCATGGGAGTGTTGACCCTCAGCCACATCAGTGTTACACAGCTTCTTCACTGCCAATTCAGCCTGACTGTTGGCCTTGATATCCACAATAAACATGAGAATGGCGTCTTCTGTCTTCTTCGTGGCCCATGATGAGGGCAGTAGTGGTGAACTACTCTTCCAACGGTACTTGGGCTAGTACCCTCCAGAACTAGAGCTGTAGTATTTTGGGCCCTTGGAATAGGGGTGACATGTGGAGAGTGTGTGCGTGTGTGTGTGCTGCCTTTCTGTGCAGCCTTCTTGGCCTTCAGAGCCTTTGCTTTGCCTTTGGCTTTGGGAGGAGCAGGAGACTCCTTCTTTGCTTTTGGCACCATCTTGGTTAAAAAAAAAAGCGTACTCTTGACTGCTTTCTGAGATGCTAGGATTTGATGAAGAAGTCAAAGACTCCTTTCCTCTAAGTGTGCTGCATTTCTTTAATATTGCTTTCTTTTGTTTGCATTGAAAAGTTGTCATCATTACTTGCTTTTATGGATACAAATAACCAAATACTGTGGCTTGGCAGTAGCTAACAATAAAATTTTGTAGCATGGCCTTGCTGATTTTCTTAAGAGGGAAAATTGAGTGATTTCTTTGTGAACCTCTCTGCTGTCAGAAGCTCTTATCATTTGAATCAACATGGGAATTACATTTAGAATAAATTAGTAAATTCCCATTTTGTATGACTATACTATGTAATCTTCAGGAACCATAATGACTGAGTAGTACAGAGTGTATTTCCCACTTAGTAATTACAAAACACATTGGCTCTGAGAAGCCATGGTATCTGGCTTTTAGGGCTCTGCCCTAGTGCTGCCTGCTCTGCTAGGCAGGCTATTTTGTAGTAAGCACAGTATTGTACAGTGGAAAGCTCTTAGTTTTTGGAGTCAGACCAGACATAAAGTAGATTCATCTCTGCCATTTACTAGCAGTACTGTCATCTTTGAAAATAAGGAGCAGCATGATTATTGGGACAATTTATTTAATGGGGTAAATCATGAAGATCAGTTAAGTAGTCAGCATCAAACTTGGCAGATGTTTATGTTGCCTTCTTCACATGTCCCTGAAACCTTTATCCACGGCCTTCCGAGTTCCTTAAGAGTCTTGATCTGGGTTGCACATTGTTGTTTATTCAAAACTTAATATTGATAGTTGTCTCTTGACATTTGTGTGTTTATTGGTATCCATACCATCATCTTTTAACACATATATTCATTTATCAAATAATTATTGAACCACTTCTGTGTAGTAGGTCTATAGTAAGATGCTAGATCATGTTCATGAGCTGTTGCTACTCCCCTCATGGAGCTTACATTCCAGCAGGGACAGCCTATATGAAATAAATATTTACTCACTAAATAAAAATCATGATGATTTCTTTTAATGGTGCCATAAGAGGCTATGTGTTTGGACCAGCTTGTGGACACATTTAAACAGATATCTGTTGAGTAAGTAGGAGGTAGCCAGGTAAAGGTAGGGATGATAAGTCTTTAGGCAAAGAGAACAGCATCCTCAACCAGGAAAGGAAAAGGAAGGAAAGGAGGAAGAGGAGGGGGAGGGGAGAGGGGAGAGAAGAGGGCGAGGGGAAGGAAGACAGAAAAGAAAGAAGGCATGCAAATGGGCAGGCATTGGTAGAGAAATGGGTTAAGGCTGGAAATCTTGTTTAGGTTCTTGAAGGATAGGTACAGGATTCGGATCTTTGATCTAAGAGCAACAAGAAGATATTCAAGAGCTGAAGGCTTTCCCATGAAAATCATCAGTAAAACAGATAAATGGAGAGATTTGAATTGGTCTTAGATTGAGCTGGAGTTCAGACTCAAAGGTCCTATCTGTATACTACATTTGCCTCTACATTTCCCCACAGTCTTTTAAAAGATGAAACAAAACACTGGAGTGATACTATCAACCATTCTTTTAACTCTGAAATTCTATGATTATGCTTAATGTACGAGACATTTTATTTTGCAAATAAATTGAAATACCTTTTTTGCAGTTCTGGAATCAGACCCAGGGCCTCACATATGCAAGGCAAATGCTCCACACCTTTAGCCCCAAAGGTGTATTTCTGATGAAAGACATTTTCAACTTAAACTGAAAGGGGATAATGATAAAAAGTCTTTAAGATCTTTTGAAATACAAATACAGTACTATGCTTAAAGACAAAATTGATACTTGTCTTTAAAATATATTGAAAACTTTAAAATAGGAAACTGTATATAAGTGAAGAATGGTGAGTCCAAAAGTAATATTCCTTAGGAGAATTGGGTAGATTATTTCCCGAACCTTGGTTAGTCTTATAATTTTGTGAACCTAAGGCTAAATTGAATTATATGTGGTGTGCTTGAATAAAGAGTAGAACCCTGGTCTCCTAATTCCAGATCCAGTTCTTACGTACTTTTTTTTTTTTTTTTTTGCCATACCACATAGGCAGAATCCAGGTTTTCTAAGAATTTTAGTGGAAGGTACCTAATCATTTGGTCCCGCCCCAGTGTCTTTGTAAGAAGCTGAGACCTAGTGTTGGACACATGAGCTGCCTAATTGCTGAGATTGTTTCAGATATACTCAGCACCACTGTATTTCTGATAGCAGTACTTTTAGAGTAATCTCTAAAATCACAACAGAAGATAATTAAGTTATTGCTTTTACCACAGGGAAGATTACTTTGATCTGCTATAAATGCTGTCTACCTTGATTTCTTTTCCCTTTTGTCCCAACTTTGCTTATTATTCTCTTTCTAGTTTTGCCCCAGCCTTTCTATTTTTGCCCCATGTGAGTTTTGGTAAATCTCTATTCATCCTTCTTAAACTGTGGTGAGTGTCACGGACAAGGTCAGAACTTAAGGAAGTGTTGGGAACAGGGTGTAATCCTGTGATGGTGCCTGAGGTATGGTGCCTGATGTTCTCACATGTCACACACCTGTTGTACTGGCTTGGAGTTACAGAGCTGAGTGACTGATCCTTGGCCACAGAGTCTCATCATCTGGATAAATTATTATTTATTTGCAATGTACCATCATATCTTTACCTACTTTAAGAATATTTCCTATTAAAAGTGTCAACTGAGAAAAAGCCAGCAAGCAGATATTACCTGCTTAATAAACTATTGAAGTTAATGTCATTAAAAATGATATAGCTCCTCCCACCAGTGTAGGGTTTAGGTGACCACATTGTTCTATTTGTCCATCTATATACTAGAATTAAAAGTCCTAAAGTAATATTAAAATAACATTCCTTAAAAGGTAGGGAGAAGGAAAATAATATTTATCTTCAATATTATCTCCAGTTATATATTTATTAGGTACATTTTTGCATAAGATCACTTCTAGTTTTTGTTAGGACAGGTAAATCAAATGAATCCTTAAGAAAGGATAGAAACCTAGAAGAGCTGCCTTTAATATTTCCTCTTCCCTAGAAAATAGAAAGTATGTAGATAGATCTTTCTCAAATGGCTAAGGGATCAAGAGATGGATGGAGGGGGAATAACGGAGAGAGAAAGGGGATGAAAAAAGGAATTAGGATATTTTATGTACTTGTTCCACCTCCACACAGGAATGTAAACACTATGTACTGCAAATATGTACTAATAAAAACGAAAGTACACAAATTCATCAAGATGTATACATTAAATATGTGCAGTCTTCTGTGTAATATTGTGATTTAGTAAAGCTAGAAGAACAGAAACAGAATCGTAAGCCCCAGCTCAGACATTCTGAATGAGAATCTACATTTTAAGATCCTTATATACCTCCAAATCTGAGAAGCACTGCCATCGCCACCCCCTCCATCTCCTTATGAGAAGCATTTCCGACACTGTTAGGGTTTAGGTTTGAAATGTCCCCCACAACTCATGTGCTAAAGATGAGCATTTCCAAAATGACAGTATCATGAGGGCTTTAAGCTCATCAGTGGATTCATCCTTTGAGGAGACCTTAATTTGATGGCATCATTGGAAGGTGATGGAAATAGGAAGTGGGCCTAGTTGAAAGGAGTGAATCAAGGAAGCATGACCGTAGGGACCATACCTGGTCCCTGGCATTTCTTCTCTGGTTTTCTCTCCCTCCCCCTCCCCCTCTCCCTCTCCCTCTCCCTCTCCCTCTCCTGTCTTCCTGACAGCCATGAAGTGAACAGCTTTTCTCACCATCATGATTGTTCTGCCTTGACATTAAGGCCTTAAGCATTGGAGCCAGCTTACCATGAACTGAAACCCCTGAAACTGTGAGCCAGAATAACTCTTTTCTCCTCTTAAGTTGATAATTTGAGGTATTCAGTCACAATAAAGAAAAGCTGACTAACACATCCACGGTGTTGCTTTTTATGTTTAATAGTTTGTCTGAATATAAAATATTTGTTATTCTGATTAATTATGTATTAGTGATCATTGTAATAACAACTCAAAAGGCACATCCTTAGAATTGTATTGTCAAAGGACAAATTCAAAATGTCCATTTCACTTTAGATGTTTAATTTGGATAAAAAGAAGTATGATAATCAATAAAAATGTTTTAGCTCTAAATATATATTAAAATAAAATTCTGTGAAGGAAGTTGAAGAGAAATATGACTTCAAGAAAATAAAGAAAAAAATGTAAATTTTAAAAATGTTTTCATCCACCCAAAACAGATATCTTTGTTGTCTTGCAAATAGTGTTATAAAATGAGGATTTTTAAACCCTCATTATGGAAATTATAGTGGTAATACTTACATTTCAGCCCTTAGATATTCTCAGTGATCTTTTGATCTTAAATGTTTCCCAGTGTGTTGATTTGATTATAGTCATAGCTAAAGGTGGGGAGTTTTTGCTCTTTAGCTAAATAGTACAAATAAGCCTCTAAAGATGAGACATAGGGAGGAAAAACTAAACTAAAAGATTCTTTGAGGTGGCAGAAGGGCACAAGTTTTGCAGTCTTCATTATGGGACCCTTATCGGTAGTTGTTTCTTTGTTAAAAATTACATAAAGTCCTTAAACTTCAGACTTCATTTTCCTTGTCTGAACATTTTTTCCTCTTCTTGCTAACTTTGGTCTGCTTGCATTGCCTAGCCTTTAGGCTTCTGCTCCCTGTATTGCTAATGCCAACTTCTAATTAGAGATTTATTAGGTACTCTATGTAAGAGGGAGGAGGTCAAAGGAGAAGGGAAATGGAGAAGCCAGAAAACACTGAAAGAAGGCAGGAGAGGAGGAGCAGCGTAGGAAGGAGATTAAAGATGAATAAATGAAGACAAATGCAAGGACAATGAGGTGGGGAGGCCTGACTAGGAGGAAAATTCTGAAACTGCGCTAGTGAGAACACATGTAAAATAGGGGTCTGGTGGAAGATCTCCAGCAAAAGTAGTGTAAATCAATGATGAGTAAATTAATAGGGCAATTGTGCAAATGGGACTCACTCATTTAAACTAAGTGTAATACATCATGAATGATTTAGAGATAATGCAACCCGCAGGGCATACCTTTTAATCTACTCAAGACCCAGTAGAGAATGCTGTCACTTCAAGGTTAAAAAGGCAGAGGATCAGAACATGAGTGTGTCTCTTCATTGTAACAGTGTTAATAAGACAGATTCTCAGCAACATGAAAATTAACCAGACTCGCAAGCTTAGCTTGTGATTTATAGATTCAAAAGAAGCTTAATATATTCCAGATTTCTCCCTCCAAACCCCAAATATTTCTTTAACAAATGTTTTTAAAGTACTGATTTGAATAGGTTAACGGGTTTTATTGCCATAGATGGAAGTGAAACTGAAGTGAGTCACTGCACGTATAATCAAAGGAACATCTGAATATTAAGTGGGTTGTAATCACATTAGATTCCAGTGCTGTTGGAAGGTGCAAGAATGTATTCTGAGGCGAGGGAAGAGAATTCTGACCCATAAGTTCTCACTTCTCTTGTTCATGCATTCATTCATTCATTCACTGTGTCTGTAGATGTTTGTTGACATCATGCCATCCAGGCGGTTCCAAGGAGGACTGCTTAGGAGGACTGCTAACCCTTCCAACAGCTTCTACCTGAAACGGACACTGTACAGATTCTTTGAGCCCTCTGGCCAAAAGGAGAAAGGAAACGCTGGGTATGGAGATGAATTTTATTTTATAGAGCTTTGAGGATTCCAAGTCTACTGTTCATTTGTTTTTGTTTCTTGTGGTTCTGGATATTTAACCCGGGGCCTTGTACATGGTAGCCATTTGTTCTACAATTGAGCTATATCCTCAGCCCTACTGTTCCTTTTAGATTTAGAAAAAGGTCAAGTGTCTTAGCCAAAGTCTAGAACTAGTTGAAGTGTTGAGAATTAGAGGAATGTGGAATTCTTTTCTAAATCACTATTAGAATTTATTCCCAGTTTTTGTCTTCATAAAGTTAGAGATACAGTCTTTAGCTATCAGGGGTTAGAGGTAGAAACAGTGGCAATTAGATGTTAGCAAGTATGTAAACACTTTTGTTAGAGGAAAAGCAAGCGAATAAGTTCAATTCTCCAATAAATTTGAGGTCTCAAAACTGGAAAACAGACCCAGTTTCATAAAAAGGGCTGTGTTTTTGCATGTGATATCACAATATGCTTATAAACCTTTGTCAGTGACTGGGGAAATGACAATTCCAAGTGTTTTGCCAGTTTACATACTCATTAAACTAAGCCAAGATTTCCAGGGAATGTGGAAACCAGCAATTCATGACCAATCTTTCATATAAAGAGTCATGACATCAAACATGCAAACAAGTTGATTACAGATAATTTCTGAAGATATCTCCTGGGGGTAAACAAGCACCAATTTTTAAGTTCTCTGTTATAAATGATCATGACTTTATGATTTTCTGTGTAAAGATGAAAATAATTCCCCACGTCCATAAAACAAATCACTAGTGATGTTAAATTTTTAAAAAGTATATAGCACAGCATTATGTCAGAAGACACTCACCATGCTTTTGAATCATTTGGGGTTTACGTTCTTCCATTTTGAGGATTAGGAAAGTTACACCTTCCTGAGACAGCATATCTAAAATCTGGTAATGGTATGAAAAGGAATGTCAGCAAAACGTAACCCTGTGTCAGTAGCAAGTGTTTCTTTTCTGTTCTCAAGTTGCTTAAAGGCTTCTTGTTCAGTTTTGTTTGGTCACTCACATTCAAATCCTAATTCTCTGGTATAGATTCTACTGACCGCTGTTTGCTAACACCAGTGAAAAATTACATACTTCACTTCTCATTTACAGAATGCTTTAGTTTAACCTTCATTTGTTCCTCTTTTCTCTACTCCTCCCATCCCTGTTCAAGTATCAAATCCTTCGATAATTGTTAACCTGTCCATCTGGAATTGTTTGGCATTAAGCTATGAGTGTATGCATTTCTTCTAATAAATTAGAATTTTTTAAAAGTGCTGTCTGCCAAGAAGCAAAGTCATTACGTAGTGTGTATATTTTCAGTGTGTTGCTATAAAAATCTCCTTAGCTAAACATAATAGGCAGTTAAAATAAATTTCAAATAACCATGCCACTTCTAGGTTTTAAAATCATTAAGCTGAAGATAGGTGGTCTAATTTTACTCTATTTCCATTCTTTTTATTCATATGGAATTATTCTTGCTCTGTAAACTGCCCCTCCCCAACATATATCTTAAGTCTTAACAGATGTATAGATCTGCCTAAATAATACATTTCTTCATTAGAACATTGGACAAAACTGCGCTCTTCTTTTACAGCTGGGAATTAGATTTATAACAGTTGAACATTCCATCATCTTTGTTGATCAGCATTCTTCTTAGCTATGAAGAACAAAAATATACTTGGATGTCCCATGTTAACTTTCGTAATTCCTGTGTTGGAATGGAGCAAAGAGATATTACATGAATAGGAGAATTGTATAAAGAACTACATGTATTTTTATTTACTATTATATTTACCCCATAGCTTTCATACAGACATTTGAAGCAGTTTAATAAAATATGAATAAAAGTGAGTATTAGATGGGAAGAGCAGGGACACATCTTTGTAAATCATGCATGTTTGTGAGCTGCTAAGATAGTTTATAAATCGGCATTCAGGTTAAAAGAAGAGAACCAAGACAAGGAAGAGTGTGATAGATGATTTTTATTTTCAGAAAAGAACTAGCTCTTTAGTTTGGTTTCGGTAGTGGAATTGTAGAGGGAAGCAATATATTTTTGTCTAGTTTTAAACGCCTAGAAAAAATGTATCATTCGAATTTTAAGAGTCACTTTATATAATTGACAGTGTCCTCAGGTAGAGATTCTCAGAAAATTCAGATATGGAATTCGCATTACTTGTTTTAGTCCTGACCTTTGATGAAAGACCAACGCATGAGATTGAAGCAAAGATACTTTCAGGTAACACAATTTGTTCTAACCAGGATTCTGGTGGTGTCCTGTGCCATCCCGATGATGAAATAGATCAAGACACTACCATAATCAAAAGAGAAATTGTTTTGTATAAGGAACCTGGTGAAATTCTGGCTCACATGGAAAGTGACCCATCTCTCCAGAAGGGGCTGCAGAGGTTGATTATAAACAAAACCCACACTCACAATGTGAAGTTGATGCTTTAGGGTTGTACCCTTATTTGTGGTATAGGTTTGATCAGAACTAAGTGCCAGGTTTTGAAAATCGGTTTGAATAATCTGTATTTTTTCCTTGCTCCTGACTCTTAGAATGATTCTGTGGACATTCTGGTACACTTTGATTAGCACAAAAGTTAATCTTTGCTTCTTTAACGAACATTTATTTAGAGTTCCCTTTTTACCAGCCACTGCGCTAGATTTGGTGAGTGCAGCAACAACTCCTTCTTTG
Source organism: Heterocephalus glaber (assembly GCF_053883595.1). Lineage (NCBI taxonomy): Eukaryota > Metazoa > Chordata > Mammalia > Rodentia > Bathyergidae > Heterocephalus > Heterocephalus glaber. The sequence goes on along the minus strand of NW_028258381.1, from coordinate 18,382,742 downwards.
CCTTCATGGAGTTTCTTGTCAGATACAGTGGTTCTTACATGGTTTTTATATTCTAGGATGCATCCACATTATCTACACTCATTTTAGTTACTGACAAATCTGCATCACCTGCCGCACATTCCCATCTACTGTGTTTACACAGAAGTACTCGGCGTCACTCAGCAGTGGGACCTTGGCTCTTGGGGTTTGTATCAGCCACTGGTTATGGAAAAGCTTGCCTGTGTTTCAGCAGTTAGAAATGAGAGTACACCATTGGCCTCTCTGCCCTCGACTCACTGTTCTGGATGGCTTCTTTCCCCTCTGTCTGTCTGTCTGTCTATCTCCCTCCCTCCCTCTATCCCTCTTTCCCTCTCTCCCTCTCAATACCGTTTATAAAGAGGAGTTCAAGTGGAGGATAAAATGCATGGTTGGGGATGGAGATTGGAGTGGAGTTTGTGAAAGACTGGTAGTAACTGAGATGTTAAAGGCATGCATAGATATGTTCTTGCAGTTACCTTACATTTTTCAATCATGCGATGGAATTTTAAAAAGCTGCCATGAGTAGATGGTCTTTAAATTAGTCACTGAATGCTCTGAGGTAGCCTGAGAGGCACTAGTCCACCCTTATGCAGCCTTCTATTAACAATGTAAATATGCCATTGTTGTAAAGCACTTTGTGGCTAACAAAGTACATCACAGCCATGTTATCTTCATTTTGCAGACTCCCCTTGTCCATGTCATTCTCATTGCCCACCATGCCCTCTCTCCCTGGTTAGTCTGACTAGCAAACACCTTTTTATCCTTCAAGACATAACACCAACTCATCAATGTCCTGTGAGACCCCTCTGAACAGAAGGATAGTTGGTCCCTCTTTCTCACTCGGTGCTTGTCTCCATGATGGCACTTATCTGATCCTTATGCATGTACATCATTGGCCCCCTCTTTAGATTGTGGAGCCTTTGTTGTAAGGAATCTGTGTTCCCTTCACTTCACTCCCCAGTGCTTCTGTAACTAGCAGACCCAAGGATGCTCTGTAAATAAAGGCTCAATGCCTTATGTTGTGGAAGTTAGGGGAGCTTGAGCCATTTCATAAATTAGGATGGTTAGCAAGTCCTTAGAGTAGAATTTAAATCTCTTATCTATCACTGTATCATTGTCTGTTTGGTTTATTAGTTGCTCATCCAAAGACAAGACACACCATCATATTCATATTATTCTACTCATTAGAAATATTTCATCATAAATGTGGGAGATGAAGGACAACAATGAGGACATTTCAGTTCCATCATCATGCCTGGCCTCCTTTGCTGTGTAGTATAAAAGTGACACAGACAAACCTGTGAATGCAGAGCCTTCTTTTTGCCCTGAATATCTTTTCTTCCTGCTCCTCTCACCAGATTCCTTGTCATCCTTTGAGTATGTGAACTGATGTCCTATCTCGGACACCATCTCTTCCCACACCCTTCCTGCCATCAGAGCATCTGAATAGTGCTTTTTCCTTCATGTCTTCAGTGTACTGCCCCGATGAAAATCTGGTACTTTAGTTATGGGATTCAAAATGTTAGTGCCTACATAATGTTCCATACCTCTTTGGGGTATCTGTATTTGAGTGACCAGTGGATTGAAGCTCTGTTTGTAGAGTGTTAGATGGTAGATGAAGGCTGTGAAAGCAAATATAGAGTCTGAAAGGCGTTCCTGGCACCCCTAAAACTACCCCACTGGGGACCATCCCAGCTTGTGATTAACAAACCCTAGTTATTTGCTAGGTAGTTTCCATACAGCTTATATATATGGCACAATACAGTGTTTATGTGAGAATAATGTAGATTATTTGAATCTAGGCTGCTGAACCTACCTGAAAATGGGTTTTACAGTTTTGTGTAATTGCCTTTTCTTTGTGTTTGGATAGAAAGCATTGCATAGCTGGAAGATGATGGCAATTATAATTTATTATGCTGTAATTGTTACCTAAATGTTTTTGAATAAGCAAAAATCACATCTGTTTAGGAATAAGTTGCACAGCAAGAGAATTCCCTTTGAAATGAATGCTGTGTTCTCATATTCTGTAACTGTACACATAAAACAACATATTTATTTCCCCACTGAGTCCATTACATTCCCAAGTCAAACTGCATCCTCTCTTCCCTTCCCATATTAAACCCTTTGATTTAATGGAGGTTTTAACTACTGGTTCTTTAGGGAATTTTCAGTAGGCTTTGCACAGATTAGGTTATTGGAAAGTATAGTTATTTGCTTGTAAAGTGGCAGTTCTGTGTCAAAATTGATTTTCTCTGGAGCTGCTACAGTAAAAAAGATAAGCTTCTGCTTTGCATCCAAAATGCCCTGATGTTCTTACCATGATCACTTTTCCTTTGCTTCTTGCTCAGCACCCTTCCGTCACAGGCTGGTTTGGACAGGCAGATATGAGCACATGTAACCCAGAGGACTTTGATATCCAGTGGTGATAACAGACAAGGCCTCTCTTCCATTCTGGTTGCTACTGGTGTGTGACAGCCATGTTCTGGGCATGGTGAGCACAGTGTCTCTTCCCTTCCCCATTAAATAGGAAAGACATACGCCTGGACTGGTTTTGTTTGTTGCACAGAAATATACGGTTGAAATAATTACCTTGCCATGCCCAAGCTAACAGGATTTATCTTCCATTGTAGATCTTGAAGACATATGTAAGAATAGTTTACTTCTCTAAATTTATTAGGCTCCTCACTTACGAATGATTTCACTGTGTAGAAGAGAGCTGCCATAGCTGGTGGGACAGCCTAGGAAAGCTTTGATAGCCAGAAAGATGAAGGGTAGAAGTGTATTCTCTATTTTTCTGCTCCTGCTCATAAAATAGAATTGGAGTTTGTGTGACTAGCAGGCAGCCTTATTTTATTTTTTATCCTCCAATTGCAATTTAGGGGTTTTTAGGATGGGCTTTAATCACTGATCTTATGTGCTACCTTGAAGCGTATCTCGATCTATTAAATGCTATTCCAGTGACCCCTGAGAAGAAGGTATCTTATTCTGGTCAGTCATCCTGGTTAACGAAGCTGGGCTGCACCAGTCACCAGTCTGCTCTACTTCAGACCCAGTAGAAGCCAGGGTCTTTGTCATTTGGGGAATATTGTTCTGCCTGTTACCATAGACAGTGTGCTCACAGATTGCACCGTGGTGGTGGTGCTGTTGGTCGTGGTTTGTTTAAACCCCAGTTCTGTTTCTATTCTAATTTCAGACCAGATGCCCTTTTTAGATATTTGCTTTTTTGTTTTTATGGTTTTGGTTTTTGCTATTGTTCAGTTTCAAGCTGAATATTGTTCCATGCTCTGCTTCATTCATTTAGGTCTGGGATCTGGCTTTGATCAGTACAACATTACTGTAGTGTATCTCTCTCCGATTCACCCGTCACTTCTTCAGTGTTTAGCTTTCACTGTCTACTCATAGGCTGTAACTCTTGTTCATCTTTGAGAGATATGAGTTTTCCCTAAGGTGCCAGCATCAGACAGTGATGGGTCTGTGATGATGAGTGGTATTAGGCTTGGGAAGATCAAAGAGAAGGCAAATCAGGACTCTTGCTCATGTTAATTTAAGCTTTGTTGGGTGACCTTATAGTTCATATTATATATTTGAAAACTTGAATTGAGAAGCTTAGAATGTTGGCTCATATTAGTTTGTATTCTTTCATCCATTTTATCTCATCTCTCTATCATTGCACACAGTGGTTAACATTCATTACTGAGAGGCTGCAGTCTTCTAGACACCAGAGATACAAGAAAGGATAAGGCATACACCTTCGCTTCCCGAAGACAAAACTAAAGTTCATGACAAGTACTTACTCACTGAGCCACACCGGTGTCTGTGGCAGAGGAAAGGAGAACCTATTTCTGGAGGGATTTTCCTCACACCACCCACGATTTGCTCTCTTTAGGCCTTCCAGATTCTCATTTTAAAAGATTAGATTTAGACTCACCAAACACTTATGACTTAGAAGTATCATGTGACTGAAGAATCGGACAAAGCTGATGGGAACATGAAGTTTAAAGTTTTTCTTCAATAGAAAGGTGCAAATTTCCTATGATGAGTGTTGTCATAGTGTATATCTAAAATGTATCAATAAATGTTTTGCTTAAAAAATAGATATTGTGTTTGTTACTTTGCCAGATATTCAGAATTACATACTGTATTTGGAATAATAGAAGTAAAAAGTATCTATTTTTTAGATACTCAAAAACATGCAAAGCACAATGAAAAAAAGTAAAGCAACAAGGATTGTATTACTATTTTTCTATATTTCTTTTAAGTAGATATAATGAGTAGTTATAATGTATATCATCATTTTGTATATATAGTAATAGATATAATTTTGGGTCCTGTCTAATCAGAATGTTCATGTGTAATCAGAACATTTCCACATTATGAGATACTTTTCCAAAAATGTAATTAATGACAATGTTATTTCAAAGTATAAACTTGAGTCAGTGTTCTGTGTGTATTGAGTTTTGTCTTTGATGTTTAGTTTTTCTTGTTTTCACTCTTATCAGCCATGCTGAGATGAATAAATCCTTGTACACATATGTGAAAGAATTTATTTAGGATCAAATTTTTGTGAGTTTTATTGCTGCATGCAAAGAAATGAACACATGAAGGCTGCTGATACGTATTTCCCTGGGTATACTTTTAACATTCCCCCATATCACCTAGAATCCAAAACATGGAATCCTGATCCTTAAGCTTAGGAAAGTACTCTTTGGCCAAATGTAGCCACAGAACTCCTTTCTAGCCAAGAAGTCTGTTGCACAGCTAAGTGAGAGCTGCCTCAGAAGGTTCTAATGTTGAGGGAGGTTTCAGAGAAGACATGGTGTTTGATCCATGTCTTGAGGACATTAGAGCTCGATGTTTTAGAAAGAGAAAGATGAATACTAGTAGAACGATCCGGATATTCCGAAGAAAGACATTGTTAGAACTATACAGAACTTCGTGCTCATCTGTTCTACTGATTGTCAAGTACTTTTAACAGATGAAAATTTTTTGGAACCCAAATCTTGTCTAATGCACCATAGGATCTCCCTTCCTCAACTTTCCTAGCGCTCCTATGTACGTCTTGAGATACTCCTACAAAACCCAGGACCTCTTTAAAAAACAAATTTAAAACCAGTCATTCCAGTTGGAAGTTGAGGTCACTGAAACAGAGAGATAGGATGTAACTTCCCTCAGGTCAGAAGTGTTTCTCAAACTACACCTCATAGTGTTTCTTTACCCTGATCAAGGATGCTATTCCAGTGCTTTATTTTTTCCTTTTTTCATTAAGTGTATTGGTACATTTTAGGTATACAGCACAGTTGCATTCATCATTGGGAACTTGTACCTTTACATGATGTATCTTGGTTCTGCATAGCTCTGCAGTTTGAAAGAGATTCTTTTTATTCTTTCAGGTTATATATTGTTGCGTGTCCCAAGAGACAAAGCCCCAAGTGATTAATGTATATATTAACTTCTGTAAGATGTTACCCCCATCCATATTAAGTGTGTCTGGATGAGATTCAAAGGATCTATTAAATTATATCCAGGTTCCTATTAAATCACTACACTGGCAGCAATACCTGGGCTCACCTTCTCCTTAACCCAAATTAACACATGCTCTTAGCAGCCTCAAATCTAAGGCAAGTTCCTGAGATGAACAAGTGACTGGGAAGACAGGAGGGGAGAAAATTAAAATAAATGATAGAGTGACCTTCTCACACCACTTGTGGTTTCTCAATTAACCAAAAGGCAGCCAGCTCCACGTTGCTGTTCTTTCAGTAATAGGTTTCACCCTCCCATTTAGTGCCAAACCACACGGGTGCACACACAGACACACACTGTACTAATCAGATTGGCAGCAAATAGAATTAAACCATTAAGGCAATTAAGCAATTCTTAGATAACATTTGATCAGTTCAACAAAAATGCAAATTCATTCTTCTTTTAGAGAAAGAAGATGATGAAAAGCCATTTTGTGTTCTATAATCTTCATTAACTCATTTCCAAATAAAGATTATAATACTTTGGACTCAGAGGTACACAGAAGGAACTGATTTTTTTTTTCATTTTTTGCTCCTCTCTGTTCATACTTTTGTGATCCACCACATTTTTCTGCCTCTAGACTCTGCAGGCACTTTTAGGTAATCTTACAGACTTTTCTTCGTGCCTCCAGGCAAACTCTGATTCAGGTTCACTCTTTCAGTAGATAGCTTCTCAGGCCTCGAGTTCCAACCACATCCTTGTAGCATTCTGAAATGACTGTGGTTGAATATTCACGTGTTAAAAATGCTTTTCTGCAGCTGCTTCCAACGTTTCATTCCCCATATTTGAGTTCTCTACTGTCTCACAGGCTAGTGGGGAGGAGAATGCTACCCCCAGAAACAGATGCTAGAAAGTGAACACAGAGTCTTTGGATCTTCACTTTCAGATTGGTGTTGGCCATCACTGAGTCAGCACACCTGAAACCTTTCCCAGAAAATGAGCAAGTGCTTCCTTCACCTGCCACAGTGCCGTTTGTACTTTAGCTCAGGTGTGTGTCATCAGCTGGAGACTTTTGAAAATATTTAGAAACTAGAGTTTTAATACAGAGCTGCTAGCTCAGTATGTTCAAGGACTCAGGAGTTCTCTTGCTTTTGTTTTTTAATCTCCCTATTTGATCATAGGGATCAGCCAATCTTTCTCAGACCTTATTCTAGACACCATAGTCTTTATTTATTTTTTCTAAATTAAAGACCATAAGTCATAATCTGACACATGCTCTGTCTGTGACACAGAAATTACTTGGGGGTCTAAGGGCACAGCTCAGAGGTAGAACATATGGTTAGTGTACATAAGACCTCGAGTTCAATCCCCAGCACCAGAGAAAGTAAGAAGAAATGACATGGCCCTAAAGAGTCTTATGATGGTCTTGCTTACAAAGTGAAATAAGCACCTTAATGGGAGGTTATTTTATACACACCTGCAGACATTTGTATGACCCCCTACATTATGCATGTGTGTGTATGTGTGTTCTTGTGTGTTTAAATGTCACTAGAGGTAGATAAAACATAAGAACCAGCTGTCAAATAACATAATGGCCATGGACATTATATTTAGAGTGTCTTCTTTTTTATTTTTTGGTACTGGGGATCAAACTCGGGTCCTTGCACTTGCACAGCAGGCAGCGAAACCACTGAGCTAAATCTTAAACAGTGCCACCAATACCACAAGGAATAAAGATCTTTTGGAAAGCAATTGAGTTAAGCATTCCAGGAAATACTTCTCACCTATTTATTACTGTGCCTATAGGCTCACAGTTTCTCAGTTTCGAAAGACTTCTAGAGGGCAGACTTTTGGGAAGTACACACATAACACCCTCAGGTATACTGTAAAGCCTCATTAATTTACAAAAGGAATAGGTGGAATTAGAAAAGACATTTTAAAGATTTCAAGGGTAGGTGTAGTCATCTTATGTTTAAGTGGCTCTAAAAGCACCATCTTTTCATGTTCTTAACACTCCATGCTTCCATGAGTAGTAGGTCTTCATCCTTCAATAAACCTGCCCTCTGAGACCTTTTAGCTATTAGTTAGAATTACATTTTGGACTTGAGGATAATTGTATATTTCTTGGGTTTTTAAATTCTTTATATGGGCATTTAGCCTTAATTCACACTAAAGTTTCTTATAAGTTGGCCAAATGCTTTTTCTGAGCGTATATAACATAGTTATACTCTACATATTGGCATGTAAGAGGAGGGAGAAAAGAATCAGCTAGTATATTGTGCTTCTGTTGACAGTAATTTCCCAATGTGCACTTAAATGAAGGAATCATACACATTAAAGGCTATTTGTGTTTAGTACATTAAAGTGTTGGGATTTTTCTTTTTCATTTTATAAGCAAGTTTAAGTTTTTGGTTAGGACATTTTTGTTTAGTTTTTGCACTTGGAAAATAAGATATTTCAATATTGTAGAGCTTGCTATTTGAATTTTCATAGTTCAGGCATTCTGGGCTTAAAATTTTTTAAATTATTAAATTATTTTAAGAAAAATTATTTTAAATTTAATTTTTAAATTATCTTAAATTATTTTAAGAAAAAGTCATTTCTTAAAACAGTAGTAGCCTTTTTCGAACCCATTAAGTTGGGTCTTTAGGAATCTGAGGTATTTGTGAGTTTCCAGGGAAAAGACTTGGGTTGCTTTCTCCCAGAGCTTCCACCCTTTCTCCATCTCTCCTCCTCTGTGATCTGCTGTTAACTTTTTAGTCAGTTGATATAGTTATTTTAAAGACCTACATTTAAAAATTTTTTCAATATATAACATTTATATATAAACATATGTTTAAAAAAACTGCCATCCCAAATTCCCAAGGGAGAGATTGGCTCAAATTTCCAATATTTATTTATCGAGCTCCAGTGTGTGTACTATGCCCTAAAAACCAAAACGATTGATTAAGTTTATAAAAATTGCACTAACTCACAACTATATTAAATCGGGTTGAATACTGTAACTTAGACTATGCAAAACACCATTATCTCCAAAAGTATATGTCTGCTGCTGCCTGTCTTCTTGAGTTTAATGGATGTAATGCATTCTTTTCCTGTCCTCTCCCTCCCCCCACAACTCCTCTTCAAATCTTCCCATGCTCTTGTTTTAATTCTCTTGGCCATCCATCCTCAGCAGTAAATCCTCCCAGGATGTGTCAGTGTATTTGTTACTTTAAAGCTAGCTAAACTAGTGGTTTTGACCAAGGATCCCAATTGGGCCTTACCAATTAGGTTGATAGTGTGGGTAATCTATCCTTTTTCTCTCTGCTGCCTGACTTTGACTCCCTACTCCACTGAGCTCTTCCCATGAGAGAGGAGAGAGTGAGTGGGTACCTATATGAAGGAATGCGTGTATCTGCACATACCTGCCTATGATTCTTTCCTGAAGATCTTTCCTTTACTATCATTTTTATCCTACCCTAGTATATCCTTCCTCTTCTTTCAGTTGCTCTGTGGCTTTACAGAGAAATGTATTCATTTAGGAAGGGAATCTATTTTATCTTATGAGTGCATATTAGTAATACAGAATAATAAGATTCATTTTACTATATTGGTACAGGCATTTAACATATTTTGGTTACTCACCCGCATTGTTCCCTTCTGCCTGTCTTCTCCCTTTCCCCTTACCCCCTTCCTCATCTCTAATGGCCTCCTTCCACTTTCCTGCCATTCCTCCCTCCTTTTTAGGTTACTCATATAAAAGCAAACATGTGAAACAGTATTTAACTTTTCCAGTTTGGCTTACTTTGTTTAGTATAATGGTCTCCATTTCCATCCATTTTCCTGCAAATGACAGGATGCCATTCTTCATTATGACTGAATAATATTCAATTGTGTAAGATTGGAATCTTTCAAAACAAACTATATCCTCCCACCGTCTCCACATGGGAAATGGCCTTGTAATACTAAGGCACCAGCACTGCCATAGGCTTGGTTATGCGGAAGCAAAGATGACAGGCATCCACATGCCACCCTTGCCCTCCACTCTGAATTCACACGGGGTGACAAATAGCTACTGTTTTCCACTCCATTTTACCAGACCTGGTGTCTTTCCTACCCTCTTGAGGTTTCTGACCTTTCGATTTCTGCTTTTTGCACCACTCTGCTGTCTTCCCCCTGCCAGGGGCCACAGGGATCTGTAATGTACTCCCATCAGTTGTCTGTTGAAGGATACAAGTGGTTCCTGATTGGTGCTGCTGATTGCTGATCCCCAAGTGAGTAGCACTGGATAAAAAAGAGGCAAGGTTGGGTTGCACTTGCATAAGCAAACACCCAGCGTATGTGGCTGCAATTCTCACAGCATCACATAGTCATTGTTCTGGCTTTTGTGGTTTTCCTTTGGCCACACTCCTCTCATTTGGGAACTCAGAGCAAAGACAGACATTCTCTCCATTCTACTCCCCTTGTGCATTATGGTAGTTTTAGATAGACGACACCCCCGAGAATGCTGTGTGACTCCAAGGCTCATAAAGGTCACCTTCTGGCCCCCATTTCCTCTCTAAGAAAAGAACCTTTCAATCTGCACTGCACATGGTCCCTTGCTGCCACAGGAGCTTTATTGGTGCTCTGATATCAGTCTCTTCTTACACCCCACCCCAGCCACATAGCAAGAACTACAAAAAAAATCTTCTTTTCTTTTAGACAGATACAAGCTGCTGCTTCCTTTTCCTCTGGTGACTGTGGTGTGAAATAGGAAGGAGAAATAGCAGCATCTTCTTTTGCCTCAACCACATCCTTTGACCAGACCCTGTTTACATCTCTGACTGCTTGGAAGGGTCCAGCTCAGCTGGTGTGTCAGCACCCTGGGTCTCAGGACATGTCATTTTGATTCAGCCCTGCAGTTGCATGCCCATCAGCAGCACTGCACACAGCTGTGCCACTTTCCTGCCTGAGGCCTGGAAATTCCTGCACATCACATTGTAAGCAAGACAGGGAGTCCTGTTTTCACTCAGCATTTTCTGAGTTTGTCGCATTCCTTAGAGCAGTATCATGAAACCCCAGTCTAGGTATCATAACAGGATGGGCTTTTGGCTGTAGTATAAAGATCCCAAATTACTAGGAAGGAAACTGAGGCTAGGGATCCATGGATCATAGTGTTTACTATGTTTAGGTTTAGGCAACTTTAGAGTGTGTTTCAGCACTTTACACAGTGCGTTTGTGTCTCAGTGTGATTTAAAGTGCCCCACTGAAGCACAGATGCCATTGAAGACAGTGGTGGAAGCAACTGTCAGGAGGGTTACCTTTCATTTGAGTTGTGGCAAGTGGTCTCACATTGGGGAAGTCTAAAGCTGGTGCTCAGCTCTGGATTCAGTGCCTTATGAACATCCTCTGCAGACCGAGAAACACAGGAGAAAAAAAAGCTTCCATTATAAAAGCAAGGCTGGTTCCTTCAAAAGGATTATTTATAAAAGCCAATACCAAAGGCTCTCGTAATAAAATTTATTGATTTGTTGCAGTAGTGTAGTTATATTCTAGAGATTTTAGAAAATTTCAAAGAAAAAAATTAAAATCGTGCTTATACTAAAATTGATACTAATATTTCTCTTAATATGTTGTGTTTTCTGTCTGTCTCACATCAGCTTTCTTCAAGCTCATTAAATATTTTCCATAGCCTGATTTTGATTTCCTTTAGTAGTAGTGAGGATTGAACACAGGGTCTTCTCACTAAGCTATATCCCTGGCCCTTTTTTGAGACAAGGTCTCTCTAGGTCGCTAAGTTGCCCAGGTGTGGAATTCAAACTTGCAAGCCTTCTACCTCAGCCCCCAGGGTTCCTGGAACTCCAAGAGCGTGCCACCTAACCTGACTGTTAATGACTGCATAGTTTCCTATTATATTGAGAATGTCATCATTTTTCTAACCCATTTTTAGATCTTTGGATTCTTTCCAGTATATCATTATGAATAATGTTGTATCTCAGTGGTTATTTCCTTGGAATACATTGCTTGCAGAATTATTCAGCAAAAGGAAATGAAGCCCTTTTAAAATATGCTGTAGATTGTCACATTTCACTTCAGAAAGTGTCCCACTTTATGTTGCCACCAGTGATATATGAAGTTGCCCAATGAAAAGTCACATCACTTCGGTTTCATTTAAAATTTTTTTTTACTGTATAAAATCAGTTCCTATGTATGATTTATAATAATGTAGGTTCACATCTTTGAGTATATAAAAATTTTGAATTTGGATTTTCTCCAACTTCCCTTTTAGTAGAAAGGTTTAAGTTGAGTAAGAAGATCTACTTGGAATTTTATTGAGTAGAGACACTTTGATTTTTAAAATTTATGACAACACACAGATTATTAATTAATTGAAATATTTGTTGAAACTATGAATAATGCAAAGATTTACTTAGGCAGTGAAGTGAAAATATCAAAGACATGCCTGTGCTCATCATCGTGGAGATGACCATCGGCAGACAAGATGGACTTTGAACAGATTGACATGCAGCAGGTTTTGAATTTATCACCATTTCAAGCTGCTCCTATTCACATGGGCATAAAAACCTTTACACATGTGTATAAAGTCTCACATTTAAGAACATTCCTAATAAAAGATATACATTTAAAGTGGAAAACCAGTTAGCAGTGGCTACTAAGTATTTAACAAATAATTAAAGACTTAAGAACAAAAAAAAGATACAGAACAACCTAGGCCACAGCCAATGGGGAAAAATCTTAAGCAGAGTTTCTTTCAGTCTATAAAAATAAAATAGAAATTAATTTTTTAAATTTACTCTTGAGAGTTTCTATTGTATTATCTGTTCAAGTAAAATATTATAATTGATCAGAATGGAGAAATGTTTCCTTCCATTTGGGGAAGGAATCATAAAAAGCCTTGAAGAGGGGACACTAAACAGAATTGTCAGCATTCTGTTTGTCATTACTAACGTTAGGCATAAAATGACATTTTGGCTCTTCTCAGGCACTGTGAATGTAGCTGACACTATGTTTGTAAGTCTGACGAGGTTGGGTTGGACAGGAAATAGAGCTTTACAGTTTTTCTGCATGATCCTGAGTCCACCAGACCACTGGTTCTCAAACTTCCTCAAGATACATTTCATGGGAGTTAGACCAAGTTATTTTATTATCTGTTAATCAAGTGATTGGTTTCCTTTGTAACCACTGAAAGATTTTTTTAAAAAAGCAGGTAAAAATTACCTTCAGATGTATTTTTATAATGCATATTTTTATTGAATCTTGCATTATTGTATAATCAAGTAATGGATATGAATCGAGAAACAGCTGTGGATGATCTTAGCTCAACAGCTTGTTTTGAGAACATCATCATGTATTTTTAAAATATATATAATGGGCCCGGGATTTAGCTCAGTGGTTTTGCCGCCTACTGTGCAAGTGCAAGGACCCGAGTTCAATCCCCGGTACCAATAAATAAATTCATTCATTCATTCATTAAATAAAATATATACAACATTATCATCTATTTTATGAGTAAAATCGTTCTTAGTATTTCATGTAACAAAATTAAACATGTCAGGATTTAATAGTGTTCCACAGCCAACAGCAGAGGTGTTGGGCCCCATCAGTCAGGTGGAAAACCTGGCCTGACTGCCCTTGTTAAGCACCTGAATGCAGGTTTCCATGGTGGTGATTGGAAAGCTGTGTACTGGCTTCTGGCTTGAGGAATGGAGATGGCCAATCTGACATTTTGTCATAAAAATGAACAACCTCAAATGCCTTCTTGTCCTCATGAAGAGCCTATGGCAGTCCTGCAGGCAGTTGAAAATTATTATAGTCCCAGCCACTCAGGAGGCTGAGGTAGGAGGATAACTTGAGTCCAAGAGTTCGGGGCAAGCTGGGCAACATAGAGAGCCCCCATCTCTTCAAGAAAAGAATTCAAGCAAGTATGTCTGCTGAAGTATTTCTTACATGCCAGACACATGCACTAGATTTACGTGCATTATCTATGAACCTTGTCACAACCTTCCACATTAGATAGCGTTATCAGCTGTGTTTCATGGGTGGGGAAACTGAGGCACAGAGACTTTGGGGCTGTGGCCAAGACCATAGAGTTATAATGACACAGTGTTCCATGTACTGCCGCAGAACATGTACTGCCTTGAAGTAATCCAGGCTTTGCCAAAAGCAGTTTTGCATCTGTGCAAATACATGAACAAGAATTCTTTTGAAGCATCATAAAATGTAGAATACAACCTTAGCCTTGAAAAAAAAATTTTAGGGCAAGAATTAGCAACTTGGAAAAAAACAGTGTTTATCTTTGAACATAAGAGTCTCAAAGAGTCACTGTTTAAACTTAGTTCAAATTAGGCTTGTCATTGCCCTTAGCAAACTTGGTTGACTTGAGGCATTCAGGCATGGAAGGGCCAGACCAGATTCCTTGTTAGCAGATAGGGGGCAACAATGAGGCTTTCTCCATTCTGAAGGAAGAGGGAAGAGAGGAAGAAATTACTGTTGTGGAGGGAAGAATTTATCCTTAAATTAATTAAAACATCCAAACTTTTAGGACACTGCTTAATATATTGAAAGCTCCATAAATATTATTTGTGCCTTTGAACAGTAGTTTGCAACTGGAATGCCACAGCACACGTATATCTAACCTTTCTCAGATCTGCCCTGAAATATTTTTAAAAGTTTATATAGCTGAATATGTAAGTGCATATTGATGTTTCATTTGGCTAAAATAATAGGTTAGAGAAGGAGTATATAATGTCAGATCTTTGTTTGCCAGTTGTGGCTTTGCCTCATGTGAGTAGTTCCTTACAAAAAGACATGCCTTGGAAAAGATATACCAAGTGAGCAGTATATTCACTATTACTGCTTTTTATAGACACTGCAGGGACAATGGTTATATGAGAGTAGTGATTACACAGAAAGTACTTTGACTTATTTAGAACTTTGGAGCGCCTTCAGTATTGCACAGTGTGGTTCAGAACCATCAGTTAAGAACTAGTGGAGTTGAGTTCTTGTCTATGGTTATAAAAGAGCCTTATTTCTTGTGCTGCAACTCTGTATCAATTTGCATATAGTCTCAGAAAAGGCCTTACTCAGAATTTTAGACCAGAGTCTAAATGCACTGATAATATTTTCTAAGACCATGTTTTGATGGTGTGGATATCAGAGAGAGCTTGGAAATATAAGGCTTTTCCAATATAGCTAAGTTATGAAAGAGTACGGAAATACGATTAGGACATTAGTAACAAGATACTGTATCTTACATTTTGGTCCAAATCCTATAAAGGTTAGTTACATAGAAACTTTTTTTAAATTTTCGTGTGCCCCAACTTGTCTGTAATATTCTTCCTGAACCAACGTGCATCACATATCTAATCATTGTTCAAACACTCCACTAAACTAACCACTGCAAGTTCAGATCCCTTGAAAGGATTGCAAATACTGCAATGAACATAGTAGAAAATCATTATTCTATTGTATAGTAAAACTCAGAAGTTATATCTAAAATGTTACTACTGCTTTTATGTACTCTTTTTAAAAAGGGAGTATGAAAGTTTACAATCATAGTAAAACTTATTAAGTACATCAGTAGAAGAAACTATTATGCTCTCAACTCAGTCCTATTTCATAAGTAGCACATCAGATTTTTAGTGATTAAGAAACATGGCCCCCCCTTTTCATTTGTAGCATGCTACTTCTATTATTTTTGTTCATAGACCTCAGAGGAAAGAAATAAAATGATAGAAGAATTTGAGCTCCCTTAGATAAATTAACTTCACATATTTTTACTTAAGGATTCTAGCATTTCCAAGACTGAATCAGAATTGTTACTTAGCTTTTGACCAGAATAATGATTCTTTCCATTGTGGAATAGGTGAATGGTTAATGTTATCTGTCCTTGGCTGTTTACCAACTGGTTAGTCAGTGAAACACAGGGAAGAGAGAGGAAAACAAACCACATCTTTTGGTACAGGATGAGAGCTCTGTATTTGGGTTGTGGAAAGCTTTGCTTCTGGGCCTAGGGACAAAATATGGCAATGATCGGAGGTTCACTGCGGGCAGGGGGTGTGGAAGGAGATGAAGGAGAGGAAAGTAAATTCTTCTCTGCCCCGGTTCTTGAAAACCATGTAGGCCCAGTCTAGGAGAAAAATTGCAGGTGGTGGACCTGAGTGGCCCAAGACCTCTGCTCCCCACCACCACACCCCCCATTTTCTCCCTTTGTTCTCAGTCTGTTCAGAAAACTCATTGTAAAAACATCACAGTGACAGAAGTAAAACACAAAGCACAACTCCTTTTTTGATGTATTGCCTTCTGGCTAAGCCTGCAAAAGACACTTTTGTTTTTCCCTTATGATACTTGTCATGTCAAGATGATTTTATCGTAACACAAGTTTTAAAATGTTAATACAAGTTAAAGAAGATGCACTTTAAAATAAAATAGCAAGCTTTTCTTTGTATGGCTCTTTTGGCTTTTGTTTAAAACTGAGGATTGCTAAGCCTGGATTTTGTCTCACCAGTTTCAAAAATTAAATTTCAAAAGCAGTTCCTATGATTCTGCCTCCCCATAGGCCTGTTGTGAGCTGCCTGTTTTGTTTTTATAACTTGTGCTCCAATCCGCCAGCTTTTCTAAGATTTGTGCTGATAGTTGAGTGGATAAAGATGAGACACAAAGCCTATTAATCCTCTTACTGATGTCATCTGTAGAATAGGAATTGCATACCTATCTTATAGGTTGTAAGGATGGAATGGGGTAATGGATGGAAGACACTGAGACCACTGTCTGGTCCTCACAAGTACTCAGCTCTTGACTGTCATCAGCACAGCTTTGCCACCATTAACATAATCCTCAAGGCTCTATCCACTTTCTATATGCTTGTTTCTCAAAGATTTCATATACTTCATTGTCAAAGAGCATTTCTAAAGCTTTGTCGTTCTGGGTATGTCTGATATGGCTGATGTACACAAATGCTTTGAAAATGGGTGCTGATTTCTGTTCATAGGGCCAATAGGAAATCTCTTAAGAGAATTAGAATAAGAAAATGACTATACTTCATCAAATCTTACATTTTCTCTGAGTGATTGCTGGTAACCCTGCCTTAGGGATATCTAATTGTTTTAGAAGAATGTATTCAACTTACTGAATTTGGAGAACTGGGTGTCATTAAAAGAAGACATGGCTAGAGAAGAGGATAGAATAAAAACAAATGAAATGTTGAAAACCAAGTAAATGTAACCTGAGGCCTGAATAAGCAGCAGGTGGATGATAGCCTGACTTGGGGGCTGGAGATCAAATTCTGAGCCTCTGCTTTCTTGTGAAGTAGGAATTTGGGATTCTACGGAGAGCTGCAAAGCTTCTTTTGTGCTTTAATATTCTGTAATTTTTGTGTCTCGGTCATCAATACTGGTGTCTACGTTTTCAAATTCTATAAGTCTAATAGGCAACTAAGTAAGATGCCAAGGGTTAGACATTAGCCAGGGTCAGTTAGAGACCCTTTAAGAATTTCCAAGTCTCAGTAGTGAATGTGACTTTGATGCCTTCCCAGCATCCCAGAAATAAGTAAAAAGTAAAGATATGAAGTCTATCCTCTCCCTTTTGTCAATTTAAGTAAAAAGAGCTTTTGCTTCCATTTTAATAATAGAGTTTGTGTGTATGTAATATAGGCAGTGATTTGGCCTCAAGCTGAGTTTAGATTTGAAAAGATGAGAATATTAAAGCTTGTCAGCCAGCCCACAAACCAATTAAGTATTTCTAAGCTGACAGAATGTGGGGTGGAGTTCTTTTTCTTTTCTCCACCAACACCCCTCACAGTAAAAAGCAATGAGATCAAATAGACACACTCTTTGTAAAGGTGAGCCTGAAAAATAGGTGGAGAGAGCAGACAGCCCTACAGCAAGATCAGGATGTAGATCATAAATTCAGACCAAGCAGTTGAAATGTGGAGAACAGAGCTGTCCAATAGAACTTTCTGTAACACTGGAAATGTTCCGCATGGTCCGGTGTGGTAACAAGTCACATGTAGGTGGGATGACTCGTGTAACTGGGATCTGAATTTTTAATTTCATTCAATTTTACACCATTTTGCTTTAACTGGCCACATGTGGCTAATGCCTTAGACAGTGCCGGGCTAGAAAAAAATACTGTGACACTCCCATTTATCAAAAACTGCCAAAGAGCATCAGATTGCTATAGCTGTGGATTGTGGACTTGGGACTAAAAGAATGTCTAAATTGCCATCCTGTAAAAAGAATTAATTCTCTTTTTTGTTGTTCCAAAGGAAAATAAATAAAACCACCTGGGAGAAATTTCTGGGCAACTCACTTAGCCTCAGCATAAAAATCATCCTTACAGTTAGTCATACAGAATTATATTCAGGCATCTTAAAGTAGAAGGACAACTCCCCATGCTGAGAATACTCAGAGTTGGGTTTGATGACAGTTTGGCAGGGAACATTTCTAAAATGAAGGTGGTGACACTTGTCCCACCTTCCCCACATGTGTCACTGCTTGCACTAAGGGTGTGATGAAATAATTGTTTTTATAAATGTGCCGAGGCTATGAAGGTGTTTTATGAAGCTTGACTATTATTAGGCTAAAGACAGTGATTAAAAGATTTTAAGTACTTCAGGTTACCTTAAGGCTGCTCTTTCTAGAACAAGCAAAAAGATATTTCGGGGTCCTAAACCAGAACCCCACTGTTTTGACAGTAAACATGCTCCCCATGATGATGGCATTGGTCATTCAGTTGTTTATCTTAAACATTTTAGTGATTATTTCATCTGGAAAGGATGCTGAAATTGGCACGATAGCCTTTCCAAACACCCAGAGAATTCCTGATAATCAGCAAACCGATGAACTCATGGTCGTGCAGCTGTGCTTGATGCTGTCATTGCTCAGGCACACCTAGTTTGTACTTAAAGCCTCCATCTGCCACAGGGCCTGCTGGGTCCTACTGTTGGATGTAACAGATTCATGGAAAAGGAGCCTTGTAGGTAATGTCACAGCAGTGGCCTTAAATTGCAAAGAATTTCTACCAGCCTCCCGAACCGAGGCATGGCACCGAATTCATTGGTACTGCTTACCCTCCCATGGAGCGGCGGGCACGGCAGGGCTGTGAATGTGGAGCCCGGCCGCCCAGCAGTGGGGCCAAGGCACTCCTAAAGAACTCCCATGGAATTCATTAGCCACATTTTAGCGCCTGAGCCCGCACCTTTTATGGGGTAGAAATGGGGTAGTGATGGTTCAGAAAGATAACGATGGCCCTTAGGTTATTATTGATAGACCCGCTTTCTTTTCAAGCAGGAGGATGTTTCCTTGTCTTGTCTCTTGTTAAAATGCTAAGTGCAGAGCACTCTCATTAGGATGTAGGCCCTCAGCTCTGAAGGACATGAAGAGCTCCCCTTTCCTTCCTTCTTCCAGCTTTTCTCCCTTTCCATGGCTTACTGCTATGTTTCCACTGGACATGCACACATTTGGCCTTCACAAGCTCTTACATACTAGTAAAACTAAAATGAGGGGTATTACAGAACCTCTGTTTTACAAATTGGTATTTTTCCCCCTATAAGCTTTTCTCTGGAGAGCAAGAGAGCGATAATATTCACCTGGACAAAGAGCCCAGCAGAATTACAGCTCTGCCTTGTTTCACAGATGGCTGGCTTTGTCCATGTGCACATGCAGACCTTCTTGCATGTCGTTTTCCTGTCAGCCCAGGTAGGCCTGTGCATAGTTTAAATTGCCAAAGAAATCAGCTTTCCACACTAGTTGCATCTGATACAAACTGCTGCCTCTGGCTGGGCATTGGTGCTGAGTATTTGCTCATTTTCCCAGTCTTCAATTTTGTTAATTTCAATGCTTTCCTCTGAAACCCACTGATCTAGAGTTTCTCATCATGCCCCATTGTCTATAGATTGGTCTACCAAGAAAAGCAAGGGTGTCCTATAAGACACCCTTGAATTCCATCTCCTTTTTGAACACTTCTGTCAGAATTGTATTCACCTCTCCCCCTCCCCCTCCCTCTCCCCCTCCCCTCCCCCTTGCTCTTCTGGTGTCAGAGCAAAACTTGTCCTTCATTCCCAAGGTGAAAGCCATAATCTCCAGCCAGCCCTTATGTCTGCTTCATGGCTCTGTCGCACCAGGCATACCTTTCTCTTTTTCTTGTACTTCTCTCTCAGCTTAGGAACATGAGCAAGTTTCCTCTGATCTCTTGAAAACTCAAGGAAAAACCCCACCTTCATCATAAATCTCCTCTTCCTTTTACAGAGACTCTATACTCGCTGTCATCCTTTGCAACACTTGAACGAATTGTCATTATGCCCTATTGTGCTAATGAAGTCGTCCTCGAATGCCCACCAGTGACATCTCATCATGACATCTAATAGATACTGCCTGGTTGACTGTCCATTCTCCAAGCTCTCTCATCCCGTGGATTTCCTGACTCTGCGCAGCCCTCCATCTCACCCTTTTTAATATCAATATCAGCTTCTTTCTTTTTTTCCTTAGGTGTTTACCAGTCCCAGTGCTAAGAGAGAATGCTGCTTAACCAGCATGAATATGAGAATCAGGTAGACCAAATTCACATCCTTGCTCCATTATTTATAGAGCTTTAGAAACCTGGACAAGTTACTTAATTTCTCTGAATATGTCTTCTCCTACTGGCTTCAGAGGATAGTCAGGATAAAATCAGCAAACAAATACCAAGTGCTTAGCATAGTGTCTAATTACCTCTGCTTCTTACCTTGCTTTCTTCCTACCCCTCCCTTCTTCCTGCCCGCACTTGCTATTTTTATGCTTTCTGTGCCTGGCCTTCCTTTGAAGCCCAAGAGCCACATCATCAACTACCTACTGGACGTCTCTCTCCAATAGAAATCATCCTTCCTTTCTCCCAAAGTAAGTTGCTCTTTCCTCACCTTGGCTTGCCAGTCTCTCAGATTGAAAGTACAGATGTCCCTCTCACCCCTCCCTTTTCTTACCCGAATACCAGTCAGTTGACTAGCCACATCCATTCTAGCCCCTACATTCTTGGTTCTGGACCGTTCTTTGGTTTTGGTTGTTTGTTTGTTTGTTTGTGTTTTTGAAATAGGGTTTCACTGTGTAGTCCTGGCTGGCCTGGAACTTGCAGTAACCCTTCTGCCTCAGCCTCCTGAGTATTGGGATTACAGGCATAGTTCACCACACCCATCTCACTCCTTGATTCTGAATGCCATAGTCGTGGTTAAATTCCTTCTGAACTCCAGTTTAGATTAATATTTGAACTTGCAAAATGCTCCCTCTCTCTGATCAGTTGGAAGCAGTTTCCCTAAAACTGTACATGTCTAATTGTGCCATTTGCCTGCTCAGATTGTTCTCTGTTATATTTTGCTATTTCATATCAACTTTTGACTGAAGCTTCCATAGCCAATCTGTGGCTTAAATTAGAACAAAAAAAAGATTGGTACTCTTTGTAGAGTTAGAAGCCATTAAATGTTGAATGAATATAGTAAAAATAAAGTAAAATAGGAAATGTGATGAGACGTAGTATGTTAGTGATGCATGATTAAACCAAAGCTAGCTGCCAGATAGATAGATAGATAAATAGGTGAATTAGTTATAGAAAAATTGTATAACTTGTTGGCCACTTTTCAGGGATTAGACAAACAGGTAGGAAATCTCAGTGAGGCATCCACGGGCTGCCTTCTGCTCCACCCAGCAGGTGTGAGGTCTCACCTTCTCACCTTTGCTACTGAGGCCAGGCCCCACTGAGTGGGTGCTTTGACCCTAAGGAGACAATCGTAGATGAACTTGAAAAGGATTCCATGCCAGATCTAGTCCAAGACTGAAACTGAGTCCTGGAAAAACTGTGGTACTTTGTAATGCAGGTTTCTGGGGGACACAAGAAAGCAGATTTGTTGGTGTCTTTGGGTCTTGTTTTTCCTTTGTTATTTGCCCCCTGCATCTCATACTCTCTTCCCACCCTGGAATCTCAGTCCTCCAGGCAAGGAAGCAGTGGTGTTTCTGCATCTGGCAGCATGTTTCATGTGAGAAGAAGCCCGTGGCAGGGAGTTTGATGTGTGAGTGACAGACCCAGGGATGCCGCAGGGGAGCACTTGATCTGACCCGTTTGAAGCTGAAAACTCACCAGGTCACACTGGAAGTGGCTGCTGCTGGGCATGGCTTGCATCTTTTGTTTATTTGGCTTTTTCTAACCTTCTTGAAAAAAAATTTTTTTACACAAATGGATACTTTTTGGCTCTATGTGTATCTACAAAAGCATTTGTATA
This sequence comes from Heterocephalus glaber, assembly GCF_053883595.1. Taxonomy (NCBI): domain Eukaryota; kingdom Metazoa; phylum Chordata; class Mammalia; order Rodentia; family Bathyergidae; genus Heterocephalus; species Heterocephalus glaber. Next base: position 18,361,039 of record NW_028258381.1, on the reverse strand, counting down.
TTTCTTTTTTGTATTTCTTGTCACTGCAGGGTAGGGTTGTAACCTTTTGATGCAGATTGTGAATCTTAATGAATTCATCATTTGCCATAAGAAGATATTTTTGCAAATAGCAAAGAAACATTTTCTTTTTCTAATAATACAGGAATATTGTGTAGAAAATAATAATCAGTATTTTGAGCGCTTACTATATGTCAAATGCTACATTTTAACACTTCATGTATTAGCTCACTTAATTTCCCAGAAGAATTCCTTATTGCTGGTTTGCCTTGACATTTTAAAAACTAAAACAGGGAAGTTGAGTGCCTCATCTGAGGTGTCTCATTTGGTGAGAGACCCAGGAATCAGAGTCAGCCAAGGCATCTAGTGCCAGCAGCATCCATCCAGGTGCTCTCCAGCCCCGATGAGGATTAGTGGGTACAGGCGTGGAGCCTGTGGGCCGACTGAATGTTCCCTCAGGCTGTCACACTGCTTGACGTAAAGGTGCCCAGGACGTGTGGTGCCTGCCTACAAGGTCACTGCTGTCTGAGGAGAAGGCTGAGTCTGCACTCTTCACTGTGTGTCTCCTGCCCATGACCACTGTGTCACCTACAGGAGGGGCACTCAATGAAATTGTGTTGGATCAAATCATTACAGGCATTAAACGGTTAGTGTAGCTTAGGAATTGTTAATGTTGAATCATGATCTGTGAACAATAAAGAGAAATTTGAAACTTCACCTTTAGGCGTGGCACGGGTTGGACCATAGTTCCTACTCGCTGAGGCAGTCTTACAGCTCTTTCAAGGATTATGTGGGGCTGCCCAGCTCCTGTATGATTTATAAACCTATTATGCTTGTCACATAGAGATTTTCTTGATGGAGAATCATCAGATGAACTCATTCATAGAGTTGTGTGGTAGGAGAAGGTTGGCAAGGTTGAAGGGTATGGAAAAAGAAAGTGATTAACTTACAGACAGATCATAGGACAGAAATGAGTGGGGACTGGAGGGCAGGAGGAGGGTACTGCACAGGGGCCAGCGTGAGGAGCAAGGACATGAGTAAGAGTAGAAGCATGAGAGGAGGAGGGACCGGTGTGAGGAAGAGTGTACAGGAAATTAGCAGGACCTGTGTATCAGACAAGAGGACAGACGGAAAGAAAGGATGAAACTTTGCTTAGAAAAGTTTTAAAATTATAATGGCCTATTAATAACCTTAGAAAGGACCTGCTAATTTAACAACTTAAAAGCAGTAAGATTGTGGGCTGGGAATTTAGCTCAGTGGTTTCGCTGCCTGCTGTGCAAGAGCAAGGACCCGAGTTTGATCCCCAGTACAAAAAAAAACAAACAAACAGTAAGACTGTGCCTCGGAGGGAAGAGTTTATTAGATCATCATTTGGAATTGGCTCCTTTCCTGTAGGTTTTCGGATGACTACACCCTTCTACCACTGCACCACAACCCCCCCGCCCCGCCCCGTGTTGTTAATTCTTGGAACAGGGGAGCCATGAGTTCTTCACAGCCCTCCAGGTACCAGCAACATGAAGCAAGGAAAAGGCCTGATGGTGTTCAGGCCGCCGTTGGCCAGAGAGCTAGAGGAGGCCGTGAATGTCAGAACGTAGCATGCAGCTGTACAGGAAAATGTTTCCAGAGGTGAGACACAGCCCCCCTTCTCATTAAAAGACTTTACTGCCATCATCCTCTCAGCAAAGCTGCTGCATTAGGTACCTGGTGTTTGATCTGAACTTTGTGTTTATTCTGCACGAAAATGCACCCAGCCCATCGATGCCACGTTGGTGCTGCTGAGACAGAAAGTGAGTACTTTATGTCCTTTCTCTTTTCAAGCAAGATAGAAGGGCCTTGTAAAAGTGCTTTGCAAGGAATAACCTAGCATTTTAAAGATTTATAGAACAAGTGTCCACTTAGAGGTTCATTCGAGTTTTATGAAACGTTCCTTCTTAATAAATAAATAAAACCTGCTAGGATATAATAAAGTGGAAAAAAATGATGCATCAAGTTGTACTGAAAGGAATGTTGAGGCCTAAGTGATCCCTTTACTGCCGTCTCCTGGACAGAAGATAGCATCAGTCTCTAGGCTCTGAGTTATTTAAATAAGCCAAGGGATTCAGAGTGAGAGGTGCTCCGAAGGGCAGCCACTGAAGATAAAGACCCCATTTCGGATGTGCTCTTCTGTTTTAGGGAAAGGAGACAGGCAAGGCTGCAGAACAGAAATGTTATCAGCACCTGACCCTCTTTCTTTCCTTAGGAGTTCCCAACCTAGTGAACTTTTTAAAAATAAATACTTTCAAACACATCATGAAATAGGATTTACTGTGATGAAGCAGAGCGAAGTAATGGAAGTCAGGAACACCTGTGAACATTAAAAAGCGCTTGCTAAGTCTTTCCTATATTTACTGTTGTGGGAATTTCAGGCAAAATAAAAGAGGTGTCTACCAAGCTCAGAAGATATATGTTTTCAGTCTTAATTCTTCTTGGTTTCCCCAGGGGCCAGAACTCACAGGACCTTAGGAGGAAAAGTCCCTTGAATGAACTGATTTAAAAGAGGCTTCAGAAAACACGACACAAAAAAATCCTTGATAAGTGACATTGTAATTTCTTTATCACATCCTTCTATCTATTTCAAGTAACTAGCTTTTTACATTTTCCTAGGGAAGATGGACAGACGAGTAAGCAAATGAATGAACAAATAAAAAAAGTTACCTCTCATCTATCCATACACCAGATTACCCTAAATTGCTCATTAAGACTTCCTAAACTATACTTTTTATACCATTGTCCTGGAGCACTTTAATAGTTTATTAATCATTCAACTTCCATATTACTTTAGATGAAATAGAGACTTAGTGCAAGTTAGAAATACGGTCTGCTTCATTTTATTCTCAACAACTGTGCGTGGTTAGAATCTCTGCCCTATTGGTACTTTCGTTTCAGTGAAGCTGTGCTTAAAGGCATTGCAGTATCATCTCCTGGAAGCCTCTGGTACTGAGAACAGCATTCTTCACTTAGCTCCAGTATCACCTTTGTGCCTTTACATTTTTGTAGACAAGGAAGACGCATATCATTTATAAAACCTGAGTGTGATTGTGCTAACCACTTTCATATATGTGATAGAAATTAGTCTGTGAGTGGAGAGTTCACTATCTAACACTGAACTTGTGTAAATCCAGACTCCCCAAAACATATGTCCTTATTTTGGATCACTAGAGACAGATTATTTGATCTAAGATCCAAAGAACTCACTTATTTTATTCATTTAGCAAACATTTGTTGAGCTCCTAAGGTGAAATATACCATTGGGAATAAAAGGAAGACACAGTCCTTGCCACTAACGGCACCTTGCATTGACAGGCAGGGCACAGGAAATGGGCCTTGGAAGAAACAGGGAAAGGAAATGGTGGGTGTGAAGCAGGGGTGACAGGAGGGAGGCCCGCGATTCCCTGGGAATGCTAGTGTTGGAGGTGAGAGGCCCATTTGAAATCTCACGGCATTGATGGGGAGCGGCCCGTCTCATCTCTCCCTGGGGATGAGACAAGGATACCAGACGCCAACAGTGAACGCAGTTGAGCGGAGACCAGCACTGAACACCTTACAAGAGGTGCCTTCATTTGGATCCTTGCTACAACATGATGACATTCCATATTAATGATTAGAAACCAAGTACTAGTCTAAATATTTTACCCATATCACTGTGTTTAATCTTCACATCTTTGTGAGATAGGCAGTATTAGTCCATTTAAGAGATGAAGAAATGAAGGAATGAGGAAGTTACCCAGCTGGTAAAAGGTACAGTTGTTGGAGCAGGGATACAAAGTCCACAGTAGTTTGACTGCTCTTACCATTAGGTGCTGGTGCCCCCTTTCATACAGAATGCCCTGCCAAATACCCCAACACCAGGAGTCAACATATTTTCATGTTAGAATAGCTTTGTGAAAGATCGTTTCCCCTGATCATTTGGATTTTTTTTTCTCTGCTTGGTAGAATCTTTTTGGTTTCATTTAGATATCTTATAAACAATAGTAGTGTTCTTCTAAATACTTCCAAATAAGGAGTAAGGAAACATATACACTCTTTTTTAGTCTATTTTTTAAATTTCTGGTTACACTCTGATGAATTGATTTGGCATTTTGAGCACTTTAGGGTATTGTCTCAGATATTTAAAAAAAAAAAAAAAGAAGTATTTCTAACCACAGTGACCAAATGTGACACTTCCAAATTGGAAAATTTGTAGGGTAAAGTTCATCATGATGTGTTTGCCTACCTGTGCCATTACTGTCCCGTAGTTGATGAAGCATCTTCTAATGAAGTTGTTTCCCAAACTCTTTAAGAAAATGCAATGTTTCATGAACCTTGGGAAACTTGCATGGTTCATACATGTGGGGAAAACTAAATGATTTTGTATTTAGCATTTTAATTCCCTAAGTTGAGTGAATATTCAATAACTGTAGAAAATTCAAAAAGTTACTTAGAGGGTGAATTAATCTTTGAATCTAATTTGGTTATCTTGCTTTAACGTTTTCACTTTACAAGAAGACTTATCTGACCAGCATAACTCTCCATTACTTGATTAATCTCTCCCTGAGTTTAGGACTGTTTTTTTTCTTTTCTTTTTAAGGAAAAAAACACAATTCTTTGTAGGGATAATTTTTATAAACATTTTAGTACATTTATAAAGGAGTGCCAACACATTTTTGAAAAAATGAAGTGTATTTTGAATTGGCCAATTGCTGCTTTTGCCGGACATATTGGGTAAGACAATTTAGTGGATGAGGTGGAAGAACGACAGTACTCCACACTGTCAAAGAGCCTTTATGGTGCGTTTTATCATTTTTATGTGAAGCTATTGGGTTTGGGCTCACTTACTTGGTAGCTCCCAGGTGCTAAGCGAAGGGCAATTGCCTCCCTGTTAGTCTTATATTCAGGCAAGAGTATTTGCAGAAAGGTGGTGTGTTAGTTACTTTTCTCTTGCTGCTGAGACAAAATACCTGACACCCAGAGTTGAAGGGAAGGGGTTTATTTGGCTTACAGTTCATAGAGGTTTCAGTCCATAATTGGCTGGCTCCAAGGAAGGGATGACAAACAGCCATCACAGAGGAGAAACAACATGGTGCACACATAGCAGCAAAGGCAACAAGAGAAACTTAACAGCGTCTCTCTGCCCCTTTTATCTTACTCAGGCTACTTAGGGCAGGCAGCACTCACAGCCTTCATCCTTGTGCCCTTGAGCTTAGCATTGCATCATGAATCAATTCCAGCTTCACACACTCTAGATCTAGCCTGTGACCACATGAGGCTTTGGAGGGACATCTAGACCCAAACCATAACAGGTGGCTTTGGTAATACTAAGTGAATGCCTGTTTGAAATAAAGTATGATACTGTTTGAATTGTGTGACCTCTATACTAGTAAATATCTGTTAGAATATAAATGAGAAGTCTAGGGGTGTAGAGTATGTACTTAGCATGCATAAGGCCCTAGGTTCAATCTCTAGCACCAAAGGAGATAGGATAGGGTAGGGTAGGGTGGGGTAGCATAGGATACAATAGAGCAGAGTACGGAAAGTGTTATTATAATTTTTAGTAGAGTCATTCTATTAAGAGAGGCACTCTAGCCATGCTGTTCAAGGCTCCAGAGTCAGGCTGGCTCCATTGGAATCCTTCCAGAGCTATTTATTGTACCTCTGATTCTTCATCCATAAAGAGTAATCCAACAGAATCTGATTCATGGGGGTATCAAAAGGACTAATGGGGAAATATATAAAACACATAGAATAATGCCCTCTCCTTGCTGAACACAGAGTAAATATCTATTATTAATATTTGTAAAATTTCAAAAATTATTTTTGGTACTGGGGATCGAACTCGGGTCCTTGTGCTTGTGCTTGTGCAGCAGGCAGTGAAACCATTGAGCTAAATCCCCGGCCCTAAAATCTCAAATTTGAAGTCAACAGGCTCGTGTGTGTGTGTGTGTGTGTGTGTGTATGTGTGTGTGTTACTAGGGATTGAACCCAGTGCCTTCACAATGAGCTACATCCCTAGCCTTTTTCTTATTTTTTGAGACAGGGTCTCACTAATTTACCCAAGGTGAGCTCAAACTTGCAGTTCTCCTGCCTCAGCCTCCCAGAGTGCTGGAGTTATAGGTGTGCACCACCCTCCACAGGCACATTTCTTAAGCACAGGTTATATTGCAGTACAGGTGGGCTCAAAGCAAATGGCACAATGCAGTAGGGGTTCCAGCAGTGAGGGAAGGATGGATGCAGACAGATTGCCATGTCCCCTGGCAAGACATAGACTGTGATCATTGTCCTGGCTTGCACATCCAGGCAGACTGAAGCACTGTGCTTTGAGGCTGTGTGTAGCAAGCTCAGGCACATTGTGATACCAGGAACACCCCTGTAGGATACTTCACAATAGTAAGAATCCATGAGATAGTGTGGAGATAGATAATGGTGAACCCAGGTTCCACTTGCTTCCAGAGCTCAAATGATGGCATGAAGCTGTAGTTTTCTTCATCCTTCTAGGCTAAGTACTTTACATGGATTGCCTTCCTTTGATTTGATTCCAAACTCACATTCTACGTGGAGTCTTCCTGGCACCAACCCTCTCTCCACTGCCTGGGAGTCATTTCTACAGAAGTTGAAATGAGGAAAATTGGGGTACTGTTTTTCTAAGAAGATTGAAAGGATGAGGTGAAAGAACCAAAGATGTTCATACATATGTGAGGGTGGAGCTGGGATAGATTGGTTCTAAACTTTTAACATTGGCTCAGACGGCCGGGGATTTAGCTCAGTGGTTCTGCCGCCTGCCTCACAAGCACAAGGTCCCGAGTTCGATCCCTGGTACCAAAAAAAAAAAAAAAAAATTGGCTCAGACAAGGAGACCAAAATTTGCAAGTGAGGCCAGTTCACAACTCAGCTCAGAGACTGGGATGGGAAAAATGAGAAGAAAGGACATGGATGGTAAATAGAAGTAGACATTTACATTTGTGCTCTGAATTAAAGCTAATTTAAGCCTTATCATATCCATGAAGTGGAATCAGAAGGTTTGAAGGTATTGGAGTGAAAGTATCCATGAATTTGGAGTCATGATCAGCTACATTAGCCATAAGCTTTGGGTGACCCCAGGGCCAGCTGAAAAACAGGGCTCTTGGAGAAAAATGGGCTGCTGAGGGGCTGCAGCATATGTAGGCAAGTTGAAAAGGGGACTGTGTGGTGTTCTAAAGAGAAAATGCTTGTTTGACCTAGATGTGAAATGAATAATCACTTTTGTTGCTTAGATAGGAGTAAAGGCAGCCAACCGTGCCACCATCCTGGTGTTGCAACCCACATGTCTTATTTTTCAACAAGGAAAATCCGTTTAAAGAGATAAATGTGAATTCTGTGTGCCATGTATATATTTGTGCCACATTTAATTTCATTAGCTATACTGTCACATAGCTGTGCATATTTAACTTCTTAGACCAGATGGTAATGCCTTCTGAAAAAAAATGGTTCCACAGTGTAATTGAACATGTCCTGTTGACAGAGTTACAACAACCCTTTTTCCAAATTAAATATAGGTGATTCAATAAAAGGAACACAGAATCCATCTCTCTACCACCATTTCTAGCCCAAAATGTAAGGGAGGGAATGTGCTACAAGTAGGAAAATTCTACAGTTATAGTGTACACACAGAAGGAGAGGCGTAAAGGCTGGCCATGCCCTCTTCACCCTAGAGAGAAGAGCTACTTGCTGATACCTTGGTTCAGCTGGGAACCAATGGGAGAAGCCTTGGCCTCTTCAGCTAAGACCTGTCAGAGTGGTGACAAGAGCACACGTTATGAAACTAGCCTGTCTCAGAAAATTATGTAAGAAGATCTGGCTTCGGATGAAGTCAAGTTGTATTGGAAATGCTTGTGTTGAGTCTAAGCAAATGAGGGGTTTGGGTGTAATGAATATTTCACAATCAATACTACAGAACGATGCTGGCCAAATTCGTATATGAAAACAAGCATCTCGTGAAACTCACTGAAAACACTCGAGTTTATTGAAAATAAATAACCGTACATTTCTGCAGGCTTCCCTGATCCTGTGTATATTGTCTGTGAAATTTACAGGCACGGTGTGGTGTCAGAATGCGAGTCTGACTCCACATTGGAACTTTTCAGGAAGCTGACTGGACATGACGTGAGGATGCCTGATGAGGACAGGTTGAGAAATAGCATCTTGCTCTGTGGAGAGACTCAAATGATCCAGTCGCCATGTGTATACCTTCTCAGTTATTTTCATGTTGTATATTCTCTCTCCTTGCTCATGGAGAATTCGAGAGTTTTAGAGTTGAAACAACCCTGAGTTTCACTTGAGCTCAGCCTCTCATTTTCCCGGAGTAGCAAGTAAGGCCCAGTGAACAATCGACAGTTCAAGGGAGGTGAGTCGAGGGCCCAACTGTCCTGTGTGTCCTTATAGAGTTTGTCTTTATTGCAGTGCTAAGTGACTACTGGGGATAAGGGGAAGGGTAAGAGAGAGTGGAACATGGAATGAGAGAGTTCCCTGTCCTCACTGCCAGACATGCAGAGCAGCTTCATTTTATCTGGTTCTTATACTGGGGCCTGACATAGAAATTATTTAAAATATTATTCTTATGTAAAAAATGTTAAGTTTGAAATTCACTATCCCTAAGCATAGGGATTCTTAGTAAGAGCAGTGGGCATGTATTGTGCCTCCCTCTCTTCAGTTCTGCCCAGTGTGTCTTGGATAAGGACTTCACTGTAACTATGATTTACCTAGGTCAAATGGCAAAACGTAAAGCTACAGCAAATCTTACGGAGAATATGTTCAGAAAGTAGAATGACAAAATAGTTAAGGGTGACTGAGAATTTAGACAGTGTAAACTTGATCAGCCCACCCTCCCCAAATCCTGTCCTGGGAAATCTGACTCCAAAATGAGAGTCCCGCATGTCAGAGTGCCACCCCTGCCTCCTGCAAGGGAACAGCTGTTTAACCTTATACACTGCACGTAGACAAGTTCATAGAACCAGGACCCCCCTGAGGAAGGGAGCAGGAAGAGAAGGGAGACTTGTCAGGCTGCTGCAGGAGTGAATCAGTCAGGCGGAGCAAGGCGCCCCACCTCTGAGCCCTGCCAGCACCAGCCACCTGCTTGCCTCCACCTGCACCGTGGGCACCGGTTTTGAAGCATCTCTGCTAGTGACTGTTCGTTTTGCACATGTTTTGTGTTTGATCCTCTTAGTCACTGAGCCTTAAGCCTGTTATCTTTGCTTTGTACCCTGCTGGTGGAGGCCCAGCCTCAAGGTCAGCACAGCAGGCTGATCCTAGTGATGCCTTCACAGCCCCAGAATGAACTCCTTTGTCTGTGGAAGGTTCTTCCTGGGAAATTCCCCAGGGGCTCCCAGGGTGTTCTCCCCAAGCTTTAGCATTGTCTCTCCACCCACCCCTGGAGGGATCTGATTGCAGCTGTCCTCTCTCCTGGGTCTTACTGGCCTTTCTCCTGAGATACTGAGTGGCTGTCTCCACTTCTCCGGGGCACCCCCTCTTTGTCTGCCTTAGCCACACAATGTGCTCCACCAGTGTTTGGGTTGTCCTTGGTCCCCGAGTTTCCCATCACACCCATGCTCACACATACAGCACCGCCATGAAAACCCCTCTGGATAATTTTTTAGCTCTACTTAATATCATTCCCTCTTTCTTCTGAACCTAACTCCTCCAAGACTTCTGGCTCAGAAAGGAAATGACAGATACCTGGACCCTAGGGCTTTTTTGGTTTACCTGAAGCTGGCTAGAAGAGGGTGGAGGCCCAGGTTCTGGGTTCTTTATGGAGCCTCTCTCATTTACTTGAACATAAGGCTCATGATCTCTTCTAAGAGTTAGTACCTATTTTAAGTCAGTTCTTTGAGCAAGGTTGGAATTTTCTCTCCTGACATAAAGTGAATGAGTGCACTCGCTGGGTGGAGGTAGTGAGGAGACTATGTCCTCAAGTCTCGTTAGCATGCTTGTTGAGACCTTTCAACATTCCTGTCATCAAAGTGTTTGTGTAACCAAAGACAAGCACAAATGGCAATGGCCATAAAATGCCACCTCCTTGCTCAGTTTTTAGGATGATCAGACATTCATGGACTTCCAAAGGTAGCCCTGTATTTCTCCAGCTCTGTCTTCCCACCTTCTCTAAATACTGTACAGCTTTGCTCAGCTTATCTAAATGCCCTCTAGATTAAGTGGGGAGCTGCTCTTCTCTAAGTGCCTGTCAGCCTTCTGCATGAGTTTTCAGGAAGCTGCTCATGGAGGATAAAGAAATGAAAAACATTCTTCATATGTGACATTGTAGAGATTTGTTCTTCCAAAGAAAATTACCCTGGGAATAGTACTTCTAACATGGAGGGAGTGTCTGTGTGTTTAGGGGGTGGCAGAAGGTAACTTGTGACATTTTTTTCAAAGTTTTTTGCAGACTCTGAGTCTTCATTTGAGATTTTTCTTTCTGAATAAGATGTATGACCAGTACAGCACCACCTTATAATCCATGAATTTGTATATTTGAAAAAAATAATTCAATAAAGGACTGGTTTCCTGCAAGAATCTGTCCTATTCCCCACCCCACTCCCCTTAGACTTCCTGCTTGTGTGATATTTTGGTGACTGAACTGCAATTGTCATGTAAAATCTGTCATTTCATTTCTTTTTATTACAACTCAGGTCCACGTGGTCATCAACATTGGATGACTATGCTGACATCTTTCCAACCTGAAGTAAGGATTCCAGTATTTGCCTAGCCTTTGCAACACTGGTGGGCACATGGGTGCCTCTTTAGGCCTTTCCAAACACTGAGAAGAGCTCCCTCACCCCCACCATTAGATCAGTGGATCCCTGGTTCCAGCCACAGAATTCTGTAGTGCCTCCTTAGTACCTTGGTACCATGATGTTGAAGAAGAACTCTGCTGTAGGATTCTTTTTTCACAAATTAGACAGCAAGACCTTCTAAAATATAGGACTGTAAAAATAATTATATATTGTCTACTCTAAAGAACTGAATACTGTTTAGATAGGGAAACAAATACAGTGGATATCCCCCACCCAGTACTGGGTATTGAACCTAGGGCCTTTGTACTGAGCTACCTCCCCTCCCTTTTAATTTTTTTAAATTTTTAGGTAGGTTCTCAAAAGTTGCCCAAGCTGGGCTCCAACATGCGATCATCCTGCCTCACCCTCTCAGAGTGCTAGGGTTACAGGTCAGTGCCCCCAGGCCCACCTAATGAAGCCTCGCTTAAAGGCATTAATCCCATTTGAAAAGCACAAGCCCTTAGAGCTAATCACCTCCTAAAGTCCCTAGCTCTTAATACGACTGAGTCAGAGATTATGTTTCAACATAAATTTCAGGGGACACGTTCAAAACATAGCGAAGTCCAGTCTCTTTTTTCTTTTCTTGCTTACAGCTTTGATTCCATGTCTGAGACTCTATCGCCAATTTCAAGGTCATGAGGATTTACCCCTATGGTTTATTTTAAGAGTTTTATAATTTTAGCTCTTATATTTGAGCTTTTGATTCATTTCAAATTATTTTTTTACATGAGGCAGTGATTCAACTTCCTTCTTTGGGATATGGCAACTCCCACTCCGTTGCTGCAGCACGATTTGTGAAGAGATTAGTCTTTCCTCATCAGATGGTCTAGGGACCCTTATCAAAAATCATTTGGCCATAGACGTATTCGTTTATTTCCGAAATCTCAGTTCTGTCCCTTTGTTGTATGTGTCTGTCCCTCTGCCAGTACCACACTGCTTTCATTTCTTAGCTTTGTGGTTTTCAAATCAGAAAATTGAGTCTTATAACTCTGTCCTTTTTCAAAACTGTTTTGGTTTTTCAAGACCATTAGTATTTTAAGAGGAATTACATTGAGTCTATAGACTACCATAGGTATTACTGACATCTTAAAAATATTAAATCTTCTAATCTGTGAACACAGTTTCTATTTATTTTTGTCTTCATTAATTTCTTTCACCAATGTTTATTTTATAGTTTTTGGCACACAGGTCTTTCACTTTTCTGGTGAAATTGTTTCCAAGATATTTTTATCCTTTTGGGTACCATTTTAAACTGAACTGTTTTCTTAATTTCCTTTTTCAGTTGTTGTTACTGACATAAAGAGATACAGCTGATTTGGGGTGTTGATCTTTTACCTTGTAACTTCATTGAATTTCTTTTATTAGTTTTGGGTTTCCTGTATGTAGAATAATGCCATCTATAGATGGAGATGTCTTTTATTTGTTTTTCTTGCTTAATTACTCTGGCTAGAACTTGCAGTACAATGTTGGATCAGTGGTGAGAGCAGGCAGTTCTTTGTGTTCTGAGAGAGGAAAACTTTCAGGTTTTGCCATTGAGTACAATGCTAGCTATAGGCTTTCCATAAATATTTTTATTGTATTGAGGTAGTTCCTTTTTAGTCCTAGTTTTCTGAGAAATTTTCTCATAAAAATGTGTTAGATTTTGTCAGATGCTTTTCATTCATCATTTGAAGTAGTCACATGGAATCTTAAAGAGTAGGAATGTAAACTAGTACAATTAGTATGGAAATCAGCATGAAGAGTCCTCAAAAATGAACAAGAGAAATTCCTCTTGACCCAGCTATACCTGTCCTGTGTATATTCCCAAAAGAGTTTAAAGACATCATTCTATAGTAAAACACACATACCCATGTTTATAGCAGCACAATTCACAATAGCTGAGCCCTAGAAACAGCTTAGATGCCCATCAACAAATGAATAAATAAAGAAATGTGGTATATATGCATGATGGAATATTATTCAGCCATAAAGAAGAATGGAATCATGTCATTTTCAGGAAAATGGATGAAATTTGAGACTATAATTATGTTAAGTAAAATAAGTCAGACACAGAACATTAATTATCACATGGTTTCTCATGTATGAGAAACCTAACTTATAAATAAATCAGAGTAAGACAGAGGGGAGATGGTTGGGAAAAAAAAGACTGTTTGGAGATGGGGTAGGAGATCAGGGAAGGTGGATGGGAAGAGAACAGGTAAAGGGATTGAAAAATGACCAAGATGTTACATGTATGTACCAGTTCCTCAGTGTGAACATAACTCTTATATTTTGCAGTGATTCACTAGTTTGATAGAACCAGGATGGCTATAGATCCAGAGAAATGTGGATTCTGGGGGAGCAAACAGCTAACATACAGGGTAGGGACATGGCTGTAACTGCAGAGTCGAGTGCACCGCGTGAGTCAGTGTAGGAAGGGAACTGAATGGCAGGGTGGAGAGGGAAGGTTCTGAGTATGCCACAGAAGACCTTCATTGCCAGACTGCCTTTGTTAAGTCACCATTCTAAAAGCCCTGGTAGTTTCTGAACCCATTCAAGGTAGGATGAATGGCTCCTCTCCGCATCGTTCTCTACTTCTGTGTCCCTACTTCTCTTCCGTTGACTTTCATATCCCTCTAACAATCTTTCCTTTCAATTTTGGTAGGCAAATGCCATGTAAAACAAAGAAAATTATGGATTTCTTTGATACCATGTGATGAATCCTGTAATTTTTAAATTTAGTAATAAACACAAAATTAAGAAGAGAGCCAACTCTTTTTGGATTCATTGCCAGTTATGCACAGAGACAGACATGGTTGCCAGCCAACAGCTAGTGTCAGGGCTGTGAATTAGACTGGAGGGAAGAATGAACTGCACATCCTAACTCCTGGGCCAAGGCTCCGGAGATTTCTGCCAGCCCTCTTCTAGACAGCAGCTTGGTACCTCAGATGTCCTTCTTATCAGGAGACAGATGGAACCTCAGGGGTTTCCTGTTTAGGCATCTCAGAATTCAAAGCTGTTAGGATGTGTGGGCTTTGAAAATACCACACTTCAGGGAAGCTGAGTTTCTGCTGCTCAGACATTGTTACAGTGAACATGCATCTTTTCCATTTCTGTGGCATTAATTTTTGTTAGGTGTGTCTCAGCCCTTTCCTGCATCTCAACAGAGGATGGGTCGTGGCTGTGCTGGAAGCTGGGCTCCCTTACGGGTGCTGAAGCATCTGCCTTACGGCTGCTTTTCCCCTTTCCTCTCATTTTAGTCCTCACCTCCCAGAGGCAGCCATTTTAAGGGATTCTGCTCCCTCCAATTGCAGGCCATGACCTAAGGACCAGCCTGTCTGTGTCAGTGGCCAGGCAGATCCGGGATGTGACTACTTAGCTCTTTAACCAGACCCTCTGTCCTTTCTAGAGACCTTCCAGCATACCGTTAACCCAAGCACATAGGAAGAGAAGTCCAGGAGCACCTGGCACAAATGCTAATGGCTTTCTCATTAGGGTACTTTATCACAGAATTCCAGCTGTCGGTGTCAGGAGGTGACAACGAGGCATCTCTTGGATAAGAACTACAGAAATCAGAAATGAAAAGAGGAATATGATTCAGTCATCAGAAAGCTATTTGATTTCTGTGTTTCAGACAACAAGTATGGCTACATGGAAAGTGTGCACATTCATTGTCGAAAAGCCACTTTTTCCCTATCACCATTATCAAACAGTGTTAATGAAGAAGCCAATTGTGCGTGACGCAGTGCCAGTCCCTGTACGCCATTATGCATAAACACTTCCACAGTTAAATTGAGTATGGATATGTAAAGTGATTAACCAAGACCTGACAGTTAACACAATTCTTTAATTGCAGCAAGCATCTGAAGTAAATAAGTGGCTAATTTTTAAGAAAGACCAACCAGGAAAGGTAGCACATGCTACCCTGACACTGAGGAAGGCTGAGGTGGAAGAATCGCAAGTTTAAAGGCCACTGGAGAAATTTATCAAGGCCCTGTCTCAAAATAAAAAATAAAAAGGGCTGAGGATTTAGCTCAGTGGTTTCGCCGCCTGCTGCGCAAGCGCAACAACCCAAGTTCGATCCCCGGTACCAAATAAATAAATAAATAAATAAATAAATAAATAAATAAATAAATAAATAAATAAAAATGTCTGGGAATGTAGCTCAATTGTAGAGTGCTCCTGGGTTCGATCCCAGTACAGGAAAAAAAATACTTAAAAGAGTCCAAATTTGGGGACCAAATAATGTGGTGATCTTTCACTTAAAAAATAGAAGTTTCTTTCTAAAAAGATTTGCAGCCTTTTCTAGTTGAACATCAAATGTGCACATTTTTTTGAAGAATTGGTTTGTTAATAATTAGGAACACCATACCTATTAGTTGCTGAAAAACTATAACACAGAACAACAAAGAAAAAGTATCCAGACTAATGTAAAAGCCACCCATGTAGCCCAGGCTCCCATATGGGTGTTTACTGGCACAGGAGTTCCAGTGTTAACATTTTGCTGCATAGCCTTCTCATCCCTTTGAAAATACATATGTAGGCATGTGTCTGTAAAAGGAGTATTCTAAATCTCATATGGATTGCCACATGTGTTTTCTATGACTGGCTTTGCCCACATAAGGGGTTACTGATGGTTGCTGTCATAGTTACTTTTCTTGTTGCTGAGACAAAATACCCGACACCCAAAATTAAAGCTCACAGTTTTTAGAGGTTTCAGTCCATAGTCGGCTGGCTAACAGATAGGGTGGCATGGCAGAGGAGCTTTACAGAGGAGAAACAGTCCATGGCAAGGGGGCAGGTGGGGCAACCTTAATCCTACTCAGAATGATGCCAAACCAATAAGTGGACTGATTTAGTAATCACACACCCTTGATCCCAGCATCACACACTCTAGATCCAGCCACCTCTGAAGAGCCACACCTGTGACCACTTTTGGGGGACATCTAGACACATGCCTTAACAGTTGCTTAGGTGTGTTTCCTTGAGTAAAAAAGCTTCCTCCCTTGATTCGGCTCCCTTAGTAATAGAAGTTTACTGCTTACTACTTTCAGCTTTGCAGGTAGACTTACTTTTATTGGTTCTTCTAGCACCATAAATTAGCCATCAATTGTCCACATTCAGAATCTTTTTATTTGGTGAAAATCATTCTTCCACTGAGTATTCATTTTGCTCACAATATTTTCTTTTGCAGAGGCAGAGCTGTGAAGCTCCCCAGCCCCTCTGATTTTTCCACAGGTGCTTGGGTCTGAGGCTGTAACTGCTAACTGTATTGCTTCTTAATAACTTTTTTGCTAATTGGTAGATACATGTATGACCCATCAAGACACTGTATAATAAGTAAAATATATTCTTGTCCACTGCTTTTCTTTTTGCTTACTTACCTGCCTTATGTTTTCTGTTTCAGCCTTGGATTGTTTTTAAGTTTGTAGCTCCCCCCCCCCGCCCCCAACATAGTAAACCTCTTTCTTTGGCTGTGATGTCTGCTACTGATTCAGAAATCCAGTCTTGGAAGATTTAAAACTCAGCCGACATGCAGAGGGTGGACTCCTGCTTTTTCTCAAGTCTCCCTTTATCTCCAGGAACTGAATTTTTCATGCAGTAATTAAAATTTGTAGGTCAAGCCTCCCATGGCACCATTTGCTGCTAATATGGGAAAGTGGTGATCAGATTCGCTTATGCTGCTCTTCCCTGAGCTGAGACTTAAAGGATGAAGGGTGACATTTTCCCCCATTTTGTAAATTAATGCCATTGATCTGCCTAACAGGAACAAAGTTAGGCTTCAAAATACCAAATGATAAAGAGATTAAGACTTTAAATGGCTTTCCAAAAGGCAACCTCTATTGTAAGGCTCCAAGCTGACTATTGAACTTTCAATTAGAATTTCTAATAGGCTATTGACTTAAATGGATAAAATGTTGCAAGTGATAGCTTTCAAGATGACAAAGATTGCTTTGTACATGTTCTGGAATATTAGTGTTATGTAGCATATACTGTTCTGGAGGATGAATAATAATAAACTTACCTCCCTCTGTGGAGTGCTGCATTTATGCTGTAATTTTCTCAAAGGTGAATAAATGCACTTTGTAAAATACATTTTGAAACACTTTCTTTTTTGTGTGTTTGCTAGACAGAGCTCTGTGAAGTCTTCCATGGCATAGAAGTCCCTTCAGTCTTTGACACTGTAGCAGTATTCTGCTTTTGAAAGAAAAGAAAATTTGGAGGTACTAGTGATTGAACCTAAAACCTTGCATGTGTTAGGCAAGAGCTCTACCACTGAACTACACCCCTAGCCCCAATATTCATAACAACATAGCCTATGTGATACGTGTTTCTCTGTGTGTACACACTTGTGTTTATGTATGCATATTTATTTGCACAGTTGAGACACCAGTGTTGTATGTCATTGCCGTGCTCTCTGCCTCAGTTTACGGTTCTTGGATGCTATGCTTCTCCTCCATAATAGGTTTCCAGTATAGTCTGACCCAATCTAAGCCTTGTTATAAAACACAAGCTCTAATACATTTTGAAATACTAATCTTTCAAAGACCAGCTACCTCTTTTAGATAAAGGGTTAATATTATGCTTATGTTACAGTGCATTAAAAACTCTAATTAAAACAGCATTACATTCCCATCTGCCAATCTCCAGTAATCTTCTTTAATTGCAGTAATTAAACTATATTTACATGTTCAGAATACTTGTAATTTAGCAAATTGCACTCTCTGCTCTACATTTAATCAAACAACCAGTTCCAGTATATTTAGTGTGGAAAGAAGTAATTTCAATGTTTTGATTACTATAGCAGATTTGACAGAGTAAGTGCCCCTCTAGTAGAGGGCTTGAAAGGGAAGGCAAACATGAAATATAGTCATGGTTTTGATTGTCATGTGAATGCCTAATTACATGTTGGAGGATTAACTGTTAAAGGGTATCATGGTCTCGCTTGATGTTGAGACACGGCCTATACTACAGATAGTGTAGACTGTCTTTTAGGGAAATTCGACACAAGGGGTAAAGGTTATGAGATCGTTGGAAAAATTAGTGAAAAGATTCCCTGAATTGTACAGTTGCTGTTGTGTCTTCTACCTGAGATCCCAATTCCTTCCAAAGCAAGATGATTATTTTAGTCTCTTCAGTTAAAGTCCAGAAGAAATTCAGTGACAGAGGGGAAAGTTAATGATGATATCACTTCAGCAGTGTGTCTCTCCTCGGTCCTGTATCTTCTCCTGTCTGGTGTGACTCTGGAGATGTCCTGTGCTTCCTGGAACGTACCCATCAGTTAGGAGTCAAGCCCTTTTCTTACTGTTAATTTTTTTTTGTTTCATCACTTCCCTCTACCAGGCTGTTCCAGCTAACTCATCTCTTCAACCTCATTTATTTCTTAGTTTCCACATTTAAAAAACAGATATAGTGTTGTGAACATTAAATCTTTTAATCATCTTTAAACTCATTTATAAATACTTATTATTATCTAGTTGTAATAGTATGAAAGTTTGTTTCTTCCTCTATATAAATTTGACAGGAATATTGGGTATTGCCATCAAATTTCTGTTTTTCAAAACAACACATCAGTTTACTCACTATAGTAGCTGGAGTGTGATTTTTCTCTTCCAGTAGTCTCTTTTAAATGTCCCTTAGAATTTGTATCTCTCATTTCTGGGCTACCTATTGTATTAATAAAAACTATGCGTTAATGAAAATGAAGAAATACTGTAGCAATACTATTGAATACTGATGTTAAATCTTGCTTATTGTCTATGTGAAAAGAGCAAAGCTACTGGATTGTAAAACTGATATACAGGATTAAGGATCCATTTTTTCTGTTTTTTTATGGTTTGGTTAGTAATTTGTGTGATATGAGTAAAATGGTTCACGTCTTAAGGATCATATTGCTAGAGGTAGGACAGCAAATGATCCTGGCTTGATTTTGGGTTTATGAAAAAGTCAAGATGAAAAATCTTGGCATAAAATAAATGTTGGGCTTCATACTGTGGCAAGAAGAACCATTCGTTTCAAACCCAGACTCAATTCTGTGTTGCAATAGTGAGAATTTAACTTCTGAAGGAAAAAAAGAAAAAGGTCTTGATACTGCCACTTACTTGCAAAACTTCTGGTTGAGTTATGATGGCTGGATTTAAAATATGTATACAGACTGGGAAGATATAAACCTAATATGGAGTTGTTCAAAGCAAAAATACTACTGATACACTATGCTAACGGAGTTTGAGAGTGCTAGAGGCACTTGGAAGGGAAAAATGACGTACTTTGAAATAGAGGGCAAAACTAGCCAGGATTGAAATTCTAGTCCCATCACTTCACTTTTCAATCCCACATTACCTGAACCTCTGTTGTCTTTCTGCAAAATGGGAATAATAATAAGCACAATAGTTACCGTGCTATTGGGTTTTCTCTCTCATTACCTATAATCTATATCCATGTGTGGGGTATCACACACACACTACATAATAACTTAGAGTCACTGAAATGATAATAATTTGAACACAAATGCTAGTAAAAAATATTTTTAAGCAACACAATATAAAGGTCAACGGAAATATGCGTAAGGAGTGAGGAATACCTAGAGAGTGTGATCTCCAGATTTTCACTCTCTTGCCATAACAATTTTTTTCTAAAACTGTTAACAAAGGACATAATCGAAGAATTTGTATCTTATGCTTATTTCACTCTTTCTGCTTAGAGGTGATAATGAACAGCAAAATAACTCCCCAAATGGTCCTCAATCCAAAAGCCAAGGGGTGAAGTCATGGGTAACTGAGACCTTGTGAAGCCTTCTTGCATGGCGGCTTGGATCTCCCCTTCCCAGAGGCCACTGGAGAAGATGTGTCCAGTTCTCATTTTTGATTAGAAGTTCAGGAGTTCATGTCATTGTCTTCAGTATATTTGAACATGTGAATCCTTATCTTCTTGAAAACATTTGACCTTGGGATAAGGAAAGAAGAATCTGCAGAGACTCTCCAGCATTTCATTCCAAAGTCAGAAGTTTTGACATTTACATTTCTGCTAAGTTCACTTGTAATTTTGCAGTGTGCAGGATCTAAGTGTGTGCCAAAAGGACTGTAAACTCTTTTCCAAAAAAGCTTTTTTGATGTTATGTAAGAAGAGATTTTGCACTCTAGACACATTCTTTAATAGCGTTCTTTAAATATTCTTTAAATATGGCCTTGGTATGTATATTATATGAAACTCAGAACTCCTTGGAACTTACTCTTCTAAGAAAGCTTTATAAAGCTTCAACCTAATAATAACAACAATTTCCTCTTTTCCAGTGTTTACTTGTACTATATAATGCTGAATGTATAATGAGTTTATTGTATAATAAGGGACTCTGATTTATTAGCTCTTCATTATTCTCGTTTTATCGGCTTCCCCATAAATGCTACCACCCTTCGCATGGATGTGGTCTCAATCAGGTGATAGCATTGCTTTTTAATGAACTCTTCGTCCCCAGGTAACAACATTATATGTAAAGTTCCTTATTCTACATTATTAGTGGGCCTTAGAATAAAAGGCACCGAGAAGGTTGCATTGAAAATGCAACAGAATTCATTACCAGTTCAGTGTACTGCTAGTTAACAGTCTTTAATCTGTGATATTATCCTTTGGAAATGTGAGAACGCATGGGTATGGCCGCCGTGAACTCTAGGCATCTATGTAGGCATTTTGTGGATGCTGCCTTACTTAGTTAATGCCCAGCCTGACTCCTGGAATTTAACACAGTGACAACTTTCTCAGAGGAAGCATGAAAAAAAATGAGACATTTTACAGCCTGAGAAGTTAAGTGCTGAGATAGTTAGGGCCCAGCTCTCATTAGCTGAATGGTAGATTTTTCTAATTAGTTCTTTCTAGTGCAATTAGCACGCAAGATTCTAATCACCTCATGTGAAACCAATCTAATGCTTGGAAAAGAATGCCCTTGGCTTCTCTTTCAGATTGGAGTGTAGGATTTTTGTGTGCCTCCTTACAGAATCTGTTAGCTAGTGTTTATTTAAAACATGAGCACAGATCTATGGAAAGGGCAAGAAATGGATAATTTCCTAAGTTGCAGCGCAACTTAAGTGCAGGTATAGCTGAACAAAGTGCTTAGAAATATTCATTAACTGGCAGTTACCTGTGCATCACTTAAACTAAAGAGCCAGTTTCCCTTGCTTTCTTTCATTTTGACATGGGAGATTTCAGCCTGGAACAGCTACATTTCAGCATGGCTGCCCCTCGTTAGGACAGGAAATATACTGAACATCAGCTGCAAAATACATTTGGGGCTGGAGTTTAGGGGCTTGATTTTTCAACCTCCTACTGTGCCCAGATTCCCCATCAGTTTTTGCTTATCTGTGCATTCAGTGTTTTGTCCCTCCTCCCTGTCCTGTGGAGTCATCGCAGGTGCCACATTCATGCTTGAACTGCCCTCAGATTTTTAGTGCCCATCCATCACTTCTCATTTCGCAAGTGAGCCAAATCTAGATTTCTCAGTTGATAATGTTCATTTTTAACTGGACAGGAAACTATGATGACAGGATCTGGTCCTGTAGCATGTAAAATGTTTCCTCTTTGGGGGAAATGATTGGCTTGCGAGAAGACAGATGAGAAAATGCTAAGTACGTGTGCATTTACTATCAACTGGGAGAAAAAAATAGGCATCCTTGCTTGGTAAGATATAAGGCTAAGAATGTGTTAGATTTACATTGTCTGTACCATCTCCATCTCTGCCCAGTAGAACTTTCTCTGATGAGGAAATGTTTCTGTGTTGTCCAGTGTAATGAGCATTGGTATATATAGCTCTCCAGCACTTGAAATGCGGCCAGTGAGACTAAGAAACTAAATTTCTAAATTTTATTTAACTTTATCCAGTTTAAACTTAATTGGATCTATATGGCTAGTAACTATTATATTGAACAGGTATAGATCTCTTCTGCCTCCTAACCACCCTGTCCATGCTTACACACTGTACCCTTACCAAATCTGTTTCCTCTTGCTATCCATTGTCTACGGCCTTCCATAAAAGCAGTCAGACTTTTCCAGGACTGTAAGTTCAACACAAGGCTTATGCTATGTGTATTCTCTATTTGGTCATCCTAGTGTTTTGTTCCAGAGTTGAAGAAGTTTCACAGTTTTACAAAGAGCCAAAATACTGACCTGCTTCTAAGGAGAGAGGAGGGGAGAATCAGCTCATGTATGGAACCTTCTAAATCAACGGTAGAATGATATTTAACAATTCTCCAAATAGCTAGGTGAACTTTATGCAAATATCTACAAACTCCCTGTGATGTTTTAGTTACAGTTAAAGTAAACAAAAAATGGAATATTTCATCGTCTTTATCAGTGATGATTTGATGCTTTAACTTTGTCCATGGTAGTCAGTTACACTGTTTTAGAACTCTTGTGTGCTGTACATGCTGAAAGGGTAAAATTAGCAGCTGTGTTATGTTTAGTTCCCTCTCCCATAGCTGGAAGGTTCATTTTGTTCTTTTGGACCCTAAAATTAATCCTGTTAAGGAGAATAGGAGGAACACTAAGGTTGTGTATTTCACACAAGATACATTCAGTTATTCTGCAAACATTTATTGATGGTTTGCTGTGTTATAGGCATTGTGAGATAGAGTCTCTGGGAATGTATAGATGGAAGGACTGTACCTACTCCACTTCCTGTAACCTCAAGACACTGACACATAGTCAGATTCAATACTGTGTAATAAACACAATGATATACAAAGTGCTTGGTGGAATATAGAAGAAAAACTAAGTGGTGATTTCTCTAAGATGCTTCATGTAAGGGTCTGGAATTATGGTGTAGTTCAGATCAGATGTGTACAGCTGCAGTGTGTGTTTAAGGAACTGCTGTTTGGGAAGGAATACTTTTATTGGGTATTAAATTATCAGTGTCAGGAGCTGAATACGGGACGGTAGCTTCCCATGATGTCCTAGAAGGGCATGTGTGGTGTGAGTGTTAGCATTGGAATTGCATGCTAAATTTGAGAAATGCAACAGGACCAGAATTAGGGTGCAGTAAGAGGAACCTAAAGCACAAAATCCAAGGAGGTACTCATTCTAGGGGTCTTGTGGGTTCAGGGTCAGTGGTGATGTGCCTCCTGTAATTGTGTGGCTTTCTCCTCACCCAATGCTGAAACATGCCTGGTTTTCATGCAGAGAATGGACTTTAAAAGGAGGGCCAGGGATGTAGCTCAGTGGTTCTGCAGCCTGCTTTGCAAGCACAAGGTCCCAAGTTCGATCCCCAGTACCAAAAAAAGAAATGTATGAGAACCTGAACCAGGCCAATATGGTAGACCTGGCAGGTTAGAAATGAATGAGATATTTTTAGCCATAGCCAAAAAGACGTAGGGTGGAAAAAAATATATGAGCTATGAGAGAAAGGATCCTAGGTCCCATGCTTCTGAATTCTAGGGAATTTTCCTATCACCTGATACTGAGTTTTCCCTAATTTCTTATATTCCTTGGCTCTTACTCTGTCCTTAGGGTCATGCCCAATTCAAATTCAGCTCTTACTTATTTAGGAAGTCCCATGTACTTGACCTTATTTTTAGAGAAGGCAGTGAAAGCTGGAGTTTCGGAAAACAGACTCTAGATAGATCTGCCTTACTGGAGAGTCTTACGTACTCAGAGAATTGCAGTCTTCTTGGCACTCTAAATTCAGTGACCTTCTTTTAAAAGATAATCAACATGACTTAGAAACTTTTGAGGATCAGGAGACATTTTAGCAAGTTTATCAAGAATAAGCAAAGATGACATTTGGCTAACAGTATGTTTTCCTCCCCAAAATCATTTGTTTTGGAATGAAGCTTTCCCATTTGACAAGTTTAGAATTACCATTCCTGCCTGAAACTCCTTCCTTTATCCAAACTCTGGGATGTTTTCAGGAGGGACTCTTTTAAAAAGGCATCCAAGAATACAGTTAATTGGGAAAACATGCAAGAAAAGACATCTTGGCTCTGCAGGCGCCTCGTTGTACTCTTTCAGCGTATGGTATTACTTGTCTCAGATAAGTAGACAGGTGGCTGTTTGCAAAGCAAGGTCTTTTGTGCCTTTGACTCAGAGAAGTTTGGAAACAAAGCCCTCTGCACAATAAGCCTCTCAATTTTCTCTGTCGTCTTCTGAGCTTGTCTATTCCTCATTACCTGCAGTCTGAAAGAATTTGTTGGGACTGTATGACATTCTACAGAAGGTTGCTGTACTATAATTTAAACTCACTTAGCATTTCCTGGGCTTAGAATTACAGAATCTCAGGATTAAATAACTGAAAATCATCTAGTCCAGCTTCCATCTAGAAAATCTACAGGGTTTCCCCAAAATGACTCTTCTCTTCAGCATAACCTCCTGTGACAAAGAACTCCCTGCCTCTTCCATCAATGCATGTCTCAAACGTTAGTGATGTTCTTGAGAAAACTCATTTCCTCACCAATCTTCTTGTTAGTGTGAATTGCTTTGATGATATGCCCTGCCTTCTAACTTTTATATGTGGCCTCTTAAAATCAGCTTATCCAGAGAAATTCCTGGGTATTTCCTGATTTATGTAGCTACTCACCACCACACCCTTTACTCCTTCTCCAGGGATCAATAGCAGTTTCACATTTTGAAGCTCCTTAACCCCCATGAGCCATGTTCTTTCTAAAACCTTTTATAGTAGCCTCCCCTTATCTGTGGTTTCCCTTTCTGCAGTTTTAGTTATCTGCAATCACCCGTGGTCCAAAAATATTAAAAGGAAAATTCCAGAGATAAACATTTATGTTTTAAAGTGCACATTGTTTTCAGTAGTGTGATGAAATTTTACGTAGTTCTTTCTGGCCCAGGTGTGAATCATTTCTTTGTTCATTGTATCCACGTTGTATAGGCTGCCCACCCATTAGCCATTTTAGTTATTGGATAGCCTTTCATAGTATGGCAGTAACCTAAAGCTATGCCAAATATCTATGACTTTTACCTCATTTCACTGTAATAGTCATTGCATCATCTTATATCATCACAAGAATGGTGAATATAATACAATAAAATATTTTGAGAGAGATCACATTCATATAACTTATTACAGTATAATAATATGATTGTTGTATTTTGTTACTTTAGTTATTGTTAATCTGTTACTGTACCTAATTTATAAGTTACACTTTATAATATGTATATATGTACAGGGGAAAAAAACATAGTATAGCTGAGGTCAATACTTTCAGTGATTTCAGACATTTATTCGGTTCTTAGAACATAACCCTCATGGGTAAAGGAAAACTTCATACTGAAAAGATAGACTACATTTTTTTATAAGAATTATGAAATCTTCCTTTCAATAAAATTAGCACTGTATTTCGAGATCCTCTGTATTTTTCCCTCAGTAGTTATCATGACTTGCATTACTTCCTAAGATTTTCATAAGAGTTCCTTCCTAAGATTTCTTTCTAGCATCTAGTTTTCTAAGAAGTCATCCTTTCATCCAAAACAGAGTAGGCCTAGTTACATACAGTATTGGTTAGCTTTCCTATTGCTCGGACAGAATGCCCAACACCCACAATTTAAAGAAGGAGAGGTTTAATTTGGCTCCTGTTCTTCAGAGGTGTAGTCCACAGTGGGCTGGCTCAAATGCAGGAACTTCATGGCAGGAGGGTGTGGTGGAGCAAAGCACCCTGGAACCAGAGCACAGCTGAAAAGAGCCAGTGGGAGATATACCCTCCAATGGCATGGCCCCACCTCCTACCACGCATTGAGCTATGAGCAACAGTGGATTAATCAAGTTTATTAAGTAGATTAATTAATCGAGTTGATAATTAAACTTAACTGACTCACATACTCTCCTGTTTTGGAGTTGAGATTTCTTTTAAGTACAGTGATAATCTGTTGGTCAGATGCTGTGTTGTTACCTAAATGACACCTTCATTGAATATCAGTATGTTGCAGGTCCCTGTGTCCTGCTTCAGTGTAGTTTGTGACCGACTTGGAAATCCATCATCCATTTTCTGCACTTGGCTGGCATTTGATATGTTATTGTGAAAATATCACTTTTCTTCACTTCCACATTGTCCCAGTGCGGGTCATCTCTTTTGTTCATGGATCTCTTTGCAAATTGATTTGCTTTACCAAAGATTGTTTACTAAGCACTTGTTATGTGGTCAGTACTTTGTTAGTAGTATACCAACAATGATAAGCAGTGGAAGTTTGAGGGGTTTTTTTTGTTTTGGTACCGGGGATCGAGCTCAGGTCCTTGTGCTTGCACAGCAGGCAGTGAAACCAGTGAGCTAAATCCCCTGCCCCGTTTGAGGGTTTTTGATATGGTGCTACCTGTTCTTCTTCCATATCCTTCCAACCTTAAATCTCATCCTATGATCCTGGGTGATAGCCAGAAGATTATTTTTATCACTTCTGTAAAAACCTCTATATTGATAATTTTTAGACAGCTAAAGAGATTATGGCACCACACAGGGGCTTGACCACAAGAGTAGCTTTCATGCTGCTTTGATCTGAGGTGACAGGTCTGATTTCTGACACTCTTATCTTAAAGGCTTTCAAGTATGGGCTACTAGGTTACACATGCTATACCACTTATCTCTGTCGTGTCTTATTTCTCACTGGGAGTGGATCAAAGATGGAGGTTACATTTTTTTTTTTTACCTTGTTCCTCTCTAAATTCAGTGTAAAATTCTCTTAATTATATCAGCTCACTTCTCCAGGGAAGCAAGACATTGCTTCTTGTTTTCATGAGCTATCCCTGGGAAAGTCTGCATTGTTCTGGTGTTATAAACACAGTCTAGAAGTGTGATCCATATGAGTTGGCACCATCTGCACAACTAACCATTCACCTGCCACATCATCTTATTTTTAAAATCCTTGACTTGTTTTGTTAGGATGAAGCATTAGAACATGAACTAGGCATCCAAATCTAGACCCAGCCCTGTTGTCCCCAAATGCAGGTTCCTAGGTCCCTGTGTGAAGGTCATTTTCTCTGTATGAAACGATGTCAGTGAGTATAGACAAGTGGCTTGGGGATTTTCAGTAGACAGGTACCTCAGAAAGACACATGCCTCCCTGGCCATGTGAACTCCATAAAGCTCTCGCTTCCTATTCAGCCAAGAGCAAGCACCACCCCAATGCGTTTTTCCTTCCTGGGCCATTATCTGGCTTTGTACCTGTTGGAGATGGCTCTCCCTCCATTTCTTCCTATACCAAGTTTCACACTGCTGCTCTTCCTTACTTGGCTTCTCCTGCCCTCAGCAGTTCCATAAACCTCACTTGGAGTATTACTGCTCAGAGACGTCTTAGCTTCCCAGACACCTTTCTACCTCCCCTGCTTGGTTCTGGGTTTGTCTGTGTGGCTTCCCAGAAGTCCTCCCAGAATGCCGAGGCATAGCTCTGTGACAGTACATACATTGTTCTAAAATGGGCCATGTGTGTGTCTGTTTCTCCCATTAAACTAATTTCCTTGAGGTCCAGTCCCATGTTTTACCAACCTCTGTGTCCACAATGACAAGCCACATAATAGATGGCATTTAATAAGTATGGGCATGTATGAATGAGTATCCCCACTGTGTGTCTGGGTTGTTTTTCTTCTTTGACATCCCTCGTGTCTCCTCACCTGGCATGGGAATGGGTGAAATAATACAAGCCAGGAAGCCGAAGAGAATCCCAGCCCCTAACTCTGCTTCTCTGTCTTGGATGCCCAACAGCAGATATCTGTCCTCAGTAAGCCAGGATGACCTTTCCCTTTGCTGTGCAGCTGCCTTCCCAAAATCTACCCAGAGCTGGGCTGGCCTTTCAGAAAAGTGCACATGGGATGCCTGCTGCAAAGCTCTGCACTGCCCCATCGGGTCCCTTACCTCTGTGTTGGGGAGAGGCTCCTAGGGCACGTCTCCTTCCACCCTTTGTACTTTCTTTTGTCTGTGGCTCCAGGAGTCGACTCAGCCTAGTGGACCGTACTCTTAAACCTCCCTCTCCTCTGCTCCGTCAGGTGGAAGTTAGCATCTTGTCAACAGATTACTCCCAGTTCTAGGCATCCTCATTAACCTCCTCTTCAGGGGAGTGAAAATGGAAGCCTGGAGGGTTTCGGAGGTTCGCTCACACTTGCTTATCTTGTAGCCTGTGCCGAACAGTGAGACTAAAGAATCAGTGTTCTTCTAACTGAATCCCCACCATACCACCATGCCATGTATGTAGGTGTGACTGTGTGTTTGGACATAAGGGAACTGAGGCCTAGGAGTTGAAAATAACTTTATAACACCATGTACAGCCAGTAAGTATCAAAACAACATTATAATTCAATTTTGTCCAGTTTTTCCCCGTTTAAACAAAAACACTGAATACAAACAAGTATTACTTGTCAATTAAAAAATAAAATAAATTAACTACAAATAAATAAAAGAAAAACTGAAAATATGCTCAGATGTGCATCTTTTAAGTATCTTCTAACCTGCTTGAGATGAATTCTTTATGATGCTGCTTCAACCGACCCTCTCCCCACAACTAGCAGCTTCTCACAACTGTGCTCTCAGGAAGTTGCTGCTAAGGAACTCCAGCTAAGTAATAGTGAGCCAGTGAGACTTCAGCAGAGAGCCTGGTGATCCCTTTCCTAGGGTCAGAGTAGGCCCCTACCCCTATTAAACAAGGCCAAAGAAATGAGGCATACTGAGAATGAAAGTAGTTCTTAGTTAAGAACTTGGTTCATCCCAGGAATGACTGTTACAAGGTCAGGAACTGTGCTAGGCATTTTATACTCCTCTCCTGGGATCCCTCAAACCCCATATGAGGCAGACACAGACACTATCATCCTCCATTTCACAAACGAACCAACAGAGGCTTGAAGTAGCTAAGTTGCCAAAGCAGATGCCAAACCTGTACCCAGGCAGTCGGGCTCAGAGACCTCTGCTCCGTGGACGTTCTTCTCCCTGGCTCCAGTTCCAGGGTTGGGACGTGGGGGACTTCGAGCAGCCTGTGGGCTTGGGGGTTCTGCTGCCTGGTGCCCAGCAAGGCAGACCATAATCAGCACTTGAGTAATAGAGTTTTCATGAGTGATTAAAGTAAAAGCCGGACTTAGAGATTGAGAGTTGATTGTTAAAGGATAAATGATATTTGGAACATCTTACTGGATTTGATTAAAGTGAAATTCAAAAACCATCACAAAGATGATTATTTAGCAGTGGTACTTTAAGGACTTTTTTTGTGGCTTAAGTCATTGGCACTCCAAGCTTCAAATCTCTATTCTCCAAACCAGAATGTAATTGATCCTTGGAAAATCAGAGGTTAGTGGCTTCTTTGGCAAGCTCCTTCTGAGTGCTGCTACACTGTAACATAGTAATCCTTTGAAGACTGAGATCTTGTTTTGTTTCCCCCTCCCTGCAGTGCCTAATATCTTGCCTTGTACATAATAGATACTTTAAGATGGATAGACAGACAGAAATCACTTTATATTGCTTTAGGGGCTCTGAATTCAAGAAAGAGTTGATTTCTTGGGTCACAAGTACATTATAGCAAGGGTTGCTTCAGCAGGAAAATCTCATTTTTTTCTTTAGCCTCCTGAATGTCTATACTCAGGTCGCAGTCCATGTGTCACACTCTGCCTCTGTAAACTAATGCTTTGGGGGAAGAGAAACCCAATATAAAATAGCAGGCAGTGGGGGCACAGAACCGGGCTAGACTGAGTGTCCTCTGTTGGCCACTACCAAAGATTAGACAGCAGGAGGCACTGGGTTGGGTTTGTGTTTGGAAGTAGGCATGTGAGAGTTGAGCTCACAGCCAGTGCAGTGGTCGGACCAGAGATTTAACAGTATGAGCCAGCTGTGCAGAGTTGAAATTCATGGCCAAATAGATGAGTTGGATGTTGTTAACTAGTAAACAAGTCTTAGAGTCCTTTATGAGGCTAATTTTTTAAATTATACAAATTCAAAGTCCATGCGATGTTTTGACAGACATACAATTATTAAAATTAATTTCTTTGATATTTCATATAGTCAGAGGATTTCTACAGGCAAGCAGTTTAACATACTCATAATCTTCCATATTTACCTTTCTTTTCTGTGGTAAGGGCACCTAAAACTCAGCCGCTTAGCAAATTGTTAATAGAAAATATTAACCATAGTCCTTTTGCGTACATTAGATTTCTAGAGTTTTGTATCTCACACAGTTTGTACCTTTGACCTACATTTCCCATTTCCTCTCCTCCACCCATTTAAACAAGCATTCTACTCTATTTCTAGTCAGACTCTTTAGACTCCATAGATAAGAGAGGTTATACAGTATCTTTCCTATGATTTCACTCAGCATAGCGCCCTTCAAGTTCATCCAAGTTTTCACAGATGAGAGAATTTCCTTCTTGTGAGAGTGCGATATATACATCACCTCCCTCCTTTCTCTACTGATGGACACTTGGGATGATCCCATAGTTTGGGTCCTATAAATAATGCTACATTGAGCACAGTGGTACAGATATTTCTATAAGATACTGAGTTCATTTCGTTTGGATGGATACCTAGTAATGGGATTGCTGAATTACATGGTAGTTCTATTTTTAAATTTTTGAGAAATCTTATACTGTTTTTCATAATGGTTGTATCAGTAGGCACAAGTGTGGACCATTAGTTCTGATAGCCAACATTTATTGAGTGTTTACTATGTGTAAGGTGTGATTCTAAGCACTTTATAAGTACTTCATTCTCATAACAATGTGTCTGAAGTACTACTGTGATTCCTATGTTGTAGATTACAAAACAGGCTTGAGGCATTTGAGAAGCCTGCCCAAATTACCACACTTAGTAATTCATGAGGGTTCTCCTGACCTCATGCTTTTAACCCCTATCATGCGCTGCCAATTCTTTGGGAGTGGTTCGGCTTGGTCATCAGGTTCTTCTATTTCTGAGAAACCTCGCTCTGACCAGGCCAGCCCTAGGTCTACATTGACCACATGGATCTATCAGCCTCTATCAGCCCAGTGATTTTCTTAGGAGAATCTTAACTGTGTAGCTTCTCCTTTTCCTAGACTACAAAACTCCCTGAGGGTAAAGAGTCCGTGTCAGTCATTTGTGGTCATTTCAAGCCATGTTCAAAGGAAGCTTCTGAGAGCTTTATGAAAATACTTCTAGATACAGGGTGTTCTATCAGCCTCTGGCTCTTCATTGGTGTCCCTGACCCTGAGGACTGGGTCAGTAGTAACAAGAGGTGGCAAAGATCTCAACCACGTTCGCCAAACATATGTTCCAGCCTGTGTATACAGAAGTAAACAGGACGGGGCCAGGGATTTAGCTCAGTGGTTCCGCCACCTGCCCCATAAGTGCAAGGACATGAGTTCAGTCCCCGGTACCAAAAAAAAAAAAAGAAAGAAGTAAACAGGATGGACATTGTTATGTTTTCTGGGGCTTAGTAACAGCAAAGAAACAGTGGGATAAGCACAAGTGTGATAATTGCTGCTTTAAAAACTATCAAAAAGAAAGAGAAGCACCACCCAAGAGTCTGAGGATGGAACTAATAGTGGGGTGAGTAAAACCTGCTTTAATTTTTATTTTTTATTTATTTCTTTTTTTTTGGTACCAGGGATCAAACTCAGGACCTTGCACTTGGTGCCACTGAGCTAAATCCCTGGGCTCCAAAACCTACTTTAGATACATAGATATGGGAAACTCCTCCTTAAGGAAGCCACATCTGAGTCTTAATGAACAAGAATGATTTAGGTGAGAATGAGAAGACTGCAAGGAAAGTAGGTTGTAGTCAATGAAAACAGCATATGCAAAGACCCTGAGGTTGGCAAGGCTTTTTTAATTAGTGGAATTCAATGAAACTTATCATGATTAGATAGTTCCCTCTTACACATTCCTGCCAGACCATGGTTCCCCAATATGCCTCCTGATGGTGGTTCCAAATTGTTTTGGCTTGTATCGAGATGTCCCTCCAAGGCCTCATGCAGTCCTAGGTGGGGCTTTTCTGGAGGAAGCTAGATAGAAAGTGTGTGATGCTAGAATTAAGGATGTGAGTACTAACTGGTATGCCCTAAGGGCAGGAGGCCTGGATAGAATATAAGGGGCAGAACAGGGCTGCTGCCTTCAATTGTTGCTTGCTGCCTCCTCACTGCCCTGGTTTGCCATGGACTGTTTCTCCTGTGTGATGCCCCTCTGTCATGCTACCCAGCCTTGGAGTCAACTGCCTATGGACTGGAAATCTCTACAAACTGTGAGCTAAGCAAATCTGTCCTCTTTTAAATGTAGGTATTGGGTATTTTGTCTCAGCAACGAGACAAATAACTAAGACATAAACCCATTTCCTAAAATCATACCCAATTTTCAGAGGTTTCGACTACTCATTGTGGAAATAGAACAGATCAGAGCCAGAGGCAATTCCACCCTGGCAGACAGTTGTTCATTTATGTCCCCACTTATGTCTTAATCCTTGCTTGTATAGGGGTCACCAAAGCAGTGTGTCGAATACCTTGTATTTCTTAGATCTCTTTATTCACTGACGCAAAGCATGAAAACAATTAAATTTAATAAAAGGAATATTTTTAGGTTACCAGAAATTCTTTTTCTTAAAATTTTCTAAATTCTATGGTGATGCTTCTTTATTCCCAAGGGTTGTGACTTCACTGCACTGTACTCAAGATTGCTTACAAATATCACACCAGAGGGATGCATTCTTGCCTCCGCAGGAGGGTGGCTGAGCACTTTGGGATCCAGGACATGCAGAAAATATGCCAAGTTGTTTACATGTGGACAGTGCCTACCTTGACTTGATCTTTCTCTTTCCCTGTGTTTCAGTTAAGTCTCTTGAAAGCTCCCATTCTCCCACCATTCATAAAGTGTCTGTAAATTATTTAAGAGATAGAAAACATTTGATTTTTCCCCCTCCATC
Organism: Heterocephalus glaber; assembly: GCF_053883595.1. Lineage (NCBI taxonomy): Eukaryota > Metazoa > Chordata > Mammalia > Rodentia > Bathyergidae > Heterocephalus > Heterocephalus glaber. The sequence goes on along the minus strand of NW_028258381.1, from coordinate 18,328,406 downwards.
ACATGAGTCTTTTCTCTGAGCACACACACATGGCCCAGACTCACTGTCAGGGGAGATGTAATGCCAGCATCTGGTGTTAATATCTGTTGTTGACATTTTGGGAGAAAGAACATGAGCTATTAGGGAAGATGTTTGCTTGTACCTAATTAATGTCCCATTGTATCCCCTCTTGTTGTCAGCTCTGCCTCACCAACCTGCCTTGGCATTTTCTTTTACTGGCTAACTTTAAAAGTTAATTATTTCTCTGTTGAATGTTAAATGCCACCAATTTTAATGCTGTTACTCAGTGTGAATTGTTAGTTATCAAAAATCAAAATGATCTGTGCAATTGTCAGTTCCTTACCTACAGCCAGTGTTCTTGCTAATCATTCTTCTGAAGTGTGATAGCATTTTGCTGATGTCTGGCAACATGGTCTCCCCAGCAGACGTGAATTTCTGACTCACCACATTCCTGTCCTTGTCTAGGTTTCTGTGTATGGAATAGATACAAAGTCCTCGTGCATCATCTAATACAAACCATTGCTGACAAGTCAAAGTCTTCCCATCTCATTTTGTTTCAATCTCAAATCATTGTTCCAACTTATTTGGCAACTCTGGTAGGTACAGATAGTCATGAGGGACCTCAAATAGAATGATTCCCTCCTAGCTTTATAAAATATATGTCTTGGTGGGAAATCACAGTTTTGAACTAACAATTATTGAGTGTTTACTCACTCACCTTTCACGTGAATTTTCTTAATCGTCTCCACAACCCTATGAGGTGAAGACTTATTCCTGATTTATTGATGAACACTTGGAGGGGCTACGCTCTTAGGTATTTATTGGTCTTCACCTGGTGTAAGTGGTGGGCCAGGATTCTGAGCTGGAAGTCCGAGCTGAGCTGTGCTGATGGTGACTGGGACACATGGGGCTACTAATTACGATGCACTTGGAGTGTGAAAGAGCCGCCTGATTCCTAAACTGCAGGGTAAAAAATATTTTTATAAAATATCTCACTAATAATGTATTCATATCATGTAATTGTTAGGACTGATGATATTTCAGAAATATTGGGTTATGGAAAATAGATTAAAATCAATTTCCTCTGTGTCTTTTTATTCCTTCACTGTGGCTGCTAGAATTTTTTATTTTCAAGCCCTGGGAATCAAACCCAGAGCCTTTCCGTGGACCTATATCCCCAGCCTTTTTCAATTTAATTTTATTTTGAGACAGGGTCTCAGTAAATCACTAAGTTGCCCATGCTGGGCTTGAACTTCCCAGCCTCCTGCCTCAGCCTCCCAGAGTGCTGGGATTTTAAGTATGAGTCACTATACCTGGCTAGAATTTTTTAAATCTCCTATACTGCTTGCCTTGTGTTTCTGTTAGAACGGGCTGCTACAAAGATATATACAGTGTGATTTTTGGAGTAATTGCCTTATGAGTCTCTGATCCTAAATTATTGAGGGGGAAGGCAAAAATTACTGACTTTCCCCTCTCCTTTCTGGTCATTTCCCTTCCAGAAATCTGGGACAAAGTACACAGGTTTACATTTGAGTCTCTACCAAGAACCCATCTGCTGGCCCCTACCAAGTGTGGAGAGATAAAACACTGACATGTTACACATTAACAAGATCAAAAGGAGAGCTAATGACAGAAATGTGGCTGCTGTTAAAATGTCCTCCAGAGGACAATCTGGGCAGACTTTGTTCTGCTTAAGGCTGCAACCCCCTTAAATATCTTCCAGCGAGTCTCTCAGTTGTGTTTCCTGAGATTCACCTCTGGCTTCCCTGTCTACCTCTTTCTGTTCACCCCTGTCTCCTGGGTGTGCCCTCTCTCTCTCTCTCTGGGTGTCCCTGCAGCTGAGGTGGCTCTTCTGCTAAGCAGCTCTGACACTAGGCAGGTCTTTTTTCCCTGCCAGTGAGAGCAGAGCGTATAATGGTGTTGCCCTCCACCAGGGATCTTTGAGAAGCTTTATGGCTCTAGCAGGCGTGGGGGAGCCAATCGCAGGCACTAGCAGCTGATATATGACACTAATATAGGGTTCACTTTTATTCTCAACCTAAAAAAAGATAGATTGTTCCAAGTTTAGACAGGCTGTAAAATCATGTGCTTCTGGAACCATGCTGCCTTCCCCCGGGACCACTCTAATTGCTTTACATCTGTACAAAGGTTCCTTGTAATCGGGCTTTCTGCCTTCATTTGTCTTCTTTTCAGCCTCTTAGTAAAGACCTTAATTGGTCTTAGTGGGGCTTTTTTCAGTTAGTGCAACTGTACCTTTAGGGCTGAACAAGTACCAGACACTACCTGCAGGGAGAAGTGGGGAGATGGGAAAGACATCAATACTCCTTTACCTTTAACAGTTTAATTAATGTGCTCAGAACAAGGAGCAGTTTGAAGAAATTTCTCCTCCTCCAGGACCCTTCTATGGATCAGACACAACAGGGTTGGGTGGAATTTTCTAGATTTCTTTCCTGCTGCAGTCTCTGTGAGCACTCATTGGCCTCATAATTGTCTCACAGTAAACTGCTGTATCAGGTTTCAGTCTGTCCTCTTTGGAAGATCAAGTTGCTTTACTTCAATAGACTGAAGTACTAGGGGATGCATGTGAAAGGAAGTAGCCTCTAATTTCTGTTTCTTAGCTACTAATTATTTAATAATACATTTTATTGCCTATTAAAATGTGGCATAACTTGCTTGTCAGCAAAACTAGATGGAACCTAATCATTTGAGGAAAAGGATAATTGGCACTTGTACAGATGGCTTTTATTGCAAGTCGAATTTGTTATTGCAGCTAGAATTCCTTGCCAGGTTTCTTGGTTCTGTTTGTGGGCTGGTCACTGAGAGGGGGAAGGAGGTTACTGTATTACAGCCCAGGCAGTTAAATGTGGCATGATTGCAAATTCAGTATGTACTCAGTTATAGATCATAAAGGCTTCTGCTGTGTAGGTACTTTTTTCCTTCTCCTCACCCCACCCCCAGCCCCTGGTTTTAAAGGACCCTAGTGGATTTTGTACCACACCGAAAATTACCTTATGTGCTGGAAAATGCATCAGTGGAGACTTTGTTTAAACAAAGGGCGTTTTTATGATGGATAGAAGTGGCCAAACCTTCTGGATTTCCATCTAGTAAAAGTCTGTGTAGGAAAATTGGACCAGTCCCAGTTCCTTAGTAGAATTTCACGAAGGCTTTCCTTTTGCTTCAAAATGACCCCTTAAGGAATGTTGCATAAATTCCAGAAAATTGCCCCCAGTGATTTCTGGGGCAAATTAAAAAATGAAGGAGACACATTGTGTGCGGGATAATTTGATGGCAGGATTAGTTCACTGTGTAGAACAGAGGGGAGCTGCAGTATATGGGCTCTAAGTGGAACTTGTTAGCCAGTTTTGGCAACAAGAGACAGATGTTGCAAGCACTTAGGGAAGAAACACTTTGGTGGTATTGAAGTAGGTGGGAACAGACTGCACCAGGGAAGAATGCTTCACACCCCAGCTTTGTGTCCCAGAGCCTAGCACTATCATCCAGAACTCCTCTGCTCTTTCAAAGCATTCAGGTTTCCCTGTTTACTCAGATGTGACTCTATTTCACATTTGACCGTCTATCTTTTTGGTACCGGGGATCGAACTCGGGTCCTTGCGCTTGTGCAGCAGGCGGCGAAACCACTGAGCTAAATCCCCAGCCTCTTGACCATCTATCTTATGTTAAGATATAAAAGGGACATTTAAAACCCCTAATGATGGTCCATCATTGCAAGTTTTCTGAATTCTATCTACCTCCCTTACTACTACTTTGTAATTATTCTTTTGTCCTCTGGTAGAATTCTTGAGGTCTGACTGTACCAGAATGACATGTCTCCTCTCTGATGTTTCCCTTGGCAACCACACTCCTCTTCCTCTTGAAGAAGTAGGCCCTCTTGACCCCTTCCTCTAAAGGTTCCGGAACCTCCTTGAAGACTTAGGGTTACCAATAAATCTCGGGCCTTTTTAATGGTAAAGGGGAATGTCTAGTCTTGATTCTTTAGAAAATTAGTATGAAGTAAGCTTGATGTAGATAGCTCTGTTTCATATAGGTTGAGCTTGTAAATTACTGTAACTTGAAACCTATAACAAATGTGTTAAAGGAGGGACCAAAGCTAAATCTGAGATTTGATGTGTTACATGGAGTGTGTGTATTGTACATTGTCATTAAATTTTCTTGAGCAAAAGCTACTGGAAAGTGGAAGACAATGAAAAAGGTGTGCATTGAAATTGGAACATGGAGCTCTACACTGGTTTTAGAGCTGATTTGGAAAGTGTAAATCCTTTAGGACAGTGATAGCAGGCAGCTGGCAAGGAACTGGAACAGGAGCAGGAACATCTCTACCATTGGTTGGTGGTCATGGGCCACAGCCTGCTGTGGATGAAGTGGGGCTCTGTGTGCATAGGCGCACATGTGCTGGAGATTTGGGACAAGGTTACATCTGTTGATTGTTTTCTCCTATAGTTGACTCTTCTGAAGTTTTTATTCTCTGATCAGTTCTCATCATGGTAACTTTTCACTTATTGAAACAGAAGAAAAACAAACATGATGAGAAAGGATTTGTAACATTCTGCCATTCTCTATTAAAACCACTTCCATCTCTGAATCTCATGCCAGGCCCACCTGTAACATTTATAGCAAGTGTACACGTGGAGACTCAATGTACTTCTCTCTTTTTACTTTAGCTCTTTCCTACACTGTGAGGAACTTTGCTCACACAAGAACAGGCACTCCATGCATACTTTGTGGCCTTCCCACTCCAGCAAACAGCCACCTCTTAGCCAACCTCAGTCCTACAGGTGTACGCACTGAGAGCAAGTCTATACTCAAGGAGATGGTGTCCCAGATGGAAGCCTACTTGCGCAGGCCCTGGAGCGAACTTAGGTCACTCCAAGAAGGGGAGTCCTGTGGCCCTCCTGCGCAGCATACTGCTCAAAGGTGAGCTGTGCAACCTTTGTGGGTCAGTCTTTGGGACCTCATGGATCCTTGACCCCCAGCAGGAGCTGGGCCTCTGAGAAGAACCTCCTTATGCATGGGTATCAAGTCATTATTGCCGCCACCTTTCCATTTTAACCTCACTTATCATGCTTTGCAAAAACAAAAGAAAAAGAAAATATAATGGATCCAAGTCCTATACAAAAAAATTAAATGGATGAATTATTGTTAATGTATCAATGTCTATGGACACAAGATGTGAAGGCTTAGTTTTCATATTCAGTACATCAGTTAGGGGTCTTCTGCAAAAGATGTTTTGTGATACGTTTCCTATAAAAAGTCTGCTTTTTCCATTAGCATTAAAAGTATAACATACTGCTATTCAGACACAAGGAATGTCTTATCGTACAAGGACCATGTAAGGAACATTGCGGCTGAGGGACCAAATTAGGAATGTTTTCAATTTCAGGAGTCCAGAGAAGAATCAAAGCATTATATTGACTTAGTTCAAACACAAGAATGCAGTTTGAAGCTTGCTAACATTTTTAAACACACCTTTGTTCTGCATCTTTAAACAATGAGAATAATTGCATTTTTGTCAATAGGATTTTAATGTCCAAAGAGTTCTAAAACTCACTCTCCTCCCAAATTCAAATATTGTTTATGGGCTCCAAAAATGAGCCTAATGGGACCTGAATTCCACCAACAAGTCAGTGTAGTACTTCATATTCTACTGTTATGTTACCCAGATTTTTAGCAGTGGGAATTCTGACTTTGGTGTGGAAGTGATAATCCTTAAAGTATTTGAAGTTCCTTGTCAGTTGTTTTGTCCAGGAGTAAGGGACCTTATGCTTTTGCAGATTTGACTTAAAAAAAAAAAGTTCAATTATTCTATCATCTTCATCCGATAAGCAATGGCCAATGTTGCTTATTGTGTGAATAAGATACTTTACCCTCCAAGAGAAGATGTTTTTCAGAAGCGTGCCAGTGTTGGCATTGAAAGGGAAAAAAGGAAAATTAAGCAAGTATCTTGAAATGAGTTCTTATTAATCTGCCATTCCTATTAGCTCAAGAAATAAGAGTGTTAGAATACACTTTCAAGGTTACTTTTCTCACTTAACAAAATGACAACAATACCTGTGCCTGGTTGTTAAGATGTAATGAATAAACATGTGGCTGGCACATGGCCCACCGTAGTTCCAACACTGGCTGCTTTCTTCACTCAACTGACTTAAAGAAAATTGGGCGCAGGAACTAATTTTGACAAATTTTGAATCTTAGAAATGGACTTTCTTCGCCTTTCCCCGCTGACTTATTTTCCCTGTTACCTTTGGCATTGAAATGAAAGAGGGAAGTGGGCCAGGACATGTGAGGTGCCATGTGCAGTGCTTCTCCCAGAAGGCTGGCCTTGAGCTGTGTTCCTGAAGGGCTCATCATTGAGGCCCCTGCACTTCTCCTTTCGGAGCTTCAGCCTCACTCTCAGATGTGCAGTAAATTTTTCCTCCAAAATGACTTCACACACAAAAGTCATCGTTTCCATATAAAACTGGCCTTGGCCTTACCTGCAATGACCAGTGCCAATCTGTTTGTTTCTTCCCATCTCCACTTGGGTAAAAAAGTGAGTGTGTAGCAGCTTTGTTGAAAAGCATTGTCAGCTACACCCAGACTCGAATACAAAGACAGGTTCTTAACGATTAAAGCAAGCAATCATAATAGAGAGAAGTATTTTGCTTGTGTTTTTGACCCAGTATTTTCATTATGCCTTGGCCTTCTTTACTTTAAACCCTTGTGATCTGTGGCCCCGTGCTTTTGTTCATGGCTGTTTTCCAGAGTGTTGCCAGGCTGCTGAAGTTTTGAAGCTCCAGTCTGAATAATGACTAGGTTCTTCAGATGTGTTCACTCCCTTAGAAGAATCTGGCACCCTGTGAACCTCTAGCAGCACCTCAAAACCGCTAACTCATAGAGTCCAAGGTGATCAATCACCCACCAAAGATTCAAGGATAGGATAAAGGGAACAAGGAAAGACGCACAAGTAAACCAACTGAGCAGAATATGTGTGCTCCCAGGAGGAACCTAGGCTGGGCTCACTGGGTTCTGCCTGAGACTTTTTCAATTCTGCAAGGCACAAAATAGAAACATACTTTCTAAAGTCAGAAAATTTCAAGAAGACAAAATGTGGATATGTGTGTGCATGTGTGTAATACATACATACATGTGTACATATGTGTATTCATACACACCCTGCTCTACACTCACACACTGAAAGAATCTACTTTTGGGTAGACTTAACCTTTTGACAATTCAAAGGGAAAAGTTAGTATCCATGAAATGATTATTATGGAAACCTAGCTGAGCCTTTCCTGGAAATACCAAAACCACAAAAATTTCTTAGAATTTGAAAAGATGACAAATGCTCATTTACACAGACCTCAGGATTCCATTGGTAGGGCATTGTCACTTATTATTTCCATCTTCAGGCATGGTTCCTCTTAAAGTCAGATCGGGTGTTTACCCTGAAGACAATTAAGGATGGTGAAATAGTTCCAATAAAACAAGAACCAGATCAGCATGTGCAGCAAAGCAAATCAGTCCCCAGATACCTGTCTTTCCAACCTCATCTTCCTTCTCTTCCCTTTCTTTCCCCACTTTGTTTCTCCCTTCACTCCCTTGTCAGGGAAGGCTGGGCAGAGATTGAACAGCACAATATATTGAGACTCTGTGCCAGGAAAAGACATTCAAATTCAGAAATGCTATGGTAGGATCTCATTTTTAAAATGCTTCTTCCCAAGGAAAGAGAAACATTCCTTGCAGTCTTACTACAGATAAGTATCTTCACTGATATTCCTAGCCAGAAGAAATTTAAAGTAGTTGGAGTATTAATTTTTACATGGGGAGGGATAGTAGTTCATTTGTACTTTTCTTTGTTCTTCAATTTTTTCAGTCAGAAAGTTTTTTTAAAGGTGACGTATCAACATGTACATTCCAAAATACTCCAAATGCTTCATATAGTTCCTGATTTTATTCATTTAAATGTTTTTTTCAACAGATACTTAAGGAACATTTTTCAGGAGTTGTACAAGGAGCTCAGCCATGAAGATACATAAGTTGCACTGGTGAACATGAAAGCATCCACTGTTAGGTGGATGAGATCCAGGTGCTCAGCTGTTAGCAGCAAAAGTGCTGAAGGAAAGATAAATTATCTCAGTAACACAGAGGTGACATTGGCCCCATTTAAGATTAAAGAAACAGAATCTTTTTGAAATGTGCCCTCTTAATCTTTTGCTCTCTGTATGTACAATTTTTTATGAATACATAGATAGTAATCTAATGTGATGTAATGTTTTCCCGAACAGTGTATCTTTTCATACTATTAACTGTTGTTCTGCATCTGTTTTGATCCATTCTGCCAACTCCCAGTAATGTAGATAACCATTCAGTCCCTAATTGCTGGGCATTTAGGATTTATTTAGTTTTCCATCTGTATGTTCATTAAGTGACTTCTAGATTTTCTTAGAAGATATTTTTGGTGGGCCAGGGATTTAGCACAGTGGTTCTGCCGCCTGCCTCTCAAGCGCAGGGACCCAAGTTCGATCCCCAGTACCCAAAAAAGAAAAGAAAATATTTTTGGAAATGGAATTACTATGTCAAAAACATTGGGAATTCTGCAGTTATTGTTAGGTCTTGCCTTTTTACCTGTTCCAGAATAAGATTCATATTTTTCTTAAAATTATTTTAGTGAAAATATTTATGCAGCTAAAATAACCCCATGTTATAGTTGACTATTCTCCAATATACCTCATCAAATGTTTGTATAATTAATTACACTCTGCAGACATTTTCGGCTGTGTTCCCTGTGTCTTGCTGCATATGTATTTCATACTTATGCCAGTCAGCTTCCAATTGCTGTGACAAAATACCTGACAGAATCAATGTAAAAGAAGGAACAGTTTGCTTTGGCTCCAGGTTTCAGTCCATGGTTGCTTGGCCACTTTGCTTCGGGCCTGAAGCAGCACAATGCATCATGGTAGAAGCACAGGGTAGAGGAGGGTACGCATGGTGGCCAGGAAGCAAGGAGAGAGAGGGGAAGCCATCTGGGTCCCAGGACCCCTTCCAAGGGCACACGCCTTCCTCCACCTCCCACAGATATGCCACCGATTATGAGCACCATCATCTAGGGACCATGCTCACTGGATGAGGTTTTGGGAGACAATTAATGTCTAAGCCATAATAGCATTCTCCGGTGCTTCTCTGAACTCTGCTTTACAAAATCAAAACAACAGAAACTAGACAACTCAGTTCAAATTATAATGTTTCCTGAAAACTTTGCAAGTCTCCTAGACTGTTTCTGCTTACAGTTCTTCTTTAGCCTGTTCATTTCACTTGTCGATGAACTATTTATTTTTTAAAGTTTTTGAATAGGATCTTGTTTCTTTTAGAAGGTTATGAAGTACTCAGACCTGGAGACCATGGGTTGAGTTATTTTGTATGCACAGCTAGCAGAGCACCCTACAAATTGTAGGAATGACGTGCCTTTTAATGATTATTTAATGATTAATCAATCTGCTTTCCTATCTCAGCGGGGTCCATGGAAGGTTATGGCAAAGTTTCTGATAAGCATATGCCATCAAATGTAATATTAACCAATATCTTTCTCACATTGCTATGAAAGGAAAGAATACTGGCTCATCAAGAAAACACTACAGTTGTCTATATCAGGAAAGAAATGTATTTAGTTTTTAAACTGTTTGTTACCTAGTAGATATTCCAAACCTTTTTAAAAACAGGTTCGAACTTGATACGTGTGTCTTAGTATGTGACACCAGATATTTTAAATTCTGTTTTTCTCCCTGTCTTCGTCTGAGAAATGTTGATAGGATTTATTCACAGTAGATTTTGTGTGGATTGAGACGAGTTAGATCTGTTTGGTCATAAGCATTTAAGTATGGAAGAGAGAGGCAGAACTGGTTGTATAGCTAAAGTATTCAATAGAGTTGAAGTGCATAAGGTACCTTGGGTTGGTTTGGATATGACTATGCCAAAATTTTTAGTTAGCTCAGTATGATATGATATACCTTGAGCAATTGAGCAATGATACTATTATAGATAAAGTTGAAATTTTACTTCTTTCTCCTTCGGGTGCTATAGCTCAATTTAGATATCCTATGTAAATATAGAAAAGTGCCAGAAAAGCCTATTACCAAAAGAATTAATAGGGATTTTTTAAATTAACCATTACTAAAACATTTTCCTTTCTAAAATACCATCCATGAAGGAATATGTGGCTCACATTCTTCTCCCAGTATCTCCCTTGTCTATCCTGACTTTTTTACTTTGCTCTTCACAAGAGAGGGTCAGTGTCATCATCAAGCAGTATGCAAATATTCTCACATCCCTTTAGATCACTGAGTTCTTAGTTGTGCTTATTTGGGTGCTTTTTAGTAAGAGAAATAAAACCCAAGTCCAGAACAAATTGAAAAATCATCTATACCTTTGCATGTGTCATGTATACTATAGATCAGAGGTATAAAATTTATATTTCAATGCAACAAACACCATTGAGACTTACCAAGAGCCTGTAGTTGACAGGCAACTTAAATGGTATTTTTTTAAGGGCTAGAAGTTCATAGGCTTCTTCCATTTGTGTCTCACATCATCATGCTCTTAATAATGCAGTGTGTATTTATTTATTGATCAGACCATTTAAGTAGTAAGACATGAGAAAGTGGACACTATTACCAGGTAATTGACCATATTGGAGAGTTAAATGCTCTGACAAGGAGCTAAGTGTGTTTAACTTTCAGATAAGATAAAGTTTAAGGTAATGTCTACTTTGGTAATGAACCAAAGCTGCTAAGAAACTTTCTACTCCAGGTGCTTTAAAGCAATGCTATTTTGATAACTATCATAGTGTTAATGACCAGATTTATTTCTGACAGCCATTGAACTCCCACTTACACACTTAGGATAAAAGCTGAAGTGGAAGGAGATAATTTTAAGCACACTACCCAAGGAGTCATTCATTCATTCATTTAGGAAATATCATTTGGGCATCAATCACATACCAGTCATCAAGCTACAGTATAGGGCTTTCTAGTTTAGTAAGACGCTGACTTGGAGGAATTTGTGTTCCAGTGAAATGGTTTCCAACTTTGTTTTACATGTTACACCTCTAAAACTAAAGCTTATGTGAGCCCTTCATTTTTAAAAAGAGAGTACCCCAATTCCTGCTGTTTCTGCTTCTGAGTCCTTTCCTTGTGAGCTCACTGAACGCAGCTTGAAAGTCTCTTCTGTTAGGGACAGATCTGTACACAAGTATCACAACACATTGTCTGTGAAGTAATGGGAGTAAAGTTGCCAAGAGAACATGAAGATGGATGTGGGTGAAGCTGCCTGCAAGTTTAGGAAAGTCTTCCTGGAGGAAGTGACTTGAACTCTTTCTTGTTGGATATGTAGATGCTCACCAGGGAGAGGGAATTGAAGGCTGTGTGTGGCGAAGCAAGAGAAAGCTTTAGTGTGTTTGGGGGACCATGTTGTCGTATTTCTGCACCTGGAATACAGATGTTTGGAAAGGAATAGTGAGAGATGAAACAGGAACGTAGGGTAGACCTGAAGCCTGTAGAGTGCAGAAAGGTTTCTAAGCAGAAGACTAACATCGTCAGGTCTGGATTTCTGTGAGGTAATGCTAACAACCTCAGGGGAATCACAAGGGTTCTTCCAGTGAAAGATCACAGAATTTTACGTAGGGCAGTACTAGTGAGGTTTGAAAACAGGGAACTCCAGAGAGATTGTGGAGGTGCTAGTTAACAGATATGAGTGATTGACTAAATGTTGGGAACTGGGGAATAATAAGAGGAAACAAGAGTGATTCTGAGATTCCTCATTTTGAAAGCTACACAGATGGTGATGTAGAATATAGGGGAAAATTGAATAGCTGAGGAGGAATCAATTCCATTTTAGAGATGTTGAATTTAAAGTAACTGTGGCACATCCAAATGGAAAACTTTGGCTAACAGCTGAAGAAAAAGGTTGAGATAAGAAATATTAAGACACTCTGATAAAATTGATCATGGTGGTGCACACCTATAAACCCAGACCTCAGGAGCTAAGGCGGGGGTGGGGGAGGGGGGTTGCCACAAGTTTGAAGCCAGTGGAGGCTACAGAGTGAACTCAAGACCAGCATGGACTACCAAGCAAGACCTTGTCTCCAAACAAAATCACTGATGGGGAGCAGCTGGGGGTCAATCCTCACTACTCCCTCTTCAGAAAAAAAAGGAAATTTCTGATGGAAAACATAGGCTTGAAATTGTTTGCTAATTATGTCAACAAGATGAATATTCAGCAAGGAAACCATAGGAAGTACTATTTGCTATCTAGGAAAGACTGGTTTTGCAAAAGAAGAGTTTTCAGAAGTAGAAGTAATAATATGCAATACCATAGATGGGACAGAAAGAGATAAATCTTCAGAACACCACCAGCTTTGCCAGCTAGAAGGCCATTTGGCCTTTGGCAAGAACTGTTTCAGAAGAATGATGTGAGTGGCGGCCAGGTTAGAATTATTCAAGAAGAGAATAAAACATATGATAAAGAAATGGGGACAATGAGTGTGCACTCAGTGCCTAGAGTGATGGGAAATGGAGAAGAGCCACCCTTAAAGGGGGAGCAAAGTGCAAGTTTGGATGTGTTTGGGATGGCCAGTGGAATGTGCCCATGTGACAGGACGCCTCTGTATCCTGGACTAGTTAGGGGTTCAGAACCTGCCTGGCTGAGGATCTAACCTCAGGCCTGCCATTTACCAGATACTGACTTTGATCAAGTCCTGTGAGCCTCAACTTTCTCATTCTAAAATGAGATTAATTCCACCCACCTCTTGGGCTTTTGTAAAGTTTTAATGAACTCATGACATGAAAAACACCCAGAACTCAAGACATTCAGTGAGTAGTAATGGGGGTTTTTTGTTGATGTTATTTCATATTTGTTTGATCCTGTAAGGAAGAAGTATGTTAAAGGGATAGAGGGGATGAAACATGACCTCAGAGAAAATAAACAGATGGAAATGGGATCTGAAAAGAGAGAGAGAGAGGAGTAGCTTTAAAGTATGGAGGGACAAGTTTTGTTAGGTAATAGAAGGAAGGACAATGATAAGGTGAAGCTAACAACTAGCCCTCAGATCTAAGTCTGTTCATGGCACAAAAGTTCCTTCCTCACTCTTTATGTCCAACAGGAAGCAGGAGAAGGACTCAGTTCGCTCTGTCTCTCAAGGACCCAGGCTGATAGGATGCCATTTCAGAATTTGCGTTAGCATTTGCTTCTACAGTCCTCACAGGGGAACCCACATGGCTATACCTAAGCTCAAGAGATGAAGAAAATGCCCAGAATTACAGTAGAACAAGAAATGTTAGGTGAAGGTACTTATGACCAGCACAATGGGCCAAGACATGAGGATAGTTAAGTAGGAAGGGGGTCTGCATAGCATCTATTTTCATGACAATGGAGGCAGCAAAAATATAATCTAGCAGGAGGAGAATTAGGGAGTTGACAGGAGTGGTAAATGTTTGAAACAGCCGTTTGTTAAAATAATTAAACCGGAACACAGAAGCAAAGGAAAAGGAAGTTGTTCTGGTTAAATATTTATCATTAGGGCTCCATGCAGAATGAAATGGTAATGCAGCTGCAATCTAGTTTCTTAGTTCAGCTGCAGCTTAAAATTAGAAGCTGCCCATCAATAATTTTCCCAAGGGAGTGATTTCTACTGTAATAGCATATAGCAGAGAGAAATGGAAATGCACAAGGAGCTGGCCTTGTTGGAATGAGAAGAGCAACCACTGTGGAGAGACAATATGTGAGAAAAATCAATTGTATATCAATGAGTCCCCTTTATCAGTCAGTTTATAAGTACACCTGCTTCTACCCTAGCACTTTGACATTTGATAAGTTCAAGACTTTATCCTTGTTCTCAAAGAATGTATAGTTGAGTAAGAGGGACAAAATTCATACTGTAAGTCTGAGGTTTGTTTTATATACATCATTTTATGGAACAGATGGGAGTAAACCAAGGCCTTGAAGAATAGGTTAATCTTCAGGGCTTAGAAGGAGGAGGGAGGTGAGGTACAAGAGTGATATGATATGACTGAAGGTCTGATGGTGAGAGGGCACATGGTTTCCATGGGAGATGGGGCTGAGAATGGCCAGAAAGAAGAGGGGAGAATTCCATAAAGGAATTGTGGGATGGCAGGCTGAACTGACAGGATGGATTCTATAATTACAAGGAGTTGGTACAGTGTGGGAAGAAAAGAAGAATTATTTAAAGTTTTTGCATGAGACAATGGTCTGTTGGGGAAAACCTATGAGAGAGATTAATTTAAAATTTTTATAATCATCCAGATATCTTTTTTTCTGCTCCTGACATGACTTTAATTGACTTCTCCAGAATAAAGTCATTCGTCTTGCTTGAACATCACCCCTTTGAAGGGACAAGTGGATACTGAAAGGATATTAGAAGACTGGGATATATTGGAAGCAAGAGCCAGATTCAACCGGCACAGTTAGAATGGAGAGGTCTTGTCAATAGGGTAGGTTAAGACTACAGCTTTGCACCTGGAAAGCTGTGACCACGCCTGACATGGCCGCAGCCCTTACAGGCAACTGGAGGCCAGGTGGGCTGCCATGGTGGTAGATATCAGAGTGGAAGTCTTCTTTTCTTTACAGCTTTAATTGAGTTATCATTCACATGCCGCACAGCTCACTCACTTAAGGTGTACACTTGGGTGGTTTTTAGTATATTCACTGAGCTGGGGATTCATCACCACCCTCAATTTTACAACATTTTCATAAATTAATCCTATACTCCCTCCTCATCACCTCCCAATGACCCATTCCCCACCCTCAGCACCTACTACACTACCACCTACAGATCTGCCTATTCAAGACATGTTGTTTAAATAGATTCATACAAAACAGAAACCTTTTTAGCTGGCTTCTTTCACCCTTTGGGGTTATTTTTAAGGTTCATTCATGTTTTAGTACATATTGATCAACATTTCATTTCTTTATACTACCTTATATATAACATTCCATTAGAGGATATACAACCTTTGGTTTAGCCATTTATCAGTTGATCGACATTTGGAATGTTTGCACTTTTTGACTACTGTGAGTAATACTGTTACAAACACTTGTATGTAAGTTTTTGTATAGATGTATGTTTTCATTTCTCATATACCCAGTAGTGTAATTAAGGAGCCATATGATTTAACCATTTGAGTAAGAGCCTGTCTGTTTGCTAAAGTGGCTTCATTTTATGTTCCCGTCAGCTGTCCCTGAAGGTTCCACTTTCTCCATATATTTCTAAATCCTGTTGTTTGGCTTTTTTATTATAACCATTCTTTTGGGTAGAAGGTAGTATCTTGTTTTGTTTCTCTGTTTTCTTTCTGTTTGTTTTTGTTTTGCATTACTGAGAGTTGAACCTAGGGCCTCACATGTTAGACAAGAGTTCTACCACTGAGCTATATCCCAGCCTTTATTGTGGTTCCAGTCTGCATTTCTCTGAACAGAAGCTCTATTTTCAAAACTAAGGCATGAAATACAAAGCATATTTGAGTACTTTGACAGAAGAATGAGAAATAAATGTTAAAAGACTGATCTGAATAGGAGAATTTCAGGCAGTTAAGGGCTAAGAGGGAGCTAAGGGAGTGGAAGGCATCCTAGAGCTTGTGCAGTGTGTGATGTTGTCATCTTCCACTGCTGTGAGGAACCACACAACTCTTCTCACTCAGATTACTGTTCTCTGTCCTTGGCAACACTCGATCAGAGTCATTTGAAAAAAAATGTGTGAATACACTCGTGTTTAGGGCCAATCTTTGGCGAGTTGAATTAGAGTATGTGGGGATGTAGCCAAAGAATTGCGTTTTAAAAATCTCTCCACGAATCTTATGCACAGTAAGAGTTGAAAGCTTCTGTTGTAAATCATTTAGTAGGATTATATAGTAGAATGAATTTATTGATCGTATGCACTGCTCTGAAAACCATCTGCCTTTAATTTGACCCATAGACTTTTCTGAGATACTTGCTAACTGAATTTGACCAAATAAGTGTGAAGCGTAATTGCAGTGTATATATTCTTACCTGGCTAATGTAGAGAAAAACGTAATGTGGGATTTAAAAAAATCAACTGTTTCTTCCCCAAATAAGCCCCCAATTTAAAAGTTTGGTCAAAACATTGTATTCTTTCATGTCTGTTCTATTTATTTTGACTGTACATGGGGATTTTGTTTATTTCCATCTCTTTGAGTTCAACATACAATGAACTTTTTCAAGGTTATGAATTTTTTATTGATTAGTGTATCTGTTGTAAGGGTTAATTTGATATAATGGATCACTGATAGGTACTTTGTAGTTAATTCATAGGTGCAAGCATTTTCAGTGGTTGTGTTGATTTGGACAGGTGCCATTTCTATGTGAACTTTAACCTTTCTAGTTGACATGACATATATTCTTGTAGATGACAGAAAGCAAATCAATCAAGGTGATGTTTTGTCACCATAAGGTAGGTGATTTTCTGAGGACTAAAATTGAAGACTACTTGCATCTTCTGTTTAAATTGTAGGTTTAGTCACAAAACTTGAAAGATGAGAACTAAATTGAAATGTTATCCTGTTAGGTGACATCAAGTTTGCAATGCTGAAAGCATGAATTTTCATTGTCCAGACCCATCTTTCTTTAGAAGGATCAAATGTTCCTAACTTAAATATGAACTACATGCTTTGAGGAAAATGAAATATTCCAGAAAGAAGAGATTAGCAATGCAGAAATAAAGGTAATTGATGTTCCGATGCCAGCTGGGCTAAGACAGCTTTGGTTTCATTGTAGACTGAGATGTCTTGTCTAAGGTTAAGGAGAAGGGATGTCAGAAGGAGGAGTGTGGAGGGAAGTATGTTCTTCTTTAGGGACTTGCATTTTTCTCTTAATAGGACTGCTCAAAACCTGTGTGATTCAAGGCTTCTCCTCCTCTCAAAAGCAAACCAAGAGGCTGGGAGCTTAGTTCAGTGTTAAGTGGCTTGCCTAACATGTGGGAGGCCCTGGGGTCGGCCCCTAGCACCTCAAAATAGCACCAAAAACAAAACAAAAGACACTAGGTCCTGTTTGTATTTAGTCCCACATTAGCTTACACTAGACTAGGTAGAAACTAACATATAGATCATTGCTATGAAATTTATCATAGGGAAAAATTTAAATGGAAACAGTGGAGAGGAAACATGTTCTCCATCATCATCATCTCCATTTCGCTAGCCTGCAGATTTGCTGGCCTTTTTTCATTGTGTGTTTCATCTTTGCTTGCTTTTTCTTTTCCTTTTTAAAATAAAACTATGTTATTTATAAGCTGCAACCTGGAATGAAAATGAGGGGTATGTTACACATCCTTAAAAACAAAGAGGAAAAGAAACTAACTTTGTTAATAACTTCCTCTTGTAGAGCCTGGGCTGGTTGCAAGGCCCAGGGGACTAATCTGCTGAATGTGGAAGGATATGGAACCAATTGTCCTGGGAGAAGCACTACATTAAAAAGAAGAGGAAAAGTCATGGGGGGAATGGGGGGTACGGCTCTGCTGATGAAAGTAGCTGTCAAATTAGCAGGTCTGGAAGTTGTAGTGCATATTGTTATAAGCTGCTCAAGTTCACACCAGAGCACCCAGCTCCATCCGTCTTTCTCAGTTTACATTTTAATTGGCTTGTAGTTAAGTTTTTTAAACACTGCGAGATTGCTGACATACACTGTAATATCATGTGAATAATTTATGGAGGTTGCTCAAGGCAAGTTTTTCTTTGATTTGAGAATATAAGGGGAAGGGGGAGAAGCAGACAAAAAGGGGTGTACTGCAGGAACCAGGGCAGAAGAGCAGACAATTGTATACAGTGAGTGGTGTGCTAGATGTTAAATGTTTCTGCCAGTGTAGTTAGTAGCGTTTGGGATTTCAAGGTTTGTACAGTAATACAGTCTTATTAATAACGATTCTGTCAAGAGAGCACCCAATTAAATTGAATTGAGTTTATGACTCCCTCTTGGTTTCTTAAAATGTGTGGATATAAAATCTCTTCAATGTGAGTATTGGATAACAAGGGTGTTTTTTTTTTCTTGGTTGGTTTTAATGATTCCTACTACTACTGAGGATTTGCTTGTTTATAAATGTAGGAGTAGACACTTTCTCCAAACTATCTTTCTTTCCTGCTCTTGGAGTAATCTACAGAAGGTGGAACTGGTGTCGGTAGGTAGTCTTCCTCACTGAGAGTGTGACTGTGCTGGGAGGAGATTGCTGGACAGCTCACTCTAGAATATCATCTGATTAAGACCTGTGGGAGAGTCCTCTTCCTCTTCTAAAACTTACTTTGCCTTGTTACAAAATGATTAAATTATATATAAAATGAGTAGAGTACCAAAAAGAGAGTAAGAATCACCCATAACTCCTCCCTTCATTGCTAAGATTGGTATGGTTTTTGTTTATATCCTTCTATTCATATATAGTGAAAATAATTAGAATCATGCACACTTTAGAAATCATCGTTTTTCCCTAAATGTTACACCCTGATCACTTTCTCATGTAGTCTGTATACACAGTATCATCTCTAATGACTGAAGTGTTTGAGAATGTTTTCTATGAATTAACTGTACATTATCTAACATCTCTTGCCAGTGAAATATTGTTTATAAATTTTAGAAAGGTAAAAAATAAATATATTTTTGTTTGAATTTTTTTTATTATTTCTTTAGGGAAACCCTGAGAAGTAGAAGTTTTGCATGAAACAAAGTGAGTCTGAGGAAAAGAATAATTTTGTCTTGAAATGTGGGATAAAAAAGATTTTTAAATTGATGATATTAATAATTTCTTCCTGTTGAAAATGGTGATGACATTCAATCTGAGGTTCTTTGAAATTATTGAGATTTTTTTTTTTTTCCTTACGGGGCTTCTTAATCACAGAGCCTATCTGTTAGGATTAATGTGGGCATTTTTTTCTTCACCAGTTGGTATATAACTACCTAAGACTTCATGTAATCAGTTGAGATGCTATAAATGTATTGCCTGTCAACTCCAATAAAAAAGAAGGCAGTTAATTAAAGGGATGTCTTGCTGTTAAACAAACTTGTAGTCAATTGCTTGTAAGTAACATTTAGTTTGATGTGTAGTCAAAGGGCAAGAAAATCAGCGTTCAGGCAAGACTGGCTTTTTAAAACAAAAATGGGGGAGTAATTTTATTGGTGTTGAGATGAGTGACCTATCAATTGGGGTGATATTTTCCTCTTTTAAAATGTATTCGTCTGTTAGAGGTGAAAGACATAAGCCTATAACATCGCCAATCCATTTGGGATCTTAAAGTAACTAAGTCCTTATTCTCTTGCAAACCTAGGAGACACCGTTTCTCCCAAATTGGGCCTGGCTCTAAGGTCACCCAGTGTGGTTGCACATATGCTTGTGTACGTGCAAAGGGATTGTGAGTAGATGAGCAGGAACTCCCCAAAGGCCAGGGCTGTGCTCTGCCATGGCACAAACCCTCTGTAGACCCAGTCGAACAGCTCTGCCAGTTGGCAGCTGGAATTGTTATTTGCCCCTTTCTGGGAGTGTCCCATGCACTCCACACCTTTGTTCAACTCCACTGGAATTGTGCCCAGTCCTCTGCTCCTGCTGTCCATGCCCTCCCCGCTCCTAGTTCCCGGAACAAGGGCTTCCAGTCCTGCATCCATTGTTACCATGGTTGCCATTACACCTCCCTCCCCACCCAGGCTCTGGCCATTGGTTCCTTTCCAAGGGACTCTGTGCCTGTGAGCCCAGCCCCGCTTTCCACCAGAGTCTCCCGAGATGATGGGGACTCACACAGAGAGGGGCAGGGCCGGCACACACAGCCTCTCCCGTTGTCCCCCAGATAACCTGCGTGGGAATTCACATCTTCTAGAAAGTGAGCTTGGAGGCAAAAGTCCTTGTTGTGTTCAGAACTTTCCATGGGAGGATCTACCCAAAGACACCATACTGTGGTTCAGTTGTTGTTGGTCTTTTTTTGGTACCGGGGTCCTTGCACTTTCGAGGCAGGCGGCAGAACCATTGAGCTAAATCCCCGGCCCCAATATTTTAAGTTTTGAAATATTTGTGAAACAACAAATGCGTGTGGTACAGTGCAGGTTTTTTCTATTGCAAAATCACATGAATATGAAAGTCTAGAGCTATTAGGAAAGCATGATTGATTTTGTTTTGAGGTTCCATTGAATGTCACTGAACTTTGGAGCCTCACACTGGAGCCAAGAAACTTTAGCTTTTGCCAATAACCACATTAAAATGTGTTTACCTGGCAAGGGTGAACCAATTTCAGTACTGGTTTTCATTCTTTGTACTTGCTATTCATTATCTCACCAACAAGAATTTATATTTTAATGCCAATTTTGTGCAGTATGGAAAGCAAGAGAAGTATAAATTATGGCTAATCCCCTCATAGGCCTTGCAATAAAGCAAAGTAAATATGTAATCCACTTCCAGACAGTCAATAACAATATTTTCATTGTAAGAATCCCACATTACAGGTGAAGAAAGTATTTATTATTCTGGGAAGGAAAACATCAACTGAATTAGTGGCAAACTGCTGGGCACTGGGCTGTACTCAGAATTCAGTATGCTCAGTTAGGTGCGGTTGTTGAGGTTTGCTTTCTTTCCTGAGCTTTTATGAACTAGCAAATTCTAAACCAGCTGTTTTCAAATTACATACAATAATTGGTGCTTACTCTGATTTCTCTCTTTCTGCCAATTTTCAGCTTGTAAACCATTTTAAACTTCAGTTCTAAACACCCCAAATCAATGGAATTATACCAGGTACCATCTTAAATCATAATATTTTTCTAAGAACATGTTCAATCTTGAACTAACGATCAGGTTTGAGAAAAGGGGAAGTGAGAAGGGAGGAGCAGGCAAGTTTGTATTTTCTGGTTAAAAAGAAAAGAAAAAGATGGAATGAATAAGCTGCTCAGATTTCTCCTCCTTTCTTTTCCTAGACGACCGAAGGGGGAGCTCACTGTTGCTTGTGAAAGGGATGCACTAAAAGGGTACCTATGTGTTAAACTAAGACACCATCTTTGTAACATGATAATTGGCTATAGAGTTGGAGTTTTAGAATGTTTCCATTTGAACCTTTTAAATTCTCCTTACCCTTTTTCTCTTGTACTAAACACACTACTTAATTATTCCTTTCTTTTGGAGCATGGACTGGCGAACTTTTCCTGTGACAGGGCAAATAATAAATATTTTTGCCTTTGAATCACATAGGTCTCCATCATATATCCTTGTTTTATTTTTCTATTCTGTATTAAAAATGGAAAAAAAACTAAGCTTACAGACTGTTCAGGAACTAACTGTGGGCCCTAGCTGGCTAACTATGCCCTAGAGAAGCAGGGGCCAATCCAGGACAGGCACACATGTCCAGAGGCCCCACGATTTCCCTCTTGCCAGTGCTTGCTTTGTTCTGTCGTGGTCACTGGCTGTCTCAGATGTTGGTCCCTGGAGCCTTGCTCTCCAGTCTGATGTAATGGTGTGAAATGGTGTTTCTACTGGAAGGCTGCAGGGGTAAATGCGTCTCTAATTAACCTGTTCATTTAGTGCCATTATCCTTTATCTTGGATGCAGTTCTGCTCAGAGAGGATAAGGAAAGTGCTTAATTATAGGAACTGTTTCACATTGTCTGTTTGCATAATGAAGTACAAAAAGCCCAGGAGATGAAGCTGTCACTCACTAAGTGTCTTTGGGAGCCTCTTGATTTTTAGCATTTAATAATCAAGCTCTGTTATCGAGTGTTGTTGAGTGAAGCCCCAGGTCACAGTCCCTGTCCACCATCTGACCCAAGACATCTGGCCTGTGTAAATTGTGGCTAATGTCTGCCAACTGGATAATGTCGTGGGCAAAGTGTGGCTTCACTGATGCTGGTTTATTTATTTGCCTGTTGCTTTAATTATAGTACTTTGGACTGCTGTTTGTCTTTTAAGTGTGTTTTCCACCTTTCTAATTAGATGTTAAATATCTCTAATTAAGAAAATGTACCTCATATTTCTTGAAGCATAAAGTCTATCAGAATATTATCATAGTGTTCTCATAGAATGCTTTATTGTGGTAATACATGCACAGATGCATGTAAATCATAAGATTTACCATTCTAACCATTTTTAAGTACATATACAATTTAGTGGCATTAAGTACATTCACATTGTTGAGCAATTACTGCCATTATCCATCTCCAGAACTTTCCTCGACTCCTACACCGAAACTCCAGATCCATCAAACAAGCTGTAACTCCCATTCTCTCTTTCACACCCTTTCAGCCACCACTTTTCCCTTTCTGCCTTTGTGAATTTGACTACTCTAGGTACCTCAGAGAACGGGTCATGCAATATTTGTCTTTTTGTAGCTGGCTTATTTTATTTAGCATAACAGCCTCAAAGTTCATCTATGTTGTAGTGCATGTCAGAATTTCCTTTTAAGGCTAATGTACTACTGTACGTATATACTACATTTTGTTTATCTGTTCATTTGCCAGTGGACACTGGGATTGCTTCCACATTTCAGCTGTTGTGAATAATGCTTCTCTGTGCAGGTCCAAGTGTCTACTTTCATTTCCTTCATGTATATACCAAGGAGTGAGTATTGCAATATTTTTTAATCTGCAAAGAGACAGCTTTCTTTTAAGCTCTGTGGTACTTTAAGTTTTTTTGCCATTATTTTCTGTATCATCTATCCATAGTAAGATCAATTTTATAATAAAGAAATCAGTTGTTTATTTTGATGCAAAAACAAAGATCAATAAGAATGAGCCTTTTTCATCCTATGTAGCAGGCACTGGGCTTAGTACTCTATGTCAATTTATTGACCTAAGGCATACAATATGCTAACCATGTATCATAGAAAAGGAAACAGAGGCTCAGAGAGGTTAAGAAATTTGCCTGAGGTCACACAGCTAGTATGTTGTAGATAGGGTTTTACTTCTTTACTCACACTTGTAAATATATTGAAGCCATTCAGCAGAGATTACATTTATATAACTCATTATATTCTCATTTTCCATGGCATGAAGTCACTTTTAAATTTCAGAATCAGAGTTGGGTGTGGTGGCACACAGAGCCAGATATGGTGGTACATGTCTGTAATCCCAGCACTCAGGAGGCTGAGGCAGGAGGATCACCATGAGTTCAAGGCCAGCCTGGGAAACATAGTGAGTTAAAGGGCAGCCTGAACTAATATGGAAATCTCATCTCACAAGAAACCAAAATAAAAAATAAATTTCAGAATCAAATTATATTTTTTAAAAAACATGTAAAATTCTTGAAAGCTCGAAAATGCTATACAGATGTAAAGTATTAACTTTAAATCTAGTGATAGAAAAATGTTAAAAGCTATAAATATTTGGAACAAAATGTCTGTGGTCTTAACTGTAGTCTAAGCATTATGCAAACTCACAAGAGCCTACCTTTGTGATTTTGTTAGAACATGGTTTCCTATGCCATTTTATTCATATCACTTCCAGTACTTGTTAAGACTGGAACTATCTTTCAAATTGCTGTTGTGAATTTATGACATTTTTTGTGTTAAGTTTCTGGGAATAAGCCAGATTTTCACATAGTGTTCTTTAGCACCTCAGGATGGGAACT
The DNA here is from genome assembly GCF_053883595.1 of Heterocephalus glaber. Taxonomy (NCBI): domain Eukaryota; kingdom Metazoa; phylum Chordata; class Mammalia; order Rodentia; family Bathyergidae; genus Heterocephalus; species Heterocephalus glaber. The sequence continues at coordinate 18,304,814 of NW_028258381.1, read as the reverse complement.
GTGATTTCAACCATCTTTGAAATCTTCCAACCCCTAGGCTAGGTCTAGATGCCAAATAGCTAAAGAACTATCCAGTTGCAGAACTGTTATTTCAGAGGACAGAATTGAGGCCATTCAGTGTGATGGGTTCCAGAGAGATAAGATTTTAGTTCAGAATAAAATGTGTAGCTGTACTGTCACACAAGGTAGACTGGCTCCCTTGAAAACTATCATTTGAGGGAATTCATACACAGGCTAGAAAAATCTCTCCTCAACAAAGAGTTAAAAAGGAATCCTATACTAGGAGACTGAATTTCTTCATTTTAATACTTCAAGTATTCTAAGTACAGTGGACCCTCAAGTTACAACCGGCCTGACATACGAACAACTTGGGTTAATTAGGTTAATAGAAGACTCATCTGCCTCTTGCTATCTACAGTGTGTATCCAGGTAAACATCCTGATGTCAGCTGTTATTAGTTACAACCAGCCCTCAGGAACCATTTGAGTTCATAAGGCAAGGGTACCCTGGACTTCATTTTTTACTATTGACCTAGGTAGTGTTGTATTCAACACAAGGCAAGAACTAAGAAGTTTTCCCTGGTTTATTTGTTGTATGGGGGCAAATAACTGTGCTGCATAGGAGTGGCTTAGAAGTAAAAAATATTTAGACCAGATCCAAATCATGGTTTGGACATGGAGGGGACAGTGGGGTCAGCATTTAGATCAGATTCTCCAGGTAGGGACAAACCATGTGTGAAACAGAAGTGATGCTAAGCAAAATGTCTTGACTGAAGAGGTTAAATATATTTTGATGTTTTGACTAACTGACCTCTCTTCAGTCTTCTTGGAGGTTTTCATCATGCAACACTAGAAAACTTACACAGTATCAGCATAATTCCCTCAAATGACTTCAACAAGGACTTAGATATTCGGCTAATGATATTCTCTCTTTTTTTTATTAATGTGGCTCCAAGATCAACCAAAGTTAGTTCAAATACTGGAATATTTGCTGATACAGACACCAAATGTACTTAAAATTCAGTGCAGGTAGAGTTGTTTGTTTAAGTATCAAAAGGACAGACTTTGGTAATTTCAGTGGCATGTGTTGGTTCTTATTTCATTTTGGTAGAAATTGAGTACTGGAGACTTAGCCTGGAAGCGAGCCTCCAGCATTGACGTCTGACAGAAACCGCAAAAGCAGTCCCCCTTTCCGCTGGCAGAGCCAGGTTGGCGTCCCTGGCTGTGATGTCAGGGGAGGTTCCAATCCACGGCTTTGAGTTTTTGACTAGGAAGACTGACTCTTGTGAGGTGGGGAAAACATAGCCAAGGTGACCCCACAGGATTTGAACTGGGGAAAACTGTGAGATCCAAAGGACCCATGAAGGTCGGGGACACAGCTCAGCCTGGATGGCACCTGTGTGCTTTTTCAGAGCCAGGTGTCAGAAATGAGTAAATATCAAATTGCATCTGATTAAAAACAGGAGGAAGCAGTGCTCTCCTTACCTACACTGTGGAGCCAAAGTCAGCTGAATGGTGTTTGGTCCAGACGATTCAAAAGCCACAGTCTCATGACCCAACCAAAGAAATATTCAAAACCAGCCTAAACTATAACAGCATGTCAAAAAAATATGCTATCCAGCACATTTATCTTTGGCTTCAAATGATTTAAGTATTTTCTCTTAAAATGACATGGTATTCATTTTTACAGAGCAGTATATGATAAATACCTCTTTTGGGGGTAGTCATATTCATTATTTCTCTTTTAAGCAAAAAACATGGCAGTGATACTGGTCCAAGGCTCTCAATTGAATTTATTGTTTACTACATGGAGAAAATTCTAAATAGAAAAGTCCTGCTAGTAGAAAAGTCATAATTATATATGTGAAAATTGCTGGCTACATAGATATTTGACAAGACAGAGAAGGAAATGGAAGGCCCCTCTGGGTTCCCAATTTTGCAATAGTGGTGAAATCAGACCAACATAGAAATATAACGATATTATAGAAGATAACACAGTGCACACATTTGTCAAAACTTAAACTATATGTATATTTCACTATGTGCAATTTGTATTTCAATACAAATAAGAAAAAGTGAAATAAATGTATTGAGCTATAATTCATGTGAAAATAACAATATTAGAGAGAAAAATTTCCCAGTCTTCAGGAAACCTGCGAATCACTCGTTAACCCCAGACACAAATGCAAGGAATTTTTCATAATAAAAATTGAGTAACTATGAATCAATGGTGAGGGTGTTGACACAGATGGAGATTTTGAGTCCATCAGCATTCGTGTTTTAAATATTTTAAAAAACTGAGATTCCAAACAATTTAAGAAATTGTCCAAAGAAAATTAGAGACAGAGCTTGAATCAGTGGCAGGACTATATAAGCTTATAGGTCCTCTCCTTTGTCATTAACATCCTCCTACTACCTGCTAAGAATCCCCACTGGTCTGTTTTCTGTAATCTTTGGCTTTAACTATATGCTACACTCTCATTGACTCGTGAAGTTTAATGTTTCTTCTATCAAGAAATCCTTTTGGAATTTCTGTGTATGCCAACCACTATTTTTTGAGTGAGTGATCTACAACTAAACTACACAAACTGAAGCCTTCCCTCACAGAGCTCACTTTCTACCAGTGCCAGTGCATATGAAACCCTGGATTTCTGGGACAAGAGTTTGAACCCATCCAGGCTCCAGTGCCCTACAACTTCCCTTGTATATCTTTGTATTTCTTTGTATATCCTCAACCTCAAGTCTGTAATCTCATCTTCTCTCTACATCTTTCCCTCTCCTGCTTGCTCTGTGCCTAAAGATCATATTTTGCAGAAGCTTGAGGTCCACCAATTCCAAAATCTTTAAACTCTCTCAAGTTGAATTCTTACATCTGTTCAGAACCTGCCTATTTTCTCTCCTCTTCCTTGCTAGGTTCCAGTAGCTTGCTAACTCCATCTCGAATTATTCCCAACTCCGATGTACCCTATATATCACTACCTGATTGATGTTCCTAAAAGGCACCTCTTCTATCAGAGATGGCAAACCTTTAGAGCTTTCAGTGACAACTTACAGCCCGCTGCAGCACCCATGCCATAGGTTTGCCACCATTGTCCAGTATCAACCCTTCCCAAACACGTGCACATGGACTCACACATACTTCTCTTTGGGGTTCGTTTGCTTTCCAATTAAAATTTCTGTGTCTGGCAATAAAGATTAGCAGCAGCAGCATGTTTCCCACTCCCCTTTCAAATCTTACTCTCAGGTATCTACCCTCATTCCAGCTAACGTGATTCTCGGATGCTTCTTGAGCTGCTCCCCAGTTCTCTGCCACTCTGCCTTTGCTCACTCCAAGTTTCCTTCCTGGACCTTTTATCCGGATCCCCACCACCACACACCGTGGCTCTCTGCACACAGTCAACCTCTGTGCATGTCTAATTCAGAGACCTTTCTAATTCTCGTAACCAGGATTCTTCCTTCGTTTGAGCGTACTTCTCTTGCTGCATTGCATTATGATTATCCTCTTACTTTTTTATTAAAATAGCTAGATTTTCAAAAAATGATGCATCTTTATTGAAAAATTAAAGCATATAGAAGAAAAATGAAAATAAAAACCACCTGAAGTCACATCACCCAGAGACATATGTTCTTGAACATCCCCGCAGACCTTCTTTGGTGTGTATACAAACATTTACGAAGTCCAAATAAGATCAGTCAAATTCCACTTGGTTTTTAAAATCTTGATATATTCTGGTGCTCTCTCAATGTTAATCAGTTGAAAACTAAACCACAATTAGCAATGGCTACAAGGTATTTAATACTTCAACTGCTGTTGTTGCTGTTGCTGCTTTGTTGTTGTTGTTTTAAGCTTTCTTTCCTCCCAGTAAGAGATGTAGGGAAGAGCTTGTTGTAATATGCTCTGCTTCCATGTGCTTAGCAAAGCTTTATAAAGTACAAGTAACAGTGTGTCATGATGCTCGACAGGAACTGCTCCTGATGCACCACTCCATGTGGTTTGGAACCTCGAAAAACATTTGGAGATCTTGAGAAGAGGTTGAAGAGAATTGACCCAAGATCCTAGAATAAAGTTGTAGGCCTTTTAAAAACTGTATTAAACAGCCTTTTCCTCCATTGCCTGTAAGAAGCCATTCATTGTCCCTTGTTACATTCTGCAGAGATCTTATTCACTTAGAAAGCAATGCATTCATCATAGTTTCTCTCTTACGAGTAGCAAAAAGCAAAATCTGTTCTGCATCTCCAAGGCATTCTTCACAGCCCAGACTTCATGCTATCACTAATTAGCCAGAGCATTTCCTGCCAAAAACCCCAGTTCCTGTGCTTGATAAAGTCTGTTTTTCCAAGGTAAAGGTGAAGCCTTCCTCTCTGTCTAGGGATAGCTGACATGAGACAAGCAAAATCAGGATAGTAGCGAACTCTCCAATCAGCCAGTGCAATGAAACATGCACAGCCTCTTAGGTGACTTCCCTCTTGCTATGTCCCTTCCTCTGGGAAGGAGGATCTCCATCAGCCTGTGCCATTGCACTTTAACAGAATACCTAACCACCACGAGGCAAGCCAGTTCTGCATTGTTCAGAACATTATTCCCCATTCTCGGTCCTTGGCTTCAGAACCCAGTCTCCCACTCAACCCCTAGCCAACTTCCAGTCACTTCCATTAATGACAAATGTGATTAGCAGCCTATGCTAGTTTATTAGAAAAAAAGAAAGAAAAGCAGAGGAAACACCATGAGATTGTTTGCTTGTCAGAGTGAAGTGAAGCTTGACGGGAACATCCTCGCTGTCCCTCCCTTCCGCCCCTCCTGCCGTGTGCCTGTTATCTTCTGTGCGCATGCGCTCGTGGTTGCCCGGGTTCCATGGCTCTGCCATTTGCTCAGTGGGGGAACATTTTCTTAGCCGAGCAGTGCACCGCTCTGCCTGAGGGATTGAGAACATATTGCTTGGCAGGTGGGCCTACTCAGACACACTGACTGTTGTTTCAGCAGTGACAGGGAACATATATCATGCAGGCCCATTATGCCAGCATAAATCCATGGTAACCTGTTCAAAGGGCTACAACCAGAAAACAAAGGGTTTGGGTCTTAATAGGTGATATTTTTGAAACATATAATTGGGATCTGAGAAGTAATTCTGGATGACAGGCCACTCCTTCTGCCATCTTAACAGAAGCTGGGCCTACAGCAAAATACCACTCCTGTCAGTGCCACACAAAGATGATTGCCATTCCAGCTCAGCTCCAGGCAGCTGTGTACGTTGCTGCCTGTGCCAAGAGCTTGTCTGTACAGGGAGAGCAGCCCTCGGATTGAAGGTCTTTTCTTTACACATTGGTGCTCTGGACTGCTAGGTAAAGGAACACCTGGGATTGTTAGCAGAGAATTTCAGAGCTTCTGTCTTCTACTACTGATATGATCTTGAAAATAATCTAGAATTTATTTTGGTGTTGAGTAGTGGACAGGATAACCTCAGAAAAGAGGCTCAGTTCTTTATCATGAAGAGAAGCGGTTTTTCATTTTCCCTTGGGATCCAGTAGCAGAATGAGATCTTAATGAAGTCCTCCAACTGAATATAAAGGGTTTGGTGCTACCAGCCTGGCTACATGCCCACAGAGAAGGAAGATACGTGACTGGTAGCACATTGGAGACATGGTAGGTAAAGACTAGTGCGGCAAAGATTACTTTTTCTCTGAGTTGCTAAAGTAGGCAGATGAAAGAGCACATTAGACAAGTCACCATGAGGTTCATTTTCTCCTGGGGCCATGGTGCATCTTCTGGTGACGTACATGACCCGCAGCCTGGGTTCCCGAGTTCCTGTAGTGCAGACTCAGCACATGATTTGTCTCACTGCATATATCACTTTCTCCTCCTTTGTGCTTAATCAAGTGCTGGTTTCTTGGTAGATACAAAAGTAATGGTGAAAGTAAGAGGCTCATTCGTAAAGAGAAAATCCATTAGGGCATCACTGGAGAGTAGTTGTTGGCTTTTCTTTTATCTTTTTTATTTCTAAGAAATCATAACACCGATATTTTAGTGTGTCTTGGCATTTAAATTGCAAGTGTTTGGCAGTAGTATATTATTTCATTCTCATTCTACTGAACAAGTAAACCAGTATCAACGTGGCCCAATCTGTTGCCACATCTGCAGCCTGTCTTGCTACAGAAGAAGCGTTTGAAAAGCAAATTAGAAAATGTCCTAATGAGACCAAGGACTTTCTGAGTGTTCAGGACCAAGAAGAAGGCTGTTAGGAACGTGAACTATAGCTGTCAGTATTTGGAAAACTTCTCTTTCTGATGCCCTGTCAGAGAACAGTAATTGTGACGGACCTGGGCCTCACCGCACCCTAGCAGTGGCCAGCAACCACTCTGCTAGTTGCTGCTTGCTTGTGATTCTGTGCAGTCGTGTGCTTGGGTATGAAACACTGCTCTGCCAACCTGAAAGTTTTCACAGAAGCATAAGCTTTGGTGTCCATCCTTAGATATTTTAGGTTGTAAGACCCATAGCAGAGGCTAGTAATTTTTTCTTTTTAAATATTTTCTGGGTGGTTTGCATACAACCTGTCTGTGGACTCTGGTTTGGGAAATCCTGATTAGAAGAATACTAGAAGAACACAGTACTGAAAAGCTCAGCATTACCTGTTTTACTGCTGTTGTTGGTAAATACTGAGCCCTTTGATATATCCTTCCTGGGCTATCTTTCTAAAAAATCATGTTTTGAATGGATGCATCAAGGAAACGTAAAGATTTTTGCAAAATATAAAGCCAAGAGCCTTTTAGGTATGGAAGGGAAACATCATTTAGTACATTTCTATGTCCATAGATTCTACTTTGCAATATTATGTTGTTGTTTTTTTTTAAGAAACAACAGCTTTATGATATACCATATTATTCATCCTTTTAAAAACACCATTCAGTGATTTGGGGTATATTCATAGCCATTTAGTAAACTGTGCAGCTATCACTGCTGTTTAATTTCAGAACAAAATTTGACAAGCAAACAACCTCATGTTTTTCTTTGTTTCTTTTTTCTAATGAACTAATTTAGGCTGCTAATCACATTCAGCCCCTCATAACTACTTTCCTACTTTCTGTCCCTATGGATTTGCCTATTTTGGACATTTCACCTCTGAAATATTCCAAGCTGACTGAACATGAGTCTAGTTACATCTTTAAAGAACTGTAAAGATATTTTTTTAATGAGGATTCCTGAATTGAATGTGTTTTATGTTCATAAAACTTCTTTATCCTTATGTAACATTCACTTATATTCCCTTGTTTGTGTTTTTTACTTCTCTTTGTCAATCTTCAAATTCTCCGGAGACTCAAACATCATTATGGTAAGTTACCCCCAACTTGGCCACAAGATGAATGATCTCAACATCCTATTTCTCTACTCAGATTTGCCCAGTATTTTCTCCCGTTTCCCCCGCTCATTCATCAAAATGATATGTATCCAGCCTTTTCTCTAAGGTGACCACTTTCATTTGTACTCTCTATTCTTTTTCCTTCCTCCTCTTTCAAAACTAGCTCGCGACTGTATCTCCATTTTCTTTCCTCAACCTACAGTAATACACCATGCACAGTTTTTAAAATTTGCTTCTCATTCTCTTCACCGTTAATCCTTTTGAAAGCAGTTTGCTCTCACTGTTGTTTATTTTCCACCCATTCCCACCTAACTTCTTGCATTCATGATTCTGACTTCACTACTCTTACTGAAATTTCTCTACTTGTAGGTCACAGCGTTGTTTTATTTGTGAAGCTCAGTCACCTTCCCTAATTCCTCCCTGTGACCTCTTTTTCTTTTGGCTTCAGTGCTGCTCCACATTCTCCCTATACCTTTGACTCTAGTGTTCAGTGCCTTCCTATATACGGGTGCCCGCTTTTTTCTCTGTCTCTCTATTTTCTCCCGTTCTAGTCTCACAACACCATATGGCTCCTAACTGTGTGGATAACTTCCAAAACTATCTTCACCACTTGGATGTCCTGCCAGTTTCTTAGACTCATTGCTTAAAACAGAACTCATACCCTGGCAGGCTTTCTGTCATCCCAAGTTTTTGCCATAGTGTGACCCAAGGTTGAAAATTTGACTTCTTTCCTTTTTGTCACCTCCATGGTTGCCAAAGATGACAGCTATTAGGTGTGTGATAGCTTTTATTCTCTGTAAGCTGTGTTTCTTCACGCATTGTCTCAACTCCTCAGTGCCCTTTCCTGGTACAAGTCTTTATTGGCTTTTATCTGGGCTATCACCAGACACAATTCTTTCTCTGATTCATTCCATCTTATATATTACTGCCAGGTAGTAATCCTCCTTCAGCACATATCTGGTTATATCACTTCTCTAGGCAACAATCTTTCGAATTCCTCAAGCCATTCTAAACTCTTTAACTTGAAATATAACACCTTCCACAACTTGAATCTTTTCAACTTTATTTTCCATTTTTCTTTATTTTCTCTGTGTTCTACCCTAAACAAAGTACTGACCATTGTTTCTTTTACTTCCATGACTTCCTGAGTTTCAATCTCTAGCTCATCTGGCATCTTTTATCTAAAATGATGTCTTTTATATCTGCCAACATGATTGTATATGTTGAATTCCTCTCATCCTTCAAATTCCTTCACTTCCATAAAACCTTAAAATAGTATCTATGTCTCTCTCACTTGAATTTCCAGAATTTCATGTTTGTGCAAGATGTGAGAAAGGACTTTGTCTTGTATTACAGTTATTTATGTGCTCGTCTCATGCAGTCCCCCAAAGCTAGCAGCCTTACATCTTCACTCCTATAACAGCTGATGGTGTACCTTAAACATAATATATTCTGAATAAATATTTCTTGAGTGGATGAATTTTTTAACCTCTGAAATGTAGAAGATGTAAAAAAATGCTAAACTTGTGCATGACAGGCTTTATGTCAGTGTCAGGATAGTTCTCAGTAGTTTCGGAACTATTATCATTTTCAGTCAATCTAAATACAAGGGATAGATGAAGGAACCATGAAAGAATTATAGTAAACCTCCCTTCATCATATTGCAATCCCTTGTATTTGCATATTTTACACCGTTACAGGGCACTCTCACATCTAATCCTCTCTATAGTAATACAAAGTTAGAAAGCAAGTTATTTGAATATCCAGTTCATAATGAGGAAAATATATTCTGAAGAGTTGGGTTTCTTTTTATTCATTAATTTTATTGGTACATTTTAGGTATACAATATAATGACATTCATCATTGGGAATTTGTACCCCTACATGGTTCTTATATTTTTCCCCATTCCCCTGCCCTCCCTTTAACCCCTCCACCCCTCTTTATTCACAAAGACTTTGTTTCTGTTTTTTCCTTTTCTCTGAAGAGTTTTAATGGTTAACAAATGTTAAGTTATGGATGGTGGTAGAGCCTGGACAAAGAGACAGGTTAGATGGAGAGCTATCATATGAAAGAAGATTAAATTCTATTTTGTATTTCCTCAGAGGGCAGAACATGTAGAAGCAAATTCAAACTTAATTAGGGAATAAAACTATAAACTATCAGATCCACTCCAACATGGGATTGACTGCCTCTCTTCAAGTGGAGCTCAGATAGAGCAACATGCTTAGCTGGATTGTTGGGACATTGTAGCAAAAAAAGCCTCTCGAAAAGCATAGGTTGATCAAGATCCCTTCTAATTTTGCAATTTTATGATCCTTTTCATGTCAGCACTGTCTCCTTTACCCCACAATTTAAGTTTGGATTTCTGTCCTTCTTTAAAACTTAACCCTAAGCAAATGTAGCCACAGTGTGATTCACTTTCTTAATTTTTCACAAAATAGACACCCTGCCTTGTCCTAAGCCACCCTTTATAGTTATTACTGAACCACTGACAGGTGGGAATTAAGGAGAACAAAATGTATTTTCCCCAAACCCTTCAGGGTCTTGAGCTGCCAACCCAGGGAAAAATGTTTCTAGAACATTTCACAGATGCCATCTTCACATGTCCTGGCCCCGTCTGGCAAGTCCAGGAACCAGCCTGGTGTGGTGGAGAAGGTGGACCAACCCAGCGTCCTCGAGTTCTGTTCGGAGGGAGGTGGTGACTCTGCTGCGCTCCAAACTTATCCTTGAAATGGGGAGTTGCCTAAAAGGGCAAGTGCTTCAAAACAGCCAAGTGGAAATTATGATATTTCACTGAACTCAGAACCAAATCTGCCTTTTTTTTTTTTTACTCTGTAGAAACATTTTGTGTGCCATGTGCCTTGAGAGCCAAAAAGAAATCATACTTTGGCTCCCTGTTCCCCTTGGCTAAGCTCAGATACTGTAAATACCCTCCTCTTCTCCCACAACATTAAATTTTTCATGAATTCATCATAAAGGAGCCACTTTGTAGGTTTGGCTGGTACCAGTGAAAGACTTCATTTTCGATTTCACAGTAACTTTTCAGTGCAAAAAAATTATGGGTGCAATGTTGAAAGACTAGAATTATTCATCAAGTCTTCAGTGCCTGCAAATGAAGACAATTTTTCTGAAACCCATCGAGGAGGATGCAGACAGACATGCATATTTTAGATGGTGTTTCATCTCCACCTGATCTTTCTCAGGGGACCAGGGTGAAGAGGACAGGTGCTTTCTTACTGTTTTGTGGACTCATCCCAGTGTCCACAGCAGCCCATTACTTTCCAGTTTCCTTAGAAGTCTCCAGCACACTTAGGAAGAGACATTTAACCCCATTCTGCCCAAGAATTTGCCTTTTTAACAAACTTCTGGCTGCTGGCCCTAGAGGCACACTTTATGTGAAAGGAACATGGAAATCAGGAAACCTTGGTTTGAGTCTTGACTCTCCTTTCTACCAACCATGGATCTCTGGACAAGTTCCTCGACCCTGGTTTCCTCATTGGTAAACAAAAAGCGATAACCCTTACTCTACATGACCTTATGCTGCTTGGAGTATAAGATCCTGGGATGTGCAGGAGAACACTCAGCCCCCAGGGCCCTGCATTATCGTTTCTACAGTGAGAAGAGCTACAGGAAAACCACATGGAGAAATTTTAAGATGCAGGCATTGGGTCAAACCCAGGCACAGAGAGGCCAGCATTCTGCTGCTGTACTAGGAAGGCTCCAGCAGAGTTGGGAGAATGGAGGTAATTTCTCCCTTCTGTGACCAAAGGTCACATCCTCTGCTCTGTTCATGTTCTGTGCCATGTAGACAGGCTGTCGAGCAATGGTTCTCAAAGTCCCCTGTGATTCAGAATTACCTAGAACACGTGGTAAATAGACAGAGGCCCAGGCCCTGTCCTATTTCAAGGAGCCTGGGCCTTTGGGTAACTCTGATACACTCTAGATCTTGGGGATCATGTTTCTGTGCTTATCACTTTACAACCAACTCAGGACAACTTACAAAGAAGCAGTGTGCACTAGACAGTGTTCTCAACCTTCTGTGCATGTTGGAATCACCTGCAGAGCTTTTAAATCCCACCTGCACAGGGCACCATCCAGTGCAGTTGAATCAGAATCTGGATCATCACATCTGCAAATATAATGTCTGTATTTGTTAGCTTCTCCCTTTCCCACATTGTACAGTGAGAGTGGTGAGGGAGTCTCTGTGTGCTGAGAACCCAGAACGGTGCCTCATGCTGTGCTTTAAATGTTTGACACGTGGTTATTTGAATGAATTTTTCAAAATACCTGAATTTTGAATGAATGAACAACTCTCTTACAAACAAATGAAATACAATAAAACTCACCCTGCAAAGCCCATACATTACATTTAGTAACATAAGCACAACCCTTTGTGGAGTTCAGGCCCTCATTGTGAGAGGATATTTATGAATAATTTGCAGAATCACAATCACAGGGTATCTTTAGAATGATAGTCCACTCCCAGTAACTTATTCTTCCAGGTGGGGTCAGAAATGGAGGCATTTGCCTTGCAGAGCTTAAGGATGCTAAGGAAGGGAACAAATTAGCACATACCCACTATGTGCCCTGCACTTTCATGTGCTGTCACTAAATCTTCACAGCAAACTTGAATTTTTCCTGGTGGTGGTGGTGTTTCTTGAAAGTACGTTACCTGAGATGGGTAGCATGAGAGAACATCTTTGACTTGAGAGCTCAAGTTCTTTTCTAGAATTTATTTTGCCACCATTCAGACTCAGACACCCAACTCTCTTCCTCATTTGCTCCAGTGAGGCCCACCAGTGAATCCCTTCCCATCATGCAGGCTTCACAGAGAGCTCGCAGGCTCCTATAGTGAAGATTTTTCTGGGGAAATTTTCACTGGCCCATGGCTTGATTAATTGTCTGGCAATCAAAACTGGTCAGGTACCCTCATAGCATTCTATGCTGGCTGTCTTAGTTACTTTTCTCTCATTGCCAAAACAAAATACCCAACACCCAAAGTTAGAAGGGAAGGGGTTTATTTAGCTCACAGTTTGTAAGGGCTTCAGTCCATAATCAGCTGTCTCCAGGGATGGCAAACAGGCATCAGAGAAGAAACAGCATAGCTCACACAGGTAGCAAAGGTAACAAGAGACCTTAACAGCATCTTTCTACTCCTTTCATCTTATTCAGACTACCAGGATTAGGGTGGTGCCAAACCAATCACTCCTGTGTAGTGGTTTAATAATCACAAGCCCTTAATCCTGACATCACACACTCTAGATTCAGCTACCTCCAGAATAGCCTATGACCACATGAGGCTTTGGGGGGCCATCCAGACACAAACCCTAACACTAGCCATGTTATACATTGTATCCCTATAGCTTCATAATCATCTCTTTGCTTGTCCATTCTCCCCGAAATAAAAGGCTCATTGAGGGCAAGAACTGCTTCTTGCCCGTCTCTATTCTCCCAGCCTATGTTACCACCTAGCCGATTGGTATTGGAGGTATTCCATTTTCTAAGTAAACGAGTGACAACAAAGACTCCTCCATGAGCAAAGATCTCCTGAAACGTTTCAGCATGTGTGCATGTTGTGCTTCAGAAGATCATAGAAACATTTTCCAGATTTAACTGAGGCTTCTGGGAAGCCGTGCTGTGTTCTTCCTTGCAAAAAATAGAAGGTCGTTACCAGGAAGTCTCAGTGTACCATATTTATCTGGTGAGTTTTGAAAATACTGAGTAATGGCACTAATGACTCAACATAGTATTTTCCAAACTGTGAGGTAATCTTTGGACTTCGCAAGATTATTATATTAAGTGTACTTTTTAGTCTGTCAGTAAAAAATAAAAAGCCTGTATTTTCACATTAGAATTCAAAGAACATCTGCTGCGTATTGTAAATAACATATTTTGAAAACCAACTGATGCATACTCAGCCTGCCTCCGCCTGCTAACTATAGCAGGTCCTTAAGATAAAACTGAGTTTGCCATTGGTACTGCTCTTGCTTTGACATACCACTGTTCAGTGAGCCACCGTCTTCCACAAGTCTTTAAAAGCCCTTCGCCCCTCCAAACATGCTCTGCAGCATGAGGTTTTCAGTTCCCTGTTTTCTACTGGGACTAGAAAGGAACCCCATTCCTAGCTGATTTACAGCCACCACGGAGAATGTTTTTCAAAGAGTTAAGTTTAGAGGGGTTTTTTCCTCCGTGCCATTCCTACCCCCAAGTATAACTGCCATGGATGGAAGCTCACCTCTTCTTCCCAGCAGAGGCAGCTCACCACTCCTGACCAGAGGGGGCTGTGTTGATTTTTTTGGTCTGCCTGTAGGGAAACAGGCCCAAAGAGAGGAACTTAAAGAGTATGCCTGTACCCAGAAGCCCACTCCTGCCCTCCAGACTGAATCTCACCTCCTTGTGGGACTGAAAACTCGATCAGCTTTTTCCCTCGCTCCTTCTCCATTTGTCTTGTTAGCACTCTTTCTGAGCAAGTATGCACCATATGTCTTCTTCGGGAACTTGTTTTCAGGAGATTCCCAGCGCATGTGTGCTGGCTTGGAAGAGAGGAATCGTGTTTTTGTTAACTAGCAGTTCTCGCCAGAGTGCCACCTCTTGAGTCCTGCCCTTCGTGTTCATCTGGCCCACAGGCTGGTTTATCCTGAAGTATGAATGCAGTATTTTGCTGGAACTTCTTGGGGTCACAGGAAGTAGCCTGGCTGATGAGTGGGTTTTGTGAAGCAAAGAGAGAGCTTGTGTGCACTTCCTGTGGCTCCTTGTTATCCCAGGCAGGCTGTGGCACACAAACACCTCTTCACTGATCTGGCTTGCCATCCTCGGAGAGCAGAGCACATATTAATCATGAAAGAGGTACTCTGTGTGTCGTTTCTCTGCTTCCACACTCTCAACGGCCTCCCATGCCAGCACATGCAACTGATATGTTCCACTTTTGGGATAATTGGGTTTCTGTAACATGGAGCCAGGCATTCCCTCCCCGTGAACCTTTGATACCTGTCTCTTTTGAAAACCAGCTTGTTGAGCATCCAATTTGTCTCTTCTCTTCTTTACTTTCCCCCTCATTCCTTGTACTCGGGCTGTCTTTTATCAAAAGCAGACAGGGTGAGCCAGTGACACTCGTGGCAAGTAGCAGCTTGAAGCATTTTTTTTCATGCACCGTGACATGTTTTCAGCAATGAAAAAGTAAGGATTGGGAACCTGTTCTATTCCTTTTGGCTTCCACAGCTACCTCTCTTAATGCTGCTTCACAAATAGCTTTGTTGGTTGTTATTGCTTGAAACCTGTCTCCCTGAGGTTTTACCAGTAGTTTTGAAAGGAGGGCTCTTTTCTGTTCCCTTGAGAACTCACCTTACATAGGCATGTGCACAGGTATGTATATTGGTGTTCATGTGCTATCATTTAGTAATGAAAAACCAGGCCAGCCCCCTACTTGCTTTTTTTCTTACAGGTGATTATCAGTATTAATAATAACTACCAAAACTTGAATGTCATGCATGTCATAGTCTCAAGTTGTTCCTAACACACTCCTTTGAAGTATGAAGAGACTGAGGCATGAGAAGTTACAGACCATGGAAAGCTAGTCCTTGAGCCCAAGGAGTCTGACGTGAAAGCCCGGGCTCTTCACAGATAAGCTAACTTTCCCAAGCCTGATATACAGGGGCACCTTGGTTCATGAACTTGGTTCTCTCCATGATTCTGGTCACAAATGGAACTGGACCAAAACCAAATCAAATTTTCCCATAATGTCAACATTGAACCTAATTATTGAATTTGATTCGGTTCTCATCCAGTTCAGTTTCCAGCCAGAATAGTGGAAAGTATTGTTCATGAACCAAGTACCACTGTACTGTAGCCATTCACTTGAAGTTTGTCAACCATCATCATCTTAAATGCTCCTTAGAGGGCCTGGTATCAGCAGACATAGGTGAGTAGGTGATAACTGTGTTCTAAAGTTTTAAGGGATAAGACATATTCCCACCAATACATGGGCCCCCTTAAACCAGTGATTCATAGCAGTATAGGGGACTGTGACCTCTGTGGTGGGAAAAGTGTAGCAAGGCCCATTGGAGACAGAATTAAAGACAGAACTGTATTGTAGCCCATGGTGACAAAGGAGTTGTGATAAATCACTGAGTTAATAATCACTGTTTTAAAACCACACAGTGTTCCTCTAATCAGGAAAGCTATCGCAAGGGGAACAATGTGTCTGGCATTGACCTGGACAGTTACATGTGTTTTCACGTAATCATTGCCGTAACCCTATAGAGAAAATATTCTTATCTCATTTTTTAGAGAAACTAAGCTTATGGAAGTTATTCTAAACCAGATTTGCTCAAAGTTTAAGTTTAAAAAAAAAGGAAAACCTGAGATTTAAACCAAAATAAATCTCCAAAGCTTGTGCTCTGTTTTTTTTCTACTTGTCAGCTTCTCTTTGCCCATTATGAGTTTAATCAGGATCCCTGTCATCATTAGTAGGTCATCCTTCTGATAAAGGCAGGATATAGATGGATCGTGTATCTATGGAACAGAGTATGGGACTGAGCTGAGTAGGCAGATTTGCTCCCCTGCTCTCCTGGACGATCTTGTATGTTGAAGTGTACTCGGCAACAGGTTGCTATGTCTTTAACATTAGTGGAACATGAGGTGACACTGTCACTTCACTGAGGATTATTTTCAGAATCATCAGTGCTTTAGAACTTTGTAGGTGAATGCAGATTACAGGTTCAGGGACGTTGCAAAGGTTAGAGATGCTGGGGATTTGTTCCCAAGCACTGCCCTGTAGGCTCTGGGGAGCTGGGAACCTTGCTAACTCTCTTCAACCTCAGCTTTTTTATATAAACATGTTAGGTAATTCTAAGGTTTGCTCTAGCTCTAAATGATGATTGGTTTCCACTGTCAGATATATATATAAATATATCATTATATATGGAAAACCATATTAGCCAGTGAAAATGTTAATTGAGAAAGCTAAAAGAAGTCATAAAAAAGAGACTATGTTATTTACATTCAGTTGTTTTAAAGTAGCTTTATTAAGGTTTAACTGACATTCAGTAAGATGCACATATTAAAGTGTACAGTTTCTGTTAAAGTTTTAATATGTGCATCCACCCATAACATCACCACCAAACAAGAGGACTGCAAGTTTGAGGCGAGCCTGGGCACCTTAGTGAGACTGTCTCAAAATAAAGTAAAATAAGATAAAAGATAAAATAAAATAAAGGGCTGGGTAGAGTGCAAAGGCTCTGGGTTCAATCCCCAGAATTGCCAAAAAAAAGAAAAAGTTAATGACTGTATTTATCTCACTGCAGAGTTTTCTCATGCCTCTTGGTTGTCCCTTCAGCACCTTCACTACCCTGTTCCCCAACACATGCAGAAAAACAGCCACCGATGTAATTTCTGTGAGTGTAGATTACTTTATTTTTAAATTTATTTATGATTTTGATGTTGGGGATTGAACCCAAGGTTTTGCTCCTGCTAAGCACATACTGACTCAGTCACTGAACTATGTCCTCAGCCCCTAGATTACTTGATCTATCTAGAGTATTATGCACTGTAATCATATCGTATCTATTCTTTTTTCACTTTATTCTATATAATTATTGTGAAGTTCATCCAGATTGTTGTATGCATTGAGAGATCACTTCTTTCTCTATAAGAATGTCTTATCGTTGATTCATCTCTGCACCTATTGATGGACATTTGAATCATTTGATATTTTTGGCTTTTACCAATAAGGTAACTGTGAGCATTCATGTACATTCATGTTGAGTCATATGGCAAGTGTGTGTTTATTTTTCCGATACTGCCAAGCTGTTCTCCATGGTGGCAATGCCATTTCACACTCCAACCAGCAGTGCATAAGAGTTCTAATGCTGCCACATCTTTCTTGGCACTTTGTACGTATTTTCATTTTAGCCATTCCAGTAGGTAAGTATTAATATCTAACTGTGTTTTTAATTTTACCAGTGACATTAGTTTGAGCATTTTTTCAATATGTATATCTTTGTTGGTAAAAGATCTGTATAAATTATTAGTTCGTTCTTAAACTGAAATTTTGTGTTTTATTGTTGAGTTTTAGACAGATATATATTATATATGATGTAATAAAAAATATGTAAAATATGTATTTATGTATACAACCGTTGATGCATGTACTTTTCTTTTTTTCTTTTTTTCTTTTTTTGGGGGGGGAGGGTACCAGGGATCGAACTCAGGACCTTGTGCTTGTGAGGCATGCAGTGGAACCACTGAGCTAAATCCCCAGGCCTGATGCATGTACTTTTCAAAGAATTTCCTTCTAATTTTTAGCTCATTTAACAGTATCTTTCTTTTTTTTTTATTTAGAGAATACTTTATTAGTTTCTGTAATCAAACCCATGTAGATAAGACCTTACATATTTAATGCAGTGTGTTACCCCTATACAAATGGAAAAAAAAATTAAGTTGAAAGTTTCTAGACCAATATAGCTGTTAATTTCTGTACAGTGCCAACTCAACACAGTAAACTGGGATAACTTTTTCCAAAGTTGACAGCACAGTTAAAGTTTCCAAAAATTCAAATTATATATATATATATATATATATATATATATATATATATATATATATATATATATATATTTATATAAAAAGACCAATAGGGCTGGGGATTTAGCTCAGTGGTTTCAGCTCCTGCTGCACAAGCACAAGGACCTGAGTTCAATCCCTGATACCAAAAAATAAAATAAAATAAAATAAATAAAAGACCAATAATATCAGTATGTTGTGCATCAATAGCAGAAACAGCTTTTCCAGGTTCTGCAGTCATTCGAACAAAATTATAGAAACATCCAGCACACTCTATTTAAAAAGAATGAAAAAAAGAAAGAAAGAAAGAAAGAAAGAAAGAAAGAAAGAAAGAAAGAAAAAAGAAAAGAAAAATACCCAGAAAACAGCAAAATTCTATTACTGTTGTGGTCGCTGGCACCATTTTTTTTATTAGCTTCTTAATCATCACCTGGAAAGAAAACATTCTAGAGTAACATCATTAAAAACCACTCTGATAAAGCACAGTATCTTTCAAGGAATGAAGTTTCAATTGTAAGGAAGCCCAGCTCATCACTCTCTTGCTGTATATATTGCGCTTCTGCTGTCATTTCTCAACTCAAATTTCAAAGATTGTCTTCTGTGTTTTCTTATAGATGTTGCATAATTGTCGATTTTACAGTTAGATCCCTTTTGAGTTCATTTTATAATTACTATGATTGATTTTCCATATTATGCCATTCTATGTATATTTTGTGTCTGTGGCCAAGGCCATTTAATTGTTTATGAGTTTGCCTGTTAGACTGTGGATCACATTTCTTGTATGACTCCCATCCCTAATGTGTCCTCTATATTCTCAGTTTTGGTTTAAGTGGAGAGAGCTGAGACACCTGTCCTATTTTAAATTTAAGATTTTGTTTTGTTTTGCCAATCTTTTACATTTGCTTTTTCTCCATCTAAGTAGATAAGATTTTTCTCTAAGTCTCTCACATTTAGTATTTAAAACAATCTCTTTTGTTGTTTTATTTTATAGAAGCAACAATTCTCTGTACATACTCATAGTTCATTAAATAGTTCATTAAACTATATAGTTACAATACCCAACACAACTGACATGACATTGGGTAGGGATTATACTTGAGTGTAGTAAGCCCACCATTCAGCTTCGGTGGTCCAAAATGTGCAGACAAATTCAAGAATAGCAAAAGGTCATATATTTCACACTTTATGGTATCATTCAGTCAGTTTTTCAGAGAATGGAAAGGACTGAGTATAGCAGGGAACAAAGAAATTGAAGTTAAAGAGCATCTGTAATTCTTTTTTTCATTTCTATAAACAGTATTTCTTACCTTTGGTATCCAGTGGGCAAAAGTCCAGTGGTTATAAAACCTACTGCATAAGGAACACAAATCTGTCAGTTCTGACTCGTTTTCACAGTTTGAAAAATACTCATGACAAAGTGTGGATCCTCACATCATCTTTAAATGAAATGATACAGCAAATACAAGTTGACCCTTGAACAACATGAGTTACTTGTGTGGGTCCACTTATATAGATGGGGGGGGTGACAGTTTGAAAAAATTTTCAACCTATGTAGCCTAGAAATATTGAAAAAGTTAAGAAAAGGTGTGTCATAAATCCAAAATATGTGAAGATAATTTGCTGTTTTATCATTTACTGCCATAAAAATATGGAAATCTATTATAAAAAGTTAAAATTTATCACAATTTACACAGGCAAGCAGATTATATATGGCACTATCCAGAATTGAGAGATATGTAAACAAACAAAGATACAGTGCTAAATCATACTGTATAAAATGAAGTACATACTGTTCTATGGTAGCAACTTTATAACTACCTTCTGAGCTCCTATTGCAAGTGTCCCCTTAAAGCAAGGCGTGATGCTGAACAGCTTCACAAGAGCAGTTTATCTCCCCAGTAAATTGCATATTGCACTAAAAAGTGACCCCTTGAGCTGGGTGTGGTGGTGCATGCCTGTGATCCTAGCACTCTGGGAAGCTGAGACTGGAAAACCTCAAGTTGAACCTCACTTGGGTAATTTACCAACTTAGCTAGACTCTGTCTCAAAATTTAAAAAAATAAATGGGATGGGGACGTAGCTCAGGGTGAAGGCACTGGGTTCAATCCCCACCCAGTACCCAGTATCTTATGGTTCCCAGGAGTTTTCCTAGATAATGCATATAACACAAAATATGTATCAGTCAACTGCCTGTGTCATAATTAAGGCTTCTGGCTAACAGCAGACTAATAGTGTTATGTTTCGGGGGGGGGGGTCAAGAAAGTTATTTGATGAAAATATTCGACTGCAAGGGATGTCTATGCCCCTAACCTCTGAGTTGTTCAAGGATCAACTTTAGTTGGAAGAACACTGGATTTAGAATCAGATGAGCCTGGATTTGAATATCAACAGATGCCTCTGTGTTGTTGAACATCCTTGGATAAAAATCAGTACCTCGGCGAATTGTTTTGTTTTATTTTGTTTTGTTTGAAATAGGATCTAGCTGTGTAGTTCAGACTGGCCTTGAGCTCACTGTGTAGCTCAGGTTGGCCTCAAACTCATGGAAATTCTCCTGCCTCAGCCTCCCAAGTACTGAGATTATAGACATGTGGTGCTATGCCTGGCACAGAGGATCATCTTGAGGCATAAATGATTAGACATGTGTAGGACAGACTCACAATTGGAGGCATTCCTTGTTTGTGGTTTAGGTTCCTATGCCAGGATGTTTACACCATCTAAGATGGGGCCTTGGACCCAATCATGAGATCCTCCTGCCCCAGAGTCTCCTAACTCTAGCCTGTCAAAAAGTTGGACAGAAGTAAGGAAAGAATATCCAAGGCACAGAAACAGCTTGAACAAGTTTAGGAGGCAAGGAAGTAAAGTGCATGCATGGGAAGGGGCAGCATGCAGGATTTGGCATGGGGTTCATCCTGGGGCCGAGTGGAAGATGGGCTGAGGAAGCAGACTGCTTGCATCCTGTCTGCTGACCCCTTACCCCTGAACACAAGAGGTCACCAGGCCATGGGGAGCCATAGAAACTCTTTTGTGAAGGGGTTGCTTTGTGAGAGCTGTCCCAGATTCTCTACTCTTGCCCACGTCGGAGTCACGGGGGAGCTTGTTAAACAATCCGTATACCTTGGGCCCCGCCCAGACCCCTCAGTCCTAATCTATAGGTTGGGGTCAAGGCATCTGTATTTTTAACAAGCTCCCCAGATGATTCTAATGCACACCAAAGTTTAGAAAGCACTGCTTTAGAAGGTTAATCTGGCAGCAGTGTGCAAGATGGATTGGAGCCGGGAGAGCTGGGAGGTTCGGAGACCTGCGAGCAAGCAATTGCAACAACAATCCCAGCAGGAGATAATGAGTTGGGGGCTGTGGGAATGCAAAGGAAGAACCAGACACGGGAGGTATTTTTGAGAAGCAGTCAGCAAGGAGTGGGTAGCCAATTTGATGAAGAATGCAAGGGAGAAATGGGACTGAACAAATAATGTCAAAGTTTAGAGAAGCGGTTCTCCAAGGTGTGAGGGGAGAGGTACCAGGAGCCCGAGGGACCTTATTCGGGTTGCACACACCTGCTCCCCCTTCTCTGCTCGCCTTCCCACAGCCCCCTAAGGTGTGGGTGGGGGCGGGAACATGGGTACCTCCTGGGGAAGCATGCATGTTCAGCTCAAAGCGAAAAGGCTTTTCCGGGTGTCGCTGTGTCTGCGAGCCTAAATTTGGTGCCTGTGCCTGTGACCCCAGTGGCTCCAAGGTGGGTGTGGGGAAATCACAAGGAAGCGGGGGAAGGGGGTGAGCTGTGTTTGAAAGGACAGAGCTGGGGCATGGTGGGTTCGGCACTAGGAGGATGACTGTGGATGTAAATTTGAAAGGCCATCACACGTGGAGGTCACAGTGGAGACAAGAGACTTTGGAGAGAGGAGAGAAAAAGATCCAGAGGGAAGCAGAAAGAAAGCTTCCGTTTGGCAGTCATATGCAGGTGAAGGTTCAAAAAAGAGCAGGTCGCAGAGTTGGGAAGAGGCTGCTGACCTCATGGCCAAGGCAGGAGATAAACCCCTGAGACCTGCAGGTTGGAAGGAAGACAGAACTGTGGCTGCTCCAGTCATCCTGGGCACAAGTCTGATTTTGTCCCCCTGGTGCCTGTGCACATTCGTGTAAAGGGGTTCATACTGTTCAGGAACACACGCTTTTAAACTTTTCCTTTCCAAAATCCAATGCATTTGAGCTGAATGTACCCAACAGAGACTGACAGGTTTTTACTTCTTACACTCTTCTCCCCAGGATTCTGATCAACTCATAACCCTTCTGTATACAGTTTTGGCCCAGCACAGCGAAATATGAGGTATTAAAAATCATTACAGTACTTTGGGATCCTTGCTCCCCTCAAAGTTCCAGACATTCCGCCTGTATTTTATCCTGTCACGCGGTGAAAATAAGATGTTGTATTTTGTGGGCACCTCCAGGGTGCCCAGAAATTGGTACCTCTTAACTGAAAGAAAACAAAATGAGTGAACAACAATAAAGAAGGACATTTGTGTCAACCTAGGAAGTAAAGAATTATTGAGACATGCTGCATACGACGCCATGAAGCACTGGGTCTCGACAGGGCCATGGTAAACATTGGCCACTCCTGACTCTGGCAGCACTGCAGATGGCCCAGGATGCTCAGGTGAAGCAGGGTCAGCTGTCTCCGGAGGCCCTCTGGGAAGCTTGTACTGTTGCGCAGTTGACTGTAAAAAGGGTTTACACATGTGAAATTGTACATTTTGTCTCAGAATAGCCTCAGACGTTCTCTCATTTGGCAAGTAAGGGAACTGAGGCTTCAAGTAATGAGGAAACTATTCCAAGGTTCTGGAGCCCAGAACTATTGGGAAGGGGATTTTGTGCTGTCACGTGGAGCAGAGAGAAAGGCTTGTGTACAGGAAGAACAACATTTTGAGAACCACTCAGGAATGGGCCTGTGTTACACTCTACTCTGTCACCTAATGGTGTGACATGGCAAAATTCTTTTTACCTTTTTGAGTTTTTAATCTTCTGTTGTAAAAGGAGAGTGACCATATCAACCTCCTAAAAGTCATTGTGGGGATTAAATATGAAGGCATCATTATATTGCCTGGTATATAGATGATCCCCCAAATTGGTGCCTCTTACAATAATTACTGAGTTTGTCTCCATCATCAGAAAACCCATACATTCCCCAGAATGCACCTGAAGAGAGATTGTTTTTTCCTATAGTATCTCTAGTTTGGATTTTAAAGATTTTTTTTCCCATAAAAATAATGCTGTGGCTAGAGGGAGCTTGGTTATAGTTGAAATGGTACTATTAAAAAGTTTTGTCCTTCAAAACATTACAAGATGAATAGGTCTTTTGGAATGGGCCTGCGAACCAGGATTTTATAGGAAAGGTGCCCTGTAACCCATTGCAAGCAGACTTTTATTGAGCCAGCTGTTCAGAAGTTGCAGCATGTTCGAAACATTGCCTTGGCAGGGTATCCAATCACGAAATGAATAAACACAGGATGTGAGGACTTCAGAACATTGGGAAGAGCCCTCTGCCATTGCTTGCCATCCCTACCCGAGGCAAAGACACAACCAAGCAGCCACATTAATACTTGGAATTGTCAGGTGTCCCCACCTACCCTGTAACTTTGGTCCCACTGCTGCTCTCAGTGTCGCTTGCTGATTTAAATTCTAACCCCTGGCTCTTCATGTTGATGTAAACTGGAAAACAGCAGGGCCTTTCTCTCATCAGCTCCTCAGATGGCTGCCTGGCCCCTGCCTGCCTAACATGGCCAAGAATCTGCCTCCCAGTGAGCATCCTCAAATGTGAAAATATCCAAAGATGTGCCCACTCTTGGATCTCAAGGCTCCCATCTATTCCCCCACTCTCTCAACACAAGAAATTACTGAAGAGGTCCTGGGAGATAGAGGCATCTCCCTGCCTTCCCATGAGGTCTGCTTTCCTGGAGAAACCCAGCACAGCACAAAAGAATATATCAGGAAGGCTTGGCAGAATGTTTGGATACAGAGCTCATTACAGCTTTGTTTATGTTCAGGACACTTTGGGTCCTCTTGAACATGTGTAGAAACTGCAGTCTTTTCGGTTCAACTTTTGTGTTTGGAGAGAGGTTTTGGAAGGAGATCAAAGATGTCAGATTTCTGGCCCAATTCTTAAAAGAACTGATTTGAGGAAAGGCTTGCAAACATTCACACCCAGGTTCAAAAACAAGAAGCAGGAATGAGTCCATGGAGCTTGGTGACATGAACAGTAGTAGTAATTTTTTAAATGTCTTCTGCATATCTTTTTTGTTTTGTTTTTTGGCACCGGGGATCGAACTCGGGACCTTGCACTTTCGAGGCAGGTGCTGGAACCACTGAGCTAAATCCCTGGCCCCTCTTCTGCATATCTTATCTTTCTTTAATCTCCATGTCTCCCATAACTCAGTCTGTGTTCTTATTTTATAACACTGTCCAAGACTTAAATGCAAAATTCATCGTCTGTCATCCCATCCTCACCTTTGAGTGGGCAAAAACTATTAAAGAGACTGGAATCCATTAGGATCATATTTTAAAAGAAAACTAAGAACCTAAGTTTAAGTTCTGGTTTCTCCACTTACTAGCTATATAACCCTCAGAACATTTTTGCTCTCCAAGTCTTAGTGTTCTCATATGTAAAATACAATAGATAATAAAACCTAGCTCAATGAACTTCCAGGAGGCATAAATAAATCACAAACATATTTTTGTATGTCTCCATGTGCAGGTAAAGCCAGTCACATCATAGCCTAGCACAGCGCAAGCCCACAGTACAAGCCTACAAATAACTCATTCCTTTCTTCTTTAGCCATGATCGTTTCACAGAATGTTCTTTTCGAGTGTGGTTTGTGGGCACATGAACTGAATTTTTAATGTACTTAAAACAGTGTTTATCAGGTTTTTTTCATTATGCCCATCCACCAAGGAACCATTTTAGATTTTTTTAAAAGTCATACCCTCCCTTCCTCTAAGAGAGTAAATACTAAGAAATAATATTTTGTAGGCTATACTGGAACACTAAAGAGCACAACCATTGTAAGCTATGCTTTTTTGTTTTTCACTCCCAGGAAAGAAATTTTACCCCAGGTGCAGTCTCTCACGCCTCTTGGACTGTATGACTGAAAAGACGCACGGACACTGTCCTTTCTTTTGTATCTCTTCTTTCTCCATAGAACACCATCAGTAGAAACTGTTGGCTTCTGTTTCAGTTTTCTAAATTTCTTGACTTCTGCCTTATCTGGCCTTTACTATTCGTATCACTCTGGCTTCTAGGAGAAACACGTTCCTATTTTCTTAGGGAATATTCACTTGTAGTCTCTTTGTTCAGAAGATTACTTTATCTACCCCATCTCCTCTAGTTAGGGAGTATTTTCAGAAATAAGTAGCCCATTCAGAGGGGTGTTGGTGTTGTCTTTTCAAATCAGGATCCATTTCCAGTTTTTAAAGTTTGTTTTATTTTTACTTGTGGTTCAGGTGTAGAGAGCAGGGTTTATTTGAACACTTGGAATAACTTAGCTGAGCTATCTGCCAAGTATGTGTGTGTGCACGCATTGGTGGTCCTAGGGATCAAATCTAGAGCCCGACACATGCTAGGCAAGAGCTGGACCACTGAGCTATGAGCCCAGCCCTGTCCACCCACTTATTTTAAATCCAAAGACGTCTAATTCCATGACATTGACCATGTACAAAGGACATACGGGACTCTATTGGCATTTGGCATGTTCACAAACAGTTGTGTATGCCTCCTTGTCATGGTTGTTTATTACTAACACAGTATAGTTCATCATCTTTACCTAAGAAGATACATGGGGGAAAGAAACCACCACAACCCACACTACAGTCATAGGTTTTATGAACATTTTCTCTAACTGCTGCCTCTACCCACATCCAACAGAAATTATTAGAGGGCAGCATCATCATTAGAAACTGGGGCAGTAGTTCCTGCTGCAATATAAAATCCATTGGTTGAGCTTAGAATCAGTGGGAACTCTTACCCTGTATGCCAACAGCTTTCTAAAGGAGTCAGGAAAACTGTACAGTTAAGGGAAAATGCAAATATAATCTCCCTCCTATCTATACCAGGAAATTAGAAACCTCTTTGTTTAACACAGATTGTGACTTTTTTTGTGTGTAAGAAAGGGAGAGAGGAAAGATGCTTGAGGTGGCATTGTATACCATAAAACTATATTTATGTGCTAAGACAAGCAATTGATGTTGTCCTATAAAATATAGTAAACACCTCCTTCCTGCCCTCTTGAATGTCAATCAGAATTCAGAATCATGAAATTTTATAGTATTACTGGTTAGAAGGGCTTCCCACTGGGAGCAGATGCCATCTCTGTCTTCATAGACTCAGAGAAAGTCCTGACATGTTTCATGGCGTTCATACGTAGAAGTCTGTGAAATGGAAAGGAAAACAGCTTTTTCTGTCAACCTGTCACTGATATAAGCTTTTACATTCCATCAGAATGACTAAACTTTAAAGCTGTTTTCTTCGGTGCTGAGTATCTCTCAGAACTCCCAAGTGTTATCGGATTGATAGAGTCCCAGCATATGATAGAAGACCAAAGCATTTTGTGGCATGATATTAAAAATTCATTCAGATACTCGATAAAGCGTGGTTGACAAAAGTGTGAAATGGAATAAGGTAGAGTGAATTTCTTCATGGTTTATTGCCCTTGATTTCTCTACACAAAATAAATAGACAGACTGGAGTAAAATCTCTTCTTTATGAAGGTGGGATCCTGGCAGCTGAAGGCCTGCTCATAAAAATCCTCCCTGTGCCACATACCTTGGCAACGTTCAAAGTTGGAGGCAATGGGAATTTATTACTGTGCGTATTCATATTTCAGGCTGAGTGAATATGTAGAGGCCGCTTTTATGAGGTTGCTGAGACTCTGTTAAGAACAGAGAAAGAAAACACACTTGTTTTTCTCCAGAACCTTTTGTGGGGGTGGTTTTAGTGGTGGTAGCCTGGAGACACTTTTCCCCTGCAGCTATTTAAGGGAAAACACTCTTCTCTCGGCCCTTCCCGCCATCTTGTTTTGAAAGAGAAATACAAAAAGCCAAGTCTTTTAAGCCATTGCAAGCCCAGCCTGTTTCCATCTGTCTTTCCCCCATCCTAGGCCTCCCTCTGCCTGTCTAACCCACCACCCTCATCCTTCCTTCTGTCCCTCCCTCCTCTTGGAGGACAGGCGAGTGAGAGGCTTCCCCCGCTTCCCTGCGATGGTGGGACAGAATGCCTCATTGGTTTCAGATATTAACTTCTGTGCTGAAAACCCAGTTGGAGCTGGTGTGACAAATGGATTTTACCTGCTGCTGGAAAACACAGCCCTGTCCCACCCGCCTGCACACACAAGCCCTTTCCCCATCTTGCAGAGCCCAACCCAGGGAGCGGGGAACAGAGAGCTGCCCCGCGGCACCATCTGTTTCTGCCAACATCTATGTTGGGCCCCGCCGGTTACATCTGTTGAGGAGAACAGTGTACTTGATGAGTTGTTGGAAAGAAATATTTGGTCTCCCCCGCCATCTCTGTTAGCCATTACGGGGCTGCTGGGCTCACGTGGGTGTATCTATGTGTGCTGCCTCTCAGGCCTCATCTGTATCAATTGGAAATCAGTCACTGGGAGTTAGCTGCAGTCAGCAGGGACCCAAGGCATTTTCCAGTGACATCAATTCTTCTGCTGCTGCAGAAATTCAGGAAACAATTAAAATTCTGATGTGTTCCAGGGAGGATTTCAAATAAATCAGCCGATAGCTGATACCTTGTAACTCTTGGTAGCAAAGCAAAATTAACAACCCAGCCACATCTGTGTACAGTATGCTAAAATAAAGAAATTAACCATGCATCACCTCCAATAGAGGAAGCAGCTGGCCTGTTCTCAACCTTTCCATAAGTACCCAAAAGCTACCGATTTGTTAAGTTGTCATTCTCCTTATGGACATCAAGGACTTTATGCATATGCCAAAAACTGAGCAGGCCAAATATCAGTAAGTTATGGAAAATCCAGCCACTTACTAAACTCAGTTATAGCTCTAGAGTTGTGCAGAGCAAAGCCAACATTGTGAGTTGGACCCAGTCAGTAGTGCTGAGGTAATGCAAGATACAAGGAGGTTTGGCAGCAAATTAAGCCAGAATGTTGTCAGAATTGGAGGGTTTTGGAGTATTAATCAGCGAGTGTTTCTCTCTCCTTAAACCAAATGCAAAGTGGAAGAACTTGTGTTAATTACCTTTAATTACAGTGCTCCCCACCTCAGCATTCCCAGGCTCCATTTTGCAGCTGTCTTTGCAGGGTTTCCATGTCCTACTGCTTGCTGGCCAATAAAACCCATCGTTCTTGTTGGGTTCTTTTATAAAGTAGTGTAACAACAATAGGTGGGGAGTAACATTCCCTGGAAAAATCAAAGTCTGAGCATTGTCCCCAAATAAATGCCATGTGCTCTATTGAAATTATATATATGGCAGTCACCCAAGAATGTGATTGTTTATCAGTAGTCAGTAGAACTTTTTGTCCTACAAAGATGCAAGAAGTTTTTAAATATAAAGAAGATGGTAGCTGAAAAATAAACATCACTTAGAAATTCTCCGACTTTCCAGATTCACAACCTTGGGAAGAAAAAGGCAGGTATCCTGGCGATTGCAGGCTCACACAGGAAATGATCCATGGAGCCGGCTCAGTGAGAACCACAAGATTAAGATGAGAGTAACACTATTAGCAAATCCACAGTGGAGACATTCATAGTAGTGGAGAATGAACACTATTCTTGTGTTCTTCCTATGAGAAGACAAACTGCAAAAAAGGTGGAAAGAAATAAGAACTGAAGGAAAATAGAAAGGTCCGACTGGGGCAGAGGGAACAGGAAAGTATCCACTTAACTCCTTGAAAACAACAGCTATTGTGACTCATCTAGTGCTAACAGCACCTGCTGATGCATTCTGGGTACTCAGGTACAATCACTGATAATCATCACCGTTTTGCCTACAGAGAACATCTGTAAATTACTTGCCTTCCTCCCCAGCTAGGAGGAAGCTGCTTGTGATTGATTATGAGTGAAAATAGTCAGGCACTCTCTCACCTAGTGATCAGGGAGTTAGAAGCTGTGTACTACTGAAATAGGAACCGCTTCCACATACTTTGCTGTGGGCTTCCTTGGTGTGCTACGCAGCTACGTCAGACATGCTTGTTGGTCTTCACCTTCCTGTTTAAACACGTGTCCTATAAAACTTAACATTCAGTGGAAGAATTAGCACTCCTTCCAACCTAAAGAGGATTCTCTGCTGTCTCTAGATGATTCTCAGAAATACGCTGATAGCAATTCAAGACATTAGAAATCCATTCCGTTGGTCCTGACCATGTTGGAGAAGTGATTTCAACTGGCACGTCACATGAAAGAACAGATTTGAAAACAGTGGTGTGCATGGCCCTGAAGGTTTCATCTTGGCTAATGGTTTAACCACCTTCTGGTGCTATTTTGGATTATGAGGAAGCTACCAAAGAAAATGTCTGCAGTGTACAAAAAAGATTTATCCCTAAGTGTAACTATCCCTCTATGTGTACACCCTTGTTGTAATTCTAGAGGAAGATTGATACATGTTGGAATATGCACAGTGCAAAACTGGAGTATGATATGTACTTGTCTACTCTCACTGGATGTATTTATGTGTGTGTAAATATGACACCTTATAAGTCTGAAAAATGACTTCTACAGTGTTTGGTCAATAAATGTGTGGGGATGGTTTAGAATATAGGTTACACTTCAAAGATATCAGCTGGAGAATATATATATATATATATATTAAATATTTCTCACACGATGAGAGCATGTGAGCCTGGACACAGTGCAAATAGTCCAGTCTACTGTGAAGTCCCACAGTGTATTCCATGAGAGATCTGTAGGTATTATTGATTAAAGGAATTAGTCACTGCTTGCACAAGGGGCCATTTCATTTTGATCAGCATTTAATGGGAGAGGAAAGCCTAATTTAAGGAAAACACAACTGTTAAATCAGATCTGCCTTAGTCTTTGATTCTGAGCTAAGACATTATTTTTATACCACCTCTATAAGGCAGGGACATGTGCTGCTTTTCATACATTATACTAATGAAAATAATGACTGGAATGACCTAGTGGTTATAGAAAAGGAGTTTAGGACTCTAAATACTGGTAGACTTTCCAATACCCTTTATAAATTATCCATTTAATGTTAAAGGAGGTTCAAAAGCTAATCCAACTGGGAAATCAGACTCTGGCTTTGATGCAAGCAGTTCATGGATTTGTCCTCTGACTCATGCACTTGAACAGTAGTCACAGTAAGAAAACTTGAGTGCATTTAAAAGTGAGATCCACTTCAGGAGGTTAGAAGCAGTAGGAGC
Organism: Heterocephalus glaber; assembly: GCF_053883595.1. NCBI lineage: Eukaryota > Metazoa > Chordata > Mammalia > Rodentia > Bathyergidae > Heterocephalus > Heterocephalus glaber. The sequence continues at coordinate 18,274,516 of NW_028258381.1, read as the reverse complement.
ACATATTTTCCCCTTGGTGGGATGTAAGTGAGCATTATACATCATGCCATTTACTTTGGCAAGTATGTTTTAGGGAACTTGAAAGTTGGCTTTTGTAGCTGGGTACAGTGACGCATCTCTATAATCCTAGCACTCTGGGAAGCTGAAGCAGGAGGATTCCAAGTTTGAGCCCAGCCTGAGTGCGTTATCAAGAACCTGTCTCAAAACTAAAAACTAAAAGAGGGGCTGGGGATGTAGCTCAGTTCAAAGGCCCTAGGTTTAATCCTTTGTGCTACAAAAACAAAACAAAAATTGGCTTTGTGTTTATTATAATTATTTTGACCTGTTATCTAGTGTGCAGTTGGCATTGCCCTTGACTGAGAACACTACTGCAGTAGTTGGTTCATCTCCTGTCAAAAGAAGTCGAGGCTGAGGCCACTCAGAACCTTCATGTTTCCACACGTCTCCTCCCCCGAAGACCCCATGTAGAACGCAGTCTTGCATTTGTTACCTCACAGTCATCAGATGGCTGCTGCAACTCGAAGACCTTAAGTCCTGACCCTGGGAGGGGCAGACGGTCACCCTGACATGCTGGGGGCTGAGTAGATCCATCCCAGGCACTCCTTGGCTTTTGATGCAGGTAGTCTCCATAAACCCTCTGTAAGTTCAAAATACAAGTCAAAAATCCATTTAATAACCTAACCTCCCAAACATCATAGCTTATCAGCAACATTGTACACTTGTTGACCCTTGCGACTGCACGGCTGAGAGCTGTGGTTCGTTGTCACTGCTCAGCGCTGCAAGAGACTGCCTTACTGCACATGGTTAGCCCAGATAAAGATCAAAATTCTAAATTTGAAGGTGATTTCTACTCAGTGTGTCTTGCTTCTGCACCATCATCCTAAAATGGAAAAATCTTAGGTCAAACCATCATAAGTTGGGAACCATTTGTATTTTCAAGTAAACATATTGCTGTACTGATAAAATGAGGTGTGTTAAAAGAGGAAGAACAGAATTATGTATCTAGAAGACAGTGTTGCTTGACTGTGGACCCATGGTCTTTCAAAATGTACAGTAGTTAAACCAACCTTCATCACTTCTAGTCATCGTATGTACACCCCACCATCAAATCTCTAGAAAATCTCAACAGAGAAAATCTCAAGAAATGTAACTAACATGATCTACAGTTGGAAATACTGTTAAATGGAGACTTTGTCTAAAAAGAAACACCTAGAGGATGGGAAAAAGACAGTGTCCATTCAGATAATAAAGAATCACAGCCTGAGCATCATTGCTCATTGATTATTAATATTGAAATGTGAAAGCTTTCCTGAACACATTGGAAAATATGCCTTACTAGTAAGAACTTTTACTATAACATACAACCTATAAAACTTGTGTCAAAATTAATATAACCAATAAATATAGAGCCAGAAGTACTTTTATAATGTTCATGAGTAATTCCAGTTCTCTGTTAGTGGATGGTTACTGGGAATATACTATGTGCTCGCAGTCCAAGGGGGAGTATAGACTCTGAACAGGTAACTGAACAACATGGAGGCATGAAACCTAGGTATGAACCAGGCACTAGAAAACACACAGGGCAAAACAGCCATCTCTGCCCTGGATTGTTGATAAAGGACACTAACCTCTTTCCCTGAATGCTCATATTCAAGAAGAGGTTTTTGACCTGCCAGCTGTCTTCTGGGTGACCTGCCAGAGTGACTGAGAGCAGACCTTGGTGAACATTCGTATGGTCTTAAATCCTTATTTTAGCTTCCAGTAAATTCTAGTAAACTGGAAGTAAAGGACCCTGTATTGATTGGTAGGAAGAGAATAAGTGAGCTCTGGACTTCAAATCCTTTTGTTCAGGAAAAACCTTTCCAGGGGTCTTTGTAGAGTCAGGACCTTACAGCGATTTGGCACCTAGAGAATACTAGCACCTCTGAATAATGAGCCTGTTAACAGACTGTAATTGACACATTAAAGATGGGACTGCTACGGAGTGAGCCTTGCATGGCTTGTCCATGCTTTTAGATAGTAGGTGTTTGAAATCATTCTGGCAACTCACCAAATGTTTCCTTTGCATTTTGAGTACAGTGTAGGTCCAGCTTTTATATATAATTATTTCAAAACAAAGTAATATATATCTTAGCCACCTGATTCCTCTCTGTTTCTGCTGCCAGGACTGGGGAGCTAGGAGGCAAGGTGAGGGGCTCTGCCCACGGGCTGCCCACCTTCACTGACACATCCAGGGAGCCTTACTCCGACGTGAACAAGAGCAAAATCTTGCTTATTCTCAAACAGTCTTGTACGTAAATCTGGGTAACCAGGGTGTTCCAGAAGTCTGAAACTGAGTCTCAGCCTCAGTGTGGCCACAGGTCACATGATGTGTGCTGGGAGGCGGCATGAGAGACACACGGAACCACTGTTGCCTTGGGTATAGGAGATGAGCTGTATGCCACCCCCTCTCTCCTCCTTAGAGTTACCTATGCACACTCTACTCTGTTTCGAAACAGCTTTTGCCTTACACAATGCTTTTGGAGTGAAAAGAACATGAAGTCTTCAGTCATATCCTCCTGATTTAAATCCCAAGGAGCTGAATAACCTTTCTAAAATTTGGATTTGTTAAAAAGAAAATAATGTTATTTACCTTTTAGGGTTCAAGTACAGATCAAACAAGGTAGCATAGAGGATATGCCCAGCATCCAGTAGACTGTCAGCATATGTTACCTTTCCTTCCCCGATGCTCCCTGAAGCTAAGTTCGTTGACCCATCGTGTAGAGCAATGGGTCCAGGGGCAGTGAATTATTTGGGATGCTATTCTGAAGACCAAATGAGGAGAGACATTTTAATCAAAGCACCAACAAAGCTTGTGTAGAAATGAACACACAATTAGTGACCTCTTCTTATCAAGGATCATCAACAGTGGGCCTGACAGAATGGGGAGTTCTCCCTGGGCAATCTGGGCAGTTATCTGGTCAACTCTGTGTCCCTGAACATTGAGAAGAAAGAGGCATTTGTAGTTTCCTCAGAGACTGGGAGTCATACATATCAAACCTGCATTCATTTCACAGGACTCCATAATGCAATGTCAGGTGGAAGGTTTAGCAGTGGGGGAGATGAGCATAAAACTCTAGGGTAAAAAAGAGAGAATTCTGCTCACTCCCCAGGAAAGAGAGAATAGGGCACAGAAGGAGGGCAGTGAAATCCATTGCCTGACACACAGTGGAAAAGCCCATCATTTATTGAGGTCCCATTTCTGTCTCAGGCTTAGACTGTATGAGAGAAGGCTCTTGGGGGAAAGATGAACTGTTTATCCCTGATGAGCACTGAGAAGAAACCCCAGGGCTGAAGGCACAAGTTTAAGTCTTTAGTTAACTTTCTGGCATGATTTCTTTAGCATCTGGATCACACGCTACCAAGTCACCTAGTGCAAAGTCCAGGGCTTCTTTGCTTCAGGAGCAAAGAGCTCACCCTTTGAGACTGTACTGTCGCCGTCATGCTGTGGCTGCATATTACCATGGAACAAGCCGTTTCTTCTCCAGAGCGCTCACTTCTGCTAGCTTAGAGAGGCCTGCTCACCTAACCACCCAGCCCTCAGCTCAGGCCTCCTCCTGGCTTTTTCCCTTCCTTGTCTGAATAGCAAAGCTCAGGCCAGGGAAGAGGCCGTGGAATTCTGAGCTGGTGCTGTTTCATGTATGTCTTTGTCCTTCCCCCTGATGATGCCTTCATTATGAAGGTGAAATGGAGGGTGCATTCTAGACTTTAGTTGTGGTTCCTGCTGCTACTAGCTATGGAGCTTTGGCTGCATCATGCCCGTCTGAATTTTTAATGTCTCTTCCCTCCTTGCCTAGCAATGTCTTCTTAAGCATGGGAGGACAGAACATATATGTAGGTGTACGGCATGGTTGAAAATATTATTCATCTGTACAGTGGTGATGTGAGCAGGCATACTAAGACTTGTTTGTTTCCCTCCAGATTGCTAACTAGAACATCTGAATTCATTGACTAAAATATTTTAAAACCCATACAGTATTTTAAAATAATTTTACCTGTGCTGACAAAAAAATGCCTTGGCATAACTATTGTTTAGGACCTGGTCATCCACCGTATTTACAAACTTGCTCTCTAGTTGGCCTCCACTAGATGGACTGTCATAGGTCACAGCTGCTCCAAGATCGCTTTGCTGCCTTCTCTTTCTTCCCTGTTGGGTGGAGAGGTGTTTATACAGCAGCTCCTTCAGAGTACACAGAAAACGCAAACCTTCTGTGGGTGAGTCCGACCATCCTTGGCATTCTTGGAACTTTCTACACACACAATAAACTCATCAGAAAGCATGTTACCCCAAACCAGAGATGTAGCTGAGTGTCATTGTGCCTGCCTGGCAAACACAAGGTCCTGAGTTCGATTCCCAGTACTGGAAAAGAAAAGAAGAAAAGAAAGCATGTTACCCCAAAATGGACAGATCTTATAAACAGAACACTTTATGAAAGCAGCCAAACAAAAGAATGGAATTTGTACTTCCATTTATATAAAATCGCCAAACCAAGAAAACTATTGTGTGGTATTAAAAGTTGGGACAGAGGTTAGCTTTGGGGTATTGGGGGCCATTGGAGGAGAACACAAGGGGGCCTTCCAGGGTCTGTCCATGTTCCGTTCTTTGATCGAGGTGCTGGCTACATGGGTGTATTTACTACCAGACAAGTAATTGAATTGTACAAATATGACATATGGAACGTTCTGCACTGCCTACTGATTAATAAAAAAAAAATGCATAAAAAAACTTTAAAAACCTCAAACAAAGAAACAAGCAGCACTGTCCTGGTACAGGCCAACCCAGGGAGCCAGCGAGTTCCTCCCCGCTGTTCGCAGACCTCATGGAAGCTTGACTTTGAAATCCATTTTTCCTCAAAGGAGACGTGTGTGTTAGAGAAACTCTTCTTTGAGGCTCAAGACTGATCCTCTCCTTGCCACAGACCCTTTTGCCCCTTCATCTGTTGTAAGATTTTTATTTGGGCTGTCATAGAGGTGCCTATTTTTATTTCTTTTTTAACCAAGATTTCATCTCAGACATAGAAATACAATCTATAATTTGTGTCATGGGAGCACAACTTCAGAAAGGAAGGTATATGTGATTAAAAGACTTGTCATTTTCCAGACTGATTACATATAATTAAACCTAAGAGCCAGCACCTTAGCTAGCATAACTGCAACAACCCATCATACTTTGGAAAGGCATTTGTTTCATATTATGTATTATTTGGCCTTTCTTTGGTATGTACCAAACAAGCTTCCTGGAAGACAATAGTAAGCAATCCCACCCAACAGGGGGCGTTTTTAACGTGAATGATTCTGCGCTCTCAGCCCCTTTTGATGACCAACAGGCAGCTTGCTATAGGTGGGCTCCTTTGAATAGGTCTTGCCCATTCTTTCTCCTCTCAGCTCGTGGCAACCGCTGCTAGAGGAATAGAGGCTTTCCTTGGCTTTCCCTGCTTCTTGGGACAGTGACCCTAATTCACTAGCTCCTTAATTCCAGGGAGAAACAATGATCTTCAGCTCCATGAACCCATCCAGTAACCCACAACAGCCCACAAAATACGTTCTCTCTCCTACAACCTCCTCCCAGCTGCTACCACAGCCCTGCTGATGCAAGGCCTGCTACAGTCACGGTGCATCCCCAAGGGGTGGTGCTGGTGTCAGCAGGCCCCTTCGTGATTCCCAGGTGCTGGGAAGACATGATTGCAGCCTCCTGAGCCCCTGCCCCCTGCCTCTGACACACAAGCTTTGAGCCTGTGGTACTGCAGCCCACTAAAGCTCTAGTTAAAAGTACCAAGTTGCTGGAATGCCCAGGGAAGTGAGAATGAGCGGGTCTCACACAGGGATGATTTGAAACAAGCCTTGTGGCTTTTTAATCATGTGCCAAAGCGGTCTCAGTGGTGGGCCAGCAGGGCCCCCAGTCTATCTTCTGTGAAAGGAGAAAGCCCAGCAGGCCCTGCTGAATGCAGACAGCCCCTCCACTCTGCTGGAGGAGACAGACTCTGAGATGGCAATCAAGGCTTGATTTGCCAACACATTTCCAATGATTAAAATGTAATTAGCACAACTGAGTGCCTCCTCCCCAGCTAATTTTAATACATGCTGTGACAGGCAGGCAACCGGCTGTGCCTTTAGCCCAGCAGCAGATGGAGGCAGAGGCAGCGGGAGAGGAAAACCATTTTGCAATGTGACTATTCGCATCACAAAACCATCAGGGCGCTCAGCTCTTAGAAGGCCCTTGATGGCAGCACATCAAATTGGCGCTGTCATAGCTGACCGTGGCAATGGCAGTCATCCTTCATACTGTCCCAGAAGCACAGCGAGGCAATTTCCAGGCGTAACCCTTTAAGATCTAGAAGGGGAGAGAGAGACATGGAGAGCACACTTGTCGTCTTGCGGTGACAGGCGTGAGCTTTGCAATGTGCGCTGTGAAGCCCACGCTCTTGGCAGCTTGCAAACCGTTACTTACATGTTCCTTTTCCAAGGCACAGTGGAGTGTGGCTCAGAAGCTTTGGAAATAGCTGTTTCTCCAAATGGGAGACCGGCACGGGCTGCCTTCTGTGTGCTTTCTCTGAACTGGGAAGGATGAGCTTCTCAGCCTAAGGTGGTGTGGCAGGTTGGAGGTTTCCCCTTCTGTTCCACTCATCCCATGCAGCCCGTGAACCTGGGGCCTCTCATCAGGACCATCTGCTTCTCTCCTCATCCAAAGGGCAGGTCAGACAAGCTGCGGGGTCCAGACACCCCTGTGGCCGTGCTCCTGTACTCTGACCTCCCGGCAAAAACGCTGTGCCCTCCCCATGCCGATTTGTAAGATGCTGCCTGCCACCTGTAAAGAAACGGGGCTCCTTGCAGGCTGAGGATCATTTGGGTCTCTCTCTGTGTGGATTGCATAGGAGAACTGCAGGGGACACTTGTATTGTATAGAATCTGTCACCCAAGCTTGGCTGGCTTTCACAGTGATACCTAGGACAAAAGACAAAAGCCTAAAGCATAGCAGTGCTGATGTTGACCAGATGTCGGGAGTGTACTATGACCAAATACTTACATTATGTGCTCTAAGTGCAATAATATTTTCACTTAATATTCATGCAAACCTAGAAGTTACATATAATAACTCCCGGGCCGGGGATTTAGCTCAGTGGTTCCGGCGCCTGCCTCGCAAGCACAAGGTCCCGAGTTCAATCCCCAGTACCCCCCAAAAAATCATATAATAATTCCCATTTTATGGATGAGGAAAACTAAGCCACAGTAAGGTTGAATGACTTTGCCAAACTCTACTGGTAAGAGGCTGAACTGAAATCCAAACTCGGATCCTTGTGATTCCTGAGTCGGACAGGATATGTCGTAGCCTAGACCAGTTATACCACAAATATGCTCATTGAGGTGAAGCATCTAAAGAGAAAAATCTGCAATGAAATGAAGTGAAGGCAATGAAATTGCTCTGCTATCTAGGCCTCTAGAGAGCTGTGTCCATCAGGCCTCAGGGATTTCATGGTGTGGGTGACATTTTATATGTTATTTGTGTGTGTGTGTGTGTGTGTGTGTGTGTATCTCCTTTAATTGAAAAATAGTATGTAACATTGAAGATAAAAAATTACAGCAAATGTAAACATGAAAATAAAAAGCAGCCTAAGTCTTTATCACCCAGGAGAAAGCGATGCTAACACTTGAGGCGTCTTTCTCCAGACTTTCTTCCTTCTGTGTGTTCAGCAGTCTTCATGCAGTATTGCATACATAATTGTATGTGTCCCGCTTCTTGCCTTGTAGAAGTTACAATGACAATAACATTTTTCCTGGACTAGCTTTCTGCTTTTGCCTTGAGAGCCAAATACCATCCTCTGTTTTACTACTACTTAAAAAAGAAGCTGGGGCTGAGGGAAGGTCTGTAACTCACTCAGAGTCACTTGTAGGACTCACCTATGACTGTGAGCATTCTTCCATTTCAATAAAATTCTACGTGAACTTTATTTGTAGGGGTGCCACACTGGTGTATCAGCCTGTTCCTCAATTTGGGAGCATTTAGGTTCTTGAATTCTCTGTACCTGATCATTGCAGAAACCAGAAATACCTGGCTTCAAATCCCTAGCCTTCCTCTTACAGGTATGTGACCCTGGGCAAGTTGCCGAATATCTTTAAGCCTCGCTCTCACTGTAAAGGTGAAATAATAACACCTATGTCTTAGGGGTTGAAGGGCTTGCTGTAAGGTTAGAAACAGAAATATATGTCATGTTTCTTGACCCTTTCTATGTGCCAACAATAACCATATAAATAAAGCATTACTAGGTTATTTCCTAACTTACAATGAAATTTTAAAACAAATTCTTATAGACATTTTTGCTCCTTTAAATATTACACACACACACAGACACACACACACACACACACACACACACACGCACACACAAACATCCAAAAGAGAGAAGTCAAGCTAAATCGTATGAAAAATGAGAAGGCTCCTCTTAATGTGTACTTCTGACCCATTTTGCAAACTTCTTTTGCAGATAGGATGCTGACATCCCCCAGAAGGATATGAGTGTTGGCCTCACTGTAGCTCTGCCAAGACTGCAGATCAGCATTTATATTTTTTTCTAATTTTGATAGATGAAAAGAAATATACTTCTTTTTCATCTGCATTTCTTTGATTACTAGTGAGGTGGAACTTTTTTTTCATATGTTTATTAGCCATTTATTTTTCCTCTTCCATGAATTTGACCTCTTTGCTTTTGAAAGGAAAGATGAGTCTCCAAGGGCCAGCTAGAGAAAAGCTGCTCCAGTGATAATTATCTCGGAGCCCTGGGGCAGGCGGGGAGTTGCAGAAGAGAGAATTAAAGGCCTCCTAGGACCAGGAGCCACTACCAACAAGGTTTCTTCCTATACCAGAGCAAGACTTTCTACAGAGTCAGCCTGAAACCGCTCTCTGTTCTCTACCTTTTTATTTGTTCTGTTAAGAAATATTTTGGATTTTTGAGAGCGGCTCTTCACATTCCGTTCAAGCCAGTGCTTATAATTCTTTCAGGGCAGACGACCAGCATGGCTGTTCAGTTTGGGTTTTTCACTCACACCCTTGTGTGTCCCATTGGCTTACGGTGGAGCTGCTGTAGATCTTGCCTGAGTCTTTTACGATCCCTGCCATCCAGCCAGGAGCTGTGACTGCTCTGTAACCTTCTTAGATTTAAATCTGTTGCTGTGTTCTCCTAGTAGCTTTACCGAGCAGCAAAGCACATCCATACTGAGGTCTTAATATCATTCTCTGTGTCCTGGATTTATAGGGTAAAATAAACCCTCTGCCATAGAAGTGCTTATTGATTACTGAAGTACATAATAAAGCCTACAAATAAAGTAAGGCCAAGTAATCGGTCCTATTCATGGGGGATAACAATAAAGCCTGGCCAAGGCAGCCTCTGAAGGTTGCCTGCTGCCTTGGAGCTAGAAGGCTTCTTTTTAATTAGTTGCCAAAATAGTAAAGCAGTGAGTGATAGAAACCAGACAAAAAGAGTACACACTGCGTGATTCCATTTATATAAAATTTTAGAAAATACAAACTAATCTGCAATGACAGAAAGCAGATCTGTGGTTAGGGGAAGGGGCTCAGGCCGAATGAGGAGGGACAAGAAGAAGGGATAACAAAGGAGCAGAAGGAAACTTCTAGAACAATGGGATGTGTTCACTGTCTCATGGTTTCACAGGTGTATGCACATATGTGGAAGGGAATCAAGATGTGCATTTGAAGTATTCGCAGTTTACTAATGTCAGTTATACCACAATAAAGCCACTTAAAATAGTAAGCAATAGAAAAAGTTCATTTATCTCACTTTGTGCTAGGGCAAATATTTTGTCTTTCCTTAGGAAGCTGTATTATAGGGAACATAGGAATTGGGAGACTAAATTTCACCTTCATATATGGACAAATGAGGGTTTTCAGAAGACTGAGTGACACCATCAAATAAATAAAAAGGCAGGATAACCCTCTCCATTCCTTTTCCTTTCTCCACATCTCAGTCTTAAAGGGGACTTTTAACATGATGTTTTGATACCACAAAAGACACAGCTGAGCCCTACAGAAAAAGCATTAGTGCTTTCTTACCCCCAAGTCTGTGTCACCCCTCCCCTCCCTGGAAGACAAGTTCCAGGGCAGAGAAATAAAGAGGACTCCAAAACACTGGCAGGTTCCAAAAGGACAGGCATTCTCAACACAAAGAGATGTTTGTTTTCCTTGCATTTTAACTCTTAATTTTTGACACAGTGGGGAACTGCGGCGTGGCTACCATTTAACACGTGACAGTCCCAGGCACTCTGAGTGCCTCTGTCACAGGGCTGTTGTGACTGAAGGCCAGGGGACAAAGGAAATGAGGCCAAAGACAGTGCCTGCTGCTGAGGCCCTGGTCCCTTTCGTCTCTGTTGAATTTGTCTTTTCTCTGGGTAACTGCTTTTCTGGCCTATGGAGGAGTCACTCGGGCAGGCTGAAGCTGGAATTTGTACAACCTCTTTTCATTCCCCTTGATTTTAATCAGAAATACACAATTATTCTTTTCCTCCAAAGAGAGAAACTCAATCCCCATTTTAAATTCAATTATTGTAATTGCAGCATTCAGAAAAATAGCACATTCATTTTCTAATAAGAGATTGTGGATACCAAATTACTGCATATAGTATGTCAAAACAGGAAACTTGAGAGTGGCAGGCTAGTGGGTGTTTTTATCTTGGCAATTTGTATTTTCTTGCAGACAATTTATAGTAATCCTGCCCTTCCTTATTTATGACATGGAAGACTGGGTTGGTAAATTATCCTAAAATAAAGACTGTTGTTGGCTACAATCTAATTTAAAATCACAATTATCCTGGTAAATTATCCTAAGATAAAGACTGTTGTTGGGTACAATCTAATTTAAAATCATAGTTATGAATATGATGGCTTCTAAGAGGGACAAAAGTGAAGGCAGATACTCATCAAAGTGAAGGAAAATGAATCGATTGGGGATCCTATGGAATGGTAGTCCAAGATGTCTTTGGATCTTCTTGAACCACTTTCCAACATTTATATATCAGTTTGTTGCAAGCTATATTTGTATTCCTTTAGTGGAGCTTTTCGCTATCTTGATTTTTAAAACAATCTGGTTGGTTAAAAATTGATAATGTGGCCATTCTATCTTGGCAGTATGAGATCACCATTTTCCTTCTGTTCAATTCCAGCTGCTTTGGTTGGCTTGAAGTAAGTCAAATGGAAAAAGGAAAATTTTAGGATTTTGAGTTTCCAGATTTTTTTTTAATGAGTAGCCTTACAATCTGATTTCTCAAAGTATTTCTCAAAGTAATGAGTAGCCTTACAATTTGATTTCTCAGTGTCATTTTCTGAACATTTACTTTCACTTCAAAATTATTTCTGTGTCTTTCTCATAGACATATTTAGACCTACCACTTTCAAATACCTTAGTGCCCATTCCATCAACCAATGTACATTTCTTGATCTCACCAATTAAACACTTTCCATAACACTTCCATGTATTTTGCTATATAACTTATTAATTCATTCTTACACATACATTTATTGAGCGCTTACTAGATGCCTGGTTCTGCCTGGAGCAGGATATGAGCAGACTCTTAGATGTATTCAAGGAAACTGGCCACCAGTGTTGAAGGTACTAGATGCCAACAGCCAAAACTAGAGCCAGAGAAGTTAGGGTACTAGGAAGCTTTCATGTGGAAGAGGAAACCAACATTTCTGTGTGTCCTGGGAGGTGAGATGTAGTCTGTTAGACGTGTGAATGCTCAAATGCCAGTTAGTCTCTCTTCTGACCTCTATTTTTCATTTACCTCTAAGAAGTTTTATTTCTTCCCAGTCCTATTCTATTGCTAATTTTGTTACATCAGTTCTTAAATCAGCCTTGTATATAAATAATCTCTTTGTGCAGGGCTATCCAAGTATCTTCAAATTCTAATTGGTCAGAATCTGTGGACAGATTCCAAAATGGCTGGCTTCCTAGTTACACCAATGATCACTTGGTCTTTTTGATCTCCATTCTGTCTATCTGGTTGTTTATTTATGTTGCCAATTTGAATTTGAGTGAGCATCTTATTAATGTCAAAGCCCGTAAATCATTCCTGCACTGTGCATACTTTACAGATTTAGACACCAAAACTTATGTCTGTACATTTTTCTTACGTCCCGATAACACGGGTTATTGACTACTGTTTGAAGAATTAGTCCAATGATATCCCCATGTGCATCAAGAGCATAAAAGAATTGAACTTTAAAGTGCTTCACTTTGTTGGTGTTTTATCAGTGAAACAGAGCCATTAGTTCCCAGGGAAGAGTTCTGTGGCTGCTAGTTTGTGTTTTTGTTTGTTTGTTTGGGGTTGTTGTTTTTGTTTTCATATAGCACAGTGTCAAGTCTTCAGACACCTCCCAAACAGAAATCTTTGCAGAATATGATTTCCCCTCTAGCAATAAAATGGTACATAATTCAACCGAACATTACATGAATCACTGTTACCTCATTTCTGTGTGTGACATATCTTTCATGGAAAGAGTTGGAAAAATTATTAGTATTTCCTTCTGGCTGTTTTTATACTTACGCACACTTAACTTCCCCAAAACTCCTGTGGACTCAGGATGTTAAGTACCTATCCCAAGCCAGCCTGCATAGCTATTAAGTGGAGTGGGTGGAATTTGAACCCACATCAGCTTCAAATTTAGTGAGCACTTCTTGTGAGCCAGGTACTGTGCTGAGTCCCTCCTCTTGAAGGAGAGCTGCATTGTGTGAAGTAGAAATATGGCTGACTGGCTGCAAAACTTGCTGCTTATCGTCATTGCAGCCTCTTTCCCTTTCAGCTTGCCTCTACCCCCACCGTCACCACCAAACAATCAGTCGGGAAAATATGTTTCCTATAGTTTCTTGCTAGGTGAGACAGCAGTGGTTTGTTATCCTGGCTAAGAATATGAACTTCGGAGGACAGAACTGGGTTCAAGTACCGTGTCTGCCTTTGGAGGCCTGGACTTCTCATCTTTAAAACAGAGTGATAGTACAACTTCCCTTCCAGGACTGATGTTAGGGTTCTTTTGTTGGTTCCAGGGATCGAACTCGGGACCTTGGGCTTGCGAGGCAGGCAGCAGCACCATTGAGCTACCTCCCCGGCCCAGGATTCTTTTTTTTTTTTTTCTTTTTTTACAACTGTTGGCACGAGTTTCTAGGAGGAAAATGCTCTCTAATGTTCCTGTGGAGAGTCCCTGCCCCTAAAGAGGCATGTTGCAGAGATAAGACGCGAAGTGCAAGGCCGAAACTCAGCTCTCCTAGAGCAGACAGCTCAGACCCCTCTCTGTCCCTCTGCCTGAGGTGAAGGTTGCCCTTTGGCAGGGAACTGAATCACTTAGCGGGAAGGCAGAAGCCACATCCAGTGATGCACAGCCTGAGGGGAGGGAAGCAAGAATGGTTTGCAGCAGCTTCTTTATTGGGGGAAAAGAACTCAGAGTCACAAGCACTCTAAGAAAGAAGCTTTTACTTCTGAGGGTTGGAGGAAATAGAACAATTACCTATTGAAGGCAAAGTGGATAACAGAACACCTCTGCTCACACTACCCTGATCATTTAATCTACTCAGATTCATCCTGCTTTCCTGAAGGTGATTCAAGCCAGACTGTTCTTGCTGGCTGCTACCATTCCTTCCTCAGGACAGGGCTCTTGGTGACTGCCTGAGGTCCCCAGCCAGAGACAGACATTTCCTACCCAAGCTAGGGGAGCTTCCTCAATCTGGGGCTCCCCTGGCAGCACCAGATACGGCGAGTGAGTGGGAGGCGGGCGGGAGGAGGAATCTGTGCATCATCACACCCTTACTGGGCATGTAGGGTGCTCAGGTAGGCCCTGTGACTATTCTAGGGACAGCCATGCTGCACTCGGGAGCAGGGCTTATGTCCGTGAAATCATGAAGAGCCTGTTCTTTCTAAACCAGAGCCAGGGCAATTGCCAGCATCTGACTCACAGACCCTTAAAAAAAAAAAGATACTGTTTCTCTTGAAGAGGGAATGATTTCCACATCTAGTGAGTACTTCCTATGTGTTCAGCATTCTTCAAAACACTTTCATGTTCATTACATATACTTATATCTTTTATTTATTCAGTTACCATTAATGCCCTCATAATCCCATGGTAGATGCTCTCAATGGTCCCATTTAATAGGTAGTGAAACTGAGGCCCAGAGGTCAAGGATTTTTTTGCCAAAAGTCTCACAGATCACATTCAAAAGAGCTAAAATGTTCACCTGGCGATCTGGCCCCACAGCTACATATAGGACAGAAATAATGGCCTTTATAAGAGCTTCTAGGTTTTTTGGTTCATACGAGGGGACCAGGCTTGGTTATCTGCTTGTCAGGCTTTTGCGTCCCTGAGTCTTAAGCACCCTCTGCTTCCCAACACCTGGACCAGCTTGAACTGAGCCCCTGAGATTCGCCCGCCTCTCCCCTGGCCCTGCCAGGCCTCTCATTTGTAGTTTCTCTTACTGAGCACATTTCTAAACGAGGACGGTTGCTCTGCTTTAAGGACATACAAATGGCTTGCCCTCACCTGTCAAGCATGATCCTTGTATTTTACCAGGCCCATTATGAACGCAATCTTTCTGTCGAAAATTTGCATACCTCCTTTCTTGAAAAGTAATGACAGCAATTTCTTTCCCTCCGCTCACTTTCTGAGTGTCTCATTTAACGGCACCTGTGAAACCGACAGGCACAGAGATGAGAAGTGAAAGAGAGCAGTTGATTAAATCATCATCAAGTCGGGCCTCAGAAAGTCAATTCTGCTTGCCGTCTGCAATGATATCCTTTTATCTTAAAGTAATGAGCTATGGCACTTTTGCATCGGGTAATGCGATAAGTTCTATTAGCATGTTCCATTTGCCTCACAAGCAAGGGCAAGTCATTTTAGCTAGCTCATATCACTGCAATCAAAGCAATTGGCTTCCCAGGCAGAGAAGAAAGGGAAAAGGCTCAGGGTGATTTCTGTGGATCACAACACAGCGGAAAAAATAGACTTTTGTATTATTTTAACCCATAACATACCTCTCGGTTTTACTCATCAGCAAATTTGGGCTTTATTAGCTCCCACACAACTCCAGAAAAACACAAGCTTTAGTTGAAACAGGCCTGGGGGCTCAGCACCCCCAAAGCAACAAACAACTATGATACAGAAAGGGGAAATTACAGCATCACAGGGGTCACACACAGCACCCTGCTAAAGAAGATAACCAAGACAGTGGCGACCTAATGACCCTGTGTTCTCCTAATAAACTCTTGCTTCACACCATCTTCAAAGTCATTTGTAATAGGTCCCCAGGCAGGTACAGATTAATGCTATCGATGACTTAGAATCAGTAAATCAATGACAAAGTGGCAAAGGATCTGTTGCTTAAGCTTAAAAGAGATCGTTTACAAAGCACCCAGCCCTACACTGTCAGTTTTAGCTTTGGACAAGAAACTCATTTTTCTGAGTTTGACAACCAGTAAGGCTTGTGGGCTCTGGGTTTTAAGTAAATTTCATCCTTGGGATTTATGTGTGTTTATGCTTGGCAAAATGTGACTTCCTTTCTTCAGAGAGGCAAAAAATGCTGAACTCTCCAAAGATTTGTGATATATACACTTCTCCCTTCATTTCAAAACCCAACAATATTTCAATGATCTAAGTGGAAATTTACAGCAGGCAGATTGTTTTATGAAATACACCTGGATTTCAAAGTAATAAAAGAAAAGAATAGAAAATTAATTTGTGAACTCTAAAAACTTGAGGTTTGGACAACTTATCTTAGTCAGTGTATTTGTACTTGTAGTAAATGGTTGGAATGTAGTAGGCACTTTAAGATTGTTGAATGAAACTATGTGGTTGTCTGAGAGATGACAGAGGGAGAGTAAGAAGTGTTCCCTTAGCCCCTTCAGATCACATTGGTTATTTGAACTCTGGCCGTTTCAAACTGAGAATGTGCAAAATACTAGATTCTGAGAACTCTGCATGCAAGAAATGCTAGGTTATGGGTAAAGAATTCCAAGTTGTGGGTAAAGAACTCCAGAGGCTTCTGAAGTTTACTCTTGGCTGTATCTCCTAAGCAGCTGAAGAGTGGTAATCTTCATATTATTTTCAAATGGGCTCATAATGTGATTGTTAAAAGCTTTATTCTTTTAAACTATTGTTGAGAACACAAATCTTTTAATTACGCTTTCATTTTATCCAAGCTATTTGATCGGGTATACTTATTGTTGATGTAGAGTATAGGGGCAAATGGCATCATTTTACAGTCAGTTAAAACACCTTAAACCATTCTCAGGATTAAGATCTTTTTTAAATGCTGAGGGTCCCAATAGTTTTACATTTCACTTTCCAAAACCAGTGTGAGAGCAATCTAAACAGTGTGAAGTGAGGGCTTTGTGGATTGATAGCAAATAGACACCATTAGAATTGTCGGTTCTGGCACAAAATGGCTGCCCAATTTTGCATGTGCAAGAGATCAGGCACATGGGAAGATGGCGGAAGACATGTTTTTAGTCACTATGCTGTTTCCTTATCTCTTTAAATAAGAAAATAAATGTCATGTTATTTGCAGGTGGCTTCTTCTGAAATTGCTTTTAGGTGAGAGATGTCTTTACAGTCTTAGATAAACCGCCTGCCCGGAAGGGGAATCGATTTGTTTTGTCACTGGCAAAGTTAAATCGTACTTGATGTTAGATGCTGTAGTTTACAAGTTGGGGTTCCCTCTCATTTTCCTCTCATTTCCTTTAGGCAGAAATAAGAATAAAATAACTCTGTTCAGCAATGGTGTTCAGCCCTGACATCTTTGGTGGCAATGATAAATGGATTTGAGATACGAAATAACTGTTCCAGCAAGGTCCATTGAGCAGAATAGAGAGCAATGCCCTCCTCAATGTCATTGGATGTGATATATTCAATGATTGCCACTTTCTGCTTAAGAATGCATTCCATCACAAGGTACCTAGAATTCCATCTTGTTCTTACATTCTGAATGAAGCGGAGAGATGTCATGGGCCTTGACTACTTGTTTTGACTTGGATCAGAGTCTTAAAACACACATACTGAGATTTCCCAAATTAAAATGAGAAATGTTGCTTTTGAGGAAATATAATAAAATCATAATCACATTTTTTAGACCTTTTAATGGAAGACACTTTTTATGGTCCCCAACTCCAGGCACTGGTAATAATTTTAACCCTGCTCTATATGTTCAAATATATCCCACTGTACTAAGCAGTCAAATTAGTATTTCTTTTACTTTTTCTGTTTGGACTCACTTTTTAAATCATATTTATGCAACACAAGTCTCAATAAGAATGAGGTTGACTGGCTTGTCAATATCATTGAGCACCTACAATGCCCAAGGCCTGGGGATAAAAAGATGAGCAAGGCATTGCCCATACCCCGTGAGTTCAGTCACTAGGGTGGAAGACTATTGCAGATCACAAAATACAGTTGTGTAAGGAATGAAGAAGAAATTAATTCTTTCCAGAAGAGTACTGGAAGATTCAGAAAGGGAGCTATGTTTTAAAGGTGAACGGCAAATTTTTAGTCAGAAACTTGGAGAAACAGAATTCTAGGTAGAGGGAATTGTTAAGTGTGAAGACAGTAAGGCCAGAAGGTGGGACTGTGTGGGTAGGACTGGTGCCAGGGATGTGTTAGGGTAATGCTCCTCAATGCGGTTGTAGGCGGAGGCCAGTCCCTAAACTGTTTGAAACTAACCTACCGTGAGGTTAGTATGCCAGTTGAGAATGAACATTGGGAAACTTTGAGTAAAGAGCATCACTTTCTGTCTGTCAGATCTAAAAATATTAATATTTGTATCTGTCTATTTTTTTTAAGACAGGGCCTCCGCATGTTGCCCAGACTGGTCTCAAATTTGTGGGCTCAAGCAATGCCCCTGCCTTATTAGCCCTCCCAAACAAGCTGAGACTACAGGTGTGCACCACCAATTATTACAGGAAACCAAACCAAACCAAATGGTCCTTCACCACAGAAAGCTTAAGAGCTCCTGCGTTGAGGGAGTACAGGATTTGTTTAAAACAGAACGTAAAGCGTCATAGGTCTTGGGAAGTGTCATCAAATAGAAATTCAGGAAATCACTCTGATCAGAAAGGATTGGCTTAGAAAGGACGAGTCCATAGACCCTGGAAAGCAGTCATTAGCCTCTTATAATGACAGAATGTAGCCCTGCACTAAAGCAACAGCCACAGCCATGGAGATGGAGAGGCTGTGGAAAGTTGGATCCATCGTGTGTGGTGGGAGAGAATGAGTCTGCTCAAGGATGGGGTCAAGGGTGATAACGGGTCTGTGCTTTCACAGTTGAGTGATTACCTGGTGGTGCTCTTTCCACGAAAGCATGGGGGAGCCACGGATCGGAGGTGAGCAAAAGGTACAGAGTCCAGATTTAGATGGGTATTTAAGTCTGAAATATCTGCAGTCAGCAAATGGAAAGTTACCATTCATCATCATGTGTACTCTCTACCAGCCATCATCTGTGTTGCTTCCATGTATCAACTCATTGTATCCTCTCCTTCTTTTCAAAAATTAGCAGCCACATTTTACAGAGTAATAAACTGAGGCACAGACAGTTTAAAGAACATTCCCAAAGTCACACTGCTGGCAGATGTGGGCATAGAGATTTTTTAGTCTCAGCATATAAATGGTTGCTGGAATCAAGGGAATCTTTAAGGATTCCTCTGTAAATCACATAGAAACAATAGGACTACAAATGCAACTCTGGGGAGACAATGGCATTAAAAATATGCAGAAAAAGGGGCTGTGGAAAAATACTGGGAAGGAGCAATATCGGTGAATGTGTACAAAGGGAAAAATTTCAGGATATTCCATTGAAACAATCTAAATACTAGCACTAGGGATTTTTTTTTTATTAGATTATGGTACAGTCCATACAGTGAGTTGTAGTATAGCCATTTTTTAAAAAAGGCGATGTTCCAGGGCAAATATTATTGACTGAATCAAAATATCTGACATGTTACTTGAAAGCAAAAGCCAGTTAAAAAATATTAGGAATTCATTTTTATTTCTTAAATGTGAACATGAAGAGTGAAAATTGTATATTTCCTTAAAAGACTGGAAGAAATTATACTAATATGTTAACAGTGTCTACCCAAGTTTAGGTGCAATTTTAATGAATGTATCCAATAAATATATACTTTTAGGGGCCAGGGATTTAGCTCAGTGGTTTCGCCCCCCGCTAGGTAAGCACAAGGACCCGAGTTCGATCCCCAGTACCAAAAAAAAAACCAAACATACATATATATATACATGTATATATATATATATATATATATACACGTATATATATACATGTATATATATATACATATATATATACACATATATATATACGTGTATATATATATATACATATATATATATATATATACACTTTTAAGGGGGTTGGTGGCTGGTGGTTAGAGGAGTTGAGGGGATAGGGTGTGACTGAGAAAGGAAGATGGCGCCTCGAGCAGTTCATGTCTAACTTAGGAAACAACAGGGAGGAGAAGGTGAAAATGAAGCTGAGTGGTAAGCGTGTTGGGATGGCTGGGACTTGGATTAAGACTTGGTGGCTTCCTAATTGTGCAGTGCAAGCCTTTCACTGGGGTTACGTCCACCCCATTTTCCTCCTTTGTCTGTGGTGCTTTGTGTCCTGTCTTAGCCCGAAGACCCAGTGACCAAGAACCCTTCCCTGTCGATGGTGTAAGGGCTAGTTGTTTCTTTTTGTTTCTTGCTTTTAAGATGGAGGAAAATAATTTCAGCTTCTTGCAGAGGGCTTTGAAATCTTGTCATGGAGAATGCTTTGTCACCTCAAGCTGGTAGTCGGTGTACAACCTGTTTGCTAATAAAACAAAGCAGGACCCCGGTGTCAAAATGCTTAAAATGATCAAACCAACTGGGACCCCATTTCCACACTGGACATGCCTTTTCCATTTCCCATCCCCGTGCAGATCATAAACCTGAATCAGGAGGTGGTTCAGTGTGAACTCTTATAAATTGGAGTGGGTATCTGGGGACTGAGGAGTGGACACTTCTTCTTTTAACCTTTGAGGGCCAAGAATCATTTGGCCAAAAATCCACAACATACTGAACTTCAAATGTGAAAGCCCATACAGTGTATTAAATGTGAATTTGAGACCGTGAATTCTCCCCACACTGACTCTATAAAACAGCCTCCTTTTTTCATAAAGCAGGCCCATAAACCACTGCCAGTGAAGCAGAACGCCTTCTCAGGACTGTGGCTTGCCTTCCATCTGGGGTTGTCAACAAACCCCCTTTATGAGTGGAATAGACCTCTTGTATGTGTCGAGCTTCTGGCTTTTTACAGAGTGTGTTCCGGAGCCAGGCTAGGCAAACGTTAGGCGCTGTTTGCTGAGTGCATTTATTGCCTTTGCATAATTTATGAGCTGGAGGGGTTGACCATCATTCGTCTCTGCCAGGGGCTGGCACTCGAGGCTCCAGAGAGCGGAGCTGTAAATTGGATGGTGCGCTCCTGCTGAGCTCACGGCAGAGTCCTCGGGTCAGTATGGGAATTTAGTACCAGAAATGGAACTGTTTGCTCAGCGCACCATGTGGGCCCCAGCGCAGCAGAGACTGTTTGGCAGACTCTGCGACTGGCCTTGTCTAGGAGCTGTCACTCACCCGGCATGTTGTGTGGGGAGCCTGAGCATTTTTAATCGGCTTGGCATCCGTGCTGCTTCCATAATGGATACCAGTAGGTCTCAGTTCTTCGCCATATGCTTAACTCTGGAGACAAGGTGCTTCTGGGTATATCAGTAATTACTTGATGCAGAATTAAGTGGACCTTGAAATTAGAACTGGACTGTTGGAAAGCAGGAAGCTTAACACTTTGATAGAAATAACCGTTCCCAGGGACATACTGCTGTTAGGATGGGGGTGGGGGGCACTGGTTCTTTCCCAGTATCCCACGCCTTCCCACACACAGATCCGTGGGGATGTGGGCAACTGCCACGCCACAGCCTTCAGCTGTCATTGATTACCGCACAAGGAGAGCTGTGAGCAGCTGGGAGAATGAGGCTGCCTGGCAAAATGATCTTCTCCCTTCTGCACTCCTCCTGACCCGTACTTTGTCACTCTTGAAACTATGCCCAGAACTTAGGAACCTCTAGGAGGGCTTAATTAAAGGCAGCAGAGAGATCACACGATCAGGAGAACACTGCTCCTCTTCCATCTGCTGTTCTAGGCCTTCAGAGTCTTCATCTCATACATTTTCTTTCTCAACTCATTTGACTTACTGTAATAGGAGAATTGCTGATCAGGCAAAAGAGCATAAAATTGAACCATCTGAGATTGGAAGCTTGGTGGGAAGTGATGATGTGGTTGTATTTGGTAAAATCACTGCCACTCAGTATCTGATAATCCTGTGGCACCAAGGAGCCACAGGGAAAAGCAGAGAATGTTATAACCCTCTTGTCTGTAAGATCTGTAAGATTGCAATTTAAGGTCCTAAATGGTTATGGTACAGAGTACTTAGTCTGGGAAGAGGAAGTAGTCCCCACATTGTGTCTTATACTAGCAGGATGTCCATTTGAAGGAGGCTTTTGTTACCTTCCATTGAAAGCACTCTGATAATCATTGAAACAGTAAGATAACGTACTCTTTTCTAAACCAAAAGAGTCCAGAGGCAAGATGCTCTGAGATGGGTTCACTGGCTCAATTATGTGAGCCCTTTCATCCCTTGCCACACCATCTTGCTTTTGTACTTAGGCTTTGCCTCAGTTTGGCAAGATGGCTGCCACAGGACCAGACCTCACACTCTCATAGTTATGTGAGAGGGAAGCAGGCAGCTATTTCTGCCTTTCTCCTTTCATTTCATAGAGATATTTTTTTCTAGAGCCCTCAGTAGATTTCAAATCTCACATTCCAAAAGTGAGTCTTATGGATACCAATAGCTGTAAGAGAAACTTAGGACAGAGAGTATCTGCCTTTTTCAACCTCATAGTGTCAGGAGAATATACAGACTAGGGAGAGAGAGTTGTAAACAGCCCTGGGTATCTATCTAGCAGTGAGTGCCTTCCCAGTGAGAAAATTTATTTTCCATTTTTGTTCATAGCTATATTGACTCCAAGACCAGGTGGCCACACTAAAAAACTTGGCATCCTCTTAGAGTCATCCCTGCCACTTCCTTTCCATATCCTCAGTTATCAATTCCTACTGGTTCTCCCTTCCGAAATGCTCTGCCATCTGTTTCTCCCTTTCCAAAACTAGGCACTGTCCTGGTGTAGATGGCGTACTAGTTGCTGAACTGCTTGCCCTGTGACTGACCTTCCTCACTCACTGTGTGTTCTGTCCTGCATCCCATGGAAAATCACCTTGAAGGAATACAGTGCTGACCGAGCCACACCCCTGCTCCATGTTTGTGCTTTAACCTTATGTCTCTTGCAAAATGGAAAGCTACTTGAGAAAAGATACCGCATCTTGGTTGTTTATCTGTCTACCTTAGCAATGCCTTCTCAAGCGCTGTTGAGGGGATGAATGGATATATTTATCTGCTGAGTATTTTCTCTTTTAAAACACAGCCCCTGTTTTTAGTCTAATATTGATTAACAAAATGTTCTTGGATTTCATAAGAAATTGTTGTGGGTTTTTTTTTTCCTTTTCTTCAGGTGAGGAACCCACTACTGTGAGTTACCATACTGTGGTTACTCTAAACCCAGCTCAGCAGTTGGGCTTTAGAATTTGTTAGATAGGACGTTGGCTCTACTGCTGTGAAGCATATATGTTTTTGCCCATATTGTTGCACTATTGCCCCATCTCTTACATCGGTGTGTTCTCTGCAGGGAGTGTTCTTTTGTTCTCGGGCATCACAAGTGGTAGCCCTTGCTCATTATGTTCTGTTTCCTTTAGAGTCCAAATGAGAGAATGCAGTGCCCAAAGGTTTACCCCGTCCTTTAGACAGAGAGAGACAGCCTTGCAGAGAAGCTGAAGGTAGAACATGTCTGGGATGAGCTGGTTTTGTCTTGGAAACATGAAAGGATCTTGATTGCCTCCACCCTGTGCAGTGCTGGCTCCTTCGTGGCTGCGCCCTGTGTGTGCAGTGGCCCCGCTCGTTTGTGTGACTGAGCTCTCAATGCCCTGAGCCCAGGAAGAAAACAGGGCACAGGCAGCAGGTGGACCGCACAGAACAACTGTGCTTCTTGATGCTGTGTGCTAGCATTGAGCTAAGGAAACTCTCCAGCTCAGACATTTCCTGTTTACTCCTCTTGCCCTGCTTGGAAGGACGGGGATCAAAAGCAAAAGCATCATCATAACACTGACATTTGTTCTCTTGTCTTCATTTGCAGTGTGACAGTGACAGTGACCAGGAAGAAAAGGTAAGACCCCCCCACACTCACGTAGACTGGCACAGCACAGTGGTCCTCTCACATGTGCCCGCAGGGAAGGGAGCCAGCTGCACGTGGCCAGTGCCTCTTCTCTTCCAAAAGATGGGCATTATCCACACAGCGACATGTCCTGTGATCAGATGCAATGTCTTTAACTTACCAGAGCCACTGTTTTAAAAATAAGCCCTTTAGCATTGCATACGTGGGATGCTGCGTTTTCACTTTGTGGAAGATGACTTACAGACCAAAAAAAAGCATTTTTAAAGAGGAAGTTATTTTTCAATCCATGGCGGGGAGATGAAACTTGCTACTGTGTTTTTATGATGTCATCTCTGCCTTCCTTTTGCTGACCTATTTGCCTCCTCCTGCTTTTCTGTCCATATATCTCCTTCTGAATAGAAATGCTCATGGCATGTTTCTAGGAATGCCATCTGGGCTGGGGGTGGGCAGGGAGGCCAGGTGGGAGCTGCTAGGTGGGAAGGCAGTTCTTCCAGCAGGTACATCCTCTGTCTCAAGGCTGTTGGCCACCAGTTCCATGTGGATGAAGAAAAGAAGCTCAGTTTCTGGGCTTCCAGAAGATTGGATCATAACCTGGTAAAATGAGCTCTCTGCTACCTGAAGCAAAGGAATTGTGTGTTTGGTCATTCTTTCTAGCTGTACCAATCTACCAACCAAATTTCTTTCCACTTTAATTGCTATTTATATATTTCAAAGCAGTTGCCTAAATATTGTGGTTTGTAAATGCTTGGCACCTGAAGGAGAGACTACTCCTTCCCCCATTTCTGAATCTGTCCTGGTCCCAGTTCTTTGACTTTGACCTCCTACGGGCTTGTGGATTACACTCAGGGTCCTGTGGTTAGTATTTAGTGAGTTCTTTCCATCGAGCCCAGAGTTTTTCCTCCTTCTCTGCTGCCAGTCTTCAAGAGAGATCTAAAGGCTCTTGTTATGTACTGTCGTTAATTTGAATTCAGCATATGTAGCCTGTTATAAAATGCGAGACATCATCATTTGAGCAGGTCAAGCATATTCAGATGAAGACAAATGGTGCTTATTTGATTTCCTTAAAATCAGGAAATGAAAAAAGTGCTCTCTGGAGAAATCATGTTCTGCCTGACTTGGATGATAGACCAATGCATGTCTTCCAGATAAGAACAGGCTCTCGCCTTGAGGTTTTTATCTCTGAAGGACGGCCAGGACTGTCAGCTTGCTGACATGTGCATTATCCATGTCATTTTAAACAAAGTGACCTATGGAAGGGTGTGCTGTGCTGTGACATGGTAATGGGCTGTTGGATGACAGTGAAAGTACACACTGGAAAGGGGGCCGTGGATTATTCTTTTGTTTAACTGACAAGTAGGAGCTTCCTTCCTCCAGCCCCCAGGAGTCTCAGCTCCTTACAAGTTGAACCCCTGGTGTCTCAGGAGGTCGGAGGGCGGTGGGTACCAGAGACAAGTGGACAGCGGTCATGGCTCCGTATTTGAGACATCGTCCCTGTCCACCTGAGCCCCCAGGTCACATTCACACACAGGAATCGTCTCCTCATTCTGTTGGGCCTCACTGAAAGCCAGAAGGGGCAAGAACCCCTGGCCGTTTCAGGAGATCTACAGGCAGTGGTTGATCTCACTCTCCAAGTCTGTGGCCCTTCTGCAAGAGGATGAGTCAGATTCAGGGTTTCAACAGCAAGCAGACATCTTTCTTCAAAAGACAGTGTGAATTCAGAAACATCACTTATCTTCAGCAGTAGTGGAAGATGGTGAGGCTGCCCATTTTGCACTCTTTGTGCCTTGCCCAGTGACTGTGAGCTTGGCTACACACCCAAGTGCCCCAAGGTGCTGCTTTCTTCAGGGGCCATCACCTGGGCTTCACCTCTGGCCCCTTACTCCAGAGGCTCTGGGGACCTCCGCTCCCACGGGTCTAGACCATCCCCTGACTCTGGGAATTTCTAGAATCCAGCTGCCGTGTAGTCAGAGGGATTTGGGCCAAAGGTGCTTCTCACATGTCAAGGGCACCCTAACTAAGCCTCACCTGCTCTCCCGAGTCATTTTGCTCAGGCTTCCGTCTCTGAGTGCAGGAAGAAGCAAAGCATCAGACAGAAATTAGTGATGAGAGGTGGAGAGGTAGCCCATTCCAGCCACGCAGAGTTTGAGATGCTACAGGCAGGTAACAGGAAAAAGTTAGGCAAGCCCAAGAGAGCGGCAGTGAGGGGAAGGCATGGCGTCAGGAGTGTACCTCTGGTGTCTGGCTTGCTTCCTGCCTAGGCCCCAGGCTACTTTTCCTTTGCACCTTGGCACTCCTGCAGGTCGTCTTACCAGGGAGCCCCACCACAACCAGCAGCCTTGTCAGCTGTCCCTACCCTGCTGCATAGCATTTCTGCAGAGGGCTCCCAGCAGGAGCAATCGAGCTTCAGTATTGAAGTCCTGCCTGTTTGCCCTATTGTAGTTAAGACTGTTAGGCTTCCCCTTCCAGACTGGGATTGTCTGGTGTGTATCACCGACTTGAACACTGCCCTCCCAGATCTCTGTCGGAGCCCGGGCCCCTGTCAGCCTCGTGTGTACAAGAGCCTCTTGCTGTGCCCCTCGGAGTCTGGCGCTAACCAGGGCTGCTTTCATGTGCTGCTTGGAGGATTCGCATTCAAATGTGAATTGCTAATGGCAGAATTGATGCCTCTCAGTGTCCTGGGATCCCTTCAGCAAGCCCCACCAGAGATGCCACGGGAGTCAAAAGTGAGACTTGTAGGGACCCACTGGGATTTCTCTCAGGAAGACCTGTCATTCTTTCTCCACAGGGATCCGCGGAAGCGGTGGTCTAAAATTAGGGTACTGTATTTCACACAGCTGACTGAATTAAGATAAACTCTGCTTTCCTCTGATACAAAGCTGTAATTTATAAAATGATACCCTTACTAATTAATGTGGAAGTGACTGGGAAAGGGGCTAAAAAGCAGAGCTTTCCCTAAATGCAGGAAACAGACTTGTACATGGAGAAGGCTTTGACGAAACACTGAACCGAGCATCCCCGATGCCCCACTCCCCACCGCATGAATACATTTCCTATTAATGTCAGAGAACCTGGAGGACTTTTGTGAAGAGTAGAAATTGGGTGGGGAATTAGAGGAGGCTGTGAACACTCTGCACCTCAGATGTGGGATTGTTCTTCTTTGTAGTTAGAGCAAAGAAAAGAGGCAGCACTTGGCACCTTAATCACCCAAATTAAGCAATTATTCCAATCCCCCACTTGAAATGAATTGGTATCATGAGAACAAAGAGGTAACATGCACAGTTCCACATGTTTGGCCTCTATTTTCTTTTGTTTCCTCGCTTTCTCTACCACTGGCAGCAGCCCATTATGTTAAGCAACACCCCCTATTTGGTTATGAAGTTAATGTAGAGATTAAAAATAATTCTCTCTCCAAAGACTCTCTTCCTTTTTATTGTGTGCCATGTGATAGAGCCAACTGGAAGGCATGTGGCTCAGGGGTCAGGCTCTTAGGCCTTGGGGTCTGATGGCCCAGGCTTATTTCTGACTCTGGCCCTTAGTACTTTGTTGCCGAGGACAAAGTCTGGATTTTCTCATCTGCCAGATAGGATGAGAAGAGCTTTACCCATCTGTGTTCTTAGAACAAGTAAAGGAAGGCACGTGACTCAATACCTGGTCCATAGTAAATGCCCAGTAAATGTTAGTGACATAATAAATGCTCATTAAATGTTACTTGGGAAAAGAAGACTGGCATCCTCTTTCAAAGCTCTGGCTCTGCTGGAGAACCTGCCAGAGGGCTCCACCAGCTCCTGAAGCTCAGCCATCATCCCCAAGGGTGCTCTTTCCTGGTGCAGGCCAAATGGAAGTGATAGATTTTGAAGGGTCTCCAAATGATGTGTTTTAAACCCCTTATCCAAACACCAGGCTTTCGTCTGAGCATAACTTGGAGCCAAGGGCAGGTGTGCTTACCTGAGGACCGAATGCTGATCAAGTGACCTGTACAGGATCTGGTTTTTTTTTTTTTTTTTTTGGTACAGGGGATCGAACTTGGGACCTTGTGCTTGTGGGGCAGGTGGTAGAACCACTGAGCTAAATCCCCGGTCCCTATACAGGATCTGTTCCCAAGTGCCACCCATTGTGGGCTCACAGGGGAAGTTCTGATTCAGTACTTTGTGTTCGAGGGTGTGTCCAGAAGATCTCTAGTTTTAAAAAGAGCTTCCTAGGTAATATTTTGATACAGAAGTGATTTTAAGACTCAGTATCTTACAACAAATGCCAGAAAGAAACGTTTCTTGCCCCATATTTGCTGCTTTTGAAATTTTTACTGTTTAACAGAAGGACTTGAAAGCTGTAGAAGTGTAACATGCGTGCATGTTGGCATACCACACATGCTGATGTGTGGCTATCTGGTATGAACATACATGCAGAACACACATACATGGTCACACAGAAATGAGCCTTTCTCCTTCTCGTAAGAAAGCTGTTACCATGGCTCATAACTGCAGTTTCTCCTATCCCCTGTCTCCTGGCTGGTTGATAATAAAGAATAACCACCTGGAAATAACCACCTGGAAAAGGGTTGCTTACTTCAAGTGCTTTGCTCTCCAGTGCCCAGGAAAGTCTACCGGGACACTAGCTCAATTCAGGTGCAATGTCACCATATCCCATGTCCACTCTCCCTCCACCCACATGTGTGTACTTCTTGGTTCATTCTAACTTTTTAATTCATGTTAAAATCCTGTTGTGTTCACGTGTGTGAGAAAATGGCAGCTTCTAAGAATAGCAGCAAAGAAAATCAGTAGAAGCTTATATTCCTAACTCAGTACAAACCACATGCCTGACTTGGCTCAGGAAGGACTCAGAAACTGCTGAGATGTCAAACTGAAGACTGGGCATGTGGCTTGTGCTTGTAGTGGAAGAGTCCCATCCCTTGATTGGCCACATTTAACACTTGGTAAAGTTTGTGCACCCTCAGCAACATTCCAGAAGCTCAGAAGGCCCTCAGTGTTGCTTATGGAACCCCTATCCTTGGTTTTCAAATAAGACATGTTTTGGTCAGGAGACAGTTTAGAGGTGCTGTCCCATTCCACAGCTAGAAAAGGAAATTTCTCCACTCTTCCAGATTTCACAGTAGCAAAGAAAGCAGCGATTACCCGGGAAAAGACTAGGGTTGTCTTGTTTCTTAACTCTTTATCCCTAGCACTTTGCATGGTGCCTGGTGTGAATTAACCCCTTTCCTGATTCGTAGCTCCAACTGGAGGGGTTGAATCCCTGTGTCTATTTTCTAGCCCCCAACCAATGTGTTGTCTTTTCCTCAGGTTTCTATATTTCTTTTACAGTTTCATTTTCTCATCAAATGTTTCTAAGCCATTTTAAAGTTTTCCAGTGTATTTGGGTAATTTCTACAGTTCTTGGCTGAGTTTCAAAGCCTTTCCATTTTGGATCCCTGCTTTCCATAATGCCTGTCCATTCAAGCTCTTTTTACCCCTCCAAAATTATGTCTGAGTTAAAATGACATTTTATTGTTCTTCCAACATCATCACATTTCCACTTGGCTTAATTGTATCATATCCATCCAAAACGCCTATTGATATCATCCTTGGATTAAATGTACACTGCAGATTATTTTAAATCCCAAATCTCATTAAATTTTCTTTTTTGTGTCATAGAATTTTCAGGCCAAACTAAAAATTGTTTCACTTATTCTGAATGCATTTGTACAATAATCTGCCCATTAGCGTCATGTTATAAGTCAGAAAAAGACAGGAAATGTACAGATTTTTTTATTAAGTGTCAATCAACAAGATAAAAATTCAGGAATTACTAGAACCTTGTCAGACATCTTCAACTAAACAAACTTTAGTGTTTTAGAATGCAGAGTGATAAGGCAGAACAGGTTCAAGGTAGGTATTCTGTTGTTTGTGGTAAGTGAGTAATAGAGAAGGACACTCAGAGGACTTGGTTTCTGATTTCTCATAAACAGCTGTGTGGCCTTGGGCAAGTTACCTAATGGTGCTGAGCCTTAGTATTGTCATCTGCAAAATGAGGCTGGATTCAATGACATAACATTGAATATCCTGATTTTCCCACATAGCTATTTACCCCAACAGCATGACAGAACCCAGAGGGAAATTAATATGTGATTGTGTTTTCCCTTCACTAAAATGGAAAGAAGATTCTCTAAGAATTGTTTCATTCTTTCAACTCTCTTGAATTCCTAAGCAAGAATAAGCATGGTAGACAGACTTGGGCATACCTGTGTTGACTCTTTCAAGTAACTAAAGAACATATGCAAAGAACTAATATCTTAAAAAAGGGCTCTTTACCTCTGTGTTGGTTCATTCATTCAGTCCTGTTTTTTCCCAAGTACCTACAAATGAACCAACACGAACGTTGTAGTTTCTTGACTCTCTTGGGCCTGTCACCATGTACCTGTCAGGAGGCAAGAGAGCAATTAGTTTAATCTCTGTCCTTCAACTACTATAAGTATTTGGAAAATCATGGGAACTAGGTGAAGAGCTAGCTTATATAATGTGTTTCAAGAACCCACATATCATTTGACCTATTAAAGGGATTCTTCTGGAAATGTCTGAGGTTGAACACATTCTGCATTTGCAGGGAAAATATTCTGTTGCTTTCCCTTAAAATGAACCATTCCTTTGGACTTTGTGGCTTACCTGAAGGGGAAGTTGATGAAGGTGATTGCTGTCAGCCTCACGAAACTCACCATGAGCCATCTGTATACCAGCAGCATTTGTACTGGTGATGCCTATCCTTTACCTTTTATTAATATTGCAGCTGAGAAGGTCAAATTGACTCTCTTCTGTACATCATGTTAAGTGCTAGCTGTAGACCTGTGTGGCACCTTCAGATACTTGAAAATAATCGGAAGCAGCTGTTGCCCTTGTTGTTCCAAATGTGGCTTGACTCATAGTCTACCAAGTATATGCATATTTATGGAGGCAGAAGAAGAGAGTATTTGAAGTAAGGAGTGACAAGGAACCCTGGAATAGGTGGTTGCAGTACTCAAGGTGCTGTTTGGGCCTCAGTTCTGGCTGTAACTCTTCATCTAAAAACATAGATGCTACTAGTTTCTTGAGACAATGGCAAAATAATAATAAATAAAAAGTATCATCTCATATTAAAGAGTACCTTAAATTACCCACAGCACTTTAACAAACATCATTTTATATGACCCGTTAAATATTTTTCATGGAGATCTATGTGCATCATCATGTACAACACTGGCTGATCTGCAAGGTGCCCACTCTGTGTTCAGTCCTTTCAGAGGTCCGCCCTTAACTTCTCAAGCAAGTGTCATCATCTTACAAATTAAGAAAATGAAACTTAAGTGTTGGCTCTGAGACAGATGTACAGGCCCGTCTGAGGTGTGACCTTTTTTTAAACCTGGAAAATAGTTATCCAAGGTGAAAAGGAAAAAGCCACATATTGCTGGGGATTTAGCTCAGTGGTTCTGGCACCTGCCTCGCAAGTGCAGAGTCCCAAGTTTGATCCCCGGTACCAAAAAGAAAAGAAAAAGCCACATATAAGGGGTGTGTGTGTGTGTGTGTGTGTGTGTGTGTGTGTGGTTTGTTTTGAAATGGGACTCTCACTATGTTGCCCATGCTGGCCTCAGCCTCCCAAGTAGCTGGGACTATAGTTGCATACCACCGTACCCAGCTTATGTGCAAGATACATATTTTAATGGTAGTGTATGCATGTGAGTGGAAAAGTCAGCCTGGTGGCCACCATGATTATGTAGAGATGTGATCCATACCAATCAGTTGGCTAAGCTTCAGCCATATTTGACCATGGAATTCAGTCTTCTTTAAATATATATATATATATGCTTATATATGTTGTGTGTATGTACATTTAAACACTGAGGGTTTTATTTAGTGATTTCATGGGCTCCTAGGTAGTACCCCACACCTAGCATGTGCCTGACATAGTGAGTGCCCTGAAAATATTAGTGTTGTACTTGGAAGTTGCTTTATTACCTAAGCCCCAGAAAGGGAAAAAGAAAGGGACTTGCCTTCATCACCCAGCCAGTCAGGGAAGAGCTGCTCCTGCAACAGGAATTTCTGGTTTCCGGTCCAGAGCGCCTTGCCACCCACATGGTCTCCACAGTTTTCCTGCTATGGCCAGTGCATTGGAGAAAGGGTCGTGGTGTCCCCATGGCTTCTGAGCTGTGATGCCCACAATGGTTTGCTTCGTGGTTGTCATTTGCCCCGTCAAGGGCCTTCGTGTCCATCCCAGACACCAATTCTCACTCTTGCAGAGGATCTCTGGGTCCTTCGAGGCCACAGGACCTTTCTTTTGTAGCCGCAAAGGCTACAGAGAGTATCCCTGCAGCCCACACGGTAGTAAGTATCTGAAGCAGCCATGTCTGTGTTAAAGATTATGTATTTGCCACTAAGGGGAGAATATAGTGTTTATCGGCTGGAGTGCGTGCTGGCTGAGCTGATTACGGCACAGCACTCTGTCAGCCAATGATTTGTCCTGTCCTTTATCATCTGTGTCACTCAGCAGTGTGCTGGCGAAGGGAAGGGATCGCCCCCTTCCCTTTTTTTTGTACCCATTTCGTGTAGAAAATTTGTATTTACTTTGGGAGTGTAATTTGTTCCTCATGGATAATGTGACCCTGAGCGGAGCTGGATCATGGGTTAGTTGAAGTGATATTTTCCGCTAATGGTAGTCGTACATCATTGCTGTCAGCTCGGGTTAGGAGGCAAGCACATTACAGCTCCATTTTACCTCTGCAGGCATCTGGGATTATTTGCCATAACCGAGTATGACATGACCGCACTACAGAGTGCATTAAAATTTTACTGGCTTCTCAGGCAAGTCCCTGGCTCCAGTGCGTGCTTCAGGCAGGTAGTCTGATGGGGACCCCAAGGGCCTTGACTTCCTGCTCAGAGGTGTTGTGGGTAGAGGCGGCCTAAGCAGTGGCTGTTCTCCTCTGGCCCTAAGAAAGCAGCCAGGGAAAGATGACCTCGCAGGGAGTCAGCCTCCGGGTGTGTGTGTCTCTGGGCACCCAGACGGGCAGGTGACAGACTGCCCTGTGCAGACAAACAGGAGCTGACCACAGTAGCTGCTCTCACTGCTATCTCCTGATGTTTCAGCCCCCAGGTGGATAGGGAGTCGCTCCTTCTCCAAGGAGAGCCCAGGGTAAGCGCAGGTCTTGCCAAGCCTTGGGCAAATTTTTATTGTTCTTGTCCGCTTGTGGTTGAACTGAAAGGAAGGAAGGAAGTGTCCTCAGTATGGCAGAATCCATGTCTCTCTGTGCAACTGGACTGAGCCTGATATTCTCATAAGGCCAGTTAGAAGTGTTGGCCAAGACATTTTACAGTCCTCACCCGGACCCAATGAATATAGGTATGATGCTTACAAGGAAACTGAGGTTCAAAGGCATTGGGTTATTTATAGCATAATATTGGCAGAAATGAGCTGACTCTAAAACCATAGGGTTCCTAGTGTTCCATGCTATCTTGAGGCAAAAGTAACTATTACTTAAATAATGTTTACATATAATTTACATATATTGAGTTAATATTATGTCCACTTTACAGAGGAGGAAACTGAGTCATAATGGCTTTAGGTGACATTCCCAGGGTCCTGTCCATGGTTAGTGCCAAAGCCAGGTTTTATACTCACGGCGTCGGCTTTGAGCCAATGCCCCTAGCCACTAAGCAGGACTCTCCCTCGTGCCACATTCCAGTAAGCCCGGGCACTGATAGGGGACGACTGGGGAGAATGGTAACATGTTGGAATAAAAGAAAACATTCAAAGAATATTTTATCATTTCACTTGTAGCTCAACTGACATCCAACAAAATATTGCTCAGAAAGATGTTCTGTAATGAACTTTAATTAATACAAGTCCTATTTGCAGTTAGCACATTACTTGCATGCAAATGGTGCCTCTAAGGTGCTTGAAAGCCATTTATTTTGGTAGTTAAAACTAAGCAGTCACTCTGACAAAGGCTTCGTTCTTTTACATCACTAAATGTCCTTTGTTATTCGTATTAGAAAGGCTATAATAAACATGTTGAATCATGATCTTTTAAAGGACAGTATAAGGTTCTTACCTAGAAACCAGTAAGATATGGATGAGAGCCCGTGAGCTGCCAGATAGAATAAAAATTACCAAGATTCCATACTGGTGAATTCTGGGTGCTGGACACTTTGACTTTACACATGTGACTGCAATGTTGATATTACATTTTGTTCTGGACCAAAACCACACCTCTTTCTACCTCTGTAGACCTTTGCCTCCCTCTCTTCCAAGCTGGAGATGTTACCCCTCCTGGAAAGAAAGAACAAGCCCTCCTTACCATTGGCTGGGGACATGGTAAGGTAATAATTCATAAACGTATTCAATAAACCATATGTAAAACGAGTTAGACCTTGTACCTGCAGGGCATTACTAAAGAGCTACAACAGAGGAGCCATAGAGAAGCATGGCTTTTCTCTGAGAAATTTAAAATTAAGTTAGCACACTAAGATTCGTGCTCCCTGGCCCACTCCGCTCCTTGAGCTTGCAAGTACACACATTGATCTTGCCTGCAGATGAGAGTAGGTCCTGGGATTGACCCGAGTTTCTCCTCTAGCCTTAGATCCAATCATTCAAGTAGTAAAGGATAAGAACAAAAGTATTGATCCAGTCATCCAAAAGTAATTATCCCTCTTAGATGGTCTGTTTTGGATGCAGCAACAATTTTAAATAACGTATTCCTCAGAGACAACATGACAAGGTACGTGGATTATTTACTTTGTTCAAGTAGGGTCATGCTTGTACCTCACCCCTTCTGGGGCCTTTGGTGATGTGCAGGTAGGCTCCTTTCCAAAGAGCAGATGTTGAAAAAACTCCAAGTTTACCCAACAAATCAAGTACCAAGCAATTATTTATTATACAGGCATTCATCAGCCTTCTCTAGCTAGGTAATTGTTGTGTGACCTCTTACAATGAGAGTCTTAGAAGAGCCTTCATGAATCATTAGGTCATTTTAAAACTTATATTTTCACAGCTTTGGCTTTGTTTATGTTCACAGGGTTATCTTTTCAAAGGCTTTTTTGTTTCAGATAACATAAACCAAATAAAGAAATGTATATACACTTTGAAATTCAAATAAGTATTAAAATCACCAAGCCATCAGAAGGGCAGAGATACACAGAAGCATTGAAAAGGGACTGTCATAATCTCCTTGTCTGTCTCTACATTTTTTGTCTATCCACTGTAATCTTGATTGATTCTGGGGCTTGATCCTTCCTTTTGGTAGAAATCATGACCTCATCCACATTTCAGCTTTAGTCAACAGAAGGGAGACTGTCCCTTTCCACTGCAATTACCCAGATCCAAGGAAAGGATTCTAAGTGGCTAAGATAAAGTCAGGTGCTGAGGATTGGTTCTCCAGAAAGTACTGCAGGTTGGCCTAGTCCTAGGGCTGAGTCAGATGCTCATACTGGATCAATCAGCTGTTGGTAGACAGAACCAACCATGATGTCCAACAGTGCTGCTCTGCACATAACTCAGTATGTAGCGCTAAGCTGGCAGGGAGCTCAAAAGGCAGGAGCTGGTTATACAATAATATTTTCTGTAAAGACTAAACTAAACTTCCTGCTGTTTGGATTAGGCACTTAAAGGCACCGCTTCATGACAGTCATAGAAACTACCTTGATAATCTAAAGTTA
Organism: Heterocephalus glaber; assembly: GCF_053883595.1. NCBI lineage: Eukaryota > Metazoa > Chordata > Mammalia > Rodentia > Bathyergidae > Heterocephalus > Heterocephalus glaber. The sequence goes on along the minus strand of NW_028258381.1, from coordinate 18,239,462 downwards.
ACACTTTAAAAGGAGCACAGAATCTGAAAGATGAATGTATGTTTATAATTATATTTAATAGTTGCCCAAGTATTCATGAAGTATTTTAAGTTCTGTTCACAGATTGGTTCTATCTTGCTTAAACTGCAGAAGGGCACAGGGGTTCATGTGTACATGTATTTAGAATGGACTGGAATTCATTAATATTTTAAGTATAGTAGATGATGAGTTACTCTCCAAGTATAAGATAGCCACCTTGAGAAATACAAAGGTCTTTTAAGTCACTAGGATGTCAATTAGTAAATTACTTATGTAGGGTACAAAATGAAACCTACTTTTCCAAAGGGATTGTAGTCATCCCAGAGTGCCTAATTTATGTTCAGTGTAGTTCTTCTTAAACTACACCAGGCAGCCATACTGAAATAATTTTCCTAAGCCTGGAAAGTAGTAAGCTCAATCATAGTTTCTTGCACTGCAAGCTTAGCCCCCAGTGTGTGCTGAGCCAAGCACTACCTTGGGAACTAGGGATAGAAAAATGACAAAGACATAACAAGCCTTCAGAGAGACATGGTCTAATTGAAGAGAAAGCTAGGTACCTTGATGAATTATAAGACTCCTGCAGTATATGCTGTTTCTGAGGAATGGCAAAATGTCTGAATACAAAAAGCAGAACCATACTGTCAAGAGGAGTCAGCATTTGGGTTAGACCTCACTGAAACACATGGAGCAGATAATTACTAGGTAGCAAGGATGGTGCAGATAATGGGCAAAGGGAAAATTATTTGCAAAAAGCAGAGTTGTAAAAGGCTTAGCATATGGAGAAGAGCATGAGAACTTCTGTTTATATGGAGCAGGTTCACGGTAGGGTGTGGGAGAGGATGAGACTGTGAATGTAGATCGGTATAAACAGACCTCCTGTGGCAAGATGAGAGTTTGGGCTTGATCCAGACCACAACCCAGAGGACTTTATGTAGGTGAATGACACATCAGATTAGACTTTCTGTAAGAGAATGCAGTCAGTGTCATGAAGAATGGGATGGAAAGGAAGAAAACTGGTTAGATGATCAAAGAGAGAGCTGTCATAATAGGACACATGAGAGGAACTGCAGTCAGTGTAATGGGGAAGGAAGGGATGTGATTTTGGAGGCATTTCTGACGTGAACTGTCATGATGTTGTGACTACTAGGATAGGAGGGCTAAGGGAAGAGTTGGGGGACTGTTGGGTACTGTTTTGACTACATTCCTGGGTGGAATTCCAGTAGCAAATGGAGAATGTCAGGTGAGTTCTGGGCAATTACAGGTTAAGCATTTCTAATCTGAAAATTTTATATATGAAAAGCTTCAAAGTCTAAAACATTTTGAGCACAGACGTGACCCCACAAGTGGAAAATTCCACAAATGACTTCATGTCAGAAGTCACAATCAAAATACAGGCACATGAAAAATACTATGTAAGATGACCTTCAAGCTATGTGAAACATAAATGAGTTTCATGTCTACATGTGGGTCTCATCCTCAAGATAGCTCACTGTGTATGTGCTAGTGTCCACAAATCTGAAAAAAATCCAAAATACTAAATACTTGGTTGTCCTAAGCCTCTCAGATAAACAGACCTAGGATTTCCATCATGTGTCTGACCTCTGCGGGTGGGTAGAAGGAAGTGCCTAAATGTGCAGCTTTGTTTCCACTCACGCTGGTCCAGCTTGGACCCCGTTCCTGGTGGCTTTGATCCTGCACACTCCAGGCAGCAATAGCAGGGACTGAAGAGGGGAGAAGAAAGATGCTAACAGCATCTGTGCCTGGTCTCGGTGGCAAGCTGAGGGAGACCTGGCCTGCAGAGCAGAAGAAAGGATGTGACACCCAGTCAGGTAGACGGATAGAACCGCGGGGCCTCCGAGCAGCTGAGCATGGAGGACTCATCCCCCGCCCTGCCTCGCTTCACTGTTGATCTGAGGATTGTGCACAGCGATTCCAATCCAGAAGTGCCTGGGTGGATGTGGGAAGTTGTATTTCCAGAAGCATCCATAGGGCTTCTGCTGCACAACCTGCCTAGCAGAATCACAATTTTGAAGAACAGAATGAGCTTTGGAGCCAGGAAAACATGTTTTTCTGTAAGAGCTATGCCTCTTCCGAGGCATGTAAGCCTTGTCCTTCACCCCATTCCTTCTCAGCTTCCATGGCCTTATGTTCAAAGCCCTGCCCTGCAGCCTCATTGTGAGAATGAAATGTGATGTTCATGCACACATTTTTTGCATTGCGCATAGCATGGTGCTTTAAAATAAACCTACACTTCCCACCCAACACAGATACTTGACAACCAGACTGGCTTCAGCATCAGTGCCCCGGCCACTTAACACCAAGTCTAGCCTCAACTGAGATTCGCATGGTCCATGGCTAAATTGTTACTGTAATTAACAGTTGTTCCTACAAGCTTTTAGCCTTATTTTAGAGGGAGTTCTTACTTAGCAGAGTTTACTTCTTACCCTTGGCAAATCATTTTAAATTCTCATGGTACTCACCGAGTTAACATCTATCCAAATGAACATGTTTGCTCCTAATGTGAGCGTCATGTGTAATTTGGGAGAAATTCTATTGTCATTTAGCATTAATTAATGCCCACTTACTGTCAAGTATTCAGAGACACCATCAACCGCTTGATTTCCTGACCACACGGAGAGGACAGAAGAGCTCTGAAGGGGCAGGGGTCCTGTGGCAGGGCTGGACTGAACTGCAGGCAGAGCGCCTCTGCACCCCTCTGCCCACAGTGGGCAGGACAACCATTCTGGCTCCAGGAGGCTGGTCCACATCCCCAAGAGATCAGAACACAAAGCAGGTTCAACCCACCTTTCTTTGCTCACGTGGTGAGGAGAGGCCCTGCCTCTGCACCATAGACATACACACACTTGCACGTATGCACACACGCACTCACACATTCACTCCTCTCTGCCACCCTTCCATGACCTCTCCTCCCAGTCACAGACACCCTGGATGTCAATTTTTAACCTGGTTTCACCTGGCTACACATGACAGCTGGTGGGCCCTGAGGCGTGACTTGTGATTTGCTTAGGCCCTGCAGCCTGGGCTCCCCTGCAGTGCCTCCCTGCCGCCTGGCTTTGGAAGGAGGCTGCCAGAGAGGCCTGAAGGAGAGTTCAAGAAGTCATGTCCACCTACCCCACCCCAGGCTGGTGTTTACTGATGCTCCCACTTTTCTTCGGATGCCTCCTCCAGAAAGGCACTCATGGAGGATGCCACACATGTGCACATGACAGTGGATGTGGATACTTTCCTTTATCCCAGGCAGCACAACACAGCAGGCACTGTAAGAACTGCAGGCCTAGGATTCTGCCTACCAGCTGTGTGAGTAGGCCTCACTTCCCTCATCTGCAAAAGGGGATCATTTTACCCTTTTTCTGGGGCTGTTTTATTAAGTGCAGCAAAGCGCTGTGTGCCCCGTGCAGTGTATAGTAGCTTTAAAAAGTTCAGTCGGTTGCTGGGGATGTAGCTCAGCAGTAGTGTACATGCTTGCTACACATGAGGCCCTGGGCTCAGTCTCTGGCACCCCCCAGCCCAGCACACACACAGCCAGCCAGTCATCGATGAGGATGTCTCTGTTCTCCGTGTCCACACCTTAGATTCATGCTCTCTCAGGCTGGCGCAGCCCCTCTGGCCTGAGGAGGAACAACTCTGAGGAAACCAGGGAGCTCAGTCCCAGAGGCGCGTGGAAATGGCCTTAACATCTTTTGTTCATAGCTAGTAGAGGTGAAATACTGTGCAGAGATGGGCGCTTTTCTTCTTCCTGGTGAGAAAAATGGCCTTGAGACTTAGTTCTCCCTCCTGTGTGGAAGGACTGTAATGCATGTCGAGGCCTGTGGCACTGTGCTGTGGAAATGCTCTGTCTGTTTCATGTAGACGCTTCACACACTGAGATGCAGACGCATGATTTTAACAGATCCTGGCTGCAGTTCAATATGTGTAACTCAGATTTTCCTGAATGTAATTTAATTTTCCCTCATGATTAAAAGTCCCTTCAGAAGCTCCTGGATGGTCATGTTGAGTAGCCATGTCACCTCCTGCACACAGAGGTGGTGAGCTGGCAGCACAGCACCGGGGACACCCACGGGGGACTGTCCTGTCCTCCCTGTTTCCAAGGGCCCTCAGGCTGTCCTCCTCAGGTTAGAAGAGAGCGGAGCACAAAGCCCGACGCCTTCTCTTTTTTTGCCCCTTCAAGGGCTGTTACTTAGTAAACAGGGCCCTTGAGCCCTTCTCTTCGCTGTCTTCTCCCGACTCTGCCCCTCCTCCCCAAGCTGCCAGGGGCTGGGGGCTCCTGAAGTGGCCCAGAGCAATGCTTCAATTCACAGTGAAATGATTTCCTCTGCTTCGTATAATTTAACCTGCCCACATTGCTAAACTTCTATATTACACATTTCTGTCAGGATGTCAGAAGAAATGATAAGCCTCCTTGAAACTGCAACCTCTATTACATGCTAAGAACATTGCGCCGGTGCTCCCCCGGCCCCACCCCTTCTGGTACATTTCTGAGATTTTTAGCGTGGTCTCTCAAGTATAAAGAATACCCTACTTCATGACCCCAGCCTCTTGTTAGCTGATAGATGAAATCTTTTCTTAAGCTGACTCCCTTGTCTATTATGTTTTCAAAATTCAAGGTTTCACTTTAGATTCTTGGGTGGCTGCCAAGTGGTCGGGCTTTGTTAGTAGGTGAATTGCTCTTCTTTTTCTTGCTCCTTAAGCAGGAAGTAGTTGATTTTTAGGGTGAGAGAAGCAGGAAGATATCTCCCACCTCCCTTCTGGGGCTTTGTTGCTATTTGCAGGCAGTTGGTGGGGAATTTATTCCTTTACCCTTTTCCAGGAATTTCTCCTCAGGGACCGTACCTTAGGAATAGACTCAAACCCAAGAACGCCATTTCCTTGTGGGTATGTGCTGTATTTTCTGGCTGGAATTGGCTGTGGATCCTCTTACACCTCTGCCTCTGCATCTGGACCACTGAGGGCAAGAGTGCTGTTGTCCCAGCTGCTCTGAAGTAGGGAAGGAGAGGCTGAGGGTGGTGCAGCTGCCTGTTCCCCTCTGTAGCTACGCCCAGCATGGGCCTCTTCAGAAATACCGAACCGGACTGTGCACAGGGCTGGAGAGTCACTCTGTACCGTAGCTGGGTTCTGTCGTCCCCTGCAGGGAGACTTGAGAACCTTTGTGCACCAGAGAGTGAGGAACAACAGCTGTCGTGTGTCCACCCCTGTCTGTGTTTACCTTCTCTCCCTGGACTCTGAAGTTGTGTCCCTGGCAGTACGTGGTGGGGAAACGATATCTGCTGAAATTGAGGCAGAATGTAGTTTTTTTGGTTAGGAAGACTCCGAACAAGCATCTAGAAGAAATGTGTTTGGTTCTAAAAACGGGTACTTTCAACTCTGGGTGAAACACATTGTGTTAGTTACTTTCCTGTCGCTCAGCCGTAGAATGTGATGCCCACAGACTAAAGAAGGAAAGGTTTGTTTTGGCTCAATTTTAGAAGTTTCAGACACAGTCAGCTGGCTCCAAGGGGCATGGCGGAGGAAGACTGCTGATGGCAGGCAGGCAGGAAGCCGAGAGAGAAATCAAGGGAGAGGGATGAGAGACCCAGGCCATGCCCACAGTGACCCCCTGCTTCTGACCAGACCCCACCTCCTAACAGCAAGTCTGCTATAAAGCTCTGCAAGCCAGTCACCTTCCAGAAGCCCCACCTATGAACGCCTGAGGCTTTGGTGCACACTTTAGATGTTGTTTCTCCATGAAACCAAAGCAAGACAAACTAAATCAAATCAAAACTCTGAACCAATCCAGTGGGTATTCAGGGTCCTTATGACCTGACACACTGAGCGTGACACTCAGTGTGTTTCTCTGCAAAGTCCCTAGCCCACCAGTGGACTTCTGTGTACCTCAAGCCCACATCGCCAGAATACAGAATACAGCTGAGCTGCAGTATTTCAGGGTCAGAGCAAGCCCCAGGCTCTTCCAAAACCCCAGGCTGGCTGTGTCCGGAGAATACATTTTACCAGTGTTCTCAGTTACTTTTTGGGCACCATCCCAGAGTGTAATCTAAATCTAAACCCAGACAAGGCACTGTTTGTTTTGCAAACTACACAGGCCAGTCACCTGGGCCTAATTACCTGCACAACTCAAGTAATAAAAGCAGTGCCCCAGGCTCCATGCAAGCACAGAGGTGATAGGCTAGGGATTGGAATGTGGTCCTGGGGGTGTCCTTTGGGTGCATGGTGAATGAGCCCCACTTGGCAGGTTCGGTAAGATTGCCAAGTGAGCCAAGGACAACAGAGCCAGACTGAGTGCAGAGGGTTTAATGGTCCTCAGAGCAACGTCAGCCCCAGCCCTCCATGCTCTCTCAGTATTTCATGACTACGAGTGCACGGGTGACAGAAAAGTAAAAACTGCCGGAAGCACAGGAGACCTTACTGACCAGGCAGCCCCATAGACATACTTGGCTCATGGAATCATTCCTACCACCAGGAGAGGTGGAGACATTATTTTCCACATTGTACTGATGAGAGAATTGCCTCCAGTTAGTGAGCCTGAACACTGGATAGCAAGCCCCCGAGGGAGACCAGTAGCCTGAACACGGCAGCCTGGTCTTGAAAAGGGTCCAGTCTTGGCTGCAGGGGCCCATGCCTAGAATGAGACCTCTGAGACCTACCAGCATGGATGCCTACCTAAATTTACCTCAGTCATCTGTGCCTCTGTTTCCCTGACTCTGAAGTGTGGCTCAGGGTGTCCACACCACAGAGTCTTCCCGTGAGGAAACTCACATAGGTGCTCACACCATGTCCAGCCAGTCCTGTGTTTTTCTGCTCTGTAAAGGCACACACACTTGGAGGGCGTGGGGTGCCCAAGGAAAAATGTCAGACTGGTGCGTTTGGGAAAAGGCATTTCAGTGTCAGGTCATAAGGACCCTGAATACCCACTGGATTGGTTCAGAGCTTTGATTTGATTTAGTTTGTCTTGCTTTGGTTTCATGGAGAAACAAGATGATGAGATTTTCTTTAGGGGAAGATTATGGCAATAATAAGAGGGTTAGGAAGTTACCTTGAACACCCTGTATAGCTTAAAGGCTGAAAAAAGGAAGTTTTGTTTTCCGTTGTACAGTGGCTGTCACAGATTGTGAGTTCTGGGAGCAACACCTTTAATAATAACAGCAACGCCTGGATCACTGCAGAAATTTGCTTCCAGAACATATTTGTACTTAGCCTCTGTTTTAATCTTTAAACTATGCCTTTGAGAGAAGGAGGACGTAGGGATTTTTTTCTCAATTATGTGCTGTGAGCCCACTGTGAGCCCAGCTAAGTTATTGAAGGTTGATTATGGACTCAGCAGTAGGATTCCAGTCCCTGCATTCCCACCCCATGCGTCCCACCATTTCCCTCTTACCTGCACATTGTATCTGAGGCTCTCCTTTATTCTCTCTGAAGCTCTGAGGTGGTAATGATAACGTTGGTAATACTAATAATGATCGTGGTAACAGCTTACACGGAGAGAGCATTTACTTACTCAGTGCCTGGAATTTACTGTTTGTTTTGCATTGTTTTGTGTAATTCTCATCTCTTCTTTACAGCTAAGGAGATTGAGACCTAATGAATGAATTGCTGGAGGATGCTGTAGGATGGTGTCATACCCTTCTTGGGTCTCAGTGGCCCAGGTGCTAGGAGTGGAGTTCTCCATCACTTCCGATGGTCCTCCGTAGTACCTGGGCCCAGTGGAGGTGGGCTGGGTTGCCAGGACATCAAGACCCTACCCCGACCTGGCATCAACCAGAGGAGCTTAATTTTTTTAAACCTTTTTCATATATTAGCTTTTCTCATAAGAGTTTAGTTGAGAATGTATTCTTTAAATAGCTTTTAAAAGGGGCCGGGGATTTGGCTCAGTGGTGTCACTGCCTGCTGCGCAAGCTCAAGGACCCGAGTTCGATCCCCATTACCAAAAAAGAAAACCACACACACACAAAAATAGCTTTTAAAAGAGGTTGGTTTTATGTTTTTGGTGTTTTTTATTGAAAAAGCAAATAAAAAGAAGATGAACTGACGAATAAGTAATGAGTTCACTAGATGAAAGAGATACATGATGAAGCAAGTAGAGTAAAATGCTAATGGTAGATGTTATTGCTGGGTATATGGGTGTTCACTATAAAAATTCTTTTCAGTATTCCATATGTTTGAAATTTTTATAATAAAAATTGGAGGAGGAAACTAACCAAGTAGATAGTTTCTAAGGTTGCTTCTAGATACTTTAAATATTATTTTTCTGCCTCTCCCTAAGCATTATTGTTGTGCTACTGTCCAACTGTGGGATATGTGGCAGATCTTTTAGTCACTGTTGGATCTTGTCATTGAAAAAAATCAGTTGGAAAGAACAGAATCCATTATCTGTCACTTGGGTCTCCAGCTCCCTAATCCTAAATTTTGAGTTGACAGTTTAGTTAGTTTCAGACTAGAAAGCTGTTGGTCTGCAGGTGTCCAGATGGAAGATCATTTGGATGTGAACATTTCCTATTTCAGGGCCCATCCCTAGTTACAGTTTCTTGGGGCTCTCCAGCCTCAGGAAAGGCACTGAGTTTCTGTTTATGCACTTTGGTAGAGTCTAAAGATGGATGATAGAAACACTAAACAATAAGATCTAGAAACCTGTAGAAAAGCCCAGCAGAATGCAGTCTTTAATTCTTGCCTGGGTGTACTTTTGTCTATAAAACCTGGTTGCACAGTCTTCTCATCTAACATACTGACTTTAGTTTAGCTCCATGCCCCCTTGATAGAGCGGTAGAGTTGCAATGCACAACGAGTGGACTTTGTCCAGCTTATTATTAGGATAACCTTGCCAGCACATTCCAGGGAGCTTATCAAGAAGTTTTGCCAAACTCTGATAAAGCAGCACATTGAGTAGCCTCCGATGGCTGCTAAGTGTGGAAGCACCGATTAATTGACAAGGATCAATTAATGTCAACCTTTTGAGGCCTTGGAATGGATCTCTTGTCCTTCCCTACTTTTCCAGGTCTTCATCCACTGCCCTTTGGTAGATTCAGCATGGCCCACACCCACATGGAACACACCTCCCACCTTTGTTCTTGTGTGTTTGCTGGGTAATTAATCTCACTGTGCTACTATGAAAATAATCTATTAAAACACTCAGGCAAGACAACATGGAGAGGGAGGAAGGAGGTTGGAGACTGGCAGAGGGAGTAGTTTGCTCTGTTTAATTGGTTCTTTCACCTAATGGTAGTTTGTCAATTAAGGGGATACTTAGAGAAAATGAAATTAATCCATGTGGGTCAAAAGTAGCTATTAATTTTTAATCAGAACACAATGTTCAACAAATCAGTAGCTCTGCTCAGTACAAGTACAAGCATTCCACCAGCATCTTCTAGAAGGATTGGGAGGCAGGAGGGAAGGGGAGGTGCTGTTAATTTAGAAAACACATGCCTCCTCGTATACTCCCTGTGACCTCTACACAACCTCTTCAAAGCCTCCTTCTGTTTCTGTTATCTATTGCATTGCCTAATGTTGCTTTTCTAGAACTCTGAATCCCTATTATGTGCACAGCTTTGGAGTACTCTAAATAAGTTTCAGTCCTAACAGCTATGCTCCAAGAGCTTCCAGTCTGGCTAAGGAATCAAGAGGAGGCATTTGTGAACCAGAGTCAATCAACAAAACATATTATCAAGTGCTAGAATGTGTGATAAACAGTCCAAAGAAATAGCATTTGCTGAGCACTCACTGTATGCCAAACACTTCTAAGCACTTCACATAAATCAGTACTTTTAATCTCTACAGCATGGTGGTGGAGTAGGTGTCATTTTCTTATTCCTTCAAGGTCAGCGAGGCACAGACTGTAGGTGACTCACCCAGGGTCCCAGTGCTGGTACCATCAGTCTGCTGGAAGTGTCATTATCTAATAGGAAACAAAGTGGTCCCAAGAGAGCTGGAAAGAGCCAGGGATAAAGACTCTTCGATAGGAAGCAGCATAGATTGGGGGTGAAAGGATGAGCTGATTTTAGAAAATGCCAGAGAAGGCTATTCCAGGTAAGCGGAAAGGTACTCTGCAGAGCTTTGTGGAACAGGGATGAGCCTCTGGGGACCTGGAATAGGAGGTGGGCCAGGTAGGTAGGTGTAGGTTAGTGCGCTTTCAGGGTCTTGGATGCCAAAATGGGGGGTTTAAAAATGTGCTTTGCTGTCTGGAGGTTGTTTCCCATGGGGGAGGGTCCGCTCCTCTTTGCAACACTTGAGCATTTTGCACCCTTCGTTTTTCACCCTTCTCTCTCACCTGCCTGCCTCCTCTATCTTCTTTCTTCTCATTTATGCCTCTCAGCTCCTTCTATTTCCCATTTTAAAAGCAGAGATCTAGAGAGAAAAGCAGGAAAAAAAAATCAAGACAGCCACCCAGCCTGCTTCAACTGACTTCTACTTTCTGAGTGGTACTTTCTTCAACCCACCCCACCCCCACCCCAGTTTGAGCCTGGCAGCAGGAGGACTTGCCCGCAGGGAATGATCTGCCTCTGCCTACTACAGAGAAAGCAAGCCATCGAGCTTGCTGCGTTCCTGGACGTTTATAGTGACATGATTCCGGAAATCAGGAAAGACTATCCCCTGGGCACCTCTTCAGACTGCTGACAACTGCCTGAGGCCTTTCAGTGGGGGACAGAACCTCTCATTTCCCAGTGAGAAATCAGGCTTCAAGCACACACAGTCCAGGACAGGCAACATAGTGTATTAAATTCCTTCACAGTGGCCAGAAGCTGGAGAAATGTGAGAGGTAAAATCCTGGGGTAATTTCTTCTTTGCTTCTTAGGTGGCCTAAAACCTGGCCTCTTTGAGTCACTGGGTTGATGGTAATTGGTGGTAATTTGCTGGTAATTGCCAGTGATTATGCCAGGACAATGAGGGAATAATGGGAGAACAGAGAAACCAAATGAGGAGAATATTTGGCCCTCATATTCTGGAGAAGCCTTTTGGTTGCTGCAGTAAACCAGGGAAGTAATCAGATTAGCACCAAGAGTATGCACAGAAGTAAAGTGCTGTTCTCCCTCCAGGAGGCACACCGAAGCAGCTGTTTTTGCCAGCTGTTGGGAGAAGGAGCTCCCAGAAGGCTGCCTGCTGGGAAGACGGGACAGAGGGAGGGACAGCAACTTCGAAGCCTGGAGCCAAGATCAGGGAGGCATAGTTGGGACCTATCATCTTGGGCAGGAGGTAGATGGAAGAGGGATGGTGCAGTACCATTTTCACTACATCATCCGCACTCGGAAGACAGTGAGAGAACAGAGACAGGTGATTCGGTGCTGTTGATGATTTAAAACTAGAATTTGGGTTCCCTAACCAGCAGTGGAATCCGTCTTGTGCATCTAGGGAACGGTGAGGCCCAGGGACCCACCCACCCAAGCAGGAGCGCCTTGTGTTGAGGAGGGGAAGAAAGCACTGCTGATGGACGGCCACAGGCTGACGTTGAGGGAACTGTGTCATGGGAAGGAAGACAATTTTTGGTGGCTAGTGATTGATAGTAGATAATAATGTTAATTATACAGTAATTATAACTTTGCCTGTCAATCCACAAATGCTCAGGACATTATAATTGTGAATTTCAGTATCTTCTGTGTGAAAAGTGGTTTAGCTAGTGACATCTGTCATCATGCATTCATTTATTCTTTCCTTTGACATATATTTACCAGAACCTACTGTGCGCTAAGTAATGAATCAGACTCTAAGGATACAATGCCAACAAACTGGATCTCTTCCCTGCCCTTAAAATTTACTGTCAAATACAGCCTTCACAACCTGTACTCCTCTGTATTGGTCAAGGTTTTCTTTGGGGCCTGGGCATTTGTTTTGCATCTATTCCATGCACATGTGAATAAAACATAATTTCTGTTCACAATTTTGTTTGGCGGCGGCGGGGGGAGGGGGGTGTTTTGTTTTTTAAAACAAGGTAGCCTTGAATTCACCATGTAGTCCAGGCTGGCCTTGAACTCATGGTGACCTTGCTGCCTCAGCCTCCCAGTTGTTGGGAATACAGGTGTGCACTACCATACCTGGCTCTATTCACAGCTTTTAAATCTGTAAATACCTAGTAAACAAAACATGGATTTAAAAAAAAATAGTGTGTGAAGCAGAGACATGAAGTAACAGGTAACTCTGTGTCTGAGTGTATGGACAGTTACAGGCTTGAAAGGCCAGGGATAGACCCCATCAGATTTGTCGCTGGAGACGAGGGCTGCGGTACTCACACAGAGGACGGACTGTGGGAGGCCAGAGTGAATGCCAGCAGTCAGGAGCCTGTGGTCCCACCAAGAGGTGACAGAGACTCAGAGTAGCTAATTCGGGGCTGAGGGCAGGAAAGGCATTAAATTCATCTTGGAGATAAATAAGCATGATGTGGTAGAGAATTCAAAACAGTTACCTACTTCCTAGGTAAGCTGTGGAAACCAAATAAGATGTTATCAGCTTCATTTTACAGAAAAGAAACTAAAGACTAGAGGGATTGAGATAAAAATCTGACCTCCCACAGCCTCTGATCCCCCTGCACCGGGCATCAAAATGGTGTCCACAGAGGGGGCTTAATGTGGACTGATGACTAAGCCTCGAGGCCCTTCACCCGCCAGCACCTCTCCCAGTGCCTTGTTCCTGCTTTCTGCTCACTACAGTATTGTCCTTTTCCTGAAAAGCACCTCTCCAGCAGTGCGTGAGCTTCAGGCTGGCCCTGGCAGAGTGAAGGTGACTGCACTGGGTGGCACCTGGCTTGATGGGATGAGATGTGGGATGGAAACCTGACCTCTGGCAGGCAGGAAAAGTATTGTGTGTAGATGGGGATCAGTTGCAAGAGAAACAGACACATTATTGGAGGTGCAAAACAATGCAACTAGCATCTATTGAAGACTCCCTTTGAGTCAGTGTATTTATTGACTTTGGATTTTTGCTTTGTTTGGGAGTTTGTTCTGTTGTTGTTGTTGTTGTTGTTGTTGTTGTTGTGGCACTAGGGCTTAAATAATCCAGGGCCTTGGCACTGAAATGCATCCCTAACCTTTTTAATTTTTTATTTTGAGACAGGGTCTCACTAAGTCACTAAGTTGCCCACGTTGGGCTCACACTTTTGATTCTCCTGCCTCAGCCTCCTAGAGTGCTGGGATCACAAGCATGTGTGACCTTGCCAGCTAATTTGAGGAGATTCTTTTTTTACTTCATTAAGCCTTTCATGACCTAGTGAGGGTTGGATGCTTTTATTATCCCCATTTGATATGTGAGGAAACTGAGTCCTAGTAAGAGTAAGTTAATTCCCAAATTATTGCCATCCTAAATAGGTAGCTACCAGGCCTGACACTGAAGTTTGAGGGTGTCCTTAACCTCAGCTGCTGGAGGGACTGTTATCCAGAGCCAGAGCTTCTGATGTATTCTTGACTTGGATTATTGATATTCCATCTTTTAATGTTATTTATAGGAAGCAAGGTATAATTGCTAGAAAAAAAACAATTACTCCAAAAGTGAATTTCTTGGTGATATGTCAGTGGAGAGTGCAATTACTCCATGTTCAGATATGGAAGTTGAAGAGGTGAGGCCATGTCTGGCATGTGCCATGGAAGAAAATAAGATTCTGGGGCTTAAAACTAAAGGAGGAAGTAACTCAGGAGGCCTCAGAAGTCCTGATGCGGTTATTTTGACTCAACTTTTGGCCCTTGTGGGAGGAGAGGGTAGGGCTTCCACGTGGCCACCAGTGAGTTTGGAAGGAACAGGTGTAAGCCAGGAGAAACTGAAGGACCAGGCTGTGAGCAATGCATCCACTGACCAAAGCTTGCAAAGATCCTGAAGATAAGCAAGTTTTAAATTTTTCTTTTCTTTTAGTTTCGGTTTGATATCTTCTGATCAAGACCAAGAAAAGAGAGGAGGGCTGATGGTGTGATGCTGATGCAAGACCCCAAGAAAGCAGAGCTGTTTGCCTCCTGTCCCACCTTCTTTTTTTCCCATCCATAGAAAATGCTCTTTAGATGAAAACTATGGAGTTTCCTTGGCTAAGAATTTAGGTCCAAGATCAGTAAGGAGATTGACTTGAAAATTTAAATGAGCTCAAGTTTCTGACTTGGACAAGTTACCTCCCTAAAAACTGAATGGTCTTGCAAATGAAATCATTGAAACCTCTGCTAGAGATACTGGAGAAAGTCTGGTAACAGGAGAGAGGCTGGAAGGACAGAGGAGAGCAACCATGGCTCTCATTTTTAAAGAGAAAGGAATGTTCTGTAGCCACAGGCCAGTGCGGATGAGGAGCTCCCCAGGAGCCCAGATCCAGTCAGCACAGAGAAGGCTGGTGAGGAGGAAGCAGGAATTACAGGATGCAGTCATCCAGGCTGTCCCCGCTGCTGAGCTTTAGTCCTCGGCAGATGCTGCAAATGCAGAGGACAGCCTCACACCCCCTTCTCGAGGTCTTTCACAGGATCGGGTGGGAAGCCCTCGTGTATTGGGTGGGAAGCTGCGGAGTGAATCACAATTAGTGTCCTGAATTGATTGAACTGAGTTGATGTCCACTGTACTGCTACGCCATGCAACTCTACGCCACACAGGATATTTATCAATAGTTATACAATTATTTCATTATTCTACATCACATTTTCAAAGGGCCGAAAAATGTGAGGAAAACAGACCTCTTTAGACAACAAAATCAGAATTTAAAAAGAAAAGAAAACATGTTCATAACAAACATTTGAGTGTTTATTATATGCCAGTCTTAGCTCTTCCAGGGAACAGCAACTTCCGGGGAGATTCTCCTAGTAGGAATAGAGAGCAATTAATAAGCATGTGTGGTGTCTGTGTACAATGGCCGATGATAGTAAAGAATATTAATAAATTTTAGGGGGGGACCAGGGATCGAACTCAGGACTTTGTACTTGCGAGGCAGGTGCGGCGCCACTGAGTTAAATCCCTGGTCCATTCATAAAAATATTAAATGCTAAAGAAATAAAGAACAAGGAGAGGGGTGCTGTTTTTATAGAGCAGTGAAGAATAGCTTCTCTAAGGAGGAAGTATTTGAAGGGAGACCCGAATAAAGAGAGGTGAAGAATCACCCCAAAATCTGGGGGGATCACGCCTGGCAGAGGGAACAGCAAGGGCAAAGACTTGGAGACCAGAACATGTTGGGTATATAGCTGAGTATAAGTGAGAGCAAGAGCGAGAGGGAATGAGGTTTAAGAGGTAACCACGGAGAGAGCAGGAGTAGCTCTTGCACACCATGGTAGGGATTTCAGATGCCATAAGGGAGAGGGGAAGTCACTGGCAGGTCTTCACCATATAGGCCATAAGACCTGCTTCATGTTTGTTGAGAATAACGGAAAAGCAACATAGGGTAGTATAATGATCTGGCTCCTCAAGTACTGCCTGAGGCACATATGATTTAACAACCATAGATGCACAGATGACCTAGAATGTTAGTAAAAATTCACCCTAACCTTAGGAACATTGTTACTTCCTTGAGAAAAAAAAAGTAACATTAAATGTCTAATGGTGTTTAGAATGGCCAGCGAGGAAGGATTTTATCCCCTCCTCCCTACTGAATCTCTGAAATCTTAGGCTAAGGACATAGTGGCCAGGAAAGCTTCCTCATATCCTCAGCTGGACATTGCCAGCCCCACAGAGCAGAGAAAGAGGGACATCAGAGAACCAGGTGTAGTGTCTGGCCTCCTAGACTCTGCTGTGAATACCCAATGCCAGGAGACATGGCAGAAGCAAGCAGGAATGTCTCATGTAAAGAAAGCTTCATGGTCAAAGCCATCGCTGAATTCAGACATTTGGAAGCATGCTCGATGGAGGATTACATTTGTCCATAGCAGTTAGTACTGCAACAGATTTCTATTCCATGTATAAAATATACTTCTTAGAGTCAACAGTCTAAGCCCAACATAGACTGGGCCACCAAAGCATCTGGTGTTTCACAGAAGTGTGCAAACTGAGGTCAGATGAGCTTTGAGTATTCTATGGAAAGATTTCAGTCAGAAAGCAGATACAATGCAGAGCCTGAAAATGGGAAAGAGGGTGGATGGGGAAGGGAATCATGAGGAGAAAAAGGCAGGGAAGGAGAAGCCTCTGGGTTATAGCTATAACCTTTACCTCCAACCCCAAGGGGAACAGCAGCATCTGGGTTGGTTCTCCCCTTTGTCCCCATTCCTTCTACCCTCCAACCAAACCAACAACAAACAGTATTGCATAGTAGTCTGTGTCAGCAGTGAAAGCCGTGGGGATCTGACCCCCAGCAGCGTGTTTCAGCTATGAATTTCCTGGATATCTTTACAGGGAATCATTCTTGGGGAAGGAAGGGCAGGCTGGAAATAATATAAGGAGATCAAGGAGGAAGTCAAGCAAGTGACACCTTTAAATAGGCGAAGCAAGGCAGGCTCTTCCCCCTGGGACAGTTAGAGTTATGCAGAGCTGTAATTAACCCAGCAGCCCACTGGATATGTCTATTTCACTGCACAAAGGCTGTTGAAAGAAGGATTCTTGAAGAAAAAGGCTCCAATTCAAATGGTATTTGAGTAAGTCCCTTGTTGGATATACTGTTTCTGGAGTTTATAGCTATAATCAACAAAACATGGCCATTCTTTCATGCAGGTTTCTCTTATGACTTTCTGAGGACTGTTCTTTGAAAAGAAAAAGGGGGAAAAGGCATCTCAAATTGTCTCGGGGTAGGAAAGCGGGGAAGAAAGGGGGGTACATGGCTAGAATCAAATGAAGGACTTGGTTTCCTTCTCAGAGGCTGTTGACAACATGAAAGGAGCAGGTGTGTCATTCTTGCATACAGCAAGACTCTGAGAGATGTAGCAGAATTTTCAGTTTGATATCCAAGTAGCTCAAAGTTATTTTATCAACCTCCTTAATTTTAATTAATTCCTTCTTTTAAAAAATGTCTTCTGGATGTCTACCCAAAGTCAGGCACTAATGTTTTGCAGTGTGTGTGGGTGTGGGTATGTGTGTGTGTGTGTTAGGAATTGAACCTAGAGCCTTTGAGCTACATCCTCAGCACTTTTATATTTTTTATTTTGAGGCAGGGTCTTGCTGTGTTACTAAGTTGCCCAGGCTGGTCTTGAACTTTTTTTTTTTTTTTTTTGGTACCAGGGATCAAACTCGGGTCCTTGTGCGGCAGGCTAGTCTTGAACTTGCATTCCTCCTGCCTGAGGTTCTCAGAATGCTGGGATGACAGACATGTGCCACCATGCCCCACTATGTTAGGCACTGTTACAAGCATTGCCTTTACAGAGTGCATGGTGGGAGAGACAGACAAAAAATGTCCCTGAGAAGGTGACATTTAAGCAGAGACCTGAAGAAGGTGACATGTAGATGTGGTAGCTGTCTGTGTGGTGTGGTTGAAGAAGGCATGGGTAATGATGGGTAATGATTCTAGCCCAAATGCAGAGGAATTCTTGAGGAGCTGTGCATACCAAAGCACGTCCAGAAATCCTGAGCAGGCCAGAGGGGCTGGAGTGGTCTAAATTGGGAGGACAGGGAGTTGCAGGAGCTGAGGCAGAGAGGTCAGTTAAGGCTGCCCGTCCTTGCATCGAGTCAGTTATTCATGTGGCCTGGGACACAGTAGCTTACGTTCTAGGAAAATGAGCCTTAGTATCAGCCCCTTCCTCCCGTTTCTGCTAGGTGTTGGCCATTTAGAATATTCCCACTAAACTTGAAACTAGAGAAAACAAAAGTAAACAGTCACCATGCTAGTCTTTGCCGCGGATGGTCCTGGCATCCTTTGCGTAGCTCTCACGGACTGAAATGTGCCACATCACACCCTGATCACATTCTCAAGAGACTGATAAACAGAATGGCTGTGGTTTATGTGAAAGGACCCTGATCCGAACTCTTAGTCATATCTGGTTTATGTAGGAGCAGGCATGTTGGTGGTTGTTTTGTTTTGTATGGTTGGTGTACTTGTTTTTGCTTCTGAAGAGGCTAAAATGTTTTCGCTGCCTGCTGCGCAAGTGCAAGAACCTGAGTTCAATCCCCAGTACAAAAAAAAAAAAAGAAGAAGCAGCTAAAATGTAAAACAGAAAAGCATGAGAAGAGATATCTCCTGCCATGAGTTTCCCCTGTTGCTAGATGAACTGGCGAACAATCAGAATCTGAGGATTTATATGTGTAACTGATTTGTGGACATTATATTTGTATGTAAGTGTACTGCAACATTCTTTAAAATAATCTTTAGCCATTAAAAATGTATAAGCTAATAAGAACACGGGATAAGAACACTGGAACTACAATGAGGAAAGCTTTGTTTGACAGGATTTGGAGAACTCTCTCCAAAATCAAGATTTCAGCACACTCGTGTGCATTTTTAGGGCAGTATCTCTGTAAGTAGAAACAGGCATATTTGCAGAAAAACATTCATTTCTGAGGTCTGGCCAGCTTCTGTTCTTAACCACTCTGTCATCTCTGATCGGATTAGATGTCACAGAGGAGGCCTCAGATCCTTCTTTCATGTTAAGTTTAACTCCTCCAGTTGAACACCATCCTTTTGGAGCTCAGTGGAGAGAAATTAAATTTCTATCACCGGAGCAGTGGCACTGAATCAGGTATCAAGAGGGCTGCATCAGTAAACTTCGTTGGTTACAAGACGTATGTCCTTCCCGAGACTCTGTAGCTGTTAAGTTGGCTCTTTCCAATCACAGTCTGATCTTTCATTTTACTGTAACGCAGTTAGACAACCTAGTTATTCGGGCATAGACTTCTCTGTTTTTCATTATCCCTGAATAACATTTGATGCTGAAATAGGGAGATGGGAAGGACGGGGGAGGGGAGCCAAGAGTTTCTCACAGCTTGTGTGAAATGCTTCGTATTTGAAGTCTTTAAAATGTACCGAACACATACATTCCAGTTTTATAAGACTAACCTACCATGTTCAAAAGTTTTATGAATTTCAGCATGTAACCAGAGTAAATGTTAGTCTGTTTTAAATAAGCCATAATGGCTTGGCAGCAAACATGCATAGTTAGCAAAGCCCTCCTTTGTTTATGAGCAGCCATTCCTTACCAGGTCACTCCAAAATACTAGTTTTATCAGTTTCTTCAGACTCCATAAGTTGGTCTGTGTGCTGAGTCCAGCATGACTCTGGCTTTGAGAGCCCCAAGCCCAGGGCATCGTGATGAAGTGATACTGCATCTTGATTTTAATGAAATGGCATGAATCTGACTCACTGAAGAATCTGTCCAGCCCCTCATATCCTGCAGGGGAGGCTTGGCTCCTAAATGCCTTCCATAAGTATAGGGCCACCCAGGCTTAGCAGACTCACCCTTTCCTCATCATGGCCTGGAAAGTTCTGTGCCCAGAGCTCCTAAGTTTTTACGTCATCGGGATGGAAGCCCCAAAGTGACACTGTGTTAGTTAGGGTCCCCTCTCCACAGAGGAGCATAGAACATGGTGGGTGTGCCCAATTCCAGCCCATCAGCCGTGCTGGGTCTGAGGTGTGAGCTACAGTTATGCATCTCAACACTGAAGTCTGTCTGTTACCAAACCCCACATTTCAAAAAAACCTGCTAGTTCTCTGGATAAAATCAAACTTGCTTCTCCAAGCATGATAGAGGCCAGGGACTTTTCATGTGCTAAAAACCTACTCAACTTTGTAGCCCAAAGTACAGCATTTGCCCGTAGATTCACCTTATCCTTAGTAATCCCGCAGGAATCATCTGCCACAGACCAAACTGGCTTCAGGGGACACTCCAACCCCCTCTGCACTCTGGCATCAAAAGCTCCTTTAATTACAAATAGTGCACCAGAGAACAGGCTGGAGCATTTAAATAAGGCTGATCTAAAGGCTGTGGGCCAAAGAATTCTCACAGAGGGCAACATGTAATTAGGTAATCTGACTCACAGGATAAAGTTCACTCGCTTTCATTGTGGTGCCCCCCAGGGCTGCCTCCACCTGCTCTCTGCTCCTGTGTCCTTGCCCCAGTGTCACTTGTAAGCCCAGCCTCTTGGGGGCCCCCAGTCGGGTCAGAGGCTTCCACATGCAGACCGCAGGGTCCCCCAGCATGAGTTCTCTTTCTTTGTCTTAGAATAATCACTCTTCCCACAGCTCCCTAAAACATCTTACTTAGCATTTAGAGCCTGGTGCACATCTCTACCAAGTATGGTTTTCAAATGTCTTTTACAGTAGTAGCCTTCTTACCTTTTGAGATAAGGAATCTAAAAGTATAACCACCCATGGAGGTATATTAAAAAAACTTTTATTTACCTCATTTACTCCTCATGTTTAGGGGAAGAACAGTTCAGGGTGGGCAGTCTAGTTTAAACCCTTGTTCATGATCATGGTTTTATAGCCTTTCGTTATATTCCCTCTCAGCCAGAGAGTCCCCAGAGATGCAAGAACTCATGCAGGAAAACCATTTAATTAGGACCCACTATGAGGAACCAGGAAACAGACCCTAAAGTACTTGATGACGAGAGCTGTTGATCAGGAAATGAGGTGTTTTCCTTTGCCTTGGTGTAGCTCTGGCTCATATTTCTTTGGAGAGTCCCAGAGGCCTGCCTCTGCCTCTAATGATTCCAAGAATCAGCGTACCTAGAGGGCAGAGTAGGGACCTTTATTTCTGTTATTTGTTGCCATTGCTGTGGTTGTTTGTTTGCTGTTTTCTTTATGAGATGTAAGTGGCAGGCCTTGAGCCCATGGGATCTCTGCCTGGAGACCTGGTATGTGGACTTTCCCGGGCTGATACACAGTGGCCGTCTGTCCACACTGTCTGCCCAGTGGTGAGAATGCATTCCCAGGCAGGCAAACCTTGCTCACCCTTGATGTACAAACCTTTTCATTTGAGGAAGAGAGGAACTAGTTTAAAAACATTTTTGACAGAAATCGAATCTAACCCTTACCATCGTCATACCCAAGTTCTTCCTTTACAGTGAAGTCTTCCCCAGCCAGAAGTGATCTTTGCCTTTCTCCATTAAATCTCAGCCCTGTCCCCACAGCTACCTTTCCCTCTTGTGGTGTTAACTGCTTGTATTTCTAGTTAGTGCTTTCAGCTTTGGTGTTCCGAACTCCATCTAGGGACCTAAGTGGCTGGGACTACATTTCAACTTGATTATTTCCCCCACAGCAATCAATCTCTTATAAACCTTATTAATTTTCCCTACAGTACCTCACATACACTGGTGCTCAATTATAAATTATTAATTCCATTTGAAAAGAAATATGCTGTTAGTTAACAAATTGTAATGCTGAGTGCTTCAAGGGGATGCAGGCAGTGAAAATGAGATACCCTCCCCTCAAGGAATTGATAGTCTAAATGAGGATTAAAAAAGCCGCATGAACAGAAGCTAATAATCCATTTCCACACAGGATCAGTGCCAAAAAAGAATAAGCACAGTTGACTATGCTTGTGATAATCCATTATTTTGTTATCTTTGGTATTTCTGTGTTTTTTCCCATCCCCATAACAACTCTATTGAGTAGACGGCGCTAGGCTTTCTTCATCTCAATTCTCTTATCTGTAAAGAGAGAATACATGGCTTGTTCAAGGAAATGGCTCCATACAAAGTACTGGGAGGCAGACAGCTTTGTGTGTCCTGACTGACGTGAGGCTCACACTGGTTCCAGTATTTTGGACCCTTTCTCTAACTTCTCTGTCATCCTCCTCTCCTGCTTGCTCCGCCTTAGAAATACATTAAGGAATGTTAACCATATTGCTCACTGCCATTAAAACAAGATCAGAGACAGTCTTTTTGGCCAGGATAACATCTTGGTATTTGAATCAGAAGATTTGTTCAAAGACATCTACGCCATACAGGAGTACACCAGAGGTGTCATGTGCTGGTAGTTTGTTATAATGGCCTAAAAGTACATGTAAGCATTAATAAGACATGTTCTGAGTGGACGGTTCTGGGCTAAATAAGCTCACAAGATGCTCAGACTACAGTATATCCACCTGTATCATGATGGTTAAGAGCTTGTCTCTGAAGTATCAGATTTGAGTTCAAATTCGGTCTTTACCACTTGGAGAAGCTTTGTAGACTTTGGTGAGCTACTGCCAGGAGCTTGTTTTCTTATTGGGAAAATAAGCCTGATGATGCCAAGCTCAGAAAAGTTATTCTAATGAGTATAGGTAGTGAGTGTAAAAGCACAGCGCCTGGTATTGCTCAGTAAACGGTGGTTGCTGTGTGCACATTGTTGTATCCCTTCCTGAGCTATGGAGCTTGAATTAGCCTTTGGAGCTGGAGACCAGAACTCTTCCCAGAGAGGAACAATTTACAGTTGAAATAGCCTTGCGTTTCTTTCTTTCAGTGGGGATGCCACATCTTTTCTGGATTTCCTGTAAGTCCACTAGGATGTGCTACTTTGGGTAGATGTCATTAAGTACAGAACTTTACTTTGACCTCTTCACACCCTTGGATAGCTCCAGGCTGGCAAACATTCCTTTTCAATGGCTCAGGAGTTTCTTACCTCTTCCCTTTCCAGCTGTACTTTTTAGTCACCAACAGGGGGCTCAACAAGGGGCGGTGGCACAGCCGTTGTGGATAGGCTACAAAGCGTCTGTCTTCTCATTTAGAGAAACACAGGCCTGCCAGATCTGCCTGCCATCCCTGGCGAGGGAAAAGAAGTGGCAGGTCCTGGGAAGACAAGGGCACAAAGCTGGTCGGAAGAGGGGTCTCCAGAAGTCACTTCTCCAGCCTCTCTGCATTTCTTGGGCAGGAACTAACCCAGAGTGTCTTGTCTGCTTCAAGGTTGAGCTCCACAGACACCGGTGGCAGCCAGCCAGAGGCTGTGAACTCTGCAGAGGCCTCTCTCAGAACCACCCTCTGCCTGGTGGACAGCTGCCCCCCTCGCTTCACTGGCTCACACCCGATCTGGGTGACATTTCCATAATTAATTTATAACAGCAATAACCCCTAGATGAGCCTATTTATAGGTTTGTGCAAGCTGGATAAGAATATAGATTAAATCTTGGATCATTAACATCCTTAAAGGACTTGGGAGAGTTTTTGATTGTCAAATGATATGATTAAGAGGCCTCCCCACTTGGTGTGTCCTGGGAATCTATAACTTTGTCTCCTTTTCCTAGCTCAGAAACAATAGAAGAGTGAAAAATAAACATTCACTCCTTTTACCTTCCAAAGATCCCAGGTTATCATGGGGAAAAACTTTGTCCTTTTAGCAGGCTGCTGGTACAGACTCGACCAGGGTCAGCAGTGCTGAGTGCCCTACAGCTGCTACCTTGCAGCGTGAGAATACCTGCAACTTAGTTGTGACCCTTGACATAATAGCAGGTGGCCGCCAGACCTGCAGGAGGAATTGCTGTGACTTCAGCCATAGAGACAAGAGTGTGAGAAGGACGGCTGTTATTTGAAAGGATGCTATTATGACTTGGACTGCTCTGTGGACTCAATCTTATTTTCTTTTTTGTGTTCTGTTGTTCTGCTTGTAACCTTTTTGAAAAATAACATGTATTGTTTTTCTGGTATAAAAGTAAGACATGTCCAGTATCAAAAAATAAAGGTAAGTACAGAGAAGAAAATAAAGATCACTTATAATTTGACCACGCAAAAACACCCGCTGCTAAATTTCTGTGTGTATGCCTCTAATATAGTCTTCATTGTGACATGGTGCTAGCAGAATGACTCTCTGGACAGGGAGCCCTCCCATTCAGGCGCTCTCTTGACAGATGTGTTTCCTATTGAGGATAGCATCAGACGCCCCGGGGGATGAAAATTCAGCCATCAATAATGGATGACTAGTGACTCCCTGCCTTGCTTGCAGGAGCCTTTTTGACAAACCATCACCCAGAAGTGGCTTCCCCCACCCTTCCTGTTAAATTTATTCAATACACTCAACCCTGTTTGTCCTTTCCCTCCTACATAAGTAGCTACGATGACATTATTGTGTCTCTACCTCTTTCCTTCCCTTGGAGACCATAACTTCTTTTTAAGGCTCTCATGAGTCGTTCTTTATATCCTCCAGCTTGAGAAGGGTACCTGGCCCACTTTGCCCACTGTTCCACGGGTAGAGGCTCAGTCCTTCTGTTTTTGTTTTGTTTTGCTTTTTACTTTTGCTCTGGATTTTAATTAGCAAACTGTCTATAAAACACTTAAATCAAGTGAAAGTCAATACCGATAAGATCATCATAAATGATTACACATGTACACCGATATTATGACTTATAGCTGTTTTTTTTAAATGAATTTACAAACTTTGACCTCCTTGAAAATGAAGATTAGATGTTATGTCATCAGACCCTTAACATAGCACTTGGCATACTATTATAAATACTTGATTAACATTTATTGAATTAAGATGAAAATGAAGAGAAAATTTAATTACCCAGTCTCCTTTTTTTTAAATCTCAGTAGCTAAGTGCAGAGAAAAAAGAGGTCATATAAAAATGATGGAAAGAATAGTATCTTGGAACAATTTTTATGGTACATCTATGCTTTTTTTGTGGTAAGGTATTACTGTTAACCCAAGTGAGGACCCTTTTTAATGATTTTTTAAAATCTTGACACTGCCCTTTTCACTTCTTTCCTAAATGAACATTAATATAAAGCCATAAAAATCCCCTTAGAGCGTTTTCTGAATTACGGCATTGTAAGAATGGGAAAAGGCCATTTGCAGCCATTTGTTTTATGGAGCTTGATTCTGAAGCCCAGCACTGCCTCTGACCCTTCAGGGCCACACAGAGCCATGAAGCTTTTCCTAAGGACAGCGAGCACTGTCATTCTTGCAGACAGAACCAATGCATGTCCTGCACATGCCACCTCCAGAGTCAGCAGTGTCACCACCAAGCGCTGCCTCCCCGAGAGGCTACACGCTATGGGGTAGGGAATGGAAATGCATAATGATGTGTCGAGTGCCTCTTCTGTAGTGTAGATGGATTTTTCAGTCCACCACCAGGATTCATTTTAGCCATGTATCTCTTTGGTCATTTAGTATTTGAAAAAATGAGGCTAATGACTAGAGCCTTTGTCTAGGGCACTGATTTTCAAACTCTTTTTGCCTCCTGAACTCTTTCTCAGTTCATATCAGAGATGGAGTGGATGCCTGATCTGTAAGACAGAGATGAGGATTTGAGTGCCCAGAGCTTCCCGTCACCATTGTGCTAACCCTGAATCAGCTTTTAGAGCTCATGTTAGGAAACCTAGGCTCTAAAGAGACCTTGGCATAAGAACATGAAAGGTGAGCACAGAACAGATAGACTGATAATGAGGACGATCAAAACAATCATAGGCTACATTTTTTGAGAACTTCTGTGTTGCTAAGTGCTGACTATTCTCAAAAAAAACAAAAAATATGGCAAATTGATATGTCTGAGGTCAAGGATGCTGTGGTTGCCTGAGAACATTGGAAACGGATATTGGATTATTTGCAGCCAGGCAACAGGACAGATCCTCTTGAAAGATCTCTTTCTTACTATCGTCGTCTTTAGCCTCCATTGTGCTATTGGAATGGATTTCTTGCAAGTGAGATCAAGAAAAGAAGTAGAACAGATAGATTCATATCCTCTCTCTCTCTCTCTCTCTCTCTCTCCTGTATATGAACAGCTTTGAACCAGGAGTTTAATCTGGGTTATGCCCAGCAAGGCACACTTAAGTCCACATGTGCGGCTCAGTCGGTGTACCCTTTTAAGGGTCATTCAGAATGCTGAAGCAGAAATAGCTCAGGGAAAAAAGCTGATAAAATAACAAGACATGTGCCTCTGCCAAGCTAGGTAGCTCTGTCCTTGGATGTTTGCTTTGACAGATCATAAAGTCACAGAGCAAATCCCTAAGGCTCGCCTATTCCCAATCCCCCATTGTCATTTTGGGTAAAAGACTGTCTGAACCTCTCCAGAAGAGGAGCTAGCCTAGACCTCTTTTCATGTTCATTTCCTGAGCCTCTTTGGATGATAGGGATGATCAGACTATCTGACAAGATGATTCTTTGGGGGGGGGGTTTCCCCCCATTAAGTTTATTGGAACATTTTAGGTATAAAATACAGTTACATTCATCATTGGGATCTTGTACCATTACATGAGTATCTTGGTTCTTATTTTTTCCCCTTCCCCTGCCCTCCCTTCACCCCCTCCACCCTTCCCTATTTGCAAAGACTTTGTTTCCATTTTTTTCCTTTTCTCATATTTTTTCTTTTCCCTTTTTTCCTTTCCCCTACCCCTCCCACTTCCCCTGCTCCTTTAAACCTTTTCTTCCTATTACACAATATCAATTATACATTTTTAAAATTACAATATCAAGATCTAGGAGACATTACCACAGATTTTACAGAATTGAAAAGGATATAGAAAGCATATTACAAAAATCTTTTGAAATAAATTTGACAACTTCTAAGAAGTACCTTGGAAGACAAATTAATGAAATAAACTCTGGAGGAAATATAAAATTTGAATAGCACCTATTAAAGAAAGTATATTCCTAGCTTGAAAACCTACCTGTATGACAACAGCAGGCTCATATACATGTTAACTGATAAATTATATCAAACATTTAAAGCAGAAAAAAGAAGGAACACTTCTCCCCTCATTTTAGGAACTCAACATTGTGCTAATCCTAAAACTGGATAAAGATAATAGAAGAAAAAAGTATGAACATAGATAGAAATTTGTTTAACAAAACAAACTATTAGAAGTCAGATCTGGCAGTATGTAGAAAATGGTTTTGTTATAGGGATGGCAGTGTTGGTTCAGCATTGGAAGATCCACCCCCAAAAGTCATCATTTTAACAGAGGAAAGGAAAAAACCATATGATCCTGTCACTAGTTGGAGAAAAAGTATTGGTCTAAATTCAACAACTGTTTATGGTAAAAGCTACCAGGAGACTAGAAGTAGAACAGAACCTTCTCAACAGATTAAAGACATGTACTCCATTCTTCCAGTGAGAACGCCTTATATGAATGGAGAAGATATAATGCTTTCTCCTTAAGGTGGGGAACAAGGGCAGATATACTTACTCTTTATCTGTCCATTAAACTTTGAAACCTAGACCCCACCAAAATAATCTGGCAATAAAATGACACAGTTAGGATAGGATTGGCGAGGTAGAAGCAAAATCTTTATATGTAGATGAAATGATCATCTACAGAGAAAATACTAAGAAATCTCTAGGAACCGGTATTTGAATTTAGCAGGATTAGAAAACACAAGGTATATATAAAAATTCAGGTCTGTGTATACTTGCTATAAATGAAGAATTGGATATCAAAATTTAAAAGTTACGTATGAGTACAAAGGACCTAGAAAAGTTAAAAAAACCAAACAAACAGTGTTGGAAGACATTTAGTACCTAATTTTAAGACTTCTTCTAAAGCTACAGTAATCAAGGCAGTGTTGGTGTAAGGAAAGACATATAGATCATTGGAATAAAACAAAGAATCTAGAAATAGAACCACACATATATGGTCCACTGAGTTTTGAAAGATTATTTAAAATTAGCATTTTATAGAATATAAACTCAATTCAAGAGCCGAGGAAGAGATAGTGTTTTCAGCAAACGGCACTAGAACACCTGGTATCCATATATAAAAAATTAACCTCAACCCTTTATTTCCATACTTAAAAATAACTTGAAGGGATCTATGAACCTAAATATGAAAGCCTAAAAGTATAAAACTTTAAAAAGAAATTATAAGGGAAAATGTTTATGAATTCAGGGTAGTCAAGAACTACCTAGGATACAAAAAACGATGTATAAAAGGAAAAAATTGATAGATGAGATTCCATCAAAATTTAGAACTTTTGGGGCTGGGGATTTAGCTCAGTGGTTTTGCCGCCTGCTGGGCAAGCGCAAGCACAAGGACCTGAGTTTGATCCCCAGTACCAAAAAAAAACCAAAAAACAAAAAACAAATTTAGAACTTTAAATGACATCATTAAAATGAAAAGTAGTCCTTAAACAGAACATATTTACAATGCATATAACCTATTACCAGAATATATAAAGAACTCTTACAGCTCATTAATAGACAACCCAATTAAAAAGTAGACATAAAAAGATGATAAATGGCCAATATAGCACAAGGAAAGGTGTGCAACTCTAGAATCACAAAAATACTAATCAGTACAATAACAAGATCGAATTATACACTCATTAGGGAGATGAAGTTAAAAGTTTTAAAAGCCTTGTCATGACTTTTTCTTTTTGTTGGATTCTCCCCCTTTGCATTTAATTTGTCACGCCCAATGGATTCATTCTGCTGGGTTTCCTGGGGTTGTGATCCTCATTGTCTTTTCCTAGGATATTGTCTAAAATTTTTTGGAGTGCCAGTTTGGTATTCATGAAGTTCCTGAAGTGCTCTTTATCATGAAAGTATCTTATTTCTCCATCAATTTTGAAAGATAGTTTTGCAGGGTACATCAGTCTGGGTTGGAGGCTGTTTTCCTTTAGGGCTTGAAATACATCACTCCAAGCTCTTCTTGGCTTGAGGGTTTGCATTGGGAAGTCTGCTGTGATTCTGTTGGGCTTTCCTTTGTATGTGATTTGTTTCTTTTCTCTCACTGTTTGTAGAATTTTGTTCTTCTGTTGAATTTCTGGAATCCTAACTATTATATGCCTAAGTATAGATTTTTTTTTTATCAAGTCTAGCTGGAGTCCTATATGCCTCACTTATCTGTATGCCAAGTTCTTTTCCCCTCCTTGGGAAGTTTTCTGCCATCACTTCTGTGAACAGTTTTTTTATGTCATCTGCACTCTCTCCTCTTTCTTCATTGACTCCAATCAGTCTTATGTTATTCTTCTTTGCATCATCTAGCAGCTGCTGGATTGATTTCTCGTGTTCCTTTACAATTTTAAAGCAATTTTTCTTTTCCTGGTCACTAATTGCAATCTTATCTTCTATATATGAAAGTCTGTCCTCACATTGGTTCATTCTGCTGTGCAGACTTTCGATGGAAATTTTAATCTCCTGGAAATCTATTTGCATCTGTTTTATGGATTCCATTTGTTTCCTATGTTGGGATTCCATCATGTTCCTCAGATCCTCTATTTTTTTATCTGTGTCCTCTCTAGATTTGTTAATCATGTCTTGCACTATGAGCACAATCTTTGCTGTTATCTGAGTAATTATTTCTGATTTCATTTTTCCCAGATCCTCTTTTGTTGCCAGTTCAAAGAGTCCAGGTGGTTGAGTATCAGATTGTTCCATTTCATTTCCCTTTGGGGTTGCTCTAGGTGATCTGGAAGTCTGTTTTTGAGGCTTGTTTACCTGTCTTCTCATTTCCATGGTGGGGGGGAGGGGTGGTGCTTCTGGCACCCACATGGCTCAGCTTCTGTGTGCTAGGAGCGTGGGATGGCCAACAAGATGATTCTTACACCCAGGTAGCACCTGAGCAGGTAATCAGTGAGCCAGTCAGTCCACAACTTCATCTCTTCTGGGGCCCATATCTTGGCACCTGTGTAGGGAAGAAGTGAAGCTCAAGTAGTAGATGCTCTGGGAATTTGGCAAAGGTGACCACATGAGACAGACATGGGAAAACATAATGGACTGTCAGGAAATGATGAGAGCTTAGGAGCTCAGAGAACATTCTTTCTAAGAGTGGTCAGAGAAGGCTTCAGGAGGAAGAGGAATTTAAGCAGTGCTGGAAGGTTGAGTGTGGGTGGAAACTTGAGTACCTGAAATTGGGGCAGGAAACTTCTGAGAAAAGACTGAAGTGAGAGCAGGCACGCTGTTCTTGTGGGAACCACACACGTGTGATGGCTCTGAGGTGAGTTTGATGAGAGCCGGATGTCATACTGGAGTACATCATGAGCAGCACACCCAGGGTGGCCTGTGCCAAGTGTAGAACACCTGGCTAAAAACCTGGAAACTTTTAAATAATTTTTAGCAAGGGAGGGACACAAGGCAAGCAATTCATCTAGTGCAGCTATCAGGCTAAATATAAAATACAAGCCAGATTGGCTAATTTGCTTAAAAAGCACAGTGTGGGGAGAAACCCAGAAGAGCTAGTTTCTTCTGGAGCCCTAACCAAGGGAGGCAGAAGTTCATGCCTTCACTTAACAAGCATTTCTGACACGAATAAATGCCACATCATGAGTTTGTGGTCGAAGAAAACTTAACAACAGTGAATTATTTTATGGAATTTCTGGTACAGCAGCCTGAGTTTCTGGAAAAGCTGGTGCTGAAGTCAAGGGGCCAAGGTCCTGCTCAGTCTCCCACCCACACTGCCACATGCTCAGTCAGCCAGGCTCCTTCGGGTCCTGTTCACACACCTCACACTGGCCTGGTAACTGAGCTGGGCTATCGTAGACCTGCACATATTTAATTTGTAAACACTTAATAAGGCACTGTCAGTGGGCTGGCTTGTCTTCTCTGTCGGCCACGTCAAAATCAATACGTCCCCTGGGTATCCTGGCATGATTGTCTGGGCTGGGGAGTCTAATAGGATTAAGTGTTTGGGGTCCTATCTGACACCGCAGCCCACAGTTCTGGTTAGATGAGGTTAAAGACTGGCTTGCCATTTTGGAGGCACGATTGCTTAGGGGTCTGAAAAATCATTAAAGCTTGTCCTCTTAAACGTTGATTGTTCCCTGGTGATTTATTGACAAAACACAAAAAAGTGCTCTATACTGCACTCTAATTATATGTATGAGGCCATAAGATCTCATGGGAAATTAAATAAAATTTACAGCTTGATGGTTTTATGCTCCTGGGAGACATACCTTCTTAATAAGATCTTATAGCTGAGAATATTTATGAGGTTAAAGTCCGTAGGCTTGAGCAAAAGACCTAACCTTTTCACGGGAGGTGGGGATAGGGTGCGTTTTGATTCCTTTGAAGATAAATGATGGTAATGAAAATTTCCAGAGTTTAGGAAGAAGTGTTCAATGAGTTACATCAAGCATTCCTCCCTAAAACCCTAGAGGACAAAGCTGTAAGGGCACAGGGACTTACCACAACCATTTATCTCAGATAAGTCTCCAATTGTCCTACCCACCACCTCTAGAGTCCTTCTCCTCCTCCACCATCCTGTGGCTTCTGCATCTGATTAGCCCCCATCACAGTCTGAAGTGGGGAAGAGTCTAGTTAAGGGCAATTATCTAAGAGGTCATGGAAGGGAAAGGAACTTGAGGGAGGAGAAAGGAAAAAGACTGAGAAAATGAATACAAATGAGAATCACCCTGGTGCACTTGAACCCATAAAAAGCAGTTTCACGTGTTCAAATAGCCCAAAGGGAGTTCCTGGACTTTTGGACACTTGCTATTGTACCGAATTGCTTTCTCTTTGCGTCAAGGGGTGGCTGAGGCCCAGGTCCTGATTCCACAAGAATTATAATGTGCTGTTCTAAATAAGGACTCAGAATATAGCCAGAGTAAGTGGGAGACTGGGGGTGAATCTGATACCTCATCATCACCTTTCTTAACTCCAAATTGTATGTTTATCCCAATGTCTACATGGGTCCTAAATGAAGGTTTATACTTGAAAATGAGCCATTTCAACAAGACTAAGGAGCACTCTCCTGAATTCTTGCTTCTGTGTTTTTTTAAAAATTAATCTGATAGTTCTGAAATGGCAGGAGTTAGGTAGGTGAGTAGGTAGGCAGACAGGTAAGTGTGGAATTAATAGTTTTATTTATGCAAGGAAGGATAATTATGTGAAATTCGCCATTAGGGGCATGTCTTTTATGGATCTATTTTTGTTTGTTTGTTTGTTTGTTTGCTACTAGAGATCAAACTCAGGTCCTTGCGCTTGCGCAGCAGGTGGCAGAACCACTGAGCTAAATCCCGGGCCCCTTGTGGATCTATTTTTTAAGTGAACACTTTTTATATGAAGTCCACATAACTCCTTCATATGTGTGGGTGGGGAAGACATTGAGAGAAGGATTTGGAACCAAAGTCTAGAGGGACTTGGAATACATGAGTCCATCATCCTTCTGGGACCCTTAAATTTAAGAGCTTTATAGCCAGCCTTTTCCCTCTTTGATAGCTTGTGACTGTTTTAGTTTACCCAGAGGAGGCAAGGCACCCCATCTCTAGACCCCCCCACATAATATTCAAGAGAAGCAAATAGCTACTTAATTAGATTTACACAGTGTTCTACCTATGAGCATGACACACATGAATTAAGTCATATCGTTCCTTATTGCCAGGTAGTCACGCTCCTGTACTTCCCTCTTCCAGAATAAACTGAAGTAAAACAAAAGAAAATTAAAAAGACTGAATGCTCATGACTTCGATTTGTCAGAATCAAGCTTGCATTTCTCCCATTTAGTGTTGATTTTTAAAACAAAGGGAAGCCATGACTTAGCGGAGTGGTGGCAAACAGCCTGAATCCCTAGCCCGGCCCACTCTCTGGTTTGTCATTGGGGTATCTCTCCCTGGTCACAGTTTTGTCACCTGTAAAATGAAGAGCTATGGCTAGGTGATTTTAAGGTCCCTTTCAGCTCTGAAATATTATTTTATGGTCCTAGGATTTATGTAGAAGAACGGCATTTCGCTCTATCCCTTGCTTTAGCCTTTTGAGTGAAAGTGAGATGTCTTATCAGTTCAGATAGAGCCGGCTGAAGCCCAGTGTCTCAGATAAAAGGAAAGGAAAAAAAAAAAACTTATTAAAGACAGCTAAGTTCCCTTGATAAGCAGGAAGTGAGAAATCCTGATTTAATTTAAATATGATATTTCTGTCTTCATTAATTTAAAGCATGTATATGATAATATATCCTTTTTTATTTAGTGGTCTGCCCTGAAGGGAAAGAGAGGCTTGATTGTGAAGCAGAGGGGCAAAGGCTTGGTATATTTTAATAAAGATGAATATCCCTAAAAATGCTTGGATTATATGGAAGTAAGATTTGTTGCAAGTTACAAATCAAAGCCTGAATTGTCACTTATCTCCTAATGATACTTCTACACAGATTATTAATTTCATTTTAGAAGCCCAATGAATGTTATATTTTATGACATTGATTAAACATCTTGCTGCCTTCTAACCATCCATCCTTTTCATTTTCAAAAATCCATATCAGAATTTAACAAAAACAGCTCATAAATTTGTATTTTACAGCCTAGCAAAGTTACCTGGCTTTCCTCTCTCCTTTAGACCCAGGCCCATTCTGAGCTGTGGATCTAGGCCATTTCCACTCCCAGAAGTCAGGCTTTTCCAAACCCACCGTGTTCTGTTATCAGAGAAGGACTGATAACAGACGATCTGTCTGAGGTGCAGCTGCGGCTTCTGGGGCTGTGGAGGCTTGAGGGGACCTGTGGGGTGGTAGGTGAGCCCCACCTGGAAATCAGAGATTCGGTCCTCCTTCTCCTGCTCGGACAAGCCAGTGTCTCTCCTCTTCTGTGTCCTGGGAAGAATCACCCCTTGTTGCCCCTCCCCGGTGGGCTCCCAGTGTCCCTGTGGAGCTGCATGAGAGGAGAGATATAAAAGTCATGCCTGTCCTTCAGGGGGAAGCAGTGTGGTAGTGGACCAACCACACCACACTGGTTTGGGATCAAGCTCAGCCATTTTAGGAAAGGTTTAGACTCTTAAAAGCAAGGAGAAAATACTTTCCAGAAGGTTTATTGTGTTATGATTTGGCCTACATGTGCCAGTAGAAGCACCTCCACCTCACCCATTCTCACACTATTGGGCTCATCCTCTGCTTGGATTGGCTCCCATTAGAAGACCCCGTTTGTTCCTGTCACATGTCCCTCACAGTGGCGCGTGGAGTTGCCATTCATTTCTATCCAGAGGGCCTGGCACCTAGATTGCCACAGCAGAGTGCAGCTGCAGCCCCCTCTTCCTCTAGGAAAGAGACATTCTGAGAAACCTGAACTCAACCCTGCATGAAAAACTAAGGACCAGCAGTCAAAGACTGTCACATGCTAGAAAAATAACCTTTTGAGGCTTTGAGAGGGGTAGGTTGGGTCAGGGGGAATTGGAATTGGGGGTAAGCATTCTGCAAGGATTGATAACATCAGAACAAGAATGCCATTAAGTCAGAAGCCCGCCTCTGTCCAGTGAGCCTTCCCACAAGTCTGCAAGCGCTTGGTGGGAGGATGTTAGTGACCCTGGCAGCTTAGAGAGAGATCAGCTGTAGAAGGAAAGAGGCCACCTCAGAACCCCTAAGAGGACCCATTCAGGGCACAGGCCACAGGGGCTAAGGGTGTGGGCTCAGCAGTCACACTAATGGGGTTCAGCTCTGGTCCTTCTCTGTGCCCTTGGCAAAGTTATCCAGCCTTGCTAATCATTACATTTCTCATCAGTAAGAGCTGTTCACTAGGGACTTGGCCATAGCTAAATGAACTAAATGTGTCAGTGCTGAGCACTGTCGCAGGCCAAAGTTAGCTCTTTAACAAATGTTTGGAATTGTCAGCGTGTGTTGGATACCAGTATCTAACTGCTGGTGGTAATGTTTTTGGTTCTATCATTATTTGTTTCGTGTTACTGTTTTTGTATTTTCTCTTAAAAGTGCAAAGAATAGCATCACAAACTGCAGTAAAGTACCTGGTCTAGGCTCTGCAGCATTCTCTACTGTGGGCATGGTGGTGATCTAGTTTTAAGTGACAGAGCCTCATTAAATGAGGCTGGCTGTTGGTGACAGTCCCTCTGTGTTTTGGTGGTGAGAGGTGGGTTTGCACATGACTGAGAGGACAGTGGCTGCTCCATGACTTCTCCAGCATGTTGGGAAATGTTCCTGAGTGACATATTTTGTCCTCCTTTTTCTGTCTCATTTCTCTCCCATCCCCCTTCCCTCCCCTCCCCTCCCCTCCCCTCTCCTCCGCTCCCTCCACTACCTCACCTCCAGCAACCCTCCCTCGTATGCCCTGGCACTGGGGATGTTGCATAAAGGGAAAATATGGCGTGTTTACAGAGAGAATTTTCAAGAAGTGTTAATTTAATATGCTAAAGTGTTCCCTTCAGCATTTTACCTTTCTTGTTGTTTTCACAAAACAGCCAAGACTAAATAATGAGCCCAGGGCTGTGCCCTTTGGTAGCGTGATAGCTCATTACCCACTAGCGGCCTCCATCTGCCCTCATGGCTGCATAGGGAGCCATTACGATTATGATGGAAATCTCAGAAGCCATTACCAAGATGCAACAGAGGGCCTACTGCAGACAGCCTAATGGACTAATTTGTAATTGGGAGAGGGAAATGAGTTAGCGAGCTGGGGCCGGTTTTGATGAGAGTGGAAGTGCGCATGCTAAATGTGATAAATGAATAGGAATGTGTGTTTGCGCAGTGGGCTCTACAAGGCTTTCCATCTCTCCTGGGGACTGGAGGCGTGCTGACAAGCCGCAAGGAGCGAGGAGGAAAGGCTCAGGGGAGGCAAGCAAGATTCAAGGAGAGTAGCTAAGGATAAATCGGTGAGGAAAACTAATGGCAGTAAAATCCAAGGAAATGACTGCATCTGCCATGAAAGTAGTAATTAGGAAGCATTTGGTGTGCGTGTCTTTAACCGTTAAAATAGGGGATGAGTAGGAGCCCTGGCGCTTGTTGTGGGAAATAGAAGGCTGTGGTGCTGATGGGCTGAGAGGGAAGCCATGGCAGAGGGCTCAGGAGGGATAGTGTCCTCAGACCTGATGGTCTGGATGAATTCTGCTTGCTCAAAACAGAGCTCACTCCTGAAATGCCACGGGCACTCTGTCTCCACAGGGCTGCTGGTAACCCAGCAGTAGGAAGCCTTTGCCAGTCCCCAGGCAGCCATTGTGCTGGGAGGGAGTGCAGGCTGGGGTGCCAGAGCTCCAGTGCATCCTGGCCTGCAGACTGCTGTCCTGGGAGGGCTGGAGTCGCTTCATGAGGCCCCACGCCCAGCTCCCCAAGCTGAGGAGTGCTGGGTTCCAGTGTGCCCAGAGCCGCAGATGGATCTGATTGCTGAAAACTGGCTCTTCCTGCTGCCTGTCATTTGGCTCCCACCAGCATGCAGCAGCCTGGCTCCAGTGCTCCGCATGCTCCTGAGGAAGCCTGGGCTTTTGTTCCCTCTCACACAGGTTCAGCTTAGGCCACATCCTGCTTGGGACTGTCCTTGTTTTCAGCTTCTCTTCTTGTCACTCCTCAATTCTGTCCCCTAACCTCCCAGCCCTGGTGTCCTTTTCCCTGGGTCAGACCTTCATATCTTTTAGAGCTGTAGCCCAATCCATAATGTGCGCCTTCCTCTCAGCAACCTTTTGCCCTCAGCCTTCCCTTGGATCTCACTCGGGTTTCCTCCTGGGCCAGCCTGCCTTCAGCTGTCAGGGATGTCTTAGCACTTAGGACTCCTCCTGCTCCCAAATGTTCTCATCTCCTTCCTTGCCTAGGAAGACCTTTCAGCCTTCCTAAATGGCTTAAGGGAAGACACGTATTCCTTCTGGGGAGAAGGAAGCTCTGAAACCAATTAACTGAGCCCAGACCAGTGTTCTTAGTGCATTTTCTCCAGGTAAGAGACCAAGCTGGCTGCCTCCTGCCCTCTGTCCCAGGGGCTCACTTTGCTCTCACATTCCCAAACACACAGGAAAAGTTCCTATTTTTTTTGCCAACTGCCAGAAGATAAGGTTTCTAATTAACTCCTTAATGGGATGGTAACAATCCTGTTCAGCAGAATTTTATTGACAACCTCTTCGGTCACATGAGTGATTCCTATCTACTTTGAACATGAATTTGAGGAAACCAACACAAACCACAAATACACTGAGACAGAAAGCAAATCAATGTAGGAATAAGCAGGCGAGAACTGTTAAGAGACTGAGAAACACTATGAAAATATTAGAAATTAAAGAAAATTATAGAAAAAACATAAATGTAGTTCTGCTTTTCATAGCAGTCATGGAAAAGGGACAGTTGGGTGAATATCATCAGTTGGCAACAGAAACATGTTATTTAACCAGGGGATACTTTTTCCCATCTGGTGTCTACTATTACGTATAGTCATGGGTCACATAATGATGTTTCCATCAACAATGAACCACATACATGACGGTGGTCTCTTAAGATTATAATGGAACTAAAAATTCCTATTATGTAGTGACATCATAGCGTCACAACACATTGCTTACATATTTGTGGTGATGCTGGTATAAACAAATTTATGCAGCTAGTCATATAAGAGTGTAGCATAATTATGTATATACGTAGTACTTGATTATGATAAATCCATGACCTGTAGTTACTATTCTGTACCTTCTATCATTATTGTGAGGTGCACTCCTAACTTGAACAAAGTGTGCTGTAAAACAATATGCTATGTTATGTCTGTTGTTTATGACAGCTCTTGTTTGTATCAAGAGGCTACAAGGAGTGATTGAATTATAGGGTCTAGGATTGTCTAAGTGCACTGTAGCTGATTTAGATGTGTGAACATGTCTCAGAACATCTCTCCATTCTAAAGTGACACGTGACTGCAGGTTACTGGTTATACTGTACAAACCCTTTAGGCCAAGAGCCCCATCATTCATTCTCATCAGTGCCGTATGAAAGATCAAGATTTTCCATATGGAGCTGTCACATAGATGCCCTTAAGCAAAAGTCCCCAGAATGTGTCAGCTCAGGACTAAGGCCCAGAGTGACAGGAAAAATCCTTCTGTTCCCAAGTACCTGCTCTGATGAGTCAGACCTGTGCTTAGACAGCTCTAGTTCGGATACATAAATAATAACAAAGGATTTAGAAGATATACCGGAAGAGATCATCAACCCATTTGACAAATATTTACTGAGCACAGACTGAGGTGCAGTCACTGAATTAATCACTGGAGACACAGCATTACATAATGAACATGGCCCTTATCCTCACCAGGCTTACGGTCAGATTTGGACCCAAGGGAAAGGGAGCATTCTGGGAGAAGGTGAGCAGGCCTGTTGAGCTCAAAGTTTTTTAGAAGTCAGTAACAATGAGATACACAGGAAAGCGCCAAATATTTGGAAACTAAACAGTACGTTTCTAGATAATCGATAGGTCAAGGGGAAAGCCACAAAAGAAATAAGAAAAAAACTTAAAACAAATAATAATAAAAATAAAACCC
Source organism: Heterocephalus glaber (assembly GCF_053883595.1). Taxonomy (NCBI): domain Eukaryota; kingdom Metazoa; phylum Chordata; class Mammalia; order Rodentia; family Bathyergidae; genus Heterocephalus; species Heterocephalus glaber. The sequence goes on along the minus strand of NW_028258381.1, from coordinate 18,201,591 downwards.
TACCAGAATCTATGGTAGGCAGTAAAGTAATGCTCAAAGACAAATTAGCAGGGGAATGCTTGTATTAGAAGGGAAGGAAGGTCTAAAATCACTCAGAATTCCACCATGAGAAGCTAGGAAAAGAAGACACAAATAAACTCAGAGCAAAGGGAATAACAAAATAACAGGAATAATTGAAATAGAATACAAACAATAGAGAAAATTAACAAAGCCAAAGGTTATTCTTTGAAGAAATTAACAAAATTGAGAAACTCCTGGCTAGTATGAGTAAGAAAACAAAAGAACACAAATATCAGTATATCAAGAATGAAAAAGATGTTATCGGCACAGATCTTACAGAGATTAAAAGAGTAATCAGGATGGAAGGACAGAAGGGTAGAATATTGATGTCAGATAACTTCAGTCTCTGGTTATCTGTGGGTTTTGAGGGAATGCAGTAGTAGGCGAGAGGCTGAAATATTCCTTAGAATCAGATGTAGACTGAGACTGTTGATTTCTGCAGTGACCATGGACCTGGCTACACAGCCCACTTAGCACTGCTCCTTACACCAGCATAGTTCCCAGCCATGACGGGGCTCCGATGCAAGTGTTAGATCAGTAGATGTCAAGACTGAGTACAGGTCACCAGTGGACCGTGATCCTTTGCTTTGAGGGTACCTGGACCTCCCCAAAACAGTGTTGGACGTAGACCAATAGGTAACTCTCATAGCACATGTCCACAGCCACAGACTGGAGGAGATTATCTTTCTCCCTCCCAGCCTTCTAAGTTCTCATCAGTCAGGTTCATGGATTTCAAAACAGATCAGATGCCATCCTGAGACCACGAGATCGCATCTTTGCCGTGGTTTCTATGTTTCAGAAAGTGGGGCACTTTCTTTTGAGATGGAGCCTGAATCCAGAGGGTGTCTGTCAGAGTCTCACTGCTTTCCTCCAGTGTCCCAGTCAACATCAGCCAGCCATGCCCTCCTCCAGACCTGGCAACACCTAAGAGCTTAGGAGTTAGCATGGGCAGGGGTAAATGGTATTTAAATGGGTTAACTGGTATTTTTCAGCCTTGAGGCTGTAGACAAGGCTCTAAACCTCAAGAATCTGTCAAAGCTGAATTTTCCCCCACTTTTCAGTCTTTTACCTGGAAGGAATCCTGGCTTTGTGGAACTGGCCCTCCTTCCTGCTCTGTCCCACCTCTCCCAGGTTCATCTGAGAGGCAGTAGTGCATCGTGGCAAAGGGCATGCACCCTGGAGCCAGAGTCTGTATCCTGGGAAGCCACCTGTGCTCTGCATTCCTTAATGCCATTGCCTATGAAGCGAGAGGAATGAAGGTTGCCATCTCACAGAGCCGTGGTAGAAGCTAAGTATTGTAATACAGTTACAAAGTACTGCACTCAACACAGGCCATTTACCTGACACCTAGTACATGGGGATGTATTCCCAAATCCCAGGCCTACTCGTGGGGCTCCTTGGTCTTCCCAGCTCTTGTATTTCTCAAGCTAATTACCCTGGCATCCCTCTTCTTTTTCCTTTCCTTTTTTTAAAATAATTGGTTTGTTTTATTTTGAGGCAGGGTCTCGCTAAGTTCCCCAGGCCAGGCTCTGGCTTGCAATCCTTTTGCTTCAGCCTCCCAGAGTGCTGCGTTGCAAACATGCACATCCACGCCTGGCTTGGCATCCCTCTTCTGAGGGAAGCTCCTTCACCCTGTCCTTCCCAGTGGACACCTGCCTGCCTCACTTCCCCCTGGCAACCTAGTCACATAGTTGTGTAGGGACAGGAGGCCTTGCCCATTGGTGCTGGGCCTTCAATTGATCTTAAGTTGAGACCTCGGAGGCTCTTATACAGTCTTGCAAGTTTCCAAGATTGATTACTTAAAAGAATTAGCTTAGCCTAAGAGGCTAATTAAAAGGTTAGATAGCCTCAGAGCTAAGCGGCCACTGTGCCCATTGGGTACTGGTTGTTCATGTTAAAGCTTTAGTACTGACCAGAGAGAAGTATCACAAAAGGGCTGAGAAGCTGCATGAGGATGAGGAAGAGGAGGGGGAAACAGAAGCCTTCACGTGAGGAATTTAATTTAGTCAAGGATCAGGTGCGTATGTTTTATTTACCTTTTCCAGAACATTCTCCTAGACATTAGTTCACTCTTTACCGCAGACCTGTGAGGTAGGTATGACCATAGTGGACATTTTGTCTGGAATTTAAAGAGCCAGAACCCAGGAATGCCAAAGGATTTGCTTACCTAGGAGCCAGAACGACTTGCTTAAGGTCTCACAGCCACTTCGAGACAGAGCAGGGACATTTGAGCTTAGACTTTCCGGCTGGGCTCAGGACTCAGAAGTGCTGCCTCCGGGGCTCCCTGCAGGGGTCATTGTAAGAAGAGGCACTGTGAACTACGGTCTGGGCAAACTACGTGACCCCCTCTTGGCAGAAGGAAAGGACTGGGCTTGCTGCAAGGCCAACAAAGAGCACTTTGGGACCGCACTTACACTGAGCTTTGGAACTCTGCCCAGGAAGAAGAATGTCCCGGAAGTTTAGCCCTCTGTTGGGTGTTTCTAAGACAGTGTCGTTCTCTCCTGCTGGATTTAATGAATAAATTATAATAACTTGTGCATTTGATCCACCTTATGCATGCTTATTTGCCCTTTCCCCATATTTCCCTTCCTTCGCTTCTACATACTGTATTTATTTTCATGTTTGCTCTTTAATAACTCGCCGCTGATAATTTTTTTGAAAAAAATAATTCCTGGTGATTGCTGATCAAGATGCACATGGCCTTGTTCTCTGTCTAAAAGTGTAAATATGCTCAGGCCCCAAAACTCAGGGAAATGTATATGAGAGGAGGAACACTGACACTTCCAAGGAGAGGGTACTGTTTTAGAAATTCAGTAGAGGAAAGGGCGGATGTTACATGACTCTGGTGGCATGTAAGCTCTTCAAGGAATGAATGATGGTTTATCTGTCTGTCTACAGCTCTTAAGTAGCTTCTTAGGGACTTAAGAATGTGTTTGAAATGCATGTATCAATGAGTAGCTGGATGGCTCATGGGCTGGAAGACTAAATGGATGGATGGATAGATGGATGGAGGCTAAAGCATCAAAGTCAAATCTCATTTGGATCGTTTTATGAGGAAGCCTTCTCAATTAACTCTTCCTCTGGATTCTACCACAATGATTTATTCCAGATTTATTCTGGCCAATTCTCAGAATTTCTTTATGCTATTAAAGTAAAAAGATGACTTATTTAATTTGTTGAGGAAAATGCTCCCTTCTCTTTCTTCCAAAGAGCTGGGGAATATACACTGATATAAACATAATTGAAGGATGAGAACAAACTTTAGAAAGAATGTTAACAAAGTGTACAAATTAGCCTGAATGTGACTTCTGATAAACAATTTTTAGTTTTCTACTGTCTACTGCTTCATGTAATAACTTTCTTGTAAGATCTGCTAATGTCTTTCAAAATAAGCTAATTTATTTTACATTTTATTATACTAAGCACTGTTATTACTAGGTTGTTTTAAAGGGACAAGGAACAGTATTTGGAACTGTGACACAATTCCAGGCAATTAGCTAAAATCTACTAACCAGAAAAAACTGTAGAATGATAGAGCAAGAGAAGTATTCTGCCAAGAAGACAACCAGAAAAATAGTAAGGATTTATGTGCAGCAAATCCTGAAATTAAAATTTAAAATAAATAAATGAGAAAGGGTGATATGATTTGAAATCAGCTTCCTCTTTCAACTAGGCATTCGAGACTCAGAATTAAATGGGCCATTTTTTTGCAGAGCTGATTTTCATGTCCAACACTTTGTCTTCATCAGGAATGTTTTAGTTGAGAAGTGAGAGGAGTCATTGCTAAGAAGCTTGTTTTCTTATACTATGAAAGAGTCTCCAGAAAACAGATATCAAATTGGGAAATCTCTAATCTTTTCCTTGAGATTCTACATTTGGATATTTTTTTCAAAATTATATATTGTTTTACAAATAATCAGACTCTGATAGAGTTAGGCCTTTTTATCATTCTTGAAAATCATCATGGGTCTCAGGTTGAGTCAGCCTGAAACACATAGCTTCGCAAAGAGCTTGTTTGGGATCCATGGGAAGAGAAATACCAGAATGTAGTTGCTTTAGAGATTGGAGCCATCATCAGGATGAGGAGGAGAGTCAACATGACTGGTTTTGATGGTCGTACCTCCCCCATTTTATTTTTCTTTAACCATTTCCCCCACATCCCCAATGCTCCATTCCATCCTTGATCCATAGGTTCCCACAAGTTGCCGTTTTGCCTTGCTGTGTAGGCTCCAACTGAAGTCCATTTAAGAGAACTCGCTGCTGGAGGCTCCAAAGTGATTTACTGCTTAGCAGGAACTTCCCAAGTTGATTTTTTACCTTTTGAAAAATCAAACAAAGTTCAAAAAGTAAACATCACAAGTTGACATCCCAGCCCAAAGCAGAGGAAAAATGTCTTTTATAAATTTTTTGGCACATTACAGAATTTATGAGCATTTTCAGTGTTTTGATTTTTCCCCCCAGTCACTGTTTTTCCTTACCCCCCAGAGTTAGGTGTAGAGAGATTATGTTGGCCGGTTTCCATAATGACACCAAAGAAAAGTAATTTTTAAAAGTAGGTTTCTTCTGTGTTATTTCACATGCATGAAACATCAACATCGATGCTGTGTGGCTGTTACCCCTAAATGTAAAGACATATAAATGGTTGGAGTATTTTATATAAATAGACAAGTGGGGGTGATATTTTTCTTGGTCTCGTGCCGGCCCTGGTAACAAAAGTCTCTCAGTTACCCAGGGCACCTGGGAGGGAGCAAGGGAACAGTTCTGCTCAGTGTTAAGTAGCCTTCTCTCCTATGAATAACCACTTAAAAAAAAAAAACAGCTCAAATTTAATGTTCATCTCCCTCCAACCTAAACTAGGGACCAGATGAAAAGTTCCCTTTGGGGCTCAGTGTTCAAACAACCCAAATTAGAAAACCTCACTCTCTATTTTCAGTCTAGCTTACTTGGGCAGTCACTGAAGTATAACCCTTATCTGTCCAAAATGTCATCTAGAATCTTCCTGCCTCAGGAAGCAGTTGCTTCCAGACTCCCAGGGAGGTGAGGCTGTGGGAAGCATTTATTTTGGCACCAGAACTTTCATGAAGCTCGCCGCTGTTCTCCCTGTCACCCCAGCACATGCAGATGCTGCTCACACACCTCAAACACATGTGGTGCACATACCACACGTACAGTCACACAGGTCATACGTGTGCATGTTCACTCACTGTCTTGAAGCTTTGGCAGGGTACCTTCAAGTGTCTTGGATGGAAAAGCAAAGTTTTTAAATGGAAGAGAATAGGATGAATTGTTGCACTGTTTTCCTTACAGATAACCTGGTTATATGTTCTCATTCCATTATGAAACTGAGCATCTTTGGAAAGGTGAAATGGAAGGCACTACCTTCTCTTCAGAGAACAATATCATCTTGCATGTGGAGACTGCTGTTAGCTTTTCCAAGTTCTTTGCTGGGTGTGATTTTATATGAACTTTCTAGCAATCCTGGAAGATAGTTTTACTGGTACTCTCCTTATTTTACTGCTGCGGAGCAGAGATACGGATGGCCAGGCTCACTGGGGACAGAGCTGAGCAAAGAATTCAGGACTTTCTTTCTTGCCCGCAGTCTTGTGTTGTTAATCCTGCGCTGGCATTGGCCTCAGCACCCACTCTGTTGTGGTAGGAGGTGCAAAAGCACGAGGTCTGTGGCTTCCTACAGACAGAGACCACTGGGAGTTCCCTTCAGGTCCACCTGCAGTGGCCCAGTCAGGATCACCACATTCCAGTGGATGGGGGGCAGTGAACACAGTGATAATGAGCGCATCAGGTAGTGATAAAGGTGAAGGAGGAGAGTAATGCAAAACGTGAGGTAAAGCATATTGGAGTGAAAAGCAGTGGATAAAAAAAAAGGCCTTATTAAGGGGTGACAAGAACAAAGACTTGAAGGCAAGAGAATGAACCTGGAGGAAGTCTGGGTACAAGATCAAGAAGTGTGGAAAGCTTCAGGCATTGCTTTCCCGAAAGCGGGAAACGCTGCATAATCATTGCTCTGTGTGTATGTGTGTGTGTGGTTTGAAAACTTTTCTCAAGTCCCGGGATTGGTACATGGCTTTAATTTTTCCCTTAATGGCTTCCTGCACACGGGGAGCTCTTTAATAGATGCATTCTGGAAGTTGTAATCATCAGTCCTGGGTTGGTATCACATTACCTATGTGGAAAAAGCAGAATTGCTTTGGCACTGATCAGGTCTTGTGGTGGTAACTATATATTCCTGGTTTTTAATGCAGATCATTGAAAACATGTCAGGGCCCCAGTCTCAAGTGCTTCTCTTAAATAAGGGAGAATCGTGTTCTTACACACAGGGGGTGCAGAAGGGACTCGGGGTGGGGGTGGGCAGGAGTGTTCTTAGATTTTAAATGCTAGTCAGCTGCAACCACTAGTTATCTGGAGCCTGTTCAAACTCATTTGGAGAACAGTTGAATTTTTAAAGTGCCTTTTGATTCTCTCTTTCATTTATTTTAACTGATCTGTTGGGATTAGGAGCTTGGTGGGGGAACACCAGAATGCTTGCCAAAATGTGTGAATAATTAGAGCTCAGATGATGTGTGCCAGATAGAAGGGGAGTATTCACACTTCTGATTCGGCTCAGCTAAATGCAGTTGTAAATCACTGCTGCCACAGCAACAGTGCCCTGTCAGGAGCTGTCTGGGGGAGGCTTGGGGCAGGGAGGGGACAGCGCTGCCCCAGTGCATGGGGTGGGGGCTGCATCTCTGTCAGGAAGGCCAGCAGGGTGGCGCCAGTTGGCAGTGGCCAGAGTGACTGTCACTGTGGCGTCTTTTTTGGTTCAGTCCCACTGTCTTGGTCTTGCTGGGCGCCAGGCTGGCTGCCACCTTGACTAATGCGGCTAAGGTGAATCCCTGCTCTCTGGATGTGTCCGGTCTCACAGGGGTGAGACAGTGATGAGTATGGTACTAGGAAAGGCACCACAGCACCAGAGAGCCCTGGAGGAGCCGTCTGTTATGCTGACCCGGAAGGAGAAGAGGAGAGACGGAAAGGCAGTCATTTCCCTCAGAGAGAAAAGCTGATATCTCTAAGCCCAGCAAGATGAGTCAGTGGTTAGAGAAACCTCAGACAAAGGGAACATGCAAAGGCACAGAGGTAAAGAGTCACTTCGGTCTAGGCGTGCAGTGCCCTTTTCTGGCTGGAGAATGGGGAAGAAGCCAGGGGAAGAGGCTGGGGGAAAGACTTGCGAATGCTTGCATCAGAATAGGAAGGGGTCAAGTGCTCATACAGGAAGCTCTTTTTCAAAGTATGTGCTACTCTCGAGATTCTGTTCACTCCTAGTAGCATCCATCTCCCAACTCACCCAGAGAACCCTGCCTCAGCTTCAGTCACTGATGGGGAAGTGGCAGTCTTCTCCAGAGAGACAGGCTGAGCATCCCAAATCTGAAAAAAAAAAACCAAAAAAAAACCCCAAAGCATTCTGGGCACCAACATGATGCCATAAGTGGAAAATTCCACACCTGACCTAACATAGTGTGTAACAGTCAAAATTCCAGCACACTAAAAATATTTTATAAAATTACCTTCACGACAGGCAGAATGGCATACACCTATAATCCCAGTTACTTGGGAGAGGGAGGCAAGAGGATTGCAGGTTCGGAGCCAGCCTGGGCAACTTTGTAAGACCCTATCTCAAAATGAAATCTTAGCTCTTTTTGGAACTGAGGCTGTAGCTCAGTGGTAGAACGCTTGCCTAGTATACATGAGGCCCTAGGTTCAATCCCCCAGCCCTGAAAAAGCAAAACAAAACAAAGCCCTTCAGGTGGTGTGTGTAGGATATCTATGAAGCATCCTACAGAGGTAGGATGGATTTTGTATTTAGACTCGGATCCCATCCCAAGGATATCTCATTATGTACATGCAAACATCCCACAATCCAAAACGCTTCTGATCACAAAGAATTTCTGATAAGGGAGTCTCAGCCTGTATTAGAGCAGGAGAAATAAATGTTAAGAACCACTCCTCTTGCCAGTGGAAAGTCTTAGAAGATTAATAAAGTGAGAAATGAAATATAAGATGGTAAATTTGACTGCAATAGTGGTCATTAGAGACTGGGAATGGCAGGGGGAGGCAGACAGAAAGAAGTTCATTGGGGGCCAGCAAAACAGGGTAGAGGAGTTACTTTTGGTTCTTTTTTAGAGTAGTCAGGTAACTATTGCTTAAAAAAAAAATCTATGATATTCTTTAAAATGACTAGGAAAGAAGAGTACAAACTTTCCAGCACATAAAAATGATTAATGGCAGAAAAGATGGAAATGCTTGTTTCCTGATTTGATGATGACACATTATATGTGTGTATTGAATTACCATAATCTTCTTCATAAAAATGTACAATACTGTCTGAGAAAGAAAGAAAGAAAAGAAAAGAAAGAAAAGAAGAGAAAAGAGAAGAAAAAAGAAAGTAAGAGGGAACTAGCAGGAGCTTTGTTGTAGAACAGTCCATTTGGAGTAGGATAAGCTGCAGGCCTCCTGGATGCAGGTTTGAGGTTATTATCAGGGTCTGAACAAAGAGAGTAACAGAGGAATCCATTCCAAGGGAGATCTCGGAGTGGGATCCAGCTCTTGCTGGTTCCGTGGTGAGCCAAATGGGTCCATTCTGAAGCACCTGGCACTGATCCTAATAATAGCAACCTTTCCTGTGTGGAATCCCCTAGCCAAAGACACAGTGTCCTGCAGAAAGACAGGGCGGAGTGTGTCCTAAAGCACTCCCAAAGTCTGCACCCCTGGCAATTTCCTAGTCACAACCCCACTTCCTCCCTGTCCAACACCACCCTTTCACTCCCTCCTCCCTCAAGTTGCTGAAGATAGTGCTGGTCTTTTAAAAGATGCATTTCTCGATCCCCATTAAGAATAGCATGGTCTTCTCTTGCACCTCTCCCCATCCTGTTCTTTGAAGAGGAGTCCACTTTCTCTGTCCTGGTAACGAAACAAGTTGCTCTGAAATGAACCCACAGCTTGAGATGGGAGTCAAGGCCCAGGAAAGGGAAGGTAGGGGAAAAGCAACAGAAGGGCATGAACTCAAAGCAAATGGTAAAAACCAGCTCCACATGGGGAGTGTGGGGTGGAGAGGAAAGCATGAACACCGCAGCCACAACTGACAGCTCTAGAAGGGAGAGAGACCGGAAGCATACATGTGGCTCTCCACAAGCCTGAGTGGGTCATCCTCACCATTCGGTGGCAACAGGAAGAGGTTCTTTTTTAAAGATGAGGGCCCTTTCCAATTTGTTCTGCCATACCATTGAATCCTTCCACTGTGGCCAGTAAGTCCAAATGCCCAGAGAAGCTCATAGTCTTAGCACCTTCTCCAGCTACAAAGTAATAGACTGACTCAACTGATGCTTCCCAACATGAATACAAAAGACAGTAACTGGAGATGTGGGGAGAAAGATGTAGAGCTCCTTTAAAAAAAAAAAACACAGTTTGTATCTCACCCCTCATAGAGTCAGTTTGTGTGTGTGTGTGTGTGTGTGTGTGTGTATTTTAGAAATATATTAATATAAAACGTGTGCAGTGGTGCATGCCTGTAATCCCAATGCTTTGGGAGGCTAAGGCAGGAGAATGATCAGTTTGAACCCAGCCTAGGCAATTTAATGATTCTTAGCCAGATCCTGTCTCAAAATATAAAAGGGCTGGAGTTGTGCAAAGGCCCTGGGTTCAATTCCTAGTACTACAAAAGAAGGGGGGGGATACATTAGTATAGTGGCATATGGTAACAGTATAGAGATAAGTAAAAATATATCAGGAGAGCTAAATGCCTTGTCTGCTTTTAGACTTGGACCACATGATCAAAAAGTGAAGGCTGGCGAGTAGCGAGCAGGGTTACTAGTTGGAGCTCGAGGCAGGAGAAATGCCCCAGAACTATGAGATTCCGTATAGAAACGGGCATTTGCAGGCGGAGGTGTCTCCTTCCAGCGTGTGGACCAGCCTGTGAGCGCTTCTCTCAGCTGCGGAGAGTTGGCCACGTGTGTAGTCTGAACCCAGAGAAAGGGAAAGTCTGCGTGTAAGGAACACCTTGCACAGAGGTGCCCGCGTCCACTGAGCTTGTCATCAGGCGACAGAGCTACGGATGCGCACGGGTGGTGGAAATGAGCGGAAACCACGTAGGCGCCCGCCCCCTGGGCCTTGCGCCTGCCCTGCTCCTTCCCAGTTTCTTTGCTGTAGGCAGGGCTGTTGTAAGCCTCTTTGCCTTTGCCTCCTGCTGCCCTGAGGCGCTCTTTCCCTTTTGGCAGCTGACCAGCTATTCCTTTTCCCCAAGAGTTAAACTCCATCCTGGATCCTGATTCAAACTCAGAAATCCCCTTAATGTCCTCCGCACAGGTAGCACTAGGGTTCATTCACTTCTGTCATCAACCACGTCTCTGTGGCTCAGGAAATTCCCCTCCCTCACTGCTATCCCGGCCCGTCTCCCGGGTTGGCAGGGTTCCTGGGTGATGCACCTCTCCTCCAGGTATGTACTTGTAAGAAAATGAAAGGAGCACCTATGGTCTCTCTCATCTCATTACGCAGACAGCAGTGTGACGGACCCCCCGAACCGAGCTCCAAGACCTGTAGCTGCAAGTGCTTCTCAAGCATCACTGTGCCTGAGATCTGCTTCAGGCTGCCCTTTCCCCTCCCAAGCCAAATCGCGTTTGCCACACCGCACCGGGTTTCCGGTGACCTTTCCGTGTGGTGTGTCAGCAGCAAGTGGGAGGCCGTAGCCTTTGGTTGCTAGTTACCCCCGTGTGTGCCATGTTGAAAGGGAGGTGGACCACATCTGCCTGAAATATAGTGAGTACTCAAGTAATTCTTGGGTGCAGAGTCCTGGAGGAAGCAGGCCATGATGGAATCGAGGTCTTCTAATGGAATTATTTTTGCCCACAACTTCCAGTGCTGCCTACAGAACCTAGGACCTCAAGAATGTTCGAATCTCCTGAAGAAAAGTTGTGATGTAGTTGTGGCTCCCCAAGAGCTTTGTTTTAGCTCATCATGCGGTTGAGGGAGGAAGGACCCAGTGCGACACATACCAGGAACTCATCGACATTTCCCTGATGATGAGCTCTGGGACGCTCCCCTTCCAGCAAACATAACAGGTGTGTTCTGTGGTGGCTGTGTCTTGTGACACAGGCCACAGCCGAGGAAGACGTGAGCTGCCCTCGAAATGTTATAGCACACACTCCATTGTTTGTCAGCAAACGAGTTACTGGCATTTAGGGTAGGCTGTTCCCACATATCACAGAACACTTAGCAATGCTTCTGTGTCCCTCACTGTCACCTTGACACCTGAATCACATCCCTTAACATCTCCAGATGTTCCCGAGGGGAGGAGAGGAAAGGAGTACTGTCCCCCACAGAGGGCCCAGGGAAGGGTAGCAACAGTCTGAGCTCCTGTAGGCCAAGGGCAGCCTGTCCCTCGGTTCACTCACACTTCTGGCTAACACACTCAGCACGTTTCGAAAGAAGAAGATTGGCCCCCAGGGAGGCTCCCAATGACAACCCCGTACACTGTCACACATCAACCCAGCTATGAAGCCATTTAATGGATCTATTTGGGTCACTAATAACAATGTATTTAGACTTCTAAACTCTAAGTCTAGAATTAGATCTGCAAGTCAGAAAACGGTAATATATGCCTGCCTATTTGTAATGATCCATATGTGGGAAAAAATGTTTGAAAATTGGGTCAAATTCAGAGAATTTTTACTACTGGTAAAGAATCATATTTTTGAAGAATACACTTCCTTTTTGTTGTTGTTTTTTTGGTACTGGGAGTTTCTGAACCCAGGGCCTTTGCACTAATCTATATCTTAGCCCTTTTTACTTTTTTTCTATTTTTTTCTATTTTTTTCTATTTTGGTCTTGCTAAGTTGTCCAGGTGGGGTTTGAACTTGCTATTCTCCTGCCTCAGCTTCCCAAAGTGTGGGATTCCAGGCATGCACCACCACGCCTAGCTTTTGTTTTTTATTTTACACCAACCATCTCCCCTCTACTACAGTCTTGAGATTGCTTGGAGCTGAACAGCAAGCAATGAATTATAATTATAATAAAAAATCTTTAAAAAAATCTGTAATTTTTTAATCTGAGATTTTCATAATTTTAATAAGTCATGGATTTTAAGCTCAGTTATAGAAACCTTTGTAATACTTTTCTCTGTACTTAGACCCTTTCTATCTCTTAGCATGTTGCTGCATAGACACATAGATTTGTTGTAAATTACTAAAATTTTACAGGCTGTTTTCATGTTTTTCTTCCTGTGCTCCCTCTCTGGCTCTTAATAGCCACATACAGTCTTAAACAGAGCTGTACTTAGAGGGATTTAATGCAAAGGGCAATTGAATGGGGTGAGCGGAGCCCCTCCAACCTTCATGTCACAACTTTGCAACATAATCCGAGGCCTGTGTTGAAGCCATCCTGGAAAATATCTGTTTTCACCAGATGCTGTCCTGCATTGTCAGGGAGAAGGTATTAGGTACAGGTGTCAAACATGCCTAATGAGGCATGAGGAGGCAGGAAAATCATAGCAGTGATAGGGTACCAGGGACTGGTGAACCGAATGTGAATCGCAGTCTAGCTGTGTGACTGACACAGACAGAGGGCAAAAGGCTGGGAGGAGCAGTGTCTCCCACAGGTGGGGAGAATGGACAGTTTCGATTACTTGATTGATATCTTCTTATTTGATACAGTGGGTTAGAGAAACAGCTAAGCCACTCTGGAATCATGCAGCTCCTGCAAATGTTCCAAGCTTGGCGTTAACATTTCCAAAATCTACGACAAGCCAGAATCTTCTTTTTCTGTTTTTAGATTTAAATGTGGTATATTGTGAAACTGTCAGAAAGGATGAGGCATATTTTGCTCCTTAGCTTTCTTTGTCATCAAAACATTACAGTTGCCAGGCACAGTGGCACATGCATGCCTGTAATCCCAGCTATTTGGGAGGCTGAGGCAGGAGGATCTCAAGTTCCAGCCCAAATTAGCAAGAGCCTATCTCAAAATAAAATTTATAAACAGGGCCTAGGAGTGTGGGTCAGTGACAGAGCACTTGCCTAGCATTCTTGAAGCCCCGGGTTCAATCCCCAGTACTAAAAAATAAAAATCACAGTAATAGGATGGTGTTCTGTCATAATGCCCACAGGGGCTGTGATGGAAACATCCCGCCTTCATGAACATTGTGTTCTAAGTGGAGGAGGCCAAGTGAAAAAGTATTATTAGTCATAGCTGTGTCAAAGGGTCCACCTGAGCAGAGCAGCACACTGCAGCAGTGGGTAGTTTTGAGAGTTAGCAGAGCCTGCTAGGCCTAGAAATCAATGAATCCTGCTTCACCAGACAGGGAGTCTTTCTGTGGTGGCTGCTCAGTGCCTGCCTCTGGGCCTTCACCCAATCCGTCCTCACCAAATGCCTATCAGCATATTTTTATTTGTTCATTAACCTCAGGGGAGAGCCCCTCTGAGGCGGATCTTAAGGACTTCCTTCTTGGAGGAGAAGTGGAAGACTAGGTGAGAAGGAGAAGCAGAAGCAAAATGAAACCAGATGGGGCGCTTCCTCTCAGGGTCCTCTTAACCAGTTCTCCCAGAGCAGAGATAAAGATCAAGTTAACGTGAGGAATGTTGATCTTCCTAAAAGCAGCTCAGAGTGACAGACCCAAGACAGGTTTCCAAACAGCTGTTATTCAGATTAGAGGCAAGGACTTGATATATTGCTCCCATTAGAAAGTGTCCTAATGGAAAGGGTCTGCTGCACTTTCTCCTGGTCCCATCTGAATTGAACAATTGGAGTATTTTGAATCAAGGGTCATAAGTGTCAACAAGATGGAAAGCTTTGCCTCTTGATTAAAAGAGGCCTGTAAGTTACTTAGGAAGTTCTTGCTGGCAGGAATCGCACGTGGGTCCTCTGCACACTGTTACACCAAGGGGAGTCCAGGACAGCCCAGCAGACTCAGACAGAGCACGCCTGGAGAATTTATGCCGTCCATGCCAAAGTCTTGCTGACTTTGGGGGAGGGTGGCGCCTCTCAGGTTTCTCTGCCAGTTTGTCCCCTGCCAGGAGGGAGACTGACGTGGCACTTCCGTCTTCCCCCGTGTTTGCTTGTTTCAGTATCAAGCGTGGCTTAGTTCCTGTCAGGTGCATCGCCGCCCCTTCTGTCCAGTGTCAGGGTACACGTCATACTCCAGGGCCAGCAATGGCCTTTCTCTTATCCCTCCCTCCTGCCACTCTGCCTCCCAGCCAGGTTGAGAAGCCCTGGAGGATGATGTCAGGCCCAGAGCAGAGGGATGGGGATGGCCCCAAACCCCAGGTGCAGTCTCCAGTCAAGCAGCATCCCTCAGGCATCCTTTTCACCCGAGGGACGGAAGGTGAACGTGCAGGAGTCCATTGGCCTCACAAGAGGAGGCTGAAGACTCCCCGAGAGAGAGGAGGAAAGAAGAGTGGTGGAGGGGTGGCGAGGAGCGGGAGGAGAGAGCCTAGCAGCAGTAGCGAGGGCGATGGCGTCTGGAGCGAGAGGCGACAGATGTCTCTAGGTAGATGCCCTTATGGCAGCGCTTCTGGAGAAAGAGGAAAATCCCAGTAATATTAACAGGGCTACAACAAATGAAAATTGGAAAATAAGCAGATGGAACATGCCTCATAGTTTAGCTTTTATCATCAATAATTCTGAATCTGCAAGTGAATATGGCTAACTGTAGTTCAAACCATCTGCCCATTACTGCTTTTACTTGAATACCACTCTCCACCAAGACTGGGGAAAGATGGAGAGAAAAATCATTATTCTCAGCTGTCCTGCCAAAACCAGCATGTGACCCGCGCCTAGCAAAAGGTCAGATGCTGACAGACACCGTCCATCTCTGGAGACAGCAGGCATTGACCACACAGTGTTCTTTCTGGGCTTGGGAGGACCCCTTCTGGCTGCCCTTCTGATTTCAGGTGTAAGCCCCTCAAAGCCAGGCGCCATTGTTGCTTCTCACAGGGTGGGGCCCACCTCCCGCTTTATTATCTCTAGAGGAAAAATGACCTCAGTTAAATGTTTTATGTGTCTTGGCCCATGCTGAGCCATGTCCTTCCAGTATCTTAGAGGCCCATCTATGGTCCAGAACAGCACTGAGAGAGGTGAAAGGTATGAGTGTTGTACCCTCACAGGGAGCTCAGAGTCTGGTGATTCTGAGCAGGCACCAGCCCATCCTGACCACTCGTATTTTAGCCACTTTTCCCCTTGCTAGGACAAAGTACCCAACACCCACAGCTTAAAGGAGGACAGGTTTCTTTTGGTTCATGCCACAGTTCCTGGTCAGCTGTCTCCAAGGCAGAAATGGCATGGTGGACGGTCTGGTGGAGGAATAGCTGCTCTCAGTGGCCAGGACACAGCCAGGGGAGGAAGGGGCTGGGGAGGGAGGTGCTGTACTCCCTTCTGGGCCACACCCAGTGACTTCCGGACAGACCCATGCCCTAAAGGAGAGTCAGCCAGAACCTCATCAGTATGACTATGACCTCATCACCAATGAGCACAGCGCCCCATGGCCAATCACCTTCCACACATGAGAACCTGGGAGGACACTCCAGGCCCAAAACACAGTAATCCACTTTTTAAAAAGTGAACTTTTTGTTCAGAAAGCAATATTTTAACAACCTTACAGAAATATGTTTTAATTCTAAATCAACCACAGACTTAGTTGCAGCCTACTGTACCTTGCATGTTCCCTCTTCCTAGACTAACCTGAGAAACAGAGTCAAGATTGTATCACTCGGTAAACTGCTTTACCAGGAGTGCTGTGTCCGAGGTGCTGATGAGTGTGAGAGCAATTCTTTTTTGTCTTTAATATGACAGCAGCCGGATTTTTATTGAGCTTTCCTGAGCATTAAAAAAAAAAAAAAAAACCTACATGTAAAAACCAACCAAAAATATTTAAATCTAAAGGAAGAAGGTCTGAAAGACGTGTGTCTGTGTGTGTGTGTGTGTATGCATGTACCTCGTATGTGCCGTGTGTACACAAATACCAAAGGTATTCCAAGGACTTTTAATTTCTTAGGTGTTGACTACTGTTTGTTCATACCCCAGTGGTGTTAACAAGCAGTAGATTGTTAGCGACAATCACACTCTTTCCAGCACTTACAGCAGAAGGCTTGATTTAACGGAGGAGCTGTCATTTATTATTCTGTTGTGCAATTCCAGGGGGGTAGCTCACTGATCAAGCTCTGGCTCCAGGAAGCAGAGGGATTTTTTTTTTTTTTGGTTATGTCTAAATCCTCAATACAAATTGCAGTATTTCTGGACTCCCAGCGGGACCCATTAGAGCCTGTGGGGCATTAACGATCATTAATAGTGCTGTCAGAGTGAGGGGGCAGGGAGAAAAGGAAAGACAAGAGGGAGGTAGAGGGAGGGGAAAGGGAGGTGGGGAATAGTAGCTGGGGAATTGCGTGTTTTTTTCAGAAATGGAAAATTAATACATCTGCTTTATTCGTAGCGCCCAATGCAAGATGTTTGTTAGCAGGCATCTTTAATTATATAGGTTACTGCCTGCCAGGGACTTATTTTCACACACTGAAATCCTTCTGTTGCCTCAAATCCTTCTTCCCATTTCCACATCCTTTCCGCCACCTCCCGCAGTGTCTTTCTCTTCCCAGAAGACACTCCTAAATCTCCAACTCCAAAACTGAAACAGGAGGAATGGAGGAAATCCGACTGTTTCAGAGGAATGATTTCCTTCCAAGCAGAGCATGTGTACACACACAACGTTTTGCAGCCATAATTTTCACTCTTGCTTGTGATAGCCTATTAACTGTGGCTCTTTTGAGGCATTTAAGTATATACTTAGTAATCAGGTAGGAATGTTTTGATCGCTTACTAAGTAACTGCTTATCAGTGCTGGGAGAAAGGGCTAGGTATTAATTACTTGGGAGACCATACAAATGTTTGCGTTGTAAGCAAGAAAGACCCTGACTTGGGAGTCTTGCTCAAACTAGAGACTTTTTCAGGAATTTTCCTTCTCTCAGAATCCTCTGTTATACTAGAGAGGCTCATCTTTGTCCCCATATGGTTGTGGGTTTTTTCTCCCTTCATTTCATTTTTCTTTTAATCTCAGATCACTGCTACCTAATCCATGTCAGTCATATTCCCAAACCAGAGAGAGAAATTTTCCACAGCAACAATCAGTGCCCACGTTGCTTCCGTTGCCCTAGTTCAGGTGTGCATGACCACACACTTAGACTGGAGTGCCTGTGACGTGCTGGACCTCGTGCTTGCCGCTTGCCGTCTGAGACACAGTGGAGGGGACCTCAAGACACCACCCCTGCCCTGGTGAGGCTTTTGCGGTGGTGAGACAGGCTATATGAGGGTCCCACACATTCATGTAGAGTCACGGCCCTAGAAGCACAGGAACTGTGAGAAATCACGAGGCATTCCAACGGAGGGAGGGAGGTGGGGACAGTGTCCCTGGGAAGGTACAGTTGAACAGATAGAAAGGAAAAATAGATTAGTGACTGCTTTTTCCCAGATACCGCGTTGTTTTTCCATGAATTCATTTAGTTAATTCTTAGAAGAACCCTAGAACATAGAGAGGATTCTCTTAATTTACAGATGAGGAAACTAAGGTTTGGAAGAGAATGAGCCGTGTATCTGCCGCACATGTCAAGCTCACTGCACACTCGTGGCAGAATGAGCTGAGATGCTGAATATTTGACCCTAGTCAGGTAACTCTTCAATCTTCTCTTTAGCGCCTGAGCACACGTAAATCAGGCTGAGTAAGCCGTTCAGCTATCACCAAAGAATCAGCATGGTTTGAGTGCTGTGCACGTCAGAGACAAAGGCTTTCCTTTCTGGTGGCTTCCCAAATTAGGCACAGCAGAAGCGAAAGAAATAGGTAAGACACTCAGCCCATCATCTGTCGTGTGAACGAAACACAACTTTGTTTTACCTTCCTAAATAACTCTGTTTTCCACTTGAAACTGTACCTCTAAAGGGAACTTGAACTTAAGTCACTCCTAGCGCATCCTGTGTCCCCAGAGTTGGGTTTATGCCGTGTCTGGCCTTTTGCTAAGCGATACTGAAGCCTGGAAGACCTCTAGTCTTTATCCCCCACCCAGCTCAGTATTGGGACATTGCTCATCCTTATCTACTGAGAAACAGCAAGAGCCTGGTAAGACCACGTGTCCTCACTCGCTTTCACCTGTGAGCTGTTCCACGATAGTGTCTGTTTCCCTGCCCTTCAGAGGTCCACAGCGCCCTCCCTGCCTGTCCATTCTGGATGACTCTGTTTCTAGGCTTACTGAAGCCCCTCCCAACACTTCAGCCACTAGCCTTCCTCAAACTTGATATTCTCAAGTCCGATATTTTTGTTTGTTTGGTTTTTGGTGCCAGGGATTGAACCCAAGGCCTTGTGTATACTAATCAAATACTGTGCTCTACCACTGAGCGACATCCTCACCCTGCATTCCTACAGAGTCTCATGGCCATTAAATTTAGCCAGTGAAGAAAACTAGTTTTCCCTCTTTCTTGGGCAGAGAGAGCTTTAGTTAGCAGATGTTCCTAGGAGGGGTGGCGAAATACTCTGATTCCTTGGTTTTCATAACACAGTGGTCCCCAAAGTGCAGTCCACATACCCAAGGGGAGGTTCCCAAGACACTTTCAGGATTCTACAAGGCCAACACTGTTTTCCCAACAGTAAGACATTCTCTGCCACTCTCACTTCCGCTCACTCTCTGATGAATGTACAGTGGAGTTTTCCAGAGGCTATGGTTTGTGGTTGAGGTAGATTGAATCTAAAAGCAGGTAATAGAGAGGATACAACTGTCTTCGCCTAAGTCATACATTTTACAAATTTGTAAAAACATAAAAAAGTGCCATTCTTCTCACATTCTGTTGTTGTTATTTGGAAAATATTTATTTTTTATAAAAATGTGTCATTTGTTAACAATGTAGGCTTATTGATATTTGAAGTGGTATTTGAAGTGTATTGTAAGTGTATAGGCTTATTGATATTTTAAGTGTTAACAGTGTAGGCTTATTGACATTTTAAGTGTATTAAGTGTATATTTTTCTCACTTTAACTTTTAATAAGAATGACTATTTGTAGATATCACACAAGAGCCTTTTGGAAGTCCTCAAAAATTTTTCCAAGGGCTGGGGTGCTAGGACACTTGCTTAACATGCAGGAGTCCCTGGGGTCAATCCCCAGCAAATCTCTCCCCCCCCCCACTTCATTTTAAGGAGGTAAAAGAGACCGAGGGCAAAAGCACTTGAGAACTCATTTAGTAGGAGCACAGTGAAAAAGATGACCTAGTCAGATTTCCACATGAAATCAGCCACTTGACAGTTTCCCAGCGTGGAGGTCGGACTGCATCATTTAGTGACAGGGGTTGTTGTTTGGATGCAGTGCTTTGATACTAGCTAATTCTTACTTCCCTTAGATTTGGAGAAGCCATTAAAAAAATAATCTCCTGAATCCGAGTCATCACACATCCCGGTTTTCCTGGGACAATCTCAACTATATATCTCCTTTGTCCTGGTATAATTATTAAGAGTCCCTCTTTCACTCTCCTAAGTGTCCCGGTTTGATTTATAAATTACAGGTCAGCCTTCCTGAACTCCAGCCAACTTCATGAGGTTGTAAATGACAATTACAGTAAGATACCAAACTTGATATAATTCAGAGTCACGGAAGCAAGCATCTGGGCTGATTGACAGGGATGTGGCAGACAACATGCATTTGTCTGTGACCTTTCTTGTTTCAGCTGTGGCTGTGGGTCTCCACGTTTGTCTCAACCGGGCAGTCAGTGTTAACTGTCAAGGCAATGATATCTTGGCAAGGCCAAGTGGGCCACATGTTCAGAAAACTCATTGGCAGCTAGCAATCCAGATGACCCCATAACCATTCGATATTGGCGACACAGAGGCGTTTGCAGGGCTTTTTTTTTTTGGCCATTGCTAAGACTCTCGAATCTAAGATTTCAAATGCTGTTTTGAGCTACTTGATTCAAAGGTGAAGCCAGACCACTTGGAGGGAAGTGTGAAATTCTTTGGAGTTCTCCAACTCACTTAGGACTCTATAAAAATTATCCGGGGGTCAGAGGCAAGGAAGCAGGTGCCGCCTCAAGTGGCCTCCTGCCTGCACCACCCTTCGCAGATTGGGGGCTAAGCTGGGCTATAATAGCCGCCTTTTCCTCTCACTCCCCGATGGGAAAATGTCCATTGCTGTCCGTAGGGTCAATTTATATGATTTGGGGCAAACTTTAAATGCCTCCCCCGCCTCCCCCAAGTCTGAGATCCTTGTTAAATAGGAAACTTTTCTGTCAGGTTCTGGGCCTAAGAACACAGAAATTGGAATTCTTTTTAATTGACCATATGGTTAATTTTGCAGCTCTCTGAAGCTATAAATCTTTGCTGAAGGTGCAACCAAACAGAAATGTCACCAGAGGAAATAATTGCCTTTGACTTTTTCCCTCATGTTGTATCCCAAAACTCACTTTAAAAAAACACCTACACACACTGCTGAGTGAAGTGAGAGAGCCCAGTAGGTCTTGGACAAGCAAGCGTGGCAGGGATCTATCAGGCGGGCGATCCAACAGTTCAGCCACATTCTGAGAGCTTGCAATTTGGCTTTTGCTGGTGCCAGCAACTACAAAAGAGGCCTACTCAGCTTTAAGCACTCAAGTGTTGATGGACAAAATGCTAGTTTAACAGATCTGTGTAATGGGGAACAGGTGAATAAATACAGGATTAGTGAGCCCTTCACAGTAACAGCCTTATTATCACATGTTATGTGGGGTTTTTGCCTCCATTTGACAACTCGGGTTGTGTCAAATTTTTTAAGTAACACAACATGGAAGAAACCCTTCATAACAAAGCACTGAAAGAATTAATCAAGATTTATGAAATCTCTGGGTACTAGTGGTATATCAACCAAAGTGGCTATTTCTGATCAGACCCACAGTCTCCTAAATGAATAAATGGAGAGCACAGCACTAGAAGCCACAGCCTCCATGAGAGACACAATTGTTTCCCGTAATTGAAGACAGCAAAAGCCTGTGTGCGATCAAAGAGCATTCCATTAGGACAGTGAGGATGTGATAAGGGGACGGATGGAAATCTGCCCAGCGTGGAGGACATGTTATTTAGCCCCCGCCCCCAACATGCTGCTGACAACCGGAGGAAACCTCCCTGGTGAAGCTTGCTGCACTTCTACATGTTCACTGAAGTTCACCTTTTGCTCTAGGGAATTGTTTCCATACCCACCTAACCCCCTTCAAAGGAAACAGTAGTACTGCTGTAGAGGTTATCTGCTTTTCCTTTGAATCACTGAAGATTTATGGAATAAATACTGTATGTATTTGTTTTATTATTTTGAACTTTACATAAGTGGTGTCCTCCGTTTCTTCCCCTTTAGAAGTTTTTTCTTAGTTGTACACTCTTTTGGAGATTTGTCTATTTTAGATATAACTCCAGTTCATTGTAGCTACTGTATACTCTTTCATCATATGGATGAACCATACTTTGTTAATCCTCCTATTGAGGATATTTATTTGATTGCTTCTCATTTTTAGTATTATGAAGAATTCCACATGAATTTCCTTATGCCAGGGTGGAGTTTTCCAGGTCATGAGCGGCAATACCTTCACCTTGACTGCTTATGTTGGTTACTGTCTGCAGGAGATGAATTTACTTTTGTGCCCTGGAAGTGTTCAAGGGTTTCCTTTTGTCACATCTCGCCCAGTACTTACTGTCAAGACACGTTTTAATATCTGTGTAACTAATAAGTATAAAATACTATCTCACCATTATTATCATTTAGATTTTCCCCACTACTTGTGAAATCGGTCATCTTTTTACATATTTATAGGCTGTTCAACATATGGATGTACTTTCTTCAATTTTTAAATCTTATCTTTTTCATGTTGACCTATGGAGTTCTTTATATACTCTGGATACTAATTTTTTTCAACTATGTGTTTGATAATCATTCAGTATTTCCTTTACTCCCTTTATGAAGATGTAACCAAGTAGTTGGGAGGCTGTAGCATAAAGAGTCTTGCAGGTGAGCTTCAGGAATCCAGAGTCTGTCCTAGAGCCAATGGGGAGCCATTCAATGTTATTAAAATGACCAGATTTGCTTTATTAAAAAAAAAGGATAACAGAATAGGGGATGGATTGCTGAGAGAAGAGACGAGAGACACTGAAGCCAAATAACAGGCTTTTGTAAGAATCCAGAAGAGAGCTGATGAGGACTTGTACCCAAACCTTGACAGTGAATCCTAGGATGATTTCCCAGTATTTGTGGGAATCATTTGGGAAGAGGATGAGGAGTGGCAGTAGAAATTCAGTGGAATGCTGGAGCCTGGCATTTTTTGATTCACAGAGTTGCTTTCATACCTCAGTGAGGGTGGTTTCCATCATTCCTTTGCCACCCGAGTGTACTTGCTGGGTTAGAGATTTGGTGGATCCCTGATGTCCACTTACATTTCCCTTGAACCAGACCCAGTGGGACAGTCTGTCAGTATTGATAGATCTTAATTTTCCTATGGCCCTCACTCGTTCCCTTCATGCCACCTTGCC
The DNA here is from genome assembly GCF_053883595.1 of Heterocephalus glaber. Classification (NCBI taxonomy): domain Eukaryota; kingdom Metazoa; phylum Chordata; class Mammalia; order Rodentia; family Bathyergidae; genus Heterocephalus; species Heterocephalus glaber. Next base: position 18,178,986 of record NW_028258381.1, on the reverse strand, counting down.
TGCCTCTCCCTGTCTCTCGCTCTCTCCCTCTCCTTCTCTCTTTTTAAAAAAATTTTATTTCCCATTTTAAATCATGCACAGTGTAATACAATAAGCATTAAATCATGCAAATTGGTCTGGGTTACATTTTGAAAAATGTTAAGAGGAAACTGTTAAGAGACCAGCTTCTGACAGGCAATGCATTTTAAAGTTGAGGGATTTGAAATATTTCAGCAGTGGACCTAAAACAGCATTATAAATTAGTTCAACTTATCAGCCCTAAACAGAATTATTCATCTTCCAAAAGGGTATTTCATGGCCGCTGGGCCCAAACGATCGTTCACCTTCATTTTTGCCCTGCTCTAAGGGTAGGTCTCACTTTACTGAATTCTCCTGATTCATTACTGTGTGTTACTTTATGAATTTTTTATCAGCATTTTAATAGCTCTTTCAGATGATTGAATGTAACTGATTCTTGTAGCAGAACACTGATTGAACAGAGAGACAGTAATGTATGTCGTAGGGGTTAGCTTCAAGCCAAGCAACAGAGTTTTTTTTACCTATAAAGACATGCCGTTTTTCCCCTCAGAAAGAGTCTCTGCAGACAGAAGGAGCCCCCCTGTTCCCACACATCCCCACCTTGCTGCCCTACAGGATTGAGGAAGGAAACTGCTGTTTTCTGTTGCAGGCACAGTACTACAAGCAAAGAGGAGAAAAACCAGTGCAGGCCTGAAGCATCCCTTTTGCCTGTCAAAAATACCCGACTATTAAGATTTTGGAGATTCTTGGAGTAGGAGAAAGACACGAGACTTGCTTAGCCAGTAGGAGCAGGGTCTGTGGGCAGAGGATCAGAGTCAGAGCCAGTCTTGAATCTGGGCTGCCATTCACTTGCTTTGTGACCTTGGGTACTTTATTCCATTGTCTTCAGTTTTTCATTCACCCTTAGATCAGAGTAAGCATGTTGCTGTGAGGGTTAAATGAGAAGTTTTATTGGAAGCTCCAGGCACATAGCAGGCCCTCAGGAAATGTTTGTTGCATATGAATAATGTACATGAAAGCACTTTCAAACTTCTAAAGCACTGTTCAAATATAAGTTATTAATATAAGCCAGACTGATGCTTGGGCAGCAGAGGAAGACTTCTTAAGATACTGCGTGCTAGGTTGAATCATATGAAATTGCCCTTTTATATAAGGCCAATTTCATATTGTTTAACCCAATCTTTTTGTTATTTGATCATATATTACTTTTGTGGCTAAAATGGAAAAAACATTGGGGAATTTACATTTGAGTTCTTAGAGAATTACATAGTTATAAATGATAGTAGAGATCATTAAGAACAATTCTGTTAGTAAGAAAATTGAAGTTCAGACCACACTAGTAGTAGAGTTTTAGTATTGATACATGAGTTTGCTGATGTCAGAGGAGTGGACATACCTGAATTTTAGCTGGGCTACGGCACCATGTGATGCTTTGCATCTCTTCTACCTCAGAAAGAATCCAAATTGGAGTTCACAGAGCTTAGTAGAGACTCTCACAGGAGAACCAACTGGAGTTCCATGTTGCTGAGCATCTCGCATATGATCTGTGTCCAGTTCAGTTAATGATAGAAATGGCTCACTTTTCCAAGCTCTAAAAGATATGGATCACCCCAGAAAACTATGTAAATGAAAAGGCTGGCAGGAAATGAATGGAATTTAAATGTTGTATTCAGTAAATGAAAATATAGCCATTTGGGCAGATTTTTTTTCTCTCCATGAAATCCTGATACAGTGCCTGAATCATCAGTATCTGTATTTATTTCCTGTTCATATCAACATCATAATGGAAATTATATTCATAATGTTCATAATTACAATGACCATTCAGAAACAAGCTGGCAAGGCCTGGTCTGAATTTATTTTAATGTTCTTTTTTATGCTTAAAGCTAAGTCTCCAAATGTACTTTTAAAGTTATTTTTCACAGTATGTATTTTAATAGGATTGCAGGATTGAAATATAGCTTTTTATGGGGCAAGCGGGACACGGGAAAAGTTATATGAAAGTTGGGTAAAGATTGGAGAGTTTTATTGTTGATTTTCATAATTATACTAAATCATGTGGTCAGAGTGGGACAAATGAAAAAAGAGACCCTGGAGAGAAGGTCGCTTATACCCCTTTCATACATTCAGTTACTACCTAGTGACTTTTTCCCTTTAGAAAATAAAGCTAAACACTAAAAGCCTTTATTGACTCTGTTTGCTCTTTGCTTTACATCTATTCCATATACTTTTTAAATTTTTTTTAAAAAACACAATATGCCTTCCCTATCCATGGGATTCTATATCCATAGGTCCAACCAACTATAGATTGAAAATGCTCGAAAAAGAAATTACATCTTCACTGAACATGTATAATTGTTTTTTGGTCATTCTCAAGCAATACAGTATAACAACTTCTTTACATGGCATTTACTCTGTGTTTGGTATTTTAAATAATCCAGAAACAATTTAAAGGGCCTGAGTATCTAAAGATCTTGGAATCCCCAGATAGTGGTGGGGTGTTCTGGAACCAAATAACAAGAAACCTACAATATCTAATAAAAGTGGTAGCATCAACTGCATGGGAAGATGAAGGATGAGCCCTAATATGGTTCAATGGAAGATTCAAGTGTGTTGGATTCAAAAACTCTCAAAAGGAAAGGAGTAATGTCTTTTTTGAGGAAAAATTCCACTGTCAAATGGGAGAGCACTTTGAGATTTAAGTCTGGTATTTGATGGAATTAATGGTGAGCAATGCCGCATCATTTCTTCCCAGCCCAGCTCTGGTGCCTAAAACCAATTATTCTGTCACAAAATGAATAAAACTTATGTGTGAGTGCCACTAAACCCCACTGATAATTTAATATAGAACATAAACAGAGTGTTAACCATGACGAACTAACTTTGAGATAAATCCCAGAGCTGAAGATTAGGCCTAACAGCTTATGAACATATAGCTTCACATCCATCCTACGCCCAACAATTTATTCAGGTGACTGGTACATATCTTATTGCTGTTTTATAGAGGGAGGAAATTAAGACTAGGTGAGGTTGTAACTTGTGTAAGGACATTCAGAAGTTAGTGACATTAGCAGAGTTCTGCCATATCACTCAACCTGATTAGGTGTTGCCGATGAGAAAGGTCAAAGGAAAAAGTAGTCTGGAGAATCTGGATTGACAGAAAGGCTGTTAGCCAAGTGTACGTTTTAAAGAACTTTATTGAGTTACAATTTATGTATCATAAAGCTGACTCATTCTAAGTGTACACTTCAATTAGTTCTTTATATATTATGGATGTAAACCCTTTGTCACGTGATTTGCAAATATTTTCTCTCCAACTTTGTGTTGTCTTCATTTTCTTAATGATGTGTTTTGAAGCACAAAAGTTTTAATTTCAATGAAGTCCACTTTATCAGTTTTTTCTCTTATGGTCCATGCTTTTGGTATCATATCTAAGCAAGTTCTGCCTAATCACAGGTAATGTTTTTTAAAATAATTACTATCAAATCTTGGTCTCCCTTGTTCTCTCTCTCTGTCTCTCTCTCCCTCTCTCTCTCTCTCTCTCTCTCTCTCTCTCTCACACACACACACACACACACACACACACACACACACACACAGAGGCATGCATGTGCAATCGAAGCCTCGAGTCTTGCATTAACTCCTGATTCCCTTTGGAGTAAAACCCAGGCTTGTTGCTTTGGTGCCTTTGCTCCCCAAGTTCACTGTGCTCCGGCCTCTGTGACCTCCAAGTCGTTCTTCAGATGCACTAAATCTACCCCTCTCCTGGGCCTTTGCTCTTGACCATTTCTTCAGCGGCCTGGAACTCTCTCCCAGTTCCTCTTAAAGAGAACTCCTTCCTCTCATTAGCACTCAGCTTTAGATATCATGCCCCTAATAAACACTTCCTAGGTTACTCTGTTTAGGAGGAATTACAGTGGTGCCTCGGTTCACAAACTTAATTCTTTCCGCAATTCTGGCCACAAACCAAATTGGATAAGAACCGAATCAGACAAGATCGGGTGCATTCAGGGTGATAGGGCCTTAGATGAGAGAATGAATCAAATTTCCCCATAAGGTCAACATTAAACCTAACCATTGAATTTGATTTGGTTCTCCTCCAATTCAGTTTGCAACCAGAATGATGGAAATAATTAAATTCAAGAACTGAGGCACTCTATTGAAAGAGTTATTTTTCAGACAATAAAAATTACCCTTATTTATTTTCTTCACAATACTTTCTGGGGTTGTTCTCAGCTTTTAAAATTTTAAAATTTAATATTCTCCGTTTTTAAAACTCTTCACTCTGTTACTTTCCTGGCACCTTGAACAGTATCTGGTACAATACAGGAGCCGAGTATTTGTGGCATACTGAATGAATGTTAAACTACGAAACAGCTCGTAGAACATATTTGCCCTTTATCAAATTGAGCTTTAACAATTCGCTTGTTTGTTTAACAGTGCTAGGGATTGAACCCTGAGCCTTTTCCCTGAGCTATGCCCCAGCCCTATTTTTGGGGTGTTTTTGTTTGATAGAGGGTCTCTTAATTCACTAAATTGGCCAGGTTGAGCTAGAATTTATGATCCTCCTGCCTCAGCCTCCCAAATTTCTGGGATTACAGTGTGTGCCACTATGCCTAGCTGACAATTCTCTTTCTTTCTTTCTTTTTTTTTTTTTTTTTTTTTTGGTACCGGGGATCGAACTCGGGTCCTTGCGCTTGTGGGGCAGGAGGCAGAACCACTGAGCTAAATCCCTGGCCCTGACAATTCTCTTTCTTGATGAGCCCATCTTTGATGACCATTCCTGTGCTTCCTCCATATTTGGAGTCTTTATGGTGCTACCTTTCTTTTTTCAATGCTGACACCTTTGCACTGGTTCATAATCACTTCTGTGGGATTTTGGTATTTGTTTGTTTCTTTTAATCACTCCACTGTTAGGAAGTTCCTCAAGGACAGAATCTGCGTTCTCAGCTTTTTCATTGTTGTTGTGGTATGCCTAGCTGAATGCATGTATGTCCCTGACTTTACCCCTACACTTTGTCTGGAGAGAAAAACCCCAGCTCTGTGCATTCTCCATCTCTGAAATGAGAGTTTTTGCACACACTACCACCAGCTCTCTTGGGCATTTACTTACAAGGCCAATGGAGTTACAGTGCCAAAGGACTTGCCAGGTATGGTGAGTAAAGCACTAAGAAGAAGAAACATTGGAGGCAGATGTGTGTCTTGGTGTGTGGTGTGAACACCAGGCCAGCACAGCACGGTCTACTCTGTGGGCAGTACAGTGCCCTGCAAGAGCAGCATTCCTGGTACCTGGGACCAAGTTGCCTGGAGCTCGGGACACCTCCGAGCTCTGTGGGAATCGTCCCAAAAGATCTTAGATCCCGTGTCTTGTTGATGTTGATGACTAGTTTCAGGTTTTTACTTTCTGCCAAAATGTATTTTATTAACTCTATAGCTTACCTATGAAATACACATTTATCTTTACTAGATCACTTTACTAGTGAATTTTACTAGATCACTTTTCCAGTGGACTTTGATTAGAATATGGCATCTACATATTGTTGCTGGCACCTACAGGTAAGACTTGAAAGCAATATTTTACTCTGATGCAGAGGAGGGAGATGAAAGATGCAACTTTAGACCTACACACTTGTTACTTCAGTTTTATCGTTTTCCCTTTAAATGGCCCACTGCAGTTAGAGTACTGTTACGGTGCTGCTGCCGCCTGGGGCCAGACACACCTCGGTGTGATTCTCTGCTGTCTCAGAGCCTGCATTTCCTCATCTGTAAAATGACCCTCCTGATAATGTGAACATAATGTGTCAGGTGTTCCTATTAAAATACTTGGGTCCGTAGTAAATACAAAATAAGTGGTAGCTTTAGTGAGACCCGGATTATTAGCCTTATTACTGTTATGGTTACAAGTACTATGAAGAAGAGAACTGCCATTTGAGGACAGCATGATAGGCATGGTGTTTAAATGAACAGACATCCTGCACATTCTTTCTATTTCATTATCTGGTTGTGTCAAATAAGTTGTAGTGAACATAGAAGGAAAAACTAGTGAGAAGAAATGAACACAGGTAAAGAAAACTTAAAGATCAGTATAACTGCCACAGCTGAGCTTCAGATTCGACACTAAGATTCCTGGCAGCCAAGGTCAAATTTACCACGTAACCAATTAAAAAGGAGGCCATCTTTAGGACTAGAGCTTCTAAAGCTTTTCCAGGAAAACTTTCTCACATGGGATTTTATGTAGCGAACAGTATTCCAATAACAGGATTTCCTCAAATGGAATAATAGCTTTTCTGTGTCCGCTTCTTGTAGCAACTTTTTGATAAGAGCAAGCAGCATGGCATTCAAATACAATCCAGTGAGGGCAGTTCTGTGTGGGGCTGAAGTAATATGGCCCTAGTGTATGGCTGTGAGGGGGTCAGGTTTGATCCATGTATAGAATGTAGAGTGTTTTGAAGAGTGGATGAACTGCTTGTCCTTCAAATAATCTTTTGTAAATATTGCTTTTCTCAGCTGGGCTTTTGATAGGAGGTGAATAGCAGACAGTTTGAGATTGTATTCTCTGACAAGAGCCTGGTGTGTTTGTATTCTCTGTTGCTGGTCCAGGGCAGAGCCTTATGCCTTAGAAATCAGAAGTGCAGGTGGTAGAGTTGACATCTTATTGTGAAAATTGGACTCCTGCCTGAATGGAAGACCATTCTACCTCTCCCTAGGTGGAGCTGCAGGAATACTTGCAAGCACTGCCAGGCTCTGCTTCAGGAATTAGTCTGGGGGTCTTTCCTGGCACTTAAAAAAGTTCTTAAACAAACCCCACTTTCCGGACCCCATTAAGTAGGTACAGAGCGCAGTGCAGCCCTCTCTGGTTATGGGTGGATCCTTGAGGATGAGGTATAGCCCACAGCAGAAAATGTCAGCCTACCCTGCCTCTGTAGCATCCTTGGTGAGATTCCTGCCAGTCAAGGAGTCTGCAGTGGAAACATCACCTGTGGGTTACAGGCAAAAAGTGGGAAGTGTTGCTCTAAGGTGGTCAGGGTGTTTCCAAACCAGGCGCCTAACTGCTTTGCCCCATGCAGTAGAAGCTGTACTTCCTTCACAAGGTGCTGAGCAATATGATTTCTTGCTAGACCTGACAGATGAATTGGCTTTCAATTTTTCTCTTAAGGAATTAAATGCATTAATCTACTCAGTGAAGCTGTTTGAACACCAGTTAGAGACAAGTCCACTATTTTACTGTACCATAGTTAATATTGAACCATGCTATCTAACTGCAAATGCCAAGAACATTTATTTATTGACACTCCGAGACCTGTAAGGAAGAACTTGTGTTAGATGAGAGAGAGCATAATAAAGGAGAAAGCAATTGTGTGATGATCTCGTACAATCTTCACATTTTCCAGAAGTCAGAAACATTTTCCATGACCTGGAAAAGCCGTGACTCTTTCAGTTACAAAGTTCATTACCCTGAAGTGGCGAAGAAGGCTTCGGCCATACGGGAGGTCAGGGAGGTGACTAGGGGGAAATCCACGTAGCAGTGAAGGTAAGTGTTGGACTCCGTAGCATCCAGGGCCCTCATTAGCACTGGTAAATGTTCACCTTGTTCTAATTGAGACCTCTGTGTGATGTTAACCTGTGGACTAGCTCTTGGCTACAGTCAACTCCCTTACAAAAAGAAATGGCCTATATTCGCGAGCTGCTTCTTCCTTACAAATGGGAAGGGGTGGATCAGGACATTCAACAGGAACCAAAAGGCATCAGGGAAGTACCTTGTGAGTCTGTTATGTGAAAGTCAACCCAGGTTCTTGGCTTTCCAGGTAGCTTCGAGTTGCCCTTGACTGTTACTCCAGGTCATTAAATGTTAATGGGTCATCAATATAAGAAGAGTAATCCCCTGAAGTCCCTTTAATATGTTTTATTCTTCCTCTCAAATAAATGATTAACATCAATAGTAATCGCTCGATACATAGTGTCTGCAAGACTCCATGCTCGTTGAGGCTTTCTTCTATAGTTTATGGCCCAGTGCAGACTCCACAATAAGATCCTAAATAGAGAGAGTGGTAAAAGTTTATGTCAGCTGGTCGGAGAAATGGAGTCGGGGAAGGATCTAATGAGATGCTGCCTTGAGGGCGATGGTATTCTCATAAATCACACTGTTCTTTCCCCTCTTGGTCCTCCTTCAAGAGTTCTCCTAGAAATGGAAGGGGCCTTGAGATTATTTTTCCAGGTTGCTATCCTTCCAGGAATTCCTTTCATTGTTTTCCTGTCAGTCACAGAGCATCTTCCTTTAGCTCCAAAGAAGAAGCCTCTACCACCCTTCCTAAGCACCCATTCTGCCCTCCTCTCATTCTGCCCGTGGAAGATTTTGTGACAGTTGGCATTTCCTTCACTAATAACATTGATCACAGTTGTAATCTTCCATTTACTCAGTTGCCTCTCCTAAAAGATTGAGCTCCAGGAGCCCAGGGTCTGTGTCCCTTGGAGCTGGGCATTCAGTTTCAACATTGTGTTTGGCTAATTGAAGGTGCTTAGTGTATATTGCTAAGTGAATGAATGGATGGACTCAAATCTAGAAATTTCCAAAGAGAACTAAGAAGAAATTATGTATATAGCATAAAGACAGAAATAAGAATATTCCCCCAGATACGAGTTGATCTGCTCAAGATGACTTTAAAGATGATATGGAGGAAGGAGTGAGGGAAAACACCCAGGAAAATGTTTTCCAAAGACAAGCCCTAGAAGACCAGTTAAGACAGAGAGATCAGAAGGATTATGGGTTTGAAAAAGAAAGAGAAAACCCACTAACTCATAGCTGGAGTCTAGGAATTATAAGATTTTTAAAAATTAGGACTAGGCATCCTCAGAGGATGGGGAAAACAAAATGATCTTGATTTCTTTTTACATAGCATAGTAAATATCGTTGCGATTTTGTGGGCACAAAGCTGAGAATTGGAAAGGAGATTGAAAAGTCTTCCTTGTGAAGAAAGAGCCCCACCTTCTTGACAAGTCAAACACCTGCATAGAAATCCACAAGACAGAGAGCATTCAAGGCCAAGGGGAGAAAGTTTGAGAGGAAATAGGTCCTTTTAGCCTCAGGCCAGTTAGAGTAGAGGGATAAAGGCAAGAGGGACATCTGGACAGGTGGCTACAACTGCTGCTCACAGTGCCTCTGCTGGTAGCAGGGGTTCGGGTCCTGTCCAAGCTCCCCAAGCACAGGAGTGGTGAGCCCACGATACATCTCCTCTCACTACCCACCCAGACAACTGCTCTCCTGAATTCCATCTACAGAAAAAAATCACCACCCAAATAATTCTTGCTTTCTCTCATCTCCCAGATCTAGTGAGTCTCTCTGTTTTATCACTTTTGTCCTTGGAAAGTCTCTTCCTGTGCCTTCCTTCCTTTCCACTAGCCTAGCTCAGACCCCACAGTCTGTCCTGGGAATCTCATCACTTGCCATGCACAGCCAAATCACATAAAGAAGGTTGCCCTTGCACCCAAGATCTCTGCTCACTACCGCCTAACATACTGTGCATTCTGCCTACAGCCTGTCCTCTTCCCCGGCTGGCCTTTAGTTCATCACTCCCTTCTTACCAGTCAGTCTGTTACATCTTAAAGTTCCTGCTTCCATGCCATCTCACTTAAAAGGCTTTCCCTCCCTCTATGACTGTCTGCCGCCTCCGCCACTCTTCTGCCTGTAGTGCTGTTCCCTTCGATGTCTTATGACACGCACCTCCATCTGCCTTATTAGTGTCTTTGAAGGTCCTGCTCTCCCTCTCCTCCCTCTCCACACCCTCACCAAACACTGAATGGTCTTGGTCATCTTGTTACCAGGGCCATTGAGATCTAGCACTTCTGAACAGCATCTGCCTTATGTTTATTGACCGAAGTGGGGTGTTTCTTCCTAAGACATAGATTCTACATGCTTGTTGCCCTTGTGATCTATCATGCTTCTCAAAATATTTTCACACAGTCTGCTTCAGATCATTCTTGGGATTCAGTCTGTACTTTCTGTGCACATTTCCCTGGTCTCCTCTCACTTCTCCAGAAACCTATTAAGATTACAATGTCTCCAGTGACCTCTGCCAATATGTTCGTGCTCTCAAATGCCACACAGCCCACCCAAGAGCCAACAGCTCATTCAAAGCAGTTAAGGTGCACTCTGGGCTGCATAGGAGTGATCTCAGGTTGAAGTTTCTGCTCAGGGGTAACATTATCATTCCAGCCCTTCCAGCAAAATTGTCTTAAACGTCCACATCCAACATTGAATCTCCCTGTCCCCGATGTTGAACCTCCACCCGTCCCTGAAGAGTTTCCAGGCATAGTCATTTGGTCATAATAACTGTTCAAACTACTCAACAATTTTAGTGGTATTTATTGTACATCTAGAAATTTAGCCCTCTTTGCATTCTTTTTCTACCTCTGCCAGCCTTGTTTGCCAATAGCCATAGTTCAAATGAAGTAAAGTAAATTTCTCACTTTGCTATACCTTATGTCACTTTTCCCTTTGTTAAAAGGGGATTTAAAGAAAAAAGAAAACACTGCTCTACATGAATAGCACTAAACATAAACAGTAGAAATTGGCTTCTGGGTTTTGAACTCTATGGGGAAGCTGTTCACCATCCTGAAGCTTTCCGGGGTGTGTCAGTTTTAAGGAGATTAGATGGAACCTGTGATTCCAGTGGGTCACCAGATTTTCCAAGATTTTTCTTCCTTCTGAGACAAGAAGTGAAGCTTTTATTTTATCAGTGACATCTAGATTTAGAACTGGAAGATGAATTGCGTGGACAGTGGAGCTCAGATCTGGGCTTCCAGGCTGCAAGGCTTGTATTTCCCCTCTCAGAGACATCAGAACCGCAGCCAGTGCCTCTGTCAGCTACCCTGTTCTAAGACACAATGGAGAAAGTAGGCAGACCAGTGATTCCCTAAAGAGAGAGTGAAATGACTGAAATTTAAGAGATTTTCTTTTTTACCAGAATGTTACATAGATTTCTTGCAGAGAAGAAAAATAGGATATAATTGATATTGCAACTCTCTGGGGGGTGGGGTATGTGTCCACAGTGGTGAATGGTTGTGAGTCAACGTTCCGTGACAAAGGAGGAAGAAATCCTGATGTCTGGAGGGAGGGAAAAAATGAAAATCAACAGGAGCTAGGAAGCCTTGATTTGGGGAGAGAGGGAAGGGTTGGGGGGCTCCTGAGCAGGTGCTGCCAATGGAAGTTGCAACTCTGAGTTTGGAGACAAAGAGGAGAGGTGAGAGCAGGAAGCATATAAGTACTAGATGTTCTTATCCTTCATTACTTTACAATGGAAGTAAAGAATGTAGCATGTGTTTTATAGAAACTGAACAGAAGAAATAACCTCTGTTTCCTGAAGCTGAAGACATCTATAGAGCAAGGCCTCCAGTTGTGGCAATGAGCGAAGATCCAGAGGTTAAGAAACCCAAGAATATGTCATCAGGAAAGGGAATATTTGAGCCCTAGGGTGCAAGGAAAGTAGGAAAGCAAGGGTGAGTGAAGCAGAGGAAGGTAACAGCCACCAGGAAGACTTCCAGCCAAATACTGTTTACTTACTGAAAGCATCATCTCATTCATAAACCATAGCCACAGGTAAATACCACTGTACAAACCCAAGGAGAACAGGAGTGCTTCTTAACAGTGTGCTGAGCAAACACTAAACAGGGCCTCTGCGTCTCCCCACACCCCAGAACCACAAAGACACGAAAGGCCTACTTCTTGTGGGCAGACCATTACATAGCCTAGAAAATACCAGCACTGCACAATGAATGGCTTTGCAGTTCACTCCAAATTCTCTCTTCACCTAGCTAGAAAAATGGAGTAAAGACCCTGAGTAGGCAGTGGCAGTGTAGATGCAGAGAAAGAAAAAAAGAGAGAACTAAATGTGTTTCTTTTTAATATTTCAAACTGTCATAAGTAGTGTCAGCAACCATGTGGGCTAAGCAGAACAGATGCAGCTCTCCGCTTTACAAATGAAAGTGAGGCCTGGAGAGCTGAACAGACCTGGCAAAATAGTATCACTTCCAGAGACTGAACCCAGGACTTGTGCCCAGGCTGAATCTTCTGTATTCAGACCCTCTACCCTTTCTTTGGCAAGGTGCCTCAAGAAACCAGACAAATCCTGCCTATAAAAGAAATGTCACATCACACAGAATTCACACAAAATTACTTGAAAGTGTACCCTGCCTTTCATCCCAGGCTGTTCGTCTTGCTGCTGGCATATCCACCAAATGTCATGGCTTTAGTGCCCAAGGCTTGGCCAGCGAGAGCATGCTGCCTGCCTGCCAAATGGAGGGCGCCATCCTGGGGAGTAGGAAAATCTGGGGAAGGACAAGGGTGTTCACCTTCCAAGGGGAGGGGTCAGTGACAGTAGTTCTCAAGGGCAGTGATTGACAGGGCCTTGTATGTATTGGGGAACACTTATTTTTGCTTTTGAAATAAATGAATAAATATCAGAAAGGATAGCTGAGGTCAGTCTAGAAAATTAGAATTTGCTTGGGGGGAAAAATATGTTCTGGAAAAGATAAACAGTAGCTTGCAGTTTCATTGTTGGAACATTTGTTACAAGGTCCTGGTATTGATCTTTTATCACCCAATTTCCACTGGAGCCATGATGTATCACCAGGCTGGGCAGCACTATTGCAAGTGCGTGAATCACGGGGGACCCTGGACAGTATCTGGAGCGAGGCAGCATTCATTTGAGGCAAGGCAGGTTGGGAAGGGGGTGCTGCTAGCTGCGGAATTCCAAGGGGAGTTTTGGATTGTGCTGTGTGCAAATGTGTATCTATGCCGGGGAGTGTTTGGGGTTTATGAGGGGAGTGATTAAAATTGTATCAAAGAGGCTTGTGAAGCTTATGGTTCAAGTTAGCTGTATGCAGTAAACAGCCTTTAACGCCCTCCTGGGAGTGTGACAGATAGTCTGTGGGTGTTACGGCAACATGGTACTGGTGAATGTTCTGGCCATCCCAAACTAATCACCATCTGTGAGCATGGGTCTCTGGGGAGCGTCTGGTGGTTGGACAATCATGGTAGTTAGCATTTTTAATCAGCTTCTGTGCAGCACAGATAGAAACCTTATGCTCAAGCCTTTATTTTCCTAGCCATGTAGAATTACTTATGACAATGATAGCAGAGCGGACAGGATTGGGATGGTTCTTTCCACTCCCTTTTCCCCAGCCCCAGCCTGACTGAAAATTAGCCTGACCACTTGCTCATGGTCACTGCTTTTACTGCTTCTCTTTGCCACTGGCAAAGAGATGTGAGGAGAGGGAAGTCGCTTCAGTGGTCAGTGGGGCAGGCTGTCCTAGGTCAGTGGCTTGATATTCTTCTCCCCCTCCTTTCTCCTCTAATGCCCTTACATCCCCACTGCTCTGTCCCCGCCCCCACACACTCATCCCTCAGGCACTGGTCTCTTCTTCTCCATCTTCCTAGTGTTGAGATAGCACTCGAGGCCTACAGTCAGATGCCTTCTAAGGGACCAAGTTATGAAGGAAAGTCAGTTGTGCCATTCTTAGAAGCAGGCAGCCTGCAGACCTGCAACCTGCTACTGAGGGTAAAAAGAGGAGGTGGAGTTAGCTTTTGTTCTATAGGAAACCTCTCAGGACCTTGTGACTTTCGCCAACTATTTTATAACGTTTCGTAGTTCTGTGGGGTAGGAGGTTGATCATGCTTGTCTGGCCCAGGCAGCTGATCTGTGTTGATTCTCATTCCTGCTAGATGGGGTCCACTGCTTGAGGATGGCTTTGTCTGGTGAATATCAGACTGGTCAGTCTGGGGTGTGGAATGGTGGGCACTCACCTAGAACAGTCCCTTTCTGCTCCATGGTTCTCTCTTTTTTCAGCAGAACAACTCAGGCTTCATTTTATGGTGAGCCCAGGCACCAATGAACTAGCACTTTTCAAGGTTCAGCTTTCATCTCCTGCTGATGGATTGCTGAGCAATGAGGGTCACAAGCCTGGCCCAGAGTCAGTGTGGGAAGGGACACAGAGCGTCCAGAGGGCCAAGGAGGCAGGACCGAGCTGGGGTCATCCCTTCAACCATCTACTGCAGAGAAGTAAGATTTCCTTCTCTTTGTAATGCTCCTCCACCACCTCTCAGGGACTCCAGGATTTTCCATTACAGAATGTTTCAGTCTTCAAGAGATTCCCGTATAAGATGTCGTTGCTCTGGCACAGTTTGTAATAGCTCAAGCTTGGAAACAGCCCAAGTGCCCATCAACTGGAAACTGGATAAAGAAGATGCGGGGTTGTTTTTTTTAATATATAAAATGGAGTACTACTCAGCCATAAAGAACGAGAAACTAAAGACATTTATAGCTAAATGGATGCACATTGAAGCCATACTCCTAAGTGAAATAAATAGGACACACATGTGTAAATACTGAATAGTTTCTCTAGTGTGAGAAACTGAAAGTGTAAATAAGGATTAAAATGAATAATTGATAATTTGAAATAGGAAGAAAAGGTCCAAAGGGGGAGGGGAAGTGGGAGGGGTAGGGGAAAGGAAAGAAGGGAAAGGAAAAATTATGAGAAAAGAAAAAAATTAAATAGGGAAGGGTGGAGTGGGGAAGGATGCACAGGTAATGGGGAAAAAATAAGAACCAAGATACATCATGTACAGGTACAAGCACCTGATGATAAATCCAAATGTACTGTATACCTAAAATGTACCAATAAAAGAATTTAAGCAAAAAAAAAAAAAAAGATGTAGTTGCTCAGCCACGGCCTGCCAGAGCTTAGCTAATGGGTCGAGGAAGGTGGACCCTAGTGTACCAGATGCCAGAGGAGGAATGTGAAAGGAAGCTGAGAAGGTGCCAAAGAAGGGGAACTGTTCTTGTGTGCACTGTCCTGCCCTGTATGCAGACCCTAGGAGCTGTTCCGGGGCATGTCTGTCAAGTCCCAAACACATTCTCCTTCTTCTCAACACGTTCTTTCATTCTTGCAGCAATCTGCAAGCAAATGCTATGTCTTCACCATGGGAGACAGAAATGAGGGGAGGAGAAGATAGAGGTTTATAAAATGCAGTGGTACCTCAGTTCTCAAACGTAATTCTTTCCACAATTCTGGTTGCAGAATCAAGGTACCACTGTAAAACAGGAAAGGGGATGACCGAAGAAAGTCTATTCCATCCAAGTTTGAAACAGTGTACATATTCCTCCTTTTGGATCCTTTGCTTCTAACCCTGAATGAAAGGAAATGCTTCAGTGTCTTACTGTCTTTAACAAAAACAGTCCGAGTGCTGGAGCCAGAAAGGAACCAGCCTTCCTTCTGAGAGGCATTCACTTTAAATGTGAACTCTGCCTCTTGGCTGTAGCTGCTACTTGGGGAACCCTGGCTCTGTGCCTTTCGGTTTCCTTTGCTTTCCCCTCAAAGGGGTGTTCCAGTCTGCTGTTAGAGTGTTTTCTTCCATGGCAGAACAGTTCCTTTCTGTTCCACTGGTCCTCTCATACTGAAGCTCTGTGCTGGCACTTGCTTCTCTTTAATGCTCTGGTTAAGGCCTTCGTCCCTCAAAGGCAATGCTAATAGAAGTGTTGAAAGGATCAAATGTAGAATTTCTGCAGTTCCAAATCTTCTAGTCAGAAAGAAAGTTGGATACTTCCACAGTTTTTCTAGCATAGGCTTCTGTTGAAATTCACCCAACGGCCAGCAGAGAGCTGGGTGGTAATAGCTGCTACCTCCTGCTAGAGCAGGGCTAGCCTTCAGGAACAGCTGCATGTAGGAGCAGTGGGCACACTTGTGGCCATGCAGCAGTGGACTTCCTTGAGTGGTGGAAGTAGTCCCTAGAACTCTTTTCTCCTTCTTCTCTGTCCACACAATGGCTGCCTTCAGTGGGACATCAGTGAATGGCAACAAAAAATGTGGTACACCTTTCCTGGTACCGGGGCTGGCAGCCTTGGAGATGAACACTCTGTCGCATCCAAAGAGATAGCCCACTAAGGGGAAGCTCTTGAATCCCCTGTTCCCTGCCTTCATTGATGAGCTCCAGTACCCTGATATTTTGGATCATCCTTATTGGACAAGTTTACTGGTGTTCAGGCAGAGAACCGGATGAGTTGGCTTCGTGGTGACCTTTGTCTGCCACTGTTTAAGAATCCACGTGCACATGAGTTGTGTTTTGATGCCTGGAAGGCTTGGCACTTTGGGAAAAACCAGTGAAGATATTTCACTTCTGAAGTTTTCAGCAAATCAGGTACAGGGAAGGTGGAATATCTGGGGATTGTTGGGAATATGAAATTTTTTTCAAATAGGAGCTAGGACATCAACATTTTCACATCTTTCACATCTATGAACACCTAGTGTAGGACCATACAATGATAGAAATTAGGGTGGTAATGGAGTGGTTAGGATGGTGATGACAGTAATGACAGTAGTGACAAGAGCTAGCATCTGAGGTGTGCCCAGCCTTTTTCCTAAGTCCTTTAGATGGATTAAGTCACTGAGCTTTCATAACGACTTAAAAGGTTAGTGCTGTTATCATTCCATCTTTACATATGGAAAACCTAAGCAACAAAGATGGCCTGAGTCACACAATTAATTATTTGACCCAAGAGACGGTGCTCTTCACTTTGGCTTTCCATATTCAATAGAATCTCATTAAATGATGCTATATAGTTGATAGTACTGGTATTACTTGTACAAAGAAAAATCCAAATTGGCCCCCTGCTGATTTGATTGCATGATTTGATACCAGATGACTCACCAAGAGGTTATTAGACGTTTGGACTTCACCAACTGGTAAAAGAAAAGAAAAATGTTTTTAATTGTAGGAGGCCTACATAGAATGGAGTTGATAATTTTGTGTATTAGCAACTAAAATTTTTAAAACAAAAGATATCACATACTAACACCATTATTGTACAAAAGAAAATGTAATCGTGTGATGGTTAAAGATTATGGAGTCAAACAAATTATGATGACACCACTGTCTAATGGGCTGTGTGACTTTGGAAAGTCACATAACCTCTCTGCCTTGGGTCCATCGTCATGAAAGAGAGATGATTATACCGGTATCTACCTGATAGGTTCATTGGTGAGATTAAATGAAGTAATTATGTGAGGTACTGGGGGTGTGACCCAGAGAAACACAGACAGCTTCTTACATTTTTGTTATTAACACCAAACCCCCCAAAATGTGTACTATTAGAATAAGGAACAGCCTTGTACTGTACAATGAAATGGAAGATTTCCTGGATAGTTTTTCTCCTCTTACATGATCAGAGGCCAACAATAATCTGGGAACCATGAGTTGGTCTCTCCTGGCTTCTGAATTCTACTTCCATCCTCTGTCAACAAAACAATCTTAGAGTGTCATTGGCTCCCTACTCAGCAAGGAGGTTGGGAGACGGAGCAGTTTGGTTTCTAAAGAGGATGTGTAAACAAAATGGTCCCAAGATTGAAACTGCCACAAAGCAATACCTCCTACTCCTACTCCAGATTCAAGAAGTTTGAACTCCTGTATTTCCTTTGAAAGTAGTTAAGAGCCAAACGACACCACTGGAAAGAGGCATAAAATGAAATTCAGGGCTGTAGATTCACCTTTGGCCTGTTGTGGACCTTTATGACATGAGAGAGCCCAAGTACCCTGACCATGATAAAGGAGAGAAGCACTCCATGACCTTCCTCCTTGACCTTCAACCACAAATACGCAGATTTCACACACCTCTTTGTAGAGAACTCCTCTCAGAAATTAAACTCAGTGATCTGATGGTCCTACTGTTGATGATGTGCTAGAAACACAGGGCCTTCTAGTAAAAGAGTAAAAAATAGGAACCAGGAGGAAAGAGTTTATAACTACAGCATATTAAATGCATGCCCGACCTTCTAACCTCTGATCTCCAGATCTCCACACACTTCATGTCCACTGTCTCAGTTTGAAACCTTACAGCTGCTGAAACATTCATCATGTCACCCTCCTTCAGTTATTTATGTGCTTAGCGCTCATGCCCAGTCAACCTGGAGAGCAAGGACGAATCATATGTTCCCCCCGTCTCTTGCCTACTGTTTGTCGGCATAAGGCTTACACGAAGTAAGTCTCCCATAAACCTGATGTAAAACAAAATAGAAGCATATGGTTGTCTGCAAACAAGATCTCTGTGGCTACGTTCATTCCCTCCCAAGTACTACAGCATCTTATTTTTGTTGCTGCTGTTTAAGCAAAATTGTAGTCTTTCAGTACTGTTTGCTTAACATTAATAATGGTAGGCTGTTTTTACACACTGTTGAAATGTGTAAAACGATTGAGAAAAGAGCTTCTCTTCTGAGTTGATTTATGCTCTATCCAAACTCTATTAAAGTAAAACCATGCTTTTCAATGAAATTAAGACTTTCCAGCAAGCAACTCTCTCCACTGTAGTCAACTATCTGAGTGACTAAAGCACACTGTACCAGTGTAGCTGTGGTAGAGGGGATTCTGGGGCAAAGGGATCTCATGCTTAAGTGAGAAGTAGGATTTGGTATAGGAAAGATAATCTAGCTCTCTCTTGCAGGCAGAAATCAAACAGTGGTTCCTGAGAACCATTTTATCACTTTCAGACGACTGCAAAGGTTAAATGAAAGCGGAAATGAAAGCAGACAGGGAATTAAAGAAAAAGGAGCAAAAGGTGAAGTGAGAGAAGAATGTCCGTATTTCAAAGACTTGAGAAACCTAAGATTTCTGAACAAAATGGGAAGAGCAAGGATACCCAGATGTCTGTAAGGACATGGGACAGCCATGGCATAGGGACATGGGGACTTTAGTTCTTCCAAAGAGATCATAGCAGTATTGGAGACATGGTAAGTGGAGCTCTGAGTTAGCTTTTTCCTCAGGCTCCCACCTGGGGATGCTGTCAAAGAAATCCATGCATCTGATAAAGGTAGGCACTCCCTGGATTCTGTAATTCTAGACTCCTGAGGCTGTAGGGTGGGGACATTGAGTGCTCTCATTTGTGGCACCGAGTCACAACATGGCACAGTGCTAAGGATTCATTTCCTCCTGGATGACTCACTCCCTACCATCTTCAGTTTCTCTTTGGTCTCAGCAACCATGTTTTTGTTTGCCAGCAGAGGTAGTTTGGGGTTTTCTGTCAACTTGAAAGACTTCCTCTTATCCAGCCAGTTTGGTCTTGCAGATTTTGTCCTGCGGCCAACAGCCAGGCTGTGAACTGGCCAAGCCCAGCCTGTGCCCCTTTCACAAGCCCTGCAGAACTAGGTCAGCAGGTTGTTGGACAGTTCTTCCCCGGATTGTGCTGTGCAGCAACTTTTAATGGACACTGCCTACAGAATACTAAACTTGTTTCCAAACTAAATAGTTTCCAATGAGGATTTAATGGAGGTTTTTCATTTGAAATAGATTGAAAACAAGCCATTTCCTACTCCCATTTCAAACAAATTTTGGTCCAATTATTTTCCTTTTTTTAACATAAAGTTAAATGGACTATTCTGCCCATCCCTGACTGAGCTGAACCATGATTTCTCTTGATTATGCTTTTATGCTGCGAATCGTAAGGCTCTGGAGACATAATGGACGTCTGTGGGAGAGTGGCAGCAATTTTTAAAATTCTGCCAGTGCTTGTCAGCTTTCACTCTGGTGCCTGCTGTGCGGGAAGAAAGCACCCCACCAAATGAAAAAAATCTGCCAACAAAACCAGCACTGTCTGCCTGGCATTGTGGGGGGTTGGCACAGGGATAGGCCTCCTCTCTGCAAGTCTATGTAGGTCATTCACTCAGCCACCAATGCAGCCCCGTTTCCAACCATGGAGCCCTACTCCTCCCCTTGTTTTCCAGCCATTGGCTTTTTGTGGTGTAGAGGATTGTTTTCTTTCCTTTCCCCCCTCAGTCTCATTTTTCTTAGTTTTACTTGGACCACTGCCTCAGGGAAAAGGAGCCCCTGGCACCCTGCCTTCCACTTGGTCCTTTACCTCCAGCAGCCTAGCAGAATGGAAAATAAACTGTCTCACAGTCCTTCTTCTTGGGTGGTGGACTTATCTGTTGTTTGGATTGTTGTTGTTGTCATTGGTATTATTATTTGGGTAGAGATGGTAGTTGTCATCCTGGATTTGTGAAAGGTTTCAGAAAAAGCAAGAAAAGAAGGTGCTTTGTACTGATGTCATCTGTCCTTGGTAAGGGCAGGTAGCCCACTAGCAGGTGTGTCAGGAGCCTCCTGGGCAGTCCTCTTTGCTCTCACCCAACAGTACCAAGAATGTAGCCCCAGTGAAGAAAAGAACCCTTCATTGCAGCCACTGGTGATGAAACACACAGTTCTTCCCGAGTGTTTGGAGAAAGCCTTTATGCCTGCCCAGGTAGCAGCAGCCGGGCCTCCAAGGGAGAAGCTGGAGATCAGCTTCCATTTGATGGCTTCTCCCCTGGGTTCCCGTCATTCTGGTATCCATTTTGAGAGGAGCCAAACATTGCTCCCTGTGTGTACTGTGGGACTCACACCCTCCCACAAGTGCCCCATAGAGAGCACTGCCCGCTTGCTCTGGGGAGGCAGACATATCTCAAGTCAAAACACCGCCCAACCTCTCCCTGGAAAACCCTGGCTATGGCACAACTGCCAGTCTCTCCCTTTGACCCTTTGAGAAAGGCAAAGTGCAGAGGTGGGAGGTGACTTCGTTAGCATGATTGAATGTCAGGGTTGATTAGCACTCTGCAGAGGCTGTGTGATGCCAGCCTCTGCTTTTGTAAATATCTTCACTGTCTCCAGGGAGAGGCTGATCTGGCCTCTGCCTGAACCTGTTCTTGAAAACTTTGTCCTTGCCAAGTACTCCAAGGATACCCCTGATGAAGTGAAGTCTGCTCCTCTTGCTTTCTCCCTTTGGTTCTTCTTCTCCTAGATCCAGTAGGACTAAATTCGATCTCCTTGATGTTATCCCTCCCAAACTTTGATAGCAGATACATATTCCTAACCAAGCTTTTTTCCCTCGGCTTGCTTCAGTTCTTTTGGTTATTCCTCACCCTGCGTGGCTTCCCCGCCCTACATTATTCTAGTTGCTTTCTTCTACACATGCTCTGGCTTGTTCATTGTGAGGTCTGAGTTACCCAGGATGGGGTAAGAGACTGTCACCACTCCTTTTATCGGAACTGGCTTTTCTGGCAGCCTTACCAGGAGCATTTGTTTATTACAGGCATACTTTGAGTCTTTGTTCCATATGTAACTGTTCAGCTCACCTGTTCTACCTGTATGTATGTGTTAGTGATTATTGAACCTATGTGTGAACTAGATTTATTTCCAATGAAGGGTCATCTTATCAAGATAAAGAGGAACGTAACTATTCATTTAGTCTCCAGAGATATTTTGGATCTGTATTTTATGATTCAATATGCTGCCATTTCTGACTTCATGTCTTAGGCCAGTTCTGTTCAGCTGCTATGTGCCAGACTTTGTGCTGGGCCTGGGGATACACTAGAGACAGACGCTCAGCTGCACATTCCCAATTCAGGGTGACAACACACGAGAGGGACACTGCAAAAGCACAGAGGAAGACTTTTAATGGATGCAGGCTTTCTGGAAAATGTGACATTTATGAATAGAAATTGACCAAGGAAAGAGCTAGGGATTAACGTGCCAGGTAGGAGAACTACATAGAAAAGTTTGAAAAGTGACAAGAAGTATTGTGACTGTAGCAACATGTCATCAGCTAATTCTCCTGATCTTTGTCAGTCACTGATACAAATGTGGAATCTAATAGGGTGAGAGAGAATTACCATTAGAGACCTTCACTGTCTCCCTTTGGGCACATCAAACATTTATGAACTCACCTAATTGCATTTTTGTCCCAAGCACATTTCTCTGTCCTGACCACCTGAATTGCATATGAAAGCTCATTTATGTCTCACTGAATACTGATCTGCTCTGTCTATATCATTGCCCAAGTTTATCAATCTCATACTGTGAAAAAAAAGTTCTTGTCTTTATGACTTGTTCTTTATAACCCACATTGGCTTCGAGTGAGTGATCATTATTTCACTTCCTAAGGGTTCACCAGCTCTTTTATTGACAATCAGTTTAATCTTCCAAGACATTGGCTAACGGTAGATTTGTGGTAAAGCAGTATCAAATCCAAGTAGTAAAACTCTTAGTGCAGAGATCTTTCCTTTCCACCACTCTACTCTCCCATAAGCCCATCTTTCAAGAGCAGGTATTACACAAGATGGTCTGTTGGTTGGTTGGTTTTAAGAGTAGCTGTTCAGTCCCTGCAGCCCACTGTAGGAGCCCGGCAGGTAGCCACCCCGTGGGGTGTGGAAAGTGAGGCACTGTTTCCAGGCACTACCTTCCTGCTACCAGGCATTTCATCTCCTTAGCAGGCTTCACCAGCAAATAGCTTATTTGATGCTGGTGGCGAACAGGACTCTGCCACTCATTCTCTACTTTGTTTCTCACACTGCCTCTGTGAAATCAGTGGGAGAAATATTCTTGCTTCCTTTTAGCAAAAGGGGCTCAAAGAATAGAAGAGACTTGACCAAACCCACCCAGGTGGGCCTACATTCTAGGTTTTCAGACTCTGGTGCTCAAAGATGACTTCAGCTTTCTCTCCCCTCCTCATGTCAACTCCCTGACCTCTCCCCTCTACAGAATGTTGGCTAGGTGATTGGGTAAGAGAATAAAAATAGAAAGGGGGAGGAGGTTAGATTAAGTTCCAGCCACTGAAGAGATGAGACAACTGGACACTGAGGCAATGCTGTGAACCTTTGGATCATTCTCCTGATACTCTCTAGCCAAACATGGGTAAGTGACACCCAACAGTCCCTAGGCTTAAACCAACTGTCTTGTAGAAACAAGTCCAGTATGAGCTATTCTGAGCAGGATGACAGGATTGGAATTCAGTCATGTTTGGATGTACTTTTGATCTGAATGGGGAGGAGTATCATAAAGAGCTCCATAAAATGGATTAAAATAACATGCTTGAGGAAGGGAGGAATTCAGAAGCACAAACTGAAGTTGTTGCTACAACCTGAGCATGCCCACCACTGATTGACAGGTTGGTAGGGTGCCCGCTGTGCCAGGCCCAGCAGTGCCTTTTGATTGCTCCCAGGCTTAGTAAGCAAAGGCCTGCTCCTATGGAGGAATGTTAATTGTCTAACTCATCCCTTCCATATGAATTAAAAATGGCAAAGGAAGGAGTTGTCCTAGCAGCTGTGGGAGTGCTGTGGTAGATGAGCAACAAAGACCATTGCCATTGTTCTGGCCTGGGACTTGTTGAGTCTTTGAAGTCTATGAGAACTCCAGAGTCTAGGGCTCCTTGATTCTTAGCAAGAGCAAAGTGACAAGCAGTCTCTCTTTCAGTCTTCGGTGAATTAGACCTTGAGACTTCATAATTAAAATGGATTTAATAGTAGCAGGGAAGCTGGGATATCTGCCCCAGTAAGCAGGCATCTTCCGTCAGGAGGAGAGTATGTCCTTTGTATTTAAACGGTTTTTCCAAAAGGCTCTAAATGAGATTTGGGACTTAAACAAGATTTGGTGTGATTTGCTAATTACCCAAGTTACTATTACCTGATTAACACAGGAATCCTAATAGTCTGCTGCAGTGCCTTTCTTCCGGGTGCCAGGAGGCTTGACATCTGTCACCTGTTCACTTGGAGGCATTTTAATTAACCCAAATTATGTATGTCTTTTCTGCTTTAGGATTTGGCGCCTGGATTTTATATTTAAAAGTTAATAACTACCTAAAGGAGGTTTGCTGCCAAAATACAAAAGTGAAAGCCTGAAAAATCCGTTTGACGCCAAGAGTCAGGCAGAGAGCTTGGTTTATTCCCAGTAGTTAGACCAGAAACGATGCACTGGACACTAGCAGGGCTTCCCAGTGACCAGCTGCAGCCCTCAGAGTAAATCCCCTCAAATCTCTCTTCTCCCTACTGGCTTTAATTATGGCCTCGGGCAGAGTAGTGACATGATGGGTCAGGTTAGAACCAGAGAGGCTTAAGTGTCTTTCTGGAAGTCGCATAGAAAGTCAGGCCCACAATTAGGAATTTTAAACATGTATGTTAATAATAATTGTTCTCCTCTTTGACCACCAACAGGCTGGGCTGACTTTCATTTCAAAGGTGGGGTTTCCATGTGGTAAAGTGATTTCAGTGGGAGTCTCAGCAGGTTTCCCTTGAGATCTGGATGGGTTCTGGTATGCCAGGAGACTTTGTCAGCATCTCCCTCAGAGAGGGATGGCTTACTTCCCTGGTTCCAGGTTCTGAGGCTGGTTTCTGGCCTGCTGTGTGCTGAAAGGACTGAGAAACATCCAGAGTCTGGGGCTTGTGTGGCACAGTACTCTCCTCCCCATAAAGCTGCGATAAAGGCAGTCTTATCTAGTCCCTCACGAACCTAGCCATGGGGAGACTTGAAATGCCCCGTCTTTGGTGGCTTCATCCAAGACAGTGGTTCAAGAAGCAGCATTGAGGAGACTGAATTTAAAGTCCAAAGGGAAGGCCAGGTATGATGCTGAAGGGACCCCGCTAGACCTTCTCTGTACCATGCCAGAGCCCAGCTCAGAAGGCGGAAATCTGAAGGCTGTCCTCTAACCGGTTCACATTTTTCATTTCCTGGCTCCTGGGGCTGGGGCTGGGGCATGACTGGAGAACAGGATCCTCTAGAATTTGCGTATTCCACTTCCTGAGAAGAGTGTTCCCTCGCTGTTCAAGTTCACTGGGTGTTTAAGGGGAATGACTGCCCTGAAGCACGAGCTGCTCAGGCTGGTAAAGTGATTACTTCTTCCAGGGCATGAGGAGACCCTGTGGTCTCTAAATGAAACCCCAGTACATTGAGGAGGTTAACCTCATTCACCTTCTGTGGAGGAGCAGATTATTCCTGGAAAACTGTCTGTTCGTATTTGGCCAGGCACAGCCTTGTGCGGGTGACAGTCTTTCTTGACCTCCCCTGTTAGCAGTGGTCTTTCTCTCTTTCCGTCTCAGCCAGGCCTTTCCTACGGGAAAGAGATACTATCTTGTGGATCCTCAGGAAATTTATGCTTGCCTCTTCTTGCCCATAGGTCTCAGCATCTCAGCGTCTCAGCATCTCAATCTAAGGGCCTGGGGGAGGTGGGGTAGAAGCAGAAATGAAGGAGCATTAGCACTTGGGAGCTCGTAACCGTTGAAATTTGGACATAGTTACATGGAAGTACGTCAGACTCCTATGTACTTTAACGATTGTTTGAAATTCTCCATAACAAAAAGTTAAAAAGACAGTGAGGAATATACAGCGCCTCCGGTCACAGTCTCACCATGCCAGAGGATATGTGATGAAGAATGTCATCTGCTTAAGATGTTGACCAAAATTAAAACCTAGGTATAGAAGCAGTGAAAATACTGGTACAGAGTTAAGTTTGAAAATTTTAACAAAATATGTGTTTTATAAAAGTTATTCTGGTACACATGGGAAGAGCCACTGTAGAAAATGTAACATCTAAAAGCCTTTTTATGTGAGCATTGGCTGCTAATATGAGTGCCTGTGCCACTCAATTTCAGATTGAAGATTGTTTTGGTTTTGTAAAATTGGAATATACTAGAAATATTACTTATCAGCTTGCTTTAAATATAATTTCCTTACCATAAGTGTCATTTGGTGATTTTCAGTAACTTTATTGGGTTGTTGTGAATTTAGCTTTAGAACATTTCCATCACTCCAGTAAAATGCCTTATGCTCTTTTGCAGTCAATTGCTATAATCACCCTTAGGCTAAAACAACCACTAATCTATTTTCTGTCTCTATAGAGTTGCCTTTTGTGGACATTTTGTATAGATGAAATCATATTATATTTGATCTTTTATCTCTAGCTTCTCTTACTGAACACTATGTTTTAGGGTCCTCTCTACATCAGTGGTTGTTCTTTTTTCTTGCTGAATAGTATTCCATTGTATAGATATACCACATTTACTTTATCTGTTCACCAGATGATAGATATGTGGACTATTTTCCCTTTTTGGCTATTAACAGTGCTACTATGAGTGTTCACATATAAATCTTTGAGTAGACATACTTTCATTTCTACTAGTAGGTGCCTAAATAAAATTGGTGAGTCATACAATAAATTTCTGTTTAATCTACATTAAAGTAACTGACAAACTGTGTTGCACTGTTTTACATTTCCCCACTAATGTATAAAGATTCTTATTTCTCCATATCCTTACCAACCCTTGTTATTGCCTGGCTTTTTTATTATCACATGTGAAGTGATGTCTCATTGTGGTTTTAATTTGTATTTCCCTAATTACTGATGATGTCAAGCATCTTTCATTAGCCATTTGTATGTTTTCTTTGATGAAATAATATCCAAATCTTTTGCCCATTTTTAAGTGTGTTGTCCTCTTATAATAGAATTTTAAGAGTTCTTTACATGTTTTAAATATAAATCCTTTAATATATGATTTGCAAATGATTTACCCTAGTCAGTGGCTTGACTTCTCACATTCACGGTGGTGTCTTTTGAGGCACAAAAGTTTGCTGTTTTGGCAAGTCCTCTTTATCAATTGTTTTTATTTTATGAGTTATACTTTTGCTTTTGTATTTAAGAATTCTTTGCCTAAACATACAAGAAAGTCTCACAGAGTCTCTGCTGTTGTAACAAAATACCTGAGAAGAACAATTTAAAGGAGGAAAGATTTCTTTTGGCTCTCGGCTGCCCAGATTTCAGTTGCTTGTCGCTGGCCTCCTTTGTTTCTGGACCAGTGGTGAGGCAGAGAGGGCATGGTGGAGCAGAGGTACTCACCCCATGGTGAGTACAAGAAAAGGGGAGAGAGAGGGAAGGGGGGGAGAGAGGAGAGGGGGCCTGGGGACAAAATATAGCGCCCCCAAGAGGCTGCCTCCAAGACCTACTCCTACTAGTCCCCACCTTCCAAGTTTTGCCCACCTCCCAACAGTGCTTTAATCAACGAATCCATCCATGGATTAACCCACTGAGAGGGTCATAGCCCGAGAGGTGACCCAGTCACCTCTGAACACTGCATTTGAATCACTTCTGCAGTGACCTTTTAGGAGACATTTCAGATCCAACTATAACAATCTCTTTCTCAGGTTGCTCATTGTTAGGATTTAGGAGCTAGATTTTCTTGTATCCAGGTTATGTCTGATGACTGTCTGTTATTAGTTTTAGTAGCTGTTTTGTGGATTCCTTGACATTATGCTATGTATGAACAGAGATAGTTTTACTTCTTCCTTACTGATATGGATAATTTTTTTTTCTTATGTGTTAGAGAATTTTAGAATTACAACTTATCTAATATTCTAATGTAAAAATTCTATGATTGTTCTTGTAATATAAATGAGGAAGCTGGGCCGGGGATTTAGCTCAGTGGTTTCAACCCCTGCTGCACAAATGCAAGGACCAGAGTTCGATCTCCAGTACCAATAAATAAATAAATAAATAAGGAAGCAAAATGGGCAACTTTTGCAATTCCAGATGAGCCTCATGGAGTCCCAGGGAAAACTAGGTGGCTGCCCTCACAGAGAGATAAAAATGTCACTCCGCATATACTTGTGGCTTCATGGTAGGCGATTCTGTCAGTGGCCTGAGTAGAGCCGACATGACAAGCCCTCAGCATGCAAAAGCCCTCTGAATAGGCAAAGGGAGATGCACCATCTTCTAGGCTCATTTATGGCACTTGCTGCAAAATCTCTGGCCTGCACAACCTCATTTCCAAGCCTTTATGTTATCTTAAAAAGCATGAGTATTTGATTTTCTGGGTTGATAATTTAGTTTTGTTTTTGAAACTATGCCTTAGGAAGAGTGTTGGAGAGGAGACTAAGAAGAGACTGATCACAAAGGACATCAAAAAGTGCAAGGATGACAGCTGACAGTGTGGGGTGGACGTTGGAAAGCACTTGAAGATTTCATACATATTTCCTGGTCACCTACTGGGATGAGTCTTGTACTTGAGATCTGAAAAACACCACTGGCAGATGAGTGGAAGGCAACTCTTTAGTCTTGCTAGGATCTGAGGGCATCGGCCAAGCAAGCAAGAACCCTAGTGACCCTTTCATTTCTTTTGTGGTAATGATTAAGACACAAGGGCAATGCTTCATAACTGTCCCTATGAAACATTTCCTAACTTGTCAGCATCAATCCATTGTTTTAGTCCTTTTGATTCTGAGCTTTAAATTAATAACTACGGAGAAGAGTGATTCTTCACAGGGATAACCCAGTGTCATCAAAAAAATTAAATCCCATTCACTGCAGAATGAGTACTTTAACTTCTATAATTTCTAAAAAGATTCTCATCGAGGAATATTAGACAAAATAACAAAATGAAATCCACCACCTAGCCATCTTTCTCACCATTAGAATGGGAATTTACAGATAAACAAGAAAGGGGGTGGACTGATCCATATGGTAATAGATCAGAGCTGGGGACATCAGTATGGCTGCGTAGAGGTACAAGTGGTTACACAGGGAAATATTTATAGATCTGCAATAGAAATGTATACAGTGTATTTCTGTGACCTGTCAGCAGAGTTCTAATAGAAGGACACCCCAGTATCTCCAAGAACTCCTTCACCCACATCTTGGTTTCTAACGCTGTTCTCTGGTACGAGGAACCAAGGCTCCTGACACAAACGGCTGATTCTAGGATTCCGGTGGGAGATGTGCAGGATGAATCTGAACTATCTTCTAGTGTCAGGAAGTAGGGAAGTGCTAAAACAAAAAACAAAATCACACTGATGGGTGTGTGTCAGAGGAGCTCAGCAGATACAAGAAAGCTGAGGGGCACATGTGGACAGCTTTAGTAAAACCAATAAAGTACAGTGGTGCCTCAATTCTTTATCTTTCTTTGCACAATTCTGGTTGTAGAATTTGGTTGCGACCAGAATCGTGGAAAGAATTAAGTTCATAAACCGAGGCACCACTGTGGTATTGGACTGTAACCCAAAATATAAGATGAAACATTCATGATACCATACTAATATAAATTAATTAGTGCATGCAGGAGAAGAGTCAGCCTCCTATTACAGAGTTCCAAATAATTTGTATAGATACTGCACCCTCAAAAAGGGGACGAATAGCCAGGTGTGGTGCCACAGGCCTGTAATCCCAGCACTCCGGAAGCCTGAGGCAGGAGGATTGAGAGTTTCAGCCCTGGGAAACCCTGTCAAAATTTTTTTTAAAAGGGGGGTGGGGCTGGGGATTTAGCTCAGTGGATGGCCCTGGATTGAACTCCTAGTACTGCACAAAACAAACAAGAAAGAAGGAAGGGAGGAAGGGGAAGAGAAGAGAATGAAAAGAAAGGGAACAGGACGGCAGGAAATAGAAGTAGAAGGAAAACATAACTACCCACTCCTTGGAGGTGGCTGCACACGTTGACTCCTTTCCAAAGAGTACAGTGTGGAGGCGAAGTCAGTTCACAGTGGAGCTTGACAAACGCTGCACCAGCCTGGCCATCATAGCCAGTATCTCCTGTTGTAGTCATGCTGACAGACTATACCCCTGGTGTGATGTAATGAAATGGTACTGTACCTCTATGACCCTCCTCCCAAAAGCTGTAATCCCAGCCTTACCAGGAGGAAAAAATCCGACAAATTCCAATAATGAGGCCTCCTACAAAATAGACCAGTATTCCTAAAAATAAAAAAGTCAAGCCAATCGAAAACAAGGAAATTTAGAGAAACTGCCAAGACATGACAACAAAATATAACATCCCTGGATGGGATCCTCAAACAGAAACAAAGGAAATCTGAATAAAATGTGGACTTCAGTTAGTAATATTGTATCAATACTGGCTCACTAATTATATGTATGCCATACTATACAAGGTGTTAATAGTAGGTATGAAGTATATGGGAACACTATTATTTTCTCTATTCTCAGTACATCTAGAACTGTTTTTAAAAAAGTAAAGCCTATTTAAAAGGAAAACCATGACCAATACCAATTTTGACAGCCTGTAAAAAGGGTTAGCATCAATTATCCGGAAAATGTATTGGAGATCAAACCTTAACTTTATAATAACGGATAAGTGAGGCATAGCTAATTCATCTCTGCTACTCTGAGCAAATTATTATTCTAAAAGAAAGAAGAAAGAGGAAGTAGAGGAGAGAGAAAAAGAGAAAAAGGGGACTTAAGAGAAAAAGTGAATTCTAAATTGCTAAAACCTTGGAGTGGAACTTAATCTAATTTATAAACAGTTCCACAAGAGATGTGCAAGGATTTGTTGTTGTTGTTGTTGTTGTTGTTAAAGAGAAAAACTAGTTTCAAGCATTATTAAGCTCTTTTGCCTCCCAGAAGCTAAGAAAACCATCTGTGAGAACCTGTTTGCATGTTTGTTTTCTACAATGAAATGCAAAATACTACTTCCTGTTGGCGCATTGTACCATATGTCTCTCCCTGTAACAAAATCAGCATGTTTATTAATGAACCCAATCAGAGGCAAAGATTTAGAAAGATTTAAGGAACTGAATTTTCCATTCAATATTTCAGCAAAGGAAACTTCTGGTTAAACATCATTGTTGTGCTTGGAAAATAGAAGCCTCGTTTTGCTTTGAAATCAATTTACTTGGCAGGGGACAGAGAAGGAAGAGAGGCCTTTGAAAATTTTTGTAAAAAAAAAAATCTACATTTAAAAGTAGCCCTTCCTGCCTGATGACTCCCCTACTGATTTAGTGCCACAGTTTATATGTGATTAATATTTAATTTGATCAGTTTCATTTTTCCAGACAGACTAATTAAAGTTCTTGATGGCCCCAAGCCCCCCTTCCCCCATCACTGAAAACAGTGACAAGCCTGGGAGCTTCCTGGAGCCAAACAAAGTGGATGAAGTCATTTCAGCCATATTGGCAAAGTAGCCTGTGGTACCTGTAAGGGAAACACTTCTGAATTTTCTAGCACAGATACTTCCCTCCCAGCCATGTTGACCTTCTGAATAACCAAGTGGCATAGTGGCAGTAGATGTAGCATAGTGTACCAAAAACAGAAATCTGACACAGTGCTCACAAGTTCTAATACTGGGCTGTCACAACCAGGCAGAAGGCCTGGAGCAGATGACTTTTCTCTGTACTCCGGTTCGCTCCTCTGATAAATGAGCATATCCCCTCTGGCATCCTTTTATTCCTAAACTTGTGGGGAAATGGTCTTGTCAGCAGGGACTGTAAGCAGGGAAAATCTTAAAAGCCAGACACTGGGCAGATTTTAGGGTGTGTGTTCTGTCTAATCATTCAGCCTTCACTCGGGGCTTCTTTCTCTCTGCATGGATGGCATAAACACAGTCTAGCAAAGATAGTTTGTTTTCATTTTTCATGTCCTGTGGTTTCCTAGAAAGCTTATGAGAAAATGGAACATCCATTACCAGGACACAGCTTCAAGGGAGGCAAGTGAGATAGGCACCTGGAAAGGCAACAGCCAGTGGTGGAGGTACCACGGGGCTCTTTCCCTTCTTCCTTTGGGTAGTGGTTTTGCGCTGTGGTCACAATACACAGAGATCTCAGTAAGGCAGCTAACCAAGTATCAACTCTCCTCTTGCAGACAGTACAAAAACATGTCCACTTGTTCTTATGAGTTAGGTCAAGTGAGAACAGGACGGAGATTTGGACAGTTTTGGTAACTACAGCAAGAACCATTTTAAACAGGAAGACATGAGCTGTGACAGGGCAGGTAGAGCTAAATATTTGCAAGCTAACGCTTTTTTAAAAGAATTGTTTAAAATTGTATTGGGAGATATTGTGCAAATGCCTTTTGTATGTTTACCCCATCTCTGGGACATACACTTTTTTGCACATTTTAAACAAAATTGCAAATTCAAAGCCTTGGGTATGCTCAGTTCTCTTTTGAATACTCCCGGGGAGGAGATGGTGTCAGGGTTCTGCTCCGAGGGTCTTCTTAGACCCTGGCATGGTGCTCTGCCTGGAGCCGAGAGTCGGCAGAGTGGGGCCTTGGGCCAGCTCTCCCACTGCAGCTTAACTGTGGTCAGGATGTCTTCTAACCCTTTATCCCCAGGTTTCCTCATTTGGGAAACGTGGTAGTGACATCTTCCTGTCTCTCAGGATTGTTATGAAATAATGTATGTGAAAGCAGTTTGTACTATTAAGGACTGGATTATAGTTGCTGGCTGGTAATGCTATTATAAAGCCCTTCGAGCTTTAATTACTGGACTGGAGAAAATTCTGCTTTCCTTACCTTTTTCAGCCACCTCTTGGGGCACTTCTTACAACTATCCTCAAGTCAAATACTGATATCTCTGAGGCCCTTTCACCTTGAGTCATTACTGTCAGAGTTTCCATGTGTCAACATTACCTGCATACCAGTGACCACGCATGTCTCTCTCTAGCCTTTAATTTATCTTATGCTCTGGACCCAAATTTCCAACGTCTTACCGGATACCTCACGTAATTATGTCAAGCTCATTTCTAGTACTCTTAACTCCTTAGCATTCTCCACACATTATGCTGCTTTCTGACTGGCTGTCGTCTTAAAGGCTGTTAATGAACTCCTGCCCATTCTTCAAAACCCACCTTCCATGTCTTCTGCCTTCTGACCTCCTCCTCTGTGCTCCCAGAGAATTTTGCACCCACATCTAATAGGCACCTCTCTCACTGCCCTTGTGGTTATTGCTATGGGTTTTGAGATGTCGAGGACTCTGCCTTATTTGTCGTTCAATCCTCCCCCTTGAGCAGAGTGTGGGGCGTGTGGTCAGTCTGTTGGCTCAGACGCATAAGTCTCATTCTAGTCATGCCCGTGCAGCAGAGGGGAGCTTCATCTTTAGTGCCACATCTGGCTTTCCACCAGAGACCTCAACCTGCCGGAAGCAGTTTTGTTCTTTTCCCCACTGGCTAGAGCTTGAAGGCACCCGGAAGCTGAACACCACTGGAGTCTCCAGAGGAGGCCACAGTGCATCTGGCCACAATTGGCCCTTGGCTCTTGGCAGATTGGTTCTCCCAGCCGCCGACAGCGCTGGCCTGGTGGAGGTGAGCAGGATCCCCACCCGCTCCTCCCCAGCTCAGCCAAGTCGTGTTGATATTCTGGCGGCGTAGCTGAGCTTGTTATTGAGCACATGCTTTGCAGATTAGCCTGTTTGTATAGCCAATCGAACATGTGCTCCATTAAAAATTAAAGCATCCTGTTTTAAGGATGGAGCAGGAGACATCAGCTGCCACTGTGTAGCAGACATGCAAAGCCCCAGAGCCCATTACCATAGGTTACAGCAAATGTTAATCAGTGCCAGCGCAGTTAAATAATGCAGTTTGTGCAGATGGCAGCTACTACATCTCCTCACAGATGTGTCCTCGAGTCCCGGAGGTTGCTGTATCACAGGAGTTGTCGGGAGCAGTCAGATCTGATGCTGACTGTCAATATCACCTTTTGTGTTTGTGCGCATCCACCAGCCAGCTGACTGCAGGCCTTCCTTCCTTCCTGCAGCCCTTCCAGGTGCTGATCGGAGTGGGGGAGCCTCAGGAAAGCAGGGCTGTGTCACCGACAGCAACCATCCACAGGAGAGCTCTGCAGCAGGCTGCCCCACGGGACCTTACCCAGCTGTCTCAGGGGGAGCCCACACACAAGCTGCCATGGGGGCAACACACTGTGCCTACCTTCTGCCCCTAGACCTTTTTTTGATTCTAGCGCTTGAATCCAGGGCCTCAAGCATGCTAGGCAAGCTCTCAACCCCTGAGCCTCCGCCCCAGCCTCACCTTCTCTCTGAACTGCTCTCTGGTTGCTGATGGGCAAGAATTCCACAAGTACTCTTCTTCCCTAAGTGTGAGGACACCCCATTGTGTCAGAAGTCAGAGCTCCTATAGCGCCTCCTACACAGTGTCTTGGTTCTGAGCACTTTGGTCCCAAAGCCCAGATCTGGGTTCTCTGGTCCGGGCGTCTCTGCCTTCTGGTCCCTGAACTAGCACTCTATAAGATTAAAGAGCAATTGATCACCATTTTGCTGCTAGTGGTAAGTGGCAATTGTCATGGTATAAAAAGACCAATCTGTCATGCCTGCACCAGCTCTTCACTCCCCTGTAGGTCCTGACTAGCAGTGGTGGGGTCCCCTCAGTGCACCGCTGACACCCACCCAGAAGCACCTGGGGCATCACATCTCAGTCGCCATCGCCACAGAGACAGGCGCTGACCCCCGGGATAGTGTCCAGCATGTGAAGAGATACTGGAAATAAGCTTGATGTCAGCAGTTGTAGGAAAATTGTAACTAGAGAAGCAAGGGCAGTTTCTCTTGCTATCATTAAATATTTTGTTTTATAAAGCCGTAAGCTTCAACTTTCTGAAAAATACGCAACTGTAGATCAACCTGTTCCTGAATATTATCGGATATGTGAGGTGAACGTGTAGTTATGGGCAAAACAATGAAAAGTGTATTCGTTTCATTTCCCTTCTGGATTGCCAAACTAAAACTATGCAGCATTCTTCACTCTCGCTATAGTAAACTGCATGTTGTGAACATAATGTGACGCTATACATAAATGCACTTGTAGAAATGAGGCATGGGGACAAGGGCCAGTGTGTTCTTTCATTTGCCTTCCTCCTTCCTAAAGATGGACGTGTTGTCCTCAGTTCCTTTTAAAACTTGCTGCTTTGAAAACCATGCCATCAGTTGTGATCCCTTCTACCCATTCTGGTCCATCCTCCCCGTCATGTGTGGAAGATTTTAGTACTTGGCTTGCTCCCACCTCTCCACTAAGACTTATCATTGGCATGGGCAGCACATCTGAGCCCCAGGCTTTCTCATTCCTGGCTTCCCATGCTTTCCTCAGTCACTTCAGCCTCCCATCCCCCTGTCCACTTGACACCTAGACACTACCAGTAAGGATTTCGATTTCATAAGTGGTTCAAAAAGCACTGGAGACATAGGGGTCAAGGAACTGAGAAGTCCAGGATGCTCAAAAGCCTCCATTAGCTTCACATCACGCTTGGAACAAAGGTCCTTACCCTGGTCTGCCCACCTCTGACTGCTCTGGCTGTGTGTCCCTCCACTCCGCCCTGCCCCCACTGACCTTCGAACTACTCTCCACAAGCTGAACTAATGTGCTCCTCAGAGATCTCTTCCCTCGCCTGAATGTTCTTACCCCTTATAGGTCACTGGGCTTGTTCCCTCTTTTCACTCGTGTCATCTCCATAAAGAGGCCTCTCCTGGCTACTCTGTTTTAGCAACAGTACCCCTTTTGGCCAAATCACTGTCTTATTCTGCTTTCCTTCATAGCACTTGGCCAATGTGTGTGCACACATACAGCCACATATTTATATTCACATACTGCTGGTTTCTCCTCCATTGAAATGTTAATGCCGTGAGGACAGGGATAGCATCTGTCCTATTCATCACTATATCCCATGTGCCTCTGATGATCTTTCATTGGACAATGAGTTGAATGAATCAGTAGAAGAATGAAGGAATATGTTTGGACTGGAAACAAATTTTTGAACTGGAGTTTTAAGAACATACAGGGTCATATGTAAAGCATTCTAGAACACTTCTACTAAAAGTTTTAAAAAATTATTAGCACTTTGTAAATGAAAAAATGTCAGCTCCTGGAAGATGCATGTAGGTGCCAGCATGAGAAGGCAGAATTTATTTTCCTAATATTTTGTGGAATCCAGGATAGATTATCTCACTCTGTGGGACTTCCATAATTAACCTGGAAAGTGTACCCCGATGCCTATATTTTTGTTTACCCCAGCACTTTTGTTTGACTTCTAATTTTTCACTCTGATTGAGGACTAAATGTTTGAAAATCCCACACCATAAAGATTTAGGGGGTGTTTTTAGTGGATTTGATTATATATCTGAAAACAGCAGAATCAATTAAAAGCAAAAGATTGACTTAGAGCCATTCCTTTTACTTTTTAGTATATAAAGCATAGTATTTGCCCCTTTTGTTTTAGACAAACTGGACTCCAGAAAGTTTAAGAGTCTGTGACTATGAGCACAAGTGAGATGTGGATTCTTTTTCACTGCCCTGGTTTAGCAGAAAAATTCCAGACCAAGGCAGGATTTCATTATCGTCTAATAATTTAGTCATTCTCTTAGCATGTGAGACCATAGACTTCCTCTACAAATTCTCCTGTTAGCCTGTTTCTAGTTTCACCAATGAGAATTTAATCCCTCTCTCAATCCATCCATCACCAAGGCAGTTGTTCTAGAAGTTGGGTATGCTCTCTGTCGGTTAGGGTGCATAGGGCTGCAAGTAACAATGCCTAACCAAAAGTAGCCATAAAACAGGAGATGTTCCATTACTTACCTCACATAAGGAGATGTCTAGAGGAAGCTGGATGGACAAGTGTTAGACTGTCTTCCTGAAGCTTTCTCTTATACTTGTGGCGGCAAGAGCTACAAGTGTTGTGTCCCCATATCATATGCCCAAAGAAGAGAGGAAAAGGACAGACCTATGTTTTTAAATTGTACATTTCCTTTTCTGATGAAGGAAAATCCTTTCCAGAGATCCCACAGCAGGCTTCTCCTTACATCCTAGTGGCCAGAAATAGGTTACATGGCCACTACAAACCAGTCACCAGCACATAGAGATTACTTTAGACCACCTGGTCATCTCCTGGGCACTTGGCAGTTTAGTAGCTGAACAGAGTTGTGGTTTTCTGTTAACAGAGGAGGAGGATACGCTGCTGGGAGGATAACTAAGAGTGTCTGCTCCAGCGGTACAGCCCACCATGTCTACTGAGAAAAGCTCACTCCAAGTAGAGTAGTGGCTTAGACTGGGATCTGTACTGATAGGCCACTAAATTACAGAGCATTGAGAAGTTATATTAGAATACTTGCTCATGTACGTCACCACTGTGCCATTTACATACCTCTGAAACACCACTTACCATGCGCCATCATGATTTTGTGTCTACCTGTCTGACTTGCCACTAGATTATCACCATGGATGTTTTATTTCTTCTTTGTGTGTAGAGCACCCAAGGCAGTGCCTAAAATTTAATGGGGATGAAGTTTCACTTAGTGTTTGCTGAATGAATAAACGAATAACCAAATAATGAATAAGATCTTCTTGAAGCCACGTGTTATGGAGAACAGTTGGAATAATTATAAGTGTTTGCCTGAAGAATGAATGAATGAACAAACAAAGAAATAAGCACATGATGACAGAGTTGTTTTTGAGTTATGTCATGTGAAATGTTGAAATGACTATAAACATTTACCAGAAGAAGAGATTTGAGGAATAAATATGTTGACTTCTTGAAATGCACTACTCAAACTCCTTTCTTGTAAAAGAGAAATCAGACTTACCTTGTGGGATCTGTAAAGACAAAATTAGGAAAAACAAGTTCAGAGAACAAGGAAAGCTTTTCCTTGTATTGAATTAAAATATAAAAAGTACAGCTATGTAACGACAGAATGGCTGCCTTAAGGAAAGAATGAACTTGCCATTACCAAGCACAGAATGACTTGCCATTTGTTGGGTATTGTGTGGTAGGATTGGGGGACTTTTATCATGGAAGCCTGGACTAAATGATACTTATTCCCTGAGGTAGCTATGGGTGTTTCCTAGCAGAGAGACTATCCTCCAAAATGTGAAGAAACTAACCTCTTACCACTAAATATTGAAATGAAAGAGGCCATTATTGAAGTATCAAGAGGTTTTAGGATGCTGTCTTATAATTCTGCCTGTACTTACTGATCCCAATTATATGTACAGTTTCTCTTTAGAGCTCAGTCTTTTGATAGGAGAAAAAAATTGGAAGAAAAAGATGTTAGTAGACATCATTGGTTTTGTCTGTCTTAATGAGTTCTACTTCTCACTCTAGGACATTTTTCTAGTTGTATATTATTAAAATTTTCCCTGTGTACTTTTGACATATTTGGGGAGAAAATGAAGAGAAGTGCTCTGCATCTAGAGGATAGGAATGAGGTTGACTCCACCAGGTATTTTTTCAAATGCGCTGTCTCACTGCCACCTGCAGAACTGAAAATTCGAGAAAAGAGATGGAATTCGAGAAAGTATTGGACATCATTCACTCTCATAATTATAATGAGGAAATGTATTGCATGTGTGTGTTCCCTCAGTAAAACAGGTGTTCTGCCCTTAAAGTGGTAATTATAGACTAGTTCAGATCAATGATCTTCACTTATTTCATATCATTGCTGAATTTTTTCTAATTTAACCACCCTGTGATATAGAAAGCTTGCTCACCCTTGAAAAAAATCAAAATGCATATGAATTTTCTGAAACAAGCCCCCTTTCTGGAAGTATTTTGTGGTTAGTTTCAAAATGTAATATCCTGAGGAAGGTCTAAGTTGGCTTTTTATTTTAATATAAAGTAAAAGGTAAAATTACAATGTAAAGAGTGATTTCACTTCCATTAGCCTAATGTCTTTTTGGCTTCGTTTGAGGTCACTGTTAGATTGTTTTTCTTGCATTATTTCATCAACTGTCAGTTTTATTAAAATCATGTAATTCATTCACTGCTGTGAGTTTTAAAAGAAATAACTGTAACTACAGAAGACAGTTTGGGGGAAGTTTATTTAGATGATTGCAGGGTGTCCAACTGTCTGTCTTCTCAATGCCCAGGGCCTGAAAGGTCACTGTGAGTTGCATATTATCTCGGATGCCCAAGTAATTATTCACCACTGTTTTATGCCCAGCATATAAAATTGTGCCTGAATATTCTATATTAGCATCTCTTGAAAGCCTGTGGAGTATGCAATTATGTTTACCACTTAGATTACAGGATACACAGTATATCTTATTTAACACTAACAATAACCCTATTAAGATGGTTTTATTTCAAGCTTACTCTATTAATGTATTCACTATTGGGCTTTGATTACAATAATGTGATGTATTTACATTTGCATATATAGTGGATATCATTCAGGAAATCATTTGAAAAACATTTGTTAAATACTATCTACACACATCTTGTTAGTTCCTGGTGGTTATGAAGAAATTAGAAACACTCTGCTCTTGAGTAAACGATTGAGATCCACAGCAGCATCTTAAAAAGTCGTTCTTCAGTTTTTAAATTGTATTTTATTTTAGACTAAAGATAATTTTCAAATATTAAAAAAATTAGAGCCCTATATAATAATAGCTATACTCTTATCACCTTCTCATTTAAAAAATTAAAAATGCATATGCAGAAATATACATGGATGAAATGATGTGATGTTTGGGCTTTTAAATTCTCTTTATCGGTGGGAGTATTAGAAATGGGTAGGGTAGAAATGCAGCAGAAGCAGCCACGAGATGATCATTATTGAAGCTGGATAACTATAGATAGGAGTTGATTTTCATTTCTCTCTACTTTTATGGGAGTTATCCATAATAAAAAAAAGTAAGAGATTAAATGTTACAATGAATTCAGCCCTGGTTTTAAGAGAATAATGTATTTTAACACTCACAGAAACATCTGTGCATTTGGAAAGTATTAGTAATTATAAGAAAGTAGCAAGTGATTGACTGAGACTGCAGACAGCTTGGTGCACATGGGCTCTGGAACCCCTTTTGTGGGAGCTGTGAGAATATAGTAGATGAGCAAGTTTACGGAAGTGGGAGACACACTGCTCACGGTCATGAAGTGCCTTCCAAGTGATGTGACCTCTGACTATAAAAGCGTGTGTGTGGGTGTGTTTAATTTAGCAGTTATAACATTTAATGCAGTGCAAGGTTGAGGCAGGTTGGAATGTCTA
Organism: Heterocephalus glaber; assembly: GCF_053883595.1. Lineage (NCBI taxonomy): Eukaryota > Metazoa > Chordata > Mammalia > Rodentia > Bathyergidae > Heterocephalus > Heterocephalus glaber. The sequence goes on along the minus strand of NW_028258381.1, from coordinate 18,139,437 downwards.
GAATGGGAAGCAAATAATCTGATCCATTCAGAAATTAAAAGCCTCCAAATAAATGCACTTTTACTCTAATTCAGCCTCTGCCAAATTTGCCATTGGCCAACTGTCACCAGTGCCAAATTATCAACAACTTCCTTTTCTGGTTTAGAAATGTTGACCTCTTCCTTCTGTATCATATTTGAGCAGAACGAAAAATATCCACACTGTTTTTTGATTTCTATGAAGATTCATGAAGAAAAGTATATTTACTGGTTTTTGTCCCCAGCTAGTTTTGTTTTTGTTTTTTTTTTTTTGTACCGGGGATAGAACTTGGGTCCTTGTGCTTGTGCAGCAGGTGGCGAAACCATTGAGCTAAATCCCCGGCCCTGTCCCCAGGTAGTTTTCATTAGAACCTTATTTTCTTGAAATTTTTGGCCTGTAAAAGCATGCCGGTGAAATTATATGTAATTTATAATTACATTTATATATATATATATAATATATGTATAATCTTAGATTACATGGGAATTGAATATCTGGAATGGATCAGCTTGAGAAAATGTTTCTTTTTTGTTTGTTTGTTTGTTTTGGTACCGGGGATTGAACTTGGGTCCTTGCGCTTGCGCAGCAGGTGGCGAAACCACTGAGCTAAATCCCTGGCCCAAGATGTTTCTTTTTTAAAACTATTAAATATTGGTACATTGTATAAAAATAGCATTGGAATGTTTAATTTGTGGCTGAGCTCTGTTGTTCATTTAAAGGCTTAACTGTTTACCACAGCTTAAATATCTCTGTCTGATCATTCGTGCTAAGTTAGCATGTCCAAAATATTGAAAAACATATGAATGATCAAGGAACTTAAGGAATACTCCCCCAGTGAAGCCAGAAGGATATTCTTGAGCAGAAAAAAAGAATGCATGAAACTTATTTAACAAGAAAGATTTGAGTCAGGTAATCTACATAATATATCCACTGGCATTAAGGCTGTCATCTTGGTATTGCATTTCTGGTACGAATTTCGCAATAGCTGTCTTTCACTGTCGGTTCTAATAAAGAGTGTTGGTCAGCTTAAATTCCCTGGGAGCTCAGAGTTATGTTTTGTGAACTGCATGTGCCTGAGGCCTCTCATGCATGATTTAAACTGCTTTGTAAATGTCAATAGGTGGAAAAGCATTGGATCCCTTGTAGATTTCTCCAAATCCTCAAAGATGTGTATGCCATGTATAAACCATGCTGCACTCTCAAGGCCATTGCCGTTTTTTATACTTGCCTAACTGGGGGTTTAAGGTATTGCCAGAAGCAAAATATCAGTGTGTGCATGTCTCCATCCAGCTGGCCAATGAAACCCTTTATTAAGGAAACCTTTGCACTGGAGTAGTGTCTCCCGTGACCTCAAATAGGCACACCTCATGAATGTTGAATGTTCTTCAAACTCTATTTCTTTATTCTTGACTCTTTTCAAAACACACATTTGACTTGATTGGATTCACTGATTTTATCATACTGTGTACATTCCTTGGTCAGCTATATGGGACTGTAAAAAAATATTTCCACTGGGAGTTCCCAGACCTGGGGTCCTGTCCTGGATTTGCCACTCTCTGGCTCTTTGTCCTTGGCCAAGCCACTTAACCTTTCTGGGCTCTGCTTCCTGATCCATTAAGTAAATGATCTCCAGTTACCCCCTCACAACTCCAGTATCAGGGATTCCAAGAGATAGTGACAGAAAGTCAGTGTGACACTTTTAAAGGCATGGGAATGCATGTGACTTTTTAATTGGACTTATTACCCTCTCTGGACACCATAAAATACCAGCAGGAGCTCCAAAATGGCCAGCAGCAAATTGAGTAGGGAGGCCTCATTGTCAATCTGAAGGTTTATCAACTCATCTTTGTTCAAAGCCCTTCCTGTGCCTGTTTTTCCCGGGCCTGGAAACAGTGCTGTGGAGACTCCTCCATGTCCGTACCCTTCGTCATACCCCAGCCCTTGGCTGTATTCCTTAGGCGAGGGTATTTTCTAATGTCTGAAGAAGCCACTGGAAATGATGGCTTCCAGGGTAGAGTCCCTGAGACTGGGTTTCTCAGGGGCTGGTTCTTTTCATTTTTGACCCCTTCTCCTAATCTAACGTGGTGCCTGGGGATAGAGGTGTTTCAGAAGTGTATGCTGCTTAAACCTTGCAGAATGAATTTATTCAGGTCAGAGAGCCATCAGAACAGATGGTTTTTTCATTCTTCCTCTTTATCTTTTGATTCCTATATAGTTCTGAATGAGTCACTTTGATCTTTTCTTTGCACATCTTCCTTCTCTAATATAATATTCTCTTGAGGGGATATCTTTGGGGATAAGGAAGAATATATGTACTGGAGCCAGCCTGCCCAAGTTTGAATCCTGGCTTTTCCTCTTACAGTGTGACCTTGAACAATTCACTTGACCTTTGTGTGTCTCAGGTTTTAATCTATAAACTCAGGATAATAAAGAGTACCTATGTCATCAGGTGATGAGGACTGCAGGGCTTATATACATTAGAGGAGTGCCTGGCAAATGGAAATTTTAGCTATTATTAATATGTTTTTCATGATGCTTTTATTATTTTTAAAAATTAGTATTTAAATTGAACTTTTCACAAAAGAGCCAGGGCAGTTACCAATCTTGGAAAAAATTACTTGCCTGATTCCCATCTTCTCCACCCTAGTGAGGAGTGGTGTGGAGTGGGCAACCTAAGGACACCTTCCTGTCCTGCAGGGCCCCAGCAGCCTCACTGGGGTCCAAGGTCTCTCTGATCACTCAGTTAGCATGCACTGCTCCTCAGCCCAGCATCTTCACTCCACACCCTTCCTTGGCAGCCAGACCAAAGCTGACTGGAACTCTGCAACCAGAGAGGCCTTTGAACACCAGTGCTCCATTTGTGTGTTTGTAGAATGTCAAGTAAGCATATTCTTTTTCACCCCCTGACTTAACCTCAGGGTTATTTTCTGTGGCTGTTGACAAATTTTTAGACATCCCAGTTTTATCAGCAGAAACCTTGAAGAGTGACAAATGGTTCTTGGAAGAGCTGGTACATGCTATAAAATGTCAGCTGGCTCATTTCTATCCCGGTGATGTCCAGTGTCTACGCTGTGCTATCAGCATGGACTATAGATAACTCACCCTCATGATTCTCCGCTCTCCCCAAGTGCTTTTTGCAGCTGTTCTGGTTGAAGACCCAGTTGACATCTATAATAGATATCAAATGGAGAGCCTCTTATTTTATCACTCTCTGTGTTTCAACACTAGCAGTCCCCATGGACTGTCAGAAACAGGCAGCCAGCGCATTATGGTAAAGGTGACTTGCTGAGTCCCTATACCCCGAGGACATTATTAAGTGCTAGGGAACCTTGTTAGCTCATAAAGTTGGTTCAAACCAATTATTGCTCTGCAGCCATTACCAATGCCAAGAATGTAACTCTTTTAAATTCTTGCCCATAAAGCCCATCTTCCCATTACATTATATCATAGACCAAGACTTCTGATCTGGCCACAGTTGTATCCCACTGGCTGCAAAGACTAAACATTGCATTTGCTGCTCAATATTGGTTACCCTTCAGTGCTTCGTGGAAGCAGCAAGACTGCTATTTATAGATTTACTTTCTGTCTCCCTAGTTCAGCGCAGTCAGTTTTGACACACTGTCCCAGTAATCTGATCAGCCATGCTGCTTTTAAATGAAGGTCTAGGCCTTGGCCTCTGCAGAGAGGGTGACAGCTGTCAGATACAGATAGTAGGCTACAGATCCTGGCTGCTAAAACCCTCTCATTCATTCCTGTTACAGATCATTGACCACAGCTTGAAGCCGTGCTTTACAGTCCGCCGATTAGTTGGCAAGAGATCTACATACTGTATTAGCAAGGTCAACCACTGAGATAAAGGCAAAACCTTAAGCCCCTGCATTATTTTTAAACCAGTAGCCATTTGTTAAAGCTGGTTATTTTGGTGCATGTCTCCCTTCCTTTCTTTTTCTCTCTCTCTCAAAACAAAACTAAAAAACCTAGTCAAAACTCTCCATCGGTGTTAATAACGTTGGCTTAAATAATGAGATTGTTCCAATCTGAGGAGGATGAGTTCTCTCTTAGATACTCAGCTGGCACCTTGGAGCAGAAAACAATCTTAGCCATGCTCATTGCTTGCTGAAATCAGATCAGATTGTGTTTGGAGGTCTCAGCCCAGGGATCACTAGATGAAAGTTCACCCTGTCTAAGTACTCTGACCATGAAAGTGGATTAAGCAGGTCTGGCCGAGGAGAGCTAAGATTCATAAGCTGAGATCCTTGCTCACTCTTAACTGAAGTGGATGGTCTTCATTCTCAGCCAGCTCACATGATTGGGCCTGTTTTGCAGATGCCCCCTTGTCAGGGCTCCCTTCCCCAACCCTAGTATGTGAGTGTTCTGAAGCCAAACATTGTTCGACAAGCCATATTGGACTCATATAAG